>NC_139720.1:200204838-202629838 GCF_964211835.1 Anser anser
GGGATGGGACCTTTCTGTCTGGCAGCTTTGCTTTCCAGTCAAGGAACATTGCCCCTAGTCAGTCACCCACCCTAATCATAGATAAACGGGCAAGGGAACGTCCTTTGTTTTCTTCCTTGTCATTCTGTAGTACTTTCCCTGTTTCCCTGTAGCGTGCTAGAAGGCCTGCGCCCCACAACAATCTTACTATGCTGTGAAATATCCATCATTCCTGCTCCTAGTGCCACCACGATCCTCCTGCTCCCCTGGTCTCATCCCCGTGCAAAGACCTCTCAAATTACCACTTGGTTAGTCAGGGTTACCATGCCATAATTTCTGTGCAGTATTTGTTCTTATGATGGACAGAGGTGCCTTTTCACTCAAAAACACATAGAAACACCAACAAGAAGCAAAGCTGAGAATCTCAGAAGCATTAAAACATTTAATGTTAACTGAAATTAATGACACTAAAGTGCCTACATAGGAGTCGGGGCCTGATACACTCAGATTTCAGTGGGAAATCAAGGGCCTAAATGTGACTTTAATGGCCAATGACCTTAACACCTAGTTTATCAGAAGATGAATACTGAATGTAGAGTTTTTTGAAACACGGTTCAGTTGTTTCAGCATGGATTCCTGGGATTCACATCTCTCAGGCAAATACGATGTTAAGTAAAAATTTTGTGAGCATTCATAAGGAACAATGTTTGCAATAGGTTTTATTTCTTTTGCCTCCACGGAAAGAAAAAGGAAGATTGTTATTTTTCCTACATAACTAATTCACAGATATTCTTGGAGGCAGAAGTATTGGCAATGTGAGCTATTCTGTTCTGAAGCACAGACAGAAAGTAGTCATAACATATCTGAGCAGATTCGTGGCCACCTTTTTTGCTATTTCCTAGATACCAGATATTCTAATTACATTCACTCCCAAACTTGGAGTCATCAGCCCCGAGGGTCACAAAGAAGTGTGTATTTGTTGGGAATTGGGAGGCAGAGAAGTGTACCAGGGCTGAAGATCACTGGCTCTGGGGTTATTGAGTATCAGGGGTGGGGGAGATGGGGAATCAGAGGCAGAACTCATGAACCTGTACTTCAGGAAGTTTCCTTTATTGCCTACTCAACTGTAAGGAGCAGGAACCAAAAAAAAAAAAAAAAAAAAAAAAAGTCCCACTAACAGTCCCACTAACAAACCCCACGTAAAGGAACATTAGCAAAATATGCAGGTGCAGGACCAACTATATCTAGAGGTGCATATCTAGAGGAGGGTGCTATGCAGAATTTTGCTGTTTGCTTGAATATCGCCTTGGCTAAAACAGCGCTGTCAATTTTGACTAAACTAAATAAATACTACAGAGGTCTAAAGGGGGGCAGAAACTATGGCTGGCTTAGCAAGTAAATCTCTCCAGCTGAAGGAAATATGATCAGCACTAATCACTTAATCATGTTCAAGTGGAGTAAGTGGTCACTGTGAGTTTGCCCAAATATGTATATAAAGCAAGCTTATTTTGAATGAAATCTTCTTTATAACCACAGGAGTTGTCTCCTGTATTATTTTTTTAGGTGCTTCACTCAATTCCTTTCACTTCCTTTAGCTCCCCAGCTAAAATTATGAGATCACTGCCTATGTTTCCTACTTGTCTGGCACTGTCAGAGGGAGAAGGGACTGATTTAATAACTTAATGCTACAGAAATGCTGTTTTCTGCCAAAACAACAATCCAATTCCAAAGTTATCTGAGATTTGATTCACACTGTTTATGAAACTGTGGTTCTGTGACCTTTGGTTATCATTGCAATCATAAATAACTGGCTGTGTCCCTCTGCTCGTTTTTGGTTTCCTTTATGCACCCTCTGTCTCCTCATCCTTAAATTGTACATTCCAAGGACCGGTGACAAGCTTTCTGCAGTAGCCAACTAATGCTGCAGGCCTGTGTCTGAACTGGTAGCTGTTCTCTAATACAAGCGATGAATATGATGAATATTCAAAACAGTAACAGCAAGTCAAACTGAAATGCCTCTCCTGTGCCTCCCCACAAAACAATTGTGTCTTGACTTATCCTAGCACATGGGCAAAGCAGAGGTCCAGCAATTCTGCAGTTACGTCCTCATGTTCTACTCTGCTTACAAACAACATTAAGCACTTTGCCAATGTGATGCTTGGAACCGAAGATGTGATTTAACCACCATCTTTACCAACTATGAATGCTTGAACAGAGCCAAAAAATAATAAGAAGAAAAGTATAATATGAAAATGTTACACCCTACTATTGAAGTAGGCACCTTACGTGAAGGCAAAAGGCCATATAATTGCATGATACCATTATATTCACATGGAAGAAATTCATAAGTGTTTAGTATGAGTATAATTATATTTCCAATAATTCTTTTTTAGTAAGCCCAATTACAAAAGAAAAGGGGGGGGGGGTAATATGAAAGCCTTTCAAACAATAAAAATTACAGTCAGAACTAGTTTTATAGCCAAGCTACTGGCAAATGTCCATATCTAATAAAAGCAACTCTCCCCACACTCCCCACCAAGAACTAAGAACTCTCTTTTCCCTCCCACAATATCCCCATGTGCTTAAAGTAGCCATGACAATCCTCAGGCATGTCATGTAGCTAAAATATAAGCCCCCAGTTAATGAACTATACACCCCTACGTCCGAATGGGAAAGTATGCCACATATGCTTAGATAACATCAGAAATAGAAAAGTCATGGGAAAGGAACTTAGAAACTACATTAGTCTAAGAAATCTAAGATAAAAATCTAGCCCTAGACCCCAAAGGAGCACAGGTCTTGGAGCCCTCTCACACGACCAGTTTATTTTGTCATTCCCAGTGTTCGGAGGCAATTCAGCCCCTAACTGCTTACCTACATAGCAGCATTTTTTCAGGCCTGTCTCACCTTGCTGAAAATGCTGGTATTGTGCACCAGCTGCTATTTGGGAGCATGGGGAAAGGAGGCAGAAATTAAGATGTTCCTGATCTATATAATCTCAAAGGAAGTGGATAATCTCAGAGATCCTGTACTGGCCTCAACCTACTGTCCTCTGGTTTTGATAATTCCAAGGTAGAATTTCAAGACAGAAGGTTTCTGTAATGCCTTTTCATTTGCTTTTTCCCGTTGGCTTACCAGAACCCACACCACAAGCTTGGCATCGTGTAGCAGGGCTTGGGTGAGCTCAAAGGCTACTTTTGCAGGGAAGGAACAGGCAGGAACTTTCCTATAGTAAAGCAGATGGGAAACTTTAAATACAGAGGGAGAGGAAAAACCCCACCACTCCCCTGTGCCTCTGCAAAGACTGGACCTATACACTGAGTGAACATGTTTGTTGAAGAAAACAATCAGTTATTAAAATTACAAGGAACTTGTGCTTAAAAAGATAATCTTTTACTGGATACCAGCATTTGTGTCTGTCTTGTCTACAGTTCGTTTTGGGGTACCTTTGATACATAATACATATAATTTTTGTCCATATATCTCCAATTATGTTCGAAGATTCACAGATTTTAAAGTACAAATATGCCCCCTAAATTCAGCATTGCTGCATTACGGACCAGTTCTTGAATGAGGGGTCAGCAAATAAAAGAGAATGCAAAGGGAGAGGAGAAGAATATTGAACAAGGGTAGATGTGCAACTTGCACAGTAATGTGAAAAAAATAAGAATTTCAGAGTTGAATACCTAAAGTGGAAATCCATTTTCTAGTTTAATTCCTTTAACAAAGGAAAGAACTCTCCATAGCAGCTACTTTTTTCATCTAATCCAAATGTATTTTAAAACATATTATATGTACTTCAAAGAATACCCTGCTCTTTATTATCTCTCTAATGCATCTCTACACGCATCTCATTTTTCTGTATTGATCTGTCAGGGTACAATTCTGTGAGGTTGTAGCCAGTTGAACTTTTCTTGTGGGCTCAGTTAGCAGCAGGTTAAGAACCAAAACTCAATTGCTCTGCAACTGTCTTGATAGCTGTCTTTTCTGGTGCCAAAGACCTGAATACAAACAATAATAACCTTAGACAAAGGATTCTTTCTTACTTGTCAAATAGTACATCTTAGAGAAGAAGAAGCATTAGCCCTGGAATGAGATAGTACTTTATTCTGACTTTGTTATTATGCACATATTTAATAGATTTCTATAGAATAGAAATAGATTTAATAGATTTTAATAGATTTCTAACTGTTAGAGCTATAATAACTAAATTTCTACCTCCTTACAAACAGGATTACTTCATCTTCTTTCCCTCAGTTAAATAAATAAAAAAAATAATAGTACAATAAGAAATGATTTGGAAGGATGTCAGTTTATTTGCATATACTTGGGTATTCTCTGCGTATTGCATGCAGCTGAGGTTAACCAGTCAAGTGTTTGCATCATTTCAGTTTAAATATTTGGTTTGTACTTTTTTTTACTTACGTATATGGCAGGAAAACACATAAGAAGGCTTTAAAAAGATGCTAATCAAGCCAGTTAAAAAAATAAGACTGTCTATACTTGAAAGGCTTTGCAGGTATAGAGATTCTGGGATTGTCATCACAGCAAAAAGTTAGTGTAGTTGCAGTTTATACAAGCAGATAAATGCTTTTGCCACTACAGTTTGTTGTAAGAATTCCTTTTCTCCACTGTCCCAGGTTAAATACACCAGAGAAGCTAATTACGGTTTTATGGGTGGAATGACATCTACTCCTGGCCATTTTAATAGTACAGCTATTCTGGTCACACATCATGATTCATCACATTCTTCCTGGCAAAAGTTTCTGCTCCAGCTGGAGAACTGCTGCCAAACAGTTATATGTGGTTTGTGACAAAGAGAAAATAAACCACCCAAAAGCTAAAAGTAAATTGTCAACGAAATATCAAAACGAAGGTGAAAAACTCTAAAAGTATCATAAAATGCCACTCCTCACGTTGCACATAAATCCTGACCTTCGTTACGTAATTCATGCGGATGCTTTTAAGTTATGCCTTGAATCGCTCTTGCTCAAAACTCAGCACATCAATGTGGTCACGTTATTGCTGATGCTATCTAAACCTCGACACTGTTCAAACAAAGCCTTTCCAAGGCTGGACAGGAACGCCTCGCACTCATACTGACACCAGATAAACATCAAATCCTATTTACTCCTCCATCTTTTTCTTCAACACAGAAGCGTGTAATTCATATTCTATCTGATGGTGAGAGACCAGAATATTTCTTAAATCTTACGGCAGTGAAAATGAAATAAATTGAGTTTTACTGGGATGGAATTGGAGCACAATTCAGGTGATCTTTAAATAAAAGTGATATTGAACATCAACTCTGTTACGCGTCTTACTATTAGACTATAGATACTTCAGGCACAGAAGGCAAAATATTATAACTTCCACACATAAACGGCAAAGTAGACTACACATTTTATTCATTATTAGGACTTTTAAATAGCAGGAACAACGAGCACTCCCAAAGGCACTGCAGACAACATAAACATGCAAGTCACCTAGTAATTGTGATCCACCCTACAAAACAGACAAAGAAAACTTTTGTATATGGAACATGATTTCAGAATGTCGTGAGACCAGAAGGCTCTCAGGGCTTCAAAAAGAGATTAAATGTTAACTCCATTGGTCTCCTTTGTCTGAAATTCACTCTTTCTATGAAATTCAACCCTGCACAAAGAGCCAGAACCAGGATTAAGAATCTCATAAACCCTATTTAATTCTTTAAAAAGGCTTCTGTGCAGAAGTGAATTGCAGCCTCTGAGAAAAGTTGCATTATTAACAAAAGTATGCCAAAATAATTATAAAAAAAGCATTTAGAATAAGTTTGAATATTACCTTTATGCTCTAGAAAACTTTTTAAATTTTCAAAAAACTTCTTAATTGAGATGGAAATTCTTTAAGATATGCCTTGAAAATGAATTTTAAAATATTTTCTGCTAATAAACTATAACTATTAAAGTAAATTTCTCTGTTGGTGCTGGCTAGCATGATAGCGAATATGACAAGAATTGTGTCAAAAAGCCAGCAGCTAGCAGAGCTTTTGGGCAGTTTTATCCTTTACGGGGATTTTCCCTGAAATTAGAAAAATGGTCTTCCATTGAAGAGGAACAGGAGGCAGAGGAATGCAAGATAACAAGTCTCCTGTGATATTCTCTTTAGGAACTCTGTAGGAGGTTGAGTTCAGCAGGCAGAAAGCAAGAATGAGAGAAAGAACAAAAGAAAGAAAGATGACCCTGTATTTAGTTTCTGTGCTCCAGGCAGAGCTTTAATTGAGGGGCTCCCTACAAGTCCTAGCAGCTCGTTCAGGTGATAGAACAGTTATAGTCTGTTTAATTCACATCTGTCTCTGTATTTAGTGCATGAGCTAAATGGACTGAGTAGGGCCTTTGGTGAAGGGACAGGGAGTCCCTGCTGATGTAAACTAGTGAGCAGCAAAAATAACAGTCCGTGCTAAGGACCTGAGATGCTGGACCTCCTTGTGCCTGCTGAAAAATTATTTCAAAAGCATGAGAGTTCACTGTCGTTGTTTTTGGTTTGTGGTTTTTTTTTTTTGTTTTCCCTATTTTTCTTTCTAGCGCTCTTATTTGGGTATGAGCCAGCCTGATGCTCAGTACGCCTGGGAGTCACAGAGGGTTTGCAAACTCTGCTCTGGTGCAGGAAGCAGTCCCTGGGAAATGTGGGCTCTGAGCTTCCCATTGTTTACCTTAGGGAAAGAATACCCCACGGAGGAACAGTCCATTTAATGGGAGGGATGTCCATAGAATCCCAGATATCGCTGAATTCTAGAAGAGCTCAGACTTTACAGAAACTGCAGTGCAATTTTTTATTTTTTTTTTATGTGACAGATGAGTTTGCCTATTTTTTTAGGGAAATTTTTAGGAAATTTAGAGTGCAGTAAACTGGACTTTTTCGAGAACTTGTCTCCTGACTGGAGGTCCAGTTCTAAAATCTGAGGACACAACACAACCCCACAGTGCTGACTGCCCTGGAACTGGGACTCCATACTTAACTGAAAAATTATCAGAAAAATCAAGACAAGATCTTTTAGCACTGTGTGTAAGAAAAACTGCTCAACTGTCTTTCAGAAGACAACACGATAACTGAAACTCTTCATACTATTTAAGTAAAAAATATATATCTCATGCATTTTCTTTAGTTCCATATAAAACATTCATTGCAATTGCCTTATTCCTATGTGCTGTACTACAGTGGTACAATTGTAAGGTTTTCTTCACGCCTTCTATCACTAGATGGCGACGTTGGAAGCAAGAATCGCGATGAAGACCAGGGAGAGCCCAGCACCCCGAAATGCCAGCTTCGCAGCTCGGAGGGAGCATTAAACCCTGTGCAAACTCTGCTCCGCTTATTTATTTGAAAACCCACTTGCTGACTTTCAAGCAATTAAAATAAATGCCAGGCCGGTACTATAGGTCCCTTAATGCAATATAATCCTTGAATTATAACCATTTTAATCCTTGCAATATAAACATTTCAGTGGGAAATCAACCCACCATCTACATAAACACCTGTCCGAACCTCTTTGTGTATGTGAAAGCCATATGAAATCCATAGCAGTGCTATGTAAATAAGATGAGAAAGAACTGTCTTTCATTTCCAGGTATTTCCTCTCTTTGTGTTTTCATTACCACTTATTTTTAAAGAAATACATGGAGGCATTTACAAGGTCTTGTTAAGACAAAGCAGTACAAATAATGTCATCATAGTGCGTTCCAGGACAGCAGTAGTTTGCTACTGCGGACCAAGCAATGAAGAAGCAAATCGAAGATACAAATCTTGTTAGTAAAATTCATCTGTAAAAGTATTAGCATTGAACAGAATCCAGCATTACATTCGGTAGACATTTTAAGCAGACAAACAACAGAAGATCATTCCTGTAGATTTTAATAGTTTCTTTTTTTGTGTATACTGATCCAGAAAATGTCTTGTTCTTTGAGCAGTAAAACTAATGCAACTTGGTTCCTTATGATTTTTTTCTTCTCTCCATCCCCCAGACTGCATGCTGCAATACTCCTGCGTTCCCCCCTGACCAAGACAGCATTCGGGCCACCTCCCCATTTCCTACCCTCCATTTTGGGGGTTCCCTGCAGCACAGGGCCAGCCCCAGCTGACAGCAGTGCCCTTGCTGAGCAGTTGGGTGTGTGCTGCTAAATTGTTATTATGAATAAAAAAGAGCTCTGTACTGAGCTGGCAGCTCTCTCCTCGAGTGCCAGCTCTAGGAGGACATCTGTATGTCACCTAGCTGCTGATTTTTCACCTGGACATGGCAGGAACTGAAGGGAACCACAGAGCAGCTGGCATCATACCCAAAATATGATTTACAGTTGTCAAAGTGTTGTTTTCTTCCAGGGCAGCCCACAGAGGACGGTGGGCTGGCAGAGGGTTTCCAAAGCACAGGCACCCTTGGGATTTCAGCTGCGGGTGGGCCCCAGTCTGGTGACCCCAAACCTCCCCATAATTACAGCTGCAACAACCTCTGTTTTCATGTCCCCCAACATTTGGGGGTTGAACATGTGAAAATTACCAGGTTTCCTCACAAGACAGCAGACAGTAGTGCACAGCTGTGAAGAAGCTGCTTTCACAGGGAAGCCTCAGGCCAGGTGTTGGTGACCTGCCAACAACACCAAGCTGTGTGGTGGGGTCAACACGCTGCAGGGAAGGGATGCCATCCAGAGGAACCTGGACAGGCCTGAGAGGTGGGCCTGTGCAAACCTCATGACGTTCAAAAAGGCCCAGTGCAAGGTCCTGCACCTGGGCTGGGGCAATCCCAAGCACGAATACAGGCTGGGCGGAGAATGGAGTGAGAGCAGCCCTGAGGAGAAGGACCTGGGGGTGTTGGTGGATGAGAAGCTCGACATGAGCCAGCAATGTGCGCTTGCAGCCCAGAAAGCCAACTGTACCCTGTGCTGCACCAAGAGCAGGGCAGCCAGCAGGGTGAGGGAGGGGATTGACCCCCTCTGAGAAGGGCTCTTGTGAGACCCCACCTGGAGCTCTGAGTTCAGCTCTGGGGCCCCAGCACAAGAAGGACATGGAAGTACTAGAGCAAGTCCTGAGGACGGCCATGAGGATGATCAAGGGGCTGGAGCACCTCTCCTGCCAAGACAGGCTGAGAGAGTTGGGATTGTTCAGCCTGGAGAAGAGAAGGCTCCGGGGAGACCTTACAGCGGCCTGCCAGTACCTAAACGGGGCTACAGGAAAGCTGGGGAGGGACTCTTTGTCAGGGGGTTTAGGGATAGGACAAGGGGGAATGGCTTTAAACTAGAAAAGAGAAGATTTAGATTAGATATTCAGAAGAAATCCTTCCCTCAGAGGGTGGTGAGGCCCTGGCCCAGGCTGCCCAGAGAAGCTGTGGATGCCCCATCCCTGGAGGTGCTCAAGGCCAGGCTGGATGGGGCTTTGGGCAACCTGGTCTGGTGGGAGGTGTCCCTGCCCACGGCAGGGGGGTGGAATTAAATAATCCTTAAGGTCCCTTCCAACCCAAGCCATGCTGTGATCCTATATGAATCGTTCTACGACCTGCAGCCTCCAGTGGCCACCAGAATCCCCCTTACCCCATGCCTCACAAGCCCACAGAGCCTCAGGAACACAACTGTATCAGGCTGAAAGACGATCACAACCAAGCCATCGCAGCCCAGCGCTACCCCCGCCTGCCAGGCGGTGACCTGAGGGCCGGGAGGACGGCGGAGCCGTGCCCCGAGGCGGGGGCAGGACTCGAACCGGCGACCCCCCGATCTCCAGCACCGCGCGCCAACCTGCGAACCCCGTGCAAAGCACGTGACACCCCCGCCTCCCCAATGACCTGTCAGCACTTCCGTAAACAGCCCGGGGGCTGAGTGACAGGCCGCGGCAGCCAATCGCGGCGCGCGGAGCGCTGGGTGGGGCGGCAACCTGCCCTCGGCCGCTCGCGCGGGCGCTGGGGCGCGGGAAGCGCTCCCGGTAACTAACGGCGGGGCCGGGCGGCGACAGGGCGCGACACGCCGCGATACGTTGCGATATGGCGCGACAGAGCGCGACAGGGACCATCGGCCTGCGCCGTGGCGGCGGGGGGAGAGGGATGAGCCCCGTTGGGCCCGGCCCGGCTCCCGTCGGGGCGCCCCAGCCCCACCGGGGGGGCACAGGGCCCGGGGGGACACCGCGACAGGCCTGAGGTGGCCGGGCCCGAGCTCTCTGCCTCGGCAATGGGCGGTCGGTGTGGGAGGGGGTGACGGACTTAAAGGTTTTTCCCATTTATTCAGGCTGGGTGGGGGTATTTCTGCTCGTAAGCGTGTTTTGAGGAAGGCGTGCCCTCCTCAGAAGTCCCGAGTTTGGCGTGGTGATGTTCGCTGCGTGTCTCACTGAAGGGCGCGTTAAATATCGGACTTTTACGTGGTAAAATATGCCAGCTGTCCCTCCTTCTTTGGGATAACGTATTAGGTGCGTTGTCTTACCGGTGCGTGTTGTGTTGTCACAGCTTCCCGATGGAGGTAGGAGCAGGTGTGAGAAGGTACGAAACCAGAAATAAGACGGCAGGAGCGGAACTGTCGGCCAAATCCCGCGTGGACTGGAGACGCACTAAAAGGGAGCTCATACTGTTTGACAGCGATGACGAATCCTCGTTTGCCTCAGAGGAGGAAGAGTCCGCTGAATCCACCGTGTCAGAAGACGGAGTGGGTGAAAAAGATGAAACTGTTCTGAAGAATGGCTTTGCGGATCAGGAGGAGAAAATCCACAGTGGGGAAATAACAGATGATGAATGCGTTGTGCCTGGGAAGCGTAAGAGGTTGAACAGCTCGGTACTGCACGACAGTGATGAAAGCGAGGACAGTGATATCCTTGTTAGGAAAGTTTTTGCCAAACGCCATTGTATAATTAATGAAGATGAGAGTTCCCAAGAACAGCAGCCTGATAAAACGTGCCCTGCAGAAGACGTTTCTACTAATAGGAAACAGAAAGTATTGGCCAAATTGAAAGGTCTTGCAAGACAAAGAGCATCTCGGACATCCTGTAGGAGTGAAAATTGTGAGGTCTGAATTTTATCTTTGAGCTTCAGTTCCACCACTAAATATAGGGGAAGATGGCAATTAATAGATATTAATCAGTAGGATTTGTAAAAATTTGTTTTGGTTTTTATTCATGACAAATCAGTAATCCTATCACATTTCAACAGTTGTCACGTGAACTAAATAACAATATTGACTGCTGAAGACCTTTAGTTCTAATTTAATTTTCATTGCTGAGGATTTAAGAATTTCCCTTCATTTGCTCTTTCAGGCTTTCTGATGACTAAGCAGCTTAGAATGCACATATCTATATTCTCTATGTTGTCAGAAAGGGAAAAAATATCTTTAATATTCCTTTTTCCTTAGGCTATCAGATTACTCTTATCAAGAAACAAAGTGCCTGTTGAAGCACCTTAGAAATCTCATGTTACCTTAATTCCTATTCAGTCTGTTTGACTGAAGAGAGGTACATGGAGATCGCTGATTTAAAGCAGAAAGTAATCGTCATGTAGTACAGAACGATGGATTTTTTGAGATATATTATTTCTTGTTAACAATTGTGGTCATTAGAAGGTCCAGTAGATGTAGTATTTTGATAGTGCAGACACTGAAAATTCTTGATTTGCTTTTGAAATATATTTTTTAATTTAATTAGGATACCAATAGTGAAACAGAAATAGAAGAGGAACCATTCTGTTACCTCACACCAACAGAAGAAAGTGAAACTGACAGTGATAGCATGAAAGACTTTATAGTTAATGATGAGGAAGAAGAAAGTGGTGATGACGACACAGAGCAAGTAAAGAGTGAAAAAAAGCAACAAAAAGAACTAAATACATCAAATAGCGAATTGCTGGCATACTACATCCCACAGTGTAAGATCAAAATTAGTTACAATTCTATATTTATAACTTGTTTTTAGTGCTGCAATAAATATTTATGGGCCCTAAATACAAAATAAGACTGTGTAACGGGATATGATAGTTTAAAAGCAGAAATTCCTGAACGGCTTTCATTTGTGAAAGTGCTCGTGGTTTCCACAGTAAACTTTTACAGTCCTTCTGTATGTTATTAAAGGGAGGGTATAATTTGGAGAGAAGGACAAGGAGCTCCATTGCCCAGATTTATTTTTTTTTGTCAGTCTGCTGTAGAATGAGGCCACCTATGATGGAATCATTCCTTTTGAGACAGCTGTCATCCTCCATCTTGCGATGTACCCCAAGAGCAAGTACATTAATTCTGGATCAGTTCTGTTTTGGAGAATGACATAAGAGTCTTGCTGTGAGTTAGGCTTTTATATTGTGGGTTGTTTTTTGTTTGTTTTGTTTTTAATGTATTTTTATTTATGGCAGTGAGACTTGGAAGCACTGATCTGTAGGGGTTTCTGAATTCATACATCAGTTTTAGACAAGCTGCACAGAATCAGAACGCTTGTCGTGTTGCTCAGGTTCCTTTTGTGAAAACTGGTATCTGGATGGAGGAGAAACTTGAACCAGAAGTTTATGCTGGTTTTCTTCTTGCATACTTTGTTGTTAGAAGGAGGTGTGTACTGACAGGATAGGCAGTGCTAGTGTAGATGGTTACATGCATTTGTCGTATTTGTTCCCCAGTAAAGACATGAGCAGAATTATGTTTATTTGAAAGAAAGTTAGGAAAATAAAAATCATAAGCCTGACCTTCTGTTGTTTGCATTACTTCCTGCTATTCATAGAACAATTTATTTTCTTTAGTTTGTGTTTATAGCTCCTGTATTAGGCTCCTGATGAAAGGACATGTGTGACTTTAGGACACTCTAAAATTCATTAAGATTATTGGGATGAGAAGCACTATTTAAATGCAAGATCTTAAATAAGGGGTTTTGATGTGGGACATTTAACAGTATTTTTAAATTCATATTTAAATGACTTTAAAATTCTAAATTTACAATAATGGAAAAAAAATCTTCTTATATGACAGTCACATTTGCTTACACTTTCTTTTTTACTTTCTTTTTTTTTTTTTAAATTCTGCTTATTTTTCTGCTTATTTCTTTCCAGTATCTCGCTGTAGTCCTTATGTACACTTCCAAAGGATAGTAAAGGCTTTTCTGATAAATGCAATTGATGACACTTTCCTGAAGTCGTTGTATGGTAAGTAAATTACATTTAAAATGTAATAGTGCATGCAAAGACAAACAAAAGCATTTATTCTTGGAAAAGATGGTCTCCCGATTAGAGTATAAGTTTGTGAGTTGAAATCCCTGAGATCTGTTTGTAGTTTTTCTGCTTTATAACTTTAGGAAGTTAATCTATCTGAAACGAGTAGAGTAATCTTGGAAAAGTGTGTGGACTTCATTCTTTTAAGCCCATTAGGCATTCTGAGGTGTAAGGAAGCGTTTATGTGTTGCTGATCAGTAGTAATAGTTCCAGCATGAAAGTAAAATTAATTTCAAAATAAGCATCTCAACGGAAAGATTGCAAGGTCAGGTGATTTTTCAAAATGTCGTGTTTCATAGCTTTTTCTAGGAAATTTGATAGATGATAATTTTAGTTATGGTGATTATTCTGTGTCTGAATCTTTAACATTTGATCTTTGAGATAAAACAAATTTCAACTGCAGCCAGGACTTCTTGGCTTGTTTTTACTGAGGAAGTGGCTTTTGGGATTTGGCCTGGTGAACTTTAATGGCAGCTTCTGGTGTCACCAGGAGATCAGGGTGAATGGAGAAACTGAAATACACCACAGGCTTTAGAGTAAAGGTTGTGTATTCTTGCAACTAAAAATTTCTTTCAGCTACCACTGCTGGTCCTTTCAGGTATTGTTCTGTTTTACCAAGTGCAACAAGCTTATGAAGAGTAACAAGTAAATCTTGCCAGATTTATGCTATGTGACATTCCTTCTGTTTCATATTGTATCTGCTGTAGAAAATTATTAACTCCCTGCCAAGGTGCTAGTGGTATATCAGCTATGAAGGTAGGTTAAAGGATGTATTCCGAAGAATATTATATACTATGAGCATTACAACATTACCTAGCATTACAACACATTTTCAGAACACAGAATGGGTTTTTCTCAGTTCATGGAAGTTAACACAAGTTAACTAGTTTGAACTAAGAGCCGCTAGTTTAGTGGTAGACTTGCTTTTTATTGTGAAAAAAATTTAAAAGTCTAGCACGACCTCTTTAAAGCTTTCAGCGTAACTGATTTATTGAAAACATGTAAAGCATATGTGGAAGAACTATAGATAGTAATTATGATAGCTATAATGATAATGACAATTAACTGTTTTTATAGAAAAGGCTAGATAGCCAGCCATCCTTTGATAACAGCATCGCTAAAAGATTAGGAAAGGTAACTGCACAAATTAGTGTTTTTCTGTACGTGCTGAAGCCTGAGACGGTAAGAATTGGCCTGCACCAGTGAAACTCCTGGTTAATTCCTGGAATCTAGCACATATCTGGCAGATAATTGTGGAATACTCATATTTTACTCATCTTACGGGTTTATTTCTTTTGCTTGAGTAAATATTTGGAAATATTTATGCTGCTTAACTCACGGCATGTGACTGGGCTGCTGAAGGCTAAAGGTCAGTTTCTATGTGTTGCTTAGAAGTGGTGAAGGAGAAGAGAGCTGTCAAAATTTCTGCTGGGAAGCTACTCGACAGTTTGTTTTCGTGGATTACAACCTTCTCTTGTACATTATGAACTCCTCACATAAGCTGGGCAAAAAGCAAGACGTTTTTTTTTTTTCCTTTTCCATTCCTTTAAATGGCATTGAGTGAATAGTTCTACCTTTGGGTTGACAGCTTTCCACTTTAACCTGGCTTGTAGAGTTTATTCGTGTACCTCTTGTGATAATTACCTGTAAAATAATTAAATGTATTAGTTCATCAAAAATGCATGTATCACTTTTCTGGGTAACAGTAGTAAATGTACTCAGTAGTAGTTTATTACAATTATTCATGGTTCTTAGTATGCAGAAGCATAATGTCCTTGAAAATTTTATTTGAGGAAACTTGTACAACATATGATGGTCAGCAAATCAGTAATGACTCTTGCTGAACAGATGGAACAAGGCAAAAGAAGTATGCACAAGATATGTTGCTCTCCCTTCATTATTTGGATGACCGTTTCATTCAGCCTCGTCTTGACAACTTAATCTCCAGAAGTCGCTGGAAAGATCGGTACAAGGTATGTAGCTTCTACTTTAAATGGTTGTCTCCAAATTATATAGTTACTGACAGATTTTTTCAATAGTATAATTTTGAATAAAGGTACAATACTCACTATATATGTATATATATTTTTAAGAGACTCATTGCTCTTTACCATCTGTAACTAGTTTTGATACTTGCAAATATCAGAAATATTTGTGTTTATAAACACACAACAAACATTCAGATAAACGTTCAGATTTTGTTTCCTGTGACCTGAATGCTTCTCCAGCTAACTTTAGCAGATGCTATTTAGAGTATTTTTTGTCACTTGTTCAATGTTATAACAAAAATTTATCCCCCTACCACAAAAAAACAGTATGTTCATCATGAATATTCTGCTACTTCAAAAATATGAAGCCAAGATACAGTAGCCTAGTCAAAATCATTGTATGGGAAGTACTGGAATACTATGAGAGTTATAGCTGTGGTGACCTTGTAATCACTGCAATAGTTGAGTATAAGCAGTGGTGAGATACAGTGTATTTATTTGAGGTAGACGCACTGATACAGTTGCCCTGATCACCACCCCAGAAAAAATAAAAACAGAGGGAGAGATGAAAGAAAAATAACTGCCTGGATGCTGGAGTCATTCTTTAGACCTGAAGCTAAATGAAAGAAAACTGGGTAACATGTTAGAAAATGATTGAGAAGGTATATACATTTGCAACTGAATGCTAAAAAAACTTCACGTTTGAATCTCTTTGGTTTCTCTACTGCTAACTTTGTGCTAATAGAAGGTACTCAGCAGTCTGTTCAAGTTTATGGAGATTCTTTAATGCTAACAGAAAAATGTTTTTCAGGAGCGTGTTGATTGTTACCCAAATGTTCGCATCATCTTGAAAAATCCAACAAATAAGTTTTGTCAGGCCTGTGGATTGAATCGGTATTGTAAGTTTAATGTGCTACTATCTGGAAAGCTTTATAATAGCAGAACCTTGGAAGCAGATGACTTCATGTCAGATGACAAACAGGTAACTTCAAACAAGCACCTTATATAATTATTTTTAAGCTTTGTCTAGTGTTACGGAAACTCATACAACAAACAGAAATCCTGTCAGCACCTGTAACGTCTATAATACCAGAGGCAAGAGTTAAGTTGCTGTACTTTGCATCTGAACTCCTGTTCATTTTTAAAATGTGAGGACCATTTTGCAATCTTGAGGAGTATTGACATGGATCTAGCTAGGAGTTATGAAGGAAGTTTCTATGAAAATGAGGAGAAATAGATGCTTCCCTCCATACCCCTGGCCCTTTCTAACATCTTGGGAAAGAGGTCTTGAAAAATATCTTCCAAAAAAACAACACCTCTTATCAAGAAAATAAATCAGATGTTTTTCTATGACCTTTGATTTTGCCTGCATCTCAGTCATTGGTGTTCTGTTTCCTCCCCACCTTTACTACTTAGTAGTATTAGTACCTGTTACAGCACATGCACTTGCACTGCATGAACTACTACTAAGTATATCCAATTGTGAGCTGAACATCATGATAAAAAAGATAAAGTGTTCCGGGACATGTGACAGATTTCATTGAAAACTATTGCCTTCAACCCAAAATTAAGATTTGCTTCAATTTTTCTTCTGTTTCAAATCTCTGCAGTCTGAGTCATATCCAGAGCAGGAAGGAAATGCTCTAGGTACATGGTGTCCTCTGCATGCTTGTCTTTTGTGGTGCATGTGGAGGCTGTTTGAAATTGTGTGTCAACCAGGCTGAGAGCACACACGAAGATTCACATGCTAACTGAGGTACTAATACAAGCACTTATCAATTACTTGTAAAGTAGTTTTTTTTTGTTTTGGCAGAGGATGTTCAATAGAAGATTGAAAATCCTAAGCATATTATAAAGAAGGGAGAAACAGCTCTACTGGTAAAGAAACTATACAATTGAGTGTTGCTCTGAACATGTCTGGCATTCCTGGTTTTTACCAAGTACATAAGAAATACTGTGACTTTTTTTTTTAATCTTGAATAGATCCTATCTCCTTGTGCCAGGAGTCTGAGGCTTTAAATCAGGAGTGACATTTGCCTCAGAGTTACATCTGTTCTAAATATCAGAATGCCTTTTCACTGAAATTAGATCACTTGAAAGCCCTTTACCTTTTTGTGTGCCTGTAATGCCCTTAAGACCTTCCCAGCACAAGTCGTGCATTGATTAGCTTTCAGAAACTTTATAAAAGTAACTGTATGTGTAATGGACAATCATCTCGCTGGAATGACTGCTTTCTACTTTGTTGCCAGTAAGGTTTGTTCTGCCTTGGGTCTCTAGGTTTGCTAATTCTGTGCCTACTGCTTCAGCATTAGGAGCGTCCATGTGCATTCTTACTGCTCTTGTTTGCTGTAGGTCAGAACACTGAGTGAAATAGTGCCACTGTCATTCGAACAGCCCAAGTGCAGCCTAGTCAAGATTTACTGCTTCATTCTTCAGATGTTTTCACATCTGCTGTTTCCCATGTAGCTATTCACCCAGGACAAAGTATCTCGAGATCTCAGTTGAAATGACACTTGAAATTGTTTATCTCCTTTTGGGAAGACTTGTTCCCAACTACTTTGGTACATTCTAGTAGAACCTTTTTTTTTTCTTTCTTGCATTATCAGAACAATTTGTCCAAAGAAGAAAATATTTCCACTTAGGTAATCTTGTATCTTTTTCTCACCCAGCTGCCTTTACTAGGACATTTTGGATTAAATTGTATTTTTTGTATGAAACATGTCTTTCACGTTGTTACACACTGTTGCACTAGGCAGCCATTCTAGATGACTTGAGCAGTCAACTTGTATTGCACAGCTGAGACTTTGGAAGAGCTTGAATCTTAAGAACCTAGGTGTTCCCAGTATTTAGGCACCTTCACATAAAATTTACAGCTAACAGTAATTGTTATGATTATGTCTGCATGTGGCCTTCCTAAGTCGTGTAATTGATGACCTCTTATGATGAACTCAAAGCGTGATTTGTCAAGGATAAAATGTTGTTGCATTTTCGTACCAAGCTGTTATCCAGCTCCTGCCTTTCTTCTTACATCTCTTTCTTTCAGGAGATGTATTTCAGGAGAAGCTATATTCCTTTTCTTTGTGCATGTAAAAGAGTTTCTGAATACAGATGAAGTTCTTCACAGCGCTTGCTGAAAGAAGTGTCAGCACAAGATGTATTTACAACATGTTTTGAAAAAGGATATAATAGGATTTCTTACAGAAAAATAAAGTGAAGCCCTCAACGAACTGGAAGCTTACCTTACTGAAGCTCAAGCCTAGATAGTTTGCACCTCTGTAAATATTCTAATTTAGACATGTGAGGGACATCAGTGTGATTATCATTATGTCATCATAATGGGCTCTGCATGTGATGCAGAATCTAGGTAAATCTAGGTAACTGACGGGTTTTTTTTTGTTGAACAGATTACAGAACCTGCTGAACAGTAGCCATTAATACTGTTTTGATAAATACACGTGTGTATGATAATTAAGAGAGCTTGGCTTTTCCCCGATTTGTTGAAAGAAAATACTAAGTACTTAGGATGCAGGGAAGCAATCTTACTAGCACTGCTACTGCAGACCATAGTACAGTCATTATTCTACATTTAGAGACCCATATGTCAGGAAGATCACTAACTTAAATCAGTTTTGCATGGGAAACATGTGCCTTACCTACACAGAAATAAGTGAACTGCACAAGAATTTAATCTTTACTCAACTTCCAGTTTAACTGTGGAAGTAACAGTAGCAACCCCCTCACTGCTGGCCAAATGTTGTCCCACATTGGCTGTTTTTCACTTTGGAAAACACTTGAAATATCCTACTGAATATTAAACTAACTTGCTGGTTCATTTTTATCCTCTTCAGCTTAACAATAGAAGACGAGGGTTTTCTTTACCCTGCGTAGCCCAGCATCTGGTGAGATGGTTGCTACGTGCATGCTCAGTAGAGCTCAGGGGCTACAGAACAGACCTGGGAGAGCGAGTGATTGAGCGCTTTCCAGTAATTTTTACTAATGGCTTGCTAATGCAACATTCCTATTCCTATGGTGACCTTTAATTGAGACTGTTAAAGGTACTGTTCTCAAGTTGTCTTTGAAGTTCTCCTGGCAGTGCATTGATCAACTTGTCCTGCCAATTGAAGGAAAAGAAAGAACAGAAAGGGCACACAGAAAGACATAAAACTGGCACTGCAAGAAAAATAATTCACTGAAAGGAGGCAGATCAGCACTGGCAGATCAAATTGACTGGAAATACATATTTGGACTATTTCTAAAGTTTTATATGAAAATACCCAAGAAAAGTGGATGTGTAGAGAACAAAAACAGACCTCCAACCCTCCTCTTCTGCATAAAACTTTCCTTTTCTCTCATCTCCGAAGTATTCTGCTTTGCCAATAGGCCTGAAGAGAAACAGCTGTTCCAGTTTTGCTTAGGCTTGCAGTGATTGTTGTGAGTAGCTGCCAATTCCCATCCCTCCATGGTCAGGGAGAATCGAACAGTTTGGAGTTGTAGGTGTCCCTTACGCTTCTCTGCTCCTGCGTCACCTGCATTATGAACTGTTTTCTGCTCTCAGTCTTGGCGTTGTATTTCCATTTATATCTGTGCTGAGAGGACATGAATTCAGTCACTACGTGTTAGGCTGTTGTCAGGCTGTGCTCCTGCATTCCGTACAAAGTGATTTAACACCACTTTGGCTGATATGGCCAGCTTGAGCAGATAAGTTAAGCATTAGGATAGAGTCACTGAGAACTGTGAGGGGAAAAAATTAGAATGTGTACAGTGCTGAGATTCTTTCCAAAGCTGCATTTTGAAATAACACTGTATTTTTAGATGATCTTCCTTGCTTTAAAAACACAATGCGTAATGACATTATATGATATTTAACTATTTTCCTCTGGCACCTCTCCAGTCTGGGAATTCTTCACACCACACACATAAATAAACTATGAAGCTCTTTGCCACAGGGCACTTTGGAGGCAAAAACTGTAATTGGGTCCCAAAAGGGATTAGACAGGTTCTTGGGGAAGCTCCTTCCACGCTATGGAATGTGATAGCTGAGATGATGCAGAATGTCTTAACTGTTGACTATTACAAGTTGTATGATAATACCATAAACGTTATGGTGTAAGTCCCGTATATTATACTAACTTCCTAAACATTTCCTGGTAGCCGTTGTAACAGGGGAAGAACTGGGCCAGGCAGAGTTTCGATCTGAGGCAGAATGATATCTAATCAAACAGTGTTCCAGATACCACACTTCATTGCTTGGAATGCTTAAAAAGCTATGAAACCCTCAGTGAAACACCACATTGCATTCTTGATTGTCTCAGTGTTCGAAATGGTACTTCTGGAAGTTTGAGTCAGTCAAGGCTTTGCCTTGATTGGTAGGTCTTGCACTTTAGAAGCACCTATAGCACCCAACGTAAGCCTTACATTTTCAGTTCGGGATGTGAGTAGGAAGTGGAGCTGCTTATAGGTACATGAACATACATGATCAGTAGAGAATTGCACTATAGTAATAGCATTTTTTTGTCTCAAGCTGGTTACGTTTTCAGTTCATAGACATCTACGTAGGTCAAATCAAAAGTCCTTTCAAGTGAGTGTGCCTCCGTTGACTTCCGTGACCAGTTTATATCACCTGAGCTGTTGGTTAATAAATATATTTAAGAAATGAAGTGTATTTATGTATTTAATAAATTTAAATTTGCATTTATATTTATAAACATGAGCTAAATATGCTTTTCTATCACTCTCATTGTCAGTAGATGCTGCTAGAGCTAGGTTGTACAAGTAGGCCAGATGTTTTGGGAGACTGCTCACAGATGCAAACATTTGGTCATGCATTTAGGAAAGTTTGCTGAAAATGCAGGATGTAAGCATTGATTAAAACTTAACCTTCTAATACTTTAAAAGAGTAGTCAGATTATTACCAATGGCAGCAATGAAGAGCGTCACTGTTGTGGCTCAGAAGAGATCATTTTGCAGTAAATAATGCGGTCTGTTGAAATGTGTGCGTGTAATCTGAAATAGCAATACAATCACAGCTTTTATTATTGACGCAAAGAATTTTGACCTTTAGCCATTTATCTGCTTGTTACTCTCAAAGATGTGACAAAACATCAATCCAAAACAATGCTGCCCTTGAAGGATGTTTGTGGGGTTTTTGTAGTAATGCTCAATCGGTTTCTCCTGTGTGCATCAGGAGCTGAATTTCTTCATGCTTGTATTTATTTTCCTGCTTTGGAGGGTAGAAAACCTGACTCCAAAACCCAGCCAGATGTAGATTTCTTATTTGATAGTCTTTGTCTTCATGGGTTGAAATAGTAATTGGTGCACCAATTACTATTGTGGGATGTCCTGAAAGGTAGGTGAATTTTGACTCCATCTCCCTGTGCACACCCCTGATTTCACATACTCTTAGTCAAAGTTTGGGATTTCTGAAGATTCGTATAAGCAATCTATGTGCATTGTATAAAACCTGGGGTTTCAGATATTACTTTTTTGAAGTCTGTATGCATTTATTAAGTATATATGTCAGTGCACATACCTATTTGTATTAATATGTATATACTAAAGAAATACTGAATATTATTCAGTCTACAAAACGCTAGAACTGGTTATTCCTGTCCCTAGAAGTATACTACATTTTAAGCAAAAGTCATCAAATAGTTCCTCTTCCTCTGCTTTCACAGTATGATGGGTGTCTAAAATGCTAGTGATTTTGTAACAAAGCTCCCCCAGGAGACAACAAAGATGACAGTAGTTATAAACATGGCTGTGTACAGCTTTTGCAAGAAAACAGTGCTGATAAGCTGCCATTGCTTAGGCTTGCTGACTGCCTGCTTGCTCCAAAGTTGTTCTGCCGTCGTAGTGAAAACTACGTGGTTTTACTCTGATTTTATGCATGTAGTGTCATTTTATTTATTTCATTATTAAAAAAATGTTTCCAGATTGACTGATAAAATTTTATTAGGTAGGCTGAGTTGGCCATTCGTTATATTGTCGAGATGATGACTGTTCTCCCTGAGAAAATGATTTGTTTACTTTGGTCTAGGTTTTGAAGGTTGGTGTAGTGTGTGCAGATCGTACAAGAGTTTACCATAATTTGAAGCACTTCAAATACAAGTTGTATGTGGATTGCAGCTCCATTACCAAGTTGGATGGTGTTGAGGATGAATCAGTTAAAGACACAGTCGAACGGCTTTACAGTCACCTGGAAGACACTGAGTGGATTCAGAAGGTATGACTGAGTTAGATGATGTATCCTTTTTCAAGGAGAGAAAATAAAGCTGAGATAAAATGTTTCATTTAACTGTTAAGTTCTGAATTATTGGTCTTTGATAATAAGAATTTAGCTTAATCATTCATCTGCTTTTGCCGATCGAGTCTCTCAAACGGTATGCCTGCTGCTTTCACGTACGGTTTGTATCAGCTTCTGACATTAAGCTTTCTGGCAGCTGCATGATCTCTGGGCTGTGCTGGGCAGGCTCTTGTTTCATTTGAAAGCAGCAACACAACAAACTCAAGCTGTATGTAACTCATGAAGACTGGAAACACGTACATGAGGCACGGCAAGAATACTTTTCGCTTTACGTTCAGTACTTTGACTTTTTCAGAAACACTTTATGAACTATTTTAAGACAACTTGGAGTGCTGTTGCATTTAACAAGCTTTTAGATATCTTTGCTTCTGAATTGTTATTGGCATGCTTGTTAATGTATTGAAGAAAAACACAAAAAGCATTCTTTGTGTAATTCAGTTATTAAACCTTGATCAAATAATACAAGTTCTATTTGATTTGCAGAAATACAATGATCTTGAAAACTGCATGAATGATGCAGACAATTTCCAAGACGAAAAAATGGATTAAGTGGTCATATAGCTCTTTGAAAGACGTCCTGTAAAGAACTGAATGACCCGTTTTATCTGCGTGCACTTTATCTCTGCCTGGTCTTCAGTATTCCTTTTAGGCTGTATTATGCTTAAATCCATGTGTCTGTAAACCACTGTGTAAGAATATGCTGTATCTTCTTTTCATCTGTGTAAATAATAACCTGAAGTTTTACCAAATGGGTCTTTCCAGTCTTACCGCACAGGTCACTCTAAGTTTCCTCTTATTCTTAAGTAAACAGATACTGAGATGTTACTTTTGTGAAATAAAACTTCTGCCTACCTATGCTGAGCTGCATCACGGGGAAGGTGGGAGATGCTGAGACCTTTGGAAGTAGGGATATTTGGAAAGATGAGGCTATGTTACACAAGAACATATGACTTGCATCGTACTTTCCTTATAAATTTGCAAGCAAGTCCAATCATTTAGAATGATAGTTATGATGAAAAGGGCCCAAATGCAAAGATTTATTTCCCCTCTGAGGTATCACTATAGACTGTTGCAAGGCAACAGAGGAACTATTCTGCAGTTCTGACTACATTTCCAGCACAATAGTCATTCCTCTCTTTAGAGACTAGGTGATGAGTCACTTTATAGGCGTCATACCGACTGAGTCTGGCTTAGCCATCTAACTGAACACTTGGGCCCACAATGCTGTCTCTGATACACAACTGAGACAACTTACTGAGATTTAAAATGTCAAATTATGTTGTACAAACATAATGGCAACAACTTGCAGTAACTAAACAATTAAGAGAGTGGATTAGTGTGGCCATGCAAGCTAAGCAAGAATTCCTTCAGCATAATCCGACAACAGAAAGTAGGAGTTACTCAGAGTCATGATGCATGGCCTACCATGCGGCACGGGGAGTAGATTTTTGAAGAGCTGGGAAGGGTTAAGTACTGTATTGTCCCTTCTGTCCCTTTACTTTGTGCTGCATATAAAATTAATTGGACGTAGCCTAAGAGAAGGTGCAGGGCACAGGGTTTTGAATCCAGGTAGGGGCTGTTACATCCTTCTGTATGCACACACTCTTATTAGTCTGTTGTGGCTGAGCAGCTTGGTAAAATGGATGATATTGTTAACTCTCCAGATTTTTTAACAAGTTGCTTTCTCAGAAGTAAAACTAATGAAGCCTAATTTTTCAGGTATTTGTCCATCAGAACTCTTCCTGCTCAATATGCCGCTTTACTGGTAACATGCTGATTGGGTAGGCAACCACTGCCACGTCTATCATGTCATGGTCAGAATCTGTTGGCTTTTTTTCTGTAGGAACTGTAACTTAAATTTGCCCTTTAGTAGCTTTTCTCCAGCATTAATTGTAAGTAATGAAGTACTTTCATATCTTCAGGTGTTGAAATTCAGCAATGGGTTTAGGTGGTGGTAGAATGAGCCGATATTGTCAGTTCTCTATCATACCATGTAAGTAACAAGATTTACAAACCATGATGAAATATCCCAGTAAAGAGGATGAGACGTACCCTAAAGTAAACTTATACTTGAAGACATTATTTTCATACCTTAACTGTCAGTTAAATATGTAAATATTCTGAGATTTTATATATCATATTTATCTCCCTGGTTACCAGAGCTGAAGAAACTTGTGCTTTCTATTCTCTTTCCTTGTCCATCCTTGTTATTCTGGGACTGTTGGTGGGAACACACCCATCAACTTAAAATTACTGAGGAATCAATCTCAAGCATATCCCTTTTAGGAAAATCAATGCCAGTTGAAAACCTGACTTCTTTCTGGTAGCGAAATCTCTGTACACTTTTGTCGGTATCTCTAAAATAATGACATTTGTTTGGTGTAACGTTTTCTCATGAAGGAAAAATGTTTTGAAATTAATGGGGTTTGTACCATTTAATGGTGTGGGCTTTTGCAGCCCTTTCAGAATAGTCTTAAATTCTGCTGCCTTCCGAATTTTCTGAAAGCTCTAGAAAATGATTTTTATGTAAAAAAAAAAAAAAAAATGCTGTTAGAATTAATGGTCAGTTTCTCATTTTGCCACGTTTAAACTGAATGCTACCACAATAAATAAAAAAATAAGTTTGGGAAATTTTGTCTTTTTGAGTAATTATAATATTTCAATAACACCTACATTTAGATTGAAAATAGTCAACATATTCCAGTGATGAATTTTGCACATTCCGGGATTTCTGCATCATTGGCTCGTTGGTCTAGGGGTATGATTCTCGCTTAGGGTGCGAGAGGTCCCGGGTTCAAATCCCGGACGAGCCCTTCTTTTCCTCCCCAGCGCACAAACCGGGGGGTGGAATATTATTGGATGCGAGGGCGGTCTGGCTGTGCCGTCTGTCACCTCACTGATCACCAGGGCTGCTTCAGCTGATGTGGCAGGCTAGGGGGGTGTCCCCTTCCTCCCTCACCGCTCTGTGTGCGTCCCTCCCAACCTTCCCCGACAGAGACCCTACAGTTCATCAGGCAGGGGTACAGGGTAGCTGCGCTCCCCGCTAGAAACAGGCTCAACCATTCTGTGGTCCCAGATCATGTTTCTCACCTCCTCTTCATTTGCATAAAAAGTCTCTGAGCTACTTCTTTCTTTTTCCTGCAGGCAGTTGTTTTTTTTCCAGTCACGCAAAAGTTCTTGGAAGAAAGTGCCTCCGCAGGCTCACCGATTTTGCCTGTGACATCACTAGTTGGACTAAGAAAATGCTAGTTAGACTAAGAAAATGCCTCGAATTGACATCACTGATTTCTATTTCAGCAGGAAACTGATAACTTGAGCTGGCTTGGCACGGGGCTGACAAAATGTTTGTGTGTGTATAACCAGACTTCACTATTCCTCTCACTGAGATTAGAGGAAGTGATAATATTTTTGTGGCTGTTGTTTTACCTGAAGAGTTTCTACAAGGCAGAGAACGTGAAGTATCATGACATTGTGTTTACATTCGTCTTCACCACAGGAAATGAAAAAATTGTTTAGAAGAGACATTTCTGTGAAAATTCAGGTCAAATTATCCAGGACAGGCTGTATGTAAATGCTAGCACTTGTACAGCATGTTGTGCTAAGAGGGTTCCCCCCCCCGACGTTTTCGGGTCCAATTGCAGCAAGAATATTTGTAATAGAGAAATGCAAACGTCAGCTGATGGGGGAAGTCAGAAATCCAGCCAGTCTTTCATAGTTTCTGTTGTACTCCAGAGATTTTGAGTGGATTTAGAGGGTGAGAGGATATAATGCTTGTACTGAGAGGGCATTTTTAATTGTCTTCAGTGTGAGTTTTTGAAGTAGTAGCTCTAATTAAGATAAAGCACCTGTCTTAATGGAACAATGAAGAAAGATCAGTATGTGATTAGACTTGGAGCCGGTGATTAATGATCATACTTGGAAATTACTTTAGCTCCTGTAGTGTTTGAATAATCTGATCTAGCTGAAGTTCTGTAGCCCGGGACTATGATAATGATAAAATTCACACGCGATGCTTATGCATAGGATCAGCCGTACAAATGTGGTGTACTTTTGGGAAATGAGGCCCTTTATGGTCTATATTCTGTGTCCAGTTCTTGCAGGAAGTTTGAAAAGAAGTGGTTTTCCTCCCCTTGTCCCTCAGTTTTCAGAAAGAGAATCATTTGTGGATCAAGTAGGATGGCAAACTTCGCTATTAGCAGATAGCTGATACTGCCTTTTTCTTTCTTTTTTTTTTTTTTTTTTTTTTTAGACAGTGAAAGCTTCTGTTTTCCAAAAGCAGCTATTTCTAGTAGTTCAGCAGGCAATTACAGGCAATTCCCATGCTTAACTCCTCTAGTTTACTTTCATTTGGATAAATAAAGGCTTGTAGTTTTATCCTTCTTTAAGTCTTCCTGGATAAACAGAGTGGGTGTGTTAGATAAACACATGTACATACAGTACCACTCCAAGAGAAATACCCAGCACACATGAAATACATTTTATTAAGTCGACTTGCTGATTCTGCTTTGAGAAATAGTAAATATCAAGTTCTAATTTGAATTTAGAGGTGAGACAAAAGAATGTCAGAAAAGATGACTGACCAGCCAAGGAATAATGTGAGAAATAATGTGAAGTGGTGTTACAAGAACCTGATGATAATGCCCCCTTCGTGGGCTACACTTCCCGGAATAGTTTATGTGAATTTGCGTATTTTTCTAGGTAATAAGGGATGGTATGGGTTGTTTTTATTTTGTTTGTTTGTTTTCCCTCTTCTTTGTTAAATAACACGTAGACAGTTTCTTTAGATTTTTCTGGAAATTGTATTCTTAATTCAGAAAGGTGTGTGTGTTCAAGATGACTTACCTTACAGTTTACACAGAGCAGTACTGCATGAGCCTGTGCCCAAACTTTAAGGACAAGAAAAGTGACTCAGGTGCAGTCAGATTCTGCTCCAAAGTTTAGCAATTGAGCAGGCGAGCTGCACGGTGCATCCTAACAGCACGCCTAGCTGGAAGTACATTTATCACGTTATTTATAACAGTAGTCATTCAGAATGTCTAAGAACCCTCTGAAAAACAAATAATGGGAATGGCTGAAAATTTATAGCCCTAGTTAGTCTTCCACGGGACTGTTATTAAGCACGTGCCATTTTGGTGGAGTTAATACAACTTTGAAGGACTTTGATACATGATTTCTAAACAGAGATGAACGAGGTATGTGCCTAGATTTAGGCACGGACTCACGTTTTTAGGTGACGGAGGTTCAGCATAGTCATTTTGTTCAACTTTTGGAAAGTTATCAGCACAATGGGACTTCCACGGTGAGAATTCCTGGCTGAGAAGCCAGCACCAGGAAAGGCTTTGCTCACCCGGTAGGGGCTGCTGGCTTGGGAAACTCAGAGCTGCAGCAGCAGGAGCAAATTCACACGGAAAAATACTCAAGGATGACAGCTCACATGAGACTACAGTATCATTTCAAGAGGTCACAGATGTTGGCGTAGGGGATAAAAGTAATGAATTATTCAGGACCCATTATGTTAATGTTTCATCACGTGTGGTTTTATGAGGACGCATATGACACGATCGCAAGTGACGTTAGGGTGATGTTCAGAACCATCTGCTTTTAAGAAAACTGACAAGTAGCCGACCCCAAAAAGATACCTGTTTCCAGGAGCTGGTAGCATTCAGCAGCGTCTCCTGGACAAAAGTTGTAAAGCTGAAGGATGGGTTTAGGGTATTTCCTTCTCAGAAACACCAGGGGCAGTCTTTGCTGTGTATTGCGCGGCTGGGGACTCGCAGCCCTGCAACCAAACCTTCTCTCGCCCTGGAAGCGGTCTGTATTAAACCACAAAACACATCAGATGCTGCTTTGCAAAAAGTGAATCTTAGACATCCAAAGTTACAGCTCAAAAATCTTTGTTTTGAAAGACCGTTCTCTGAGTTCTGCAGAAGCTCATAAGAGAGAGGATTCCTGTAGCTACCCGGGTATCTCCCTGGGCAGCACCATCGGTTTCATGTGCCCACAGCAACTTTGAAACCCCCATCAAGATGTCATTTGAAGTGCCCTTGCTTATTTTCCACGAGATTTGTGTTCGTGTGACATGTACGGTCCGTGGCTGACCCTCCTAAACACAGCGGTGACATCTGAGCTGTAACGAACGAATAAAAGCCCCAGAGAGGCCTGAAGCAAAGGTAACATTGTCTATTATTTTACAAACAGAAAAATGTCCATTTTTCCCCCGTGCCAGCCCATTGTTCTCAACAGATGCAAGCTACCGTTACGTATCAAATAATAACCCACTCTTCCTCAGTTGTTCAAGGTTAAACAAAAAAAATCCCTTTTTCCTGTTAGCAATAATGCCTTCCTCTGAACGCAGCACATCCCCAAACCTGGCGCCCGCGGACACCAGCCCGCAGTTAGGAAGCAAAGTCTTTGCTGGGACAGACGTGGGCCCGAACGGCCAGGTCCTGGGAACCCCCATGGGTGTTTGGTGCAACCTGGAGGAGATGGGGGTCACACGAATGTTTCCCATACGTCCAGCGCTGTGTGTTGTTTGTGTGTTTGGGGCGAGTTTAAGGAATGTGTCGTTTCATCAATGGCATTCAAAGGGGTTGTGAGCGGGACTTCAGAAGGTGATAAAAACACCTGAAAGGGTCACCGTTAGTTCCTCCTCGTCCTCAGCTTGCTGCTCTCAGTATGGTGTAATGAAATTAGTGTTGTTTTCTGATGGGCCGACTCATCAAATGAGACAATGTGTCCTTGTGTTAGGGGCTGTGGGGTCCTGAAAGGTTTTGTGTTAGGACTGAAAGGTTGGCGCTTTTGCATCAGGCTTGTATCTTCGTATGCTTCGGGCCATTTTTATTCCCAAAGAGGTGTCCCCGTGGTAGCACAGTGGTGTGTAGCTTTAATGTAGCTGACCAGCTCCCAGCTATTCCTGCATCCTCCTTCATGGCTCACCTGCAGCAAAACAGGGAGCCTGGTGGCTGCTGGTTGCAGCCTGGACAGTGTCAGGGGCCAGGTCTCGCATTTGGCCAACCCTGATTTTAGTCTGGAGAAGAGGAGGCTCAGGAGAGACCTTATTGCTCTCTACAATTAGCTGAAAGGAAGGTGTGGGCAGCTGGGGGTCAGCCTCTTCTCACAGGTAACTAGTGATAGGACTGGAGGGAATGGCCTCAAGTTGTGCCAGGGGAGGTTCAGGTTGGAAATGAGGAGACAGAAAGAGCAGTCAGGCATTGGTCTGCCCAGGGAGGTGGTGGAGTCACTGTCCCTGGGGTTGTTCAAGGAGAGGTTGGACGTGGTGCTTAGGGATGTGGGTTAGTGGGTGACAATGGTGGTAGGGGGGTGGTTGGACCAGATGATCTCGGAGGGCTTTTCCAACCTTGATGAACCGAGGAGACAGCGAAGAGAAGCACCAAGGCTGTGACTTTCCCGGGAAGGAAGCAAAGTGCCAGACACCCAAGAAGCTCCCACCAGAGCCTCCCCCTCCCCAAACCTTCCCTCACCCCCTCCCCCCCCCCCCCCCCCATGCACGAAATCACCCTAGAAAACCCCCTTTCCCTCCCCACCCACCTTCCCGGAGCAAACCACCCTCTTCCAGCCCCCAGAGCCCCAACCCGGCAGCACGACTCCCCCCCCCCCCACCCCCCCTTCCCACCGCGGGCTGAGGCCGGCACGGCGACATTTCCCTCTCCTTCCCCGGCGGGGCGGCCGCCCGCCCGCCCGCCCGCCTCCCCTGCGCGGCCGCTGGGAGGCTCCGGCGCTCGGCCCCGGCCGCTCGGTGCCACCCGCCCCCCGCCCCCGCAGCGCCCCGCACCGCGGCCCCGCACGCACCGCGGGCCGCGGGCAGCGCCGGCTCCGGCAGCCGGAGGCGAGCGGAGGAGACAGCAAGCGGGGCAGCACCCACCGGCAACCCCCCCACCGCCCCCCCCTCCACCACCACCACCACCACCCCGGGCCGGGGATGGAATATACAAAAAAAAACACAAAGGAAAAGTGGCCGGAGCGTGCCGGGGGCAAAATGCTGGAAGTTTGTAAGTGCAACTCGCCGTTCGTGATCGCTGTTTGAAGGGTTGGTTGGTGGTTTTTTTTTTTCTTTTTTCTGTGCTTTTCTTTTTTTTTTTTTTCGTGCTTTTCTTGAAACTGTACTTGAAACTATTCGGTAGCCGGGAGTCTAAGGGAAAGTATGCGAAAGGAGTTCTTTGCCTTGGGTTGGCGGCTCGCTGCTTTATTGCTAAGGGGGGAAATAAGCGCTGAAAGCAAGACGGATTTTATCCAGCGGCTGGATTAAGCGGAGGCGAAGCGTGCTCTGGAAGTCCAGTGCCTGACATTGTTCCGGAGCGGGGATCCGTCCCTCTCGTTCCCGGAGGAGCTGCCCCTTCAGCTGCAGACACTTGGATCCTGCACGAAAACCCGAGAGCGGCCGGCGCGGAGCGAGCAGGAGAAACGGAGACCGCACAAAGACCAAACTAACCCGAGCCTCCTCCTCCTTCCCCGGCTATTTGCACATCTACTGAAGACTTTATAAAAATAATAATAACAAGCCAACGAGCGACCCGCTCCGCCAGCCCTTGGAAGATTTTGGAAGGGGGGGGGGGGGGGAGGTGTCGGCTCCGTGCCGCTGAGCCCCGCGACCCCTTTTTCCCTGCCTAAATTTCCCCCTGAAGGAACGACCCCCCCCCCAGCCCCCGAAATGAAATAAAACCAATAAACCTGCCAAGCCCCGCTCCTTCCCGAGGGGGACCTCCTTTCGGCCGGGGATCCCTTTTGGAGGCAGCGGGTTAATTTTTTAATTTTTTTCCCCCTCTCCCGTGTGCCACCCCCCCCCCCCACTCAAGACCCCCATCCCTTCCCTTTCACCCCCCCCCCCCCCTCGCGGGCTCAGCCCGTCCCCGACCCCCTCGGCCGATGGTGGCCCGTCCCTAGCAGCCCCCCCCACCCCCGTTTTTTCCCCGTTCCCCTCTTTTTTCCCCCCCAAAACACCCCCGGTCGGGGGGGGGGGGGGGGACGGGGAGGGGGGGTTCTCGGTGCCGTTGGCGGTGTGGGGTCGCGGGGCCTCCCCCCCCGCCTTCTCCCCTCCATGTGGCACTGAGGCGGCCGGCCACCAGCGGCGGGGGGCGGCGATGGGCGACACGGCTCCCCCCCAGGCCGCGGGGCTGGGGGCCGGGCTGCTGGGGGGCGGCGGGGGCGGCCCGGCGGCCCCCCGGGTCCACAGCGCCATCGTGGAGCGGCTGCGGGCCCGCATCGCCGTGTGCCGCCAGCACCACCTCAGCTGCGAGGGGCGCTACGAGCGGGGCCGCGCCGAGAGCTCCGACCGCGAGCGGGAGAGCACCTTGCAGCTCCTCCACCTCGTGCAGCAGGGGCAGGGGGCCCGCAAGGCCGCCAAGCACCCCAAGGCGGCCGCAGGAGGAGGAGGAGGAGGAGGAGGAGGTGGAGGAGGAGGAGGAGGAGGAGGAGGAGGAGGAGGAGCGGCCACCCCGTCCTCCGCCGCCGCCGCGCCCCCCGACTACCACCAGCACCTCCTCAGCAACGGCGGCGCCAACGGGGAGCAGGCGGCGGGGGAGCAGCGAGCCTCGGCCCTGCTGGCGGTGAGTCACGGCGCCCCCTGACGGGCGGCGGGGGGCGGGCGGCACGCGTGGGCCCCGCGGGGGCACCCCCGGCCCTGAGGCGAGGCGAGAAGGCGGGGCCGGGGCGCTGAGGGGAGGGCGCCGGGGCTGGCGGGGGACCGGTGGGAGAGGGGTGTGGGTGCTGGTGTCCTTCGTGCGCACTCGATGCTGGGGTGGTGGCAGCCCTAGGAAAGCCCCTCGAGTGTCCTCGTGATGTCCTGCCGTGAGGTGACACCTCGGGTGTGGGTTGCGGTCCTGAAAGTATCCTCGTGTGCCCTTGCCACCATGCTGGTGAGACCCCTGGAAAAGCCCCTCGAGTGCCCTCGTGATGTCCCACCAGGAGGTGACACCCCAGGTGCCACCATGGTGGTGACACCCCTGGAAAAGCCCCTCACATGCCCTCATGACGTCCCACCAGGAGGTGACACCACAAATGCCACCATGGCGGTGACACCCCCCGTGCCCGGAAGGTCTCTGGGGGCCACAAGCATCCTCGGCTCGTCCCCGAGCAGCGGTGTAAGGTGGCATTAAACTAGTCCATGCTCAGAGCCGTGCCCACGGTTTCGCACCTCAGGCTTTGCGCTCTCATTTTGTGCCTCCTGTGCTGCAGGTGGGCAGGCAGCGGCGAGCACCGCGTGCTGGTGCCCCTGGCATACATAGCTTTATGATCCCCGAGGTGGGCAAGTGCTTGCAGAAGCAGAGCTCCTGAAGCTCCGTCCCGCACCCGTGAGCCCCACTGGCGAGGGCTGGTTCATTACTGTCACCCAGCGCGTTTCCCAGGGAGAAGTTACAAGAGTTTTCCGCACCCTGCGGATGGCACGTTGACCTTTTCCAACTGGAAGTTGCTCCGGAGGTGTCTGGGAGGCAGAGCCCTGCCTCCTGTTACTCTATGACAAGCCATTCGTGTACCAGGCTTTCTGCCTTTCCCTCCAGCGTCCCACCAACATGTGTTCCCGGCACACACGCGAAATATTACGAGGAGCGACTGCCCCCTGACAGGCCCGTGGCTGCTATTCGAACGGCCCAAAATAGACTGCTCCCTCCCTTCCCGACATAAACCTGTCTCTCTCAGTGCTTGGCGTATTCTAAAACGGGACCCTGGTGGTTATTTTCTCCCCTCTCAGCCCTCCCGGCGCTGGGGGCTGCGGCACCGTTTGGGAGGGCGGCGATGTGAGGGGCTAACGCGATAACAGCGGGGCGCTTCGGCCTGACTCGGTGCTCAGAGCAAATCTCCCCGTGTTTCTCATCGCAATCAAGAAAGCCATTATCTTATTTTTCCAGTGTGTATTAATGAAACAGTTTGCGCTTGTCTCAAGGAAAAAAGAAAAAAGATTTTGCATAATAACGTACATCCCAGCAAACTCTGCTTTCTGAAGTCAGGGAACATCTGAAGTCAGGGAACAGGCCTGTGTGCTTTTTTTGGTTTGGGTTGGTTTGGTTCTTTACTAGTTGTTACTATTATTATGAAATAGCTGGAGGCAGCTGTTCGAAACGGCTAAATGAAACAACTCCAACGAAAATACCAAAAGGTTTTCGTCTTTGCAGTGCAGAGAGATTGTCCTTGTTTCGCTCGAGATCCTAAACCTGCTCTTTTGCTGGACACTGCCCCTGTTCCGCCTTGCACATTGCCTCACCTCCCCGACAGCTCCGCACGCGCGTGTCTTTGGCGAGGGAGCGAGCTGACAAAGTCCCCCTCGGTTTTGCATGCTCGCGCTCGGCAGTCCTGCTGACAAGGTACGTGACTTCACCGAACATGACGTCTGGGGCCCCGGACCGTGTTTTGACACTGAAGAAGTGCTGGCTCATGAAGCAGCGCTGTTGTAATGGTATCGCTGCACATCGCTGATCCTCCCACTCTGTGCTCGGCACAGACATTCTTCATTTGCTGCTTCGGTAGGGCTGCCTAATTAAGGAACAGAGAAAGGCATCGCTTCAAAGTCACGTCTCTGCGTGATGGAGGCACATGTTCCCCTTGCCGAGCACCCCTTAGAACATTGTTGCATGTGCTGAAAAGGAAAAGGAAACCACGCCATGTCTGAGTGGGATGAATTCGAGTGGTTGAGGGTCGGGCAGCAGGTAGCCCAGCGTTGTGCTCCTCTTTTTGAAAATTCAGAGGGCGGTGATGGGCCAGGATAATAACGGGGTCTTGCTTTGTTCTGGCTGTAGCCGGAGGAGGAATTTGCTCTGCCAGTTATCCCAAGGGCACTTGAAAGTGGAAGGATGAGGCAGAGTAAGTCAGTTGCCCTGTGCACTATAAATGTACAGGGAAGAGTCTAAGGCAGCAGAATCCATCCTCTGGGGGTGTTTCCCAAGGGGAAATCCAGCGGAAGACTTGCTTGCACCGGTGGTTATTCCTCTAATTTCAGACTTTTTGCTCGGAGCAGATGGCAGATCGGAGGTGCGTGGGGTCCTGGAACATAGCGGTTCTGAGCATCGGTCGTGGGAGGTACAGCTCTGGCACGAGGAGGCACAAGACGAGAGCGTTTGTGCGAGTCTCACAGTGAGGAAGTGAGATTTGACACATCTCTGACTCCACGGGGGGACTGTAAAGCTCCACCTGCCTTGCTGTAGCTCCACCAGTTTAAAAAGAGCTCCACACACAGACGAGCGTGAAGGCAGTCCTGGCTCTCTTCGGGGAGTTCTGGCTCTCAGGGCGCTCTTTGTTCTGCAAAATCCGAGATTGTCCCCACGCTTCCTCTGCTGAAAATAGTTGGGTCGTTTCCTTCTCTCTGCAGATCCCACTGCTCTTGTTAGGAGCGCGCCTGCCATGTTCAGTGGCATTGGATGGGTCGTTTGCTCAGTTGGACTCCAGAGTAAATATTTGACACTCGATAACATTTGAAACAGCGTTCACTTGAACGTATCAGAGGGCCTGAAGTGATAATCTGATGCTGTTGATACTATTATTTGATAATTATCTGTCCCCAGCGGGCAGTTTAAAACCGGCAGAAGAAAGAGTTTTCAGTGGGATTGGGTTTGGGCTCAATTTGGCAGCGTTACTTTGATTTTTTGAGCAAGCAGCTTTGGCAGCAGCATTTTCTCACTGGAGAGTGGAGACCAGATTTTTGAGCTGGACTGCTGGGTGTGGGTGCATGTGAAAGAGAAATTTATTCTTCTGGACACAGCTAGGAAAGCTTTTGTGCTTTCTGCCTCCCTGCATTTCCCATGAGCTGACGTGTGTTTATTTATCTGGTGGTGTTACTTTTCATGGTGCAGAGTGGAACAGAAAATATTCTGTCTTTTATACATATATCTGCATGTATATATGTGCCCTCCAGCACTTAGCTGTTTATATTATTTGTGTTATATGTAAACAGTCAGCTCTGGAGGGCATTCCTCAGCGGGTTAAGCGTTGAACCGGTGATACCAAAGTTCTTGCGCTGCAGTTGCAAATCCCCCGCGGCCCTTCCTTCCCTTCGTTCCTCTGCCACAGGCTGAGCAACGTTCATTTCGCTCTGTGCAAACGAGGAGCTCGCTTTCACAGGCATCGCTGTGTTATTCTGGTCAGGTTGTTCCGTTGCAGCCACCACCCTGGTGGCCGATGTCTTCCTCCGAGTGTGTTAAGTGCTGTTTGTCACCAGTCCCAGGTGACTCGTTCTGCTTTTATCCCTCTCCAAGTCGCGCTGAATTTATTGTTATAACGATTGTTATTATTTTCTGTGCTCAGAAGAATGACTGCGAATGCGGCCTGCTCCCCAGATGTAGTCTGCAAGCAGGTGAAAAAAAAAGAAGGGAAAACAGTCCCCCAAAGATGGTGTAGGCGAGGAAGAGAGAAAGGACTAATTCCCCCTGCTCCCCTAAATTCTCATCGACAGCAGTCCAAACCTGGAATAGGCATGGGTTTGTCTCAGTCCCCTGAGGACATCACTGGGAGACAGGGTTGCCCGGGTGGGGCCGAGAGCCAAGTTTTGCTTGTAAAACTTTGATTTAGGTGGTTGGTGTATGTGGAGATCCTTTAAATGAGCGTAGAAACCCTGGCATTGTTTCCTAATAACTTTTTTAATGATCTGTGCTGTACTTGCTGAGGTTTGGACTGCCCTGTGCTGGCATCAAAAATCTTCACGTATTTCAAGAGGAAGGGTTGTGCACTGGTATCTGTGGGCTGATTTTATACTTCCCCCATATCCCAGGTTTTTTGCCTTCTTTGCTACTGGCCTGCCAGGGTACCCTGCAAAGTAGTCGTGTTTTCTGGTGCTGGATGTACGTAGCTTTGGGAAGCTCTTTGAAAGCAAACAGGACAAGGCGACCAGCTACGAGGTGAGGTGGCGTTAGGGTGCGGTGAACAAGAGGGGACTGCAGCACGGACCGTTCCATGAAGGTGGGCTGGCATCTTTGGATGAGCAAAGTTTGGTGCCACGCGACGAAACGTTCTGTTTGTGAGGTGGCAGACCGCTGCCTGGGGCTTCTGTGGGAGCAAAGCTGGGTTGGATAGAGACAATTTCTGTAGCCGAGTCAGACAAAATGAGTCACGTTGCCTTTGTGGGTAGAAAACTTTGATTTGCTGTCGCGGGCCTTGCTGCCTGCCGGGAGCCGTTTGGGTAGGACGGACCTGGGCACCACTGAACGTCTCAGTTCCCCTTGGCTCCGAGAGCGTTCTCTGCACCGAAATCAAGGAGACTCCCTGGCGGCTGCGTAAAGGTTATCATTTAATGAAAAGTTCAGCCAGTGAACGTGTTAAGTGTCTGCTAGTTTAGGAGCCTTTTCAGCCCTAATTCTCCAGCCAAATCGCTTACTTTGAAGCTTTTTAACCTCCGAATGCATTTAATGAAAGTCTCCGCCATTCTGAAACTGTGTAACAGACTGTTTCCGCCACCGAAGTTTCTGTAGACAGTGAGCAGTGGGTCCCCAAGGCCAACCCGTGGCCAACCCCTTAACTTCCCCGACTAGTACAGCTCGTCCTCTGAGCCTGCTCTCGCATCCCCTGCAGTGCTCAAATTGGGTCCCCTGGGTGTAGCACCATGACGAAGGATGGTGAAGCAGCTTCTGTTTCTTCTCTGCTGAGAAATGTGACTCCGGCAAAAATGTTAGTCGCTCTGTGGGAAAATCTGAACCTTAGAAAGGTATGTCTGAGTCAGACCCAGAAGCTGCTTTGCTGAAACTTTGACTTATCTCACTCTTATTTCTTCTCTCCTGGCAATGAACGCTGCCTGCAGAAGGTGTATGTGGTCTTCGGTTAGCTTGCAGTGGCCAAAACACCCCACAACTAGGGTAGTCAGTTAGCAGGTTCAGAAAGACCATAACATGCTTCTCTTCCTCTTCTTAACTGCTGGCAACGGTCCTTTCTACCAAGATACCATCTTCAGAGGCCAGTTGTAGTCTGCCTTCCTTATCAAGTCTGCGAGCTTATGAAACTGAAACTTCACCCGTGTCTAATTGCTGAACAGAATGGCTCCACCACGGTCCCCTTGGCACCTTTGGGAGGGGTAATATCGCCATTGCCCCATGTATGCTGCACCTCAGATGTGGTGTAGGAGTTGCTGGAAGCTGGCAGCCTGCTCCAGCTGACAGAGCACTGGGACAGAGGTGGCAGCTCTGCCACCAAGCTTCTCTGGGACTTTGCACGTGTTCCCCGGGTGCCACTATTTCCCTTCCATGCTTTATTGAGGTCTTCAGGCAGCACCACGTCAGTGCCTAGCCCGTGGGACTCTGGTCTCTGCTGGGGGCCCAACTCTACACCACAGTGACTTTACACCATCACTCCTATGGGGTGCTGGAAGGTGATTAAAGAAACCGCTGTGCAGCACATTACGGGGCACACGGTCAGTTACGAGGTACGTGGAAGAGCTTTAGCCTTTTGGCTGCTCCAAAGAGAAGAAGAGGAACAAGGTCTTGGGTCCTTGGCCCCTCTGGTGTCTGCATGTCAGCAGCTCCCTGCGTGACCTACTCCCAGCAGCAGTAGGATGAAGCTGATGGGATTCGTGGCAGGTTGGTGTTTTCCACAACTCTGAGTCCATGGCTGTAAACCCAGCAAGGATCTTACCCATATCATGCTGCTACGGTTTGGAACAGCTTTGAGCAGTGAAAGAGGCAGTGGTCTTGGCTGCAGAAAAGAAGGTGTTGGTGCCAACTGAAATTTGGATCACTTTTTCAACTTAACAGTATTAAGAGACAATTTTTTTTATTTTTTTTATTTTCTTTACGTGAAGGCACAAACTATTTACACCCCAGATTTCCCGTGAAAAGCCTCCCATAGCCACTTGCGAGCCAGTCTGTGAATTTGTCATACCTTGTCAAGTTCTTCCAAAGCATTCGTAGATGCAGGTAGTTATCCATAACTGTACTGAAGTGCCAACACTAATACCTAACACAAAATACAACTCTCAAGCAAAAGTTCTTAGGTGAGCGCACTGTAAACTAAAACCCCAGTGTTTCTACTCTGACTCTAGGATCTGTTCAGCAGATTACTCCTGGTATTTCACTTCCATAAATCTCAGTTTCCTCTATGAAAAATACTATTTATCACCTTTGCAAAGCGCATTGAGATCTGATGGTGAGTTTTATGGCCTAGAAGCCAAATTCATTATTGATGGAGCCTGAGACGGGATATCTGAACGTTTGCTTTGGCAAAGCTGCAGGCAACGTATATGTGTTGATGGATTCTTCTTATTTGACTTTTGTGTTTTGAGCCTTTGAGGTGCACTCAAATCACCTTTTCAGCCTTTGTCCCACAGGTATGAGGACTGGAAACATAAACTCAAACGAGTCTTTTACATAATGATGTGACTCCCGGCTGGGTTTTTATTTGAGGCAGCGTGTAGCCCAAGATTCACAATGAAAGTGCAAGATGTGGCGGTGCCTCTTATGCTTCGTATTTTCTTGCTTCACTTGCTCTGCATTCTGCATCAGTTTGTACTCAAATTAGTCTCCCAATTAAGTCGGCTGCGTCCAAGCGCGGTGTGTATTTGACGCTCCAGCAGGCCGGGTGCAGAGTGGGACTGGAACTGAGAGCGTATACCGAAGTCATCTGCTTTCTGGTGAGGCTGCAGCTGCACCCCAGCAGTAAGTAGCAGGTGGGAGCTGCTTTGTCCTGCACATGTTGCCTGCCATTTGGTAGGAGAACAATCCTGTAGTAACAGGGGAAGGTTCATGTCTATGGCTCAGGGTGGGAGGAAGGCTCAGAAGTATTTCTTAATCGAATAATGTGAACAAGCACAAAATTCCAACACGCTTAGTGAGGAATTATATATAAATCAATTTAATTCGTAAATACATCATGCCCGTGGCTTCACACACAGGTGTTGCCATTTACCTGACAAAATCCCTTTAGTTCAGAAATGGCTCCTGTAGCTATTTTCATCTGTGCCACTCATTTGTTGTGATGTGCTTTTAAGTCCAGCTGAATCAAGGTGCAGAGAAATTAGAACCTATTAGAAATCGGCATGAAGGCACAGCAAGGAAGCAGCTCTTGCAAAGCCGTGTACCTGCTGCCTGAGCCTGAAGCGGACTGAAAGAGACGGTAAGGTCTTGGACGTGCAGATGAAACCCCAAGAAGTTTCATCTTGGCTACTCAGCTTTGAAACAAAACACGCCGTTGTGCAACAGCCGTCGCTGTGGTACCCTGGCTTTCTTACAGAGCTCTTCAGGCACCTCCCCACAGTAGGTGTTACACAAACACCCAGTGAGAACCGTGCCCTTCCCTGCATACCTTAGGGCCTCGGGAGACAAGATAGACAAAGAATGGAAAGAGGAACAGAAGCACAGAAAGGTCAAGTGTCTTGCCCAAGGTCAAACAGCAGGTCAGTGGCAGAGCTGGGAACAGAGCCCAGATTTCCTGACTCCTAGTCCAGCGCTCTATTAATCATCCCCTCGCTTTGTGTTCTGCGGCCTGTTACTGTCCATAGGAAATGTGAGGAAGACTTTCCGACAGCTTCAGAGTAACTTCTCAGTTTTGGAAACTATTGATCATCAACACACTATTGAGATAAAGAGGTCGTGTACGGGACATGGGCACTAGGGGATTCAGAACTGAGTGCTGTAGGTATTGATTTCATTCCAGGACGCTGGAAAGCCATAATTTCATAATCCCAAACATTTACTCAGATTTTTAAAGTCTTTTTCTCCTTACGTTGTGTACCAAGTGGTCTGTTTTACAGACTTACTCATCACAGTTAACTCCTACATTGGCGCTTACCCTATAAATCATTTCTTCCTTGAAAACGAGTTACAACAGTTATTTAGTTAGCAGGACTTTTCTCCTCTGTGGAATTTACCAATGAACTAACGAAATAGTGAGGAAAGCAGAGAGTCAACAGTGCAGAGTCACTTGCAATTCTTGCTTATTTTCATTCCTCACTATACGATGTGTTCAATTTTCAAAGTCTTTTAATGGAGTTATCTTGATCACAAAGTTAATTGTACCCATGAGATTTTTATTTTTTTTTCCTCCCCAAATTTTTGACTGGAGGCAAAACTCTGGCTAGGGTGGTAATGAGTTATCGAGAGTCTCTTGTAAACAATAGTATAATCACTTTCTTATAGTCATGGCAACAGTGTTTAAGCAATGAGCTTCCCGAACACAATGTGCACTGTCTCCACTGAATAGCTATTGCAGCGCTGAAGTGTATGCTGCTCATTTTCAGAGGTCTCAGGGATATAAATTATTCAGCAAAACAACGCTGCTTCAGCAGGCGTCTTTGAATTTGTTGTGTTTTGTACTAGCCAAAGACGGGTGCTTATCTGTGCGGATGGGGCTGTGTTTAATTCTGCTCCCGCTGAATTCAGGGGTGTCTGTCTCAACCCCTTCCAGCACCGTGCTACCTGTTGGCCGTAGTGTTTGCCATCCTGAGAAATCTCTAACGGGGAGGGCAGAAGGGCTCAGGAGGATGCGTGCTGTACGTATGTGTGGTGTGAGATGAGGTTGCTAGGTGCAGTATGATGAATTTCTTTTAATTGGCAAGGGGTTCGTTACAACAGGGCCAATGCCTTCCGTGACCCAGAGGGTCACCTGCGTTCCTGCTCAGCGGGCTGGGGAGGCTCCCTGGAGAGTGGATGGCTTCAGAGGAAGCTTCAGAGCTGAACCCCAAGACAAGGATTTGCCTCTGACTTTTCTGTTTATTTTGTTCTTTACAGCTCTCTCATTCAAATAGCTAGACCTGGAGGAAAGACCTTGTTGGCAACAGTTGTTGTTTTGAGATGAGTCATTCCACCAGATTTCAGAAATGCCACCCCAGTGACAGTTGGCGAAAATGCTGCATGGGCTGTTCAGTTTATGTTTTTCACTTTGGAAAATCAGACCATTTATTTAGGGTTCTGTTGCTTTAGAAACCATCTCCAGACACTCCCAATTTCCTTTCCTTTCCTTTCCTTTCCTTTCCTTTCCTTTCCTTTCCTTTCCTTTCCTTTCCTTTCCTTTCCTTTCCTTTCCTTTCCTTTCCTTTCCTTTCCTTTCCTTTCCTTTCCTTTCCTTTCCTTTCCTTTCCTTTCCTTTCCTTTCCTTTCCTTTCCTTTCCTTTCCTTTCCTTTCCTTTCCTTTCCTTTCCTTTCCTTTCCTTTCCTTTCCTTCTCTCCCCTTTCTTCCTGTTCCCTTTCCCTCACTGCTATAGTATCTCAACATCTGAGCTTTCCAATATTAATTCTGATCTGATTGGCCTCTCCTGAAACAGTTTGTGAGAAATAGTATGGATGTGGCACTGTGGAACATCAGCCTAATGCAGGATTATGCTCTTTATTTCTGTAGATTATGCCAGTTTGTAGTCAGTTATTCTGTTTTCCAAAGAAGTGCATTCACTCTGCTTCTCCAATAGCTTTTGATTCCGTGTCCTTCTAAGCTAGATACTCTTGGTCCTCAGCATTGGGCTGCTTACCTCTGTGGCCCGGTTCCCGGAAATAGTTATGCATGTGCCTAATTGTGCACACATGGGTAATCATGCTGAAATCAAGATGTGTAGAATTAAGCAAGTCTCGAAGTATTTCCAGGGTTTGGTCTTTGTTCAACAAACAGGCCTCAGCCTGACTGAAGCCCACTGTGTGCTACCAAAATAAAGCTGAATTCAAGAGTAAGTAGCATATTAATTATCAGTTGACTTATTTCCTCAACACAGTTAATTTTATACTTTTAAAAACTATTTTCCATTTTTCCTACAAATCCAGTTGCCTTTCCTTTCACGTTCATTTTTCCTCCTCACTGCACGGCTCCCAGCAGACCTGAGCTGCTGGCCACATGATCCGCTTCCGTAATGATTCGAGTTCCTATATTTCTTTTTTTCCTACCAACTTTGTGCATTACCATAATGGCTCCTAGGACAGATTTTGGCCAGCTTTTCGGGAGAGAGAGCGTCACGGTGTTTCAGACCTTCATTTCCAAGTGCAGTATTAAATATAATCCTTATAATTACAGCGCTGCCGCTTGGACCACTGTAGTTCAGGCTGTGTCAATATGTCATCAAAAGCTCTCTTTCTCGGGAGCTGGAACTCAGTCTTGTTGATTGAGTTGAAATCTGATGGCTGGCAGCTGCAAACACGCTCTGTCCCCATCCCCCTGCCTCCCCTGCTTTTTTTATCCTTTTACCACAAACTCCTCTTGCTTTCCGTCAAAGCCGTGAGTTTACAGACCCGAGATAATGACTGATTCCAGGCGAAGTTATTCGGAGCCACCCCTCTGGGGCCGTCTAGACCATCCTGCGAGTCGTGCCCTGCCTGGGGCAACCTGAAGGCACAGTCTGCTGTCGGTGCCCGTGCCGAACCTGAGAGCACACCGCGAGTGCCGTCCCCAGCCCATGCTCAGCCCTGGCTCTCGGAGCCCTTCGGATGCTGTTAGTGTCACACTCGGCAGCCAAAAAAAATCCGGTAGGCACACCTGGGCTGACATCTGTGAGGCTCTCGTGTAAGCAGGGCTGGGAGCGCTGCAGTCTCCCCTCGGTCGTGGCCTTGGCCGCTCGCCACGCAGACCTCGCTCTTCATCTGAGCAAAGGCCTCAGGAGCAGGGCGCTTCCCAGCAGCAGCTTGTACCAAAAGTTTAGCACACGCTCATTTAGCCCCAGGGGGCTGGGGGGAGCGGGAGGGAAACAGCTTTGGAAAAAAATAAAATAAAAATTGGCATCCAGCAGTTGCATAACACGATCCTGTCATTTCGGGTACTTAAAAAACAAAACAAAACCCCAGCATTCATGACCCGAGATATTCAGGTTTTGAAAAGCGCCACTTGCCAACGCGCAGTAACTGCTTTTCATAAGGCCTTTCAGTCCGTGTATTTACAGGTGGACCAGAATAGCTCCGCAGAAGTCAATCCGGTCCGTTGAGTAAACAGTAGGTACTTCTAAAAGTTTCTATATATACCAGCCGTGTGTAAGGCCTCTAACATACATCTGTACCGTACACAATGCATCTGAGGGGCCCTGGCAGAGCCAGGATGGCTACTGAGGTCGATAACCCCCTCAGTGCTGCCTTGGATGTGTGTGCGTTCTGCCAAACCCGTGAAGGGCGATTGCGTTTGGATGGCCGGTGTGTTACTGAAGCGGCCCTTTATGTGGTTCCCAGAGCCCTCTGAGGACGTACTGTCTGTGCTCGGGCCTCCCAGCCTGTCATCTACGCACAGCCTCTTCAGCACGGGTCAGGAGGACTCTTCAGCACGGCCTCACGCCGCTTGCTTTGGTCACAGGAGTCACACACATCCCCTTTCCCTAGCAAAGTCCTTCTCTGCCGCCCCCTCCTCCACTCCCCAGCCCTATTAGCCATTCCGCCTCGCTCTCACCTGGGTTAATCCCCCTCCCTTCTCTCCTTTCATGCTCCTGACTCTGCTTCGTGATGTTGTTTTCCTAGCGTGGAAGAAAGGGCCAGAGGGCCAGGCTAAGAGAGAGATGCTGAACACATGGCTTCCACATGTGCTCCTCGTCTTCCCTCGCACCGCCTCTCTAGCTGCCTCTCTCTTTGCTTCAGCTGGGGGTCTAATGACCACGAGTCTGCTCTCTCCTTAGGTTTCTAAAGGATGAGCTCAAAGCTCCTGCATCGTTGTCACAAGAGTCTTAGAGCAAAAATTTCTGTGAGCTGACAGCACGTTAGTGGGCTCTGTGGCCGGTCACTGCAGGCAGCGGGTGCTCGTACGCTGGGCGTGCGGTTGTGAATGCTCAGGCTCTCGTTCAGGAAAATACTTGAAGAAGATGCTTAAACATATGCTTAAATGCTTCTCAGTTTGAGTGCTGATTGCTGAACTGGGACCCCATATTGGGTCCACATCCCATATTGGGTCCACACCCCATATTGGGCCCACATCCTTAATGGCCTGCTTCAACGAGTAACTAAGAGTATACCAAACTTCTAAGAACAGAGGTATGTGAGCTGCTTCGTGTTCTTAATGCATCATAATGAACAGGACAGGGTGTTGTGGGCAAGGCAGGAAAAGTGGAGGCTCTCCTGGTCATCTCTTACATTTTGACTCATGCTCTGACTGTTTCTGAGCTCTAAATACATTTTGGTAGTGATGATGCCTACGTGCCGCTGCGATGTTTTGTAACATAATTCTGTTGCATGCTTATGTGAAGATTATTTAAGGAAATTAGAATTAAATGAAGAGCAATTAAACCTTAGACAGGAAACATTCATGCAAAGTTAACACTATTTCTTTGTGTTTGATGGTGAGTTGTACCCTTGGATTCCTCTCCTGCATCCAGCATTAGATCAGTCTGGGAGCAGCTTGGAGTCCAAATCTTTTTGGCTTATAGCATCTAGGTATCTAATCTTTCCTGTATTGAACTGATACCAGTGGGAACTGGGCACCTAATTGGATTTTTGGATCGCAGCCTAAAATCTCTGGAGTGCTTTGGAAAATTTATCCCTGGGAGACTTTGCTTGAGTCAAGAACACAGACGGGAGCCATTTCTCACCAAAAGCAACCGTGTGACATCAGTACCTCAGTGAGTCACCAGTCGGTTCCAGAGGTCAAAGTATTCCTCCTATTTGCCTAAGAAGTAGTTACCTATTTACTTTCTGAAATGTGGTACTAACGTGACGTTTTGGCCTGCCGTACAGCAAAGGCACTACTTTGAAATGCCTTGTATAAAGACAGGCCTTGTCATTTCTTTAGAAGTTAGAAATGCTAGGGAACAAATGTAAAAGGCCTGCTTCCCTCCTTGCTAGCGTGTGTGGTCTAGGAAAAATCCCAAGCTGTGCTGGTAAGAGACAGTCCAGTCTCTTTTCTTGCCAATGATGTAAGTACTGCTCCTTCAGTGAAGGCTGGGTCATTATTTTATCATTGCCGCCTTCTGATCTGTCACTGTTTCTGCTTTTCCTCTAATTTTTTTTCCTTATTTGCTGAACATACATTTAAAAAAAATGAAGGCAATCATGTATTTAAAAAGGATTTACCTGCACAGGACTCTAGGCATACCACACACAGGCAGGTCCCAGCCAGGAAACCCAGTGCTAATGCCCAAATTCATTCTCTCGGGCTGTTTCTCACCGATGCTTGGTCCTTGCTGGGTCCTGGGACACCTGGGCTTCCAGGCACATGTGGTAACCATCGGTCTCAGCTTCGTGTCAGAGGCCAGCACCACGAGCCGAGGGCAGAAGCAGAGCTGAAGGGCAAGGGAAGAGAGTGAAATTTTGCTGTCGGTGCCTGAATGTTTCTCTGTACAAGAATATGACGCGTTAGCAAAGGAAGCTTCAAAATTACTCTGGGACTAGGAAAGCAAATCAGTACAGGGCAGGGTAATGATCCTTTCAAGGAGGATTCCTTTTTCAAAAAAAAAAAAAAAGACACTGATCCAGTTTGTCCACGCTCCACAGCAGCAGTGAAACAAGCTCTGAGTGGCCCGATCTCGTGTTTTGTGAGCCCTAGTACAAAACATTCACGTGTCTAAAAGTTGCGGCCTTCCTCCTCCTATGACGCTTCATCTGCTCAGGTCAGGCTTGTTAATCTCTTTTTCCCCATCCCCTTTTCCTGCCTCCCAACCCTCGGTGTTCTCAGTTTGAGCTCCCGTTGACACCAACCAGCTTTGGGGGGAGGCCGGAGCTGTTGCATGGCATGGAGCTGCCTGCCAGGGCTCCCGAAACGGGCTGTGAGGGTGCGAGACTGCAGGAGCCATGCACCTGAAAGCAAAACAAAGCTGCCTGTAGCGAGACACAGTTACGTTCTGTGTGAACAACCGTGCTGGTCAGAGTCTCCCATGAGCCTCTCTTATCTAATCTACCATATCAGTATCCTTACTGCATTTATTACCTTGTTATCAAGGAGTGACAGGAAAGAGATTGGGGAATTGGTAAAAGCACAAGGCAGAGAGGCAAAGCTGAGAGTTAACGCTGAGCAAAGGTTAAAAGAGCTTGACCAGCAGGGCTCTGGGCGTTGCAAACAGCAAACCTCGTCTCTCTGTGTCCCGACGGCGTTGTGTGGTCGGGACCTGGTGGCTCAGCCTGCTTGGGGCTGGGGAGTGTGAGATCTGGAGCCCAGGAATGAGTCGTTGAAAGGTTTCCTGTGTCTTGCAGGGGATTCGCAGCAAAATGCGCATGCAAGGCCACGGGTGTCAGTAATACCTCCGGTAATTCTACGCAGGAGCACTATTAATGAGATTATCTTTCTGAATAAATCCTGTGGTTTCTGCACCCTTGGATTTCACTCGGTTTGCCTGGTGAGAGTGAGATGGAGTTACTGACAGTGCTTGTCTCCACTTAGTTTTGCTGGTGGCATCCCTCAGCAGACCATAGTTAGGATACCCTAGTTAATCCGATCTCCCTGCCTTTTTTTGTGTGTCTGCTTTTGCACCACAGAAATACTTCCAGCAATTCCTCCTGCTGCTGAGGCAAAGGGCTGCCTACTTACACTGCAGCAGAAACTCAAGTGGGTAAGTGCTGAGGAAGATGCTTTACACAACAAGTAATTCCCAAACAGCAAGTCAAAGGGGACACTGCCCTCCTAGGACACGGCGTCAGAAATGAGCAGTGGATCTACGGGAAGCCACGCAGAAAGCTCCCTGCCCTCACAGGTAGGGGATACTGCGGTGTCAAGTCTTCCTGCAGGAGCCAGGACGAGCCACGCAGCAGCAGGCACAGCGCCTTCCCCGCTCACGGCAGGCAAAAAGTGCGCTTATTCATGAGCAAGCGGGACCTGGGTTTGCTGTGGCTAGTGGCAAGGGACGCTTTCTGTGTGAGGTGACAGGTCCTGGAGTGGTTGGGTACAAAGCGGAAAGTGAACACGTAGACCTCTGGCTGGGGCAGGACCCTTCGGTTTTGTACGTGAGCTCATGATTTTTGGATGAGAGAAAGAAGAGAATCCGTACCAATAGCAACAAGGCTGAAATTTCAGCTGGTTAATAAGCCATTTGATCTTTGCTCTCGTGGAATCCAATCTGGTCTCCAGCTGAGGCATCCCCTCGGGGCTCACCTCCTGGTGCATGTCTGCAGCCACCGCCAGCGGCCCACGGAGGAGAGAGGAGGGAACGTCACAGCTCCCCTTAGGCTCCTGAGCCTACCGACAGGAACTCACCCGCAGCTGAGGCAGATTAACGCAAAGCTCCGTATTACTCTTCTGGGTCTGTAGGATTTGTAGGTTCTGAGGCTGCTGTGGAAGTGCATCACGCAGTTCCCAGAGTCCCAGGAGGGAGCTGAGTGTTGTGGTGTCTGCAGCAGGCCCTGTGGCTGAACTGATGACAGCTGTTCACAGAACAGACGGTGGTCGTGTGTCCACTGAAGAAACAAGAACCTGCACCGAGCCTAAAATGAAATTTTATGTTCTTAAGCTAAGGAAAAATCATATTGAAAACGATTTTCTCAGCAGAACTCAGCCTGGGTTGACTGGCTTTGTTCAGGTCATCAGTACATAAACAGAAGATAACCTCTCTTTTTTTTGCGTCCTTGTTCAAGTTAACACACAGAGACTTGTGTGCTAACCGCTGCTTCCACCACCACCAAACTCTAGAGGTCAGGGACCTCTAGAATTAAATTTATGAGCTATCATAGTGTGGGCTGCAGAACCAGCTTTTTTAGGGTAGCAGCTGAGAGACTCATTTCCTCTGTGGATGAGCCACAGAAACGAATGCACAACACACCCTGGCCAGCGGGTTGTATTTTGGCACCTGTGCTGTGCAGATGTCATCCAGCAGCCGGGGTGAAGCAATCTTGAGATGGCATCGGACATAGCAGTAGGACCTCATCACACTTCGGGCATCGTGCAAAGTAATGTTGATGTCAGGGAGAGTTAAACTTGGCGTTAGTTAAGGGTATCCAGCTTGTGGTAGTAGCTGCAGCTCCGACCTGAGCCGTGTGTAGAAAGCTCACCCTCTTGGTTAAAGCACTTGCTGTCCACATCAGAAAGTCTCTGACCGAGTCTCTTAACCTTCTGAGCAGGTTAAATCTGGCTGAGGGCGTCCTTTAGTGCAGTTCTGCACTCACTCGGACCAAAACCCGTGTAACTGAGGTGCTGCTGGTAATGCACCAAAATCCTTCCTGCGATTCCTGCTTGCACCGTTTGCCCCAAAGGATGGACAAATTCACCCACAGGTCGTCCTGAACCGAGGCAGCCTTCAAACCTTCTGTACAAGGGACTGTGGCCCGCGGTGCCTTAGTCACACGTGTGCCAGCAAAGAAAGAGGAACAGTGGTGGGATTTTGTCGTGGAGACTGACACCCTCGGGTCACTGGTCCAGGGGAAGGTCTGTACCTTCGGGCAGGCTCGCTCCGACACCAGGCGTGCTGGAAGCACGCTATTACCTAAGCCTCCACTTAAGCCTCAGTACTCGGTGTATTATTTGCATTTTGAACTTTTTCCAGAGAAATCATTTTTTCGAATGTTATAAAAATAGCTAAATAATTTTGTTAAGCCTGAAAGACTTTTTTTTTTCCTTTTTTCGCATCAGGATTTGAATTGGAAATGGCTGTTTTGGGGCCAATTTACCTTCGAAATTCTACTTTGTCCACAAAAGTGAGTCTGCCTGTGGTATTTCCAGCCTACAAAGCTTTTTACTTTAATGAGACCCTCAAAGCTAAACCAGCAAAAGCATATTCCAAACAAATTATAATATTCCTTAAGCCAGGAAAACTATATCCGCTCCTGAATTTGTGCTGGTGAGGTTTAATGGCAGCGAACTTCCCATAGTCACGCTGTTGTGCATACTCTCACATTATCCCATAACAGGGTAGCTTTCCTCGCATGGAGCAGGTTCTTGATATGTCTACGATGGGCTATAAAAGCGTGCCTGTGAACATGCCTTTCGGTCTTTTACAAATTGTAGGTCCTCTAAAAGTTCTCCAGTGCAGATGACGGTTTGCTTATAACTAGTTTAAGCCTCAAGGCCGTTGACTTCCTTTCCAGACTTAGCTTTCACAGACCCTTCAGAAGCAGTCCTCAAACCCTCGTGGGTCTGCAGACCACAGCTTGAAAACCACGAGCCCTCACTTTAAGTAAGGCTTTTGGGGCCTTCTGGGCTTCACTTTCTATTGCCTTGCAGCTTGTGAGGTCTTACGTAGCTGTTCGGAGGGAGTAAAACGCTACCAGATGGGGACGGTGGGGTTCAGTCCTGCTCCTGGCCCTTATTTGCACAGGTGTGGAGGATGCCAACGCGAAGCAGCGGCAAGTCAGGCCCCTGCACTGCTACTGCTCCTTCCCCGTGGGGATCATGAGCGGTGCTGGGGACGGTCCTGTCCGCGGCATCCTCAGGCTGCTGTCATCCCCAGAAAGCCAGGCCTGGCAGAAGACACGGCAAGGATCAGACCCTCGGACTCCTCGGAGCCTTGCTTTGTGATGCTGTTTGCACCCTGGGCAGGCTCAGCGATGCTCGCACGTTCTGGTTTTCACGTCTTGTACACGCAGCAACAACCTTTTCATTTAAGCAAAAGTACACCGAGTTACGCTGAGCATTTCGGTGCTTTTTCCTTTCGATCTCACCTAAAGCTCCGCGCAGAGGGGATCAGGATCTCGGCCGCTGTCTCCTTTCTCTCCTGATAATTAGCCCAGGTCCAGGGGCTGGGCGCAACGCTCTCCTTCTCCATGCTAAGAGGGGAGACGGGCAGGGGCTGCAGCAATTGTTTGCTGTGTTGATGACTGCGGGGTTGCCATGGAAAAGCTGGAGACTTCAGGGGAGTTTGTGTTGTGGTGGGCAGGGAGCCAGCCTGCTCTGACTTATTACAACTGTGCGAGTGAGTGAGCCGTGCAGAACTTTATCCCTCTGTAGCGATTCCAAGGCAGGAACAACAACAACAAAAAAAGGACGGGCCCGCTTTAACGAGCAGGAGTGCAGTGCACTTTGCTGAGGCTGATTGCATTAAATACAGGAGATGCAAAAAAAAAATCCTTTGCTATTTTCCATATTTTTTTCCTTTTTTTCCTTTTTTTTTTTTTTTTGGCAGAATGTGTCCACTCTCTTCTAAGGACTGAATTCAGAGCAGTGCAAATAATGAGATCTCAAGTAATCCTCCTGGAAGCCAACAGGGCTCTTTAATTGGCTGTATCTGTACAGAAAGGAGCATTTAGAGTTCTGCTGAGCCCGAGTCCATTAAAGCCTTTGATCTGTTCCAGAAACAAAAGTGGAAGCAGACTATACTGTTTTCATTATCTATCCTGAATGAAGTGCAAAAAGTAAATACATAGTGTAAACAGGGGAAAAAAATGAATCGAGGCCCGGATCCAGCACAAAACTATCCTCATGCTGAACTTCCCATACTCTGAGTAGTGCCATTATTCCCTGGAGGTGGAATTAATAGCAGTGCGTGCCTTTTACAAAGCACTTGCCATGGGCAGATCTCAAAGCAATTTATTCCCTCCGAGCGTACAGCGACTAGGTATAGGTTGTCAGGATTATTCTGAAGTATTGCAACACAGCTGCATTGTTTTATTTGTTGGAAGGGCGACTTTTCCCTGCAACCTTGGCTGCCATGCCGTGTTCTCATGTCATATTCAATTGATCCAGAAGCACGAGCCTCTTCCAGGAGTGTGTCTGAGCACAGGTGGGGAATGGCAGGGTTGTGCTCGGGAGTCTTCTTGCTGTCAGGGCTTCTTGACATTGACAAAAAATCATTTTCTGTAGCAAACTACTCTCGTGGAAGTAGTTCTCTGATTTTTCTCTTTTTAATCAGAATTTCCTGCCTAACTGTTCAGTGTTTTAACAGATGCATCTAGAAATGTTATTTTAAAACACAGTGCTCAGGGAAAGGTGTTGTAAATATTCACCATAAATTACCATCTTGCAAAGCTCCGATTTCTAGAAGAGCAGGGTAAAGCAAATGACTTTCTTTAGGGTGTGATCGGAGAACACCCAGGGAAATCTTGGCTCCCTGGCAGTCAGAGACAAACATCTGATGCTTGCAGTCCTCCTGTGATCTTACTCAGGAGGTGAATCCCGCAAAACTTCTGGCAATATGAGACTCCTTCTGAGCAGCAGCCAAGAGCATCACCTGTTTACTTTCAAAGATTAAAAAAAAAAACCACCTGTGTGTATTGTCACAGTCACTGATGTTAGGCTGGCTGGCATTATTTGGGGATAGAGCTGGGAGCTCTAACCAAGATGTCGGGAATGGGTCTTGCCGACATGGGAAGTGACAGAAACACCTATTGATTTCACTGGGATCGAGATAAGAGCTAAAGAGTAGATACCACCGTGGGATCCAGCCATGGTTTGTCTGTGAACCCCTTGCCCCCGTGCTGTATTTAACAGGATGTATCTTGGAAACTGATTTTCCAGATACTTTGGGGGCTGCAACATCTCCAAAGGTTTACCGCTGCTGCAAAGAGAAGCGGACTAACCTTCTGCCCCAAACACAGTGGGACAAAGCAATTGCTGCAAATAGCCAAGTCTGATAAAGCTGTGACAGTTTGCACCAGCAGAGGACTTCCCCAGGAGGTTGGGCAGTTGTTGCTTTAAAGCTACCGCCCTGCTCAGAAGGGTTGCTTTTATGCTGCATTATTATTTTTTTTTCTCTTTTGCTCTTCACTGCCAGTTGTTTTGTGACGTTGCTGGTTCAGTACCGAAGTTTGTGTCCTCCACACAGAGGTCTGGTAGCTACGTGTTAAGCGACACTCGTCTTAATGAGCTCTGCAACATCTTTAATGTTCCCTCGCAGCCTGCTGTGCTTGGGATGCAGTGTGTGATAAAGACCAAAAGTGAGGGACGCAAGAAGTGCGTTCACACAGGAAACTGAAACTGCTCTGTCATTCATTCCTGTAGTGCAAATAACCCTTTCTATAACCTCAGCTTCCTGATTCTCGTGTGGCTGGGGCCAGATTTGCCGCTGGTGCAAACTGGTACAGCACTACTGATATCAGCTGCAACGCACTGGTTTACCCCAGGGGGTAATTTCTTCCAAGTCTTTTCAGCAACAAAAGTAAGAAAACAACAGATGCAGATGGACCTAAAAGCGGTGAGGTATTATGAAATAAAGGGATTGTTTTTAGCAGTTGGTGAGCATGAAGGCTGAGCTTCTTACTGACACTTGGAACCAGCTGTACCACTGCCTTCCAAAGGAAAAGCTTCTACTGAGTGCACAGTGAAAGTATCCACAAATATGTTTATCCTTAAACTGAACCACATCTTGAAAATGCATAATCTTTTGTGTGCTGCTCCATCCAAAGGACTACTGATGTTTCTTGCTCCGAGAACCTTAACACTTCTCAGCTTTTCTCCCACTAGCCGGAGAGGAGCTGGCTGGTATGAGCTGCAGCAGCAATTTTCTGAGGTTATGCACGCTGTGGTGGCAGAGAAATTTGGGAAGTCAGTTTCCGGAGCTCCTGTTTTATTTTCCTTCCCCAAGGGAGAAATGGTTTTAGCAGCTATTGAGTCAGGCCCAGCTAAGGAAATGTCCAACAGCAGGGCCAGCTCTGTTAGCTTATACCATTTCCAAGCCCCAGATACCCGTATCAATGAGCCTTGTGTTCCTCTGCAGGTGTTAGGGAATGAAAGCTGGCAGGACTGGGGTAAGGTGGGCAGAGGAGGGCAGAAAACCTGTGTGTACTCCTTCCCTTGGTCCCAGGGTGCAGGATCTGTTTGCATCGGGCTCCCGTGAGCTGCAGGGCAGCGGCAGAGAGGCAGCTGGTGAGAAGCCGTAACCTCTCCTCAAACCTAGCTGCAACCTCCTCCTGATGGCTTTTTTAGTAGGCAGCAACGTATAAAGCTGCTCGTGTACACACCGAAGTCTTCTCAGGTCGTCTTGGTGGCGTCTTCTCCCTGATGCCTTACCTTCTGACAGGTAGCAGCACTTCAGGCTAGCTAAGTGAGAAGGAAAGGTCACAATTAGGAGATTAATTAAAGCCAAGGGTGGTGGCAATAGCATGGACAGCTGCGGAGATGAGGGATGAGCAGATATCCGTATTGCCCATCTCCTCCCCACAGAGCCTTGCTGTGAGCTCCTGCAGTATTTCTTTATTCCCAGCCGGGCAGAAGGTTTATGGACGCACAGGCAAACTGCTTCATGTGGCATGTCGACACAGCCGTGGGAGTGTGCCTTCCTTTTCCTGGAGCTGTGGAAGACAGGTTTTCCACTTCCTTCGGATCACCTCTAATGGGAACTAGACATCGAAGATAAGTTTGTGGAGTGGATATGCTGGAAGTTCCTGGGGGCCTGGGAACTGCTTTCTGCTGTGGTTGGTAGATGAGAAGCTTGACATGAGCTGTCAATGTGCACTTGCAGCCCAGAAAGCCAGCCGTATCCTGGGCTGCGTCAAAAGCAGTGTGGCCAGCAGGGTGAGGGAGGGGATTGTCCCCCTCTGCTCTGCTCTCCTGAGACCCCACCTGGAGCCCTGCGTTCAGCTCTAGGGCTCTCAGCACAAAAAGGACATGGATGTGTTAAAACAATTACAGAGGAGGTCCACAAAGATGATCAAGGTGCTGGAGCACCTCTCCTGCCAAGACAGGCTGAGGGAGTTGGGGTTGTTCAGCCTGGAGAAGAGAAGGCTCCGGGGAGACCTTACAGCGGCCTGCCAGTACCTAAAGGGGGCTACAGGAAAGCTGGGGAGGGACTCTGTGTCAGGGGGTGCGGTGATAGGACAAGGGGGAATGGCTTTAAACTAAAAGAGACTCAATTTAGATTATATTCAAGTTATATTCAGAAGAAATTCTTCCCTCAGAGGGTGGTGAGGCCCTGGCACAGGCTGCCCAGAGAAGCTGTGGATGCCCCATCCCTGGAGGTGCTCAAGGCCAGGCTGGATGGGGCTTTGGGCAACCTGGTCTGGTGGGAGGTGTCCCTGCCCATGGCAGGGGGGTGGAGCTGGGTGGGCTTTAAGGTCCCTTCCAACCCAAACCATGCTGTGGTTCTATGATTATTCGGTAGCACCACTGCTTAGAAATTGGCCCACACACATGTAACCGAAGGGATCTCCATCCTGCCACATTCTTCCTGGTATGGCAGAGACTGCCGAAGTCCGTGAGGGCATCACGAGGCCTGCATTTCTTGTGTGCTGAAAGTTGCACGCAGTTTGGGTGAACGTGGCCACGCTCCTTTACCTTGAATGAGTGCCTTTTTGTTCAGGGCTGGGCAGGAAGGGGCAAGGGCTGCCTGGGGTGCCGCAGCACACATGCCCAGGAACACCAGCTGCAGGTGCAGATGGACATGGAGCATGTAGGGAGCGGGAGGCGAGAGGAGAAGAAGAAGAGATCTCACTGTTGCAGTGCCCTGGGCTTCCCTGGCAAAATTGCAGAGGGCTTAAAAGGCGCCATAGACTAGGTGGAAGCAGCATTAAAAATAATTGCATTATGCTGCTTTGGTAATAACCCTCCCCTTGTTCATAACTCCATCCGCGCCTCGAGTGCCCTGCAGTAGCTGGGACGGGTGACAGCTCATAAATTCATTTATTGCGAGGGCTGTTTGTTTCAGCCCCAGAACTGAAAGTTCACCTGCAGGTGCAGCGGGGCTGCGCAGAGGAGCAGCATGCAGATTTACAGCTGTTGTGGCTTACTCCACTCTCTGCTACAACAAATCATTTTGTTAGGGAAAGAGGCTCTGCTGTTGGCCAACCAAGACGTGGTCAGGAATTTGAAACGCTGCTTTGTTAGTTTGAAAGAAAACATCGGCGGAGATGTCAGGGTGGGCGTTTTTTTGTGTTTTTTTTTTTAAAGATTTAGTGAAACCTGTCATAAATCAGACACCGATTAAAACCGAACAGAATGTGCCGTGTTTTTCGCCGTCGTTTGCTGTCTTCTTCCTTCGCCGTCGTGAGGGTGAATCAAGAGCAGGGTTTTAAAGTGCTCAGCTTCGCAGGCCAGTTATTACTTCCGCCTGTGATCCTGCCTGGTTTTCTGAAAATGAGTCAGGCCTTTTCTGCAAGGGTTTGGTGCAGGCTGAGCCTTTTCTCCGCGCTTCGCTCTGCAAGACAAAAAAACATATTGCTTCACAGGCAAAGCAAGTCTGCACAATAGAAGACTTCCTTACAACGAGGCTCTGCCAAGTCTGCTCTCAGCCCTGCACGGAGTCATGTTACTCCTCAGCAAGGTCATACAGGCCTAAAATGATCACTGATGTTTATCTTTCCCAGAGGATATTAAGCACCCCCAAACACCAAGGCAAGAAAATGTATGAATCAAAAAAGAAATAATAATAATTAAAAGCAGAGTTTGTACCTCGGCTGTCGGTAGGAGAAGAGCGCTGTGGCTTTGCCTGTTCCCATGAATATTTGGTGATCTCACGTGTGCGGGGCTGAGCTACGCCGGCAGTGGGGGAGGAACCGCGTTGCAATGTTTCATTGATGTTACGTCTCTCTATTTACTTCGAAGCAGGCTGTGTGCGTTTCTAATCATTAATGCTGCACCTTGGTGCGTGCTTTTCTTACGCCGCTTTTGTCGTAGGCAGAACCAGAGGGCAGCTTGGGGCTGTAATGTAGCCTGGACACTCGCCTAAAGGTGCATACCTGGCCGCTAGCTGCACGCTTTCTCGATCTACATCTCTGCAAACACCCTCGAGAAGGAGCAAAGCGCTGTCAGCCTGTTTCTGCAGACGGAGGAGGAGGAGGCTTGGGAGGAGCAGGGGCTGGCAGAGCCGTCTCCGCTCCCTGCCCGGCGCCGGTGGCTGTCACACCGCAGCTCCATCACCTCGCCGCTGCCTCGCCGGCTCCCGAGCGGGCTGGAGCAGCTCCAGCCGAGCCGAGAGGCTGCAGGAGGAGCTGGGAGCCAGGAAGAGAGAGTAAGAAGGGCTCGCCCTGAGTCAGACTTGCAGGGGAGAAGCAGGAGCCTACAACCCTGAGGCCCCCAAATCACTGGGGTTTTACCCCGTTCAAGGGTGCCTTGTTAACTACTTGCAGTGCAGGAAAGCAAATGTCCAGCCTGCAGCCCATAATCCCCCGCTTTTCACGCTGCACTTGAACAGCCATTTATTTCAGCCTTCTCTCCAACGCTCCTCCCATGCCTACATCCCCAAAATTCAGATTTCCCCCCCCCCAGCCAGCCGGCGAGCGAGAGACGTCTCCCTGCCGCCGCTGGTGGGATGATGCGCGTGCAGGGGGATGAAGCGGGCTCCTCGTATTTTGACAGACCTTGCTGGAGGATCTCGCTCCGACCGGAGGCAGTGGCGGTGCTGGCAGATGCTGTTCGAGCTTCCCACACAGCGCTGGCAGCGCCTGTGACCCGCCGCCACCGCCCCTCCCCGGCCCCCCCCTTCCCTCTCCCCTCCGAGCCCAGGCCAGAGTCTATCTTGAGCGGCGAGCGCTCCCCGTGCCAGATTGCGTGGTGGTTTTCTGATGTGAACAGATGGGACTAGGGGGGCAGGCTACATCTGCTCGCTGAATTCTTCCACCTTCGCAATTGTTTGCAAATGGGGGAGAGCTCGGGGAGGCAGGGAAGCTGCGGGTTCGGGCTGAAAACGCTCTTTTTCCTGTAACGTGCCCAAGGGTGAACCTGCGCTGCGTAATTAAAAGTTTCAGGCCGATCAGGAAAACACCTACTGGTGCGAAGAGCTTCCCTTTCTCCCTGCAGAAGCACAGATTCCCTGCAGGGCTACTGCTAATGCTTTCTTCGGTCCAACTTTAAAAGGCCCAAGCTATGAAACTTCCTCGGGATGCAGTCCCACAGCCTCGTGCATCACAGCATCAGGGTGTCTTTTCCCAGATTCGCATTCCTGTTTCCATCTCTCATTGCATTTACGTAAGTGATCTTCAGGAGGGCCCAGCTCTCCTTTCTCTGTGTGTACCAGACAAAGGCCGATGCAAATAGCTAAAGGAGGCTGAGCGCTTTGTGGAAGATGGGCCCTAAATTCTTTGCCTCCCAGTTTGTTTTTTATACCCTTCAAATATTTGCAGGTTGTTATCTCTGTTCTCTCATCCCACTTATTTCTTGCCAGACTGTCCATGCAGCTCCTCAGTTTTCCTCATAAATCACGGTTTTCTTGCCTTCTGGCCCCAATCCTACCTCATGCCGAGAGGAAGTTGGGAGGAGGTGGAAAAAAGGTGGGGTTTGGCCACTTTCCCCCCTTCTTCATCCCGGGCTTGCCGGGGGACGATCAGTCCCCATCCCTCTCACCCTCTCCAGCACAGCACCACCGTAACGGCTGCCCAAAGCCCTCAGGGCTGGAGCTGAGCCCCAGCAAACCCACCGCCCGCCAGCACAGCGAAGGGCAGCCCCGTTGGCTCGGCCTCGCTCATGGATTCCCTCCTGGGATCCCAGCACCGGTGGGATTCAAGCACTTCAACTCATTCCTTCTGTCCGTGCTCACTCCTCTTCTGCCTGTCTGGGTGGGTTGAAGACGGATGCCCTCTGCTTGGTGATGCTGTGCCATGAGTCTAAGTTCTTGGAAGGACAGAGGGAGCTACCTCCCGTAGAAATGAGTGCCAGCTGGCACCCTAAATACCTTTTAGGCTCCACATCTCCGAGTGTGCCTGTTTCGGGCACTCATTTGCCCATCCTTCATTATTTTCAGCCTCTTTTCAGAATCTGCACTTGGACTCCACCTTGCTGGGTGCACATAATCCGAGTAGTTATCTTCCACAAGAACAAGGTGCCGGTTTTATGCCTGAATTTAATTTCGGCTTCTTGCATTTTCTCACTGCGAGTTTATTTCTATTTGCAGTATTTCTCTGTTTTCATTGTTCCTTGCGGTTTCTCCCATTCTGTTCACAGTCGGCAATTTCATTCCAGAACTGTTTATTTCTCCTTTCAGGTCATTAATAAGTACTAAATAAAATCTACCTTAATACACTGATTCATGCGTTGCCTCACAGGGCAAAACTCATTACATTTACATGAGCACCAGCCTTCGGTTATGAACCTTCAGCCAGTTTTCAAACCACATCACAGTGGCCCTATTCTGGCATGCTGAATTATTTCTCCTTTTCGATTTTATCCATTGGCAACTGCGTGTTTTTAACAAAAAAGGAAACGCTCATTTTAAATCTATGCTGTCTATTATTTGGGTTTCCTTTCCCCTCTAGATGTTTAGCAAATTATTATGTCTTGACATCATTTTCATTACTTTACTGTGAAGAGCAGCCAGATAGAAAAGATTACGGTTACTACAGTCACTCCAGGATCAAAAAGTAGTACTGTGCCTCCTTTCCATTTTTTTTTTCCTTCCTCACCATTTTAAACTGACTTTTGGAATATTTTTGAGCAGGTTAGTAAGTCTTTGACCAAACGGCCAGTGCTTTATGATGCTGCTGAGCAAGGCAGTCAGCCCTGTGGTCGAGCCCAGCATTAGAGGATTCAGAACAACAACTGCCTTTCAGTCAAAGCCTGGCTTGGCATTCTCCCGGAGTATTGTGTAAGTTCTCCCTCTCTGGAAAGCAGGAGTATCAATATTTTGATCCTCTTGGTGACGTGGATTCCAGCTTTAGCCCTATCAGAATCAGTCCTTAGGCTTCCCACCTGGGTTGACCATTACGTTTGTTCCTAGACCTGAAGCAGACTGATGTGCTGAGGAAGCCAGGGTGATATTCTCATGTGAAATGTGCTCCCTAAGTTCAAAGGGCATCTTTAAAAACTTCCTTGGTAGTGCATACGGACAGGCTTTCAGCTGAGCTCGGTGCTGTTACGTGTGGTCACAGTCAGCACCCATAGTTGGAAATGTTCTCCTGTGCCTATTCGGGCTTCCCAGATGTGACACGGGCTACTTATTTCTGTAGAAAACTCCTACAAACATGAGCAAAATACCGAGGACAGCAAAGAGCAGAGGTTATAATAAAAATATCTGTGTCTTTTCACGAGGAAAAAACTACGGGCCCATAATTCATACAGCTATGGCCAAGTTCTCATTGGCTTTAGTCAACTCCTGTTAAGAGCTGGCTGGGGACAGCGGTTTTGATGTGGTCTGAGGAGTCCAAGAGGAGACACATGACGCTATAAATGACATTTTAGGCATAGTGCTGTTTTCTTGAGCACAGAAACAGTTTGTATCTGAGCTGGATGCAAACCTTACTTTGTTGGTGGTTACAGGCTTGGTTTTCCCCGTGGTTAGGGAGTGACTGGGGGCTTTGAATGATGATGTAGGAAACGGTCATCTCTCCTTGCTCCTTAAGGAGGCAGGTGCCAATCCTATCATATAACTGTGTAGGAGGTTTGGCTTAAATAAGTCTTAGTCTGCATGCAGCTATTGAGTCCTCCGGTGCCCTCCTCCAACAGGCATCTCAGGCATCTACAGCAGAGCTGATCTCCCTGGGTTCCTTCAGGGTCTGTGGAGAGGAATAAGGACACCTTGGGAAAGATTTGGTCTGCGAACATCCAAAATAGGTCAGAGAAAGCGTACCTTAGAAATACTCACTCTCTTCCACTATGTTATTTATTTATTTATTTATTAAAAAGGAGTTCAGGGTGAATAGCTCCTGCCTAGAGCTTTATAAACAGGTGAAATATGCCCTGCCCCTCAATGTTTGCTAGAGGAGAAAGGCAAACAAGGCTATTTTAGATAGAGGTAAAAGCTTTTGGGATACTTCCATGATACAGGTCCAACAGGCTCTAAGGCATCCCTTGAGGTTTATTCTCCATACTGACAGCAAGCTCACATGCAGGGCTTGGACCCAACCAGAATACATCCTCTGAAGCCTCGGAGATCTCACCTGCCTGGGCTTGCCCCATGGCTCAGCATGCCACCAGGCATGGCCAGACAAGCTCCGTGCCAACAGAAGGGACAGGAGGTGGCCATGGGCCATGGCACAGAGCACTTGGCACTGGAGACCACATGGAGACGTGGCATGGAGCTCTGTCTGCACGGCTGCTGGCCATAGGGAGAGGAGGCCACCACGTCCTGGACTCGGGATTTATCCCAGTGTCTTGGCATTGGGACGTGAATGTCCTCACATCCCAGCGGCACCTCCAGAAAGGTAGTGAAGGCTTCACAAAAATAGGTCTCCAGTGCAGTCTTGCTGTAGACAGCCATGCTGGTCAGCAGCGATGGTTTAATGAAATGAGTTTGATCCATATCAACTTCAATGCACGGGGCAGAGGTTGAAGGATAGGTTCTCTTGATGCACAAGGAGAGTTTGTTTAGAGCCTTTTTAACATCTCACTGTTTTTCCCTTCCTTGCCAGGCTTTTAACGGTACGAGAAAAGTATCATCCTTGCAGCGTTGCCAGCTCTGTGATTTTATCATGAGCCAGTGTTTGCTATTTTGCTTAAAACCCCAGCTCCTAGAAACAATGGATTATGTGAGAATCTCTCAGCTCTGATTTGAAAAACAAAGAAAATTTCTAGTCCTTCTGGTGTCAGAAAACTGGTTGAAACATGACCCCAGTTATATCCTAAGAAATCCAAAACCATATTTGGAATTGATTACGTTTTTATGTGTATGTTTTGAAGCCAACAGTCTGATTTTTCTTTTGGAGGGGGGCATCTGACTCATGATTTTTGAATGCTTGGGGAGTGGTGCTATTACATTGGAGATACCACTGGTGTTTGGTCCAACTCTGTTGAATGATTTCTGACATACAGAACTTTAGAGGATGAAAGTAAAGAAATGTTTTAAATTTGTAAAAAAGTGCAGGCCAGATCCTTCTTTTAAAATATTCAGATCACGCTCTTATTTTGTTTGTACTGAATAGCGAGGGCATTGAGCAGATCCCATTCATAGAATCAGAGAAGCATAGAATATCCTGAGTTGGAAGGGACCCATAGGGATCATCGAGTCCAACTCCTGGCACCACACAGGTCTACCCAAAATTTTCATTCAATCCCTAAAGCCCAATGGTAATCCTTTTTAGTGTGCGCAGAGTACCTGAGTTGACTACAACATAGGCTTGACCGAAAGGTCCCATCCTATGAACGTTCAGCCACTTTAGGGATGGTGCCTGGGGCTTTCATATTTCCCAAGCAGCCCCCTCTGTGCCTTTCAGAATTAGGCCATTTCATGACAACTGTGTAAATACTACTCTCAGGCAGCACAGTTCATGGTCACAGCTGGGCAGTACTGCCGTCTGGGGAAAGAGGTATAGCGTGAATTGCTGCCACAGGGTGCAGTGATTCACGTTTATGTGGCTTAGCTCTACCTGAGGCTGTGAGCCAAATGTTGGACCCCTGCCTCTGAAAGTCTCTGGCCAGCCCACAAGAGACTCCGTGAGTGCAGCGTTTGGGTGGGATGAGGATGGGGCTGAGCCTGTCGTGGTGCGTCAGGTGGCAGAAAGCAATACCAGCCTTGAGGGCAGCAAGAACAATTCTTTTTTTAGGGCTGCGTTTCTCAGTTTCTGGGTTTAAACAAAGGCAGATGAGAACACCAGAGGACATGGATAATGAACCTGCTCCCTCTGGGAGCCCTGTAACACACACAGTGCCAGCACCTGGTAGATGATGCCATTCACCGTGATGCCAGTGTTTGTCCAGAACACATGGTAGGTTTGGCATTGCTGCCATGCGTGCAAGCACCACAAAAAAGAGTCTTTTATTTATTCGGAACATATCCTCACTTGAGCAAAGCCCCTTCTGAATTACCCATAAGACAGGGCTAAAGAGCATTTTCGTTGCTGAGAACTCCACGGGCCTTTCAGATTTTTTTGGTGAGCCACGCGTTTGTAAAAACACTTCTTGGGTGTTTGCCAGTAATAATGTGAAAAATCACACGTGGGCTATAACGGTTCCAAAGGCCCAATATTCTTTCTCCCAATGTAATCAAGACACGGACTGAGCCCAGGAGCCAAACTGTGTCCCTGATTACTTAATTTGATGGGGTTATGTATATGGCCCTGTAATTAAATGAGGCTGGCAAGACTGGTGCTTGGCATAAAATTCATTACACTCTCGGAATGATTACACCTAGGGGGAGTTTGGACTGTGCACTCTCCACTCCTGTCCCCGTCTTCATGTACTTCTTTCATTATTTTTTACCTTTGTTGCTTTGAATAATAATTACCAGACGTTAATAACCAAGAGGCACAAATTAGCAGCACGACTGCCTGATCCATAATGGTGAGATCTGGGACGTTTAAATTTTGCAGTGCTGCCAGCAGGCGAGGTTCTGGTTTCTTAGCCCAGGGCAGAAGCAGATCTGCTGGAAATGGATTCCTGAAGACCCTGTGTGGTGGATGAGGGTCATGGCATGGTGTGAGGCACCCCTTCCTTCCCTGCACAGGGGTGAGAAGCGAGGTGAGAGTTGGGCAGTGGCACAAGGGCACCCACTGCCCTTGATCGGTGCGGGAGGCTCATGGGTCTAGAGGCCAGCTGGGGGTCTCCCATTTGGGCACCATTCTCTGGGGTGGTCTTGAGTCCTGATGGTCCTTTGCAGTGCTGGATTTACATGGACACAGCTGGTGTTGGGGAAACATCCCCTTGAAACACATCCCATTATTCTGTGGGCAAGTCGGGCCCGGCTGCCTTGAGTAGATTCACCGATGTTTATTAAGGAATCGGTCATCTTGCACCTTTGCCTTGGTGGGATCTTGAATATGCTTCTGCTTTCTCTTATCTATCTGCCTGTTGCATATAGTTACCTAAAACGGTTTCAGATTCATTGATATCTGAATGTTTGGGTTCAAACTGGCCAGCAAAGGTAAGAATTGCAGGTTAATGCTAGGCAGATGCAAGTACACATGGGACAGGATCATATGCACTTCTTTTCTTTAGAAAACCAAGAAAAAAAATAATCCCTCCCTAGTAAAAGAGGAGGCCGGGGAATACCACGATGTGCTGCGTAAGGAGAATTTGGTGGTGGGACCTTCAGGTGTGTGAGGGCCTCGTCCTGGCTTCCTACACACGCCACGATCAGAGCAAGCACCAGCGGTGACTCAGCTCCCGCACCGCTCGCTGCGGGCACTATCTGTGGTGAGTCTTCCCCACCCCCGGGTTCTTTTTCTTTTTTTTTTTTCAATTGCATTTTTTCTTCCTTAGCATTTGGTATAGTGGGCTACAGCAGACACTTGGATGTCGTGTCCTTTTTGGAGCATACCCAAGAACGCTTAAGCACCACATTTTTACCTGATGTGTCTCGAGTAGTCAGCTAGCACGCACAGTTTCCACGTTTGTAGCTGATGGTTGTACTATATTGCTTGAGCACCCTTTCATTTCAGCACCCAAGAAGAAAATCGTGCTCGTGCCTAGGATTGCAGTTAGCCATTTTGGAAGCCTGAATGCAATCAACAATCCCTGCCACAACTGCTGATTCTGGGCCAATATTTAAGAAGACAAGCCATTGATAAGGACTTAGTGCAGCAAAAGGTATGGTCTTCAGCCTGCACTGGGTGCCAGCACCGAGGAACAGACCATATTGTTTGTTTTCATTGACTTCTGTCACCAGAGGGACACAAAATATTTGGTAGGGATCCTGCAAAAATCAGGTAGGTAGCATAGATAGGCATCACTTTTAAAACAACACAGCCCTATCCAATTCCCACCTCCAAATTCTGTTCTAGCTTGCAGAGTTTTTAAGGATATATTTAAGGTAGTTTTTAAGACTGCTGTGTCAAAATGTGTTTTTTTTTTTTTCTGAATCAGAGGCAGGTCCTTTAAGAGTGCTGTCTTTCTGTGTGAGAGGCATATTCAAAGCTGCGAGTGAGAAATAACTTTCTAGTGCTATTGTTTTCGGAGAGATTCTGTTCCTCCTCTGACATTTTTGGTAACTTGCTGACAATTAGCAGCTGAGGTGTTTACTGTTTATTATGTTGCCTGCTTTTCCACTCTGTTAAAGAAATGATCCGAAGTTACCTTACAGATCACACCTCTTTGTTCGCCGTTGTTGATGGATCGTTTTCTACTCAGAATGGAAATGATTAAATCATATAAGAAAGGATCATGCTTGCTGCTTATTCTCTGGCATCATGTATGGAAAAATATTGCAGTTGGTTGAATTGTCTAGTCGAAATTAGCCTTTAAAGGAAAACAAAACAGAAGGGAATTGTGCAAGTGGGTTCATTAGGGCTTTATCAGAACAAGGAGTGAGTGGTGAAGAGGGAGAAAAGATGACGGAGTTCATGTTCCTGCAGATTAATTTATCAGTCTTTATGGGTACATGAAAAGAAAATTATGGCTACCTATAAAGGTCTAATTAGGGCATCTAGTGTAAATTCTCTGCAGCTAATCTGGTACAGTTCATAAAAAGCTAACAATAAAAACATAATGATGTGTTGCATTAAATGGGCAATCTTCAGCAAATGGGGCTAAATTAAAAAAAGGTCTATTGGAAAAGTAGACTCTTTACAGGCCTTAAACTGAGGATAACTCATTAAATACACAGCATGTTTTGCTGTTTAGCCCAACAGTGACTAATGTACACTAAATGTGCATTCCTGGGAATGTTTCTGGCCTTGGGAGCAAGTCAGAACTTCTGGTAAAACCAGTGCAAGTCACACCACAAGCACTTGGGGAATAGTTTCTTTTTTTAATGTTTCTTCACAGTTCTGAACTTCATTACGCAGCCCAAGTGCCGCCGGTGAGCGTTTCTTGGTGTGAGGGACCTAAACTGGAACAATTCTTTATTAAAATATTATGTTTTAATAGATAAACTGGGCAAGTGCTAGATGTGGCAATGTCTCATGTCATTTACTGTGAGGGCAGTGAGGCCCTGGCCCAGACTGCCCAGAGAAGCTGTGGATGCCCCATCCCTGGAGGTGTTCGAGGCCAGGCTGGATGGGGCTTTAGGCAACCTGGTCTGGTGGGAGGTGTCCCTGCCCATGGCAGGGGGTTGGAATTAGATGATCTGTAAGGTCCCTTCCAACCCAAACCATTTTGTGATTCTGTGATTCTGTAATTCCTGAGACCAGGCCTTCATATTTGGGCCTGGAGAGTGGGCATTTGAGAACTAGGCAGAGGTATGAGTTAAAAGGCTTGTGTAAAACTTCAGCTCTATCTGAAAGGAGCAATTCATCACTGTAATTTGAGAGTGCAGAAAGTGCACTCTGAAAAGCCATCTCTAGAAAGCCTCTAAATGGAAAAGCGGTGTGAACAGAAAGGAAAAGGAGTTTATTGCAACTGCTGTCAAAAAGATGTTTTTCTTCACTCATTGCTTTGACCAGACCACTGTTGTCTGGTCTCATGATTGGCTTCCCCTTCTCCCTGCCACTGGTTGTGAGCTGCATATCTCTGCTTCAGGGGCTCCCTGCTTCAGGGGCTCCCTGCTTCAGGGGCTCCCTGCTCCGTCCCCACCTGCTGTGATTCTGCTGCCCTGCCTTGGCATCCTTGGCCACTACTTGAACTTTCAAGGAAGCCTCTTTGCAGTTTGGGGAAGAATTTTTCAAATGCACCTAACATTGAGTAAATTTTTTGCCTCTACCTTCAAGTCCTCTGTAAAAATGTCATGGGCAGATGCTCAGGCACAGCTGAACAACCGTGAGGGTGGGGATGCTTTGGGGACTTAAGAACCACGAGTGCTGGGGCCTCTCTGAAACGCCCTGTGGGACCGGGGGCTCCAGTGCACACCTCCTCCTAGAAAAGCAGTTCAGCTACCTTTGAGAGAAGGCAGCTCCATTCCCATGTCCCCGAGCTGGACAGGAAGAGCATGGAAAACTGCAGAGGCCAGTCATACCTTACAGGTCATCGTTTCCTCCCCATACCTTTCACTGCATGCACAAATAGTGATCAGCTTGCTGCATAGCATACAATTAGTGGTGAGTAGATTTTTTTTTTTTTTAAAGTAGTAGAGTTTTGTGCATAAATTAACCAGATGTTATCCTTCTCACCGTAAAAGAAACAGATTTAGCAATTATGTTCACATCCACACGCTAGTAGGCCGTTTTAGCAGAGGTCCCTGCTTCCCTGGTGCGACTGCCAACAAAGAGAATTTTTAGGTTGCGGACAATTGGTCTAATTGGTTGTAAAATAAACTATTTCAAAGACCTGGCACTCCTTACATGCGCCGCTCTTGCTCTAAATGTGTTTGTGATGCATTTGCTGGTAGAGAAAAATGTTGCTGTACGCGTGTGAGCTGGAAAGCTGTAAATTGTTTTTCCTTTCTTTTGTTTCTATTTATCTGGGTTTGCAAATATTAAGCAGACGTAGTTCTCAATATGGACAAATGCACTGCAAAATGCCACTCAGCTGAGGAGATCGTAGCTGCTTTTCAATTATTAAAAGCATATGCAGAGGAATAAACTGCACAGCTAATTTCAGAATGAAAGCTTGCAGCAGATGCATAAGCCCTTGTGAGCAGAGGTTTAGGTACCAGAAATGCTGATGCCTTCGAATACATACAGCGAAATCCCCAGAGACAAGGAGGGCTGAAAGTTGGCACAATCATCAAAATAATACCCTGTGTTTCAGAGCGAGTGCCTGGTAAATGCCACATAGCCCAGCTCTTCCACTGCTGACAAGCATGGAGTTTCATGTGTGTTTGGGCTGGCCTGAAGAGAGAATATGTCCGTACAGGTCGTGACTGAGATGAACTCTGGGTAGCTTGATGAAAAGCGGTTTTTCTCTTCCTCTGCACATGCTCCTGTATGGGCTGGGCCTCCTTTTTTTCTTTCTTTTCTTTTTTAAGCCCAGAGGAAATGCAAATAATTCTGTGAATCTGGCACTTCTGCCAAAATTAAGCTCTGGAAGTAGGGCTGAGATAAGGGAAACGAGAAAAGACGCGGCTTCATTACCACCCTCCACCCCTGAATTTCTTTTTAACAGCCTCCCTGGGAGAAGGGAGAGGGATGAACCTCGGTAATCAACGTCTGCCTCAAAGCCAGCTCTTCCAGGAGCCCTCACCGGTGTCTGAGAGGCTGTAACTTTGGAATTTCAGCCATCAGTTGGGATGTTCAGAGCAGTTTCAGGGGGAGATGTCACGCACCCAGTTCTCTCTGCTCCTTGTGAAAATCTGGGCCTCTAACCCAGGAAAGTCTCACAGCTTCCAGTGAGCAATGAGAGCCCATGGGGCGCTTACCCACCCCAGGAGGAGAGGATGCCCAGGCTGTTCCTCTCACTGCAAGGCAGGGTGTGGTGGTTTTCCCCAGTGTACAGGGCTGGACCACGCACTTGGGTGGGGAACCTGCCCCATCTCTGTACCCAGGAACCCTCCACAGCTTGCTCATCGGTAGCAGTGGGGGCCTCTGAGCAGGGACTTTGGGTTATTTTGTTGGTTTAGGAGTCAAAATACACAAGTGACCTCCTTGAGCTGTGTGTCGGAAAGGACATGTTTGGGTTGGCTGAAAGGTGCAGCAATATCTATAAATTTCCTTTCTTTTGTCAGTTTGTGTCGCAACTTTCATGTTGTTTAAGTGTGCAGGAGGGTCCTTTTGTGTCTACCAGAGTCATTCGTAAGCATTTTTCTCCTCTTGTCCTTATCAATTATTTACAAAAGTAAAGCAGTTTAAGGACAGCCAAACTTCCAGGATATTCAAATCTTCTGGCACCATCCAATGGATAAAGTAAATATTTTTATACCTTATGAAATCAAGGGGGTCCTGGATCCTTTGTACTTGACGAGGTAGTGATATTCCCCTTACGTGCTTCTTGTAGTATGCTTGTTCCCAAACACGTCATCTTCAGGAAGGATCTCCAATATAGGTTTTAAGGCTTCCTGTAGGGGCAAAGTCCTTCCTTTTGCTTGTATGGCTTCGTGTGCTGGTGATACACGGTGGAGCAGGCAGGTGCACAGGCCTCTAGGGAGCTGCCCGTGCAGGACGAAGCTCCTTTCCTCGAGACGGGGCCTCCTGCGTGCTCGGGACTGAGCACACCTACTCCAGGTAGACCTGGGCCAGAGTCACCTCCTGCTTGGGCTTCAGCCCTTCCAGAGGGGCCTTACAAAGCCTCCACCAGTCACCGGCCTACTGCAACCTCAGGGAAGGTACACAACCACCATCCCAAGGCCTAGAGAAAAGATTGCTTTGATACATTTTTTCTACAAACTTTTCCAGCCCCAGCCTAACACTTAGGCCCAAATGCTGCTCTCAAGGTAATACAGACAGAATTCCAAGTATGCGAGACAATATTTTTCTCAAGCAAGTGCAGTCTTTTCACCTCTCTATCCATCTTTGCATGCCACTTGTACCAGAGATCCATGGAGGCTCGGAAATCAAAATTGACATGAAAAAAAAAAATCAAAATCAATAACAAGAAGGTAATAAAATGGACATCTCCAGGCTGTCTGCAACAGGCGCTTATCTTAGTTCTGATTCAAGCCACCTGCTACCCAGGGTTGGCTTACTCCAGCTCCCTGTACAGGCCATGGAGGGGAAGAGGAAAGCAGGAGACCAGTTGTGTTTTTTACCTTGTTTAAATGTCCCGATTACTTCTGGACAGCTTTATGCTTTCCCCACTCAAACCCTTGGACACCACCTGACTAAGTCCCTAGCACAAGTAGGTTTCTTAGTTTAGACGTGATGCCAGGTGAGCAGATTATGTATTGATTGCGCCCAGAGCCAGGCAATTTCCATATACATAAGCCCCTCTTTTGAACTTAGGTACCAAAGCAACATGGTGCTGTGTTAGATACCTAGAGGAGGCAGTCTGAGTAGAGCCCAAAATATTTACAAAGAAATGAGTACCTTTGTGATGGGAACGTCATGTACAAATACCAGAAGCTGCATTCCTTTCCCAGAGGATCTGCTGGAAGCTGTTGGCTGTGCTGTCCCATTTCCAGGACTGAGCAGGATTTGGGCTGCACAATTCACACCGGACACTGGTGTTCCCAAAGCCAGCCATCCTTCACACAGTGCCGCATTTATACGGGATGCTCCTTTGCTCTCACTTATAGTTCCACATCATCTTCACCAAAGACCATTCCTTCACAGACCGGAGTTATTCCAGCAAGCCGGGTTTTATTGTCTTGCTCACAGATCTTGTGGACAATTATTCACAGGGAAAATATTTATCTTGTTTTTCCCAATCTCATTTCTACACCTGCCAAATTGCCTCACCCTTTCCAACTCCTTCTAATGTCCATGAAGATCCCATTGTATGATTTTGGTCCGTTTCATCAGCCGAAGAATGTATTGGATTGGGCAGGTCTGGCTTCTTTGCCAGCTATGACAACTTATTTGAATGGCTGCTAGTATCCGTGGGACAATATAATGCTCTGATCTTAACCAGAATGGCATCAGACTTCTGGCACAACTCCATCATAGTCAATGTCATTATTAGCAAAACGATTCACCCCATAATGGTCAACTTCATTTGGTATGTGCAGTGAATTCATTCATTTGTGACAGCCAGTTCTAATCCGACTAACTCATTCATTTATTTATTTATTTTCAGCCCCTGATAGAAAGCGATAAAGTAAAAATTTTAAGCTTGTTCAAAACTATTTGACCCCATCATGGCTGTGTAGAAAAACATGTGAGCATTTGAGCAATGTCTTAACATTAACAATTTAGCTTCAGAAAGCTGGTAGTGAGTAAATGTTGTATTCTTTTCATTATTTGCTTTCTTAAATCTCCTGGATTGCTTTTTTAAGTCGGTCTCGTGATTTTGTGGTCCAACTCTTGCATTTTAAACCCTGGGGGTTTACAGTAATATATGTAACAAATTTTACGGCTTATTTTAAAACAAGTTTTATAAACTATGGATCTTAGGCCAGCTGCCAGATATTAGGAATATATGGTTACTTCCTGATAAAAACTTGCTGTCACTGAAGAAGATTTATGATTGCAACAAGATATGAACTGATAGCTGGGGTTTGAGTCCAGCCCATGCAATAGCAGAATTTATGTGCAGCTTCCTCCTCTTTAATGAGTAGGAATGTGATGCATTCGAACCAGTTGGTGCAAACTGTGCTTGTGGGAGTTACTTATTCGACATGACCGCGACTGGTTACGACCTTCACCTAAAGATTTCAGCTGGATGAGGCTCCACGGGGGATGAGGCTCCACGGACTAATCTTTGCCGAGTGCCCGCTCAGTTGCGGTGCTACTGTTTCCCACATACCTGGCCGTGGTGCCCCGGGATGCTGAGCCTCCTCAGTACCCACTGGCACGGTGCATGAAAGCACCCCAAACTAGGGCACGCGTTGACTGGCCTCCAGGCACAAAGCAGTTTGGGTCCCTGCCTGCGGTGCTCTGGATGTAACTGGGATGTGCTGGGAAGGAAAGGAGCCGAGCCAACGAGAGCAGGAATGCCAAAAGAGATCCAGCGGGTAGGGTCCAGTGTCCAAGCCCTTGTCCTGGGACAGTGGCACAAAATGATGAGGCTGCTGCACAGGGAGGCCGGCCTGAAGGAGGGACCGAATGGGATAAATAAAAGCCTGATGCGGGGTTGTGATGTATGGAGTGAATTCACGGGAGGAGCTCATGAAGCAAAAGCTGTGAATGAATGTAAGTGAAGCCCTTGACTTCTTTACAGAAAAGATAATTGATAAGTGTGTTGAGAACACGAGGTGAGATAACAAACAACCAAAAAAAGGGGAGGTGAGCTGGCCCTGGAGCCTGTCCATGACTCTGGCTGTGCCTTGCACTTTGCTCAGAGCAAGGCATATAAGGAAAAAGGGCAAAGAAGCTGAAAAACTAACACCTCTGGATGGATGTGCCAGAGGGAAAGGAGGCAGTGACCCTGCCTAGGTGACCCACACGGCGTTGGAGGGAGGGCAGGGAGAGCCACCTTTCCTCCGTATTCTAGGTTACACTTTGGGGTGCACCTGGTACACAGGTGATGGCAGGGAGAAGAGCAAGTGGCAGGGAAGGAAAGAAAAAAAGCTGAACCAGGAAGGGAAGGGAGAATGGAGAAAGCACAGCCACACAAACAGAATATTTTGTCTTCGGCAATGTTTGCTGCAGCACTCATTTGCTTGAAGTACAATAGAGAGGAAATCTCCGAGCTGTGTTATAAACACATCTCCCAGTGCTGGTTACACACACACGCAGAAAGGGCTCGGGTTTCACTCCTGCGAGTTATTATTGTAGCACCGCAACCTTGAACTGTATTTATAGTCTTGTAAGCTGCCGAATTGCAGACCTGCTCCTTGTTTTTTCCTGGTTGCAGGCGGCATGGCCTAGAGGGGTGAGCACAGCTGAGGGAGGCGGTGGCAGAGCTTGGAGCCTGGCCGCTCGGTCTCTGTGTGGCCGTGAGCAAATCCGTGGCTGTCCGTGCCTCAGTTTCCCCACTGCTACCAACAGCACGGGCTGTTATCCCCGAGGCAATTGTGGGCGCTTTATTAGAGCTTCTTGGATTTTGGTGTACCTGTGTCTTCGTGGAGCTCCGCACACCAGGGCCCTCTGTCCGCTGGGATTTCTGGAGGGAAGATGCAAAGGCTTGAGAGGCTCAGAGTGATGGCTAAGACACCATATCTGCCTGCTACAGGAAACCTCATTTTCTCACGGAGACAGGCACTAGAAGATTAATTATGTTAACCTTTTCTTTCCCAGCCTTCGGTTATAGGTAGGACAAGGCGAGAAGGTGCCCAAGAGGGAAGCAAAGGTCCCCAGGTCCCTGCTGGAGCTGCGGGTGCCCGAGGAGGTGGTGGCAGACACCGGAGCTAGCCCTGGGGTGGGGAGCTGTGCTGGTGAGGCCACCTGCAGTGTTCGCCACTTCTCATTAGTCATTTGAAGCCTAAAGTCTTAAAGACCACAACACAGCAGAGCTATAACTCCCAACTCCCAGGCTGTCCCTTCTATCGCCAGCTCCTTTATCTCTTCTGGATCTCCTCCCTCTAAATATGAAGCCCATGGAAACCGTTCTCCATATAATCCTTCTTATCAGGCTTGTGATGTGAGGAAAGGGTTTGCACGATTAGATTATTACACATGGATATATTCTGTTGATTTTTTTTTCTTTTAACTTTTTTTATAAACAAACAGCTAACTCTCTTTTTTAAATTTTCATTCTCCTCAAAGCCTCTGTCACATCCCCGACCTTAGGGGCTGCTCAGAAGTAGAGAGCGCTTTCCTTTTTCAGCACATTCCTGTCCTCCGCTGTGTTAAGTCCATGGGCCAAAAGATGATGTGATTCTGGCAGCCCCGTCTTCATGTTGAAAGTGTGCATTGTGCTAAGGCTCCTTCCCCCTGGAGTCCTCTTTATGCACTCCACGAAATGATGAAATCCGGGACTGTAACTCAGCAGCTAATTAGAAGGATGATAACACCTTACCCCCGGGGGCTTGCCAGCTCGCCCAGCAGTGGCAGCAGTCTCGCCTCGGAGGACGGTCTCACTTCAGTCTCCAGACCCTCTTGTGCCATGATTCCTCCAAAGGTGCCGGTCTCTCCCCAGGGCCCGTTCCGCCCCACAGCTGAGCCCCACAGGCTCCCTCCTGCTCTGAGATCCCTTCGGCAGGCACAGCACATCCCTGAAACAAGCTGTGATGTTGCATTGCTATGAGAGGGAGGATTTTAGGAGACACAGCCCTCACAGTGCTTCACTCAAGTCCCTTGAGCTACCGTGGCTCCTCCTAGGCCACATCATACGTTTGAAATGTAGATTTTCACGATTACTTAGTGAAAACTTCAGAGTTGGTCCTTTCAGGAGCAGAGAAGAGCTTGGAAAGATGAACATAGTGATTTCAAAGCTAGGAGTCCAATAAAACACTTCCCTCCTCTACTACTACTTGTTTTTCTGGGGGAAAAAACGAAATAAAATAAAATGAAATAAAAGAGGAGAGGAGAGGAGAGGAGAGGAGAGGAGAGGAGAGGAGAGGAGAGGAGAGGAGAGGAGAGGAGAGGAGAGGAGAGGAGAGGAGAGGAGAGGAGAGGAGAGGAGAGGAGAGGAGAGGAGAGGAGAGGAGAGGAGAGGAGAGGAGAGGAGAGGAGAGGAGAGGAGAGGAGAGGAGAGGAGAGGAGAAAGGAAGGAAAGAAGAGAAAGAAAGAGAAAGAAGAAAGAAAAGAAAGAAAGAAAGAAAGCAAAAGAAAAAGAAAGAGAAAGAAAGAAAGAAAGAAAGAAAGAAAGAAAGAGAAAGAAAGAAAGAAAGAAAGAAAGAAAGAAAGAAAGAAAGAAAGAAAGAAAGAAAGAAAGAAAAGAAAGAAAGAAAAAGAAAGAGAAAAGAAAAAAAAAACACTTTTTGAGTCAATTCCTGATTGTAATTTCTGGGGGTGGGACAGGAGAGGCTGAGTCACAATTCCTGAGCACTCAGCTCTTCCATACTGCTTCACCATCAAGGATCTTCCAGTGCTTTTGCTCTTTGAATGAGTTAAATTTCATCACTTCCACAGGTCAGGAAAGCCTTTGCTGGGTTCATTCGCAGATGAAATGGAGAAAACCTTTAGGTCCGAGCTTTCCAGCCTGGATACCACATTAGATACCAAAGTTAGAAAAAAAAACATTAAAATGTATTGGGTTAGAGTGCATTCATCCAGCCTTCTACTGTCAGAGGAACAAAGTATCACCTGGATTTATTTGGGGTTTAACCAGGACTGTAGCCTGCTACTGGTCTGCTAACACCAGCCACCTCCTCTGCCCCCATGGCTATGTCGATGACAGCCTGAAGGGGGGGATTCTCACAGCGCTACGCAGTAGCATCCTCCCTTCTTCCCTTTTTCCTTCCCTCCCTGTTGTCCTCTGTGTCCAGGACCGTGGCTCCTTGAGCTGCCTGTGTGGCGAGCCTGGGGGGGTGCTGACCTGCTGATCTTCACGGAGGTGTCAGGACTGCTCGCCTTGGCTGGAGATCTCCAAAGAGCTGGCACCATTTGTGCACCTCTAGCTTCCCTGCTTGGGCCTGCCCCAGCTCAGCTGGGGAGGAGCTCAGGTACCCCCTCAAAGACCAACAATGTCTGCCCTCAGAAACTTCAGAGGGGTCGCTCTGGGCACACAGGACCAGACACAAACCTTTGGCTGGGGTACAAGACCTCCTGAACGGGCTGTGTTCTCTTCTTTCAGCGCATGTCTTGCAGGCAGTGCTGCGCAAACTGGATTTTTGTCACACTGGCATAATACAACACAGTATCCTCAACCCGCAAGGCCCTGGGTTAAAGTCTGTTTTGCCTCTGTATCCTGTCTATCTGAGCAGAAAGACTGGCTTAGCTTGTAAATGTGACTTCATAGAAACATGGCAAAAGACAGAGATACCTTAAGCCAGTAAATGCTTCCAGATGGGGGCATTTCTGGTGAACTTTTTACTTCTGCCTCTAAATGAGGCACTGTAAGCATTTTACAAAGATTGAAAGGATTTGAGCTTTAGGGTTAAGTGGGGATGAGTTCTTTATCCTTTCCTTTCCTTTCCTTTCCTTTCCTTTCCTTTCCTTTCCTTTCCTTTCCTTTCCTTTCCTTTCCTTTCCTTTCCTTTCCTTTCCTTTCCTTTCCTTTCCTTTCCTTTCCTTTCCTTTCCTTTCCTTTCCTTTCCTTTCCTTTCCTTTCCTTTCCTTTCCTTTCCTTTCCTTTCCTTTCCTTTCCTTTCCTTTCCTTTCCTTTCCTTTCCTTTCCTTTCCTTTCCTTTCCTTTCCTTTCCTTTCCTTTCCCTCTTTCTCTCTCTCCCTCTTTCTCTCTCTCTCTTCCTTTCCTTCTTTTCTTTTTCTCTTTCTCTCCTTCCCTCCCTCCCTCCCTCCCTCCCTCCCTCCCTTCCCTCCTTCCTTCCTTCCTTCCTTCCTTCCTTCCTTCCTTCCTTCCTTCCTTCCTTCCTTCCTTCCTTCCTTCCTTCCTTCCTTCCTTCCTTCCTTCCTTCCTTCTTTCCTTCCTTCCCTCTTCCTTCCTTCCTTCCCTCTTCCTTTCTCCCTTTTTATTTCATTTTCCTCTTTCTCTCTCTTTTTTCTCTCTTTTCTCTTTCTCTCTTCCTTCCCCCCTCTCTCCTTTTTTGTAAAACAAGGCAGCTGAGAAGACAACAGGAAGGCCACAACAATGCCTTTTTTAAAAAATGCAGCTTAATATATTCCTAGAAGCCTGAAATCAGAGAGAGAACAGGCAAAAGAGGGAGAGCAAGCGAGTTTTGACAGTAATAGCGGAGAGCCAGTGGAACATCTTGAAAGGCACTCCTCGTGTCTTAGGAAATTAAAAAGACGTGTGTGTAGCTGCTAAAAAGCCTGAGAAAAGTGTCCGTGGCTCCCAAGTAAGGCGGCTGTGCAGAAGGAAGTTTACAAGAGCTAGGAGTAGCAGTATCCGTGCCTTTAATCTGGTCTTGGAAATTATTAGTTCTAAGTATGCTGGAAGGAATTAAGACCAAACAAGGGTTTTCGGTTTAGAATCTGAGTCTTTGATGCTTTAGGCAAGTAATTTGATTGCATCAAATGGGTCCCAGGGATAGGAACCTTAGTCCATAAATATCACCGATCCACATCATTAAAAAAACCTCAATCTGCACTTTTTTTTTCCCCCCTTCTTTTTGCAGTGCTAATATTCTTTAGACATAAGAGGCCCACAGCTGAATCAGCAGGGAGATTGATTTCTCTCTCTCCCTTTAAAAGAGAGAAAGAAGGTCCCTTTGGGTCAGGGTTAAGGGCTTGGAAGGGGCCTAATGGGAAAGTTCATCTCACAGCTGCCAGCGGTATATAGTACCAGGCCCATGGATAACAACAGGATGTGGGTTTTGAGCACTGTCAGCTCCTTCATGATATATTTCTTTTTAATTTTCTCCTTTTAAAATAATACACCAGCAAAGAACATTCTTTATTATCATAACAAAATCTCTGCTCCAGCGACTCTGAGACGTTCCTAATTGTTTTCAATCTGTCAGGAGCGCTTGCTGTTTGCATTTCTGCAACCACTCAAGACATTGCTGTAAAGAAAACAAAACAAAACAAAAAAAAACGGCCCGGGCTGACTCAGGGGCTGGGTAATGGGTTGCAGCGCTTTCACCTCTCACTCGCCGCCTGCATCGGGAGCTAAACGCTGAATTGCTCGGTACCGACTGCTCCGCGCCGCTCGAGCTTTGCGACAGCCGATTTGGAGCTGCTGTTGGTGCCTGAAGTCACCAGACACAGTGACAGCCAGTGAGCAGAAAATAAATTCTGGTGGTGGTGGAAGGAAACCACCCCAGTCAACCAAGGGAGGGGATGGAAAGGGGAGGGGAAGAGTGCCTGCAGCATGTCCCAGCATCATACTGCCAGTGCCCTGAATGACAAGCAGCAGTGCGCTTCCCTCCGAGAAAAACCCCTCTGATCTAACCTTTCGCACTGCTTTGTTAAGAGTGATCTCGTTAAGGTGAGAGCAGAACGGTTTCTGGGAATGGCCTTGTCCCGGCTGGTTGCTGTCGAGCCCGCAAGAGCAGGCACCACCGAGCAAACGTCCTCCTGCCTACGTCCCATGGAGGGCAGTGCCCAGGGGGCCCAGGGCCCCCCGCAGATCTCTGCTGGCAGGGCTGGGGCACGCAGGCCATGGGAGGAGCGCCGAGGAATGTTCCCAGCATCATTCCCCATGCGTGTGGGTGTTGCCTCCCACCGCGGGGCCGGCGTCCTGTTACGGTTTGGTATCACAGCGTGAGCTGAGGGGTCCCCGTTGTACCTCGGGCTGTATGGGACAGGTCCCATCCACCCTGAGGAGCTGCACAGCGAAGGTGGGAGGAGGAGCTGCCCCGTACAGCTAGCAGGACGGGCACTGGAGGCAGTGTTCACATCGCCCACTAGAAGTGCTCAACGTACGTATCGTGTCTGTCCCTCTCTGCTGGAGGTGTACTGGAATATATGATGGGCTGTCTGCAGGCAGGCTGGATCTCTTCTTGAGCTTGGTGATGAGACACGATGGTCATGATAGCGCTATGATATAGCCCATAGCCCTAGGGAAACCTGAATCCTGGCCTGGCGGACATGGAAGGCAACCAGAAAACAAAACAAAGCAAAACAAAACAAAAACAGAGGGGCTGTAGATCAATTCTGTTGAGGTCTATTCAGGATGACCCAGGAAGATGCAGACAGGACCGAGCGCTGAGCTCCTAAATCACGGTGCTGCAGCCGCGTGTCCCACTGGGACCGTCCTCCCGTGGCTCGCGCTGGCCATCCGGGCTCCAGATGTCTTTCAGAGGAGAAGGAGCTGAAGAAGAATCAGGGCTGGATTCGCGTGCATAAACAAAAAGCAGAACCACAGGAACTGCCTATCGGTGTGTTTGGAAGTCGCTCATCACCCTGGCATTTCGCATGCTCTGAGGTGCTGGCGGCTACCAGTACCGAGAAGTCCGCGTGGAGCTCAGGGCTCTGACCACCCCTGAGAAAGGTCTCGGTGAAGAGAGGGTCAGAGCAGAGCACCCGGAGAACAGGGTGAAGGGCAGGAAGGAGGGCCTGTGCCAGAAAGGACTTATCCTGCCAATTTGGAAGTCACGGCTCCTTTTCTTGCTCTGCCACGGACTCCCCGCAGGTTCCTTAGGCACATCCTTCAGCTCTCGATGGCTCCCTACCTGCCACATAAAATGGAGGTGCCTCACCCTGCCTCATCAGGCAGCAGTAAAAGATGCCGCACTTCCCATTTGCAGGGCTCTCGTGGTTGCACAAGTATCTTAAAAACTTGGAGCAAACCACCCCTGGGAATCCTGCTCTGTCTCAGCACTCGAGAGGGAGCTGAAGGCGAGAGAAAACATGAGATTCCAGCTCACCACTGCTGTACAGAGGGGGCCGAGGGGTCTTTTAGGAGGTTTCCCACCTGTTTTGCACCAGCGTGAGGAGCTCTGCTAAACGCAAGGCAGCAGTCAGGCCCCTGCCTTCCCACAGGAAGCGCTGGACGCAGAGATAAGCTCCTCCACGTTAACACACGGATAACAGCAAATCTCCAGCAACCAGGAACGTGGAGCGTGGCAGCCACGGTTGCTGCGGGCTACAGGGGGGCTCTGTGCCATATTTTATGAAGAAGCAGAATCGCCTTCCCCTCTCACCTTCTTGGGAAGGGAGAGACAGATCCTTGGCTCGCTTTGCTTGCCGGGAGGGCTTCTGCTGCTGCTCCCTGTCCTCCTCGCGCTCCCCGACCGCCTTCGCTCCCTGCGGAGACACGCGGAGTGGCCACGGACAGGAGGGGAGCAAACGAGCTCTAGAACAAACCAGAAAGTATGCTCTCATGCAGGCCTCATTAATAATGGAGAGCGAGGGGAAGAAACGCTGAATAGAAGTGATATTGCTGGTTGGGAAGGGAGGGAATACACTGCACCGCCGCAAAGAGGCAACAGGAAAGGTGAAACCTTTCAGAGCTTAGGTCACTCTCCCGTAAAACAAAATTGAGGTAATTTCTCAGTTGCTGCAAGGTGTAACCGGGCAGTGGGATGATAAATATCACTAATAAATAAACAAAGAAATCCCTCCTACATTGAAATTTTTACCGTCTCCGTCACTTTTCTCCCTTTTCAGCTCAAAATCTCCAATTTTGCCTCTCGCTGCTGCCCCTCCAGAGCATTCAAGTTCCTGCTGCCACGCTAACGTGTCCCCTCAGGTTAAGTGAACGCGGGCCACGGAGCGCCGCGCAGCGGGTGCGTGCCTCTCGGAGGCGTGCTGCCAGCAGTGGCTGGGGCTTAGCAAGTGCTATGGTTTAGTGAAGGACTTGTTAGTGTTAGGTCAGAGCTTGGACTGGGTGATCTTGGAGGTCTCTTCCAACCTAGACGATTCTGTGGTTCTGTGTAATTCCTCGTTCTGGGCCGCTGTGCTGCTGGCTGGCCCAGGGGCCCAGCGAGGTGCTTCAGAGCAGCAGGTAACTGCGTGTAGAGAGCACACGTTGCTCTGCCCATCGGTGTCTGCCATAACGTGACATAAAGACCTCTTCAGTTTGCCGTCCGGGCGTTCTTCCTCTTTTATGCTGGCCATTAATCTCAGAAATGCATACGAAATTGATTTCCTTTTTACAACATTGTTTTCAAATGACTCTTCTGTTTTCTGCTCGGTTTTTGGCAAGCTGAGCGGCTTGGGAGCTACAAGGAACACAGTTCAGAGCTTCTCCGAGTGTTTCAGTGCCTGTTGCTTTCTGTGTTTCATTGCTCGTGGGTGTACCAAGGAGCCCGCAAAGAACAGGAGCATCAGGCTGGTAAAACACTGCAAGAACTAAATACTTCCAAATCAGAAATGAGATCCTCCTGAGCTTCCAGAAGTAGATCCAAGAGCTTGGATCCTAAATCTGCTAGTCCTATGGGTGTTTTTTTTCTTTTTAAACTACAAAATCCAGAAGGAGAACCCAGAAGAGTCAATCGGTTTAATACGCACGGCGCTTCTGCAGAACAAAGTTCCCAGATAGTAAAGCTCCCCCAGCAGCTCTCCCTTCGGCTGCGAACAGCGAGCTTACATGCAGGGAGGGGGAAAAATGCAGCCACATTCCTTTCGCACTCCCACTCGCCTCTGAGGTTCTTCCACTTCCTTCCTATGGCTTTTTTTAGAACTGTAGTGTTTTTCTCACGTCCGGCAACAAAGGATGTTTTGTGCTGCTGCCGAGGTTGTTGGTTTCTTTTTCTTCTTTTTTTTTTTCTTTTTTTTTTTTTTTTCGTGTTAACTTCAGGCGCTGCTATCATGTTTGAAAATATCGCTCTTGTTTTGTGTGGGAGCGCAACATTTTTTTTTGGTCTCTGGTACCTTGCAAGCGTGATCAAATGCTGGGAATTTGTTTAGTTGGTTGAATTCTCCCACCAGAGTTGACATTTGTATTTTCCTGGAACGTTCTTGTTTACATAGAAAAACCGCTGTGTTGCAGCTCTGAAGGTAGAACAAAATCTGGGAGCTTGCAGGGATTTCTCTGCCCTGTTACCGAATGAGCAATGGCACGCCTCCCGAATTACCGTGCTGCAGCTGTGAGCAGAGCATGGTGCATAAAACGCATAGCTCATAAACACCCCTCCCTCCTCCCCAAAACTCCTGTGGTGTTTTCAGTAAGAAAAAAAAAAAAAAAAAAAAAAAAAGAATAATTAAATGAGGGAATAAGGAGGTGCTGATCAATAACAGGATCCCAGTCTCCAGCCTCTAGGGGCTAGAGCTCTCCCGTTTTCTGGTAGGGGAGAAATGCATCCAGGGTTAAACCTCTGGGGTTTGATATACCCTTGTCCCCAGTCACTATAGCTGGGTCTTTGTCGCGGTGATAAATCGACCGTGGTCACACGCATCGACATTACTCACTCTGAGAAGGGAAACTCCAACCATCACCCATCACTGTGTTAGGGACCCTGCGTATTGGCTATTCCGGTGTTCAGTGTTTCCAATTTATTATAATCTGTAGGCAGCTAGACAAGGTCGGGGGAAAGCCCAAAGACAGCCTGGAATTGTACCATAAATCTCCAAAAGCTTGAACATAATCTTTAAGCCTACCTTCAGATCCTCAGACAGGGAGCATGAGTTACAGAGTGGGCTTGATTGGGACCTTTTGCTCGGCAGTGCTGCACAGGTATTGTCACACCGTTGGCTTTGGCTTCTGCAGGAGGTGGTGCACGAGCATCTCGGAGACAGCATTCGGCTCAGGGGAAAAATATAAGAACTGCTATCTCAAGTGCCTGCTTCATCTCAATAGTCACGGCCAAGCAAAAACGAGAGGCTGTGATTCTCCGCTGCGCGATGTGGGAACTCCAGGGTTGTGCTGGTGAGGGTAGAGTGGGGTGCCACACTGAAGACACCCTTTATGCTGCATGGAACATAAGAAATATGCATACCCATTTCGCTTGCCGGGAGTTTTCCTGTATTTCAGAGCAATCCCAATACTAGCCTTCTGAAACATTGTCAGCAAAATTCAGGATCCTACTGGAGCTGTTAATCAGAGAGATCTGATTAAGAAAACTATTTGATTGCTGCTTTCATTGCGTGTCTGGCTTCCTAGGAAGGAGGAATTCTCCCCCATTAGGCTGCAGAAGCCTTGCAAGAGCACTGGAGCCCACTCTGGCTGATGTGAGCCCTTGGGTGTGCTCCAGGGCATCACAAGGCCATGCAGACAAATGGGGGTACCTGTGCAGAGCCTGGATGTCCCTGTGACCTCCCCACCACTCGACTGTTATCCTGCTGCTCATCTGCCACATAATACGAGGCCGAGCGGACAAGAAAGGTTGCTTGAGTCACCTTCTGAAAACCACCCTCACTCTCGAAGCCTGGCTCCAGGAACTTGCACCGCAGTGCTTTAAGATGTTGGTCCTTTTTTCCCTGCAGCTGTGCCTCCTCCCTTTTATCCTAGATTATCTTTCCCCAGCTCCCCGGACAGCAATACAACACAGGCCGCAAGCGTCCTAGCCCAGGACTGAGACTTAGCACGTGGAGGTTGTTTCATGCTAAGATGCCAGGCAGTGAACTGGGAAGCCCAGGGCACGTTTGCCTGTTTTCTCCTGCCAGTTCTGCTACGAGGGCTGTGACTCCAACAGAAGCGAACGCCTGGGGTGGTAATATCTTAAACAACCACAGCTGTTTACCAAAAGTGAGTCAGTCTGCCATCGGGTTTGGCTAACATGAGCTAGCAAACCTGATTTAACCTCAGCCTTTTCCTTGGTGTAGAGACAGCCATTTGCAGCTGCTTTTAGAGAGACGTTTGCGCTCGTGAGCGGCTGGGTAAGGATACCACCCACAGACAGGGCACGTCAGACGTCCCCAGCAAGACCTGGCCGCACCACAAAACCTCATCACCAGAAGCTGCGTGTGTCACTGCAGTGGGGCACGTCATAGCAGTCTGACGGAAAGTCCTGGCCAGCTTTGCTGCGACCCGAACAGACTCACAACCCTGAGCCATCAGAGGTGGTTTCCAGCCCAGCCAGCACCATTTTTTTAATGCCAGTCCCACTCCGCAGAAGGGAGGAGGTGGCACCCAGTGACAGCAGCCAACGTGCTGTGGGGCGGCAGCACAGCAAGATCGGCCGTGGGGATCCCAAAGCACTCACAGAAAAACTCAGCGCTGTCCGCACAGCCTGGGGAAACAACCTGCCAGCCTGTGGTCAGCTCGCTCCGCAGGTCACAAGAAATCAAAAAGCAGGGAAAGGTTGCTACTGTTTTAACTTACAGGACAGAAATACCCAAAACTACTTGCCCTAGTGGCACTTTGAACAAACAGCACCATGGAGGGAGATGCTGGGTTCGCTGTGGATGGCTTTACCCTGCTGCGCTGCCCTTGGCCGGGCATCACACCTGCCCTACTGCTACTCTTACTTGAATGTTGCTGGCTTGCATTTATTTCCATCCCATTAGAAAAAATACAGCTTAAATCTCCATCCCTAGAGGCGACTGAGATCCTTTTTCAGTAAAAAGAAGCAGGTGCTGCTGCCCCTAAATCTGGCTGGGACCTGCACTGCTTCCCTGCTGCTGGGACACCCCACCGCTGGGACACATCCCAGTGCTCAGAAGGGTGATGTCTTTATGGCCATGAAAGCCTGGCAGAAAGAAAGGAAATGCACCTTCTTTGCCCCTTCCAGTAAATGGACTTTATAGCAGAAAGGATCCACCTTCCAATGCCGGCAATTGCAGGAGGCAGAGCTGCGTCGAGCCCAGCCAAGGTAGCACCGAGGCTGCGGTGCTCAGTCCTGGATTCAGTGGAGCTGCAGCGAAAGGGAGGTCGGAGGTGTGTGAGCTGTGGCCTACCTTCACAGAGGCCCCCGGGCTCTCTGAGAGGTTGTTAGTGCCGATGCAAAGGGCCATGCCCCCAGGGAACTGCGCTCGGCAGAAAAACGCAACCCCTGGATCTACCCTGCAAATCCCGAGCAACCTCTGGGTAAATTTCAGCTGAAAACTGGCTCTTTCATGCCCATGATAACTGCACTTGACAGCCAAACAGAGACCCTTTCATATTTAAAAATAGAAAAAGCAATTAATTATTGGAGTCAATATAAGCCCGGAGCTGGCACAGGAGCAGAGCCGTGTCTGTAGTGATCTGACTGTACGAGAGACCACAGTGGCTTTGGAGCGTGCTCACCCATCAGCCCGGGGGGGACCCCCCTGGCATTTGGGCACAAAACAGATCCAAGCCACGTGGCAGCAGGGTCAACAAGCAGCAAAAAGGGAAGGCAGCCTCCTAACACCCCCCAGAGCTCGATGGAGTCAGGGCTACTTCGTCAAAGCCAGCCTGGCTCCGCATTCGGGCGCACTCGGGCCAAGCAGCTCTCGTGTCTCTGATTTCCTCTGCTCCAGCGGCTGCGTGCGGCAGTGCCGGTGAGTCAGAGGCAAGCCTTGGTTTCCTGTCTGGTGGTGCAAACGCCAGCCGTGAGGTTACCGAGCAAGCCCTGAGAGTCAGAGCCACGGACTTCTTCTTTCCCACAGCTGGATAACGTGGCTCAGTGGGGGAGAAGCGCCGCACACCAAAGCCAGGCTCATCTTCTGTCCTGGGACAGGCTGTGGGGTGAGGTGCTGGTGGGGACTCCTGGCTAGGTGGCACGAAGGATCTTGGTAGCGTTTGGCCCTCGCTGGGCTCTGAGTCCTTTGTACAGCAGTAAATGCTCCACAAGACAGCTTTCCTGGGCTTTTTTTTTTTTTTTTTTCTCTTTTTTTCTAGAAAGCCCAATTCTTGCCATTCGCTCGCGACAAACTGTCTCCTCAGATTAGCCACTCAGTGAGGTAATGAAATTCAGCTGCCTGAGACACTCCATTGTCTGCTGCGAGACACTTGCACACGTCTGAGCCCGCTGATGTTCAATGAGCCTAAACCCAGTGTAGAAACGAAAGGAGAAGCAGGTCCCGAGCCGGAGGAGACTGTGGTTAGGGAGCCGGGGCGGTGCTCCGACGAGAGCCGAGCAGAGACCTTTGAAGCGCAGTCTTTGGGCAGCTGCCTGGGCCTAAAGCAAACACCGCGCAGGACTTCCACTTTGCTAACGATAATGAAAGCAGTTCCTGGAATGATTTGCCTGTCCTGACAGCAGCCCAGTTTGGTTGAAATATGTACAGATTAAAAACAATGAATGAAAGAGGAACTTGTCAGAGAGGCCTGTTCCTCGGACCGGCTCGTCTCACAGCCTCCTTTCCCTGTCCAAACTGGCCTGTGGCTGCGCTTTCAGCATCATCAAAAGAATAATTTCACGGAGTGGAATCCTCCGAACACAAAAATAGTGTCTGATCCATGAAGGCTGTGCCGCATGCCTGCGGAGAGCCCCCATTTGCTCTGCAGACAGCAGCCCCAGGCTGCAGCCAGGGACGGATCCTGCCGGCCCCCACCAGCTCCTCCTCGGCTGATCTCCGCCGTACAAACCCGCTCGCTTCTGTAGGGCCAGGCCGAGCTGCTGGCAGATGGGAGATCCTTTACTTCTCTGTGTGCTCAGGGGAGAAGGGGGGGATTTCGCTGAAAAGCGACCGCTGCTCGCTTGGTTCATCCTGGAGTGGAAACGTTATTTATAGACGCCACAGCAGCAACAGGCACCCTGGGCCCTAGCAACAGCGAAGGGAGCTCCAGGGTTTCTTATGGGAAATACTGCGAAGTGCTGCAGGTTTCGTTCCTGGCTGCCCTCTCTGCGCCTGTCCCATCTCTTCCTGGAGCTGTGGGCCCGAAATCCAGACCTTTCTTCTTCCACTGTAGACGTTTCCCTTCCTTCCCCGCAGCTTCAGCATGGTGTGGTGCCACACGTTGCGAAGCTCAGCGGGACGCTGTGCTGGAGCCCTCCGGCCTACCCGCATCTGCTCTCCCCACACCACACAAGCTCAGGGCCATAGGAAATGGTGGAGCTGCTCACGTTCCCCTTCTCCTGCAGGCCATGCCAGAGCACACACTTGGAAGGCAGCAGGGCCAGTCCGCCCGTTATCACGTATATATGTCCTGCCTCATCCAAACTCTTCCTGACACGCCTCCTCACTTTTCATTCAAACACTTAGGATGAGCATCTGGGCCCAAGACTGCCCATGTAACTGATGCCTTACATAGTGAGAGGGAGTTTTGGAGTGGCCTTGAGCTCAAGTGAGTCACCCTCTGTACCTTTCTAAATGGAGTGTGTCAATGTACACAGTTGGCCCTAGCCTTTCGTTTTATCTCCTCCTCTCCGTTTGATCATTCCTTAAGCTAGCCACCAGCTCAGACGAGTACTGCGAAGATGCTGTTGGCTGCGTGGCGGCCCTCACTGGATCGTCTTTGTCAGTTTTTCATACCTCCTTCTACATGTGGCTGTAGATTATCTGGGTTGTTTTTGTTAATAGGAGACAGATGGGAATTGGGTGTCAAGTTGCGATTCTGAGGCGTAGGAGCTTCGTAGCCTTTTTTAAAATGCATGATATTAAAGATCATTTAGAATGAAATTAGTTTCTGGCATTTAACAATTGGTGAGACAAAATAGATATGTGTGCACAATAAAGAGGGCAGGAGGGGGGAATTCTGTGGTCTGGACCCCAGGCCGACATAATCACGTCTGGCACCAAAGGTCAGGTTCTTGCATGCGGTATGTCTCCCATGTTTGCTCTGGCACCGTGCAGCGCCCACTTTGCCTTGTTAAATCAGGTGATACATGCTGCAGGATCAGTAGGGAAAGAGATGGCTGGCAGAGATATATCTAGGACCTTGGACATTCGACAAATTGGATTTTGTGGAGCTTGCTTTGCTTGGGTCTATTAGTGGAGGGTTCAAAATCAAAAGCAAGAGGGTTTGCTTGGAGTAAGGCACACACAGTACTAACATGAGCGTCAGGACTTAAACCTAGCTGAAGAACAACCGTAGTGCATCTGAAAAGGATATGTTATGTCCAGGATCCTGTCCTGTTCTGGCCAGGATTGGATGCTAGACAAAAATATGTGAAAACAGACAAACCCAGCACAGCTCTTTTCCTGATGCTATCATAGGGCTGGGAGTTCCTGAACCAGGGACTATCCTTGTATGTAGTCATTCTAACGAAGTTTCCCTCCACAAGTTTGTTTAATTGCTTTTCTAACTTTTGGCCTCTCCAACAGCGGATGGCAATGAGTTCCACTGTTTAATTTGCACTGGATGGAAAAGTGCTTACTTTGGTTTGCTCGAAACCTGCTGCCTGCTAATTGCACTTAATGTCTTTTTTTTGGACAAAAAAGGCAGGGTTGGAGATTCCAAACTTGCTGGGTCACAAGACCCAGACACGTCTGCAGCTGTGTCACCTGCAATATCATTTTATTTGTCTCTTATTGTTGGTTCTAGCTTAAAGTCAAGTTGGTATGGGCTGGGATTTTTTCCTATGTATGCATCTGCACTCGGACACCCGCCCCATGCCCTTTGGAGGTCAAATAATGCAGAGGGCATGAAAATGGGATGCTTGAGAAGGGCCCCAGCTTGGGTCAACTGGAACAGAAGAATATTGCAGATCTTCAGTACCTGGTTTTCGGATGCCCGCCGAGTACCCATTAATTCACTACCGCAGTTGCATGGGCCGCCACAGAAATCTTAATGTGACCATGTGGGGATGTGCAGCAAAAGCTCTGACTGAGCTGACAGCAGCTGTCTGCTTATTTACTTACAGAAAATAATTTATGCTCCTACGTTCTCTGTCAGCTCTATTTTTTTCTTTCTTAATTTATATCCTTGGAGGCGTTCTTTTCTCGTGGACAAGGAGGAGAAACTACCCTCCCGATTCAGACCCCGAGGTTGAGCATCCAAAGTTGGCATCTCCCTGCTTGCCCTGCTCCTGTCTGGAAGGATGCACTCCCCCGCAGGTTTCACGCTGCGTCCAAGAGACGCTTGTAAGCCCCGGGAGGTTTTTTTATTGGGACAATAATACCATAAGATTACAGTAGCGAAGCAATCCTCATGTGGAGACATCCAGCAAAGCTGGACGGGTATTGTAAAACCATTTTTCACAAGCAAAACAAGGTGTACCAGTAGAAGCATGGCTTTGTCACTGTAGCTGTATCTACCCTAAAAACTGCCGGCTCAGGGCACGGTGGGAACAGGCTCCTGTCTCCTGTGATCTGGAAGAGAGGGTGGGTAGTGAGGTGGCAAAGTTTGCTCTTGATAATAAGCTATTAAAGGTAATAAAATGAAAGTTGGCTGAGAAGACTTCCAGACAGAACTCGCTATAGTTAGGAGGGATGCAATAAAAGAGCAGATGAGATTAATTTAGGAAAATGTGAAGTGTTGCACATGGGAAGAACTCTTAACTGTGGATGCCAAGTGATGGACTGTGAGTTAGCCGTTCCTCTTCAGCAAGGAGACCCTGGAGATGTCATGGTTATGTGAAAACCTCGGCTTGTTCCGTGATAGCAGTGCAAAGCATCTTATGAAGTTATTAGGAAAAGAGAGAAAAAAAACAGAGCCATGTGAATTTCCTAGTTTTGCCTTTGCTTCTCAGAAAAAAATATGCTAGAAATAAACAGGTATGGAAGTTACAAGGCTAACCCCAAGCAGAAGACCACTTCTAGACGACTGGGGCTCTCCTGTCCAGATGACTGGAGCGACTGAGAGGATATGACAGAGGTGCTGAAACTCCTGAATGCCCGACGGCGAGTGGACAGGAAGCAATTTGGGCTGTTTCTTTCAGTACAAAGCCTATGGGACATCCAGCGAGATGAGGCAGTGCCAGGCTGGAGACAGGCAGAAGGACTGCTTGGTGCTTCACGTGCACACAGCTAAACTGCAGCACTCCTTGCCGCGTGATGCTCGACGTGCTAAAAATTTGCAAAGTAAAAAGCAATTAACCGTATCTCAGGGAGAAAAGTCCATTGACAACTACAAAATGCCAACAGCCCAGCTCTGTCTCAGGAGATTCCTAAGCTGCAAACTACTGGCAACTGGTGGAAAATACAAAGGATTTATTCCTACGTGTTTACCCCACTCCCATCCTCTTCCCTGTGTTACTGCTGTCAGCCCAAGCTGGAGACAGAATGCCGCGACCTGTTGGACTGACCCATTGCAGGAATTAAGTTTAGGACAACCCTAATTCACATCACTTTTATTCAGATATAATGGTGGGATCATGAGGTGAAACTGCGATAGCAAAGAATCAAAGTAAGACGGGTGCTCCTGCAGGAAAAGTCATCTGCACTTCAAAAGCAATTACATTAAAATCAAAATAAGAAAGCGTACAGTGGAAAACTGAAAATTAAAAAAGTCATTTAAGCATTGGAAAAGCATCATGCAGGCATCCCTCATCGTTTTCTGCTCTCTTCTCTCCACAGCCTATTTCACGTGTGGTCTTAGCTTTCAGTCACTTGCAAAAATGCCTCATGTTTTGAAACCTTGCGTGATGCAAAAGATGTGAAAATTTGCAAACTGGACTGGCTCCTCTTTTTCCAGCTCCTCAGAATGGGGAAGCATAATTCGACTCCCCATTTTTGCAAGATAGTCATCTGCCCCTGGCATGATCGTTCAGTCCCACAGCATCACCCTCCCTCTGACGGCTGTAAGAGGAGGTGAGGGTTTGGCCCGTTGCGGGAGTGCTATTGCAGCCAGGCCCGTGGGGATCCTGCTGGTTCTCTCCAACACGGCTGCATCTTCCCTGGCCCTAAACTTTCCATCCTAACCCCTGAGCTGGGGTTTTCTGGGCACTACGATTTTGGGGGGTAATTCTTTGGCTTCCCCCCAGCGTGAGTTGCATTGAGACGCCAGGCAGTGGATCGCTACGATACACAGATTTCTTTCAGAACTACAGAAAGTAGGTAATTAATTATTAAGAATTAATTAGCAAAGAAAGAGGTTTACTTCAAAGTAGGGATTTAAAATTTCGCCAGAAGACTGGTGTTTTGGTTTTTTTTTCCTTTCTTTAGAAATTTGAAGTGCGGATAGAGCCAACCGTGCATACAAATACCCGGGTGCTGGCTGGGGATTTGGGAGAGCGCTCCGCACGTAAGGACGGCAGGAGGGGCCTGCACAGCTGATCCCCGTCACTTGCACAACCAGACAAATAAAAAGCCTAGATCCGAGACACCGAGCGGCCACAACTGCGAGTGCCGGCTCTGGAAAGGGCAAGTTAAGCGGGGATGCTCTCGGTTTCTCTCCTCGCCCTCACCACCTGGGCCAAGTGGAGTGGCGGCGCTTCCCGCAGCCCGTCGGAAGGAGCGAGGAGCTTCGAGGGACCCCTCCTGCGTCCCCCTGGCCCGGGATGCGGGCTGCCTGACCGCTCGGCCTCCTCGGAGAGGAAGCAGCTGCCATGTAGGGAGCCGGAGTGATTCTTGGCAGGGCCTGCGGCAAAACATCCCGAGCCATCCGGGTCCCGTGGGCAGAGAGGCCGGGGGCAGCGCGAGCGCGTTCCCGGGCTGGCGCTTCAGAAATGCCTGCTTTTGTCAGCTCGAGGTTTTCCAGAATTTCAAAGCGGAAAGAAAGAGAGGGGTACGAGGAAGCTATTAGAAATATATAACATAAACTCGGGGGGGGTGGGGGGGGGCAGCGTGTTTCGTTGAGGAACCGTGCACTTGGTTCGAGGGAAGGATCGGTGAATGCTTATTATTTTAACAAAGACTTTTTCTGTCGTGAACAAGAGAAGCAGATGTTTAAAAGACGGACAGGAAGCGGCTGTGACAAATGAAAGGATTTTTGATTGAATTCATGAGCTGTGTTTCCTGCCAGTAATTCATTCAACTCTGGGCTAGATCAAAACATAATATTATGGTTTAATCACCATGCTTTTTAACACAGAGCCAGAATATACAAGCTCTTGGTGCTACAGGTAAAAAGCCATTAGTACACTTGGCTCGGAGGCTTCTTTTTAATTCATTATTCATCCTTTTCCCTTAAAGCAAATACGTTGTCTATCAGCAAACACCTGAGAGCCTCCTAGAGAGCAGTGTTTGGGAATTTGCACAAGCAGGTGTAGAAAGGGTAAAGCACTTTCGGGGCACGGCGGCTGAAGCACGCTGCGTAGAAGCACAATCCAACTTCTGTTGGAGTCTGAGAAAGCTCGGCTTCCTACCGACTGCAGGGAGTATTAGATCAAGCTGCTTTTCCTTGGGGAAAAAAATAAAAAGAAAGAAAGAAAAAAAAAAAAGCCTGGCACGAGGATTTCTCTTTCTCAGCACCGTTGTGAAGAGCAGTGTGTGCACGCGCTGGACAAGCATGCGCGTGCGCGCATGTGTTAATTCTGATGTTTTCTGCTCCTCTTCCTTCCTCCTAATGAATTCTGTTTGTTTACAGCCTCAAGGAAAGCTTGTCACTAGAAATTTCCTTTTGAGTTTTCAGCTCCGAGATTTCACAACCACAGAGCCATTGCAACACAGTGATAAACAAGCTGAGGGAGGCAACTCTGGAGAATTGAGGCTTCTCTTTTTCACCATTTAGTTAAGTAAATAGCTACCAAATGTGCCGAGAGGTAGAGAACTTTATCCCTATCTGTAAGAAGTATTAGCAAAAGTGTTTTGTTTTGTTTTATTTTGATTTGATTTGTTTTGTTTTGTTTCTCCCAGTCAAACACTTAAGAGTAGGCACAGAAACCGTCGGGAGCAGCTTCTCCTTACACCACTGTCTGTCAGAAATGGTCGGATCCTGGCGTGGTACTCCTGGCACACAGCACCTGGCTGCTGCAGGCTGTGTGGCAACAGGAAAAACTGGAAAGAGAGGTGGCAAACGCTGCCTAAAGCTCAGTGTCACAGCCCTGGATTTGCACTTCCCAGGGCCGAAGCCTAGGAGCAAGAACCAGGACAGGGAACGGCCTCAAGTTGCGCCAGGGGAGGTTTAGGTTGGAAATGAGGAGACATTTCTTCTCAGAAAGAGCAGTCAGGCATTGGGACGGGTTGCACAGGGAGGTGGTGGGGTCACCGTCCCTGGGGGTGTTCAAGGAGAGGTTGGACGTGGTGCTGAGGGACATGGTTTAGTGGGTGACACTGGTGGTAGGGGGACAGTTGGACCAGATGATCTTGGAGGTCTTTTCCAACCCTAATGATGTGATGATTCTGTGATTCTATGTCCCATACACAGTCACCAGGTGCCCTGCACCCATCCCCCCATAAGATGTCCCTTCTGCAGCGCGGCTGCAGTGTGGGTCCTGTCCCGCATCGAGCATCTCCTTTGCAGGTCTTGGTCCTCAGATTAAGCACAACATGCACAGGGATCCACTGAGATAATCAGGTAGGCTTTCTCTGCTGCGTTTAATCCATTGTAAAGTTCCTGCAAGTTACCCTCTCATTATATAAACACGTTGAGGGAAGCCTTGCCGTCATCATTTCCAGGGTGCTCTGGGATAACGCAGATAAAGGCAGCGATCTGGAGGGTGGGATGAAATTCTAGGACAAGGAATTTCTTTGGTGAAGGAAAACAACAGCTTTGGATCAACCAATATTTTTTACCAATAGTTGTGAAATTTAGCAGGTGGCTTTGGCCATGCAGAGGCAGAAGAGAAATACCCTGACATTTTCCAAATAACTAAAAGTTTGTTTTTTCCAATGGGACTGAAAGTTTGTTTTGAAATTTGTCTCAGCTTTGTAATAATAAAAAACAGGATGAAAGAAAAATCCTTCCGAGGAAACAAAAATGTTTCTTTTTAAGTTGAATGAAGGTTTCTTCTGCTTGACCCAAATTGAATAGAATTTTTGCTTTTTTTTGAAGAAGAAGAAAAGGAAGGGCTTTGGACCACCAAAACCCAAAAGAGATGGTTAAGAAATAATTAAATATATATATAATTTGCTAATTTCTATTTATTTGGTTGTGCACTATAATTGCTGATACCAGGAAACATCCGATGCTGAGGGCCTGATCCTTCACCCATGCACAGAAAACACGGCACACATTTAAGGACCTAGACAGCAGACCAGTTGGGCTAAGGGATACAGATAAGGGAACTAAACACATCTCCCCCCTGTTTAGTAGTAGAGCAGCCGCCTCATCTGCCCAACTCACAACCTGATCCCGCATCAGAGCAGCTACAGGAGGTGCAGCAAGCTCTGCTGCCAGCCTGCTGCTTGGGCTCAGACAAATGGTTGGAGCTTTCCAGGCAAGGCAAGGCAAGGCGTGCGTTAATCCTGGCCGTGGTGTATCTGGGCAGGAGGCTCCCCGCTTCTTTTGTCCCGTGCTGCGTCTTCACTGCCAGCCTTGTGCCCAGTAAGTGGCTGCTCCTTGGTAAACAGCGTAATCGTTAAATGTCAGCTACTGCTTAGGGTTTAATTGCTTTTGAATTTTAGCGAGCAGCTCCTCATTCATAGCAAATTGGCATCTTGTACATTCAAGGCTGCGCTATTAGCTGCACAATAGAGAGGCTGGTTTTCTGTAAATATTGAGATTTGGTAATTATAACCCAGCAGTTATTAACATAGCACGGCAGATAAATGCTTCGGCTGCTGAATCTGCTGTGGGCAAACCTCCTTCCGGTAAGGAGCGCCTTATCAGCGCGTGGAGGAAGGCTCGAGCTGCCATGTTCCATTAACACCACGTTAATGAGCCAAGTGCCCACGCACCACGAGGAAAACATACCCTGAAGTGTAGCAGATGGGCTCGGAAGCCAAAGCCACACAATGGGGAAAACCTAGGAAATCATAGCTGAATTCAATAGAAAACAAAAGCTGGGCAGCTTGGCCCTCCTCGTAGTAAATATCCTGGAGCAGCAGGCATCCTTGGATCTCGCTGGGTGCAGTCGTGGGCTTTCCATTGACTTCAGGAGGACCCAGGTCTCATCTGGTTGCAGTCAGCATGTCAAAACCGATCCAGAAACCGCTGCTGATTGACCGAGCTCTGCGCCGGCATCTCCAGCGAAATCCTTCAGTGGTGCTCACGGAGGACTTGTGAGTCAGTCCTTCGGGTAACTGCGCTGCTAGCCCACAGCAGGCCTGCCTGCATCGTGCAGCTTAAAATGAAATAAACAAAAGCAAGCTGACAAACGTGACTGAATCAGTGTGGGGGGGAGCACCGGCGAGTTCATCGCCTAAATGCTCAACAACTGTCTTGTAGCCAGACGTGAATGACACGTCCCCACACGCTGGTGGAAGTGCTGCGGCGTCCTTCCCGACAGTGATGGTGTCAGAGCAAAAGAGCACTCAGATTTATTTGTTTGCTGGGAGGCAATGGCTGTTGCACATGGTTGTAGGAACATTTCTTCTGAAGGGCAGCCTAAGTCTGTTAACCCTCCCACGAGCGCTACATCACTGCGCCTCACTGTTAGTGGGGATGCTATGTACACGAAACACAACTGAAATTAAGCTAGCTTTTAGTTATACACGTCAGGCAGAGCAAATGCATCCCCGAAGTCCTCTGGTAAAGCTGTGCTTAACTACTGTTTTTCGGGTGCTGTGGTTTATAGGCAACAATACAAATATCACTGTGAGCATTCGTTATGTTAGCCTGGCAAAACTTCCCCTCTTTCTGTTTGGGAATGCAAAATGATTTCAACGTGGGGGAAGATGCTCCTTGTTTTCCAGAGTTTTTGTTACGGTCTGGAATTTTTGTTACGGTCTGAATTTTTGGACAAAATTCCTTGCCTGCAAGTTGTACAGCCATCGGTGCAGGTTTTGGCACAGCCATCATTAGGAAAAGGGTTTTAGACAAAAAATGCAATTTCCAGTCATATGGAGGGATGCACCAGCCCCAGGTGCAGGAGATCCAAGGTGCTGGTGTGACGTAACAAGGGGCTGGAGACGCCTTTCTTGCCTCTTCTGACGATGGCTGGTTGTGTTTTATGTCCCTGCCCTGGTCTCTGTGTCAGCGTGCCTGGGGAAAAGGCAACCGAGCCTCTGCACCATGGAGATCTTCAGCCTGCGCCTGCTTGGAAGGGGGAGCAGGCACATAAAAAAGATTATTAGAAACAGGTTAGGGAAGGGGTGAGGGCTCCAGCGTACATCTGGCCCCTCAACAGAGCTCAGCATGGGGCCGGGATGGCTCAGGAAAGGAAGGCACTTGGCTGGAGTTCATGGTGCAGGGGTTAGCGAGGTGGGAAGGCACCCTCAGACACATGCTTCCAGTTTCCAGCGGCCAAGAAGAGATTTTGGTTCATAACACACACAGAGGCCTGTATTAAATATATTAAAGCGATAGTTGGCTCTGTGACCTGCGTCAGACCTGCCAGAGAGCCACTGTAAGGCTCATTCCCTGTGCTGTTCCAACCCAGGATTTTGGCTGGGGTCGTTTCCTGATTAGACAAATTCTTGTTTCCCTCCCTCTGCTACAAAAACAGCTCGTCACCTTTTTCTCATCTGTTTTCATTATAGAGGGAAAGTAATTGGTACATCTGGGCATTATTGGAGAAATGGCTTGGCTGAAGCCATAATGTGGTAATTAGAGGCTAAGCTGAGCTATGCTGGTACATTGCAAATACATTTGCCTCTGAGTGCGGGGTATCATCGTGTGTCCATTCAGATGTCTTTTGGGAGAGGGAGGAGAGAGAGGGGCGGCGTGAAAAGCCGACCACGTCTTGCCTATCCTGGGCGTGTGTGGTAAACCTCTAAGCTGCAAAAACCCTACCATCACAGCAGGAAAACAGCAGCGTGCCCCGCTGTAGGACGGACCAACGGCTCGTTTTCCAAAGGGCTCGTTTTCCCGGGGATTCAATTATCCTGTGTACGACAACGGCTTCTGGTCTTCTGTAGCTGCAAGAAGACACCACACCGAAATAGCTCCTTTTCACTGCTTTGGTGGTGCTGCCTGCTAAATAGCAGCACATGGCTGCTGGTACACCGCAGAAGCCAGCAATCTAATGCAAAGCCTGACGGCAGGCTCCGGCAGCACCCCGCGCCCTCCGAAGGAGCAGGGAGGAGAGCACAGGGAACCAGAAACCTCAAATGGCCCTGTGGGTCTGTGTGTTTGTGTGGTTTTTTTGTTGTTGTTGTTGTTGCACGGGGCTCCTAGGCACATCTTCGCCAAGACCCAGCCCTCCCTCCTGGAGGTGACACCAAACTGTGCCGTGGGTGGTAGAGGGACTTGGGTCTTTGGTTGTCTCTCTGTATGCCATCGCTGTGCTGTAGGGTCAGAGAGCTATAGAATTTCAGAATAAAGGGGAAGGACAAGCCTTCTGGAGCTGGGCATGTTTCTGGGGTCACCGTGACCTCCAAAACAAATGGCTCAGTCTGAAAGTTTCCGTACATCCAGCCCCCGTGGCGGTGGCAAAATGCTCCATGGCCAGCAACCCGCGTCCCTTATGTAGCTCTGTTTCTGCCTTCCCAGTGGCACACCACGGGCAGGAAGGGTTTTTTCCCAGGGTGAGGCTCATCCTCCACAGCCCGTGGTGTGCCAAACCCTGCACTTCCTTCAAATGCATAAACTTAGCTGCGTATTTTTGGGGCAGCGGCAGTTTGTGTTCATACTCCTCCCTGCCCATGTGAAATTGGCACACCCCTGGTCTGTAGCGAGCAATATAGGATCAAAACTATTAAGGTAGATTGATGTAATGGTCTTATTCTGTACATACAGAAAAATCTGGAATGGGAATGGGGAATTTTATTCAGGGTACAGTGAAAGTGGCATTGGCAGAAAGCAGAAGATGGGGTCGCAGCCAAAGTAGAGCAGGGCAGCGCTGGGGCTGGACCTCTGCAAACTCCACACCAGTTGAATATCCAGCTTTATTTCCATAGCTACAGACTACCATTTCTATTTCTTTCTTTTTCTCGTTTTCTGATCAAGGAAAAAAAAATAATAATATATCCTTTTGGGCTTGACTAAAATGGAGCGATCTGTTCATTTAGCTGCTGAGAAGGGAAATTAACTTCATTCTTATCCGTCTACCTTATTAGCACAAATATTGCGTCTGCATTATCCTACCCCACATAAAGCCCTGTACAGTAGAGCCTTTTAATTGTCTGGCTAATTGTTTGGCCTCGGAGCTGTCTATTTCCGATTGTCTAATTCTCATTAGAATGCCAGCTGACACCGAGTCCTCCAAAGCTCCTTTTAGCTGCTTTTAACCACTTCTGGACTAATTTGGTGGTGTTGAAAGCACTTACAGAAAGGCAACCAACAATAAGAAACACAGCGCAAATGTTTCTCTTTTCTAATGCATTCAACATTTTAAATCTTGGCCATAAAAGAGTTTTGATGCTGGTTTAAATGCATGTATCCCTACGGAGTCACAGCATTGTTGTTGGTGTTCAGAAGCGTGTAAAATGCATGGACTGAAAATCTAGGCACAAATGCTTCAGTCCTTGATCTGAAATATCTCCTCCTGAAACCAATGTTGTGTGTTTTTTTTTTCGCTCCATGAATAAGGAATGAATCGTGATGGCAGGATGCAGGCCCTCGGCTAGAGAAAGGATCGGTCTGTATTACAGTGCTCTTTGTTAACCCTGCATTACGCACTTTTGAGGACAGCCTACAAAACCTGAGTGAGACAAAATCTTTGGTTCACACTCTAAATTCAGCACTGTTTATTATTGCCATGCAGCCCTTTTATCACTTCGTGAGACTTCAGTACCCAGAATTTAGCTTAGTCCATAGCCATAGTTTTTTTCTGGTGTCTGTTCCTTCGGTTATCTTCTTTGAACAGATCTCAGTAATCCAGTGGATCACATGAAATTGGAGCATGGCCATGGCCACAGCAGCGCCCATGTTGACATCAAACTGAACAAACACAGGCAGGTATGAAAACTCAACAGGGCAGGACCCCTGACGAGTCGCGTTCCCCACCACCACATCCTGGAGAGCAGGGAAAAAAAATGTGTTCTTGCCAGATTTCGAGTGACATTTGTTAACCTAAAACCTAGAGAGGTGTTAAAATGTGGCCAGCTACTGAAACTGAGGATATAGATCTGCTGTGGTTTCCTTATCAGTTTTAGCACTGGATTCCTTGATTGCAAATACAAGAGAAGAGAAGGAAAGGCTTCGGTGCTGCATGGAGGGTTTGCTGGCTTCCTGCAGATGGGGAAGATGGGTCCCTCTTGGGCGACGAGGGACCCTTGGCTATTGGGAGCCAGCAGAGCCAAGCTGCCTTTGCTGCATCCTACCGGCTCGTTAGGCAGAATGAAACGTTTGGGCAAGCCTTGGAGTCTGGGAGGCCGTCCAGCCCGGTGAGCAGATGCAGGAGGTGAAGGAACACAACAGCAGCAGGCACCGTCCAGGGCACAGGGACAGCCAGCAGCAGGTCAGCCACCCCCTGGCAGCCACGGCAGCGCGTTTCGGAAGCATCACTTGAAAGACAGGGAGACTGCCGCTTTGAGAAACTGTGGCATTCGGGGATTTCCCTCTCAGTTCTTCAAGGAAAAAAATAAATAAATTGAGGAGCCAGCTATGGAGTCGATGAAACTCTCGCACGTTCTCCCAGCCCGTCCTAGGACTCGTGTTGTGTTCCCCCTCCGAATATCTTGGCACCGCTGTCCCCCGAGATATGTTAACTGCGTATCGCAATGCTATCTACAGCCAAAGCTGTTAATGCTATTTCCTGCCAGCGAGGGCAGCTGAGCCGCTATGTCTGGCGTATACACAACTTCTGTTTATATCTTGTTCGGAAGATGTAGTGGCAAAATTTTATAGCAACAGTTTCTTCTTATGTGGAAGATAAAAGGGGGGAGGAGAATAAATCTTTTCTCTTCTTGCAACTTGGGATGTTTGGTCCAAAAACTGGTCCCGGAGACCACAACCAAAGTTATCACGATTCAAAGAGAATACAAGGCCACTGATTCAGCCTGGCAGCTCTTCTTCCCGTCCTGAGATGGGTTGTTTCCTACGTTTTTCCATTCAACTTCCACTGCTCTGGCAGGCTTCGTTTTCAACTCATCCTTTTAAAGAAATACTTGAGCTGCTTTTGCCACGGATTTCTCTTCCTCACTTTCTTACTTTCTAGAAAACTCTCGTGTTCTCCCTTGACATTTTTGCCTATCTGAAGGGAGAGGATACCGGCTTACTGGTGTCGCCTTCAGCTGTGAACACAGACGGAATGTATGGCTTTTGGGGTTGTATTTATAACTGTTTTAAAAGCATGGCAAATGTCATCTGCAAAAACTCCTGCTATGCTGTTTCTTCCCCCGGCACTGAACGCTCTGCAGCTTCTGCGGCACACGAGGCAGGGATCCTAGGCTTGGCATGAATTATTGATTTTCTAGCTACAGACGCTTCTTCGTGTTGTTCGGGGATTTACCTGAACGTAACACTTACTTGAATCGTACGCTTCATGGGAGCTGTGTGCTTCCCAGCTAGAGGAACTACCCACACTGCTGCTCTCCTGCCTCACACGGGGATAGGTTAAAATGGAAGAAAATGCCACATATTGTCTATTGTATTCTTTTTTTCAGGTCTGTGCCTGCATTTAAACCCCTAATTGCCTTTAGGTCTCATGGCCTTTGAAGTTTTTTTGGCTTCATCTTGTAGATTTGGGGGTGGGGGGTAGAGGATGAGAGGGTTATAACTCGATTCTCTAGCCTGATTTTTCCAGATATCCACAAGTATCTGATTCATTTTCCCTATTAGCTTGGGTTCCTAAGGAAACAAATCTTATCTAGTCACGTTTCTTGTCCATTATAACTTCCGTGCAAATCTTCAACCAGATTCGATAGAGGTGTAAAGGTCTTCATAAGATCCCGCAGTTTCCATGAAAATCAGCCTGGTTAGAGGAAGGAGGAGGAAATCAGACTGGCAGTGGAGGAAAGGCAGCTGTCACATAGTTTTCAACAGCAGCAGACAACTGCCCAGCCAGCATGCTGGCTCTGGCCACTGCGATTTGTCCCAGCAAACAGGCTGGGAGCACGGGAGGGGGCTGAGCTGAGTGCTGGTAGGCGGTGGGGTTTTGAGGACACCGGACAACCAGCCCTCAGACAGCAGAGTTTACCAGCTCCATTGCTCACGGGATGATGTTGTTAAATAGGAAGGCTAAACAAACATTTTCCTTCCTCCTGATTTTTGTGTCGTTTCTTTTCAAGACAACGCTGCTGAAAACAGGAGCCTAATGTTGCTACAGCTTCCCCAGAAGAGGTTTCCAAGACTCGGAGCTCCCAGCAGCTTGCACTGAAATTAATGGGAGCTGCCGGGGCTCGGTGCTTCCAAAAATAAAAGCGCTTTGCCAGTGGTACAGATGCAGATGTCTAAATTTAAGCTGTAGCTTTTGAGCATCTAGGGCCTAAATCCACGTCTGAGCACTTCAAAACAAGCGGTCTGACTTTTCTAGGTACTGAGCAGCTGTACTGAAGTCCGGGGAAGTCAAGGGGTTGATATAGGTAGCTGAAATTTAGGCACAGGAGTTGGAGCTCATGGGTCACACACCTGAGAGTGGGGGCTTTCAAAGCATTCAGCCCTGGTGTAAGCGATCTCATTGAAGTCACTGGGGTCCAGAGGGAAAGAGTTAAGTCAACACGGAGCACTTCAGACGGCTCCCGGCGCAGCATGTACATCTGTGTTTGAGAAGGATGCCGGAATAAAAAATACTTTGCAGGTGCAACACGGCCAAATCAGCGCGGTGGAAGAAACCGTAGATTTTAAAATCCTCGGGCTGAAGCAGTGGCTCTTCCAGCTTAATGCTACACGCATACCAGGGGCTTTTGGTATTTATTTTCCCTGTGTGCGTTGTTGTTTTAAGAAAAAGGAACAAATAGAGAGCAGTTGGCTCGCGGAGCCTGCGAACTCGGCGGGAGCTGCCAGTGGCCTTGCTAGCTCGTTGCGCTGAAAGGAGCGGGCTTGTGGAGTTACAGCCGCCCTGTGCACCGCTCTGCCCTGCTCCTGCCCCGCTTCAATGGGGCTTTGTGTGCAGGCAGGGGCTGCCCGGCCAGCCCTACTGATTCACTGCCTCGCCGGGCAGACAGGCTGCCTGTAACCCTTTCCTAGCTCGGCAGCAGGATTTTGATCAAAGCTCACTTTTTTGTTGTTGTTGTTGCTTTTGTTTTCCTTCTTTCCCCAGGAAGCAAAAAATAATAATAAAAATATATCGCATTCTTAAGGCCCTGATTCAGCACAAAGTAAACAAGCGGGAGTTTGGATGTTGCTGAAGAGGGAGCTGCTCCAGGAGCCCTGAGAAGGTCCCGTGGCCGCCGCAGCACCGCGGGGTAACGCGGGAGGAGCACCGCCGCTGAACCGAGGGAGGCAGGATTTATTTGATCAGAGGTGGATGATTGATCACCTTCCGCTTGACAGCTGCAGGATTAAATGTACTATTGAGTCAGAGGTGGCTGCCTATAAGGAGATTTACCTGTAAATGTGCCCCCAGAGTGGAGCAGTCTGGATTTAATAAAGATGCCAGATTTACCACAAGCAAATGAGAGGCTACGCAGGCCCGCGTGATTAAGTGACAAAATGGAGGTGGAAACTGGGAGGAAATGAGGTGAAACGCAAGGGAACGACAGCTCGAAAATAAGGACTGAAAAGCAGAGGAGGACAAAACACCTGGGTAGGAGACTTGAGAGGCTCTTAGGTGTAAAAAGGCAGCAGAAACACTGTTCAGATACCCTTATATAGCCTTGGCCTTGAGTCTTTGCTTGTCCTCCGCTGGAAAATGTGGCAAAACATTGCCAAAGGTTCCTAGTGCTATTTATGGAAATGAGATAAAATTGAAGCCAGGTTTGGGGGTAAGCAAAACCTCCTTGTTCCAGAGCTGTAAAACCAAAACCCTGGTTTGGATTAAGGGCCCGCAGGATCTGCATCTTCCGAGCTTGGGAGAGGGGAGCTCACGGGCAAGAAATCCCACCGGTGCGCCTTGGTAGCTGCTGGGAGCCGGCTGTCACGGCCGTGCGATACTGCAGAGCTCTGGTGCTCTGTGTATTTGTTTAAACTTGACAAAAACTCAGGCCTTTAATCTGCAGCAGTTTATTTGAACAGGCCTGGAAGACAAGGTTATTGTTGTTGTTGTTTGAAAACCCTGTAATTGAGAAGCTTATCCCGGAGATTTGTGGATGTGCGTCCACCTAAATATTTGAGGCTCTGCGTGTGGAGGGCCCAGCGTTCAGAAGCAAAAACTGCTTCCACATGGGGAAGAGCTGATCTCCAGGTCACAGTCCCAAAAAGAGGCACTGAGCAGTTCCCTGTTCACAGATGTGCCTGTCCCCATGTCCTGTATACGTGCATCCATTTCCCCTTTGCACATGCAGCTTGGGAGCAACCCGTCCCTTCAGGAGTTCACATGCATGCGCGCTCAGAGGACGCGTCTTTGGTGCTGCCTTCAAAAATCTGGCCCTAATTTTAGGCCAATTTACTATTCTGATGAAACAAACCTGCAGAACATGTGGCGCAAATAGCGTTCGCCTAAGTGGACTGCACGGTTCAGGTTTGATTCGTGATTTTTCTTTGCATTCCCATTCATGTGGGAGCCCGCGATAGGCCTTTAAACGGAACAAACCGGAGCCGTCCGCAGCTGCCTTTCATCACGGACACGGCTGCAGACAGGCTGCGGAGCAGAGAGCCTCTGTCTGGGGCAAGTGCTGGGACTACTGTGGAGGACGGCGCACGCCACAGGCAGCAGGAGCGCTGGGGAAGCACGCTGCGGGGTCGTCCTCGAGGCAGGAATCGCAGCCTGTTGGAAATTCAAGTGGAAATTCAGTCCGTACAGAGAGGGGGAGAACAGGAGAGAGAGAGGAGGGAGGAAGGAATCATAAAAAATAATAAAAAAAAACATACACGCGCCACAACGCTACGATGGAGATTTGGTAGTGGATTTTAAATCACATTTAGACATAAATCCTTTGAGTTCACAATTTCCATAGATTACTGGCATCTGTGGAGCCCAGATAGAGTGTAATCACTGAGATTGTTCTAATCTTCCTATGGGAGGTTTTCAAAGGAAGTATTGAATTACACCAATTCTTAGCAGGGCCGGGTTTTGACTTGCAAGAAAGTGCCTTAAACCTAAATGCATACATTAGTGCCAGGGCTACAAAGTGAGGGTATAATGCTTGTAACTTTCATACATCCTGATGTGTAATTCGTGATCCGGACAATAAAACTTCACAAGAGAGACGTGCGCTCAGCTGCGCCCAGTAGTAAGCATATTACAAACCACCAGGGCAGTGATGCCATCTCTGGACCTTCTGTGTCCCTCGCAGCATGTCTCTGCTCTTTGCAGAGCAGGGCACGGCTCCTGCACCAAGGCTGACACGTTGCTCCTTCACTGAGCCTAATGGGATCCTGCCGCAGTGTGACATTTCGTGCCATTGCCCTTTTTGCCTGCCCCTAAACCCAGCCCTCATCACAGTCTGATTGTAAAGAGATCTATTTGCTATGGAAAATACGGTGTAGAGGGAGGAAAGCTGTGGTGTCACTGCTCGTGACTGGTACATGCATAGGAAGACATGAGCAGAATAAACCTAATTCTGCCCACACCTGTATAAATGTATGCTGAGATTGTTTCTACTGAATGTGCTAAGTGGATGTGGGAAGCTGGTATGAGATGGAAATCCCGATTGCTGTGTCAGATTCATCACTGGGAAGCTAAAATGAATGGGGTTACACCAGGGATTATACTGTCCCTATACGGGTTTTTATGCCTGGTAACTCCTCGACTTTAATGGGTATCAAATTTGCGCCTGCTATACTGGGTGCCATGGCTGAATGCTTTTGCTCCAGTGCTCAGGGATTAAACAGACAATTGAGGTTTCTCAGAAAGGATGCAGGAAACGTAAATCAAAACGAGAGGCCCTGGCACCGGCTGCAGCGCTGACAGCCCTCACAATGCCAGCTGCCTCCGGCCGCTCGCAGTGACCAGCGGCGGCCGCGCCGGGCCATGGGAGCCCGTGTGTCCCCGCGGCCTGCTCCGAGGGATGTCACCTCCCCAGCTGGGCACGGCCTTCCCGTGAGGCCAGGATTGCTGGCCTGTGACCGGAGCTGGTGGCGTGGCCGTGCTGTGACCAGCAGTGTCACCGTCACGGCGTCACAGCTCGCTGGCTCTGCCCTATTCAGCACGGTGGTGCTCGCGAACCAGACGCCGGAGTGGGGAAGTGTTTGCCTTCGCTTTGCATTTCAGATGGCTCTGAAATGTTAGGGGCCTGTCAGGAGAGTTTGAAGGACTGTAAGGCAGTGCTGTATCTGCCCCGAGCAGGAAAGTGCTGAAGGGAAGGAGCTGACCTTGAGACTGGATTCATGCTGGGCTGTGGTACTTTGCAATCAGGATGATCTGATTTACCGGAGGGTAAACGTTTTTGGTACCTGCTTGGGAAGCAGTCAGCACTTTTTTTAATGACGATATGAGTTTCCAGTTTGAGGTTTACTTAAGAAGAAAAAAAAAAAAAAAAGACTTTTTGGTTTAATTCATTTTGGGGTTTTTGTTTGTTTTGGAATAGCACTGCTTCCCTGCAAGGCACCACAGAATTTCATTCTCCGCAGCTGTGTGAAAGCCACGCTGTGCAGAGAAAACCTGCTCCGAGCACTTGTTGATGTCCACATGGACTCCGTGTTGCGTGGTGGGACAAGTGGTGGCCATGACAGAAGGCTTTAAGCATAACTCGATGCCTGACGTGAGTGTGATGTTGTGACTGTGAGGCTGAGCTGGCTGCCTTGACAAGTAGAAGTAAAGAAGATACAGATGTTGTGTAAGGCAGTGCCAAGCACCACCACAGCATGCTCTGTGTAAGCAGCTCTTTGTTGTCTTCCATGGCACAGTGGTGTGAAATGCATCCCTGGGGTGACCTGTAGGGTGCAGAGGATGGTGTTGGGCAGCGTGGTGTGCAATGCCAAGGGTCCCGAGAAGAAGACGGTCACACTGCAGTGTGGTCTCACGAGCTCTGTGCAGTTTTGGCAGCCACACTTACTGAGCTGCCTTTCCTGTGTGAGGTTTACAAGGTGACAACCCCGTGCTGAGCTTGGCGTGGGCCTCCTCTCCATCACCTACCTCAAGGATCTGGGTGTCAGTGTGTGCATGAATGTGGGAAGGAGGCCGTAGCTTGAGTTGTGAGTGGGGTAGGCCTTGTGGTTTTCAGGGTTCTGGGAGTTTTTTCCCCTTTGTCTCCCCCCAAAAAAACGTTTGGGTTGATTTTGTGTGTGGAGCTTAGCCTGGTTTAATTCATGGCAAGCCATTTCCCAGGGTTCCTTAAACTACTTTAGCTCTGAGTGGCCTGCTCCGTCCTAAGTGTTCTCCAACCTTCATCCACTTTTCATGTGATCAGGTTGTGAACTGATACAGACTGCCTGCTGGCACGTATGTCCTGGCTTAACCAACTTGCCCTACAGGAGGATATAACCCACCTGTAGTGCATGGGTTGATTATCCGTGTTGCCTCCTTAGCTGAAGCAGTGCAACTCCTGTCCGTAGGTCAGCCCTCTTGGCTGGAAACTGCAGAAATGGCCTGCCGGGAGCGATGATAGGCCTTTGGGCTTCTTGAAAAGCAGTCAAACAGTTGAGGAGACACTGTATATCCCAGCTGGCTTAAGATGGGATTAGAATACAGGGCTGGTGGTGAGCTCAGTCCCTAGCTGGGTCTCCCCAGCTGTGCTATGGCAAAGTAGCTTGCTGCCTTTCCTGCACATATTCTTGTATTCTGCGTATCCATATTCTGCATGTCCTGCAGCACTCCCATCTTGGTGTTGGCCTCTCCAAGAGCACTACACGAACACAGGTCTGCAGGAGCCGATGTGCTCTGTGCAGGTGGTTTGTGTGGCTGGAGGACGGAGCAGGGGCTCATTGCAAGTGCAAGCACAGTCTGAGAGGTTGGATTCCTTCTCTAACACCTCCTTGCTCTGTGGGTCTTCTCCTTTTCACCTCCTGTTTATTTCCTCCATGCTGTCAGCAGATCAGCAGGACGCGTTAGCTGAAGCATAATTCTGCGCTAGAGCTGGCTGCCATCCACTCCTTTTGGAGTCGCCTCGCTTCACACAGCCATATATGCATGTCCAAAAACATTCTTTAACTGTACCAAAGACGTATGGAAGAGCGGCATATATACATGCAACAAGAGCAGTGCTAAGACTGATTGAGCTGCCTGAGTTGTCACAGGTTTTGTACAGACCTCTGTCTCTCAGATGGGACCGCATTCATGATGTAAATGGATGCTTTAAGTTGATTTACTGAAGGTTCACTTACAAATACAATAGGATTATGAAATACGGGTATCCTCGAGAAGATTATTCTTCACAGAGGGGTTATTTTCTCTGCCTCTTACCTTTCTGAGTTTAAAACCCAATGATTTAGTAGCTGAGAACTATCAGGGGAAGACAGCAGTCCTGATTTTTCTCTGACATATGCTACGGTGAATTAATAATAATTCTGTGGAAGGCAGTGAAATGGTAATAACCAGGATAAATCTTGGTGAGTAAGAAATGTACGAATGCGAGTCCCATTTATTTTCCATAACACTTAGGCAAAAACTTTACCCATTATGCATGGCAAGTTCCACTTGTATCCAGTTGGAAAGATGTTTCTTCTGTGGTCAGATTTAGGCCCAAACTACCATGACCGAAGCCACTACACCTTAGCCGAGGTGCGGAGTTCTCCATGTGCATACACACTCTTAGCCCGGGGCCAACATAAAGTACTTACACTTATTTCAATCCCACTTAATTACAGGCTGAAGTAGGACAAATTACCTTGCTCCAGGCTTCCAGTATGTGCAAAGTGAGTTACCATGGCTCAGCTGACACATGTGGTAGGAATCCAGATTGTAGACACATCAGTGTAGTGTCTGAGCTGCTTCTTTATCAATGGAGACCTAGGCAATTCATTCACTGGAGTCCTGGGAGCAATTAGACCGACCAAACATTACCTTTTCCTACCTGCAAGTAGAGTTGTATTCGCCCACCTCAGTGTGCTGTGCATGTTAGAGCATACCCAAACTCTGAGTTACCCGTTCATGGTGTGCAGCATGTTCCTTGACTTCCCCTGGGGCCATTTATGGAACAAGGCTTTATACATCCTGGATAAGGGTATCAAATACTTTGAGAGACTCATATATAAAGTACCATGTCAGGGCACGTCCTTACTTTTGTTTGAGCTGTTTCTGAAGGGCTGCATGCTGTCAGTGCTTTGCGGTTCTGTGGCCAAGACTGTAGGATGTGTAGCAGCCTGTGTTGACTCATTGGATAGAATAAATCAGAGGCGTGTTGGAAGAATGCAGCATGTAGTAAGATAACACCTGTATTGATCTTTCTTACTGTGATTATTTCCGTCACAAAGGTATCATCCTAACTCCATGCCATAGGGGCAGAACGGCTGTGATCCTTCATTTTCAAATGGGGTGCGGAGGGCCAGAGACCCAGCACTATAAAAGCGGTGGCACAATCATGTCCCAAAGGAGTAGGACATGATTGTTCACCTGTTTGAATGTCCCAAGATTGGTTTCTGTCTTGACAACTCAAGCTCTCCCAAACTTTTAACTGGCACATCTCACCACTCCCAGTAAGCAGTGTGAATGTGTATTCAGACCCTACTTGGGAAGCTAGAAGAGTGTAATAGTTTGGATGCGGTGTGTGGTGTGTTGTTGGTAGTGAACATTAGAGAACAACCAGCAGGTTAGTGTACATGACAACCAACTGAAGAGAGAGCAGAGCATGGCTTATATGGAAAAAGTCACAGCACCTCCTCTCCTTGGTGAGGAGTGCAGGGCAATGGTGCCCAGCGCAGTGAAGATCCATGCTAATGAGTCTTCATGGTGCAGCACAGAGCAGTGCTGGGAGCCATGAGAAAGCTATGGGAAACAAGTACGGAAAATGTGGTGTTTGACCTTTTCCATGTATTATTTTTCTAACAGAACATTGTCATTTTGCTTGGTGGAGTAGAACCATGATAGTCACAGACTTTCCATAGGCTTTGGTGATGCAAGATGATTCTCTGAGCTTGTCATTTGTTTTCCACACAGACAAATCATAACATTTCCCTGTTTACTGTGGAGAAATCCAGATAAAAACTACATGAGGAGAAAAACACAGTCCATCACCAAAGAGCTGTGCCACTTCTCTCCATTTGATGACTAATGGTGGAGTGCCTTAAACCTCATCCCTTCGTATCATTTGGATTCCTGACAACTCTACTCTCTCATGGGATGAGTAAATATCAGTCTGTTCCCAGGAAGATTAGCTAGTAAAATGATGGAGGGAAAAAACAAAACAAAACAAAACAAAACAAAACTTTTCAGCATGTTGCACTTAGTTTGCCCTCCAGACTTCAGGCTTTATTTTTAAGATGCTTTTACTTGCCTACATTCATAAAACCCTGGAGGTTTTTTTTGTTTGTTTGTTTTTGTTTTTAAGGCATATTTTTTCTTGCCAAAACAGCAAAGTTGAGGAGGGATTCAGCACTTTGAATAAAAACCTTTGGTCTGCTAGGGACAGAAGTTGGTAAAACTACAGTCGGTTATAAGGCCTGCTCACAGCAGCACAGAATGTGTCTTTCTTGACTTAAGTCAGAGCCCTCTGTACTTGAGGAGTTACCTCTGTAATGATGTGTGGAGCACCAGATGGGGATGAAAGCAATCCTGTCCCATTGCAACTCAGTGGAATTCAGTAAAGCCATATTTCCCCTCAGCATCCCTGGGAAGAAGGATTCACTGTATTTTAGTGATTAGAAACTTGGGCCTTTAGTCTCAGCTGCTTATCTAGACTCTCTCTACAGTCAGCAGAAAGAGATGGATGCCTTCAGAAAGCATCCATCCTGGCCACTCTCCTTTGGGTGAGTTGAATTGGCCTCAGTAGGTGCTTCTGTCCATGCTGACCAAGGGACTGTACTTCTGGGGCATGGAGGTTGAATCACGTGCTAGATGTCAGCACAGCCTGAAGGGCTGTTGAGCGATGGGAATAGGAACAGCAAAGCTTAACACAATCTTCATCACTGCCACCTTTTCTGTAGACCTCTCAAGGGTTCTTTGGAGCACAAGGCCTCAAAGCTGACTCCAGCTCTTCCCAGTGTCACAGGGAGGCCGGAATCATCCACCCCTGTTGAGGGGACGCTGGCCTTTCTCCTCCTCCAAGATCTGTTTTGTAGACAGGACTGGGGTGTGTATGTCCTGGGGCAGGGAGAGGCTGTGGCAGGTCATGGATGGCTGTCATGGACCTCTTCCGTGCAGTTACAACCTCTTGGTTACATGGTCAACCTGATGTCTCGCTGACTGGGCCTTTGCTCATGTGGTCTTTCCAAACTCTCCCAGACATTCAGAAACCAGGATCTCAGGCAGATATTTCACTTGGCTTTAAGACCCAGTTCACTGTTGCTGGTGCTATGGAGACATGAAGCACTAGTGAAGGGAAAGGCTTCATTTCACAGGCACTTGGCTTTCCCTTTGCGTTTGCAGCAAAGTATCAGGATCCAGCATTCTAAACTGAGTTTCTTAACTGCATTTCACCGAAGACAGATTAAAATAGACATCTCAAATACAGTCAAGTGATTTATAGCATCTGACTCTACAGGCTTCTGAGATCCAGTTTATATAACAGATGCTCTACATACACAAGCTAATCCCTGCCATTGACACCAGCTGAGGACTGTTGACTTCATTACTCAGACATGATAAACATATGCTGCCACTTCCCCAGGTCATTTTATCCAAGAAATACAAAGCTCTCTACTACTGTTAATGAGTTAATCAGTGTAACACCCCTCTGTAAGAGCAAGTTTGCCCAAGTGCCAAATGAAGCATTGAGAAACTAGAAGACCTGTGCACAGACAACCTGTGCAAATTGGGACAGAACTGGAAATGCCACCAACCTTGTCCCTAGTTGTTAGGAACTGCCTCACCTAAAGTAAGATAACTACACACAAAAAGGTAGCTATCCTTTTGTTGTTCTGTTGTTGTTGTTTTTGTTTGTTTTTAATTATAATGCTATTAATGTTTAGGAGGATCACTTTTCATCTACTAGGCTAGGTCTTTTGCAGTTGCAGCTAGCAATGACTTGGCTCACTGAGCACCAAACTGAGTCATTTCTTCTTAGGTTTCTGCTTGGGACGACATATGTAGTTTTGCTTTTGAGATGCATAAGCCACTCTGGGACTCAAGGCAGTGCTAGGCATTGAGGACAAAGGAGAGGAAAAAGAGGACTTGGGCTTTTTCTTGGGATCTAAGCTTCATGTCAGGTACGAAACAAATTTTGTGATTTCAGGAAATTCACAGGTTTAAGAAGGGGAGATTCAGGAGTTAAATTTGTACTTGTTAACTAAATGGAGCGTGCACATCTGCCTTTGAGAGTGGGTCAGGAACATGGGTGCTAATATTTTGCTTCCGTTCTTGCTTTTGTCCTCTCCGGTGCAGCTGATGGTTTAGAATCGTATGGTCAAAACTGAAACACACATCAACCTGGGTGATTCCTATCTGATCACAGGGAAGGTTTCTAACTCTGCAAGAAAGCTTTACGCCCTGTGCAACAGATGGAAATCTCTCTCTACCTGTTGTCTCTTCAGCAAGGAACAGCAGGCACAAGGAAGCCGCTCTCCCAGCAGCAGCTACCGTGCTTGACTTAGCTTGTGCCTTCTTCCTGCTGTGTAAGAGTTTGTATGTTAGAAAAACAAAGTGCATATCCTAAAGCCGTGAGCAATACTGCATCTGCTTTGCATTTCTGCACTAAGCTGGCAAAACACTTAAGCATATGCTTAACTTGAGCTGTGGCATGTGGGTTTTATCAGCCTAAATAGAGCTGCTCACCTACAATCGGAGAAGACAGGGTTGGAAGGGACTTCAAGAGGCCCAACTCCTACTTCTCCTGTCTTACCTCAAAGCAGGATCATCAATTTCTGAATTAGCTACCTGTATAGCCTATTCCTGCAAACTTCCAATGATGAGACTCCTCTTCCTCTGAAGACAGCCTCTCCTATGCACGTTTCAGTCCTTCGGCGGCTTAGGACCAGATTCAAAGAAATTATAGGATATTATATTTCAGAGAGTAACTTTATGTGTGGTTTTACTCATTTGCTTATTTCATATAGAAACATGGCTCTAAACATTGTTGATTCAGTTTTAGAGAGGTGTTTTTTTTCAGGGTATCCTGTGTTAACCTTTATCAGAGGGTAGGGTGCACGTTTGACAAAGTAGCATTGATATCTAAAGTGCTTGTGACAAATATAAGTGTAAACTTTGTAATGACGTCTCTCTGTGTCTGGTTATTTTCCACCAGCAGCTTCCTGGAATGTACTTGGAAATTAAGTAAATTTGAGGTAGTTTTAAAAATGGGTGTATTTAGTAAGAGGGTGCCTAATGGTTTTTAGTAAGTCTTTCAGGCAAGTATGCACATTCATTTTGCAAGAAAGCTAGTTGTGTGCAAGAGGTAGCAAATGCCGTTTTAAGCAGAAAGAGGTGTTATTTACTTCGAGTGAATTACTTTTCACATTATCCTGCCGCATAACACAGGTATTATTAGACACACACACAAATATATGCACAATCACAAGCAAACCTCTTTACACTGAGGTAGGCTGTGAGTTTGTTGATGCTCAGGAACACATGAGGGAGACCATGTCCCCTCCGGGCAGGACACTGGTCTGTATTTGTCATCAGGGATCCTTCTTAGCAAGTGACAGAGGAGAAGCAAAGCCAAATCTTTACCCTGTCCCTTCTCTTCAGCAGGGCAGTGAGGGCAGCCAGGCCTGTGGAGCACCGGCTACTTGCGGCCATGCTGCCACCAGGCCCTAAAAATGCAGCGCCTTCCTTGTGAAGTGGGGGCAGGCCTCGTGTCGGCCGTGGTGACAGGAGGGGTGCCACCCAGCCCTTCCTCAGGTGGCCCAGGGTTACAGCTACTCTCTCGGGTTGAGCAACGGCAGACAGTGGTTGATTTCGCTTCAGCTTCCAGTCAGCCTCTAGTCTACGTGGCCTAGATTTGGCTTTGACTGTAGACCCACAAGATGCAAATTTGGCCCTTGCAGGTTCGAGGATGCAGTCTTCATTCAGTAGGGAGCTGCTCTCTGTCCTCAACAGGTTGCAGCCAGCCCTCTGCTAGAGGGTGGTGGATGCCAGCGCAGATGGACCTGGAAAGGGCTCTGACATGGTGTTACCAGGATGCTCCATCTGTCCCATCCAGGTGCTGTACTCCTGGTGAGGGACACCCCAGTACCGCTCCTCCTGACCACAGGAGCAGGTCAGGCATGGCCAGGACAGCCATTTGGTTAATTGTCCTGAGGTAGGCTCTGGTGATCAGGTGCTGGGCTCTGTGTAAGGTCCTCCAAGCAGCATTCCTCATACACTTTGCATGCCTTAGGAAGCCTTTTCCCATTTCTTGACCCTACTTTTCCTCACCATTTTAACACCCTTTCTCCACCCAACCCTAACAACTTTTTCCATAGTTGGTTTTGGTGCTGGAGTGCACCAAGCTCTTGCACTCCCTAGCTCTTGCATGAAGCAGAAGCTCCCAGCTACCCCAGTCACCCTTCAAGAACAACATCAGGCAGAAAAAAAAAAAAGAAAAAAAAAAAAGTTTCTCCTAACAAAGACTGAGGTCCCTTCCTACAGGGACCAAGGTGCTTCATGGGCAGCCAAGGTCTGGAAATGGCACCAGTGCAAGGCTGCAAGCAGCACCATCTTTTGGATGCAGCAAGGCAGGCTTTGCTCGGTTCAGGATTTGTCAAAGCATCTAGAAAATGACTCATTTATTTTTTTCTACTCGTCTCGAGAACCCACTATTGGAATACATCCCTGTAACTGCTCTTGGCCAGGTCTTTCACAATGTTGTTTACAGTTCATTTTTAGGCTTGTTGCATGCCGTAAACTCTTGTGTCATTTCAGGCAGCAGCAGGTGAAATAGTGGGGAAGGAAAAAGATGAAAACTTCTGGAAGAGCACTCTGCCGCACTGTTGCTTAGCCATGCATGCGGTACATCTAAAAATAACAGCTAATGGAATGGGAAGCCAACAAGATCTGTTGATTTATAATGGCTTTTTTCCTGGTTTATTGCTTGAGTGCCCTGCCCACTGAAATTTGACATTGCAGCCAGACTGCCATTAGATAATAAACGAATGCTCTTCTCTTTGTTACTGTATAGCCCTCTGAATTTCTTGGCATGAGCCATTCTTTTCTAATATCATCCAGGCAAATTAGAAAGATGACTTCTAAACTAATTAAAGGATTTTGTTCCCTTGCAGTGATAGCTATTAGGAGATACGTGTAGGCTAAGAACCAGTACAAGAGATACACGTTTGTATCTGACCTGGATCTAAGAAATGCACTTTGGCTGGATTTATATTTAATTTTAAATATGTGCTTGTATCATTGGTTTGCATCGAGAAACACGGAGATAATAAAGTGTAGGTGTCCAGACTTTCTTCCTTTCTACTTTCAGAATTAATCCCCAAGTTGTCTTTAGAAAGAATTTTGTCACTAGTAAAACAAAAACATGTGAGACTATTGATCTCTTTGTATATTTTTATTTTTAAAGGCACAGTAGATCATGCACTGAGAAAGTAATGTTTTATATGGTTTGTAGAAAATAAATCTGTTTTATCACTGCAATAAAAAAGGAGCCAGATGTTTAGAGGAACATGTTCCATATGGAAGAGGCTTAAAGTTGTGGAACTTGCTAAAACCATGCAAAGCTGCAGTTATGGAGAAAACAGGAAGACAACTTCCTCCCTGAACGTGCACCATTTCCCAAGGAGGAAGCAGGCTTTTTTCTGCACTCTTTGTTGATTTTGAAGCCGAGAGACAACTATTAGGTCAGGACCATAAAAGGCTTATGTTGGCAATGACATCAGTGGTAAAACCGCCCCCTCCCCACCCCACAACAACTCTAACTACACTTTTAAGAGACTTCTGCTTCCCCTATAAAAAGGTGGAAGATGCATTGATTTCTCTGTTTTACAGCCAATGTGCTGTTTAATATGAGGATACCAGCACCGTCCATTTTATGAACACACTTCCAGCTTCGCAGAAAGCTAAGGTGCTTCCTAAATTTCCATGAAAGACAAAAAAGTGCCTCATTAATTAGCTAATTTGATTTCACTTTATGACCCAAAGCCCCACTGTGCCGTGGTGCGGCCTGCCACATCTCCAAGCGTGCCCAGCTGCCTGCTGGTCTCAGTGGAAGTCTGTGACAGGGAGACACCAAATGTTTACTGCCTAAAGCGTAGGCATGAATAAACATTTAGGCCGGGGAAAGCAGCAAGGTACGACGTGAAGCTCATGGAGATCTTATCATTGCATTTGTTTTTTAATGGAGGTTGAGGAAGGTCTATATGCTGCTTGAGGAGACTGGTGGTGATTCCACCGTGGCTTTCCAAGGACTTCTGCTCTCCTCTGATGCTACTGATGAGTGAGGTTGGGTGGTAATGTCAATGCTTGTGACTTAATCTTAAAGCCTAAACTCTAAATCCTGAAAACTGGAGCATTTTGTTCCGGTCCCTAAGGTGATTCCATGGGAAACTGAGGCTTTGAATTCTCAAATGCCCTGGTCACATCGCAGTGGTGAGCTCAGTGCTACACACACAGGGAGTGCTGCATCTTCATCTTACCTTTCAGTCAGCCTCTTGTTAGCGTAATACATCATTATCTAATCTGGAAGTGCCACAGGGAGGTGTGAGGAGCAAAGGAAGCCTTTTTTTTTTTTTCAAACCCAGGCTATCTAAACCGGAGTTAAAACTTGCATTTACAAAGTATGCAGTGAAGCATCTGATTTTTGCCTGTCATTGCAGTTGTAAGTTTTGAGTAGAGAAAGGAGGCAAAACATGAACTAAACTTGATCTTTGTACAAATATATCCCAGAAGGCCTAAAAAATAATAATAATAATAATAAATAATCCAAAGTCAGTTGTGCTGCAGGTACCTCTGGTTTGCTACGTATCTGGGGGGACTTTTGGGGTTTCATCCTTTGCCTTGTAAATGCTTGCAGTTGGCCATGCACTTCTTCTCCTGCATTCCAGCTGGGCAATTCTGAGTGTGTGTTTGCGAGAGGAAATATTTTATCTTTTTAACTCGTGCACTGGGTGTCTTTTCCCTTGTGATGGATTTCCTCGTCTTGCTGCTAGATGCTGCTTGTTCTTGATGCTGTATTTTATTTCTAACCCCGAGTCATTATCTGTCTGCTATACGGGTTTCTCTGCATTTTTTGAGTGCCGCAGGGACCACCTTGCACGCTGGTGACCACAGTGTGCATGTGACACTAGCAGAGATGAGGAGATTGATGAAAACGATACCATGATATCCAGAAAATGTTCCAGCTTGAGAAGGTACAAGTGGTCTTTTGAATCATGCAGTCATGAGGGAAGGCATCATTTCAGGAGTCCCCACCAGCAGCATGTGACTTGCCGCTGTCTTCCACCCGAGGCACAGGCTGCAGTCTCTCCCAAGGAGGACAATGCAGATTTGGTCCTGCTGAAATTTTGGGCTCACTGTAGGAGGATCTGGGCATTGATAAACCAGAAGATCAGACTAGGTAATTCAAGAGGCCTCTTTATAATCAACAGCGCTTGCAGGAAAGGGCGGTATGTTTGTGGCCTGGAAAGGGGCCAACACGAAGCGTCACCATCCTCAGCTCAATTTAACTAAGAGCATTTTTGTTTCTAGCTCGTTTTATCACACCAGACCAGTTACTTTCATGGGATTTGGAGTAAGTGCTGCCGCACTGTATTGGAAGTTTTGACAGTTCTTTTAGTACCCTCTAACAGGCTTAAGAGATAGGCCGGCAAGCAACCAGGATGACATCCTCTGGAGCACGGGGCTTCAAAGCAAAAAGCTTCCCCCTTCCCTCCTCCCCCTTGAAGCGCAGCACCTCGATGACTTTAGAGCTATACATTTTGCAGCTGCAGTGAAAAAAAAAATGCTGCAAGTTGTAAGGAAGCAAGAAGTATTTTTGAGATCAGAGCCAAGAGACTTATGAAACAGTAGAAGGAAAAGATGCAGCATCTTTAAATTCTCAGGCATGAATTTCTAGATTATAAAGCGCTTTTTTTGGTGGGGGAATCGTCTTTAAAATCCCCATCTTTTCTTCCTCCTGTGTGAGTCTCAATACAACTGAAGCAAATTCCATGCAGAGATTTTTTTTTCTTACCCCAGTGTCTCTGCCTTCCCCAGATACGTTTGAAAACTTTAGTTTTCCCTTCTTCAGCATTTTCATTTTTAAAACTTTAACATAGACTTAACTGTATAACTTTTATTCTTCGTATATTTTCCAGTATTAGCATAAATTAATTCCTGAGAGAGATTTCTTTCATAGCCAGCGATAGAAAGGAAGACACAACAATTTTGAGCTCATTTTGATTTTTTAAAAATAAATTTCATCTTATTTATTTTTTGATTGCGCTGGAAACTGGGCCTTGTTTATGAGCTAAAAGGATGTCATTATTAATGTTTACATGTAAGATAGAATGAGCTACAGTACCGGTCACAATCTTGATTTAAAACAGCAAGTAAATAACTTTAATTTAAATAATCCTTTTAAGTCTTGGTTCGCTCTGTATAATTTAGATATTTTCCAAAGGAAAAGTTGAAGTTAGTGTTTCACAGTGACTAAAATATATTGATTTGCTACTAAAATGGATTTTACACTAAATTTGGGGTGGTTTTAGTAATTATGAGGATATATAATATATGCTTATTGAAACCACAGCATAGTTAGACATATATATATTCAAATTATAATGTTATCAATTATAGTGTGAAACAAAGTCATTTTTATTAATGAGATTTTGCTAGTAATTTGTATCAAATTGCATGAGCATGGACTCAGAATACAACAATAAATTTAGAAGACCACGATATTAAGTTGCCTGCTGTTAACCAAATATGTTAGATATTTCAAGAAGAAGTACGTCAAAACTAATCTATATTTTAAAACTATTTGACATATTAAACAATAGGAGAAACATCTTTAGAAACGGAGCTGGACGGATTATTTCAGGCCATCTTGTCCTTCAGCTTCGAACTAGTGGGTGAAATCGTTGTGTGCAGTTTTTGTTCCTAGTCTAGAGAGGGAAACTTGGTCTGCTTTTGTTGTTGTTTTTTTCTAACTCTCAAGTGGTGTCTTAGCACTGAGTGAACCAAACTGACGGAACCAAGAGGAAGAAGAAGTGCTTTCTGCACCTGCAGAACAAGTTGCAGCTGTCAAGAGCTGGTTTATCACTTCAGCGAATTCTTGGTCCAGGTGCTCAGACAGTGAGTGACTTCCCCGAAGTCTGTTCTTTTACTTTCTTAAGACTTCAGAAGCAGCATGTGTTGCCTGATTATTATTTGCCTTTTATTTAAATTATAGGAATCGATTGCTTAAGCATCACATAAAAAATGTCAAGATTTTAAATATAATGTAAATAGGTTTATTTTTAAAGAAGAACAAATTGTATTTAAGTAACACTGATAGCTAAATAAACTGAATGATAAAGTCAAGAAAATCCTAAATAACCCACATATTCCCACAATTCTCCTTAGGAAAAAAAGAATGAAATAACATTTTTCTGGAAATTAACTTCAGAATGTAGTCCTTTTTTTGCTTAATTCAGTTGAAGAAATGTGCGAGTGACTGAAGATTTTTGTCTCTCCTGTGTTCTGTTTATTAATACATTACTGAAATTTTAATTCATTTTTTACAAACCCAGAGACATCTTGGCTATGACATGTAGGTAAAATAAAAAAACAAACTTGAAAAATATTATTTTCACCGGAAAGAGTTCAGATGGCAGTTTGCAGAACATTCCTCTCACTGCCTGTGCTAAAAATGAACCTTAAATTCAGATTTTTCTTTGATTTATTTATTTACATATGTACTTTTGGGAAGAAGCCATGATCTCATCAGAACAAGACAACATCTATTGGGGCTCACTTCACACTGCGTGTAAGGATATCCCTAGAGGTAGAAAGCAAAAAGCCCGTCTGCCTGTGCCTGGTAATGAGCAGGAGTGGCTGTTTAGACCAGGGTGTAGGAAACGAGATGCTCCTTTACCTGGTACACGCTCCCAGTTTGCAGTAGTCACCAGCTTAGCGAGACCAGATGCAGACACCGCTGAAGCAGTCCTCTATGAACTCATCTGTTTGCGTTTTGAACCCACTTCTCCTTTTGGCAGTCAGTTCCCACTACGTTACGCACACACAATTTAATTAGCTGGTGAGCAAGATGGTTAAATGGTGTAAAATAAACGTGACATATTTCTGCTTTTCACAGTGTCATTGAGGGGTTTGGGGATGTCTCCTCATTCCTGTTGATGGCGATCATAGCACGGAGTCTGAGAATGGCATTTGGCTGCCTGTGAGGATGGGTTCTTGTCCACTCCGGCAAGCCATGGTCACCTTGAAATTGTTCGGTAGGTGATGCCCTTCTCAAAGCGTGACTGGCAACTTTCCAGTGTTATTGCTGCCTTTGGAAGTGCTAAGTGGCATGTTGAGTACAGAGTGGGCTTTCAAAAGGACCCGGGAATGAATTTCCCACTTCTTCATGTATGAAAGGATTATGGCAAAAGAAGTCTTATTCCCCTGTGCTGTGAAACGTATAGACTACAGAGCGGCTCAAAGACCAAGATTTTGGACCACAATCTGAAATTTCCTCAAATCTGAACTTAAACCAGAGCTTTTGGTTTAGATTTACACTCTGTGTGCGGGTCTCTTGCTCCAAGAACTGTCAACACCCTACCCAGTAAGCAAAAGGCAGCAAGGAATAAGGGATCACCCGGCTTTTGCAGTGTAGTTAATTACTTGTATAATGTATAATGACTTCCTGAGAGAAGCAAGAAGGCCAAATGTAGCAACTACAGCTCAGTTCCCTGTAACTCCAGCTGACAGACAAATGCATCCCCCTCCAGCGGCTTTCTGGAGCAAACAGAATTTTGTCCATGCAATCTGAGGTGCTGGTCAGGATAAAACCACATCAAATGTAGACTCAAAGTTATCTTTGCTCAGATTCTCCAAAGGACCTAAGGAGCCAGCATGCGGTCCTGGCTCTCTAGGGGGACCTCTCTGGGGACAGCCTATTGTCTGACAGCAAGGTGGGGCATGATGCATGCCTTGGCTTTATCTCATTGTGATGTCAGGAGAGCCACAATGGTCATTCAGTGCTTGGAGGCACTCCTGGAGCTTCAGCTCTCTTCCCTTGGAGACTCCCACCCCTCAGTCATCTGAAATTATTCAACTTTTCTGAAACTCCTGGAAGGGACGGTAAGGCAATAGGACAGGCAGGCAGCACAGCCATGTAAGCATCATTCCAGCAGGAGACCAGGCTGAAGAAATGATTTTGGGGTGTCTTTGACTTAGATGAATAAACTGGTCATGCAAGAGCACTGGCATGAATAGATTTAAATGAACAGGAAAAAATTACCAACTAATATAAGGGTGAAAGGTGAGACCAATTATCCTTGAACCATAAGTGCCTAGTACTTACGGGCAGACTCTCAGCTTTGTACAAAGGAGAACATATTTTTCCAAAGAGTCAAATAATTTGCCTTTGCAGTCATGTACCAATGAACGCTGGGGGTAGCTGTGGGGAATGGGGGTTGCTGTCGGCCAGCCCACATGTGAAGGCCTTTTTTTTTTTTTTTAGCAGCTAAGGAAAATAAGTTTTACAGCCCAGGAACAACTCAACACTTCCTCCCCTGAAGCATTAAAACTTCACAGAAACCAGCGGGGCTTCTGGCTGGGAAGGGAGCAGGCTTCCTGGTGGAGCGCCTAGCCCCGTGCAGCGTGCTGGTGTGTGATGTGCTGCAGACCCACGCTTGGGCAGGCGAGGACGTGGAAGGGACTCTGCGGTGCACACGAAGATGTTGAACCTCGGCAGGTGGCATGTGGTGGTCCGTACGGATTGCTGGTATTGCCGTTGGTCTGGACCTGCGTTCCCACACTGGTGTCCCTCAGACACCGACTGTGGAGCACTGGCTGGCAGGGGAGCAGAGAGCTCCCCTTTCTGAGCCCAGAGACTCGGATTTCTCTCTGATTTCTGAGCCCATAGACTGAGAAACCACACACCAATTTACCAACCACTCCTGCCCGTGGAAGCATGCCCAGATTTCAGGTGCTGGCGCAGGAGCTCGCACCCTGGCCACGCAAGGCCCGAGGAGCAGCTCGGCCCGCGGCCTGCACGCTGCCCTCGGCACCCCGCCATCTCGCATCAGGCAGCACCGCGAGGCAGGCAACGCCAGTTTAGGAAGGAGAAAGGCAGCCAGAGGAAAGGCAAACTGACAGAAAGCCCTGAGGAAGCTTGCTGGGGCTTACGGTGAGGAACTGCCCCAGCTTTCAGCCAGGTGGAGGGAGCTTCACGGCAGTAAAAGGCGCCATGTGTACGTCTGCACGGCGCACGCTGTGGGATGCAAGGATGTGGCTGGATTCCAAAAAGGAGTTTGCTTTGTGGCTGTCGATACAGTCCCTTGATTCATGGCTGGGTTTTGTTTCTTTCTCGGCTTGTTGTTTGAAACACATGTGCAAACTGGCCAGAGTTTTGCTTTTCGTACTGTTCAAGGATGATCAGAACACAAAGTGCTGTCTCATGAGTTTTGCCGACCCGATTCCCTTCCAGAGAGTTGCTCACATCTGATTTTGTTTCCTCTGCCCACTCTCTGTAGACAACCAAGTTTCCAGTGTCGTTTACCTCCTACGCACGCTCATTAACCCATTTCCCTCCACCTCCGATCCTACAATGCCCATTTTATCCAATTAATGGTAGGAAATAAGTGGGGGTTTTATGACAAGGGTGTGAAGTTCCGTCTGACACTTTGCATCTTCCCAGAGAACAATGCTTTCTTAATAATTATGTTCAGATGACCATTAAGTTGGTGCTGCCACAGTTCTCCCTTCAGATTTAATGAATATAATAAACAGGAATGAACCTCTGCTATCTGCAGCTGCTGCCATTGTCTGTGAACCACGCGGTGCTTCAGAGAAGTTTATTTTAGCTTTAAACCTTTTTCAAACAATGTGCACGAGAGTGAAAAAAAAAAAAGAAAAAAAAAAAAGTTGGTGCTTCTTTGTCAGCTCTCTGCTTTCCCAGCTGTTTTTGGCATGACAAATGCTAGAGTGCAATTAAAAAGAAGCCTCATTTTCAGAAGTATTTGGGAAGCAGGACCCAATTAAAGTCCCAGGGGTCTGATAGCGCTCAGAAAATCATCTGCTGGGGTCTGAAGTCTCTCCTTGGTTATATGACTGTGCAAATCCCAGCTTTATCAGTGGTAGGGTATCAGTGTAACGCAGTGCAGGTTTTTCAGTCTTATTCAGACAGGGGAGAAAATCCTTGCCTGACAATCTCCTTGTTTTGGGGAAATCTCTTAAGCTTTTTAAAAATGTCTGTCTATCCCCATAATGCTTTGCACCTAGGACCTTTCCTGTGGGGGTTTCAGAGCACATCGTAATCATTTCCAGCACAGGGAACAGACCTGCATGAAACTGAGACGAAGACCCCAAGAGTTGTGGTACCTGGCCCTTGCTCTAAGCACTACCACTTAACCGGCAGCACCTTGCAGATGGAAAAATATTTGTTCCCAAATTGAGTTCTCACCCTATGTATTTTGACTTTTTTTTTTTTATTTTATTCTGTATTCAGAAGGAATCTGTGCTGTATATGCTACCTTTAGTCACCATATCCAAGTTAAGCTGCTGTTCCCTAAAAAATGTGTGTCAGCTGTGGTATCTGTAGGAGTCCTGAAAAGTTCCGAATGCTGGAAACATTTGCTTTAACATTATTATTATGCGCATACAGCTTTTGCAGCATTGTGATTAAAGTTGTGTCAGCAAGTAACATTTAAAAGCAAAGTTTAGGGACTTATAACTTGCTGAAGAAATTCACTTGGGGCTAAAAGTTGGCTTTTTGAGCAGTTCTGGGGGAGTTAGCCAATATCTTTGAATTTCTTGGCTTCTTTTGGCTCTGAGTCACAATGTTACTGAAACATGAGTTGCTTATTTTCTCTGTTTAAAAACTGATCCCTTGTCTTCCCACCCATAATATAAGGTAGCCCCAATTGTTAATGTTTGACCTAAAACTAGTTATGTGTTTCTTATTCAGGGGCAGAAAATTGGTCCACTGCAGATGGATTAACTAAATAACCAAACCCACATTGTGCACTGTTACTTGGGTTTATTTCCCATGAAAATGCCCAATACATCTCTTTGCTGTGACAATTCGTAATGCCATTTCCACAGGGCTGATCACGAACATTGTCAGGTATTTTGAGGATGCATTAACTCCCCGAAAGGGAAGTATACGTGCGTAGTGTTGTTATTTGTCTTCCACATGGGTGACAGAAAAAAATCCAAACAGTTTCACCTCCCAACGAAGGTGCTGGGTGAGGACTTTAACTACTATTTGGTGGATTGGCACTGTTGGTGGTTGGTTTTTTTGTTGTTGTTGTTGTTGTTTTTTCTTTACGCTTTTATGCCCAAAGGGCTTAAAACACTGTGAAGCCTCTTTCCTTCTTAGGTTAAATTAAGGCTTGCAACAGCCCTGGGAGGCAGATTTTCAAATCACCAATTTTAATGAAACATATGCTGATATTATCCCAAGAGTAGGTAGCTGTGTTTGCTGTGGCGACACTTACATTATTGTAGGGCTGTGCATAAAGTTATCTTAAATTACTGCTGTAGCGTTGTCTTTTGGAAACCTCACACTATTTTGCTTAGAACTAACATGAAAGCAGGTTCTGATTAGGACTGTATAGAGCTGTTCATTTTCCCTTCCTGGAGCTGTTTGAAATCCCTTTGGAGTTTGATGCGGAGGTGTTCAGAGCAGGATTCAGTTCTCTTGTGGTCTCAGAAATTTCAGGTTTATCCCCAGCCCCCTTCAGCAGCCTCTGATAGCATCTCTGTCTTTTTCATACAGCTCCCTGACTCACCCCTAGCCTCGCCGTGTCTGTAGGTTTGGTCACAAATGCTCTCCTCTTCAGGAACCCATCAGACACTTGCTCAGGAAACTGGGGACACATCCTCAGACAGCTGTGTTTCCATAGGAACTTGTGAAAGCAGGTTTGGGGTTGTGTCAGCTCTGGGGCTGGCAGTTATTCTCAGGACTCAAACTCCTACTTGACGGGCCCAAAGGGGTTTTTGGGCCAAAGTGGAAGTCTGGCATTTGTTAGAAATATCTTGAGGGGAGAATCTGTCTTTTGGGAATGGGACCTGTAAGAATTGGCAGTGGTGGGAAGGAGCTGCGGAGGATGTGGCTGGAGGTGGGATGGGGAAGCCCGCACCTCCTGAAGAGGAGGGTGCCAGGGAAGCTGGCGATTTCTGATGCTGTTGAAAGATGTACTCCTCGGTCCTCTCTTCAAAGCTGAAGAATGCAGGTTTCCTTCCTTTCCACATTCTTCTCCACCGTGTTTTCCTTTATATCTGCATGTCTGTTCATTCGTCTTCACCCTGCCCCTTCACGTAGGGAAAGGGGGTGACTTAAGTGAGATGTTACCTCTCCAAAGTAATCCGTGACTGTTCTGGTTGCACCACTTCTTGCAGTTGAAGGAGGGGACCGACTCAAAATGCCTTAACTTTTTAACATGGTTAGCTTAACTGTTGTGCAAAGATCGCCATAAGCATCACTGCTGTTCCACAAGCCCCAGCAGCACTCACAGCCTGAACCCAGCATAGTCCCAGGGGATGCTGGAGATCTATAGGGACTGCAAGGAAGTGCATGGTGTTTGTGGAGAGTGGGGAAAATCCCATGGATGGTGGTTACCTCCGCAGGTTCCTCCTTCCCGGACACCACAGGCGAAGAGGAGCTGCTTCTCGGAGAGCTGGGACGAGGCAAAATTGCTGAGTGACCCAGCTGACGTGCCCACTGCATGCAGCCAGGCCACCACGGCTCTCCCCACGGCCCCAAAGAAGGACCACAGCTGGCCCAGTTCTGGCACAGGGTGCTGACGGCGCTGTCCGGCTGACGAAAACTCAGCTTCGCAGTGCTCTGCTTGGGTGAAATGCTTACCCATGGCTATTTCCTGGGATTTTGAAAGAAGGCGGCCAGCAGTATTTGGTACCCACTAATTAGATGCAGTTTGAACTGTGTTGTGGTAATGTAGTGAAAATCTGGCCCCTGCTGTGACATCTGCAGCCAGACAAATGACACCACCCAGCCTCTGGTCAAAGCCTATGTTTTCAATTCAGCAAGAAAAAACAGCAAAAACGCTCTAGGAGCTCTTCAGAAAGGCAGACGCGTATAAAAGACCAGTTCCTGTTTCTTCCACAAGGTGCTAAACAGAGCAGGAAAAACGCATGCATTTTTTTTTTTTTTAGAAAAGTTCTTTCCAGATAGTAAATATTTTTAGTGATTTATTTATATTATCTTTCGAGGGGAAAAAAATAAAGTGCTACTAATTCTGTTGAGGAGTTCCATGGTTTAAAAAGAGAGAAACTTCCTTGTAGAAATTAGAAGATCTGAGTATGTGGGAGTCATTTGCTTTAGGGCATGTGAGCTCTTCTTCCTAGTGTACGTGTTATTTAATTAAAAAAGCCAACAGAAACCTTGCACATTATTCACTAAAACATTACAAAAAAAAGTAATTGAGGTTCACAAGTTGATTTCTTTTTTAAAGAAGCAGTGGTGCTGTCTCCCTCCAGCACAGCTTAGGGGATTTCAGATTCCTCAAATCCCAAGAAGGAGGACAAATGCCAAAAAGAGGAGGGATGTCGTGAAAGCTGCAGCAATATCAGAGGGAGTGAAATGACCTTCCTGCTGCCCGAGCTGAGATGAATCCCTCTGTGAGGGTGCAGGGCTGAAGATGTTACAAGGATTGGCCTGAGAATGGCAATGCAATGAAATGGATGCCATTCCTCATAGAGAAACCATACGTTTAGTAACAGGGAAATCTATCATAAATAGCATTTTAAGGCCCAAAGAGTTCTTGAAGGAGAGTTTAGCACCTGGTTGCATGATCCTTCAAGAACTCCCAGCTGCCCACTAGCTCGTTTTGGACCACAGCACAGAACCAGAGGCAAGCAGAAGAGCAGAGAGGATCAAGATTTCTTCAGCAAAGCGCCGTGGGCACCAAGGGGTCTGGGTACCAGCTGGCCTGGAGCTTGTGTAGAGCTTTCGTAAAGGCCGAGTGTGTTGGCACGGGGAAGGGAGCTGCTGGGCAGCCCAACGCACCGCTCACCATCGATTACCACCGCACAAACCATCAGCATTTACTTGTCAAAGCCGGACGGCCCTTTTGCAAAGGGGACCTCGGCTTCTGCAGCACTCAGCAGCCTTTATCACATTAAATTCCAGCACTCACCAAAGGGGTCCTACTCCCCTTAGCAGCAGCTTTTGACCTCCGTGGTCCTTGCCTAGCAGGGTCCTGCCATGGGAGCACGAAGCCGTGCACCCCTGTGGCCTGCTGATGCCTTCTGCAAGCCCGGTGCTGACTTGGGGCACGGAGGCGTTTCGGAGAGCAGCACGCAGGCAGGGCTCCGCGTCCATCGCCGCGTTACGAAGCTGGAAAGCACATGAAACCAAATTACTCAGATTTTCCCATCTGTGCACATGTGCTTAGCTGGTGTTAAATTATCAGTGTAAAGGCCTAGTAGCTTCGTAATGTACACACACACAAAGATTCCCACAGATTTTTCCCTTTTTTTTTTTTTCTTTTTTTTATTGAAGCCAGCTGAGTAAATTCATAGGAAGTTGTAACAGGACAAGTGAAATGTATACCCACATTCCCTGGGAATCCAAATGCCTTTAACACATACTGTATTTCATGTGAAATTTATTTTAGAAGACACCAGAACAACATAACTTTTTCATCACTGCGTTTTAAAGCTATCAGTTTTGAATGAAATAAGGTGACATGAAGGGAAAAAATAAATAAATAAATAAAGCGAAAATCCCAGGACTTGATACCCTCATCCCACACATTAAGAGAGGCGATTAACTTCTCTGTTTTTCTGGGTCACTTTTGAGTTTATTACTAATTACAGAATAACTTTAAAATGCAGCCCCAATTTAACCTACTGTGAGTGAGAAGCAGCTGAGCCTTAATTTACTTTGGAGCTGGGTGATGTCTTGCACTTATTCTCTATTGAGTCTCAGAAATGGTTGAATGCTTGCAATCCCATTTTGTTTAAACGGAAATGATTTCTGCCCACGGCAGGAAAGGGCTCGCTGGGCACCGTGCGAGCGGGACCACATCGGGGAGGACGGGGGGAGCTGTCATTTAATAACGCGTGGGTCGGTCAAGCCGTGGGAGTGGAACATCCGCGCCGATCTGCACGGGTCTAGCAGAGCTGGTGGTGGTCCCAGCGGCCGTGCTGATCTGCGTGGTCACGCTGGCAATCATCCTGATAGCTGCCAGCACCTCTCTGGTCCCAGTTTTTCCGGGCTGGTGGTGCCGTGCCAGCTTTCACCCAATTTCCATCTCGGCTTCGCTGCCTTTTGTGCTTAGCCTCATAAAAATCTGGGAGCCAGACCTCCAGCTTGTTCGAGTCAGGGGCTGATTTATGCTATCTGAGGGATCTGAAGGTCTCTGCAGTCGGTTCCTCATTTGTAAAATAAACTGAGCTGAGCTTAATGAGATTTTGCGAGATGGCTTTGGCGAGCTGCGTGCCGGGCGCAGCAGCGCTCAGCCTGCAGGAGCGAGGGCTGGGGCTGCCCGTGCTGCCTGCAATGCAAGGACGGGGCAGCAGGAGCCCAGGTGGGGGAGACGTGCAGAAACAGCACCTCCTGGCACCGGCACTGCCCGCTCGGATGGCTTGTGATGGGGATAAATGCTCAGGGAGGCATTATCCGCCTCCCGTTGCAGACACTGCAGTGACCTACACCAGGCTGGGTTTTCCAGAATCGAACAGTGTCTATGTTCGTTCTGAAATTAACTCAAGCTACACGATAACCTCATGATAACTGTAAGTGACATTTAATACTGCAGGAGCTGCTTCTGAAATATGTTGCCCCTGAGCGCTGCTGACCTGTGGGGAATTTCTTGCCTGAGCAAGCGCTGCAGGGCTGGGCTCCACGTGTTTTGCAGGGCAGCAACATTTCCAAAAGTGCACGTGCAATGGAAGGATGAGTCCCACTTTGTGCAGAAAGCTGGACCCACTCTTGTTGGGCTCCCGACCCCTTCCCCTGTTGACCTGGAGCAAGAATGAACTTTAGCCGTGCTGAGAGGTCAGGCTCTGAGCCCGGGAGGTACTCAGCAAATAGCTTTATTTGGCGTGTTCAGCAAACACAGATCCGACCCCTTCTCCCACACCTTGTCCTACATCAGTGCTGTTGCTTAATGTGAAGCCTGATTTTGAAATCACCCCTTTCCTCCAAATGAGCTCAGTCCCAGCACGCTGGTCATCACATACAAATCTACCACGGAGTCCCTGCTGCCTGTTGTTTAGCTTTCTGAAAATAAAAATCAACACATTTAAATGTGGAGAAAAGACAGTGATATGAAGTCTTTAATTGCAAAATAACTTGCTTTGCAGTAGCTGAGGTTGGTTTTTGGTGGCTAAGATAAAAGTTTGGGATTCTGGTAAGAGACCGAGCTGCCAGGGAGACGTGCACCATGGATCTGTGCTCTGGTGTTGTAAGGCTGGGGCTTGCACAAGGGCCACGGGGGATTAGTCCTTGAGTTCTCCCAGAGACTCCCGTCCCTCAGCCATTTAGCAGAGTGCAGGGTTTCTGTGCACGGCTGCGCTCATGGCCATGCGCAGAGTAAGGGTTTGCTGTTCATTGTACAACAAGTTTTGCTCCCTTGGGCAGCTTGTGGTGGTTGTTGGCATCGGCTGCATCCCCTGCGTTAGGACGGGATGAGCAAGGTCTTCAGTAATCTGGTTTTCCAGCAGGACAATTTATTTCTTCCCGTTGATTTTACCCCTGTGCCACCTCTTTCCCTCGTGCCCACGCCCTCCTCTTCACACACTCTCCTGGTAGGTTCTTCTGCACTATATTACCTTGGGCCCGGCTCGTGGGGACTTTCATCTTTGGGGAGGGGACTCAGCACTGGGCTGGATCAGGAGAAAACACAGGAAATGGTGCTTTTCTCGTGGGATTTGCTAATTCAGACGATCCTAGCTGCCTCACGGAGAGGCTGTGATTTTGGGGCAGTTCTGCTGGAGTGTGGCGCACTCCTGCCTTCTCCCCTTCCATTCCCCACTCCTGGATGGAGCCAGCTCTTCTGAGCTATCCGAGGTCGCGAAACCCAGCCAGCCCCACAGCCCAGCTCCAATCTCTTTCCTGGAGCATTTTTGAAGCATAGGGTATCCTTCTAAATCCCTCAAGAAAAAATAAATCCTAAGAGCAAGATCCTCCTTGAAGCTGCCCCTGCCCATCTTCTCACCACCCCTCGTAGGAGAGGTAAAGGGGATGCTGCTTCCTTCCTCTACATCATCCCTTTGCTGCTTCATCACCCCTCCTTGCAAAATAAAAGCTCTGGGGCCTTTTAGCTCTTCTCGTGGAAAGGTAGGCAGCTGCAGCCTTTCCCTGTTGGAAAAAAAAAAATAAAAAATTGAAATTTGGGGGCCTGGATGCATTTCCCCCTTCCTTCTTCTGCAAGGAGGAATTCCTTTCCCCTTCATCTTCTTGACCAAGGTGAGATGATAAGGGCCTTTTGGGCAAGAGTAAAAAATGGGCTGCGTGACCTCAAACTTGGGGTTCTTGCTTTTCTTTTTTTAACGAGACCACCTATTGTCCCACAGAGCTACCTGCTCATGTGCACGCTGAGCAGAGCATTAAGAGCATATCGGGTTTGGTTTTAGGGGTTTGCTTCTCCTGCACTGCTTTCTTCCCTTTGTCAAATGCTAGGAACTGAGAAGGTCACGGGGCTGATCATGTTGGCTACGTGCAGACAGTGCTCAGGCTTCCCAGCAGAGCTCTGTCAGTGCAGTTCAGGCCTGATCATACCCCCCTTGAGCTAAATCTGTCATTTATGCTTAGTTTTCTACCCATGAAAAATATTTACTAGGGCTTGAGTTGAAGTTGCCAGATAAAGCCTTTGTTGCACCCAACAGGCTGGTAGATGAGGAAGCTTCCTAGGATGCATGAGGTGCTCATCCTAATACATTCATGGCACTAAATAAAATAAAACCTCTCCTTAGAGCAGCTGAAATCCTCAGGTGCTCCCTGTCTAGCTTAATAACATCATCACTGGCTTTTCTTGGCTTGTCTTCTTGAAGTGCACCACGCCAAAATACTAATAACAAGGGATTTTTTAGAGCCCGTGATTTGTTACGCTGAAAAAAGGATGAGTGTGGAAGACAACAGTTTTGGAAAGCAGACACAGAGCACCAACCTCTCTCCAAGTTTTAGCTGAGACCTTGTGGATGCATACTGTCAAGGTTATCAGCACGTGGACAATAAACAGTTCAGGAATGCAAGGTTGTGTGGGGAAGATAGGGCTTTAAAATATTTGCTGGGAAGACCTTGGAGGAGGTTAGGTTTGAGACCTTCCAAAGATTAGCAGCCGTAGCAATATTTATTATTTGCATGTCGCTACCAACCCTCTTTCTTTTACAAGGGAGGAATCGCTCTGCAAGAATTTGAAATAAAAGCTCACGTCTAGCTGCTTCTGGTTAGGTTCTCACCGAGAACACCTGGCGGGTGGCCAGGCACTGACCCACGCTCCCACCCATCGCCGGTGCAGGGCGAGACCCCTCTCTGGCACCACCACCGCCAGGTTGCCCAGAGCCCCTCCGCCAGAGCCCTCAGAGCCCGTAGAAAAAGGACTGCAGAGACTTCTAGCTTGAAACAATTCCATTTCAACTCTTGTAAACCTACGCGTTGCACGTCAAAAGCCCTTTAAGAACATATAGAGGTTTTGGGGGTGTTTTTTCTCCTTTCTGTCTTTTGCTTTGTGACATGTTTGTTCTGAGATCACCTTCTAGGCATCTTCTATTAAAATATATGTGACAGGCACCAGATCCACTTTCATGCAGCTGTGCAGTGTGTTATTTTTCATGCTAATGCACTGTTACAATTCTACCGAGTACAGTTATCTGGAGATCAAATTCTCCACATGTGCCTTGTGTTCTTTGGCTACCAGGTCAAGAGCGGCGCGGAGAAGGAGGCGAAGCTCATGTGTTAACTGTTCGTGCTGCCTTCGTGAAACATGGGCTTCGTTCTCAGGGAGTCGGAGGAGCTTTTGCTTCTCCCACCTGCCCTCCTGGTTTTTGTTTTTCTTTTCTTTTTTTTTTTTTTTTTGACTACTTCATCGAGATTTAAGACTAACCGGACTGTTATTACACGAGACGGAGTCACTGTCTGCCACCGGGAGATGATTTAATGTTATGTGATACTCAACCTTACTCTATGCCCCCCTACTGTTTTCCACACAAAAATCATTCTCCAACTTGCTTTGCTGTCAGGTCGCACCTAGGAGAAAATTTGAGTCACTGACTACGGCAGTGGCAGCAACCAGAAGTAATGATTAAAGACCTCCTTGTCGGCGTTGTGCCAGGTAGTCGTGGGTGAAGCGGGCTTACGGAGACGCATCCACGTCCCATTTACCCCCAGCCCAGCAGCTGAATTCTGCCTGAGATAAGGACTGCATGCAGAAGGTGATAAAATAGCCCCAAATGTCCGCTTCTGCTGTTGAAACAAGGACGAAATGCTGGCTTCGGTGAAGGACTGGACACCACCATGGTCCCAGTCCCGCTTGCTGTTTCTTTCTAGGAATGCAGAGGATGCTTTTAGGGTTGCAAAAAGGGCTCAGAGCTACAACAAACAAACTATCCCTCATATATCTGATCCCTCTTACAGCTACTGGTTGCTTTCCTGCTGTCTGAGCTGAGACCTGCCACCACGCCTCGTGCCCTTTCTCTATCACAGGTTACTCAGCTTGTCTAAGTATGAGCCGCAGCTGGATGGGCTCCCTTGGAGAGAGAGATTTGAAGTCATATTTATCAATTTCTGCCTTTGAACAGGAATCATTTCTCCCTGGAGCCTGCCTCGTTGCCTTCTTCAGCAAAGAAGGAATCTGCAAACTTTCTCCATCTTCTGAGGGGAGATTTATCTTTTACGGCTTCCACTGCTTTGTTCTTTCTTCAGGTATCGGGAAGCACCTTGCCTGTTTTCCTTTCCTCCTTTTCTCATGGTCTGAGACTAATACACAATGACAGTGGAAACTATTTCCCAGACTTTGACTTCTGGATTGCTGCGTATACTAGAAGATGCCTTTTAAGTTTACACTTGATAAAAAATCATGTCTCGTTCATAAGTTAATTATATGAGAATGTCACAATAATAAACTTTGACTTCTTAACCTTTTCCAGAAATGATGCCAAGACCAAATCCTGAGGCTGCTTTCTAGCTACTGATTAGTAGCTAGAAATCTGACCTTTTCTGCCTATATAGAAAACAGAGGCAGCTATGCAGCTCTCCATGCTGTTGGAGTCAGCTCGGTCACAGCTCCACCTCTCTCTCTAACTAACATTAGCCCCTGGGTGTCCTCGTCTCCATTTTGTCTTTTGAAGAAAGACATGGACCTGAGCTAGACTCTGAAAACTTCAAAACGTCACTGCTGCTCGCAGATTTATTGGGCTCCGTCTTTGCCTCCCCTCACTTCTTACAAGTCTCGTGTTCCTTGCCGTCACATCTGACCACCTCTGAGTAGTGTAGTGCAGTGCACGAAGAGAACTGTGCCTTGGATGCACGCTGTTCTGTCAGCCTCTTCTCGGGGAAGTGTCAGTGGTTGAGAGCTTGGGAAGAAGTCTAATTACATGTTTGTTAAATGAACATGCCAAAATGTGCATTAAGCATCCTTCTGAGATCAGGCTGAAGAGCAGCATCCTGCCCTGGAGCAGGAGGTGGTGAGGTCTGTGGTACCCCATCATCGCTGTGAGAGCTTGTAGCGCCCCGTGGACCGGACCCGGCGCACATGCCATCTCCTGCTCAGATGAGCTTGTGTAAGCAGCTCCGTCTTGCAGAGGAATAAAGTTGTCAGAAGGATTCATTTTCACCGTAAGACCCACACTCCACGCAAAGCTGCTCTGCGGTGCAGAGCTGGCAGTGATGACTGTGCTGAAGAGCTTTGTTTATCACATTGTTGTGCTCTAATGATTACTCAGCCTCAAAATTATGTGCGCGACAGGAGTGATGGGTTTGGGGGCTGTCAGTCAAAATTTGTTATGATGAATGATGTTGTTTTCATCCCAGTTTAGCTAATGCCAGTGAGGATGTTCCAAAAATTGTTGTGTTTGTCATGTATGTTTTACAGTTTAGAGGTGATCTCCTTATGCTATTATCCCCCTTTCACTGTTGCAAAAATAGTGTCTTCTTTTTAAGGTGTTCAGAATCATCTCCCTAGCACTGAGCTGATAACAGCTTCTTATTTGTCTCTGGAGGTTGCCTGGAAGTTAACCCCCCGGTGTTTAGCTCATAGTGTGCCTTGTCAAAGCCTCTTCTTGGAGATGCCGGGTTTGGGTACAGCAGGGCTTGGTAGGGCTTTACCAAGGAGGCTGAAAGATGAAGGATGCCTTACCCAACATCAGCCACTCCCAGAGGCTGAGGTTTACAAGCCCAGAGGCTGAGATTTACAGAAGTCAAGGTGCTGGCAGACAAAACCCTGATCAAGTTTGCTGGAAAAGTTGCAGCATCTCCCATTTTCAGCTCTCTGCTTACTCCTGTCCTGGGACTCCATCTCAGCACAGGCAGGACAGAGCCTCCAGCTCAGCCTCTGCAGTGCTTCGTTCAGCACAGAGTGAGATCGTCTTTGATCTGTCCTTCAAACACCCGTCCTGCGGTCCTCCCTGCCAGCTTTGTGGTAGAGACGGTAGCATGTGGCTGAGGAAGGAGAAAAGCTGGTGGCAACATCCTGAAAGTGCCGCCGCTGTGTGCCGAGTGGCAGTGACTCAAAGCCTTTTGGCTCTGAAATTGCAAGCAACTGCACCTCGGTGGGCAGCGTGATTTCTCGAAGTGCTGAGCAGCTCCCCCTGACATCAGTGGAAACTCTCAGGGTTAGCATTTATCTGCACGAAACCAAAACAGGAGAGGGGCTGCTCTCTGAGCGCATCAAATGCAAAATTACTCACCAATTTTCACAACATAATTACTTCTCAGTTAATCAAGTCCCTTGGAAAGGCTCTGACCAATTTTTACAGCCGTAGCTAGTGAAGTCACTTTGTGTTACCAACAGCAATTTCGGTCCTTAATGCATGTTGATTGGGAGTAAACCCTCAAATGCTCTGTAAAATGAGAGCAATTTATGCAAACCTTTGGAATTTGGACCCAAAATATTTTTGCACCTGAGGTATAATGGAGTAAGTCCCCATTTAGTTCTGCATATAAGCAGAAAGTCTTTCAAGTCAGTTCTGTGCTGCAGAGGAAATCCATGAAGTTTTCCCTGTAATGTGAGTAATGAATCTTGGCTGGGATGAGCATTTCGGAGCCGTGGTTCTGCAAAAATTACAAATCCCTGAAGGAAGCACTGTAGCATGGAGGCCTGCAAATAATGGATTACAATAATCCCGCCAGGAAGTGATAATGGCATGTATAAATATTTGCCTTAGTTGATTGCAAATTATGTCAGCTACCTTCCCTCCTAAAAGATGTTTGTCACTGTTGTTAGCCATTAGCATTTCTAAATGCTTTACCAGCCGTGCTGTCGCTCACAATGAGGTCTTCATCTCTCCCAAACACCACCAAAGTGTCTGAATGGGATCAGATTATTTATTTTTTTTCCTAATGTTTTTATTCTGCTAATTAAAAACAAACCAAAAGCCTGTGTTGTCAATCTGGAATATTTTCCTGAACAAATCAGAGCATGCAAGCTATGGAGTGAAATCCTGGCCATGCAGAAGGCAGCATCTGCACAGGGGCTGCAATGGGTTTGGATTGGTATGCAAAGGGGGGGATTTGTTGCGTCACAAACTATCACCCGGTTTTGCAGCCGTGTGGCTCTGCAGAGTCCTGAGAAGGTGGGAATGGCTCCGAGGACTGGGAGCGACCTGGACCAGCAAACAGCTCTCGCGTTTCCCCAGTCGGAGCCCCGTCAAGCCGGGCTAACTCCCAGCATTTTACACCTCACAAATTCCAGGAGGGATTAAGTCTTCATTGTCAGTCTTGTGAAGCAGGTTGAAACTCAGCTGAAGTTTTAAAGAAAAAAAAAAAAAAAAGATCCAACAGTCTTTGACAGAGGCAGCAGACTAGGAGAGAATGGGATTTAGAACAGAAGCACAGCCAGGAATCAATGGAGCTTTTATGGCATTCCTCCTCATTTATCTATAAATCCCATTCTTTCAGCTATTTAGGCCTTATCTCCGCACAGAAGCTGAATTAGTTTTATTTTGTAAACCAATTTAGGAAAGCTAGAGCAAAGCCCTGTATAGACACCCGTATTTCGGTTTCAGAGTGGCTGCAGAGGTTTAGCTGGCACCTGAAACAAAACACGAGTTAAAGTGGTACCGCTTGGGCTTATCTGCATGGAAGATAAAGCGAAATAGCTAAAATGTGAATTTGAAGTGTTTGAGGTAAAACCTATTAAACCCCTGAGTGGATGCTTTCATTCAGACATAAAGGAGCCTTTAGTTTGCTTGATTCATTCCTAAAGCAAATTACAGTTGCGTTATTTCTGAATGAAACCTTCCATATAAGGAATTAATGTGCTTTAACTAATCTACTTTGAGTTCACATCTGTAATTTGACTTAGTTTCCTGTGTGTACAAACCCTTTGTGTGTCGTCCAGGCCTGATTTGCTGGAGGAGGAAGAGGAAGGCAGGAAGATTTCCTCACTAACCCCCTGTGATAATTAGGTACAAATTTCTCAGTAAAATGAAATAAAAGGCACGGGTAGCTCCAAAGCATCAGTCAGATGGGTTCTTGAAACCCCTCAGCTTACACCATTTGAGGATCAATCCCTTTGCCCATGGTTTGTACTGCTGCTCCCGGCTGGGGATGGCTTTGTGGGCCTTCTTGGAGAAGAGAAGCCGGCAGCCAAATCTGCTTTACGGATGTGCCGTCTCCATCTTTGTGGAGATCTGGGAAGACAAAACATATTTCTGAGATATTTCTTGTCCTTGGAAGTCTCGAAAACGCCTCGCTTGTCTTCTCCTGCGTTCGAGCCATCCCACCTGAGGGCAGCTTTGCTCTCGAGGTCCATAGGGCCGGGCACGTGGTGTAGGCCGCGCGGTGCTGCAGCTGCTCCTCTGCTCGGGGAACTTTCGCTTTCACCAGCTTCTCAATGACAGGATGTGGTTTTCTGTGTGAATGTAAATGAGAGAGAAGGATCTGGCCCAGTAGGTTTCTAACCCACGTCTAAAATACTCCAGGGTCTTTGGCCGCATAGTTTATCTGGCTTTTTTTCTGCTGCTGTCGTCCATGCTAGAGCTGTGGTGATGACTGAAAGCTCATCAGAACATTTCCTACTGCCTAGAAATTACCCTGCTGCTTCAGGGGAACGCTGATTTACCGAAACATCCTCTCCATGACACTGATTATTGGAGGCATTACAGGAAAAAGTGCAAACAAACAAACCAATAACCTTCAGGGTAGGCAGTTCTGGAAGAGCTTGCCAAGAGGTGCTTCGAGATGAGTGTTTAACGCGTACCTGAATTTATTCATGTGGCGGTGTCACAGCAGAGTTAAGCTGCTGAGTCAGTTGCTAGAGGAGATGCCACATACAGAGGTCTAAATACAAAGTCTAATTCTGCTTTTCTTCGCAAATTAAGGGAATTAAAATTTTAAAAGTAAGAAATAAAGTACTCTGAGAGGAGAATCAGGCCAGCATTTGGTATTTGTGTTCTAAGTGACAGGCATCAAACTTGTGTGAAGACCACGTATGAGAACTGGTGCTCATACTGCTGACATCTCTTCCCTCCTGTGGGCTGGCCAGGTAAAAGGCAGCCCGTGGCTGGAATCACACAGCTGTGTGCATCTCCAAATTGTCAGCGCAACAAATGGGCATAATTTTAAAATCTCCAAAACATGTAAAAATAGCTAGGGTTTGTTTTTCCTCTCCTCTCTCTTTCTGTCTTTCCTTCTCCCCATTTCATGTTTCCATGCTATACACCCTTTGTGATAATCTGATCACATTAAGTAATGACAATAACCTACGCAGCAGGTCACTGCTTCCTCCTTGAGCAATTAGTTATTTCATAATTTTTATATTTTTTTGGAGATACATTTTTTTCTGCTTAAAGGTGCATTTTTTTTCAGCACACACCTTTATCATAGGAAAGAGCAAAGGGACAAAGTGTTGGTGTTCAGAGATTCCAGAAAGCCCACACCACAAGCTTGGTCAATCCCGTGCCAAGTCCTGCATCTGGCACAGGCAGAGTTCACCCTTACCATGGGCACCTGCGTTGGCCTTGCTGGCTACTGCTCAGTGACCTTTCTGGGTTTCTGATCCATATTCATCGGGCACCTTATTCTTAGGGGCCAAGCCTGTGGTTTTGACTTTCAGGTCTCTGTGCAAGCTTGAAGCATTCTTTTCTTTCTCACTCCTGATTCCCATTTGGACGTGCTGTGCCCACGTGGCAGCTCTGGAAACTTATTGCACTAACAAATGTGCTCCCTCCTCTAAATCTCTTCAAACAGACCTACTGCAAAGGCAGTCTTAATGTGACTTCCCATGTAGCGTGAGTGGGTACTGCAGAAGTGAGAGTCAGTGCTGCAATCTCCGTAACAATCTGCACAGGCCGACGGGGGAGCCGGATCTCAGCTCTTCCAAAGGCTGCAGCAGAGTTGCCAGAGAGCATTGCGAGATCCTTTTGTAAGAAAGGCTGCTGTGCAATGGGCACAGCTACGTGTAGGTACGCATTGGGAGACTCTATCGACTCAAAGCCTACGTGCAGACCCTTGAAACGTAGGTATTTTCTCAGGGGAGAACAGCGTGAGTGAAACCTACAGCGAAACCCACAGCCGGAGTGCACCAATGGATGTCACCATCCCATGGCACATCGTGTTGGGGCAGATGGATCCCACCTTCAGAGTCAAAACTCTGGGGAACCCTTGCTTGCCCCACTCCAGTTCCCCCGTGCAGAAAGCGGGTTGCGAGGCGGGATTTGCGAGGTGGATTTCATCTTCAGAGAGCACGCTTCCAGTTCCTGGCCCCGGGAGGACTCCCATTGAGATCCGGGGAGGGATCAAAGGGCTGGGTTTTGCCCTAAGGCAGCCGTGGGGCAGCCCTGCTGTGGGTGATTTAACACCTGCAAATTCCCAGAGCTGGCAATCAAAGGCTGCGTGGCCCCCAGGTGCGAGTGTCTATTTTTTGTTGCCAAACTCGTAAGTTCAAATAGAGTTGGGGAGGTTGCTTTGGTTGTTTTTGTCTCTGATTTTTCTATAGATAACTTTTCTGGTTGTCTCAGTCACATGGATCATGACCTTTTCAGCCTCTAATTAAATCCAGGGGTTACAAAGTATACTGGGCAGGATTTGCAGGTGGTGTAAATCAGAGTAAGCCCACAGAGCCCAGTATCGTGCCCATCACACTTTTTAAAAAGGCAGATGCTTTTTTTTGTGTGTCAGGAAATAAGACCTAAAAGGTCCTGATTCACCATCACACTCCCCTAGGTTTAAGCCAGTACATTTCCGCTGCGATCAGCTACAGCCAAGTCACTGCACTGTCGGGGAGTTGGAGTAACACAGATGTACATCAGTTTTCTTCTGCATTGTCCCGTCCAACTTTAATGATACCCCAGGCATCATGGTTTGAGCCAAAAATGCACTCTTTTCATATGATCTCTAGTTGATGTAGGTTTTCAACATCCCAGTCTTTATACTGCAATATTTTAATTATTGTTTACTTTCTTTAATTACTGTTTTCCTTGCTAATTCTAAATATACATCTTTCCTCTCTCCTTCAAGGTTTTTGGGATTTTTCCAATCACTCCAGTATCAAAGAACGTTTACAGTCTCATGTTTAAGCTTCTCATGTTTGTACTAAAATCTACGCAGCCCCAAGGCCAACGCTCTGGCTGTGTGTTGTAGGTGGTAGGGTTTTTTTTAATGTATATGCTAATCTGTTAGGAAAAAGGTCCTTTGCAGAAGTGAAAATCTTATCAGAAAGTTTGATGTTTACATTTTCTGATTTGGATGAAAACATAAAAAGTGTGGAAAAAAAACTGAAGCTGATAAACGAAATTTCTTCATCTACTTTTTTCTTTCTTTTTTCCTCTTTGTTCTTTTTTTTCCCATGTTATCTCTATGAAAAGGGTGTGAGAAGAAACGTGTAAAAACCAAAGACCTTTCCATTTCATGTTGAAAGAAAAGAGGTTTGTTATTCTACTGAACAGAAGAACATTTGGGAGATTTCGGTTTCCTTTTGGACTAAATATGCATATATGTATCACGGAGGTGAGACGCCCCCAGGCTCCTGAGGCACTTGGGTACTAGTTGCACTCTTCCCATAATATTTTGCAGGGTGTCTTTTGGCTGAAGAACTCAAGGCACTTGCCATGAAGGAGATCTTTAACACCGTGTCTGGTGGGGAAGCGGTGTGCTAATTAAAGCCTGTGAAGTAAGGCAGAGAGAGGCAGCATCACCGAGATGCTCGCACGAGTAGACGTGGACCTGGTCATGCTATCGGCATGTATTAGCAAGAGGTCCTGTGGGTGCCAGGGCCTCTCTGTCTACACCATGTGTGTCGTGGGGTGTTTTGCTTTGGACTGATTTCCACACGGTTGCACTGGCTGGGCAACCTACTGGTGTTTGAACACGTGAGGTGTGTCTCAAGCACCGCTTCTGCATTCATTCCACTGGAAAGAACGGGTTTGTGTGCTGTGGGACTGCTCCGGGACGTGAAATAAAGTGTGGGAAGGGGGAGAAAAAAAAAAGAGATCGCACCGGGGAGTGATGGGCAGCTTTCAGGAACAGCAGAGCATGGAGTCAGTTCTGGCGATGCTGTAGCACTGAGCAGCACTTTGAAGGATGGGGTCAGAAATCTCTTGATAATAAACTTTCTCACGAGGTTTTTGGCAACCTTTGCGTCTGGTCCCAGCTGGAAATGCTATGAGAACATCTTTTCTCGGGGTATTTTGTCACTCCCAATTTCAGACGGAAAGTGGGAAAACATACTTCGGAGAGCTTCAGAAAATGGTCCGGTAAACTGAATCTACAACAGAAGGAAAATGCAGCGGCTTTTGTTCTCTTTAAACCAGTTCACCCAATGCTCCGCAGAAGGTCATCTGAAAGTTACAGAAATAAGAGTTGAAGAAAGCTGTCCAGGCCATGGGGACATCTAATTAATCTCCTTGCTCCTTCGGAGTTATTCCTTCTAGCATGCTGTCTTGTATTTTGTCAGTCTAGTTTTAAACAACCCAGGCAGTAAGCCTTCCGCTTCTTCCCAGAGACGCAACAATAAAACCCAGCAGATCTCACAATTAGGATTTCTTTTTGCTGATATCCAGAACTTTTTCTTCTATATTTTTTTGTTAACTCTTGGCCTCACAAACAAGTTACCCTCCCTGAGCCCTGCTGGTGTCCGTGTGCCCCCTCCTAGCAGGCAACAAATGCAGTTTGGCTTGAACCTTTTTCAGGATGGTGAGGGAAAAATGGACTTTGGGGCTAAAAGTGCCCAGGTAAGGAGTTACCACAGCTCTGCTGACACATGCTAACTTGCCAGCTGATGTATGCCATGTGCACGTCCAGGTTTTTAAATCCAACCCTGACGTTCCCTGGCTTCAAATGCCGCTGTAAATAACAGCTCTGCTCCCGAGGCATTTATATCAGCCGGGCACTTTAACTCAGTGCTCGGGCAGGCCGTACGTGGATAACTTTCTCATACATTGCACCTTCCACCTGCATCGTCACTTTGCTGCTGCCTTGTGGTTTCCCTGCAGGGTTTCCCTGTCCCTCGGGCACCAGCAGCACTGCTCCACGTGCTGCTGTCACAGCCCCTTATGAATGCATGGTAAACAGGAGTTCAGTTTTAGATATATCCATAGCTTTGGGTGACCTGAACGGTGCACTTTCCATACTTCCAGTACTGATTCCCCTAAGCTACTATTCCGAAGTAACACGTTGTGCATTGTTCTCCTGGTTTCCCCGTAGCCATTTAACAGCTGCCCTTTTCAGAAGGACACGCATCAAGCACGCTGTTATCTGCAGATCACTTATGATCAATGAAAAGCTCCTCTGCAAGCCTAACCCGGGATCTCACGATGCAACCAGGATCTTTTGGGCTCACAAATCATTCCCAGGAATCCTGTTTCAGACTGAGCTCTATTATCAATACAAGGGAGCTGAATTTGAGCTGGCGTGTAAAGTTTTCAACAGTTCTTTTACACGACCTTCGGGCTGGGTCTTATTTTCAAAAGTGACTTGGTGCATTTGGGAACCTAAGCAAATTGATTGTCTATCAGATGTGTGTTCCCTTATAATTTAAATGCTTTTGAAAAGGAAAGCTGGGGTTCCTGAGGCACTCCAGGCATTTCTGACAAGACTGCTAATGTTGTTTAGGCACAAATGCAGCACACCTCAGCTGGCGCAGGAGAAATGGGAAAGTACCAAGTTAGATTTTCAAATTGCAGTTTGAGTTTGAGGGGGGTAATGCTCAGGAAAAGTAAGCTGGAGACTAGGAAAATTTGATCCTGAAAGTAGTGAGCATAAATACGAAACCTTTAAGTTTGTTTCTTAACTGTAGTCTCCCTGTAAGAGCCTGAGACACATCATGGCAGCTGCTGTATATCCCCAGCCAGGGACACGCGTGGCAGTGTTGTGGTTTAACCCGGCTGGCAGCTAAACACCACACAGCCGTTCGCTCACCCTCCCCCCTCCCTCTCTGGGATGGGGGAGAGAAACGGGAAAGTGAAGCCTGTGAGTTGAGATAAAGACAGTTTATTAAGACAGGAAAATAATAATAACAATAATAATAATAATAGTGATAATGGTAATAGTATTAACAATAATAATGTGTAAGAAAACAAGTGATGCACAATGCAATTGCTCACCACCCGCTGACCGATGCCCAGCCTCTCCCCGAGCAGCCGGCCCCCCCACCCCGGCCAGCCACCCCTATATATTGTTTAGCATGACGTCAGATGGTATGGAATACCCCTTTGGCCAGTTTGGGTCAACTGTCCTGGGTCTGTCCCCTCCCAGCTCCTGCTGCACCCCCAGCCTGCTCGCTGGCAGGACAGAGCAAGAAGCCGAAAAGTCCTTGGCCTGGTGTAAACACTGCTCTGCAACAATTAAAACATCAGCATGTTATCAGCGCTCTTCTCATCCTAATCCAAAACATAGCACCCTACCAGCTACTATGAGGTACTTAACTCTGTCCTAACTGGAACCAGGACAGGCAGCTAAGGAAGGGCCGGGGCATGGTGACAAATAAGACACTCCATTATATTATGGCACATTTTACTTCAGCCTCTGGCTTTTGCTGTAATGGGCTATTCCTCCTGGTGGTTCCTAATGGGTTTTTATAAATTTGTCTAGTAAGAATGAAATCTTTAAAATATGCCAAAAATACAGCAGAGACATGAAGCTGCATTGTTCCATCTCGCTGTACTGATTTACTCCTCTTTGTCTTGAGTTTCGCCCGGGAATACTATTAAATGTCCTGAAATTGAGGTCAAGAAAGATTTCTGCTCCAAAGTTTTATACTATGTCAACTAAATAGACTCTGATCTTCAATCAAAATGCAATTTTAAATCATTTTCTGTTTCTCAGTTGTGTTCACTGTCGTTCTTCCTTGCTTATATTCTCTCATCAGGGAACGTTGCTCACAAATGGCTACTGAAATGCTGCTGGATAAAACACACAAAAAATACATCAGGAACAACCTTTAGCCCAACTGGGCAAATTAATCTCCCACAAAACACTGGTAATTCCCTTGGAGCTAGCACCGTGTTCATCAGTGTTATGTGTAATTGCCTTCAAGTGCGATTCACATCTGAACTCGCGGTGCACATTATCCTGCACTGCCAGAGAAAAGAAACAAGTCCAGTAGTGACCCCGTCCTACCTAGGAGAATGATATGAAGAAGTACGTCACTTTAACAGATTATTTTTTCCCTTTAGTTTCAAGGCTTTAATTACGCTCTCATCTCTGTGTCACTTTGCACATAGGGAGGAAGGAGCAGAGGCCCAGAACAGGAACGGCAGTGTCCGGGAGAACAAGCACTGCCGTACTTCTGTAGGCAAATGACCAAATCATTCAACTCGCGGTTCAAAACGAGAAATTTATTTTCAGGTTTCTCCATTTTTTGTGCTTAAACTTGCTTCTGATCTTGTGGGGTACTCGTTTCGCTGTGGTTGGACTGCTCCCAAAAGCTGGCGCGACGGCGGGAGCAGAAGCCACGCCGCTGCTGGGAGTTTGGTTGAGCACTGGGCGAGGGGTCTGTGAGCCGCAGCGGGACTGCACCAGCATCAGCAGCTCGTCCCCAGGTCTTTCGGGTTTCTACGTGTCCGATCTATGCGGTTCGATGGCGTTGGGATGCCAGCCCCTCAGCTGGGATGCGGGCATCGTTTGATTTTTCGGCGAGGTACATATTTCGAAGTGGTTCTCGGTGTGTTTTTGTAATTAGGCATATTTAACTGTGCCCTGTTTTACTGCTGTAGGAAGAATCTCATTTGTCAGCAGTTTTAAGCTTTGCCAAATAAAGGCTTATTGGCAAACTGCATTGAGCACTCTGATAATAACCCAACTTTAGAAAACACACACCCTGCTGTGTTGTATTCAAGCCATGGTGCTGTTGAAATTAAAAGGGGAGACAATGCCTGCTTTCAAAAACTAGAGGTTCTTTGTATTCTAATAAAAGCCTAAATTAATGTTTTAAAAGGTTATTGCTATTTTTTACCAGTTAGCTGGCACTGCGTATAAATCTTATTTAGGCAAGGTCCTACTTTATTTCACTGTTTTTAACACGTCAGCTAGTATCATACTGCCACGAATAATCAGTTCCTGAAATTCATTAGTCCAACCCGTTAAATCCCTTTTGTTTAGTTTTAATAGCAGGGTATTTCTGTGAATTCAGGAATCTAATATGTGATGTACGTTCTGACAACACCAGCAGGGACCACAAATATTTCTTACATAACCTAAAGGACATATGTTTGGCTTATGGCAAAAATAACCTCATCATTCCCGTGTTTCAGGTTGAGGTGTCCATGTGAGGTCCTTTTATAAGAGCAGAGTAATAGGAACTATGTATAATTTAATCTTGTTGGCTTTTAATACATTTCCTTCAGCTTTTAAAGAGTGCTCTAGGAAATGGAAAAACACACAGTCAGCTATGAAATTCTATGACACTGATGCAGTCAGGCTATAAAATATTCTTTGCATCTTAATTGCATTTTATATAGCCGTATAACCTTGTGTAATTCTTAACTCTATAAATCCTAGCTTTGCATCCCAATCTGGCAGCTCAGCAAGGGAGGCAGAGGAATGTTTCCCACAGTTCATTGTTCACTTGGATTGTGTGGGCAGAGCGCAAACGTCAGGGCTGTGCAGGGAACTTGCGCTGAACTTTTGAAAACTGCAATTTGCAGACAAAGAATTCCCCCCGTCCCTGCGGATGAACCTGATCCCGCACGCCGAGAGCCGTGTCGGAGCCCTCTCCAAAAGCAGTTGTGGTCTGACGGCCGTTCGAGCGACAGAGCCTGTTTTATGCAGCATGCATGAATTTAGAGGGCAGTCTGGGGGGAAAAATGAAGGTAGTTTTACTGGCGTATGACCGCCAGAACAAAGCAGAGTGCGTCAGAAGCGAAATACCTAGCAGGTGAGAAGTCACGCCAAAGCCGGACTCATTTTTCAGGCACCACCAGCCATGTGAAACATGGACACGGTGCGAGTGTGCCTGCACCGTGACAGATGCACTTGCTGGTACTCTCTGCCCTCTGACTGCCTTCCTTCGTTAAGAGCTGCCGTCTCAGCCTTGTGCTTGCTTCCCTGCTGTAAAATAGAGGCTGGGAACAAGAGACCCAAACGCAGAGAAGGGTCTGTGGCTTAGAAGTGAGGAAAACAGTGGGAGGATCATAAAGCTGTGATGGATGTGATCTGTTCAACTCTGTCACTAATTTCTAATAATAGAAGGTTTTTAGAATGGGTAGACAGAGACATAACAGGATCCAGTGGCTGCAAACTGAAGCTGGATAAATTTAGATTAGAAATAATGCTCTGTCTACACTGCAGCTTGCAGCGCCGCGTTGAGATACATAAACGTCAAATGAGCTAATTCAGATACCCAGCGCGGTCCAACGGCAGCAGGCAGGGAGATCCCGGGTTGATTTAGCTCAGCAGAATAATCGAGCCTGCCCGAGGTCCCTGCTGCTGCAGCACAGCATTCCCAGTGCTTTACCTGACCGAACATCCCAGTGCTTGACCTGCGGTCTGCAGGGGAGGCACAGAGTCCTCGGGAGCAGGCGTAGCTAATACTGCAGCATCTCACCGAGGAGTGCTGAAATTAGTGCGTGGCATGTTGTCTCACACTGCGCGTAGATGTAGACGGATTTTTCCTTGCGGTCCCCTCCTGGCTTTGAAACTTCCGCACTGCTGCATAAAGTGGCTGCTGCTGAGGACCCGTTGAGAAGGACTCAGGGAGGCCAAGCTGCGCACAGGGATGAAAGTTTCTGCTAAATCAGCTGAAACTCAGAATTTCTATGCCCTGGTGAATTTTGGTATTTTAATATTTGGCTTGATTTTAATTCAGAACTCTCTTCTGATTTCTTGTAGTGCTGAAATTCTATAATGCTTCTTGCTTTTGGAAGCACCAAATGTATTGGTTTTGATGAGTTGGTACGTCTGCAATGGAAAACCCTTTCTGACTAAAAATTTCCAGCTCCCCATCCCACAGTATGTATCGAACCTCACGGGTTAATCGCCACTAAGCTCTGTAGGACCACCCTCCACAGGAGGGACTTTTACAGCCTCTTCTAGAGAACAAAAATAAAGAGGAACTTACTTTGGCCTAGAGGGATTAATTGGTACCCTTATTTCACTAGGTTATTTAAAGCAAAGATCTCATTAAACTTTCATTGGAATAATGTTAGACAAAGTAAGTAAGCTGCAGCTGTTGGGGAGAAATAAGAGGTCAGCAAATTACCAGATGATAACAAAAAATAGTATTAAAGTCTGAGAGAGGGAGAATGGAGGGAGACTGAAGTGCAGACTGGAGATTTGGGACCTTTCAGTTCTCCAGTTTTGTACTTGTTGGGCACGTTGGAGCTGATGTGCCATTTGCTCTGTGCAAAATCTGTTGAGCTAAGGAGGCTTTCAGGGGCTGAGGAGACCTCACAAGCCCGCAGTGTCAAAATAAGACCTGGTTGTTCTTGTGGCTCATCACTGAGGCAGTTTGGATTTCTCTGGCCTAATTAGCTGCCGTGTCGGGGATGATTTATGTTCCTTCAGCTCACCCTGCTGAAACCGCTCCGCATCCATCGAGCAGCACTAATGGATTAGTCTTGGCGCCCCCAAAGGGGCCACATGCACGCTGGGGTAAGACCAGGACAGCCTGGCAGCACGGCGAGGAGAAGAGAATAAACCTCTACACCTCGTGTCTTGTCTCACCTGCAGCCTTTATGTTTCTGAAGCTGGGTTTTTGGGAGGTTTTTTTTGGTATTTATTTTGATTAGTCACCTGAAAACTCAATTAGGGAGCCTTTACGTTGGTTTAGCGTGAGGGAGGGGTGGATGATGGTTACCTCCTGTCACTGTCGGTTAGTTTGGGCCCACTTTCCCTGCTGCTTGGGTTGGTGTGACGTGGATTTTGGGTTGCAGGAGGTCAGACTCTGTACAAACAGCCTTCTGGGGTCTTCTCTTCAGTGGTCCAGCCTGTGCTCAGCCTCTCTCGGAGGGTTAAGCAAAGCCCTGGGCTCATCTGCTTGGGGTAGGGCACCCAAAGAGCTGCACACGTGGACTGTCCGCAGCTCTCTGCTGGGCTCTTCCCTGCACCACCCTGTTCCCAGAGGGCTTGCACAGATATGACCACCAGTTTGTGTTCATGAGGATTCAGGGAAGAGAAAGGTTCAAAACATTGTCCTGTTTCAGCCCCGTCTGCCAGCACTGCTTGCAGTACGCAAAGCGAAGTCGCTTATCGTCAAACAACTGGCTAGAAAGATCAGATCTGAAGCCTTAAGATGTAAAGTTGAATTCATTGTTCTTCCTTTGTGGGACAGGAATGCTAATGGTGTCATACTCTGATGCTGCTAAGCTTACTTAATGCTTAGCTGCTGCCAACAAGGAGGGCTCTGCTCCTTTCCCCTTCCCCTGCCTGAGCCCCCCGCCGCTCCCCTTCTGCTGGCACTGACAATTATCTGACCCCACCTGAAAACCTGTTCAGAAAGCTCAGTCAGCAGAACACTAACCCCACGGAAACGAGCAGAGAGCCAACTCAGATCTCCAACCCAGCTCACCCAAGGCCAGAAAAATGCCAATGCACAAGGGAGGGAGGGAGGAGAGGAGCAGGGCCACTTTCAGCGGCAGCTATCATTTAATTCAGAATAGTTTCTCTACAGAGCCACAACCTAAGGCCTGAAAAAGATTGGTATCCTACTCTTACTGAGCCTCCTAGGCTGTCCGGCAGTTCCCACCCTAGCAGCCTGGACACCCTACTTGCTCTTCTGCAAGCCCCTCGCCTGCCTGCAGCCACCAGCCCTTGCCACATCAGCAGATCGCTCCGCAAGGATTCTTGGCTGGGGGACCATCCCAATTTCTACTTGATTTTTTTGTACACCAGCATTGCATTGCAAATGCTGATTAAGTTTTTCCCTGAAGACTCTAAACCCTAACAAAGTCCACTGAAATCATCAGGCTCTTGCAGTCCCGGCCAAAAGAATTTTGTTATTTCTGTGAGTGAGGTTAAAATCCTTGCCTGAAATTTGGCAACTGCTGAAGACCTGCGTAGTATCACAGAAAAGGGAATAAAGTAGTCGTCGAGAAAAGGCAGGAAAATCTGACCTCTGTCAACCAACACCTCCTCTGCAGCCTGTACGTACGTGGAGCTCAGATTCTCGAGTAGGTTACCACAACTGCAGTAACTCTGCCCTTCTGATTGCCAGTAGCGACCGTTCATGTGCACACTCCTGGTTCCTGACAGATACATGGAAATGGGACTTAGCACACCCCGCCGTCATTGAAGTATAATTGAGTGTGAGATAACTTGAATTGCATCCCATTTGCTCAGGTCTGTGAACGCACAAACACGCACAGGCAGAGGTGCCGTGACTGAGCTGACACGTGCCGACGTGGCAAGCTGGGGTAGCTGAATTGAGTCTGAGGTCATACAGATATATCCTACTGGGCGAGAACTGAGTCTGAAGTCATACAGACGTATTGAGGTTGGACTAGGTGATCTCGGAGGTCTCTTCCAACCTAGATGATCCTGTGATTCTGTGATATCCTACTGGGCAAGAACTGAGTCTGAAGTCATATAGGTATATCCTACTGGGCAAGAACCAACATATCTGTAATTGGTTTAACACCGAAGAAACTGCTTTTGAATTGAATTTTGGTATCTTCTAGCTTAGTTTGTTTGTTTTATGAAGGAGAAGGGTGAGAACTGACTTTGTTAGTGGGCAGGTTGCTGCACAGGGCACAGCAGACGGGTAAGAAAGCGCCGCAGCCACGCAGGCAGAGCTAGAAAGGGCTTTCATGGCTGGAAGCTGAACTTAGCCAAATCAGTCTGCATGCCAACTGTGATATATATACACATATATATTGATCTTCATGAGTCTGCCAGTGAACTTACATCGATGGAGGCTCAAATTCTTAGTTGAATTATAATGAAGTGCAATTCCATTAACTTCAGCTGCTCTCTGACATATCTGCATCTCCCTCTCATGGCTGTTAATAGCTTGGTTCTTCAAGAACAGACTTGCTTACTCTGTTGCCTTTGAAAAACAATCCTTGTCCTTGATGTTAGCTCTGTTTCACCTGCAGCAAAGCAGTGGGATTTGCAGGCTAATGCAGTGTGTTCCCAGAAATGCGTATCTGCAGTGAATATGTGTGGAAGGTGGAAGGCTCACACAGCTCACTAGAAGACTTCTTCTTCTACCAATCCATCATATATGATCAATACTTGCCTCTCTTCCAGGTTTTGCATTATTCAGGGAGATAGTAAGAGATACTCTTAAAAAGTTTGGATAAATAGAAGTGGTTTCTGTCTTCTGCCTTTGGCCTTTACCTCAGAAAATGCGCACACAGCACTTGAGGTAGTCCAGCAAGAGAAGCAGAGATGCCTTTGTCCAAAGCTCCTTCGTGTTTGCACCTGTAGTGGTGACACAGCCAGAAGCACCATTTGGACAAGGCAGACCTTCGTTTTGGGTGTGGGTGGTGAACTGGCCGTCCTTGAAGGCCAAGTATGTGGATGACCTCCGTGGAGTCTCTCCAACCCTGGTCCCCTGTGCACCACACCGCGGGGCTTCAGCTGGCTCTGCACGCCGTGGGGAAGACAAACGGAGGGCGGCTCTGACATTTCCCTCTGCTGCTTTTTCCCTTGATTGAGAAAGCAGAGCATTCATGAGTCAGTTCCCGAGCGTTGCCAACCTCGGTCCTTCATAAATCATGAACTGGGCATGTAATATCATGACCTTCGGGGCTTGTAGGGCTCTTTTGGTTTTTAACTCTGCATCTTTTGCCTCCGTGATTGTAAGAGTTTGGGGTACCTTTGTTTCATCGTTACCCATTTAAACAGGCAGTGGTTCCACGCTCAGGAGCGGTCTCAGCTGGGATTGAATCTTCAAATGTAAGGCAGCAAATTGGAATATGTACACAGGCTGCAGTTTAGGATTTCTTCAGCCAGATTTTGGTCTCCTGGCTATTTTTCTAGTCCCAAGCCTGGCTTATGAAATGTTTGGGTTTATGACCAGCCTATAGACATTACAAAGGGACATCTTGTGCAGTTAATGCACTTTTTAATATGTTACAGTCAGTCAGGATTGCAAATACACAAAAAAACCCTACTTGCTGCATTCATAAATGCCATTAGAATTGTCATTTTACCATTTTGCCATTTTGCTATTATGAATCATTAGACTCTAACCATGTAATGCCCATTAGATCATCTAGTTCGTCTCCCAATCCGTGTCAGATTGTTCTCTACAAATATTTTCCTCGTACGAGGTCTTGCATTCAGTTTACTACGTCGTAGACTTTCCACTGCTTCCCTTGGAAAGGAGCGGATCAAGAATACTAGGAAACATCAAATCACATTGAATATGTCATTCCAGACTGTAAACAAACAAAGCTAAAAATAATTTGAGGACCACGTACAGCGGAAAACTTCCACTTCCAAAAAAACAACCAAACAGCTATTCTAAGGGAGCCCTTGCATATCCTTGTACAGTCATAGCCTTTTCTTTGTCAGAAATTTTTTATATAAAATGCAAGGGGAGAAGGAATATGCTAGAAGCTCAGAACATCGGTTTCTCTTGGAGAGACAGACAATGAAGCAGACTTGTAGTTCTGCTGCTTGTTTACATGTCATCCTCCCTTATTGGCAAATAATTGTAAGCAGAATCGAATGATATATATCTTCTGTGCTGAATTCCACTGATCTGATTTAGTTACACCAAGCATAGAGGTTTTGAGTCTGATTTTTAAAACTGTCAGGCGCCAAATGGCATGCTTCACATTAGCCTGCAGTTCTGTACCTAATTTGCATTCAGTTATGCAAATTAAACATTTGACTTGAGTAATCACACACAAATCAGCATGTCTGATGATTTGCACACATGCTTATTCACTTCATTTGCTCAAATAAAGTATATACTCAAACTAAGTAGACAGCTTAGTCCCCAACCATTTCAGCAACCGACCTCAGCCTGAAGCTGATAATGTTGTTTTTTAATAGAGCAGCTGCAAGCAGTTAATATTATGGGCATCCTTCAATAAAATTTCCACTGTGCATTTTTGCGTGCCTTCAGAATCTGCTAGTGATGTACCTGAGGTGCCTGAATGCGTGGAAAGTCAAACACATGGACGTTTGGTAAAGCTGACCTTCCATTGAATTCCTGAAGGTGTGTTAAATCAAGTGGGAGAAAATAACCCTGAGGACTGGTTAAAGATACCCACAGAACATAACCTGGTTTGTACAGATTAAGCAAAAAGTGCATTTACACATATGCTAGTTAGAAATGTGCAAATTTAGCATTTTACTGCAGTAAAGTAAGTTAAAAAAAATAAATAAATAAAATGACTTCTGTAGCTAAATATTCATTCTGTCAATAACATTCCTCTGTTCCAGGAGGTTGCAATAATATGGATTGCTATCTGATGAAAGAAGGTCAAATTTTGGAAGAAAAGTGAAATTATTTACCAAGTGAAGCAGAAAGTGGGGGTTCAAAATATTTTAAATACATTCAGTTCTTCAGGGAAAACTGGCTGTTGGCACAGGCGAAGAAAACTGCCTTGACACACTAATGCTCAACAAATACCTCGTCTGTGAAAAATGCATTTGATAAGCAATGTCTTTTGAAATTAAGATGGTTTTATTATTTCTTTGTGTCCAAAATTGGAATGTAACCAGTTCCTGTAAATTAGACAAATAAGCAGTTTAGGAAATAAACCTAAAAAAAGATTCAAAGAAAATAATATTATTCTCTTGAGGTCACCATAGCATTTAGTGCAGCTGCCCATTCAGGTGGTTTAGCACCAAAGCTGCTTGCCTGCATGGTGAACCCTGAAGGACTCTGGAGGTCTTTCACCACGGGCAGACCATTTTTTATATTACATTCAAAACTCTTCAGGCTTAAACAGGGCAGAGGGTAGGGGAGACCAGGGCCAAACCTGATGGGGAAGGCTCAAACACATTAAGAGAAAGGACATCTGTAGTGAACTGCAGGAAGTTAATTCCCTCCTAAGCTGTAATGGCACTGAGGTCCCTGCTTCTCTGTCTAAGCTAGGATGTATTGGGGCATATTCAGAAACTGAGGAAATGGGCTCTAACTAGTAGTAGCTGTAATTTTAGGGTACTATCATGAGTTAGGTGGTTGAGATAATCCGTCAGCATCCCTCTTGATCAGGTACGGTAAATCAGCAGTGGTCAACATGGCCTGACGATGGCCAAAATAATCCACCGTCAGGAAAAGAGCTACAGGTTTCTCTCCGGGTATACATAAGGCATCTTTATTCACAAACAGACCCTTTCTCAAAAAGTCCAAGATGGTCATGGAAGTGACAGATGGCCCAGGAACCAGGGCCATGTCCCCAGCACCCATCCACACCGTGCCACGCGCTCCCATGGAGGCTGCAAATATTGACGGCTGCAGGGAGCAGAGGAGCAGTAAACATGCAGAAGGCCTCAAATTAATAAAAACATACTATATTAAGCAAACCTGAAATGCAGTTTTTGTTGGCAGGAGTCACGGAGGCACTGAGCACTGCTTGACTCCGAAGGAGGCTGGGAGGCTGCCTGGCGAGAGGCTTGCCCCGTTACCTGTTTACCTCAGACATAACAGCCCCGTTACAAACAATGTGGGCGAGCGATAAGTTGGGCTTTGTTTTGGCCCCCACATTAATCGTGATTAAAAATAGAGCTCTCGGCGGCGGCAGCAGGGAGCAAAACAACAGCAGCATTGTTAGCTTTATCAGGGAAAACAGAGGGCGCGAAGGATGAAAACAGAAGGCGAGCGGAGGAACCGGGAGGAGAAAAACACAAGGGCTGGGGCTCGCTTGTCATGCGGAGGGTAGGGGAGACCAGGGCCAAGCCTGAAAGGTGGAGAAGTCAGACTGACTGACGGGAAGAAATGTGATCTTCAGCTCCAGTCCCGGCTGACACCAGCGGGGTATCGCAGCCAGTTTGCACCACAGGAAGGGTGGGAGATCTGGGGGGCAGCTCAGCCTTCAGTGCGACCACTGCCGTCACATGAAGCTGGCTAAAACCAGTGGGAAACCTCCCCTGACCTCACTTGTGTATACATCCTAAGCCTTTGCTTTCCTAAAGCAGGGTGTGCAAGTAGGAATGGGAGCAACAGCAGAAATGTGGCTTCTTAAACGCAAGTAGAGCACCAGCCTGTCCCGTTTTGGAGCCTCCCTAAAAGCGATTGTAGCTTTTGATCAGATGGTACAGAATAGGATTCTCCCGCTGCAGCCAAAGAGGTCGATCTGTGTGCTTATTTTTAGTGCAGAACAATAATATCTGTTTTTACCCGTGCTTCAAGTTTAAATGAAGGTTTTAACCTGTCGGTATTTAGTGACTGGAGATGACAAACCTGTTCTTAGATCACCCATTCCCTCCTTCCATTTCAGAATTACACAATTACAACTAAATCATTCGGTGTTTTCAAAAGTGAAGCGCTGGAAGTAAAATCTCATCCCCAGTGGGATTTCCAGTAACAACATATCCATCAGTTTCAATGGATTTCACCCAGGGGAAATGGCATTCCAGCTTATTCTGAAGGACGTGGCTGAGCTGATCTCTAAAACATGAAGACTGCAGCATCGTGAACTCAGTCTCAGATCCGTGCAGATGCTTCGGACAGACCAGAGCTTATGTCTTCTCGTGGTTTGTTTCAACACTGACACGAGATAATTTGGGCTTAGTAATGAGAGAGGAGTTTGGGAGCTTTCATGTAAACAGTATGGGACTGTGTATGTGCTAAGGTGACCTAAATTTGGTATCCTGTGCCTGTCTTGGGACATTTCTTAGGTCAAGTGTTTTACATGGCAGAGTCCAAACGTAGGCGTGTGAGGCCTTATTTTGGCATACAAGACCATTTCAAGCCAGTTAGATGTCTCTGATGTTCCAAAATGGGGGAAAGTTGTTGTCTTCATCTGGAGCTATTATTTTATGAAATGAAAGCACACCTCTCACTCATTGAAACAAAAATGTTCAAGGAAATGTAAATATCCACTAAGTTGCTCTGCTTTTGGAGTAAAATCACCCGTGTCTGCAGGAACAGATGCCTTCATTAATACTTATTAATGTTACACTTCACCAGAACCCAGTGGTCTTCACCAGGTGACAGCTCAGTTCTTCTGTCTCTGATATAAGCATATAATAAATGACATTTGCAGGTGAGAAGAGATGAGAACCCCAAAAATTTATTGTATTCCTTCCCAATGTATTTTCTAAATCTTCAACACCAAACTGAGAGCAGTTTGAAATGAACAGAGCTAGCAAAAAAAAGGGATTTTTCATTTCGTACGCAAATAAAAATATGTGACTTAAAAATTCAGAGTAATCACAAATTAGAAAGTAAGAAGTCTGGACCAGCTAAGAACAAAGGTTTGCCTGGTTCTGTATCCTGTCGCTCTTAGTGGTCATTAGTGGAAAAGCATAATAATCAGATGAGCATACATTACATTTCCCCAGGATGCTCTCCCAGCCTCCATCCATCTCTGGCTAAGCATCAATAAATGGTGTCTGTGCATTTAATAGCTTGAATGGATTTTTCTTCAATGAATTTGTCCAGTTGCTTTCTGAACCCATTTAAACTTCTAGCATGTATAACGTCTTGATAAATATGGCCCCATAGCTGTACTTCACATAAAGATCTCCTTGTTTGCTCTTACCTTGTCGTGTGTTCATTTTACGTGATGTCCTCCAGCTCTTGCATTGGAAGACTCATTGGTCATTGTTCACCTTCTCCACACAACACATTTTATATGCTTACATCATATTCGCCCTCAGTTTTTCCTTTCCTGGGCTGAAAAGTCTTAGTCTATTAAACTGATCCTTCTGTAGAACCCGGTGTTTTGATGTTGTTTTTGTTGTTGTTTGTTTCTTTGTTTTCCTTTGGCTGTCCTTTTTGTCCTTTTCTGCATATTTTTCATTCTACTATGTTCTTTTTGAGACAGGAGAATGAATTTTAACAGTGGCAGCACGATGTGACTTTGCTTTGCTCTCTGTTCCTTTGCTGGCATCTGGCTTGCTGTCTGGATACTTGCACTTGTGAGCGCTGTGAGATGGCCTTTATAGCACCGTCTACTCTGACCTTGGCTTCTCGTTCCCAGGAAGTAAGCCTGCGTGTGGAGCCCATCCCCGTAGGCAGAGTAAGGACAGTTTTCCATGTGTTGGATTTTATATTTGTCTACACTGAATATCATCTGTTCTTCTATCACCCAGTTGCTGGAAATCTGATAATTTCTTCGTATCCTTCCACTGCCTTTTAACCAATGTCGTATCGATGTGAAGACCTTCCCTCATACCCTACAACAGCTCAGTTTATTAAGCACCTCTAACAAGTGATCTTGCTGAGTGCCTTTGGGCACAAGCTTTCCAGTTAAGCTATGTCAACTGAATTCCCCGTGGCCACATGCTTGTTATCTCCTTCAGAAAACCTTACTAGAGTCATGAAGTACAACTTTCCTTTGCAAAAGCTGAGCTGGACTTCTGCAGTATATCCTATTTATCCAGGTGTCACCTTAAGCTACTCTTTAGTATTCTTTAAATTTTGTTATGTATAAAATTTGTTTGGTATAAGCATTTTCCCTAGTACTTTTTTTTTAAATGGATGCCATATTTGCCACCTTCTGATGCCAAACCATCTTCAGCCAAAAGCTGCACACTATAGTTAGCAGTTCAGCTAAATTGAGATAAAAGTAGAAAAATATAGATTTTTTTTTTCCTGGAAAAGAGTTTGGTTTTGCAAGATTCTGAATGATCTGGCATTTTAGTTTGCTTTTAATGCCAATCCATATAACATTTAGTGATTATCTGCTAGTTTATCTTTCTGCAGTTTGACAGATTTCATGATAAAGGAGCTTGGCCAGTCAAAGAGCAGAGAGGCTGACCTGTGCTGAGAGCACTGGCAAACCTGGAACGAAATGATGAACTCAAAAAGGAAGGGTACACTTGAAACAAAGTTAAATAAAAGCTAACAAGAAATAGAAAACTTGGAAAGAAGCAAAATAAAGCACTCAATTTCATTTTTGAGTTATTCTCAGCATTTTTCCATTTCAAAGAAGTCACTCAGTGAGAGCGCAACTTTGCCATAAATGTTTTTACCGCTGTTAGAACTGAGCTTGTAAGAAAGCCGCATGTTCAGCAGTATCTATTACTCATCAGGGATGTTGTATATTTAAACTGACGTAGGACTGTGCTACAGAGGCTGGAAACATTAAATAACATGCAAGTTTGCGTTTCCTTGTGAACATAATTGCCTGACCTCTACAGCAGATGCAATTTGCCAAGATTTTCTTAACAAAGGCAGTGACCTTAGTTTACTGCATCATATGAATGCATTGAAGCTTTGGCACTGACGTATGCTACATTCCCTTTCTTTCCTCTGCAGTTTTGCCTATTGTTTAAGTCACTCGATTTATGTGAAGCCCAAAAGAACCGGCACAAACTACCTGTTCCACCCGATGTACCACACACATTGATTCGGCTAATATTGAATTACAGTTCCTTATTTTAAGAAGCTTTGTCAGTGTGCAGTCCCGTGGCCGTGCCAGCTTCTCCTTCGGAGTGCTCTTTATGAAGTCAGGCTGCTATAAGGTCATACGACCAGCAGCCCCGTGGGACGGTAAATAGCACTGCAAACCGTATACTGTTAATTATTTAACATGTCTTCAGATGAGTGATTTGAACTGAACCGTCTCATCTTTCACAGCTAAATAGTGAAGATGACTCAAAAGCTTTTATGGCCCAAATCACCCAGGGTAATTTACCTCTGAAAACTGAGACAGTAAAGAAACAGAAAACGAAGCTGGGTTTCTTACAGATTTTAGTCCTTTGTCCCTTTGCATCCCCTCTTTTTACCAACCACGATGCACCTAGCTCCTTCTGTGTCCTGTAACATCCTCACCAGGCAGAAGATGTCAGATGCCAGCTGGGTCAATTTGTCACTGTGCCAGTCTCTGCTGAACAAACACGTCTGGGTTCAGACAGCATCTCCCAAGTCTGCATCCCAGGTTGTATTTTCTCCTCTTCCCAGCTGCTAATTCTCATGCAATGTGTAAGAGCCTTGTTTCTCTGAGACTTCTGCTGGTCTGTCACATCTGACTGGAATTGGCTCGGTGTTGTCAGGGCGAGGAGGGAAATGCTATGGAGGGCAGAGACCCTAAGCAACTAAAGCTCAAATAGCATGGTGAGCTTCCATGTTCATCATCTCGGGACATCAAATGTCCCCAGTTCTAATCATAGAGCCAGGAACACACTATTTTAATATAACAGTCATACATAAGAGTGGATGAAAGCATGGGTGCATCATGCAAGGGTTCACAAATTACAAACTTCACGTATAAGCTGCCCCTTAAAACTTGAGGGTAGTGAAGATCTGCCTCCACAATACAGAAAAACAACCTCTTGGGGCCTACCATGCTTTGTTCCTTCAGTTCATTCATTCTTCTTCAGTTCTCTGGGGTCTCGTTGCAGATCTCTGCCTTCAATGTTTTCTGTTTCTAATATGCCTCAAACTGAATTATACACCGTCTGTCACTGTCACTCACCTCTTCTTCATTCTCTCAGGTGGGTCATTTCCTTCTTTTCCCATATCCTTTAGAGTGTTTCTTTCCTTCCTCGTCCAACCTTCTCATCATCTTCTCTTTTTATCTACTAGCTTTTCTCCCCAAGGCGCGTCAACCATGTTGTTGGAAAGGCAAGTGGGACTGCTTGAGTGGGCACCTTTTAACTCAGCCTCAGATCTTCCAGAGGAGTTTAGACAGCTGCTCAGCTTTGATACTTAATCCCCACTGATTTTGAGTAGGATTTAGGGACCTAAATCCTCTGAATCTCTGGTCCCAGGTCACAAACATTGTCCATCCCATACTGGAGCAGCAAGACTCACTGATGTGATCTCGCAAAACTTACGCTGTTAATGACAGAGGTGGCCAGTGCATGTGGGCACTCTTCACTGTGCTCCTATCACCTGCTTCCTAATTAAATTGCAGTTGTGCTGATTGGCAGGGACGTGCTTGGGCCTGAAACCACGATAAAAAGCTGATGGGGGAAAAGGCTGAGAGGAGAGAAGGCAGAGTGATATGGAAACCTAGGCACTATGGGGATGTAGGACTGGCAGTTCGTGAGTTGCCCAAATTCGCTGGTTCTCAGGAGAATTAAGTCTCCACGCACATCCTTCTCCCCTGTGCTCTCTCCAATGCTACAGCTACTGAAGGAAACTGTGAGTAGGAACACAGATTTTCCAGTCCCCTTTGTAGGAATGACCCACTTAGCAGATGATACAATCAGGGTATTTACTCTTTCTTGCCACTTCCAGTAAAGGATGTTCAAAAGCGAAATGGCCATTCATTGAAATGCCCAGTGTCCAAATCACCCTGCACAAAGGAGCTCGTCTTGTCCTCAGCAATCCTATCTGCTCAGGTGCAAGGCTAGTGCCTGCAGCAGCTACCAGTCCAAATACAGATGTGGGGCCTAGGAAAGAAAGAAAGAAAAGAAGAAGAAAGAAAGAAAGAAGGCCATTTCAGACAAGCCATAATGAGCCCAAGCAAGTTTCAAGTAAATTAATTGTGGAATGACACAGTGTAAGATTTTGGCCTCCTAAAATGGAACATATTCCTTATAAAATGGGCATGCTGTGCAGCTCTCTGACATTTCCAAGTGAAACAATAGGACCACTAGAATGGAAAGTCTGCAGGAACGGCAGACAAGGAAAGGAAGTTTAGGTTGAACAAAGGTTTTGTTCATTTTTACAGCCCCTAGAGGAAGAGCAGTGCTGTACAGAAGCTGTTAATGATGGGCTGGATTGGACGGCCGAAACTGGTGCCAAGATCTAAATGTGTTTTTACTCCAAGCTCCTCCCCAGCTGTCCAGATACCCCGCAGAACTTCCAGCTGGTGTGAACCCCACGGGCTGCTTGGGCCAGCAAAAAGAAAGTGGGGGGGGGGGCAACCCTGCCCGCTGCTTGCACTCCTCCTCCTGGCTTGATAACTGCAGTTCTCTTGCATGAAATAGCAAATCGTTGAGCTTTGTCTGAAAAATTTGCAAGTTGACCTAAACTCTCAGGTTCTAGGAAGTAACTGTGCCTGCCGAGGGTTTGCACAGGTAACTATGGCAACTCTCCTTCTCCATTAGGCTTTGAACGAACTGTTCTTAAGTGAAAACAGCTTCAGCCTACCATTGCCGTTTAATAAATAATCCACCAGCCGAGGAGAATTCGGGCTCAGGAGAAGCTGTGCTCCCTTTCAACTAGGCACTACTAAGAGCTGGAAAAATGCAAAAGTGAAATTCAGCAAAGCCGTCTGCAGAATTTCCATGACATGACTTTGTTCCTGCGGCATGTAAACAAATCACTCACGCTCACCCCCCCCCCGGCTCCGCGGAGGGGCACGGGGCTCCGAGACGAGCTCCTGGCTGCTGCGTGCTGAGCAGGTAAATGCAGAATCAGAGCTCGTGATCTGCTTTTGCTCGTAATCTCCCTGCTGTACTTGAAGTCATTTCTAAGCCGTATGTCATCGTTTTAGGTCTTTGTATTAGGCAGGGAGAGAAGGAAACAGGAGAGAAAGCGGGCAGCTCGTTTTGAGATTTGTCATTCGGGACTGACAGCGCGAGGTTCAACCTGCTTAGTTCTGCGATATGTCAAAGTGCATCAGGGTCAGAAAATAACACTGCACAGTTCCTGAGTGGGGATGATGTTTACAGGCTTTTCTTTTACAAGTTTGAATTCTGCCAGGGACATTACACGAGAACTTACAATTTGTTCTTTATAACTAAGAGCCATTTTGAATAGTTGCCAGGCAGTCGGGGCCAGGTTCTTCTTTTAAGCTCTGAAGCAGTAAGGTCTGTCCTCGGGGCCTGATATGAGTTTTCCATTGACTTCAGTAAGGCTCTGGCCTACTAGGACCTCTCCAAGGCATAAAGGTGGGACACCTTGGTCAACAGAGGCCTCGTTTCTCCTGCCTGTCTCTGCGGTAGGGTGAAGGAGGGCTGGCAGCTTCTCCCAGCAGCTTGCCAGAGCATTTTGAAGCCTGAGGCACCTCTGTTCCAGCACACACGTTGTACATGGCTTTGAGAAGGCCATACGACCCCTACTTCACAAGGTAGGATGGGCAGAACAGTGTATCTAGAAGCGCTGTCAGATAAATAGAAGAAAACCTCTGGGGGCTGTGTTCCTGGCGGCAGCTGAGTACCCTCCATCGGGAGGGAACAGGCCTTGCAGATACCTGACAAAGATCTAAGTGTTTCAAAGCCTGCCTTCAGCCCAGTATCCTGACCTGCGAGGAGAGGCCTCACCCCACCTGTGACCTCCTTCCCCTCATGCTTTCTGCAAGGAAAACGAAGGCACTGAGGGCCACAGTGTGCCCTTTCTTCCCTCCCTGCCCTCTCCCTGTATGAATCCCATCCAAGTTTGCTTGCCAATATCCACTGGTTTCTGCCAGCACAAACAGTGGCAGAGGGCCACAGGGGCTGCAATTCCACTTATGAGGAGAGGAACAATAAGAGATCAGTTTGGTCCAGAAAGCACATGGAAGTGGCCAAAATGGAGGCGTGAGCAAAGTGAAGAGAAGACCTACAGAAACGCTACCTGCCTGGCCCCTCTGAAGTGCTGCAGAACCATGATAGGGCCTCCTCTGCCTTCCCCGGCTCCATAGTCTGGGTGGAGACGGGCAGCTCAGATCCTTTTCATTAGAAATTGTCATTAGGAAGATGTATTCCACCCTGTCACATCTCTGTTTTCGTGGGATCTGTGGGATCCTGAGATGAAGATCAAAGCTTGCAGGCTCATAGACGCTATCTGGTTATTGTCAGCGAGGCTGGGATGTGAAGTAATTAAAAATAACTCCTTTTGCCACTACCCAAATAACTCAGTAGGGTTGAGTGACTGTAACCCAACTTGGCCTTTTGTCATTCTAAGTGCCGCTATTACAAGGCTGCACTTTCACGATTTGTGGAGAGCAAATTCCCCTCCAAACAAAGGCCAAAACACAGCCAGGGCCTTGTGCACGTCTTGGGGAGAGCGGAGTGCGGTGGCCATGCCTGGTTCCTCTGCATTTCTGGGGGCCTCTCCCACCGGGGCCACCTGAGCACCTTCCACCCAGAGCCCGGCCTGCAGTAAAGGAGTGAAGATTTATCACTTCAAAATATCAACATTTGGGCAAAGTGTGTCTTTTTAGGTGGGAGATGTTTTTCAATCCTTACTAAAAAAAAAAAAAAAAAAGAGGAGGGGGAGGAAGGGGAAAGAGATTCAGAGTCTAAGAATCCAAACACTTATATGTCTTAATTAAAGGTAAACTTTTGCTTTGGGGTGGCTGTGGTTAGAGCAGCAGGCAGAGACCTGACAGCACAGACTAAACGGAAACAAAAAAGGCTCTTTTTTTTTTTCCCAAGCATTTTTTTTTTCCAAGGCCCCAGTCTGAAATGGCTTTGAAACTGCAGACACCTTCATGTAAATGTTCTTAATAAAGAAAAAAAAAAAAAGAAAGAAAAAAAGAAATCCACTGCAGGACATTTGTAATCCTTCTGATTTAGATGTTTTAATAATGTGAGAGTTTATCTTGGAAGATGGTGGCTGACCTGGAATTAAAGCTACGGCTTTGCCAACGTAAGACTAAAAGCTCAGACAGAAGACTTAAATATCATAGTGTAATATGCATCCGTTCATATACATACACATACACAGATGTATACACATATATGCATGTGCTACATAAACACATTTCTAAATAATCACCAGCTTCCTTTAAAAATTATTTCAACCCAAATTAAGGTGTAGACAAAATCTGATTGGCTCAGACACTACAGAGTGGTGCCCCCATGATATATTCATTTCCTATTCTGGTGTAGTTAATTGGGCATTTCGATTTAATTACCTCAGTCAATAACACTTTCGGTTGAGTGTCTTAAGTGTTCATTTAATTTACTGTAGATTTAATAAGGCAGCGGTTGTATGCTAAAGCTGTTAACCATCTGGATGGGCTGCAAAGCCCATCTCTTCTCTTGGGTAGCTGGGGCCTGATCCAAGACACACTGATGTCTACAACAGTCTTTCTGTTGACTTCAGGAGCTCCAGGCTAGGGCTCCTTGGGGAGTAGGGAGATGGGTTGCAAAGTATGTAGGCAAATGCCTTTGGCTGTGGGCTTCCTGGCTGGCATATGTGAGGGAGGTTTCAAGATGCCGTTTCTTTTCTGTAGACAATTTTATAAAGCAATGATAGCAGGAAGAGCAACCCATGACTTGGAGCTTGGTAATTGTTGACTGTGAGACAGATCCCTTCTGGTTTAGGACTGAAAGTGAAATTTCAAAATGTTCCTCAGCTTGGGAGAGGATACTATGAGCTGGGTCACACCTAGGAAAAGGTAAAATAAACACACCAGTTTGACAAGCCCCATCCAACTGAGTGATATATTTTACTCTTGCCGTGAGGTCTGGCAGAGCTGTTCACCCTCCCTCCACCTTGTATGAATCACAAGCTCATGCTCTGGGCCAGGAAATATGCAGGCCTGCATGTTTTCAGATCTCCAGTGTACTGGGGAGCAGAAAGAAGCAAACAGCATTAATCAGCACTGCCTCTCTTGATTTCAGAGGCTCTCTTAAATGGATGCATATTTAGTTTAGGCAAAGGATGATATAGTATAGGGTTGTGGTTGTAAGATCTGAGGACCGGCCTGTCTTGTCTGTCTGCACAGTCCTATGTACTAAGCAGGCTTTGGTAAAATGGTAAAATACCACAGTACTGGATGGTTTAGAGATATGATAGTGCCTAAAGATGCTGGTAGATATTTGGGGGAATTTCCTGGAACACCTGGGTTGGGAATGGCCAAACATCACATGTTCCAATATCTTCACAAGACCGAGAGCCTTGTGACACAAACTATGTGCCTTGGACAGATGAGAAGAACTAGAGAAAGAAGAGTGGAGTTTAGGCAGAGGATGAGTGCCACTAATCTGCCATGGGACAGGCAGTAAGACAGTGTTTTGGGGAATCCCAGAGTAGCCCATCCATGTGGGCCATGGTGTCCCTATTCCTTGTTTCTTCCTCCAGACCACGGTTGGGGTTATCCAGCAGCCATCAACACCTTACTGCCAGTTATATGGTGTTGTCCAGACCCAGGGCCATAGCTGACTGGCTTGCAACCTGCACATAGGAGCCATAGGTTGGCCACAGCTGTCATTATCCTTTCATGCTTTCCCAGTGATTTACTGCCTCCTGCCTCCTGGCACCCCACAGGTTTCTGCCTCCTTTCCAGACATCTCCTGCTTTTAGGGGCCACAGAATTCCGTGCACCCCAGGCCTGAAGCCAGGCTGTGTTTAAAAACAAAGCAGCAGAAACATCCGCATGAACAGGACTCCATGAAATTGAGTGGAGGGAAATTCTGCTGCTGCAGAAAGTAGGCAAAAGGCAACTGGAGATGAATAGGCTGCCTGACAGTTGGCAGACACGCAGGCTGTCTGCCATAGATGGTAATATAGGCACTGCAACAATTATGGCATCTAAAGTCAAAAAAGCAATAAAAAAGCTTTAACCTCTGCTATCCGGGAAAACAGGCTTTGGTTCCAGATGCATTTGGTAGGGAGAACCCTTTGCAATGTTTGTGACAGGCAAATGGTCTAGAAAGCTCTGCCAAGCTGTGTTAAGGGCGAGGAGTGCCTGGGTTCATCCTTTATTTGTACTAGTGACACATCAAGATTAAAAAATTATATTACTGCTATTATTATAATGATATTGTTATCACTACTGTTATTTTCTTAACACATCAATGGAGCCTGGGCAGCTGCTCTTTATTTCTTATGTGAATGCAATCTGCGTTTAGATTTTTGTGGAGATCAGACACCAGACACATTCCTACATTCTTGTCCGATGTTCAATATTTTTCCATGAGTCAAGGAGAACAAGAATGGGCATATTGTGTAAATGCAAAACTCTGCCTTTTTAAACTGACACGATGAATTTCAGCCCTGCCTCTTTGTCTCTCTCCTTGGAGCAGGGGCTTTTCAGCCTGCCAGATTTTGTTACTTACTATCTTTGAAAACAGAGGGAGGAAAAAGTCAGCCCTTGTTAATTCATTGTCCCAGACACCTAGCAGTGTGGTATCCTTAAGGACTGCTTTTTTTTTTTTTTTTTCTCCTGAGATGGTGAAGAGCTGTTGCTTTCCTGCCAGCTCCATTGTGTTCTCTTAGCAAAAGCCTGCAATACTAGAGGCACTTTAAAAATAAGCGAGGAGTCTGTTGCAATAGACATCCAACAAAAGTTCCTGCTGCAATCCACTCTTCCAGTAAATGCTGGTTCATAATCCAGATTTAGGGCTTTGGGACTGGTTCATTATAAAACACTATTACAGGTCAGTTTTTTGCATCTGTTACAGCAACACTTTTACATTGAGAAGGACATTTATGCAGACAAATACTAGTTTATAGGGGGTCCCTGGAATTTGAATTCCGCTTAGGAAAATAGGCAAAACACTCTTCTACCTCTATTTTTTTTAAAGTGCTAGTGAAAGGTACCTGTTTGATGGCTGAAAGACTTAGCTCATCTGTACCCACCAGAGCAACAACTGCCCTGGAGACTGCTCATATTTGGTCCACATCCCAGGCAAGTCTTCATGGCCTGCCTTTCTAAAGCCTTTTCCTAAGTACAGACCACCACAGAGAGAAGCATGTGTGCAAATTAAGATTTTTTTCCTAGAGATCTTTGAATTTTTTCAGATATTTTAATAGGCTACAAAATGCTTATTCCTGCAGAATAGATGCGAACAAATATGTCTCTACCAGAGCAAGTCTAGTCTAAGCAATACACAAGTGAAATTTCACTGAAGTGCTTCCATAACTCTGACTATTTGACTGGTCTTTCTGAGAGTGCTAAGTCACTGAGTGCCCTCTGAGCATGTTTGACCCAGAGCTTCCTAGCTAAGCTTTGGCTTTTCAAAGAAAGGGGAGCATATGAAGAGTGAAAGGAACTAATTAGCACCAAGAATGATGTGGTCATTTGTCCACTCTGAACCGGTCTGCTACCTCTGGAGTTTCATACACAGCAGTTTGCTGTGCAGCCTTTTGGCTGGAATGATTTCTAGTCACCATTAACTGGTGCTGTAAAGGTGAAAGGTTTCACATCAGTTATTAAAATGGAAAATTATTTTTTATCCAGTCTAGTGTTTTCTAAAGTATATTGGATGCCATATTTTGACATTTAAAGAGATATCTGCTTTTCAGAGGTGCTGAGTGTGCATTGATGTCTTTTGGAATTTAGCTGGAAAACAGGTCTCATTATTAACATGTTTGTCATTGTCTAAATGAATGAAGAAAGTTTTTCAGAAAAATATATCAAGTGCTTGTCATGGACCCTTATAGTCAAGGGGAGAAAGCCAAAGTTCAGCAAAGTCCATTTAAAAACTTAGATATTTCTATGGTCTTTAGATGGGGCTTAAAGAAAGTCATCATTTAGCAACTCTGCTTCATCTGATGTGGAATCAATTTGCTTGGTCAACCCTTCGATTTTTTGTTATCAGTTAAGAGCTACTGATCTGATGCTTTCTGTGAATGATTAAGACAGAACAGAAAGAATATCCCAAGCTGGAAGGGACCCACAAGGATCATCGAGTCCAACTCCTGGCTCCACACAGCACCACCCAAAAATCCGACCCTGTGTCTGAGAGCACTGTCCAAACACTTCGTGAACTCTGACAGGCTCGGTGCTGTGACCACTGCCCTGGGGAGCCTGTCCCAGTGCCCGACCACCCCTGGGTGCAGAACCTTTCCCTAACCCCCAGCCTGACCCTCCCCTGTCCCAGCTCCATGCCGTTCCCTCGGGTCCTGTCGCTGTCCCCAGAGAGCAGAGCTCAGCGCCTGCCCCTCCGCTCCCCTCGTGAGGGAGCTGCAGGCCGCCATGAGGCCTCCCCTCGGCCTGCTCTGCTCTGGGCTGAACAAACCAAGGGACCTCAGCCACTCCTCATGCATCTTGCCCTCCAGACCCTTCACCGTCTTTGTAGCCCTCCTTTGGACTCTCTCTAATAGCTTTTTGTCCTTCTTATATTGTAGCACCCAAAACTGCACACAGTACTCGAGGTGAGGCTGCACCAGCACAGAGCAGAAGGGGACACTCCCTTCCCTTCCCCAGCTAGCAGTGCTGTGCTTGATGCAGCCCAGGGTAGGGTTGGCTGTTTTGGCTGCCAGGACATGCTGCTGACTCATGTTCAACTTGCTATTGACCAAAATCCCCAGAGGATTCCTCAAAGGGTTCCTCAGGACCACTCTCCAGCCTCTCTTCCCTCAGTGTGTGCAGCATAATCCACAATTATGCTGTCCCAGGTGCAGAATCCGACACTTGCTCTTGTTAAACTTCATGTGCTTGGTGATTGCTCAGCCTTCTAATTTGTCAAGATCTCTCTGCAAGGCCTTTCTACCCTCGAGGATAGTGGTCTAATCTGTGAAGATTAGACTTTCTACCTTCGAGGGAGTCAACAGCTCCTACCAATTCAGTATTGTCCTGAAATTACTTAGTATGCATTTGACTCCTGTCTCCAGAACATTTATAAAAAACATTGAAGAGTACTGGCCCTAAAACTGAGTCTTGGGGAACCCCACTAGTGACTGGCCACCACCCTGCAATCTGCATACAGATCTGCACTTCTCAAGTGCATTGTCATTTATGGTTTTCACCTCCTCCTCCTCCCTCACCTTATGTGATCTGGAGACAATCACACTTATACATTTGCTCCATTCACACTACATTTAAAGTTTCTCAGTTACACGCTACCAGATAACATACGGATTTGTCTTAGAGATGAATAACAAAAAAATGATAAGCAGTGAACAAGAAGTTGCCAACTACACATAAGGTAAAAAACGGGAGCTGTCAAACACTGGAATGGGGCCTGGAGAAGTTATGGTGTCTTCATCCTTGCGGGTACTCAACATTCGCCTGGACGAGGTCCTGAAGGTATCTCTGCTTTCAGCAGGGCCTAGATGGCATGATCCAGAGGTCCCTTCACAGCTCTGTCATTTTATGATCTTAAATGCCTTCTAAGGAACTCTCCACTAATGCTATTGCCACAATGCTTGTATTTTCTTTCTGTGATTAGCATGGTAAATGAATAAGTAGCAAAAGAACTCTTTACTATATTAGTGGCCTACAGTGATGGAATTTAAGACACCCGGCTATGGAGCTATATCATTGCAGCGGGTTTCCTCTGCATGACTCTTGGTGGGGACTTACTCCAGGTGACTGGATTGCCTTATCAAAGCCAGCAGAGCCGCTGAACAGTTGTGCTTCTGCCCACACCTGGTGTATCGTGGAGGTGTAGGGTACAGAAGTGATGCAACAGCAAGCTCTGTGGTAGTCAAGGGATCCTTAGTGTTCTTGGCTGAGTCATTTTCACTGTGTAGCCAAAATAATGCTGGTTTTAGTGATGTTTGTGATACCTGTGTCCAGTGGGTTCTTTTGTCATGGCTGTATTGTTTCAGGAAAGCAATGCTATTCCGCTCAGCCACTGCTGAACAGGAAATTTTTCTCATTCTGATATTACAAAGCCAGGGATAACCATTTACTGTAGAAACAGGCCCATGGCTGCTGTGAAGGAAAAAAGGACTTCGAGAATGCCTGTTATCTTGGAGAGGCTCATTTTTCAGTGCTATTTCTGTTTGCATGAATTCACACAATACATGATTGCTTCACATAGGGAATAAGCCATATAGGAAGCATCAAGTGTTATGAATCCGCTTCCATCCCACTCACTGAAAACTATTATAGTAGCCAGAAATACCTGTAAGTATTTTGGTGTCCCTCTGTGGTTTACCACCACAGAAGATGTAATGCATAGCTTGCCCAGAACTACCAGGAGCATCCCACAGTGACTCCATGGAACTTAGTGCTGAGTCTAGGACCAACTATCCCCTTGAAGAAAGCTGTAGTCAGGAGAACAGCGTACAGTACAAAGGCTCCTTGGAGACTAGACAGCTGCAGAGACGTGAGCCTGTGCAGCAGGGGATTGCACTGACAGTCTCAGACACTGGCATCACTGCTCAGAGCCACAAACCACAGTGTGTGCTCAGCAGCAGGGTTTTGCGTCGGATGGGCAGGACGAAGGAGCTGAAAGGCTGCAGTGTGCAAACGGCATCACCTCATCACTGGGGAGGTTTGCAAATCCTGCCTCAGTGCTAACTCTTTGAGCGTCTCCTCAGTCCATTTGAGGGTTGTGCAGTACACTGTCATTGTGCCCGTCTCCTCCAGACAGGCCAAGGCACAGCTCTCATGTTCTTTCCCTCTTTCATCCCTTTCTTGCAACCAGATTTGATCTTCACATTATTTTCCTACCTATCAAGGAATCAGGGGAATGCTTGTCAATGTTGGATTTTAAACCATATGATGATGGCATCTGGTGCAGGATCAACAGCTCTTGAGATGCACGAACCCTATTGCAATGTCATCTTCTTTGTGAAATACCTGGTATTGTCCACAGGTATTTGCACATACAAAGCCCCTGGGCTTAGGCCTGTTAGGGTTGTTGGTGTATATTTCTGACACCACTGCTCTGCTCTTTTTTTCCAGAGGTTAAGAGCCCTTGTTTTTGCCAAATCAAATCTTTTTGCAAAAGCCAAGCTTTTGCTAGATGCTCTGTGCTATAGAATGTTCTCTTTGAGAGAAAAAGAAAGCCAGGAAACTTATTTTCACTTTATTCAGAGACATCTCTATACATTTGACTTGTCTATTTGTTGAAACATCTTTCAATTCTCATCTCCACTCCTCTTGATGTTTCTCACATTCCTTTTAAGCATCATCTTGTAAGCTTTCCAGTACCTGAAGGATCTGTTGTTATTTTTTGGTTTGGTTTGGCTTGATTTTTAGCTTGTAGGTACCTTTTTCATACCCCTGATTGTTCCTGAACCCCTCCATCTACTCTTACTTTTTCCAGCTCCTGGAATATTCCTTGCTCAATGGTTGCCCATTTCCAAGCCTTTCCTTCACCCTCTCTGGCCATTTGCTTGTGTTTGGATTATTTCAAACATCTCAGAAAGTATCATGAAGATGCTCCTCAAAGAAAGGCTAAATAATGAAAATGCAATGACATGGCAACATGTGCTAGTCCAAGAGAGTAAGGCATTTGGGGCTCCTGTAACCTGGTAATGATCTCCCATTGTCGCAGACTGATTTTTACGATTCATTCTTGTTCTGTTGTTCTGTTTGTGTTTTCAGGCTAAAACTGAAATTCAGGAGTACAACTGGTGGAAAATATTTAGATACTGGTCAAATGACTTCCATTGGACAGTTTTCTTCCAGACTTCTGAACAATTGGAAATACAGGAGCTGTGCGACATGAACAGACATGTCTTGTCTGAACCCCTACAGCATCTCATCAATAACAATGACAAATATTTCAGGGGAAAAATATATGATCATCTTGGTAGGCCTGCAAATGGTTTAACACTCTTCACCACCATGTCTTTTCCTCTCCTGCCCACCAAAACCCTAGCCGGTCTCTATGATCCATAAACTGGTTTGAACCTTGATGTTTAACATTTCACATCTTCTTTTGAATATTTTGTCATCAGCGTTCTTAAGTCAGTGTCTTCCATATTCCAATCAAATACCGAGTCCCTCTTTAAATCTTGCTGTATATTTCCTCAGACTCTATCCATGTTGGAAGAAAAAGGTTTTCATTTAATTGATATTTACAGTTGTACATCTTGTGAAATAACCTCTTGATCTGCAGTTACTCCTTAGACTCTTATTATATAAACTTTCATAATTTTCTCTTTTATTTGTCCCTTCTATTGTCTGTTCTCCTCGTAAGACTATCTTCTAAGCTCTTAAATCTTGTTACTTTTCTCCAAAATCCCCTGACATATTTGTCTATTCTGCTAATGTAGGTCAAACTCTTGATGGGGTGCACTTGGCCTGTCCTGACACTGCAGGTTTAAGCTGAAGGTTTTGGAAATGGCTGTTAGGTACTGCTGATACTTTATGTCCTTCTCACTGGGGGTGAACATGCACGCTGGGTAGAGGCAGGGGACAGATGCTAATACAGGTCAAACCAAGCCATGAAGGGAGTGCACCATCCTTGCTAGATATGTTCCCTTGCCACTGGCCTGCATTTGGTCCTGAATTCCTAAATTTCACTTCTCTTCTGAAGTTCTGGCAGAGGATCAGAACTCCTTCCTCCTAACAAGAAGCCATTTTGACCAGTTGTTTATTAGGAGTCTTAGATGAAGCAGTGATGGAAGGCACTTCTCACTCAAGCAGGTCCTCCTTGTCCTGGCTGGTGGATTCAGTGCTGGAAGCACAACTGGGTAATATGCTGAGGAGATTTTTTTCCCCAGTTGATGACTCTATCTCCCATGAACTGTAACTTATCCCACAGAAGGTCTCAAGGCCAAACAGTTGGTGTGAGTGCCATGTGACGCATTGATTTGCAGGAAGAGCAAAACAATCTAAATATTTCCTTATTTTTCCAAGGCTGTCTGGATGGCTGCTGTCTTCTTTCATTGACTGAGCTTTTGAAACAGAATGGTTCAGAGGAGATAGGTATTTAGGTAATTAAAGTCCATGTGTGAGCATGGCGGTGTGATCTTAATGAAGCTAGAAAGCCTTTGTACTGCCAGTTTGGAAGGGATGCTGGGCAGAAAACTAGGACCAGACTGCTCCCAGCAGTCTTTCCTTAGGTGAAATCTGCTATGCCATTGGTCTCTAAAAGGCAAATCAAGTAACAGCCACCACATTTTTAAGGATTAGGAGCTTCCTGTGCAAGACAGTATGTGTTTTTAATGCTTTAAGCTGACTTATGAAACTGGTAAACAATGTGGAGGGTGGTGTTGGATGACCTCTTTTACATGTCTGATCATCCTGTCAACATTTATAATGCAGTTGATATTTTCTTCTCATCAGGACAGGATCAGTTAAGCATTTCCCAAAGCTCAGGTTGTATTACGCTTTGTTCCACATTTCATGGTAATAAATGTTGACATAAATTTCTGTAGATTTCATATAAAGTGATTGATTGTTAATTTATTCATGGTAGGAAGGGAAGGGAAGGGAAGGGAAGGCAAGGCAAGGCAAGGCAAGGCAAGGTAAGGCAAGGAAAAAAAAAAGGAAAGGAAAGGAAAGGAAAGGAAAGGAAAGGAAAGGAAAGGGAAGGGAAGGGAAGGGAAGGGAAGGGAAGGGAAGGGAAGGGAAGGGAAGGGAAGGGAAGGGAAGGGAAGGGAAGGGAAGGGAAGGGAAGGGAAGGGAAGGGAAGGGAAGGGAAGGGAAGGGAAGGGAAGGGAAGGGAAGGGAAGGGAAGGGAAGGGAAGAAAAAGAAAGAAAAAGAAAGAAAAAGAAAGAAAAAGAAAGAAAAAGAAAGAAAAAGAAAGAAAAAGAAAGAAAAAGAAAGAAAAAGAAAGAAAAAGAAAGAAAAAGAAAAGAAGGAAAAAAGGCTTTTCCAAAAGACAAATACACAGCTTTCAGGATAAGAAATGCAGACCTTTCATGCCTTTTTTGTTTTGCTCACAGTAATGACTGCTACATTCTGATTAGCAATCTTGACCTAGTTAAATTGCTATTGTTTCTCTGTGTTCCTATTCTTCTAAAAGACTGTGGCTAGACATGATATTTTATAATCCATCAAATGTAGAATCTGCATAAAAATATAATTATTGTGCTTCAACAACTTGGACCAAAGCCCTGACGTTGTATTTCTAAGCAGTACACTGTGAATAATATGGATGCATTTTTAGGTTGGTATGTTCAGTTGGCAAGATATGTGATTTTTCCATAAGTGAAGGTAAACTGTGGCATTTCTAACACACTGATTACTATTCCAGCCTTGTTCCCCAGCTAATGAGAATTAAGTGGATACTTGTCAGCCAAGGAACTTACTTATTTGTTGCTATAAAGTCAGTTTTAGTGGCACTTACTGTAGTGAACAGGGAGAAAAATTTGTACTACCTCTCCACCACCATTATTGACAGTGTTGATTATGTCTAGGGATCACCCAGAGGTGGGATGCCTGTGCACAAGGCACTGTATAGATGCTCCATCCCAGAGCTTATGATCAGAAGTACAGTGGTGGGAAGGTTCAGGGCCTACAGAGTGAAAACCTAATGGCAGCAAGCCTTGCACCTTGTGATCAAAGTGGTTTTAGGAGTGGATTAGCAAAATGAGAGAGGAGCGGGGTGGAATGGAGCTGTGGCGATTTGAGCAGAGTCACTCATGAGCAGTGTGAGGCTGAAGGCACCTCCTCCTCCTCACAGCTCAGCAAAACTGGTCGTCTCCGTCCTGCGGATGCGCTCCAAGGAGGCAGCATGGAGGAACACGAAGAAGAGAAAGCATGCAGAGCTGAGCCTGTGCCAACCAGGCTGGGGCGAACATGGCAGGGCTTTAACCCGACAGTGATGCTGTGCTGCTTTTTGGGGGACTCGGTGGCTATCGCACTGCTCCCCACAGCATGGCCTGCCCGAGGCTGCAGTTCTGTCACTTGGAAATGTTTCCAAGATCAGCATCACCCAGCAGATCAGACTTTCTCAACCTGGAGCGCTAAAATCTTTCTGAAGACAACTGTCATGCTTGCGTTTCCAGCCATGCCAGGTAGAAGTTGCAAATGAGGATGAAAGATTAAAAATAAATATCCTTGGCTTTGCTTTCTATGCAGAAAAAGAGCACAGAGCAGGGGGTTGGGGATGGATGCTCATAAGAAGACCTCTTTAGGAGGTCTTTAGGAGATCTTGAAAGCTTCGGGAGAGACATCAGAGCAAACCTGCTGCTCTGTGGCACTGCCCTGGACATGGGGAAGAGTGGGAATGGCCGAAGCTGTCAGATGATATCGGGAGCTGTGTAGAAAAAGTAGTAATGGGAACCATTCTGCCTGATCCTAAAAAAATGTCTGTAGTCAGGAAGGGGCTGTGAGGGTGCGTGTGTGACCCTGGCGATAGGACCTGTGATGGCCGAGGAGGCCTCTGAGGCCTGGGGGCAGTGGCTGGAGTCCAGGCCTCGCTGCAGGCCTGGGATGCAAAGGTGCTTTCACAGCAAAAATGAGAAGTAGCATTCAGCATGTTTTTCTCCTTTGGAATCAATTCCTGTTTCTTTTCTCTCTCTCTCTGTCTCTTTTTTGGAAACTTTCATTGTTTGAATATTTTCTGTATTTTTCATGTAATTCCTTTACCCCTTCCCCTCCCCAGATACTTGAAGGATTTTGTTTACAGTGCAGCTATAGATACAGTCAGCACATATTGTGAGAAAGTCTAAGAAGTCCAAAAGGGACCTTTTAAAGTGGATTTGACTGTTCTATGTTAAAAGCATAAAAACCAAAGCTGGGTTTCTAACATGAGAACTATTATTCCACACCAACTGTTAACACTGCCTCATTGCCTGCTTTACAAAGTGTATCAGTCACTTAATTTTCCTTCCCCTTGTTCCACCACAGAAGCTAAGAAAGCTGCAAACCTTGGCAGGAAAATGTGAGAGAGAGGAGAGCAAAAGCAGTGGGAGATCTTTCTTTTACATCTTCAGCTACTAAGGGAGACTGGAGACTTAAAACACAAAGTATTGTGATATCTGCTCTGTAGGTTGCGTGCAGTGCATTGGTGTTTTGGTCCAGTCGTCGGGGTCTGGCTGTAAAAGTTTTGAGATGACAGCTCGAGATGTTGCTGACACCTCTGTGCAAGGCCAAGGACGGGTTGCACTGGGAAATTAATTCCTTTGGAGATCTCCAGGTGCCATGGAGATACTCCAGCAAGCTGGAGGGATAAGCTGTGTTTTACTTGTCCTAAGAGCTGTGAAACCCTGTGCTGCTGGATAGTTAACTTAGGACTTTCTCAAGTGCTGTTGTCCTATGCATTATTAAAAGATGAAAAAAAGAAATCTAAAGAAAATAAATCCAACAGAAGAAGCTGAGTGAAGCACACACAAAAAACAAGACTGTCAATGAAACTGAAATCATATAGTCCTTAGCATTTCCTGCTGTCACAGACAAATTATTTTCTTGGCCATTCTTGACCACTTGAAAGCAATACAAGTGAATGTACATGGGTAACGTCAGAAGTGGATCAAAGATGTGCTAATAAAAATACTGATAAATATGGATAGTTGGAGGAAGAAATCCCTAAAATTTCTCATTGTAAAATTGTGCTTTTGTACCAAGGAGGTTTTTGTTTCCAGTCTCTGGAAAAGCTTTTGAAACAGAAAAAATAATTAATTTTCATCAAAATCCTCCAGTTTTGCATGTAGTAACAAATTTCAACCAAAAGAAAGGTGAAGCAAAAGTTTTTGGGTTGGTTGGTTTGGGTGTTTCTCAGAAAGATAATGATTTGATGCCAGGGTTTTGATGAGCCCTAATTATTAGCTCAGTGGAACTCCTGCTGATTTGGCTGTGTGTCAGGGAGCACTGGAGAAGAAGCTGCCTCTCTTAAATCCCTTTAAAGACTCAAAATAAGTTTTAAGGAGGAATTAATTGTCCCTCTGCACAGGAGGTGGTGTCATACCGTGCTGTTTAGACTGTGTCATCTCCAGAGTTTTGCCCTTGCCTGATAATGTTGCTGAGAATTTTGTTTGCGATGTCTTGCAAACCTGTTCTCATGCATTTAACTTCATGCAGATCCCCTGCAGTTTTAACTTCAGAAAATCAATGCACCCAGCATTGCATGGCTGCGTGCTGACTCACCAGAGCCTGCTTAGCAAAAGGTCTTACAACAATACGGGCTGCCAGGAAATGCATGTACTCTTTGATGGTTCACAAAGTCCTGCCCGCCTGTTGTGGGATGGAGCCGTGCATGGAGAGCTTCTTCCTCTCCCAGTTACTGTCATGTCACACATTTCCCATCACAGAGCCTTTCAGTATTACACAGTTTGAGTGGTTTGAGATGTGTAATCGTGAGCCTGTTTGATCTGAGGAATGTGCCTCTGTTATGTGCCCAGGAACTTCTGCGTTACATTTACTGACCCAAATCAATCCTGGCTTGCAAATTGGAAGAGATGGAGCTTGAAATCTGGCGAGCTCTTTTTTCCCCTTTCTGAAGAGTGTGTGTTTTGCTTGGGGAAAAAGGGCTCTGGCTGATGAAAAAGTGATCGGTAGCTGAAAAATGCAATTGCTAGAAAACTGCAAAGGTTTGAGTGATTGAATCACGTCCCTTCAGAAGACAAAGCAAGCATAATGCTTGGGCATCGGTGCCACATAAAAGACACTATTTAGTGTCTATGAAATAGCAAGACAGAGAGGCTTGTGATGGACACTGCTTGTCGTGCTGGAACAGAGTCTGGTCCCAGCAAACCGCCCTGCCATGTAATTGGTAACATCTCATGGCAGGGATGGAGAGGGGGCTTTGTCCCCGAGGGCTGCTCACAGCTTCGTGCCCTAACCCTCCACACCCCTAACGCATGCATTGACCAAGGTGTTATCAACATTATTTGGATGGTTTGCAGAGATGTAATAAGTCAGCACTTGTCATTTCTTCTTTAGAAATCTCTATCTGGTGGGCATTTTAGGAGAACACATGTAATGAAACCCTTGAGTGCTCCAGCCCATGGCAAGGGAGGGCTGGGTGAAGGGACATGTTTGGAGATCACGGTGCTCTCCTTGGCTCTGCCGCTGACTTGTGCAGGTCACTGGGAAAGCCACGCCACACCTCTCCCGTATCTGCGAGTGGTTAGTTGAAATGCAGAAGAAAAACAGCCTCTATGCACAGCGCCGTGCAACTTTAACTGCGTCGGAAAGCCTGATGCAGGTGCTCTGAAAATGTGAGGACATTTTAAACAGCTCCCTCTGGTTCAAAATGACACGCAAAAGTAAAATTAACTCAGAAAGACGTATTTACCACATAAAGCACATACATGCAGAGGATGCATTATTCATTATCTGTTCAGCCTTTTTGTCAGCAGCACATCCGAAAGCAAAACATGCTGCCAAGTCATGTATTCTGATGATCAGGGGACTTCCCCATTTCCCAGGAAGATGAATTTGGGGGCATGAGAATGATTTCTAATAAACACACTGACAGCAAAGATGATGGTAAAAGGAAGTGCACCTTACTGTTTTTTTCACAGAGGAAAGTACAGTGAGTCATGTGTCAGGAGGAAGATGCTAACCAAAGGCAGTCCCTGCACTTTGCCACCTAAAAATCCCTCCCCAAGGACAGCTAATGACAATTAGTTACGCTTGTAGGTAAAAGGTCTTGGACTTGCACAAGTAGGCACCAACATATCTGTCCTTATAAAACGGAAACATGAAGCTGTGATTTGAAAGCTATGCTGGGAACTTGACTTCAGATATGAGGTGAGATTTTCAGTGTCAGAAAGAGGAATTACAAGCCTTAGCTTTAAGGGGTAAACTCAGTGCCCTGCTGATGCAGTAGGAGGATAGATGGGTACCGAGGAAATATGTTTGTGAATTCAGCTCTTCAACTAAAACAACTCCAATTGAACCCGTGGCATTCACTCTAGAATAAAAGTGTTCACACATGGAGTTATGTGGGAAGAGTTCTTACCAGTAGATAAGTCTGAAGCTGAGGGGAATGGGGGCCATAACAGAATACCTGCCCATGGACCTGAAAGAGCAGGGGTACATGAAACAGGGTACCTGAAACAGCAGGGTCCAAATAATGTGATCTAAAGATTTCATAAATCATCCTTCCTCACGTAACTGCAAAACTAGAGATCTCAGTGTCTCATCTGCCCATCGTGGTTTCCCAAGACATCACACTTTGTAATGGGCCCGGTTTTCCCAGTGGTACACACAGTTACTTGTCAGATGACATTGTCCTGCACTCTCCTCGGTCGCTGCACTTCTGCCCAGGCACGAGATGAGCCGAATTTCCCTGTGGAGTTTCCTGACATTGCTCACAGACCTCTGTGCAGCTGAAGCAGCAGCAGCGTGCACGTGGGCTGAGCTAGGTCTGCGTACGCCCGTGGTTGCTGTCTCTGGTGCTTGGTGCCTGCCCTTAATGTAGAGACCTGAAGGTTTGACAGGTGTGTTTGTTTAAAAAAAAAAAAAAAAAGTGATCTATTCTTTTATGAACTGCCTTTCTGAAATTTGAAATAGGGTATATACATATATTGATCCAAAATTTCCAGCTTGTGGGACTACACCTTTGTTTTGTGTACACAGGGTGGGAATTTGCACGTACAAGCATGGCAGATGAATACAGATCAGGCAGACAGGGCTGTGAAGCTCCTTTCTTTCAGCAGACCCACGGGGTTTGTGAGCAGATGAAAGTATCGCTGTAAATATTCAAGGAAAAGGAAGTAGATTTGCCGTTCTCAGAGCGGTGTTGCGTGTACTCTGTGTTTTATAGCAGATGTTTCAGAACATAAACAATTAGGGCTTAATGTATGAATATACAAATCTGGAAAATAATCCGGCAGTACATCATGGACCAGACCCTTGGCTGACATAAACTGACATGGTTCCAGTGGCTTCACTACAAGTTTTGAACAAGTTAACATCTAATGTCTTTAACTACACCGATCTCTGGTCATTATAAAGCTGTGTGAGATCAGGATGGCTAGCTCTCACTTGTGCCATTAAAATATCTCCTAGGACCTTTGGACTCCGCTGTCCAAACATGATCTTTTGGATCATGAACCAAAATCATTACAGTGAAATCCTGCAGTATTGGGTAGACACACGGGAGGATTTCATGGCTGCATTAGTCTCTGCTGTCTGAAAATACACCAGATCTGTCTGGCATAGATAGACAGGAGCAAATCTGGGATGGATATGCCCTTGGCTTTGCCAGCTACAGCTCTGGCCACCTCCCTCCACTCACACCCACAAGGAAGGTGGGACTTCTGGTCAACAGGAGGCAGTGATGCCCAAAAACTGCTGGTGGCTATAAAGACAGGGATGGCGGTGACAGGGGGATGTCTCACTCACGTATTTCCCTACAGTTCTGTACAATTTCATTGACTGTTTTCACTGACCTGTGCTGCCCAGAATAGCTTTCTGTGCTGTGCAGTGCTTACTTGCCTGTTGACTTGCAAGATCCTTCTATAAGCACCAGATAGATATACTATAGCTTCTTTCTTCAGTTGTCATCTAACGATTATTATTTTTTGTCTCTGCTTCCTTCAGCTCCAAGGCTCCTTGAAGAGAAAGCTGGTGGTAAATCTGTCACCTGTCAACAACAAGAGGCCAAATGGTGTTTCGGACAACTCTTTCCTTGATATTAAGAGGTTAAGAGTGGGTGATAATATCCCAATGGGACAAGGTGGACATCATGCTAACAATTGCCAAAGCCAGTCAATGTCTGGAACTATGCCTGTGGGGCAAGGATCACAAAGAAAGACCAGTAATCTAGCAAACAACGCACATGCTAGTGGGAATGGCATGTTTAATATGACTTTGAAAGAGGTAAAGAAAGAACCAGGAGAAACAATGTCCTGCAGCAAACACTTAGATGGCCAGATGTCCCATGAGAGCATGTTCCCTAACAGATATGGGGAAGACTCAGGAGAACAAATGATGGATCCAGAGCTTCAGGAACTATTTAATGAACTGACTAACATATCAGTGCCACCAATGAGTGATCTTGAGCTAGAGAATATGATAAATGCCACAATAAAGCAAGATGAACCGTTCAACATTGACCTTGGGCAGCAAAGCCAGAGGGGCCCTGTGAGATCTCTGCAGATGGATAAGATGGTAATTAAGAGCGAATACGCACCAGGCATGAACCAGGCTTCTGTGGGTTCCCCACAGATGAGGCCTTCTTCTACAGGTCCAGCCTTCACTATGGCCACTGCTGCCATGTCCACCTCCTCACCCATTCCTTCGGTGCCTCAGAATCAAACACAGGTGTCGCAGGTCTCTACTGCATCCAGTCGGCCATTGCCTAACTGGCAGGAGGTTTCTCACGCACAGCAACTCAAGCAGATCGCAGCCAACCGTCAGCAGCATGCCTTGATTCAGCAGCAACAGCAGCAGCAGAACCAGACAGCCAACTGGTCCACCTTGTCTCCGTCAGGTCCTTCCCCCGGACCCTTTGTGCAAGAGAAAATCCCCAGTCCTTCTTTTCGCCAGCAGCAGTTCAGCCCACAAAGCTCAGCAATGCTTGGGGTGCCCGTGAATGGAAACCAGTCCAAAGGGATGAATAACTATGTTTATAAGCCAACCACTCCCCAGAGCAATCCCATGGACATAATCATGCAACAGAAGCCTCAGGACCTCAACAGAAACTTTATCAACAGTGCTCAGCCACCACTAGAGCAGCATCATGGCAACACAAAGCCTTTGTTTCACTTTAACTCAGAGCAAACAAACCAGCAGATGCCTTCAGTTTTGGGTTCCCAAAGCAAGCCTGCCCTTCTGCACTACACGCAGCAGTCACAGAGCTCAGCCCCAGTGCAACAGCCGCAGCAGCAACAACAGCCACAGCCGCAACCTGCTCAGCCTCTCCCAAACCAGTCTCTTCAAAGGCCACCCAATGTACCCCTAGCAATGCAGCAAAAAATGATGCTTCAGAAAATTCAGCAAAGCCAGCAAATCTCAGGTTTGCAGTATCCAGTCTCTCAGCAGCATAGACAGGTAAGGCAAATTCTTCCTTCTTTGTTACATTCTGGTCTGAGTGGTAAAAAGGGTTTTCCAGCCTGGCCTCATTCCTCCAGGAGATGCGTACTGGTGTGTAATGACCTCAGGACATACTTCATCAGAGCTACTGATGGCCTGTTTAGTGCCTATTCAGGTGTATCACAAATGCACATTTGTAAGAATTTCAAGAAAGACATGCTCAGAACTTATATTTTTTTCTTAGAGCAAGAGTGAATATGTCACTGCTATATATTATGTAGATACTTGTCAGAAAGGTGAGATAGTAGGGCAGATGTAACTGGACTCCTGTCTAAGTTTCCTAGCTTCCAAAATTTTTGGTTCTTTTGAACGGCACAATTGTAATGAATTCCTGTGTTATCTTAAAGAATGCATTTTACAATGTTAATTTTTATGTCATCGATTTCCTCAGGGAGGCAGGGTTAGGAAATTCTGTTTTTAGATATCGTTTGACTGACATGACAAAAATACTGTTTGCACATTTGTTATCTGTTTGGCAAAGAAAAAAACTAAGACTTATCTGTGAGCTTTATAAACACCCATCACACTTCTGGGAATATTCTCTGCATAAAATACATGCTTAGATATGAAGGTGAAGGCTTCCACGGATACATCTACAATTATATACCACATGGCCAGCTCCCACTGTTTTATCATGAGACATTGCTTTGACATGATCAGTTATTATAGCTCAGTTACGCTCTGCCAAGTCACCATGCACCAAAATCCCATGTTTCAGACCTGTCAATTGAAGTTCAAACATGTAACCTCACTGTACCCCCGAAACTGGAAACCACATGCAAAACAGGTAAAACGCGCATTTGATATTGGGATGTTTAAACCATTCTGAGGAGTTCTGGTGGGTTCATAGCATTTGAAGATATGGAAAGGTAATACAGATGTAGAGATTGCTCATGAATTTCTTCTATATGAGAAAGAGCTATAAGAAACTACTGAGAAAGTGAAACCCTAAATTTTCCATAAAGTCATTGAGAAGCAGCACAGTGAGTGAATCGTTCATAACTGGCATATCTTGGCCAACCTGTTTGGGCGAACAGTATGAGTTTTTGAGATAAAGTAAATATAGTTGTACACATGGAAACCTTTCTCCTTTTAACTCCTTTAAACTCGCTGGCCACCTTACCATGACTTTTTCCAACAGAGGATCCCTTGGTAAGAGGCACCAGGTGAAACATTTAGGCAGACTGGGTGAGGAGGAGTTGCTTTGTTTGAAGATGCCGGAGGATTAACAGCAAGCAGCAAGCAAGCACAGCTTTGCTGTTTTACAGGGACTCTGCTGGCTGTTGCTCTCCTTATTCAGCCACTGTGTGCTCACTTCTCAGGCACATTTCCCCATTCTCTTAATAGACTGGCAGGCAGATGAATTTTAGCAGTTCCTTCATTCAGCCATGATGAAGCTTCCAGCAATCTGTCAGTACAGGGGAGACAGGCAGGACTCCTGCAAACCCTCCTGTTTTTCTGAAAAAAAAAAAAAAAAAAACATGCAAGGTCACATTCTGGAAAGGAATAAAAACATTGAGAGTAACGCTGCCCAAGGCAATGTTAGCTCCCTGTTCTGTGCCCTCTTGGGCTGCTGCTGAGGGAGGCAAGCCAACAAGATGGTTACAGACAACATGGCCATGGCAGTGGTTTCCAAATTTATCAGGAGTGTAGTGGGATCTATCACCTGCACAGCTACAAGATTTTTTTGGTTTAGGAAACTTTTCCTAAATGAATTTTGCTAACTGCCAAGCTTTAGGTATTACACCAAGGAAGGAGTTTTGCCTATCGTCACAGACTTCTGCAAGAAGCTTTCCAAAGTCTAGCATCACCTGGCCCACAGTTTTGTCCGCGGGATGTGGCTATCTGACCCGTGGCACAGCTGAGAAGTGTACTTTTGTAGGCACAGGTTACAGGGCTTTCACAGCAAGAATGCTGTTGTTTCTGTGCTCTAGAGAAGTAAGTGGATTTGTAAAGTTCCTTCCTAACCAGTTGTTCTCAAGTTCTGCTGAAATTCAGAAAATCAGGTAGGTCTCTCTCAGTAGAGTATTCTGTAGCTGCCAGAATAATACTGACAACTGCATAAACTTGGTCCATAAAATTACAGGATTTAGGATCATTTTGAATATAATTGCTCAGCTGGCAATATTTATGAGTTCTGTGAACAACTTTAGGGCCTGTCTGCACAGACGCAAGAGCTCATCAACCCTTTGGTCAGGGCTGCTTGTCCCCACAGGTTCATCCTGAATATTAAATCGGAGTGGGAGGAGACACCCCAGCATTATATTCCAATAAAGATCATGAAGCTCAAAACGAGCTCATGGGTCAATTCCTGTTGATCTTAGCACTGGGGACATCACCTCATTTAGGCTACATGGTCTTCTCTCCTGGAGAATCATCTTCCACCTCTGAGGATTTCTAATGATCATTAACAGTGATCCATGATTAATTACCAGCATTTACTAATTAACTTCATGATTAATATATATTTTACTCATGCCCTATTCTTTTCATGAGGAATCAAGGTTTGATTCTGCTAGATATTGTTCAACTCCTCCTTCGATCCTAAACTCATTATAGATGTGAACGATAAGGACCATCTCAGAACTGGCTGAAATGCTTTGTAGCTGGAATTGCAAGTGCATTCATAAATAGCTGCTGTGACATTGCCATTAGATAACACTGAATGGGACACTATAAACTCACATTTTTAGCGGAACCACCTCACTCTCTGGATTTTTACTCCCCAGGCTTTAAGATCCCCCCAAAGCATTTGAACTTCACTTGATCAGCCCCGGCTTGCTAACTGGAAATGCAGGAGTTATAATTTCTCTGCCTGTCACATTCACTTTGTGTCAAATTGGAACAAACTTGTAGTGTGATTTGCTAATTAGATGTCTTTTGCCTCTAGGGAAAAGTCGTAAAAATGATGGAAATCATCTTGGTTTCCTGGAAGAAGGTTGAATTGAATGAAAGTTTGGTTTGCTTCTCAGTTTTGTTCTCCATTGTTGTGGGAAAGGTTCACCTTTCCATTGTCTGTCAGGATGTAACATATGCACAGGCAAGAAAAAACTTGTACAGGTTCAACACTGTTTAGGGAATAATTAAAAGCTCCAAATTCTGCACAGGTTAAATGGGGTTTGCGATACTTATCCAGAACCTGGACTGATGTGGGGGAAATCTGTAACTGGACTTGGGGAGAAGTTTGAAATCTTTCTCTCTGTGAAGAAACAGAGAAATGAAAGATGCTTCTGGAATAAGACATAAGGTTTTTGAACAAACAGCTTGGTGTTTTTAAGTAGTCTGAGAAATTCTGCACATATTTTTAAAGTTTTTGGTCACTCATATGACTCATTCAATACGTTCCATCAGTCTTCTATCAAGAAGTTAAAAAAAAGAAGCCAATATCTGCTAAATAAAATATTATAAATATTATTCATACCCTTCTGTTTTCGTACTAAAGCCAAATTAAACTCAGAGGTTTCAAGATGAGTTTTTTTCCAATATTTTTATTCAAATTCACTCACTCAAAGGCGGGGAGAAAAGAAGGCTGAGCTCATGAGAAGAGGAACCCTAATGAAGCAAGGCCACTCCATGTGGTACTTGTGGCCATGTGCCCTTGGACCACAAGAGCCCTATTTAGTGTCAGCTTTGGAGGCAAGGAGGACACAAGGGATCATGAGAGCTTCAGCCCCTGCTTTATGCAAACAACCAGTGGTCCTTGATTTAAGGCTCTGAAAATGCCGGTGTTGTTCGTGTAGTTACCGGTGTTTTCCCATGGAGAGCTCAGGACCTTGTTAGTCCTCACTCCTTTATAATGTCTTTGAGGATGGGATCATCTTTTCTCTTTATTTTTTTTTTCTCCAAGACCCAGAAAGGTAATGTGATTAGTTGCAGTTTGGGGGCTTTCTTTGCCATTGCTTTCCCTAACTGGGGTCTACCTTAGATCATTTTCTTCACCAGATCTTAACAGGCTCCTTTTAAATCCAACCATTCTCCCTTCCTATAGAATACCTAAAAATATCTCCTCTGTTACCTGCCCCAGGCACGAGTGACCCGTATGTGCCTCTTGCCTGATGCACTCCTAAGGTGAGACTTTGTATTTTGCAGCATGTGGCCAATGTCCTTTCAGATGCTCCATGCCCCAGGGACACGACATGGGCACATCTGGCTGGAGAGGGGCCACGATGCAGCTCAGAAAATCAATGCTTAACTGATATGTATGCGTTGCTCTTCAGTGTCTCCAAGGGGTGGAGATGGTAGTTTAACGAACCTGGCAGCTCTGCGGAGATTTTCTCCAGTGTGCACCCAGGGTAATTTCATTTATTTTGGGAGAGCATAATTGGACTTACAGCAGCGTAGTAAGCAGCAGGATGTGGCCTTCTTTAAAGCGTAGGCACCATACAGATTTCATGAGAAGTGTATGTTAAACTGTCAGATTGTTAGAGTGCTATGCAAGGAAGAGGCACCAAGAGCAAAAGATCTCATGGTTTCTTTGAAAATGCAGCTAGAAAAACTTTTTTTATCGTTCACTGCTGAGCGATTACTTACACCTCTAGTTTAGCCTCTGCAATCTCTCAAAGAAAATGTGGCTTCTTAGGATGATTCATATCAAAACAGTATTTTCCTAGACCTTTGTGTTTACCACTGAAGAAGAAGAGAGGAGCACATTTTGGTGAGGCAACCTCTCTGTTTTCAAGTGTGAATGAATTATTTTGCAAATATTTGTTAAATGAAGAGAGAAAAACTAGAGTGGCTTGTGGTAATTGGTACAAACCAGGACTTAAATGTGACTGAGATCATAAATAACAATGATTTCCAAGCTTTTGGAATCTGCAATAATAGAAACCGTTCCACAGTGTAAGGAAATAACAATGTGACCTTTCTTGCAATGCTCACTATAAAAATAGTGTTTGGATGAGAGCTTTTCTTGATAGCTCCATTTTGGTTGCATTCCTTCATGCAAGGGCTTCTGAATTAAATATTCTGAATAAAAACTTGAGGACGTCCTCATAACTACCGTCGATTGAATGGTCATAACTGATTTATGAACACAAAACCAGAAAGAAAATGTCAAAGGTTTCTGTATTGCCATAGTGGACAGTTGTGTTGGTGTCTTGCTGGTGCCTTATATAATTCACTCTGTTTACTAAATCATATATATAGACAATCACACTGTGGATGGTCATTCCCTGAGGACATTATAATTCAAAGGCTCGGTGACATTGCCAGCTTCATAAGCTTTCTTGAACTCTTTTCATAAACTATTTATGCTACTAGAATGGTAGAATATTAGCCACTTAGGTCAAATGCTTCTGGGTTCATGGATTTGGGACATAGCTGAGATAGTCCCTGTAGTCTCATTTGGGCTGCTTTTGGAAGGTACCTCCGTGAAGATACCAATACAAAACATCATTGCACTTGCCTGGATGTGTTCTGTGCTAATGTCAGCACGCTTGAAGTCTTATTATTTATTAGCTTTGTGAAATTGCCTGGGAGGTCCACTGACAGGACAAAATGTCATTCTCTAAGAACTGTAGAAATGGTTTAAAAATGGCACCTGTCTCAAAGGGACAGTTTTGATCTGGCTTCTGTAAGAACCAAGTAAAAGATGAGTTTCACAGAAGGAATTTGAAGGATATCAGCTTCTAGCCACCTGCACCTCTACAGATGTTTGTTTGAGGTCTGCGGTGATCCAGGAGGTACTTTGTGGGCCAGTCATTTGTCCTGGCTGTGGGGAAAAACAAGGTTCAGCAAGAGTGCTGTGTGCTTCAGTCCTCTGATTTTACTCCACTGCCACCTTGAAGCCATGGGAAAACGTGGGGAAGCAGAGGGACACCCAAGGTGCCTGGTGCGTACCTAAGAGAAGATGTAGGGGCTGCAAGGAGGAAAGGGCAGGTGAGAAGATCCACAGTGCTGGTGGCAGAGTTTGCAGTTTATAGGCCTGGTATAGTAGGGTAAAGTAGGGAACCAACACCAAAAACAGGACATGAGTTTGTGTTTATGGGATTAACTGGAAAGGAGAGGTAACAAGGCAAGATTGGGGTAAGAAGCTGTGGTGATGCAATGGGAGGCAAAGAACCAAGGATGTTTCGGGTCTGGCTCTCTGCTACAAGGCAAGTTAGTCTGTGTTGACCCATGATCTTATCAGTGAAGCTGGGATATCTGTGAAGGCACGTTACCTGGTTGAAGTGAAGATTTCTGCCATTGCCATGTTGTGCATCCAAGGCTGGAGTCAAGCCCTGAGTCAACTTCCTGCAGGGATTTTGGAAAGGCAGTCTGGAAAAAACAATATAATTCCACAGCCATTGGGAGCTGGCATGGTGAAAACCCCTTTCCTGTAAGTTTTTGCTCATTCGTAGGCAATTTATGAATACCTCAAGAAGTCAAGGAACAAAAAAAAAATTAACAAGACCTAGCTCTTATTTCTCTCCCTAGAGTCTTTCTATTATTTTAATTCCCTGAAGTCTTCAAGAACAAGTCCCAGTAATTTGCCTCTCTAGGGGTTCAAAATGAAGCAATATTCTAGTGGCAAATATTTGTTTCTTCATTCCGCCACTTTTACTGCTGGTGCTTTTATGGTGGAGACCTACCCCAGGCCACAGATGACTGTCATTAAGACAGCAACAGACCTAGTAATGTTCCTTTAATATGAGTTTTCATGGGTGAATTTACCATTTGTATGTGATTCAGATCCAGAAAATCGGCCAGATGCTCCAACAGAACTAATCCAGAACCATCTGCCTGCTTCATTTGCTGCATGCCTGTTTCTGATAACGTACACATACAATGTAAGAGACAGCTTTTGCCCTGAAGAATTTATAATCTGAAAAAGCAAGCCAGACAAAGCTTGAGAGGAAGGAAATGTTACTCTACATTTTATATATTATTATATATTTAGGGAAAGAGAGAAGGAAGATCTCACCCAAAGCCATTACAAGCCACCCACGAGCTGTGAGATAGGGACGTAAGTAACACATTTACCATCACACAGAAATTCACTGAGTCTGATGTTGAACCAGAGCAAAAGTCAGTCTCGGAGACACTGTTGCCGTGTCCTAGGACAATCCCTGACCCCACCACTGCTCATCTTGACCTGCCTGCCCTCTGCCCCTTGCCTCCTGCTCTGAGATCCTTCCTTACTGACCCAGCATCCCCAGCTCTCAGCCTTCGCAGCCTGCACAATCCCCCAGAGGAGACCGCTGGAGCACTGAGAACAGTTTGATGCTTCTTTTCCCCATCGCACCTGTGGACAGCCCACTGAGGTGAACCCGGCAGCTTGCTAACTCTCCAAAGGACCTGTGAGACATCTGTGGACATATTCTGGCTGTTCTCGAGGTTCTGCTTACCTCACATGCACGAGAAAGGAATGGGGCCTCGAGGGTAGCCTCACATCACCCTTTGCATGTTGAACAGGCCAACCATGTTGAGTGTCTGTCATCTCTTCAGAGTCCTCATTTCTCCATCCCCTCTGACGAGCCTCTGTTATGTCAAGCCCCAGCTGGAATTCAGAAGGAGGCTGAGTGCTGCCAACACTTGGTTCCTCTGAAAAGCCAAATGGCTTTCAGAGAGTCTTTTAATAGTAATACTTAGTCTTGACATAGCTGTGGAAACATGTGAGTTTAATGGTTTTCTGATTTTGTGGGAAGAGGTGAAGAATTATTTGAAGTCCACAGCATATTGAGAGTCAGTAGAAAATGCAGAAAACAGGTAAAAGGGGGATATTTATCCCTCTCCTTCATATCACTTCTCTGTATTTAATGTTAATCCCCTAACCTTCCTACGTAGCCAGTGAGGAAGGTGCAGTTCAGAGTACTTAAGCTGCACACATCCATGAGGCACAAACTCGCTGCAGGAGACTCTCACTTCCCTGAGTCCAGCCCTGCTGCTGAAAGAAATGAGCAGACTGAACTCACGGTGCGCTGAACGGCATGACGACATGTCGCTGGAAGCCCTGACTACAGCCTGAAACATGACATTGCCCGGCGCTGGAGGCAAGGGGCAGTTTGGCTGGGCGTCTCCTGGGGCAGGGTGGGAGGAGAGCGAGTCGGTGGTGGGTGCTCAGCCTGGACCCCAGAGCACCACCGGCTGGCCCAAGCCCCCAGAGCTGGCAGCCCTAGGCCCAGCTAGAGGCTACCCGCTGCTCCCGTGAGCTGGGCTGCTACGAAAGCCCCTTTTGGGGCTCAGGAGGGGGAAGCCAGGAGTGAGTCTGGGTTCAGAGGTGGGAAGGGGGACTCGAGGGTGGGAAATAGCGTGGGAGGAAAGGGAGCAGGATGGGAACTGTTGGTGCACAGGGAACAAACTTGCGAAGAAGAAATGGGGAAGACTGGTAACTCTTAAAAAATACCTATTTCTGTATCCTGTGGCAGGAACTAGTAAAGGGGCATAAGGGGCCTGTCGTCTATTAGTTCCCAAAGTGTCTGCAAGAAGTCGTCAGCACAGGGCAAGAAATGCAGCTTTCCAGAAATGCTTCTCTCAGAGCCCTTCAAACTGCCAGCTGAAAGGATACACTGCCTATTTCAGCCCGTGCTATTCATCCTGCAAGTCTCCACCAATCAGAGATACAGAAGAACCAGCATATTTGTCCCACTAGGAAAAATGAACACATCTGTTCTCTGGTTCTTCCTCCATTTGACCCTACAGCTCTTGTAGCACCCCCAGATGAAACTGGAGCCATTGAACCACCAACGTGGTGTTTTCTTCCTGTCTTGCAAAAGATGCACAGGAAGAAGGGTGCAGATTCAATGGTCCTCTTGGGCCTTTTTAGGAAGCTGGATAGTCCACCGTGAAGGAAAGGTTCCCTGTGATCGACTTATATCACAATACTTGCAATGACCAAAGCGTGAAAAATAAAAAAAAAAAGCCTATTCCTGTGGAGGAGCCAGTTTGTTCTGCAACCTGTAAGAGGAAGAGAGAGACTGTGAGGGCTCTCTGCAATTCTGTGAAGCTGGGTTAGATGTACTCGCACAATCTTGTCTTTTTCCAGACCTTTCTATAATTTGTAGTGGTTGCAAGCTGGGCCACAGCCTGACTCCAAGTGAATGATGAATGACTAAAGGATTTAGTGCTTTGGTTCTGGTTAGAAGAGCATCCAGCTTTATCCATTGCAGAACTAGATTTCTCCAAATAACTCTAAGCTGCAATCCCAGCTAAAGCAGGCTTTGCTGGGGTGACTCCAGCTTTTTCTGGTTTCAGCTATAGTGGAGAAAAAAAGAAAAAGAAGAAGAAGAATGGCTTCTTTTCCTCCTAGAACTGGTAAAAGACATGGGAAACCATAGGGATTAGCAGAAATATTGAGAACTTCACAGCCTGAGTGCAAAACAGAGTGGGAAGAGGGAGGGTGGGAGTGAGTTCTGGCTATCCATCCTTAGTCCAAAGCTGTCTGCTCCTTCCCAGGCTATACTTCACTGTCATACACTTGCAAATTCGCTCCAGGAATGAAAACAGACTAACTTTAAGCTTGTTCCCAAAGCTGCAAATTTGTCCCTGCTGGGTGTTAATTTAACTGCTTCCAGGGCACCAGGATGTCTACAAGCATTCGCTTTTCTTTCTTTCTTCTTTTTTTTTTTCACACATCTGGTGTTGTGAAAACTTCCAAGGCACCACACAGCAGAGTGATGAACTGACCACTTTTAACCCTTTCCACAGCATGCCAAGTAAGATGTGCGTGAGCCGGCCTCTGTCTCTTTCTCCAGCTTTTTCTCCCTATAGCAGTCTATTGGCCTTGTTACTTATCAGAGCCGTAAGCTCTAAAGACAATCTTAAGAACGTTTAATGGGTTAGAAATTGAGTCTTTCTTCAGCTCCATCATTCTCGTTTTTCCTGTGAACAAACCTGACTAAACAATAATATCGGACTTCAAAAAGTTCCAACAGGAAGAAACATGTTTGGAGCAGGGAGGATTTTTGCAAAATATTTCTTTTTTCCCCTTGCTTTTATCTGGTGTTACCACTTGCCAGCAGGGAGGAGGTTCAGCGCAGTAGTTTTGCTCACGTTATGGCAAGTGATGGCCTTTTCCTGTTGGTTTTTGATTGTTGCATTTGTTCTTTGATGGCTGCATTAACTGTTTATCTGCTACATTGACTGAGCCACAGCTCAGACTGAGCAAATTCAAAACAATCTGGGTGTCTCATTTCCAGTCATAGCTGTTGTACTTTCCCTGAGTTTCTCGACTTTCTTTTCTTTCCATAGAACAAGCTGTTTGTATGACCAGCTCCCTTGTTTCACCGACATGTTCCTACCAATAGTATACATTTTGGCTTTTTTGTCTTTGCTAAAGGTACTTGAAACCCAAATTCCTCTTCAGTTTTGTCCCTTGCGCAGTGCAATAAGCACGCAGAGTCCTCCTTTCCTGTCTCCCTCTCGTCTTTATCATTCCTTCTAACCCCACAGCCCTCCTTTTGTACTTCTGTCCCAGTGACTGCCCCTTCTCAGCCCTGGTTCCTCTTCAGCACCTGACTCTGGGAGCTGAAACACCATGGAGAAACATCTCACAGCCACGCAGGCTGCTGAACAGAGCAAGAAAACAGAAGTATCTGTCACATTCAGATGCAGGAGACCCAAACACGCCACAGGCCTTGATTTTGGCATCTTCCCTTCTTCATGTAGGGTTTTCGCTGCTGAGTTTTATTTTTAAAAGAAGAAAATAACTCTCAGTCCACAAATTACAGGCCTCTTTGGTAAACATGAAATCTACTTCATGTGCTAAGTGCAGCTGTGTTACCAAAATCTTGTTTCATATTCAAAGTATTATCAAGGGCAGCCTTTTTCAGAAGCAGCACTTCTCTCTGGGCCCAAGCCAGATGGAGCTGGGGCCCCAGGAAGCACTGTGGCAGTTCTTCGGAAGGGTTTTCCATAGCCATATACATGCTACTTTTTTTTTTTTTTTAAAAAAAAAAGCCTCTTCAGATTTTTAATCCTGTCTGAAATGCTTTCTGGCGCATTGGGCTCACCACCTGAAAATACTAATGAAATTTGGTCTGTGGTTTGTGGAGATAGAATCATTCATCTCCCCATTAAGCTGGAGCTTTTTAAAGCTACACAGTAGGACTTAGGTGTCCATAGCCAAATTATTTATGCAGCTCTAGAGAATGTCAGTCCAAAAAACATATAGCTTTAACATTTCCACCCCTGTTTTTCTTCTGACAAGTTTTCCAACCGGTGCACCTAGTAACCACCTTTGAAACTGGCCATAAGTAAATTTAGGCTGGAAATCAGAAGTGCATTCCCAGCAAATAGAGAAATTGTTTGCCTTTTCCAAGGAGAGTGCGGGTGGCCAAAAAACTAACTGCTTAAAGATAAAATTTAGTAAAAATGTGATAGAAAGGCACTCAGTTTAAAAAATGGGATCCCTTTCTCCTCTTTCCTAGCACAGATGCAGTACAGTTTTCTACCTGGGGCCTCATGTGGGCCTTTCCTTGAAGGAACCAGGCGGGGAGCTGTGTGGGCAACTACTAAGGAAAGTTGAGTAACTGACATGGCTACACACACCAGACAGATTTACAGACATTTAATTGTAACATTCATTCAAATATATGGTCTACTGTTGTTATGAGCTCCGAGCATATTTTTCCTCTCTTCCTCTCAAAGAGCCCAAAGCAAATCGAAAGCTAGACTGCTAGCACACTAATTGTATATGAATTTGCACATGAATCATTAATTAAAGTCAAGCTGTGGAAAAAATTAAAAAGTCTAAAAGACCTTTGGACATTTGTGTGAAGATCACTGCACTTAATACCAGGGAATACAGAAATATTTGGACTGTTTGCTCCAAGGGGCGCAATGTTAATGAATCATTTTAATCACCTTCATTTTAGTCTTCCAAACAGAGGAGACCACAGCAGAAAACCAAGCCTGACAAAAACAACATACAAAACCCAGAGGCAATTGTGAGGCTACTAATTAGATAACTTTATCTTGATATTTGCATTTGAGCTTGTGGATCTGAACAACAGAGTAGTATGTTACTTTCAGGGCAAGAAACAAGCAAAGGGGTGCTGTCCTGCATCGTCTCGAGCAGCATTTTCAAGGTGCCTCCACCTTGGTCTCTTGCATTCTGCATGGTGAATACTTGGAGTCAGAAATCCCTGTGGGTAGCCTTTGTTGTGTTTCTCCCAAATTCTTCTTACATCTCTGGTCTTCTTGCAGCAACAAAACAATGCAGGAGCTGGAATTATTCTATAAATGCTAGTGAATAGAAATTATGCAGAATGCCCAGATTTTGTGTTATTTTAGCCACACAAATGCTACAAGCAAAATATAAACTAAATTAAATTCACACATAAATATCAGCAGGAACACTGAGACAGTAGTGATAACAGAAGTAATGAAATTATGTAATATATGCAAATTGTTTTCTACACAGTAATTCATCCATAAAGCTTCTGTTAAGTGAGTAACTACTGACTGTTCTGTAAAGGTTGGAAATGGAGAAAGTGAGATGAACGTTTTTTTCTAATGCAACTGGTGAAGTCGAAACATTAGAAAACACATTTTGAAACATTAGAAAACACATCACATGGAAAATAAGGAGGTGACTGGTGACAGCCAACATGGCTTCACCAAGGGAAGATCATGCCTGAGAAATCTGGTGGCCTTCTACCATGGGGTTACAGCACTGGTTGATAAGGGAAGAGAAACTGACATCTTCTACTGGACTTGTGCAAAGCATTTGACACTGTCCCCTATATTCTTGTCTCTAAATTGGAGAGAGATGGATTTGATGGATGGACCACTCAGTGGGTAAGGAACTGGCTGGATGATTGCACTCAAAGAGTTGTGATCAATGTTTCAGTGTCCAAGTGGAGATCAGTAACACGTGGTTTTCCTCAGGGGTCAGTATTGGGACCAGTATTATGTAACATCTTTGTCGGTGACATGGACAGTGAAATTGACTGCACCCTCAGCAGGTTTGTGGATTACACCAAGCTGTGTGGTGCAGTTGACAGACTGAAGGGAAGGGATGCCATCCAGATGGACCTGGACAGGCCTGAGAGGTGGGCCTGTGCAAACCTCATGAGATTAAACAAGGCGAAGTGCAAGGTCCTGCGTCTGAGTCGGGACAATCCCAAGCGCAAATACAGGCTGGGCAGAGAATGGATTGAGAGCAGCTTTGAGGAGAAAGACCTGGGGGTGTTGGTGGATGAGAAGCTCGACATGAGCCAGCAATGTGTGCTTGCAGCCCAGAAAGCCAACCGTGTCCTAGGCTGCGTCAAAAGCAGTGTGGCCAGCAGGGTGAGGGAGGGGATTGTCCCCCTCTGCTCTGCTCTTGTGAGACCACCTGGAGTCTCACAACTCTCCACCTGGAGCCCTGTGTTCAGCTCTGGGGCCCCGAGCACAAGAAGGACATGGAAGTATTAGAACAAGTCCAGGACCACAAAAATTATCAAGGGGCTGGAGCACCTCTCCTGTGAAGGCAGGCTGAGGGAGTTGGGGTTGTTCAGCCCGGAGAAGAGAAGGCTCCGGGGAGACCTCACAGCGGCCGGCCAGTACCTAAAGGGGGCTACAGGAAAGCTGGGGAGGGACTCTTTGTCAGGGGGTGCGGTGACAGGATAAGGGGGAATGGCTTTAAACTAGAAAAGAGAAGATTTAGATTAGATATTCAGAAGAAATCCTTCCCTCAGAGGGTAGTGAGGCCCTGGCCCAGGCTGCCCAGAGAAGCTGTGGATGCCCCATCCCTGGAGGTGCTCAAGGCCAGGCTGGATGGGGCTTTGGGCAACCTGGTCTGGTGGGAGGTGTCCCTGCCCATGGCAGGGGGTTGGAGCTGGGTGGGCTTTAAGATCCCTTCCAACCCAAACCATTCTATGTTTCTGTGTGGTGCATCTAAGTGCCTGGGTACAAAAGGACTGAGTCAAGGAGAGATGAAATATCTCAGTATTTCTGAAAATCTGTCATCAAGTTAGATGTATAAGTATGGCTTCAATTTTCGTCTCCAAATGGAGGTTCGATTCAGAATTAGCATGAACTTTGCAGTTTTTATACATTTTTCAATTTATTTATTTATTTATCTATTTTATCCAAGCTCTCCTCCATCAGACATTCAGATAGGCAAAGATCACTATCAATGTCAATGAGTATTTTCAGAAAACTTCTTTTAAAAGATTTAGAGGTTTTAGCAACTAAAGCAGCCAGAATTTCATTTCATTAATATTTAAATATGTATAGTTTAATCCAGTTTAAAAATGCAGAGGTTTACATTCCATGCTGAGTGAGGCTGTATGTGTCGATACTTGTGTGTGATCAAAATGAGCTCATGTACACTAGAGTAGCACCTTAACACTTCACAAAATGGCAAATAGATGTAAAGGTTGGAGCTATACTTTCAAGTGTAGATCACAGGAGAAATTGATTTCACACCAGGACTTCCGAATTTGCATCTCAGCTACATATTGTGTGTCCATTTACACAGAAAGCAAATATATTTTCCTGCATGGCTTGATGCAGAGGGCAACCTTATCATTATTGAACTGGTAATCAAAATCTTATTCATAATTTCTATGTGTGGTGGTTTTACTCGGGTGGGCGGCCAAGCTCCACCACAACCACTCTCTCACTCCCCCTCCTCAAAGAGGAACGGGGAGAAAATACGATGAAAAGGGCTCAAGAGTTGAGATGAGGACGAGGAGATCGCGCAGTAATTATTGCGACGGGCAAAACAGACTCAGCATAGGGAGACAGTAAGATTTATTACCTATTACTAACAAGCTAGAGAAGTGAGAAACAAAGGAAAGAAACCAAAAGCACCTTCCCCCCCATCCACCTTTTTCCACCTCCTCCCCCCAAGCGGCGCAGGGGAACGGGGGAATGGGGGTTATGGTCAGTCTATAGCGCTTCTCTGCCGCTGCTCCTTCTCGGTCACTCTCGTCCCCTGTGCTGTGGGGTCCCTCCCACGGGATGCAGTCCTTGCTGAACTGATCCGGCGTGGGCTGCCCACAGGCAGCAGCTCTTCAAGAACTGCTCCAGATATGGGTCCGTACCACGGGGTCCATCCCTCAGGAGCAAACTGCTCCAACCTGGGTCCCCCACGGGCAGCAGCTCCTGCCAGGTCACCTGCTCCTGCGTGGGCTCCTCTCCACGGGCTACAGGTCCGGCCCAGAATCTGCTCCGGCAGGGGTCTTCCACAGGCCGCAGCCTCCGTCGGTGCAGGTCCACCTGCTCCACCGTGGTCTCCTCCACGGGCTGCAGCCTGAAACCCTGCTCCACCGTGGTACTCCATGGGCTGCAGGGGGACAGCCTGCTTCACCATGGTCCTCACCACAGGCTGCAGGGGACTTCTGCTCCGGCGCCTCGAGCACCTCTCCCCCTCCTTCTTCACTGACCTTGGTGCCTGCAAGGCTGTTCCTCACTCCTCTCACTCTCCCAGCTGCTGTGTGGTGCAGCGTTTTTTTTTGTTTTGTTTTGTTTTGTTTTGTTTGTTTGTTTGTTTGTTTGTTTGTTTTCCCTGTCTTAAATATGCTCTCGCAGAGGCACAAAACAACATCACTTATTGGGTCAGCTCTGGTCAGCAGTGAGTCCCTTACCAAACATGGGGCAGCTTCTAGATCCTTCTCACAGAAGCCACCCCATGGCCCCCTGCTACCAAAACCTTGCCACTTAAACCCACTACACTGTGCTACATAAACAACAGTAAATAAAGGTACATTTAAATGTTGTGTTTCAAAATAATGCTCTCGAAGATCAGGAATATTCTTGGTTTTTTTTTTGCTCTCGATTCAGACTTAAGTCTCCCTTCTTGGCCATCAGTTCATTGTTATTGAGGTTCTGTGAGAAACACAGGACAAATCCTGTAGTGAATGAGAATGACGTGAAGCCTGCATTCATTCACCTGGAGTTTCTCTGAAATACCTCCCTGAACTTGCTCAAGAAGGCAAAGTGAATGGTAGGAACCACTGTGGTGAAAATGGAGAGCATGGACACACACAAATACGCAATGCCACTGTACCACTAGAGCGTTTGCATCCCAGATACCATCTACAATCTGTGCATCCATCTCAGGCAACATACGGAAGGGCAGAAGCACCTTCCTGATGATTAATCTGAGACTTTTCAGACAATGGGGAGGTATGGGAGAAGAGAGATGTAGAGAGATCACGAATGACTTAGGGACGGTGAATAGGGAAGAATTAATCACTGTTTCTCTGAACAGGAAAAGTTGTAGGCACCTAATGAAATTGTCAGGCAGCAAAACAAGCAAGAGGAAGGGCTCTTACACACAATGCCAGGGAACACTTACTGTTGGTGTCAGCTTTACAACATTATGAGTACCAAAAGTGGACAAAAACAGGGATTGGGCAAATTAAGGAGAAATATTTGCCATGGGCAGTCAAACACCATGATGCAGATGCAAAGCCTTACTCAGAAAATAACTGAAGGGTAGAAGCTGGAAGATGAATCGGGAACAATCACAGCATACATCCCTATAGTCCTTCTCTGAACATTTTGTAGGAACTCCGAAGTTGACCACTGTAACACACAGTTTGTTTTAGAGCCACAGAAATAACGCTGCTTGATGATGGCAGAAGAGGTTATTAATGCAAAGACCACAAGGGGCATGCTTTGGCAGGAGTTCGGCTTAGCCGTGTCTTCCCACTCAAGTTTAGGATCACCTTTACCCACCCACCTTGCGCTGCGATGGTATTTCTGCCAGTAAACTGGTCTCCAGTTGACCTGGCCCGTTTTGACCCAGCAGCCCCAGGGCCTGTGGAAGTGGATCTGTCATTGGCTTTTCAGCTGTGAGAGCAGGCACAGCGATGTGGTTGTGAGCTGCGCCTGCTCCAAGGGGTCTCTAAAGCTGGCAGCTCCACGAGGCTGAGCACCCCCAGCAGTTTCTGCTGGCGCATGTGTGCTCGCGCTGCTGCTGCCAGATCTAATGGCTGCTTTCACAGGGTGGCAGAAATGTCCTGAGGAGCACAAGCAATGGAAGGGAAATGATGATTTTCAGCCATCTATAACGGATCCAGGCTGGAATGGCATTTCATGGAGAAGCCAAAAGCAATAGTGTCAAGGTACTAGTCTTTCTCACTTCCAAAGCTTTCTTGCAAAAGATGGAGGAAATTAGATTTCTAAACTAATCATTATAGGATCCCTTTCAAGTAGAGTATGTAAAGCCCCCATAATATTAGTGCCCGCTTTTTACATTACGTTCAAAAGACTTCTGCTGATTATTAGGATGATCTGTGGAAACAGTGACAAAGATACTATTTACTCCTCCCTGCTATTGCAAGCTCCTGAGCAAAGGTTTGACGTCTAATTCTTATTGAAGCTGAGATCCCATTTATGTCGTTAGGGCCTTAGAAAGGAGCCTGTAATAGAAGAAAAATTTAATTACATGTTCAGGCCTCTTCGGTGTTAACAGGAACTTAGTGTTAATAAGAATCAGGCTTTAGGTGTTCCAAATGCTCTTAAAAAAAAAAAAAAAGAAAAAAAAAAAAGAAAACAATGTGCAAAGTAAACTCCGAGTTATTAATTCAAGAGCAGCCTGAGCAGCAGGAGTGGTGAAGAAACCCGATATATCCATCAGTCAGCGCTGCGGAACCCTGTTTGTTTGCACTAGTTAAAGAGTGATGAATAGGTCCTCTGTGTAAAACATTCAGCTACAGTGTGAGAGGGTAATAAATTATGTTTGTTAATTTTATATGCCATACGTATAAAAATCACTAAAAATGGTTAATAGTCTGTAATGGTGACAGAGAGCTCTGGTGCTGCAGGAACCTTAACTCGGTGCTTTTTCATCTCCATGAGAGAAGTTCTCTTCTGGTATTTCCTGCATTTCGGGCAGTGCAAGGCCTGCAGGAAGAATTTTGCCTGCTGATCACTCAGGTTCACAGCTGTCTCACTGGACTACGTTTATCCAGAAGTGATGCTTCTCGCCTGCACTAATAAAGCAACGTTACCCAAGCAGTCAGCGGAGAGAGGCAGGGAGCAGCAGGAGGACGGGCTTCGTCCTCGCGAGGTGCCAGCAGAGGAGATGTGACTTGGGTTTTGGGGCAAACTGTGAACCCAGCCTTGGAGCACCCAGCACGGAGCAGTGAGGGTTTGGTCTCAAACCACCCCATTCTGGCACGGCAGGACAACCTGCGTGGACTACCCACACACCTTAGCTAGGCATTTCCCAGGCTTCTTTCAACCTGCAGTCATCAGGCACAGCTTTTTAAGGTTAGAGTGCTACAATTCAGTTCCTCTTCATCTGCATGAGCTCTTCCCACCTTTGGCTGTAAGCCTGATCAGGACAACTCTTTGCATGTACACATCTTGCCTTCTGTCATACGACTACACCATTACATACACATTTTTACATCCACCACTGCTGCAGCCAAGGCTAAGTGAAGGCAAGTGCAGGCTCAGTCATGCTCATATACACAGAAGTTGCTTTCCAGAGACCTTTCCTCTCTAGATAAGCCAGTTGCTGCTGTCTTGTGCGTACTGCCAAAGGGTACAAAGTCTGCAGTGACACTAAGCAGTGCAGACAAAAGTATGCTTGAGTATTTTTTAAAGCATTGTCTCAGAGGAGAAGGGCAGCTTGAGAAACTGCTTTGCTTTCCGGAAGCTTGCTTTACGGCAGTATTTATTTCTCAAGTCCGTGCAGCGAGGAAATGAGCCTAATGCATGAGAACATTGCCATGTTATTAAACGGTGGTGTAAAAGCTGCGCTGACTTTCATGGGAATTAGGTCCTTTGCCAAAAACGAGATGCCTGAGTTCCCCCCTGGGACTGCATCCTACTTTGGAGGGAACAGAGGAAGTTGCAGAGAGCGGTCAGAGCAGGCAGCGGGAAGGATTGTGCCTTCGTGGCAGCGCGTTGGGAAGGATGGAGGAGCAGTAGGTGCTCGCCGGCTGATGCCACAAGCATTGCAGGGGCTGAGGCCAGCAGCCGCATGGTGGCCCTACCCTGGCACCCCAGGCTGCTGCTTGGCTCTCTCTTGGCTGTTGCTCTCGTTCATGGGTGCAAATCCAGAATAATTGCACTGACAACCATATGCACATTGCAGGGTGCTGGGACAGAGGGCAGAGACCTGTACATGTAAGACAGCACAACGTGGAAAATTCTGGAAAATCTTTGCTGATGGCAGCAGATGTTAGCACCAGGTTTTGTACACTAGTCCGTACATTAAAAACAAATGTAAAAATAAGACCAACTTTGTTTGACTTGCTAAATACAAATCATTTCAAACCCCCCAGTCAGCAAAAAGTAATTTTTCCTAGCTATTTTTATTTTATCGGGAAAAGGGAGAACTCATTAACACGGGTGTTTTGAACTGTAGTTTAATAGAACGCAGACTAATGCAGTTCATTAAAATATACATGTTTGATGTTTGAGGTAATGTTTGCACAAATCCTTGGGGAGAGGATACTGTAAAGCTGAAATGATGTTTTTCACAGCCAAATGGCATAATCTCATTACCAAAGTTTTGTGATCAAGATGAAAGGTACACTTAGTAATTGCAAGGGATAAACATTTTTTTTTCTTCGTATCTGCCCTTATTACTCATGGATAACAGAGCCAGTGCAGACTGTCACATTTTCTTCTTTCCTTTTCTTTCTTCTTTTCTTTACCACCCACTTTGTTTGTGAATCACCAGCAGTGTCTATGGACTAGATATAAGGAATGAGAGAAATGTATTTGCCTATTTCATGGCAAAACAACATCCTGAAGAGATGCGTTTGCCAAGATGTAGCCTGGAGATGCAGATGCTGCACGGAGGGGGAAAAAAAAAGTCTGAAATTCCTTTCCCTGACTCTCCTCCAGCTTCTAGCTTTCTGACGGGCTGCTAGGCATGCTGTGCCTCAGCTTCTTCCCGTTGGAGAACCCAGGTTATTTCAAGGCAATGCTCAGACGCAATAGAGCTAATAGAAACCTTGCTTCTCATAGTTACCTTTTGACCCTCGGAAGCATCTGATTTTACACTGAAAACTATGGATTTAAGAGATTTGAAGGAGCAATTGTACGTCTGCCAGAAAAGTGTAGCACTTCTAAACATTCCTCTGACCACATTGTCTTTGGAGTGGAAAAAAAAATCCTTACCTGGTTTACAGACTGTGGGAACAATCCTTCTTCACTCTTAGTTCATTTCTTCTGTAATGGTAACTGGGGTGGCCTTGGGGCTGTATTGTTACAGAGACCTCTGAAATGAAACCATGACACAGTCAGAGCACTGGACCTTGATGTGATCTGGTGAACTTTCATTTGATGTGTTCTGGTGAACACTTTATTGTCTACCCACCGACAGTTTTGGTTCAGAATGCCAGATAAATTGCACTGTATTTTATTTTATTTTATTTTCTTCCTACTGCTGCTTTATGCTGGCATGTCATAGTTGTAAATGAGGCCTCTAAATCAGGTACTGACGCTGCTCCCATGTCCTAAATGATTATATGACCCTTTAGGATTGAGCGATGTGTTAATCTTTTCTAATTATGCTATACTGTATCTATCGCATTCAAACACGATCACGAACAGGGCTGTTTCTGCTCCCATAGACGCAGGTGGCAGAAGGCCAGCAGGAGCTGCGCCAAGTCCCATTTGCAGCCCAGTGACCACGTGTTTGGGGGAAAATTGAGGAACTTACGTTCATGGAAGACACAAGAAATAGAGAAGGTGGTTATCTCACGGACGGGAGCAGTACGAGATCTAAAATGATGTTTTGAGGTTTCTGCTTCTCTTGCTATATGATTCCTCGTTCCTCATGCAAATTTATAGTTTTCACACAACTGAAAAAAAAATTCATTATGAAGGTGAGTTTGATTAGATTTTACAGTTGACAGCTAGTAAAGCTGTGTGAAAAATTCATACACACTAAAACTTTCCTCCTGGTGGGAAATTCCACTTTTTACTGGAGCAAAAGGCATATTTTCCTCATCATAAGCAGAGAGGGAGGATGAGGACTTGTCCTCACTCATCTCAACATTGGCTTTAACCGGAGAACTTTACGTGAGTGATGGTGCTGTGATATAAAGCCGTGACTCAGGAATGTGCCCAGCTGGGTCCTCACTGCCACAGTGTACAAGCAAATTGAATTAGTTGTAGAAATCACAATCACTCCTCATCTTGAAGTTCCTGAAGTTCCCAGAGGGACGTACAGGTGCTACTGGGTAAATAAAGCCAGTCCCATGAAACTGCGATACGCAGTGGTCTGACCCCCAGCTCCACGGTGTATCTCCATGGTATTGCTAGCACAGCAATGCTGGCTGCAGCAGCGAGCATCTTCCACCATCCCTTCTCCTCCAAGCTGTTCACAGCACTGGCTGAAGCACTGGGGTGGATGCATCCACGCTGACAGAAGAGCATTGTTATTGGCTTAGTTTGTGTCACTCAGCAGCAGGAAAACTGCAAGCAGAAGAACTTGGGTCGTCATTTAGGACTAGAGGGAATGGACTCAAGTTGTGCCAGAGGAGGTTCAGGTTGGAAATGAGGAGACATTTCTTCTCAGAAAGAGCAGTCAGGCTTTGGGACGGGTTGCCCAGGGAGGTGGTGGCGTCACCGTCCCTGGGGGTGTTCAAGGAAAGGCTGGGCCTGGTGCTTAGGGACATGGTTTAGTGGGTGACACTGGTGGTAGGGGGATGGTTGGACCAGATGATCTTGGATGCACCAGCATCACACAGATTCCCAGGTTCAGCCCTCGTGTCTCACTGTGTCGTGCCTCTCCAGAGGCAGGTCGGTGTTTCAGGGAGTGTGAAACGGGGAGCAAGTTGCTGGCAAAGCTTCTCAGATGGATTTATGACCTCTTGTGAAGTGTATGCACTGCAGGCTGGAGGGTCTAGGGCAGAAACCAGGCTATGGGCAAGCTGTGCTGCCGGGGACACACCACATGTGTGCTCAGCGGCTCCAGCAGCCTGGTCAGAGGCCTCGCCATGGCCCAGCTCGGCGCTCTGAGCCATCTCCCTGCACATGACTCAGGCATGAGACCAATACACCAGACGAGTTCAATGTGACTCAGCTCTGTGGAGCTGTCTAATGCTGGAGGGAGCTGTACATGAGAGCTATTGTGTGCTAAAAGCTTGCGAAAATGAGAACTCAGCCAGTACTTTTTTTTTTTTTTTTTTTAATGGAGAAGCTCAGGCAAGACGGAGGTCAGGTTTTCTAGAGCTCTCAGCTTGACAGCTGTCTCTCAGATGCACGCAACTTGATTTTAGCAGCCAGCACGCACCTGCCATATCCACCTCTTCCAAAGGCGTCGGTGCCAAGAGTCAAAAATGGGAGCTTTTGAAAAGCTGATCCAGAGCTGCTAGTGGCTGTCATCCCAGGTTTGATGCTGAGTAGCTACAGCTTGAAAGGGTGGATGGATGACTGGCTCACGTAACCGAGAGCTGCTACAGAGGCGTTAGCTACAGACTACTTACTGCTGCTTAAGCACTCCGTTTAGGCCTCACTGAAGTGTCTTCAGAGAGGGGTTTGGACTGTTGGCAGCTCGAAGAATTCAGTGATCCCAGCCAGCAGGAATCTTGAAGCTGAAACTTAATTTGATTCCAGCCCTTGGCAGCAGGTCTCTATCATAACCCGATGCAGTCACCCCTGGAAGGAGGAACAACTGTATTCTTTTGTGTTAGAAGGAGATCTGTTGGAAGAATGGGAAGAAGAAAGTAGAGAAAATAAAGGAGCAGAAGAATGAGTCTCTGTCTTGTCTACATTTCCATTTGCCTTCCAAGTTACAAGGTTTTTGGAGAAAATCATTTAAAATAAGTTTCTGACTATATGTAGCCCTATTGCAACACTCATTTCGAGGCCAGAACTTCACTGGTTATGGACAGAAAGGAAGGGAATGAAAAAGATACCTTCTTACTCAACTGATTTGTCCCCAGTGTGCATTATGAGTCATATCTGCTTATTTTGCTAACAGAAACAAGTTTTTACTCTTATTTTCCTTTCCTATTAGCAACGCATAGCACTTACAGCTAAGGGAGGGCTCACTAGATCATATTCTGGCTCTCAGATCAACAACAGAATAGTTAACTACATTTTTTTTATTGTGATGATGCACAAGCTAGAATAACAGAGTCTGACTTTCAGGCCTCAGGTAATGTTCACAGACCTGGCAGCTAGAAGACACAAATGAGAGATTTCGCAATGGAAAGAAAATGTAGTCCCAGCCCTCTGAATACCCATGCTCATGGCAGCCACTATGCAAAAGCATGGCTATATAAAACCCCACAGATAGGTCAACAGATTGCTCGGGAAAAACAAAACCAAAACCAACAAACTGTGGGACAAGTCCTAGCCTACCCTTAGTAAACCCTAAGCCAGTTCATGCCCTTCTTGAGGACAGATATGTGGTCTTAGGTGGGCGGAAACAAAGCTGAAAAGGAAGGCGATGAGGCTCAGCGAGAGGTCATATAAAAGGTTTAATGTTTTTTTTATGGTCCCAAGCCCAAGAGTACATTCACTCTACCAGGCATCAGCAGCTGGCTTTTGGTGCCGGAGGGATGCCCTTGTCTCCCTCGCCAAGAAAATCTCCATAGCTGGACCGGGGCCATGCAAATGGCTTCGTGAATGATAAAGTAAATGGTAAAGTTGGTTGATATGTCAGGTTCATGCCAAGAGAGTCCGGCAATTGCATTGACTCGGCATTGGCAGCCTAAGGGCCAAGGACCCCAATCTGTTTTCAGCAGGAAAGGAAGATTTACCAAAACTGGCTGGCTAAACTGTGTTAAAGGCAAGTTATTATCATAGGATTATGGCAATTTTTTATCACCAGAGCAGAAGATGCCAAATCCCACTGTTAAATCTGCCTTTTCTGTTTGTTGCTAACCAAAACAGATCCTATTTAACCAGGGAACTAAGCTGGGCTAGTAGGTAGCATGAACTTTATACTCATTTTATTACCTCTATCAATTCAGCTTTCCATAAGTATCATATATGTGGACGGATGCTGGTGCCAGCAGTCTTTTTCCCCTCCGGTTTCTATAGAGCTGTTCACATGCATGCTATGTACACATATTTACATTCACTAGGAAACGCTCCCCATGGAGGTTGCTCCCAAGCACGCTGCCAGCACATAGCAGAGGTGAAACCACGAGGCCGCAATAAAAAGTTTTGCCCTTGAGGCGAAATGGGGATGGAGACAAAAAGCATTTATCATTTCCTGTCACTATTATTGTCTCGTGGTTCCTTCTCAGCTAATGCCAGACCTCTGGCAGTGGAGCGAGGAGGGATGGGGGAGCTCATGCTGTGCGTCCATTGAATTAGCAGTTGGAGGAAGAGGTTTCCAGTACCTCCTTGAAGAATCGGTTAGAAGTAAACCTCAGGCAAATCTCCTGCTCTTTAGGTAGGTCCCTTTAAAGGGTAGGATTTGCCTTGGGAATTATTTTATTTGGTTTAACTGAATGGTTTCAATTCATTCTATTAAGTGCACTGAAATCTGCAGTGTCATCCTATGGACTGCAGTCAATGGGAACCCTTCCAGTGACTGACTCCAATGGTTGCCGTTCTATAAAATAATTTCTCTTATTGTAGTTATTTAATTTATTTAGTTGTGTTAAAGATTTATGGCTTAGGAAAAAAAAATCTCTTGCTTCTTGGATTTAATACTAATGCTAAAATTAAAATTATACATTCTAAAAACCATGTTTCACTGAAAGACTTAATTCCCCTATCAAACCAAATGAAACACCAGTGAAGTCTGAGCTCTTCTAATGTTTATCAGATGTGGAGGCAACTTTAATATGTACCAGAAATAGAAGAAAGAACTCCTTGCTATCAGAATGAGAATTTAAAGTTTCCCTCCATACATTATCTGCCTTTCAAAGCTGAATATGTAATTTAGACTGGAAAGAGACCCACCACCAAACAACAAAAACAAAACCCTCAAAAAAAAATTTGAAATATCAGTGTCTCCACAAAACTTTGATGATTTGAAAACAATATGCTTGACCCTTTCAAAATGTGCATCCTCGCTCCAACAACAGCAGCACTTTCATTTTTGTAGCAGCCCCAGCTCTGGCCAGACAGTTCTCTCTCCCACTGACATCACTGAATCGTGGATCAATGCAGGTATGCTGGAAGCTTGAGATGAAATACCTTCATGCTCATACCTATACATTTGCCTACGTGTACTCATAAGAATAATCCAATTGCCATCAGACCCTTTTGGTTCACAGTGTAACTACAAGAAATTATGCACGGTTACCATTTCACACTTCTTTTTTAAAGTAGAAAAAGGTGAGCCAGGTCACAAACTTGATGTCCTCAATGCACTCAAATATGAAGTAAATGGCAGTCAGTTTACTAAAATTCTACATGTTTTTGTACTCATTTATAAACTGATATTTCATTGTGGTATTTCCTATGTGTATAACAACCAGAACTACTCATGCACATACTGCTTTAGCTGAAAGTGCTGCAAAAGTGTTTTAGTTACCTATCCCTGAAGAGTTGCCTTTGGGGTGGCATCAAGTTGAGGGGACAACAATTTCTCAGCTAGCACCAACCTGATCCCTTGCTCTTGTCTTCCTGTGCCCTGACCAAATGCTCTTGTAGGGCATTTCTCTGCCCTGGTATTGCGATGCCCTCTCTGGCAACTTTGTGCACCCCAAGCTACAGGGAGAACCATGGATGAGATGGTTTTGCTTAGCCTCATTTTTCACTCCTGCTTTTAGTACAAGAAGTGGTCCCAGCCATCCTGTAGCTCTCAGCGTTTTGCATTTTTGGTATAAGCTTTTGTTCTTTCATACTTTTGCAGTGATGAGGGAGCAGGGTCTTCCTGCCAGACGTGTATGCATAAGCAAAACTATGTCAGGCTTTAAAGGCTGAGCCCAGGACAAAGCATTCCCAGGAAGATCTCTTTCATGCACTTCTCTTCTGAAGTACATTGATCGTGAGGCATTAGGATGGGGAGGAATATCTTTTCACTTGATCATTCGTGGCCAAGAGGTTTCTTGTAAACTTGATTCACTCTCTTGTCTCCAGACTTTTTATTCTTCTATCTCGCTCCTCATTTGAAGTAGCAATCTGCTACTTATCCTGAAAACAGTCCTTTCCAGGCCAAAGGAAATGGTATGAAGCTGCTTTTTCCTTCTCCCAGGCCTGCGGCCAGGACAACTGAGTCCAGAATCTCGCTACTGAGTGTCAGATGCAAAGTCCCAACAGGGACGGATGCTGTCCAACTCCACGACCCGATTCAGATGTGGGGAGATGATGTCTTTCCCCAGCTGCAAACGTCTTGTTGCCTAAGGAAAAGAACTAGTCCACTATTTTACTGTCAAAACAGAAAAGAAATCTGGTGAATTATTTTCCATAATGTTTATTTTATTACTTACCTGGCCGGCTGGGTGATGACTCTTAGGAAGCTTACAGCTTTTCTTCTTTGCAGTTGCTTTTTGGGGTGATGGGACCCCTTTGAGTCAGTAGGTCTCTGTGATCACCCTCGAGCTAGAAAGGCAAGGAAGAAAAGAAAGAATTAAAATTCTGTACAAAGGTCAGAGAAAGCTTAAAGCCTGCAACTTGAAACCACTGGCATGGAGCTGCGGCACTTCATATTTCTGCTGGGAAGGGATCCCGCTTGCGGAATCAGAATAAAAGAAGTTCTTGTGAATCCTCAGAGCGAGTGCAGTGACACACAAAATTATACATGTGCGTGTATACACATCCACATGCATGCTTGATGTATATGTGTGTGCATATAATATGCATATAAAGGCAGAAATCTTTAGGGGTAGTTTTCGTTTGAAATCCTTGCTTACTCCTGGGTGATTAGAGAGGATAATAATAACAAAAAAATACCCTCAAATGGGGATTAAATCCTCAGGAGAAGAAGTGCTCCATTTATTGGAGCCTTGCTTATCTTGCACAGAGTAAGGGGATTATGCGATTGCTTTTGTGTTTGAACGATTGTGGCTAGACAGTTTCTGACATAATAGACTTGCCTACCGAAATAGAAACATTACTGTTATATAGATTTGCAGCTGGCTGCAGAAACGCGTTTGTCTGAACAGAAATGTCCCTTGTAACTCGCTGAAACACTTGCTCTGACTGGGGAAGCCAGGCCTTTGGGGGAAGACATACACTGCCTTTTGTTGCGCTCGCAAGACGATGTAGCCTCCGGAGGCACCAGCGCTGGCACGCCGCGCTGAAGGGACCTGAGTCCATAAGCCCTTTTGAACTGAAAACGCAACCCGGCACTGAGGCTGAGTATGTAAAAAAAAAAAAAAGCTGGCTTTTGGGATGTGTTACTAACGTGCAACAGCACTAAGCACGGAGGTTGGGTCGTAGAGGAGCACAGCGGAGTTACATGGTCAACTGTCCCGGCCTGTCCCTAAAAGTAGTGTTTGGAAACACTTCTGTGCCACAGCCCCATCTCTCTGGGCATGCAGAGGACAGGCTCCTTTGTGATGAGCTTCAATAAGCTTTGTGTTATCAGCTTTGATTACTGCTTGTGAGAATTTGGGCAGCGGGGCTCCCTGCTCCCCACCTTGCTCTGCTAATCAGGCTGCACCGTGCGCTCTCCTCCAGGGCTGCCCGTCTGCATTTTCTGGGCACTAACGCCCTGCTTCCCTCTGGTATCATGATCAGAAATGAGCTTCTGAGTGTTGGAAGCAACTTTTAGAGGAGCAGGAGGGAGTATTTGCACCCTTTTCCAGCAAAAGACGGGAAGCCCCTCGCTAAAGGTCACACTGAGGCATGCAGGGCAGGGCTCGGTTCCTCTCGCTGTGCCCCCTGCGTTCCCTTGGGGCACTGGTTCCCCCACTCCGGTAGGTCAGCAGATCCCATGTGAAGGCAGAGGTGCTCCCATCTGGAGTCACCGCATGGCAGCAAAGCCAAAAATCATGGGGAAGGGACAGCATGGGAGGGATGTGCCCCAGGGTGCAGCTCCCTGCGGGACAGCTGAGCCCAGCCACCCCTTCCTAGATGGAGCACCCTCACCTGTCAGAGCATCTTTGAGGCAGCCCAAAGCCACAGAGGAGGGTTAAAAAGGGACAACAAAGGGTTAAGGTGTTTGGGCCATCGCAGCCACATCAGAGCTACTCTCCTTTCCTGTTTTCATTCATCTCTGGCCACTTCCACCAACACACCCACTCCCACCCCTTCCCATAACCTGGCCACTTTGTTTGGCAAAGACATTAACTTCTGCACTGTTTCTTTTAGTGTGCTTTAAAAAAAAATGTATTATTATTTTATTTTTTAAGATTATGTCATTTAAAAATCATTTCACTTCTAAAAATGACAATAAACTTTACACTTTCCTGCTGTAAAACAGGCCAGTGCTGTCACTAGTCTGCTCATTCTCGGGGATTTATGGCCCCGTGTCTGATGTGATGCAATCCTCTCAAATGAAAAATCATCACGACTGAGCCCGTAGCACAAAGAGACGATTTAAGAGGAACGGGAATAATTAAGGCTGCCCCTTACAAGCCCAGCACAAAGGCATTTCTCAGAGCAGCCTGAACTGTTAGTGAATAGGCAGAAGGGGATCTTAGTTTTCCAAGACTGAAATCTCCCCCAGTCCCCACCACATCTGTGAGTGAAGGCAAGCCTGTGTCTTTGGATTTCAGCTGGTGCTTGGGGGAAAAATGGCACTGCCATCCTGGGGGGATTTTTCCTCCCTGAGCCCTCCAGACCTTGCCAAGCCTTTCTTGGAGAGAGGACAATGCTGAGCCGGTGCTGGATGGTTGCAGCACCCGCACAGCTCCGCATCTCCCTGTTTTCAGGTGCTTTCCTGAGGAAAGGACCTAGAGCATCCTGTGGTCCTGCTTGTTTGCATAATTATCAGGTAGGACCTCAGTTCGGCCACATCCATCAAATCGTCCTTCTCTTGTTGCTGCTGTCTCTCTGGGGCCCCTGCTTTGAGTTTGGCATCCGTGGCTTTGGAGACTGCTGCCTCCAGGACTCCTCTGTGAGCTGCTCAGGAAGCTGGGAAGCACCCTGGTGCCAGCCCAGGGCAGGGCTCTTCTCAGTGCCCACAGCCCAAAACCAAGAGCTGGTTTTGTAACTGGTCTCAGAGACTGCAACCTTCTGCGTTAAACCTCCCCAGTATCTCTCTTCCCCAAAGGTTGTGGGACTGGGAGGCTGCATCTTGGCACCCTCCTCTCAGGGACCAAGACACCAGTGACACCTCCTGCTGTGCTGCTGGTGCCTCAGGAAGGGTCCTGTGGTGCTCTGATCTTCACCTCTGGCTTTTTGCTGAGGCACTGAACTGCCTTCGGGGTGCAAACCTGTCCAGCAAGCGTACTCCTACCCATTTATTACGTGCTCAAAATCAGAAAGTTGATAGCAACTAAAACTCAAAAAAAAGCCGCTTAAAGAAGAGAAAAAGCCGTCTATAACTGAAATAATAATGTAGTCTGTTTTTTGAAGTCCCCACCAAGATAGTTTCCCCAGAAATTTAGGGGATTTTAAACTGCCACTTTAAATGAACCACGGTAGATGCTCCAAAACAGGCACGTGTTGCTTTAGCAGCTCCTGCTGTTGAGCTACTGTCGCTTTGGGAGTGGAATTCGTGCCCAAAAGTTAAAGGAAATGACCACTCCAGTTAAATGACAGGGTGGTAATTTCAAAAACACACAACTTTAGGTTATCTGCCCATCTTCAACTGAAAAAAATGACCAGTGATTTCAACAGGAACAGACTTAGGCAGAAAGCTTTTATAAAATTTCACTCATTATCTAGAAATGTGACCGAACTAGCAAACACATTGTAGAGATCCAATTTATATTTACACAAGATTTTGTACTAAATGTTATATATTTTCTTTCATCTGCAGTTTCTGGCACGTCTTTGTCTGTCTTTCCAAGAGGGCAGCTACAGATTATAAAAGCCTTAGGTCAACTTGCGGCTGAAAGCACTCTAAGATCATTGTCTTTGCAACACCGTGCACACAAGTGGTGCAATTTAATAACGATAATAAATGTACCAAATCTGAGAAGTGTGCCAGCGCTAATCACATTTCATATGTGCAGGCTTTTTTAGCCTTAATGCAGGAAAAAAAATGTATCTTTGGTGCAGCTCCTCTTGTTTGTTATCAGCTCTGTGATTATTGTTTTATGTACTTTCTAAATCTAATTATGAATGTGACTCACTGGTATTCTCAGCAGACTGCATTCAGGGAGACTATCTTGTCGAAAGTTAGGCTGAGAAAGTGGCTCATTTACTCTGCATACTCTCATTTTCTGTTTGTAGGGCATCCGTGCAAATTCCTGATATCCCAATAATTGCATTATTTGATTTTATTTGGAGGCATGATTTTAAACTTTGGACTGATCATGAAGAATTCTCTGTGAGCATTTTATGGTCGAATTGTGATTGTAAATTATATTTATGGTCACACCAGCCCAGTACTATCATTTCTATTTGTTCATTTGATAGCCATAACAACTAGGTTTGAAAAGGAAAGGATCTGTATTCCTCCAGAATACTGTTTTTCACTGGTCGGTGAAGCAATGCCAAGTGGAGACAGAGTGGAGCTGGCTGTAGGCAGCACGGTGTCCCAAGAAGCAGCAGTGCCCTAACTTTTTCCTTCATTGCGTCCCATCATTATGTCTTCACATTGTCTCATCCCTCCCAAGGCTCCTTCTAAGCACATTTTCCACCTCCTCCAGCCTTTTCCCATCCACACCACCGCCCTAAAGGTAGGACTAAACCTTTATTCTTCCTAGGGGCTGCTCCCATCCTCCCCTCCCCAGTTTTACGTGCCTTCTCCCTCCCTGTTTCTTTCACAGCCTGCAAAGGAGCTGGGTTCCAAGGAGCAGCTGGAGGTGGATCTGCGCAGGTACAGCGTTCAAAGCGCTGCTGTAGCAGCGCTAGTCGAAGCTCGATGCAAATCCTGCCAATTTAAACTTCTTAAACCCCTGGGACAAAGGTTTTGGGTGTCAGTCATGCTCCCATTGTTAACCTCAGAGGTAAAATGAAAAACCAGAATGTGCCTGCACAGGAGGGCCCGAGGGAGTGCCCTCTGCTCTGCGTGTTCCTTCAGTACCTGGCTGAGGGGTTGCAACTGCTCCAGCTCTTCGGCTCCTGCTAAAGAAGGGAAGATCTGATACTCGCACGGCAGCACCGTTGCCCTTGCTGTTGTTGCTTCCATTTACCCATGCGGTTAAGTAGCAGATTATACTCCATTTTAGAGCTCCTGTTGTAACAGACGCAAGCGATCTTCATTCTTTGGTTGCTTTTGTTGAGCTGACCTGTGAAAAAACTCTGGTGGCAAAAAAACCTGTAGCCATCTGAACGCCGAGAGAAAGGTAGCAGTTCAAGCTGAAGAATGAGCACATAAGGGGTAGATTCGCTTGCACTTTCCTTCAGCACATTTCCTACACGGATAGAACGTAAAATTGTTTTTTTGGGAAGAAAAGCATTTGTAGGCTCTGTCTTCGGGCACATGGTGAGCTTAGGTAGAAGTTAGGGGGAGATGCCATCTGCTGGAAAGTCTGGACATCGTCAGGAGGAGAAACGGAGCTGGAACAGCTGTGAGCAAACGGCAGAGGATTAAATAAGCACCCAACATCCATGAGTAGCCACCGGCGAGGGCTGGGTCCCACCTCCTGCTCTCCCTGAAGCCCTGAAGCTGGGCTCCCGTCCTGGTGGGACATCTGTCCAGCCCGTGCTGGCCGGGGAAAAGGACTGGAAGGAGGTCATGGAGGGGGAGAGAGAAAGAGGTCAACTAGAAAGATTTAGGGCAGGCAGTGAGAACAGATCTAAAGGAGAATAAAGAGTTAAGGATCTAGAAATGTAAGCGGGAAGAAAAATAAGCCTACAGAAGGCTCGGAAGGGAAGGCTTTTAATAGCAGGAACCGCAATAACAATAATTGTCATCAATGGGGACTGATAAATGTGTGTCTCCAATCCAGCAAAATGCTGAACTTCACTGGGTAATGCTACTAACACCTTAGTTAAGCGCTTATGCAAATGCTTGAATGATAAAGATAAAATGAAACCAAGTGCAGGAAACAGCATGTCAAGAATAAAATTGTTAATTGTTTTCTGATTGAATCCTCTGATTCTCATTACTGCTTCTCTCTACAACCCACTGTGTTTTCAGTATAACTTTCAAAATTTCAAGGTGGTTGTAGAGAAGTAGGTAGACCTTAGCGCTTTCTTCATTTCCCCCCAGTGTGTGATTGCACTAAATGTGTTTTTAATATTGCTTTTTACCACTTTGATATTTTGTTTTGTTTTTGTTGTTGCTCACATCAGAAAACCACAAGGTAGACATTACATATGATTTACCAGGAAATATCTGGGGCTATGCCAGCTGATTAAAAAAGAAAAAGAAAACAAGCACAACACACATGGGATGCGAATGAGATTCATTGGGCAGCAGTCATGAGGGAAGCTCTCTGTAAAGTGGAACGGGATGAGCTGACAGTAACAAAGATAACTGTGTTGGTTTGCAACACAGAAAAGGAGAAATGATACCTCATAACATATATCGGTAGGAATTTAAACTAATGGGTTCAAGCATCCTTCTTTAGAGTCAGAGTTCAAATATATACAAATATATATTGCTGTGGGGTCCCACTTTCATATGGTACCTAATATCCAGATGGAGCCTTACAGGAAAGCATTTAAATGATGGATAGTTGCAGCGTGGTTCTGCTCCTGTTGGAGAGGATGGGGAAGGACATGTTCTGGTGGAAGCTCCCACTGACTTTATGGCACATACTATGCCCTTGGGAACCACAAACCATGGGGCTTGCTTTAGCAGGAGGCCCTGGTGTCATCCGTAGGTGAATCTTGGAGCTGGGGAGTAGAAGAAAGATGGCCAGGGCAGAGGAGAAGAGAGTGGGAGGCAGAGAAAGGAGAGAACAGAAATGTAGGTGCATCATATATTTATTTTGTTTTGTCAGCTTAATTTAACTTGGAGCCTCAATGTCTCCCTTGCACTGGCAGCAATCAATAGCTCATAGTAATGACTTGCAAAACTGTGAATCATTAGACAATCGTAAGGTTTAATCTTTAAAGGTCTTATTTCAAAGATCATATCTTAAAGATCTGGAGGAGTTAAGATATAACGGTGATGAAAAACAGGTAGTCACATAGGTAGCTGGGTAGGTGGGTATGTAGATGGCCAACCAACCAGCCAGACAGGTTGTGATTTAAATAAGTGACCTTTGGATGATCTGTGTTTCATTTATTCAAATGTTCAAATCTCTGCTTCCTCTCCTGGATCCCGGAATTGGCCACTGGAGGACTTATGGCTTGCAGGGAATATTGCACTGGTCTCCACGAGGGTTTCACTCCGTGGAGCACATCACCCTTGGGCATGGGCTCACCTGCTCCTCTGGTCAGTGTGAGTGAAAGGACATGTTTCTCCAGAGGGAATCCATGCTATTGGAAGCGTAATTGCCATTCCCAGCTCCTCTCAAAACCAAGGAGATATCATGTGGAGGATTTCTCCCAGCATGAAGACCACTCGTGCCATCCTTATCGCACCAACGTGTTTTGCATAGGCTCTGGACAGCAGCTCCATGGGAAGCTGAGGGATTGTGCCGGTGAAGAGGAGAAAAGGGGATTGCAGGGAAGGGAAGGCAGAAGACAAACACGTCTGTTGAGATTTGCCTACTACTGAAAATACTACTAGTGCTGAAACTCTCCAAGGTTCCTGAATTTAGCTCTTATATCTGAAATGTTTTCTTTGTGCTTGTCCCAAGACTTTAACACCATAGAAGAAAATAACACCGGAGAACTTCAGCAGAAGGCAATAATACACCCAGTGTAACTAAATTAAACTAGTACTGTGCAAATAACAACTCCGATAATTATAGTAGCCAGAGGAAGAAGGGAGGTTGTAAATCCTACTGTTTGAATCCTTCGTACACTTGGAGCCCATGAGCAACATTGCTGTTCTCAATGCTGCAATGCTTCTTCTCCCACCTAGTGAAAAATAAGGTATGCTGTCCCACTACAGAATACGCCAAATAACATGTGAGTCAGTCCTAGCACTCTGAAATCCTATCTGGAATGCTAGGGGAGTAGTTAAGCAGCTGCCTTCTTATTGTCATAAAACTTGATAGCTTTTTGCAAATATGTACAAGCAAATGGTTTGTTTGCTTTTAATGTGTTTGAACATGCACACTGCCAAAAATCTAAGTACCTCCAACAAAGCTTGGTATTAATTCCTTCCCATCTTCATTTGGTAACTCATAGATTTGGCAGGAGAAGGAATTTACAGGACTTTGGACAAAACAAAAAGGAAGCATTTGTCGAACATCATTGTTGAACTTGAAAACTTTTAAGAAATAATGAAAAGAGTGGACATTTGAAGTTAAAAACTTGTATTTTTCTGATGTTGGAACAAAAAAAAAAGGGGGAGGGGTACTGAAATACCTTCATTCACTGTAGAAAACAATTGCTCCAAGCAGGAAACTTGGCACTTGAAGCTTTTATTAAATCAATTCAGAGGGATCTGTTTTCAACAAATGAGATAAATGTCAAGATGAAGTTTTTAGCCACTCACAGTACATCACATTTTCCTTCCCCTAGAAAGTAGAACAAAAATGTGCACAAATAAATTACTTACATATGTAAAAATCACATTCTGTTTAAATAATCTTTTCTTCCTGCCTGAATGTATCAACAGTGTATCAAAGCTTAATATAATCTTTTAAGAGTATGATTATTTGAGGATGTTTTCATCCTCTCTACTCCTTATTGTTAACCTACATCAAAGCAAACATGTAAACACAATTTATCTGGATAACATCTTTATTTATTATTATCCAGACTATTATCCAGAACTGGATGCTTCCTATGAGTATATGGAAAGGGACTTTCAGGTAGATCAATATCAATTCTTCACTGATTTTTCTTTCATCTTACCCATTTAGCACCTCTGTCTGTCTTTTTCTCAGTCTCTCATCTGCCATTATGTGTTTTTCAGATGGTTCTAGCTCCTGGAAATCTCTGGGTTTTGGCTGTCTCCTCTTTGCTAGGGCCATGCAACCTCATGCTGTTGGGTGTATTCATAGTGGTGAACAGGAGGGGAGGCCTGACATGGAGCTCCAGGCATGTTGTTCTCATCCACAGCCTTCAAACTTCCATTCCCAGTTTGTCCAGAGCCTGTCTGGCAATTTCGTTGCATGTTGGTGGAAATATGGCAATGGTCTGGACGCCTACCTGGGCAACCTGCTCTAGGGAACCTGCTTTGGCAGGGGGGTTGGACCCGATGGTCTCTGGAGGTCCCTTCCAACACCTACAATTCTGTGATTCCGTGGTTCTGTGATTCTGTCTCGGGAGTTTATGTTCCCCTTTCTTGGAGAAAAGTGACAGAAGGTGCAAGCTGAGAAAATGCTAAGACACTTCTGGGTCTTGTGAGGTCGGAGGCTGGATAGTGCTGATCTTGTCACACTGACTCTGCTCCCTAAAGGTCCCAGCGTCATGCCTAAGCAACCACAGGAAAGAAGGCAGCTTTATTTCCAATTTCTCCTCCGAGTACCACCTGATTATGCTTTTGCAATACGGGGGAGAGAGGGTACGAACGACTAAAGAACTGGGAGGGTGCTGAGGGACTCTTTCAGTCCCAAAGCACTGAGCTTTGTAATCCTTACTCAAGCTAGGGAAGGCTATTGTCAATAGTCCCTTGATATTTAAGCTCTCCAAACCACTGAGTCATTGGGCCTACTCATCTGAGTCACTGCAGAAGGGAGGGAGCGCTGCAGTTGCACAGAGGACTTTAGCAAAGGCCAATTCTCAGAGAATATCCCACTGGACAAATGTAAATGTGAAGAAAGTTCAAAAGTCAACAAAGTGCAGCAAGAGGGAGTAAGGTAGGGGTTGGCAGGTGGGCAGTGATGAACACAAGGGGTCAACTGACTTCTCTCTTCTCCAGAAGGCATTCGAGCCATTTTCCATCCCTGCTCCACATGACCCACGTTTTGCTCTCCCAGTGTTACTGATGGGAAACTCAAAAGATCAGATAAGGAATGAAAAGAAAGTTTGCTCTTTGCCAGGTCAAAGCATCAGCCAGGAACAACATAACTGCAGGAAAAGCCATGGAAAAGTGGAATATATGGGCATTTGTCCTCAAAGGACAACTGATACACAGACAAGTAGCGAGGAAGTAGCAAGAAAGCCAGCATAACCAGATTTATACTGCCCACTGCTGTTGTAGGCACAGGGAATATCTCATGGCTGAGGTCATGCAAGAAGGGTCTTGGCCAGTGACAGTAGTCCCTGCACGATCTTTCTAGCTCGCGTAGGTTAGAACAGACTTTAAGATGCTTTAGCTCACCTGTAGGATTGCTTTGACATCTCTAAATGCTGGAATGTAGGATATTGGGATCCTTGGGATTTATCCTTGGCTGTGGAAGTGGTCCAGTGGTTGAGTACAGAAAGTACAGCCAGGGATGTAACCTGGGACTATCAACATGGATGTATTTTGAGTGGGTTTTAGAAGATACCTGCTTTCTGCTCCCTGTCTTGCCTGAAATGATCTTCTGCTTCCTTTCAGTTCTCTTATGTAAATAAGGAGAGATGAAGGCTTTTATCTAACAAAGTTTGGAATATCAATGGGCTAAGAGACAAAGTCTGATCAAATTAGGAAAGAAACTGTGGGGACTGATGATCAGGTTCATAATAAAGGAGTTATATCAGTGGGATTAAGGGCAGGGCCTTTGCTGTGCAACAGACAAGTAGAAAAAGGGGTAAGTTACAGAGTGAGAAAGTTTGTTCATAACACAAATTATTCATTGTAAAAGCAAAAGCCAGCTCGAAAATGTTGAGAAAAGGTTTGTGAAAACTGAATGATTGTACGTCTATAGATGCAAGGTAATACACGACTTTCAAATAAATAAATAAATAAATAAATAAAAATAAAACCCAACAGAAAACAAACAAACGAACAAACAAAACACAGGTCTGCTCTTTTATTTGGGATCGATAGCAGAAAGCTCTTGTAACCAATGATAACTCATATGGGAACTTGTACTGATCCTTGCGTTGTGTTGTACCACTGATTTTCGCATGGTATTAAGGGTAACAAAGAAGGGCAGGCCAGAGTTTCTGCTGAGACATCAGTTACGACGAAGAGAAACAAGCTGAAGCTCAGCTTGTGGGCAGAAATTTCCCAGAATACATTGGCAACTGGGCAGAGTGAGTGCGTTGGCTTGGCTCCCGAGCACATTGGCTCCCCGTTCCAGCACAGGAACAAACCTAGGCAGTGTTTTGTAAGTCGGGTCAAATTCCTCAGGATGGACATGATTCAAGAGTCTCTGATAGTCCATTACTGTGCCTGAAGCCTAAGCGTTGTAGTAACTCTACTGCACAATAGGAAAGGGAATCACACGGTGACATTTAATGAAGGTATTTCGGGTTTATAAAGTTGTCAGCTACCTATCAGCAATTCAGAGAAATGCAGAAATTACAGCGGTGGTGTTGTAATTATTGGTATGCATTATCTGTCATCACTAGCAACACTCAAGTAGTTAACGCGCCCTTTGTTAAGGAGCATCGTGAACAATTGTTTTGTCACACTGATACTTCTAATAACAACTAACACATTGTGTATGATTACTAGTGCTGTCAAACTGTGTTCTCGGTTGGTATTTCAGATATCTGATCTACAGTTCGTGTTATTTTATCAGCAGTGTTAAGTGACTGCAATTTTCATGTAGGACCTCCGTTCAGCTGAGGGTCTCTCCTCACCACCCCAGTTTCACAGGATTGCAAAGACTCACCTTACTGGGGCATCGCCTTCATCCCATGAGAGATAGAAAGTGATAGGAGGGGACAGGGTGAGCACAGCAAGGCTTTTGCTGATGGTGGGATTGGATTTGGGGTAGACCTGGAGTGCTGAAAGAGTGGCTCTGATGCTGGTGGACATGGCTTCTTAACCAGGGAGGTTCACCTCTGGCTGAGGAGTAGGCACCTTAGGGTTAACTTACGGCACTGTTTGAGGCTGGTTGGGAATTTCTGAGAAGCAAATATGCATGCTGGGAACAGCGTGCTGGAAACATTAGCTCTACCCAAACTAATTTTGCTTGTTTCTGAGCTAGCTCAGAGCTATTGCAGCATCTCTCCAAGGCACAACATTGTTCAGCTCTGTGATACACTACCTCCAGAAGTCAGAAGGATGTGCTCCGTTAAAAATGGGAAGGAACTAAAGGTCCTTGCCAACAGACTTTAGAACTGACTATGTCTTAATTTGTCCGTGGCAGAGTGTCTTACTCAGTAGGTGAGAATTTAGCTATGAGTATATTGAGTAGCAGCCAGCTTGGAGCATGAGTCTAATTTACTGTAACTCTTGCTACATTCTGTCTGATCATTATCGTGCTGAACAAAATGTTTTTAAGGTGTTTTTATAGGGTTGAGTGACTTATTCAATAATTTATATGATTTTGGAGGGATTAGAGGATGAATTTAAGTTATCAGATAATGCCATTATGGCTCAATGGCTACGTTATTATCAGGGAAAAAAAATCAGTTGTAATTACACTCAAAAAGACAGAGACCCTTTATTCAGCCATTCCCCCAAGAACAATGATATCAAAGACTCTGATAGGTCTCTCAGCTGTAAAAAGGGCTGTCCTTCTTTGTTAGGAAGGAATATATCAGCTGCCGTCTGCTTATCTGTACAACGATTGTGCCATTTATGCCACATATTTTCAGTGTGCCATGCTTTTAAATATCCTCTCCTCGCAGAGGCATGTGATCCTTCAGTGTACAGAGCTGTGCAAACTCTCTGAGATGCAGAAAGGGAGCGCATGGCTTTGCTTGAGTTGGTTTTGCCTTTAATTTCAGCAAGTTTCCCTCTGCAAGAGCGCATGGAGCAAAGAAAAGGCACAGTCCTTGTTGTAACTCTCTGGAGACCTTTACTTACACTAGATTGTAAGGTGAGAGTCCAGCTCTTAGGAACTTTTTAATTTTTTTTTTTCCATTTATTTATTATTTTTACTCACCTAACCTAACAGCTGCCCCAGCTAGAGGACCACTGCTATCTCATGATAGATGTGCTTTCCACTGGTGGGCTGAGCACTGCAGGATTTCCTTGGAGCCACCTTCTGTCGAGTGCTGGCAGACTAGGGGTGTCACCCAAAGCTTTCATTTTCTCCTTAAAGGTATCCAGTGAAATCATGAAATCCTGCTCACTTGACCTCTAAGCTGGCTTTTCAGACCAGCTTTTAGCAGCTTAGGAAGACTTATCTCAGAGAGGAAAATCAGGTCATGCAGTGTTTGTGGACAAAGACTAGATAAGTCTGATTTGAGCAAGGGAGGAAAATACATTAGATCATCCCTTATCCTTGCAAAATGACTGCGCACAAGATGGGCATTAGTTGGAGTAATTCCCCCAGAAAACCTTGGGAGGAGCAGGCTGGAAGCAAACACGTCTGCGTTAGGGCGTTTTGATTTGGAGTCCTCTGCACATTGCTCTCCGTGTCCCTTACTGACAGCACCAGCCACTATCAGGATGCAAAACAAAGCTTGTATTAGAAGCAGGAGCAATAAATAAGGAACACATCCAGTTTTATGTCTAAAGGAATGTAAATTACTACTGAGGTATGCGCTTGAACGGAGTTTTATTGCAAGCATTCCCCTCCATGCCATTTGGTGTAATAAGACTGTTCTAAAACACACTTTTCATCCCAAATGCCACCTGGCTGCTCCATGTCTGCGTCTCCGACCTTCCAGCTCCCATGTACCTTGTACCAACAGCCAGTGGAGCCTGGAAATCTCTGTGTCACACAAAAGGAAGCATTCCCCTCCCCTGCAGCCATGCTTTCACAGCTTGAGCTCTGAAGGAGGTTGGGGCTCTGAGTTCCCCAGATTTGTTGCCAGTACCAGGATTTCTGCAGGCTAAATGAAGCTGTTAATGGCATGCTTGCTGCCCTTTTAGTATCTTAATATTTTCAGAGGTGTGTAAGGAATGGAAATGTTGATAACACGAGATAATAATACCATTCAGCTCTCTTGTCTGATAATGGTTTCAGGGTTTGTAGGAATCAAAGGCAGAAGAAGTTGATATTTTGGCCCCGATTCACCTAGGCACTAGTCTTCCTTACTTCTCTCTAGGGCACCAAAGGCTCACTGGTTTTCATCCTGGCCATCCCAAACAGAATAAACTTCAGTTCATCCTCACAACTGGGCAAAAGAACAAAACTGCAAATATGGGAACTCTCTTTATGTGGTCACTGAAAATACCCAGAACCGTGCAGAAGGATATTTGAAATGTAATTATGAGGAGCTCTTTGGATTGTAGAAATATCCCACTGATATCAGGATGAGAAAATTAAGAAATTTAAACATCTTGTTGGGTCATGGTCTCAGCAATTGCTAACTTTGATGTACATAGGATCATGATCAAAAATTGTTGCTTTTTTATTTATGATTTTTTAAAGGCAAAGCCAGTCTCTTTCTAATCCATGTCATTACACTACCTCATCCTTTTCTACCAATGGTAGAGTGAAGGAAGAGCATGACAAAGAAGCTTTGCATGTGAAGATAATGCATTCAAGGGTAGTGGCACAACACGCCTCTTCTCTGCATTTCATTTGCTTTCTCTCTTCATGAGATGAGAAGAAGTACAGCATTTTTGTGCATCCTTTGGCCTGCTTCTCCTCCAGCGTGTCACAACAGATAGGAACTTATCTTTGTGACAGAGCCTGGTCCGAAGCCCAGTGGGATCTTTCCAATGTGTTTGAATTTGGCTCCTGAATCTGTTACTACAGACGTGGTGTCCGCGCAATGCCTTATTCCGATTTCTTACCATCACACAAGAATTGTCTCATTTTAACACACAGTGTCGTGTCCAAGTCAGCCCTCACGCTCCTCCATTCAGTAGAAGCACCTCCAGATTCATGTCACACCATCCATTTCAGAGGCCAGACTCAACCAGGCAAACTCTGGAGTCAAGGAGTCGCCTTCTCTCCACGAACACCAGGGAGAGCCTGGGTGCCTGGACTGGGTGCCCAACTTTCTAACGGCACGAAGTGAATCCATTTCAGGCTCTTACATGGGGCAGTACAGCAGCTCCTGCCCATTGCACGTCTAGGAAGGCAGGGACTGGTGGCTCTGGGCATTAAAATGGCTGTCTGAATCACTCAGCACTCTCTTCAATGTCGATGCCGTTGCAGTTGCGACACCTAATTACCCATTATAGTAGGTGGTCCAAATTGGAGCGCACAGCAGAGCAGCAGATGTGGGTTGCTGCTGTCAGATTAGATTGAGATTAGATAAAGCTTAATAAACACTTTATCTTTGTTAGATTCAGCTCTGATTAATGACACAAAACAGTATTACAGAAAAGCACAGGCTGAATGAAGAGGCACGGTTAACATTATTATTAAAATCAAGGAAGTGCTTTTACAGAGCAAGACCTTTCTAGTAAGAGGTTATTCCCTGAATTTGACACCTCTTTAGTCTGGAGAACAAGATGACCCTGGAAGGAGCTCTTTAGCATGCCAAGCAACTATTTCTTAAGTCTGCCCTTTCTAGACCTACACATCCCAAGCCATTCAATTTAAATAATCGTACGTATTTCAACATATTGGTCAAAACTCACATTATTTGCCATCATATCACTTCTGTATTTGTAATAACAAGAGGGTCGCAGCACTGTAGAGGTGCTTTACTCCTACAGTTCGTCAAGGTTCTTAGTATCAAGCCAGTTTCACCTCACAAATGTCACATCAGAACTCCTTGCCACCCAGCATCAAATCGTTATCACAAAATTTTAAATATTGTGAACTCATGATCACAAGATTTTTGCCCTTCAGCTCAGGTAAATTCTTCTGTGTCAGAGGCTCCTTCTCTGAAACCACAAAGCCTCCAGCCCGGTAGACTTCTCCTGCCTGTAGCATCCAAAATATTTACCAGAAACTTTTATTTGGCCCAGACACTTGCAGGAAGATCCATTCGCTTGGGATAAAATTTATTTCTGTACAAGACAGTACAAACCAGTGAGCCAAGTAAATCGCACTTAAACCTTACTTTGAAGCTAAAGGAGGAATATGCTCGCTATTGCCCAAGATTGAATCCAACTTTTGCTTTTCAGGACAGGAAAACGAGTGTCAAGATCATTTTTCAGCAGAACAAATATGCAGACTTAGAATGTCTAAAATCCTAAATAATCCAAGTTTGCAATAAATGAATGTTTTTCTCTTGTCCTATATTGTTGTCCAGCTGTCAGGCCTGCAAACAGATGACCTCTGGCCAAGCCAAACCAAGCCAAGCCAACTTTTTTTTTAACTTCCGTGCTTTCTAACCGAGTATTTACAGAACGTAGTGCAACCCCGCTGAGTTTGTTTAGCTCAAGTGCCTTCTCCTTGTAGTCTTCCTTTTGCTTTCTCTCCTCCTTTTTATGAAAGCACAGTTAAGGGTGAGTTGAGTGTTTCTACTTCGGTATTTTGTCTGAGCCGTCTGGTCCAACGCATCTCCAGAGGCATTGCAAATGCCTATGAAAGGCTCCTTATTGCATGGTTACCTCCTCAGCTCTGCCGCCAGGCAGTGAGAAGGATATACTCTGTCACCTGAATAGCCTGATGCCAATAAGCAGAGTCTTTTCTTAGCTTATGTGTTTAGCAACTTGTGTGGCTGTGACCATCAGGGTGCTGCTTAAAGTCCTCATTCTCAAGTCTGTTTGCTGTCTTCTTCCTGGACTGTATTCAAAATCTCCGAATTGTTGGAGAAAAGCTGAGCAGTGTAATGTTCACAAGGGATTTTTATATTAGTTGCTTCTTAAGATAATACTACTTATATATATTTTAGTGGAAATGCAGTGGAAAGGGCTGGGGTGGGAAATATAATGACAGCGGGGAGCACGGTGAAGAATTTCCCCCCGCTGGCATCGGAGGCTGAGTATCAGTCGAAGCCAGGCTATGCCTTCAGGAAAGTGAAGTTCACAGTGAAGTTTCCTGCATTTGCATTTTTGCTGACACATGAAACAAGGAGCAAAGGACCTCGCCAGACAGAATAGCAGGAACGTGGAAAGCTAAAGCAAAGCATTTAGCCACAGCCGCGTTTAGGAGCAGGAAAGAGAACCTGCTGGTGCCAGGATATGCTCACTAGCACTCACGGTAAGTTAATTAAGAAGTAGCGTTAGACAAAATGAGAGAAAAGAAAGAGGTGAGGTCAATCTTCCAGCCACAGACCAAGTTCCGCCTCTGTAAGAAGATGGGGAGAACCCGCATCTCCCTGGGGCCTCTTTGCCAGAAGACGATGCAGTTTTCCCCTTAATGAAAGCTTAGAGCTTATCTGGTACTGACCTTTGCTATTTCCCAAAACATGGGAAACACCACAACATAATTGGAGGATGATATGTAGGCACAGGCAATTGCGGTTGCACTTTCCCCTTGCTAATAAAAAGCAGGGGAAATTTATTCCCCTGTGAATAAAAGCACAGCCTGTGATACCCTGCCCACCTGCTCTCTTTTATACGTGAGTAGTTCTATTTTTAAATGGTGGACGCAAAACAAGTCTTGCACAAGAATAATGCGGAACGAGCAGAAGAAGCACACGAAGGTTTTTGTTGGCACCGACCTTCCCATTCTCCTGAGTCACGCTTTATCTGATAGCTGGAATATGGCAGGCCCCGGATAGTCTGTTTTTCTTTCCCACGCTGCAAGGTTTAGGCAGTAAATAGCTTAAATAAATGCCAGAAGTAGAATTCTTTTTAGCTTCATCTGATTTCAGGAAGGCCTTCCTCAGATTATTCCTCCCAGACATGCTGTCCGAGGCAGGACTAGTCCCTGGTGGACCGAGCTATGCTGACCTCTGCAGCTGGCTCCGTTTCAGCTTTCTGAAGGTTGGAGATAAAAAATAGAAGAACCGGATCACTACATCCACACAGTGCTGGGCCTTTCTTTGAGCTGAGCGAGATGCCCGGTTCCTTTTGCAGGGCCTGTGCCATTACACAGTGGTTACAGTCCTTCTGCCACCTTTGACCGACCTTTTCTTCTTCTGAAACTGGATAAAAAAGGCACTGACCGTGCAGTAGTTTGAAGGCAAACCTCCTGAGAACTGCCACAGGCAGCGATGCCACCAGAGGGGCAGCGAGCAGCAGATACATCCCATGGTGGGGAACCTGGCCCTGCAGATGGCCAGGCTGAAGTCAGAAGTGGGTGAGCTCCACCTGGCTCTGCTGCCCCTCGGACCTGACGTGCTGAGAGCCCACAGGATAGCCGGTGAAGCCACGCTGCTTCCTCCATCTTGAGTTCATGACGAAAAACGAGTCAAATCTTGGGAATGCTCTTTAGGAAACCTGATGCTTTCACATCTTAGTGAAACTTCTGTTGGCACGGACACACAAAGGATATGTAGATCTGTCAGGCCGCTGTGGCCACTGGCATCATTTTGTCACGCTCACCAAGACAGCGAGAGGGGATGGCAGGAGCCTAAGTTTTATGTCAATTCCCACGGACTCTCAGCCCTCAAATTACTTTGTGTTACACCATTTTAAGGGAAGGAGAAGGCCGTTGGGCAGGATGAGGGGAGGCTGCAGTTCGGGCTGCGTGCTGGGGACACATTTACCACCGAGTAGATGGGCAGCCCTACCTCTCACCTCGAGCCCCGCGTTGTGCACTCGCAGAGCACCCGGTGCTGGAAACAATTTGCTGCCCCCCCGTGCCCGGTGCCACTTGTCCCCCAGCCCCAGATGCCGATTTCTGTTAGCATCCGTTGTCGTCAACGTGGAACAAAGAGATCCAGCCCCACCGCCCGCCCCAGGGCTGCCACCCGGGGCTTTAATCAGCGCACGGAGACACAGGTCAGAGGCATTCCTCCGTTCCTCCCGCGCTGCTTTTCAGTGTTTGGCATTGTTTTCCATCAGAGCTCCGAGCCCTTAGCTTAGAGAGGAGATCCCAGGAGGCTCCGGTTTAAAGATGCTCATGTTCTTGCTGCGTATTCTCAGCAGGAGGGCTTTGATCTCCGTACGTGTCCCTGACAGTCATGTCACCCATGTTGTGCCCATTTGTATTCAAGTGTTTGGCTGCAGTGATGTGGCTTTTTCTGTTGTTGTTGCTCTTTGTTTAATTATTTTTTTTCTTTCTTCATTAAACGTTTCGTTCAGGTTGCCTGCTCCCCCTTGCCCTCCTGCAGAAAAACAGGCGTTTTGTGGTGTTTGCTTTGCTTTGTTTCATTGTTTGAGGAAAATTTTCACATTATTTCACCACCCCCTTTTTTGTGGTTGTTATTTAGAAGTGACACAAATGTGTTTAAACTGGAATTAATGTGGAGGGTGAGTCTTATATGAGGAGAGAAACGGAAGGTGCAAAGAGAACCTAGATAAATGCCAGTAGGAAAAGTTAATGAAACTAGAGAATAGCGTGGAAATCAAGAGCATAAAACAGTTACAGCAATTCTCTATTGAACTTTGCGTTAGTGTTTATGATCAAGAAGAAGAGGCACAGACTGTTTTACCCCATTTCCATTAGGTCTCTTAGGAAGTAATTGCTTTGTAAATACAGCATTAGACCTGACCCGATCCTATAGTGACGACACGAGGCAGGTTCGTGCTTGGAAGACGGCTGCGTGCACGCAGCATCCTCCTGAGCTGAATGTCCCTCAGCTGAACGTCCCCCAGTGCAGCTTACCTTTGAGCACAGAGAGGCCTTTGAGAACACTCCACGCTTAGCTAGTTCGCGTGACATTTAGCAGCCCGGAGCTCCACAAGCTCGGGGATCTTTGGACCACGCTCCCCTACATGGTGCCCATCTGCCCTTGGGTTAGTGGGACGGTCAGACTCACTGCGGGGAGAGGAACATGAGGATGGCATGCCAAAAGAGACACGAGATTGCTCTCTTGCCTGATATATGTAAGTCTTCGGTGTCATTTTTAGCACTTCTCTGCAAACCGGACACTTACGTGTAAGCACGTGTACAGCAGTGTGCCACCTACTACTGGTTTCACCCAATGCTTCCTCTTCCAAGCCCCTGTTTTGGATTGCTTATGGCTTTTCTAAGAGGGCTGAAATTTTCCATGCTCTGTATCATCCCCAGGCTAGCTAATTTGGGGGAATGATAATGAACGTGTGGCAAAGAGACAAGAATGTTTAGACGAATAAGGTATGCACATCCACAGATAACATATACCCGCATTAAAGATACAGACAGATAATCACGAGTGTTTAATTCAGTCAGTTTAGGAAGTTTTCACTGCCTCAACTGGAAATTACCACTCCTTTGTGGAGGCAGGGAGCCTGCAAGCATGCATGTACCTCATCCTGAAGGCAAACCAGGTCCACTCACACCAGCTCCTGCTCTAGCTGGAGGAGTGGCAGCTTCTTAAACCTCTCTAATTTGGTTCCTTGCAATTGTGTGGTGATAAAGTGAAGGGCTTGGCTTGCTGCAGCATGGGTATTGCACATTACAACCGCTGCAGATGATAATGCTAAAGTAGAGAGAATCAGTATGTGTCTGATCTTGTAAAAAATCTGATAGTCTTCATCATTTACCCTATTGGCACACGTTTCGGTGGTGGGTTAGAGCACGTGAGGCATTGAAAACCAGCGCTCCCTACAGAGGAGAGTCTGTGCCCAGGTGCACTAGTGGAGGCTCTTTGCTGGTGTCTGCACGAACCAGGATCTTGTCCTGGTGTAAGCTGAGGTCACTCCAAGCCAAGAGTGCCACCCTGCTCCCGTGGCCGGGTGGGGACCCGAGAGGAAATCGTAGCCCCGTCGAAGTCATCTGGAGCTCTGCCATCGGCTTCGGTGGAGCCAACATTCCTGTGCTGATGCAGAGGTTTCACAATAACCTCCTCTGTTGAACTTTCAACACGTGCGTGCTATTTTCATTACAAATAAACAAAATCTTCACGAGACGGAGACCTTCAGATACACCTTACGCCCGGAGATCGCATTAAAAGCTCACCGCGGTGCACGCGGCGAAATGCTAACCGTCCATCCTTGGCGGCTCTGGGGAACTTTCTGACGTGAACAAACCCCGCTTCGGCTGAACGTGCAGCGATCAGACGCACAGGCGAGGGTTTATTGTTTTTGCAGGATGCACACGCGTTCGGAATTCGCCGTGCTCGGGAGCAGAGGCAGCCCCTTCAGCTGGGCTTTGGGAAAAGGCGGCTCTGTGCATCCAGCCGCGGGCCCTGGTACGAGGCAGACAGGAAACATGCCAGACTGCCTCGGCAGGAGGCTGCCTCCAACACGTGCAGAAGGGAACAAGGAACCGCTTAATGATTAATCACTGTCAACCTTTGTTCTCGTTAAAGGCTTGCTTGTCGGACAAGGCTGGTAATGAGGCTCTGTTCTGGGCCTGTTGCTATGCGGTTGTGCAAGGGCTGGAGCTGATCCCCGCTCCGTGCAAGACGCAGCTCCCACTTTGCCCAATTTTAACGAGTCTGGGTGGAAACGTTGTTATAAGAGTGCCTGCTAGCGGCTATAGGGCTGTGCAGCTCTCCTGCAAGTAGCCTCCTCCTTCCTGGGGATTACGGCGAGACAAATAAATCACCGACGGCTGGAAATCAGTTCACAAGGACCTCAGGAGTGAGCAGCTTGCTTATCGGTGCTCAGAAGGCAAAAAGCTATGAAAGGTTTCCATGAAGAACTACATAAGTAGCTATCTATCTGTAAAATTCCTTTGGTTTCTCGTCAGAAGTAGGATTGGCTCCTTCGAGATAGCAGGTCACCGACTTGCAGCTAGGATATTGTGCACGGTATCTGTTTTTATTATTTGAGGTATAATTTTTTTAAATATTATAGGTTTGCATCTGCTGGAAAATGCAAAAATGTTGCAGGAGTCCAAAAAAAAAAAAAAAAAAAAGAGAGAGAGAATCTTTTGAAACATCCCTCACTTTTGCCCTCTTGCTGTCCCATGGGACTCTGCAGGCGAGCACGGCTCCTCGGCTGGCCTGCATGTGACTGGAAGGGAGATCCGGGATTAATGGTGGTGGATGATAGGATGATGGACGGGGGCTTAGGAGAGCAATGCCTGATTTCCTGCTCTACCATGCCGTTTAGGAGATGGCGCTCTGCTGTGTGGCAGCGTGCTGTACCCCAGGAAGACACCCGCACTACCTCGAAGAGCTGGAGCAGCTAGCTCCTGGATGCAATGTGGGAGCAAAATCCTTCCTGGGCAAGCACAGCTGGTTTCACAGCAGGAACAGTGCTCTCAGACACATTTCGGGGCCAGTGGAGGGTTCGGTGCAACTTGTTGGCAGTTGTCTGGGGCAGCCCCACGTGGTGATCCACCTCCCTTTCAGTGAGTCAGAAAACGCTGCCCTTTTAGAAAGCGTGGCCTGCCTGGCTGTCCCAGCAGCTGGCTGTGCTGAAGAGCATCTCCCCCTGCACGTTGGGTGCCTGCTGCAGCAGAGGTGTCCCCCAGCCTTGTCACTTCGGCGGGGCTGCAGAAACGAGGCACGTGCTCCCCACTGTCACGATCTTTTCCAGCGTTGCAGCACCTGGGGCGATAGGTCCACGATTCCTCTTTGAGCTCCGTCGTTTGGAGGACTGACACAGCATTTGCTTCCTTTCCCTGGTTGGATGAAGGCACAAGTATTTCTGGCGGATAGCCTGGGCTTGTGAAATTTGCCAGCGCTGGTGTCCATGATTCCTCGTGCATGTGCCTTGAAAACATGGTTGGCCATGAAATATTTGTCCTGAGAGCTCAGATGGTCAGAGGAGAAAAACACAGGAGATGGCCTCATGTGGCTGGGCCAACTTCTTATAAACACTCCACAAAATTACTTAATGGAAATGTTTTGCACTCCTCACCCAGCTGTATCTCTAGATATTAGATGTAGAAAAACAGGTCTTGGGATCTTGCAATTTCGTGGTGTTTTTTTTTGTTTTTTTTCAAATGCTATTTCCTCTGATTTTGGCTAACTGAAAGGCTCAAATATATATATGAATGTGAGTTTGCTAGAAACCATAAAACCCTCTCTGGCAGGGTATTAGGTGAAATTCAACCTGTAACAATGCCTTCTGCATGATTAAGAAAGGCTTTTGGGTCATTCTGTACAGCATCCTTAAAAAGCAGTTCACTAGTGCTTGACTGTTCACACCCGCTCTGCCAGGCTTAGGTGTGACTACAGGCATCTAAAATTAGGAGTGTAAGGGAATGTTCCTATCATCTAATTTGGGCTCCTAGCTTGGTTGTCTAAATTAGGCACCTAGAGCCTAATTATACAGCCCGGTCCCTCTCTGTAGTGAAGGGAGGGCTCCAGAAGACACTTTGGAGGGAATCTGCTGGAAGTCAGAGCCCTAAACTCAGAGGAGATGCACTTTAGTGCTGTTGCGTGCCCATGTGGAAAAAGGTTCAACGAGTCCGAGGTGCTCAGAGAGATACCGAACAAGCAATGAGGCAAGGCAGAATCAGGCTGGCTGCATTTCTGCCCGGTCTGTGTTATTTCCAGCCCCGATACGTAAATGAGATCCTCAGCTGTTGCAAATTGGCGTAACCTTGGGAGCTGCCTGGGGCTCTCGCAGCGTACCCTGGCGCGGGAAGCAGCCCTCTGCATTCCAGTCACGAGTGGGAGTTATTCCTAAAAATAAGAAAACACTTTTGCTTTTTTTTTTCAGTATAGCTGAAAGAGCTCTTACTCTGCAGGCAGCCTGCCACGGCCCTGCCGCCGTTTGGTTTCCCCGTCTGAGGCCAGGACCTGGTACCTGGGGTCGAGACGTCCGTGGAAAGCCCAGCGCTTTGCAGAAAGGGGTGTCTGCGTGTGCACGAGATGCAGCAGAAAAGAGGTGGCTCAGAGACCGGTTTTTCTGTGTAAGCACGGTACTGCTCTGAGCTCAGCCCTGGGAGCTGCTGGAGAAGCTGAGTTTTGGGCTGTGGAAAGGAGGATGCCAGCAGAAGCAGGGGAGGTGCACACCAGGGGCTCACAGAGGGTCTGGAACAAAAGGCAAAGGACGGGTCACTGGATGGACACAAATTCACCCAGCTCCTCCCCTGGAAAGTGCTGGGGAAGCAGCTTTTGGTGAGACACACAGTCACTGAGCGGGCTTTGGTGAATAACTCTGAGCCTGTCACTTTTTTTTCTTTTAATTCCTTGTTTTGGAAAGGAAAGGAAAGGAAAGGAAAGGAAAGGAAAGGAAAGGAAAGGAAAGGAAAGGAAAGGAAAGGAAAGGAAAGGAAAGGAAAGGAAAGGAAAGGAAAGGAAAGGAAAGGAAAGGAAAGGAAAGGAAAGGAAAGGAAAGGAAAGGAAAGGAAAGGAAAGGAAAGGAAAGGAAAGGAAAGGAAAGGAAAGGAAAGGAAAGGAAAGGAAAGGAAAGGAAAGGAAAGGAAAGGAAAGGAAAGGAAAGGAAAGGAAAGGAAAGGAAAGGAAAGGAAAGGAAAGGAAAGGAAAGGAAAGGAAAGGAAAGGAAAGGAAAGGAAAGGAAAGGAAAGGAAAGGAAAGGAAAGGAAAGGAAAGGATAAATACTTGTATAAATACAAGTCAGCTGCATCAGGGAAAGTGAAAAGCAAACCCAGTCTTCAGTGTTTTGATTTACTGCTAATTTAGACATTTGAGCATAATGTTCTTTGTGATGCTTGCAAACAAACCCCCAGTTGTGCTACCAGCTCTGCAGCGCTTTCACTGCCCCTGCCGCTCTTCCTGCTTCTCCTTGCTCCTGTATCTCACAGTAACATCAGGGAGGGCTCTGCCTTGGCACCCCGAGCACTGCTGTGGCTGTACTCCAGCACCAGGGATGGGGGGGCAACCTCGGAGGCGTGGGGCTGTAGCCAAGCGGGCTGTGGTGTGGGATGGCATGGTTTGGTGAAAGCAGGGTAGCTGCAACCCCAGTCTGCTTTTCCCTTGCGTGGAGGGCAGCATGCTTTGTCCAGGCACAGGGACAGAGTGCCGTGTCACTGGCGGCATGTCAGGGACACCTTCTGGTCCGTGGGGATGTGAGTGAGGGGGGGAGCAAGGTGCGGGAAGGGGGCCGCTGGCACACAGCTAGCCCCCGGAGCCGTTCTGCCCTCTCCTGCCTCATCGCTGCTACAGAAGAGCAGCGGGCAGGACGAGGATCACGCCACAGCCCCATCGGCTCACGCTGACATTTCACGAACCGCAGAGAAAGGACCGAATGCAAAAAACCAAACTGGCTCCAAGTTCTTGATTTTTGCTGTTTTCTCAGGGCCCTTTTGCCAAGCAGCCAGTGCTTTGCGCCAGTTGCTGTTAGAGAAAAGCTTTCTTTTATAGGTAGCGTGAATGGACACTGCCCAGTTTATCTTAAAACAAAGTCCCTTCCCACAGCTCACATGAGCTGGCAGGGGATGAGGGAGAGAGAGAAGGTTGGGCTCTGTTGTTGGTTTTTTTTTTAGGCTGGACGACGAAGGCGCGTTTGGTGGAGCCTGCATTATCTGTGCGAAAGCACAACAGATGAAATCTATTAATGGATGTAACATGTGGCTGGGTTCAAGCTAGAGTGTCATTTGAATATAGAAGTCAAAGCCAATTTATTGTAACATATTTTTCTTTTCAAAATATTTTAAGAAAGACAAAAAACTTTGCGCAACAACTTGGCAAGCAGGTCTGTTGAGAGGAGGTATTTTCTATCTTGCAGCTAACATAAGGGCTGAAAAATGTGGCAATGCCGAGCAGTCCTGGATTCCTTCTGGAACTGAAGGAAAGTGTGCGGGATATAATTGTGAAAGAGCCCAATAAATTTTCAAGGGTGGGTTTGTAACACTGCCTTGGGGGCTGCAGGTGGCTCCAGCAGAAAGTCATGGTTTTTATTTCGTTAAGAGACGTCGAATACTTTTATCTAGCTAGCTATGCACTCGTGCGGCCCCATCTAAAAGCCACAGAATTATTTTAAAATAGAAATAACCATAACAATCACTCTGTTTCTTCCATGCCAGATGGTATAAAGATAAGTTGGATTAGTTTGCAGTATGCATGTTACTGTGTGTGAGGGGGTGCATTTGTGTGCTGAACGCACTGAGCAAAAGCTAAGGCACAGAAATGAGCTTCCCTGGGGTTTTCAAAGCGATCAGCATCAGTGCCCCATGGTCTTCAGGGTGTGGGTAGGCTGCACCTTTCCAGGCAGCACCAAGCTGCAGTTGTCATCGGTTCCTGTGCTCTGGGGCAAATGCACTGCTGGCTGTTAGGTTGGACAGAATCCAGCAGTTGGGTTCCTGCAGTGAACCGCACCAAAGCAGGCAGAAAACTGATGTTTCTCATGACTGTCGTGATCGCCCCAGTCTCTGCTGTTTTCTTTGCAGCTGGGCAGCTAAGGAATATGTGACTGTTGAGTGATAGCCAACATAGGATGAATGTTTTTATGGGCTAACACATTTTTGAGTGTGGACCGAGAAAGCTCTTTCCCACATGCGGTGAAGGTCCAAGTACCAAACCCTGGTGGAACAAGCAGACAGAAAACATATTGTGCCAAGAGAAATCACGAGTGAAAGAAAATGAACAGCATATTGTCATGCCAGGTCTGTTTGGATCCTGGATGTTCATGGTCTGGAGTTCCCAAATACTTTCCCCATTGCCTCCGGAGATGAGTTTTTGCCATCCCTTCCTCATGAAGCTGCCCATGGGGAAGAGGAAGCAGATCTAGATCCATAGCAAAGACTGGAGAGACCCTAAAACCCTCTTCAAAGACCAGTCCAGTTACACATTTGTTTTACCAAGGAAGGTGACAAGCTCTAAGCCTATTTATTTAACCCTGTGCTAATGGGAGACAATTAGCAATCTCTCAGAGTTTGCTCTTGTGAGGGAGGTGAAGGGACAGATGGAAACGGCACCACTCACCCCACCGCGAAGTCACAACTTGTGACTTCTGTGTTTTCTAACAATAGATGTCATTTGTAGCAACGAGTATCTTCCAGCAACGAGGCTCTGAACAACTCTTGCTGCTGCTCGTCAGATGGTAGAAGCCAGCAGATACAGAGTTTGTTCCCTTGTGGTCAAGCAGACTGCCATGCAGCCCAGTGGAAGTTTCTGGAAAGATCCCCAGGATGGCTCAGTTACTTCTGTTAGCATTTCCCAAGCTCCTGGTACAACGTTGAGGTTTGCCACTGGAACCACCTGGCAAGTTTTCAAAGTCTTCCACGAGCGATAAAGTTACCCCATCACTTTCTTATTTTGTCGAAGCCTTTGTGTCGGTCACTTGTCCTGAGAGTCTGTGGGCTGTGTCCTGTACTTGAGCAAATTGTATAAAAAGGATTATTTCCTTTTCTTGATGCTTGTTATTATTTTCATCCTTCACAAGCCATTTCTTCTGTTTCAGGATCAACACTCTGTGGTAGGCCAGGGAGCTGGCCCCACTCCAAGCTCCAGTTCTTGCTCAAATCCAAACACTGGAAGTGGTTACATGAACTCATCCCAGCAATCAATGTTGAATCAGCAATTGATGGAAAAGAAACAGGCTCTGCAACGGCAAATGATGGAGCAAAAACAACTCCTTCTACAGCAGCAGATGTTGGCAGAAGCTGTAAGTTTTCCAATCTCTTATTTTATAGGAAAAAAAAAAAGATTTTCATGGAAACAATAGAAAAGAAAGCTAAGACAGGGAGAAGAAAGCCCACAAGACTTTGAGGTCATTTTGGCAAACCCTAGACCTTCTAGAGTGTGCCTCATATTTTTCAGCACTTTGCTAAGCCCTTTTGAAACCTACTTGGGTTTATATGAAACAACTCAAGTATCTGAGCTACTGTCATTTCATTATAAGAACAGTCTAAGCATATGCTAAATTAAAGGCGTATGAATACTTTATGTGGTTTCCCAAGTAAGGTAAGCTAAGGTGCACTGCGACACCGCTTTGACCACAGAGGAAAGCTGACTTCCAGGCCCTGCAACCTAGGCAGCATGGTATGAAGAGCCTTTGTGTACGCAAAGATTGGGTACATTGATTTTAGTGTTCAAGACAAATTTGTGTGCTTGCCTGGGATCGTCCATGAGTCTTCCTTTCTCCATTTCTCTTTATGCATTTCCAGATATTTGTAACCAGTTCCTCTCTATCCCATGGTATCTGAGAGAGCAATTGGGAGTTCCTTGTCATTTTCTGAGGCATGGAGAATACGTGTGGTCTTGTTAGGAATGATAAATGCTAGAACCCACTAGTTTTGTTCCACTAAAATAGCACTGCCATTGATATCACCAGAACTGAGTCAGCTGAAGGTGCTTCATGACCCATCATCCACGGGCAGTGCAATGGGACATCCCATCTGCCCTAAACACTATCACATGCCGTGTGCATGCTCGTCTTCACCATTCCTCAGTAGTTCTGCTTGCCAAAGCATGGAGAAGAAAAGTCCTAGAAGAAGAGCAGAGCTTGTCATGTCCTTGGGGCAAGCAGAAAGTAACACTGGTGGCCTGCTGCAACTAGGGAAGGGCTGCAGGGAGGATGCTGGAGAAGGCTGGAGGTGACACTGCCACCTGCTTTGCTTCCCCCAGGCTGCAGTGACAGCAGACCCCCAGCTTATGTAGGACAGCCTACAGAGTAGACCCTATCATGCTGACCTGGTATTTTGAATCCAAACTTTCTTTTCTCTATAAAAACATAAGTTCATAAATACTGGCATACTTAATGAATGATGTTGGATAATTAAAGAACACAGAAATGGAAAAACATCCGTGGTTTCATGTGTTTTCAAAGCAGAAATTATTCAGGTTTTATAGGTAGTATCTCGTTGTTTACAAATGTATTTCCATTCCAAAAATACAATTTAAAAAGCTTGAGTTTGAAGTTAAGGACTTCATTTGCCCTATAAAGGAAACATTGGTTGGCTTTTTAATTTATGCAGAAAAGAACTGAAGTGTCAAGTCACCTCCGTGCTACAGTTTTCTGTCAGAATTTTTATCAGAATGAAAATGTAATTGCTCATATAGCTATTTTAAAAAATAAGTAAAAGCTAAAAAAGAAATTTAAATAGCTCTACAGAATGAGATTTTTTGATCAGTTTTCATTTGCTTTTGTGTTATGGACATAGAAATACACACTAAGCCTAGCTGCAGTTTTTGCAGGTATTACAGGGATTTCCTGGAAGTTAACTTCCCTTTCTTCTTTGCAAGGGTTTGGGCTGGCTGCTATGTTGAAACAAGCCCTATAAATCTTAATCAGGCCACTCACTCACAGAATGTGTTAGGGAAATGCCTAAATACCACAAGAAAGGCTCTTCACTCTGCTTTTTTAAGAGCCCCTGGCAAAAGAGAAAAAAAGATTTTTCACAAGAAAGTCCACTTGTGTGCTGTTTCAGGCACCTGAATAACTCTGATCGGCTTCAGACACCTGCCAGGCTCTTCCACACGGGTGAGCTGGTTTGCTGTTCAGGCAACTCCAAGCTCCTTGAGGCAAATACAGGCGCAGGTTGCACCTGCTGTTGGTTCGCTGGATGCCCTCGGCCTCTGCCCTTGTGGAAATGTCATTTCCCTTCCTGCCCAGGCTGGGACACACCTTGGGGAGAGCATGGGGAGCCTTTGAGATGGCTTCCTCAACAACTTCTTCAGCCCTCCAAGCACAAATCACGGGCCCGGTGGGTTGCAGAGAAGTGGGTGAAGCCTGACCAGTAAGCATGACGCCAGGAGGCACAGACACACCAGCAATGTGACAAATTTGTGACTGAGGCAGTCAGAGTCACGTTTTCCTGCCATGGTGCCTCATATCACAAAATCAGAATCCCAGAGGTCCCAGAATGGTTCAGGTTGGAAGCGACCTCTGGGGCCATCTGGTCCAACCCCTGCTCAAGCAGGGACACCCAGAGCAGGCCGCCTGGGGCCATGGCCAGGAGGTTTTGAGGGAGGGAGACCCCACAGCCTCTGGGCAGCCTGTGCCAGGGCTCCATCACCCACACAGCACAGAAGTGCTGCCTGGTGGCCAGAGAGAACCTCCTGTGTGCCAGTTTGTGCCCATTGCCTCTTGTCCTGGCACCGGGCACCACTGACAAGAGCCCATCCTCTGTGCACCTTCCCTTCAGGTGTTTACAGACACTGATGAGATCCCCCTGAGCCTCCTCTTCTCCAGGCTGAGCAGCCCCAGATTTCTCTCAGCCTCTCCTCACAGCAGAGGTGCTCCAGGCCCTTCATCATCTCGGTGGCCCTAAATCCCTGTCTCCGTTGTACTGAGGAGCCCAGAGCTGCACACAGTATGCCGGTTGCAGCCTCACCAAGAAGTCCTTGGGCGGTAACACTGCAGACACCAAGTCACAGCGTCAGGGTCCAGGAACAGGGACGGCTTCACCTGGTGCTGCTGACTCCAGTGCCCACACTTAGAATCACAGAATGGGTTGAGTTGGAAGGGATCATGACTTGCGTTTCAATCTTTCCTTCACCAGACACGTGCCGCTGCAGGCCCAAAATTAAAAATATCCCCTACTACTTGGCTTTTTCAGCTTTCTTTTCTCACTGCCCTTTCCCCAGTGCTTGTACTCCCGGTGTAAGAGGTAAGACAGTGCCGTGTACGTGTATGGGGAAGCACAGGGCAGTGATGAGTGGTATGAACAACAACCAGCCCAGCACAGTCCTTGCTAAACCTTGGCCATGCCTCCTGCCGGCATCCCTGGTGAGGAAAGATATGAGGGATGACAAAGCAACGGATTTTGTTGATTTTTGTGGCAGCTCCTCCAATGTAGGAGGAAGAAAAAGAGGGAGGGATGGGACAAAGCATGTTTAATGGCAAGCTGAAATCCTTTAAATTCTTTTTGCCAGCTGTGCACATTGGCTGGTCAGCCTGGGTGAAATGGGCTGGTGAATATTGACGCAGCCAAGGGCAGGTGTGGACCTTGCAGGTCTGGTCCTTCCTTGCTCCCCAGCTGCATCCCGGCTGCATGTTTGGGTTAGACCTGGGTGTTTGCTCTGCCTTTGTGCTCTCTGTCTTTCTCTACAAGCAAACCCAGCTGCACAGGCAGGGAGGGAGCCATGGGGAACCATCAGCCCCTCTGTCTGATAAGTGAGGGGAGCAGGATGGTGCGGACGTGAGAGGACACTTTGTACTGCTGTGCAGGCATGGCCGATGTTCTCAGAGGTTGAGCAGCTCTCTGTGATTTTAAGGAAAGCTAGAACAAGCTCAAACACAAGGCAACCAGCAGAAAGATTTCCATACAGGCTTCCGTGTGTGATGGCATGGGTTTGCAGATGCCGTTGAAATCCTCTCCTGTGATAAAAGGAAGGAACACTTCAGCTTGTACATACTGAGAAAAGAAAGAGGCAGGTAAAACACAGAGCCAGGAAAACATAAAGAAAAGCAAATTAATGTATTTCTACTTCCATCCTCTAGGAGAAAATCACTCCACAAGATCAGCTGAACAGACACTTGACACGACCGCCACCCGATTATAAAGACCAAAGAAGGAATGTGGTCAATATGCAACAAGCAAATCAATATCCTGGTAAGTGCCCATTTGCTAAACGAAACTATTTCCTTCCTTCCAGTTGTAGGGCCATCCAGAAGAGCCAGGCATGCACTAATAACAAGGGGTTGATTTTCTAGATATCCACTTAGATCAGTGCAGTGAGCGGTGGCTGCTGCTCCCATGCTGTTTGCCTTACTGCCCCCACCACTGAGATGGATGGGCTGGAGAAGCAGCTGGTGGGTCATTGGGGCTGACACTGCACCTCTCAGGCACAGGGAAGAAGAAGGTGGTGCTCATCCCTTTAGCACTGCCTGGGGCAGATGTGCACCCAGATACTTGATACAGAGGTTTCTTTGTGAACGTGCAGCCTTGCTCCATCCAGATGTTTCACGTACATGGTATATCTTGCTTCAGAGAGTAAGATGAGGAACATGCCTCCCTTCAAATGGTAGACCATGTACAGCACGAGGACCCTTATATTGATGTTTAAGTATTTCCTGTGACACCATCATAGGCAACCAGTGACCATCTGAACTTTTGATCCATTTTTTAAATATGCCATGGTGTGGCCTCGTTGCTGCTCTACAAGCAGCATTTCAACTGCTCAGTCAACCAGCAGGGTGAAAGCCCCTGCTTTCAGCCACGAATGCCCAGGGCAGAAAACTCCCAGCAGCTCAGGAAAGGGCTTTAGTTTCACCTCCTCAGCTCCTCGGAGAGCCTACTTTGGGAGCACAGGACTGCCTGCTTGGCTTTTCGTGCTGCTCACCTTGCTGGTTAGCTGCAGGCTGCTTGGAGTCCAAAGGCAGATTAAGGAAAAGATGATGGGAAAAGAGAGCAGGTCTGGGGAATGCAGCAGATGGGATCAAAGGATGTTCTTTATCCTGCAAAGTGTCTGTGCGTTTAAGTATAAAGGGATCCTTTGGCTTCTAGTGATCTTTGTATACAACACACTGAGGGGAAAAAAGAGGTTTTGGTTAGTTTGTTTTTCCGTAACTGTTGGCTCTGCAAATTCCACAGGGATCTGAGTCATTCCTTCCTACCTGTCCTTTGTAGCAGAACTTTTCCACCTTGTTTTGTTTTCAATGGATTCCCAAGTGCATCTGGCTCCTACGCCACCCCTGCCCAAGCTGCTGGCCACTGCACCAACAGGCCGTGTATGCGTGGAAGGGCTGGGTTGCTCAGGCCACATTCAGTGGCTTTGCTGTTTGCACATCCCAGCAGTGACAAGCTTGTTGCAGTCTGGAAAGTGCTGCTTTCTGACAGGTCTGGGTGTTTCCTGTCTCAGTAAACTTGCACAAGCATCACTGATGCCAGGTTAACAACCCACGGTGAGGACAATGCCACAGGGGACAGCGAGCCCCATTTGCAGGCTTCATACCTCCTGTGCTATTAAACCAAATGCCTTGACGACACTGGCAGTTTGCTGGGGAATCCTGTGATTTGACATGTTGTTTAAAAGCTCATTCCTGGAATCAGATGATTAACTGAGATTCTTGGCTTTTACTTAAAAAACAATACAGAGAGAAAATGGAAAAGACTGCAGCCACATCTGTTAAAGGCTCCAAAATAAGTAGATCTCCATTGTTATGTTGCTCTCCTTCTAAATCTGATGGACTCTTTGCCAGCCTCATGGTATTTGGAGTCACATCTCCTGGGTTTGTGACATGTGGGATTGGCAGCACTTGCCCATTCAAATCTCAAGTCCCCACTGAGTAAGCCCAGGCAGGAGAGCAGCTTTTTGGGCGAGCCTGGGAGAAAGGGCTGTGCTGGGAGCTCGCAGCAGAGCTACCAGACAGGGTGATTAGGAAACTCTTGCATAAGGGAGGAACAGCAGGGAATCTGTTCCCTTTTTCTGGGAATAGCTTTGCTCAGGTCAGGGAAGAAGAAAAAACAAAGTTAACTAAAATACCGGAGGGGCCTGGAGACACATGGTTAAGCACTTTAGTCCTCTGTGCTTTTCCCAGTAGTGCCGTGTGACAGCAATAAACCCCCGCGATGCTAGCAGGTGGATCGGGCAGTAAAGGAGTTTCGCAGAATCGCCACAGCCCGGGGTGTCCAGCTGCTGTACGCAGCACTGCTGGGGAAGAAACGTCTTCCCATCTGGAAGAAATCTGGACGGAAAATATTTGTGTTAAAAATAAAAAGGATAAAAATAGGAATACAAAGAAAGAGGAAACTTCGTCTTTTGCACAACATGTACAACCCCTGTCCCGGCCACTCGTGCCCTTTAAAGTGCGTGGCATTTGCACCAGGAGTGCAATGTCAGCTCCTGGGGCTGCCCCACGGCTGGCAGGGTCACCCCTAGAGGGCTTCGTCCCAGCAGCAAGTGAAGTGACCCTCAAACGTGTTGCTGCTGTTTCAGTTCTGCTGCAGGGGGAGGACTGGCTCTCCCCAGACACTGTTCCAGGTCTTTGGGAACACCACTGATTTCTGTGCCACTCCTCCACCTCACTACCAGCCTAAGGAAGCAAAGGATGAGGGCACCGATCCCTATCACCCCTACAAAGAAGTGTGACAGTATTTCAAAGAAACAGAGAGCAATGTACAACCAACTAACAAAGCCAAAGATGAGGCTAATTGTGAGACTAGCTGCTTAGCACTGATTTTCTCCATTTCCAGAGCTCAGTTCAGTCAGGTGGCTCCCCAGCAGCAGCCTAGGACCCAGGTGAGAAGCCAATAGTGGGCTCCTCAGGGCAAATCCTGTCCCAGGGGCTGAGCAGCTCTGGGGCTGAGTTTGGATTTTAGATCAGCAGGGACAATCTCAGTAGGCTATTTATAAATAAGTACCTCCTGCTTGGAGACAGTTTGTGAGCCTGCCTTCCAGAATAAGGTGAGCTTCTCGGTTTAGGTACCTATGTTTATATTGACTTGGAAGAAGCAGCTCTGGTTGTGAAGTCACACTCAGTGTTAATATTGAATTGGGGGCAATTATTTTCAAGTACTTAAAGAAACAAGGAACCTTTTGCTTCTATTACTAAACAGAAATAGCATACATATAAAAATAATGCAAAAACGGCAGAAATATATGATAATTTTTTCTTCAGTTCCAGTCTGAGGGAACTGAACATCATTATGGTGAAATTTCAACAGAAACAGTATATTAAACAGCTGTTACTAAACATAGACTTTTTAAATATGCATGTACATGATTTGTGTTCAAGAGTTTTGAAAGAGCTGGCTAAGAGGTTCTCCAAATTCTTAATGCCACTTTCTATTTAGTCTTGAAACTCCAAGGAAGAAAGCTAAAGCCACAACAAAAACTAAAAGAGTAAGTAGGTAATTGATACTGTAATGACCTAATGCAGAGCTCAGCAAAAATACTGGGGAGCTAATATAGCCTATGTAATAAAGAATTTAGGAAGGGAATATAATTGATGTCAGGCCATATGGCTTTATGTAAAAGACATCTTTTCAAACTAGCACGGTATTTTTTTCAATGAAAGCAAAACTTTGGTTGATAAAGCTAATAGTTGTTCAGGTAGTGTACTTTAAGCATCTGACTTGGTACTGCATATTTTGATTAAAAAAAAAAAAACAGCAGAATGATATAAAATTAACATGGCACACAAGGAAATGGCTGATAGGTGTCCAAATATCACTGCAAACAGGCTGTGTGATTACAGCTGAAAGGACAGGGTCTGAGGTCGTGCTGAACAAGAAAAAAAAAGAGCTTACTTTACATCCATGTTGGAGTTGTGCAAGAGCCATTAAATACTGTGGGTAGCTGTGATGTACAGCCTTGAAATCAAAGGCTGAAAACTGGCAAGTTTTGAAAAGAGCCAAGAATGAGTGAAGGGCTGAGAAACATGCCACACATTGAGACTGATGTATTTGGAGAATGCTGCAGACAGCCACAATCTTTAAGCACCTGCACAGTAAGAAGGGTTTGGTGATGGACCGAGTGATAAAAATAGTCAGACAGACTGATATGTAATTAGGTTTGATGATGAAGTTGAAGTTAGTCAAATTCAGCCTGGGTTTGTGGTATAAGTAGGATCAAACTAAGACAGTGTCCAACAAAATTGCAACTATCTGCTGTATAGAAAATAGCAAAGCTCCAGCTCTGTGCATAGTTAAACCTCCTCCGTCCCTCCTTTGGAAGATGCTGATGGAATTACTGAAATGTGAAGACAACTTGGTGGCAAGCCCCATTTGTCAGCTTTTCCCACACTTTGGGAACCAGCTCAGCATTTAGCTCATACAGCACCACGTAGCAAAGAATTCCTCAGCTGACCCACATGTTGTGTGAAGAAATACCTCCTTTTGTTTGCCTTGAACTTGACTTCTAGCAGCACTTCTTGTAGGACTTGGTGGTCAAGGAGGCCAAAGACATCCTGGCTTGTATCAGGAATAGTGTAGCCAGCAGGGCCAGGGAGGTGATCGTTCCCCTGTACTCTGCTCTGGTGAGGCTGCACCTCGAGTACTGTGGTCAGATTTGGGCCCCTCACTACAAGAAGGACACCGAGGCCCTGCAGCGTATCCAGAGCAGGGCTGCGAAGCTGGTGAAGGGCTTGGAGCACAAGTCCTGTGAGGAGCGGCTGAGGGAACTGGGGGTGTTTGGTCTGGAGAAGAGGAGGCTCAGGGCAGACCTTATTGCTCTCTGCAACTGCCTGAAAGGAAGGTGTGGGGAGCGGGCGGTCGGCCTCTTCTCACAGGTAACTAGTGATAGGACTAGAGGGAATGGCCTCAAGTTGTGCCAGGGGAGGATTAGGTTGGAAATGAGGAGACATTTCTTCTCAGAAAGAGCAGTCAGGCATTGGGAGGGGTTGCCCAGGGAGGAGGTGGCATCACCATCCCTGGGAGTGTTTAAGGAGAGGTTGGACGTGGTGCTTAGGGACAGGGTTCAGTGGGTGACATTGGTGGTAGGGCGATGGTTGGACCATATGATCTTGGAGGTCTTTTCCAGCCTTAATGATCCTATGATTATAAAGGAATTGAAGCTGCAAAGCAGGTGTTCATGGGCAGAGGGGGATTCTCCGTAGTGTCATCTACATGTTGATCTAGATCTACATCTACATCTAGAAAATGTTTGGTCTTCTTCAACTAGACAGTGAGGCCTGGAATTAATTCAGACCCTTGAAGTGCATAAGCAATCAGCCAAGATGTCACAAATGACTTACTGTAGCCTTAGAATAGATACTACGTAGCTGCAAATCTGCCACAGAAGTGAGCTTGTGTTGTGGTTTGGTGGCTGAAGAGAAAGAAAACCTCTCTTCTTGTGTTTTGCTGGTAGAGGAAGATCCTCCGCTGGGTCAGCACTGGCCACAAAGCATAGATAAGTGGTACTGCCGACTCATAGTTTCCAGCTTGCTGATGCACAAAATATGATGTTTATGTGCAGAAAATGCTTCAGAGCAAAGCATCTCGTTCAAGAAATTCTGAATTTTTAACCTGCTGGTGTTTGAATGACACCATGCATCAATGCACCCACATTTGTTTTAACACTTCTGTTTTCTCCTTTCCAGGTGGTTCACCAGCTGTGAGCATGAGCTCCAGCATGTCCTTATCAAACCCAATTTCAACACATAGCATCATGCCCCAGAACTCCAGCCTCATGTCCACCCCTGCTGGGACCCGGATGCCTTCTGTCCCTGCCGCTCGGAGTATGGGGTGCTACGGGAACCTTCCCTGCAACCAACCGAGCGCATACAACGTGACTTCAGGAATGAACCAAATGCAGCCACACAGAAACCAAAATCAAGTCCTGCCCAGTCAGAACAACCCCCTGATGTCTCGACAGCAAACCATGACGCAGGGGAACAACGTAGCTACTTTTGGGACTGGGTCGGTGGTCAACTCACAGCAAGTGAGACCCAATTTGAACCACGGAGCTACAGGTATCCCCGTGCAGAGACCAGCCAACGTGATGATCACAGCTACAGCCACTGCTCAGAACTGGGCCCCGCAAGAAGCTGCTGTGAAGCAGCAGGACACACTGAAGCCCGCAGGGGTCCGTTTCCCCACGGGCACTCCGTATCCCAACCAGTCTTTGCAACGCAACATGGGCAACCCCCATTTTCCTCAGCGTGCGTTGGCACCTCCTAATCAGTTAACAGCGGGAGTCCAAATGAGGCCTCCCCTAAACCAAATGCACCAGACTCTAAATGGACAATCAGCTGGTTCACTACGAGGTCTAAGCATAAGACCTAACCAGCTCAGAGGACAGACTGTGCCTACCCTGAATCAGCCAGGAACGAGTATGACACCTCCGTCATCTCTGCCGTCTACCAGTTTCACATCTACCAACCAAAACTCTCGGGCTTACCAAGGAGGCGACCACGGTAATGACCTAGCGTTTGACTTTCTGAACCAGCAGGGTGACAGTATAGGGCCTGCGCTCAACAGTGACTCAGACTTTATAGATTCTTTACTGAAAACGGAACCTGGTAACGATGACTGGATGAAAGACATCAACCTTGATGAAATTTTGGGGAACCACTCGTAAGTGACAGTACCGAGGGTGAAACCGATGAAGAAGCAGTAAGGACATTAGCTTTTTCTTTAGATGCCAACAATCTGCTCTATTAATTTACACTCCAATAACTGGGCTGTCCTTTAAAATACCAAGTAGGGCGATTGCCCTGGTTGAAGAGTTGCTCAAGGAACAACACTGATGTCTCCCCTGATCAAACGATAATGTAAGTGATATTCATGCCTGCCACAAAGGAGTGAGAACACGTGAAGGGTCTGTTCCCCACGCTGGTGCCCAGTGCATTGCAAACACATCAGTTCGTCTCATGGGTGCTGTGTGGCAAAATGTGTTTAGCTTCCCGTGAGCGCAAGCCCCAGACAGTGGTATGGGCTGTGAGACATCATTTTTGTGAGTGCAAGTAACAGCCCAAGTGGTCCAGAGCTCTTCAGTCACCGTCTTCACAGCCCTTAACTGCCTTGGGACTACTCAGCCCTGACAGGATCAGGCCCCGTGTAAATCTCATTGCGTTGCAAAAAACTGTTTACTGCTACATAGTACAAACTCATATTTGTGTTTCCAATGATTTTGTTTTAAACCCTCTTTGTTTTGTACCACACGAAAGGGTAAGTGGTCCCGTCCAAGGAGAGAAGGAAACTGATCGTGTGACAGACATCAGTGCATAACTCGGTGTGCTCTAGTTTTTGTTGTCTGCCTTTCTCCAGCACTTGCAGCCGGTACCAGAGGAGGCTGCCCTCCTGTCAGCAGCACAACCACGCGGGGAATTGAGGGAAACATGAGAAGAACGATGCCAAAGCTCAGGAGCCTCGCTTTGCTACCTTGCCCTACCCCAGGAATACTAGTGACTTAATGGACAAATTAAATGAGAAAGGTGCTCGTGATTTGACCCTCAGAGGCTACTTTCCCGGTCCAGCTTAGAGGAGGGCAAATACACACTGCTAAGCCACAGCAGCTATCCTCATTTTCATCTTAACCCATGGCGTGTGTCAGGTAGCTCAGCCCAGTCCTCTTCTATAGAACAGGCTCATCCCTGCAGAAATGCCAGTCCTGCTGTCTGGGGAGAGGCTCACGTTTTGATTGCACAGCGTTTTGGCTCCATCCCACTTTCCATAGCCCTCCTTTTCCATATGGGGGGAGTTGAAAGAGGTCCACCAGTGGCCCAGGTCACCACAGTCTCCTTGAGCACAGCATGCATGTGCCACCCCTCACACACATGACTCAGCCACGTCTATGCTTGTAAATGAAACAGTTTGGGGGAATATTTCTGGGCACTGGCCTACGTCATCTGTTCTGGGTTTTGGGATGGCCCAGATGATGTTGCCTTGACCAATTTCTATGCATCACTAGGGAGTTAACCTGGGCCATGGAGAGTTTGCAGCCACTTTGCCTTGGAAGCTAACAGAGCAGAGTAGTAAGGATATGGGTTGTTCCACACCACTTGACCTCGTTGCTAGACAATAGTCTTGACCGTGTTAGATTTTCTTCTATAGGCTTGTTAGCAAGGACATCAGAAGGAGGTCCTATGTCACTATAATACAGCTCCACCATGAGTCTGACAGGAGAATTCATAGATGGGAACAGATCTTGCAATTCAAATGAAAATGCTGTTCTTTAAAATGATGTGGTGAGACGTGTTTCACAGCCTCCTCTGGATTAGCTAAAACTAGATGTGGCAAAGGAATACAATGCCTACGTTCACATGCTGCAGCGCCAAGAGGCACCGCTCTACCCCATGCAAGTGCTTTATTCATCCTTGTTAGTGGCAGTGGGATGAGTAGGCTATCTGACAGTAGCCTCTGCACTTAACTGACCTAGTTCTCAAGAGAGGTTTTAATAAGGCTTTTCTAGTCGTTTCGCTTTGTCGTTTCATGTGGGCACAATTTTTTGTGATGCTTCAAGAAGCACGGTCACACGCACAAGCGCCAGCACCTCCGGGAAAGGTGTAACATGGGCATTTAGTTAGACTTGCCAGCTGAGGTGGGCTGGTCCATGATGCTGCTCATTCCCAGACATTTGTTCATAAGAGGGATGAGGAACCATGCTGAAGGGTCCCTTCTGCCCCAGCTAGTGGTGGTTGCACAACCCTGCATTGCACAATGGCTCAGCTGCCCAGAACGCTGCCTTTTCTCCCCAGTTTTGGCTGGAGTGTATGCAGTCCCTTTGATATGCCAGTAAGAATTTTTCCAAGTCTTTAAGCAGCTTTTCAGCTCAGGCCACTGGCAACCCACCTCAGTTTGGGATGATACAGATGCAGTCTAACAAATGAGTCCTCTATAAATTGTGCAAAACTAGGCTGAAATAGTAGCTATGGGAGTTTAACGTGGAAGGAAGATCGGCTCATCTATCTTGTGCACAGGCACACCACCCATGAGCAGTGACTGCCGAATTTCTTGTACGAACAGACAACTGCGATGCTACTAAGGCTGAGGCTGAGTTAGTCTCATCATGAGCAATGAGCACGGTAGGCTGGTAACCTCAGCTACTCTCACATGCCATTAAGAAAACCACCACTGGTTTCTGTACTAAGACCAGATTGTTTTCCAGATCCTCAAATGATGTAAAATAAATTGTTCAGCCGAGGTCCCAAGCCTTCAAGCTGTCGTCCAGTGCTGGACTCAATGCTGAGCTTCGTCCTGTTGGCCTTATCCTACAGTGGAGAAGGCACTGGGCTGTCAGGGCCATGCCCAGAATCAGGATGTCATTCTGTCTTAGTAAATTCAACAAGGTAGAGGTCATTTGCAGTCCTATAAAGATGCCTGATGCATTTCAAATGTGAGCTTTTGAAAGACACTTGCAACCAAAACTTGAATCTGGTATCATTTCTTCAGAACACCTGTGTCTGAACAGAGTTAGCGTCCTTGTTTCTCTTTCTTTGCAATGGCTAAGTGCACTACCCTTATAGTCTATTTTTCATCATCAGCTGGGCACTCTTCGCAGTATTGGGTTGTAAATATAAAGAATTATTTGTTTTGTAAACTTTTGTAAAAAAAAATCAAAAAAACAAAAAGTAATAATATTTTGGTAGGAATAATAAAATCATATTATTTGGGTTATATTTATACATATGTGAAATAAATATACTATCAAAAGTTGTATTTTATACAAAAAGTCAATGGTTACCTTTTGTATTCTATATACAAAGTTTTGTATGATACGATTGTTTATTTTTATCTGCGGACTTCAACTTTGGATTTTGGGGGAGGGCAGAATGGGATCATGGTTAAATAGCTGGGCCTGACCCCAAGCTCACTGAAACCAATGGAGTCTTTCCATTGCCTTCACAGGGCTTTGAATCAAGCCTTTAAATCAACTTCAGATATATTTGAAATCTGAAGCTCTCTGGAAACCTCAACATGAAAACATTCCAGGTTTCAAATTTTTTTCCCTGAAAAAGGCTTTTATTATTATTATTGTTGATGTTGTTGTTGTAACTCTCGGGAGGCAGGTGGGACCTATGTAACTGTCACGTCCTTGTTGCATGTATGTCTGCTTTATATTTTCCCCATATTATAAACCAGTGTTCGCTATACAGACTGAAAAGAGAAGTTGCTGTACAGAAATGTTTGTGTTTATGCATTTTTACATGTGGCTGTATATACCTCCTAGTACTATGCAGTGACACTTATTTGACTCCATTTATTTTTCACCTAAACATAAATAGTATGTTTTTCAGTAGCTATCAAAACTCTGCCAAGTAAATCAATCAAAATTATCCCAAGTGTCTCTTTTCTTAATGTGAATTTTAAAATTAATGTCTGTTTAGTCAACTGCTCGTTCGCCTGGGTAAATTAAAATTACAGTGCTATTTTAGGAGGGGGTGAGGAAAATGTGCATCTGGCAGCTTCTGGGAGTACTCTCTGTCTCTTAGCAAGAGGGCTGGGATTTTTTTTCTACTGACTGGTTTCCTTACCAGTTTCCTTACCAGCACGGGTTAACAAACAACACATGGGTGTTTTTGCTTCTGGAGTATCAGTTGGTGTAGTCTTGCAGCACAGCAGTTTGCATATATGCTCCTAAAGCCCTGCAGTAGCAACGAGCTTGCAAGTATCTATAGACCCAGACCATTCACGTGTGACATGATCCGACATTTTAACTGCCCTCTTCAAGCCATTTACCGAGGATGTGAAACCTAGCTTGTGCATCGCCTGAGACACACCTGCAAAACAGCCCCAAGGAAGGGATTTCTCATCCCTGGGGAGGCTTTCCTCACTAGCTGGGCTCCATTTCCAAGCGGATGGAGGTGAGGCAGGAGGCTGCTGGGGAGGGATGCTGGCATTTCCCCTGCGCCCCACAGTGCAGGCTGCCCCCGCTGCCCTGTCCCGCATCTCCTGCGGATCTCTCCTTGCTTCGACACCTCCAGAGCAGGTGGCAGACAGCGAGCAGGGAGCCTGGGCTCCCCTCGCACCCGAGAGTGGGAAAGATGGCACGGTCTTGCCCATCTGAGAGCAGCCTGGAATAGGTCGGGAGACATGCCCTAAAGGTGCCTCTTTGTCTACCCCAGCTGTAAAGGCAGCCAGAAAACTTCTTCAGACACCTGCCCTGGAGGCACATCTGCTTGGATGAAACCTCCCTAGAGAAAGTAGCAGCGGCAGGACAGACGGAGGGAAGCAGCCTCCTATTTACATGGCTTGGTGCAGGCTGGTTCCTGCCAGCGCTCCGGTGATGCTCACCGGGCAGAGGGCACTGGCACCTCGTCCCTTGTGCCCAGCCATGAATGAGGGCAGGGCCGGTGGGATGGGGGAGCCTCAGGCAGGGCTGCTGCTTGGCTGAAAAAGCTATTTCTACGTTACTAAGCTAAAAAACAGCCAAGGGGGCATCCCAGGCCCTGGAGCATGGTTGTCTGTACCGCCAACCTCTGAAGGTCCCCAGCAGTGCCAAGGTGCAATGACCCAAGCAGGTCCCACATCCACCGCCAGGAACCATTCCCCCTGTGGATGCAGTCTCCCTGCTCTGAGAGATAAGAGGGTGTGATAGCACGGCCACAAGACACCCTGTGCCACGTGGCCTCAGTGCTAGCAAATGTCCCCAGACATATTTTGTGAGCCTGGGCAGATGTGGCCATACAGAGGGGCTGGGGGGCAGGGATGGCAGTGAATATTTCCCCTGCCTGGACATTTACACAACAGTGGGAACCACACCAGGTCTGGGTGTTGACGTTCACATCGCTGTCACGTAGTTACAAGGCTGGATTCGCTTCTTCCTCACCCCCAGGTCCAGCAGTGGCAGAGCCCGGCGGGGGCTCCGGGAGCTGCGTGGCTCATGGCCGAGTGGCTCCACTGGCGTTCGACTGCAGCCCTCGCTCCCCAGACGCGGCGTGCATTCCTCTGCATGGCTTGAGACAACAAAGATGCACTATCTGCGTGTTTTGGAGGGCTGCCTGCGATGTTTTTCCTCTGGCTGACTGGTCTGCCTTGTTCTGCGGACACAGTAACTCTTTTATTCTACGTGTCCGTGAGCATCAGGCAAATCCGGTGGTACTGCTCAGCTTTTGGGTGAAATGCTGAGTGTAGGGGCATCCGCGAAGCTCGTGCTAAAGTTAGCAAAAGCTATCCCTCGGTATGAATTTGACTTGAAGGAAAAAGTTCCTGGTGACAGCGGTCAATGAACAGCACGTAAGGGCAGTTATGTTGGCGTGACATGGTGAAAATAAAACCAGGGAATCCATTCAGATTGCCTTTTGTGCTGACCTGGTCTCTAAATACAACAGGGAAGTTCAACTCCAAATGTAAAACTACTCCAACAGCTAAACTTCTGCTAAATTAGTGCCCGAAGCACCCTAAGCTCAGGCTATGAGTTGACTGAGAAATCCTTATCAGGAATTATTATGTTATTGTTTGAGGATCTGGTTTGGGAAGCTCCTTCTCGCAGGAGTAGCCCATAGGACTCATTCCACGCGCTGATCTCATGACAAATGACTGGGCACACAAGGGAGTCAGGTCAATATATGAATGTCGTTCATATATGAATGTAATTTCCATCAACGAAAAGCATCTTTCTCTAGGGAAGGCATACTTGAGCAAGTTGGCTGCATCTCTTTAACTTTATTTTAGAAGGAATTTGATAAATTTTCCAGGAGTGCAGTTTTTAAGAAGAGAAATGTGTCCAAATGCACCTGGCACATTATTCTGATTCATCAAACTTCCCAGTAAATTTAAGGTAAATAGTGAGGAATGTCTAAGAACAAACTCATTGGCCCAAACATCCCTTTATGAATCTGCATATGAAACTTGCCAAGGATGGTCTATTGCTTTTTTGAGTTCCTTTTGCTCAAAAGGACAATGATTTTTTTCCATGTTTTACACTATAATCTGCTAGCTTCTTATATACGGATACCAATAGATCATCAACCTTCTTGTAGAAAACGACTGGAGTGTTTCAAGAGGGTTACAAGGAGAAACTTTTACATGCTGGAAAAGAAGCAAAATAGTTAAAAAAAAAAAAAAAAAAGGAAAAAAAAGCCATCCCAGAGAACATTTCATTACTTTCTCAACATTGAATATAGCCTTTCTGCAAGTGACTAGAGCACACAAAACAGTACAAAACCCCAGAAATCTCCTTTTGTTATACCACTTTTAAAAGCCTCGACACTGGCCTGTTTTGGTTTTCTTTTTCATTTTTCTTTTCATCTTTTTTTTTAATGAAACTGTGTCCTTTTCATACACTTTGCTGTGCCCCCTAAACCTCTCGCTATTAGATCAGACCTAGCTTGCAGTAAGCGAGAGCAAGCAGTAAAGACAAAACTCCTGACAGTCACCACCACCACGACACAGCATAGCCGTGCATTTGGACGGAAGATTAGCTCCAGAAATGCTACTTTTTATTAAGCTAGCCAAGCTTTCATCAGGCAATGCCTAAAGACCGGGACTAAATGTCTTCCTGAGTCCTCACAGGAAGGCAGTAAAACCATGGAAAACAAGCAGGAAGTTTTCACGTCGAGGAAGAAACGGAAAAGAATCAGTGAAGGCAGTTTTGTGGGGTTGAAGTCAATGAATACTCACAAATTCACACAAACATCATGCTCCAATCCTGTAGCACAGTTATTTGAACCCCTCTCTGCTTCCATATCATAAAAACACCGCAGGAGGCCTGAGAGACATTTGTCCCGATGGTCTTGCCTGCTCCATCAGTCTTTTTCTTGGGGGATGACGTTAAGGAAATCTTCCATTTGAGCCCCCTTCCTGTAGAGAAGGGTTTTTATTCTCTGCTTGCCCCTTTGTGCTAAAGTTACCAAGGCACGCTGGCTAATCGCTGGAATGATCAGAAGGTCATCAGGATACCCCAAATCCAGCCCTGAGCATGTCTAAGTTGACGTCTTTGTTCGCTTCACGAGACCAAACCGGAGGAGTTTGTGTGCGGATTAGGTATCTGCAATTCAATCCAGATGATCGCTTTCTTATGGAAAACCTTCCCTCTCCGTACCACCCAGAAAGACAGCCACCGTGGGACGAAGCATCACGGGCTTCTGTTCCGCCCCAGTAGAGGCTGCAGGCTTTAAAGGCTGAGCTAGAAGAAGACGTACAGCTGCGAAAGGGGGCAGGCTTACAAATGTGTGAGCACCATGTGCTTGTAAGGGTATTTAAAGGATTAGGGGAGAATTAAATGTTTGTCTGTCTTTGTTGTTCAGCACAGCTTCAAGGCTGGAAGACGGTACTAAAGGAGATATTTCCCCTTTTACGATACAGGAAGGGCACTCCCGAAACAATATGGAAAATGCAGGAGTGATCTAATAGATTTGTACACAAACACGCTGGATGATTCTGATCGGACGGGGGAAGAACACACTATTCATCAGCATAAAATGGTGATATAAGTTAATAATTTAAAAACCAGTGAATAAGTGACACTTACTCACAAAGTGACACTTGCCGTGGCCAACCCTAGGAGCAGTTCTCTTGCGTAGGATGGGGTGGGCAGCTGGGGGTGGTCGCCAGCTCAGCTGCTGCTGATAAATCTGCCTTCCATCCGGAATCAGAGCTCTTAAATCCCAACACAGTGAACAGGCGCCACCACTGCTTTCTCTGCAACCTTTTAGGAAAAAGAAAAGAAAAAATTAGATATGTTTCTCGGACAGAAACATAGGTGGTGAGGCTTGCAGGTCAGCACCTGCTGTTAAGGATTCAAGTAAATTCAGTGCCTCAGCTTGCAAAGGGAGGGATGGAGAGTGTCTAAAGGAGAACAGACATCTTTCTCAGGTAGGTTATGACATCAAATCAGATTTTTACTGAACTGAGAAACTTGCAGCTCTGGGAATAGGGCTAAAATGGTCTTAAGATACCATGGCATGTTCCCGATCCCGAGCTATTCTGCATAGATTTGGCCACTTTGGGGACCTGGGATAAATCGTGGCACCCAGACGACAGGAATTGCCCTCTGGACACCATGGCTTTGCCGGGGACAGCCCCATGCTGCGGCTGCTCCTTGTGCTGGGCCTTTGTCTCCTCCATCATCTTCTGAAAATACCAGGGCCAGTGCTTCTGAAAGAACCTTTAGAAGGCAGACCAACGACTGTTTTCTGCATGAGAGGACATCTCTTCCAGCTGAATTTGGGGCTTTTATGGATTCTTTTTCACTGCTCTTATTCTTTTATTCATTATAGAAAGAGCGGAGCAAAGGTGGGAAGCTCGCTCATTATATCTTTCCCCTCTCCTGCTCCAGCCTATCTGTCTGAAAGGTGTTACCACTGAAATGGTTATTTTGAACTAGTAGCAGTTGATATTATCCTTGGGGAATAAAGGAAAATTCTCTGCAACAGCAAATATTCATTCTGAGAAAAGGCAGGCCAGATTCCCTAAGCTGCCCATCACCGAGATGTGTTATTTGTGGCTTCACAGGCCCAACAGTGAAGAAAATACCTTTTTTCATCTTCACTGCAGCCACAGGATAAGTTAAAAATGTGTTAGGTTTTGTGTTCGGTTTAATCAGAGTGGGAATGTGCTCTATAGAATATTATCCAAGTATTTTTACAACAGGCGCTGAACTAGTGGATATTCAGGTGATTGAGCAAGATATTCACACAGCCAAAGGCTTTAAATCTTGTCCATGAAGAAATGCCTGAGTGGAACAAGGGCATTTCTCTCTTCCTTCTTTTTCTTTCTAAACCTGAATGAACCTCCCTTACAGGGGACACTGGTTCACCCTACATTAAGGTTACTTAATGCTTTCCTTTTCAAAGGATTCTCACGAGCTTTTCTCTAGGAAGGGATCACACCTCCGTTCTTTGGAAGCAGGCATTTGATATCTGGTGTGGGCAATGCCCTCGGGGCAAAGGAGTATCTTCACCCTGGGAAGTTTCCCTCTGCTTCAGCTGAGACATTTAATGCTAAACTTCTGTTCTTTCACTTTTCTCAATTTCCTCACGCTGGAAAAATAAAAAATAAAAAAAATCTGGCAATGTGCCCGAGCAACTGAAGCATCTGAGGGAGCTGTGAGGCACGCCGGCAGTTCATGCTCAGGCTCATTCTGGATTCCTCCTGGTTTCAGGCGCTGCCAACCCCACAAGCACCTCTGCTCTCTGCCGTTGCTTTCGTAGCAGCGCTGGCCGAAGCAAACGTGTCCCAGCCAAAGCATCAGACTCCGAGCTGTCTCCACTCACGAACCATCAGAGCTCGTCCGTCAGCACGCTGAGGATGGGCTGAACCCGTTGGCAGAGCAGCAGCAGGTATTGCCTGCAGACACTGCCGAGCCGCAGGAGCAACCGCAGCTGGCAGCCGGAGAGCTGTGCTTCGTGTCACAGCCCGGCCACGGCACCCCGAGGCCCCACGGATGCACCAAGGGAACAGGGCAGGGACTGCAATTGCCGAGAAACGTTGCCGTTGGCTTCTTTCTTCTCCCTCCCCAGTGGTGCCACCAGATCCAGCACTAAAACTGACTTCTCATCCTTCCCCTTCCCCATTGGGGGCCAGGAGCTGCCCAGCTCTCAGGGCTGAGAAGTGAGGGCCATCATCTTCCTCTCATCGGCTCCCCAGCAGCAGCACACATCCCTCCCGGTCTCCCAGGCAAAGTGCCGGGACACAAGGCCCTGGTCTTTCAAGGGCAGCAAAGAGGACACTGGATTGTACTCCTCATCGTCATCCTTTGAACCAAAAAGATACAGTGAGCATTTTCAAACATCCCAGACCCCAAACCCACGGACATACACAAAGAGATGAGGTGTCAGGACCGTCAGCCTATGAGCTACAGTGCTGCACGCGTGGGGCCACTCACTGCAGACGATAGTAAGGTGGCTCATTACACCCACGTAGATAATTGATGCCTAGTTTTGGCCTTCAGAAATTACAGGAGCTTGTGTGTCAGCACTGCTTTAGTGCCTTGTTCTTCGGCGTTTAAGCGGTTGACATCCCAATGCTGGAATACGGCCAGAAATGGCATATTTGGAGTTGCTTGTGAGACCTGAGTTCAGCCGATGCTTATGTGCAGCCACTAAAACAAATTTTAGTTACACAGCCCCGTCGTGCTTTTCTTCCTTTTGAATCTTCACTAAATCCAGAGCACAGATGGGATGTCTGCATGGCACCCATTCAGGTTATATGGGGAAATTAAAGCCAAGCACTTCCTAACTTTTGGTACGCATGGCATCGTAGCCTTAATGTTTCTTTCATGCTTTCATTTGTTGAATGCAACACAGATTTGACTACAAAACAAGTGGCAAGATAGGCACAGGCTGGCTGCTACCCAACTCAGCCTTGTCTTTAGCAAATGAAACAACGCACAACAAGGCCAATTAAGAACACCCTACGCTGGTCAGCGTTTCCTGTGCCAATAGGAACAGTCTGAGACTGCTTGTAGGCTACCGCACACTCATTTTTATTTTGGGGGATGCTCCAGACCAGCTGCTACAAATGGTGACCCACCAAGCAGGTATTTTCGTGGCAGGAAAGGACGGGTATGCCGTGCACATCTGGAGGCACTGGGGTGTTTGACAAGGCACAGCTCGGCGGCACTGTGCCAGAGGATGGGTAGGGTGCAGGGACCTGGAGCAGACCCATCCCTGGCTCGCCCAGTGGTGATTCTGAAAAGGCAACGTGTTTGTCACAAAGGCAGCAGGTTGAAGCGGTCTCTCCACCCCAGTCAGTAAGCTCACAGTTAAGCAGTGTGATTAATCCCGGCTCCAGCACTTCGGTTTTTAGCTCGTGCTCTTATTTGTCAGCATTGACAGCGCTGTGATCTGCCATCTCCAAACGCAGTACCACTGGAAATAGAAATAAGCCATTTCCCTTGCTGCGTCCAGCGGCGTAGCGTGCCCTCGCTACCTTCCTGAAGGTTTTCCACAGCTCGCCCAGTGCAGAGAGGTTAGCAACACAGAGCAGATATTCAAATGCCTCTCGAATACTTCACTTTTATTGCACTCGCTGTTAAGCCTGCAACTTGCCAGCCCTTTCATCACCAGAGCTGCACACCCTATTGCTTCTAAAAGAAAGCCGGGCAACTGTACGAGCCTTCCACATGGAAATCTGAGTCATCAAGTTAAATAAAAGGAATTAATTCCTACTTCATTTTATATTCTAGATGCATCCTTCTTGCTTTTAATATCATTTCCAGATCTTGCCATCATCATTTCACTGTTTTATTAAAACAATAACACAAATGCACATTTTCCTTAATAGGAAGAGAAACGTGAATGAGATAAAATCAAGAATTCTTAACCATTTCCCTAATTGTAGCTATTAAATACACCAGTTGTAGATTGAGATCTCACTTTGAGAAATCTGTGCACACATACACAACCTGGAGACAGTACTACTTCAGATAATGCAGACATAAAATTACCGGTATTTAAAATGAATGCCTGAAAATTGGTGTATCAGGATTATCAAATAGATTAAAGATTTGTGATCCAAGAGGTACAGAGACTCTCGCCCTGCATATAAACACCTCTTACTGTTAATCTTAACGGGAATGCTCTCTGCAGATGCTGTGATCTCAGAAAATCACTCTCCTAATGGTTGATAATGTTAAAAAAAGTGTTGCCTAAACGTCCTTCTGTCCTGCCTGATCACCCTACAAGTTCTGGAAATGCACTTATTTCCAGCAGTGGTGGTTTAACAAGTGCCAGAACTTTCAAATTTAACTCCTGTGAGTTATTCTTACTTAGCCTTTGCCAGACTGGAGACCATTACACAGATGGCAAGGAGCTGCTGAAGTGTTGCAGCCCAAACCTGTAGACAGCCAGACAGCTGCTGTGATGTATTTAGTCCTCCAGGAAGAAAGCTACAATGCCACTTTATTCAAAGTGACATTAAAAATTGATCTCCTAAAAGGACGTTGTGTTTCACAGCGTGTAATGGAGGTCCCATCCCGAGAGCCCCCGGAAAGCAGCACGCAGCTGGTGAGACAGCCTCCTGCTCTCCAGAACGGGGTGTCTGCACCTCCAGGCTCCAGTCTGCGACAGCGCTGAAGCACCTCCCTCGCCAGCCTCGGCCTGGACTGCTGTTGCTTAGCCATAAGCAAACGCACACTGCGCTATGCTGCAATAAATCAGTGTCTGCAGATGCCATTAAAAATTAAAAGCATAAGGCAGTTGAAAGGCGGGTGAAGTGCCTGGCTCCAGGCAGCGGTCCGTACACACCGAGCACACGTTGGAATGGGTCCTGCCACAGTCATTAGCCCGTCTGATGTGTGATGGCTCGCTGCTCCCTGCTAGCTGGTGTGGGGGGGTGAGGGCGAGAGACCGCTCCCCAGGCAGAGCAGCAAGTGGGATAAATACTCCGCCTGTCAGCGGCGCTCGGAAAACAGGCAGCAAGATATCGCATGCAGGAGTAGGCTCCTGCACAGATCTCCGCATCTGTAGCACCCTGGATATGTGCACAACTACATAAAAAAGGCATCAAGTGACAAAAAAATAATAAGAAGAATGTGTCAGAGGCCCACTGGTCATTAGCTTCTGCTTCTATCAGGCGTGTGGGCTGCAAGGCAAAAGCACGCTCTGAGTGTCACCGCAGCCGGTGTATCACACCACGGGTGAAGCAGGGTAACCACTCCGATCAGGATAACCTCAAGAACAGTAACCCTGGAGACATGGTGACAACTGAAGCGTGGCCATAAGTCCCTCTCTGGGTTTTGACGAGATTCCAGCTTTGACGGCACAGGCACCGTGCATCAGCTGGACCGAATTTGTGCCCCATGACCATCTTGTAACAGATGTTCTTGCAACCGCAAGCGGCTCTAACTCCAGATCGCAGCCACAGCATGTTGTTCTTCATCAGCCTCTCTGTGTGTGCCAAAGCTCTCGCTGTTTCTGACCTCATACTCTATCAGCTGATGGGGCTCGACAAAAGGAACACATGCCACCTCCAACGTGCTTTGGTGATCATACATCACAGTGGGATCCAGCCAGAGACAATCTGCCCTTCCCAAGGCACTGAGAATCTTTTATCAGCTGCCCACTGCCCTTAAGCTGTACATCAAGGAGACAAGGAAACGTAATAAATCTGAGAGCCATTTTAATGAATCAAAGGGAGAGACGAGGGTGTCTCTGGCTGTGTGGTTTTCAGAACAATTATGGGATTGAGTCATGCTCCAGATTTGTTGGACCCACTGATGTGGACTACTAGAGAAGAAGGCACAGTGTGTGGAGCTGCTATTGCCATGAATTATTTAGTGTTGGTTAACAGGGCACAGGCAGGGGTACAGGAATGCATGAGTAGCATGGGGAAGACATGGGAGATCCACAGAGCTCCATCGAGGAGAGCGAGTTTTAGATTGGATATGATTTTAACATTGGGGTTGGAGTGAAGGAGACAAGGGCACCGTTTTCAAAAGGGATTAGGGCACCCGTCCCTTATTATTTACAGGCTTTTCAGATAACTGTGTTGGGTTGTGTGACGGGGAGGAGGGGGAGGGAAGGGAATGCCTGATGAGCTGTACCATGCAAGGGCAGGTTGTGACAAAGATTGCAGTGGGAAATGCTTTTTTAGAATTGATTCAGCACGTGGTCCTGCCTCACGATGCACCCTTTGACCAGGGTAGAAGCATGACTCCTCCGCTCCGGCACCCGATGCCCCAGCTACATTCAGTCAAGGAGTCACAGACCTTGACCAAACATTCCCACGAGACCCCTGTGAGCAGGGAGACAGAGCCAGGTTGTGCCGGGATGCTGGGCAGCGTGACCGACCTTAGCTTTGGGGAGCGCTGTGCCCACAGTGTGAGACATAAGGCCTGTGTGTGAGACATGAGAGCCTGGGTGCTGTGCAGCAGCAAAGCCAGGGAGTTCCAGGCATGGGATATTTGTAACATCTGGCACATTCATCTATCTTATACCAGATGTATGCGCTACACGCACACACGGAGCTAGAAAGGCCCTTACTTAACAGACACGCAGTTTAAATACAATGGATGCAAACACTATCTCCCTTTCACACTTGAAGGACTGAGCCAAAAATTTTACTTCCTCTCACTTAATCTTGTTTTACGTGGTACATAAAATTATCCCCTTTCCTCTGTATACACTGGAGTTTTGACAGCCTCTAAACACCTAAGAAAGAGGGGCTATATATTTTACACTTCTTTTGTGTTATAATCCAAAGTTAGAACCAAGTACAATTTCAGAACATACTGGAGGATGTCTGCTCATCCGTTACTTGGGATGTATCTTTCATGCCCTTGCTTCAAGAAACGTTCTTGTTATTCTTTAAGGATTTAAGGATTTACTTCAGCTGTGTCAGTGACATGTCTTTAGAGATGAATACAGATCATTTTATTATTTATCCTTCATATTAATGTTCTTCTACTGTTTCCTGTGCTCAAATCACAAAATGATGGTGCATAAAAAAACAACCGATGATACTTGTAAAATAATGGTAATAAAAGGGGTGTGGCAAGCAAAAGTAGGCTAACATACTGAAATGTGCTTATTTTGTATCAGTTATAAAACAGTCTTGTGAATTGCCCTTAATTGGTTTTGGTTATGTCAGGGCCTTTAGTTAATTCTCCATCACTTTTAAGAGCCCTGAGGTAACTCACTTCACAGACAGAAAATTCTGACTGACTCTGAAAACGTGGTATTGTTGAGCAAAAAGACTCGCTGGGCAGACTGGTAGTTTCTTTCAGCAGCAGGAGAGATCCAGGAGGTGATTAGCTTTGTTCTCATTTACAAAGCACCAGTGGGAATTTCTAAAGGGCTTCACAGGCCCTGGGGATAAGGCCAAGAACAAAACAGGGCAGTGAAAAGCAAATAGAGCACTTCATCAATAAACTACTTAGAGATGCCACATCAATGGCAAATTAGGAAAAAAGAAGGCACTCTAATACTTCCACATAGCAAAGGGGGCTTATATATTGTTTTTATTCCTACTTGACTTTTTTTAAACAACTGCACCACTACCAAACTACCTTGGGCAGTGGGAGTAGAGGTAATAGCAACTCACCAGAAGGCTATCAGTCTGATAAGACTTGAAAGGGAGCCCTGCACAGCTCCACACTACTTCTACAACACCGGCCTCTCCAAGGGGTTACCACTTTGAGGAGCTCAGTCCTGAAAGAGGCTGGGAAGAGACTGCAGGAGGGGGAAAAGGTTTCCAGGAGCTATGTGACTGCTTCCCACAGATGCACGTCTACTGCTGCTACAGCACCCCCTGCCAGCTCCTCTCCAACAAAACGCAGCGGCGGCTCTGGAAGACGCAGCCTGCTTGCCCAAACGCAGGTGGGGATGGAAAGACGAAGCAAAAAAGAGTGGGGGGAGACAGTATCGCATTTGCCATTAACAAATGGCACTTCTGAAAGGTTTCCTGCCTCAAACTAGGGGGAAAAAATCAACGTCTGAAAAATTTTTACAGCAAGAACAAAATCAGCGCAGGTCTATTAATCATTGTGATAATGTTAAAGCATTTTGTTTTGATTTTAACCCTGCAATAAAACACTCATAATTGATTTTAATTAATTTTAAAAACAGAAATCTCACTTCTAAACAGAAAACAGTTTGCATTTTATAAAAGTTTACCCGAGTTCTGTTTTTTACGCTAAAAAGAAAGGCTAGACAAACTCATTTGCCAATTTATAAACTTTTTTTAGAACATTAAGTAAAAAAAAAATACAGTGAAAAATTGCTTTAACAAAGCTGTGCTTTCAAGTTCAAACCAGCTTGAAAACCATCCCACATCCAGCTTGCTCAACAGCAGCCGAAAGACACTGCAGGAAAAGCGAGGGAGGAAATTTCACAGCAGCTTAATGCTGTCTCAGGCGGGGCTGCTTCAACATCCTGCTCGTCTTCACCGGCGTGCGAGTGACTCAAAGTGCTCTGGAGTTATACCCCAGTGACAGGAACAGAACGGGAAACAGGCGGAGATGTATCATCTAACTCGCTCTTCGGAGAGCAAAGTGATGTTTGAGTAACCATTTTACAGCCACAGAGCATTCAGGCTGTTTGTGTTTCGAGTGGGGACGTCCATTTGGGGTGATGTGCATGGCATTGGGTGTTCGCTTTACCAACAGGCAGCACAGACGTGCGGGGTTTAGCGGAAACCCACCTGCCTACTAACAGGTCCCCAGTGTTTTAGTTTCTTGTCTGCCTTGTAAGATTTTTGTCAAAACAGCTGTGCGTTCAGCACCCTCGCTGTGCGTGAGGGAAGCGTCGGCTGCAATTCCCTAGTCTTTGTAAATAATGCTAAGAGCTCTTCTCTCGCTCACCAGATTGCTTCAAGGAACTGAACGTTGCCCTTCCTGCAGAACTACCTGCATTTCGATAGCGATCTTTGACAGCAAAGAAACGGGCACAAACCATGACATTTGTACACATGCTGTCAGCCCAATAACTTCTTGCTCCGCACGTGCACAGCCGATCCATGCCGGCACCCCGTGGAACCGCGTAATTTGGGCCTGGCGTAGCGCACAGCACCGACCCCATCGTCTTCAGATGGGATCCTTGAGCAGATAGGGGTGATTAAGCGTTATATAAGGGCGATTAAGGATTTGGGGAGCACAATTATGTCTTAGTATGTGAACAGAACTTGGCGTAACTGGGGGCCTGTGCCTCCTGCAAGCTAGCGTAACAGAAATAATGCCACAGACAGAGCCTCCTCGCCTCTAGGAATGACTTTGGTGTCCAGATGCACAGGGTGAATGCACAGGGGAGAGGAAGGGGGATCAGTGACCGGATTTGGCCAGGCTACCGAGGGCGGCTCCTCGCCCATTCTGACCCACCCAGCCGAGACCCCACCGCTCCCTCCCTTCTCTCCCCCATCCCCACCCTTCTTCCCCCGCTGCCACCCCACCCCACACGACCGCACCCCCCTCGCCACCCCCAGCCACGAGCCGATCCCCCGGGTGGAGGAAGGCTGCGGTGCTGGGGGCCGAGCCGGGCCCAGCCGCCCCGCCTCAGCCCGCCCTTCCCCGCGCAGCACGCCGGGCCGACATGGCCGCTTCCTGCGCCCTGGGCTGACAGCCGCCCGCCCCGGGGCCGCCCCGCCGCCCGGCATGGAGGAGAGCTCCAGCTGCGAGAGCCTCGGCGCCGGGCGGCCGGCGGCCGTGGTGAGGCCGCCCAGCGGCGATTCCCTCTCCAGGTAACGGGCAGGGTCTTCCCCCAAACCCGCCCGGGGCCGTAGCGGGGCGGCGGGGTGTGGGATGGGGGGAGAGGGTGCTCGGCGGCATGCGGGGCAGCCGAGGTGGGGTTTTTGAGGCGTTTTGGTAGAGATGGAGGTGCCCCCGCCGTCAGCGTTAAGGGAAATGCTCTCTAATTAAAGCTGCGTTTCTTCGGTGGGTTTGGGGAATGAGCAGTAAAGGTGGGGGGGTGGCTGGGAAGGCAGGAGGGATGCCAGGAGCATCCCGGGGTGCTGGACCTCGAGGTGTGCTCGCTGCGTGCCGGACTACCCGAGCTGGGCCTTGTTCTGTATCTTCAGTAATAAATCTGCTGGGATATGCCGAACGCTTGTAGCTTTGTCCCCTCCCAGCTTTAATTTGCAGTCTTAATGGCCTTTTAATTCTCTGTGGGTAATTTCCGAGGTCCTTAAGTCACACAAACTGGAAAGCGGCATCCCATGCCTCGCACAGGTTATCAGAGAGGAAATGAGAAGTATGCAAAATAATCATCTACTATAGCATCTATATACTGTATTTATACCCATAAAAATCTGTTTTCTCTGTTGGTATTACGTGAGTTTGGGATTGAATACACAAGAATTACATTGGTCTAAAGTTCACGACTCGTGCAAATGCTTGATAATTACATTTCAGGTGAAATTCATTGTAGAAGTTGAGGGGAGACCTCATCAATGTGTATAAATATCTGGGGGGAGGGTGTCAAGAGGATGGAGCCGGTCTCTTTTTTGTTGTGCCCAGCAACAGGACAAGAGGCAACAGGCACAACCTGAAGCCCAGGAGGTTCTGGCTCAATATGAGGGGGCGCTTCTTTACTGTGAGGGTGACAGAGCACTGTGACAGGCTGCCCAGGGAGGTTGTGGAGTCTCCTTCTCTGGAGATATCCCAAACCCGCCTGGATGCCATCCTGCACGACGTGCTCTAGGTGATCCTGCTCGGCAGGGGGTTGGACTGGGTGATCTCCAGAGGTCCCTTCCAACCTCGGCCATTCTGCCACTCTACAACTCAAAAGCATGTCTTGCTGTAGGGTGTAGGATCACGAGGCAGGAGAGGGATGGGACCTTGGAGTGCCTCAGCCCTCTGTCCCAGCAGGGACAGCACTGGGGGCAAATCAGGCTGCTTGGGGCTTTTATCCAGCCTGGTCTTGGAAACCTGGGAGGACAGAGACCGCACAATCTCTCTGGGCAGTGTATCTCCTGAATACCATCCATGTAGGCACTGTGGGTGCTCGTGGGTTCCTCCAAAGTTTCCTCTGCTCCAGGCTGGACAAGCCCAGCTCCCCCAGCCTCTCCTCAAAGGGCAGGTACTCCAGCCCCTCACTCCCAGCGGCCTCTCCCAAGCTGCCTCTGGTTCATCAGTGTCTTTTCTGTAATGGGGGGCTAAAAACTGCTTCTAAAAACCAGAAGCAATCCAGTTAGTGCAAGTAGAGGGGATGATCCTTTCCCTGGATCTCCTGACTCTGCCACTGTTCCTACAGCCCATGGTGGGGTTGGCCTCTCTACCAGGTCACCCCACAGGCCCACGCTCAGCTTTATTGCCCTCCAGGAAGGCACAACCCAGTTTTCACCTGGGATTCTTCCTTCTTGAGTCCTTCATGACTCCTCATCCTCATTTTTCCCTCCTTCATCAGATTGTTCTGTTCTCCCTAACAGTTTCTTTGTACAGTTTACCTGTGCCCTGCCAGATGCCTAAAGGCCTCTTTTCACCTTTTCCTCACGTCCCCAGTATACATTTTTTTTTTCCCCTCTGCATCAGCTTGGGCAACTTGGACCCATCTGAAGGTCAGTCACCGTAAGAGACCCTGGGGCCTGAGGCCATGGGAGGAAAGCTTTTCTTGGAAGAGCCTCTCTCAGCAGCATGCCCTGCACAGATGGAATCACTGGGAAATTGGGATGGTAAATCTGTCTCTCCTGAGCATGCACAAGACACTCCTCCAAGTCTTGAAAGGGCCTACACTTGAACAGATTTCTTGGGGTATTAAAAAGTTTATCCAAAAACTTTCAGAATTTCAGGTCTCTGCTCCAATGTCTAACTTGTAGGAGAAAGCTAGCCAAGTTTTTGATGTGTTCCAAACAACATTTCTTTTTCTTTAGCTGGGTATCAGAAATACATCTTTTTCATTTGCTGTTATTAATTGAAAAGAGCTCGTCTTGAGTATTCTGTGAAGTGGTTAGTTGGAATGGTTAAGATTAGAGCAAAATTACATGGAAGTAAAATGAAGTTCTTGTAATGACAGATGCCTGGGGACCTTCAGGATGTTTATTACCAGCTCTCCCTACAAATCTAGTGATACTTGTACACAAATAATCAATTTTCATATGAACTGGACTATGATCCCTTGCTCATTTATTTTTTTTAAGATTTTTTTCGTTAAATCTGCAGTGCAATCTGATTTTATGCACCAAAACAATCTATCTGAAGCTAATACATTGAAACATATTTGTATGCACATACTTATTTTCATCTCTTTGTTATTGTGTTTATTTGTTTGTTCTTGTGTTTTTTTCTAAAGTTCATGTTGGGGTTGATGTCAGGAACACAATGAATTGTGAGGGTGTTGTCACCAGTTTTTGTAATCTCTTAAAAGTAATGACAACAACAAATGGGTAGAAAGGCACTCATCCCAGATTCACAGTTAACTGACAATGTGAAGAGTGAGAGTTGTGTTTGACTGAACTGTTTTATGCAAGATTCCTAATACTCGGAAAGGTGCTGGTATCAAATATATCCAGCAATACATTCTTTGGATTCTTTCAGCTCCAGCTCAGAAGCTAAGTGAGTTTCATATTTCTAGAGATATTTACGATCTAACACCTCAGCAAGGCACGTCTGATAGAGTTTACTCACACGTAAAGTTGCTCACATAAATAAATGCCTTAAAAAAACATATATTAGTATGTTCATTTATCTTTCAATAGTGAAAATGGGGTATTATAATAATGGTATTTGACAGCAAAAGTTGCCTTGACATTTAAATAGACCCAAGTAATATGCAGTACCAGTGCTCCTTGGGTAAGATATGAGAATAACCAAATAAATGTTATCTACTTTCCGTCCCAACTATAGATATTTGAAAAAGTGTGTGAGGCTCACAGTATAGCTGTTTGTGCATTGTAGAAAATCCCCAGCTCCGGGTGGAAATACTGAATTGGTTTCAAATGAGCAGGTCACAGGTAATTAACCCAACTGCCCTCATAATTGTGCTGATGCAGCTATTAAGCTTTGGAAGCCTGAGCTGTCTCACCTCGTGCTAGCTTTGGGTGGCAAAGCGCTGGGTTCCACAGCTCCCCGTGGTTTCCAAAGGACAATATTTGGGATGGGCTTTCCCCCTGGATCCTGTTCTTGTAGAAGACAGGTGAGCATGAGCCAACTGCTCCTACAGAGCTGCAGTGGTTGGGAACTAGCAGCTTGCAAGGAGCATTTGTGTGCCGATTCAGGCCAGGAGCAACCCATGGGACAGAAAGGAGCAAGGTAAAACACTGATCCTAATGTTGTCTTTGATAAACTACAGCATGACTACGTGCACAAGAGCAAGCTTTACTCAGTGGTTTGGACTTCTTTTGGACTTATCTTTAAAATGGCCTGGGGATGCTGGGTGAGTGAGAAATACCTTTCACCTGTGGTAGGTAACCAGAGTTCTTTGGAAAGACCTCTCTTGAAATGAATTTTTAGCTACAGTTGTGGTTTTGCTTTTTAATTTGAAGCTGCACATGGGCCCTCTGACCTTTGGAATTCAAAGTAACAGCCAGCAAAATTCTGCCGTGACCTTTCCTTTTGTGAAAGAAAAGCCAGATATAGCCGCGTATGACTTTAACAAAGTACATGACTGTAAGGAAAAGGTGACACCAAACTTCAGATATCTAATTTACTTTTCATTAACGGGGATTAGGTGTTTTGTTTGTGCAGCGTGTGACTATGTGCTTTAGTCTCCGAATGAACGTATCTCCTTGTGTTTCCATAAAATGTTCCCTGAAAAGCATATTACAGCCCAGTCTGAACAACGGTCAAGGAAAACAGCTGAGAGTCTTCCTTTTAGATCCGCTGAAGGTAAATTTGTACTGCCTGTGCAAACGTGTGGAGGTGACTGTACTGGAAGGAAACTGCTGCAGGAGATGTCAGTGATATTTCAACCTCGGTATGAAACGAGAGAAAGAGATAAGGCAGTGGGCAGATGTTTCCTGCCAGTGTGAGTGTAGCAGTGTTTGATGTTACCACTTTCTGGTTGCTTGTTGCCACCTCTCTGCTGGTGATTATCATCCGCTGAGGTCTGCAGCTACAGTGGATCCCGCGCACTGCACTAATGCTGCTGCATATGAAAATAATCACGCTCCTTGTCCTTATGTTTGCAGGGATAACGCTGAAAACATAAGCTCTGTGTAAATCAGTGCAGCAAGGCCTGCTGAAGCAATAGCTCCATGAGGTATGAACTCCCCCGTTCATCTCAAATAAGGTCCTGTCAATACCTGGTCTGATTTAAGGCTATGTTGAAGGAATTCTTTCCCCGCAGATGAGAGTGATGCTGGAAGGAGCTGGGTCTGTAAGCTGTTGGCTGAGGAGGGCTCGCTAGCACCACATTGCTACCAGATGTGTGAGATTTGCTGATTGAGTTGTTTTGTGATGAGTCATTGAAGTTCGAGTTTGAAAAGGAAGGTTTTTGCCAGTTCTGGTGTTCGGTGGAATGTGAGTAGCTGTCTTTTGCTTCCTGGAGTTCGAGAGCGTTTCTTGCATTTGATTTCTTATATGTACAAAGCAGGATTTCTTGAGAGTTATTGCCACTGAAGACAAGTACGTTGCTGGCTGAGTGTTGATAATGAACCGATTTTCTGTATCTGAGAAACTTAGCACTATGCCTCGAACCAATTAGCAGCTCCAGGCAGGCTCATTATCATTAATTTTAATAAGTGAGTGATAATTTATAACACTTGCAACTAAGGTCTGTTCTGAGATAGGTTCTTCAAGTACTGTATATTGTGAAGATAAAGAACACTTTTACCTGCATGACTTGTAAAATCATAGCATCACAGAATGGTTTGGGTGGGAAGGGACATTAAGGACCACCCAGCTCCACCCCCCTGCCATGGGCAGGGACACCTCCCACCAGCCCAGGTTGCCCAAAGCCCCATCCAGCCTGGCCTTGAGCACCTCCAGGGCTGGGGCATCCAAAACTTAAATGGGAATCTGTTGTTAGAATTTGAGGATTTGGGGCAGAAAATCATGAAAATAAGGATCTAAAGTCTGTTAAAATGGCTATTTTTTGCAATGCACTTGGGAAGAGAAACTACTACCTCTGAGGAACATGGGAATTGTTCTTAGTAGCAGTTTTTGGCACCTGTGTTTCAGCTCCTGCCTCTCTTGGCACGCGAGACCTTCACCCTTAGTTTTCCTGTCGGGCACATGCAAATTCCTTTGTCCAGGCTCTAAACGCTCAGTAAAAGTGCACACGTTTGTTTTTTAAGTACGTTTCCATTTGAGAGTACAAAATACAACTGACAGTCACCAGTTTCTTGTATCGTAATTAACGTTATATCCCTGTTTAGGGGCCTCACAGGGATTTGGGGTGTCATAGCTCTAGCTGCCGTATAAACAGAGAAAGAAGCCATTTCTGTGTTGAAAAGCCAGGGACCAGCTATTGAAATATGCTTAAGCCAGCACTACTCTATTTTTACTAATGCCTGGCGGGTAACTTCACGAAGCTGTTGGACGTGCAGCAGAGTGCTGAGGCTCCTTGCTGAGATACTGGGCGAAGAGTGAGAAAGTCTGAGGATGAGATGAAAAACTGCTGTGGAGAGATGAGGCAAGGGCTGACAGCTGGTGAGGAGTAAAGCTAGGCGCGGAACACGGCTCTCCTGGGTCCTGTCAGGCGCTGCCTTTTCTGAAGAGAGATGGTGCTGTTATGTTGACTAACAGCCTGTTTGCTAGACAGTTTTAAGTCGTACGCACGGCTCCTTAACCACAGGCTGTTTACGGCAGCGACACCATCGCAGAACCCCAATGTTGAGACTTCAGCTGACCTGGTGATGCCGAATTACACAACCCCTGTCCGTTAGGTGATTGTCCGCCTGCTGTAGCTTAAGTTACAGCTTAACACTGATCTTGAACTGTTCTATTTCTTATATTTTAATGGCCACTTTTCCTTCCTTTCCTAATTCTTTTATCGCTGCTGTACAAAGGCAAGAACTGCATTTGAGAAGGTCGTAACACCTCTTGAATGGCTCAGCAGAGTCAATAGTCTTCAACTGCTTTTTCATGAGTGTTTGTTTTCCTGATGACCTGCTTTGCTGTTACTGTTTTTTCCTGCTGAAGGTATCAGGTGATGTAAAAAGAGACCCGATCCGTACCCCAAACAGCTTGTGTTACCAGAAGGAGAGGGGAAAAAACCAGCAAGCATACGTTAGAAATGTGTCAGAAGCCTTCCAGAGGTCACACTGATAAGGTGCTATATACAAGGTGTAGTCGTAAAAGGGGACGGGAGAAAAGTGATCTTGTCACTTGTCCACGGGAAGCCCATTCCAGCGGAACGAAGAGGGTGACGGGAAGGTAATGAAGTGCTTCGTTTGTAGAGGTGATCGGGATAACCCAGCGATGGGAGAGTGCGGAAGAGATGTTTTCACAGTAATTACCCCAAGTCTTCGTTTTTAACTGAAAAACATCTGGCTGTTTTATAACCCCAGTAACTGGGAGCTAATTGAAGAAAAATCCCGTGAAAGACAACAACAGAAAATCAGTGGAACTTTTCAAAAACAAACACTTTTTTTCCTTTTCCTACCATCTGTGGCTTCTTTTGCCAGACAATGTTCTCACTCAGTAATTTTCCAGTGATTTCAAGGTAGTTCTGTTCCTTGCTTCTCTTTTGCCTGTCTGCTCCGTAAATTCTTTTCCATTGTTTTCTAAGCCCTGATGCATTTGATGAAGGGAAAGCGTTAGCAGTTTTCTCATCCATAACCCCTGCAAAGTGATATTTCTAGTCATTTTGCTTCCACTTGACAGATCTAGTCTTTCTGTAGTCTCCTGGCTGTGGCTCCAGTATCACTGATGTTAGATCACCTGAAGGTTTGCATTTGATTTGGATCAGGTGTGGGTGTGTGATAATGTTTCTGCTGTTAGTTAGAGAACACAAGTTGATGGTGTTTTTTTTCTTTATTCTGGGAAGACAGGCGGCACCTGGTTAGAGTAAAACAACAGTTTTATCTAGATTAATTTACTGTGATACAAAGAGCCTATGTGCCAGCACAAAGTGTTGCACTCAAAATTTTGTTGATGGGCAAAAAGGCAACGCAGCTTTATATAGCCAGGAATTTATTGTTAGGGTAACTGAAATCCTGAAAGTCAAATCATTATTTGTCCAGATTAAATTGTTACAGAAAAAGAATAATAATGCAGTTAAAACTGTCATACATGCAGCTGATAGTTTCTGCCCATTTTCCTGGAGTTAGGCTCACCCCTTTCTTGCTCCTTTGGTTTTTAGGGTGAAGGTTTTATCCTGATGGTGGTGGTTCTTGCAGAGAGTTGTCAGCATAATGGTGGGAGGAATGAAGTTCATGGTGGTTTCTTCTCTCCTTACTGCAGGATCCACCTGGGATCATTTCAATATATTTGATAATACAGCTTTACACCTTTACACCTTTCTTCCTTCATCAGTCTGCAATTCCATGTTGCATCTGTTTTTTACTATATCTGGTTGCTTTTACAGATGCTAGATACTCTTTCTTTGTTCTCTGTGACCCCTGAAACCAGTTTTGTCTGCATTTCTTCAACTGACCGTTGGTGAGTTGTTTATAGCCAAGAGGTCTCCATGCCAAGCCCTTATCACCCTCTGCTTGTGCTCCTCTGTGCCACGTCCTGCATCCTCACTTCTCCAGGCCTCTGCTGTCATGCTGGGCTATTGTATTTCTCTATACAACATCCTTGTGTTAGTTGTAAGTATCTCTTTCCATGTAGAATAACTGCTTAGTACTGCTCTCCGTACAAAACTGTGGTTGCACCATACACAGATAACAAAAACAAATTAGATATAGACACCTGGCCAAAGAGAAATTGCTGTCACAACTAAACCATGTACAACAAAGCTGCAGGCAGGGAAAGCCGTAGCAAGCCTCAGTCCTGAGCCCTTGAAAACTCACTGCAAAGCTTACAGGCTGTTACAAGGGGATGGGAATACTTTATTACAGGGCTAAATGCTTAAAACGTTAACCCAACTGTATTTTTGAACAAAAATTTAACTGGTGGAGTGAGTATATGTCTTACATTTATTGGTGTATCTTATACTACTTGGTGTTCCGTGAGCAAATTGGTTTTGTAGTTGTTTGTTTGTTGGTTTTTTTTTTTCTTTCCTGGCACAAAAGACACTGAGACCTGAATTACTGAACTCCTGAACCACAGCCTCGTTTGTACCTCCTGCCTCTCCTGAGAGTGAAGCATCCCTGCTACTTTTATCACTCTGTTAGGAAATTCCGTCGTTGATTTCAGGTGGTACCACTGCTGTGAGATGGTGGCCTCCTCAAAGGGAAAGGCTGTGCAGGTAGGTGGCAGGACCAACCTCATCAGCTGTTCCAGCCGACTGCACTGAGCTGTTCGTGTGTGTAACTGGGGGGGCTGTCCTGCTGCTGTGGAGAGCAGGTGCTGGAGGTAGTGGGGAGCGACTGCAGCCTGTGCTACCAGAGAGGCACTGCTGAAGGGACTGATGACTAAACCAAGCTCTACTTGACTCAGAGCAGAGCTTGGTTTAACCAGCGGTTGGGTTACCTCTAATGAGGACAAAATGATCAGCGTCTCATTTGTAAGCGGAACACCTCTGGCAAAGAGATGGAAAATGGGGGATCTTCTGCTTCCATTTTACCCAGGTCGGCTTTCAGAGTAGGCTTCTCTTGAAAATCCGGGCTAAATCCTTCAGTCTAGGAATCATCATCCCATTTCTACACTGAAAATGACCCCCCACACCCTTGACAAAGTTTTTCCCAAGCCTTTTTGCTCGAAGGTTGAGGATGCTACCGGAATGGTCACTGAATGCCAGGGTGAGAGGAAGAATGGGATGGGGCTGTTTGTGGATGTGCTCAGGGCTTGTGCCCTTCACTTGCAGAGACTGCTGGGGTACGGCTCCTGGTGGCCGCTGCTGCTTCTAGCACCACGGGGCTGATAAGTCTCCTTTTTTATTTCTTCTAATAACTTCTAATTAATTAATAACTTTCTTCTAGTGACTTCTGATTCTGGACTCCACCTTGTGCTTCCGCCTTGCATAAAGAACAATACAGGCATCCTGGATGAGATTTGCCTGCAGACCTCTCTGATGCACATCTCTGCTAGTCTCTGGGTTTCTTTTTGTAGACAATGGGGAGGACTGAGTCATCTCGGTTTCTCCCCAGTGAATGTATGAGAGCCTGCAGCGACGACTTCAGATGCAAACACCTCCACCCCCTCCTCATCTTGCGTCAGGGACAAAAAGTGTATTGAGTTTGGCTTGGTCTCCACTCCAAAAAAGGAAGGAGCTATTTCTTAACACTTTATTCCTCTTTTTCACATGGTAGCTAAATCTCTTGGCAACTGAGAGGAGAGCAGAGATTTGTAGCCTGGTTTCCTAAGCCACGTTTCTGCGTGCATGCGTGTACATCTGTCCACTTTGACCACCAGTAGTTTTTGTCACCTTTGAACAACTTTAACCATGCTTGACAGAGGAGTAAAAGTAATAACTTAGGACAAGTTTTGCATTTAAACAGATGGAGATGTGAAGGGCGTCCACGTCAGCTTTTCTGTTAAGGAAAACACTTGTTCCCTCTTCAACATAAGGGAATACCTAGATGAGAAAGATGTCATGAACGTGTGCAGGTTCTCTTGGACAAGACTTCTCTCGAGTTGGAGAAGTATGTAATCTGTCTCTCATTTTTGCTTTTCCTTCTTTTCTTGTGCCTTCTCTGATGTCCACAAAAGGCTGTGCTCAATTGGAAACACAACCAATTACAAACTTCTCTGCCACATGGCACTCATCTTGTGGAAACCAGGGTAGGACCCAGCTCAGGTTGCCATATCTCCATGCGAGGCAGGTATCTAAAACCTCCCTACCCTCAGCAGAATCAATACACTCCACAGGTAATTCAGCTGAGCAAAGATGGCTGTCCACGCTGACAGAGCAGAATTGTGTTCTCGACTCCACTGATGGGATTTCCATCGACTGAGTGGGAGCATGGAAACTGCTGGTATGTGCCAGGAGGAGCTGAGCCTGGCCAGACCTCGTTGTTCCTCCTCCTTATTGAGTTACGTAGATCTCTGCATGCACTGATTGCTTCTTGAGGCAAGCAGAAGTGTCGGGAGGAAGTGGCTGTGGCTAGCGGGTGATGGTGGGAGATAAGCTCACATTCAGATGCACGGGAACTGGTACGTATAGAAAATCTTCAGCTGAGCTCATAAACTTTGTATGTCTCATGTCAACGTAAGGTGTAAGACCTTTGTTTTCAGCGTGTACCCAACCTACAACTGGCCAGTGAGGTGAGTGCGCAGAGCCCTTTGGCAATTTTGGGCCGTAACAGGAGTCAGTGGCTGCTGAGCACTTTGGAAACTGGACTTTGTATTTAGGTAATAAATGAGATTATGTTCTTGGAAAACCTGGACCCAGGTGTGAGTGGCGAACCTGGGGACTTTGAAGAACCTCAGTCTTCAGAGTTGTTGAGCGACCTCTATCTTCCATCAGCTTAAGGAGAGCCCAACGTTTATGAAAACCTCCCGTATTGTCTTGGTTTGAACTTCTGGAAATCAACCCACCAAATTATCAAACACTTGGTAGTATTTTAGCCTTGTAACTCCTCTGGGGACCACCTTTGTGGAGGGACTGTGCTGTCAACAGAGCATTGTTGTTTCAAATCCTTTTTTTGAGCTGACTGTGGAAGAGCACACAGCTGCACGGTGTCTGTGAAAGCGTATCAAGGTGTTACACCGCCTCAGTTTTGCTAGGTGATACGTGACTCTGCAGACTGGCTGTATTTATATATTCTTTCCTCCTTCATTTGATTATTCCCAGTATGGAGCAGCTCCTGTCTTTGATGAGTAAATTGCTGGTATTTTTAATTCCTGTGGGTGTTTGGTTTATTGGGGTGAGGGGGTTGCGTGGTACGTGTTTGAAAGAAAATCAGAACATTTAACAATACGGGTTACTTTCTTACTCAGGTGTTTTTTAAACAGGGAAATAGAAAAGAATCTAAGGAAAAACTGAAAGAGCACATGAACTGGGGGAAGTACACGTACATCTGGATACACCGTACGTAACTGGGTCTTAGCATGTAGCTAGAAACAAGAATTACCAGCATACAAGTAGTAAAAGAGAAGTTGTTATACCTGTCTATTTATCCAGATTTCCTTCCTGTCCTAGGATAAGTACCTCCTAGGTTAGGTAGTATTTTGATTTCTTTTCTTGATCAAATTAATAGGTTAATTTAAAACAGAGAACAAAAAACCCCAAGGTTTTTAAAACAAGCAAACAAAGAATTTATTTTTGTTTATAATGTTTTGTTATATGAGATCATGTGCTGCTCTCTGTTTTTCTGTTTCTCCTTGCTCTCAAACTGTAGAGTTATTGCAACTCAGCATGGCACTGTCAAATTTGCATCAAAAACCTAATCATTTTTTTTCTTGCATGTTTTAGTCTGGCTTCATGTACTTTAAAGGAACGAGGTGGAAGCTTGCATAGTAAATACTGTAAACAGCAAACGTGGTTTTGAACAACATTTATGATTTCCATAATGACTTTTGTCTGTATTCAAAGTACCCAAGGAGGAAGTTGGCTGTTGCCAGCCCTCTGTCTCCTGGCAGGGGTGGCCAAGGTGGTAAATCCGAGGTTGTTCTGCTGGAGGAGATGACAACACCACCCAGGTCTCCTACTTCTCTGCACGAAATGTCTTGAGCCCAGGAAATGGCCTCTTGCCCAGGTAGAGCTAAGAGACACGGAAGGTTTTGTAACACCAGCAAATGCTTGGATTTGGATTCCCAAAGGTCTGCCCTGGAGATTGGAAACCCCAAAGTTTTTAAGCACAGCCCCAGACGTGCAGAAACACCTGCAGAAAGCGTGTCAAACCTCTCTGACGTGAGTGGTAGGACAGAGCCAGAGCAGCTGGCCTGGCTTTCCACTCATCTTGCCTGGAGGTGGGTCGCTGGCCCAGCTGTTAATGCTGCAGGTGAAGTCGCTCATAGTAATGGTGGTTGCTGCAAAGCAAACGCATTTCCATTAGGAACTGGAATCAGACCAAAGCGTTGGATTATCAGCCTGCTTTCAATAGGTAATAACTAATTTTGGACTCCGAGAAGCTGGTGAAACAGGTAAAACGTCAGTTCCAGTCTAAGAACTCCTTGAAAAAACACATTTTTCTGGCTTTCTGTTTCCTTCCTTGTAGCTGGTATCCCATACCAGCCCGGAGCTTGTCAGAAACCTAATGCCCCTTTTGTTCCTCGTGTGAATACAGATCGTTTCGTAATTATCTTCCACGTGCTGATCAGGACATATTGGTTCAGGCCTCTCATCGCTGCTGTTCTTCCTCTTTTTTTACCTTCTGGGTCGTTTGACTCATGAAAGCATGATGCTTGGGGCTGCTTGCCATTATTAATTACGTGCCCCGTATTGGTTTGTCTTTGGGTGTTGGCTTTCTATTCTTGGAATCCTGCAAATACTTCAGACAATCGGCCTATTGTTTAGCAAGTGCTCTACGCACACTGTAGGCCTTTTGTGAATTTCTGGTAAGAAAAAAAAAATAGAAGAATGACTAATGGAGCATGAACAGTGCTTGTGACACTGTAGTCCATTGTGTAACTGTTGAGAGCAGCATTTGCATTCCTAGAAAAGCGTGTTCACGGTCAAAATATAGGACGTTCCCTCTGTGGCTCATGGGAAAACGTGTACTCTATATTCAGCTCGGGATGCTGCTTAAAAGGAGCAACTCTCACAAAATGACATTTTCTTCCCCTGGAACGTGAAGTCGGGCTGAGACCCGGGTTTGCTTGGCAACAGAAGCGAATCCTTTCCATTCAGGCAAGTGGCACGGGGGCTATTTTAGACCCGTCACGCACATGCGCGACGGTTTGTTTGCTGAAACGGCTCCTTCTTGTGTTGCGAGCTCTGCGGTCGGCAGCCCTGGTGAATGGCGAGGGCACGTTATTTTATTATATAAACTGGATGCCGGATGGAGCCTGGCGCTCGGTTCTCTTCTTCCCTTCGAGAGCGTGTTTGCGTGCGGCTTTCTGCCGCCTCTGAGCCTGTGGCAGGTCGAGCAGGGCTTGGAGAGGGATATTGAAATGTTTATAAAAACTGGGGGTTCCTAAATGTAGCAGTGGTGTGGCCTGCATGGGGGGGAAATGAGGGGCCTGTGTGTCCAGGGGGCGTGAGGGTGCATCTTACATGTGCTGTAGGTGGTTTCTGTTGGTACCTACGTGCCATTTTATATCCCCCTGTGAAGATTTAAGATCGGGTCCCTGTTCGCTGGCCATGCTGCTCCTTCGTAAGCTCCTCGGGAGAGAGGCTGCCAGTTGTTGTGGGCACGTACAGTGCCGGGCACAGCAGGATTCCCGTCCTGGGACAGACGGGGGGGTGAGGGCTCTAAAACTTAATTTGTACAGCTGCAGAGCTCGGCACGGCCCCGTGGCGGAGCAGGTGCCCGCGCACAACACCCGGCTCCTGCTGCAAGGCCTCGCTTCAGACAGACACCGGCCGTGCTCTCCTGGAGGAGGCCACGTGTGGAGGGGACTTCCCATACAAACATAGGTACCTATAAGGACTGCGGGGACCTCCTCGCCTTCCTCAGCCCCCCAGGGAGCTGCTGGAAGCAGGAGAGCCTGATCCCTCGGCAGCTGGGCTTCCCAGGAAGTTCCAGCTAGGACAAAGCGATATTCACGGGGAACAAGCGCTGGTTTGTCTCCCGCTGCTCTGATAGGACCCAAAAGGTTTTTTGGTATTTCTCCTCCCTTCTGTGAAGGAAACGGGAGCCTTAAAAGTATCGAAGAGGGAGAGTTGTCGGCTTGAATGTGGGAAGCGAGCAGGGAGTGCTCAGTACCTCTGCGTAATTATGCTCTTAAGAAAAGTGCCCAAGTGCTGCAGGTGCTCCTATTCCTGGCCCTGCTGTCAGTTTGAACCTTCTGGATCCTGTTCCCTTGGCATCCGAAGCTTCCAAATGAAATTGTATTTGCCACCAGTCAACATTAATTTGCTGTTTCCACCTTGATTAATTTTTAGGAATATGCATAATGAGAAACTTTCACAAAAACAGGAAGGAAGGAAATGGAAGTTTGCGCTCTGCAGCGCTTCTCTCATTTATGGCCTTTGCAACTCAGACTGTATCGCAGTGGTGCGTCCTGTCACCTGTTTTCCATGTCGTTCCTGTGACTATTGAAGCAAAACACACAGGTGGATAGAAAAGAAATGGTGTGAGCAGCCGATGCCAATTAGCATCTGAGTAATTGGCACACCTTTGCAGGCAAAGAAGCAGCTGCTTGTAGTGGCAAGGAAGGAATATTCTTAAAGAAAGCATTGGAGAGATGACTTGATCATCTGTGGCTGCATTTGGGTTGCGTTATTTATCGGAGGGAGCCAGGTTAGTATTTTCAGGTGTTGGTTGAAAAAAAAAAACAAACAAACATAAAATTGTCCTAAAGCCCTATGCATATGCTGTAAATAAAAATGGCTTATTTTCCAGAGAGATATTTCCCTCGTGTCTCAGCAGGTTTTCTGAGAGTTCAGGGTGTTAAACTCACACATATTTTCAAAGTCTGAAAAAATAAACAGCGAGTAGTTTTTCAGAGAGTTGGTACCCAGTCCCTTTCTGCACAGGACTGTTACTTATCTTTAGGAAAGTGTATATTTTATTTTATATATATATATATATATATATACAAATAATGTTTTTGCCAAACAGAAAGAGGCAAGCCTCTGAAGATGCATTCTTGGAAATGGTGACTCTCAGCGTTTGCAAGGAGGGGTGGTTTACCTGGATCATCTCCCACAGTTATGCCATGACTTTTGTCTAATTTTCAGCCAGAAGTTGCTGTGAAGTTTTATGTCGTAGGTGAAATCGGTTGTCATGACTTTCTTCTCATATCACACGACCGAAGAGAAGAGGCTGTGGAGCGTGCTTTGTCCTTCGGCCTGGCTTTCACCACAAGCTCTTCCCAGAGATCTCCTAGGACCTGAATTCACGGGGCTGCTCCTGGACCCTCATGCGGTCAAACTGCCACCTTCACAAGTTGTGTTTGTGCTTTCTTCTTCCGTGGAAAACCGTTGCTTATACGCTCTAGGAAAGCAGTAGTCTCATACTCAGACTCGTTAAATGACAGTGAGCAAAGCAAATAGCATTGAGTTTATGTTCCGTGTCCTTTGGCTTTTCATACACCACGTTATTTGAATTGAATCAGGGGTCGGAGGGTGGAGGTTGCCTCGGATGCCTCTGGCAGGTGTTGTTTGATGGCAGTTTTTGAAGCGACCGAAGACTTTACCACTGCTTTCCCCTCCACCTTCACAGCGTAACAGGACAAGTTAGCGTGCCTCGGACACTTGTTTGCAGTTTCTGTACATCGTTGTTGACAGTTCAAGCTAAGCGTGCTGGCGTTCCTTCAGTTCTGCTGCAGTCAGCAATACCTTTCAACTGCCTGAACAAGAATCACCAGAGGGCATCTGTCTGGGTTTGAGTTACGTTTGAAAACCACCTGGCGCGTTGCGGGATAGTCCTTAATAATAACAATGAGTGCTTTATCAAGAGTTGAGCCATTATGCTTGGTTTCCATTGTACTTCTCGCATTAATTGTGTACGTGTATTCCGTATAGCCCAGGGGTTAATGCTGCATGCAGGTACTGTATGAGGCCGTTGTGCTGGCAGATCTCATTTGGGCTCATTTATCATTCAAAATCTGGCCGTAAAAATGCATTTAAATAATAATAATAATTACCAAGATGAAAGACGTATATCAGTGTTAATGGCATCCTAAACCCGTTTTCGGCTTCTGCCTGGGGAGAGAGGAAGGAGGAAAGGGAAGAGCAGTAACAGGAGCAAGGGACTTTCCCTGAACTGTTGCAGGGGTCTATTTTGGCACCTAACAGAGACATCAGGACGGGTGCTGTGGAGCTGCCTGGGCCTGCAGCATGGGAAGAGCCATGCTCCTGGAAGTCCTTGGTCTTCATGGGTCTGTTCTGGAGCATCTGCACTCTGTTTCTTTCCTTTAGGAAGAGCTGAAAGTACTTGGTGAGCCCAAATAAACGCTGTGTCCTATAACCTTAATGAGGTTCTGAGACAATGGCTATTTACACGCTCCCCCAGCTGTATTGAACCAGACTTGCAGCCAGCGGTGGCTGGCACAGCTCCAGGGATCTTTAACCCTTGCTGAAGGCTGGCCACATGTATCTGTGCTCTAAAATGTTTGTAACCAAACCCAGCAGTTACATCTGACCGTCGTGCTCCCGCTGTCACGCAGGTTTGCCCCATATTGCTTTACTTGTGAAAGTCAGGTGTTTGGGGTATTTCTCTGTGAGAGTATAGCGTCCTTAATGGGGTCCTCAGCATTTTAGGCTAACATCAGAATTACCCCATCATGCTGCCAAAACCTCTGTAGGAGTCAGCTTTAACTTTGTGGAGAAATTGCAGCAGAAGGAGGATTTGCCCAGGTCTCCTCGCCTTGGGTTTGTGTGTCAGCCCCAGGACCCGTCCCGAAGACGTGTTAAGCTGCATGGCTGGAAGATCTTTCTTCTTGCGTTGGCAGCAGGGAAGAACTCTGGACTGACTAAACCACTGAAGCTAATCAACTTCTCGTGTGCCGTCAGGTTAATTAGTTCTCCAAGCAGCGGATCTGGAGCCGTGCAGCTGCCTGAACGTGGCAGGAGGTAGGGAGTCGCGAGGCAGCAGCGGTTCGGTTCTCTGCTCCATCCTGTGAGTAGCTGAAGAGGACAGGCACGGGCAGCCCCTGCACGACATACACGGAGCTGTGCAAGTGGGATTGTTCGTGTGCACGCAGGCACTGCTTTCCAAAAGCTGTCCCTGATGCCACGGGAGGCTTCTGCAGGAGCACGGGGATGCTGGTGGGTGCTGGTGCTGGGAGCCTCTGAAAAATCCCTTCTAAAATGCAAATGCTTTCCTTCATTAAAACCCACTTGAAGCCAGGCGTGATCAACAAACACAAAACACTTTCACAGCTCAGAAACGCTGTGGATTGTGGTTCCCTTTCTTCTTCTTTTTTTTTTTTTCCCCTGCACAAAGCAGTTTGCCCCTCAGCCTGCCAAAGCAAAATTAACCAAGAATTTCATAAAAAAAAAATTTGGTTTATTATGATTAGATAATCACTGCTTGCATAGTAGGTAGAGGCTGGAATTGTGCGGGGGCAGACAAGCTGTGTAAGCAGAAAAACTGGCGATTTTTTTAATCCTTTTGTTAGTGCTTTCCCCTGGGAGCAGTTAGGAGCAGGCTAGGCAGAACGCGGGAATCGCTTGGGTGTAGCTCGTCCTAGCTTGGGGACAGAGGAAGAGACTGATACTCCTGGTGAAAGGTCTTTCCAGCTTCATTTTCTGTGACTAAAGGACGTGAAATCCTTGATGTAAATGTTTTTATTAATACATTACTGCTCGGTGACTTGGTGGTCACTCGGTGAGGGTGCAAACGAAGGCCAGGCATGTGGGTTAGCCGCTGGTGCATCCCTTACTTAGTTATTTCCACCTGTGCTGAATGTCTTGAAAACGCTGAGTGTTGTCGCTCACCTTAAACACGCATTTCAGTGCACACAAGCCTGGGCTGGTGGAGGCTCCCGCTGAAGCTCTGGCTCCCCCGGCTGGAGCTGCCGGAGGAGAAGGCGCAGTGGGGACCGAGGGAGAGGTGTCAGAGCCCACGGCCCCTCCAGCACCTGCTGACTCTTTGGTGAGAGCTCTGCGTGCCTTCTCCGTATGGGCTGCTGTACAGTAAGTTAGTGCTGCTTTGAGGGATGATTAAATTGTGATTTTTTTTCTTTCGCGTGCCTTAAAAAATCAAATTAATTAAACAATTGCAAACACCAGGGCGAGCGCTTGGAAGATGAGGTCTGAATGTGAGGAAACCAGGCTGAAACGAGTTTCAAGGGCACACATCCAAGGGGTCTGAGCTGGTTCAAGTAAAGCAACATAACGATGTGGTTCAGGGCTAAGCCTAATTTAGCGTGCCTGCGGGCTGCTGCGAGCAGAAGTGCTCTCAGCCTTCCTCATCATCTCCAGACACGGATTCCCTCCTCCTCCTGCGCGCTGCCTCTGATTTATACGGCCACGTAACGAGTCCAGCCAGCTTTGTTATGCAGCAGGAGACTTTCTTCAAGTTTAGCAAGCGTTTGCTGCCCCGAGAGATGAGCAAGTGGAACCGCGTGTCCCCACGATGCTTGCCCAGGTCGAGGAGAGGAGGACGAGGTCGGTTTGGTTGTCCCATGAAACCACGCGCTAATTCTGCGTGCGCAGGAGGCCCTTGGGTCTGTGAGAACAGCAGGCTTTGCTGGTTTGGTTCCTGTTACGTTGGTGTGCGATTATTTTCTGTCTGGGCCAGATACGGCGGCATTGTGTGCTCGGGTGATGCTGTCCGTGGCTAACTCAAGAGTTAAGCGAGTTGGAAAGCTGAGCGATTAGCTGTTGAGCTGCGCACAATAAATGCATTCAGTGGAATCGTGCTATTCAATTGGCACAACAGTATCGTTTATTTTAATTTTTTTTTTTTTACTGTTCCCAAAACTTCCATTTCTAAGTTTCTGTTTCATAGGATTAAAAAGTTGCCGGTACTCTTTAATCCTTGGAGGGAAAGGAGTGACTCCCAGCAAGAGCCCAATTTTAGCACAGTACCTCCTGTTTCTAACACTGCCCATGTAATACTTTGCCAAACTTCGAAGAATAGAAATAAAACCAGAACATTTTGGCCTTTCGGTGGCTGTTTACCAGCAGTTAAGCAGCAAAACAATTTTCAGACAATTAACAGATCTCCAGGCCCTTTGGAAGCTCAGATAAAGCTGTTTGACGGTCGTCAAATGTCTAATTAATACGACTGCTAATGGTAATACTCCTGGGAATATCCTGCCTTTGCCAGGGCTCGGTTTGCAGCGCGGTAGCTGCTCCTTAAGGGTGCCTTTACACCCAGGTAAAACCTTTCTGGGGTCACTGAGGGCGTGGGAATGAATTGCTCCAGGTATCATTTGCTGCCTTGCTGTGGCTTTGGGGGGGACGTTGTTCCACAGAGGGTCTTTCTTTACAGTCAAGCGGAGTTTTAAAAGCATTACTATCAAATGCTAATTTCAAGCAATTACGGTTCTACGAGAGCTTGCAGCTTAAAAATGCCATAAAATAAGCTTATTTTAATTGCTTACAGCTGTCCTAGAAAAAAAAACGTATAGAAAAAGGTGATGGCTGTTTTGCTTTGTTTTTTAGCAAGTCGCGCTTTGTATCGTGGCAGAGGTATGCTGGTACGCTGCAAGAGTCTTCCTAATTCTCCCGGGGGTTGTGCTTACACCTGAAAGAGGAAAGCTGTGTGTGATGGAAAGAGTTTTAATTCTGAATTTATTCCACGGCTGTAAAGCTGCGGTTGGAGTTGTGCTGGCGTGCGTTCAGGACCCTGTCTGTTTTCATCCAGTTGCAGCGCACTAATTCCTCCCATCTGAAGGCCTGAAATTGAGGCCCTTAGTTTCGGTGATTTAGGATTTGATCAAGTTTGCGATCGTGATAGTGTTGGCTCGCTGCGAGCTGGGATTTCGTAACGAATCGTGTGCGCTTCGGTAATCCGTAGCCACGGAAGGTAAAACAGGTTCTCAGAAATGACTGCTGGGGACTAAATAACAGAATGGGAAAGGTGGAAACTGGGGGAAATTGCCTGATTCCACTGCAGGCGAGTGGTCGTACCTGTAGGCTTTTGAGTAGTCGTGAGCACGGCTTGACTCTGTGGTGTTTGTCTTCACAGTGCTTCCACTTCTCACTCGGACCATTCTGTCCATACCAAGTCTGCTTCTGCTGTGTCCTCGGACTCGGTCTCTACCTCAGCAGACAACTTTTCCCCAGATTTAAGGGTACGTATGCTTTGTCTTAACAAAGAAAAAGAAAATGCGTGTGTCTGTGTGTGTATATATAAATATATAAATATGTATATAGTGGCCTCCTTCACTGGCTGTTTCTTGCTCCTCTGAGTTTGGATACGGTAAAATGATTTCAGCTTTCAGGTTAATGCCAAATTTTATGTAGCCAAGGCATGAAAGGTCCCAAAGTCAAACAAGTGAAATAGAAATTGAACTTTAATCTCTGCCATATTATTTCCCTCTTTATAAAGTTGTTTAATCTTCAAAAAGCTGTCTCTGCAACCCACATTTGGAGATGAATTTTCAAAGGAATTCCATTTTCTTTTAAGTGCTTTAAGTAAGTGAAGATCCTCAACCAGCCAGTCACATATCCTTTTCTTTCCTTTTGTGTGTGTGTGTATATCTGTGAGATGTTCTTTTTGAAAACTCCTGCTTGTTTGTAAACACTGAGTCCTTGGAAGTATCTTCTTTCAGAGAAAGATTGTTATCTTCAGGCTGATAAAGTAGTCTTCTGTTACAATAAATTGCTCTTGCATAAAAAGTTCCAAACAAGGGTCTTCTAGGTCTGTTATTGATTTGTTAATGTCACATCCAAAGCTTTAGTTTGGTGTCAGAAAAGTTTTGAAAACTACATGCGCATTCCTCTTACGAAACCGAGGGGTTTGCTGATATTCATTAGCTTTGCAAAAAGGTCCCCTGAGTCCAGAACTGGTGGTATCAGTGCGTTCTAGTAATGACTTCTAGCATTTCTCAACTGTGGCTGAGCAGCTCTGTGAAATTTAAACACAATTGCACAAAAACTCTAAAGGCAAAACTAATTTCTTCCTCTGACAACCATGATAATTTTTTGTTTCGTGAGTTGTCTCAGTAGTTCATAATTAGCAGAAAGTCCTCCTGTTCATAAGCGACAAGAAAGCAAATGTTTCTTTTTAGTGGACTCTTATTAGCCAGTATTAAGCTATGATTTGAAAACGAATCAGTAGTTTTTTAAACTTTATTTTGCACCTTTTACCCACAGATACCTAAAATAGTTTTCAGAATGTGTCTGGATAAAATTATATGTAATAGGTCTGAAGTTTTTTCCCCTGTGAAGTGTTCAGTTTCTCCAGCATACAGAAAACACAGAGTTTAGGCTAAGTAATTCATTGATATAAATATAAATTAAATTGCAAGCACTGCTACAGCTGTAACTGTGTATATAATGTCATAAATTTTTACACTGACTTTTTTTACACTTAATTTTGCACAAGCAGGTGCACAACTTGACTGTTCTTTTGCAATTTTTGTTGCACGTGGGGATTACTATTACTGATAGAGAACCAAGCAATGTTCCTCTTCTAGATTCAAGGCTTTCTTTGCTCCCTAGTGGTTGAGGCGGCTCAACACGTTTTCCTTGTAACTCCGGATGTGTCTTGTGTCTCCTTCCCTCCTTTTGTCACCTTGTTCGCATGACATGCGAGCCCTTTGGAGCAGGGTCTCCTCATGCCATGTATTTGCCTGGTTCCCCCTCCAGCAGGGCCCCCATAATCACTAGCAATCAAAAATGATGTTTGCAGAGGAATGTTCGCTTAGCTACTTAGCTGCATGATACATTTTTCAGGTTGAAGATGCGTATGTATTGTTTGCTGGAGGTCATTAAAAACCACTACTTCCTTGCTGTGCCACAGTTCCTGTAATTTGCAGAATGATTTCTTCACAGCCTGCCGTTTTATTTTTTTATTTTTAATTATTAAGCAACCTAAATTTCTGCCACGGTTGGAATAAATGCTGCTCCCCTTTCATTTTACAATAGCATTTAAGGAGAGATGGTGAAAGCAGAGGATTATTTATCTACAATAAAGGCGCTTCAAGCCAAGTATGAGCACATGCCTCCGCTGGCAAAATGCTTCCTGCTGTTAACGTGCATCAGCTCTGTTGGGCCCGAATTCAGCATCTCCTGCTGTGCTCCACCTCAGGCCTGCTCCTGCAGAGGTGGTGCGGGTGGCTGTGATGCTGTCGTGTGTAAGCACAAAGCTGGTTCTTGTGTTTGTGCTCGAGTGAGAGCTCGTCGATGCTGGCTGCAGGAAACCGATTCCTGTGCTCCTACATGTAGTGGGGTATGGTGAGGAAAGCTCAGTTTCTGTTAGGACAGGTTGCCTTTCTCTCTCCTCCAGAAATTCCAGCAATAACCAGGTCTGTCTTCATAGCTGAGAGTGGCGGGTGCTGGCAAACAAGCCCGGGAGGATGCGGATGGAGATCTGTCCCCTTCCTGTGGACAGCTTCTTCTGTTGGTATCACCAGTGTGGCTGCAGTCCCACAGCCCCTCCTCAAAGCAATTACAGCCAGTGCTAGTGCATGTGTGTGTTCTGGGCTTGTTCTTGCAGCCCAGTGCTAGCTCCTCGGTGAGAAGGCTCGGGAATGGAAGGTTTGTTCTGTCTGCTGATCAGCTAAAACTGATTTCTTTCCGCTCTCAAAACAAGTAGAACAGATGTACTTGCTCTGGGCTCATCATTCTTTGTCCAATTTTCTCTCTATTAACATCTCTGCCATGTGACACTTCATTTTTTTTTTAAAGTCAGTTCACTGAGAAGTTCTTTCAATCTGTCCTGATTGTTCTTCCTATTTTCTTTGACCTTTCTGAGATGTGGCTTCGCCTTTGAAATTGCAGATAAGTTCACAGCATTGACTGGAACAGCAGCACGAGTGTGCTCTGCACGCTGGGCTGTTCCTTGCACACCTGAGCATCTCGTGCCTCTCTGATTGACACAAGCCAGTGAGAACTCCCAAGTCTTAATACCTACTGAGGTTTGAGCTAAGCACCTTATTTCTTCTAAGAACAAGAAGTTTGTTCCACATTGCTCCAGGAAAAATGTAAGAGAATAAGCACTGAAGTGGGAACTAACACGTTTCTGGTACCCCTGTGATATGGGAGACAAGTGCCTGGGCTCCACGACGTTCTCGCAGGAGGGGGTTGCATCAGTGAGCTTTAAGAGGCTGAAAATAAGCATTTCAAGATTTGGAAGTGGATCTGCCAATTGTGGGGTTATGCTCCTGATGCGTATTTAAATTTTCCCCGCTAGAATGAATTGCTGCATAGATCCATCATCACTCCTACCTCTGCTTGATCTCTGCCTCTGTGTGTGCATCGACTCAAATTTAGGAGCTAAGTTTCTGTGGTGATGGAAAAACACTTTGTGATAGCTACAATTAGCACTCTTTTTTTTTTTTTTCTGTGGGGAATTTTTAGCAGGGTAGTAGGCGTCCGTCACGGGGAGGGAACGAGGGGAAGGACCCACATCATTTCTTGCGGTCTGTGCCTGCGGATTTCTTTTGGAGTGCAATTAACACTCAGTGTGTGTGCGTGCATGTGTGTAATGAGGTAAATGAGACAACCACTGGGGATTCCTACTGAATGCATGTGCAGTATTTTTCCTAAGTCTTTCTCCAAAGTAGTTCATAATAGCTTTCATGATTTTTTAAATGTGTATTGAGCATTTCAGTATCTGGAGCTAAGATTAAATTTATACTACGCTACAATTTATAGAATTTTCACTTCATAAACTAACTCTAAATAACTTTTGGCTGCTTTAGTTGGCTGTATTTTTATTTAAAATAAATTAAAATACCACCCGTCACCCCCTTCAAAAGCCCAAAGCACTACTGGGCTCTAGTCCCCTACTGCCCCATCCCTGTCTGATCTCAAATCTGAAGCTGTTGAGGATTGATTTAGGGAATGCGCTTTTTGAGGGAGTTTTTAGCAAATACCCTGCCATGTGTTTTAACCTAAGTTATTGATCAAGCAAGGCCAGAATCGAGTAATTAAAAGTGAAAACGAACTGGAAATTCATAGATAATTTGTAGCTTGGGATGGGAGTTTAAAAACGCTTTGGAGCCAAGATTGCCAAAGGGTTTGCCAAAGGTGCATGAGTATTTGGATGCTTACAGATTTGGGAACTTGGTGATTATTAAAGTACAGTGATATTCTTGCTCTGAACTGCTAAAGCTAGTATCTTCTCTTATGCATGTGGGCAGATGAGGCTGTGCAGTTTATGAGTACTTCTCTTAAGCTTTGTTGCTAATGCTCTAGCTTATCAGTCGGGGCTTTCATTTTGAGTTGGCTGTTGATTCACAGGATAATGCCTGAAGTTTACTATGCTGAAAGCTTTGGAGCAGCTCTCGGAGAAGGGTTGGATCCCTTCCATCAGCAGTTGGGAAGCAATGCATGCGGCCGGCAGAGTTTGCTGCCACTGTCCTTAAGAACAATACTTTTGCCTGAAAGTTAAAGGTTGATTTTATTTAGTTTAGGATTGTATGCAGCAACAGACCAAACCAGAGCTTCGAAATTCATAATGTTGGCTTTATGTTGCTTCTTGATGCGAGTCTGTGGACAGAGAGGGAAATCTGTTAGCAAGCCTCCAGCACGGCAGACCCATATGTCACCTGCTTGGTTGTGCAGCCTTCAGAAAAAGTGGTCCTAATCTTTGTTTTTGCCACTGTTGTTTGTGACCACTTTGTTTGTGTCCTTCCCTTTGAGGACAACACTAAGATCCACAATTCCTGTTATTCCTCTGAGGTCCAGCAAAATATTGTACAAGCACATGTCCCATTCTCCATGATGGTTTGCTCCATCCACAGTAACAGTTTTTTCCTTTAATATAAGAGGAATCAGTGGATTTGCAATGGATTTATATAAAAGATACAAGAACACTTTTATGACATTCCCAGGACTCAAAGGTTAGGAAAGGGAGGAAACACACAGTTGCTTGCATAACCTTCATTTGTTATCCATTGCGTGTATTGTCGAAGACTTTAGACAGGCCCATGTGGTTTGTTTTGTAAGATACATAACTCATGCATGACAGAAGGTATATGAAGTAGTTTTTTCCTTCCAAGACAGTAAATGGATGCCATCCCCGTCTTCAGTAGGTTTCCAGAATGAAATTCTTTTGAGCAAGTCTGCGTTCAAGCTAGCCAACCGCAAGTTCTCTGTAGTCAATGGAAAGAAAGACGTCGTTTACAACGTGATTTATCGTGGGTTTAAGGAAATGCCACGCTAGGTGAGAACACGATGTAGCTGAGCCATGGAAGCCCTTGCTGCAGGATGTTGTGAACGCTGTTGGAGGGGCAGCAACTGGTTGCTCAGAGCGGAGCTCACCTTCAGCTGTGGTCCAGAAAAAGTGTACTTCTGTCTCACTGGAAAACTCTGTTTCTCCTCCAGTTACGAAGAGAGTTCAGAATAACTTGTCCAGATGTAGACCTCTAAAATTCAAGTAAATCCTGTCCCCCAGGCCGTGTTGGGTAGGATTAACTGAAATGCCGGTCACTGACTTCCCCACCTTCGTGTTACTTTATTCTAGCTGTGGTGCAAAGTGGCTTAGACTAGCTTTATGTAGAACATGTATATTGTTAGTAGGAAAACATATTGAAGAAAGATGTGATTTTTTTTCCCCCCTATCCTTTGCTGTAAATCACTAAAACTAGCCTCAGTGAGCTTTTCCATTGCTATCTCCCTGCCAACGCAGGAAGTGTGTCAGGCTTTGGTTATGCGTAACACATGTTCGACGAGAGCTGGGTTGTAGAGAGAGGCATAACTTTTTAAGCTTTAGGCATTCATTTAAGCTACGTTTTTTACTTTTGCTTTTAAGGCACTTCTTGGTTAGTGAACGATGCTAGCTTAGAAGCACTAAATCACGGGGAAAACATCTGCCTGAGCACCTTCAGGGCAGTTCAGGGCACTGTCCTGCCGGTCGGTCCCACCCCTCGCTTGGCAGAGCTCTCCTGCTTCAGCCTGGCCCATGACTCTTCGCGTGGGGCTGCCCACAAGAAGGCTGGTTCACGGCAAATGCAGAGATGTCTCCCGTGATGGGAGCCCTCCTTCCCAGCTCACCGGACTGCGACTACTGTTAAATTACAGCCCATGTTGCATAAGCCACCAGATGGGGAAGATGATTGACCTGTGGTCACAGAAGGCTTGGCTAGATGCAAACCAGTGATGCTGCGGTGGATGCAAACAAACAGTCCATCTTTCTACTGTCATCTGTGAAGACCTGACCATATGTGCTGCTCTGTGTCACTGCCTTGGGCTCTGTGATAGCCTCACACAGAAGGGGCACCGCACATTTCTGCAGGTGTACTGAAGTAGAAGCTTCCAGGGCAGAAAATCCAAAGTGGCTGAAGTCGGTGCCAAATCCAAGAAGGGCCGAAACTTCACACTGTCAAAGGGATCAAGTAGGGGGACTTAGGGTGTCTGAGAAGTAGGAAAATCTTAGGGGGAACAATTCTGACTGTGTTGAAATTCTGATTTTTGGCTATACTAGTGGCATATGTGTGTCTGTGGGAAATGGGCTTCCTTTCTCCTCTGGAGCTGACGACGAACAAAGGCACAAAAGGCTGGTTCTGGAGGATGAATGATGCTCTTGTCCATAGGCATGGTCATTCCAGGACAGCCCAGCGAGTGACTGGAATTCAGCCCCCGCCGTTAACTTGTTTTTCTAAGGCTCCAGTTTCCAGGACTGTAAATGCTGTATATTTCATGAGAATTACAAGCTTTTTAATCTGTTTTAAGAGATGGAAAATCTTGGTCCCCTCCCTCCAGGCTCTAGCCACTAAGTCCCTCTCTGTACCTCCCCCATCAAGGAAACAAACACTGAGTAGCCAAACTCTGGGTTGCAAAATATTGATTTCATGCAAATTAGATGGGGGAAAAAACCAGATGCAGTCGGTTTTCTGTCTCCTTTACATGGAAATAATACCCCCTAAGTGCTTCTCTAGTTAGAAGAGAGCAAAGACAGCAGTCGTTGCTAATTTTTATTATATAGAGGTACCTGAACGTTTCAATATGAAGTAATGGGAAGTGAAGGAAATCTCTGGAAGTGTTTATGATTGCCATCTACTAGGAATGGAAAATTGAGGAGAAAAAGCAAATGGCCTTCAGATGTTCCTTTAGAATATTTTCAGCTCCTCCTGATCATCTGCTGTGTTTCTCCTAGCTACAAAGTGCAAGAGTTCTCCTTTGGCTGATTAAAACTGGGTAAGAGGTGGTTATTTATTTTTTCTATAGTTTTGGTTTTGTAGATCGAAGCACGAATCAGGCAGGAATGAACAAGCATGGTATTTAAAAGGAGCAGTCAGATTTGTGACTGCATGTAGCACCTGCCAAGATTTGATTTTTCCGTAGATGTTCTTGCATCGAATGAAACGTCTTCCTTCCCCTGTGTGTGATTGTTTATTGGATGTAACTATATAATTATTTATGTCTTGATTCCTTGTCATACATACCACTCATGTCCTAACTGAAGTTCTTGGTAACAGAGACGCTTTTCTGTGGCTTATTTTGGTTGGCAGAATTTGTAACTTTCATTGGTCAGAGCCTTTTTCTGTTATTTTTTCAGACTGATGGTATGAACTTCACTGCACAAGTTTAAGGCTTTCCTTGAAAATTGTAATGTCTTTTCCCTTATCAGTTTGCTAAACAAAGCACAGTAAAAGCAAAAAGAGGAGAGGGTGAGGCTAGAGTGCTGTCCAAAGTTTTTGAGCAGCCAATGGAGAACAGAACTGTTGTCTTTCAAGAACCCTTGGCTCTGAGGAAGGTTCTGTATTAAAAATTGTTGGACTTGTTTGAATAGATAATATCGGCAATCTTCTGTGCCAGGGACTGTTGCTGTGTTGAGTCAATGACGACTTTCTGCCGGAGCCTAATAAGAGAATTGTCTTGAGGCACCAAGCCATGCAAACTTGAAGAGACAAGCCAGCCGTGGTTGAACGAGTGGCCCTCAACAATGTGTTCCTTTGAGCTTCTAAGCTCTGCCTTGTATTTGTGCAGCAAGGGCCCACAGGACTCACCAGCCTGAAGAGGCTGTTCTTCGCCACTAGAAGCTTGGGTCTGAGTGGAGAAGGCTCATTGTGGAAAAACAAAGCAGAAAACCCCAAGGAAATACTGCAAGGTGGCTGCTTCCTCCTCCAGAGGAGTTCCTTTACTACCCAGCTGCCTGTATTATTATTTTTTATTTGTAACACGCTAGTCGTCAGCTTCTTTTTAAAGATATTTCAAGGCAGTGGGAAGGAAGCAAGTGGATTTCTCAAGCCTTTTTATACTTTCTCAAAGCATACACGGTAGGTAGAGATCACAATTTGTGATTTTTTTTGGACTAGGAAAGCATAACTGAAAGGCAGTTGCAGTGCATGTTATATGTGATTATTTTCTTCTAGAGTAGTGTAATAATCTGTTGTCAGAACATTTTATTGATAACTTAAATGCCCCTTATGATGTTTTTTTGACCAAGCTAGGTCTTTGGTTGTGTGCTTGCTTAGGAGCCGAATAAGTTTGATGTGGTCTTGAACAGTATGTTTGATTCTCTGTGTACTATTCTGAAATGATCCATGCGCCCATGGTGTTTTGTCTTTTTCCCCTATTCAATTTCTAATATCCCAAAAAGAATAAGACACAAAGCATTTCCCTCTGATTAATATCTTGCTGGTCTGAATGTCTAACAGTTTTCCAAAGCATCTGGTCATAATCCTCAGAAAAATCGCTGTGCCTCAGACATGCAGAGATACTGCTGTTCTTTCTGCTGTGGTATTCTTAATGATTCAAAAATCATCAACAAAGTCCATTTACTTGCTCAATTTATGTTTTATTACATTTCCAGTAGGATACATAGTACATAAATCTTCTCAGAGTACACTTGAAATAGCCACAAGTGGCAGCTGAAAATCTCTCCAAAGTAGCACAGCATTTGCAGTCTAGAGGAGGATTTATCAAGTAAGCACGGCCACTGTTTTACAGCTCTCCTAATTGAGCGTTAGGAAGGCAAGAAGCATCTTGGCAGCAAAATGCTAGAAAAAAAACGTGCCCTCAAAATTTACCCCTTCTCTGGTGTAAAAAGTGTTTCATTTAGAGATGAAATCAATGTACCAATGAAAAATTATCCAAAATAAGCATGCGGGTTTTTGATTCTGCACATATTAGTGTCAGTTCTGCAGCTTTTGTTAACACAGGCTGGACAGAATTAGGCCTCCATGTGTTTTCTAAGGTGAGTGGAGAAAGAGCTTCTGTATCTGTTTTATTTCAGAGGTTTTCACACCATCGCTGGTGTAATGATGTGTCCTGATACAGCCACCGTGGTGGCACTGTCCTTTGTTGATTGGCATGCTTGATAACAGTTGTAAAGGAGGAAAGGGTTGTGGGGGGGCAATTCAGGGGAAGCAGCAGATGAACGTGGTCTGAGACAACCAAAAGGCAGTTAGAAGGAGAAAGGCATTGGTTACTGTGATTTACAAAGAAGATTAAAAAGTAAAATATCAAGTATGCAAAAATAATCCTATGGCTAAGGCTTTGCTGATGTGAGACAGGAGAAAGGAGCCAGCTCTAACCCTAAAGCTGTCGCTGGTAACTCAGCTAACAAGCCCTGTGCTTTGAGATCGTGCCTGTTTTAATGAAGTTGATGCAATTTTGGGGTCTGAGCGTGCTCATCTTTTGCTGCCTCTCTGCGCACAGTAAGTTTGGAGCTCTCTGGAAAGTACAGGTTGTCTGTGGGATGTCCAGGAGACAGGGCACCGCTACACTGGGCACAGTGAGACACAGGAGCTGGGCTTCACCCTGCCAGATGCGGGTATCTGCATCAGAGTGAGTTACCCTAGTTCTCAGTCGTCCTAAAGGTGAATGTTCCGGGCCTCCTCCTTTCCACTGGCTGTACAGAGAGCCTGTGGCGACTAGCTCGGACGTAGATCTGTGGTTTTAGGTGAAATAGATATTCCTGCAGCGTGCTGGCTGCCCTGCCTGCAGGGTGGCACGAGTGCTGATTCAGGAGGGCACTTAGTCATCTGCCAGTCCTTGAGAGAAAGGCCAAAAAAAAAAACAAAAAGGAAGGCTTAAATTTGATAACTACAAGCAGATTCCCAGGTAGTCCATTACAATTTGAAATATCAGACAAATGTTTTCCTGTAGGAGATAAAAACCTTTCCTTGGCTATTGAGTTTCAAATCCACAGCGTCACTCCCGTAATTTGAAAACAACTTATTCTTACACACAGAGAAGGAGCAGATTTCATTCTTACATACACGCATACACAAATTCTTGTGCCCCCAGCACGAATCCTGCCTGCCGCCGCTTGACCAGCGCACGATCACGAGACAGACGTGCCAGACCTGTGAGTTCAGGGGCTGCAGATGCAAAGGCTTTTTTTTTTCTGTGTGTATAATGTTTGTCTGTGTGCACAGGTTAAATATGTTTACGTCAGGGGACCAGTTAAGAGACCAGTTTCCTGCTGTAGGAAACAGAACAGGGCTGTGTGTTGCTGGAACAGACGCAGCTCCAAGCCTGGAGAGCTTGGCTCTTGAATAGACAGAGCAGACGTGGTTTTGGGGGAAGGAATAATGCAGGAACGAGGTGGTCAGTGTAGGCTTGGACGTGTCGCACCAGCGCCGTGGCTTTATACGTAATTAATCTATTCAAATGTGCAAAATTCATTTGGAGCGTGTAGGAGGTTAGCAAAGAGAGATTAACTCAGAGGGGGGAAAAACGACAATAATTTTTAATTGTCGTGCATTTTGATTTTGTCTAAAACAGAAACGATTCATTTTGTTCATTCCGGTTGTGGTTCAGAATAAAGAAATCGATGCAGAACTGGGGAGAGACTGTTACACAGCGATTTGTTAACACAAACCTGCAGTCTCCCCCTGAAAAAAATGCATAAAGACAAAAAAAAAAACAACAACAACAAAAAAAAAACTTTGTCTGTTTGGGTTTCAGGACTCAAGTATTCAGGAGAAAGTAGAAGAGAATAATTAGAAAATGAGTAGCCCCAGGTGCTCTTGTAGCTCACCTCTTTGTCCTGAGGCTGTTGGTTTGCTACCAGAAAGTTTGAGCTGTGGATGTTGGTCTCAGGGCCGAAGGTACTGTCCCAAGTCACAGAATGGTTTGGGTTGGAAGGGACCTTAAAGATCATCTAGCTCCAGCCTCCCTGCCATGGCCAGGGATGTCACCTACTAGATCAGGTTGGCCAAGCCTGGCCTTGAACACCTCCAGGGATGGGGCATCCACAGCTTCTCTGGGCAGCCTGGGCCAGGGCCTCACCACCCTCACAGTGAAGAACTCCTTCCTCATATCTAATCTAAATCTTCCCCTTTTTAGCACCTCTCCTGCCAAGACAGGCTGAGGGAGTTGGGGTTGTTCAGCCTGGAGAAGAGAAGGCTCCGGGGAGACCTTACAGCGGCCTGCCAGTACCTAAAGGGGGCTACAGGAAAGCTGGGGAGGGACTCTTTGTCAGGGGGTGCAGTGTTAGGACAAGGGGGAATGGCTTTAAACTACAAGAGGGTAGGTTTAGATTAGATATAAGGAGGAAATCCTTCCCTCAGAGGGCGGTGAGGCCCTGGCCCAGGCTGCCCAGAGAAGCTGTGGATGCCCCATCCCTGGAGGTGCTCAAGGCCAGGCTGGATGGGGCTTTGGGCAACCTGGTGTGGTGGGAGGTGTCCCTGCCCATGGCAGGGGGGTGGAGTTAGATGATCTGTAAGGTCTATTCCAACCCAAACCATGCTGTGATTCTATGATTTAAAAAAAAAAAAAAAAAAAAAAGCTAGCCCAGGCATCTTGTCTGAACCAGATATGGGAGCAATTATGTGAGCCGCTCTGCTGGCAGATTTGACAGGAGGCGGTAATCCTGGCTCAGCCTCAGCCAGAGCAGGATGTGTGCTGTCATCCTGGCCGTGCAGCACAGCTGGTAGGTAAAAGCCCGCAGGAAATACAAGAGGAAAACATCAGTTGTTCTGTTCGCAGGCACAGGGAAACTCTGGATCCAGAGTTTCAGGCACCCTCTCAGGTACCGTGCCCCAGCACCCAGCGATGCTCTGAGACCTGCACGTGGGTTTCTGGAACAAGGCTCGCTCTGCACCCCCCGAGCTGGCTGTAGCCACGCGGGATTAGCTGCCTGCGTGAGTCGTGCAGGAACATGAATCGGGAGAGGGATTTTCTGGCTGCTGCATTAGGAAGCAGTGCGAACACGCGGCTGGAGAGGCTTGGCAGAACCGCACCGTCCTGAATCACAACAGGAGGGCGTGAGGGATGAGGCAAGGAGCAATCTTACCCCCTTAGCAGGACCTGAAGCTCCTTGCCTGACCCCGTCCATGTGAGCAAAGGAAGCGATCTCTTTGTTGCTGAGATCTGGAGGTTGTGCCCGCAGCAAAGGGTTTTCCTGCCTTTGGCACCGTGAGTGGGAGGGTAGGAGAGAGCTGTGCTTCCTCAGCCGGGGCTGGGTGGGATGGAGCTGACACAGGCTGGGATCCCGGAGTACGAGGAGCAGCTGTGAAATGTCGCGAGTGTGGGTTTGTGCTGCCAAGTTGCTGCTTGAGAGGAGGACAAAGGTAGGTGGTGGCATGAAGTCCTCGCACCCTCCCCGAGCTGAGGCAGGGCTGGGTTAGGTGCTGAGGTGCCTGCTCACTGGCGTGGAGCTGATGGGTGCAATGGGGAGATGATGTTACTTGGTAAAAGAAGGCAAATAAAGGTCGTTCTGGTGCGTAACTAAACTCGTCATTCTCCTGGACATTCAGTTACCAAGCATAATATTTTTCCGAGGAAAAAGATACTGAGGGCCTAGTTTAGCTTAGAGGCAAGGCAAACTAGTCTATGGGTTTTTGGTGCTTGAATTTGTCACAGAAATTAGTGATGGCTGTGCCAGACACGGCCAGTGCGTGGCTCTACATCAGAGTGGTCCCATTCCTAAGTAACACGGTTCTGCCCAGCTCTGGCCCCAGTCTTCACTGCAGATCTCAGAGCACTCTTTGTTTTTGTTTCCACTGAAAATTTAAAAACCTGAGGCTCAAAGAGATGCAGCATTTCACTTACAGATGTATAAGATTGCCCCAGCAGCGTTAGTGCATCAGTAGCCAGCCCGCCTCTCAAGGCTGCTGGTGTCCCTGAGCTCGCCTACCTCCTTCCTTGTCTCCCTGCACTCTTACTTTTGTTTTCCAAGATGTGCAGAGGACTGAATTTACATTTTCTTTAGGGTCCAGGAGTGTTATTTTTAGAGTCTTGAAAATAGGCTATAGTACATAAAAAGATTTTTCTGACAGCTGATGAACCATTATGGGGCAGGGGACACACACAGTAAGACGGGGAGGCTTTCACATCATTCCCATACTCATACAAGGGGCAGAGGGTCCCTCCAGGGAGCTACTATTCTCCCAGAGCTGCACATGGCTACTTCATCATCCCCTCCCTTTCTTTCCCCTTGATCTGTTTCCAAAAATGTTCTTTTCTTATCCACCCATTTCTCTTCCCTCCTGTAGCTGCCTGTCCTTTAGCGCTGCCCCAGACGTCTTCTGCCGTGCCCGCTGCCTGCGTTGTCAGCTGTACACAGATTGCGTTTCCCCAAAATCAATGTGAAGGAGCCATCAGTGGAGGCGGATTTCAGCAAAATGCCTACTGCTCGTTTCTAGGTTTCTGCCAGGACGGGTTTCAAGTATTCCTGTTCCAGCTCGGAGGCTCTTTCAAGGTCTAGAGCTAGGCAGATGCTGCAAAGACCGGCACACCAGAGAAGTGTTTGGGCTGGGCTTTCTGACCCTTTCCGTCACAGCCTCTTGGGAAGGGTGAAAGGTATATCCCTGGGGGATGTGCTTTGCAACCGTCAGGAAAGCAGTCCGTGCAGCCCTGAGGTGCGTCGTGTGCCTGAGGTCAGCTGGAGGATGGTAAAAACGATGATTTAGCCCTTAACTCTGCAGAAAAGAACAAAATAAAGCGTGTGGGGGGAAATAAAAGGCAAAAGCCTCGACCCTTAATGCTGTGCTTGCAGGAGATCATCTGTCCGCTGCCCTGTGTGGAAGCGAGCGCAGATTTGGATCGCTAACCCCTTCCTCTGACCCTGGGGACTCCGTGTTTCAAAGAGCGTGAGTGAGCAGCTGGATTTTATTAGGCTTAGAAGAGCCAGTTTTTAAACCAAAAGGGCTTTCGACTTTTGTCTTTGACAGGATGGTGTGGACACAGATCTGTCTTCCCTCCTGCTTTCCTCTTTGTCCTTCCCTCCCCCGCTTTCAGTGCGGTCTAAAGCCCACCTGAGCGCTGCCCACCTGGTGACCGCAGCAGCTCTTTGCCGTTCTGAATGCTTTCTCTACACCTTACCTCATACTCGTTTTGCCTTAAGATGGAGCTCCATCCTCCGAACGTTTACTGCTGGACCTGCTCCCGCCGACATCTGCAGGAGGGCGGCGAGTCCGGCTGGTGGCCCGGGCGGTCCCGCAGCAGCTGCTGCCCGTTTGGGCACGGACCTTCGCGGAGGAGTCGTGCATCGCGTCCCGAACACAGAGCGTGGTTTTCACTCGCGTCCTTCCGAGATAAAAGGCAGCAAAGACCACCACCGCTCAAGGACTAATTAGCGAGAAGCCTCCGTCTCATTTGGCATAATCCGGGGAACATCTGGATTACGCCAAGTTTCAAGCCGGCTGATTTCAAGGCTGCTATTTGAGCGCAGAAATTGACGCAGAGGAGTTGGGACTGGGGCTACATCACAGGCTTTCGCTGGGGAGGCTGTCGGTCAGGGCTTTGATGGGGCGTGTGATCTTTGGCCAACACAGCTGTGCTGACGAGGAGTCCCCAGCACAGTTATACCAGCAAAGCCCTGTTTTCACCGGTGTATTACTTTGGGGGGGGGGAAGAGAAGTTTTCGTGCGTGTTCAGTGCTGCCAGTGTGAGCAGTGTCAGTGCTGACCTCCCTCTGTCCATCCCCTGTACCCCAGCCCTGCTGCACTGGCAGCCTCCCAGGTAAGAGGTGGTGTAAGTGGGTGCGGTGCGTTCCTGTATTGCTCTTCCTGGTAGGAAGTCAGCACCATGCTTGCTCTTTTGTCATTCTTTTTATTATTGTATTTTTTTTAAGTCACTTGAATGCCTTTTTTTTTTTTTAAACGTACATCTTGTTCTCAAGAAGGCTTTGATCTCAGTAATCTTTTCATCTATCCATCAATCTGTTGTGTGAAAATGCTGGAGCATGCTTTTATTGTGGCATGGGATTTCTTTGGGTTTTGTTTTCATTTCTCTGCATACTTTAGAGAATTTTTCCTCCCCGAGGCTCTCCCTCTGGCTTGATCCTACATGAAAGTTGACCGCAGACGTGTCAGGGCTGTAAGTGCCACTTTAGGCCATGTCTTTGAATTTTCTTTGTAGGGATTTCCTGATATCAAATTAAACCAATTCTTTCTCCTTCCTCACATTAAGATAAAGAAGGCATTTTGGCCAGGTCTGCACATTTTTGTGAGCAGCCGTGAGCCCTCTGTGTCTATCTCCACCAGGAAGGATGCACGCCAACTTTAAATCCAAACTCCTGTGGCTGTTACAGGATGAGGCAGAGGCGGGACTAGCTTTCCTGCTCTTCTCTGCCTTTGTTATTAGGTTGAGCAATGTGGTTGACTGTGGTTTTTTTTAGCTGTTTCAGGACGTGGGCGTTACAATTCAGATCCATCTATGTTTGGCCATGTAGACTTAGCCTTAACCTTGGTCACTCACATGTGCTCTTCTTGCCTACTTCTTACCCAGCGTCTAAACCTATGGCTATGCTTCCATAGTTAGGGATGTGCTTTCTTGAAATGGCCATCTCCTTGTGCTGTGCTGTTCCAGTGAAAACTCTTGTTTAAACACAGTTATATCTATCTGTGAGAAGTAACGCCCTGTGGTTAACTTTCACCCAAGGGAAGATGGAGGAGGGGGTGTTTGGCAGACACCCCTTAACCCAGATACCCCAGCAAACCTTATGACCTTTTTTTTTTTTTTTTTTTTTTTTTACAAATTATGACTACTGAGCCAAATCAAGGTCTTTGCAGTTGTCGGACCCTCATTGAGGACATCAACATGATAAGGTGTCTCCTGTCACTCTCCTTAACGTGAACTACCAATTTCTCTGCACAGTAGTTGACAGCATCATGGTACTGGCTGATCGCTTTAACCGATCCCTTTGGTTGTGTGTGTAGCTGTGTGGACAGAGAGTTTAGCTTGTGATGGTGTATAGGCTGAGGAGGAGAAGGTTGGGGTATGAAAGCCCCCTGGTAAGTGTCCTGCCAGAGCACACAGCCTGCTCCAGCAGCTTCTCCATCGCAAGCATCCTCACTTAAACTCTTCTGCCTGGCCCAGTGGCATGCTCCGAGGTTGCAGGACTGTGCCGAGGTCTCTCACGTGCTCTGTGTTGACCTTACAGAGGCTGAGACACTGGGCAGTACCTCAGGATCTTTGAATATTTGTTGTTCTTGACGTTGTCGGCCTGTTGCAGGTGGGTGTAAACTTCTCACTGTATGAAAAAGTAATGATTTGTTTTTTTCTGCCTCTTTTATGTAGGTCCTGAGGGAGACTAATAAATTAGCTGAAATGGAAGAGCCACCCTTGCTACCAGGAGAAACCATTAAAGACATGGGTAAGTGGAGAGTAAATTTTCTATTGTTTGCTGGACCAAATAGAAGATTGTAGAGCAAAATGCCTTGGTGGTCGTTGACCAACAATAGCAAATTGCTGATGTTTTGTGACCCATGATCAGATTTTCATTAATCATTGTGCATCACATGAGCCAAGGTAACTGTGTGTTTCCTCTTAGCGTGGAGCAAATACAACACTATTCAATCTTCCCTTCGTACTAAAGCGATATGGAAGAATGTAATTTCAGTCCTAAAAACAAACAAACACACCCTCTTGTTCATCCCTCTCCCCCAAAAAGCCAACCCCCAAAACCAGAACATCTCAATGCTCGGTCCTTTTCTCTGCTGATTTCCTAAAGACTCTGAACTCTTCCTCTAACTGCGGACTGCAGTCTGACATCTAACTCGCTCCACGGGCGCAGTTAGCTCTGACAGCAAGACTCTAATCTGTTCCTGGGAATGGTTTCCAGTATCTTTCTCGCATATGGTTTCTTATGCCTAACAAAGACTGAGCTTCTTAGACCTTCCTTTGGTAGCAGCACTAGTACAACCCCTCTTTCACACTTGGCATCCATTCTCCCAAGCACTGAAGGAATTTAATACCTTGGAGAACCCTGTTCATCAATGGGTGCTGCTGGAATCATACAACCATGGTAGGGTTAAAGTCCAATAGCCAGGCGTATGTATCCATGTGGGTAGGTATGTGTGTACGTGTGCAGGGTAATTAACTAAAATTGTTTCCTTAGGAAACCAAGCTAATAAAATGTAAACATGAAGCGTGGAGTGGTTTGTAAGTTGGTAAGGCCAGCTTGAGATCCTGCCTAGGACTCCTTACCTGGAAAACATTTTTCTAGCTCCTTTTTCCCTTTACTGAGAAGTCAAACGTATGTGCACATTTCTCTTATTGGATGATGATGATTATTATTATTACTACTACTATTATTATTTTAGAATGTTTGGAAACTGCATTTTCAATAGAGAACTGTAGTGGAAAACCCAGGCAGGGAGCCCTCACCCTTATTATGTGTTTCATGAGTCTGCTTTCAAACCTCTGTCAATCTGCTCTTTGAATAGAGTGATTAATAATCAGCCAGTAATGAAGTATTGGTTTAATTAGAGCTGAAACATTTTGTGTTTAATAGCCCTTCCAACAGCGACATTTCAATTTAAGTAAATAATGAAGTCGCTAGCGTATTTATTTATTTATATTTTAAACCAGACATTCTGTGCTGCTGCTTTTGCTCCGAACTCGTCGCTCCCCATCCCCTTTTTCCCCTGAACTTTCTAGCTGAGGCTCTGAAAGCAACCAGACCTGGTTCAGGCTGACGTTACCGCTGTGCTGCAGACCCTGCCTGCTGTTGATTTTTCAGGATTCCTCGGGAGTCAGCGATGACTGTGTAGAAGCAGAGCTGATGTGAGGATGAAACGGGTGCCCTAGAGCCAAGGCAGTTTGCCTCCCTCTCTCCAGGCTGAATCTCGTGGGGTAAAGGTGGAGGAAATTTGGGGTGTCAGGATGAAGACCCAGCAGCTTTGTGCCTCTTGTGCGTGGAGGCTGTCACCTGGCTGGGAGGCGAAGCTTTCTTTACCGATTTCACGCAGCCCTTGCAAAATGAATCCCCTAGGGCTCGGAGGCTTAGGGTTATTAAAATGGCCCGGGGATTTTTGTTTTCTTTTCCAAATTTTGTGGAGCTGGCAGCTATAGTTGGAGGGTCTCCTTGTGAAAGGATGCCTGTGTGTTTGAGGAGTATTGCTACTTGTCGGTAACAGCATCAGCCATGGCCACGGCACAGCCAGCCAACTGTTTGGTGACAGAAGGTGTGACGGGTCGTGGTGGGCGCTGGGGGGGAGGGAACAACTTGAATGTTGGCGTTTTTAATTGATGTAAACCAGAAAGGCAGTTAGGAGAGGTGTTTGCTGTGGAAAACCAGCAGCACCTCTTGCCTTTTGCTGGCACAAGTGAGCAACGTTTGAGGCCTTTTACGAAGGGGACTGTTTTGAGTCACCATCACTCAGGTTCAGAAGTAATTGAATTGTTGCAGAGTAACTTGATCACCGGCTTAAGGCTTCAAATCGCTGGCAATTGGGTGTTATCCAGATTTCTGGCTGCTGGAAGTCACTGTAGCTCCACTGGTTTCAATCAGGGCCATTAGCAGGGACTCTGCATCCCGGGTCTGACTGTGTGTAAGGGTGTACAAGAGGACCTCAGCATCCTAAAAGCCGTCTGTAGGAGAGCTGCTTTCTCTTCCTCTTGATGGCACAAAACAGATTGCTGGCAATCATTAGTTTTTTATGCAGATTGATGTCAGCTTCAAGTGCATGCATTCAGGCAGGAATTGCATCCACTTCTCACTCGTAGTGTTCTCAGCTACTGGTAACGCATTGCTTGGTAAGTATTGCACTGAAGTTTGCACCAAATACTGACACCCCTACTGGGGTAGTGGTTCTGTGCAAATAGGGGATTCTAGGTGACAGTGCTTGTCTGGAGCTTGACTTACACCCAAACTCTTACCTTCTCAACAAAACTAAAACTTCCATCTTAGCTCTAGGCTAGCACCCCTGATTAAGCTTGTTTTCATTTTATGGTCTGAAAGGTAGAACCCCCTCAGTGCTTTTGGTGTAATAATTTTCCTCCCATAAATTAACCATGAAATTAACTCTTTTTTCTTTTTTTTCTTTTTTTTTTTTTTTTAAGCTAAGGATGTTACATACATCTGCCCCTTCACTGGAGCAATCAGAGGAACCCTCACTGTTACCAATTACAGACTGTATTTTAAAAGCATGGAACGGGTAAGCTTTTGTAACCACCTGCTTTTGTGGGTTGTTCAGTCTTTAGACCTAGGTGTGTTCTGTTTTCTTTGCTTTTGATTTTTATTTTTTGTGTTGTTCTATGTGAATCATAGTTGTACGGTTGGGCGTATAGGCATAAGGGAACAGGAGCTGGGTTTTTCACCCCGCTCCCCTTTTTAAACTCACAAATTTCAACTGTCTACAGGACCCTCCTTTTGTCCTAGATGCATCTTTAGGTGTAATCAACAGAGTGGAGAAAATAGGAGGGGCTTCCAGTCGTGGCGAGAATTCATATGGGCTGGAGATTGTATGCAAGGTAAATTTTTATGTCTGTTTTACAATGGGGGAAGGGGGAAATATATTTTACAAGGTTTTCTCTATAGTACTGCAATAAGTTCAGGATGAGATACAAACCTTTTTTCAGGATTTATGCTAGATAATGGCTTTCTTCGTAGTAGAAACCTAGGTCTGCATCCCAGTAATGCAATCCTCAAAGCTTCCGTGTTGCTCACCGCGATATCCCAGGAAGACTCCACTCAATGTGCTGCATGGGATGACTTTCAGGCACTTGCATTTCAAGAGCAAGAATGGGGTGCATGTTTCTCTCTAGATTATTCACTTGTGTCTACCTGCTGCTGTGCTTTGTGGTGAGGGACGGGTGAGTAGCTCTCAGTTCTCCTTGAGGCTATTCCCTTCCTTTCAAGGGAGTAGACATTAAAAGTATGCTTCTCAAGACCCCTTGGAGTCTTTGAAAATGTAAGCTTTAAGAAAAATTATCAATTCACTTCCCACTGCCTATTTATTGTAGACCCAAAAGTAGGTAAAATCACCATCTCCAGACCTAAATCCGTACCTCCTACCCACGAGGGCACAGCCCCTTCGCTTTCCTGGGTGGCAATGTGGGAAGAGCTGGATTCTGAACCTTGTAGGTCTCGGGCTGCTTAGAGCTCTTGTCAGACCCCCCTGAAGGCAGAAAGAATGCTACTTTCTGGATAAAAACAGATGGAGGCATGAAAACGAGCCCCAAACAGCTCTGGTCACTGCTGTGATGTTGAGGCACCGGGAAGCTAAGCAGACTCTCAAGCTGCGGGCACGCTGAGTCACGAGCGTTGATATTATCTATACCAAATCATCCAGCTGCTCCCTCAGCCTACTGCAGTCGTAATCCTCTCTGGCTACCGTGGGGTGCCTGTGCTGGCAGGCCAATTTGTTCCCTCTTTTGCTTTGGATCCTTAGTCCTCTTCTCAGCCATTTTGCCTAGCTGCAAACGTGCACACGCAGTCAGGTTTGGAGAGAACTGCGTCATTTCCCTGGGTGGGAAACCCAGGCACAGAGTAAATGATAGATATCTTGGCCCTATACAGTGTATTTATATACATATATATATATATATATTTATATGCCAGCCCACCTGGTCCAGGCAATGCAGAGCAGCTTAGTGCTGGTAACAGTTACAGATACAGCTTCTACAGCCTGAAATTTTCTGTCTGAGACCTGCCACCTCATCTCAGTCTTGTAAGACAGCTAAGTCTTTAGCCATTTTTCTCACTCTCTGACTTGCTGTACTGTCTTCGTGTGCTTGACCTTGATGGATCATTTCCTGCTGGTGGCTTTTAAACTGTTTACTACAAGTGTTTGACTTGTAGGCTTGGCTGAAAAATCTTGGCACCTTAGAGATGCTTTATTTAGTTTCTGAGTTTGATTTTGGAGATGAGTACAGAAAGGAGGTCCTGGCTTGCCACTCGTTGTGGAAACTGTGCTGCTATGCAAAGTGGAGGAGTTGTCAGCTTCACACAGCCTTTTGAGTGCTCTGAGATGGAGGCTTTAAAGGGAGATGGCTTTAGTTACTTTGCACTGAACTAGCTGGACTTGGGCTCCCTACACGCAGTAGCTCTACGGAGATGCTTTGTGAGGCAGTCCCTTCCAGCTGTCTTCTGGCACAGCTCAGCTTGGGAGCCCAGTAAGAGCTGGGAGGTCTGTCTCACAAAGTCCTGCCGATCAGAGAGAGCCTGTCCCTGAGCCAGGGCTCTCCCCTAGGTTTTCAGCAGGTAGAGAGCTTCGTTTAGAGGCAAGGCACTGCTGATTAGTTGGACCTCTGCGCTCCCTTTGCTCTGCCGTGGTTGCGGCAGGCTTTGTTGGAGGCTTTGAGCCAAGCTGAGTTGCTGTGCAGCACTGTTCAATGTGCAGTACTAAACTGGTACTACAAGAACATCATGATGTGAGCATGTGTTGAATGCTGGGTTTTGGAGTTCCTTTGGCTGCTCAAGGGAGTTAGAAATCCTACAGTTTGACTTCCTTCTTTTTCCTAGGACATTAGAAACTTACGATTTGCTCATAAGCCTGAAGGGAGAACTAGACGATCCATATTTGAGAACTTGATGAAGTATGCTTTCCCAGTTTCAAATAATCTGGTAAGTGTTTGGGGTTTTTCTCCCCCTGCCCCATTACCAAAAGGTGTGGCAGAGTGGCAGTAAGCTGTTTTGTTGAGTCTCATCTGTCTGGTACAATATTCTCATGGTGCGTTTTTTGTTGAACAAGTAGAAATGCTGATTTTTAAATCAGTCTGAAAATTAATTCTGTAGGAATTTAGGTTGTATAGAAAACAGGTAAAGTCTACAGCTATGGGGCTGGATTACTTCATGAATGGAGAATGACATACTGATCATCCTTGTAATGCATGGAAAATATTCAAAGCACAGTGACATCCAACAAAGATTTGCAACTAATGGTGACTGCGCTGCTCCCAAATCTGGAATGCAGTTCATCTGTTCTGTCATTTTATGACTCTGCAATTGTTGCTTCAAATACTGCCTGAATCACACAATCGCTGGATAGTTGAGGTTGGAGGTCATCTGGTCCAGCCCTTCTGTTCAAGCAGGGCCACCTAGAGCAGGTTGCCTAGGATCATGACCATGTTGAAAGGGTCTAGTTCTTAATGTGTAAGAGTGTTCTTGCACAAGTAGTCTTTTCTTTCTCTTTTTTAGGATAAACGCCTTTTTGTCCATGAAGTATTGGGTCATGGGCAAGAAGGATCAGGGGTACAGAGGAAGGTACATTGTTGTTGTACAAATTACCTACTACAGCAAGTGCGTTGATCTTTTTCACAAAACCCTAAAAGAAAAGTAGTAGGACCAGTTAAGAGTTGTTATTGTAGATATTAAACATCCTGAAAATGAGCTCTGAGTGGGCTCTTAAGAGCAAGTTTTTTTCTTTCAGCCACTTTTCGCGTTTGAGTACAAAGAGGTTTTCCCAGAAAATGGATGGAAGGTGTATGACCCCATTTGGGAGTACAGAAGACAGGTGAGTACTGTGCCACATCCTTCCTCATCCTCTCTGCTTTTCAAAAGTGAGGCTCCGTGCAGCAATATAATTACAGGTTGCATGGAACAGAGAACGATCCTGCTGACAAATGTCTTGCGAAGTGGACTAGGACGTTGTTCTCCATAGTGCAGTGACTGATGACAGCAGTGCAGCCTTAGAGGTAGTAGCATCCACTGGGAGATTGTTCAGGCTGCAGAAGGCTGACGTCAGGCTTTGGTAGAAAAGACTAATGCTCTGGCTTAGTCGTCAGCCACTGCTGGTGGTAAGGATCTGAGGTAGGTATTTTTGCAGGTATAGGCATCTCATTATTGAGTTTCACGTCTCTATTCATGCTTCTATTAGTTCTAATTCTTTCCAGATTTCTATAAGATATCTCAGAAAGGAACTTGGGAGGAAACAAATAGTGTAGAATGCCTTCATTTTCTTGAGGAATCAGAGTAGGGACAGTTGTAATGCATCTAGAAAAGGCTGGTCAAAGGTTTTAATGATTGTGAAGTCACAGGCTGTCAATTAGGAATGCCAGCATAAAAATCAGAATGTTTCTCCCTGGGGAAAAAGATATAAGTAATTATTATTATTATTTTTTTTTATAATTAACTTATTCTTCACATAAAATCCTCAAGTTGAGGAAACAACATGATTTGGTGGCAGTTCTGCCCTGGATACAATAAACTTTTGCCTCATCCAGATCTGTCAGGATAAAATCAATTTTCCTGTGTAAAATTAAGACGTTTACAGCCATGTAATTTAAAGATTTATTTGGATCTTTCCCATAAAACAGAAGAAAACAAGACCTATGTCCCAGTTTAGTTGTTCATCTGATTCCTAACATCCAAAACCTAGGGAGGGGATTCATTTTACTAGCTTTAGTCTTCTAAAATCTGGGCATGCCTTCTAAATTGCTTATCTAGGCCTGTCATTAACAGATGGGGAGAGAGCGCTTCACTGTTGGGGGTGATTTGTTCCCTCCTAAAATAGCTGCCTAAGATAGATCACTGGCTTCTAGGCTGCTATTTGAAAGTGAGATGAATTTTACCCCCTATCTTCATTACAAAAAAAGTATGTATTTTGCAATGAGATAGCACAGTGCAAAATCATAGAGACAAACTCAAATTAGTTATGATCTGTTTGACTTTGACTAGTTATACCAGATAATGCAGAGGTTATTGCTGCATTTACAGTCTTACCTCCTGGTAGTATTTTAATGATCTGTTTTATATAGAAGGATCTGCAACCCAAGTTGTGTGGGAAAGATGTTTCTTTATAGGACTGGGAACTTTGGTGTAAAGACTAAAGGGTATGTGTTTGCTATCAAAATAATCTCTATTGAAAAGCACAACATACACTTAGCTAAGCTTCAGTTAAAAAAGATGGAGGATAAAAGACATTCTTACAATACCTGGAAAGAAGGAAGGGTGACTTTTGAGGATTTCAAGGTAAATTAACCCAGCTTCTCAATCCTGTCATGTCTATTTTTAGCATATAGGGCTTTTCTGTCCATATTAGCTTTTATATTGTGACTGGCCATACCTTAGATTTGTCAGGAGCTTGATTATGCAGTGGAAGGATACAGACTTATTTAAGTGCATGAGATCTGAAGCTTTTCTGGAAAGCAAATAAGACTCAGTGTCACGGGGTCTTTGTTTCTGGTCGTGTGAGGTTGTATGTTAAGAATCTCACGGTCGTGACGTTGCTTCAACATGAGCTCCTCTTGTTATGACCTGCCTTTGTGTCATTTTTGAGTGGACAGGAAGAACTTAGCCCGACTGCTTTTACGTCAAGAAACCAAACTGGTGTCCATATGCTAACGCCCCCAGCCATTTGCTTATATTGGTAACTGCAAAAATGAATCCAAACCAGGATATTTGCAGCCATGGCCTATCTGAATTCTACCCATGATGGACCACAGTCATTCCCATTCCAGATCACACAATCCATCTGTCCCAACAGCTTATCTCCCAAAGTGACCAATGCCAGCTGCTGAAGAAGAGGCAAACCATGCTGCGGTAGATGTTTGTGTTGTAAGCTGGCCAGGAGGACAATTTCATCCCTTTCGTTAGAGTTGATTTAGGTTCTGCAACATGAAGTTTTATTTTCCCTCCAAAACTTTAAGATATTTCAGTCTGTTTATTTAATTTTGGCATTTATAACTATGGATGTTCAATTTATCTGTGTGAATGTCTTAGCCTTTTTTTCTTTCTCCAGCCGTGTTCTGTTAAAGCAATAACTACTACTACAATAAATCAGGATTACGTCCTGAAATGGCAGCAGGGATTCGTTAACAGTGAAACAAAACTGGCATCATCAAATCAGATAATGGGATTACCTGTCTCTGCCTGTATGAATTGTGATCAGAAATAGAAGAGCAGGACGCGTGCACTATCTGCAGGACCTTTTGGAATTGGTTTAAAAACTAATACGGAAGAGGTGGCCTAGGGCATAAGCAACCCAGCAGTACGGTCAGGCGTTAACTTGGTGCATTTTAGGCAAGGCCAGTTGGTTCCCTGTGGGAGCAGGGACACAGAGAGGGGAGCAGAAGCCAACTACAAGGCATCTAGAAAAGACTTTTAGAGGAGGATCCATGGTAGGATCTATGTCTACACTGTTAGACATGGCAAGTTCTGCGTAAGGATTTTTTTCAGATTAATAGAAGTGTGTTGATATGATCGAGATTTTAGCAATTAGGAAAGACATTCAGTAAACCTCCAACTTCGCTGCTAGTGTTCTTGGGAAAGATGGAAATATGTAACTTATTAAAAATCTGCGATTGTGTAAAACTACGGGGAGTAATAAACAACCTGTGGAGAACAAAAGGAACTCAGAGAGATTTGGGATTTAGTCAGTAAATGGAATCACATGTGGCAAATGAAATTTAAAACTGAAATTGCTCCCTGATTTTTATTACACACGGGCTGGCAGAGCATGAAACAGAATTGCAAAGTGAGTAAGACTCAGCTGAAACCAAAAGGCCTTGAGATGCCTTTGGAGTAACTTAAAGCTTTCATTTTCCTTAACAAGGTGGGGAGGATTTGGAAAATATTACAAGGGGTTGTGAAGTTGGAAATGTGTGATGTTTCCTTACAGAAGTTGTGCTTGTCTAATCCTATGCTCTGGTCTTAAGTACCAGGGAGCCACAGTACAGGGCTGTGGCTGCTGCTTTCAGAGAAAGCATGTGGAAATGAATTATTTAGAAGAGAAGCTGGAAGTGGCAAGCATCGGTTCACAACCAGAGTGGGGGAGTTAGAGCACGAGAACAGAGACCTACAGAGGAATGGCGTGTACAATTTAGGAGAGAAAAATGAGAAATGAATCATCAAATGTCCTGTAGTTTAACTGAGAATCTGCTTATGCAAGGTGTGTCTCTACTGCAAAACAGGTCACAGCTCTCTTGTGACGAGTGGAGACAACCTGGGCTGAGCAGATGGCAGAGGGGCCAGCTCGGCTCTGGCAGCTCTACCCTCTGTTGGTGCAGGGATGCGCCTGAGCTAATATGCTCAGCATTTTGGTGTCTCGTGGCCCAAAACCAGTTTGGGAGGGGAACTGCTGGTCTGTAACTCAGGGTCCTCCTTGCCTTGCCTACTGCAGCTCAGGGTGCACCTGTGTGGCTCTAAGCTCAGCATCAGTCGGTTGGGTCCAGCAGAGAGATCCTGCCCGGCGAGGACATGATGTTTGTTTTTTCCTGTCAATGAAAGATTGTCATCTGCTTAAATTTAAACACGTCTGTGTGTTTTGAAAGGTGCTGATTGAAAGTGCTGATGGTTTGTCCAGCAGTTTTAACCTGCGGACAAAGTGAACTCCAGAAGGCATGCAGCGTGTAAGTCAAGTGATAACTGAGCACGGGCGGCTGAAGTAAGGCAGGAGTGACTAGCCAGAGGAAAACTGAGTCTGCTTTGTGCGTGGAGATGGTGCAACAGCTGTGTCTTTGTGGTTAGATGATGTGGCTGTAAGGAGCGTAACCGAGCACTGGGGCGACTTCATCGCAAGTTCAGGCATAGCTTCAGTCTCTCTTTTGAGTGATGGTGTTTGAGCATCTCTATCCATGCATGAAGATGCTCTGCCAGCAGATTGGAAGTATAAATGTACTGGGTAACACACAAAAAAAGATAGCTGGGATTTAACTAGATGTTAAGCTGAGCATTAGTACTTATCCCAGAAAAGGCATCAGAAGAGCCTTGGAGAAGACAGACCTTGTGCACCAATTGGGGCAGCATGTCAACTAACATGCTTATTTGGCAGCCACGTTCCCCAGCAGCTTCAAGATTGCTGTATCCCGTTAGTGAGGCATGCTTGGGTTCCTCCTGCTCCTGGTGCTGGTCCTGAGCCTTCAGATGATTCCTGAGTTGCATCAGTAACAGTTTGGGTTGACTTGATACTAGGCTTTTGGGTGCTTACCACTTACCAGGAAGCAGTGCAATGCATCTTATATAAAGCACGTTGGTATTTCCTCACATCATGTTTAACTTTTTCTATTGATTCCAGCTGGAGAAAGTGCAAATCTGAAGCAACACGAATAAATGCATTAGTTACACCGCGTCACAGCAAATGTCCTGGGAAGATGTGAATTCAGCTCCTCTTCTTAGCCCACTTTGCTTAATTCTGCTTGCTTCGAGTCCTTAGAGAAAATCATGATCTGAATCCAAAGTCCTCTTTGGGTGGTGCTGTGATTCAAGGCTCCTGTGCCGGGGAAAGCAGACATCCCCTGTGATTCAAAGGAAGTGAAAACCTCAGTGACACACACCCTTTTCTTTCTCTGGAGGTTGTCATGGATTTTCTTGGTCTGGGCTATTGTAGAGGAAAGATTTCGTTCGGATTTGTCACGGTGGCAGCAAGAGGACAGCTGCAAGACTTGGAGCTTTGGAAGTGTCAGTTCTGAACTAAGCAGCGTGTGCTGAAGCCATCCTGCCCAGCGTTGTGAAGAGGATGCTTTGCAGTGCCACTGACTGCTTAATCTTCTCTGTGAGCATCAGTAGAATGAAAGGAAGCTCTTCTTCCATGCAACTGCTTGTCAGCCCGTTTTACTTGCCAAGACTGTGCCAACAGTATAGTTTTGATCCTAATTTGGAGGTGGAAGGGGTGAAATCTCCAAGCATTGTTGATGGATGCGGCACAGTCACATACTGTGAGAAACATCTCAAATAATTTTCTTCAGACAGGATCTTCTGTGAAGCTGTTTTATTCGCAATTGCAACGCCGGGCGTCCTGTCAATCAGGAGCGCATTTTAGTAAACAAATCATAACCTTTTATTCTCTATTACCCGACGCCTGATCACCTCCCCTGTTTCCTCATTGGCTGAGTACTACAGGTTCACAAGCTACTTGACGCTCCTCTATACCATACATGTACAATTTTTCTTTTTTTTCAACCCTTTAATTTCTCCTTTCTTATGTTTTGAGAACTTGTGATCTTTGTTTTACTGTTCTCACACTGCTCATCCTGTTTTTCTCAACCTTCCACCTTCTTTTGGAACAGTGAGGCCTTCTACTGTCCACTTAGCTACTTAGCATTTCTCCTTATGACTACACAACTACCTTGGAATACAGAAAATCAGTTCTCTACTGCAAAAGCACAACTTTGTTTCTCACAGTACTCATTAGGATAGGACTGAGGACAATTTAGTCATTTACTGTTAGTTCACTTCCAGGTAGCAATCTGTTTGATTGGACAGTGCCAGCTTTCCCCTGGCACAGGAGCCTTGAATCGCAGCATCCCCCAGGAGCAGGAGTCCTGCTGTTCCCTGGCTGGCTGTAGAGCTGGTGGACCCAGGAGGTCTCAGCCTTACTACGTACAGCACAGCACATGCTGAGCACAGAATCACAGAATCATTAGGGTTGGTAAAGGGCCTCCAAGATCATCTGGTCCAACCATCGCTCTACCACCAATGTCACCTGCTAAACCATGTCCCTAAGCACCAGGCCCAGCCTTTCCTTGAACACCCGCAGGGACGGTGACCCCACCACCTCCCTGTGCAACCCGTCCCAATGCCTGACTGCTCTTTCTGAGAAGAAATGTCTCCTCATTTCCAGCCTGAACCTCCCCTGGCACAACTTGAGGCCATTCCCTCTAGTCCTATCACTAGTTATCTGTGAGAAGAGGCCGACCCCCAGCTCTCCACCACTTCCTTTCAGGTGGCTGTAGAGAGCAATAAGGTCTGCCCTGAGCCTCCTCTTCTCCAGACCAAACACCCCCAGTTCCCTCAGCCGCTCCTCACAGGACTTGTGCTCCAGGCCCTTCACCAGCTTCGCAGCCCTTCTCTGGACCTGCTGCAGGGCCTCGATGTCCTTCTTGTACTGAGGGGCCCAAAGCTGAACACAGCATTCGAGGTCAACGCTTTTCATGAAGTTACACTTTAAAACAAAAGCAGTTGGTCTCGCAGGGCTCACACCCATCAATAAGTTTGGGCTGTGTGTATGTGTAGTTTATTCAAGGTTTCTGCCACTTTTTTGGTTTCGGACAGCACCAAAACCAGCTTTTCTCTGAGGTTTTTGGATACCCATGATCCTAGCAGCTCTGCTAATTCCTTGTAGCAGCATTTCCTTCCCAGGGCGGGCCTCAGGACCAGGGTGGTTCACAAGCTGGGTGTGAGCAGTATGAGACAGGAGGTCTGTCCTCTGCCTCCTCAGGTGTCTGTCCACAACCTGCTCTGACAGTATGACTCACTGCTCCCGTGGGGAACTGCCTGCCGTCGGGGTGGGTCAGCCCTAATTACCACAGCTCATCTGACTTGGGTTAGATCTGTCATTTATTTCCCCCGGGAGCCTTGGCAGCGGTAATCAGCCTCCCACCACCCTCCTTAAAGTGAAGCAGTGTTTATTAGAGCAAAAGCATATATTTGGAGCTGATCTTCCTCTAAAACAGGCTCTCCGCTCAACACCCTGGCCGTACTCACTGCATAGAGGACCTGTAGTAGATGTTACTTCTTCCCAGAGATGCTCAGTGTCAGTGCTCACCCCCAGCATGTGTCTAAACCTCTCCGTGCAGGCATGCAGCAGGAACCACGCTGTTTTGGTTTGCTGCCTCCCAGCGCTGGCCAAACTAAGTCTGCAGGTTTTCAGGATCCTGTTGTGCTTCAGGAGTTACCTGGAGGGCATCGTCTGGGAAGCTGTGGGTTGCTTCTCACCTAGGGCACGCTGAGTGTGTGCCTCTCCCAGCCCAAGTCAGACTGACGTAGCTTAGGATGAGGGGAACCCTGCAGGTACCCATCCCTGTGCAGATCACATACAGGCACACAGCTAGAAACATGCAGTTATGAGGCTGTTGGTGATGTTAGGAGATTGCACAGCTGTGCCGCAGGCACTGAATAAGGCACGAAAGAGAAGTACCCTTTGCTACTTTCCTGTACAAAATGCCCCTGAGCAAATGACACTGGATGCACTCCTGTGCCATACAGTAGTCCTTATTTACAAATGGAAAGTCTTTGTCGACCCAGTAGTCTCTTCATGTCCCTTGGCATTGATTTTTGAGGTGTTCTACTGCCTGCTCTCCCTTCTGACCTCCCCTCCATCCCGTCTGGGAACTCTGCTTTCTGTCTCCAGTTGCCACTCACCACGTTTGAGCTAAGTGCTGTGGGAGGAGCGGGGCTGTCAGCCGCCGGTTCTGCCCTGCTCCTGGCCCTCCTGTAAGCACCACTGTGAGAACAGGAGTTATGTTAAAGAAGCTCTCAGGGGATCGCCTCATCTGTAGCCTCCACGGTTCGTTTGCCATGGATGAGCCTGCCTGTGGTCTTCTAATTTTCCTTTTCTTAAATGACCTGAGCAAAACATCTACCTCTCTGAAATGCAAGTTAGCAAGACAATGCAGTCTTGGGCTCTGACCCTAAATGTCCTTCATTAGCAAAAGTTGCCTTGAATTTCAGGTCTTGGAATTTGACTGCGCCAAGGCCTCAGAGCAACTTGTTTGCTAACCTGCTGTTGTTTCCTCTTTAGGGAATTCCCAACGAAAGCTGGAGGTTGACCAAGATTAACGAGCGCTATGAGCTGTGCGATACGTACCCTGCCATTCTAGCTGTGCCCGTAAACATTCCCGATGAAGAATTAAAACGAGTAGCATCTTTCAGATCAAGAGGACGCATACCAGTGAGTGCAACAAGAGAAGCTGCTTTGATGTGGCTTTGTTACATACCTTTGGGCCATAAATAATGTCAAGATCGGGCTTAGTGGATTCCAGGGAGCAAATAAATGGTCAATGGATAATAAAAGTGACAGCAGCATGTTTGAGAAGTTAGAAAACAGCATTATCTACTGGAAGTACTGTTGTGAAAGAGATGTAGACTAAACCAAAACGAGAAGATAAGATAGCTTAGCACAACCCAGATTGAATCTCAGTTCAGTTCCTGGGAAATGCAGAGTAGTCCTGTTTGGTTGTTGACATTTGTCTGGCCTGCTCTTACTTCTAGGATAGAGGAATACTTAGGGATACTTGTAGAGAAAATGCTCATTAAATCAAACCAAGACAAATGACATCACTGTGATGTTTATTTCTGCAGTAACAGAAAATGTACTGTTTTACTTCTCATCCTTATAGAAAATTAAATCTGTTCCCAAAGTGCTTAAATTTTATATGGTATAAAGTAGGGTAAGACATAGCCCAGTGATTGCAGAGTGAGGAGGTGTGTTTGTGACTCACACAACAATGACTTTCAGACTTAAGCCTATTCAGTCACCTCTTGTTTGTTTCAGCTTTGTGAAGGTAACCAGAACGAATAAGTACAGAGCAAATAAGTACAGTAAGTTTCATTCAATCACGATTTAATGGATTCCAGCCTTTTGGAACCAACTAGTGTATGGCAGGGTCCCAGAGCAAGCCATTGCAGGTAAAACACTTCACTGGTTTAATGAATCCATATTTTCCCTCATTTCTTTCTCATTTGTTTCCACAGGTATTGTCATGGATTCACCCAGAAAGTCAAGCAACCATCACTCGCAGTAGCCAGCCAATGGTGGGAGTGAGTGGCAAACGAAGCAAGGAAGATGAAAAGTACCTTCAAGCCATCATGGATTCTAATGCTCAGTCCCATAAAATCTTCATATTTGATGCAAGGCCTAGTGTGAATGCTGTAGCCAATAAAGTAGGTGTTTTTTTCTTTCCTTTGTCAAAAGCTGGGAATCTAGTCATCTGGCGGCTGAGCCGCTTTCCATCATTTATCGGCAGTCCTGGCTATCGGGGGAGGTCCCGGTTGACTGGCGGCTAGCCAATGTGACGCCTATCTATAAGAAGGGCCGCAGGGCAGACCCGGGGAACTATAGGCCTGTCAGTTTGACCTCAGTGCCGGGGAAGCTCATGGAGCAGATTATCTTGAGGGTCATCACGCGGCACTTGCAGGGCAAGCAGGCGATCAGGCCCAGTCAGCATGGGTTTATGAAAGGCAGGTCCTGCTTGACGAACCTGATCTCCTTCTATGACCAAGTGACGCGCTTGGTGGATGAGGGAAAGGCTGTGGACGTGGTCTACCTTGACCTCAGTAAGGCTTTTGACACCGTTCCCCACAACATTCTCCTCGAGAAACTGGCTGCTCGGGGCTTGGACTGGCGTACGCTTCGCTGGGTTAGAAACTGGCTGGATGGCCGGGCCCAGAGAGTTGTGGTGAATGGAGTCAAATCTGGTTGGAGGCCGGTCACTAGTGGAGTCCCCCAGGGCTCGGTACTGGGGCCGGTCCTCTTTAATATCTTTATTGATGATCTGGATGAGGGCGTCCAGTGCACCCTCAGTAAGTTTGCAGATGACACCAAGCTAAGTGCGTGTGTCGATCTGCTCGAGGGCAGGAAGGCTCTGCAGGAGGATCTGGATAGGCTGGAGCGATGGGCTGGGGTCAACTGCATGAAGTTCAACAAGGCCAAGTGCCGGGTCCTGCACCTGGGGCGCAACAACCCCAAGCAGAGCTACAGGCTGGGAGATGAGTGGCTGGAAAGCTGCCTGGCCGAGAAGGACCTGGGAGTATTGGTGGATAGTCGGCTGAATATGAGCCAGCAGTGTGCTCAGGTGGCCAAGAAGGCCAACGGCATCCTGGCCTGTATAAGAAGCAGTGTGGCCAGCAGGTCGAGGGAAGTGATTGTGCCCCTGTACTCGGCTCTGGTGAGGCCGCACCTCGAGTACTGTGTTCAGTTTTGGGCCCCTCGCTACAGGAAGGACATGGACGTGCTCGAGCGAGTCCAGAGAAGGGCGACCAAGCTGGTGAGGGGTCTGGAGAACAAGTCTTACGAGGAGCGGCTGAGGGAGCTGGGCTTGTTCAGCCTGGAGAAGAGGAGGCTCAGGGGAGACCTCATCGCTCTCTACAGTTACCTGAAAGGAGGCTGTAGAGAGGTGGGGGTTGGTCTATTCTCCCACGTGCCTGGTGACAGGACGAGGGGGAATGGGCGAAAGTTGCGACAGGGGAGTTTTAGGTTGGATGTTAGGAAGTACTTCTTTACCGAAAGGGTTATTAAGCATTGGAACGGGCTGCCCAGGGAGGTGGTGGAGTCACCATCCCTGGAGGTCTTTAAAAGACGTTTAGATGTAGAGCTTAGGGATATGGTTTAGTGGAGTACTTAGTGTTAGGTCGGAGGTTGGACTCGATGATCTTGAGGTCTCTTCCAACCTAGAGAAATCTGTGAATCTGTGAATCTGTGGAGCACACATCACACCAACATTTCAGATCATTCCTCAGGATCACAAAGAGTTTTCCAGTGAGGATACATACACATTGATCTGATTTGCTAGACGGGAGATTTGCTAGACAAGATTTTCTAGACGGTTTTACACCTGTACTGGTAGCAGTAGATGTCAGCATGACTGCTAAAGGTCCGTTTGGATTAATCCATAAATTGAAATGAGATTGGGATAGGAAAAAAAACAAGGTGGCTGAAAAAGACACAGGCTACTGAGGTCAGTAGTATCTACCAGAGAGACTCTAGCATGCTGAATCATGTACATCACCATTTTTCATTCTATGTAGTTGAAAAACTGCCTCCTCTGGCTGTACCAGACTCTGTACTTGTTAACCCTGAAGGGAGCAGGAGATGCTCAGCACATCTGAAAATAAGGAATCATGATCTTTAATTTCAAAAGGAAGCTGGGGTTCTCTAATGTCCAGGAATGTCACTGTGTTCTTCCCGCTGTTGTCTCATGCAGTCACTGTAATCCATGTTTTAATGGTAGAACTGCTTCGCTGCACTAATGTTGAATTATTTTTTACTTTCCCACTACTTAGGAAAGGCAATTAGTGTGTGGGATATACTCTTCTATAATAGAATGGTAAATTTGTAAATGATAGAGTAGTGAATCTAATGAGCTAGCAGCTTGAATGGGGATAAATGATAATTACTGAGAAAAAGAAAGCTCGTAATGTGATATTATTCAGTAAAAGTTATAGCATTCATTATTATTGTAGGAAAGAGAGACAAAGTGTGTCTGTGTACATGCTTGTTCTCAATTGTAAGATATATCCAGTGTTTTCTGCCTACTTGAGATAGCGTAGTCACTGGAGTATTTTGTCAGCTGATATCTGCTCAGGACAAACTATTGGGATCAAATATCAAATATGCTTTCACTTAGTTAATTTTCTATGGATTTTCTTTTTCTTCAGGCTAAAGGAGGAGGCTATGAGAGTGAGGATGCCTATCAGAATGCAGAATTAGTGTTCCTGGACATTCACAATATTCATGTCATGAGAGAGTCGCTGAGAAAACTGAAAGAAATTGTGTATCCCAATATCGAGGAGACTCACTGGCTGTCTAATTTAGAATCAACTCACTGGCTTGAGCATATCAAGGTATGCATCCACTGGATGAGGCTGAGTAGTCACAGGTTTGTACCGGTCTGTTCATTGGGAAATATTATCCAGAGCTAACTCTGGTGACAGACTTTCAATTAATAAGAAAATGGAAGATTAAAAATGTTGCTTTTAAATAGGAAATTTTAAATTTACAAAACCAGTTTCTTGGAATGGGGAATTTTAAAGAGGTGGAGAATAAAACAAGAGAGGGAGGTTTTGAAATACTGAAAGTTGATGTTTTCAAAATGAAGTGTGTTCCTGGGTAATGTGTAATCATAAAAACCCTTGGTAGAGCACAAGAGTCCCAGAGTTTCCAACCTCTTTGCTCTGGGATTCGTGGCATCCTGGTATTACTGCCTGGCCCAGATCAGCAGGTGTTGGGAATTCTGCCCCCTCAGCCTTTCAGGAATCTAAGCAGAATCAGAATGACCAGGGCAAAATGTTTCAGTTTCTACAAATGTTGGCTTTCAAACTAGGCTCTTTCTCTCCTAACAAATGTCCAGATCACACTGTCTGCCTGTTAATGCAGAAAGGAGCCAGTCTGCTTCTTGAGCAGTTGCAAAACAACGACCAGTTGTTTTCATGTTCAGACACAGAATGCTCCTGGGCTCAAATCTTGACCTATCCAAAGACTGAGCTTAGAGCAGGGGCTCTTTTAGAGTTGTGCCTGCATTATGGTTTAGATGTGTTGTCATCTTGCTGGAACAAAAAATGTGTTAACCAATTTGCTCTCCTAGTGATGAAGTAGTTGGAACGGATTTACCATTCTCCTTGAGGCGGATGGAGCCCTTGGTTTGCCCTGTGTTGTCACTACCCATTTCTCATGCGTACTTTCTGTTCCAAAGAGATTTTTGTAACCTTTTTTTTTTTTCTTGTCCCAGCTCATTCTTGCTGGAGCCCTTCGGATCGCCGACAAGGTGGAGTCAGGGAAGACATCTGTGGTTGTACACTGCAGCGATGGCTGGGACCGGACAGCCCAGCTCACTTCCCTCTCTCTGCTCATGTTAGATGGCTACTACCGAACCATCAGGGGCTTTGAAGTACTAGTGGAGAAGGAGTGGCTGAGCTTCGGCCACAGGTTTCAGCTGGTGAGTTACTGGCCCTTGGAAGGGACCAAACAGAAAGTTGCTGCCCAACTTGAATGATTTCAAAGGAGTTTAGCCTTTTCTGTGAGAAGTCTCCCAGCTGAGCTTGCAGAAGAAAGGTGGGTACTACTGGTACTGTTCTCTGCCCATAATTGCAGTCATCTCTTCATCTCCTTGGAGGCAGTCTTGGTGAGATACGGAGAACAAGGTGGTATTAAACCTGTCAGGTGCCTGAGTGATATATCAGGCTCCCACGCTCAGGCTTACTCTAACAGTGTGCCCTGGGTTCAGTATAAGGATTTCTGCTGGGAGTTGGCGGGGCCCACTGGGGTGTTTCGTCTGTCTTTTCCAGTTCAGTCCATTTTCTGAAACTGCTCGGACACTGTCATCTAACAAATGCCTTGGTATTGAAGAGGCTGGGGATTTTGTTGGTGGCCTTGATCTCACATTTTCTTTGGGCACATTTTGCTTTTGGGGAGGCTTGTTAATTGTTCAGGCAAAAGACCAGCAGCTTGAGTAGTTTGTGGACGAGTGCCTAGAGTCTTCAGAGGGGCAGCTGTGTCAACCTGTGGCTTGGCTGTTTGTTACCATTTGCATTGATGGGAACTGGGAGAGCACTTCGGTAGTATCCTTTCAGTCTGTGTTCCTGTCGTGTTTTGCTCATAGCTGTTCTCTTGTGGTTGTTTAATTTTGGCAAGGGCTGGAACAAAGTCTGTTTACAACGTATGCAATGACAGCGGGTTGTGTGCTTGAATGCTGTTCACCACTTCCAAAGAAGGTAGGATAACTGAGGCACCGAGTAACTCAGGTTCTGCATCAGCAAAACTGTTATCTGGTGGTTGAACTACGAGCATTTTAGCTTCCAAGTGTGTAAAAAGGAGATGATACCAATTTCCTCTGCTAAGAGAACAGTGTTGCAGAAGAGGTAGGGGATTGCTCCGTTACTTACACGCTCTTGTTCTGTCTTTGTACCGTGCTGAGGGCTCACGGGTAATACACGCCAGTAATGTACTATCCTAGGAATAAGGAATCTTGCCTCACATGTCTTATCCAAGGCCACACAGCATGGTCAGGGTTGGAGGCCTACTTCTGGGGATCCTTTCATAATTGCCTCTCTTGAGGTGGCAGGAGATGGGCTGGGTTACTGTTTGTACAGGGCTTGGAAGCTGCGAGGTGTTGCGTGATGATTATCACCACGCGCTGTGGCTGTAGGTAGTGGTTGGATCCAGCACACTCTACTACTGAAGTAGGCAGGACAACAGCTGCAACCAAAGCAAAAAGCATTCTTTTTTCTTTTTTCTTTTTTTTCCCTTCTGAACTTTAGCTATTAACTGAAATCAGTGCCAGCATAGCATCTGGAGCCTCTACTCAAACAACTCTTGTTTTAATTTAACATGAAAATGTCCCCATAAAGAAATTTCCCTTCAAAGACTAAGGGAGTAGCTATCATTTACTCCTTTACCCACTAATGAGGACAAAGCAAAATCAAGATTCATTTGAACCTTCTAAAAGCTGTTGATACGGGCTTGGGTGACGGAGATGAGACCCCCACCTTTTCCCCATGAAGCCCTGAGTGACTCGTGTTCTTTGTCCGGCTCTGTTTCAGAGAGTTGGCCATGGAGATAAGAATCACGCAGACGCAGATCGCTCTCCTGTCTTCCTCCAGTTCATCGATTGTGTCTGGCAAATGACAAGACAGGTAAATTGCTGGGTGGCACATGTGTCCACAAAGCTACGGTACACCCGAAGGCAAACACGTTGCTCCTCATTCATGCTGGAGTTACAGAGCCAGGAGCCGAGTTCCTCACTTGAGATCAGGCATGGCAGAGGCATAGTTGAGGAGGGATCCCTTATGGCTGGTGGGTTTTTTTCTCCCCAGGTATGTGAGGCCTGGGAAGTTCTTACAGTCTGCTGTGATCTCTGTGCTGTATTTTGAAGCAAATCTCAGCAGTGGTCAGGCAGTTGACTGAAAAAATCAGGCTCATCGTGGACTGTAACAGGTGAAATGGGGGGTAAAAAAAGGATGCCACTCGATATGAAGCTGTTCTGTATCCAGGCAGAGAAGGAGGGAGAATTTCCTTCCTCAGAAGTCACTTCCTTTGTGCTCTCCTCAGAGCTCTGAGGAGCCCACGTCCTGATGTGCAGCCAGTGAGGCAGGAGCTGCAACCAGGGCAGTCCGGGAAGAGAAGGGTGTTTTCCGAGGGAGGAAGGTCTCCAGCTGTCCTCTCCATCTCCCCAGCACATCTTGCACATAGACGCAATGCACTGCGTGTATTCCTTCTGCCCCTTTGTGGCGCGCCAGTTCTCCCTGTGATATGTTTGATTGTTTCTGCATGGTACATCAACAGCAACCACGGCCCCATCCGTACACCTCCGTTCGTCCTGCTGGTCGGAGTTACGTGCTGCCTCCCTGCTCTTCCCTCTGGGAGGTGCTCTGTCGGGCTACAAAGGTTATTTCCTTTTGGCGCCAGGGAATTTTGGTTTCTTTTTATGTATTATTTCACATATGCTCCAGCCTTTTGTCCATGGTCTCGTTACATGGTCTGTCATTAGGTGCAGAACAAGCTTCGACTTGAAGCGGCACTGAGTGTGTGTAAACACAGCGGTCAGACCCTTCAGACCTCTGGCTTTTGCTCAAAATTCCTCTCTGCACATGTAAAGCAGCTTTCCAAGAGAGACTCTTGCTCCTGGAAGGAGCAAATATGATCCTGAGTATCCAGACAGCCAGAGAACAGAGAGAAATCCTGTTTTAGAAATGAGACTAAGGCCACAGAGTGGGAGAATTTTATTTTTATTTGCGATTTACTGTTCTAAAACCCCAACCACCTATTTTCTGGTTTTGTCCAAAGTTTCCTACAGCGTTTGAGTTCAACGAGTACTTCCTGATAACCATCCTGGATCACCTGTACAGCTGTTTGTTTGGGACGTTCCTGTGCAGCAGTGAGCAGCAGAGAGTGAAGGAGGTAAGGCTGCTTCTCTCCAAGGTGCAGGTATGGTGCTGCGATTGCTTCAGCTGGCCATGTGTTGCCTGAGAAGTTGTTTTAGCCCTCAAAGCTAATTCTAGGTGCAGTTCTGGGTACTGTGTCAACTGCTGTCAGTTGGGGATTTTACATTTCAGAGCAACACCATGCCCTTCTGGACAGGTCCACTCCTAGCGTGGCCTTCGGCTGCTTGCTGCTGGCTCAGTAGCTCTTGGCGTTTCCCAACCAGTTAGAAATCCAGTTTTCCTTTGAACTTTAGTCTAATGTAATCTTTTCTGTGGAAACTGGTACCTTTTTGCCTTCCCTTTTCCTTGATGTGGTCCCCTTAGGTTGGTTTGAGCTAACAGGCGTGCATCGCCATTGTGTACACACCGGTTACAGCAGGTAACAGCTCTCAATCTGTTCTTGCTGTGCTTGCATTCTGCTGCAGGCGCGAGGCAGGACGTGCCTCCAGGTCCTTCCGTCAGCCAGCTCTGCCCTGCAGGCTGCTCTAGGTTTGTTCGTGACCAGCTCCAGGGGAGCTGTGTGTACATGTGTACGGTCAGACACATTCAAACGCTGCCCTGCCCAACCCCAACTGGGACTCAGAAGGAAAAGGAGCGACGTGCATTCTCTCCCCTACCTGAGGATGAAGGATTTTATCACTGAAAGGTTGCAGCCTAACATCCCCGAGGACAGTGCTGTGTGGGCCTGTTGTGATTGCATTTGACACCACACCGGTTAAAAACTGAAGTAAAATTACTACAATACAGAAGCGATAGCATTATACAGAAGTGAAATCAGAGTCCCTGTTTCTCTGGAGTCCACAGTGATTGAATAATTGTCATTTCCAGAGATGAAAACCTGCCTGCTGTTTGTGGGTTTGGATTTTTGCTTTTTGTTTTTTCTTCTAAGGCCTCAGCTTAGTGGAGTACTTAATCCACGAAGCCCTTCAACTCCAGTTTCACTGGGACTATTCACAGGCCTAATTACTCCACTACATCAGGGCCTGAGTCAAATGCGGTAGTTGGTTTTGGTTTTTTCTCTTTCCCCTCCAATTAAATCCTCCAGCAAGTCCTCCCGGAGCTCTTTAAAGAGGTGAGGTTTAACCAAGGCGCTGAGGGTTCACGCACCAGCTCTGCGGTGTCCCCTTGCCGCACCGGTGGCGATCCCTGGGCTGTACTGGGAGCTGGGTGTTTCCGTGCCAGGGCACATGTGTGCCTGCCTGTCTGCAGGCATCCATGTGGTTCGATTACAGAAACCACATCAAAAGAAGAGTGCTTCTTTTTTTTTTTAAGCTACACAAAAGCAATCAGATCTGTATTAATGACAGGCATATGTATATGCTCTTGTAAGTACTCATAAAGCTTTGTAGATAAATGCTAGCGTTCATATGGGAAATAAAACCTCCTCTACCCCTTCTGTTGCAGGGCCTTCCGAAAAAGACTGTGTCGCTTTGGTCATACATCAACAGCCAGCTCGAGGACTTCACTAACCCCTTGTACGTGAGCTACTCCAACCATGTCCTGTACCCCGTGGCGAGCATGCGCCACCTCGAGCTGTGGGTCGGCTACTATATCCGCTGGAACCCCAGGATGAAGCCACAGGTACCAGGCTTGTTTCACTTTCTTCCGAGGATTCTGCTTTCCTCTCCCTCTGTGCTAGTACTAACGCCGTCGTGGTGGAGCTCCAGGCCTTTAAAGCACGAGAAGTAATGTTCAAACTTAAGCTGCCACTGCTTAAATCTACAAACAAAAACCTAAATTCAAATGCAGGCAAATTCAGAGCAGCGTTACAGCTGGCTGGTGCTTGGCTGGAGATCGCCACCTTGTGAAATCTGCAGGAGCTGAAGCTGCTCAGCAATTTGTAAAACAGTTTTGGGTAGCAGCAAAAGTATCCGAGCGTCGTTTCTTTACAAAAAAAGCCTAAAAACCCGAGACTTCTTTGGGTGTCTGAGCTTTGGGGCTGCAATTAGATTACTGGTGGCTGGAACCTGCTGCTCGTTTTGTCTGCCTAAGGCACAGGGTCTGGCTGCAGCTTTGATAAGAGCAGAACTGGCTTCCCCAAGGCAGGCGGCACCTGAGACGAGCAGTCTGAAGATGGCCCTAAATACTTAAATCGCTTTTAGATAGAAGGGATACAAATTCTGCCTCAATATCTAACTGAAGTTAGCAAAGTTTTGCAAATCTGAAGTCCAACAAACGCTTTTTTAGTACTAACTGTTTAACAGCCAGAACTATGGGAGAATACTCAGAAAAATTTATATTGCTCTTTTCCCCAAAGCTCTGAAGTTATGGCCTGGCTGAGATGCCAAGGCCAGCGTCCCCCAGAAATGCCAGAGATCAGAGCTCTGTAACTGCCATCTTTCAAAATACACACTAAGTTTTGTTTTGCCACTGTTACAGCAGCTACATGTGTTGGGTAAAGTAAGAGTACCCCAAAGGTACCGCTGTGCGATTCAGATTCCCACTTCCACGCTTCCCTTCCAGCACTCAGCCTGGTGTTTCCTTGCAGGAACCTGTCCACAATCGCTACAAGGAGCTTCTTGCCAAGCGGGCTGAGCTGCAGAAGAAAGTGGAGGAACTGCAGCGAGAAATCACCAACCGTTCCACCTCGTCCTCGGAGAGAGCTGGCTCTCCCGCACAGTGCGGCACCCCTGTACAGACTGTTGTATAATACAGACTGGGTTGTTTTTTTTCCAACTACCTTCCCAGGACCAGCAGGACAGCTTTTCTGAAACCCTCTGGATTTCCATGATGGTGTCTGGGAGACACCAACCTATTTATTTATTTCTCTCCAGGGTAATTTATTAGTACTGTAGCACTAGAGGAAGCTTAAGCAAAACCAGAAGAACAACCAAGGCCCCCCTATGCAATTAGCCTTCTCAGTGGCTAGATGATGATACAAGCTACTTGCACTTGCCACTTAAAAGAAACCTAGAACTCTTTTTTTTGTTCACTTGTGTTGGAAATCACTTTACTTTCAAAAAAAGGACTGTGTGCTAGAATGAAGTACTATGTAGGAAAAATGTCTACTCAGGAGTTTGAAAAAGCTCCCCTTTGTTAAAGGTGTAGAATCTGACTTTGTGTCAGCACCTCGAACACACCTGTGTTAAGTCATGAAAGTGAGGTATTAACACACGCATAGCAGCGTGCGGGTGCTTGCCAACATAAAAGAGAAGTCGTGCTAGAATCCAGCACATATCACAGTTATTTTTCCGTTGACCTAGATCTAGGAAGCCATGTAGGAAACCGATGCCTTATTTAAAAGGGCATCTTCTACCCAGGAAACACAGTGGTAGAGGAGCAACCTCCATGACTTAACTTTACAGGACTATGTTTACTTCCATCTCTGCAACTTTAGATTTGTGCTTATGGTTTACGTGGATTGTGCCAGGATGTAAATTAAAGCACCTTTGTTTTGGAGGGATGGAGCAGAGCATGGATCCCTCGGTGCTTCCTGCAGCTCTTTGTTCTCCAGTGCCTCATCCACAGCAGGACGGAGGTAGTGGGATACCCAGGGGCACACGTAAACTGCTGGGATCAGTCATTTCACTTTGCTTGGGTAAGCATAATTAGTGGCATTTGTGCTTCTGTGCAGGCTCATAGCAGCATACTTAACAGAAAACTGAATTATTTAACTAATGGAAGCAGCCGTATCAACCAAAGAAGCCTTTTTGCCTACATTGCAACTGGTACTTAACACTATTCTGGTAGACTAAACAGCTTAGCTGGTTTCTGAGCCCTAGCTTTGAAGTCTTTTTCCTCATAGCACACTTCAAGAATTAGTGTCACCTGACTAAAGTTAAATACAAATTCAGTTTTAATAGAAACTTTTATTGTAGGAGTAGTGATGAAAAACACTTGGTGAAACCACAACTGCTGCATTGCTTTTCAAACACAGAAAGAAGGGGTTGGAGGTGGTAGGGCTTACACTGCCACGGTATGTCCACGAGGATCTTCATTTACTGCAGGCTGCTTCTCACCTCTGTAAGGAAGAAAAGTCATGCATGGCTTGGGCTGGGTCCTTGTGCTGCTCTCGTACAATAGGGCCCCACGCTGTGGTCTCCTGCTTAATCTGCTCATCAGCATGCTTTTACTCTGAGCCTTTCTCCCAAGATAGGTATTTTTTTGAGAGGGTAGAAGAGTGGACAACATACACATAAGGAATTCTTACACATAAGGAATTGCCTTTCAAAAGCCACATTCCACCGAAGGAAGGAACGATTTCCAGCTGCAGTCTATTTCTACCTGCTCTGCTGCAATCCCTGTCTCAGTACTTAGAGGGAAATCCACTGCCACCTTCTGACAGAATGATTAACAGCTGGTGTAGCATTACTGCATTTGTACAGGGTGGGCTGAGAGTTCATGGCTTAATAGTGCAAAGAACCCCCACAAAATAGCTTCTGAAGGACTTGAATTTGCGTTAAGGTTGAAGGGCAGATCTGCTCTCATGTACAATCACTCGAAGATGGCTCATAGCATTATTGTCTATTAGCTGATTGGCTGTGTGTATATGTTGCTTTTTTTAATGGAGGCTGTTTGGTTTCCTTAACACTAATAAAAAAAGCTAAATGGATTAAGTTCTTCTTGGGCTCATTTTCAGCTACGTGGTTAGCAAAACCAAAGGACGTGTAGGCACATAAACATAGCACTGACCTTAGCATGTCAAATCCAAATCTTATTCATTCCTACTCATACAGTTGGGTTTGTAAAATGCTCTTGTTCCAACTCTGAAATTTAGAATCGCAGGGAAACAATTGCTCTTTGGACAAGTTTCTCTTACCCTGTACAGACCACTTAGCACAGATACAGTACATGGCTGCATAATAGTACAAAAACATTCCTGGAATGAAAAATATCCATTTCTGCAACTTACACTGCATTAGCACAGTAACTTCTGTGAAAAAGGAATGTTCACATTTTTCCATGTAACTCACATTAAGTCCAACATCAGTGGGATAATTTGGCATCAACAGCTCAGTGCTTCCTCCCTGACACTCCTTGTAGGCATGTGATGCCATGTGATGCAGTGCATATGTGACTGAGATACCTATGGAGCCTAAAATCCTCCTGAGCCCTAGCTCATTTAGGGCAGCCTGAGGTAATACTGACATTAGCCCTCCTCCAGCTAGCCTTTCCAAGCAAAATCAGTGATTGTAACTTCAGCTACTGATTTCAGGTCCCTCCCAGGAAGAGCTGCTGTCCCGGGGGTTGCCCCAGCTACCCAGAGCCCATGTCCCCAGCTTAAATGAAGTTAAGGAGGCTGGCACCAGATGTGGTAGACAGCTTCTGACTTCTCTCCTCGTAGCTAAAACCTCCTGTGCCTTGGATGCAAGGAGATGGCCTGGGTACATCACCTAGAGATAATTAAAGTCAAATTTAAACTCAAATCCCTTTCAGCAGACTCAGTCTGACTTGCACTGACCCTACAGCCATCTCTGCTCGGTTAGCTACACAAGGATGGACAACTGACCTCACCTTACCTGCAGCTTGCTTGCTCACACCACCAAGAAAAACATACGGGGAGGGGCACAGCGCTGCAGCAAACACTCTGAGTTTAGAGGAACTGCAGCTTCCCCACGCTTGATTCAACAGGCAAGCTGGCTTTATTGTTTTTCAACTGTATAAACAGATAATCTGGGTCTTCTGTACATTCCATTAATAGGAAATTCTTTACATTATTAACATAATAAATAACATTCACTCAGCTGTGCAAGTCAGTGCAAAACAAGTTGCACCACTACCAAAAATCGATAGCTCATTAAAGCCCGTATTGCAAGTTAAAAGCAAGATGCCAGGACTGAATGGCATGATTGAGGCACTTGCAATTTAAAACACTTGTGGTTTATCTCACTCCTTTACTGCCCAAAGCCATGGACTAGAAGAAGGGATGTTATCCACATTTCCTATAGCCTTTTCATAAAATACAATTTCTGAAGAAAAATTCACTCTTCAGACTTAAACACAATCATTAAGCAAAATAATTCGGAAGAGTCACTTTGCTCCTCTTGAGTACACAAACATCCATTGCCATTAATGCTGACTAACGGAATGTGCAGAACTTGGAAAGCTTTTTGAGAACTAAAAACACTTTAAAAAAGGAGTTTACCTGTTCTCCCTTTTACACTCAGTCTGAGTAACTGCAGCTGCACGCAGCTCAGAACTGACAGAAGCCCTCAGGACTTCAGGACATGGCACTTTTCAAACAGACACATCTCAAGAAGCCTCCCAACGCACAGGAGTTCAACAACAGCAGTGTGAAATCACACTGGCATTTCACATGTACATGTGCCGAAAGAAAAAAGGGAGGGAGTGCTGGAATCCTAACACGAGAGGGACTGGTGGCAGGAGACCTGTGCTTGGATACCTTAAAAATGGAATGCACTTTGAACTAGGCCACAGTATATCCAACCAAACCCACAGGTGGAGGAATTAAGGACCCATATTTCCAAAGTGCACTTGGCATACAGCAGTCTCTTTCACACAGCGGGAAAGGCAGCTGCTTTATATCCAGAATGTGAGCTTGACTGGGATGGTTTCAGGAACATCTCCCGGAGACCTGTCAGTAGTCCCAGCTGATATCGTCTTTCTGTAGCGAGGTTTGTATGGTCTGCATGTCTCTCAGCAACTGAAGATTCTTCCGACTCTTCTCTCCAGGTTTCACTTTGATGGGACCAGCATCCTTCCCTTTTGTGGTTACTGTAGTTGTTACTTTAACCTCACTGACGGGGCGCCTGCTCTCTTTTATTTGTTTAGCAGGAGTCTTTTTGGACTTGCATTCTCTCTTCAGTCTCTCTAGCTGAAAGAGAAGCCCAAAGGAGAACAAACTGAAACAAGGTCATTGCTTAAAGCTCTGCAATTCTTCCAGACAGCTGGAACATCCCACCACTCATCTCACTCCGCTAAGCAAACAGATGCTTCCACATTGCCCTGAGTAAGTAGTATTTTATTTCCCTTACACAGCATTGCTATAGTCACATCTGTAGAGATGTGACTACCAAACTGCAGCACAGGTAGCTTCCACAGCGCCCCTCGTTTTACGCAGTGCTGGGCTCCCCTCCCAGTTTATAGCAGGCAGCACTTCTCTTAAATGCTGACTCCGAGAACTTCTGTCAGTAGCTAGTCAGAAGGCTAGAGCATGTGGAGAATCTGGAGAATCTTTACTACTGGGGACTACTGCACATCTGTTCCTCTGCAACAGTTCCCCTGCAGATCACAAGAGAGATCAAAGGTAAAATACTTTTAACTGCTTGAAAACCTATTTCACATGCATCCATTTTGGATGTTGTCAGCAGTGCGCTCAGTACGTATTTGATGTATAAGCTACATCAGATGAGGGTGAATCTTCTTGGTTCACATGAACTGAGCTGGATTAAAGACATCAGGTTAAGCCCTTTGGAAAAATTTCCACCAGAATGAATGAAGATTGGAGAAAACAATCAAAAGGCTTTTATAGCTTTGAATGAACAGGTTATGTTACTCAAATTCTGAAAGGGGTTTGAAGTGAACAGATATTTTAGTTTTTATAAAGTGCAAATTAAAATACAAATAGGCTGTTAGCACCAACCAAAGGAGAACCATTAAGAATTAGCTCAACAGTGAAAGCCCCTGGGAATCTACCTCTAAGTACAGTTTAGGTTACTAGAAGCTCAGAGTTTCCTTCAGTGTAAAGGACAGCATTTCATGAGGCCTTTCCTCTGCACGCGATATGCAGCTGGCTGTTACTAGGATCTTCCTGCAAAGCAGATGCTTTAGTTCCCCACAGCTGTTTTACATATGCTGGAAGCAAGAGTGGGACTGATCCGAACACCCAGGTACCTGATGTGTTTGGAGACATGACCAAAAACACTTCCAGACTGACTGCTGGGTGCCCAGGAAGTAGACTCACACCCTCTTGCCCTGTAAGCTGTTTGTCAGCTTGCGTGCTGCTCAGCCAGCTCGTGCTGTGTTTACAGACTTCCAACAGCTGTGGAATTTGCTATCGTACTGTACGCTACCTTTTCCCTGTTTTGGGAACGCAGTGTAAGAACAGATGCAAAATTCTGCCTGGGATGGGATGAAGAGTGGGCACAAGGTAACATGGCAAGAAATGGAAAGATGGAGGCATGCAGACTAACTTTGGGACAGCAAGCTAAATAAAGGCAGGCACGATGCTCTACGGTAGTTATTTCTACTTTACTCTCTTGCTGCTACGTTAGGATGTAAGGCTAAAAAACATCTTATGCCGGCAATTTTACAGAAGGATGGACGTAGGCACGTAACTCACCTGCAGCCAATGCCTCCGGACCTTGCTGATCTGGTCTGCCTTTGCCTCCATCTTTCCCACCAGCATCTCAAGTTCCCTCTCCAGATCTTCCCTCACTGCAACGGTTGGAGCTTCCTGGACCAGCTTTGACAGCTGCTGGTGGTCACTAGCATGGGATTTAGGCAGAACAAAGCTTGCATTAGGCTCCCTCAGTTTCTAGTGCCTGTGCACATAGTTCAGAAACAACACCTCCAGGAATCCACAGCATCAGCAGCCCAACACATTCAAGCTGTCATAACGAACCAGTCTGAACAGTTTTTCTGGTGAGCAGCATCACATCTTGGCAGCAGACTGCTGCAACATTAAAGGGTCAATAACAAGCAGCTTCAAACTTCGGCACACACATTTAAAGTTACCAAAGGACCCCCAGAGGGAGGCATCTCAACACTTTTCTTGTTACTGTTTTGTACATTTGTATCTCCTATAGTTGTGCAGTTAGGTAACAATTCACATCCTGTTGGCAATGATGAACAAAATGGGCTTTGGAATATGGAATATCTGTCCACTGCATCAGGGCTGTTACCACACTTTTCCCCTACTCCTCAGGAATTTGACAGTGACACATATAAGCGCGGGCATGGAGCCCACAGTTTATCAGAACCTGCCTTTAACTGCAAGGAGAAATGAAAGCCTATGCAGCCAACAGAATAGATCAATTACATGCCAGAGATTTTTACACGAAAAAAACAAAAACAAACAAAACAGCAAAACCTTTGCAACTTTAAAGCAAAGATAAAAATATGAAGCATCCACATTCATAATCTGCAACATCAAATATACCAAACTTACAAACTCATCTGCCCGAATTCATCCTGTAAAGTCAGCAGAACCTCTGAGAGTTCTTCGTGGGATGAGGACGAGTCCTTTGGCAGCGATGACTTCCTGCTCTTGCTGGCAGGATGACCAGTACTGACAGATTTTGCTAGCGGGGTGTCGTTTACCACACGGTTGTTACACAAAGCTTTGGTGTGCTGCTTCATCAGGTGCAGGACGTGTTGCACGTTGGCACCAACTGAATGGCTGGGACTAGTAGACTGGAAGGAAGAGACACTTCTTTAAATGACATCGTCAACCACCTACTTGATTATAATGGAGAACACCAAAACAATATTTATTTTTGTTTAAATGTGCATAACAAGAGCAGCCTGACTAGCAGCACGGAGGGAGCTCATTTTAGGAAATAGCAGCTCAGCAAGTTACTGATACGCAACAGGCCTTTTGAAGATAAACCGAAAGAAGCTTGTCAAAGAAAACAAGATGATCTGACCGCTGGGTGTCAGGAGTGCGCCAAGCCAAAGCCACTGAAGGCGCAGCAGCTGCTGAGCATGAAGCTTTGCAATTCGGCAGCTCACCTTCCCAGCTACAAAGGGTACATCGCCCAGACACAGTCTGTAATGGGGCTGCGTAGTGAGATGGCTTGTGAGAGAGCATTTCTGCAAGGAAAGGAGAGAGAAACGTTTATCAAAGATGACACTACAGCAAACCCATGTTTTGCTTTGCAATGAAAGAGCCAGCTTACTTTCTCATTGCATGCACAGATCCTTATTTTACCCCTCAGTAATTGCCCTTCTCTTTCCCCCCCCTTGTTACCTTCTCTTGCTGCTTAGTTTTTTTCCTGGGTTTTCTTGCTTTTGGAGAAAGCAGTGGTGATGCTGCTTGAATCAACAGTCTGTTGGTTTCCAGGCCTGTCTGAAGCTGTAATTGAAGGAACAATGGAAGTTACTGAAATTGTATTAATAGATTATCAGAGAGAATGTCCTAAGATTTGCAACACAGCAAGTTTTTAAAATACCAGCTCTCCGAAAGTAAGGGCTGCAAGTGTGTAGGATGCCTCTGCAGTCTAATTTAAACATTAGACAAGAATATTTCCTCAGATAACACATCTCATCACTAATCCTAGTAAGTTAAAGAATCAGTCGTACCAAATTACTCCCATGTAGGCAAGTGCCAAAACATGAGCTGTGTTTTACACTTGACAAAATATTAGGGAAGTCAAATAACCAACTCCGACTGCTCAATTGATTCTGCGGCATACAGTCAACAGACCACTATTCCTTCGGATCTATTAAATTTGACAGGAAAAAGAAAATCTCTTGAAAGAGCAAAGATTAGAATTGTCACTGTCAAAGACCTCTATACACTTCGTTTCTACCAACATAAAGCTAAAACGTGGCTTTAGAACTCATCTCCTAACCAATCTCATCGAGAAGCATTCACAAAACAATTATGCATGATGAATTTGAGCTTAGCACTCATTAGAGAGGTTAATGCCTGCCACGTTACTTACATATTTCTTAGCATACAGCTGAGTACGTAAAGACCACAACACTTCAGGGTTAGAAGGCCGTTGTCCTTACAGGCCCATACCCAACAGTACAGGGCCCTTTTTTGCCGCCTTCTGCAATGTATCTAGTTGCAATTACAAAAAAGGAGTACGCTTTTTGACCTTGATCTATTTAAAGCAGAGATCCTTACACATCCTCAACTACAAATCAGTCTGAATTATTTTTCTTTTCCCACTAATTTCTTTCACTGAAGAAATGAAGCTCCAGTGCAGATGCCGTTAGGAATAGATTTCTGAAGCACTCTGAGAACTTCAGACACTGGGTGGAAGGAAGACTACAAGGTTTTCATTATTCTCTCTATAGGAGACATTATCAGCAAGTTTAGTTGAGAAAGTTGATGAAAAGGAAGAGCTAATTACAATGCGTACTAGTACAAGAGAAATTTCCTGTTGTTACCTCAGCAGCTTTTTCCTGAACAAGCTTCCTTGCGTGTTCTTCCTCCTGAAGCTTCTGTTCCAGCTCTTTCATTTTTTTCTAGTCAAATGTGAAAGAAAACAGTGTTACTACTGAAACAAACTCTTTTTTCCCCCCCAAAGCGTAAAATACCAAGAAATTGAGCAAAACTGTATCAATTCAACTTGCAATTTCAAACTAGGCAAAGACTTGAGGATTCAAATCACTGCTGAAGTTCTACCTATACCGGCATAAACACAGAAGTCCTTATGCCCTGAATTTTCTATTTTTATTTCCACAACTGGTATGTGAATTTAAGTGAGAGCCTACAGGGAGAGCAATCCACAAGGTTGAACTCTTAGGCGAGGAATCTTGGACATCTAGCCACCTCCTTAATAAATGACAGAGAGGAAAGTTTGTATGATGCCTCTGAGATACCCTTAAGCAAACATTTCATCTTTTTATGGTAAAAATATTGTAAGAATTTTTTAAAGCCCTTTTTCAAAGAAAAGGGTTAACAGGAGAGGAACACATTTCTTTGTAGACCTTCCAACAAGATGAAAAACCCGTTTAAGCAGGATACGCTTAAACTCCCAATATGAAAGTTTTTAAACAACCTTCTAATTTTATACAGCAGAGTTAAAGTGATCCAGAGTTCCAGGGGACACAAACAAAATACAACCTTCCCTTCTCTTCCCCCAAAGACTGAATATTATTCACAGAGCCACTAATCAAACCTAAGCCAGAAAAGCATGCAATTCAAAGCAGCAGCTAATTTTGGACACTTTAATTTGCATTATTTATAAACCCAGTACCCTGAAAACTCGAAGAAGTGTTAAGTATTTCAATTCACCTTTACTTAAGCATTAGCTGTAAGATTAATATAACCAACTGTTATACGAAGGTGTTAAAATGCAAATCCTGGATACGCATCAAGGACAGAGGCAGTGTATAAAGGAACCAGCTTTTCCTGTTGAATCTTTTTTTCCCCTTTCCATACAAATCAGAAATATTTCAAGTAACTTAAAATCATCTTCCACCCTTTACATGTCAGTTTTTGACTTCCACAAGGACACTTATGAAATTCCTTCTTTAGCCTGTTACACATATCTTTAGCACACAAATGCTGAAGCAAACCTTCTCTTTGAACTGAAGACTGACATGAACCCAAACCACTGCTTTTGTGCTGAAATGAACCAAGTGTTCACTCACTCAGTTGTCCTAGCTGCAACGCGTAGCTCAAATTGTGCAGCAAGATTGCATCTTACTAAACCTTCAGTGACAGACCACGTTGGGAATTCTCTAAGGGATATTCCCGAAATATTTTTTTCTTTCTTATAGAAAAATAAGATGAAATCCCTCTTCCAAACTCAGCTCTCAGAATGGCCACATCCCCCAGGCAAATGCAGATTACTGGCCCATCACGAAGAGGGAAGCAAGCCAGAGGCCTGGCTGTTCAGGGAAGCACAAACATTCCCTGAGCACACTTCCCATAACACAGGGTAGCACAGCACAAAAGGGAACAGCAGGTCAGCACCAAGCTGACTAAAACACTTTCCCTAGTCCCCACTAACCACCGTAAAAAAAATCATATAGGAAGGCCAATAAATAAATATTTCAACATATACTTTTGCCCATTTTCTGAAACAAATGGAATTTCATGGAACCACCACATACATCCTTTGGGCTCTCACTGAAATAAGTTTCAAACAACTTTAACCAGAGGCAGAAAGGTATGACCTCAAAGACAGAGTGCCTTTACTTCTGCAAACAGGGCTGCTGGGACAAACACCCAGTTAGGTCCGTCAAGAGGAAGTGCCTCTGGTGTGAGGACAGCTCGCATCTGTGCTTCACTACCTTGCAAATCAGCACCTGCTTGACAGCTGAGCAGTCAAGTGTTGCACCTGGTGCAGGTGTTGCTTCTCACCACCTGGCAAATAGGGAGACAAGAAAAATAAGAGGGGTGGGTGGCATCCCTATAGTTACTTCTGCTGTTCACAGAATGGTGGGGTTTTGTTCTTTTTTTTTTTTTTTAAGTCTCAGTGTTAAGAAAAGATTGATTACTACCAACTACAGCTCTTCAAAACACATGCATTCAGATTCCGGCCATCTGACACCCAAGACCAGAGCCCTGATCACTCTTTTAGGGCACAGCCCCATCCCCTACCTCCGTCCTCAGACACTGACACACTCAGAGCCTCTCAGCGAGCTGTCCAGACACTGCGCTGCAGGACTGCAGTTGCAATGAACGTACACTACAAATTGTTTTTGAGGTTAGCACTCCGATTAGGAGGCCATCACATGAATGAGAACCTCCACATTTCCTTTTTATAAGCTTACATGGCTAGGTAAGGTAGCAGCTCTGCAAGTTTTGGTGATTAAATGCTCTCGGTAAGACACCCACAGCTTTCACTCTGACAGTCTGAAATTAGTCTTAAATCCTTGCTCACTCACGAGTGGTCATCTCACCAGTTTGCCTGTTTCGCTACACAGTGAATGGAAATAGTCCTCCTTATTTACTTCTAGCTTCAAATTAAACTTGCAAATGTTCCTGTGGTCTTGCCACAACTAAAGCAGAGATCACCAGAAGCAACAGCTGCGACTGTTTTGAGTTGAGAGTACAGCCACCCCTTCAGGACTGTAAGGTCCTGAGCACGCAGAGGCTCGCAGAGGAACGTGGCCAACAGACACAGAGGCAGCCTGACCTGCTGACCAGAGGGTGACTTGTGGCAGGAAAACGATCATAAGGAAAATCCCCTTTAGACAGAGCTCAACCTGGATTTCTCTTGGTTCTGAGAGCTGATTAAAAACTGTAAATTTAATGCCCAAGTCCACTATGACTGATCTGGTTACAACCACCATTGATTTCTAAAGATAAAGGCTCAGTTTGATCCAGGAGAAAAAAAATTATTTCTATGCTGAAATTATGCTCACTAGCCAGGCACAAAAAGACAAATAACTCAGCCCCATCAAACTTCAGCTTCTACCAGACAGGAACTTGGTAAAAGCAATTCATGTTGCTGAAGCAGTAATTTCAAACCTGACCCTGGAAGAACCTACTGCTACTTTCGGGGAACAAGACATGGGAGACGCTCATCTCTTTGACAGTTTTGCCCAAATAAAGAACAGCCTTTTTTACTCCAAAGGCAGCCCACCACAATGGGCTGTCAAGATCAACAGCTTGTCAAAGTTGCCTTGGGTCAGAGACTCCCAAGAAGAGCTGTAGTGTCTAAAAGGTGCTGTAGCAGACCAGCCAGACGAAGATTTACTAACAAACATCTTAGAAACTCCTGGAAAAGCACATGGGAAGGGCTTTCAGAGGCCAACAGCACAGACAGTACACCGAAAGAATATGAGCAAACATGGCCATGCTGAACTTTTAAAGGTTCAAAATGAACCCTGAAAAAGGAGATTGTCAGTGCATTTCAACCGGACTGACAGCAGCAGTGCTGGAGGCTCAGCAACACCATGCTCTGAAATTCTGCCAGCAAAGTAACTAGCAATAATTGAGTTTCTTAAGAGGGCAAGTGGCAAAAAACAGCCAAATAAAAACACAAACACACCCTCAAGTCAAATCTGGGTCATAATTGACTGTAACTGCTATCATTCAGCCGAGTGCAAAGTAACCCAGAGAAGTGTTCAGAAACAATTTTCCATGCCTGTGTGCCACTTAAACAAAAGATAACACCAACAGACCCTGTTAAGTCTCAGCTAAACTCCCATTCTTTCTTGTAGTGACCTACAGTCTGACTTCTAGTGGTAACTAGAAGTTTTTACACCACTCCAGCTTTAAAAAGACATTTTAGTTAGTCCCTTTCCCTATTTTTCCTCTTTTGGCTCTGCTATTGACCTTTAACTATGAAGTGTTGATTACAACAAACAAGGTAAGTCTGACGCAAGTACAAGGGACAGACCTCTGCTATGGACTGCATGGTAGTAAGCCTGGTGTACTCTTTTTCCAGCATATCCAGCTTTTCCAATTTAGACTGGACTTGGGATTGATTGAGCCGGTCTCTCTCCAATGAACCCTTGAAGGGAGAAATAAAAAGCAAAATTATTATAAGCACAATAAAACACCTCTATAGCAAGCCTTACATCTGCAAGATAAAGAAGGACCACAAACAGACCAAAGGAACTACTTTCTCTGCACAATTTTAAGTGCTGCTACAATTAAGAAGCAACTGGGCATTGGGAACTCTTGGGAACTCTGTGCCAATGTTGGGAGTCTCACACCCAGCCAGAATCAGATAAGACTTCTGCAGTCTCCCCTCCCCCTCAAGCCAAAAATAATAATAAAAACCCTTTATTACTCAGCTATCAGAGATAATTTTCTTAATTTTATTTCTTCAGTAATATTTAATAGACTGGAATAGGACAGCCACAGAGACTGTGGAACAGAGAGCTCTAGGTAATCCATACTCCTATGAAACAAAATTCAAGCTCATTTTAGATAAAGGTCAAATCTCACAATCGCTGATGGCAGGAAACAAGTTTTACTATTATTTCTAGAGAATCAGTATGTCAGACCCAGTTTATCCAGAAAAGTACCAGTAAAAAAAGTCTCCAAAGAGTTAAAGACTGTAAACACAAAAGGGAAGGTTTTTCCACTGGCACACAGGTATTATCCTCGGAGGGATACAGATGAGCTAAGGCAAGCCAGTCACACAGAAGCAATTAATTCTAATTAACGTCACAACCTACAGAATTGTCTTAGAGACAGATGCACAAAGGCAGAAAATACCAAGGTCCTCGTAAGACTGAAAATTAAGTAGGGCAATTACTCATACCTAAGTATATAAAGGCCAGCTCAATGACATCTACAGCTGAAGGTATCAAAATCATAGTAAATATGAGAAGTTGTGATGTAGTCACTTTTTTTTTTTACTTAATCCTGAGATAATCTTGGGAACACACCTGTTTCTCCAAGAGATGTGTCTTCTCATTTTCTGCGTGCTGGATCATTTTTCTCATGTAGTCCAGCTGTTTCTCTAAGAGGCTGCACCGAGACTCAGCAGCTGCCAGCTGAGAAGCCAGCTCTGTAGGTAACAAGGCAGAAAAACAAAATCATGCACTGCTTGTGCTGGTTATTTTTTGATGTTTTCAGGACAGTTCAAAAACAAGCAAGAGAAGGACCATCTAAAACTCAGATTAAGATGAATCAACCATTCACGTATGCAAATTCCTAAAGTTAAGTGTGCTTTTAAAATTATTTCTTCAAAATTCCACTGTAAAATGCACTGACCAAAGATAATTGAAATAGTTTTGTGCATTGATAAACTCAAATTTTATCCACATCAGTGTTCAGCAGTATGTACATAAACATTGCAAGCCACCTTGGTTTTTCTTTGACACTTCAGTTCTGTCCTGCTCCCTGTGCTGCATTTGCTCGCTCAGTACTTTCTTGTAGTCTGCTGTTTCTCTGCTGAGGTGTTTGACATTCTCTTCTGCCTGCAGCCGCTCCAACTCCAGCCGACGAATTTTTTCCTGGAGATTCTTCAGAGCAGAAAATATTGCTGTAATTGAGCAAGTACCTTTTGTTAGTTACTCTTCAAGACAACATTGAATTTGAAGCGCGTTACGTGAGAAAGCCAGCATGTTCCTCACCACCAGCCAGGACCCCTTCCATGAATTATTCCCCTAAACTGCAACCAATCCTAAACCAAGTCTTAAATGAATAGATAGATGCCTTTGGTGCCTTCATCTGAAACGTTTGGGAGAAGAGGCACCCATCGCCCAGGACAGGTCAAATAAATATTCTGCACATTAAGCACAAACAGTGCCTCTGATTTTTTATCAAAAGGAAATTAAAGGTGACAACTGAATAGCTGAAGCAGTGGAAGTTTTTGTATGCTTGTAACTATTCCCCTACAAGTGCACACTGGTGTGACAAATATAAAACAGCATTCACGTTAATGATCACTGAACAGAGTAAGTGTTAGATATCAGAAGAACTATAAAATATGTTTCTTTCTCCAAGCATCAGCTCTTTTGGTTTTGCATTTGTGATGGCCTCATGCCCGCAAGACACGCGCCTCCTTTGTGCCAAACAGCTTTCCCACTTTCCATCCACTTCCCTGCTCTAACAATTCCTCAAAGCCTTTACATATTCGTCACACAAAAAAAGAAAGCAGCTGTAATACAACTCGCATCAGCTTGCGATTAGACCATCTGCCGGTAACCTGATGTACTGCGTCTGCTGCCTGTATTGTTTAAACCTGCAAAGGGAACCAGAACCATCAGCCCCTTCCCCTACAGCCCTATTAAAGGAAGACGTGAGCCCTATAGGCAGCTCATAGAGCAGATTTATCTGCGAGGTCACGTTAGCCTACTCCTTTGGGCTCAAACACACTCTAGAGAAAGAATGGAAACGCAGGAAAAACACAGGAAAAGTTGAGGCTGCCAATCTGGTTGAGTATCACATTACAAAAAAGGAAAAATAGTTATCAGAATGAGTTTTCCAGAGTGAAAATGCATCACATCTTGAAACGCAGAATAGAACAAAGTATCCTAACTACCCACTCAGACGTAATTTAAATAATTAGGAAGTGGGTGACAGCAGCCATGGTTAAGGGAAAAGTTGTCGATAGCCTGATCCTATTAGCAGGGTCACCCTCTTCCCTGTGTTTATGGCACTGTTATCAGGATTCAGTTGAAATGGGCACAGCTGGAACCATAAACAGTTTTGCTACAGAATACAGCTCAATTAAAACCTCTGCGTATTTACAGTAACAACAGGCAAAACACATCAATGAAGCAACCTGAGCAGCAGGTAGACAAAGGTAAAACCCAACAGGACACCAGGTAGGGTGCAGGACAGGAAATAAGTGTCAAAGTAACAGATACGTTGTAGCAGTCATCCTTATTAGAGTATTAAAGCCAGCCACGTATGCTGAGACACAGATAAACAACATAAAGAAATTAAACCCCAAATAAGCAGAATTTACTTAATTCCCGGATTTTTTGTTTTTAAGTGTGAGGCAGGAGCAGTAAGGCCCCCCAGGAACAACCAAATCTATTTTCCCCATCTGAAGAGAACTCCCCAATCCTTAATCTTACTAAACTATACGCTCCTGAACTTGTAAACTTAGTTCATACTTGGAAAGCCTCTGCAAAAAAAAAAAAAAGGTATTGGATAAACTGCCTGCTGGATTTTATTTTCCATATGCATTGATATTTACATAAACATTTTAGGAAAATAAAGGCATTTTATGACTCCTAAAAAGGGATATGGCTTTCAGATTCCATCCCTCTAGCTGTATTTATTTTGGAGTTAACAAGCAACCTGCTCTAAAAGAGTTGCCAGGTGAAAATTTAGAAGTCAAAACTTTGTCACTGATGCAGCACAAAATCCTGTCTACAGAAATACCCTTGGATCAATCACTTGCAAGTAAGCTCTGTGCTTCACATCCAATTTTTATGCCATACAAGTCCTTTAGTTTTGTGTTAGCCACACTCAAAACTGATTACATTGTGCATGCCAGAGCATATATTACATTTTAAATGGCACTTCAGGAACTCATGTTTCACCTACTAGATCATTAATGGAGAAGTCTCTAGTAATTTCAACATGAATTAGGTTACTGGAACAGGTACTGGAGCCTACTGTGCTGTGTTTTTTCCCCCCCATTTTATATTTAGAATAATTTAAGAGTTCATCCTGAATCTCTCTCATTTTTCTCTCCATAAGGAAAAAAAAATATCAAGTTTTTCATAGCCTTAAGCAACACCAGTCTTCAGGGATTATTTTCTCAAGGACCCTGAGCCAAGCAGCTCACAAAGGATCCACCCTGCCCCAGCCTCCCCAGTTCCCCCAGCTCCCTCCTGTACCTACCCCGAGGCAGCCCTGGGGTACCTCTCCTTGTATGAGAAGCCAATTCACTAAACAGAAAACTAGCAAAGAATGTTTTTGTTCATCTCAGGTCAGGCAAAATTAATCTTTGGGTTCTGGTGTTCACTTCCAGATAAAGCGGGAAAGAAAGGAGAAGGAATAAACCAGAATATAAAAAAAGAATGGGAGTACAACTTTCTTCTCCCTGTGGTAACGGTGAGCTCTCAGTTCAGAACTTCGCCACAAAACACCTCTTTTCCTCTTATGTTGTAAATACTTCCCGGATTCCCACCACACCCTTTGTACATGACAAACCTTCTCAGTTCAGCAACACCAAACCTCTTCCTTTGCTTCAAACCATTTGGGGAACTCCAGTCTCATTTCAAACTCAGCCGTGAGCTGGGGAGTGGAATGACTGAGGGACAGGAGGACCAAAGGAGGGACAAAAAAACATTTCAAACCCCTTTCACTGAGCCAATTTTACAGCTCTCCACTACTGAAGGGCAGCATCCTTCTCCAGCTGTAAGACAGCCTTTTTCATTAGGCATGCCTCAGACAGAGAAGCAAAACGGATCTACAACACAGGTGACCTGCACATCACTGGGAAGGTATAAAAGGCTGAAGAGACCGCTCTCCCTGTGGACACAGAATTTCATACGTGATGTCTTCACGCACTGCACAGGTGACTTGGAAACGGGTGAGGGAACAGCTTAGCTGAAGTATTACCTCTGCTGTTACTCTCCGGATATGGAATTACTGGTTTCCGCGGGGAGCGCAGCAGGTCTGAATTGATGAACGGCTTGTACGTTGGGTAATCCATATACGAGGTTGCAGAGAGTCCATCTGTGGCTGACGCAGACCTATGAGCTTTGTGTAGATCACCCTGAAAAAAAACAAAGCTGTTACTCAGCACGTTTGTTTCTCTGTCACAACAAAAGCAGAATCAGTTTATAAGATGTGGAGAAATACTGCCGCAGGAGACTAGTAGCTCAAAGACTGTATTTCCTTCCTTGGAGTCTTGAATATGTACATCAAAGTCCCCTCTGCTAAAAACAGTACCAGAACAAGTTTTTCAAGCTAGTTTCCAGTTTCTGCTTTTGTTTGCTACTTATTTATACGCTTGCTTACTGTGAGAAGGCACTACACCAGATAGGGTGGACAGGGCTCGCCCCATTGCAGCTCCAGCCCCTCTTTTCCACCTTTATCTTTCACATCCTTCCATGAACACACTGAACCTCCCCAGCAGAGACATCAAGACGACTTCACCCCACACCCAACTAGTGGCATCGACACAAGAAAACCAGCAGAAAAATCAGAGCCAAGAAAGGAGGTACCTTGGCCTCTCAGTGCCAACGGGCTGCTAGAGCAGTTTAACACTGGTCTCAAAACAAATGTCCACGAAAGCCAGATATTTTCCAGCACTCTACGTCTGCTTTCCAAGCGTTTGCTGCATTTTAGAGACTGCAACGACCAGAAGGGATCACCTTGTTGTGAAAGTGCTACACAGTCAGGACACCAGTAACTCGCAGGCTTTCCAGCAAGGTTCTCCCAAGCCAAAGGGCCACAGCACCCTGCAAGCCGTGCCTGTGACTTCCACTCAAACCTACCCGGCCTCAGCTTTGTGTACAAGCTTGGTGGAAAAGAGTGAAATAAAAACACGGCTGCCTAGTTTGAATGTGCTAGAGAAATTCCTTTCAACCATGCCCACCACTGAACGCTGCCCCTGATATGAGTTGAAGTTGCCTTCCTGCAGCCTGAGGCAGAAGTGGGCTGCAAGAAGATGTGATGCTCTTACAGCTCCTCACAGGATATTTACTTCACTAATAAGGCAATTCAGCGGTCGCTCACCTTGGCAGGGCTTTTCTAAGCTTTTGCAAATACCAGTTATTGCGAGCATACTGTGGCCTAAGTTAAAATACAGAACGTGTTTGTGCAAATATCTCGTAGCAAGTTAGACAACACACCCAAAACACAGTGTAAGAAAAATAATACAAAGGAAAAAATTAAGAAAAGTCGTAAGTTATTTGAAGCCTACACACACCTTAATTTCCTATTACAAAGACAAAAAATTGAAGGCCCTAAGCACCCTGAACATTTCAGGCGGCGTTCCTGTTTTATCTGCAAAGCAATACTTTGTGTTTGTTATCTCCTGCACAACATAAGCACTTTTCTTGGAATAACTGCATTTGCACAAGAACTTTAGCCACCACGGAAAGCTGATTAAAGCACAAATGCCTAATTAAGAACATATTAACAAAAATATTTTGAGTAGACTCTTGTGCATATGGGCACTGTTTTATGCTCAGTAGCCACACAGAGCAAACTTTGCAGAATGAGTAATGTTAAAACGGAAGGGAAGCCTGTTAGCAGAGACCTCAGTCCTGCAGAAACACCAGCGTTACAAGGTGTTGGACTGCTGCAAGCAGAATAACGAATAAGATCAAGTAGGAAAGTAAAAGTGAATGAAGCAAAGCACAGCATTGCACGCAACAGGCAACAGCGCACCAGCAGCAGCAATGTAAGCCCAAATGGCAAAAACTATTGATTGAAACACCAGTCTGCTATTTTTATCTGCTGTGGTTGCAAAATAAAAGTATCTGACAATCCTCCAGGCTAAAAGATGGGGATCAGTTTGAAATCAACATAGGGGCTGCCAGACATCAAGATTTTCCTAGGTCTCTATTTTTCACCTGGAAAACCTTCTCTATGCAGAATTAAGAATAACTAGGTAAAACAAGCAAACAAAAAGCAAACAAAAAACCCAACCTGCTGCCTTTTTTTCTTTTTAAACTGGCAAAAGTGATGCTTACCTAGCCCACAACAGACTGACCCCTGGAAAAAAAAAATCATATACTTAAGCAAAAATTACACAGAGCTAAGCAAACATAGGCTTTTTGACTAGTTGTATTTCTCCTATCACCTGAATGCAGGCTACGGGCACGAATATCGATGGCATCCAGTCAGCGCAGCCCCTAGCTTGAAATAAACGCCACAACATCTGTGCCGAGGTACCGCCGTATAGGTTGGAGTTGCTACCAAATATATTCCTGTTACACCTTTCAGTAAGCCAGCTTTGCGTTCTGTTTCACGAATAACGACTGCTAAACGCGCCTGATTGATTAAAGTGACAGAATTTAGGAAACAGCGCCAAGGTTAAGATCCATTTAAGCCCCTTTCTGCTGCTGGACGTCCCCGCGGGGCGCTGACCTCAGGAAAACGCTGAAAATTAAGGAAAAAAGCCCCCAAACTGGTGAAGATGAGAGAAGTTATAATTAGCTCCAGCCCCCAGCCGCCTCCCCACCCCTCTTTTTGGGCAGCCCTGCGGCTCCATGAGGCTCCCGGGCCACCCCCGCCCCCTGCCCTCACCGTGCGCTGCTGCCGCCGCCCGCCCGCCGCCGCCGCCATTTTGTGCGCGGGCAGCCCCCCTCCCCCCGCGGCCCGTCCCTTTAAGGGCGCCGCGGCCATGCGGCGGCCATGAGCCGGCCGCGGCTTGACTGACGGCCCAACCGGCGAATGGGAAGGGAGGACGGCGCGGCAAGTCCCGCCTCGTGCGGTTCTTGCGGGTCGTCACAGAGCCGCGTGTGAGTGGCGCGCCGGACGCCCAATGAGAAAGAAGGGCGGGGGCTCTCGGCCAATGGAAGGCCGGCCCTCGCGGGGCCCCTCCCCTCGGGCCCCCCGCCCCCCCCGGTCCGGGTGCGGGTGCGGGCCCCGCGTCCCCGCCGGGAGAGGCGCGGATGGCGGCGGCGGCGCAGGCGGCCGGGCCGGCTCTGTACGCCTGCACCAAGTGCACGCAGCGCTACCCCTTCGAGGAGCTGTCCCAGGGGCAGCAGCTGTGTAAGGTGAGGGCGGGCGGGGCGGGGACGGGGACGGGGGGAGACCGGGATCCGGGGGGGAGGTCGGGATCGGGATCGGGGGGGAGGCTGGGGCCGGGGAGAGGCCGGGAACCGGGAGCGGCTGGGACCCTGGGGAGGTCGAGAGCCGGGGGAGTCCGGGCAGGAGGAGGCCGGGACCCCGGGGAGGGCGGGCAGGGGGAGGCCGGGATCTAGGGGAGACCAGGACCCGGGGGAGGTTGGGACCCAAGGGAGGCTGGGCAGGGGGAAGCCGGGATCCAGGGGGGGACAGCGCCTGGGTGAGGTTGAGACCCAGGGGAGTCCGACAAGGGAGAGGTTGGGAGCCGGGGGAGGCCGGGATCCAGGGGAGGTTGAGACCAGGGGGAGCCCAGGACCCCGAGGAGGTTGAGCAGGGGGAGACCGGGATCCAGGGGAGACCAGCACCCCGGGGAGGTTGAGACCCTGGGGAGACCAGGACAGGACCAAGGGGAGGTTGGGACCCAAGGGAGAAGCTGGGATCCAGGGGAGGACAGCACCCGGGGGAGGTTGAGACCAGGGGGAGGCCAGGAGCTTGGGGAGGTTGAGCAGGGGGAGAACGAGATTCAGGAGAGGCCGGGACCCGGGGGAGGTTGAGACCCAGGGGAGACCAGGACTAGGGGGAGGTTGGGACCCAAAGGAGCCTGGGCAGGGGGAAGCTGGGATCCGGGGGAGGTTGGGACCCAGGGGAGTCCGGCCAGGGAGAGGTTGGGACCCAGGGAAGGCTGGGATCCAGGGGAGGACAGCACCGAGGGAGGTTGAGATCCAGGGGAGACCAGGACCCAGGGGAGGTTGGGACCAGGGGGAAGTTGGGACCCAAGGGAGGCTGGGCAGAGGGAAGCCGGGATTCAGGGGAGGACAGCGCCTGGGTGAGGTTGAGACCCAGGAGAGTCTGGCCAGGGAGAGGTTGGGAGCCGGGGGAGGCCGGGATCCAGGGGAGACCAGCACCCAGGGGAGGTTGAGACCTGAGAGAGTCCGACCAGGGAGAGGTTGGGACCCAGGGGAGGCCAGGGAGGGGGAGGTTGGGACTCAAGGGAGGTCAGATACATGTCCCGGCAGAAGGAGCTGACCCCGGTGTTTTCTCTCCCTCCCCCAGGAGTGCCGCATCGCACACCCCGTCGTCAAGTGCACCTACTGCCGCTCCGAGTTCCAGCAGGAGAGGTACCAGGGTTGGGGGGCGTTGGGGTGCCTGGTCCGTGCTGTTAGCACCCATGGACAGAGCGTGAGGGAATAACCGGTGGCTGGTTCAATATCTGTGCGCTTTTGTCTCTAGCAAAACCAACACCATATGCAAGAAGTGTGCCCAGAACGTCAAGCAGTTCGGAACGGTGAGTAGGCTCTCGGTTCTGAAAGGTCACGTTAAGTCCAGCTGTCTCGTAGCTCTAAAAGTTCAGGTTAGATCCATCCATTTCTCAGCTCGAAAAGTTCAGGTTAGGTCCATCCATCTCTCATTTCTAAAAGTTCACCTTAGGTCCTTCCATCTTTCAGTTCTAAAAGTTCCCATTAGATCCATCCATCTCTCAGCTCTAAAAGCTCAACTTAGGTCCATTTGCCTCCTAAATTAAAAAGCTTTCAGAACCAAATAATAAAAACTTTTGGAAAGGTGATGAAAACTACAGGCAGCTCTTCGTTTCCTTTACGGCTTACAGTTTCTGTTTTTTCAGACTTAAAGGCGTTGTGGTTATGTGTGGTTTAACAGTTATGAATAACTGCAGTGTAGTTATTCACAGCAAAAACAATGTTAATTCACTTTACGCATGTAAAGTAGTTCTTTGCATATGCTCATGAATGCACGCTTGACAGCAGGAAGACTATTAGCTGCCTGTGTTCTTAATGAGTGGTAAATGGGAAAATCTAATCATACCACGTCGCTTATATTATGTAAGTCTTCAAGTTTTAGATGCGCGTTAATCATCTTAAGCTGCTAAGTAGAAAAGATTGACTTTATTCCTGTTACTTTGCATTTGCCCATCTTGAATTTCAGCGTCGGTTCCGTTAGAGAAATTAAACTTTTTAATATATGAATGCACGCGTTGTAGCTGAGTGCCCTGCAGACACTTGTTTAGAGAAGGTATCAAGATAATCTCGTTTGGGAAACAAAAGCCCGTAACTTCTTCATACTTGACATCAAGCACGCTAGATGAAATTCAGCTTACTGGAGAAACGTAACAGCTGTTGGTATGTAGTCAGGCATTTTGTGAATGTAAATGATGTAAACTGAACAAAGAACATTCTTTGAAAAGCTTAAAATGTAGCACAATTAAGAACAGGGCAGATCCAGCAATGTTTTATCGGTAGTTCATCAAAAAAAGGGAACTGCAGGGAAGATAATCGGCTATTTCTGACCTGTGAAAACTGTCAGGAATTTTATTTTCTACCAGTACATTACTCTAGCTTACTGTCTAATCAGAAACTTGATTATCTGTCCCAGTGGTGCCTGAAGGGTGTTTTTTGTTGCTTCCTTTTTTTTTTTTAGTTTCTTACAGAATTGCAGAGATGAAGATGCACATCCTGGAGGTGCAGGGCTATCAAATCCCTGAGCAGTTCAGCGGAGAGGGATGTTTTCAGAACCTCCAAAGTCTAAAAATGGCTTGATTACTCTTCTCTTAAATTTAAGTAATTTGTTTAGTAATGTAGTAAAACAGAGAAAAGAATGTGAGTGTTTAAAAAAAAAAAGACAGGTATAGCAATCAAAAAGTATTTCTTTCACTGATTTTGTACATGAGCTTTCATGGAAAACACGGAGTGTTTTTTGATCTTTGAAGGACTATCATTGTTATTACTAAAGACACAAAAGGCAGGAAAAAAGTTTTTTTTTAAGGCATATCATATGAACCCATAGTAGTTTAGAAGCATCGCGTGATTTGAATGAACTGCGTTAATGCTTTCTGGTTGCGGTAGTGAACTAACCTCAGTTCAACTTACCTCTTTTCCAGCCCAAGCCTTGTCAGTATTGTAATATTATTGCAGCATTTATTGGCACGAAATGTCAGCGTTGCACCAACTCAGAAAAGAAGTATGGCCCACCTCAGACGTGTGAACAGTGCAAACAGCAGTGTGCTTTTGATCGAAAAGAAGAGGGAAGAAGGAAGGTAGGCTTTGTTCCAGAGCTGCAATGGCTTGGATTGACAAAAGAAGATGTTCCTGCTTCATAAAAGAAAGATGAACAGGAGTGTTCGAGTTCACTAATATTAGATTAAAGATGCTGTGCTTTTCAGTATTTGAATTACATTCATTAACTTGCAATTTTTAGATTCACTACCAGGCTATTTTATTTTAAATTAAATCACTCTTTTTTTTAAGTAGGCTTAAGAATACTCTTGACAGTGGTCGCTGGGAGCAGAGCAGCTGAATAGTTCTTGGTGCTTTGATTTTTTTTGTGTGTTTCCCTATTCATTGCCTCTTATGTATGTCCTTAACTTGATTCTGTCACTTTACCTCTTCCAATTTGCCTGCCTTGCCTTAAAATACAGCACCAGAGAGGTAGACTCTTTTTAATGTCCCCGTGTTTTCTTAAATAGCTTTGGTGAGTGCCACTTTCTCATTCCAGAAGGTGCTGAGGAAATGACCTCAAAAGCCTCTTGCCCGAACCCAAGACTAGCGCGTTTTTTACAGAAGAATTTACTTGGTAAAAGTAACACGTTGGCTGGACATCTTGATTCCGCCTGGAGTACAATGGGTTGAGAGAGGTTACATGGCGTCTAAGCTAAAAATGATTTGCCCCTTGTAAAAGTTATTGTCATTTCTGTGGTATAGAGTAAATCCAATATTTGCTAAGAACGCCTTCTAGCGTAATTTCCAATGACAAAAAGAAAAGGAATAAGCTTCACTTTATTAAAGAATAACACGTGTATGTTGGGGGTACAGCAGTGCTGTTTCATACCGAAGGGATGTCTGGATTTTTCCTAAAGATATCAGACAAATCGAAGCAATTGCAAATAATAACAATAATGATAGTAAATATTGAAATACATCATTTTAGTGCAAGTATACGTGGGGGAAAAAAAACACGTATGATTTATTTTCCAACAGGTTGATGGAAAGTTGTTGTGTTGGCTCTGCACCCTGTCCTACAAGCGAGTGCTACAGAAGACAAAAGAACAGAGGAAGAGTCTAGGATCTTCACATTCTAACTCCTCATCTTCATCTCTTACTGAGAAAGACCAGCATCATTCGAAACACCACCACCATCACCACCACCATCATCGTCACAGCAGTAGTCATCATAAGTAAGTATTTCAAAAATAAAAGTAGCTTTAGGTACCGCTTCTTATTCAGCGTGCTGTTAGTACTGAGATCAAAGTAAAGGAAATCAGAAATGCGGTTTAAAATGTGGCATCAAAGGCAGGAGCAGAAGGTCTGTCCAAGTCTGTCAAAACCTTTGTATTCAAATGCAGAAATTCTTGGTGGCCATTAAACTTGTTGATTTTACAATCGGTAGCAAGTCTAGAAAAGATATCCACAGGATGGCTGCAGAAAAACAAGTTACCTGGGGATAAACTTGGATTTCTAAGCAGCAACTCCTGTGCGATACCTGCTGTGTGGCATGCAGTTACCGTGTACATATTAGCACCCTAACTTACTCCATTGTGCCCTGTTTGTGTGCACATCCTTGTTGTTGAATGGAGAAGCAGGAAAGGCAGGGGATCACCGTCTGTCTGCGAGCAGTTTGCATCTCTTTGCTAGTTCTAATCAAATCCTGCTGGAAGAGGCAGTTTGTGAGTAGCTGTCCGAGGAAGACATAGGAAAATAACGCTGTCAGTTCGTTTACTGTCACTGATAAAATTTCGCGTAGTTCTGTCCAATCTCCTGCAACTTTTCTCAGCGTGACATCTCTGCCTGTGGTACAAGCAGAATACCAGCTTTAAATTAGATACCCAGCTTATCAAATCACAGCTCCCAGGATTGATTTGTTTCTTATGCTAGTACAATAGCCGTCATGATGTTTATTTTCATTGACAGGCTTATAGCAGTGTAACTTTAGAACTTCTTTTGGTTTTTGCATTTTGTTGGATAGTGAATACTACAGCTGCAGTGGTAATGCCCCGTCATGAAAAGACACTCAAACTCTCATTCCTCAAGCTTCACTTTTCCAGTGCTTTTTTGTTTTTGACTGAAACTTGTCTGACTAAGCGCAACATAAAGATAGAAGCACAATAAGCTGCAATAATATTGAGAATGAGGAGAAGAGAAATGTAAATACAATTAAAAAAAAAAAAAAACAACTTCTTAGGAACTTGAGGAAGAAAATTATTCTTGTCATACAGACGATTATGTACTGTTTCTGTCCTCTAATCTGATGAAAATTGAGTTACAAGGAGTTACAACATCTATTTTAATGCGTGTGACAGGTGTAGTGAGGATTAAATTAAAAAAGTTAGCTCTTTACTATAGTATAGAGCTTCTAATATATTCAAGAGTTATGAAAAAATATGGCCTGTATAGAGATGTGCTTAATGTTCCTTGCTTAGCAACTTTTTTTCTACAGGCTGCCCTGGGTCACTTGCTTCTGGTCCAATAAGAATCTCTTTCCCTCTGCATTTCAGTTATTGTTGAGCTGAGAGAATAATACAAGACAGACATAAAAATCATTGAACTATTTGATTCAACGCAGTCTTCTAAATTTTACTATTCCTACGTCAATGCTGTTCAGTAAAATTACTTTTGAAATTACTGGAAACATCTTTAGAGTTGAAAAAGTTATTTTCAGGGATCTAAAACTTAACATTGTTTATACAGCACCACATAAGCAGCATTTTAGGCAATGTTCATACTACAGTATGGGAATCCCAAGAATGCTGTTTTAGGTCAGCTTGCTGAGCACGAGATTAGCAATATGAAGTGCACAAAAATTGGGAAATATCAGAAAAAGCTTTAACTGTCATTCTTGAAATCTACCCCTTGCATCTTATGGTAGTGTGAATATTTATCTAAAATATATTTTTTTTAGCATCCAGATGTATTAAAGAGTGGTCATGAGTATCTCTGCCCAAATGAAAATTCAAAATTGGTAATTTTCTTTACTTACAAAGAAAAAAAAAGGAGGGGGGTAGTTTTTCTCAAGTACAGATACCATTCACACTAGCTTAGAAATAATGGCATGTTTGGTCAGTTACCAAGTACATTTCACATATTTCAGAATCAGCAGTCTGAGTCCAGAACAAGATCAGGGACTATGGAAACAGAGGTAAATATGATATTATTTGTTAATTTCTTGTTAATTTATCTTGCAATTTTTATTTAAAGGACTTTTTTCTTGCATTTCTGGCTAGTCTCTAGCATTCCGGCTAGGAGCATGAGTTAGTTATTTTACATGTACCAAATGGTGTTGTTAGAGAGTTACATAGTACAAGACTTTAGGTTTACATTTTGTTTGATTTCAGCCATAAATCCTCTGCAGCTATTCAGAATGAAACTCCAAAGAAAAAACCCAAACTGGAATCCAAGCCATCAAATGGAGATAGGTAAAGTTACATTTTTGTAAAGCTGAGCCATTTCAACCAAGCACAACTATTTGTGGCCAGTTTCTTCCTTTTCCTTTTTTTGTGTTCGACGAATGAGGGAGGTGAAACTGTTGTCCAGCCAAACAGATTATTGGGTGGCGTCTGAGTGCTGTTGGTCAACTAAATTACTTTATTAGCAGAAACCTGGCACTGCATTCCTTCTTTTAGGCTCTTTGGGGCAACATTAAAGGCTAAATAACAAGGCAACAGTTAATGAAATAGTATTCCCTAATATCACTGTTTTTTTAGATCAGGTGCAGGGTTGAACCGGCTATTTAATGTTAACCTAGTATCTAAAGAAGTCTTCTGGGCCTTTTAAGTGTGAGACTGAATATTTATTCTGTCTATGACGTAACAGTTGGAATAAATGTAAAAGTGGCTGCTTCAGTCAAAAGGTATTTGTCCCCCTCAAAGCTAATACTTAATTATATTTCTGCAGGTGTATGTAATGTGTGCCATTAGTAAGGTAATTTGCCAGTTGCATCCATTTCTGTCAGGTACATACTTTTTTTGCATTAGTCCTTAAGGATGTTTGTGGAATTATTAATTATCCAATATGAATTTTGAAAAAATGAACTGTTTTTTACTATGGATGTTGCAAGTAATTATTGTTTTCTATTTTTAGTAGCTCTATAAATCAATCAGCAGACAGTGGGGGAACTGACAACTTTGTTCTCATAAGTCAGCTGAAAGAAGAAGTAATGTCGCTTAAACGTCTTCTGCAGCAAAGAGATCAGACTATTTTAGAAAAAGATAAAAAGGTAAACTTTTCATTTACTTAATGAGAACTTTATCATTTTATTGTCGGTTTTGTAGGCTGTTAACAATGTCAAAATGGTGAGATTAAAAAAACTGCATCTGATTTTTATTTTTATAGTAACTAATCAGATCTTACCTTTTAAAGGACAAGTTTGGGACTTGAATATATATCATATATATATTCACGAAAATATATCATGAATATATTTTGGCTCTAAGTCAAAGAGGAATTCACCTTACCTTACTTCAGCCACCTTGAAGTTAGCCGTCTGGTCCACTGTTACTCAGGCAGCATGTGCCACAGTTGACAGACAAAATGCCAGACAGTAGTTTGTGTGTTTTACATATTTTAAATTGAATCACAGCAAAGGTCCCAAATTATCTCTGTAGCCTGATGGACACCCAAGATAAGAGGAGGAATACGAGTAGTAAGCATTTCAAGTTTAGCATAGTTTTTGCTTAGTTTTAAATTTAAGCTACTATAGCCATAATTCATGAGATGGAGTACAAATGTACATGTATAATGTACGAAAATTGTTTAGATTTTAAAATACTGTTAGTATATGTGTAGTGTAGGTTATCAAGTCTCGGTCAGTGACTGGAAGAGAAGCTTGAATTAGATGCCTGGCAGTCAACAAAAGTTATTGAAATATAGTTAGGTCCAAATGACTGCAGTGAAACTCATACAAGAGATTCAGCTTTCAAAAAACCTAATGACTGGCAAGAAAAGAGAAATAACTACAAATATGTACTTCATTTAGCCTTTATAAGAGCTTATTTCTTTGCCATGTTTAACTAGATGGGTTTAAGACACTATCTGTAATGGTGGCTCTAGACTCTCTATTCAGGATTGAGTAAGTTATGGAGTTATATTAATAATTCCACTTCTGACATTTTCAATTCAAAATTTGATTATAGATATGCATGGTAGTGTATCAAAAATTTCATGGTTAGGAATGTTGATCCCAAAAGGAGATTAGGAAATTGCTTCCACTTTCAGGCTACAGATCAGTATCTGAACTTCTACACTTGAGTCTGTTGTGTGAAGGGTATTGAAACTTTAGTTTGTATTACTCTTATAATATACTTGCTAAATTTTAGAACTGCTTGCTATTTCAAGCCTTTAAGTGGTTAATATGAAAGAGCTGGATAGTCTGTCATGGATGCTCTTCAGGTAGTTTTTTAAAGGACAAGCATTAAGGCCCAGATCTCTCTCTTATAAAGCCTATAGAATGTCATGAGTCAGTAGGAAATTCACTTACCTATTTTTAAATTTCATCTACCAGATAAAGTTAACAAAGGGTTAGGTAAGGAAATGTCACCTACTTCTGCATAGTAACTTGTTTTATGCTGTTCCCATAGGGAAAGCATTTAATAATTTTAATATCCCCGCTGTTGAAGCTGTTTGTTCAACCTCAGAGATCTTTGAACTTAAAGGCTCCTTGAGGCATCAGCTATTCACTTTCAGAATGTCACTTTCTTCAGCTAGCAGAGCAGGGGAAGAAGAGCTGAGCACACAGTACAGTGTTTGCATAGGTGAAAAATTTACAACAAATGAATGCATTGTGGGGGGGTTGTTTGTTTTTTTACTGTGAAATAGTAAATATAAAGATGCTTGCTTAGATAAAAGTCTGCAAATACCAGTCTTGAACCAGATTTGTGGGAGATTCTTGTCCTAAGATTTGTGTATGGACAGTGCTTGAACAGTTTGGAGTGCTCCAAAAGAAAAATCTTTCGAATGTATAACTTGGGGCAAAACCAGCAACTCAGTGCACCTGTAGTACTCTGTAGTACTGTGCAATACTCATTCATCTTTTATTTTAGTCAAGATCTCAGGCATGTCACTTCCAGTGCTTACCGACTGGCATTGTTTGGCTTTCTGGATTAAATGTGAGACACTGAGACGTTTCCATAGGTTCCTGAGATTTGACACTCAGGGAGGAGGCACAATTTCCTGAAAGTTCTGGATGCATACTTTACTGTAAATAATCCATAATCCGTAATGATTCCACAGACTGATTAGAAGGCATACCGCAGCAGTCCAAGGAATCTTCACAGAATTTGTGCTTTTAGTTGACAGAGCTGAAGGCAGACTTCCAGTACCAGGAGTCCAACTTGAGGACAAAAATGAACAGTATGGAAAAAGCTCACAAGGAAACTGTGGAACAGTTGCAGGTAAGTAGCTGCTTCTCGATACCTGAGCACTACTTCAAATGGAATTATGTATCAGGCTGTTCACTCACTGCAGTGAAATAGTACAAAGTCTGGAATGATCATTGCTACGTTTAAGTTTGTATTCATTGTACAGCAGTTCTGCAGTCAACAATCTCCATACAAATTAAACTTACTGTAAGAATTGCTTTCTAACCTGAAGAGATAGAGGCTTAGCTCCTGTGCCTTCTAAAAGGTGTTGTTTTTTTTGTCTGTCCTCTGATAGTTCATCAGTTGTCAGTGTGCTGTTGATCTGATTTTTCGGCTTAGCATAATGCAATCAGCAGTTAAATATTTCATGTTAAACTACGTGTCTACTTTGACAGGAAGAAAACCTGAATTAATTGCCTTATAAATCACTGAATGAACAGATGTTCAGTGCAATACCTCAGACACTCAATTTTGCTATGCAAGAAGTGTGGTTGCCTGTTCTGTTAAACATGAAATATACATATCAAGTCTTTGAATATTCTCAGCACGTACGTTTTGAAAATTTGTTTCATAAATGCAATGGGAAATTAGTGCATGACACTACTATATGAGGCTTTACAGTAACTCATAAAACCTTTTTTTTTTTTTTTTTTTATCTGTATTGCAGGCCAAAAACAGAGAACTGCTCAAACAGGTTGCAGCATTGTCAAAGGGTAAAAAGTTTGATAAAAGCGGGAGTATATTAACGTCTCCCTGAGGAACTGGTTATCCATGGGGTTTACGACTCAACGTAAATTTGAGTAATTCTGTGAAGCCCTTAAAATCCTGTGTAGTCGAAAAAATATTTTTGCACACCAGATTAGTTGGCATGTTTCCTACACATTTTTATAATTAATAAGCAGCTTTTTTTAGTTACTGTTCAGATAAAATACTTCAACTGGCTTGAAGAATGTTTTTTATTTTTTTTATATTGGAAACTTTTTGCCAGCAATAGTATTAAAAAATGGCATAGAGAACATAGCAGTGCTCTCTCTAAAAGGACAACATGCAATAACAAACTAGGTGTACTTTTTACAAAGCAGCAACTGAGTCTTTTAAACTGTACGGATGTCAGCCAAAAGTTCATGAATCTGCAGTGACGCTGAACAGCGGTTTCTGGCAACTGTTCTTTTGCTTTGTATCAAAATACAAATTTAGAATGGAAATCATGGTGCTCAAGTGAAACTAAAAAAAAAAAAGACGTATATGTATTTGTAAATACAACTGTAACGGTTATATTCTTAGTTATAACAAGTAATTAGTGTTTTACATTCTTGTGATAGGGATTTACTGAAAGATTATCTATTGTACAGTAACAGAGGCAGCGTGTTTTTTGTAAGATTTACTGTAGATTTTTCTTGCAAGTGCCTTTCTCCAACTGTTTATTTATAGGAATGTTGGTATTTTGTACATAAGGTTTTTATGTTTTAAAATCATGTTTAATAAATGTTTTATGTAAATATAAATGTGTGTACAGAGGAATCTGAATCACAGATCAAAGTGGCTAGTGCAGTGCTTGAAGCAGCATCAAGAGCTAGCTAATTCATGGACAGTGAGTATTGGCTTTAGATAACCTTTGTAGCTTGTCTGTGAGCTGTAGAGTTTTGTTAGTGCTGCTCATGCCAAACACGTCCTGAACAAAAAAAGAAATGTTTTTTGTTTGTTTGTTTTTTTGCGACACTAAAGTTTAGCAGTTTGTTTACATATCTCTCTATTTGGCACCATGCTATAATTTTAAGTCCATGGCAGGCATTGTACCCCCGATGTAACATTTTTAATTAGCAATATACACTCAAATTTAAATATATATTCCCCACTGTCTGATTTAATTACTTAGTTGTAAATTATGGTTACTCTTCTTAATGAACTGCAAGGTTCTCATCCCCTGGTAAAGACAGACAACGTGAAAAGAGTAGCCAGAACTAATGGTCTTGAAATGCAGAATGGATATGTTGTCAGAGGGAGGGTGTTTTAATGTTTTTGGGTAGATTTTGATTCTAAATTACATCAGTTTAGGTTTAACTCTGCTCCTAATGGACATCAGTCATATTTAGAAATTTCTATTAACCATAACCTAGTATACCCCAAGGTCTCTGTTCAGGAAGGTGAGTTACAACTCAGCATAAAGTGAAGTAGACTTACACGAGTAAAGGTTTAGTTCAGCTCTGGGTACTGACTGGTAACAGGGTAACTGTATTTCAGTAAGTTTAGCTGTGTAGAATAAGCTATGCGCCTTTTAATAAAAGAACTGAAATCTAAAGTTACTTGGCTGTCCGCCTGTGTACTCAACTGTGAACGCCTTTTCAGTAGTTCAAACAAGTTCCAGCAGTGACAGACTAGCAAATGATTTGAAAAATCATGCTAGCTTATTTCGTATGGTTTACGTGTATTTTTATACACTACAATCAACTTCGTATGTTTATAAATTCTCCTTCTTTAAAATTCCTAAACTAAGCTAGAGAATGCTGCTATCCTTTTGGGATGCTAGTCTTTTTTGGTTTTTAATATACAAATTTATGACTTTCGTTAATTCAGAGTAGTATTTTGATACTATTTTTTCCACTTGAATGGCAACCCACGTTTGGTGAAACTGGTTTTAAAACATGAAACTGCACAGCAAATTGAAATATTTAAATTAGAATCACTTACTGATACCTGTTCAAGCTGCAGTAAGGACATTTTAAAGGAACAAACAAGTTCTTTTAAGAAGTAATTCATTTTATAATCCCAGACAAAAACAAAAACTTTTAGGGGCTTCACAGTGTTTAGTTCTAATTAAATACCTGCTCTTTTTGTTCCATAACCTCATTTTTTACCTTGAATTTTTTAAAGTTCTAAACGAGCCAGCTGAATCCCGATCTTGAAAATAGTGTCCTGGAGCTGTAGGGTATTGACATAATAAACTGATGTTCTTTAAACGTGGATCTGCAAGGAGATTGTTGTAATGTATTGTGCTTTTTAGCCTGTTTCCAGATGTTGATTAGCGTTGACCAGTAATGGCCATTTTGGCTCGAGTTATTTATGTATTTTAAGCCTGTGAATACTGCGGCCCCCTTTTAGCTAGGATGTCTAAATACGCGTTCTGCAGTGAGGCTCTTCAGCTGTCCACTTGTATAGACTATTGAAATACTGTACTGGCACACATCTGACTGTTGACATTTTGTACCTTTTCTAAATCCAATGTTTCACAATAAAATCTTGTCAAAACATTAATCTGTCCTTCTAAAATCATTCATAAATTCGTATTTCATGTTAGTCCTTCACGGTATGTTAATAATTAAGACTGTGGCACAAAAAAGACAGAATTTAACGTTTGCATTTGATACTTAGATTTCTGGGAAGATTAGGTACCTTGGATTGTCTACAAATTGTTGCAAATTAGAATTTCAGATTAATTTCTTAAGAAAAGATTATGTTTTTCTACAGCAGGATCGTAATACATAGAAATCTGTTGTTGAGAAGAAGGAAAAAACTTCAGCTTAGGAAAAAAAAAAGCTTTAACTTGAATCTAGTGAAATTTAGTAGTCTTTATCAAGCTTTTTATGTTCTTAAAATGAGGAGGGAAGATCAGCACTTGTATTTAAAAGTACATGAATTTCTCTCTTGGTCAGTTACCTACAAGATTGCTCTTCCTTTACATACGTTGTGTAGAGGGAGGTGATTGAGACTGGAAGTGAAGCTGACAATTTCTGTGTCCATTTTCTTTGTTTAAGGAGAAGTCGGGCACCCATACACCGGGCTCTAAGTCACGGTAGCTCCTAGCGTTTAAAGTTTTTGTGCTGCAATTCATAGAGTTTTTTTGTATTTTTCTGACATCAGTTCTTCTTCCCAAAATCTAGCAGAATGGTTCTCATTTAAGAATTACAGTTCAGAACGGGGGAAAAAAGTCAAAACAAGAAAGTAAGAATCTGCAGCTTTCTGGTCAACACGATTATCTACAAGGGGGGGGAATATTTGGATTTCCGAGCCCTGCTCTTACAGCAGTGTGCATTTTATATTAGATATAATAATAAATAATACGCTATTATAATATTGAATTGTTCTTAGCCACATCTTAATACCAATTTGCAGTGGATTTGGTGAAGCCATTTATTTTTAAAGCTTGACAACAAAGCAAAGCCATGTGTGGTACCTAGTTTAGATGTAGTTTCCACGTAACCCATGCTAAACTTGTATAACTGGCTATGCAACAGATTGCCTCCCTAAAAGAGATTTGCATCATTAGAAGCAAATTTCTTTAAAGAAGTTTTGTTTAAAACTGATGTAGCCTGTATATAAACACTTAAACTGTTCTTGATGGTTTTCAGTAGCTTTAGAAGCTCTAAATCCACACTGATCTTTTTGAAAACACTTAAGTTTATGGTTGCAAGCTGTAATCTTAACAAACTTTTTTAAATGGAGTAAAAGCTGTTCATGTGATGTTTTGTGGCTTCAGATGAGTTGAAAATACTGCAACAGAAAATATGTTTTCTCATGTTATGTGCAATTCCTGTTGCTTTCCTCATGGAAAAGGTATTGATAAATAAAATGACATATGCTGAATCACACAGAAGTAGTAGGGGGAATGAGCCAAGGGGATTACTGGGGTAGAAGACAGATGTTTGACATGCTCCTGGGGAATGAAGCAGGGTGATACGGGCTAACGGAAAGAAACCTCTGAGCTGTGTTACTCATTCAAGTGATGTGCTGAATCACAAGGAAGTTTTCTTCAAGCCACAGATTATCTATGTATGCAAAAATGGCAATTCTTTAAGGTAAAACGCAGCGTTGTCTAAGGGAGGGTTTTGGGTTTGTTTTTCTTTTCATGATAGTACAAATTCAAGAAGTAAGCAGACTAAAGAGCTCGAAAATATAAAGATGTAAAATACATACTTATAAGAAGTTAATCATACTGTTTAGGCCTAGAAAAAAATAGGTAAAACTGCAACAGAGTGTTGTATACCTTTGCCACGGCTGGGTAATGGTAGAAGCTTCAACATATAACTCGAACCCATTTTGTCTGTCTGATCTTACACATTAGACAGAAGTCATCCTTGAACATAAACAGCAAATGAATCATTGATGTTTTCTCTTGCTTTAACCCAAACAGAAAGCAAGTCTGGATTTGCAGGTTTCCCCGTAAAAACTTTCATTTCAGTATGCTGGCACTGCTCTAACTGACCTTCTTACTCCGGGATTTCTTGTCTCTATTTCTCCTTCTGGTGGATAAAGGGAATTTTGCGTTTTGACTGAGTGGAGTTTAAGTACCAAGGATGCTGATTTGCTGAACAAGCCAGGTGAAAGTCAGGTGAAAGTAGGGATTTGTGTTTTTGTTTGTTTGTTTGGAGTGTAGATTTTCCTTCTGTTAAGGTTTTCTTACTTTTAGAGTGCCTATCTAAGTTCCTAAATTTGCAATTGGAAAAGAAGCTTTCCAACCTCTGAAGAATACTAACGGATGAAGGTAAACCTGCATCATCTGTGCATGTTGAAGGTTGGTTTTAGAGGCATGAGCAGAAGACTGCTTTTGTAGTGATAAGTTTTGATTACGGAAGGCTTGTGGACAAACAAAAAGTCAGTTGGACCAACAAAGAGGCCAGAGCTGCTTTGGGCCATGGTGATCGTACTGTGGGTTGGCTCACAAGAATTTGGTGCGTTCCTGCTCTGGCTTTTACAGGTATTAAAATTTGCAGCCTAAGCTGATTTTTTAGTTCCAGATGTAACCCCTCTTTCAGTAGTAGCTCATAGCAAATTATTTCAAACTGTATGCTGAAAAGCTGGAGATGTTTTCCCTTATTTGAATTAACAGATACGTGTTTTGCCTTATTTCAACAAACGATAAGTACATTCACAACTTGTCCTTCATCACGTATATCCATTCATGTCCTTTCCCTTTTAGGGAAATCTTGAGAGCGAGTTGTATTTACAAATGTTTCTTGAGAAACTTTTTAAACTTTCTTAGACGACTCTTTACATACTGCTGCACATTTTGCAGAATCGTGTGTTAATTTCCCCTCATATTTGTATGCTCAATATTCCACTGCATAAATGATACAATTATTTCCTGGAATGTGTTTGTCCAGTCATGGTCTGCTCTTGAAAATAGTATATGCCTATATTGATTAGAATTCAACTTACGAAAATTTACTATCAACTAAACACAAAAAATGTTTACTGCCAGAAAAATGTCTTTTTTCCAGGTAGAGATTATTCCGCTTGTTGGATGTGAAGGTAAAAGTGAGGCATTTTCTTTCACTGCTGAAAGTCTGATGTGTTAATCTAGCTGAGTGCGCTGAAGCAGTCTAATAGCTCTCCTACAACCTGGACAGTGCCATAGTTGCACAACACATTACCAAATGCAGCTGGGAACAGTAATTTCGGTAATTCCTTGGGGATCTGCAAGAAGTTGCTTGCTAGTGACTTGTCTGACTCAGGCTGTGCATCATTCATCAAAGATACCTTGGTGCAAGATGGCTTAATATCATACAACAATAACATCCACCAAAGGTTGTGAGTACTCGTTCTTACTCTTCCTGGAAAAGCATGAAGTCATCTTGGTTCAAAAATAAAATAAAATAAATTGCCTTGCAAGATTCAGCTGAAATTTAATTCCAGTGCTCCTGGGTTAAAGATCCTTCAATCTTTCCTCCTGTAATAACTCTGCTCCAGTTTCTTAGGGTGTGATGTCTTTTTCCTCGTGTTTTACATTAAAAGTAATTATATTTAAGGATTTCTATTTTAAAACAAACCCAACTTTGGATCTTGTTTATCTGACGGAAAGAAATTCCTTTCTTCCTACATTCTAAGTTTACTAACTGAAGCTAGAGCTCAATAGGAATGACTGCCTACATCAGATTAACCACTAGATGCTGCTTAAACCACACAGTTTCTCAGAAGAGTTCAGCTGTAAATGCTTTTTGCACACAATCTGGCACTCACAATGGATAGCTCTTCCAGTTCAAGTACAATGCTAATGCTAAAATGAGAATATCCTAACTACTGAAGTGGTTGTACTTTGGAAAATATATTAGAAAAACTGAAATACAGTTTGGAAAAATAAACATAGTGATATTCAGTATATTTAACATAGTTATATATATATGTATATATGATACTATATAGTGATTTCTCAGACTGATTTACCTTAAGAAAGGAGCACCCCTCTTTTGTAAGTCAGGAAGAATATGTTGAAGTCTTACTCCGTCAACATAGATGTGTGATAAATTCATAGCGTTAGTCAGCTGACTTAGCATCTGAACCATAGATTAATAATGTAAATGATTTACTCATACTGCAGGAAGCAATACAAAGGTGAAAAGAATATACTTTTTACTCGGAAAAATAAGGTTTAAAGCACACTGTTTTCCTCTTTCTTTGAGTCTGACACACGCTCCTGATACGCATTTTCCCCAGTTTGATTCAGTAGGTATGCGTATTTAAAATCTTGTAGCTTTCTAGTGAAAGAGAGAGGTCTGCTCATCTGCTCATCATTTAAAGGCAAGGTGTCTTGGGTTCACAAAGACCTATCTGTAGTAGAGAAAAACATGTTTTAATTTGTACACTTTATAGGCACTTTTGCATTGTAATTATATTTTCTACAAGCAGTAACGTCACATCTTAAGGAGGAAGATCAAGGGATCCGTGTCTGCAGATGACACAAAACTTGAAAGAGTGGCTGATGTGTCACAGGGTCCTGCTGCCATCCAGAGGGACCTCGAGAGGTGGGCTGACAAGAATCGCATGAAGTTCAGCAAGGGGAAGTGCAGAGTCCTGCCCCTGGGGAGGAACAACCCCAGGCACCAGGACGTGCTGGGGGCCACCCAGCTGGAAAGCAGCTCTGCAGAAATGGGCCTGGGGGTCCTGGTGGACATCAAGTTGAACGTGAGCCAGAAGTGCCTGAGCCCTGGCACAGGCTGCCCAGAGAGGTTGTGGAGTCTCCTCCTTGGAGATCTTCAGAAGCCACCTGGACATGGTGCTGGGCAGCCTGCTCTGGGTGTCCCTGCTTGGGCAGGGGTTGGACCAGGTGGACCCAGAGGTGCCTTCCAACCCCAACCATTCTGTGATTCTTCGATCTTGAAACTTAAGTGGGTAAACATATTTTCCTTCACTTGAACTATTAAAATACGTGACTCTGTTATGAAAAAAAAAAATGGCTAAGCAATGTTTTGATGTTTTCAGCTTTTTATTCACTGGGTTCAGTTTAATAGAAGTAAAAAAATAAAATTCACCTGTTAAGCAGTGTTACATAGTGAAATACTTTAACTGAAAGTAGATGATTGTTATGTAATCACCAAGATAATTTGCTGAGCTTGGAAAATAAATTGTTTTGCTTGAAGAAGCATTTCTGTAAGCTATTTTTGGAAACAAATTTTAAGTAAACAGAGCAGGGAGCTGTAACTTCCCATCTATTTGTTTCCTGTTAATCTGTTGCCAGCATGATATCATTCTTTTACAGCATGGCATAATTTCTTTTACGATCAGAATAAGTCTGTTTGAAAATAGGGAAGTACCAAAAAATGCTTATCTTGCTATCCAAAACCTTAAAGCCCTTTTCCATTATTTTTTATGGTTAGAAACAGAGTTCTAAATAAGTTTGATGTGAAGGTTGTGTGATGTTAAGACTACATATAGTTTTTGTGGTGTTTTCCCTTTATCCTAAGTCATATATCTTTTATTAAATATGTATGTTTTAAGTAGTGTCATATGTGAAATGTCAGTATGTAACATGACAGTGTATGCTCTTTGAACACCTTGGTTTTGACAACAGAGCATTTAGTATATATACCCTGTCTTTTTTTTTTTTTTTTAAAGTCCGAAGTACTGTATTTTTAGAGGAATTTGTATTTTTTGTTGTGTTTGATCTGGTTTTGTTTTTAGGTTGCTGTCTGATCAGGCCTCGTGTTAATTTAAACTTTGCTTATTCATCAAAATCACAGGTCATGCAATCAGAAAAGCAGTATTTTGGAACTGATGGATTTTGTTATGTGTTTTTAGTCTATGCATTTATTGTAATCTATATGTCTAGCCTATACATTCTATACATAAAAGAGCTAATTTGAAGCACAGAGTAATTCCTCACTTCTTTCTTCGTGGCGAATGTAATTTCCCTTTAGTTTGTTGTTTTGATATGAACAGATGCTTTTTTTTTTTCTCCCGAAAAAGTATCTTTGCAACAACACACAGAACATTACTTCTGAGTGAAAACACAAGGAAATAGAAATCACAGCAAAAATCAGATAACATCTTAATCCATTTATAACACTGTCATACTTTCCATTAAATCGAGTAAACTAGGTGATAGAGGAAAAAAAAATTAATCCAGATCATTTTGAAAAGCAGTAAATAGAAATTTTATGGTGATTCAGAGTGCACTCATAAACTTAGTTCTGCTGTCAAGATTGCTATCAGGCTGATAAACAAACATTTGATCTCATCAAAAAAAAAGAAAAAAAAAAGCATGTTTTACAAAACAGCAAAACAACATGTTTCCCATACTTGGACTATAGTTAGGAACATAGATGTTGATATATTATTTACTGAAATAGTATCAAAGCTTATAAAAACAGTAATTTATCTAGTCTAGAAATATCACTGTTACTTCAGTAGAAAGTGAAAGAGGTTTTGGGTAATTGATACAAAATAACCTCTTGGCAGATAAGTTTTCTTTTTAACCCATATTGAAAATTTTTCTGTACCCTACTTTGTTTCTTAAATCTTGTGCTGTAATTTTCAGCTTTATATTGTGAGGAAAAGGTCCACAAAAAGTCATCTACCTGGTCTTGTGCAAAGCATTTGACGCTGTCCTGCATGACATCCTTGTCTCTAAACTGGAGAGACATAGATGTAATGGATGGACCACTTGGTGGGTGAGGAATTGGCTGGATGGTGGCACTCAAAGAGTTGTGGTCAGCGGCTCAATGCCCAGGTGGAGATCAGTAGCGAGTGGTGCTCCTCAGGGCTCAGTATTGGGACTATTACTTAACATACTCGTCAGTGACATGGGCAGTGAAATTGAGTGCACCCTCAGCAGTTTGCCGATGACACCAAGCTGTGTGGTGGGGTCTACACGCTGCAGGGAAGCGATGCCATCCAGAGGGACCTGGGCAGGCCTGAGAGGTGGGCCTGTGCGAGCCTCATGAGGTTCAACAAGGCCAAGTGCAAGGTCCTGCAGCTGGGCTGGGGCAATCCCAAGCACGAATACAGGCTGGGCAGAGAATGGATTGAGAGCGGCATATTCAGAGATTCTCCTAGCGTTTTTTATTAAATTAAACAACTTAGTTTGTTGCTACTCAACACCAATGACTTTTTGCAGTAAGATTTGTTCTTCCAGAAGTAAATATGTTAGTCACTGTGCACATGAAAGAAAAAGGACCATCACCTCCTCAACATAAAATGCATTTCCATCTTCTTGACTTTTGTTCTAGTGCTATTTTTTTCTAACAGTAAAAATGCATGGGATTGGGTGCCAGAGCTAGTGAAAGAGCTGTTCTGGCTCCCTGTGAAGTGACTCTGCTCTCCAGTTCCTCATCTCCCCCACTGAGCTGACCGAGGTCATAGAGCCGTAGGATGATCCATCCCGTGTCCACCCGTGGTAGTTCCCGACAGCCACCGTGCGTTAGTGCATGATGGAGCATGAGAGAGGTGAGGGAGGGTGAATAGGGATCCTGCTGTAGTGATTGTAACAAGTTGGTGTCCCCATGCTTATTTGGTGGTGAGAATACGCTCTACAGCAGTGGTTCCCAATGTCAGATCTGGAGCCCCGTGGTCATCATTAAGTAGTTTGGAGCTCGTCTGTGAAAGCATGGTGCCTTTGCAATGTGTCCAGTTATACATCTGTTAGTGAGCGTTTGTAGTGGAGTGCACATAGTCTTCATGACTCACAGCAAAACACAGCTACAGAAAAATTGGAACTATTCCTTCAGAAAATGAGTTCCACTTTAAGCATGGAATAGGGTGTTGCTGGGCAGTAAGCCTGGGCTGGATTTTCTCTCTCAATCCTTTCGTCCCTGGAAAGGGTGTTAAAGGAAAGGGTGTTAAAAGGTGTACAGCTAACCTAACAACACTTACTGGGGTACAGTCAGAGGATGAAATGTGGGGGGGGGAACAAATATATGAAGCTCATTTGAGAAGGAAGGGGCAATCCAGGTGGTAGACCCCTGAAGCAGAGAGCAGACTGTTCAAGTTGTGTCTTTATTAGCTAGCTCGAGATCAAGCTGAGATATTTCAATGTCCAGTTCTACCAAAGGGGACTGACCGGGTCCAGCACATTCTTAAGGCCATTTGTGCTGCCCACGTGAGGAGGACAGTCAGTCTAGGCTTCCCATCAAGTTACCAGGTTCTTCTAGTCAGCAATGTAGAGTAAAACATGAACTCTCAAATTTGTCCTCTGCCTATTTTGCATCAGTGTGTACGTGTCCTAATTCCCTAACATAGGAAGTGTGAATACTCACAGAGTAACTTTTCCAAAAGAGGTCTCAGTTGGACTTATTTATTAAAGCAGAGTGCACATGTAAATTCTAGCCAGAATATGCTAATGTATATTATCTCCTGCATTCCTGCAGGAAATCCTTCTTTCTTTTCACTTATCCAGTCTTCTAAAACGCAATTGCACTCAACGATGCAATTTCCAGGCAGAGTTCTGTGCCCTGCTGACCATAAATTAAGGCTGCTGAACAGACCTTAAGGAAAAAAAAAGAAAAAGTATCTGAGTAGTTCTAATTTATGAATATATTGAGAATGTCTGGTTACCTGTCTTTACTTTCATCCAATGCAAAGCTATCTAACTACTACTGGAAACAGTAGCTTGGGTCCTAGCCATGCTTTCTCTTGTTTGTAGGCTTGTTTTCTTTTAAAATCAGGGAGGCTCTTTCCACTCAGCTGACCTCTGATCAGTCTGTAGATATCAGTAGGATTCTTCTCTGGTTTGAAACCTAAATGGGTGGAATAGGGAGTGGAGAGTGGTTTGGTTTTGAAGTTGTGGGGTTTTTTTTTTGGTGTTTTTCTTTTCAAACATCTCTTTTCCAAATACATCTGGTCATCCAGTGAAAGGTCTCTGTTCCCCCGCAGGGAGGGACTGGGATCTGTTGTCATTTCCAACAAGTAACACGTTAATGACAGGTCCCACTCAACATTTCCAAAACAGTCTCCTTGATAAGCCTCCTGCAGGACACCTCCCAAGTTAAGGTGCAAATGGGTGAGAACTGTAAGGGCTAATCTCTCAATGGACAGGCAGCAGCTTAGATAAAAGAGAAAAATACACACGTAAATCATATCTAAAAGAATTAGCGCACCTCTGATTAATATTTTACACTCAGCAGCAGTATTTATTAAGCCCAAACCAATCTCAGAGCTGTAGTGTAGCAAAAACCTGATAAGGTAACCCCAAATCGAGCAGGACAGGCTAGCCACTCTGGTGAATGTAGGTAAGAGATTTCATTTCCTGTATGCCCCAAGCGTACTGTCTCATCGTTAACTCATACTTTTGTTTTCAGTCGAGCTCTTACTGGATGTAAATTACTAAACTGTTTTCCACTTTGTGCCTTCCTCTTATCTCTGCAAATTCTCTATGATCACATTCTTAACTTCTTTTCAATAATAAAGAAAGAAGTGAGCAACCTTTTGTTGCTGATCTGCAGCTGCTGAGTGCGATGCTATGGTCCCAAATAACACAAATTCAGCATCACTGTATCAGCTAGTAGTCGAGCTTGTGTACTTTAGAGCATTTCTGCTTTCTGCTCTGGGATGCTAAACATCATATGTGTTTTGCAGTAGTAGCATATTTCCAGCCATCTGTAATTGCCTCCTACTTGCATATGCTTAGTCACTGCATACAAACATACACCTTCTGCTGAACTTTAGAATTATGCTCCCCTCTAGTAAAGCTCATTATGTTTTTAGCCGTATGGTATTCTACAAAGCCTCTTTTGACAACGTTAGAGCCAAGTAATCCAGATTTACCGCCAAGGAGGCCAGAGGAGATAATTTAACCAAACCATTATTGTAAGTACTTACTTTCTCATGTGATCTGGTGACATTTTGATAGAACTTTTGTTGTTGTCATCGGTTTTGCCAAGCAAATGAAAACATGCTAATACGAAAAAAGTAATGAATTTAATAGTGGTAGAGCCAAAATAACATCTTAAGAATACTCAAAAACAGTACAATTTAATAACAATTTTACTTGCCCCATATTTTTTATTATAGGTCTTATATTATCCTTCATGCTTTTGCCAGCTGAATACTTCTCAAAATCATGGGGTACTCAGAGGTGCATTTCTCTCTCCCCTCCAGCTACTGGCCTGTAACTCAATAGTTGTCTCTTGTTATCTCGTCTATGAGTCTGTTTTTTCCAAAGTGGATTTTTGGGGTGGGAGGTTTGCCTACCTCTGAAGTCTTGAGGTTCATGACTACCCAGATTTCTTCTGGTCATCATTTTTTGAGTTTATTGGCAAGTCTACTGTCTAAAGAAGTCTGCCTCCTCCTACCCCACCATTTGAGCATTTAGCCAGAACACAGCTCTATTTGGCAGTCCCTGTCAACTTAGGGAGAGGTTATTTGGGTCAGTGATCTCTGGGGTCTGGAAACCGAGGACGCGCACTGTCCTTGTTCTCCTCCCTCTGCAAATATCAGTCTGCAGGACATTGTGGAGTGGAGATAAATACCAGGTTAATGCACTCTGGGAGGCCTTTGTCTTCCAAGCAGATGGCTTCCTGGGATCTGGACCAACACTCACAAGTGGGTCGTTTCATCCTGAAGAGAGGAAAAATCTAACAATAATTAGTTGTATGTGGGGGAAGGAGAACATGTCTTGGAAACTTGACTCACTTATGGCCAAAAGAAGAATCCAGATACTGATATCAAAGATATTCTTTCCATGGTCACAGATATTTGAAAATTCCAGAATAGGGAAGTATGTGAGGCTGCACCCTGTCTTAAGGATTTAAGGATCCTTTCTCCCTTGGAGTTTGATAGCACAGGGGTTTTTAGAAAAACTCCTTTTCCTTAAATTTCCTAAATTCAATTCAAGAAAGACTTAAGCAAACTGGACATTGGCAAGTCCATGGGCCCTGATGTGATGCACCCATGAGTGCTGAGGGAGTTGGCAGATGCAATTGTGAGGCCACTCTGTCTTTGTTTGATCATCACAACTGGGAGAGATGCCTGAAGACCAGATGAAAGCAAACATCTCTCTTAACTTCAAGAAGGGCAAGAAGGAGGACCCAGGGAACTACAGGTTGGTCGGCCTCACCTGAATCCCTGGAAAGGTAATAAAACAGCTAATGCTGGAAAACATTTTGAGACACGTGAAGTGAAAGAAAACTGTGAGGAGTAGTCAGCACGAATTCACCGAGGGGAAGTCATGCCTGACCAACCTGATAAGCTTCTTTAATAAATGACCAGCCTGATGGATGAGGGGAAGGCAGTGATTGTCTATCTGGACAGCCTTCAGTAAGGCCTTGACACTGTCCCTCATAAGACCCTTGTAAAGAATATGTTGAAGTACGGTCTGGATGAGCAGACAGTGAGGTGGATCAAAAACTTTCCGATCAGACAGACCTAGAGGACAGTGGTCAGTGGCACAATGTCTAGTTGGAGTCCAGTAACAAGCAGGGTACCCCAGGGGTCAGTACTGGGTCCAGACCTCTTTAACATCTTCGTTAATGATCTGGATGATGGGATAGAGTGCACCCTGAGTAAATTCATGGGTGACATAAAACTGGGAGGAGTGGCTGATTCACCAGAGGGCCACGCTGCCCCCCAGAGGGACCTCAGCAGGCTGGAGAGGTGGGCTGACAAGAATCTCATGAAGTTCGACAAATACAAAGTCCTGCACCTGGGCAGGAACAGCCCCAGGCACCAGGACGTGCTAGGAGCCACCCAGCTGGGAAGAAGCTCTGCAGAAAAGAACCTGGGGGTTCTGGTGGACACCAAGTTGGACTTGAGTCAGTCAGCAATGTGCCCTTGCTGCTAAGAAAGCTAAGAAGTATTCTTGGCTGCATTGGGCTACTATTGCCAGAAGGCTGAGAGAGGTGATCCTTCTTGCCTACTCAGCATTGGTGAGGCTGAACCTGGAGTCTTGTGTCCAGTTCTGGGCTCCCCAGTGTGAGAGAAATGTGTACATACTGGAGAGAGTCCAACATAGAGCAATAAAGAGGATGAAGGGACTGGAGCACCTCTCCTGTGAGCAGAGGCTGAGAGAGCTGGGACTGAGAAAGATGAGCCTGGAGAAGAGGAGGCTCAGGGGGAATTTCATCAGTGTCTATAAATACCTGAAGGGAGGGTGCAAAGAAGAAAGAGACAGGCTCTTTTCAGTGATGCTGAATGTCAAGACAAAGGCAATGGGCACAAGGTGGAACACAAGCGGTTCTGTCTGAACATCAGGAAGCACTGGCACAGGTTACCCAGAGAGGTTGTGGAGTCTGCCTCCTTGGAGATTAAAAAAACATCTGGACATGGCCCTGGGCAACTTTCTTTGGGTGTCTGACCTCCAGAGGTCCCTTCCAACCTCAACTATTCTGTGATGTTCTTCCAATCTATGCCATTTTATAGAGGTCTAAGAAAATCCTTTGGAAATGTGTCTAGTCAAACTGTTATTGGCGTTTCAGTCTATGCTGCTGCATAAGCTCCTCCAGTCAATCCCATTCCTGTAGGGTTGAACTCTGGAGGACTGATGTGTCAGCTACACAGGTAGAGCAGCTATCCTGGGGTGTCCTGAGAGAACTGAATAAAGCCATTGTGTAATCTTACCCTTCTTTCACACTTCTGGCCAAAGAAAATGAAATAATGAGCTCTGCAAACACTTATGCCAAATAGTGCAAAGGATTTAGTAGCTTGATTAAGGATTTGTGGTACCTGCTCATGAAAATGAGGAAATCATCTCTTACTGCTCACTGCTCCTGTTTGATCTGAGTCCTGGCTTTGTGAGAGAGTTTCAGCATATTGCTAATATCCAAAAAGAGTTGGCAGGCTTATTCTGGAGCACTGTACAGACTTCTAGAGGAGGGATATAGCTGTGCTACATCCTGTATGTTGAATTAAATTCTGTGGGAAAAAAAAATAAAAAATTAAATGTTACTCCCTATCAAAATTACAACCAGTTCATAAGAGAGTATTTTAGAAGCTGTTTCATGCAACAAAATGTTTTATCAGGCAGAAATATGTGGTCCTGATGCTCAGAGGCAAAGCAGCTGTGCAGTTCTGTGGCTGGTGGGCCCAGCTGGCTGCACCCCGGTGCCCGAGCTGGTGCCTGCACAAGGGGACCTGTGAGCACGGCACAAGGGGAAGACACGCTCAGCCTCTCCATCAGCACCGCGAGCCTACATCTGTTCATGCTTTTGATGAAACCATGCTCACAAGCTCACCCTCTTTGCTTCAGTTCTCGATCCAGGCATATGGGGATAATAGCTCAGGTCTATAAAAATACATTAAGTAAAGTGAGATGGTCGAACACCAAAGTAATGGGGAGTGCAGAAGTACTTTAATGGATAAATAGAGAAGGTTGTAGTTAAGATCTAGATTTTATGTTGTTGTTTATGTGGAGTGTTGTCACTGTGTTGTGATTTGATTAAAATACAAGCCTTTCAGAAAGAACAAGAACAAAACACATTGTCTCTGCACTGAGATTGTAGAAATAATTCTTAAGATGATGAAGAATAAGCAGTCTTTATAAGGCAACATTATAATCAGCTAGTTAAAATAATGAGCTGTTTGGAGAAATTATCAAGGGATAAAGCAATTCTAAGGGAATAAGAGGCATTACGGGAAGAATAAATGCCATGCAAGACAACACCAGGAGTTCTTAGTTATCCTTTTCTAGGTTTGTATTTATAAATTGCACCACTATTTACTTTGTCTATGGCCACACAGTTTTCTATTTGTTTTCACATAGTAAGACCAGGAAAGCGTATGGATAAGGTAAAGAGAATAGAAGATGTTGGAAAAGATCAGTAAATACAGTTACTTTAGTAAAACACGGGTCCCTAGATTTGATAGGTATGTGGACTGAGAAGCATAGGAAGGAAAACAAAATAGATCTCAGTAAACATGTGATATTGCTCTCTCTTCATTATAATGGGGAAAAACATTCAAAAAAAGCATGAGGCAGATCTATAACTTTGACATTTAACATCTGCAATGTGCAATGTTTCGAAGACAAGAAAAAAAAAGATTTTCAAAGCTCAGATTAAATCAGATGAGTGTGCTGATTAGTCTTAATTGCTGCTCATAAAGGTAGGAAATTAGAGGGGATTTAAGACATTTTTATTACTTTAAAACCTAGCCGAGCTACTTGCTGGATGCTAGATATTTAGACATATACCGAGTCTTCGATGTATTACAATTAAGATAATGGAAGGAAGATTTGAGCTTGACACTGCAATAGTTTTAGGAAAGTAGACTGCTTTTCTGGTTTCTCTGCTAACCTTCTCTGGACTTCACCTCTCCTTTTAGGTTCCCTTCTTTAAATGGAATTCAGGTTACTTTCTCCTATGCTCCCTTTATCTTCCTTGTGCATTTTGACTGGAGATGCTCACACTTCTTTCATGTTCTTTGCCTTTCTGTTTGCTCCTATTCATTTTGCAGACGAGGATGATGCCTGTCCCCCCTTCCCCTGCAAAGGTCAGATCTGCACGTGTACAAGATCCTCCCTGTTCTTAATATCTATGTATGCATAAATGTTGGTATCACCTGGAATTTGTCACCCTCTGTTGGTGATATAAGAATAATTCAGGAATCTTGCTTATGTCCTGCTGGAGAAGGGTATGCCCACTTCCATTTCAAGGAAGACACACTTTCTTTGTGCCAGTCCTTTGTGGTCTTGTTGAATTGCCTGGTGTGTAAGCTTCATTTGCCTATCACTGTTGCACAACTGAACGGCTGTCATCCTTGATCTCCTGATTCCAAAGCACTGGCATTATTTAAGTTAATACAACTGTATGTTAAAAGGGGGTTAGCTGTGCCTTTGTGTCTTACAATGGTACATCATAAGAAGATGTAGAAGGCTGATAACAGGGTGAGAAGAAAATGGAGGCACCAGCTGGTTCATCTCATAACTTTTCTTCCCCTGAAAGGGCTTATCGATTGCTTCTATCCTTTGCACCATTTCTTACCATTCTCTGCAAAGCAGTTGCTTGATACATCTTCGCACATACAAGTGTGCAGAGTTGCTTCTTGGATATTAATGTTTTGAGCCTATGCTATCATCTTACATTATCTGTATCTACTCCAACAGTATTAATGGCTCATAGTTTCCATCATTTCAGTGACTACTCTTGGGACATTTATGTCTGAGATAAGCCAAGGATTTGTGTGTTTCCATGCCTCCTGGGCACTTGAAGCTCTTATATACAATCTAGAAAATTGAATGTTATTTTCATTTTCAGAGACTGAGATAAAAGAGAAAATAAACTGAAACCCACCAAAATATGCATGAAACCTCTGGCCCAGAAACTTATTAGAAAAATTCATAACAGCTCTTGACAATCTTGGCCCTGTTTTTCTTGCCCCCAATATATTCTTTCTCCTTGTAGTCATTAGGGTAAGCACAGTATGCTAAATTCAGCCCTTCAAGAAGAGCCATCGTAAGGCTTTTGCATTATTTATGTCCCACTTGAGTCTTCAGATTCGGCCTTTTCTACAGAGGTGAATTTTACCCAGTGAGAGCTAGTGTTTTGTCTCACTGTGTAGCCATCAGCCTCTCATACAGCCAGGTCCCTGTAACAATATTTATAAGCTCTTTCACATCTACCCTTTCAAATAACATAATAGTTTGTTCTCCTGGGTTGTTGTTCCCCCTGCTTGATTAGCTGTATACTGCTGAATAAATTGCCTTAGACATTTCAATGCCTCAGACACTTCGTACAACTGGCAATTATGCTGCTTGGCCTTTCAAGAGTGTTAAGCCTTGTCCAGATGTTGCTGTCTTGCCTGGTAAGCATTACTGCTTTGGCCTCTCGGTCGTTTGCTGTTCAGTTTTGGCAAAGGCAAGGCTCAAGCTTTTGTCCTTCCTTTTCACTTTGAATGGTTCTCTGAAAGTTTCTAATTCACATTCGATACAGAGCTCAACTTTTCCCTCATATCTTATAATTGGTTTTAATCCTATTAACGTGTATGGAAGCTTACAGCAGTTTCTATTGCAGGACTTTGAGTCATCCATGCTTTTTCCAGTATTTAGTTTATTGTTCTTTTTTGTTTCCTGTTTTTCTTGAACTTGAAATCTGATCTTAAATTTTCCAAAATCTTTTCATCTCTAAGATAATAGATTTTGCAATTAGTCATTAAATTACTAGCATAATGCGCTTACTGGAACTGTCTGGAAATTGTTTTGCCATTTGAGTATTTTGCTCGTTAAGTATCTGAAAAGGTATCATATGCTGATCTCATTTATACTTGCCTAAATCCAGAAAGACTATGCTGAAAGCAGAGGAGACACCTTCCTGTTAAGTTCATGTGTTTAGGATAAGAATCTGGGTCCACCTTATTTTTACTTTAGTCTTCATTTTGTGGAGTGGAAGAATTCACTTCCCTATGCAACGATGTTTAATAAGTTATGCATCCCAAAACAGAAAACGCATTTTAACAAAAGCAAATAGCTCTTGCTATTAAACTTTTTAGAAGCGATAATTTGTCTCAAATTCATTTATTTATCATAACACATCTCTGCCAAGGGAGCCATAATAGCAGAAACTTTGTTACTGAAAAAATAGCACGATGAGATGCTGATATTTACTTAGCACTTTGTTTGCATGTAATAAACAGTTGTCTTCCACTACAAACCTGCACACCCTGAGCTTTGTTTGGAAGAAGATACATTTCTTTCCTAGGAAAAATACACTGAAAATAAAAACACAGCCAATTTCTTTCTTTTTGCAGCTCCCTATCAGAAAGTGCAGAAGAATATTCCCACCTGTTCCTTGTCACTCCGTAATCCTGACTCTTCAAGGTTCATGAAACTACAGTCCTAGTAGTAGCTTCAGATGTCTGTGCCTATTTTTTGTATGGAATATACTGCAAAAATGTTTTGTTAACAGCATTTCTGGCTAGGCTGGTAGTCTAAAGAATCAGCTTCAAACAATGGGTTGAATATCACAATTTAACAATGCACACATGTATGGAAACAGAGCAAAATGCTTATCCACAGATGTTCACAAATGTGTAGAGATGACACCCAGTACATTACATGAGCTGTGGGGTGAACTAGAGACAGATTTCTCTCATTCACTGATAGTATAACAGTGTATGTATGTCAAACCATACATACAGCAGGTTAAATCAGAAGCGTTACGTATGGTTAGTTATTCTTAGTTGCTAACTATTTCATCCTCTATCACTTAAAGCTTCTCAGTCTTCCAGTGTTGTCCTTCTGCTTTATACATGCCTCAAATCTTCTCTCTGCAAAAGTCCCCTCCAGTTTGCCAGTGGCATCAACTTTGATGTGTCATTTGTCATCATCTTCCAAATATCACCTTCGCCTTGCCCTACACTCTTCCTATCCACGTGGCCCCTGCCTGTTTTTCAAGGATGTTCCTCAATGCTTATGGGCTGATAATGACAAGGGTGTAGGTAAGCCATGACTGGTAAAATAATTTTATTTTTTATTTAAATTCACACTTCATTATGTCACTAAGACCGTGCATTATCTGGAGCAGAGGCAGTCATCATGTAATTTCACGTTTGCTTTTCCTTTTCTCAGCCCTGCACTTCCTTGTCTGTCTGTCTGCACTTTTAAGTGTGCCAGATCTCTAGAAGCAGCCGCAGTGCAGCACACAGGTTCCAGTCTAGCAAAGTACTTGACCATATGACTAACTTAAAGCATCTATTAAGACATATGCTTATGTGCTTTGATGAATGCTTTGCCAAGCAACTCCTGTGTCTTGCTGGGAAAAAAATATAACGATAACATGCCAAGAATTTGAAATGACTATGAGACAGTCATTAATGTACACGCCGACATGGAATATTTGCTTTTCCAAATAGGCTTTCACTATGCATTCTCCTTTGTGCGTGGAATTTCAGAGCAAGGATTGAGTTATTTAACTGATGAATAGCTATGCAGCTTAGTTATGCTAGCTAATAATCATATGAAAGATCTCTTTATTATTGCAAGGGGATAGACTGGAGGGAGAAGAAAAAATCAAATATGGAGCAATAATGTAGTGAGTGAGATAACTTTTCCTCTTTAATGGCCATCAGTACACCCAGTGGAGTTATGCCAGTGCCAAACCACTGTAACTGAGGAGAATCCAAGTAACATTATTTAGAAGGTTGCAGTCCAAGGTGGATTAAGGTGCAGATGTTGTTCCAGCAATGATTGTTGCTCAGGATGCCAGTATTTCAGCAAGAAGAAAGCCTGTGAGACTGCAGAGAAAGAGAGAAATGAAGTTTAGCTACTCATTTACAGAGGCAAAGAAACTGAGATAAGGTTACCTTTTTTCCCCTCTATCTGCGTTGCCTCTGGGGTTGTGTTATGGGACTGTGGTGCTCTCTGACAGCTGCTGCTGGTGATGTGCTACGTCCTGACTTCAGCCCGGCTCCTGGTATGTTCACTCCTGTGTGAGAAGACTTGGCGGTGCTTCCTCCCTTGCTCCGTGAATCAGCCGCAGAACAAAGCTATGATAATGAATGGGTCTCTAATTGCTTTCAGTCTGGACCGGTTGAAACTTGCTACCGTCGTGGGACAGAGGAGATGCAAGAATTAATTGTGGCCCTGTGAGGAATCTTGTGCCATGGCTACTCCCAGGACTACTCCCGACTCGGAGCAGCCTAGGCTAAATATTTTGCCCCCTGCAGAGACATGTGGTTGTTTCCATCCATTGCTGATCTTCTCTCCAACAACAACACTCTAATGAGTGGCATATGCAAAATGCTCATCCTAAGATTACATTCTCCCCAGCAAGAAATTAACAGAAGGCTAGTAGTGTAGTGGCACTGAGAATATTCCGCTCCACTAGAACAATAGATCGAAAGGAGGTTACTGTGAGCACACAAACTGAGGTGAGAAAATGCAAACCTTAAATGGAGGAGGAAAAAGAATAAAATGTGGCATCACGACAGAGTTAGGCTCCAATTCCCAGTAGCTAATTTTTCAGGAAGAATTTTCCATGGTGGTGGTTACGTGGTGGTGGTTACCTGGTTGTTTAAATGTAAGGAAAAATTCCTTATTTCCTCACCTATGAGGGTGGTGAGGCCCTGGCACAGGTTGCCCAGAGAAGCTGTGGATGCCCCGTCCCTGGAGGTGTTCAAGGCCAGGCTGGATGGGGCTTTGGGCAACCTGGTCTGGTGGGAGGTGTCCCTGCCCATGGCAGGGGGGTGGAATTAGATGGTCTTTACGGTCCCTTTCAACCCAAGCCATTCAATGGCTTTATTCTACCTAGAGCCATAGGTAGTGGCTGGATGGTAGCGGTGGCAGTACTTGGTAAGCAATTCCTGAAAGGCAATGCAATGAGTCTCTTGGTGTTATGAGTACCTGTAGACCCTAAAGAGAATCTGTGGGCAAAAAGTAAACCACTGAATTTCTGTATTATGTTACCTAGAATGCATCACTTTCCCCTAAAGTTCTTTAAATCACATTTTTGTAGAAAATGAGAGTGAGCTTGTTCTCCTGCACTTAAGTAGGTGTATTTACCAAGTCTTTTTAAAAACTCAGAACAAGAGCACTGTACTTTCTGGGGCTCTCTTTTTGCATTCAGCTACATAGTTTTTTCTCACAACAAACTCCCTTTCTTTCTCAATTTGTCTGCTTGCACTATAGGTTAATATTTTATTTCAGAGATGCTAAACACCCACCAGTACCCCACCGAAAACATTTTTCACTGCACCTGAGTGCAGTGAAGTTGGAAGTCTTCAATTTTCATGTCACACTAAGTACCCATTAGCACTGAGTGGAGTCCATACTGTTAAGTGATGCCTTCACAGACATGTCTACACTGCCTGTCATTTGGTTTGATCAGTGGTGTGTTCTCAAGTCCCAACAATTCCTGTACACCCTCTACTTCAGCATTTGCAGGATCAAGGAGAATATTTTCACTCTTATATTACAAAAGTTGACTGCAGTAAGAGGAGGGAGCAATTTTCCCCCTTTTCTTGTTGACGGGTGATGGTTTGGTACAGTGTTTCAGCGTGGGTATTTTGCTGTATGTCAGCTGCCTGGTTTTGCTTGTTTTGCTAATTGCTGAAGATGTGATTTGGGATCACGAGTTTTCTCCTACACCAGATTGACAATATCTGGGAGGAGGAAAGTTGCTTTCCTCTACAATACGGGACATGGTTCACTTTGAAAGGCTGCCCAGATTTTCATATAACTAGTCTCCTTCTTTTGTAAAGGATGACCTAGAGCATTGGCCATGTCATTTGTTTCTCCCCCTGTCTCCCTATGGACAATGTATTGACTTCTTCTGGTTTTCCACTAGGACTGATGTCCATTAGAAGTGCAGGAAGACAGCAGCCTTGCACACTTGGCACAATCTCTTCAGTACCTGAGGCTCACCTGGAAAACCTGAGTGAACAAAAAAAGGTTTCCTAGGAAGGAGATTTCTGAAGGAGAAAGGTGAAGCTTTGGAGTTATGCCTTTCCTGAAAAACAGTCTTGCCTGGTGATAACTGTGGAATGAGAGAACAGTGAGAGAAGGATCTTTATTTCCCTCTTTCATAACAGAACACTTAGGCACAAAACCCCATAATTTCCAAATGAGTCATTAGAAAAGGGTAGGTTTCAAAGGAACCACCGTGAAGTTTGCAGCAGGTGAAACCAGCCAAAAAATGAGATAAGGGTGAGGCATTTCGTGTTCATAGCTCAGTCAGCAACTTCATTCCAGTCAGCTCATGCACATATTGCGTTCATGTGGGAGACCATAAAACATGGTGGGTTTTTATGGAATGAAAAAACAAGAGTCTTCAGAACTACACATGGACTCTAAGCCTCTCAGTTCATCATTTAATCTTGCCTTCAAAGATATTTCTTCTTAAAAGCCTTCAGTTGTTAACTGGATTAGCCAAAATATACACTGCAAGTCTGCACAAATTTAAGCAAAAAATAATCGGCTTTCTTTTTTATCAGTTTAGGTCACAAACTGAATGTGAAGAAGTGCAGCAGATCCTTCATCCTTGTGTTTTTGCATCAGAATTAGATATGTCCTTAAAAGAAATTATCTAAATACTCCAGTGAAGATTTATATGATAATACATAGATAAAGCTCTTTGCCATGTGCTAGTCTGCAGCTCAGACTTGGTGGCTTTACTTTGCCTTTTAAAACCTGTATTCTGTACAGAAGGGTAAGACTTCTCTTTTTTCTACAGCAGGGTAAGATTTCTCAGCATGCCTTGAATTGTCAAGCTACGTGAGACTTGATCCAAAGGTCATTGAAATCAGCATGAGCAGTGTCAATACCTTCAGAGTGCTAAGCAAGAGGCCCTTAAAGTATATGGTTCTCAGGCTAGTTCATCTTCTGTGTCTTTATAGAGAAAAAAGCACGATGAGCTGCAAGGAATATGACTTTTCCTAGCCGTGGTACAAGCTACACGAGTGCCTTGAGGAAGTCACAGCCTCAGCACCTACCTGTGAAAAGGAGCAAGGGCTCTGGGAAGGGCTGCAGAGCCCTCTGCAAGGGGCCAATTCAACCTGTTGATCCCACCCCAAATCCACTGTGTTTTGCTGGGTTGGTCCTCAACTAGTTTGCTGAACTGAATTAGCTCATAGAGGGTTTGCATGAATGCTCACAAGAAAGAGATGGGTCTGTATGGTTATGTGCCTGAGCTTTTGGTGTGTATCAGTCTACCCTCAGAGATGGGAGAAAGCACTCGTGCTTGAAGCTTCTCTTTTTCTTCCTGTATTGATGAGTCTAATATAAGCTCTTACCTCTTCCTATAAACTTGCTTGCTTTATCCTTAGACCATCACAGCTCCAATATTACTGTTCAATAATGCATACAGCGATCCCTTTAGTCATTAAAGGAAATCCCCAGGAGACATCCTGGGTTGAACAACCTCTGTGAAGACCTTCGCAAAGGCTAGTTATTACGTGGAGTGGACAATAAAGGGAAATGAGGTTTACGTTTGCTTATCCAAAAGGCCAGAGAGAGTTCATAGATTATTCTTTGCACAGATAAGCTAGACCTAATGTAAACACTCCTCACTGGAAAGTATCTGCTGTTTGTTTTCCTAACTTTAACCATGTGGCTAGCACAAGCAGAATAAATGAAATAAAAGACAGGCACTTCAATAATAAAAAAACAGTGTCTTTGAAAACTCATGTTACTGGCCCCTGAAAAAAACTTAAAATGATCTTTGCTACTCGCTGCATGAAACACATGCTGATGTGGCTACAAAGCTTTCTTGTACAAAAAAGTTGCTAGGATTTCAAACCCATGCCATCAGATATCCTTCATCATTACATTAGAGCAGAGTGGTCTGCTCATTTTACTTAAACAAACCACTGATCCGATACCCTTTATTTGGGCAACTGATGTTATGTCAGGTTTGCAATGAAATTAATGGGATATTTGTCCAAGTGAGGGCTGGAGGATTATAAGGGAAGGTTCTAAAGCTTTCCAATTCTTCTATAGAAAACTCCAAACAAAATCCTTGGATGAATATAAATTAGTTTAGTATGGCTTTTAAAAATCTCACCCACTACCCATCTGTATCTTCAGGTTCATAAATATTTGAGGAAAAAAAAAAACTTATCTGCCAAAGCTGTTTACAGATTATTTCAAAACAACCTGTGATTAATTTGTTTGCTCTTCACTGCCTTTTTCAAATGTGACTAAACTTAACAATTTATCTCATCGAAGTCTCCACTCTCCATAGTAAGTTGTCCTACTGTGCCTGGATATTTCAGAGCTAACCAAACAAGCACAGCTTTACAATGACTCCTTTTTGATAAAACTTTCCACTCAGATGAATAATACTTTTTTTTTTTTTTTTTCTCTTTTTACATGAAAAAATCCCAGTGTGTTGTAGAAGAGTTGGAAACATGGGGTTTGGTCAGGGAAAGGAGGACTGGCCCCAGAATCAAAACAGAAGACCTGCCTGTTCGAGCTGGTCCAACGCCACGATGTAGTGATGTTTGTGATAGCTTCAGTTCCTATGGCAACGTGACAGCATGATTTACTGCAATAACAGAGGGAGCGAATGTGAAGCTTTTGTTTAACTTCAATGCCATGAGCTCTGTGTTGATACCGGAGGGGGGGGGGAAGTTCTTGACTTCTAGTAAAGCACATTACTAATGTGTCTTACATATAAAGACAAGTCAATAAAGGAGATTGTGGTGTTCAAATTTCCCTTGCTTGCTCATGGAGCTTGCATGCACGTGCATACCGTGAGTTTGGCTTCCCTATGATGCAGCCTGCAATACCTGTCCGTGATGGAGAGCTCAGGAGAGCAGCACAGCTGAGGGCACCGAAGAGGCAGTGGTGGAGCTGCTGGCTTAGGCTGCCTTCTGTGCTAGGTCTTCTGGCTGGCGGCACTGCAGTTGGAAGGCTAGGTGAGTTACTGGGCTAGGATGGCTGGGGACATCCATTTCTGGGATATTTCAGTAAGGAAGGATAAAGGTATGGCATCAGCAAGCTGAACAGGTAGGTCTGCTGGAGTCTGTGAAGGCTGCAGGGTCCTGCTGAGGAATGATGGTGTTTGTCACTGATGCTAGGAAAAGAGCATAGGTTTCAGAGAGGATCCATGTTTATCATGGGATTTCCCAAGTTTTGGAGGGCTAAGGTGGAGCTTGTGCTGGTAAACAAAAACTGCTTATAGTTGTATGAACTGCTTATAGTAGTGACTGAGGTCTGGTTCTTTCTACTGGGTTAGGGTGAAAGTTTGGGACAAAGAGGCAAAAAAAGTATGTTTACTACCTGCTCCTACAATATCCACAAGGAAAAAATAGAGGCTGGTAGGTTTGGAAGCTAATTAAGATCGACTGTAATGAAAACTGGAGCTGACACAGGGAGAAAAGGAGAGGATCTGGGACAGAATGGGGCTCCATATTCAGCTTTATCTAATTAAAGGCTGGTGTCAGGCACTGAAACCATCCTTTGTTTAACTGTGGGTAGATGTGTCTGGCTAGGATTAGGTGACAGGGGCTGGGCAACTTGACTCTGCTATCACCTTATTTTGAATGTCTTTTTCTGTCTTTCCCTTGCTGATGTGCCAAGCCATGAGCATGAAGGAGTGGGATCATCCAGGACAAACCCAACAGGGAACTTAAATCCCCCCAAATAATTCTGGTTCTGCCACTGGCTGCCCATGTGTGTGGCTCTGTGGGGGCTGCTCAACACCAAAAACAGACCAAGAAAGATTTCAGTTTCCAACAGTGCATCCTCGCCTGAAGTTTTTGCCTTACTTGTTTCGTGACACTCTCCCATCTGAGAAAGCAGGATAATCCTGGGTCCTCTGTGCCATGGCAGTGCCTGGCTTGGGTGCCAGGCATGGCAAGGCCTCCAAAGAACCTCCTCTATTCCTTCTGTGTCTTACGTTCATCTATCACTGTTGGCTACCGAGCTCTTCCAAGGACAGAAAGCTCAACTAGATAGCTCCCATCTACTCCACTAAGACTCTTCGAGAATGTCATTATGACTTTGTAAAGCACCATCTGATGCCAACCAGCAGTGAGTGGCTGGGGACCCTACCAGCAAGTTCCCTAATCTTTGGTCTGAGCTCACTCCTGAACCCTGCCATGCAGCTCCACTCCTCTAAATGGAGGCGCTGCTGCTCTGAAGCAGTGCTGGTGAGATACATATCAGCCCTTGCTGTCCTTTGTAAAATATATCTTATGTCATATAATGATATTTTTTTCCCCCATGTAAATAGCACAATATCATACATCAGCAGTAAATACCATTGTTGAAATGGCACAAAGCTTTGGGGATAATTATAGGAAAGATCTTGCCCATTTGCTTTCCTTATACCTTGCAATTATAGACGGGTGTTTGTTTATTCTTTGTTTAATCTGCACCAGTTCTTATTCAGTAAGATCCTTCTGTAGTGTGTGCTGCTGGAGTGCATTTGTAAAACCAAATGAGCAAAGAGGACACAGATGTTGCTCTGCATTCTCTTTTTAGCCATACAAATTATAAACAATGTCTCTTTATATTAAGATACACTTTTCTGTCCCATATTGGTTTTAGAGCTGATTCTTTCAGTATGTTTTCTGTTTATAGCAGCCGGTTCTTGTTTAAATATCCCCACTACTGTAATGCATGTGAAGCAGTATTGCTATCACATTGACTGTGCATACCTGAAATCCATCTGTATATTACTGAACTGATGTAAGGACAAAAGAATTAATAACATGGTAGAGAGCCACATGGATAATGCATCTCTTGCTGAAGTCTACACTGACAAGTCAACGAGTGTACCTCGGTTCGTGTGTAACGAGGTAACAGGTAGCAGCTCCCAGAGCAAAAGTTCCTTCATCACCAGTACCTGGTCCAAGCACGTTAACAAGGAGTCCAACAGGTGATGATGGTGGAGGCTGAGTTATCTTTCATCAAGATGTCTTTTTGAAAAAAAACAAACAAACAAAAAAACACAACTTTCTACTGGAAAACACTGCATCCAAGGAGTCTAATGCAGAATATTTCATAGCATAGATTTTCCTTTTTTTCTGTCCAAAGTCAAAAGAAATTGTCCATGTTTCTGGCATTGCTTTCTTTTCATAACTGTGATGTTGAAGGCATTCAGACTTTTGTCAAATGTTGATTTGATTGACTTGTTATTAATCTGCTCATAAAAAGATGTACTTAAGGTGAGTGTCCTTTTTTTCCCCCCAAATCAATAACTAGGTCATATGGTTTTTAGTTTGATACATGCCCACACCAAAATACATTTTCAAAACCAAGTGCGTTAACATCACTGCTCTCAGATTCTGAGTAAACAGCAACAGATAACAGCAAAACAATGTGTGCATGTCAAGGGAAGGAGTGTTATAATTGCCCCAAACTGGAAGAAGTTTTTCATGAAACTGCGAACAGCTGTTATTAGGAGTCACTCTGAGCAGAAGAATGCACCTCCTGATGTTTCTGCTCATTCGAGACATTGCTGTGCCACATGTTGTCCATCATGCTGAATGCTTTTCCTATGGGCTGGGTAGCTAATAAGACAGAGCAAGCTTTATGTTGAACAGTAAGATGCCTTGACTCAGCATGTCATATGTAATAAAAAACTGTGGACTTGTGTGGCGAAAATGAATTCAGGATACTACAGATCTGCTGACAAAAAATTTTCTCCAGCAGTGAGCATCGTATGAAAAAATGAAATAGTACTACTCGATCGTATTTTTTTTGTTTGTTTTAGTTTTGGTAACAGGATACTATCTGGGGCTATGACTTGCTCTTCAGCAGGACTTGACCTGGATTTTAAAGATTTTTCAGAATCGCATTGCTGTTTGGGTTTTTAATTATAATTGAACATGTTGCTGCAACTGCTGGCATCATCTGGAACTTTATTAAACTAGAAACTTGGACAAGGTAGGGTATCGGTCTGTGAGGGATCTTAAAATTAGAAGTCCTGTCTTGTATTTGGGAAACTAAAGAGATTGTTTGAGAATGGCCCTATCCAAGGTAAAGAATAATCTAGTTTATGAACTGTGGTGGATTTATGTGTATTAACTCACCACTTAGCTTCAGTGTTGAAACCAATGCAACTGAAAAATAAGCAACTGTGAAGCATCTAAGAGAAAGTTTCACTTTTACCTCTCCACTTGTAACTAGCATACCTGCACTGTGAAGTTTGAGAACACATGCTTTGAAGAAGATCATACAAGCTTTCCACTTGACTATTCAAAGCATGAGACTATTTTCCCTGTGTGCCCCTCAATTTCTCGCTCACTAAGTTTGGCAAGGTGAAGCAGTCCCAGACCTAAGGCAGCCATTTTGCAACCAACAGCTGCTTCTCCCTAGCCCAGCTGGCAATCACCCTCACCTCTACTTTCTCCTTTTTACTTCTGACATGTTTTCTCTCATTATATCTTCTGAAAACACTTTGCCATTGAATGGCGGTCCTTTCAGACTGCGTTGGAGCTGAGCTCTGGTGAAAGGTCGGACCATTTCCCGTCATCCTCTCTTACATGCAGCCTTCCTTCAAAACAGCCCTCAAAAATAATCCAAATGCATGCAAGAAATCCACAGCTGGCTTATATGAAGAATCATTCATTAAGTGTGCACGGAAGAGTTTATATAGCTCTCTTCGTAAAGCGGAGAACAGGAGCTGGATGGATTCCAGTTGGTGCCTTGTGCATCTTGTCTTGGCTTAGTCGAGTCCTTCCCCTTCAGCCTCAGCCCGTCCCTCCTTTTCTTCTACTTCATCTCAAACTGTCAGCCCAACTCTTCTTCCTGTTTGCTGTTGTGTAATCGCTTTGCTTTTGCTGTCAACCTCAGGGTGAGATGAACTGTGCTTCAGAAGTGCCTATCATCATGCATTAACCGAAAAGGAAGCTGAAATGACTAACTCGCATGCAAACATCTATCCTGCAGCCATCCAGAGACAGGCGAGAGATTGCGCCAGCCTCAGCACTCTGAAAGCGATGGATTAATAGAAAAGGGCACTGAAAGCAGAGGAAGAGCACAGGGCTTGCAAACATTTCATCACAGCACAGCATGAGGTACTGCTCTCCTTCATGAAGACCAGGCATCAGTCACTTGTTCCAAACAGTTTGTCAAAGAACCAGCAACTGAGCCTTTTTTTTTTTTTTCTCATTTCACTGTTTAGCCCACTATCAGAGCCAGTGTGTTTTTTCCCCCTTATATTTTTTAGCATTGGTAATTCATAACTGAAAGGTGCCCAGGGAACCTCAGTCTTGGGGGTTTAAGATATAAATGTGAGACCTGGGAAACAAGTTTGCTGTCTGCCTATGTGCAGGCCTCCTTCTTTTTTGCAGTAGGCAACTTTAAAGCTCTTTAAGATTTTTTGTTTGTTTTTTGTTTTAAGCAACTGGGATAAAAGCCCCAATCCTACTGAGGCTTTGTCATGGACTTCAGCACAGCTAGGATTTCACTTTCTGCGTATCTAAAGCACAGCTGATCATCTGGAAAACAGAGGACCTTTCCTTTCATTTCTGTTTTGTCTCTTTAGGTTGTCAGCTGCTCAAGGCTGAGTTCATTTTCTTACAAACTAATATAGCAGAAGCCTGTGCTCAGCTCAGACCACAAGGCATCAGATTATTATTAGTGTTACTCCTGACGTCCTGGCCAGGAAAACTTGTAACACTTCCTATAATGAGCAGGTGAGAACAGGTAGGTATTTTGACTTCATGTTTCCTTTGTACATCCAGGATAAATTTTTCAAAAAAAAAAAAGAAAAAAAAAGTAGAAGCTTTGTCCTCTAAACACTCATTTTGTTTTTCAAGCGTATCAGAAGGATAAAAGCAGGATTTGCTCCCTGTGTGTGGACATGCAGGCTTGCATGCACGCACACAAACACACGCATGCCTTGGGAGCTGCTTGCAATACTGCCGTGAAGCAACCTCCTGGAGCTGTGCTCTAGGTCCCCAGGGGAAATACTGACTTTGCTCTTTTCCATTTGCTGAGAAGAAACATTTCATTTTTGAGTCTGACGCAGTGAAAAGACTGATAGCAGCCTTGCTGAGAAGCCTGCCTTCTGAATAAACACTGACTCGCTTATCCAAAAGGCAGTAAAATCACCCTTGGTTTGATGGCTTCAGCTGCAGTGTTGAGTAATGAATTGAAAAATAACATTGCACAGACCTGTCAAGGCACCTCTGCGCGATCAGATTCAGCTTTACGTAAGCTGACAGCAGCCCGTGGTTGGAAGTTACCCAGTGACAAGCTTTTTCAAACCAAGCCAGCTCCTGGCTTGTACCACGCAAGTCACAATTGTCTCCTCAAGTCCTCTCAGAATGGCTTCCCTTTACCCACTGGAAGCTCTCCTGGAGCCTTTTCAGCTTTCATCTCCACAGGCAATGACAACTGTGACCTGGGCTATGTGGTCGCTGTGGCCTATAGGGATATCCCTCCAACCTGGTTGGGAAGATGTTGGATTGAGGCTGCTGCGTGCATTCTGGGCAGTGTGCTCGGCTCCATGCTGGAGTAACACCCAGTTTGGGCTGAGGGCACTCTGAGCCCACCACGTGCACAGTGATGGTGCCTGGGGGGGACCCGCTGAAGCAGTCCTTGATGCTTATTTTGGACTTGTCCTTTCTCTCCAGGGTGGCAAATAGCCTTCTGTGCTGCAAAGTACAGCAAACCCAGAAGAGGAACGGCATTTCCAAGGCCCACTGCAGACTACTTCTTTTCGTACCAGTCACTCTCCCACTCCTACTCCTCAAAGGGAAAAGGGGAGAAAATACAATGAAAAGTGCTCAGAGGTTGAGATAATGAGAAGGAGATTATCCACCAACTACCGTCACAGGCAAAACAGACTCAGTATCAGGAGACTGATATAATTTATTGCCTGTCACCAGTTGACTTGAACAGTGAGAAACAAAAAGTAAACTAAAAACGCCTTCCCCCATCTATCCTCTTCCACCTCCTTCCCCCGAGCGGCACAGGGGAACGGGCGATGGGGGCTGCGGTCAGTCCCTGACGCTTCGTCTCCGCCGCTCCTTCACGGTCCCTCTCTGCCCCTGCTCCACGTGGGGTCCCTCCCACGGGATGCCGTCCTTCCCGAACTGAGCCTGGGGGGCTGCCCACAGGCCGCAGCTCTTCAGGAACTGCTCCCACACGGCTCCGTACCACGGGGTCCATCCCCCAGGAGCAAACTGCTCCAGCACGGGTCCCCCACGGGCGGCAGCTCCCCCCAGACCCCCTGCTCCTGCGTGGGCTCCTCTCCACGGGCTGCAGCTCCGGCCCGGGGCCTGCTCCTGCGGGGGCTCTCCATGGGCCGCAGCCTCCTCCAGGCCACATCCACCTGCTCCACCGGGGGCTCCTCCACGGGCTGCAGCGTGGAGATCTGCTCCGTGTGGGACCCGTGGGCTGCAGGGGGACAGCCTGCTCCACCAGGGGCCTCTCCACGGGCCGCAGGGGAACTTGTGCTGCGTGCCTGGAGCACCTCCTGCCCTCCTGCTGCACTCACCTTGGGGGCTGCAGGGCTGCTTCTCACTGTTTGTTCTCCCAGCTGCTGTTGTGCAGCACTATTTTTTTTTGTTTTGATTTGTTTTGTTTTGTTTTACTTAAATCGGCTCTCACAGAAGTGCAAACATTGCTTATTGGCTCAGCTCTGGCCAGCAGCAGGTCTCTTTTGGAGCCTGGGGCTGTTCAGCCTGAAGAAGAGAAGGCTCTGGGGTGATCTTATGGCAACTTTTCAATACTTAAAGGAGGCCTATAAAAAAGATGGAGAGCAATTTTTTGCTCAGGCAGGCAATGACAGAACAAGGGGAAATATTTTTAAACTAAAAGAGGGGAGATTTAAATTAGAGGTTAGAAGGAAATTCTTCCCTCAGAGGGCGGTGAGGCCCTGGCCCAGGCTGCCCAGAGAAGCTGTGGATGCCCCATCCCTGGAGGTGTTCAAGGCCAGGCTGGATGAGCTGTGTGTGCACCTGTCAGTATATCCTGGCACATGGCTTGCACTGGAGACACCATACAAATAGTGACCTGAAGAAAGACTTGTGTGCCTGCAAACTTATCTGCTTTTCCAACTGCAGAAGTTGTAAAGGCTGGGAAGCTGACCTAACAAAACATGTTCCTTCTACCTATAAAGTTTGTATTGTCTATGTCCTTAAACTATCAAGGCTACAACAACATTATCAATAAATGCACCTGTATTTCACCGCATAGCCATTTTGTAAAAGCCTGGTTTTCTTTGTGTGAGATCCTTCCTACAGCACAAGAAAGGTAATTCAAAACAGACTCGGGAATAATGGGATACAGTATCTGCATAGAAACCAAGGTGACTCTTTATATAATCTTTAAAACCTGCAAAACATTAGTCTCTTTTTCTGTCTCATGAGGACAGAAACCCTGAAAACCTGATCCTTAATATGGAAAAAACACACAGGAAGTGTGAACATGACATAAACTGATCATGATACTCCAAGCTAGGTTGAGTTCAGTTGAAGAGTTTGCCATCTCTTTGCACAAGTAGTATATATATAGCCTTATCTGATGATTAATGTCTGTTATAAACATATTAAGGATATGTCAAATGAGTTACATGTATTATAGATAGTACTGTAAATAGATGCAAGCCATTAATGTAGGCAACCTATTGATGTGTTAGTCTTTGTAAAAACATCAACTGAAACAAACAAAAACAAACAAACAAGCAGAAAACAATCAGTAACAGCTCATTAAAAGTTAGTATAACATGAAGGGTGACCCAGCTTGCCCTAGGATGGGGATGCTTTCATCCAGATGACAGATGTTTTAGATAAATTCCCTATATCTGTCAGCATGTTTCAGCACTTGCTCAACAGTTGCCCTATTAGCTCTCACATAAACCTTTACTGCTTACCTACTAGGTTGTGATGGCAGGATAAGTTTCACGTGGCTTTATTTACTGTAATGCCCTGAAAATACCCCCTATTATCTACACACAGCCTGCCATATTCCAGAGACACACAAGAGAAAGGTGAGATTTAAAAATCATCGTGGCCAGCAGGTCAAAGGAGTTGATTGCCCCCATCTGCTCTGCCCTCATGATACCCCCACCTGGAGTGCTGCGCTCAGCTCTGGGACACACAGCACAAGAAAGACATGGAGCTGTTGGAGCAGGTCCACAGGAGAGCCACAAGGATGATCAGCGGGCTGGAGCACCTCTCCTACAGGCTTTCATCCATAGACTTGGGTGCAGGTACCTATCACGTCTGGCCATCACCTGAATGCTTGAAGCTTTAGTGATGCCACTGACATTTACCTTGAATGTGTTATGCATGACATATGAAGAGAGACCCAGCCCCAACCCCAGGCTCCTTTCCCATCAGCCTGTCTCCTGGCTGACCAGGGAACTCAATATAGTATTTTGTCTCCCCCTGCATTCTTCTTAAACACCGGTGGTCTCTTCTTTGGAGTCCACCTGAAACATCTCAGTGATTGTCCCATGAGAACAATACAGACCAAGCTCTTACCTCAAAGTGAAGCTATCCCTGCTTCAGGCAGAATCTGGGGACAGAAGATCTCCAGGGGTCTCTTACAAACTACATTTTTTTCCTGTGGTTCAGTGAAAAAAATACCTATAGGCTGATTTAGTTGCAGAAGAGATGCTAGGACCAGACTGCAAAGTGCACCGTATGGTGCATGTCAAAGCAAAGCTCAGGGAGAAGTTCACCTGCCTTTCTGAGATTAGGATCCAACTTTTTTTTTATTTAGTTATTTTGGAGCCCTATGCAATATCTTATTTTTACAAAACCTTAAGACCATTTTCAGGCAAATCCTGTTATGTACTATTATCACTGATAATAAGGTCAGAAAGATGTGAATGATAAGGAAATGTCCAACTTACTTTCAAGTATTGATAGTCATGGACTAATTCTGGATATGCCCGTAAATTTGGGATGACTCAACCAGGGTTTCTGGCTATCTGATGTGCAATAAAAAATGCAATTTTCTTGTATATATATTTTACATATTTGCAATCATAACTTGCAGAAAAAGATATAGCCATCACAACTGTTAGGGATATCTGCCTGGGATTCACACGTGTCTAGGTAGCGTTTGCTCACGTACCCTTGTTTGTCCAGGTTGTAGCTGGATGGCACAGGGAGAGGCCATCACTCCAGCCATTTACAGACTTCTAGATTAACAACCACACCTTGAAATACCATCCTTGTGAACTGGGCAGCCAGTCAAGAGCCTGGAACACACTTTCATGTGTGGTCAGTATGCAGCTCTGATTTACAAGCGCGCTGTGTTTTGTTCTGATTTCAGATGCCTGTCTGTTTTTGACAGCATGATCTCATCGCTGGTTAAGTGAAAGATGACTGTTATGTTATACTGCTAGTGAGCAGGAAAACTCTTGTAGAATATGAAGTGATTGTGAGCCAGGCCTTCTTCTCCATTGCAAAATCCTTCCTGACAGGCTCACGGGACGCTGCCATCTACTGAAGGTGTGCTTAAAATGCTGTACCAAGCCAGGAGCCAGCGCTGTGGTCTCTGAGGACAGCAGTGGGCAAAGCAAGCAGGCAGCTTGGCAGCGTTCCTTGAGTGAGTGCAAGGAGGCAGGTTGCAGAGTTGTTTCTGAGAAAGGAGATAGTGAGAGATCTAAATCAGGAAAGCCAAGTTTTACAAACCCGTACAGTGTGTCCTAAAAAGCAATAAACATCATTAAAATGATTTAATGATTTTAATATATGTGTATGCTGCTTTCCTTCTGACCAGAGTGTAACTATATGGCTTGCGTTTTCCTGTGAGCAACTGCTTGCTGCGTTGACTTTTGCATATGTCTTTCTCGTATATCTTTGTCTTCAGTTTCTAGCCAGTGCATGCCTTCTTCCCTCTCCCTCCAAAGAAGCCTCCATAAGAGATCTCTGGCCCTACAGCACAGAAGTAAAAGATGGTCTCAGAGCAAAGAAATGAGCTTTCATGGACTGCTTCATCTGGTGACTCCAGCGAAGCTATAAACAGTTAGCCTACTAAAGATGTTCCCAAAGACTTGCTCAGCATGATAACACAAGGCTGGGCGCCAGGGGTGAGGTAATACAGTAATTACTTTACCAACACAATAGCCGAGCGAAAGGCAGAATGCAAAGCCAATCACTTAAAATTAAAAGTGTTTATTGAACTGCAGAGTGCTCTGATGGGGCTGTGAAGACGTGTCTGCCCATTGCCTCACCATACCTCCATCTTGATGATCCCCTTCTCATCAGGGACGCAGGTTTACAAAAAGCCCAGAAGAGCAAACTTGGTGTCAGGAAGGGGAAGAAGAAGCTGGTTCATCTCCTAACCCCAAGCAAATACACTGTTTTGGGGTGCTAAGCACTGAGAGGCCATGAAGTGCAGGAAAATGGTACTGGGATTGTGTTTTATGGCGGAAAATGCTGAGCTTTTATGAGGCATATTTTTGTTTGCCATGTCCTTACATTTCTAAAAGCATGCTGGGGAGAGTCACTGCTTTGTAGTGGGTTTGGCTGGACCCTGTTAATAGTAGGAGGATCACCCCATAATCCTACACACAGATTATGTGTCTGTGTTATGTGAAGACTGTCATCCTCTGATGATATTAAATAAAGGAAATGTAACAGTGCCAACTGATAGCAAATGCAGTTCAAAGCTTGCAGCTATCCTTTGTCTTTGGAAAAATAGGGACTAGATGGAGTCCAAGTCTTCTTTTGGATTTCTAGTCCTTCTCTAGAAGGTATTGTCCAACCTAGTGCCCAGTCTGTACCCTTGTATGTTTAAGGATGAACAGCTAATTCAAAAGAGAAATTGTAAATTAAGTCGTGAATCTACAGAGGGCTTTTGTTCAAATGTGGGTTATGCCTCGGTTGGACAGTGATGAATCCATCACCTCATTAAGACCATCAAATTAGGCATTCCCTTGCCTCAGTCATTGAGAAACCTGAACTTTAGATATGCTCCAGATTCACACCTTTCCCACTCTGATCTTGCAGCTCCCCTCCAGGGCTGCTCCTTGCAGATGGGTCAGGGCGGAGGGGCCAACTCTGTGCTGTTGGGCTGGGGTTGAACCCCAGCACTGGTGTTGGACTGGGGATAAGGACATTGGCCCTGGGGATGGGCAGCGCTCTGGGGGGATGAAGACTGGCCATTCACACTCTTTCTGTGCATGTGCTGAGTGTTTCCCAATTTTTCCTTGCCTCTTTCAGAAGAGGGTAGTTGTATCCTCCTGCTGCTCCCTCTGCTCTCCTACCTAGATCATCTTTCAAGGCCCTGCAGAACCGGACTGGCTTTGCTTAGGGCATCATTACTCAAAATCCTCCCCTGTCAATGTGACATTTCCAGGTATAATGTTACAATGCCACTCTGCAAGTTTTAGCACTCAAATCCTCGGCAGTGTGGGAAGGGAGGAACAAAGGACTGAACACGTTTCTCTGTTTGCTTTCAAGATGCTTTGACAAATCGGGGTATGGGAATTATTTGGCTAAAAATGAGGGGGCTCAGAAAAATAGTGCCAACAGGTGGATTTTGAAAGGCATTTGAGGAAGCCCTTTGGTCATCAGGAAAGCCAGCAAGGAAGAGTCAGTAAGCATGAAAGCATGAGCAGGCAGGAGTCTGACTGGGTTTGGGCTTTGGGGGCTAAAGGCAACACAGAAATTTGGACGTGCTATGGAGGAAAGCAGGGTCTGAATGCAACAGTTTGGAGCAGAGGAAAGAGTAGACTCAACCTAATTAAGACTGAGGCCTGAATGAGTATGTTATAATAATGGAAAAGTCAGGGACAGGAGGAGTCTTGAGAGGGGAGGTGCTGCTTGCCTCTTCTCTACTGAATGGGCAACAGCAGTGTCAAATCTTCCTTAGGCTTTGCATCCATCCCACACTTTGATCATGGGTTGGATATTTAGAAAGTGTCCATGGCAGTCTGGTTCCCCACTCCCACCAAGCTTTGGAGCAACGTGGATGCTCCACTTTCACAAAGTGACCTTGAAAAATCTCATCCAAACAGAAAGAAATCAACCCTCTTAGACAGCAGCTTCAATGAATGTGTAATGTTCTCTGGCACCAGGCTGGGACACGAGATGAAAGCTGACTCAGAAAGGAGATTACCTCCTCCAGCATGACTTCACTGCCTTCAGGAGCAGCCAGGTGTTTCTCGAGAGACTCCCATCCACCCCGGCCAAGGACACCCACTGGGTGGTGGAGGGAGGTGGGAAGAGAGAACGGGGAATATCACCGGGCAAATTATCTAATTGCAGGAATTGATCAATATGACACACTGTGGGTAGAAACATCTCTGAAAGATGCTCTTTTCAGATGAATCAGAGAGGAAAATTCAGAGTAAGACAACAAAGCAGACATGAGGCTGTAATTCTTTTATTTATTTGTTTGTTTGTTTATTTATGACATTGTTTATAATGCAACAGTCTCCAGTGGTTCTAGGGCCCTCATCCAGGCATGGGACAGGAGTGCCATACTGTTGCCCCATAGTTTAATAGGCAGATACTTAAAGACATGAAGAGTGGGATTTGCACCAACCTGAAAGTAGTTATAGCAGCAGAGCTTCCTCTGTTTCAGCGGGACGTGCGTCCTGGAATCACAGAAGAGTTTTTGAAAATCCTACCCGAAGGGATTTCTGCAGAGAGACAAGTAAGTCACAGGAGGGGTTGGGTTCAGCATTCCCCAGTTCTCACCAGTCCCATTCAGAACCTTGCCCATCATGGTCTAGGCAAGTGTTTCCCATGCAGTGTCACCCACAGCCTTCGTGAAGGTCAGCAAAGGGTCTGTAGAGAGCTGCAAAACATCGAGGAAAACCATAATAAGTGAAGCTTAAAAAATTCTCCCAAGTCCTCAGGCCACCTAGGGGCTCACACCAAGGCAGCTGTGCCAAAAAAGTGCCTCGTGCTTTCAAAATACGAAAGAAGCCCTGGTGGAATTCACGCTGCTGCTCCACGGGAATGTTTCAGGGGGAGGATTGCCCTGGAAAAACGGCACAGGAGGGCTGTAATGCTGCAGTTAGACCTTGCTGGGGAGCTGGGTCACATCGCTGCTGGCATCTCATCGTATCCGATGCCCAGCCTTGAAAGAAAGTCAGAAAAGCAGCTGGGAGCCTGCTACGATGGACCGAGGCAAACAGCCCAGTCCTCCATCAGCACAGAGAGGGGCAGAGGCTGGGATGAGGCCCTTCATACGGAGCAGTCCCAGCATGCGTCCCAGACCCCCTGCTAATGCACAGCCCCCTCCGTGCGCAGGCAATTTCAGCCTTTCATCCTTCCGGTCACCACCCCGACAAGCAGCTGGCCTCTTTCAGAGGCCGAGAGCCCACTGCGGTAGCACAGAGACAAGCTGCCCCCTGCCAGCTGGCCTGAGCATCCAGATGCTTTCTTGGCACAGTTAATGAATGCAGTGGTCCATGGATATAAACTCCAGAGAGAAGAGCCTTGCTCCTTTGTAGGCCCACTGAGGTATTTCTCCTGGAACCAGAGGATGTGCATATGGGGATAAAGAGGAGCAGCTCTGTGCAGGGCCAAGTCTTCCCCACCAAGAGGTACAGGTGACCCCAGTGCACTGCAGAGTCTGACCAGAACCCAAACTGAGTGTTTTCCCTTGCTGATGTTGGCAGTGTGAACAGAAGAACAGCCTCGCACAGAAGAGCTCACTGTCCTGAAGACGTCTTCAGTAATTTCACCAGGGCAGTAGCAATAATCAAGCTGTTTTTCAGCATCAAGCACCCCTTTCAAGAAGCATGAGTTTATGGGAGGGGATTTCAGAGGGTGCACCACCACTTAAGCATCAGCATGCAGAAAACCTCATAACATCCTTGCCTCATGACTTCAGTACTTCCTTCTGCTGTGCTGGTGCCTCGTGCCTCCAGGGAGGGTTACGCAAAGGGCATGGTAAGGATTGTGGTGTTCGCCATGGGTGGGAGCTCTCCAGGTTGTGCTTACAGGCTCTCTGAAGCAGGAGACTAGACTCAAAATCCATCTGGGGCTGCAGATTTAGGATGTGATTAGCACAACTTGCTCTGCATCCAGCATCCTGCACAGGAGATTTTGCAGCGGGCTGATTTCTGAGACATGTGCGAGGAAATTAAAGGGGACAGATTAAAGCTTACAGTGTGAATAAACAGGATGCAGACTCTGTGCAATTCTAAGTGCTCAGAAGCTGCACGAGCAGATCTCCCTTACAGCGTCTGCGCCTTCCTGTTTGCTGATTGTGTTCATTTGGGGCTGCTTCTGCAAATGAAAGCCACGAAGCATCGGCTCAGCATTGCCTGAAGTTTCTGCATCTCGGGTTGTAGTCTCAGCTCTCTCAGCTCACCACAGATGTCAGAAAGTCACCGTTAATGTGCCCTCATCTCTCCACCCCCAGCCCCACACCCTCTTCTCCACCAGGCTGCCAGGAATGGGCAAACACGGGAATGGGCGGAGGGGGAGCTGTAAGAAAATAAAGGTAGGAAATGCTGATGTTTAGCATTTAATTTTAGTATTTTGTCGTTAATCAGGAGCCTAAATGAAGCTATTTTTTGCTTAGGGAAGTAGGTAAAACTTCTGTAGCTTTTAACAAACACAATGCTCTGCTAGAAGGACGCATCTGAGCAAGGAAGATTCATCGTGGGCATTTGCCGAACCATCGTCAGGCACTGAAGACATCTTCCTGACAATGTTAGCAAGCTAACGTCTGGGCTACACTTCTCTTTCAACAGGAGAAAATAGGAGTGGAAAAGTGTCGCTCAATCATATGATCCCACAGAAGAGAGCTTTGGCTCTGGGACGTTGAGCGTTAAACATCTCCAGCTCTGAGGACAAGCAGCGCGAGTTCTTGGTCTGGTTACATCCTTGCTCCGGGTGGGAGCTGCTATCTCGTGTAATCTGAGGAGTTTACTTTAAAGATGTGTGTTCTGTGTCTGAGCTGCCTCCTTGGTGCGAAAACCCCAGAAGTGGAGGCTGCAAGGGGCCTGCTGGGCCAGCGAGCCTGGCTCCTTTCTGCAGCCACGACGTCAAACAGTGCCTACCATGCCCCAAGGAGCGTCTGGTTTAAAGCAACTGGTGTCCCTCGCTGCTCCTGCTGGATGACCCCTTCTCCTTGCTGTGTTGGTTGACCACCTAAACTCACTGCTGGTTTAATATTATCTCCAGATTAAACAGCTTTTTTCTCCTTCCCAGGACTTTTTCCTGATGACCCTGTCGGCAGCAATCCTATCAGCCAGGCTTTATTTACTGGGTCAGATATCTCCGGCTCTTTCCAGGTCTTGGGAGGACCTCACTACCAGCAGCTCCTGGCCAGGGCCAGGTTGCACTTCCCTTGGGCCAGACTGAAAATGTCAGGGGACCTGTCAGCAAGGGACTTGCCATGTGTACGTGATGGCAAGAGAAGCCTTGAACCCTTTTTACTCCCTTCCCAGCAGTTGGTGGCCAGGCCCTGGGTACCCCAGGTTCACGGGTGCTTTGGCTGGCCAGTGGGGGAGATTGAGCAGAGAGGTGGTCGAGGGGGGGACCTTGGCAGATGTCTGCAGCTGTCCAACAGGAGAAATGTGCCTCTGCCAGCTGACCCTGCAGGCTGGGGAACACGCTCCAGCAAGGTGGGCATGAACAGAGCTGTGTCCTTCCTCCTCCTCCTCCTGTCCTAGTGGCAGCGTGCCTCCCAGCCTCCGTGCTGTGACCTACCAAGGGACGTGTTTTGTCCCTGGCTTTGCAGTCTTTGTCTGGGACCTCCCAAGGAGACAGCAGTCCAGCACTGATGAGACCCTCCAGGTGGGAAAGGGTCTCAAGCAGTCTCCTCACACATGATGGATTGCCTACGGAGCTCCCACGTGAAGACTTAAAATTTTGGCTTCCTGGCTTTGTTGTCAGAAGTGCAAAGATGGAGAACCATTTCTGTTTTCCGTTCCCCTGCATCTTTGCCTACAATGCCCAGTTTTGTTGGATTTGGACCCAACATGCATTTGCTGGCCAAGCAGGCATGGAAGAAGCTGTGAGGTGTGAATACAGCGTTCACTGGGGGGATGTGCAATGAGATCTGAAGGGAGAGCAAACACAAAGTAAGCTTGAGTGAGCTATGAGATCGCCCACCATGGACAAGTAGGTCCATCTGGGCTGGCAGATGCAGCACAGGGCCTTGGGGAAACCCGTGGTCTTTTGGAGCAGCAGCTAGAGGTGAGGTGAGGATGCCCTTGGGCATCTCAGATGGGTTTAGATGCCTGTGCTTAGGTGAAGGAATCTCCAGCAACTAGAATGGGAACCTCGATATTAAGGTTGAAAATAACCATCTGGTTGAGTTTGAAGTAGCTGAAGGTGCAGCCAAATCTCCCCCCAGTATCACAAACAACTTTAGGACCTTGTCCATAATCTGCCTCTGGCATTAATCCAGGGCACCCATTGCTACATGCTGGAATATCCTTATGCCAATAAATCTGGGATATTCTTTGGGGTAAAATGAGTTGTGCAACTGGTGTTAAAGAAATGTGAAGTGTTTAAATTTGGCATATTTCTGCTGTATTGATGTAACTACACGCATTTGGCATGCCGTTGCATCTTAAGGACGTGAAACAAATACGTACTTGTCTGCCACAGCCTCCGTGTTTGCACAGCGCTGGATCCGGCAGCGCAGTTGGGTCCTCCCTCTTCTGCAGTACTCCTTTTCTGAGCCGACGGCAGAGGAAGGCTGTGTTTAAATGCTGTGAGCTGTGACACATGCTGGAGTCCTGGCTGAGGGGCCTGAGCCTGGCCACCATACATTTCTCTATGGCAGCCTAAAAGCTCAGGTTTCCTTGCATGAAAATAAGGAAGGAGAGAAGGGGAGCTCTCACCTCGATATGGTTTCAGAACAAAATGAGGGCAGGAACCTGGATGCAGGAGTTTAAAACCCACACCACCTTCAAACCAAGATTCAATTACTACAGAAAAATGCTCCTGCTCAAATTTTTTGAGACTGCACCCTGGGACCGACCACGCTGCCATCCATCAGCTACGGGCGCTGCAAAGGGGAGCGGCACTCATCCCCCCTCCTCATCCTCAGGAGGAGTTGTGCAGTCCCGTGGCTCAGGAAATCTAATTCTTCCCTTCCTAGCCACTCCTGACCCACTGCATGGCCTTTAGTGGGCTATACAGCCACTCCCACACTCACTTTTTTGCTTCAAAAAACAGGGAAACGCTAGCTAACTTGTACATGGGTAGGGTTGTAAAACTGCATCTTTTACTGGAGCACCAACTAACCCTCCATACATTATTCGATACATTCACAGGCAGGATTTTAGGACACATTTCTATGATCAAGAAAGTGCACCCAGTTCCGCAGTCCTCAATTCTGGCTATTAAAGGTATGAGAACTGCGAATCCATCCCTCTCAGGAAAACAGTACCTCCAAAGAGCAGCACGTCGGAGGAGCTGTTCGATGAAACAGCCCCTGTCATAAGCACCAAATATATCACACATGCAAACAGACCCCAAGTCCAGACCTTGGGAGCCAGTTGCCTAGATGCCTTTGAGGATCTGGGCCTAAGGGTTCATTCCAACCAGCTGAAGTCAATGGGACCGTCCCTATATATAAGTTTTTGCTGGATGGAAGCCAAGGGCTCAGCATCTTGCAGAACTGGCTCTCGTGATGCCGCATTCCTTGAGAGCTGGGAAAGAGAGCAGGGCGATGTACAGCAGAAAAAGTGTCCGTCCGTATTACCGGGTATTAGCAACCGCCTTTAAAGGCCTAATCTACGTGAAAATGTTTTCGCCCCACCGTCGGCAGCTTCCCAGCAGAGGCAGGGATTTCCCACGGCTGACACGCCGCGAGCGCACGGAGGAGCTGAAACAAAGGGGCGGGTAATTAGCTCGGAGGGCAGGCGGGGTGTGATGGGGCTTGACGAAGTGACCTGGAAAATGGATGTGACTCCGAAAGTGCGGAGGGTGATGGTTTTAGCTGTGCCTTTTTAAATTTTAAACGGCGCTGCCTGTGGCTTTACAGCTCCATGCAAAGCCAGGCAGGCGAACAGAAGTATGAAAGGAGCCTTATTAAAACACACCATACATTATGTATGAACTTGAACTCTGCCTGACCTCTGCAGTCCTGGATCTGCCCCAATCCATAAGCAGCTTGGGCCAAATCTTGTGCTGCTGCAGTAAGTAATTTGAATAAAATCACAAGCTGTTATTTTCAAGACAGTGGCCCCAGTTAAGAAAGCTCAGGGTGCCGTTTATTACAACGATGCCTATCTGTCTCCGAAACGTACGTGAATAATGTAGCTAGATGTAAACACTTGTCTGTAGCTGTAACTCCTCTGTAAACCAAAGCACAGCCCCCTCCCAAGCAAGCTGTTAGCATTTCTCCATCGCCACTCGCTAGAAAAAAAAAAGTATATTTAGAATGGCAAATGTACGATTGCACTTAGAGCTGGTTGAAATATTCAGCATGAATACATGATCTGGCACATCAAGCTGTTTCCTGGACCACAGTGTCTTTAACCTGATCTTTGTTATTGCAAAAGGCTCATAGTCAGCCTTGGGTATTCATCTCTTGCTTGCCGAACGATGCACAACCAGACGGAGCCCCAGTGCTGCTTGCAGGCTCCTCGGCCGGGCTGCTTGCTGCTCCTGGCACGTGACGGGTCACCCCGCTCGCACGTCGCTGCTTCTCTTCCCCAGTTCTCACCCTGACACTTTTCATCAGGCCGAAAAGTCACATGAAATATTCTGGTTTCTGTGCGAAGTATCCTCATTAACATGCAAATGGGAATTTAATGCAAGGCAGGTAGCCGGCTCCGAGCTGCTCAGAGCCCTCCGAACCTGCTGGTCCCCGATCCCTATCCCACCTCGCATCCGTGGTCCCAGTTCTACGGGATAGGTTTGGGAAGACAAGCATTTCCTGCCCCCTTTGCTCAGGAGCAATCAAACCCTACCCCAGCCTCATATCCTTGGCACAGGATCAGCCCTCAGGGGAGGAAAAAGCCCTCTGAGACACGGCAAGGCAGCTCTCCTGCAGCCGCGAGGGTGTCTGAAGGGGTGTCCACCTGGCTGGGCTGGACATCCCTTCCGTGGCACTGAGCACAGTATAAGCAAGGTTTGCCTTTTCTCCACCACCACCATGTTGTGGACCCTTTCATGGGTCTCTCTAGTTAGAAATCCTTCCCTGAAGGGCAGATGTCTACTTGGTGGGGGCCTCGGGATGTCAAAGAGGAGAACAGGAGGACTGAGATGGATTTCACGTGTGGTTTAAGTGAAACGGCTGGAAAGCAACCTTCCAGCGAGCCACAAGGCAGCAAGTGAAGTCGCCTCATCAGCACAGGAGAGGTTTCTGCCTCGGCCCTGATCCCCCAGAAGAGAGGCAGTGACTGCAGAAGTGAAAGAGAGAACTAAGAGGACTACGGAGCTGTGTTATCCAGAGAAAACGAGAGGAAGTCCCTAGGACGCTTCTGAAAATTCAATTAAATCGGAGGCACCTTTTACGCAGACATATTTCTAATGTAAATGAAAGATATTTGGCAAATTCCAGGCTACTGAGATATCGATCGGTTCTTTAATTTTTTGAGCGAGTCAGGAACGTTTCAGCAGTGAGGTGCAGAAGGTAATTTGCAACTTGTTGTGCTATGAAGTGCAGCCCGTGAAAACAAAATATAAAGTGTCTCTGGAAACAGCCATCACAACTGTGATAATTGCTGGCAGTGGCTGTAATTCCCAGTAGCTGTCTGTACTCAGCTTTACATGAAATTGATTTGACTTTGCATTTACCTTTCGATCGGGGCTCAGCTGATTTGAATCCAGGCTCAAATTAAGCCTGGTTTCCCTTGTTAGGATGAAGCAATGCATCGAATACCTGAGGGAAAAGAGCAGAAGGGAGCTGGAAAGCACTTTGTTCAAACTTTTAATTATTTTAGCTCACTCGCAGTCTGAGTGGCGCAGTGCTGTGTTTCCATGTGATCGCACCAAGCTTCCAGAGCACCACTTCCTCGCTGTAGCTTACGCGGCACGGAGCAGTTTCCCCACGACACTCGCAGATGTGAGCTCTGCTCCCCACACGTTGTGGCTGGAAGCTGAAACCAAAAAACGCCCAGGCACCCGCGTCCTCGTGTGCAGACCCAGGTTCTGAAGCGCCGGGGCAGCTTTCGGCTTCCACACCAACACCAGGCTTGCTTAAAACTGCCTGCACAGCAGAAAGCGCTTCTCCCTGGATCTACAGAGCTGCTGATGAGAAAACCTCCTAAGCTTACACGTTTCCAATGAATGTGAGCAGCTGGGACTAAAACTCACCCCAAAGAGTGGGCACCTTGCATCCATCCCATGTCAGAGGGACCTCTGAATGTGGCTCTTTCCTTGCTGCTGGTACAATTTCCTACTGACTTCTCAGGGGCACAGGGAAGAGGTGTCCTTCACTCTAAGCTGGACTTCAGCATCAGCTTCCCTGAGCTCTGCCCATCCCTGTCGTGATGCAGGAGCCAAGCCAGAGCTAGGTAGAAGACAACGCACACAGCCCCTCCGAGGGCAGGAAGAGCCCTAATCATCAGAACTATTTTTGGAGGGATCTTTTAGCTTTATCCCCCCTCGCCCCTCTGAAAGCAGAGAACAGAGCCGAACACCCAGAGGGAAAAAAAAGAGGATGAAAGGATTTTTCTTTCCAAGGGGAGGAGAGACCATTATCAGAGTCACAGCGAGAAGATCAAAAAGAGCTACACAAAGCAAAGGGGCAGGCTCTTTCAGTCTGAAGGAATGAACTGCAAGCTGGCAGAGCACCTTAATAACAATTTTTTAAGCCCCACACGTCTGTTAATTACATCCCACTGAATAAAGGTTACTTCAGCATATCCCACCGGTGCATTAGGAATCAAAGCTGGACCTTCAAGTTTTGGGGGACCTGGGGTAAATCTGGCGAGGGAAAACGGAGCAGCTGTGATAGGGGGGATGGCTTTGGTGTCCCATCTGCGGCGGCAAAGCCAGGCAGCACCAGGATGGAGGCGGTGGGGAGCTGCGTGCGAAATGTGCCCCGCGCTGCTGGCTGCAGGGCTTCCATGTGCCGGTCGGCGAGGACGTCAGCCCTGCAGTCGGTATGGTTTTCATCAGCAGGAACAAAGACATGTGAACAGCTACTGGCGGGCGGCCAAAACTTTCCCCCAGCGCTTTTTTTTCCTTTTTTTTTTTCCCCGCAGTCTTTTTGAATATGACCCCGAGAAGACCTGTTTGTTTTGCCATAAAAGGCAAAGGGCCTAATCCCGGGCAGTTTTGTGCCGATGCTTCTCGTTTTGCAGGCGTAAAAGCTTCTGCCTGGAGGCATTAGTGGAGAAAAAGGATTCAAGATTGGTTGTGTCCTGGTTCTTCGCAGGATAAGAGAGGGAAAAAATTGCGCATAGACCCAAGAAGGAGGTGTGGTGCTTAACACATCAGCACTTGCTAATAAATGCTACCCAGGCCCAGATATTAGAAATGTGTGTGTTTGTGAGGATGTCTGCGTGCTGCTGGTGACAAGAGAAACGCCGTGAGATTTATTCGCGGTGACTGCTGCACAACCAACTGCTCCTTGCCAGTGAAGGAAATAAGAAATGGCTCCAGCCACCACTCTTGCCTCTTGACATGGGGACAGGCTTGGGAACTCTGTCCTGGCGGAAGGGCATGCATTATTCTTGAAATAAGGTCACTTAATAGCTGACGTGCAGCTCAGGACTAGTTAAATTTGGTAGATTGCATCTACAAGCCTCCTCCCACAGTCAAGAGGGACTCAGAGGATCCCTCGTAACTCACAAATGACGATAAATGATGTGGATTTCTGACAGCTCCATCCTGACTTGCTGAACGACCTGGGGAAATCTGTTTCACCTGTGTGTGTGTGGGTTTTTTTTCCCTTTCCCACTTCTCCATGCTTAAAATGTAAGCTCTCCGGAGTTTGTATCTAGCACAAGACGCATCTGTGAACTTCTGTAAGAGAAGTAAGTGAACCCAGTTCAGTGCCAAGTGGAAAGTTCCTCCCCAAAAGGGAAGCTGACACTGATATCGCAAGACCCATTTTTGTAAAGATGTCATAGGTTACATCAACAAAAAGTTTGCTTGCCTGTGATGCTGGAGCAAACTTCAGCTAAAATTACAAAATATCTATACGAGGGTAAAAAGAACAGACATTTTTGTATTCACACAGCTGTCCTACACATAGACTGGACAAGGCAAAGGTTTTCTGGGTTTTGACTTATTCGAAGAGTTGTTCTTACGGTGTTGAGTTACATTGGAAGATGAGCACCTACAAAGCAGAAAAGACCACGCAGAGGGTTGTAAATGAGACTTCAAAGGGTGAAAGTCCGAGTTGGAAGGGGGGAGGCAGCATGCAACGGCTGGTGCTGGAAAACAAGCATACGTTAGCCCAACATATTGGATTCATTGTCCAGGCAATGCTCATCCTCGTGGAGGTATTTCCTCCTCACGGTGCCAAGACCAAGGAAAGCTGAAGTTACTGGCTGCAGAAGTTCCAGTTGTGTAAGACAGACGTGGATGGAGGATTGTTTTAACTGGCATGCTCCCCTGTTTGAAAGATGTTCTCCTTCCTTGCTTTTGTGGATTGCTGTTTGGTTGTGCCAGCGCTGTCTGTTCATCGCAGTTACTTGTTCCTTTGAGAGTTTCCTCTGAACAGTGCAAGCTACTTAAATTTCTTAAATTTCTTTAAGGATGCTTAGTTTTCACCTGAATGACTATGTACAAAAACTGTCAGAAAAGGTGTTTAAATAGGTGAAAAAAAAAATACACTGATCAATTTGGAAACACTGTTGCTAAACTGAAAGGCTAATGGATATTCTTTTAACACCTTTTTAGAAATGTGTTTGTTTAGACAATAACTTACGCAAAAAATTAACTCACCAAGAATTATGTTGGACAAATAATATTCTGCTGCTTTGTTTTCTATTATAGCAAAGGCTTTTTTATTTTTTAATTTTATTTTTTTTTATTTTTTATTATTGTTTTGAGGTCTTTGGAGTGATAAAGTTCCTGAAATATTCAATGTCTCTTTATTTAACTCTGAAAAGGGTAAATGGAATGAGCTGCTTAAGACTCAGTCAGTGGGTCTGACTTTGACTCAAGGACTTTGGACGACTACTGCTATACATCTTTATTATGAGGAATTAGGGATGGTTAACATAATCAGTGTCAAACAATTATTTATGACAAATAGGCCTGGCATACCCAATGTGATATTTTTATGAATTTCCAGAGGTGATTGATAAGGGTAACTGCACAAATACAGTATATACTTCCATAAACTACTTGATTTACCATACACTTCTTAACAAATAAGCTAGAGTGATAGAAAACCCTTAAGACATATTAAAATAATACAAACTGAACTTAACACTTAAAATATTAAGTCTCAAAATATAATCAAAGGAAAATAGAGACATTGTTGGATAGGTGCTTTCCTAAAGAAGTCTATCAAATGTCTTCCACTTTTCCAGTCTTCATGGACATTTTTGTCACTGGTCTAGAAGAAGCCAGATGATTGCTGATAACGTTTCTGGATGATACAAAGGCAGTGGGAGAGGTGAGGAATGAAGGGGGAAGGACAATCGAGGGGGAAAAAAAATTTAAAAGGATGATCCATAGTGAGACAACTTGTTTGTAAGCTGGGCATAAACAAGTGGTACATCCAAGACAGCCGAAGGTAAGGTCATGTCTGCAGGTGGCAATAGTTCAGTCATACCTAGAATAAGTTTCTGCCCTTCTGAGAAATGGAAACATGCACAAAACTGACAGAAGTTGGGGCAGAGCAACCCGCTGATATCCTACTTCCATGAGATGGCCAGCCAGCCTTCATTAGCACGTGGCTGAAGAAATAAAGTTATTTCAGCTAAGATTAGGGAGGTTATGTCCCTTCTGGATCTGGAGACACCCAAGTGTTCCTGGAATAGTATATTAGGTCTGGGGTCTACCTTTTGTCTTGCAACATTAAAAGTTGGAGATAACTCAAAGGACCTCAGTGTGATCTTAGAGGTCCTTTCCGACCGTAATGATTCTATGATTCTGCGTAAAGAACAGAAATTTTCTAACAAAGAGGTTTTACACCCTCACAGACATAGGCATTTGCAGACCCAGTGGCTGGAAGTTTCAGGGGGGTAAATCTGAATTTGCAATAGGATATGATATGTCAGCAAGTGGTCTCTTCTGATCTCAAGATGTAATGAACATTATGTGTCCAAGTTCTGTACTCCAGAGGTGCACTCATGGCCATACTGTTGTATGTGGCTCATCTTCATCCTGCCCCTCTGCTTCCTCCCCCTAAACCCCTAAACCTCTGCATCTCAGATATTTCACTTGCACAGTTCTTCCTTCCCTTTGCCATTGCTCTTGCCTTTCCCTTTGCTTTTCCCTCTTCTCCATCTCTACTTTTGGTCAAACTCCAGAAGTATTTGACATAAGTTTTCCAAGCAAGTTAACTTTTTGGCCTTGGGAACATTGGTGCAGGAATTGCTGAGTTAGTCAAAAAAAAGCTGTTACTGACAGAATTTTCTGAAGAGAAACCTGCATTTTCAGAGTCAGAGGGTACTGCATGAAGGTAAGATGACTTGGGCACCAGGAATGCCCACTTATCAGCACCAAGCCTCAGAGACCCCTGCAGTGACCAAGTCCTTCCTCATGTGCAGGGCAACCTAAAAAGTTGGTCTGGAGGCTGGGCTGGAAGAATTCTGAGGACTTTTTCATAGTGTTGTTGCCAAAATACTCAGGACCATTTTAATTTCTTTTTTTTTTTTCATTTTTTTTCCCCCATCTCTTATTCCACTAACCCCTCAGCCAGTTTGCTTACAGATATAATAATGGGAATTCTGCTGCACAAGTGAGAGCTTAGGGCTGGTGAGGATATAAGAGAAAATACTGAGGTGCCCACTGGTTTATTTCACGTGGATGAGGTTTCCAGCTGCACAAAATACACGTCCTGTTGCAGGCTGCCACACTCAAGGAACTGCAGATGGTGACATAGCTGATACCCTCCAAAATCTCCTGGAAAGAGAAAACCTGCTGCGATTTTGTAGCTTTGCACAGGGCAGAGGTCCATCAAATTAAAGGCTGCGTTCCTGTGTTTCCTCAGCCTTCCCATTGCTCCATCTGACTCCTCGCCCTGCACGCTGGAGTAGAATTTCTCCTGCCTCTTCCAGGGCTGGCCCTGCCGGTTTCTGCAGGAGGCTGTAGCACGGCCAGCACCGAGAAACCCCACAGGGATTTTGCTCAGCTCGGCTCCAGCACTTCCCTGCATGGGCTGCAATTCGAAAGACACAATTTGGCCAACTCGGCGAGGGTGGATTTCCATGCACAAGGCCAAGTGCACATCCTGATACACAGGTCATTCCCACCAAGAAATGTTACGTCTCTGCTCCAAAACATGAGTATGATCTGCTTTTTTTTTATTAATATTTTTTTTGTGTGTGTGTGTTTATTTTTTTATTTTTTCTTTTTTTTTTCCTAAGAAAAGAGCCACCAGAAATGTATTTTTCTTCCATCAGCCACTCTGGCTGAAATTAGCCCCTGCACACATGGAAATCAGCCCAGAGCAGAAAGATGTAATCCAAACAGTTAAACTGGGACTATCGTATAAATAACTGAAAACAGGGATGTGTAAGGCACTCGTCATTATAACAATGCCCAGAACAGCCAGATGATAGACAGGAACCAGTAACCTCTTCAGTGCCAGAACAGCTCCCAGCTTGCTGCAGCTGCACTGCTTTACAGACCGCACTCTTTCTGACCAGTGAGGGCATTTTATCATATTATGTTATATTACATTATATTTTATCATATTATATTAACTCTATTAGGGATTGTTTGGCCGTTTAAAAGAAGAACAAAGTCTCACAACAGCCTCAGTCCCTTGAAGAGGGAACCATATGAAAATCTCCTGATAAATAACAGTTGCTGAGAGCAATTGCTCAACCCACATGCTGCCTTGTGCAGAGACGATCAGCTACAGGAAGATTTTAAGAAATCAGAAGAGCGCCTAAGAAAAAGCAGCAGGAGGGATGGAGGAGTGGGGGGAACAGTGTATGGAGGCTGGAAACTTCTGTCAAGCAATCGCTCGCCTGAGTCAAGTGGTTTTTCTTTAAATATTTGCAGCACCAGGGCCTGGGTTGGTAACTTGAATATTAATGTAGTACATCAGCACCTTCTAAATCCGTGCCTGAAAGCTCCCAGGGCTCGTCCCGCGTGTGCTCCTTCTTCTGCTCGTTCCCAGCCATCTCTGCTCCGCGCTGTTGTGTCAGGTCACTCGGAGGGGGAAGGGGAGGCTCATCTGGAAAACTGCTGCATATTTATAAAAAGACCATCTATTACACCAGCGCAGGACGGAATTGAAAACATATGGTGCCCTGGGAGCGGCTGTTTCTTTTTTTAGGCTTCTTATGCCCTTCAGAAATGTCAAGATAGAGGAACGAAAATGTCAGGAAACTGCAATACGCTTGCTCTAAAGGCCTCCCATTGGTGACGTGTTTATGGAGCTGTTGGGAATTTGATTTCCACCAAGCGCAGCAAGAGCCTGGGTTCGAAAGACCCCATGGACAGAGTGGTCTGCTGAAACCTGCCTTGATCTGCACCCCCGTGGGACCTCCTGCTGCCTGCACCATGCACCCTAGTAAAAAACAAACAAATAAAATTAAAGAAGATCCACTCTTGCAGCAATGGCTCAATTGATTGTAGGGGTCTAGAGGAGGCGAGGTGTCCCCACACTTTTGTTGCTGTGACCAGAGACCTACTTTAGTGAGCACGGGGCCACACAGACCAGTTACAAGCATCTCAAAAGTGCTCCTAAATGTTTTGTGCTTAGAGGCTTACACCAGAGCTTGCTTGGGACTGATCGCTTGCTAAAGGCTCAGACGTCGACCCGAGTGTGGTGCAGTAAATGCACAGCAGATCCTGCAGGCTGTGTGGGGCCAAGGAGAGGAGCAACCCGGACTTGTTCCCTCCCAGGACTCCAAAGCCCACCTGCCTGCAGGAGCGGCTGAGAGCCTGCACCTACAGCAGGGCCTGGAAGCAGCCCACCGGAGCTGCCAGCAGAGCAGAATTGCCTCCGGTGCAAGGTAGGCTAAGGGTTTGCTTTTAAAACTGACTGCAGACACGACCTGCTATGGTCTCAGATGCAAAGCTCCGGCTGTGCTCCAGCAGCAAGGACTTGGCCACCGTGCTGGAGCTGGGCCACGCCAGAGGTCACCTCTGGGGCTCCTTTCCCAGCCTCCCTCCAGCTTCACGGAGCTCTCAGGTTGTTGGTTGGTGGCTTCAAAACTCCCAATGGAAGAACCATGGGGCTCAGGGGCATGGCATCCCATCTTAAGGAGCGCAGGAGCGTACATCTGGGTGGCCATGCTCGGGTACCCTCCCTAGGGGGCAAAGGAAGCATCTCTTTTCCTTGCTTAGGGCCAACAACATAGTCCAAAAAGAGAGGAGAAAGAGGCTTCCAGAAGGAGGCTGGAAGAGATGGTGGAAATATTTCAGTCAAGCTTCTCAGGGTTTTAAATAAATTACACTTATCAAACATCATGATTATTTTTTTTTTTCATTTCTGGCAAAAGTTTCTGGCAAGGAGCACAGAGCTGTGACCATATTGCAGTTCTTGCTATGGGCTGCATTAGAGAAAAAGGATGTGGGAGGTCTTGGACTAGAGAAGGGCCGAGGGAAACAGATATGCCCAGTTTCTGAGCCCAGAGCCTGGGATGAGAGGTGGAAAAGCAGTAAACTGAGGACAGATTATGGAGGGGCAAGGGGCTGGACCACTCCCAGAACAGGGCTGAGGGAGAAGAGAAGGGGTGGGTAAGGAGCTTAGCCCTCACGCAAGGAGCTCAGCAGCCCTGATCCACCATCAGGACGGTCCCAGCAGGTCAGCTCTCATCTGCAGCTCTCCTGCCACACACAGTCTCTTGCACACGTCAGTTCCCTCCTGTTTCAGTTCCTTTTATCACACCAGAGATAACGTCTCTGAGACAGGCACTTTACACAGAGCAAGTGGATTCGGGTAACTCATTCCTGGGTGAACCCTGAGGCTGTGTCTCCAGTGGGGATGTAGCTCCCACTCCAGACTCCTCCTTCTAGAGAAGGAGGCAGAAAACACCATTTTGGAGCACGGGGAAGAGACAACAGCTCAGGACTGTTTTGGTCCTGCCTCTCAGCCCTGGCGTACAGCTCACATTGCTCCTAGCTGCTCTCCTCCCATCTACGTGCTCCTGCTAGCAGGGGAAACACCATGCTGGAAGTGGTATAGCAGGAGGAGGGCAGAAAATAAACACCCCGGTATGCAGGACAGGCAAGCAGAGCAGGGAACAGAGAACAGAAATGGACAGAAACGTGATATTGGAGAGAAAACTGCAAGGACTGCAGGAGCAAAAAAAAAGATATCACGAACTACTGGAGAAGATTAGCATCTGAGCAATGGTACATAAAAATTCAAACAACCCACGCTTCTGCTTGCAGGAACAGCCTCTGCAGGTCTTTCACATATTTGTGTGTCTTCTTCCACCCTGGAACCAGTCTGCACGTTTCCAAACGCAGAACCCCCTTCTGCTGGCTGTGGGTGGGGGCAGCAAGCTTCATTCCCGGCACCGTGGGCCCCATGTGCCCTCCGAGAGGGGAGGAGAGGAGGACAGCGGCGGGGATAAAGGCAATGGTTGAGGCTGGGGAGAGCCACGCTGGATGTGAGGAACAACAAAGAAAGAGAAGAGGGACATGGAGGAAGAAGTTGTCTGAAATGCAGTCAGCTCCCGGGTGTCTGTGGGTGCTGGGGAGCGTATCAGCACGGATATGAGAAATACCAGTGAGAAATGCTGATGCAGTGACCGATGCCCTTCCATCCCACGGCCTGGATGAGGGTTGAAGTTTCTCCTGTGTGGATAAAGCAGTCTGACCGGGCCCTGCTGTGCTCCCACTCAATTGCCCCATGCAGATAAGGCAACTTTTCATCTTCCCCTTGCAGCTCCTGGCTCTGCCAATGGCCTCCATCAGCTGTCGTGAGGCTGTGCTGGCACAGATTTCTGTGCAAGAGGAGAAGAAACACGGCCTGTGGCTTGGGGATAGCGTAGCTGGCAGGTGAGGAGGTGATGGTTTTACTCATGGCTTTGCCGTTGGTTGGCAGCCAGAAGGACCCTGTGCCTCTGTGAAACCCTCCTCTTCCACTGAAGCCTCGTCTGGGTGGGTCCATTTCACAGGAAAATCAACCCTTTATTTATTTATTTATTTATTTATTTATTTATTTTCTTATTTACTCAATCATTCTGTGAAAATGAATGAAATGTTGAAATTCACCCCAGGAAGCAGGATTTTGCATGCATCTCCAGGAGAAGTTTCTGTCCGTGCGGCGAGGTGTTGTCCCAGGCTCTCTCCGCCCTTCATCCTCAGGGGCTGGAGCAGTTTGGCTGCGGGCTGGGGGCACCAGCCTTGTCGCCGAGGGCAGTGCTGGGGGAGATGCAACCACCAGCTGCAGGTCTGCAGGCTGGGAGAGCTCTGCTGGAGCAGCCTCGATAGGAACAGGGAGAGAAAGCCTTGCAGGAAAACCCGGAGCCCAGTCATCCCCATGGCACAGTTGCAACCAGAGGGACGTGCCGAGGTCTTCTGCAGGTAGGGTCGATGCGGTCCTCCTGAAACAGGCTCATATGGCCTGTGTGGATGTCATCGCATGTTCACAATGGATCTTAAATTAGGGAGCTCGCCCTGCTAGAGGTGAACCCCTTTGGGTGTCTGATGTCCTTAGGAGAATGCAGTCTTGACCTTTCTCTCTTAATTTCCTCTCTCTGCACGCTGGAGATAACCATGCTTACCTGCCCTTGCCGAGCAGCTGAGACGTGCAGGTGAGAAGCGCTGGGTACGTGACTAATACCAGCATCAGCCTCACAATCCTTCTGCTGAGCCCCATCACACTCAGGTTGCTGAAATTAGGCCTTGCACCATTTTAATTACTCACATGGGGAAGAGCAATGGCCATTGCCACCTCTCTCAATGGTAGGACTTCCACTAAAAACCCTTTTCCAAGTGGCTCAAGCCCTCCAGAGAGGTTTTCAAAAAAAAGGGTCCAAGCTACCAGTAGAAATGGGTACGAACCAAGCACAGTATGGAGGAGAGGGAAAAGTTAATATTTCACAGGCATGGTCTACAGCCATGAAATGTGATCATGGCTGGGAAATGTGGGTTTATATTTTTTTTTCTAAATTAAAATAAAAACAAGGCTGGAGCTCCAGCGCAATATGGAACCAGGGAGTTCTGGTTTAGCTTTGCAGCAAAGTTTGGGTTTGTCTTTAATACTAATTAAATCTTTTGCTGTTGTACAAGAAAAAGTATCAGCTATGAGACTGTCTCTGCCTCCAGAGTTTTTGATGTGGTTCATTTCTGGAAAGGAGAATTTGGGATTTGGATTTTGCAGCGCTTCACTTCACTATCCTGGCCTGAAATAAATACGGCAGCCCATGCCAAGAAGTAATGACAAGAAAAATATTTTTTGTGGGTTTCTGCAGCCAAGCTGAGATGGGGCTAGATGGACTGATTTGAGGCAGGTGATGAATCTCCAGGGTGCAGGACCGATGCAGGACACAACCATGACAGGGGAGTGAGCATTGCCCTCATTACCTGACAGCAGAGCCATCCAGAAAGAGGTAAAATGGTGCTGGTGCTGACATGATGGAGTGCTTTTGCAATATGCCTGTTTAAATAAAATCACTTATTGGCTGCAGTTCTCAGTTTACTTACTGGGACAGAGACTGGAAGGATAATACAATTCAGAAGGAGAAGGAGTTAATGCATTTAAAGGGCTAAAACCTGCACCACTGGGATAAAAGCAAACTTAGGCAGTGATTTCATTGCATCTCAGCAGTAAATCCAGAGTCACTATACTCTGTGGAGTGCAGATGTCTGAATACCATCCCTGGATGGGAATGAAAGGAAATGCTGTTTACTGTGAACAAAACGCATTATGAACAAACTCCGACACGCCCTAAACCAACTTTCTTTTGAAAGCAAGTGAGGGTTTCATTAAAAGCAAAATTTGTGAAAAGAGATTTGCAGGATATGTGGGAACTTGCTTGAATGATTAAAAATTAATTATAGCAAGGGGGAGGATGTAGAAACACATTGTGTCAGGATGCCACTGTATGGCCCAGACAAATCTGTTTCTGAGACAGTAAATTCATCTCCTTTTCTCCCCTTCCCTCCCTTATATCTCATTCTTCATCAGGGTTTCTGAACACTGGAGCAGACGCACTTAAATGTTTGAAAAGCAAAGATGATTCAGTGGCGCAATGCTTCCCACTAAAACCACATCTCCCTATCCCCCACCTCGTTCGTGCTGTCACAGAGTGAAATGTTGAGATGGCTACAACTAAGAGGAGGCAAACAGTCCCCACTGATTTCAGAACCAGGTGATGCTTGGCACTTTTCAGGTTAGAACAGAACTTAACACTTACAAAGTCTGTAGCCTCATAGATACCAAGCACAGCCACCAAGGAGACAGTGGAGGTGTTGCAAAAACGGGCTGCTGGGTGTCAGGGCCCAGGGGCAAGGAAGCAAGCTAGCTCTGCCCACGTTTATGTGCCCCATGCTGCTGCCTGGGAGTGGTCCTCATCCTCATCTTCATCTTCATCCTCATCCTCATCCTCATCTTCATCCTCGTCCTCGTCCTCATCCTCATCCTCGTCCTCGTCCTCATCCTCATCCTCATCCTCATCCTCATCCTCATCCTCGTCCTCATCCTCATCCTCACCCTCATTTTCTTCCCACCTTCTGCCCAGGCTGGTTGGAAGGTGCCATGAGCAGCTCTGGTGCCACGAGCTCTTTGGTGCTACAGCAGCAGGAAGAGCTGCCCTCAAACACAGTTAGCTGTTTACGTCCAGTCTCAGGCTTCTCGTTAATTTTGTCCTGTTAGGTTTTGGGTTTCTTTTCTTGGGGGAAGCTGTATACAATAGTGGGGCACGCATCAGGATGAGACCAGAAGGCAGGAGTGAGTGGAAGCGAAGAGCAAATGCTCTGCTTCCCATCACCCTTTCCCTTTTTCCATTCATTGGTTTTGCATTGTTTTTTTCCCCTTGGTCATGTTTGTCCCATACAATTTCAGAATGCCTTCCTTGAGCACTGTCTTGACCTTACCATTCCCAGAGGGAGAGACAACAAGACAGTGGAAGCTAAAAACTGGTTTGATTCAAGTTCCCTGTCCTCTGCTTGCCCAAGAATAAGAAACTGCTTTGTTGTCTGTGCATTTTTCAGTGGTCTTACACCGTTTTATCCTGCCCAGAATGCTGCTCAGACATAAACTGGTGTTGGAGAAGGATTTGGTGTTTGGCCCATCCTCCTCTGCCAGCCCCTTAGATCTGCTAAAATACCATTTTCAAGCAAGCTAGATATTTTCTCCTCTATCCTCTTCTATCTCATCTGGTCCTTATCATCTGCAATAACATTATTATCAGCCAGAGTCTTTGCAGCAATCACTGCAGTGCGTGTCTGAGGCTCAGCAGACGTACAGTAGAGCTGCAAGACTTTTCTCCTGCAATTCCCTTCCCATTAATTTCCAGCTATTTGGTTTTCTCCAGCCCCAGAGCTGTTTATCCTTGCTGTGAGCTCCTCGGCGGGCTGATTCACCCCTTGGGTTGCGCCAGCTCGTGCGAGGGAGCCCGGAGCTCGCCAGCTGGCAGCCCCCCAGAACCAGATGCGCTGGCCTGCAGGACGGAGGTCGGGCTGCCTGGGAGAGCCGCTCGCTTACCGCCGCCCCGGGGCTTTCTCCCGACGTGGGGCTGGGCGAGAACCTGGAGAGAACTGAAAGCGTCTGCAAATAATCCAGGAGAGAAAGGTTAGTTTGAGGGGTGAAGTGCTAACGTTGGGTTTGGGAGAGCTGACTTAGCCCCTCCGTGCTTCATTTCTTGCTCTTCTCCAGAGGTAACACCATTTCTCTTCCCCAGCAATTAAAGAGGGTGCTGGACATGGCACAGGGGCTGTGTAAGTCTTCAAAGACAATCCAGCTCTGGGTGAAGCTGTGGGCTTGGTAAGGGCCAGTAAACACAAGCCTCCTGCTGGCTCCAGTTGCAGGATTGCTGCTGCCCGAGGCAAGGGCCCACTTCTTTTTGCCTCTCTGCTTTTACTCTCCTCCCAGGCCTTCCCCCTGCCTCGTGTTCACACTCCGCTCCAGGTTTTATGGTGGAAGGGATGAAGTCAGGATCAAATATACCCTACCAGCCAGATTTTCCTATTGTTCTTATTTCTTCTTTAGACAGAGAAGCCCTGCATGAAGGAACTATAGGACAGTGAAAACCCCATTACCCAACACCTAGCATAACCAGCAGATACATGAGACAAAAAAAATGTCAGCACAAATTTTGCGCTGGCCAAGGCAGGGGAACATGAACCCTTGAAGAGTCAGGTCAGGATGTTGTGGCCCCATGGAGGAGATGCCTTCACCCTCCCTGTGCAAAACCTCTTTGGTTTCTCCATATTCAGACCTCCGCAGCACTTTCACCCAGCTCATTTGGCTGGCATGGCCCACCAGATATTCTGCTGTTCGTAGGGCAGCAGCTTTGACAACGTGTGGGCATCACCTCGCCCATTGACCTCCATGTCCCTGCCCTTCTCCAGGTGCTCTGGAGGAACAACAGAAGCACCCAGCACTTCCCCCTCTGCCTGCTCCGTTTCCAGTACCCCTCTTCAGGTTCCCCCAAACAACGCAGGATCCTCCCTTGAAGTCTGGCACATCATTTCTGCATGTTTTCCCTCCTGGAAGCTCCTTCTCTCTGCATAAGTCACCTTCCTTTCCTCTTGCTGCCCCTTCCACTCCCCGCAGTCCTTGGCTCGGTAGCGCCCACCCAACATCCCAGAGCAAACCGCAGTCCTTGGAGTAAAGCCCTCCGCAGAGGGGACAGACAAGGTCACCTTTAAGACCTTGGGTTTCACACATCAGTTCAATGGCAGCAGCACCGGAGGCTGTACGAGGACGTGGAGAGAGGCAGCTTGCACCTCTGAACGCTTCCTTGTTTTTCTCCTCCAGCGTACGTCTGTGTGGGAAGGAGGGCGCTGATCCACAAACAGTCTGCTCGCAGCTTCATCTGCTCCAGGCAGGGCTCGCAGGCTGCACCAGGGACTTCTGGCCCAAGCTGCATCTCCAAAGAGGCCAATGTGGGCGCTGTGGCAAGCTCTGCTGTTATCTCCTTCCCAGAGCTTGTGGGACAACAGCCAGCTGATCCTGCTGGGGGCTCCCACCTTTCCCCAGACACACGGACATCCCAAGCCCTGCTCATCCCAAGCCCCATACATTTTCAGACCGACTCTGGAGCCCCTGGGATGCCAGAGGAGCAGAGTTTAGGGGTACCCCGTGGTGGAGCCCTGTCCCTCCTGGGGTCAGAGCATCGGTGCTGGGAACAGAGGTTCATGTGCCAAAACCCACCATCAGGTGCAGCTGGGAAGGATGCGGCAGTACCACCTCCCAGGGGCTTGCTGGCTTCGGTCCATGCCAGTGTCACAACTGAGACCTGCGTCTGAACACCTCCTAGTGAATTTGTCTCGATTTTCTTCCTTATACAATGTCCATTTGAATTTTCGACCGGGGCTCAGTGGAGATTCCCTCCAGCTCTTTCAAGGAAAGCTCCCCTTAGTGAGAATCAGGCTAATACATTGTGTATCTGGGAGCTATGTAATCCCTTGCGCTGTACGAAAAGATATTTTATCTGCCTCGCTTTCCTACAATCAGTCTTTCCTTGTTTTCTTCTCTTCTGAGCTCCTCAGTCCTATCTGATAAGTATCCCACCAGACAGCTCTTATTGCTGATAATACTGACGTCCGCGTTGTAAAGCCTTCCTCCCTTCCCTCCAGAACTTGACATTTACTGCTTTTCCTCTAGCTCCTGCACTGCTGAGCACATGCCCCGGCTGACCGCTAGGATGCTCCAATAATATTCAGTATTTCGGCATTGTTCTCGAGGGATTTCCCCATCTCCTGGTATAACATCCCCACTGGATTTCCTTGTCCCTTAGCTTCACAGCCAAGCTAAGTTAACAATAGGTAGCAAACAGCTTTTTTTGTTCACTTGTTTTACGCCCTCATCATAGTCGTTGCTATTTGTGCAGAATATTCATGAGGAGCTAACAATAAGATGAATTAAAAGCTCTTGGATGCAACATTTCTTCTGAGTGGCCAAAGAAGGAGTTTTTTCATCCTTTACAGTAGAAATCATTTTTTTTTCTTCTAGAGGAGCTTGTTGGAGCATCTCATCTGTGTGAGATTGTCCCTCAAGATTACTCTGAAGATGCTACAGCTGAGGTTTTAGACTAGAAAAGAGAAATCTGGAATGTCTGCAGCTTCACATTGCATCAGGGCATGTACTGAAGCTTTCACCCTGACCACAGAGGACAGGACCTATAGTGTCTGGGTGAAATTGCAGAGAAGTTTTAGATAAGGCATTAGAAAAAAAAAAAAAAAAAAAAAAAAAGCTTTCTAACGGTAAAGATAAGCCTGGTAACAGATCGCCTGGGGAGGCTGAGCAATTTCCATCATTAGAGGCTTTGGGAACAGGCTGGGCAAACCCCTATCAGGGATGGCTTGGGAGAGGATCCTGCCTGTGGCCAAGGCAATGCAGTAGACAGCTCCCAAGGTATGTTCCAGCCCTGCTTTTTATTATTTTATTTTGCAGCCTAACTGGAAAGCTCTCGGGGCATGCTGGAAGGGCTGTGACTGCTGACAGGCTTTCTCTTTTGGGGCAGGTGTCTCCAGCAGTGTGCTGAGTGGAGTATTTTTTTAATATGCATTTTTAAATAAGTTGAGTGTGCAGGTCAGGCTCCCAGGGTATGAATTTGAAAATCTGAAATTACTAATGAGATGAACTGCTATTTCTAGACTTGGGAAATAGAGTGGTAACAACACAGAAAGCTGCCTGGCACTGCAAAAATACTGGTGAATTGAATAAATAGTTCCTAATGACTTTGTATTTGTTGAATTCACTTCCAGTGACTGAGCACGGAAGGAAATCCTGAAATGCAGGAGATATTTGAGAATTCTCTATTATTTCTTCACTTTCTTTTTGCCTTGTAGCTAAAGTGATGTTCTGCGGATTGCTCGTGACCACCGCACGTGTTGCCCAGCAGATGCAGCCAACAGGGTGTCAAGCATCTTTGGAGCATGGGTGCTTCTCATCACAGATGACTTCACCTGCAAGGACTTGAACTGGTGGGAAGGTGGAGAATCCAGATATCTGCGCTCACCCTGGGCGGCTGTTTCTTCCAGATGCATGCTGTTGCTTCAGTTCCTTTGCTGGATGGGGATGCAAGATTTCCAACATTGAGTAATAGCAGAATATTTCTTATCTAGGGGGCTAGTTGTGGTTGGAGATAATTTTCCTCAAGTATTCGCTCACACACATTCTGCTGTACAGCTGGGATGTTTGGAGAGGGTAAAAAGAAAAGCTCACAAACACGACTGAGTCAACATTTGTTTTTGAATGTTAATGAACGTCTGTGGGGGAGCATTTCTTCTTTGTGCTCCTGCTGTGTGAAGGAGCTCTGCTTGCAGGTCCCTATCACAGGCAGCACCTCCAGGACACCTTGCCCTGAGGGCTGCCACCAAGGGCACCCAAATAGCCAGATGGCATAGAGAAATCAGAGGTAAAATTGGTTGCTGTGGGAATTTGTTACCTTAAGAGCATTTGGGATCTGACTGTAAGTGACCAGCCTCAGTGAAACCAAGGGTTTCAGTTTAGCAAAGGCAGCCCCAGGTTGGTGCTGTTAATTTTGAAGTGTTGCATCAGCAATCCCTAGAAAAGCATTATTATTGCAAGTAAACTGTTTCATAGATATATATGATCAGCTGAAAGCTCCAGAGATAGAAATACATGAACGTAACATGGAAAATGTCATTCCTGTATTTGCTCTTGGCGCGCTGAGTTTTTGTGGTGCAGGACAGTTTGGAGTTTTTCTTGACAAGTTGAAAATGGGGTTATAAGAAGCAAAATCTGAGAACCCTGTACGTGCACACCGCGGACAGCCGGGCTCCTGGGGTGACCTTTGGGTGGCATCACCCTGGGCTGCTGGCATCTGGCAGGGCTGCAGGGACGTGCCAGCCTCCGGCCAGCCAGCAGCACACACTGCAGGTGTTGGTCGCTGTGGGTGGAAGGCAATCAAACCCTTCAATTACACCTCAGAGATTTAATCAGCTCCCTGCCAAATGCTGGCCGGGAGTCCCGTTGTTCTACACAAATACACTAATTATGGCTGCGCGCCGTTTCGCAATAAAATGTAATTTACCTCATTTGGAAAACACCGTTCTGTTGTCAGCTGCTTGCAGCCCCTCAATAGGTGCCCATGCGGGCGAGGTATCTCCTACAGATTGCCACTGCTGTGCTTGAACAAAGCTGTTTCTGTTCTATTAAGTCATTTCTTTCTTGTTTATAAGATTAGGAAGTGTTGGGAGCAGCTTTCTGGATAAAGCTCTGGCTGTACCGAGCCCTATACACCAGAGAATCTGATTTGAAAGGGGAAAAAAAGGAACCATACAAATAGCCAACGCATAAAACTGAAAACAAGAGCTGACTAAGGCGGTTTTCTCTGCGCACAGCCCTGGAAACACAGATGTGTTTCAATGAGTGCGATTTGAGACGGGATGAACTCATCTGGAAGCCTTGTTTGTTCCTTTCTGCTCCTCCACCCACTGGCCACCCCCAGGAAAAGAGCGGCTGCCGCCGCTTCAACCCTTTGAGCGCTCCTTCCTCAACGCTCCCTGCATCTACCCTTTGTCCATGCCCAGGGGTTGTCTACCAGGACACAGGGCCTTTGGTCGCTGCCCAGGCCTCCAAGGCCAGCAGGATGGGGACACTGAAGTGCCACAACCTTATCGAGGTGACATGGGTGGAATGTCCACTCCTGGTGGCACCTCCGGCTCCTCTGTGGGACAAGGAGGTTGGAGCAAAGAGCTGCTGTTGTCTCTTCTGAGAGTCAGGGCATGGCCAAAGGGTCTGGGAAGTGTTTCTGGGCCCTGCCTGTTAGCCATAGCCCATCAATGTTTCTTCCTTTGGGCCCCTCAGTACAAGAAGGACATCGGGGCCCTGTAGCATGTCCAGAGAAGGGCTACGAAGCTGGTGAAGGGCCTGGAGCACAAGTCCTGTGAGGAGCAGCTGAGGGAACTGGGGGTGTTTGGTCTGGAGAAGAGGAGGCTCCAAGGAGACCTTATTGCTCTCTACAACTACCTGAAAGAAAGGTGTGGGGAGCTGGAGGTCAGCCTCTTCTCACACATAACTAGTGATAGGACTAGAGGGAATGGCCTCAAGTTGCACCAGGGGAGGTTTAGGCTGGAAATGAGGAGACATTTCTTCTCAGAAAGAGCAGTCAGGCATTGGGACGGGTTGCCCAGGGAGGTGGTGGCGTCACCGTCCCTGGGGGTGTTCAAGGAAAGGTCGGACGTGGTGCTTAGGGACGTGGTTTAGTGGGTGACACTGGTGGTAGGGGGATGGTTGGACCAGATATCTTGAAGGTCTCTTCCAACCTTTATGATTCTGTGATTCCCGTCAGCGCTGAGGTGATGTTGTTTTGACTTTGGTGTGAGGAATTCTTTCTGTTGATGGAAGTGAAGTTTGTGAAGACTGATGAATGCATGTCTCAGTGTCTTCATCCTGCAGCCCTGTTGACTTAACTCCAAATTCAGCCTCCATGTCAACTGAGCAGCTCCAGGCCAAACCTGCCAAGGACAACCTTCCCATCTCCTTGGTGCCAATGGAAGCTGCAGCTGTCACCCGCAGCCCCAGGGAGATGTGTGGGCCGAGCTGCCTGGACACCACCCCAGGGAGGATGCCACAAGAGTGAAACTCCTCCATCAGATGCAGTTAGGATGGATCAATATTCTGTTTTGGTTTGGTTTGGTTTTTGGTGGGGGAGGGGAACAGAGCGTAGATGGAGCCCCAGACAACATGATAGCTTGTGCATCATTTCCTTAGGAAACCGGGCTAAAAATACAAAGCAGAGTAAACACGAAGTCAGAGCTCTGATAACCTGGGGAAGTAAGAACTGAATAGGGGAAGTATCTAAAATAAAAGCAATCTGGAAATAATAAGGGCAGAAGTGGAGAGATTCAGCCCAGAAAGAAATCCATTTTCTCCCAGCAGGCAGAAATCTGGTGCCGCGTTAGGAAAGTTCCTGCTGCCACAGTCAGGGTGGGCATCATCTTGGGCTCTCTACGAGGACTGAGGGCCAAATCCTTTCCTCCTGTCTGCCTCCTGCTTGGCTGTGAAATGATGAGCTGCTCCGTGCAAGTCCTCCCACTCCCAGTGCAGGGGTGCCCAGGTACCCTGTGGGAGCACAGCAGGAGGGGTTTGGCTTCACCACTGAGAGCGTTTTGTGCACAGCAGAGCAGAAAGTGTCAAACAAATAAATTTATTTTTATTTCATTTTTGCTGAGAATAGGCAAGATTCAACCCCTTTGACTAACCCAGCGAGAGAGGTCTGCTCACCACCCTGGTGCCGCCTTCTTCTCGGTGCAGCCAGGCATGTGAGCACCAAGTGGGTCAGAAAAGGGGGAAAAACATCTAAATGCTCCTACAGATTTATTCTTGACAATAGATTTCATTATTACATTATCTCCCCAGCTCCCCACCCCCTTCCTCCACAAAACGGGCAATCACAGCCCAGATCTCAGCAGTAACACTGACAAACACAACAAAGAAATGGCGTTTGTTGAGAGCTAAGCAAGCTTTGCAAACACTGCTGATTAGCTAGATCTCCCAGCCTGTGAACAGACGCGAGTTCCACTGGCGGTGATGGGGAGATATCCCAGAGGAAAAAAAATAAGATTAGGAATTGCAATATGCTTTCTGCTTTTGTGCTCTCCTTTGAGATGCAGTGTCTCTGCCTGCCTTGATGGGATCCAGCAAGCGTCATCTTCACACATGCATGAAGGACTTGGGTTTTGTTGGCTTGGTTGAAACAGAAAATGGCACAGGGGTGCTGGGGCTGATGGAGACTCAGCGATGGGCTGGTGCGTGGCACCCCCTTTTCCCAGCTGCCGCTGTTTCTTCATGTGGCACCACATGCCAGAAACAACAAGTGAGCTTTCAGAAAACAAGGCAGCCAGCCCAGAGAGCAGGTCTTGTGCGGCCGTGCCAATAGTGTCCCATCTCATCTGTGATCCTGCACCAGAGGATCCAGGCTCCCCAAAGAGCTTACACTTGAGGAGCTTATGCCGCCGTGCCATGCTGTGCCAAGAGCAGAGGGGTTAAGTTAAAAGCAGGCACTCTGCAGGGTCCAGAAGCTTTGTGAGCTTTGCTGGGGTCATTTTGTTCCTGATCTCTGCTTGGCGGCTATTATTTCCCCATCCCATGCTTTGCACTTGCTTTTTTATTGCCCCACTGCATCCTAGTGCATCCCCTCAAACAGCTGCCAGTGGAGCAGCCCCTTTTTTTGTGCCCAGTACAACACATCCCCTTGGGTGGTGCAACAAGGCAAAAGTGAGGTAAATCGCTAAGCTTGTGGCGCTTGGGCACCTGGTGGTGCCGGGCACTTCATAAGGCCCTTAGCAGACCTGTTTCTTTGTGACGATGGGTACCTGCTTTGGTAGGTACCTGCTCAAACCACAAATCCATCCTAAAGTCTATTCCATCCCAAGACGCCACTGTAACTGAAGTGGAAAAGGGCTGCTTTCCAGCTGAACTAATAATTATTATCCTTTCTGAAATACTGGTGAAAAGGTAGATTTTTTTCACTGACAGACCAAGTCAGTAAACCTGGCTTGCTAAAGCAGTAGAATGTAAAATAAGGTTTTATAATGAGATGTCACTGATTTTTTTAATCATACCTATTTACCAAAAGAAATTCTGGATTTCAGCTAAACAGAAGCTTTCACAAAAAATGCCTGCTTAAAAATTGCACTTTTCCCCTAAAAAATGGTGCCTGAAAAAAAAAATCTGATAAAAAGACTAATGGTTTCAATTTTGAAATGATGTCTTGATTCACTAGTATTGTTTCAACTTATTTGCCAACTGGCTCTTGGTTTTCTCTATAGCCTGAACTTCCAAGAAGCGCTTGGATTTGTGGTGCAGTGATAGGAAAAGCTCTGATGCCTCATAGGTGACATAGCCCAAGGGAGGTGACTAAGGAGACAGTAAAAGCTAGAGGCATTCAGTTTCTCGTTGATTTAAAAACTCCTAGTTTCATCCACAAATGCCATTCACCAAATAATTTTCTCGCTATTTTTCACTCCTCCGTAAGATTTCCTGAATTATTTAGTGGAAATGAGCCTAAGTTGATAACACCCAGGATCTGTTCCTCTTCAGTTGTTCAGAAGTCCACATGGAGCAAGATGTTGGTTTTATCTTCTTTCACTATCAACAGGTAAGAAAGAAATAGCTCTGCTTGTTCAGACCAACGATTCAATTGCTCTGTCTCCAGTCATTTTCTGGTGTTTCACAGCAGAATCCATCTTTTTCAAATAACAGAAAATAGCACTGGGCATTTTAAAACCTGAAAACCTGGCCATTTCTCTTTGGATGTTAAAATGGATCCAGGAATCTTGAAAAAAAAAATAATAATCATTGGAGTATTCTTGGATTTGTTGAATTATTTAATTTGTCATGAGAGCAAGATAAAAATGTATTTAGAAATAACTTGGAAAGTGCTTGGATCCATTACTTTTAATTAGTATTGTATGACATTGATAACCAGCCTGCTAAGCCGAGCCAACCGAATTTCCCTACCCTTATATTCAATAAGAAACAATCTCTGCCCAGATCAGCTGTGTCTATCTGTACGAGTAAGACAAAAGATAAGAAAAAGCACACATCTAGACTAATCTATTATAATTTTTTACAACCCATGCTGGATTGAGACGTGCTATTTTGGTACGACCCTTGCTATTTTTCTCTGGCTAATGCATGATGTCTCTTCTTTGCCAGCAGTCACTTCCCAAAGGGGCATAGGCAGCAAAAGCAGAGACACATTTTGGTACTCTCTGGACACCCTGGAAAATGTGCTGGGGAGCTGGGAAATGGGTGTAAGGCTGCTCATATTTGCAGGAACTGGAGCATCTCTAGCAGCCCTGAATCCACCCTGACATCACTGTTATCTCAAGCTGAATTAGGCAAAAACGAGTAAGAGTCCCAGAATAACAAAGGTACAAATCAGTAAACATTCAGCCACAGAAATGGAAGAAAATCACAAAAAGATCATGGATCCTAAAATGAAATACAGGTTAACATTCTGGGATAATTTTGGCTGGAAAGGTTTCGTCCAGACCGTAGCTCCCTCCTGCTACATGCTCTGCCTGCTGCCTGTAAATGCTTTCCCTTCCCACTCCGATCACAGACTCTGTCTCTCCACATAACTTCTCTTGCAGCTTGCATTCCCAGAAAGCAAAACAAAACCTCATTTCATTGCTGTGTAAATCCATGCTGCCTCCTCTTCGGGCCCAGGTCAGAAAGCACATAGCAAATCTGGAGAATGGATGAAGAATACTGATGGGCACCAAAGGTGTCTGGGAGAGGAGCAGCTAAATAGATGAGGATTCAGGTGGGAGAGCAGATGAATGAAGTGGAGGATCACAAAAATCTGTATTGTTGTATGCGGTACCAAGAAGGAAAATGGGGAATGTTTGGGACTGCCCCAAGATTTTGTGGATGCTAAAAATGTACATGAAATCACAGCCTAATGAGTAATAAATCCTTGGAGCAGTGCTAAGCAGTATTTCCTGGCTCATTACCAACATGCCAGCGTGCTCTGTTCAGGGGTCTGCCTGGCAAAAGGGCTGATCTACTGCAAGGAGCAGAGCCTGGTGGTTGCCTTTGGTGACATCCCCATTTCCCAGTGCAGGGTAGGTACCAGGCTGGGAGGTTACTGACCCCCAGCTGCAAAGTCACGAAGGAGTCCAAGGACCTGAGAGCACCAGGGAGATCTTGGGGCAGTCCCAAATCTCTCTGTTGGACCCACGACTGAGACTGACCTGCCCCAAAACACTAAATTCATTTGGGAGATAACATCAAAAAAGGAGCCACTTTTCTCCAGTGTGTTGAAGGTTTTGATGGTGCCATGGTTGCTGCTATGCAACTGAGCAGAACCTTTATTTTTTCTGTGCTTCCCTATGTGTTTCTGTCCTTCACTGGGTCTTGGAACAAACATTCACCCTCTGACCACCCTTGTTTTCCTTGCAGCACCCTGCAGAAGGGGATCCATGCCTGCGACCAAATGCTCACATCTGCTGCAGAGAGTTTTATTTTAACTCATTAAATATAATGCTGCCCAACACATTATGAAGGCAGAAGACTATATTATGAATTTATCTTTTATTCCTTCTAAAAAAAAGTCCTTCTACACATCGCATTCCGCCTAGAAACAAATGGTCAGCAGCAATAATATTTTTTACTGAAGCAGCAGAACTCCACACAAGGTCAGAACAATATCTGTGTTATTTACTCCAACGTGAGTTATGATCTGCCTACTGCGTACAACTTTTTCTCTGTTTCCCATTGATGCAAATCAAAAGCCTCTATTGTCTTTTTGCTGATTTTGTGTTTCACTCACTCATTACACTAGGATTCATTTTTTTTTCTTTTCTGTATATGTGTATATCTCAGTGTCACAAAGGCACCCATTTTGGAGTAAAAGATCTGATACTGTTTGTAGCTGAGTGCTCTGGTCTGTGTGTAGTCCTGCCCCCGTACTGTGCTCTAAGCATATTTCAGTGGAAAATAAATAACTCCTTCGCACCCATGAAATGGAAGTAGCAAGTCTGGGAGGACTACTAGTCTGTAGGATTTTAAAAACTTCCAGTCAGAGAATCCCAGAATGGCTGAGGTTGGAAGGGACCTCTGGGTCCATCTGGTCCAGCCCCTGCTCAAGCAGGGACACCCAGAGCAGGCTGCTGAGCACCATGTTCAGGAGGTTTTGAAGATCTCCAAGGAGGAGACCCCACAGCCTCTCTGGGCAGCCTGTGCCAGGGCTCCATCACCTACACAGCACAGAAGTGCTGCCTGGTGCTCAGAGGGAACCTCTTGTTTTCCTGTTTGTGCCCATGGCCTCTTGTCCCAGCACTTGGCATCACTGACAAAAGCCTGGCTCTTCCTCTGTGCACCCTCTTTCAGGTGTTTACAGACATTGATGAGATCCCCCTGAGCCTCCTCTTCTCCAGGCCCAGCTCTCTCAGCCTCTCCTCCCAGGAGAGGAACTCCAGCTCCTTCACCATCCCGGTGGCCCTGTGCTGGAGAAATCCCCCAGTGTCTGTGAGCTCCTGGCTTTGCTTTGTGTCTTTGCCTCTGCACAGCAGCTCCTGGAGAGCCTAAGGGAGGAGCACGGAGCCAGTGGGCCCTTGGGGAGAAGGTGGCACCAGTGACAGGGCTGCAGGTATGTCCCAGCTGGTCTCCAGGAGACATGTGCCATGGACAACAGGCCCACCACACTTACCTGGCAGCTCCTTTGTCGCCAGTGTAATGTTATCGGTTATGCTCATTGGGGTTCCCCCGCTAAGGGCACAGCTTGGCTTGCACGGGTATAAAAAACATCTTCCCCAAGCAAAACAAGCAAATTGTGGTTTTGCTTTTATGCTCGTGCCCCCTCTGGCTGCGCTCACACCACTGAATAAAGCGGGGACAGGAGGCAGAGCGGAACCAGGCCTTGCCGCAGTGCTGCAGGTCTGTCTCAGAGAAACCTCGTCAGAGTGGCGCACAGCAGCTACAATGCTAAATGAAGGAGCAAAAGCAGCAGTGGTTTTACATCGTCAGACCCCCATGGGACAGCCCGGCCTACACTGAGCAGAGCCTACAACTGAGAGGAGCTGTGCAGGCCTCCTCATTCAGCAGCCACCCACCCCCAAGCGCAGACCTTCTGCCTTTCCTGCCCAGCTCCTATCTTAATGCAGACCCCACCACACAAATCACACTGCTTTTAGCCCATTATTCATTTCAAATGGCCGAGGAACCCATCAGATGTCCTAAGCATCTATCAGCATTTTCACCAGAACACAAAAAATATTTCCCACCGGTGGCATTAATCAGCTTCCAATTGTCTGGTAACAATACGGCTACAGACAGAGATCTTTGGAAATTATTAGAGAGATAAATACTACCAGGATAGGTGCTGCTAAGTGAGATTTTCACTTTTTACATACCAATGGAAGAACAAATGCTACCAGTAATAATGACCTCTGGATATTCCTAGAAGCAAGAACTAGCAGAGTTTGTTTTTTTTACTGAGATAATCGTTGAATCAACCAAAAGCAATATTACTTCAGCTTTGTTCTTGATAAATAATCACACACAAAAAATCACAGTGCACATAAATATCGTTGGATTGAGTAAATACAAATAGATTTTGCTTGAACTACATATGAAAGTAAATAAAAATAAAGGTAACGATATTTGCAATTTCAAAAGGGCAAATTAATTTCAAAGGGAACTAATGAAGTTAGTTCAAGGACTTGAACATCAACGAAGACCGAAATTTCTTTACGTAAAAAGTGCAAGATGATTCATTTACACCTGGCCGCATAGCACTTGGAACACAGAAAACCTGTTACAGATAAAAATGATAAAGGGGGAATTACAAGGAATAAAGTTGATATAGGCCTTGCAGAGGTCATTAAAACAAATAGGCAAGTTCTCCAAGAGAAAAAAAAGAAAAGAAATGGTCCTATGTGTGAGGAAAATTAAAGATAATATGGATACATAATTAAATGAATGCTTTACTGTAGCTTTCAAAAAGGATAATGCTGAATATAGGAGGAAAGAAAATAACTCAAGAGAGTGAAAACAGAAATGATCACACCTAATCTAGAAAAAAAGCTTCAAAAACCTAATAGGTACTCAAAATTTATGGTGCATTTTTTATATTTAAAGGCAGGAAAAGGCAGCATATGAAACTGCAGGGGCAGAGCAAAGGAGCCTTGTAAATTAGCCAAGCCGGGAGTAAAAGCAAATTCAGAACCTACACTCGAGGGGGAAGAGCAAAGTAATAAAGGCAACTGCAGTCTGCTTATTTCACCCTGATGGTGTATTAGGCAGGCGAATAAACTGCATGGAAAGAATCATTTAAAACAGGGACATAGATGGAAAATGGATTAAAAGCATTATAAATTTATAAAAGTCATGCCAGATGAACTTGATATCTTTCTCTGATATTTTCTACAGTGGGAACTGCAGTAGGTCTACGATTTGGTATGATGCCACAGGAGATTTGAGCTAGGAAAAATGGGGATTAGGCAAAGAGTGGTAAAGTGGGGAGGGAGCCGATGAAAGAGGAGATGGCAGAGAGTAACCCTGTAAGGAGCAACATCTGCAGGGAGGAATGCTGTTAGCAGGGTTCCTCATAGAGGAGGCTTTGAACCATTCTTAGTGAATATTTCATTAATAAACTCCAAAAAATAGTGAAGGAAAGTGCTGATGGAATATCCCCATGTTACAACGTCAGAGGGGAGTTTTGATCAATAGGAAGAAACGAGAATCTTTCAGGAAGATTAAAGTCACCACGAGAACAGGAGCAGCAGAGACAGAAACGTGATTATAAAGAATTCGAGTTCCTGCCCTCAGAGAAAGGAAGGATCTCTGCAGACTTCTACAAATTCCTCTGAATCAGCTGAAAATCATGTACTAGGAGAAAAACATGGGTGTATTAATCAACAGCTGGAATAGGTCTTAAACATAACAAGGCTATGAACAAGAAAAATAAGATTAGGACGTTCCCACTAAGGTACTTTCAGTAGAAAGGGTATTAATACCACCTGGAAAACAGTGAACTCGTCTGGCAAATCATGTTCAAGAAAATGAAATCAAATACCTGGAGGGTAGAAGAAGGCTCCTAGGAAGCATAAGGGAATGGAGACACTCGTTTTACGAGAGGAGATCAAAAACTTAACTTTACTCAGCCCAAGTAGTAGTGCAAAAGCTCTCGATAGATTCACTTTAGGTGAACATGGGACGGGGGGGAAGATCTGCTGAATTTAAAGGAAAACATTGGCATAAGAACAAATGGGAACGAACTAACCACAAAGCTGGAAATGAGTTTTTTTCCTTAGAGGCATGAAGTTTTGGAACAGCCTTCCAGGAGGAGGACTGAGTTCAAAAACACACCTGCTTTCAAGATGGAGTTAGTTCAGTCTCTGAAAGGGTTACGTGATGTGGCTGCTCCCGATAGCAGAGGGGAGGCAGAGGTTGGGTTTGGTGAGCCAGAAACCCGCCGCTGCTGCTGCAGGACTGGTTGTCAATGCAACAGCAGCAAGGGCTCTGCTTCAGGTGTTTCCCCTTAGCAATGGGGTGCATGGGTAAAGAGCTTTACAGAGCGTGTCAGCAGAGTGAGCTGCTCCTCTCTGCTTGTGTGTCATCTCTGATCCCGAGCAGCACGGGGATTTTAACTCTAGATTTCTTGCGAAAGGCATCTTTGCAAAAAAAAATCTTCCGAATAACCACCAAAAAGTGTTGCAAAAAATATTGTCGAGAGCTGGCTGAGTGGTTCTTCCCAAAATTAGAAATGTCATTGTAAAGGTGTGTCGTGGTTTTACTCGGGTGGGCGGCCGAGCTCCACCACAACCGCTCTCTCACTCCCCCTCCTCAAAGAGGAACGGGGAGAAAATACGATGAGAAGGGCTCAAGGGTTGAGATAAGGACGAGGAGATCGCACAGTAATTATCGTGACGGGCAAAACAGACTCAGCATAGGGAGACAGTAAGATTTATTGCCTATTACTAACAAGCTAGAGAAGTGAGAAACAAAGGAAAGAAACCAAAAGCACCTTCCCCCCCATCCACCCTTTTCCACCTCCTCCCCCCGAGCGGCGCAGGGGAACAGGGGAATGGGAGTTATGGTCAGTCTATAGCGCTTCTCTGCCGCTGCTCCTTCATGGTCACTCTCGTCCCCTGTGCTGTGGGGTCCCTCCCACGGGATGCAGTCCTTGCTGAACTGATCCGGCGTGGGCTGCCCACAGGCAGCAGCTCTTCAAGAACTGCTCCAGATATGGGTCCGTACCACGGGGTCCATCCCCCAGGAGCAAACTGCTCCAGCACGGGTCCCCCACGGGCGGCAGCTCCCCCCAGACCCCCTGCTCCTGCGTGGGCTCCTCTCCACGGGCTGCAGCTCCGGCCCGGGGCCTGCTCCGGCAGGGGTCTTCCACAGGCCGCAGCCTCCATCAGTGCAGGTCCACCTGCTCCACCGTGGTCTCCTCCACGGGCTGCAGCCTGAAACCCTGCTCCACCGTGGTACTCCATGGGCTGCAGGGGGACAGCCTGCTTCACCATGGTCCTCACCACAGGCCGCAGGGGACTTCTGCTCCGGCACCTGGAGCACCTCTCCCCCTCCTTCTTCACCGACCTTGGTGCCTGCAAGGCTGTCCTCACTCCTCTCACTCTCCCAGCTGCTGTGTGGCACAGCATTTTTTTTTCCCTGTCTTAAATATGCTCTCGCAGAGGCGCAAAACAACATCGCTTATTGGGTCAGCTCTGGTCAGCAGTGGGGCCCTTACCAAACATGGGGCAGCTTCTAGATCCTTCTCACATGGCCCCCTGCTACCAAAACCTTGCCACGTAAACCCACTACAAGGTAAGACAAAAGTGTAATTAGCCATAAGAAAGGATACCAAGTGTTACTGATGTAGACTTAGCTGGGCAGGTCAGTATATGATATAGGCATTTTGAAACCGGAATATTTAACACTGCAGTCTGAGGGGCTTTTATCACAGATATGGGTGATGGGACTTTATAAATCAGGTCTCTAGCACAGCTCTCCTCTCTGCACAGCACTGCCAAGAGAACCACCACTGAGAGGAGTTCAGACAAGAAACAGCTCTGCTACTTCAGCTCTACTCACCTTGGAAATTGAATTTAAAGCACTGACCGCGTGTAACAGCGACGTCTGATTCACATTGCAGACGTGTTAGTGAGACCCAGGTGAGCACCTGCCTCTCATCAGCTGAGCAGCATTTCAACTCTACTGAGCTCACCAGCTCGGTGACCTCCTGGCCTGGGGCTCTGTTTGCTGTCCGCATTTGGTGGCAGGTACCAGGTGAGACACCCAGGCACACCTGGGGCCACCAGTCAACAGAGGACTGATGGAAGAGGACTAACAGATGAGCAGAGGACTAATGGAAGAGTGTTGCCTTCTGGAGCTGCTCACAGAGGTGGGGTAGGTTGTGGCTATCCAGAGCACTTCAGTTGTCTATGTGTGGGCTAGCGACTTGAACCCTCATCTTCACCACCACCAACTGGAGCTTAGAAACCCTCTTTGTAAACAGGCACCTTTGGTCAGAAGGGGTCTAAGTTTCTTCACCTCACATGAGTTGTCCAACAATCTGGATAGCTACTCAAAATACCATTGTGCAGAGCAGAGGGAGACAGATACTTGCCCATGGGCTTTGGAGGGATAAATAAAGCTTATAAAATGCATATGGGCTAGAATAAGAATACTCTTAATATAAAGGGTTAGGCCTGTTAGGGTAGATGGTCTTCAGAGAATAAAGGTGGATTGAGCCTAAAGATCAGAGAGGTTTAAGTGCAAACTGAAGTCAAAATCATGATATTCCTACCAGTCAGTTTTTACCATACCCCGTAAAGCTCAGTGGTGCCAGCTTTTGCAATTTTATCGTGATGGTCCCTGAATTCAAGTTTCACAAGTCCCAGCTCCCTGAGCCCAGGGAGTCAGCTCCTCAGAGTGTCAGCTTCTGCTTTTTAACACTTATGGGGGAAAAGCTTGAAAGTGTGACTTGAGCATATGCCAAAGATTTAGAAACAAAAAGTAAATAAAACGAATGCCAAATTTTAATGCTTGTTTTTATTTAAAAAAAAAAAAAAGCACAAAACACTCTATTTTAAAACTAATCTCATGACTTTGGAGGCCTGGCTCATTACTCTTGAAAGCTTGATATTGGCAACACTGTTAACTCAGACACTCTTTTCAAGAGGATTTGCGGAAATAGACTGAAAGAGCTACAGTGTTCTTGAATAATGGGTCCCTGAGGAAAACCCAAGGAATGCTTATGCTCTGTAGAAAAGCTGGTAAATGGATAATGCTTGATCTCCTTCTTTCCAGATTAAAATAACAGAAGAGGGACAACAAATGCTGTCAGGAAGATGTGCCTGAGCATGTGAAATGAAGAGCATGAGTAAATAAGACAGCTGGTTTCAGAGCAGCTCAGCACACTGATTGATGCCAAGCAAGCAGTGAGGTGGCAGTGATGGTCACTGACCTCCCAAAGGAGCCCTCGTGGGAGAGGAGATGTGTGGATCTGGGACACGGGAGGGAAGTCTTCGGCGATGGAGCAGCCTTGTCGTGCCTCAAGGATGGAGTTGACTCGTTTGGATGCGAGGCAGAGACCACCAGGCATGCAGACATTTGTGTTCCCCTCTATTTCCACTTTCCCTTTTCTCTGCCAGGCAGCTCTGTGGACCTCAAGGTGCTTGTGAAGACCATATGCCTTCAGAAGGGATTTCTGTCTTGGGCGTGTTATCTCAAGTACTCCACGGAGATCGCGGAAAACTCTGCAGCAAATTCTTCTCCATCTCAGAAGTGAGTGCCAGGACCTGTCACAGGCTGAGGGACATTTACAGCCTGCTGGGTCATACAGAGGAGAAGAGCCATAGCACTTGGCTGGGGAATGGCCCCTCTCTCAGGGCTCATTTCAAGCCCAATGCCCCTTGATGGATATTGTCCCTCTGGCCACTTTCTTCTGCTCTGAAAGACCACGCGCCAGAGGCTGCTTGTCTGTGGATGATCTGCCAACCAGCTGTGGAGCACGTGGAGTTGCAGAGCAAGAGAAAGGCTCCAGCAACGCACTGCAAAGGGATGGGACGACCTCCTCTACGAGAGACGGTGTGCAGGGAGCCAACTGCGTGACTCCTGCACTCTGCGTGGGGTGGCAGAGGTCTCGCCATCAGAGGTGGATGCTTGCTTCATGCCTCCAGCTGACTGCTGCTGCTGCAAAAGGGGAGAGGCTCAGGAGCCCATTTCCAGCTCACACAAGCACCCCGGGTTGCTCACTGTGGCTCAGATGGGGAAAAGGGTTTGGATTTGTTGCTCGGAGCAGTCGTGCCACGGCACATAGCAGTAAGCCTTCTCAACATGTCTGCACGAAGGACGAACCTGACACTTCTGAGCCTGTAGCTGAGCGCTAAATGGAAAACAGAGACTAGCAAAGGGGTTTTTTTCCACCTCTGGTTTTGTGGGGGAGAAAACTGTAAAATTTTGCTCAAAAGCAGTTTTGTGCCTGCAAACAGGATTTATTTTTATGAGATTTATTTTTAATTCCATCCAGATGTTTATTTATAAAATAATTTAGGACTTATATCCAAACAGACATCAAAGAAACCTTCTGGGAGTAGCACTGTCAGTAGCAAAGGGTTTTAATGATCCACGAGGTGAGTGAATGGGTTTGAAGAGTGTCAGAGTGCCTTGGGGGAGAGCATGCATGGATCCAATTAGGAACCCCTTCTGAGGTCCCTCAGACATGGCAAGAAGGATGCCTCCTTTGGGAGCGGGATGCCAACTATTACACACAGCGTCATTTGGGGTATTGCAGAGCACACATGCTTCCCCAAAGACACTGCCAGGAAAATATCTGTCTTAAAGAGTGCCCCATAAGCTAGCCACCATGACAATACCCTCAGGACATTCCCACCCCTTGGAGGAGGTGAGTGACCCAGGCAGGGCACATGGGGAACAGCCGTGCACCCGTTGTGGTTTCCCAGACCTGGGGCATGTGTCGCTGCCAGAGCCCCCGTGCCAACACAGGGCCAGGGTTGTGCCCTGCTGGGGTGGTCTGGAAGAGGCCAGATGCCCCAGGTGCTCCCAAGACCACCCTATGGTGTCCATAATTCCCTGTCATTCAGCCTGTAAATCCCACCTCTCCTTGCAGCAGGTGATCTCTGCTGTCCCCCAGCCTGAAGATAAGACAGACAAGGCCTGTTATCCTTGTGTAAATTTAATGGGTCAAGTACCAATGCAGATACCTTAAGATCTGCAGATACCTTAGTATCTGCTTGCTTCACCTCCACATAAGAGTGTGTGTTGATTTGCTTGCTATTCATATATATATGTATATAGTTGCTTATATATTATATATAGTTACGCTGTTCAGACTTTGTCTTTCTAAAATTGGTTTCTACCAGTGGTACACAGGTCTTTGTATCCCCAGTAAGTTCTGGTAAGTAAATGTAAACTAAGCTTTAGTTGCACAAGGTGCCTCCTCTGGTTTAACAACATTACATTTAAAAAAGTCCTTTATGAAATGTATGCTAATTTTCTTATAAGTGTCTTTTTTTATTGACATCATATTGACTTTGTTGTTTGGGGCGGTGGTTGCCACTCAGATTTGTGCCTCTGCCACTAAAACAGCAATTTTTGCTGCAAAATTACAACTCAGCATTAAGGATCTTCCCTGGTCCCCGGTGCTGATCCCCGTGGAATGGGGTAGGTGTGTAACAAGGACCAGATCCATCACGGATGGGATTTCCCTTTCTGTGGGAGGGATACAGTAAGAGGAGGCATCACTCGAAAGAGAGAAGCAGGGGACACCCCGAGCTGGTCCAGAATCCCTCAGCCCATCTGCCCCAAGGCAGCACCAAGAAGGATGGGGTAGCACGGCCAAAAGTGACAGCTTCCAGGCTGCCAGGGGACAAGGATCTCCCCTGCAACACGTCCCCAAGGAGCTGGATCCTGCCAGCCCATCTTTGCGGCACGGCACTGCAGGAGAGCGGCTGAGCTGGCCGTGTCTTTGCAGATAACCCACTCCTGACTGGCTGAGACCAAACAGGAGAGGGAAAAAACCCGGTTTGGGAGGACTTAACACTCCTGAAATGGGGTTGTTGGCAAGTCTGTGCACTGCAGCGCTGAGAGCAGCAGCAGGAAGTGTGGCTGCATGTGAAAACAAGCAGATTTGAAACAGCGTTCACTCCAAGGGATTACACAAATAATACCCCAGTGACAATGGAGCTATTTACACAGTTGACACGATGAAGAAAACATCTCCTTTTATCTACTTATGGTGGTTAGCGGGTTCGTCTCTCTGCAGCCTCTGTTGCTACTTGCTGCTTCCCTCGACGCTTCTCTCTGGTGCTGCTGCTCCAGCTCTCTTTACAAAGCTGTTTATTTGAGGAGGGCGCGGGCTCCGTGCCAGGGAAGGGCAGCTGCGAAGGCGCACAATGAGCAGCCTGAGAGATGCCTGAGCCTGTGCGTGTTGGCTGCCAAAGACTTTTTGGCCAACGACATGGCTCTCCTTCAGCCCACACCACGCAAAGGTGAATACACCGCTGGGGGTTTGTGATGTGGTGGCAACCCCATCGGCGGTTGTCCGTGCTGGGGAAGTAACCCTCACCATCCGCAGGTTGGTGTGTCTGGCGTGCGCCTACGCTCCCGGTCCAAGCTGTCCTCTGGGTGTTTTCTTGGGGACAGAACCAGTGGTTTGCTCCCCGTGGGAACCAGAGGGTGAGCGGACAGCCATGTGGTGTGGATGGTTGGGGTCCCAGAGCCCGGGAATGAAGCACAGCACACACCATGTCGTTGTGTCCCAGCGCACTTCCATTTTGCAGGGGCCAAGGGGGAGATTTTTATATTAGCAAGTGAGAAATTGTCTGCGATCCCACCATGGGGATGAAGGGACTGTCCCCAGCAAGTATGCGAATCATGTCTGTCTTCTCAGTAGCAGTGCTATGAAAGGACCCGAGAGAACACATGACCCTATCCTCTCTATGTGTCTTTCTCTTTATTTTTTTTTATTATTTTTTATTTTTTTTAGTATTCTTCTGCTTTCTTTTTAGATAGCTTCTTAGAAAGCTAGGGACTTTTGCTGACTTTGCATAAGAAGTGTGTCTGAAGACATGGCTTTACAGCATCTAAGGCAGCATCAGCATCCAAATCCAACATCTGCCGAATTGTGATGGCAGAGCAGAAGGTGCTCCAGTGCCAGCCTGTGCCTCAGCCCTGGCACAGCAGGACCTTATTCACAGAAAAAGAGTTAGTTCAGTGTCCATGCAGCCCAGCTAGGACCAGCATCAAAGACGTACTTTTACGATGGGATCCACTGCAGCATTTGCCAGTTCAAAGCCACCAAAACAGCCATAAGAGGCAGAGGCTTTTGGTCACTACAGGTCTGGACAATTTGAATAAAATTTATTACGCTAAATTTAAGCCATCTGAAAACTAGAGATCAAGGCTAAACTAGTAATTTTGGGTTCCTCTATAGACAATTTGTGGTTACCTCCAGAAAGCAGTTTAGGTAGGCTCTGAGACTTCTAGGCTGATTTGTCCTTTCAAGGTGCCATTCTCCATCGCCTGAAGTGGAAGCCCAAACGCCTTAGAAATCGTAGGCTAGACAGCTAATTTTAAATAGCCAAAGGTAGATAAAATGAGCTCCAGTGACTTTCAGTAGTGACTGGTACGGCCAAATGAAAGGTAAAAAGTTCAGCTGCCCATGCACCGAACCACAGAGTCTCTCTTGTGCAGTTAATTTTGTCTGAGGTTAAAGACAACCTTTCTGAATTGACTTCCCTGCTGCAATCATCTCCCATTATCTTAAAAGGCCTCTTTCTGGGAGAATTTTTTGTGCTTTACTCTTGATTTTAAATTAAGCCAAAGAGAAAAAGAAATGGTTAGCAAGCATCAAAATAAAATAATAATAGTAAAAAGACTTCACGGTTATTCCACCAAACATCCATGAAGTCAAGACGGATTTTGCTAAAGCATCTTCTGGTCCTTCCAGCTTCTGAAAGGATCCATTGAGAGCTCTGTGATACGCAATGACCTCCCCACTCCCACTGCCTGGCTTGGGGTCCTGGAGCCAGTTATAGGTTGCATTAGGGGGTTGTAAACATAAAGAAGTGCTACTCTTTCAGCTACTAGAGACAAAAATACTGGGTCTTATGACTTCCTGCCAATAGAAAGGCACATGTGTTTTCTATCTGCTGATAAAGAATCCAGTGATACCGAGCTTTGCTGGAGGAACGTCTGTGTTTTTTACTGGACACATAAAACCTTTCCTTCACGAACCGAGATTCATTTCGTATCCAATATGTAATTCCACCAGTCTGCAGAGAGTTCTTCTGCGGCTGGCTAAATATTTCTCATATATTTTTCAATTCGAAAAGACAGATCAAGAAATGGAAAACCCTCCTCCCCACCCCACTCCCCAGCCGACTGCGGGCACTTAGGGGAACTGTGGGTATGGGGGAAGAAAGAAATGTGCTCGCATACAGAGTTGTGGAGCAGCACATGGAGAATCCTGATGTAGGTGAGCTAAGAAAGCATGGATTAAAAGGAATCAAAGAGTGTAACCATGGCTGGCTGGATAGAGAGAGAAGAAAGTCTCCATCTGTAAAGACGGAGTGACTTGAGGTAGAGAAAAGGAGCTGAAGCCCACCCTGTTCTTTGTGCACATGCAGAGTTGCCCTGAAGGGAACAGCTGGAGACGGCTCGTGGGGAAGAGGACAGGCTATTTAGAAGAGAGCTGCTCAGAGGGACGTGAACAGATATATGTGTCGGGAAGTAATTTAGGCTGGAGCCATTGCTGGGGTAGAGTCATTATAAATTGGGATAAGAGATGGAGACCAATATGTGAAATCCGTGCTCCAAATGGGAGTGACTAAACTGAAGCAGTGATGCGATGAGGACATGACTAACAACGTAGGATGGACCCAAACCACAGACCTTATGCCTGGATTCAGAGCTGAATTTATCCAAGTGCCATGGCAGTGAGAGCCAGCCAGTACAAAGGCTGGATACAAATGAAAATTTCCAGAGTTTGGACCCAGAAATTTGGGCTTGGATTCTCTTTACTGAAAATGACATTTATTACGATAAATAGCTGTTGATTCTCCAAAAGCGTGAAGCTGAATTCTGTTCCCACTGCTTGCATGTTTACCTGGAACGAAGCTGAATACCTGAATTTGAAGCACAGCTCAAGAAATCCCACAGGAAAAGAAAACTTTCAGTAAGAACCAGAAATATGCAGGAAGCACAGCTTCTTTGACAGAAACGGGCTCTTTCATCACGAATCCCATCCAAAACCCCAACATGCAAAGACAAGTGGATATGGGCAGAGACTCTTCCGCACTGAAATGGAGTTCATCTCGGGGTCAGTACTTAAAATGGTGAAAAGGTGGAGGAAGAGGCACCCCGTTTTATCTAGAGTTTTTATCCTTTAATGCCTACCTTGCATCTTGTATTTTAAGAGCCAGATAAGTGAAGAACATCCCCTATGGCTGCTTATATATATTGAGTTACAGCTCATTATGTGGAGGTGAGGAGCTGGTAGCCTACAGCACTTTCAGGCTCTACATACCATAGTGGTGAATGAATTAGGTGGTCTCTTCCTGTGATTCACCAACCCTTAGGCATACTGTCATGAAGGAACAGGAGGAGAGATTATTTAGGTAAATAGTGGATACCGTTTTAATTAAGGAGACGTCCATGCTGAGGCATCCCGATCGAGATTTGAGTCTCCTCCTCGCAGCTCAAAGAAATTTGATAATCGGGAATTTGGCTTTGAAAGCAGCCCCCTACGTTTCGCTGAGTGTCTATAAAGAACGGCAGTCCTCGGCGTAACCAGGCAGAGATTGATTCATCTCATCGCTCATTACTTTTATTGCCAACTTCATAGCCTTTGATTGCACAATGTAAAAGTGATAACAACACTGCAGGGCAGCAGAATGACTCATCAGGCATTACTGCTTGCTGTTAGCAAAGTCTTTTCTATTTACCTAGGTGCTTATGCGGCCTTCATCTCCATGGTGTTTGAGTGCTTCCCAAACAAATAAACCCCCGTCTCTATCCCTGCTCCCTCTGCAGACCCAGCTGGAGCCCAGGGATGCCTTGCAGCAGCCTGGGGAGCTGTGGGGTGAGCTGGGACCCACTGCCGTGCCCCAGGGTGCTGAGATTTGTACACCACAAGGCATGTCCCGTCCCCACCAGACCCTGGCGTCTCATCAATGCGCTCCCCCAGCAGAGAGGTAAACATCCAAAAGACACGGTGCCTGTTGGTGGCACTCACAAACATAAATAAAGACTCCTTAGATTTTTTTTTTTAGATAAATAAAACTTGATGCGCTCAAAAAATTCCTTCCTTGGCACAGATTTCGCAAGGTGGAAGGGAGCCAAGCTCAGCTCCTGGCTCACCGGACAGTAGGTATGCCTTGCACCTTGTCCCAGGATAACAGCAGAGAGAGCAGTGCATTTGCCAGAAGCGTGGGTCTTGGGGGAAAACTGAGGGTGGCAGCGAATGGGACAGATAAACACAAATCTCCTCTACATGTGGATCGTGACTGCTCCAGGATGTGGCTCAGAGCAGGTCTGGAGTGGGACCAGAGAGCCCACACACCCCACAGCAGGGCTGCCAGAGGGGCAGGTATTAGACATGTTTAACTTGAGATTGTACTATTTTAAGATGCAAATTTTCCCAAAGGCCACAGCTGAAAAAGGACTCAACCTGCTATTCTAGTTTATTTTTCATAAAAGGCAGATTTTATCCTTCATTTAAAAATGCACAATATTTCTATACTGTCATTATCTTCATACCTATGTGGCACGGATTAATAAGTTTCTAACCAAATTTTGTACCTCCCCAGACTCTAGCCTTTGCACAGGACTAGAACCGTGTCTGACCTTGTGATGGACTGGAGGAATCTCACAAGGTTGGTCTCAGCATGGGGTCCCATTTGAGTCCTTGTGGGCAACGGGATGTGCAGGATCCCATAGACCTGCACAAGGACCGATGTCACCCAACTGTGCTGCTGCAGAGCCACCAGCGGATTCCTGCTCCCTTCCCACTCCAGACATCAAAGGAAAACGTAGATTCTTCGTCTGCAGGAACAAGATGATCCTGAGATGTCCAGGCCCTGCGCAGAGGCAGTACGCTACCCAAAATTATAAAGCACGGGGAAACAACTGTTTTGGTTTGGTTTTATGAGAAAATTGAGTTTGAGGTTATGGGAATTCCGTAAGGGACAATGTCTCACAGTAGTAAAAGATTATAAAACTGAATTACAGTTCAAACCAGTAAGTGTTACATTATGCACGGAGACACGGAGACTGTAAAGCTTAACAATACACCAAAGCCGCCAACGCTGGAGCAAGGCGAAGGGCCTCCTTTTACAATCCGGTTTAATAGCGCCTGACACAGAATGACTAATAATGTTAAGCAACACAGAGCGGACCATAAAACGCTGCTATATGTAACATTTATTATCCCATGTGCTAATCTTCATATCACATTATTTCCTCCAATAATGGTGATATCGCGCCAACTGCCCCTTCGTTTGAGCTCATTATTTTTTGGGCTCCCTTCCTCCACCAGGACCGTGGCTCGGGCTAACAATGCCCTCCGGGTCCGAAGGGGAAGCAGAGCGTTCCCGTACAGCCACAGCAGGGGAAGTCTTTTTTCGGCCCATCTGACTGGCCCTTTCCTGCAGTTGTCTCTGATTTCTCCCTCACGCCGTTACGAGGTGGTATGAGAGATTTCCATATAATAGCACAAAGAAATCCCTCATTATCACGAGTCTTTCCGGCACTGACCACTGCTCTGTTTTGGCCCCCTGTTACATGTTTTTCTCCTTGTTCTCACTTGCCCATCAGCCAGATTCCCACATTTGCATCTCTCTTGGTGCAATCTCTGCTCTAACACTGTACAACATGTTACTGCTCTTAACTACGAGTTCTTACCTTCTACAAATTAAAAAAAAAAAAAAGCCTCTTGTCATTATTTTGTCACACTGTCAGATTCCACTAAATAACTAATTCACGACAATAAACCTCCTGGTTGCCATTAAAGGCAGGCTGCCAAGCAGTTCAGATGCAATCTTGCGTTATGCTGCTTTTATAAAGGTTTCCCAAACCCGAATGTGAATAGACTTGGGCTTTGTGACTTAAAGCAAAACATTTGCTTAATTTTATATTAAAAAATATTACTACCCGGAGCTGGAAGTACAAATGTAATGATTTGGGGCTCTTATGCCAGCACAAACAAACTTTTTGTGCAGTTCATACGCAAACCCAAACGTCTTTTAGCCTGCATGGACTACATTAAAACAACATCACCCCAGTCCTTCTTTGTGTCTCCCCATCTCCCTCTGTGTGTCCCCCACTGTCTGGCCTTACGTTTCAGCTCTTGGCACAGGATCTATTATTTTTTTTTTTTGTTGGTGTTGGTTTGGGTTGGGCTTAGCTTTTTGTTTGTTTGTTTAATTATTATTTTTGGTGATTTGTGCAGCACCTAGCCCAACAAGGAAGGGGAACGATTTGAATTTGGCATTTGAGACTGCAGTGGGTGCAAGCATCTTCCCTGCAGCCCATGCCAGGGAAACAAGGCCCAGGGCAGGAGGATGGGGTAACGCTGATAAGGCAGAGGGAGGGGAGCAGGGCCCGTGGCGAGGTCTGAGCAGCCTGAAGTCCCCGGTGGGCTGAAGGTGCTGAAGTGGTTTGAAGCAGCATCAGCATCAGCGTGCAACCTGTGTGTTGGGAAGTTTCGTTTCGGTGAGCTCAGAGTGTGTAAAACCATCCCTCACGTGTCCGTGCACTCTTGTTTATGGCTTTCATCACAACACCATCCTACTGACCAAGAAGGAATAGTTTAGCAAGCTTTTTCTCCCACTTGTGTATTAACCAATACATTGACTCATGGATCCCTGTTCTGTCCGTCTAATGACAAAACTCCACGAGTCTTTGCAGATTTCATGCAATAAATGTGGCAGCCATTAACTTTCCCTCCTGTTGGGCACTTGAGAAGATAAAAATCACCCCCTCCTGCTGTAAATTTCTGCTATAAATCCACAGATGCAATTGCACACAATCTAATTTCTGGCTCCTGGGCCCACATTCATCCTTGTCCAACTATTCCTCTTGACTGAGCTGATTAGATTACAGACAAGGGCAGGCTCTCCAAATGCAAGGTCATGTAGCTTAAATTAAATCTAAAGGAGCTACGGTAATATATATAATAGAACTTGGACATCTTTACTATTAAAGAGGTGCGAAAAAGGCACTCAGCTGGCTCCACTTTGGGGTCATTTGGCCTTGAGAAGTGTGGGTGGCTTGGTCCTCCTTTGGAAATCCCCCGGGACTTAGTTCCCAGATATGCTCGTACTCTGATCGTTCCCAGAAAACAGGTTTCCGGAGCCATTTGGTGTATCTGCAGGTACTGTATATCCTGCAGGCGACACGCTGTCCTCACCACTGTCCTTGGCCATCAGAGCGGGAGGTAACGGGGTGGATACTGCAGTAATGGTGCCTCCCATGGTGGCTCCTGGGAGCGTAGCTCCCGCTGCAGCTCGCTGTGCACACATCTGGAGTGCAGGGTACAGCACAGTGTGTGACAGCGCCCCGGACGCAGAGCAAGTAAGCCTGGGCTGAAATCCAGATGCTTCGTTCATACACGGAGGTTTTTGTCTGCTGCAAAGCAGGTTTAAAACCTGTGCTATCTTAAAAGGCTTGCTAGCCTGGTGTATCATGCAGTTATTTCATCTTGCAAACAAAGCAGCTTGTGATTTTCTGGCTATTGTTTTTTGTTTTTTTTTTTTTTTTCTTTTAGAACAAATGGATGATGGAGTTGCACAATATGTGACACACGCTGCTTATTTACCAGGAACATAAAAGGCCCCTGTTTCCCAACACGCAGCGTGAACTGAACATGCTTCTGTGCTCAGAGTTCCCAGCCTTGGTCTGGCCAGCCAGCAGCCCAGGAGCGCTTCCTTGCCACTGCTTCTCTGGCTCTTCCTCACCCCAGTGTTTCTGCTCTTCCTCCTCACTCCACTGCATTCAGCCTCACCCAGCAAAGCATTTTCACCAGGAGCCCATCGATATTGTCATACAATATTGTCATTGTTAACAAGCACTGGGAAAAAAAAAAAGAAAAAAAGAGAGAGAGAGAGATTTCATTCATTACAATGAGACTAAAGTGATTTGGCAGAACTAGAGCAGAGTTTGAACTGAAAGGCCAACCTGCCAAAGCAAGGAGAACAGGGGCAAGAGTGGTATGGAAAGGGTAGCTAAGTTGCATTTTTCTAAGCTGATCTATCCACAGAGCCAGGAGAAGCAATTCCTAAAGCAGAACAAATGTTGAATGCTGGTGCATTTCTGAAACATACCATCATCGGCTTACAGCTCAAAAAAAAAGAACTGTTCTGGGTATTTAACTGGGAGCAACCAAAATTCTAGAGCAGGATGTGAAATCCTGCCTCCAGGTAGGAACTCATGCCAAATGAGAGCTGGGCTGCTGCACAAGGAGTAGAGTAGGAGCTGTAACTGTGTCTTCGCTAAAATAAATGGCATTAGCACTGGACCAGCAGCCCTGCCAGGCACCGTGGCCCAGCCACCACAGCTGAGCTGTGCATGGGGTGTTGGGGACAGCTGCTGCCACTATTTATCTGGCAGGCATGCCAGAGTTGCTCGGCCTGGTGGGGTACTGGTGTAATCAGGAGGAGGGATGGTTTTCTGAAGTCCTCTGATACCGCCCTGGAGTGGGGAGACTCCAGCCATGGAGCCCCAGGTTACAGGTGCCTTTTCTTCTCTTTCGCCTCTCTTTTGACACCAGTTATGGATCATGCTCAAGGTTTTAAAGTCACAAAACTCACAGAGGAATGTTTCTGGGTCATCCTTCACACTCTGGCCAGTCACATCAATGAAAATCCCGAGCAAAAGCCATCTTTTCGTTTGTTCCAAGTGTAAAGGTCAGCCTGGATGAGGCTAGGGAGACAGCACAACACACACTGCCAAAAGGAGAGAGAGATTCAACCCCAGTGGTTCATGCACAGGTGGCTTTTTTAAATTATTATTTATACCCTTCATGGGATAAAATGAAGATGCACATCTTGGGAACAGCTGGCGGCTGCTGATGCATTGCTTAATGCCACGTCTCCACTACCACATCTTGCCAGCTCCGGCCCAGCCAGCTCGACTCCCACCACATAGATGCAACTTAAACCAGCATCAAAGTCCTGCACCAGACAAGCTCTGTGTGTCTGGGCAGATAGGCCCTGAATAGCCCCATTCAGTTTCCGAGAATGCTAAAAGTTCATCCAAAATATGCCTTTTATCACACACCAAACGCATCCGTGTGAGCATTTGCTGGCAGGAGTCTGACTGCTGGCATCCCCGTGGATGCAGGATCACAGTGTCACAGAGTGGTTGAGGTGGGAAGGGACCTCTGGATCCACCTGGTCCAAGCCCTGCTCAGGCAGGGACACCCAGAGCGGGTTGCTCAGCACTGTGCCCAGACAGCCATGGCAGAAATGATGGAGATGCCCCTGCTCAGGACACACTGGCTAATCTTTATGTCCACATAACGTGATCTGTGGTGCAGGGTCCCTGGTGTCGGGTCTGGCACAATATTCTCAGGCTACCTTGAGTAGAAAAGCTGATTCAGCTACTGGTGTAATTAAAAGAAAAGGGCAAAAGTGTTCCCTCTGTGTGCATTAACTGTTTCCATCGATGGGCTGGCAGGATTTCAGCTGCTTCGCTACATGGGAACAGCCTTTGGAGCTCATGCCCCTGCCTGTCACGGGGTAACGCACCCCTGATGTGGAGAGCAGAGGAGTCCAAGCTCCTCTCTTTGGTCACGGTCCTGTTAAACGAAGCAAACCTCCGTGGCAATCGAAGGGAAGAGAGCAGTGAGTGCAAGGACCAGCAGAAACACCTTGGAGCTGGGCCGGAGCAGGTCCTGGAGGCTTCACGGGGGAAACCCAGCGGGGTCTTAGCACAGCCTCAGGAGGGGAGGCTGGGGACAAGGGAAGGGCACCAAGCACCAAGGGACTGAGCCCTCCAAGCTCTCCAAAAACCAACCCCCAGAGCCAGGCAGGCTGCGTGGGCATGTCTTGGTCTGGGAAATCCCAAGCCACGATCTGACAGCCCATGCCACCAGCCCGGATCAGGCACTAAGTGTGCACAACCCGCACAGCTTGACAAAATGCAGCCCAGCTCCAGTAGATCCCTGCTGAGATCGTGCCGATGGAAACGGGCTCAGAAACATTCCCGTTTGCAGCCCTAAATCCTCGATCAGCTGCAAAGCAAACAGTTTGGTCTCTCAGGCCAGGCAGTTCCCGTCGTGCCACAGCTCCTCCTGTTTCTGCCAACCCCTAGCACCCACCCAGCTTGACTCGGGTTAAGGCTGGTGGGACAGGACAGGTCCTTTCCACATAAATCTTAGACCTGGCTTGAGCCCGCCGTGAAACGGTGGTGATTTATGGGGGATTAACAGATCAGAGTGGAAGAATGTAAAGAGGTTTAGGCTCCGTAAGTGGGACGCTTAGAGCTGGGTCACGGAGAATTTGATTCAGACTCAGGACTCTTGCATGGTGTGCAATAAAAAGGAGAAGGGGGAAGCATGCCTTTCACGTGCCCCTTATAGCATGGAAAGACCTTCTTCTGTGTTGTAGTCTGAAGAAAATTACTCAGGCAAGCTTCTGTGTGACGCTGTTTCTTAGTTCCTAAAGGCCTCATAAATGTAACACTAAAGGTGCGCTTATTTTTGGTTTGTTTTTATTGTTTTAGTTGTACTCTCACAACAGGTGGGGGGATAGGATGGTAGGGAAGGTAGAAAAGTCAGGAGGTGGTGAGTTTATGAGAAATTAAGGGTAGTGCAGTCAAGAAAGGGTTAACAGCTCATTTCTATGGGGATGAAAACTGAGCCCCCCCGCCAAAAAAAAAAAAAAAAAGAACTAGGAAAAGTGTGTCTTTTCACTCAGGAGAGGGGAGCGAGGATCAACCTCCCCATGCCTCGCTTGGATTTTTCTCTCGTTTGCAACTGTGATTCCTGCGGCGCAGCCAGCAAGCGCCGGCCGCTCGCCGAAGCTCAGAGCTTAAATCCCAATCCCCAGGCTCAAAAATCATCATCTCCTCGCTGTGCTGCCCAGCAGCTGCCTTCTGCTGCTGGCTCAGCCTCCCGCAGCCCCCCGGGCACGTCGCAGGCCCCGCACAGCCGCAAGGCCGCGGCCTGCCCTCCCTCGGTGCGTGGCGGGGAGGGCAAGGGAGGACATCAGCCCGGCAACCAAACCCCGAGCTCCAGAAGGCCGGGAGAATAATTACCGATGGGCTAGCTCCCGTAAAGTTGTTGGGGATGATGCAAGCTGGTGCAAAAGAATATACGTGTCAGAAGTCCTGACAAAGCCAGTGGTCTTACAGGGGTTGCTCATGTGAACTCGATTACGCCGAGCTAGGCCCTACTTATTGTGTAACATTTACGTACCGTGCTGCCCCGTATTAGAATACTCTATTTATCCAACTAGGGATGAATATTTCTTATGTGTTTCGCAATAAAACTTCAAAACACTGACAGACAGTTCTCTTCCAGAATTACACCTTTTTTTTTTCTTTTTTTTTTCTTTTTTTTTTTTCCGTAAGGCCAAAATTCCCTTTAATTTCACCAACTACAAGACAGAAGAAGAGCAATTAAGTTCAACCATGCACACTTTTTAATGTGGTTTCAGGGGGTTCTTTAATGTTGGTAAGTTAGCAGATAAGCCATGCATCCACCCATCCACTTAATTACAGGCCTGCTACCTCCAGTCGCTCTGTTTTTTAATTTAATTTGCTGCCCAGTTAGAATCTGAAGAAACCTTTGCCATAACACGCCTACCACCCGCATCTTCTACCGCCTTAACTACAAACTTCCAGAATGAGCACTTCTTTACCTACTTGCAGACACTGCAAGTAGGTTTATTTTATAGCACTTCCTTCAACTTCCTTCATCCTTACCAAGAAACAGCAGTGCTGTATCCTGAACTCCGAGCAGAGGCATATATGTTATGTCAGAGGGTTAAATGATTACATGTCCCCTCCATTAAATATCATCAGTACCGACAGCGGTGATCAGGGATTCTCACTTGACTTTGCCTCCAGGTGCACAGTGCAAGACCCTTTCAGAAGCCCAAGTCCTCATGGCTGGGGTGGGACTGAGGAACCCTGAACATCTCAGCCTGGACAACTTGATCCAGGTTCATGTTCATCTGAAATTAGGGAGAAAGCCCAGGGAAGGCTTGGGAGAGCCAAGCAGAGAAACCCATCTTCCTGGCAGCAGGCCCCACGGCTGCCTGAGCAGGGCAGCACTTCTATTTCCAGTTGCTCTATTAATTGCAAATTGTTCAGACAAGCTTTATGGGCCAGTGGTTTTTCAAGCCATCCTTTAGTGATACAGCGACGTGTGTTTGAATGATAATCTTCCACTCACTGTGGACTTTTAGCAAGGTTTCTTAAGGGGATGTTAGCAAAAGCTTGAGGTTGGTGTGATGCAGGGTGACACATTCATCATGGAGATGCAAAGGTCTGTCACTGCAGTGTAGCTTTTTGTGTCAACTGAAGAAGACAACCGTTGCGTGGATATTAGAAAAGAAACAGACTCAATTATGCACAGGGCTCCTCTGGTCACGCTCTCTGTCACTGCAAAAATTGTCAGGGATCACATATCCGACCCAGAGGGCAGCAGCTACAACTTGTTAAAATGTATTTCACTTTACCCAAAAGAATATTATTAATATTAGTATAAGTCATTAAAGAATGATGGGGCTGGAATGAGGTGTCTGAAAGAGCTGAGCAACGGACTCTCCGCAGCGATACCTTGTGCAGAAAGCTGCATTTCTGCCAGCGCACGGGGAATTTCTGCTATTTCGCACCACTGTCAGCAGAGTCAGAGCAAAGCTGAGAAAGGTCTGCGAATATCTGGCTGACGAGAGGCAGTCATGAAGGGTTTTTTTTCCCTCCTGCATCAGCAGCTCCTGGGGCACTAATGCAAAATGAAATGAAAAACCCATCCGGGGAAATCCAAACAGCTTGGTGCTTCAGACTTTGAGTCTGCACCTGTACAAACCTTGAAGCAGCATCACTGCAGCTTGTACTTGGTCCACTGGGTCTGGGCGTAGAGCAGGAAGGATTAGGCACAGAACTGGATCCAGCAAACAGCAACGTAAACCTCAATTTGCCTGAAGAGGGGACAGGGTGGGAGATGCTGCAAGCCATGTGAGATGCTGCTGTGACAAACTTCAGCTGGTGTCACTGCTGGGACGTGCAGAAGGGACTTGGGGAAGGGCTTTCATACCTTCACGGGTCATGCTCCATCTGGGAACAACCTCACTGCTGGGTCCTGGGGTGGGAGAGGAGGAAGCTCTTCAGATATGGCCCTGCGGGCACATATTCCAGAGGGGGCAGAGAGGTGCCCTGCATTGGGAAAGGTGCACGGTGACACCAATCTGAGAGAGGGCAGAGTCGTCCTATCCCTGGCCCTCTTGCTGATGCTGGAAAATCTTGTCACCTCCCAGGTGAGTTTCCAACATGGTGCACATTTGGGCCTGACCGTCAGGAGCCAAAGCCATTTGTGTGCCTGGCACCCCCATGCACAGGGCCTTACGTGCCCTGCAAGGTGCCTGGATGGGACCAGTCAGAGGCAGACAGACAGACAGACACGTGGAACCGACCAGGATCTCAGGTCCTATGGCCTCAGCTTGGTCTCACCAGGAATGTAGTTAGCGACCTCAGACCGTATCACTGCAGTTTCTATTTGCCAGAAACCCTTTCACTTTCAGGCTTTCCCTGCCACTGAACACGTGCTTCTTCTCACCCAGGCTGTGAAAGGGGCAATGTTGATATTCCCCTCCAGAGATGACTGTGAGGCACACCTAAGATTTCGGGGGTATTTGGGTGCCCAACACCTTCTGAAGACTTATGCAAGGTCCATAGGAAATATGTGGTGGGACACACAGAGACTTGGAACAGCAAAACCCGATCCAGGTCAGGGTTGCAATGACCAGCCCTGCTCTGCACGCTGGCTCTCTGCTAACAGATGCAACGCCTGCAAGGTTTAATTAACTAGTATCTGTAAAGACCCTTGAAAGAAAGTTTCTCTAGATGTCAATAGTCCCAAATTGGTCCCATACTTGCTTGTCAGGGCGACAACTATGGTAACACGAGTGTGTTTGCTCTGCACTTCATGAACAGAGCCTTGGCTCCAGCTTGGGATCAGGGTCCTACTGCAATGTAAATACAGAAGAGTAATGATTACCAGGAGAGGGGCTCTTGAAAGACTCCATCCCTCACCGCAGGGATGTTTGACAGCCAGTGACTCAATGTTCTGTCTTTCATAACTGTAATGACTCACAGCCCTAGGATGGAGAATGAGTGCAAGACAGGGTGTACCATTGTTCAGAGCCCATCAGAATAAGCAAGGTCATTTTCAGCATTTAAAAGAAATTGGCAACCCTTTGGATTAATTTTCGGGGAAAAAAAACTGCACAGGAAAATCAAAATAATAATGATGAGTAAATCTTTAGAGGTTAAAGTTCACAAGGAGATGCAAACCCGAATCTTATAACCACAAGCAAGACAGAGCAGGAGCTTGACTTTGATACCATTTGCTGAGCTATAAATCAAGATTAATCCCATGTGGATTTATAATGGGGTAAGTCTGGCATAAGTGCATCTGTGTACCTTCTGCATTGCCTGACGCTACCAGGATCAGAGAGACTTCCTCACCACCGTGCGGCCTTACAACTTAGAGACACATCTTAGGATAAGTAAATTATCTCTGTACATGTAGGAAGGATGGCTTAAACACAAAGTGCAACTAGCATCAGCTGTAACGCACCCTGGAGCATGTCCCAAACAATCTGCAGCTACTCAAATCAGATCGCAAGGTTAAAGTTTGTGACAGCTGATGTGATACACTTTGGAGGTTGTATTTAAAAACAGCATGTGTAATGACGTGTGTGTAATCATCTCTAGATGAGAACCTGGAGGCAGATCTTTCATTGTCATGAGCTGGTGAAAAGCCACAGGTTTCCAGTTTACCTTAGCTGAGGACACAGACAGTAGCCTCCACCAGACTACAACTAACTCCGGGCCTTAGCTTTTATAAGGTAGGTAAACTAAGCACTATGCTAACTGCTGAGCAAGTGGACTGTGATTTTGACCGTGATTTTTACTGTCTTCCTAAAACAGAAACGCACCTAGATGGTGGCTGAGTTTCTCAGAAGTGCTAAGAATAGCCCAGGAGGTACCGGGTACTCAGTGCATCTCAAAGTCAGACCATTCACACGGTGACATTACAGATCAGAGCCTCTTCAGTGGGATCATTTCCAGAATTCTCACCTGATGGACAACATTTCTGAAGTTCAGTGGTAGCTCACATGCAAAAACAGTTTTACTCATGGACGTTGCCTAAAAAAACAGCCTCGTCTCCTTCTGTTGCAGTGTTTCTGCACAGCGTTTGGTTTCTCTTTCCGAGGATAAGTTGCACCAGAATGAGTAAATGATCCAGCTTGGCTGATTGACAACTGGGCAATGTTTGTGTCCTTCCCACAGGACATGCGATACTCCCTCCCCATCAGGGAAGCCATTCCAGATGGCGTTTCAGCCAGTGGCATCACCAGATCAGTTTTCCAGATCACAGAGAAGCTGTTCCTTCATGTTGGTGTCATGTGGCCTGATCCTGCTAGCCTTGCTCAGGCAAAATGCCACTGATGGATGCTCCACAAGGTTTGGGCTCTTCAGAGAAAAGAGAATGCTTTGGAGTACGATGACAAATGCCAAGGGGCACATGCCAGGTATAGCTTTCCAGCCTTGCTGGGAGAGCAGCATGCCCAAAGGAGTTTGTAACTGTGACGGGCAACCCCCACTGAGACCTCTGCCACTGGAGAAGGCTTGTTCGACCTCCCACTTACCCTGATACCTCAGAGACAAGGCTAGAAAAAAACATGAGATGTAGTTTAGATGGCCACTGATTAAGCACGATGCCTTTTAGGGTTCCCTGGTGCTGCCCGCAGGACAGCGAGCCCTGCGTGCTGCCCTTTGAGAGAGGAAATAACACCTTCAGACTTCAAACAAGAAGAACGAGGGGCAAGTTCGACATTTGATTCCTGGTGGTAGGCATTACCTAGGCAAATATTTGTGAAAGATAGCCCTGTCTCTTTGAACAAGGAAGGGAAGCAGAGGGGCAGGTGCTGGCCCAAGGTCAGCCAGACAATCGGCGGCAGACCCGGAGACCTTCGGGTCCCTACCCAGCCCCCTTGCTCCATCCAGACAATGCCAAGACCCAACAGCTTCATGCCTGGATTTGAATGTGATCTCTTTTCCTTTCTCTCTTTGCTCGGGCCTTGCTTTGAAAACCTGGATGTTCTTCCAATTTCCTGAGGTGTTTATAATTTCCTTTTATTGTAGTGAGCACTGCTTTTGTATGTAGTTGCTTAGGACATTGAATCCAAAACATTTGAGATCTAGGAATAATGTCAAGCTTCAAAATGTTTAATCAGCAAGTCTTCCTTCTTGCCAACTGACAATGCCGTGAAGCTGATATGGTCCTTTTCTGTGGGCAACCTGAAGTCCTCAGTGGTCTAAAAAGACTGGCATACAAAGAAGCATTTCTTCAAGGCCAGAAGTTGTTTCTCCATAACATATGGGGTAGCTTGCTGGGATTTCTGAGACACGATGCTCTACCCACAGTACAAGGAATGGGTCAAAATACCTAGAAAGAGCATTGACTTGTTTCCCACTCCCCAGAAGAGAGAAGGAAGCAAACTAACATTTGGATGAAGGCAAAAGCAAGCCAGATTTTTCCCATGGATCAGTTATGGCTGTAGGTCTAACATGACTCAACAAAATTTTAGCTGAAAGCTGTGGGATTTTCCACTGAATTCTCTGTGCTTTGCATAGCTCAAAGCCTGGAAGGACCAAAATGGTACCAACCTGATATAAACACTTCACAACCCCACTGGGGAGGTTTTACTTCTGTTTTTTACAGTCTTTCCTTAGTGGGAACCAGGTGCTCCGCTAACAGTACAGAAACCTCATAAAATCCCACATCAAGCCTCGGTTATCTAAATACGAGAAACAGCTCCTGCTCCGCGATACTTTCTGATCGACATCTCACCTGAAGCCTGCAGATAATTTGCTATAAGACGCTCTCAGCTCTTTACACCGGCCGCCCACTCTCCCTGCCCACTCCCTGGCGCACCGGAGCAGTGCTCAGCAGAGAGCAAGAGAGCTCCCTTCTGCAGAGAGGAGCTTCCAGAAACTGCTTTTTCCAAAATAACTGCTGCTCGGCACAGCCCTCCTTTTCCCAGATTTTTCCTCAGAGCCCTCTTATTTTTTGATCTGACATGCAGAATGTCTGCAGTGCTGGGGCATGATCATACCTTCATGGCTCATACACATTCCCACGTCATCCTCGGGGGGTTGCTGTGTCCTTGGTGGGCTCACTGTGTCTCCTGCATGAACCAGGAGGCTCCTCGTGGTCTAGAGCATATCCAAATGCTGCTGGCAATGCTGGCACCTCTCCGGGCTCCATGCCTGCCCACCACCAAGGGAGAGCTGAGCTCAGGTCTCTGCACACCCAGAGGCTGTGAGCCAGAGCTTCACCCGTGTTCAGCTTCAGCCTGGGGCTGCCAGGTGCTCTCCTGCTCCTCCAGTGCAGGCAGCAGTTCTTCCCGAGTTGCATTTCTTCCTGAATCTTAGCTTAGATTTGGTCTCTTCGTACTTACTGCTGACATCTGTGCCTTTGCTGACTGTCTGTCACTTGAAACCAATTAAAATAACCGGCACGGTGTTTCCAGTGTTTCTATCCTTTCAGGGGGGCGGATTTCTACACAGGACAGGGATTTCTTTTTAAAATAATTTGTGCTTGCATTTTTGACTGACATGGGGGAAATCCTTTCTTGCGCAAGAAGTTGGGGTTTTGAAGCAAGAGTGCCCAGCTTTGGCATTGAAAGGCCTTTTGGGAGCAGAAAGCTTTGCAGCACTTCCCGAAGAGAATCAGCCTCTGAACTCATTTGGAGAGGTTTGTCAGTGGACAGTGCCACCACCAGCACCCCACTGAACCCACCTCAGCACACAGCAGCAGAGTGTGTTGAATGGGTCTGCCAGCACCTAATGGGCCCTGCTCACAAAGTAGGGTGGACATGTTGCTGGTGGCCTCCTAGGGCCATTAGCCATCTGGAATGAGCCCTAAAGTCACCACTGGTAAGGTCTGTGGGTGGTCCCAATACAGCCAGAATAGCGAATAATGATGAGACCGTTACACAAGGCAATCAGGATCCATCCAAACAAAATACGTGTTAATAAAGCCTGATTTGTGTTTGCCTGTGCCCGGAGTAAAGCTAAGATGATTTAGAGCCAGAGCTGAAGAGCATCTCCCGAAGCCCATAGCAAGAGGGTTTGCATGACCTTCGGATATTTAAACAGGAGCATGATGATTCCAATAAGGAAGGTGATTCCACCTCTTCACACGGATTTGATGAGACCAAAACCATAAAACTATATTCCAGTTAATTGTCAACTTTTTAAAAGGGCTTTTGAAAAATCGTAGAGGCAGCAGAAAATACTCACCCAAACAATGCAAGGGTAAGGAGAAACTCCTGCAGCGAGAATTATGTGAGTGTCAGGCTGTTCAGTTTATCAGAAAGAAAGCTAAGCATGGGAAAGACCCCTTGCCAGGAGAAATGGAGGGTCCTGGCTGGCCGTTGTGCTCAGCACGAAAAGGCACAAAAAGCCAGGAACCTCCACCCAGGCAAACGAAACAGAAATCATAACAAGCCAGGCATGCTATACCCCGTTATAAGTAACCGGCCTCAATAAGCAGCAGCAAGGTAATTACTCAGTGGCCCAGGACACGCAAATGACTAAACTTAAAAAAAAAAAAAAAAAGCTAGATGAGCTTTAAGGCCAATTAGCTGACCTTCACCTCCAAACATGATATTGGGGATTGCTTTGTTCAGTGATAGGCACTGCTGCACAGAGCAGGGTCCGGATGGGGCCCGGAGGAATAGCACACCACATCTGAGACCCACAGCTCTCCTCCTCCTCCTCCTCCCTGTCCTGCAGACACAAACAGCACAGCTAGAGAAGCAGTAAGCAAAGCCTTTTCTTTTCTCTTTTTCTCACAAAACAGCACCAAATGTATTTTATATCAAGTAGCTGAAGGTGTTGCCTACCTGGCAAGCGGCCGCGTTTCTCATGCTGTGGTGGAAAAGGTCCTCAGCAGTGAGAGCAGCAGAATGGGTTTCTGCTGTCCCGTCATGGGACAGCCATGGGGAGCTCAGCATCCTGACCTTGCTCATACACCCTGCGCTGCTCTTCTTCCTTCATCACGTTAACGACGCTCTGAAGCAATTTCTGAGCAGCAATCAGCACCTAAATGTAGACGGGGTTGTCAGTGACCTGAATCACGCAAACAGGAGCTGGGGGACCTTTCACTGGAGAAAAAACTGGTTCTGAGCTCGCACCCTGCATCTCAGCTGGGAGTTAAAACCCAAGGGCAAAAGCAGCTCCGACACCAGTTTGGGGAGGTCTTGCACCAATTACTCTAAGATTTTCCTGTGTTCCTGTGTGTAATTTCATACTGTCAACCTGGGAGATTTCCAAGCTCTCAAACAAGTATTATTTCCAGTGTTTGCTGTGCAGTGCACACTGATGAAAAATCTAGCACAGGCAAGTAAAACATCTGAAACAGCTAAATTCTGCCTGCCTATGTGATCAAGCAAGGTAGCCCCTGTTTGACTGAAGCTGGCAGCAATAAGCAGTGCATATTTTCCTCTCAAGGCTTAGGAGGACAACCTTTAAAGAAATATCTAAAAGTTGATAGAACTTGGAGTTCACACACCTAGAGCAGATTTTGCTGTCATATCTCACAGGAAACTGATTTCAGAGAGGGCCACAGTCAATATTAACTGCAGGCAATATTTCAGACTGGGCTTACTTGTATGCCTTTTCCCTTACGTGAGCCATCTGTGGAAGGAGATGGGCTTCTCTTGCTCTCTAAACCCTGGAAGGAAATGTATGGCTGAATGACAGCAAAGCAGGGATCCAGATTCATTATTTATTTTTTTTCTTTCAACATGGAGGGATTTATATCCGTATTTTTAGCTGGGGCTATCACACAAAGAAAAAGCCAGTGAGGGAGCTGGGGTCTGCACCAGGGCCTTGTGTAAACTGCAAGATGGTGGCACTGGTGGTTTCTACTTGGTCTGTTCTTCAAGTTCCTTTCATAACGTCTCGTGGCACAAAGCAGGGACAGTTTTTGTGGGTGGGCTTACCAGATTTCAGCTTTCTTCTTTCACTTTGGTGACATGGTCCTATTTGCATCTTCCCTGCTTACCTCCGGTTCCTTGGCACTACCTGTTTGTTAGACTTAAGCAAGATGAAGGCTGCTGTGAGATACGAGGGCAAAGGGAGATGGAAGACCATGGGGTGGCCTCACACCTTTCCCTGGCCAAAGTCTCGCTCGCGAACCCTTCCTTGCCAAGCGGCTCAGTGTGGGGTGGTGGCCTTGTCACCAGGGATATGGAAGCTCTCCTCCTTCCCTCTCACCGGGGCAGTCTCCAGGCTGAGCTGTGTAGTTTAGTGGTGCCAACAAGGCCATAGGACCCTTCAGCCTGTGTCTTCAGCAAGCTAAAACTGGGAGCAGAAAAGGCTGTAGGTGGCTATTAAAGACAGGCAAGTCCAGTAACTGCTGAAATGAAAGCACTTGTCTGTTTCTTGTTTCGTATTCCTCGCTAAGAACTGGTATTTGCTGAAGCAGAACTAGTAAAACGAATGTTCTTTCGGTCCCACCCTTGTCCCCATGTGTCGTCCGCTGTATTACCACTACTTAGAGCCAACAGACACACGCCATTCTGGCTGGAGCAGAGGGCCGCAGTGCGAGGAGCAGAGGAACAGCCTGCTTGTGTGGCACCATCCTTACCAGCAGGCTGAGGGGTTTCGGAGAAGCAAGAGGGGAAGTAAGCGCCTCTCGTCCATGACCGTGCACCAGCACAAGGCAGTGAGTCAGCCAGAGCGATCCCCACACCTCCATGGCAGCGTGGCTCCTGCCCTCGCCCCGGGGCTGTGAGCTCGGCCCTTCATCTTGATTCGTGCCCGTGGTCACCGCAGGCCGCTGCGGCACAGAGCCTGGACCGGACGGTCCGAAGCGGCCGGACAGGAGGGTAACCGCTTCTCTCCTCAGGTGCCAGCATGTCTTCACCACACCAGCTCGTTAGACTCCCAGGCTTGGGATATCCCTTTGACTTATCAGGCATTTGGTACAGACAAACTACTGGCTGAGGAGGCTTAGAAATGAACTTTTCTCATGGTGGATTCTTCCTAGCAGGCTGTCTTACGCCTTCCCCTGAAGGAGCTTAAGTTTCTTTCCTCACCTGTGCCACAGTCACAGAGTGGGGGAGCCTGAATGTTCATGAAGATGACAAGAGTGAGTGTCCAGGGTGATGCTAATGGCCCAAAGCCCCTCTGACCTCAACAACCACTTGGGCTACATGAGCAGACTGCCATGCCAGCTCCTGTGCCTCTTGGCCACTGGCACCTCGCCTCTGTCCTGAGGGATTCACAGGAAGCTAATGGGGGGCCCAAGAGCACCATCTCCATCAGAGTATGTAGGATGAGGCACCCAGACACCCGCAGAAGATCAAAGCAGGGATTCCCCAAAGACCTTTGTTGTGCTTCCCACCACCGCTGCTGGACCACTCTGCGTTCATCCCACACAGAGGAAGAACGCACCAACCTCAAACCATATTCCAAACATTCCGCCAATTAAATAGCTTTAAAAGCAGCAGTAATAGCTAAGCACTAAGCACCAGATCCTCTGTGATGATTTAGCTGAAGGAATACCAGACATGTAACGGGATCTCTAGCTGCAGTCTACAAAAACATTGGCAGTGTGCGCTAAGATCCTCAGTTTATGTTCTCAGGTTGCCATAACATAATACACTCTTTTCAGTAGCACAGAGATAAAAACTTGTTTGTGGGAGTTGTTATTCCTATTTAGCTTTGCACACTGGCGATCCAGCCAAGTGGGAAAGCACAGGGCTGCAGGCAGTCTTAATTTCTTGAGCCAAACCTGAACTCTATAAACCCAGACTTGGACTGGCAGTGTTTATGTAGGACGGCATGTGGTCCTTCTGCTCTGGTATGCAAGGTAAGCATCAGGACTTCTCAGCTCTGTAGAGAGGAAATAGGAAATACTTTAAATGTATGCATCTTTACTTTCATTTCCTTTATTTTTCGGAGTATTATATGCAGCCACAAATCTTTATATTTGTTACAGCCTGCTACTGCTAGCAGAGAGACACAGGCTTTCAATGCTCTCAAAAAGTTTCTTGAAGGTTTGTTTTTTATTTTTTTTTCTAATTTTTCTAATGGTTTTCTCTTGCAGGCAAAATTTCAGCTTGTATCTGCAATGGGTTCACATGGCCTCAGAACTGCATCTTGCCTTCTGTCCGTGTCTCACTCAGCCCCACAACTGTAACGTTAGGGTAAATACCCCGAGGTCAACACAGCTAATTACTTTTGGTAGAACTGGGATCAATATCTGTCCTTCATATGCACTTTCCACTCTCTGTTGAAGAATTCTTTATGGGCTGCCAGGGTCTCTTCGCTGGTGGGCTGGCTTTAAAATGTTTCTCTTCTTGGTAGTAAACTGCCTTTTCCAATGTTTCCTCTGGTAATATCTAGATTTTGTAGGCCACCTTCATAGGTGGTCTAATTTAGGCCAGATGCACACACTTGTTAATGTGTCCGTGATGATATATAAAAGTTCTACATTTAGAAATGCCTAATAAGGTAGTTCAGTAGTAAAAATTAAGAAGAAAAATAAAGAAAAATAAAGTTCTGTTATACAAGTGCATGTGACACCAGTGAAAGTTTAGCTAAGAAAAAGGTGGCTTTGGTGACTGCTGAAACCAGCATCAGGTCTTAGGTGCAACCAGCTAGTGGGAAGTCACCCTGAGAGAAAATAGCCTCAAACACGGATGCCCAGTTCAGCTCTGTAGAAACTCAGAGAAGCTTTAAGCTGAGACCTGGGCTCACCAAATCACTCCAGATTTCGTTGTCATATTTATTGGGATAGCATCTCAGGAGACATAGAGAAACAGGCTGATGAATCCTACTTGAAGCATGCCAACTATAAACTTAAAATTCCCTTTCATATAAGCCATTGGTGACCACAAGAAAATACTGCAGCTGATGAAATACAGTAGTCTTGTTGAGTCTACATCCTCTTGAGATGCTGGACCAAGTCTGGACACATTGCCAGGAAGGACAGAATTTGTGAGTGCTGGTTTGCAAGCTCAAATTTGTGTACCTGTTGAGCTTAGCTACCTAACGAGACCCATCCACTCCAAGTGGCAGTAGGTATGAAACTGAATTGACTGCATACTTCAGCAAGGCTTTGTTCTTGGTTGCACTGCAGTAACTCTGGAATACCTCTACGATGCCCTTGGTGTAACTGAGACTGATTGTTAGGAATGGGATTAGATTCTGCAGGGTTGGGATGGTCACGGATTGCCCCAGACAAAATGGAAATCTTTGAAAACACCCGTAAATGACTACCTGATTTCTCATAAAGCTGGGAACCACTGCAGTAGACTTTCAGAGACATCCAGCTGGAGGATGTCCATCCCGAATTACCTGTTCTGGACAGCAGAACTATCCCACTGCTGCACCTGTTCTGCAAAGGTGTCCTCATGGTGGCAAGGAGAGCAGCTGTTCATAAAATGCACGAAACTCTTTAAACAGCAAATGCTTCCCAAGCTGCAGCCACCTCAGCCCCCAGTGCACATACATGGAAGGGGATACCAGAACTCAGACTTGCTCCAGGACTACCTTAAAGTCTTGGAAAATTTAAGCTGCCCTTGATAGCATAAAGGTTATGGTGAGTGTATCTGAAAAAAAAAAAAAGGCAGAAAAAAGGCAGAACATGGGATTATAGCCCATTTTAGTACTTTTATTATTTTCCTTTAAAAGTCAAAATGACTGCAAACCAAACTCCAGGTAAGAATGTCCAAGGGTTTGCAATATTTGAAATTCCCCAAAACTTTGCCAATTACTTCTTTCCTTCTAAAGCCAGGAAAAATACATCACCCGCCTTGAAGTGACTTTTTCTTACCCTACCCCACCTCAAATGGGGCAGTCCAAACATATACCTGGAATAAAGCAAGTAACTGGCTTACAAGTAGAACTTTTTTCTAGCCACTGCTCTATCAGTACCAGTGGGGAGCTAGAAATAAAACCAGAATAAACCCATGAACTTCACTCAGCTTTCTCAGCTAAACCAAACCAAAGGGTGAAAGCATCACCTGCCTGGCTATTCCACAGGGACCCGCTGCGCAAACCTCCCTGAGCTCTCAGCGTATTCCTTTTTCTTAAAGTGGTCTTCAGCTGCTGCAGATTGGTGCAGCACTATCCTAATTCACCCCAGATGGAGATCTCCCTTTTCTTTCCTTTCTCCTGTCCCTTCACCACAAATTTTAACCAAGCCCAGACTCCTGGAGCCTCTGGCACCACTCCTGCAAGCCTGCAGAATTTACAATATTCAGAAGCTGCAGTAAACAGAGTCTGAAGATAGCGATGCTCGCTGCTGATCCAGCGAGGATTCACAGTACAGTAGGAGCCTTATGGTAAAAGCATGTGAGCAGAAGCAGATGACTGTAATGGCACTGCATCACTACACTGTTTTCTCACATTCAGACTGTGATTTGTAAAATACCCAGCTGCCCAGCTGGCTCACAGGACCAAAAATACTCAAAAATACAATTTCAGGATTTTAAAACAAACTATGGATTGTCTGCATTACTTTAACCTTTTGTTGTTGTTGTTCCCTGCTTATTATTCTCAATTGCAATAATAATCCTTATGTCTTATACCTTTTTTGCTGCCATTTTCCTTCTCCTTTTAGTAATTTACTGCACATACAGTACATGTTGGTTTTGGGTTTGTTTGTTTTTGTTTTTAACCTATGTTCTTTGTCAAATTAAACTTGGTATCAATGCCTCAACTTCAGTGATTTTGCTGGCTGGGAGCTGAGATGATGTAGGGACGTAGTAGAATACCGATATTTTGTATTCTTTCTATCCCCCCACTTCCATAATCCTACATGTTACTCAAACTACCTTACCAAAGCACTGGTATGCCTCCTGTCCTCCTAAAAACTGAGCGTATGCCAGAAGTCCAGCCTCTTTTGTGACGGTCCTTTTCACATGTTTTAGCACAGAGCTGTAAATTCAAGCAGGGCTCTGGTCTAACACTGATTTAATTACGATAACACCACTTGCTCTCACAACGCGCTGCATTTCCACAGGGCTGTTAAGCAATGATTAACTCGGCGTGGAGTCAGAGTAAAGCAGCTAGGTAGGCGCTTGCTGTGACTACCCAAACGCGCAGCAGTGATGCCGAGCGAGATGTGGCAGCAAAGCATCCCTAGGAGAAGTTCTTCACAGGAGTGGGGACTTCATGAAGACATCAGGCGCCTTTGGCCCAGCAGGAAACAAGAAACAAAACAAAAAACTAGCAGCAGTGCTGAGACCAGCACCAAGCACCCCGACCACAGCCACTGTCTCTTACATACGTGGTGGTAAGGTTTCCATTGTGGATCTGGGCACGGTGTGCTCTGGAAATGACTATTTTCACAGTGTGGGAGGGTGTTAGCAGCCAGATCACGAAGGTGGGAGAGTTTGCAACAGAAAAATGTGGCAGGTCACTTGGAACTGTGTCTTCTGTGTGTTGGTCTTACAGAAGAAAAGGAACCAGACCGCTCTCATTGAAAAGGAAAAGAAAAGCTACAGGATAGGGAAGGGCAGTTTATGTTTTTTTCTACTTCTGTCAGGATAATGGCATATAAAATATTATAACAGGATATAACTTACTAGTGTTGAAATTACAAGTTCGGTTGGTAAAGGCCATAGTGCTCATCTGAGAGATTCCCAGAGAGCATCTGAATTGCTTATACGTGCCGTTTTGACTCAGACACAATGGGAAACACAGCACAGCACATGGTTGAACATGCGTTAAATGACAGCAACGACAAGGTTCAAATGTAAGTTTAACTGTGGAAGCTCATCAGGAGGATTCCATAAGGTCCTACACCTTTGTCTTGAACTCGTGTTATTTAACATATTTAACCATGACCCAGAAAGAAAATATATTTAATGAAGTTCATCGTATAAATATAGAAGAAACAGCAACTAAGAAGGCCAGCACATCACTGACAGAGTAAATACCTAACAACAAAAACAAGTGGTTCCACCTATGGGCAGGGGGATGCTATGGGGAACAACGACTAAGACCACAGATGAATAAATAAAAAGTTGTAGCCAAAAGCAAATGAAGCCAAAGTGATTGAACAAACACAGAAATGCTGAGCTGGAGTCCAGAGATTATACTGTCTCTGGCTTGACTGTCAGCTTTGGTGACCACATTTTAGGAGGAATTTCATATGATTGGAGAGTGTTCAGAAAAAAACTCTGAGGACGACCAAAAGAATTGGTTGAAGACTTGAGGTTAGATCTTTCCAGGCTACAGGAAAAGGGATTAAGCAGGGCCTTGATGATACCTGGTAAGTTCCTCCCATGCAGGAACAGGGACAATAAAGGGTTCACTGTTCTCAGGGACAAAAACCTCCAATGTGCTCTAATGTCTGTGAACTGACATTTGACAAACTCGGAGTAGAAAGAAGACGAATTTTAATAGTGAAAGGATTAATCATTGGAACTACTCACAAATTGCTACGGAGAATTCTCTGTCAAAGGCTAATTTAAAGTCATGGTTCTTGCTTTTTGCTAAAAGTCATGCCCTATTTTTGGTTGATTCATGGGCATCACAGCTTTACAGACTCTGGCTTCAATGAGTGGTCAGAGCTTGCAGTAAGACCTGTGTTACGCAGGAGATCAGATTCTTGATATTCTTTCTAAGCTTCACAGTCTCTTAATCGACAAACCCAGCAGATGACTGTCATCCAATTATGTGAGCACTGGGGTTTGTAGGTGTAACCTGAACTGCAGCTAACGACAAGGTAAGGCTTGGCTGATCAGTAATAACTCCCTTCTTTCTCAAAGCACTTAAAAAACATGGAGAGCTAGAAATTCAATGGATTCAGTGAATTACAGTGGGATTTTTAGGATAAATATCTATTTCTAAGGTGGGATAAATTTCAGCTTTCATCGTCTGAAAGTTAGCAATGGGGTTCAGTTGCAGAATCGGGTACGTGCACAAGCGTGTCTGCCATGTAAGGGGCACACATGAGTCGGGTATCCCAATTCCTCCACAGCCCCCTGAGATGCTGCTTTCAGGCAATCTGATCCCGACTTAGTACTCAGTGTAAGTTAGTTGTCCAGGTTCTCTGGATCTCTGATGAAGACTGACAAGTACATTTGGAAGGTGATCAATCCCACCTGCTTTAGACAACTCTCATAGGACCACTTCTCTTATAGTACACCAGCTTCACGATGTGCTATTGGCTCAATCTAATCTTGATTCAAAAAAAAAAAAAAGTTGATTACAAAACCTCTTGTACAACTCTATTTTGCTCACTTTCTATCTGCTTTTTCTTCTCCGAGAGCCTGCTTCACATTGAGAGAACAAATTCCTGAAGTCTAGCAATTGGCCAAGAAGTCAAATATGAGTTGACATTTGCAACTTTTACCTTCAACAGGATGGGAATAAATTGCTGAGTTCATGCAAATGGCTCCAGGCATGTTATAAAGGAGGTATGAGAAGGGGAAACTGTTCAACAAAGGGCAAGCATTTGGGGAAATATTCATTTCTGTGGTTAAACCAAAGCCCACACTCAAATGCAAGGAGGTACAAGAAATATTCCTTTAGCAAAAAAAGGGAAAAGGAGCCCTTTGGTGGAATTCTTCCTCTCCCAATGATGCTTGGATGGGCTGACCACAGTCTCCCTGCTCAGCACAGCCAGCACTCTGCCACGTCACACACCTTTGGGCCCCAGCACCAGGTCCCCATGGTCATGACTGAAAAGAGCACCATGGATCCAGGATAACCTTGCTTGTTCACACATGTGGGATTCGTATGCAGTGCTTTACCTTCGTGAACAGAGACCACCTGGTGCCCCAGCTGCTGCTGAGCAGTTTCAGCATCACCTTGACAAGGGAATACCAGAGGACGTGCTCTTGACAACGCTGCTCTGGCCCAGGAGCCACCCAGCTTCGCCGGCCAGACCCCCAGCCAGGTCTGAGCTGGGTGTGCTGCGTGGATTCACCACTGAAGCCCTCGTTAACTCACTGCAGAGAGCAGACATGCCCTGTGCATTCAATCCTGGCCCTAGCAGACGGAAATAACACTGAGAGCAGCTTCATGGCCACCAGCCAAGAGTTATATCATTCAGTTCTTTTTAATAGGAAATGTATGTATGTCTTCATTTGCTTGCTGACGTCCAAGCTTTTAGAGCTCCTCACTTCATTTGTAAGCTTTCTCCTCAACTTTAAAAATTAGATGTTCCCTTAAAACACAATCCTTGATATTAATGCAGAATTACATGGCTCCGGGAGCTGAGGCTTTAAGGCAGCAGATAGTACAACTTTAATCAATAAAATTTTGAGCCGTCTCCCACACAGCCATTGGTGTTGATTTGGAGGAAGGACAAAGAGAAGCGGACCCACAGTCCTAAACCCAGACATGGGCTCATGTGCAAACTGCAGATCTGATGTTCTCTGTCACCTCACAACCTAATGCTATGTTGAATCTGTTTTGACTTTAGAAACTTCTAAAGATCTTAAACGTGCATGCTAGCAGCCTCCCATTAGAAACGGCAGCATTTGCACTAGTCATTTTGCTAAGTGTTACGTGCTTGCCTACGTACCTGAAACACATACGCATGTTTATGAAAGAGAAAAGAGAGAAATGAAATTTCCCTCCTGCTCTGTTGGCTGCAACTAGCTTTTCATGATGAGCAAAATAAGGTCTTGATAAAGTACAAAATGCAGTGATCAGGGCTCTGATAATCTGTATGCTGAAAGCAGCACACAAAGCTAAAAATACAGAACGGGAAAAACCAGTGATCTCAGCACAGCAACTGCCAGTAGGTGAACTAATGAAGCAGACACAAGATGAACGTCAGTTCTGCAGTCCCAAAGCCTGCAGTCCAATGCGCTCAGCTGGCAGTGAGGGGCAAGCACAAGGGCTTTATTGACACAAATACTTCATAGCATGGGCTATGAATGACAAAGCAAGGTCTGGATCCACAGTCTCTTGAAGTATGTGGAAACCCTTGGCTAAGACACTAACCAGTTGATGCAAGGCACCCTAAAAGGGGCCAATACTGCCTTATGCACCTCAACTCTGATACCAATTTTGCACATCTTCCATCCACAAGAGGAAATCTCTTCAGCTATTCAGTTGGACTGGATAATGTCAACATCAGACATTTCTTATTTAGCCCCTTCTGTGTAGTGCTAAATCTTTGTTTCCATAAGGTTGACTGCACAGGACTAAAAAATAAAAAAAAATAAAAAAAATACACCAATAATGAATTGTAAACATCTCTAAAAATCATCTGAAGGAGGTTTTCTGGAGCTAAAATGCTCATTACTTTAAAGCCTGCTAGGTCTCAATTTGCCAGTCAAAGAAGATGCTGGTGGTCCCATAAGAAAGCTGAGAATTTTGCTTTACCATTCATATAAAATTCCTTTTTTCAGTCCTGCACGGTCACACAATAATCGGACCTCAAACTCGCTTTTGGCCCAGGACACAATACTGTCTAGCCTGCATTTCTATGGGTAATTATAGGGGGGGTGGGAAAGGAATTTCCCACCGGGGGAAAGGAGGGAAGCAGTTCTGCGGCAGGTTGACTTCACTTCAAGGAACAGCGGCTGCTGGCAGCCACGGGGAGGTTTTGGAGCGCCCTGAAGAGATGGATTAGTGCGGCGGAGGTGGTCAAAGGTGCACGATCCATTTGTCAGGATCACTGCCCCGGATTGTGTGTGTGCGTGCATGTACATGTGCTTTTATGCGTGTATATAATGTCATACATTCACGTTGCTGGTTAAAAGGATCATTGCTATCTAGCCAAATATTTCATAATTTTTTATGGTCTGCTTAGCCTTGGATCGGCTGATACATTGACTTGAACCAGTAAGTGCTGTATAATAGATTGCAGACCTCTGTGAAAAACCACTATCAGTGTTTCAGCAGCGCACTATGCATGTGTCAGAGAAGTGCACTGTCAGCAGGATAGAGCCTGGGCGTCTGTCCACATTTTCCTTACTTTTAAAAGAGCCATTGACCTTCCAGAGGCCTTGATCGAAGTGGGATGAATAAAAACTAGGTTAGGCATTGTAGGTCTTGGTGCAGCTTCTTTCATTATGCATAGAATGGATTGTATGTCCATTGGTGGACATAGAAACTGAGCTTTAGCACTTCTTGGGCACTTAGCATGAATTCATACACAAACTCTGCAATCATGATGCAAGGAGCAAGACGCTGTGGTGGTTTCACAGACGGGCAGCTCAGCTCCATCAGTGAGCTCCCATCTCTCACTGCCCCTCCTCAAAAGAACAGGGGGAGAAAATACAATGAAAAAAGGCTTGAGCTAAGGATAGGGAGATCACTCCCCAGTTACCATCACGGGCAAAACAGACTCAGAATAACAGAGGTTAAGGTAATTTATTGCCTTTTACTCACAGACTAGAGCAGATAGAACTGAAAGCAACCTAAAAACACCATCCCCCCCATCCACTTTCTTCCACCTCCCCCCTCCACAGCAGCTCTTCAGGAACTGCTCCCACACGGCTCCGTACCACGGGGTCCATCCCCCAGGAGCAAACTGCTCCAGCACGGGTCCCCCACGGGCGGCAGCTCCCCCCAGACCCCCTGCTCCTGCGTGGGCTCCTCTCCACGGGCTGCAGCTCCGGCCCGGGGCCTGCTCCTGCGGGGGCTCTCCATGGGCCGCAGCCTCCTCCAGGCCACATCCACCTGCTCCACCGGGGGCTCCTCCACGGGCTGCAGCGTGGAGATCTGCTCCGTGTGGGACCCGTGGGCTGCAGGGGGACAGCCTGCTCCACCAGGGGCCTCTCCACGGGCCGCAGGGGAACTTGTGCTGCGTGCCTGGAGCACCTCCTGCCCTCCTGCTGCACTCACCTTGGGGGCTGCAGGGCTGCTTCTCTCTCAGCTCTCACCCCTCTCTCCCAGCTGCTGTAGCACAGCAGATTTCCCCTTCCTTCAATCTGCTCTCCCAGAGGCCCAACCAGTATCTCTCGTGGCTCGGCTCTGGCCAGCTTTGGTGGGTCCCTTTTGGAGCAGGTTGGAGCTGGCTCTGATCTGACCTGGGGCAGCTGCTGGACTCTGCTCACAGAGGCCACCCCTGCAGCCCTACCCTACCACCAAAACCTTCCCAACTGAACCTGATACAAGAGCACCTTGTATGACAAGCTTCCAGAAAATGATCTGGAAAACTACAATACATACAAGGCAAAAAATAAAAATATTTTTTTTTTTAAAAAAACAAAACCTTCCAAAGCACAAAAGCCAGCCCACATACCCAGATTGTTTTTCGTTTTAGTTCCTGCTCTCTCTGCTCTCCTGCAGCCTCCTTGTGTGAAGGTATGGGCAGAATGTGCCTGCTGCTACATTTTGGGTGTGTTTAGAGCCAACGTGTTTACAGAAGATATAAAAAGCACTGGGTGCAGGGGAGGAAGAGGCAGAAATAAATGGAACACGGAGTCTGAGGAGATGCAAAGTAAACTTAGAGGGACTCTAGAGACCTGGTGTTGGGGGCTTCTTCCAAACATTGGGAATTTGGCTGGTTGAGAGCCATCAAAAAACATGTTACTGGCATTACTGAGGGACATGGCATAAAATGTGAGGAAGGAAAAACAAGCATGAAACACTCCTTGTGGGCCTGGTCTGAAGTCCCCCAGAATTAGCGGAAATCCTTTTACTGATTTCATTGACTTTTGGATTAGGTTGTCAAGGCTGGAAGAAAGGCTGCAAAACTGGTAACTAAATTCGGGTTGATACATTGCTGTGGACCACCCTGAACTTCCCCAAGTGTTCCATGTATCTGCCCAAGTTGCAATGGCTCAGAAATCACTAGGGCTGCTCGCCACTATAAATCCTGCTCCTTGGCTGGCCATGGCAACTGGTTCTAGCTACGTCGGTGAGTTGGGAAGTACCAGACCTTGAATGTCTTGCTTCTTGTTCCCATATCTTGCATCTGGGATCTACCGCCTGTTTGTTCTCACGGGATCATCATCTCCACCTGGATTTCTGCCTGGGGAGGAGGCACAACCACCCCGCACTCCTATGGTAACCTTTCATGCTCCTAAGGTGGCCTTTCCTCAACGCCTGGTTCAGAGCAGCGACCCACACAGGGACCAGAAGCAGGGGATGGCCACCTTGCATCCTCATCAACACCTTCTGAGGTGCATGGGCTCCGCAGAGGAACAGTAGCAGAGAGAGAAATCTGCAAATGATGTAAAATGATGTATTGCTGCCAAAACGGATGGGATTTACAGACTTTTAAAGGAGGCAGCCCATCCTCACAGAGCACCTAGGACAAGGGATGCCTGGCTTTGGAGGAGCTCAGCGTGTTGATGAAGTACAGATGATAAATGCTGACTTCGGAGCTTGCTAACAAAGCTGGATGCACAGCAGCAGGCACAGACCTCACCACACTGCAGGGCTCACGTCATGCTTCCATCAGGAGGCCTGAAAGCACTTCGGGAGGATTTGCCCCACTCACGAATGGGGAAACTATGGCAGGTGTGGGACAGTGGCAGCTCGTAGCCACCCAGAAGGCTGGCCAGCACAAGGAGCATCTTTTAGCCTTCTGCTAAAAGATGGGGTAGCAAAAATAGGCTTTCCTAAAGGGAGCATCCCATCCACCTAGGGCTTTCCTCCTAGGTCTAGTACTACAGATTAACGTACATCCTCCTTGCTCACTGTATCCCATCACAGAACAGAAATATTCCTTTTCAAAGGCCATTAGAGGCAGAGTCTGCCTCAATAAAATGTAAAAGCATTGCCACAGGCGCAGCAAGAGCTGCTCAGGAAGCATCAAAATTACCTGCAGCCACCCAGGGATGAGCTCAACGTGCTACTGACATGAAAGCACCCAGTCTGGGTATGGTGCCAGTCACACACAACTGCAAGGAACAGCTATTTAGAAACCCAAAGTCATGTTACAGGTATTGTACTGTTCATTTTTTTGTGCGTTTTCTTCTAAAGCACTCTCTATAAGGATATGACAAGAAGACAATAAAGAAAGGAAGATGATCAGAGGTAGAGTTTTTCACAGGTAAAATCATAGGTAACTTGGTCGGCAATGAGTGATCTACAGTATAGGTTCCCCAGGTGCTTTTTTTCCAGTTATCATCAAAACCAATGTTTCCCGTGTTCTCATGGGCCAGGTACCACTCTGAAATGGTTTCTGTTTTTCCAGCAGTATCTGTATCACACGCTGGGCTTTGCTTACCGTTCAAGCAGCAAAGGAAATTTGTTGAAACAAAGAAGATGACATTATTCAAAGGAATTTATTTGCACAATGGCTTAAATGGCCTGTGCAACTTTGAGATAGCATTATGTCAACAAACTTAGCAGGATTAAAAATCATAAAACTGTTTTATTGATAAGTACACAACCTGCAATTAGCGGAACAACTGCAATTACTAGCAAATATAAACAGCCTCCACCTCAGGATATTGCTTCCAAGCTCGGGTAGACGTGCAAAGAGTGTTATTTCTTTTCCTGCAGAAGTGGCAAGGGCATGATAACATTACTTTGTCCTAAACAAGGAAAAAAGATCAAAATCTCAAAAAAAAAAAAGTATAAATATGAGCAATTAATTCATATTGGCTTAATGGAAAATGGAAAATTATTTCTTTAATACTGATCATAATTATGTTTATGCAAATTGTATTAGCATAACTACATTTTTCATCCAGATGGTGGAGAAATTTGATGGGACTGTACTGAATAACATGGAAGATGTTCCAAAGACTGGACTTAGCTAAAGAAAAAATCCTGATTTCAGGGTGTGCCTTGACAGGTCAACTTGGAAAAGCATCTCAAAACTCAACTTAGACCCAAATATTTGGGATTCTTGGAGTGCATTTCCTCTCCATAGCTTGAGTTGAATGCAACAAATGTCCATTGACATGAGAGCTAGCTGTTTAGACACCATTAAACTCTGCAGAAATAGGCCCCACCAAAGGGCAATGTATCCAACCTATGCAGGTGAGTTGTACCCTCAAACTGTCTGCTTCTCCCCACTGATGTGAAAGGAGCTCTGCTACCTGTCCATGTGCAGATGTCACCTTTGGGGTGTCTCTTCTGTCCCCATTCCCGGCACACAACAGTTAGCTGTGGTTTGTCAGCCAGTAGCTGCAGATTTTGAAAGTCATACAATATGTTCCAAATCAACAGCTCATTTGAAAGGGAAAATCCAACTTTCCGATTCCAAATACATCAACCATTTGAAAATGTCTCTTGTTGCTTTTGAGAAAATATAGAAGATCACAACCATTTTCTGTGAAAAGGGGGAGAAGAAGGAGGAAACATGGTTATAAGAACCTCGATCGGATCTAGTACTGTGTGCTAAGGAAAATTCCCCTTGAGAAAAGGGGAAAATGTCTCATGTGCCACGGGCACCGGCAGGCCTCCTGCACCGCCGTCGCCTCGCCCATCCTCAGCAGAGGCTGCCTCCCTGCTCCTGCTTCCCTCCTTGGCTCTTCCACCCTTCTCCAGGATTATTCTCCTCTCTGCCCTGTCCTCGGGCTCCTACGATTGCCCTCTCTCCAGCCTTAACCATTACTTTGGTGCGCGCTCCCCATTCTGCCCTTCTTGGGTGTTGCCACCTCCTGCTACCAAGCCCGGTGCTTGAACAGAGCCAGCGGAAGCCTCTCCCAGTGATGGGATACTGGGCATGCTGGGCAGCCTCTCTGCACCACTGTGTCAGTGCACACCTGTTTCTGTATGAGCACTGGGCCCTGGTGTATGAGATGGGGGCCCTGGTACCCACCCAGATACGATACTGGAGAACCATACAGGATATGGTTACGTGCAAACCTCAGAAACGAAATCAAGAGGTATTTTGGCACTGCCTTCTGTAGGGCAGGACTAAGCTTGTTGAGATTGAGCTGCTTTAACTCCATTTTCTTCAAATTCTGTTTTTGATTCCAGTCTATATTCAGGGTGTAAAACTATGACAGTCAGACCTGAAGAGAAGACTGGGTATGTGCAAACTGGCTGTGCCTCAGGGCAGTGCACTTCCAGCAGCCGAGGGTGGCAAGGATTAAAGCGATGCAAGGAACCCCTCCATCTTGCACAGCTTTTATTTCCTTTTCTGCCTGACCGGGAGGGTGCAACTTGCTCTTTTTCAGTAAAACACACTCAAAGGTAGGCTAGCCTTTCCTTGCGGAGCGCTCGTCTTCCTCCCCCACACCCCTAACCCCTGCCGAACTGGATGAACTGGATACCTTCCCAAGATACACCCCAACTTTTAAGCGCAGTACTGCTGACATGGTCTAATTCGTGTCTCCGTTCTGAGTACAGTGACACAAACTCTCCTTACTCCTACAAGCATGGACATTATGAGCTTGCCCGAGCTGCCCCACAAACCGCAAAGTCTGTGCCACCGAGAGGACCTGGGCAGACGTTTCTCTGGAGGCCATGAGCTGATGTGATCACTGCAGGACACCGATTTGGTCTTTTGTTTTTTATATTTACGATTTCCACTAGGATCACAAGCAGTTTAGGACACGTTTTTCAGAGGAGGATGGGGTCTGCAGACTAGTACGGATGTAAGGGTGAGAGAAGAGTGAGCAGGGAAGAGCAGGGAAGGTCTTTCAGCTAATGGATGCAGTGAGTCCGGGGATGCGATCAGTGGGCCACTGGGAGGGGAAGATGGGAAGATGTGTTCATGGCTGAGAAACCAAAGGGGGACCAAGGGGCTGTGGCATGCAGCCTCTGTTTGCAGTATGGTCTTGGTGCCCTTTACTGGGAGAAGGTGGTCAGTCTCCATTGGTGTAGGAACCAAATGACTCAAAACTCAAGAGTTTGAGTCAACAGGGGAGCAAAGAGCTGCTCCAAAGCACTCACCTCTCTTCTCTTGCCAGGGAGCCCTGCTTTGCTTTCCTCCTCAGAGACCCTTATCTTCTGCACCCAGAACTCCCCGAGGACAGGACTGCAGCACCAAAATCCACAAGGTCCTGCACAGGATTCGGTCTCTAGACAGTCAAACATAAAAGAGCGATTTTTGGTCACGTAGCCTCAGTATTAACTTACTCAACTGAAGTGAAAAGAAATTGGGTCATATTTTGAGGAGAATAGGATCTGTGTGTAAATAATAGCTCTGAAAATTCAATTTATTTTTTTTAGCTTTCGCTATATTTGATCTGTGACAGTCCAGAACCCAGACTGACCTTCAAAACAAACATGTTGCAGATTTACAACAAACAAGTGGCTGTACTTTTTCACTCAACACGAAATTAAGTTGGGGGACTCGGTGGCACGAGATGTTGTGAAGGCCAAAAGTGTAGACAAATTCATAGAGGACAAATCTGCTGAGAACTGCTGAAAGTAATGTTCTGCACGTAACTTCCAGGCCAGGAAGATCTCAGACTGCCCTTGAGGAGACAATTTGCATCTTTCCTTAATCGCCTGTTATTGACCAGTGTGCGCCGGGTCTGAGCTGGGTGGACTTCTGCTCCGGCTGCAGAAAGCCGTGCTTCCCTCCCTGGGCATCCATGAACATAAAGTCTTTTTCTGCGACATACATTACACAGCAGAGCCACGCTTTAAGGTCAGACGTTGTTTGCTTGTTCTGAAGGGATATTTGTTTGCCTGGGTTTTGGTTGGCTTTGTTTTGAAGAGCGATGCGGTTAAATAAAGAAAGGAGCAGGCTGGACTCTTGCATTATTCATCAGTTAGGCAATCCCAAACAAAAGCCAGGTTGGCATTAGCAGGAGCTTCATGCGTTACTTGTTCCTCAAGGAGATCTGCTCCAACAGCATTAATTGGTAGCTTCCACACCAGCAGTCCGTGTCTCCGTCTCCGTCTTTCCCAGGGTATGACAACACAGCAGTCGCTGGCGGCTGTTGCAGCGACCATCCAGCGTGTGCCACATCACCTCTCCCACGGGCTCGAAGCGGGATACAGGAGCAGCGGGCCAGCCAGCCCATGCTTGGCCTTAAAGCCTGTGCTAGACTGCAAGAAAAGGGAGAAGAAGGCGAGATGAACAGGTGAAATTTTAGTAGGACGCTAGATTCACTAGGGTGTATTTTCTTGTCGCTTATAGTGGCACGCAGCAAGACTTAGGGGAACGTGGAGAGACAGGAGAGAGCCCAGCAGAGAGCGCGTGGGGCCAAGGGAGATGTGCTCAGATGTCCCTGCTGGCTTGCGGATGGGTGATGCACCCTGGGGTGACTCATCCTAACGCTACTTTGGTGGATCCCCTTTGTTGTCAGGGCAGCAGCATCAGCACAAAACAAGGCTTCACACAGCAGGGATTTCAGCAGCCGGGGAGCTGGGTTTCCACTCAAATCACCCTCTGTTTGCCACGGTCTTTGCTGCGAAGAATAAAGAAGGCTGCAGCATGAATTGAACTTTTAAACCCAGGCTGTTCAAGTGGGTTCGCGATGAGGACCTTCTTTGCTTAATTAAAAATGAAAGGCTCTTTACAGCATTAAGCTACCCTTTGATACAGTTAAAAATGTAAGAAGGGAAACAAACCAGAGTCTTAGCTGGGGTTTAGAGATGCAGTTGTTTCACCTCAGTGGAGCACAAGTTGTTTACAAAACTGATGCCTACAATAGGAACAAAGCACCCGCACATAAAGCAAGAAAACCCCGTTTACCTGCGGGGAGAACTGGTAAGAGGATGCCCGAGTTAAAATCCTTGGTTCAGCAGGGCGTACTGAAATGAGTTATTTTGTGCTGCTTTCTGTTGATTTAAAATGAGATGACACAGAGACAGATTAGCTAAAACCACAGACATTATAAATTGCAATTTGGCCTCAAAAGCTGAAATGCTTTGATCTGTGACTCAGTTGGGGCCAAACTGAAGAGCATTTAGAGAGGGGGAAACATGTACAAGGGAAAAAAGAGCTTGGACATAAACAGCATTTTCTCAAATTACAGTAGCTGACCTGAATAAGTCTTTACCATTATTTTCATCAGAGTTTAATCGTGTCCACCAGGAGAGGTGCCCAGCAGCATCTGCACCCGGAGGTTCCTGTAAGGCAAAACATGACAGCCTGCAGGATGTTCATCAACCGCAAGTCTAGAAAGTGTTTCTTGCTTGCTGCCCAGTTTGGGGCTCATATTTGGTCTGGCATTTCTATGAGAAATGTGGCAAGAAATTTTGGAGCTGATATATAAGCAATTGGGTTTTGTTGGTGGTGGTTTTATTACTTTTTAATAGAATCAGAGAATCTAGGATTTGGCTGCTTTGAAAGCCAGTAAGCGTTAAGAACTTGCTGAAGTTAAGTATACGAGAGCGTGTGTGTTGAAGCGGGAGCAAAATGGTCTTGCCCTCTAGTGAAGAAGATTCTCCATCTCTTACTCCCTCCGTTTGGAAAGGTTTCAGTTCCAGGCAGCCTTTCCCATTCAACCCAGTGGATTGTGGTGCAAAACCATGGTTCATTTGCTCAGCAGCAGGAGCCTTTCTCAGTGCCATTTACGCAGTCTAGCAGTCTCTTGCAACATCTATCTTTAAAATAACTTTATTTTCACCTTGTAAGCAATCCTCCTTTGTGCTCCTGATTGCCTCGATGAGTGTTTCACAATACCTGCTTTCTATGGTGCGAAAGAGATTTCTTTTCCAACCTTAGGAAAAGAATTTCTTTTCCAACCTTAGTGATTCTCTGAGAGGACGAGTCGCACAGGGGAGGCTTCCTGCTGGGGACCAAGCCTGGCCGAAGCACGGAGCTGGCCCCTGGGCAGCTGGAAGTGCCCCCAGGCAGCATCTCCAGCACTGCAGCCGGAGGTCCACGTCTTTCCTCTCCAGCTGAGCAAGCCAGCTCGAGGCTCTGCTGCATCCCAGCGTTGGAGGGCATCAAAGGGAGCTGCTCCGGACCGGTTTGTTTCGTCGGGAGTTTGGCACAGGTAGTTTAAAGCCAGAGGATTTTCCTGCTTCCTGGTGTGTAAACAAAATGCATCTCTAATCCTTCCCTCGTTGGCCTCGATACTGCCTAGCAAGCATTAGCACAGCTGTGTGAACAGGCCCTCCAGATCCATCAGCGCTCCTCTGGTCTTTCTGGGATGTGCAGTCATAACCTGTATTCATCTGTACCGCTTTTCAGAGGCTTCCCAGCACACTGTTGCAAACCCTGCCTTTAACCCCCCCTCCCTAAATGTCTTTCCAGAGGAAAAAGGAGCCCTGGGCTTGCTGGGATTACCCCAGGCTGGAGGCAGGAGGCTCTGGGCTGCTGTCTCTGGTGGTGGCATTCGGTGATCCAGCACTCCTGTCCTGTGTCTGCCACGCCACTGACTGATCCCCTTCACACTGTAACTCACTTGGCTGCTCTGACTCAGCTTCCCTTTGACAAAAAATAAGCAGTCGTGTTTCCCAGGGTAGTTGTGCTGTTTAATTTGGTAGAGGCCCTTGTCTCCTTCTTCTTTAATTGCTTCTGCTGAAGACAGACCCACCACCAGAGTAGGACGAGCAGAATTTAATGCCGCATTCGCACAGACCTCAGGGATGGAAGGCTGCAAGGAAAGTGTTTGGGTGGGAGAGTAAAGATGACTTATCCTCCAAAAGACTCAATTTTGAGAGGTCGATAACTTAAATTTAGATACTGATTCAGTGAATTGCGGAATCAAACGCCACTCTTTTGCGTGTAACTCCGATCTTACCACTCATGTGCTTAAAATTAAGCATACGCTTAAATAGTTTGCCAGCTGAGGTCTTCAGAGCTCCATTAGCACTGTATGTTTTTGCTCTAAATTCACAGTAATTGTTTCTCATTGAATAGATGCTCACTGAGTAAGATATAAAAAGAGCATGGGAACAAAGGGGCCCTCAATCTGAGACTTTGATCCACATATTATTCAAATACATAATGACTGCTTTGATTTATGGATTTATAATTCTATTGAGGCATTCCGGAGATTACCCAAAACATTCCAGCTTGAGTTGATGCTGGAGGGTGTTACCAGAGCCCCTGCCTGGAATCAGAGGGATGAAATTTAGTTGCCAGTTTGCTGCTGCAATTACATCACGGCTTGCAGGAGAAGGGCAAGCTGCACGGCAATGCACTCACTTCTGTTTGGTGCTCATCACAAAGGTGTTTTTTTTTTCTCCCCGTGACCTAAGAAAAGCAGCTAAAAGTACAGACTCTCTTCTACCCGCAGTATATAGAGTTTTGGCAGTATAACAAGACAGCAGACGACATAGTGGGTGTGTTGAAAGAAGGAGCAGATGGTAGATTGCTAGCACAAGGATTTAGCAATGCATTTAGAAAACAGATTATTTTGGAAGATGAGAAATTATGAAGTATGATTATCCCCCTCTCCCCCTACTCCCACTCCCCTCCCCAAACATATCCCTACAAAATGTTAGCTTGGCCGTGTACCGTAGGAATGACTCAGCTCTGATATTCTGTAAGACTTCTGCAAGAAATCAAATAGGTGGCAGCTGTGATGAAAAAATGCCCGGCTTTTCATCCGCATCCATACCAGGTTGGATTTTTAAGTCTATTTCACCTTACACAGCAGACCCTGCCTGTTGCTAACAGAGAGGATTACTAGTAAAAGGATCTGGCTTGCAAGAGGGATCGTTCCCAGATGATGGAGGCTGAGCAAACTGCTCAGGACCTGCTCTTGCTTTTGGCTGCTCCCCACCTACCACCAGTCTTGTGAGTAAGGTTGTTCCTGAGTCCGTGGGCACTCCGATCTAGGACGTGGACTTCCCTTCATACCTCCCTGGCTGTAAAATTTCCTCTCTCCCATTCATCATCTATTGCTTATGTCGAGAGATTCAGTTGTGTGATAGACTGTGATGGTCCTGCTGTGTGAGCAGCCAGGAAGAATAAGACTTCATTAAGCGCTGAATCTCCTACTGTGATCCATGTAGTCTGCTTTCTGGGAGAGAAAGAGCAGCTTCAGGAACAGGAGCAGCACGTACTGCTAGACCCCAGGGAGCCTTCTATATACACAAGGAGTCTTCTCTTTCTTTAAATGTGGTCTTATGATGGGGAAAGGATAGATGAAGGGCTTTCTGTTGTGAATGGGTGAAACCCCTGACAGGCTGAGAATGAAGAGTTTGGAGTTTCTCCTCACTGCTGAGACTGGAAGCAGGGCTTAGGTGTTAGCCAGTGACTGGCTTGGGGAGTGACCGTGTTAATGTTTCTCCTCACGTGGCCATAGTGAGAAATGGGATTTGAGAAGGACATAAGAGGGGCTGTAGAATAATATCTGCAAAGCACTTCAGTGTTAGACAAAGAGCAGGAGCTGGGCAGGAAATATGAGTGCTTTTCTGGTATGGTGCTAGGAGGTCACTCTCATTACTCACCTGTAGACTCACAGAGCCACAGCATGGTTTGGGTTGGAAGGGACCTTAAAGATCATCTAACTCCACCCCCCTGCCGTGGGCAGGGACACCTCCCACCAGCCCAGGTTGCCCAAAGCCCCATCCAGCCTGGCCTTGAGCACCTCCAGGGATGGGGCATCCACAGCTTCTCCGGGCAACCTGTGACAGGGCTTCACCAACCTCTGAGTAAAGAATTTCCTCCTAGCATCTGATCTAAATCTCCCCTCTTTCAGTTTAAAACCATTCCTCCTTGTCCTGTCACTGCACCCCCTGACAAACAGTCCCTCCCCAGCTTTCCTGTAGCCCCCTTTAGGTACTGGCAGGCCGCTGTAAGGTCTCCCCGGAGCCTTCTCTTCTCCAGGCTGAACAACCCCAACTCCCTCAGCCTGTCTTCACAGGAGAGGTGCTCCAGCACTTTGATCATCCTCGTGGCCCTCATCTGATCTCATTGTAATACTTCCATGAAATATTTCTCTGCTTGATAGCTGCATGTCCTCAGTGGCTGCCATCACTGGTGCAATAACAGGGACCCATCCATACAGGAGTCTGGTGTCCTCAGTCCCTGTGGCATCCTGAGATTAGGTAATGACAAACAGCAGAGATAATACAGATCCTGGACTAGAGTTTAATTTTGGCCCTTTTCAGTTCATCTTCTCAGTATCTCAGAGTGTTGGGACACGTTGATGAGGTTCACCTAGAGACCTAGATCACTCTGGGTGTTTCAGTTCAAGTCATCCTAAATAACAGGTCTAAAATAAACCAGCTGCATTACATCCTGAAACTGCTGGTTTCTCCCAACAACTGTGTGAGGAGCCGAGGGTAATCGGCTCAGACATAGATGTGTCCATAGATGTTTAAGCTGGGCCATATAAATGTCACCCAAAGATCCTAGTTAACTGCAATAAATGTTCTGTTGGTAGGAAAATCAGCCACCTGTAGCCCAACAAATAAATGTAGTTGGTTACCCATGCATGAGAATAATATTGGATACAACAGTATACCATGACTTAAAGGCCAGTAGGCAGAAGAGGAGGGTGTACTGATCATGGAGAGAAGATTCTTGTTGGATAGGAGAGAAAATGTCAACTTCAGCATGAAATGACACTGGGTTTAGCGTGTCATTTGCCCATGTGCACCATCAGATCAGTTCTCATCCAGTGCAGTGATGTTGGACATGCTCAGCCCCGGCACGTGCAGCCTGCCTGGAAATGATGGAACTGAGGAGGTAGCTGGAAATTTGCTGTTTATCAAAGCAGCTATGTCTCAGCGATTGCCAGCAGCTGAGTGTTCAGATCTCCTTTTTGGGTTGGGAGCGGAGTATAGAAAACTGGATCTTACATCATGCATCAACCACTACCTCAGTGTTTGGGAGCTGAGGTGCATCGCTCTGTAAACCACCTGTTTTCCATTCGTGCTAAGGCTGTGTTCTTTTTGCTACCCAGAATCCTGAGCAGAGGTTTCTTCTGGTTTTAGGTAGACTGGTAAGTCTGGATGGTCTCGATCGCACAGCAAAGCCAGGTGCCTGTAAGGAGGAAGGGGTTGCTTTTTTGTGGATAAGGCTGATTGGTGGCAGAACAAATTCATAAGGCAACACAGTCCTCGTTTTCTTTGGTGGAGTGTGCACTGGAGGTGGTTTTGAGATGCTGTAGATTTTGGAAGAACCTCACTGAGCAGGCTTACATTTTGCATCTTCATCCACTGTGGTGGGTAATGGCTGGTGGAGAAGTACCAGGCCCCCAAGTTAGCATTGCATTTGAGGAAGGTGGACTGATTCTGCTCTGAGGGCATCAATAAGGTGCCTTTGGCTCAAAAAGTCATTGCTGAATCCTAGTGACTATCATCTATAGCATTTTGTTTTGGGATCAGATTGTGGAACAAAACGCCTTTGATCTGCTTCACCTTCCTCAGTCTCACTACAGCCCTGTCTAAAATGCAGAGCTGGCTTTAAAACCTCCTTTTGGAGACTTGCTATCGCCAGGGGCATACTGCTATCGGGCTGAATGCTGGCTGCAAACTTTCCAAATGGGGTGTTTTTTTGTTTTTTTTTTTTTTTCTTCCCTGAAAATGCTGATCTGACACAAAGAAAACACTGGGAATGGGATGATTTTGACAATGCTCTGACAGAAACCAGGCAGGTTTCCAGTGCAGCCCCCACTTGCCAGGTGGGTCTCCTTGTTTCTTGTCGGCTCACGCACACTACCCCTGGCAGTTTGCCCTGCTGAATCCCAGGCACGCGGCTCATCGGTACAGCAAATTCCCAGGGCTTCCAGCTACTGCAATGAAAGAACCCAGCAAAGGTGAACGATCCCTGGGCTGCAATGCTGAGGTACCCATCCTCCCCGAGTCTCCCCTATGGCACTGGGAGTATTGGGGATGCTTGCAAATGGTTGGCACAAAATCCTGCCTTAAAGTTTTCACAGATGACTTCTGAAACTTTGCCATTTCTAAGTTTTGCTTTCTTTTGGAGTAAATATTTTTTGATTTTATTATATTATTAACAATAACAATAATAATTATAATTATTTAGGTCTCAGCTCTGGAGCTGAGCATGGAATTAAGCATAGATCCATCTGCTCAAACTACTGATTAACTTCTGCTAATGGGGAGGTGTCACTTGAACTGGGAATGGGTGTGACCTCTCTGATCTCTTCTCTCTGATGACCAGTGATAGATAGGACATGGGGGAATGGCTTAAAGCTGCTTCAGGGGAAGTTCAGATTGGAAATTAATAAAAAGTTCTCCATTGAGAGGGTGCTCGGGCACTGGAACAGGCTCCCCAGGGATTTGGTCACAGTACCAAGCCAGTTGGTGTTCAAGAAGCATTTGGGCAATGCTCTTAGATATACGGTTTAACTCAAGTTGCTATGTGTGGAGTCAGGATTTGCACCTGATGATCCTCATGGGTCCCTTCCAACTCAAGATATTCTATGATTCCACGATCTTCTCCTCAGCAGCTCTGCTCTTGTTCTCTGGGAGGGCTCCCCAAAGGGTCCCACTCCCCACACAGCCTCGCGAAGGGCTCTTGGTGGGGCACCACAAGCTGTTAATTCTGTCAATCCCTCTCATTCCTCGTGGCCATGAGGAAAGGCTACTCAGTAAAACAAAGTTCTCTTTTCTTTTATCAGACCTGCCATGGTCAAAGGCAGGTCCCTGCTTCCTCCGGGCTGGGGGGCACAGGTCAGCCTCAGCCAGCCTCTACGTGGGACCAGGGCACTGATGAGGACAAGCCAAAGAGAACCCACGCAGGTGAGCAGAGGGTGGTTATGGCAGCCTGGAGACACGGTGGAAGCAGCATCAACAGTTCTGACTACAGGATTACACATTCCCATAGTTTAGGAAAAATCTGCAATTCAGAACTGATTTTAGACTCCACCTTTGCAGTGCCCAGGTCTGCCTAACAGGTTGTGAGAAGGAGCAGCCTGCCTTTCCCATGCTTTTCTCAGCTGGTGATCAGGTGGCTGCAAAGCCCCAGTGTTTTCAATGGGATGCTGCTGTCAGAGCCATGCAAGAGCTGGTGCCAGTGCACGTACACACTGAGTATGTGAAACCTGCTGGTCGTCAAGGGGAACTTAAGAAACCCCAAATACGAAACAACAACAACAAAAGTCTGGTATTTTTTAAGCTGGTCTGGGGTTTTTGTGTTGAGGGAGGGGTGGATCTCGGGGATTTTGCAAGATGCAGCACCGAGCGTGGCCAGGGAGCATCCAGGAGCCCTTCACTGCTACTGGGCTGGGCTGACAGCTGCCTGAAAGCACTTGGTTCCCTCTTTAAAGAAAGACTTGAAAGGATCCACTATGGGAGAAGAAAAATGCAAAAGCAGTGGAGGAGCAGGCTGGAGACAGGCTGCAATTAAATGGGTAGCTCAATCAATAACCCTTTTAATGGGAGGGAAAGATCAATCTTTTATCTTTCCCTCCACGGCTTACTCCTACCCATGTATTTACTTCTTACAGCCAGGCAAATTTGGGTAAGCTGGAAGGCAGGAGGCAGGATTTGGCCCACAAAGCTTGCACTGGAGCAGGATCCTGCTGTGCTGTGCTGGTCGTGGTGGGGTCCCCACTCCATCCCAATCCGGCTGGCTGGGGCTGTCGCATGGCACCTGGGGCTGAGCAATGGCCAGGTTGCACGGGCAGGGAGCAGGGAGGACAGCAGGACAATGGCTGTGGTCATACCGGTATAACTCGGTAAAAACTCATACTGATAGACAACAGTCAGGTACAATGCCTGGTTTTGATCAGAATCAAGTGAAAGACATGTCCTTCTGACTGACACCCGCGGCTGAGAAGGTCGCTCTCCCATTTCCCACAGTGAGCAGTGCCGGAGCAAGACAGGCCCAAAAGCTCCTCAGTAAGCAGATGTGGTCTCTCCTAATTAGAGATTAGCTTCAGCCCTGTCGTGTTTCTTCAGAAATGTTCCTAGCAGCATTTTGCAAGGATCCGGGACTTGTCCACAGGCAAGCAGAAAGCCTGCGAGCCTCCAGAGCCTGGCCTTCAGCAGGGACCCATCCTCTGCCCGCTTCCATCAGAAAACTCCCAGGCGCAGGGCAGCGTGCCTGCCTGCGTGCACAGCCCCCGCAGAAACGTGCAGTGCTCCAGACATGGTTTTTATTCAGAGCCATGAAAATAGTCCACCCAGGCAGACAGGCACAGCTTTGTATTGTTCGGAGCTGGTTCCACTGGGGAATTTTTGAATTCAGATTGCCCAACTCTAGCTCTGCAGGGCTGGATGCCAAGGTATTTGGGCACAAAATGGCCAAGTGAGGTTTCATTCTTTTTTTGTAGGCAGACAATATTTTTATGCCCCGTCATGGCTGGGCAATCAAAACAGCAATTAGGTTGCATCAGCAGATGTGCTTGCTTTTAGTGACTGTCGGTCTCAGCAGCGCACAAGCTATATTCTGTTTGGGACAAAGATCTTTTCATTTCCAAATATAACTTGGACCTTTAAAGTGCTTAGTCAACCATCTGAAAAGCTGAGCAGGGGTGGCATTTGCTTTTAGCACTCTCAGCCCAGGAAACTGCAGATGTTTATCTTCAGCCCTCCTGTAAGGTGAGCAGAAAATGGAGGCCTTGCATCTGCTCCGTGAAGGCGGGCAGAGAACAGCCCATGCGATCCCTCACAGTGAACAACAGAGCAGATTTTGTTTTCACGTCAGCACAAAGCCAGCTCAGTTTCCCAGGTCTGCAACCCCACCGTGGCCGGCACAGCCCCACAGTGTTGCCCTCCCTTCCCTGGCCTGGCCTGGCCGAAAAGCTGAGCACCTGTCCTGAGAGCCACACAATGTCCCTCCCTGACTGGGGACAGAGGCGAGCACTGCTGGAGGTCCTCAGTCACGAGCCCTCTCAAGCCAGCGGAGAGAAGCGGTGCCTCTCTCCGTCCACAGTGTCTCAAACAGATGAGACAAAACATCTGCTGAGGGAGGGCCCCTGGCTCGGGGGGTGGCCAGAGAAGGCGAGCAGCCGAAATGTGGCACCTGGCTTTTGGATGATCAAAGCTAGGTGACATGACTCCTGCTTCTCTGCCTACAATTTCCCAGCACTCCCAAATCCACCAAGCAGCAGCTGAACTTGCTGGTACTCGTCACTTCGGAAAGTCAGGTCTCAGCCATGCCTCAGACTTCACAGGAATTTGTGCAGGTTGGAGCAAAACAAAGGGATAAGGTACAATACACATGAATTTCACTCAAATTAGCCGAGATAGACGTGGTAAGTGCTGCTTTTCTGACCAGGCAGACAGCTGGGACAGGGCTCTGCCTTCGGCTGGGTCAGGTCACCATTGGTGCAGCCACATGCCCACCCTGGCACCAAGGGAGGGCAGGAACATCCACCTGGTGGCATGGGCACCTTGGGTTACAGCATGCCACCCTAGAAACACACGACAAGGAAACAGCACAGAGAAACCTCAAGGTCTGAAAACCACATAAAAAAAATAGGCCTCCATTTTCATTTGAGGCTCTTTGGCATTAATAAAATATGAACAGAGTTTAATAGGATCTCACGTACCGCAAGAGTACAACCTGGTCATCTTCAGGTTGTCTCCAAAATACCAACAATGTTTGAAACTAAATTAGAACCCTTATTTTTCCACATTGCTCTCACTTTTGTTATATTCACTTTGGTGGGGGGGGGGGATGTTTGTTTTCCTCTCTCTCTTCTGGCCTACTGGTGTATGTCTGAGCTGAGGATGATCAGCCTGCAGGAACTAAATGATTTACTGGACACTGCTGGAGCTGCCTCAAAAATTAGTCCCACATCTAGGTCTTGAATCAGACCAAGCAAAGGTCACCTGAAAGTTTTTTTGCTGACCTGAGAAGAATGCTAGATACTCTGCAAATGTAAGGCAAAGCAAACATACAAACAAGAATCAAAACACAAAGAGAAGCAAATCCTGGGCCTTACATGGACCTCGGCCCATCAGTCACTGCAGGCTGCGGTGGCTGGAGCGCCAGCTGTGTCACAGACATGGGGCAAGCTGGACGAAGGGTGACGAGGTGTAGGAGGGCAGGGGCTTCTCCTCATGAAGTTACGAGGGCCCTGAGTTACGGCTCAAGGGGTGGCTGTGGTGGAAGAGCTCTGCGCTGAGAGCCAAAGGTTCTCTGGGGCTTTCTCTCCAGCGTGTCCCTTGTGGGCAGATTTCAGCAGATGCAATTTAAAAGATATCAAGCTCTTTCCTAACTTCATTTGTCTGTATAAATAATCACTCCGATTGACAAAGGGCTGTTCCGGGATCACAAAAGGGACGGGAATTAGTGCTCAGAGCTGGAAATGGGAGGACGGACAGGAGGGTCTCCAGTCTGGGAGGGGTGTGCGCTACAGGAGCTGCCTCCTCCAGGGCTGGGGCAGGCAGGCCGGCTGTGGGGGGCAAACATCATGCTGATGGAGGATTTCAGCTCCCTTCAGAGCTGAAAGGACAGAGGTCTGGGACTCATTGCTACCCTTCCTGTTCTGTTTCTGTCTGCTAAAACCCAGACCGATCATCTCCACATTACCAACCTGCACAACCTCCTTTCTGAAGCAGGGCCACTGAGGCACAGGGCATTAAATGCCTACCAAAGTAGTCCCCACTGCAGTGTGTCTCCTGCTTTCTCCAGCTTACATCAAGACCTCACCAGCACCAAGACCTGGACACCAAACAAGACTTGGGTTATCTTCTTGCCCTAGGCCCAGGGCTGGGGAGAGGCTATCAATGGCGGCCTCAAGTGCCTGTGTTTATTGAGCATTAGGGACTGAACTGCCCAGAGCCCTGGGGAGCCTTGGTGATTCCTTACGTGCTGTATGCTACTGGGGATCAGGACTTGGCAGTGGAGCAACATAGGAGCCAAGGGATGTCCCCAGACCATGCTGACTGCAGCACCAGGGAGGGCACAAGACAACTCCATAGTATTCACATGGATACTGATGCCTAGGCTAGTGGGGGAATGTACAGCTCAGGCCCAGTAAACTCTGAATACTGACATACTCGAGAGCTTAGACTCATCCTACATAACCCAGGTACCTGAGCTATGCCCCTGACCTCTCAGGATTTCAAAGGATGAGTGCAGGAATTCCCAGCCCTGCCCAAGAGCTGCTGGTGACGCTGCGCCAACACGCACCGAACTACAGGGAAGAACACGCCTCTTCCCTCATTGCTCACCCCCCGTGCTCCTAACACCAAAATAAGCCGAGAAATTGGACTTAAGGAACAGCAAAAGGGCAGAGGCATTTTGAAAGACATGGCAAAAGGAGGGTATGTGCTGCAGAGGAGGAGGCTGTTGGCTTTTGGGAAAAAAAAAAAAAAAAAAGAAAGAAAAAAAAAGCCTGAACTTTTAAAATTAAATTTTAAAGTTGCCTTTCTTTTTTGCCTATATTATTCTTCTGTGATGGACAAATGTAAGAGGGGAGCAGTGGAACCGCAGCACCCGCTGAATACTTTGGGAGCCCGCTGGTGTCTCTCACCATCCTCTGCGCTTCTGAAGCCGCAGCAGAGGTGACCAGGTGCCCACCGGCGTGGCCCACAGCCAAGTGCTGCCCATTGCACATGCTCATGAAAAGCAGCCACTCGGTCACCCTGCTCCTTTCTGTACATTTCAAATATGCTAGCCATCCGAGGACCTGCTTCATTCAAAACAGCGGAAATAAGGACTTCTCATCGCAGTGGCTGTGTTAATAGCCCAAATCTCTGCAGCAGCAGGAGGCCTTGTCCAAAATTTATGGTCTTATGGCTCGCCCGAATCCCGCTTCTTGAAGTGGGGATGGGAGTGTAGCCCCTTCATCCCACACAAAGAACCAAAATAATGAGTGTGGTTTCAACAAGGGCAGCGGCCTTTGAAGGGGAATTGCTGGATGGGGCCAGAGGCATGTGGGTGATGGCACAGGGCAGGGATGAGCTCGGTGGCACGGGTGGGCAGTGGGGACATGTCCCCCACGTGTCCTCCCTGCGAGCCACAGGGAGAAAGCAAAGGCAAAGCTGGGGCAGGGAGCAGCCTTGGGGGGCACGTTATGGGGTGCCACGGCAGGGCACGGTGTGGGGTGCCTCGGGCAGGGCCGTCGGGACGCCTTTCGCCACCCGGCTCTGGCCCTGCTTGTCACAGTGGGAGGAGGGAACAGGCCCAGGCGCCGAAAGGTCTGTGACTCTGCTTAGGTCACGCTCATGGTGTTTTTCTGCAAAGGGATCTACGTAAATAGAAAGAAACCATTCATCTGGGCTGGGAGGACTGGCAGGCTTCGGAGTCGCCCTGTCCACTGATATCCAGCCACCTTCGTTTTTGATTTCTGCCCTCCTCCCCCCAGCAGCTCAGCTCCCAGGGCATCGTCCTCATGAAACGGCCTTTTGTTCCCGGGTGCCTGAAGCCGACGTGCCTCCCTGACTCGCTGCTTCGTTTCAGGGCTGACGCCCTCGCCGCTGGTTTCACCTTCCTGGTAGCGATTGTCTCGGACCCAGTTTCGGTATCGCTGTTTCTCATCTGCGGCTCGACGGCCCCGTATTCACCAGCCAGAAGCCCAAACCCTTGCACTTGCCCGGCCTCTGCCCTCACCGGCGGGCCTCCTGCTTGCCGAGGGTTGACCGGAGCCGGGGCTGCACCGCCGAGCCACAGGAGACCTGGAAGCAGCGCTGGGTTTGTTTAAGATGTCTGGCTCTGTCATTCGGATTCACTGCTGTGATCTGACTCGCTGCGCAGCACGGTTTTGATTGCAGCCAGCCCGTCCTCGCCTCTGCAGGGTCAGCTGGTTTTCCAGTTTTCCTCCTTAATCTAAGGGAAGAGCCTCACCACTCCAGACTCGAGGATCTCCGTGGGCAAAAGGCATTAAGAGAAATGCAAAGAAAAATAAAATATAACCATTTGGGGATTTCTTATCTCCAACGCATATTTATACAAGTGCACACAAGTCTCTCGGTGCTGCTCAGGACACTGCTAGATGCACGTTGCCTTTGGTTTTCATTGTCCCAAGAAGTATTCTCCTCTTTTGATAGCAGCAACAGCTTTCAAGGATGGATGCAACCACTGAAGGAGAGGGAAAATCTGACACAGCTTTTCCCCCGCACTAACGAGAGTGGCAGCTAATTAGATGGCCAATGTCCCACCAGGCCTTTTACCTCTCCTAGGACATCCTGCCTTGGCTAATCGCTCCAGCTCGAACCGCAGGGAAGTGTTGATAGCAGAAGAAAATGAGATCACACTAGAACTATTGCACTGCCTTTCGTGGTGAGAAGAATAAAACGTTTTTCCGTCAGTCGCTCAGATGGCTACAGATACGCTGTGCTGAGCCCTTCCCAGTGATGCCATTATCAGGAGCTCAGCAGTCACATCAGCTTTGTCCTCAATTTGAGCATTTTCCGGTTTTACTTTCTCTGCAGCTTATCGAGCGGTAGACACTGTTCTTGATAACTCCCGAGATAACTCGACTTTCTGACTTTTATTTTCACTCCTCGGCACCTTTCGTGAATGGATCTCACGTACTTCAGGAAGCCCACGTCTAAAAAGCCCTGAAAGGGGGGTGCAGGAGGCAGAAGGGGTCTAATTCTCCAGTGCCTCACCTTGCCCGTTACAACCACATAGAGCTTGAAGACCTCCGAAACAAGTCCAGGGGTGGGACGGGAGGAGCCAGTCTGACAGAACTGCAAATTAGGGCTGCGGCCCTGCTTTGGGGCAGGTAGCTGTGGCTCTGCCAACCCCAAGACGTGCCTGACGCCCCTCTCTCCCAGCCGCAGCCGAGCAGGTTGGTGACGCTTTGCCAGCAGCTGCCCCTGGTGGCTCAGAACACAACCGAGGAAATGACCTGGCAGGCTCGCGAGCCACCCGCCGCACGGACAAACAGCTCCCAGTCACTTTCTTCTGCCTCCCCTCGCTTAGTCATACTGCAGGCACCGCTTACAAACCACATCCTTCTGTTGCAGGATGACTTGCCCCTGCCGCCCGTGACACATTTGCTGATCGAATGGGTGCGGGGCGTGTTTTGTCGCGGGGAGACGTCGCTGCCCCTCGCTCAAGGTGCCAGGACAACCTCTGCCTTTACGAAGCACTGCCCTTGTCCCATGGCAGGCTGCAGGGAGCTCCATCTCCTGCGCTTTTGTCTGACCCACCGCTTGCACGGTAGCACATCGCGGCTGCTTAACTGGAAGGGAATCTAAATCCCCTGCCGGGGAACTACGGGGGGGAAATTTGCTTTTCATAAACTGGCTGGGAAGAGGCAAATTCCCTGCCCACCAGCAGGAACGTGCCTATGAATAGCCCCTGTGTAAACAGGGGCTGCATATTGCTGAACGGCATCGAGCGTGCTTACCGCCAGCCATCTCTTCCAGAAATTCAATAGACATTGATATTTATATCCAGCCCTTATGGCTTAGCATGCTTCAGCACAAATATACGTTTATTAATACCGCAGTACGTTGGGTCTCACCGACTCCTGTTGAGTCTTATTTCACCTAAAGGTACGCTCTTTTTCCTGAAATAAGCTAAGCCAAGAGCGAGAGATCTTTCGGCAGAACAAGTAATGTGCTTAAGGCTACATTCAGCAATATTTTCCTTATTTCACTTGATCAAAGTGATATTTAAGCAGAGGGCTGCATTCTGCCCGGCAGTGCGGCGGTGTTAATGGTACGTGACCGCAGCGATTGCAGCGGCGTGGCTCTCAGTGTCGTTCGACAAAGCAGAGAGCGGGGGCTTCGGCCCAGCGTTCTCCAAATAAGAATACTGGGGATGGAGCTCTGCCAGGGACGAATCTGACCCATACTGTTTCTGAATTGATGGAGCCAAATAACACAAAAATGTAAGTGGATCTGTAACCCATTTATAAGAAAATCCATGATTTCCAGTGATTTATAGAGCCCCGCCAGAGGAAAGTTAAGTTTCAAGAGCAATATAACATAACTAAAAGAAGTTATTTCTCCCTGTAAAAGGACATTTTAATAGAAATGAGGACGAATAAAATTCTTAAAACATGACCTTGCTGTGGAAATACAATCCTGTAATGTTTTCCATCTCAGATCATTCTCCTGTGCTGCACGAAGGGCATCATCTGCTTACAAACCAGCTGTTTCTGTGATCCCGCTGTCCAGCATTTTCCTGAATCTGTATCAATAAAAATGCTTCTGTAGCAAGGGGAATTATCCAGGTCTGCGTGCCTGAGGTTCGGTGAGATCAGGCGTAGCCGGCAGTTAGCAAAGCAAGATGCAAAGTTATTATGCATGCATTCGCCCAAACAGGAGCCAGGTTCCACCGTTTCCTGATGCGCCGCTGCTGAAGCTGTGGCTGCCAGGGCTTTGCCAGCAGAACGAGGCGAGCTGCTTGCACCCTCCCTTTCCCTTCTCACGGCATCACAAACAGGGCTCGTGCCTTCTGCAAAGCCGGCCTGAAATAGGGCAGAGTCTCTTCAGAGGCAAACCTGGAAGCAGGAGTCAGCCGTTTCCACCGGGCAGCGGACAAGGCTGGAGGAGACAGGGGAGGAGAGGAGCTGGCTGGTGCTGGTCCAGGGAAGCAGCAGAAGCTGTGGCTCCTTTCCTCTTGCTCTGCAGCACCAGATGGCCGGGCCCGGTCTGGTTTCTGCCTTTTTGTACATGACCGGAGGCACTGCCCGGCCTCGCGGGAGGGGAGGCGGAGGTGGAGGTGCCAAGGTGCGCGGGTTTGCACGTCTGAGGCACGCAGCCGCTTCCCCCGGAGCGGTGTTTGTTTGCGGCTGAATTGCAGGATTTGGGACTTCTCCTGTCCAAGAATGTTCTTGGCATCCCGGCGATGGTGTTCGATGAAAGGAGAAACACGCCATGCAAACGAGCCTTCAACGCGGAGCCTGTTTTGCTGGGGAAGATTCCATGTGCTAAGTGCCTTCGCTCACACGCCTAATTGCTTTTAAGTGTGGTACCTTCTGAGAAGACCCCGCTTCCACTGACACCCTGCTTTGTCAGGGTGTAACCCTCAGAAAAATAATGAAACAGGGTAAAAACATTTTAAAATCAAAATAAGCCAACTTCGTAACAGATGCGAATCTTTCAGCACTTCGGCTCTTCTTTGTCCAGAAACAAAGAATAAAACTGTGTCATAACTCAGCCTGATCTTCCAACATGCTTATGTTCATATCTTGGGGGCTTCAATGGGAAATGGACCTAAATTATGTGCCATATCCCAAAAGCTGCTGAGTTTTGTATTTGTTGTGAAAATAATGGAAGTCATAACATTGTCAGTGAATACAGGAAGCTAATTTCACTGATCAGCTCTATCCTTAACGTGGCATCATGCCGTACCATGTGTTTCATTTGCAAAAGAGGAACAGACAAGTTCTGTTGCTTGAGAAATTTTATTTTTTCTCAGCAAGACAAAGACATTTGTGCAGTTTGCACTGGCCAGGCACAGAACCGAGCCAAAGCAGTGGAAGGAAACAGGCAGCAAGACCTCCATTTCCAGCTTGCCGCGCAACCAGCAGGCATCCGGGTCAGCTCCCTCTTGCGTGCCCTCTTTTTGGCTCCTTGGCTTTTGAACTCATGGCTTCATGGTAGCCTGGCTGCAAAAGGAGGGCTCGAGGTGGTTGCCACCAGCCTAAATTCTTCCTGGGGCTAGGCTGCGTGCTCCAGTACCGGGCGATGTAGTTGGGGGCCGAGGGAGCCCAGACCCAGAGCACCTCCGGCTCCGAGATGTCCCAGCAGCGGCCCACGTTCAGGGGTACAAAACAACGCACTCAAGACTAGAGATGTTTGAGTCTGAAGTCAACAGTCAGGTGGCACCTTCAGGGAAGTAACAAAATCCTGGTGGATCACTAGCTGTTTGCCAGCATTTGCTTGCGGGGTTCAGTGCGTGCTCTGACAACCTGCACGGCATCGCCATGGCTGGAGAGGGGAAAGGCGCTTCTATCACCAAAGCTAGTCCTGCTGCGGTCATTAAATCTGCTCAGCAGGACTATCCCGATGCTAACATGAATACATTACGCAGAATTATTTATAATTCTCCTGAATCAAGGGGTAAGACCACTAGCGAAGCTACCTTTGCCCCGCTTTTTGGCCTTCTTTTAAAAATTTCCCTGCTGCATCACTCCCCAAAATTGTATGAGCCAAAATACCTCTAAAGTTAACTTGAATACTTCCAAAGCTAACTTGATGCAAAACCTATTTTTTCCGGATGATCCCTGTTTACAGTCTCACAACGCCGGCCAGTGTGGTCTCAGAAGGCTTAAGTGAAGTAAACAACATGCTGAAATATATTTAGCGAATTATCATGCAAACCACAGAAGAACATAAAGAGAGCGAGGAGAAGGGACTTCTTGTTTGGGTGGTGATTTAATGTTTTTTAGAGTTACGTAACCATCAAAGAAATTAGATATGAAAAAGGCCTATTAAGGCAGGGAGCTCAGCTCTCCGGGGCCAGGCCGTAATTGCTTCTTATGATAAACATAATTTTGAGTGCTTTATCTATACGGGGTTTAAATGCTGCGAGTCAGAAGGTGTGCGCCCCCACCCTCGAGGAAGAATTCCACAGACTGTCACATCTGACTCTCTCAGGTAATTACCCGAGCACTCATTTTGCAAATTAGCATGCGTAATTTTAAGGATGGGAAGTCATTTCATAGTGTCGGGGCACAAACTTTATCTGCTTCCTCTAACAGTGTAACACAAATCAAGCGCAAGCGATGCTAAATGGGCGCCCTAAGCCTGCTGGTAACGAACGCAGGGCTGTCACTTGTTCGACGTGCTGGGAACGTGCTGCCTTTTCTGGCCTTTGAGAAACCACATCAATTTTCCTATCTATCCGTGTTTCGTATGGCTTTCCTGAATGATTCATGGACCCATGAAATGTGAGGCTTGTGACAGGTGCCAATCACCTGTCTCACGCTCGCACCGCGCTTTATAGCTTCAGTCAGACAGGGAGAGTGGGTGAGGCTCCACAGCTAGGTGCTCACGTGCCCTCTTTTTCCTGATTGTTTTTTTTCTGAACAAAATTTGAGGATCTTTTAATTTCATATGGGACTTCTAGTCCTGCAGCAATCCATTCGGAGCTACTGCGTGGCAGCTGCCCCCTCCTTTCCCCTCTCCCCAAGCTGCTGGAGGTCTGTGAATTGCAAACACATTCACTGCGAAACTAGTTCAATTTTACAGCACTGACCTTGCCAATCCAACCAAGAAGCATCAAGCTTTTGCATTAAGGTATGGACAATGAAAGCACTGCACACTTTTACGGCACGGTCATGTCTTAGGGAAGAACCGTGTGGACCTACTGAGCACTCCTGGAGCATCTGCATGCGCACTGTGGCCAGGCAGACGTTTCCAGGACACAGCTGATCAGCGTCTGATTTACCAGCTTGGTTTTCAGCTGAGAGCAGCTGGGTGTGATTCTTGCTGGGAGGCAGCGGAGATGCACCATACAGCTCTCAACTTTCTCCTTCGGAAGGTCCAGGCAGAAATACGGCAGCCGCAGCATGAGCTCAAAGCTGGTGTCACACCACGGTGTAAGTGCTCATTCAAAAACACCAAAAATGCATCCGATTCCTTCAGAAGGCGGAGAAATCCCTACTTCCTCTGGAAGCGTGTTCCTCCCTTGTGTTGCATTACTGTTTGTTTCCTGAACTTTGCAAAAGTTACGGTTGTTGGCGATAAAAGTCTGTTTAAACCAGGTCTCTCTCGGCAGGTCAGCAATCCTTCCGGAAGGCTGTGATGGTCTCTGTGACGGTCTGAAGCCAGTGTGCTCCATACCGTCAGGAAAAAAATCCCCCCCTTTCCCATACATGGCAATAACTGGCAGCCTCTTTAGGTGATCTCAGCATAAAGGACTGGTGGTGTTTACAGAATTCACCACCTTCTTAACATTTCTGGGCAGGTCAACATGCCAGGCTGCTTGTAATTAAATTACCTCTTCGTTTCAGGATTCTGCTTTCCCTTTCCATTCAGTATCTGGGCAAAAACTGAAGGGAACGCACAGCATTGGATGGCAAGGGGTGTACGGCCGGATCCTAAAAGCTGCCAGACAATTGTGGAGGGAGCACCGAATACTTTTCATAATACTTCTTTTGAGAAATAGATTCACAGGGAGGACTTTCAAGAACGTGGCCATGCTCACCAAGAAGTCAGTCTGTACAAAGAAAGGCTTTTATTCTGCAGAACTTACGCACTTGTTTAGCCTGAAATGGAACAAGCTGAGGGTTTAAAATTGGCCGCGCACACGCACACGTCTTTGCGGGCAGCAGGACTTTGCAGATGGTGTAAGCTGGGCACATACATGGCCTTTTACACATTTTACACATGGATCCCCACAATTCATTTCAAAACACTGCACCTGGTCAAAGACTTCGGGTATCTTCAAATTTTTGAAATTTGCTCTGCGCACCGATTTTCTGGTACTGGATGCGTGCTGCATTTGGCTCTGCTAAGTGTGTTTCTCATTTTCATTAGGCATTAAAACATTTGGGGAAAACAGAGAGGAAAAAATGAGCTTCAGAAAAGATATCCAAGAGATTTCTTGGGGGTGCAGGAAAAGATTTAAGTCAACTTCCATTCACTGTATTGTTTCCAAAAACAATGAAACGCTTTCAAGGCTTATGTTTCTCTTGACAGCTCTCAGACGCTACAGCACTGAAAGGCAAGACTGAGAGCCACAATGGTACTTAAGTGTTTATGGTTTAAGCGAGAGTTAGTCCACTGAATACTTCAGGGATCTGGGCAATACGTCCCGCCTCCTTTCATAAGACGTCTGTGGCGGAACAGAGACGAGATATCCAATTTCTCCAAATTTAAGCCGCCTTACAAGTCAGCCTAACTCGCATACTTGGCGAATGGAAAATGTTCCCATTTTTAACGGGCTTTGCTAAAGCTCCGAAGTTGTCACTCGAGGTGGGAGTAATTTCAGCGCGGAGGAACGGGACCCAGCCATGCTTCTGAATATGCCCAGTCATGGCTACTTGCCGCTGTGGGAATAAAAGAAATTAATGCTGTTATTGAAATCTGAATAATTGCCAATGTCCCAGCGTTAAATATTAACTCAATCAAACCCGTTCTCTTCCTTGTGCTTCAAACTCGCCTGCTACTAGCCTCACCGATGTGTTTGAGTTTTGAAGCTGGCACGTTGACAGCAAATGAAGTGATCTTACGTGTGCTAAGGAGTCAGCTCTGCTGCTTGTGGCAGTAACTCGGCTCCTCTACCATTTGCTTTAAAACTCCTCACTCAGATAACATTGTAATGGAGTTCAGCCCCAAATAAAAAGCCATTTACATCCTCCGTGTTGTTTACTTACATTTTAGCTTTGCATTCAGATTAGACGGTGGAAACTAACCTGTTTGGCTTCCCTTTGTCTGCTGGGCTGTAACAGCGCCGTGCTGCAGCATGTGGGATGCAAACGCAGCACGGCGAGTACCTGTGCTCGGGTAAACAGGGGCTTCTCACGTCGGGATGCCATTTCTGTTACACTGCTTGGGAAAAACGAATACTCTCACATTTATTTATTATTCCAAGCGCCGTGCGTTATTGCCTGTGACCGTGGTGTTTGGACACTTTCCACGCTGAGCTGACTAGGCTCGGTGTGCCTGCCTGCCTGCTGAAAGCAGCTCTGCTTCAGGTACAGATTCCTTCGGAAGCTGGTGGCAGAGGCAGAGGATGCTGCTGTGGGTTTGGTTTTGCTTTTGGTGGAGAAGTTTGCTCTGAGAAACTTTTCGGGAGTTCTCGAAGACAGCCGGAGCTGGGTTCAATTAATCTCCTTAAGCTTGAGAGATGTAAATTGCTAATTTCATCGTGCCCTTTTTAGCCCAGCCAGTTGACTGAATTACACAACGCTTCGTTTTGCAAAAACAGAAGGTATTCCCATGGATAAAAGCAGACAAAGCAGATCACGGCTCCCCGAGCAGGCAATTTGCAGCTATTTTGCCAGGAGAAATCTTGAAAACAATGCGTGCGACATCGTAAATCTTCTCAGAAATTTCAGCGGGCTGTAATGTTCAGTTCCCATAACACGGTGAAGTCCTCCTTACCATAATCTTTCAAGATAGGCATTACGTAGCGCCCGATATTTAATGCGTAAACTTTTACTGAGCGGGGCTGTCGGCGCCTGCGGGACTGCTCGCATTAACGCCCAGGTGCGCGTGCCGCAAACCGAAAGGGCGTACGAGAAGGGAAACTTCAGCGATGCCACGATGTACGAGAGAGGTTAGCACCCCGAAAGGGGGTTGTGCCTCAAAAGGGGGTTGTGTCCTAAAAGGGGGGTTGTGCCTCAAAAGGGTTTTGTGTCCCAAAAAGGGGGTTGTACCCCAAAAGGGGTTTTTTTTGCCCCAAAAGGGATTTATGCCACAAAAGGGGGTTGTGCCCCAAATGTGGGCTTGTGCCACAAAATGGGGTTTGTGCCCCAAAAGGGGGTTTCTCCTTCAAAAGGGGCCTGTGCCACAAAAAGGGGTCTGTGTAAAGGGATTTGTGCCCTAAAAGGGGTTCGTGTCCCAAAAGGGAGGTTGTGCCCCATGAAGGGATTTGTGCTCCAAAAGGGGGTTTGTGCCCCAAAAGGGGGTTTGTGCCTCAAAAGGGTTTTGTGTCACAAAAGGGGGTTTGGCACCTCAAAAGGGGGTTTGTGCCTCAAAAGCAGTTTGGCACCACAAAAGAGGGTTTGTGCCCCATAAAGGGGTTTGTGCCCCGAAAGGGGATTTGTGGCTCAAAAAGGGGGTTGTGCCTCAAAGGGGGTCTGTGCCTCAAAAGGAATTTGTGCCCTAAAAGGGGATTTGTGCCCCAAAACGTGTTTGTGTCCCAAAAGGCAGCTGTGCCCCGTAAGGGGTTTGGCACCCCAAAAGGGGGTTTGTGCCTCATAAGGGGCCTGCACCCCAGCTACCCCAGCAGACGACGGCTTCTCCTGTCCCCTAGTGACACCCTACAGCTCCGTGGGGTAGCGTGGAGCCGGGTAAACCCCACCGACCCCACACGGACAGACACACGGACACCGCACACCGACACACAGACAGCGACCCCCTCCCCTCCCCTCCCCCCCCCCCGCCCCCCCACAGCCCCGGGGAGGGGGCGGAGCCTCCCCCTCCTCATTTGCATACCTCCCTCCCTCCCCTCCCCGATTGGCTCTCCCAACCCCCGGCCCCACCCCCGGCCCCTCCCCTCTCCCCAACGCTGCCCGGAGACGCGGCCTCTCCCCGCCCCCTCTCCCCTCCCCTCCCCTTTTTTTTACCTTCAGGCTGCCCGGAGATGGCAACGGCCGAAGCCTCATCCCATTGGCCGGCGGCTCGGCGGGGGGCGCTTCCCATTGGCCGGCCCGCCGGTCGGTGGGCGGGGCGGGCGGCGCCGATTGGCGGAGAGCTTCAGGGGGGTGTGCGCGGGGGGCAGCGGCCCGGCGGCGGGGCGCTGGGGGGCCGCGGCCGGGCGATGGGGGCGGCCGGCGGCTGCGGCTCCTGCTGCTGCTGCTGCTGCTGCTGCTCGCGCTGCGCGCACTGCTCGCGCTGCTCCCGCTGCTCCCACTGCTGCTGCTGCTGCTGAGCGGCGCGCGGCCCCCGCCCCGCCGCCCCCCGGCAGCATGAAGAGGGGCAGCGCCGCTTCCATCGCGGGTGGCGGCGGCGGTGGCGGTGGCGGCGGCGGTGGTGGGGGGGGAGCCGCCTCCGCCGCCGGGCAGTACCGGGTGTGCGGGAACTGCCGCAAGGTGCCCAGACAGGTACGGGGTTGGGGGTGGGGGTGGGGGGGGCGTAAAGGGGCTGGGGAGGGGGGGAGGGAGAGGTTGGGGGGCTGGGGAGTAGGGTGGGGGGGGGAGGAGTTGGGGGACCCCCCTTAGGAGTTGGGGGACCCCACTAAGATTTGGGGGGTGGGACCGCACTGTGATTTGGGGGGTGTGCCTCAGTAAGATTTGGGGGGGGGGGACCCCGTTAGGATTTGGGGGAGATCGCATTAGGATTTGGGGTTGCACCCCACTAGGATTTGGGGGAAGGACCCCACTAGGCTTTAGGGGGGGGACCCTCCTAGGCATTGGGGAGGACCCCTCTAGGTGCTGGAGGGAGACCCCACTAGTCTTTGAGGGGGACCCCCAGTAGAATTTGGGGGGAAGACTCCATTAGGCTTTCGGGGGAGACCCTACTAAGCATGGGGGGGACCCTGATAGAGTTTGGGGGAGCACCCCGCTAGGCTTTGGGGGGATGACCCTACTAATCTGTATGAAATGACCCCACTAGACTTTGAGGAGGACCCCACTAATCTTTGGGGGGGAACCCCACCGGTCTTTAGAGGTAGACCCCACTAGGCTTTAGGGGGGGACCCCACTAAGCTCTGGGGGAGAACCCCAGCAGTCTTCAGAGGCAGACCCCACTAGGCGTTGGGGGGGGCACCCCACTAGGAACTGGGGGCACCCCCCTAGGTGAAGGCCTGGGGAACCCCCCCCAGGCAAGGTCTAGGGGCTCCCTGTGGGTGAAGGGGGGCCCCAGCTGGGTGTAGGGGTATCAGGGCCCTCGGGGTGTAGCTGCAGGTGGGCCCTGCCACCCCCACTCTTTACCCACCAAACCCCATCCCACGGGGGCCCCCAGTGGCTCTAGGGGCCGGGGGGGCTGCTGGGGGTCACCCCGCACCCAGCCCCGCTGGGAACGTTGCTCCGCAGCGGAGCCCTGAGCAGCAGTACGGCTCAGGAGAGGTTCCCAAATCCCAGCTGATTAAAAAAATAAAATAAAACGGGGTTGGGGGGGGGAAGCCCCCCCCCAGCCCGCCCGTGCAGTTATTAAGAGCCCCGCGGAGGGGACCCGCCGCATCGCCACCTCCGCTGGCCATCTGCGGAGCTGGGAGCTCGCTGAGGTGCTTTTTGTTTGTCCAGCGCAAATGAATTAAAATTGCTGAGCTGTGCAAACGCCAGTCCCGGAGCCCGGGATGAAGGCGACGATGCCGTCCTTTAATCCGGTCCCTCCCGATCCCCTTTTGCACCGCCGGCTTCGTTCTCGTCAACGCTAAGAAAGCCTCGAAGTCACCGAGCTCAAATATTTGCGCTCTTTGTCCAAAAACTGTTTTTCTTCCTCTGTGGGTCAGGCCAAGTGCCAATCAAAGTTGTTTTTCAAGCCTCTCTTCCCTGCAGTAGGACTGCTTTTTTTTTTTTTTTTTTAAGGGTTTGGTTTTTGGAAAGGAGGTGTGTGTCTAGAGGCAGGGGGGAGGAGAAACCTTCCATCTCGGTCGGAGGGAGAAGTAGGTCTTCAAAAAAAAAAAAATCATGTTTCTCGGATATTTTAATGGAAACAAAATCTTATTAAATGTGCATGCTTGGTATGCGCAGTTATTTTTTCCATAAACTCTTGGATCATGTTACAGCTGATACTTGGTGCTGGGCTCTGAGCTCAGCTTGCGAGAAATGCAGTGGATCAGAGAAGTGCACATCAGCAGCGCCTGCCTCTTAACCGTTTCCTTCCAGCATCCCGGCCCTCCTCGGCGGCAGCTCGCTGCCTTCAGGGGGAACGGGTGCTTAAAAAGAGAGAAGTTCTCCGGGGTTAAAGCCCGAAACAGCTTCAGACTTGACATACGTCTGAAGACACACGAATTAACCGGTGCCAAATACGTCTGTGGAGAGAGCAGGGAGGGAGCGGGCTTTGTTCTGCCAAATAATCAGAATGTTTTGTTGACAAATAAACTGGTGCTTGGCAGCGCTTCTATATCTAAAATTAAATTTAAATTATTGAGTTGGTTTTTTTTTTTTTTTTTTTTTGAAGCTGCAGCCTCATCGTGCTGGGGAGGTCCTTTTATACCGCTTTAACATCGGGGTGGAGGGGGCAGGATTAGGTTTTACTTCCCTGCTAATAGGAAACTTTCTCAGATTAGATGTGTTTTTTAGCTATTTAGGGGGGATGGTGGTTGTATGGTAAAGCAGAGGAGCCCAGATGGGTCTCTTGAAGGCAACTCACTGCTGTACTGGTTTGTCTATGGTCAGTTGAACTACTTCTGTTGCAAAATTGTGGAAAGAGAAGAGAAACCTAACAGCAGCCCATGAAACCCAGCCGATCTCTTGTAGGTGTTTTGTGCTTGCACTCGGGCATCGTTGCATCTGTTTTTCCTAGGCTGGGCAATAAACAGAAGTATAAAGCTGCTGGCTCCATCTGTAGTCATTTAAAAGTTGGGCTAATGAAATCACTGTAAATTTTAACCTTTTGCACTTCACCGGCAAGCAAACAAGTAGAAAACGGGGCGGGGGGGGAAGGGGGCAGGCTTGGTGGAGCGAGACGTGAGTGCGACCTGAGTCTCCGAGTAACAATCTTCAGATAAGTGCTGCCTCATCTGTTCTTTTGATGGCTTTTTTTTTTTTTTTTTAATGCTCATGTGATAATACGCTGGGAGAATGATTGGTCTTCAAACGTGCTGAATCTCTTCTGCCCTCCTCAGTCTTAAGGCTTGAGCTGAAGGCACTCGAACGCTTGCAGCGTCGGCAGCGCTGTTGGCAAATGTCGCAGGGGGCAAAACAAGGCTGCTGCTCCCTGCCCTGTAACGAAACTGGAAATAGCCTAGCAGATTTGGGAGGCTCACAGGCGAAGGTAAGTTTCTCTTTCAGCAGGGAAACAGGAAAAGCCAGGTGCAGCCGCTCAGGTTTCGGCTAACTTCAGATTAACCAAAGTTACTTCGTGCTGCAGAAAGTTCTGCTAGGGTAGTGCTAGCGCCTGGGTAAGGATCCGATAGTCACATGTGCCTCCGAGGAGGATTTTTCGTAACAAAAATTAAATTTTCCAGGTGGATTTATTGTTACAGGACCCTTCAGATAGGCAGGTACCCTTGCAGAGCAATCGCTGCTGACCAGGAGGGCTGAGATGGACGTGGCCGCGAGAGCTAAAGCAAGGGCTGGCAGCCAGCAGTAGGCGATGCTGTTCTAGGTTCTGCGAGTCAGCCCGTGGAAAAGACAACCAAGGCAAATGCTTTGATTCAGCTTGAAATGAATGGAAGAGTGAGCAAAACTAGATCCGTATAGTTCCAGTTTGTGGGCCTGATAGGTGTGCTTTTTAACTGAAATGCAGCGGGTTTGGCATATTGGGAGGCAAAAGCACTTAAAGTGTCGTGCGAGTGCTGGAGCCAAGTATTGCACAGAGGTGGCTGAGCGTTGCTGCCATCGCTAGGGCCTGTCCTCCAGATCTAGAGGTGGAAAATCCTCCGCTGGGTGTGGGTGAGGAAGTCCCCTGGGCTGGGGAGCTCAGGAGCACAGACCTGATGGGGGCTGGAGCTTGTCTGAAATCCCAGGTTCTCGTACCAAAAAGAAATCCACATCCCGAGCCAGCCAGAAGAGCACACAGAGGAGGGGCTCGGTATGCCTTTGGACAAATAACTGCCTCAGGAAGGCTTTCAGCAGAAAGCAAAGACTCTTCAGGGGATGGAAAAATCCTGATACGCCAGGAAATGTAGGAGCAGGGAGGATTTGCCAACTGTTGCAGCTTAGTTGCAAATTGCAATGCTTATGAAGTAAAAGGGTCTTTTTTTTTTTCGTGTGTGTAAGAACAGGTCGATAGGATAGAAAAGAAAATAAGTTTAGTTCCAGAAGTAAACATTTGTTTTGTGCTAGATTTCAGCGGGGGACATAGGGGAGCAAGGACAAAATGGATGATTTTGAGTATCCCTTACTGTTGGCCTGGTGAGGTGAAGCCAGCTCAGACAACCCAGCAGGCCTGAGCCCATCTCCATGCTGGTGTCCTGGGATTTCACACAGTTTTTCCAGATCTGTTCCTGGTTTTTCAAAGAGCTGTCAAATCAGGGTGATCCTGTGACAGGGAAATCGCGCTGCATGTGATGGGCAGAATTTCCGTGCTCCTCATCCCCCATGCCAGGATCCTTCTTTAACGCGAGTCTCAATGCTAGACGAGGTACTAAAACAAATGTAGAAGGAAAAGCGTACAGATAAATGAAAAACATGTATGATACAACCCAAAGTAGGTCGCGATAAGCTAAGTAGTAGTCTTCTGCGGGTAAGATCTGTAGTGTCCTCTTCTGAAAGCTATATATTGACTAAAACAAGTGTTTTTTTTTCATTGAATGTCTGAAACAATGCCACAGGCTGAATTTTTTGCTTCAGCAGTAAGCCAGCTGAAAGCAAGCTTTGGGATTTACTGGCACAAAATGTCTTAATCGGGACCTGGGGGGCGGACGGCGGTGGGCCACGACGAGAGGGGACTTCCAGTGGGTTTTCTGCTGGTTGTTACTGACAAATTTTGGCAAGAGCAGCAGCGAGGAGAAGGGTCTCGGTGTGCAGAAGGACCCCCAGCTCCAGTCACCCTGCAGCTGGGGAGCAGGGAGGCCGGGAAGGATGGCTCTAAGCTCAACAGGCACAGAGGTGAGGATGCTTGTTTCACAAAAAGAAGCTAAAAGAGTTTGCTTTTCTAATCCTGCAGAAAGAAAGGCCGAGAGGGGATGTGATTGGTGTCTATAAATACATCAGATGGCAAGAGCCAGTGAGGAGAAATAAGATGAAGAGCAGATGGATATAAAAGGGTCGTAAATACACGTTTAGGCTGGAAAATTAAGTGTCCAGAGTGGTGAGGTTCTGGAAGAGTTTGTTCTAGGTCTAGAGCGGTCAAAAATACACTTGACAATACATTTCAAAAATACTTTTAAGATAGAAAGAGTTGTGAATGTCATCAGATGATGCAGCGCTTGCAACAGCACTGGCCTAGACTCAGTGAGCTGAGGTCACGTCAAAAAAAAAAAAGAGAAAGAGAAGAGACACTTTCATTCACTTGATTGTTCTACGTGGGTGAGTAAGAAAGTAGCCCGAAAGTGAACCAAAAATAGTCTAATGTCAGGTCTCATAAGGCTGTGTAAGCGAAAATGTGTGTCACCGTGAGTCATGGAGGTGCATGGAGGTGCTGGTACCTGTTCTGTGGAAATCAAAAGGCCTCTCAAGGACGTCTCGAATATTTTAAAGAAAGCCACCCCGGTTCAATGTATTCTGAGCATATGCAAACTAAAGCTGCCGTGCCTCTGCTGGAAGAGCCCCGCAGGTTTTCCGTGGCGTGTTATCGCGTGGTTGGCCTCGGAGGTCTGGTCGTCAGGCTTGGCTGGGGCAGAGAAGCTTACTTTGTAAAATCAAACAGCATCCTCGGCAGTTCTAGCTGCTCTCGGTAATGGTCCCGTTGCCATGCAGCTGCCTCCGTTCGCAGTTGCCTGGATAACTTCAGGTCTCCGGTGGGCCTCTCTCTGAAGGGGTTCTCAATGGGATTTGCAAACCTCGGCACGGAGAGCTAACTCTGGTTTTATCGCGTCTAATTTTAGCGACTTTCTGTTGTCTGAGGCACTCTGCGTGCTGCCGGCGTTGTCCTCCTGTCCTCCTGTCCCCAGCGCTGGAGCTGCTTCTGCGTGCTCAGCTGGGGAAGAGGTGGAGAATGTGGCCTCTGAGGGGCCAAAACCTTAACAAGACCCTCACCTTCATCAGTTGTTCTTCTTTATCTGGCTTAAAACCAGAGCGAACAACAACAAAACACACTCAAAACAAAACTTAGAAACCAGGATCCTTTCCTGTGGAATATATGCACTGAAAACCTGGTGATGACTCTGTTTTCTCTCTTTCTCCATCCTTGCAAGTCTTGCAAGTAATTCATATCTTTTTAGAGTCTGACCCTTTTAAGTAATTGTTTTCCTGGCTCCCTGTGTTAATTATTGGCTTTGGTGTCTGGAATCGGAGAGCACTATTGCTGTTCTAGCATTTCTGCTGGTATTGAGTGTTCCTCCACTTGTATCTTAAATGGTAATGTAAAACATATTCCTCATACCTTTCTAGTCTCATGTGCTGAAAATGAGAAGAGAGATTTTCATTAGACCTGTAATGAGAGTGACATGAGTGGAGCAAACCTCCAGTGGAGGACGATGTTTTGCAATGACAAGCCTGGCAGCAACCCTGCTCATTTGAAATAGTCACTTTTATTTAAAAAAAGGAAAGAAAATGTATTCTCTGAATTACAGGGAACTAGTGGAGGCAGGAGGGGAAAGAAAATGGGGAGGAGGATTTTTCTTCAAAAGAAACCTTGAGGTTTAATGTTCAGAGTGAGTTAGCCAAGCGTGGAGGTTGTCCTCTATTAAGACTTACTGTTGCTGGTAGGAGTGGTGCATTGCATTAGCCAAATCGCAGGCTGTGGTTTGGAGATGTGGATTCTGCGCGCATTTGCTTTAAATTTATGCATATTACTTAATTAGTGCTTCAAATTTCATGTCTCTTTAAATGACGATGTTTTGAAATCTGAAAAAAAAGAGATGGTTCGTTAAGCATCCTTGGTTTTTCGCCTCTCCCACGTTGGCGAGGGAGATGTTGATACTCGCTCGGTTCTGTATTAGAACTATTTTTTTTTTTTCCTGGCTAGGAAGATTTGAGAGAGAAGATATTGGTGTAATTCCCCCCTGGTTTTGCTTAGCTAGGGGAGTTTGTCTGGAGATCTTATTATCAGATTTCCATTTCCAGGGCTGGAGAGTAAGAATGGATGACAGGCGTGGTTTGCTTGGCCAGACTGAGCATTGGCTTGTGTCTAAGTGGGTCAGGATAGGCTGGGGGGAGAGGGGTGTTTGCAGCAGAAAAGAGATTCAGGTTGTCAGGAGGGAGACCTTGGTTAATGAGAAATTGCACGTTGTCAGCTTCGGAAAAGCCTGGATGGAAATAATTTACGCTGTTTAATTTCTCTGTTCTTTGCAGGTGTTCCTGTTTGTATGCGGAGATCCCTTCCGTTGTTTTCTCTGCAAGCCAGCCTGGTAGTCTGTGTTAAGTAGAAGCTATAGGGAGCATATAATGCAGATGAGCCAAATGTTTTGTGAACTGCCCTTCCGGGGAGGTAGGGATGTTCTCCACAAACAAAACTCCCGTTTATCAGTCAGTCCATTGAAGGCATTGAGGATGTTTCAAGTATTCAACCCTGTCTTACGGGGTTCTCTGTACAACACCCTGGGCAAACCAGTGTTACGGATAACACAGGGGAGGCCCTGATCGAGGACTGCTAATTCCCAATGTCTCTCCTAACCACTGGCTTCACACTTTTATTATAGGATACTTCCTGCATATCAGACATCGGATAACTATCAGCTGGGGCAGAACACCACTGTAGATGAGAATTCTCATTGCATGTTTAGGATGCTGAGAAACTAATGGCTTTGTTCTTGGTATAGACTGTATCAACCATTGATATATTCAATTATCTTCATTCTCACATCTTATTTAAATCGAGAGGTAGATGTTTTGAAGCGTAGGCTTTTTTTTTCTAGGGCATAGTGCTTGTGACAACTGCGGGCTTGACCAGATGCAAGGTAGGGAGGGGCTGAGCAGGGAGTAAATGATGGTACTCAGGGCCAGAGACAGAAATCGGTGTTCTTAATCTCGAAAGGTGCCATAAATCTTTCCTGAACGTCCCTGGTTATCTGAATTAGAGTAAGATAAATAGATAGGTACAATCTCCTGATTAAACGTCTGTTTTCTTTCTTGTTAACGGCTCTCTCGTATTTCTCTCAAGGGTAAGCATCTTGTCTTCACAGACCAGCAATGGATTTCTAATGGATTCTGGGCTTAGCATCCAACCTAGTGAACCTGGTAACACAGTTTGAGGCTACCTGCGATCCCTTTACTCAGGGCAGTGTGTGGAAAAAAATAATTTTAGAGAAATATGAAGTATTCCCAGCTTCGTTTCTTAGAAGTAGGCTGGAACCGAAGGGGATAAATAACCTGGTGTCACACAACGAGTAAGTTCCTTGTGGACTTGCTCCATATTGTGTGGTCAGCACGTGGACCACCCTTAGGGTTGTGTTTAAATTTTCGAACATACACAAGTGTTAGGTTCACATATAGGAAAGCCAGGAAATCCACATTCCTGACAATTATGTGGAACCATAGCTCTCTATTATCTCTAAAGGTGCAGAAGGCGATTGGAGGAAAAGCGAAAGGTGACTTTCAACCCAGCTTTTCATCTATTCAGAGTGAACAATAAACTCATAAATACATTCAGTATATCTCAGTTACTGCACTTCACAATCAAAATACATAATTGTATATCTGCTTAAAAGATTATTAAATTTGAACTTAGTTTTGACAGCAAAGCAGAGAGGACTGTAAATTCTTCTAAAAGCATCAGTTAACTCTAAAAGATCAATTAAATTCTTCCTGAGAAGAGAGGAATGACTGCAAAGACATCTTCTCACTTCCACATTTAATGCTCATTTGCATGTGAAAATGTTGACTTAGAGGTAACTTGGGAATTAAGAACTTGTGCTGCTGAGCAATTCCACAAAACCAAAGTCAGAGTTATATCGACGGTAGGAAGAAGTGCTAGCTGTCCTGCTGTAAACCATTCTTAGAGCAGTACAGGGTTTCTTACTCAAAATCATTTTTTATCTGTCTCTGGGCTATTACGGCATTGGATTTGCTCTTGCTGATACTGACAAAAAGATTGAAAGCCAGCATATGTTCTCTCTCCTATATGAATTGTGCAGTTAAAATATTTAATAAGGCACTATCTTAACAGCAGTGAACTTAATTTAATAGCTTGTGCTTGTAAATATGTTTAATATCTTCTACTTTAGCATGTGGTGAAGGGAATATAGTTATATTATTGGCTAAATATATCTGGAGGTGTTTTGGCCATATGGTTCTAAATCTGTTTTAATGTAATTATCTCTATTAACTTTAAAAAAATAAAAAAAAAAAATCCCTCCAAGTTGACTGACATTCTTCTCAGTAAAGCACCCTCATTGCTGATTAGAGGTGTGGAAATAGTAATTTGTTCTAGCGCTTAGAAATTTGATTAGCCCTCTAATGAAATGGAGCGCCTACACGCTGTCTAAATACTCTACCTGACACCAGTTGGATCTCATCCAGGGTGGAAGAACACTTGAAATGTTGCTTTACTACAATATGTTTTGTGTCTTGAAATCAACTGTGCTGCCTGCATGCAAATACCCCCTGGCTGTTCAGCAGGCGAGTGAACCTTGACCCTCCCTGGAAATCAGCATCAGGATTTGATTATCTGCTGAGCGTTCATTGCCTCGCTACAATAACTAGGGTAGAATTAGAAAATTAAGGAAACTGTGTATGTGGAAACACCCATGTTACTGACTGTAAGGTAGGCTTGAGCATGGCTGTACGCATACGCAGTACCTCTAGTATAACATGCAGATGATGTGGAAGCGTGCTGCTAAGACTCTACAGCTGTTGCTATTCTTGTGAAGTAATGAGCTGGTAAAAGCACACTGTAAATGAAGATTAAAGTTACAGAACTACCCCAGCGCTCTCCCCGTTACGAGCCAGCTTGTTCTGTGTCCTCCAAAGGCTGATAGAAACAACTGCTGGGTGCCATGGCAGCTGTTGTAGCACCCATATTTTAGACCCTCTTTAACTCAGCTGGATATAGTTCTCGTTCAAGAGCACTACTGCTGGAGAAGTCTGAATCATTAATTAACATCCTGCAGTGGAAACTTCCAGACTTTCATGGTAGGAAACAAGTGAAAGCAACGCTTCAGGTGCATGATCTCCATTAGTCAACAACAGTTCATTTTGACCGATCAGCTTACAGAAGACAAGCATTTGAACTAGAATCACATATAGCATTTTGTATTCTTCCTTGTAGTTCTTTATTACCTGTTTTCTCCACCGTTGTGGACTTCAGTATTTTCACTTTTTGCAATCTCCATTTTTCAACAAATCCATTGGAAGGGTGTTGAACCAAAAAAGCTGCAACTGGTTTATGCCGTTTTAATGCTTCAGGAGACTCCAGAATATTTTTTTTTCATCTTACGCTCCCTCCAGAAAACCCAAACAAGCAGTTCATTTACATTAGTAGTTCACATTTTGCCCGCAGGATATTACTGGGGGAAAAATGGACAAGGCAGTAACGTCGGGGATCGTGTAAGTAGAACCTGCTTTGAGATAAGTGACTTTTATTCCAGCAATTTAAAACTCGTTGTCTGTCCTCAACACGGGTGCTTCAAAAGTAGTTGGAAGAAAGGGTGTGTTGGTTGAAAAGGTCATCTGTAGCATAATTAAAGGATGAAGGAACCTGCAGCCCATGTTGTAGTTCTTCAGGGGAGACGGGAGTTTGTACTTGTTACACATGAGCAGAGAATAAGTGGAACAAGAGCGGTCGTTGGCCATGCTGGAGCTGTCTTTGCTCTGAAAAGCAGAATGGGAATGGAGGTGGAAGGAAGGTCTCCCTCTGTGCCCCTGTTCCTTAGGTCACTTATGCAGAAGATAGTAGATAAAGCTGTAGTTACTTGACCTATTTATCCAACAGAAACTTGCAGTACAAGCAAAAGCAGTTTGACTATCCAGTGCTGTTGCTGTTTCATATGGGACACTCCTTTGGGTTAAGCTGTGCCTCATGAATACTTACAGGCAGCATCCAGCCATCCAACATGAGTAATTCTTGTTTTAGAAGCTAGGTCTATGGCTTCAGTTCATATTTTGCAGAAAACTTGGAATACCCATTGCACAGTCTTAATTTCTGTCCATACAGAGCTAAGCTGGGTGCAAATAGAGACTGTGAATCTGTCTCTTAGGAGCTGGGCCTATTCCAATAAAAGGGTTTTCATTTGGATTTGGTTCCTTCATACGGAAAAAGGATGAGTAGGCTGGAATGTAACGGAGGGTGGAAGTAGGCAGTGCGTGTTAACCACTCTTGCGTTGCTGCAGGAGAGGTTATCCAGGCAGGGTATAAAATAAGTGCTTTTATTATTTCTGTAGCACTTGCTGGTGATTTTTTTTGTAGTCGTTTAGTCACTAAAATATAGCCAAAAGTCCTCTTAGTAAAAGTGTGGGCAGTAATCTGAGGAGACGGTGGAGCCCGGCAGCGCTGAGGTTGGCGGTAAATCTGAAGCCCTGCCAACCTGCCGGGCCGCACGGGACATGTGCTTGTATTTACACACAGTACATTTTCTATACAAGTTATGAATCTTCATTTTTAACAACCAGCATCTCTTTGGCAGGAAAATACCAGCTATGTACCATAGGTCTTTGCTGCCACCAGCTCAGCCACGTTAAGTCAGCGTAGTTCAGCGATGGTATCTTGGCAGTGACTCACTTGGGTAAGACTTAGATTAAGATGCAAAATAATATTCATTTAAAAAAAAATGGGAAGAAAGAGGAAGAAACTGCTTGACTGCAAGTATTGTTGTGGTCATTCCAGTAAGTCAGTGGCTTTCATTTATGCTACCAAGATGAGGCCTTTCCTCTGTCGGTCTCCTGTCCAAACCTCTCCCAGCCTAATCAAGCATGAAGTGGTTGGTGTGTCAGCTCCTTGCTTATTGTAAAACAATCTCCAGTCTTTCTCTTTGGAGAAATAATTTGTTCTAATTGACGACTACATTAGGATTTCCTATCGGGTGAAGAACCACAAGGGCTCACCCATGGTTTTCCATCTGTGGCCCTGGCACCCATAACTTTTCTCTGGACTTCTTTTAAGGAGTCTCCGAAAACTTGTGTAAGAAAACTCATTCCAGTAAACGTATGCGTGGTGTAGATAACACCTCCTTCTGAAAAATGCTTAGGAGTCAATTAACAAAAAAAGGCTTAAGCCCCTGGCTTAGACAGCAAGGTGCTTGCTCTTGGAAACTGTACCTTTAGGCTAGAGTAAAGCACGTTAGTCAGGGAGATTTTATTTTTCATCTGGCACGTTCTTTCTGTTTGAGTCACCGACCAAATAAAAATGGCAAAAAAAAAAACATGCTTCTCTTAAAGCAGGAGGACACTGTTCGTGTTGGACATCCAGAGGGACTATCCTTTTCCAGACAGAGCAGGGAGAACAGCGTCAGTGTTTCTTACATTATTTGAATTGTAACAAAGATGCTCAACAGTCATCAATTGTACATGAGCATTCAGCTGAGAAACTTGTGCTGAGGGGGTTTCTCATTGTTACAAAAGCTTTGCAGTGGATTAACTTCTGAAATTCTGTGGGTCATGTTAACATTTCACTGAGTGGAATTTTAGGGAACCATGGCCACAAGTTCTCTTTCCTGTAAACTAGAAGCCTTGTGTCAGCATCATATTATAATATTTTTATGGTGGCTTGAATTTTGATGTGAACAGCTTAGGTGAAGATCTTCATGATGAGGTAGCGTAGCCAATGCCTGCTTATATTCTTCCAGGTACATATGGATCTAAACAAACATCCTTTCCCCATCAATGAGTAGGGAGGGTACATACTTATGTTGTCTTCACGTTTTAACTCTTCAGGGCTTTTTCCTTTTTTCAGATCTAAATGGATGTAATTTCTGATAGGGCACATTCAGAAAAGGGGATAGATATTTCCTTCCTAAAACCAGTATTATTAAACAAAGTGTAAGGTGCTCAAAATTACAAAGTATATGATGCAATACCATCTGTGTTGAATAGATAGCCCAATAATGTGCTCACCCAGGCAGCTGAGGAGCTGTCTGATGTGGGGTGCATCCTTTAGACTGGAGTAGCAGGACCTTTTTGTTTTCTGCAACAGTCCTGTGTAGCTAAAATGCTTCTCTTTGTTTGGGTGATGCCCATTCATACCTATATTGGAAACTATATCTGAGCAAGTTCATGGTGACGTCCCCTTGGAGCGGCCTCCCAGTCTCCAAGTATTTGCAACTTGAAAACTTCCTGAGCTGGGGCTGGTTTCTCCATATTTAATAACCGTTCATGCATTTCTCTTCCATGAGCTCCAACACTTTCCTTCTGAACACACATAAACTCCAGGTGTCCCCAACATCTTATGACAAGGATTTCCACAGCTTAGTTGCACATTTTGGAAGGGGTTTAGTAGCTTTGTCTGGCCTTGTCACTCGCTACTCAGTTCCTAATCCTTTTTTTGGAAGTGTTCCATGCTATTTGTGGACTGTGACAGCCAGGAGGCCGTAAATTAAAATATCTTGACGTGCTTCTGACAGCAAGCTCAGCAGTTCAGAGTTGCTTTCCAAGACCCAAGCTACTGTAATCCTGTGTGAAAAAGATGGCAGAAAGCTAGTTGTGGAGGCACTAGCACTGACCTGAGCACGTCTTCCTCTGTTTTTAATGATCTGGATGAGAAGGTTTGTTTTTCTGAATTTTGGCGAGTTACTTCCATAAGTCTTAAGATAGTTCCTGCACAAAGATTTAAAATAACCCGTGTGATCATTTCGTACATGAAATGTGTGGAAAAAAGCAGTTAGAAAAACCATGGTTCTGCCATCTGTGTGACTTTCCTATGTCTCAGAATAGAATTTGGTTTTATTTAGTACCTGGTAAGTGAAAGGTGCTTGAAAGCATTTTTCTGCAGCAGCGTATTCTGGGACACCATTTATTTGCTCAGTAGTAGTTTTTATCCAGCTGAAAATACTGCAAGAACACAGGCTTACGGAGAGAGAGCATTAGCAGGGATACAGGATGGGCGTATTTTTGTAGTATGGGGCTTCTGCAATTTTAACATCTCTTTGAGATGCCACAAAGAAGCATTAGTGATATCCTGCAGGTGATGAACGTTGCTTGACAAACACAGCGGCCATCACGCTACTGGTGTGGCCAGTGCAGCCTTGTTTCTGCAGATAGTCTATCATATGAGTGGTTGAAGCCGGGAAGGAAATAATTTCAGTGAGGTGGTATGGGGGTCAGAGCCCAGCTTCCTCCCCTGCAACTGTGGGGGGATTGAGATTCTAATCAGAGGAGGAAATTATTGTTATTTTTTCCATTAAAGTGCAAAGATAGAACTTGTTATACTCACCATGAGCAGATCTCTGAATGATTCTTTTCTGTCCAAACTGTCTAGCTTCATCAGTTAAACCAAAAGCTGGGCAGCAACTGAATTAACATTTGTCTGGTTTTTCGAGCAGGTTGCGCAGCTGAGCTCCACGTGCCCACCTGCCCAAGGAGCTGCCAGCCAGAGACTTCTTTAAAGCTACCTTTAACTATTTCTGGAAGAGCTGCAGTTGCTCTAGTGACTGCAGTGCAGACATAACCTTCAGAGTCTTATCCTTGGTAAAAATCTAAGTCTTTACGTTTCAAGGCATGCAGTGCCTGATTTTTTGTCTCTGTGCTTTGTCATAATGAATGTGGCGGCATTGCCAAAGAGGAGAGGTGAGAGAATGCAGCCTCGGTGCCAGCCTCTGTTTAAACAATTCTCCCAGTCTGCTTTTATAGTAGCTTGCAGTTAAGTGCACCTTCCTGCAAATCCTTGGTGGGGATGATCTCTGCTGGAATACTGTAGCACTTGAAGATGTTCCAGCATAGATTGCAATGGAATCTGTTACAGGTTTTCTTTAAAATACATTGTTGGAGCATTTTGATGTTTACAGCCCTTACATTAATCTTATATTTCAAACAACATATTTGAAATAGAGTTTAAAAAAAATCAGCCACTTCCTTCACAGTAGAAGGACGCTGTTACGCATTTACAGTATGGATGAATACCATTCAATTTTGCTTGCTTACAAGGCATGTATTTTCAGACAATACTTCTATTAAAAATTCAGTGGAGCATTCTTAGGAAGCAGTTCTGCCAGGGATACATGATGGATTTACATAACCCTAGGGGTCTTTCTCTCTCTTTTTTTTTTTTTAATATCCCCCAGTTATGCCTCTCCAGTTGGCAGTGTGCCCAATAACTGTGTGCACATTTACGAACTGAAGTATTTAACTATTCAGTTACTGTATGGTAAAGAGGTCGTGCTATCAGTGTAATAAATGTTTAGGTTTAATTAATTCAGGCCTGCCAAAGCAGCCACTGTTTATCTGTGCCTTCTGCCAGCGGTCGGTTCTACCCCTGGCCGTGGTCGCTGCTTGCTCTCCACAAGAAGATGGCGGCCTCGTGCGGGACCGGCCCGCCTGGGTAGGCCACGCTTGGGCAAACCGTGGCAGTGGGTGACGGGCTGTGCCATGCTGCCTCTGAGACTCGTTATCGGCATCACCGGCCCAGCTGCTGCTGAAGCAGGTTGACCCGATGCCGTTTTGCCGATTCAGAGGCTAAACGCCGCGTTCTCCAAGCTCCCATAATGGTGCTCTGTCTCGGGATGTCAGACTCGGGCTAATTCTGAAGGTGGCAGTGGGCCAAGGCACAGATAAAACAAGTCCCAGCTTAAAACGCTGGAGTTTTTCACTGTAACTTTTGCCCTTGATATCTGATGCTATTGAAACAGAAAATGCTCTTCTGCCGTGCTCGTAGGATTTTGAGTCATCCCAGCAATCACAAGAACATCTTCTGTCCTGAGGGCGTTTCCTGGGGACCATACAAACCTCCAGTGTTAGCTTTGGGTGTGCAGGGAGGGCAGGAGGCGAGGTTGCCTTGCCTGCTCCAGGGACTGATAAACAAGAAGCTTTGTTAGTCTCTCGTTGTATTTACTCATTTCTTCTGGAGGCTGAAGTAGGCTATTTGTTGTCTCGCAGCAGTACAGGTCTTGCCTATCGTCAGATCATGTCATCTGACCTGGTATCCCACGGATTCCTGTTCATCTGCATGGGGAAAACAAGCCTTGCTATGGCACAATTCATTTCATCTAGAGCTGGACACCAGCTTTCTTTTTTTGGTTGTTAGTTGGCTAACTCTGATTCGGGTGTCAGTGTTTGGTCAGTTGAATTTCACCCATGATTTTTGATACGGATTGGGGCATGGATAAGAATTTAGGTTTTGAGTTTTGGATTAAATTAGATGGAAGTGATTCTCTAGCAACAAGTAAACAGAAGAAATGGCTGTTTGTCTCTCATCCTTTTCGTGTGTTAATAATCAATGCTTAGGCTTAGTTGTTGGCACCTTTAGTTGAGCAAATCTTCTCATGAAGAGTTTTCATTTTTCCAGTCAGGAGCCTTACCTTCTCAGGTAGCTGTACTCTGTACTTCAGTTATATTGCAGTTAAGTGACAGGTGTGATTTCTACATGATACGTTCATATCTGTTCTTGGTTTGGCTTCTTAAATAATTGTTTTGCAGCAAACAGAACAATCTGATGTTTGACTTGCAGTCCTTGTCTGTCTGCTTCCAGTTTTAGTTGAATGTTACTTTTGGTTAGTAGCTGCAAACAACTTGTAAACTATAGGGTGGAGAGGGTGATAAAACACAAGTGGGACTAGAAGAGGATGTAGGTAGGTTTTCTTCATGAAAAAGGAGAGGCTTTTCTGCCAGTAACTGTGTGTTCACTTCTGAGTTTTTCTCCTGTAGGTTGAGTGTGCCGGATATCTTTCAAAGACTGAGGAACTGCTCTTGGACTTCTGCTGCTTGGCCATCCATCTTGGGTTGGGTAGAAATTGCTGCCCTTTAGTTTCTAATTAGCGTGGATTGTGTTGTTAATAGCTGGTTGAGGGATGGGAACTTGGGATAGGCTTCCTTTTATTGTGTGAAATCCAGAAGGGCTGTAACCTGTTACCAAAGCAAAAGCTCCACATCAATTGTACTGCACTGGCTCTCTTCCCAGCTCCTTGCACCACTTCATCAGCTGTTAGGCACAAAGATGCTGAATTCTTAACATTAAAAGTGACTTTTAAATATTTTGAAATGCCGTTCCATAAGAAAAAAAAAAATCCTACAGTTTGACTTCCTCTGCTAATTTTTATCTTTATCGCTTAGTTTGCTTTTTTGGAGTTGTACAGTCTGTTAAGAGGAAGAAAGCATTGCAAAACCACTTGAAGTACTGTTAACAAATGACTGTAGGCCAGGACTTTTACTTCGTGAACCCTAACATTTTGACATTGTTTGCTGTGAACATCTCTTCTATTACTTCTGGACATATGTCCTTGGTTTAACCCATTTTAGGAAGGGCTCAGTCCTAAAGACGAGTTCTGCACTGTCAGCAAATAGTGTTGTGTATTACTTAAATTACTCCTCTTCGTGTTTTTGCTTTTGGCTTGGTTTCTTTTTTTTTTTTTTTTCCTTTACATAAATAGCTTTGAGAAAGAGAACAGCAAGTTTATGCTTCTAATGTGCATCCACATTTTTGAAATTGCAACAAAATTTAATTTGAAATGGCTTGCAGATATCTTCTGAAGCTGCAAAACTTCTGATTTATCACCTTAAAGACCGTAAGCAGATTTTATTTCATTAAAAAATGATACATCAATGAATGTTTGCCAATAAATTCCAAAATTTCACAGCTTTGGTGTGTAAGCTTTTTTGTCCTTGTCAGTCAGAATCTCCCAGGAGCCCTGAAATGTGAAGACAAGTAAACTGTGTCCATCTTTCCGTCTAGTCAGCAAGACTCTGTGTAGTTTTCAATATTATATTAAGCCTGTATAAATTTATGAGAAGTATTAAAGTTTCCACTTGAAATGAATTGGACATGTCATAAACTGCCGCCACATTTCTGAACTGTTCTTCTGATGGTGGATAAATTAAAATGAAACTTGGCGTAGGTAGAAATAAACAAGGATGGCTTTGAATGATAGTGGAAGCTAGGACACGGTCAGTGTTCAGATAACTTTTTTTTTTTCCTTGCTTTCTTCTGTGAGGACAGAATAAGCAGGCAGTCCAGTATAGCCCTGAAATTGTGTTAGGTATTGCTGAAACCCAGAGCATTTGGCTGTGGTCAGAGCACGTGGAGATGGACCATTCTCCCAGCATCCAAGAACCGAAAGTGGAAATGTATTCAGTAAGCAGTAATAGGGGCAGTAGGATCCAGTTTGGAGGTAAGGTCCTAACCAGGAGCAGTAAATAATGCTGCCTATGCCACGTGAACTAAGATGTGTTTGTGTGTGCCAGGCTCAATAGCAGGGTTCTGCAGCATGAAATCTGAGATTTAACCAATGTATTTCCATTTTGAAGAATTGTAAGATAAATCTGAGATTGGGCTGAAATTGATGCCTTTGGGGTGATTCAGCCAGAGATAGGGAGCCCTGAACCCAGTTCCCCACTCACACCCTCAGTGTCCAAATGCCTGGTGCAGCTGACAAAGCCCATCAGATAACCTGGTTCACAGGTTTAACCTGAACTGCACTCCATGGGCTGGGCCACAGTGCTCAACATAGGCATTAGGTACAATTTAGGATGCTTGAGGGTATCCAGGGCATCTGTAGGGACTAGCAAATACTATAGAGACGTGTGGGAAGCCTGTGCCCTTTGGGAAGGTGGTTGGGTGCCAAGTGAGAAGCTGCAGGGAGTCTTTAGTGGCCCTCAACTCTGCTCTTTAACGCTTCTTCACCTTGTTCTCACTCTGCTGGAAAAGGAGTTGAGGCTCCTTGCTGAAATGGAGACACCTCAGCGTAGGTGTCCCAATGAAGGACTCAGCTCTTGGTTGTTTCTGGAGATGCAGAATAATGTGTATTTATGAAGAGAGAGATCACTGAATTTAAATAGCAAAGTTCCTTAGAAATGCTAGATGGTAGCAAAATTGCTTGTAGATTGTAATACAAGAGAAGGTTAAAGATTCTTCTATCAAGAAAGAAGGAAATAAGTTTGTGGCTGGGTAACGTACCTGCAGTACATCTCAGACTCTGAGTGACTAGTAATAAAAAATTTGAGCATGGGAAGCGATCAGAAAACTCCTATTAGTCAAAAATTGAGTTGGTGAACTTCTTCAAGTGCTGACCAAGAGTTGAAGCATGTTATTAATACTGTAAATGATTACTTTTTAGAGCAGCAAGTCTTGGTGCTTGGAAGATGGAGCTATAGTATTACTGGAAGATTACCAACTAAATTATTTTCCTTTCAGAGAGCAACCTTCTGAATAGTATCTATTGAGATTGAGTAATGAGAATATATATTCCTTCTTCCTTCAAGATCTCAGAGAGAAAACAAGATAGACTCTTGATTGGACAATGTCAAATTGTCAAAGAAGATATGGAGTAAATCTTTATTCTTTAGTTTAAAAAGTCAAGCATGTCACTTCCCTGATTATCACATTTTTTTTAGCATATTGTTCCTTTTAAATTGCAAGCAGAGACAAGTGCTGAACATGGTTACAGGAGTACAACAGAGCAACAGTGACAGTACAGGTTTTTGTTGTAACTGAATGTAACGTTCACAGGATAGAGTAGCTGCAAGAAATTTTTGAAGGGCGGATGTTGGATATCTAATGAAAACATTTCTCAGCATGCTAAATTGCAAAGATTTATGTGTGTGTACATAAGTAAGTTTTTATGGAGTGTAGTGGAGCTTAAGAGGCAATTTAGTAAATTGAATTAAAAATACATATGCTTTTGATGATTTTCTGATAGGGAGACAATAAAATATGAATAGGCAAATAATCCTAAACTAGGAGCATTTATGTTCCTATGCTGGGAAGTTCCTATGCTGGGAACTTGCAGGTATACAGAAATGATTTACACAAAGTACCAGTAAAATACAAACAAGAGGGGAAAAAAAATCAAAAACAGGAGGAAAAACCATAAATACAATCAAATGCTTAAAGGGAGTAGATGAAGTCTGCTGAACTTGCAGAGATTTAATTAACTCTTTGCCCTTCTGTGCAGTAGGAAGACTGTAGGGACTTTCCTATTCCAAACGCACGTTCTGTGCAAGGTCAGGGAATGGCCTTGGCAGAGAGAAATATCTGAGGAAGAAGTGTCATAAAGCAGCAGAAAAGCAGAGTAATAAAGCGGAGGGTGAATGGTATTTACCCTTTGGAAATCTCGGAGAGAAGGCGTGAAGCAGAACAGCAGACAACCTGGGTATTGTGCAGCAGGACAGCGCTTGGAGATGGGAGGGCTTGTAATGGCTTTCTTTTAAATAGATAATAATGAGGGCCTAAGAAATAGTTGGGGAAATGTAACCTCAGCATGAGCGTGGCTTAAAGTCACAAATAAAACCCATTTTCCATGTCTGGGGGGGGACTATTAGGGAAAATCAGTAAATATAATAAATAGGAAATAGTTATTTATAACTGTTCCCCCAAAGAAATTCCTGCTTATTTAGGGGAAAAAATTTTACTCCTCAGCAGAAACTGATTTTGGGATGCCCTTAGGACTTATATTTGATCTAGTGCTATTTATTATCGTGGTGTCTTTCTTGTGGTTGGGATTTTTGTGGAAGTAGTGACTCTGAGCCCTTCACCAGCCTTTCTGTGCTGCTTGCACTGTTCTGGGACCCCGGAGGACCCAAGTGGCAGCATCACTGCAGCTCACAGAATTCCCTTTTGAGGTACAAAATGTTTCTTTCCAGTGATTTTTTTTTCCCCACTCACAGCGTGACCATCTTGATGCGAAGTGCGGGATGAATTAGCTCACATGCACTACTTCTGTGAGAAGCCTCCATACACCCGGATCGCTCCAGCAGCTTTCTGCTTGCCTGTGCTTTCTGTGTTCACGGATATTAAAAATGTGCTTTCTAAACCAGCTGCTTGATCAGCCCTTCCAGATTACAGCTCCGTTTTCATCTGCTTCAAATAAAATTAGCCTCTTTTTACAGCTTGCTAAAAATAGTCTTTTCTTTACAGCCTCAGGACATGGTGACTCATGTGATAGCGAAGAGGAAGAAACTTTATTTCTCTAAACTTCAGCCTCCAGCAGGAAAGCTGCTGCAGGCCGGCCTTGCTCCCAGCTACCACATGTGGCTCAGGGCCTTGCTGTCAGCCAAGGGGCTCCGGCTGCCCTGTCCTCACCGCCATGTCCCAGTGTCTCCTTGGTTCTTGAGGGAAGGTGTGAGGCCACCACGGTAACTAGAGTAGAGCTTCGAGATGATAGAATCACAGAAGGAATGAGGTTGGAAGGGACCTCTGGGTCCATCTGGTCCAGCCCCTGCTCAAGCAGGGACACCCAGAGCAGGCTGCCCAGCACCATGTCCATGAGGTTTTGAAGATCTCCAAGGAGGAGACTCCACAGCTTCTCTGGGCAACCTGTGCCAGTGCTCCATCACAGCACAGAAGTGCTGCCTGGTGGTCAGAGGGAACTTCCTGGGTGCCAGTTTGTGCCCATTGCCTCTTGTCCTGTCACAAGGTACAGCTTTTGGCTTTGGGGTGCTTTGGCAGAACACATCCAAGGAGGAAGATGTTTCTCACTGCTGAGTGCAAATTAGACATTCACATGGAAAATAGTTCCGCTTCACAATCCTTAAATTCCCAATATTTGGCTCATGACACTGTTCCAAGTACAGCTTAAGGACAGAAAGCAAGTCATGGATAAAATTTCCTCAGGGCTGACACGTAGGTTTGTCTGTCCATCACACCGCAGCGTGCTGCTGTGGAGGTTGCACCTTGGCGTGCAGTGGGCTCCCTCTGCCAGTAACCTTCCTTGGCCTGCTTCTCTCTGCTTATATTTAAAGCTCTTCGTTATCATTCTCTTTCCTAATCAGCACCCCCAGAAAAGACTCTTCATGTAAATGGAGTTGGTTGCAAACCTTTTGAGATCACTTATTCATACTCCAGCAATGCGTTGATGGAGGAACACGAAGCAGAAATGGCTTGTGGACGTGCATATGGTATTTCAGTTGCTGAGCAACCTGTTCCTTGGTTCAGTCATTTAGCATAAGAATCCAATTTCAAATAAGATATTTGGGACCCTGCGTGACTTAGTATGCACCAGCCAGCGTAACCTGCAAGGACGAGTTGAGCAGGAAATTGAAGCAGCTTTCTTGGGAAACAAAAAAAAAAGTTTTGTGAGAACTTCTCATAATGAAGGACCGTATATCTAAACCATTGCTTTCTAATTCCCGTGTGTAGCTTTTCATGTTTGAGTCCTTGGGTAGGTCTTAGATCCCTGCTCCATATACAGCATGCCCAGGAGCAGTGGTTTTTATCTACACTTTGACAAAGACAACGTTATCTTACTGAGTGCTTGCAAACTTCCCGTGTTTTTATTAATAGCATCCTAAGAACAAGCTCGTTTTAGCTCGTTTTAGTAAACCAGAAGCTTTGGCATGAAGGCAAAATAAACTTTTCCGCTGGTGGAAGCGAATAGTATACACCTCCAGTAACTTGCCTGAAGGGTTGAGGCAGCCATGTTGAATGGGGAACGTAGGGGGTGGAGGCCATAGCCCACCAAAAGTGGGATAATAATGCTGCTTTTTGCCCCAGTCTGGCCTAGATGGGCAGCTGGGCAGAGCAGGGTATAATTCAGTGAGCATACTGGTGGAAGCAGTGGTTCAGCTCTGCTTTCGATGTGCCCTTATGCCAAAGGCTAAAGGTTTGCAGCTGTCCAAGTCGTCTCCCTCACACATGCTGTTTCCTCCAGATATTTGGTATGAATTGAAGGCTTTCAAAGTCTAATATCCAAATAACCCTCCTAAAACAAGAAATACACAACATTCAAAGTAATTCGGAAAAGATTTCTTTTTTTGAAGGGTGATAAAGGTGACTGACTGCTAGCAGAATTGTACGTATCCGAGCCTCGAACAGCTATGTGGAGAAGGGGTTGCACAGACAGTTATCCAGTCCCTGTACTTTTTTCATGACTTCAGACTGCATATACGTGATTCATAAGGAGTATGTTGCAGTGCCGTAGGGCTGTGACAGCAGGCAGTGGTCACAGTGAGTTGTCTCCTTGTTTTTATGCAGTGGATTCAGCTCATTTCAGAAAATAAGTGAAAGCACGCATGAGTACATTCTTCATCATTTAACAGCTAATTATTCCAAAGTAACAAATTTAATTGTCGAGAGAGTTTGTTTTGGAACATCTTTCCTGAATAATCGCTGCTGGTTTTTGCATGTTTTTTCATAATCTAATTTTAAAAAGGACAGGATGTTTTTAAGACACAAAGCAGTTGTTACGCATTTCTAGCATCTTCATGTTCCTGTGTGGAAATCGGTGGCACGCTCGCTCTCAGAGCCATGCTGGTCTTTGTGTACGTGGCCATTAAACGTAAGCCTGCCTGGTAGAGTCATTGAGGTATTTAAGGGTCATTTGTTATGGAAAACCTCAGACTTTTACGTTAGGGGCATGAAATATTTGGCATGCAAATCTGATACTGCTGTTGATGGGTAACTTATTAAGAGTCGCTTGCACTGCATTGTCATTAGTGACCTTAGAAAAACGCGCAGCGACAGTGTCCAGATATGTGGAATATAGCTGGAAAGAGGAAAAGAAGGAAGGCAAGAAGTAGCTGTTTTAAATTACTGCAAGGGGAATTTAGATGAGACATTAGGAAAACTTTGTGGTGATCAGAGGAGTTAGTCACTGAGCTGAGAAACCTGGGGAGACAGAGGAACCGCTGTCTCAGGGTCTTCAGGAGCACGTTAGATGGATGTTGGTCAGGAGTGGTGCTGGAAGGGCTCCTCTTCCCTCCAGGTGGGTCAGAGAGCCAGGAAACCTCTCCAGGTCCCTTCTCACCTTCTCTCTGTCAATGGCAGCAGTGTGAAAGCCTCCATAGCTTTTCTTAGTTCAATTTCGTATCCCTGATAAATCAAAAAGTACTCTGGCTCTTGTTACACTGCCTGCCTATCATGTGCTTAAAATAACATCATCAAAGGGAATTTAATAATTTTTAGGCTCTGGCCATTTTTCTAGCTGTGGTTGGCACATCAAGATCTGTATTGCATGTTTTATCCTTTCCTGGGCTTGGCAGCTGAGCAACGTAGTCTTTTTGTCTTTTGCTTTGGAAGGAGTCTTTAACTGGGTCTTGCTGGTGCATATGTGGGGGGGGAATGGGCTTTTCAAGACGGGATTTGGCACACAAAGTGCTTGTACTCTTCTAAACACTTAGAATCTAATTAGATTCTCATAATGAAAAAACAACTTTTTGATTATAATTTCCCAAGTGTGGGCTTTGTGCACATAGTGGTGGTGATAGTTTTTTTTTTCCTCCCCTCTGCTTTCAGAACTTCAGTCTAGTAAATTGCCAGTTTTAGCATTGTGCCACATTTTTGATTGCTGTTGTCCACGTATCTTTAACCCAACCTATAAAATAATCAGGATCAAATTTTTATTATTTTTTTGTCTTGTCCCTTGCCAAAATTCATACAGTTCTTTCGAGCAAAACACGGGAGACGCAAAGGCATCGTGGTGTGATGACTTCACCTGTTCACTGGGCTGTAAAACATGCAGGTGGCCTTGGGAAGAGAACCAAGTCAAGGCCTTTAAGATCTAATCTTGCAAGATAAGGCGAGTTAATGTGTTATTCCTCATGCTGATAGAATTATGTGTCTGTTTTGCAGGAAAAAAGAGTCCAAGTCTCTCCACCGTTAACAAGAGGACCAAGTGCCTTTATACCAGAGAACGAAGTAAGTTTGAGCTGAGCTGGTTGTGTGGAAGCTTTTTTTTTTTTTAATGGAAACACTGGAGGGCAGTTTTACGGCTTGCTTGCCCAGTGGTAAATACCTGGATGAGTCCCGTTGTCAGCACAAGCAATGGTTTATCCAGAGCAAGCTCCAGTGGATAAGAACCGTGCTGTCCTTTCATATGAGTGCTGCCAGTGGTCTTGCTCTCAGTTGTCCACGCTCCCTGAGACAGTTGTGAGTGCTGGCTCTGCTCTTTTTGTGGGGGATGATCAGTTCTTACTCCTAATGTCAGGCCTGAGGGGAGACCTACTCGGTACTGCAGCAGTACGGTTATATAGCTCTCAGGGCAGTCTCTGACCTTCAGTCTGAGTGAACCTAAAAATATGACTAACTTCTTAGACTATAACTGCGGCTCTTTAAGAGAATTTATGGTCGAAAGGAACAGTTTGACTTCAGACTCGAGATTTCTGTGCATGATTTAATGTTCAACTTAAGCCTTGGTTTGCACCTTGCTACAGTAAATAGAAACTTCCCTTTGCTGTAGTTGTTTTACCCTGATGTTAATCTTCCCAGAGTATTATTTATTGATTGATGAATTGTTTAGGATGGCAGACTATAAAACCAGGGCCTTTTTTGTTTTGCTTTTAAGTAGTTACTAAAGGCAGATAAGTCACATGCTAGAAGGGCCAAAAAGAAATTTTTGAAAGATAAGATATCTGTCCTTTGAGTCTCTCTCTGTTTATACACTGTGAAGACTTGAAACTAAAACCAAACGGAGTCAGTTTAAAGCCTGGCATCAAGAAACATAATGAAGCAAAAAAAGATGTCAAAATGAGCCTTGTAGACTTGAGAAAGGGGGAGCGGAATGAGTTGCAGCCAGCCAAACTTGTGAGAAGGACTTCACTTGTGTATAAAACATGAACGTGAGATGCTGAACCTCATAATGATTTGATTTTTCTCATTAAGATAATGATAACACAAAAATGAGAAAAATGAATGTAATTAAAATGTTAAAATATAACGTTTTGAGAGGATTCTTAATGAATTTATTTCACAACCAATGCACTTGGAAAAAAAGTGCTAGCTAACGGTGCACAAGGAAAGCACTGAGCCTTCAGAAGGAGTAACCTCAGCAGCTAGCAGGGGTGGAACCTCCACCTGTAGGAATAAAACAGTTAGGCAGTGTCACAAACCAATGTTAAATATTGTTCGCTTAGCAAACAACTACTTTTTTTCCCCCTATTCCTTGGCATTAAGTAATGTAGTGGATAGGAAGGATGTAGCTAGAGATTGATCACCCATTCAGCGTCTCACAAATCTTGCTAGGAACATTGCTGTTATCAAAGCCTGCTTTATTTTCATAATGAAAAGAATATGGACAGAGCCACAACAAATTAATTGTAAAGCTTCCTGTTAAAAGTGCCATGAGGCTTTACAAGCAGAATAAAAAAGTGTTTTTGTAAATCCATGGATGGTAATAAATCAGGAGGAAGTACATACACAGTATGAAGAGGATAGTAGTATAGGTGGAGATAAATCTCAGAAGCAATAATGCTGCATATTGCTGTGCCTCACATAGCAACGGCGCAGTCCTACAGGGTTATATTTCAGTTCTGCCAGCAGAATTTCTTCTCAGTGGGACTGAAATGTGGAATTTTCCCAAGAAACTACTAAATGAAACAGACATATCTTGAATACCTGGAAAATAAACTTGCTTAAAAAATACAGGGGAAGCCTTAAAGTGGAATAATGGATATGTAATAGTGAGTGAGATAGAATGATCTCTAATGTATGAATAAAGTTCTGTTGGTAAAATCGTTCCTAAAGAAAACTGAAGAGGCATCATTTTTGGTACAAAACAAAGAAAAGCTGTAATAGTGAAGAGCAACACGTAAAATTTATGAGGCTGCCTGACTGTGTCTTCTCTTTCTCTCTGGGCCCACAAATTAAAACAGGGGACTGCAGTGGTGAAAAATGGAAAGGTAGTTCATGTTGTTCATGTTTCTTTGCATATAAATGAGATTTGATGGAAAAAGATTTAAAACACAGTATATTCATGAACCTATCACAAAGAAGGAAGACATACTTTAAATAAAATAGCTCGGCAAGAGCTGTGTCTTCTTGGTTTTAGGCACTTTCTATCTTCATGTGCAGTGAACTAGCTGAAATGCTTTCCCATTTCACAGCGTTTGCTGGCCTGATACTGTGCAGTTTCAGAATAGCTATTTTAGCCTTTTGCTTGTAGCTTCAATGGTGAACATGTTTAGAATGGCTGTTCTTGCTGATAAACACTGAGTAATAGCACTAATTCTGTGTCAGGGCTTGCAGTTCAAGAGCTACTTACTCGTACTGCTTCATTTCATCTTGTGCCCAAGATTTGGATCGGCTGGAATAATTAATGAACAGCTTTTGTTTAAAGAAAGCATTAAATTCCTGTTCTAAATAATACTTGAATGTTATGGATAAATTAGCATTTGATCTCCTCTTCAATTATATGAACACAGAAGTAGTAGATTGCCAGACTGTTTGTATAATTTGGTTACATAACTCCGTTCCTCTCCATTAATTTTGAAATTGTTTTTAGGGCTGAATGCTCGGGTGGTGTGTGTCTATACAGGCTGACATCCATAAAGACTTTACCTTCCGTTTAGCTTTTGCTTCCTTACAGATCTCCATACAAATTTGACTTTAAGCATCTGAGAGTTTAGCCTTTTTGGAGAGCTCTACAGAAAAATGTTTTTGTTTTTTGTAGAAACATATTAAAATAACAGAGATACAGTGTAAAGTGTTCTTCAGTTCCCCGTATACAAATAGCATCTGTATGTGCATATTCACATGCAAACAGGCACGTATATTTACATATATACATCCGGATCTCCAGAATTAGCTGCAAGTTTTTTACACAAGCAAACCTTTCATAATGCAGTATGTTTCTCTTCAGGGCTTAAAGTTGGATAAAATCTCTTTTTCTGTTAAATTTGTCCACCTTATTTTGAAGGTTATGCAAGCAAATGGTTTGGATGAACGTACTAATCTTCTTGTGGAAGAATACTCTACATCTGGTCGCCTGGACAACATCACGCAAGTCATGAGTATCCATACTCAGTACCTGGAGTCTTTCCTCCGCAGCCAGTTCTATATGTTGCGCATGGATGGGCCCCTTCCTTTGCCCTACAGGCACTACATTGCTATAATGGTATGTACCAACAGGCTATGTATTTTCTCCTGTGAACTTGACTTTCTTATTTTGGAAAAAAAAAAAAAAGGAAAAAGGAAGACTTAGAAAGAAGAGACCAGTGTGATATTTTGACAGGGTGTGAATTTTTCGGGTTGATTTTTATCAGAATAAAGCATGCCTTGCTATAAGGTTTTCAGTGAGAAGGGAGATGGGCAAAGTGTACATTCCTTGGAGGGATGCACTTCTCACATGCCCATGAGAATGAGGTTTTACAAAGCTGTTAAAACTCTGTCACCTTACTTCTGGGCATTTAACCATCAGCACACAGCAGCAGGGTGAGATGCAACTGTCTGAAGTCACAACAAATTCCAGGTGGGCGCGTGGAAAACGGTTCTTACCATGAGGATGCTCAGACATTGCAGCGAGGACCAAGAGAGGCTGTGTGATCTCCAAGGATGGACATTTTGTCTGGACAAGGCTCTGAGCAACCCGATCCAAGTCATCCCTACTCTATGATGAGGTTGGAGCAGACGTTCTCTAGAGATGCCTTCCAACCTCAATTAGATTTTGTGATTCAGAGTAATCCACTTAGTCCTAGTGGAGAACCCTCCCTCCAGTGTAGAGCTTTACAATATAAAACATGGCCTTTTGCAACTAAATTTATTTTTGTTTTGTGTTAATATCCTGCTTCCACCTGCAACAAAACCAGATTACATGCTAATGTGCTGACCTTTTCCCTCTGTGTTTAATTATTTTAGGCAGCTGCCAGACATCAGTGTTCCTACCTAATAAATATGCACGTTGATGAGTTTTTGAAGACTGGCGGGATTGCAGAATGGTTGAACGGTTTAGAATACATTCCCCAAAGACTGAAAAATCTGAACGAAATAAACAAACTCCTTGCACACCGACCCTGGCTGATCACAAAAGAGCACATTCAGGTACCTGTTAAATCGTGCCTTGTAATAGCAGTAAATGTCCAATAGTGAGAACTGCTAAGAGCTACTCTAGTGTCGGGTTAGGCTTCATTACCTTGAGTTAAAAACTTCAGGGAAGTACTAGAGCATTGAATAAACCAATAAATTCTTCTTTGTGACAAAGGCATCAAGATTTATTTTTTAGGAATGGCATTGACTATGATAACCCCAATAGAAAAGAGATAATATATTAGGTTTCTCTTATCTAGTGAGAGTTTGTGTGCAAGAGGAATACGGTGTTATTGGAGGAAAGGAATTGATCCCTTTTAAAAATACATATAGCATTCTTATACAAAAGCTGGGGCCAAAATAAATTTTATATTTACACTTTTTTTATTCTCATTTCAGAAACTTGTCAAGACTGGGGAAAATAATTGGTCTCTTCCTGAACTGGTGCATGCTGTTGTCCTGTTGGCACATTATCATGCCTTGGCAAGTTTTGTATTTGGTAGTGGCATTAATCCAGAGAGAGATCCGGATACATCTAATGGAGTCAGACTTATAGCAGTCAACAACTTCTGTGTCTGTGATCTTGCCAATGACAACAACATAGAAAATGCATCCCTCACAAGTAGCAACTTTGGGGTTAGTGTTGCAAGAAGGTTCTTTTGCTTGCCTCTGTTTTGCATTAGAAAGCTTTCTTCCATTCTTTCCTGTTTAAATTTCAGGGTAGCTTGAAAGTTTTTGTCTACTTTACTGGAATGCTTGGGTCTGGTAACTCTTACATTAGCTACAACAGCTTGCCGTGTAATCCATTTCAAAACCACAGTGAAATGGAGGATGATAGTCAGAGTAATGTGATTTTAATAGCTAATCTCACAACCCATTGAGCAAGACTAAAACTTTGCTTCCAGTTGAAAGCTTAAAGTCCCAGTGTCTGCAGATAGTGTATCACTGACTGGAGCATTGTGTCATCCGTGTTCTTATCGTGTGGAATGAAAGAAGAAATGGGGAAAAAAAAAACAGAGGTCACAATATTCATTTTGACTTCAAGGCCTTCAATCACAAAACAGGTCAATTTTGAGGCGTTTCCATGTAGATGAGAGGAAATGTCTGAAATAAAATGGCTTTGTTTTTCATGCGGGTGTTCTGGTCTTGAATCAACCAACAGAGGACTTTGATTACTAGCTAATTAACTTAAATGTGGATTTTTTTCTGAAAGCGCCTTTGAAGAAAAGTCCTTGAATTAATACCGATTGCTGAATTAGCCTCATCTCCTTTGATGGAAGATAGGGATTATGAGCAGAGTCACTAGATACATTTGTAAAAATTAGCAGGCAGCTTACAGCGTGAGCATGTGATCCATCAGTTCAATTACTGCATCTGAGGTTTCTGGGTTGCAGGACACGCTAGCTTAAATCACTGGGATGTCTTATTCTGCATTTGTAGCGGGCAAAAGGCTGCTGCAGACTGCGTGCTGCTTTTTAAGCAGTGAATGGTACACAATAAAGCATTTATATCTGTGAGCAGAAGAGCAGAATCAAAAGGAGAAGATGGAAAAGGAAGACCTAACAATTTACCTTATGAAAAATGTGAATGGCAAATAGAGATCACAGAGCCCGAACTTTGATGTATTTCTAGTAAAGAGGCCTGTTTTCTGCACAAAAGCAAGAAAAAAAAAGTCTACACGATGGTTGTTTTGAGTACATGTAATGAAAGTAAATGAAAAGAAGAAGAAAATGCTGATTTTCTGTCTCAGGTTGTGTTCCTGTATTGCAGTGTTGTGCTGTATCTCTTCAGTAAGGTACTTAGCATTACCAGTGTACTGAATAAAGGTACCTTCAAGTTAAAAATTGTTTTCTGATACACATGGGGCACGTAAATGGATTTTCCCAAGCAGTCTTTGTGGTGGAACGTATGTTTTAAGCGGTTTACACATTCGAACACCACCCCTTTTGCTGTTTGTCTTGCTGCAGTAGTGTAGCGTGATAGATGAGAGTAACACCACCTCCCTTCTTCTGACTTTCTGACAGCTGTTTGTCTGTGCTCTCTGTGACAAAACGCATTCTGGCTTGAATTCTTATGTTTGCTGCTATCTTTTTTTTTTGTTTTTTTTTTGAGAACGTTCATTGTTGAGCATGAAATCTGAAGATGACACATGTTGTCTATCTTCTAATTTTGCAGAATGTCATGGTGTTTTTGCAGATTGCCGATTCTTTAAGCGAGCTGGAGGCCTTAATGGAGAGGATGAAGAGGCTACAAGAAGATAAAGAGGATGAAGAAGCCTCTCAGGAAGAAATGGACACTCGCTTTGAGAAGGAAAAGAAGGAGAGCCTGCTAGTAATTAGTGGAGGTATTTGTGCTTTTCCAGTTCTGTTTTGTTTGTGCTTTGCAAGAACTAAACACTGACTCCAGTTCAATGACTACAACTCCTTCTGTCCATTTTTTTATTCTGTCTCTTGGCTTAGTAAGGATACAGTAAGAGTGACCTGCTTCATCTCCTTTACATTTCTTGATGGGCAAATACCAACATCCATTTTGTTTCTTGAAATTTAGCTTTTCTGTGTTAAAAAAAAAAAAAAGAAAAAAGAAAAAAAAAGCCTGAGAAGCCTGTAGACTTCTTTAAGAAGGTGTGTGTAAATTCCTCTTTCCTTGTGTGCTCTGTATATTCAAATTAATTCATTCATGCCTGGAAAGCACATCAACGAATCGACGACTTGCTGTTTTGAGCGATCATACTGCTGTGCTTTTCCATTACCTGTACTATGTCAGAGATTTCTTAGCATTCAGTTTATTCTTAAGTATTGTTCAAAATTCTGAGCCAAAAGATTCTTTTCCAGTGTTTTTCATACACTCTGAAGGCCTTCATCTCTAACAAACCATGCAATGAAATGTTTCATACAGCCAGCAAGTTGTTTTTTCCAAAGAAATCGTTTCAACCAATATTTTTAATCCAATCAGAATCTCAGATCATCTCCTCATATTAGAGGTTACCTGAAGCTCGTAGTTTTTATCTTCTTAAAAAATGACCCATAAAATGCCACTTATCACATGAACACTGTTCTTTGTGATTTTGGGGCATCAATATGTGTTATTAGTAGCTTCAGAGAAAATCTAGTAAGAAAGTTGAAGCTACACACTACGGGTTAATCAAATCTTGTTATTCAGACCATAAGCCAGACCAAACACGTTTGAAGGTATTAAAGTTTTTGTGCACCAACCCCAAAAGGGAGGAAGAACGTGCTATGAATCAGCGAAGATTGTTTTGTGGATTACTAAGTATTAGTAAAATCTCTGAAAGAAAACCCATCCAGCAACATCATTGTTGGATTTTTTTAAAATTGGCATTGTCCATTTTCAGTCTGCTTTAATTTGGTCAGACAGTCTCAGTGTTGTAGATAAACCAACGCTCATTGCGGTTCCATTATCAAATCAGGACTTCCGTGAGTCTGCAACGTCAAGCTTAGAGGCACGAGGTGTTGTTTGGGCCAGGAGGGTTTTGTTGATGTGGTTGCTGATAGCCTTGTTGACTTTCCTCCCTTTTTTTTTTTTCCTTTTGCTGAGTTTGAGCCCAGGAGTCTGTATGCGTTGTGCCTTTACCCCTCCATGAAATCCAGCCATTGCCAGGGGAGAGGAGTGTGTGCGTGCAGGTTTTTCATTCTTCACTGAGGACTCACTGTAGCAGATGCTGTGCAAGCTTCTTCCTACGCAGTTATGTTTTGATTGTTTAATGAGGCAAGGAGGAGATAAAGCACTTCTGCAATTCTTAGATTAACTGACTTTTTAAGGTGCTAACAGTGGACATATGGCAACTGTTCTGTCGATGCATGTGGAAGCAAGCCAGGGTTTTAACATCAGGGTCAAATGCAGTCAGCTATGCAGTAGTCAACTTCTGCAAAGGTAGTTACACAATCGAGCCACCTGTTTATTCAGGAGGGAAAGATTGATTCCTGATAGAAAACCTGCGCTTGCTTAGTGACACGTTTTGGAGCTCTTTGAAGATGCTTAGTTACTAGAGCTTCTGGCGAAATTTCAGCCTGATGTTCTGTAGACCTCTTTGCTTTCATGTAATTTTTCGTTGATATTTACAAGCAGAGCGTGGCGTTGCTTTCTTGTTGCTCATATTCTGGGTTACAGAACAGAGCTGGTGTAATTCTGGACACTATACCTGTTCAGCATAACAATCACGTTGTCAAGGGTACGGTTTTTCTATTTCTTATCCTAGCATAATAACTTTTCTAACAAGACTCATCTTGCCTGATTTAGGATATGACTCTGTGATATCTAGCCTTCTTCAGGAGTCAACAGAGAGAGGAGCACACCTCCAGAAATACAGACTATTTTGCAGAAATATCTTAGATGTCTGGTGTAGGCTGACATTTAGTTGGCTTGATGAAAAGGATGGATCCCATACAAGTAGATTGGGATTGATTTTTTTCCTTCCTTCATACCTTTCTTTTCCTTTGCACAATTTTTTTAGTTGTTCTCTAGTCCAGCAGTAGAACGGTAGTTGGAAGTCAGTACTAACTCCTGTGCTTGCCTAAAGCAAAGCGTTTTGCTTTTTTTTTTTTTTTTTTTTTTTCTACAGCATTTGACGATGAAATAGTTTCCACAGATGTCTCCCGCTATATTGAAGATCCTGGGTTTGGGTACAAAGACTTTGCAAGGCGAGGAGAAGACCATCTGCCAACATTCAGAGCTCAGGTAGCATCTCTTTAAAGTGCATCACTCAAAGAGTGTATGTATATGTCATTACAGGACAGAGTGTAAAGTAGTTGTAGTGGGACGTGTTTGTTGCATGTGCTTTTCCTTGCTGTGGTCCATTAAATAACTTGCAAGCTTCTATAAATTTACCAGGGAAGAGTCTTTTACTATTCATAAATCTCAAACAAGGGGATATTTAGCTTTCAGTCTCGTTCTAGGAGACTCGTTACCAGGATTAATATTTGAAAACTGTAAAGCACATCAATCAATATGGAATGAAACTGAAAGAAAAGAAAGAATTTTTTTCTGTCCCTCCAAATGTGAAAAAAAAACCTGTAGGAAGAACACCTTATTCCTGCCATTTTTATCAGGTGTTCTCTGTCCCGTGGTTATCAATAAATAGTTGCATATATGTCTGTGAGAGCAGTTCAGTGAGTCATTCCTATGTACACACCGTATCACTGGACTTTGAATGTCTGGAAAGAAAAGAAATATGATTACTTATATTTACTTATTATGATTAAATATGGTTACTGCAACACTGAAGTTTTTGGTTCTTCATGAATACATATATATTTTAATGCTGTTGAAAGAGTTGTCCTTTTGTTTATACATTGTCTCACATGTTGGCATCTTCATCCATGACCAGAGTCACAAACCTCTTCATAATATGTAACATCAGGGACGCTCTAGGTAATTCTGTTCCAGGTTATAGAGCAGATTAGTCAGCAGTTACAGATAAATTGTAAATAATGGAGTAAATCTTAAACCAAAACTGAGAACTTCAAGTAAAATACATTAGGTTCAGGAATATTCGATGGTCAGAGGACGTATCTAAGGCTGAAAAATAAAGAATCTGTGATCACTTTCAGGAAATGTATTTATCTATATAGCAGCCGTTGCTGATCTGGATAATTTACTCTGTGGTCTTTATATGAGCCTGAGGTAGGTAGATATTGCCAAAAAGAGAAAGGCAGAGTCAGAGCCTGTAAATCAATGCTGCTTAACTACTTTAGGAGCAGCAGGCTCCCATGGAAAAAAGCTCAGCAGAAGTTGAAATTGGAACTAAAATGTCTCTGCTCTTAAATAAACAGAACAGCTTCTGGCCTCCATTCAGAGGAGTCACCTTAGTGATTTAACTTTATTAGTATGTCCTACTCTCGACCAGTGAGATGTGTATACCCCCAGCCTCCCAGATGCTCTGCTATTAATGTTGCTTAAATTGAAGTAGCATCCCAAAACTCTGCAATAAATTCAATCCTTAGTCTGTTGAAGCAAGACTATCGTTTGTCTCTGCGCGTTTAAATTCAGCAATAGGAAAAGGTATTTCACGCACAACAGAATGTCTTTCAACTTTTTGGTTTTCCTTTTCCATGTTTGGTATGAATCAACTATGTTGTTAGCAAACACTGCTTTCCCCATCCTGGGGCTTCTGTTTTCAGGGGCTTTTATGATGCCCCCTGGGTGTCCTGCACACCTTTGCAGGGCTGGTAGATCCGGCGTATCTCACAAGCTTTTTATGGTAGTTTGGACCAGCAGCTGAGAGCCAAATGAGATGTTGTGGGGCATTTCAGATGTCACTCAATTCCTCTTTTAAGCAGCTGAATGTTGTCCTTGATAATATTCCCCACAATCCTAAGCAATTGGGTTCAGTCCAATAGATGAGCTCTGCAACACGTGGGTAAGAGCCTTGGCCCACGGGTACTTCTTGAAAACAGTCTTACGCAGAAAAAGACATGGAGATCGTAGAATCACAGAATGGTTTGGGTTGGAAGAGACCATAAAGCCCACCCAGCTCCACCCCCCTGCCATGGGCAGGGACACCTCCCACCAGCCCAGGTTGCCCAAAGCCCCATCCAGCCTGGCCTTGAACACCTCCAGGGATGGGGCATCCACAAAAAAAAGCAGGCAAACATGAGATGATGCCCTTGGTTGTAACGAGGGTATGTGGCTGAGGGATTGAACACTTGCCAAGGATGTGGGCAAACTAACACGTTTTGTGTAACTGCAGCGTGGAGAGTGCTTGTGTGCTGCTCTGAAGCAGGGTCATTCTCCTCTGCTGTTGATGCCATGCCACCGCTTTGCAAAGATTTCCCATTCCTGATGTGAGCAGGTGTGTTTTTTCCTTTGCAGTCCAGGTGCTTGTTTAAAACCAAAGCATCCTGGATTTTATTACTTTGTTCAAGGACTTTTCAGCACTTTACCGAATGTCCGTCCTGGGTGAAAGCACATATTCCACCTCTTCTTAAAGTGAAGCATCAAAGCCTCCAAGAGGAATACATCTGGAAACTTACAAGCCCATCCCACTCAGAATGACACCGGTCAAATCAGCAGAGCAAAAAGTGGAAAATTGCCTCAACACTTCAGAATAAGCTTGTTTTTTTTTTTCTCATGTAGGCTAGTGATGTGTTGTTGCGATGTGACATTCACTGCCAGGAAACCTGGGGGAATGGAGAAGGTGATATAAATGAAGGATTCAAAATACAAATTCCTTGAGGAGAGCAAAGTTACAACTAGTATACAACAAAAACTATTGAGCTATAGAGAGGATCGAGTAGGAACTTCACTTCACTTGTGTATTTATATGTTTCTTTCCTCTCCTGCAGGACTATACTTGGGAAAATCATGGCTTTTCCCTTGTAAACAGGCTTTATTCTGATATTGGGCATCTCCTTGATGAGAAGTTTCGGATGGTGTATAACCTCACGTATAACACTATGGCAACACATGAAGATGTTGATACAACTACTCTTAGAAGAGCTTTATTTAACTATGTCCACTGTATGTACGGAATCAGGTATGGGAGAAAACCCCCTGGCTAAGGAGTGCATTTAAAACTGTGGAAACACCAGATGAAAAATTAACTACTTAACTATGTGAGAAGTTAGACTTAGACTTAGACTCCAATTTAAACATGGAGGTAGTAGCTCAGTTTGAACATTAGAGTGGTGGGTTTTTTTGCTGTTACATCAGTACAGCTTTCACTTCCAATGAAGAAAATGAGTATGAATCAAGATGGAAGTTGTTACAGAAATGTCTTCCCTGAAGCAAGTCTGTGTTCAGAAAAAAATAGGATCCCGGTACTAAGCCTTTCCTCTGTTAGCAGGTTTTATTCCAGCTTATATAACAAATGCTTAAGAAATTAATGCTACAAAAGACCATGCTTTTAAAAACTTATATCCAACAGAGTGATTGCCTGTATTCTTTAGGTATGATGACTATGATTATGGAGAAGTTAATCAGCTACTTGAACGCAGCCTGAAGGTTTACATAAAGACAGTGACCTGCTACCCGGAGAGAACTACCAAGCGCATGTACGATAGTTACTGGCGTCAGTTCAAGCACTCGGAGAAGGTACGTGTTTCATAGCCAGACTGGCTTCACAGAGACCCATGTGTGGTTTAAAAATGAAAAAATTCAGACTCCTAAAAATGGCTGTATCTGTCACATTGTTTTTAACGAGAGAAGAACAAGCGAGGTTAATTTAATTCATTAAATATCAATCTTACAAAAATACTTCTTAGTGTACTGGAAATACCGATTCTTCTCTTTTTTATTTTGAGTGACTTCTCTGTAAAATTGAACTGACAGCTGTAATAGAAAAGTGGATAAACTTGGGAATACAGAAGCAGTTAACCATGCCGATTCTTTGGATCTGTGGATCAAAAAAGAGCTTATTCCATACAAATACAATCTTCGTGGTGTTTTTCATCAATAAAAATGTCAGCGTGTCTTCAGATATCTAAGTTAAATGCTTCCTGACAAGGGTTTGGTGTTCATGTGCCTGCTAGCCTGTCTGGCATATGAACTGTTCCTTGTTCTGTGCTCCTGCGTGGTGATCACAGGTGGTAGTAAACAAAACAAAATATAATTCATGAAGAATGAGTACCATTAGGATACAGAAGTGGTTTTGTTGGGACTTCTGGGATGGAAGATTTCTTAAAGCAGGTGAGGGTAGTTCCTTGCAGTCCTACAACGTTGTCTGGTGTTGGACAGGTTTCCCAAAAGGAACAGGAGCCTTGCAGCAGGGTACAGGGAGAAATTACATGATTTCATGCCACATTACTAAAGGTTACAAATGTTAGCATAAATGAATAAATGATGTTGCGTTCCAAGGTAAATTAAATGTCTGATTTAATTTTAACAGGTTCACGTAAATCTACTTCTAATGGAAGCTCGTATGCAAGCAGAACTTCTGTATGCCCTTCGTGCCATAACTCGTCACTTAACCTGAAGCAGTCACTGGGAGGGAGTAAAGGAATTTTTACCGAGTATGTAAAGACCTTTTGAAATAGATACACACCAGAAGCTGTTTGTGATGTAGCATCAGGTTATTCAAATTCTCTAGTGTCAAAGTTTAGCCGTGTTTCTTGACGGCTGTAATGTGCAATGACGTGTTTTATTTTCTTGATGCTTAACATTACTAATGATAACAAAAGTAACACTGAGGAGCACTACTCTGCATTGTTTCCGGTTGGATTTCTGCACAGTGGTCAGAATCCTAAAACTCTTTTTATTATATTCGATTCTAGCGCTTTGTTCTTTAAGCACCGGAGTGAAGTGCTTAGAGACTTCTTTTCCAAGCAATCATTTTTCAGATTAGTGGAGTCCACCAGAAGATCGGTTCTGCCTGTTCCGAGAACATACCACCATGTCATAACTCTGACAGAGACGCACACGCTGTGTTGCATTGAATTGCCCACTGGATTCTTCTGTGTCTCCTGGAGACTGCTTGCCAGTCACTGTCTTACTACAGCAATTGAAGGTGATGTGAAATGTGGATGCAAACGTTGACCACACTTTAATGTGAAATTAATCGTGACAAATTCTACAGCATGCTACTGAAGTGCAAAATTCATCTGCTTTATCATGCCTCTTCCCAAGAGAAGAGCCCTCACAATTTGTCATTTCAGCTACACTTACCGTGTCTCAATCATGCATAATCTTGTTTTACCGACAGTCACCCTCAGTTGTCTTTACAATATCCATGCTCATCCCATGTTGCAATTTGTTTAGTTGGCACCTATAAAGTTGATACACAGGCTGACCAAAAATAGGGTTGTGGGTTTTTTGCACTCTCTTCTTTCTCGATGTTTTAAGTAAGGAAAGTAAAGGAAGGCTAGCATATCTGTTCTTTCATATTGGGTGTGTAGAAATTTATTTCCCATAACTTCTTCATAGCATGAAGTCTTAATATTCAAAGTTTAAAAGTTTCTATGCATTAGTGTGGGTGAACAAAAGAAAAGTGCAATATTTAAAAAGAAAGCAAGCTTTTTTCCCTATCGTGTCACTGCTAAAGTGTCCTTTTTATATAGCCATAAAGAAATTTTGAAACCAAATTTCTTTATTGTCTAAGGCCTAGCAGTTTTGTTTTAGTTTTTATGGCTTAAGACAACCTGATACTGAGATGCCAAAGCATCCCCAAAACAAAGCATTCTTGGACAACTGGTAATATTGGGGAAGGGAAGAAATAAGCTGCCAAAAATGTCACACTTTTGTGCTGTTTTCTGTTGCTTTTGACTAATTTTAAGAGCACAAAATGTTGATATTTATAGCTTTATTTTGTATTGCATTTAATGAACCAGTGAAGTGCCTAAAGAGATGCTTAAGCTTACCCAGTAGGATGCAAGTTGTCACTGCTTAAACTTTTGTCTGTTGGTTTGGACCTTTCATAGTACTTTGAGGAGGGTGACCTTTGTTTCTGTTGCATATGTGCAAAACTAACTGGATAGGTTTATTTTTAATATTCCATTGGATTGTAGAAGATAATACAAGATTTTTTTCCATCGATGATTTCAGAATAGTTTTTGGAAAATGGTAATATTACCAGTCATACTTTAACACTTTCCATTGACAAAATCATGGACCACTATGCTTTAAAGTTAGTTTTCTTGCCTTTTCCTGATACTTTGCTGTGACTTCGCATGTTGGATTTTTCGCTTAATCTGTCTGTTCCAGATTGGAAAGCTAAATGATTGTACACTTCTCTGCACTTTCAGACTGCAGATTCTGCATGTGAAAAACCTTTGAGGAAAAATCAGTAATTTTTTTTTTTTAATTTAATGTAATGTTGGCTACTTGGAAAAGTACCCTCTAGACAGCATCAGACTGTCTTCTAGAGAGAGCACTGGGTAAAACATCAGATTTATTTATCTTCAATAGCTAACTGCAAAGATTTCTCAGAAGTGTTGAGACACTGATACGTATGAACTTAGATTAACTTTCTAAGTTGCTGTAGTTCTTTTTCCTCCCTGTTGTAAATGTAGTGGCCATACCGATTGGCTTTTGTGCATAAAACAGTTCTGCTGAGAGAACTTTTCATGCAATACTTTTGCTTTTTTTTTGAGTGGTGGGAACCGTACAGTACTACTTTAAATTCCTTTGCTTTGAGAATTCAAGTAGTTCTCAAGAAGCACAGTTGAGCTCTGGAAAGGGGGTGAAACTAGATTTGGGTAACTAATAGGACCGCTTAGTTTCCCTTCAGAAATGCAAAGACTCTTAGAGTAGGTTGAGTTTTATGTTTGGAAACATGAGTGCCTTTACTTCTTTCCTTATGAAATATACTTGCCAGCTCAAATGCCTTCAGAGCAAAGTACATGAGCAGATTTGAAATATAGAAACCATAAATGGATTGCTTCATAAAATTTGTAGTAAATCAGTAATATTTTTTTTTAAAGGTGCCATATCAAGTCACATATGGCCTGCAAGACATTCCACCATAGGAAATGTCATTGTGCAAGTAGTTTGCTATTACTTTTTTTTTCCTTTAATATTAAATGCAAACTTGAAACTTTTGGAGATATTTTCCATGTGGCATTTTTTTTTCAAAGTATTGCATTTACAGTGTAACAATTTATAGCCTAGTTTTTATACTCAAATTTATGATTTTTACTAGATGTTTGTTCAGAATAGGTCTTTAAAGTCATACAGCTATACCGTATGCTTTATGCACGCTTTAGGCTCACACTGTGCCAAATGGTAATGTGCAAGTGTTCTTGGAATTTTTACATTCTTAAAGCACTCATGAATGTGAATCTTCACACTTTGATCATTCATTTTATCCTGAAGAGTACCGTAATCATTGGAAGCGTAGATACTCTCCCTCTGTTTTCCTTTATTGGAACTGATATTTACCAGCATCAATGTTAGTCCACAAAATGTGGCTGTGACCAACACACAAACAAAGTGTGCAGTCTTCTGTCTACTGACGAGAAAGCTTGTTAGGTACAAATTAACTAGCCAGCACAGGAAATGCTGTAAGTAGGGAACAGAGCTTTGAGCAGGGACAGCTTCTTATCACTGCAGAATCACTCTAAAATGTGTGTTCTGGTAGTGCACGTTCTCGCTGTGTGGAAATCGCTCCATTTTTTTGGTAATGAAGAGAAGTGAAAAAGATACCAGTTGGAGAAAGCATTTGCATTTCCCAGAATACTCCGCCTGCAGCTGATAATCACAGGAGTGTCATCACGTTGGAACAGAAACCATTTTAAACTAAGGTAGAATTTGTACGCTTAGCTACTAAAACTAGCGTTGAGGTACCCTATGAGAATTTGGGTAAGCTGCAGATGGGTTTGTATTTAAGTGTTCATAAGACTGAACTGAAACATACATACTTGGTCCCAAAAACTTGATTAAAATGAAAAGGGTGTACTTTCAGCTTTAAGAACTAGCAAATTGCCACATCAGCTCTTCCTATGCATTAAAGAAATCTTAAAGCACAGGAAAATCCATGATTATAAACAATTAGAAACCTGGTAGGCCTCTGTATAAATTTAGAACAGATTAGAACAGAACAAAAAGGAAAACATTTTGCTTCTCTCTTACTTTAGTGCAGAAGGTCAAAGCACCAGATTCTTCAGTAGTATTTTTGTTCGTAGCAATGCTGATAGATGCTTTTGTGGGATTTGGGAAAAGCAGTTAGTTGCCTGAATTTCAATGGGAATTTAAGCAGCTAGGCATTCAGCAAAACCCTACAAGGTGCCCACTTGCATTTTTGAGTCAGATTTTTAAAGATACTTAATCACCTAAATTCAATAGAATAAAAGCAGTTTCCATAGAGATTAAAGGAATAATATGTAGCAGATCCATGTGATTTGCAGCGGTTGTTAATGAAATGGGTTGTTTGGGGGACTTAATATAGACTCAGAGAAATCTTTTCAAAAGAGGTTAAACTGTAAGCCGCTGCTCTTGCAGAACAGGTTCTCGATGTTTCTCATGCATGTGTGTTTTCCATGCACATTGACATGCATTTCAGGCTCCTATTCCAGAGTTCGGGCTCCCTTTTAGAAGAGCTGGATTATTTAACCTCTGCTGGCAGAAAAGATTTATCGGGATTAGCAAGTGGATAGCTTGTGCCAGGACGAAAGTTTTGGCCAGATGGATATATTCCGAATCTTCTTGATTAAAACTGATTTTTTTTCAGATATTTTCCTTAGGCGTTCAGATCCTTGTCCTGTAAATAAGAGGTGATGTTGCACAAAAACGGGGTGGGGGATTCATAGTAAATGAACTTTCCCAGAGCTGCTCTGAATATAAAGCTGCTAGAATTGGCTTGCCATTAACTATCATTCCAAGAGCTGGACAAAAATGTCAGTTTTCCCCATCTGAACTTCAGACTTATTCTCCCTAATGTCCCTGGCACGTGTGATTGTCTAAAGAGATGCACCCACCAGCTTTTTCACATTGGGAAGTTATAAATGAAGCTTTTTATCTCCAATCGAGAACGAATTCGACATTTCATACCTGCTGCATGGTTCATGGGTGTGGGACATGAAAGGAGCAAAGCAGCACGAGGAAGCTTCAGGGGCATCTTGAACAGCGTTAATTTTTCTCTTAGAGCAAGGTTTCTTGCCACGCAGTCATGCGGCTGCTCTCTAAACACACATCAGGCCTCTCTTGCGGACATTTAACCCTTCTGCTGCTCGCTAGGGGCCAAAACTGTCGTTGTCCAGCCCGCCACCCCACATCACGCACTGCCTGTCGTCCCAGCTCACAACCCTAGCAGTCTTGCAGAGGCAGCCTCTTCACCGTAACCTCCTGAAACAGTGTTAAGTTCCTAGATTGCCATTTGTTACTGAGCTCAGAGAATCTTTCTCCTGTTCAGAAACACGTAATTCCAGTATTGGGTTGTTTCTGGGCAGGAAAATGCTAAATCTGGTGTAAAGTATGACACTTAGTACTTGCTTAAAACATTTAAGTAGCGATTGCTAGTAGCGTGTCATGTTCCATCGCTGGAATTACAGTAATAATCCAGTGGATCCACTAACAAAATGCTTTCTTTGGCAACACTCCCCTTGCTTGAGCCTTTTAGCTGTGCAGGCTTCTTACAGGGAATTTGTAGTGGGGAATTTCGAGACCCTCATGTGCAGAGTGGGTGGGAGAAGGGCAGGAGCCCACAGGGTCATTTTTTTGGGGCTGCTCCTCGGGTTCCCTGTAGTCAGACAGCCTTCCGAACAAATGGGTTTGGTTTTTCATGTATTCAAGGGATAAATCCAAAGGCAGACTTCGTGGTTGCTTGAAACGTAGACACATTTGGGTGTTCAGCAGAGCTCGTGGAAAGCAGGGATCTGAATTCTGCCCTTGTTCTCGGCCATAGTCAGAGCCAGTATTTAAGACGCCGATGAATATACTGGAAGTGGGCAGCAACTTGTACTGTAAGCAGCAGGAGAAGACAACGGGCTTTCTCGGGGGGACGCAACCAGCGTAGGGGGGAGTTGGCATTTCGGCCAGTTGGAGAAGCTGCACTGTTGTGTCCCAAAGGTCCTCGTGCACGTCTGTGTGTAGGGGAGGCGGTAGGGAACACCTGCACCCAAGATTTCCTCAAAGATGAAACCCCGAGCTGCTCTGGAAAGCTTCCCTTTTCTTACTGCGGGGACGGAGGAGGGGCAGGGGGCCTTCCCCTTGCAGCTGCGTAAAGCATGCTGCCGTTGAAGCACGTTGTCTCCTCCACCAGCTCTTTGAAGGGGATTTTCAGGCAGAAGGGGTGAATTCCCAGCTGTCCCAGCCGAGGGGCCGGGGGGACAGTGCCAGCAGACACACGCCACTGAAAGCGTGTTCCTCATTTGCCACTCCATGCTCATGTTGTGCCGCCAGATGCAAACCAGCCTTCCTTTTCGCTTCCCTCCCTGTCCACCTGCGAGGCGAGCGGCGGCCCCGCCAGCACCCGAGGCAAAGAAATGTTCCTGTAGGGAAACAAAAATAATTAGGCTACAGCCCTTGGACTCTGCAGCCACCAATATTTCACGACTATTGACCGGAACTGGATATAAACGGTAGCTTAAAAAAAAAAAATAGGAATTTTGTAAACTTGAAATCTCTCAGTTTTACCCTTTTGCTGGAAAGCTACGTAATGAATGTATACGCTTCATCTTTCTGACATAATTGAAAATCAGACTGCCAACTTCTTGTTTTGTATTAGCCTTTTTTTTTAAAAAAAAAAAAAAAGAAAAAAGTTTGTGAGCAATATATGTAGCATGCTGTGAACGTCTGTTTTGATCTTTATAGTTACTCTTTAATTCATCAGTATTAACACCAGTTCTTTTTTGTGTTTCCCTTGGTACTTTGTATGCAGTGTAATCAGAAGCTGTGATGGGCTTTGCGGTCCCGTGCTTTGTTACTGTAACTCCTTGATTTCTATGAAGCACCTGACTGTGGGCCACCGTGGGCAGGCAGTGCGGCCGTACACGACTGCCACTTTTCAATCTCTTGTACTATGTATAGTTTTAAGTAGAATAAGCTTTTTAACAGAATATTGATGCAGTTTATGATTCACACAGGCTGCAAGCGTCTGGTGAGTGAGAGTCTTTGTATTTATAGTTGTTGGGTTTTCTGTTTTTGGTTTTGTTTTTTTTTTTCCGTTTTTTTGGTTTTGTTTTTAATTCACAAAGTAGCAAACTTGATAAACATAGCCACTTTAAACCGCTCTTGCTAAACAGACCCTGCTGTAGATAAAATACCACTGTAGGTACGGGGAGGAGGGCTGGCAGCGCGGGCAGCCCTGACATGTCCGCCGTCCGCCTCCAGCGCTGCCCGGGCCCTGGTGCGAAGCGTTGCGACCTCCTCGCCTCCGTGCGTGTGTGCTGCCCTCTGACACGCACACACACGGGTGCACACGCAGAAACACCAGCTTCACCCGAGCCTTGCTGGCGAGGAGAGACAGGCAGACAGGCCACCCAGCACTCGGATGGCGGGCACAGTGCGTCTGCGGCCCGTGGCTTCCAGGCCTCCCTCACGTACCCAGATTAGCCTGATTTGACGTCCACAAAGCCTGGCTCGTTAGGGGTAGGAGTTCGTGGCTTCTCCAAAGACAGTCGTGGGTCTGAGCCTCCTGTCGGGACGTGCCCACCGCCCCAGGATTGCAGCTCTCGCCCTCTGGAGAGGGAATAAATCGGACCACGGCCCAGTGCGGCCTGGCCACCGCCACCTTTGTCCCCTTTGCTGCAAGGGCATTTCGGGACGGAGGAGGAAAGGCAGAGCTTTGATCCTGCTGCTCCCTCCCGCGTGTCCCCGCAGCTCTGCTCGCTGCCAGGCGAGGGTGGCACAGGGACACGTCACCCGCGCTGTCCCTTGGGCCACCGCCTGCCCTCAGCCGCGGGGACAGCTCGCAGGGTCCGTGCTTTCGCGGGAGGTTTGCCTGCAGCAAGGCAGCTGCTAGGAGTTAACTGTGGGTGTCCACAGCAGCTTTCACCATTTGTTTTTTTTTTCTGTTGATGGCTGATTGGTATTTTTTTTCTTTTTTTTTTCTTTTTTTTTTTTTTTTTTTGCAGAGAACAGACTGACCTAGTGGGATGGATCTCTTTATTTTGTGTGTGACTTTTTTTTTTTTCTAGTTTTTAAGTTACCCGACTTGAATTTATCTGAACAGATGCAGAAGGAACTTTTTTTTTTGTGAGTTAAGAGACAAAAACGCATTTTTAAACAAAGGAATCGTGTATTAACATTTTAACAGCAATTCATAAATCTGCACTTTTTATGAGGTTTTGAAAAATCTATTTATAGGTACGGAACAATGGGGTTTGTTTAAAACTGTATCGCATTTATACTTGCTGAAATTACTTTCATTGTTATCAGTAGGAATTTCATTGGTTAAATAAAACTGATAAAACATGGCTCTTGTTCAGTCCGTTATTTACCACGTGCAGCAGAGCACGCTGTGTTTTGGGAAGAGCTCCGGTCCTGGAAGTGTCCTTCTCATCCATGCACTTGTGCTGGTCTTTAGTCCAGGTATGTATTGCAAACACAGGTCCTGAAAAATCTACAGCGTTTGCTGAAGGTGATGTCTTTTCAATACATAGTTGTCAGTGATCAGGACTGGGGCGATGGACGTTGTGACCAGACGGACATCACGATCTGATGGATGTCATGGTGTGTCCCAGAAAGGTGCCAACCTGCTCTTCCTGCCGTAAGCCCAGGGATTGTGGTGCAGGGGAGCTTGTTAAATGGGGTAGATTTGGATCTTTCTGGACTTCTCAATCTTTGTTCCTTAACACTGATCGCTGGAGAAAATGTAATTTCAAACACAACACCCTGATTTTGCTTTTTCTGGAAGTAAAGGGTGCAGGAGTGGGTGCACCGGGAGCTGCCCCCTCCCTTTTCTAGGGAGCCCTGGGCAAGCCCAGAGCAGAAGTCCACAAAACCATGAAGGAAATGCAAAGGAGGAAAATCATGTGGGTGCTGAGGGTGATAGCAATGCAAAGCTTACATTGCAGCCGAATTACACCACTATTTCACCCTCCCTTTGTCCTAAAGATAAACCTGGTTAATACAAGCTGTGGAGCATTTTTGGTGTCTCTTTTGTGTATCACTGTTGGTGTACCTTCTGTTCCAGCCGTGGGAAACTCAGCTGGGCTGTCCTCACCTCACTGTGCCCAGGGATCTTCTTCATTTCCATTACTAACCCCTTCACTGGAACACCCCCTCCAAAATAAATAAATAAATAATAATAATAATGATATTTCCAGCTCTGTTAGAAGTAGTATGTGACAGGTGGAGGCCCAGTGCCAGGACAGGAGGCAATGGGCACAACCAGGCACCCAGGAGGCTCCCTCTGAGCACCAGGCAGCACTTCTGTGCTGGGCGTGTGGCAGAGCCCTGGCACAGGTTGTACAGAGTTTGTGGGGTCTCCTCCTTGGAGGTCTTCAAAACCTCCTGGACATGGCGCTGGGCGTTGATCCACAGAGTAAAGAAGCATCTCATGGTGTTCAGAGGGAACCTCTGCTCCATTTTGTGCCCATTGCTTCTTGTCCTGGCACTGGGCACCACTGACAAGGGCCTGGCTCCGTCCCCTGTGCACCCTCCCTCAGGTGTTTACAGACACGGATGAGATCCCCTGAGCCTCCTCTTCTCCAGGCTGAGCAGCCCCAGATTTCTCTCAGCCTCTCCTCACAGCAGAGGTGCTCCAGGCCCTTCATCATCTCGGTGGCCCTCTGCTGGACACTCACCAGTATGTCCAGGCCTCTCTTGTACTGGGAAGGCCAGAACTGGACACAGGACTCGAGATGAGGCCTCGCCGATGCTGCGCGGAGGGGAAGGATCACCTCTCCTGCCCTGCTGGCAATTTGCAGTCAGGTCACATCTGTAAGATTGGGTGGGCTCAAGCTCATCTTTTACTGGGGTCTCCTAGGTCTCTTCCCAGCACGGCCTTGGGTTCTTCGCTCTGAGGCGCTGGGAGGAACTGGTGACCAGCCCCGGACCCTTTGTAGGGCAGCTAATGGACTGAAGTGCAGCCACCAGCCCATGACTTCAATACTGCAACCCAAAGCAGCCCAACAGGTAGGCCGAGTGTGAGCACACACGTGTATTCGTGTATTTATTCCCCCCAATAACTTTTAATTTGATCGTGGCCCAGCAACCTGGTGAGATGCTTGGAGAGCAGAGCGGAGGCTCTACAGATGCAAGACAGGATTGGAGTTGTTATAAATGGCCTCATCCATCACCCTAACTAGCTCGTGTAAATACGCCTGTTTTTGTGGGGTTTTTCTGCTTTTCAATGTATAAAAGAAGAAAATCACAGGATATATATTTCCTGCATAGCTAAAAGCTACCCATGTGTGCTTTTTGTGCTCTGGCTTTTATCAGGCCTTCTGAGCGAAGCTTGAATATCCCTGACCTGCAGGAAGCTGCTTTTCCAAAAGGGAAAAGCCCTCCTTCCCTTCCTGGCTGGGGCTGGTGAGTAGAAAATAAAATTAAATAATAAAATAAAATTAATAAAATAAAATAAAATAAAATAAAACAAAACAAAACAAAACAAAATAAAATAAAATAAAATAAAAATAAAAATAATAAAATAAAATAAAATAAAAATAAAATAAAATAAAAATAAGTAACAGCTGAAACTGAAGTGTTTTAGTAGTCATGACCCCAGTTTCTGTTGCAGGGAGTGACCCCACAGAAGAGGGCCAGCCTCAGCCCAGGCCACCGCTGCCACGCTGTCCTCAGGGCCTGGTGCCTCTCATGACACACCAAAACCTCCAGCAGAAGAGCTGGGCTGGGGACATTACACCGTCTGAGTACAGACGTGTAATTTGCCTTGCTACATGACCTAACTAATCTCTTATGGCTCCTCTGCTACACGGGAGAGACAGCAGACTCCACCAGAGGGTGAGCTCTGCACTGAATCATCTTCTGGGGGAGCCTGATCCTCCTCCACCCCACGCGTCATGGGAAATACTGTTGGGTTGCAGCGTTCACCTTACAGGAGATTAAACTCCTGCTCGCACCTGCAATACAGAATCACAGAATTGTAGGGGTGGGAAAGGACCTCCACAGATGATCGGGTCCAACCCCCCTGCCAAAGCAGGTTCCCTAGAGCAGGCTGCCCAGGTAGGCGTCCAGACGGGTTTGGGATATCTCCAGAGAAGGAGACTCCACAACCTCCCTGGGCAGCCTGTCCCAGTGCTCCGTCACCCTCACTGTGAAGAAGTTCCTTCGCATGTTGGTGTGGAACTTCCTGGGATCCATTTTGTGGCCATTGCCCCTTGTCCTGTTCCCACAAACCACTGAAAAGAGGTTGGCCAAATCCTTCTGTCTCCCACACTGAAGAAATTTGTAAACACTGACGAGATGCCCTCTCAGTCTTCTCTTCTCGAGGCTGAACAGACCCAGGTCTCTCAGCCTTTCCTCATCGGGAAGATGCTCCAGGCCCCGTATCATCTCTGTGGCCCTCCGCTGGACTCTTTCCAGGAGATCGCTGTCTTTTTTGTACCGGGGACCCCAGAACTGGACACAGTACTCCAGGTGAGGCCTGACCAGGGCAGAGTAGAGGGGGAGGATCGATACAGCACAGTGATGTTGAAAAGATTTATTGAAAACATTTTTATTAGATTTAAATTAACCCCCATTTTTTAATGTATGTATACTGAAAAAAGAAAAACAAAGCAAGAAAAGTGTAATATTTGGAGAAAGGGGCTTTTCTATAAGAACAGAAGAAGCTGAGATGGAGAAATCCCTACCAGCTCTAATTAGTAGACCTGGGTGCAAATTACCACAGCCATGGAGGTGCAGAACCTCGCTGCTGTGCCCCAGAGCATCCCAGCAGGTGCCAGGGCACTTTGCTGGCATGTGCTTGGTGCTGAGCGTCTGCATCTGCTCACGGCTGAGACCGGCTGAGGGAGAAGACTTTGAATACTGAGGGAAATAAAGGACAGCCACCAGGTTCTCAGACACATCCCAACCCACAAAATCTCATTCTGACGGCTTGGGGGGAGGTGATCCGTGGCATTACAGGACGTGGGGATGCATAAAATTACTGGACCCCATTTCTGGCCACGCTCATGGTGAGGTTACATTTTTCCAACTATTTCTTAGCTCCTCACTCCACACAAGCCAGGCCAACTTGCAGGGCTGGAGGTGCACTTGCCCACCCCTCCTGTACCCTGTGGGGTCTGTGGCAAGGGGCATCTCCAAGGTCTCAGTGGTTGGGACGAGCCCCCTCAGCCACCAGCCCCAAACTGGGCTTCACGGGCCGCAGCTTTAGGCCTCTGGCTGAGGTTAAAGCCTAGGGAATGAGGCACTGAATGGAGGCACGCAGGTAAGAGATTTTATTGCCCATGCTTGGGCGGCATAAATCCAGGCAGCAATGGCTTCTGGAGCCTGTCACGTCACACCTCCGTGGCCGCTCCACTCATTTCAGCAGCCTGTTGGCATCAGCACCGAGCAGAGACCACTTCTCAGTCGTTACTGCTCACTTTTTAGCTACTGTCCACCGGGTCTGAAACATCCCACCCAGCTGCTCTCCTTCCCCTAGGAGCAAGGAGCTCCTGCTGCTCCCCCAGCCCACCCGCTGCCTCTGGTCCCCAACCATTTCTACCAGCAGCCTCCAGGAGGTTCAGAAAGGCCTACACTATCACAGCGGTAAACACACAGTGACATCTGCTCTAAATATCCATTCTCCACCATGTTAAATCAATTTAAAACATGAATTTGTCAATAAGATAAGTTATCAATGGCAGAACTTGAAGCTTCAGCTTTGCAGGTGACCTTGCTGCTGGCTCCGGGGAGATGCCGGGCTGGGCTCTGTTCACCGGAGCAGGGTGGAAAAGGTTATCTGCCTCTCAGGAAAATGGTCACTATTTCAGTACTTTTGGAAAGGAAACAGGTTTTTTCACACTTGAAAATGGAAGAAAATGAGACAGAAGGTAAGGTGGGCACCCCTCTGGGCTGGAGACAGCCATGTTCACACGCCAGGCTTGCCTTTAGGCAGGAGAGAGTGCTCAGCATCCACATCTAAACTTCAAATCCAGACTGTGCACTGCTCTTGGATGTTTCTGGTCCTTCTTCCAAGCTGGACCTGAAAAGCCTTTTCCACTAGAAAAGACAAATTACTGTGAATATATATATATATATATATCCCGTTTGATAAATCATCCCTTTCTGACAATCTATTTCCTTGGAGATTTTCCAGCCGGCTGTAATACTAACACGGCTGGGAAATCTGCAGGCCTTTCTGCTTGGCTGAAAACACCAGTTCTGCTGAAATCAGTGGCAGATGTTACCCAGTGTGAGACACGTTCGCGAATCGAAGCAGGTCCGAGGCCGTAAAGAGGAGAGAAATCACGCCGTGCCAATTGCGGGGTATCGCAATCGCGCACACCGCAGGCACGCCTTGCACTTTATGCTCCCAGGCAATCCTTTCTGGCCAAACAAGTTATGCTTGTAGGTATTTTCTGATACCTTTTTCATTTGCTGGCACTGCCTAAGCTGGAGAGAGAACTTGTGAACAAGCAGGGCTCGGTTCCCGCTCGGTTCCCTTCTGAGCTGCAGCAGCCCCTGTCTGCAGAGAGGAAGCGCTGGAGATCTGTGCAGAGAGGAGCAGCTCCAAAATGTCCAATGGCACCACGGTGGGACTGGGAGGACCTGAGCCCAGTGCTGGGGGCTGTGACTCGTGCTGCCAGGGCTGCTGTGCTTATAGGGCATGGCTCGTTTCTCTGGGCCCAACCCCAGAGCGAAGATAACTGCGATCAGGGTCACATCGGGGTGCGCAGAAGCTCCTGTGCTGAAGGGCTGGGTGATCTGGTTGAGGCGAGATCATTTCACATCGCCTTCCCTGCCCTGTGAGTGACTCGTAATCATCCCCGTAAAGATAAGGACGGTCAGCCCTTTGCCTCCTGGTCCACCTGTGGCTGAGGGCTCCTCTTCTGTGCACTGAGGCATCTGCGCTAAGCAGGTGCCCACACCTTGCTTACTCACCCCCGGCTGTCTGTGGTCGGTGGAGGAGAGCAGCTACTCCTAGGGGGTAACTGGTCTTCTAAAGATCTGCTCATACTGGCCAAGTGAGCAGCATCCCACAAAAGTGAGTTTTTCTCCCTACCAGCTGCAAAACAGCCAAGGTGACCTGCCCAGGTGCAGCCACTGAGGGCCAGTCTCCTCCTTTTCTTCTGCTGCCGCAAGCCCCAGCCAACGTGGGCAGAGGGAGCTGATGGCCACATAGAGCAGGGGAGCCCACAGCCCCCATTCCTGCACCTGGAAACCTCCTTTCCTGCTCCCGTCCTGTCCCACCTCACGCCAGCGTGTCTGAGCACACACCTCTTTTGGCACTTACGTAGCTGAACGTGTCGCCTGCAACCCCCAGCTCTTACCTACATACTCCGTAGCCTAATGAATGCGTTTTTGAAAATGCGAAGGTGTTTTAAAAGTAGAAAAGGGCCATTAATATCAGATGTCAGGCCCTAACAAAGAGCAACTATGCTGCTCTTACTTTCCTGATTAGCCTGAGCTCGCTGGGCTGCATTATCTTGTTTGCAACTGGGACAGAAATGTGATACCAGTCCTTCTTTGGAAAAGTAACTTTTATTTTGTTAAAGCCGTACATTTCCTAGGACAGAGTAAAGCTCACAAGCCATAAATCATGCCCAGATAAGAATAATCTGAAGCAATAGTCTGTAGCAGGATGTTGCTTGTTCTGTAACAATTACTGGGTATTTCAGGCAGATTTCCCACTGCCTGCTCAGACATGCAGCAGAGAAGAAAAACGACCTGTGCTGGTTAGGGTTCGTCACGGTTGAAATCTGAGCGTGTTCAGACCGTTTCAATACAGCCCCGCGTCTGCCCAAACCCTCCAGTGCTGCAGCCTCCTGGGTGGAAAGGGCCCTGCAACCAGGCTGCAGCGCGGAGACGTGCCCGTGGGCTGGCCTGAACCTCGCTGGGCTGGGTGGCAACGGTGGTGGAGATGTGGCCACACCGACGTCCCGGTGTGCTGGGCATCGCCCTCGCGCCAGGCACGGCTCGGGCAGGCCACAGGCCATGCATAAGGCATGAGAGGGGCACGTGGGGGGGCAGCTTGGGTTGCGTTTGCGTGTTAGATGCTGAGTTGGGTCTGGGTGCAGGGGGGGTTGCTGCCTCTCTGCTGGGAGCCGCGACCGTGCCCCTGGAATCCAAATCCCTCTAGTGACAGCTTCAGGACAAAGGAGGGATTTGTCATATATTGCTGACTTTACCTGATTAGACCCCGATGAGCACAAAAAGTTGCCTTCCCTCATGAAGGAAGCCAGCGCTGCTTGCCGGGAGGCCACCTTTCCTCCTTAAAGCAATCCTTTCGTGGGGTGCTTGGAGGGGGCTGTCCCCAGCCACCTTAGGGGGGGAGAAATCCTTCCCTCAGAGGGTGGTGAGGCCCTGGCACAGGCTGCCCAGAGAAGCTGTGGATGCCCCATCCCTGGAGGTGCTCAAGGCCAGGCTGGATGGGGCTTTGGGCAACAAGCAGCAAAACTCCCCCCATGCTCCCTGCTCATCGCCTGCCCCATGTTCCCCAGGTGCCTTTCGGTAAGGACATCACTGCTGCCACCGAGCCAGGCTGCTGGGAAAGGCAGAGCCACTTTTCTTCTGTCCTGCAGAAAAGCACGGGAGGACCACTTTCTCCACCTGAGCTGGACTTTCACAGCACGCCTAAGGAGGATAGCCACAACATTTCCAATTCCCCGCCTGGGCACCATCCTGCAGCACGGAGGCGTTGTTGTGTGTTGGATGAACTGATAGCCCTGAACAGAGGCAGGGCAGGCCGGTCACTGACAGATGGGGTTGACTCAAAGCCAAAATCATGACCCACGAGGTTCTACCAGGCTTTGGAGCCCACCAGCCAGGGCGAGGAATTGGGGCTGAGATCTTCAGTGGTCACCGGGGAGCGAGGAACAGCTCAGGGGAATTGAGCTTGGTATGGCAAAGGGGAAATGTTTTCCCCCTGTAGGAAAGAACTAGAAGCTGGTGTTTCCTCACAGCAAGATCCGCATGGTTTCAGCTGCCTTGAAGGGCCAAGGCCCAGGAGCTACGAAGCACGCCCGGCCAAATTCCTCCTCGGGCTCCACCGACAGGACCCAGAGAAGCAAGCAGTGCGACCAGCAGCAGGACCCAGCCCCCTTCCCTCCCCGCTGCCCAACCCCTAACCCCCGCACCCTGCTCTCCTTTTCCCTTCTGCAGGCTTCAGAAACTGAATTCCCCCCCAGACGAGAACCTCCACCCCACGGGATGTGCTTCTGCAGGGGCGCATAGGTCTCAGTGCTATCTCAGTGGGAAAGCAACAGCCTCGTGCCACGCTTAGAGAGCATCCCCCAGAGGAAGCAGCTTGGAATCTGCAAACCACAGAAACTTTGTGACCCGCACCGACAGGATCCGAATGCTTTAAAATAGACAGAGTTTGAGTTGCAGCGGTGGTGTCCCCTGACAAAGTTACCTCGGCCCTCCCTGTTACTCCCCGGTTGGTTCATTATTATTAACGTCACTACAATAAATACCAGAATGAAATTGACAGCGTTTGGCCACGTATCTTAAAGCTCCTCTTTCACTTTACGTCTTTGCGGCCTTGATTTCTACCCCCGTCAGTCACCTGAGGAGCCTTTAGGGACAAACCGTTTGGCTATGTGGCTAGCCACGTAATAAAAGCCGTGCAGAAGACTGGCTGTGGCATCAACGGCCAGCGAGAAGGTGCCACCGATCCCGGCGGCCAGGTCTTTGAGGACAGAGGGGATGGCACAGATGGAGTAGTACGGGAAAGCAGCGAGGTGGAGGACAAACCCCACGGGGATGCGCAGAATCCTGTAGGTGAGGAACGCCACGTCTTGAACGATTTCCAGAAAGCCCAGGAAGATGTTGGTGACAACCCTTCCCAAGTCGTAGGGGATGCTGATGAGCACCATGCTGATGGCTTTGAGGAAGGACACCACCCGGTTCCACAGGCTGTAGACTCCGTCCAGAACAGTGCTGCCAACCCGCTTGATAACAAGCCACAGGAAATAAAACGTATATTTCACCAGCTCCACAAACAGGTAGATGAGGAGTTCCAGAAGTTTGATGAAAGGGGTGGCAATGATGCCAGCCACTTTTCTCACCAAGCCACTCTCCTTTTCACTCGTTCCTACTTGTCCCCCGGACCGGATCTGGCCGACAGCTTGCAGTATTGCTTCCACTTTCTCCTTGTTTTTGGTGTCTTCTCCACAGTTGCCCTTGAAGAGGTCAACCCCTGCTAGGAGCTGCTTCTCCAGCTCGCCCACCGTGAGGTCTGCCAAACTGTTTTCATCGCTGATTTTTTTCACCAGCCCTAGAGACCACCCCTCCGCAGCGTCACAGCACGCTGCCAGCCACAGCGCCTCGGGCACCGACACCTTGCCTTTGACCCGGACACTGGAAGGAATCGCGCCCGCAAGGAGATACAGATGGTCCTTCTTGGAACAGTGAGGGGCCAGGGCTTGCTCCACCACCCTCCCGATGTCTCTGTGCCAGGTTTTGCTCAGAGAGGGACTCAGGGGGACGGCGTTCGTGAGCGTGTAGGTGGCCATCTGGAAGTCTTCCTCGTTGAGCAGGCTGGGGTTCAGCAGCCCTCGCTCGTAGCCAGAGCCCACGTAGTCCGAGGTCAGGGCTTGGTTGGCACCAAGGTTGGCCACCGTGCCAACGAGATCAGCTTCAAGCACCATCTCGTGCTGGTCGTTGTCTGGGTCGTCTATCTGAAATGGCAGAGAGAAGAGTTAGTGCGTGCAATTTGCCTTCCTAAAACACGGTGTAAAATGAGCCCTGAAGTGTCTTCTCCATGAGGGCTGCTACTGCACGCTACGGATCACACCCTGAGATCCTTCCTCGTTGTCCTTGCAGCTGCTCGGGGGAGCATACACCGCACTTCGTTGTCCTGCCAAACGCATTTAGGCAGCCAGGGCTGGTCGCAGCTCTCCACTCTGGCCTGCAGCACAGGGCAGCCTCCGGCATCTCACCAGCCACCCTCCACTAAGCCTCCAACTTGTGTTGTTTTTTTTTTCTAGAAGAGATGTTTGGTATGGCTAAGGGAAAACCTGGAAGTGATTTTTAACAGATGGCTTGATTTAGAGCCATGTTCTCAGCTCCTCAGGTGGTCACACCTCCAAGCACTGCAGCACTTTTAATTCCAACAAGCCACCCAGAGTCCCTGAACTATCAAATCTAAGTAATGAAGGAAAAAATCCACGACACGTAGGATGCCTAGAGAAGGCATTTACCCCTCTGCACTCATAGAATAGGTCGGACACGGTGGCGGGTGACCTGAATTTCACTGCCTTGACCGCAGACGTGCCAGCGAGCTCCGGGCTTGTCATTAGCAGTCTGAACCTCGTCTTTAATGACCTCCCAGCATCATGTGGGCGAGGACGCTGTCGCCGCAGGTCCTCAGTGGAATCCGTGCTATGTGCCCGTGTCTGTCCTTCCCACCCGCCAGACCCCGAGGCGGTAACAGCCCCTCCTGGCGCCTTGCACGCAGCCGGGCCAGGAGGTAATAAGCGGTGGGAGCAGGAGATTTTGGGCACCGCGGTGCGCTCAGGGCTTTCCCAGGCGGCCGCAGCTCTGCCTGCTCCTTAGTCACCCCTCTCGACACCGCAGCCTCTCCAGATTGCCATTTTCTTCCCCAGATTAGAGGGTGAGCGTGCTGGTAGCAACTCAGGGGTGGCAGGCGGGCTCCGGCAGTCACCGCCTCGTGTTGTCTCTGTTTCTGCTCCCAACATTGTGCTGGCCCGATTAAATTGTTCTCTTGGCTCCTGGCCCCTAGACCGTTCACTGCACTGAATAATACGTATTTCTGAGACATATAGGGCAAAAAGTTCGTATTCTACCTTGAATCACCCCCATCACCCTTCCTGGTCCCTTGGCTCTCCCGCAGCTGGACAGATGTCCACTACTTAGGTGCTTTAAACTTACACGGCGCTGGCACCCCCTCGGTGCCACAGCTCCTGCACCACCTCCCCTGCACTCTGCGCTCAGTGTAGGCGGCCAGCCATCAGCCCCGCTGTACAAACCGTGGTTTGGTCGCTTCTCGCATCAGGCAAGCCCCTGCAGGCTGGCCTCAGGGCTGCCTCTGCAGCAGGGCCGGTCAGGGTGCCAGCACAAGGCATGTCACAGGGCTGCATTACCCCCGGCTGCCGGCTAGGAGGGTTCTTGCTTCGTTTTGAAACAGCCGGGGCTTACTGCTTCGGGACTGGCAGGCTTCCTACGTGCGGATGCACAAGTCTTAGCTTTCTCTGAAGGCTGCACTTAAAAAGCCTTCTGCCTTACTCCGCACCCCTTGCTCAGACAGCACAAGCTCGCCCTAGAGCTTCTGGGCTGCAGCTGGGCAGCGTTTTGCTGCCTTGCACACCACAGGATCACAGTCCCTCCCTGCCACCCTCCCTGTTTTCCCTGTTTCGATAAGATCACGGTGTTGTGCCCCCTTCTGAGCCTAACACCCTTCCAGGGTGGGAGCTCTTGTCCCTTCTTGCTCCCATTGCAGTGCTGCAGCCCCTTTCCTGCTCAGGACCCTACAGCCTTCTTGACAGCCTAAAGGGCATTCAGTCTGTCAAGAAGGGGGCAGACCGAGGTGCTGTCCCCCCAACACGGAGAGCTGAGACCACTCAGCTCTGCCTCCTTGCAGGGAATCCCAGCCTGCAAGCAGCAGATGGCGTAGACCTGCATTTCTCTGGTGAGGAGCTGATGCATGCATTCCTGGAGGTGCCTATCAAGCAAATATGTGCCCGGTTACCTGTTCGGCTGCAGGGATTTGCACATACCACTGGGATTGTTTGGGTGCAGTTAGGAAAGAACACAAAAAATGTGGCTGTGTGCATGCGTAAGGCTCTGACATCACCGCGCGCTGGTGCTTATAATAACTCACGGTGTGGTTTGTAATCACTCACGCATTGCTGAGTGCTTCGTGCCTCCTGTAACTCAGCCCCAAAGGCATGCCGGCTCCTGTGCTGTATCTAACCTGCACGCAAGCTGCCTCTCCTCACTGCTCCAAAAAGCCTTTGGGTTGTGTCGCAGCAAGAGCCTAGCTGCGTCCATGGAGCCGGCCGCAATCCACCTGCTGAAATACCCTGCGAGAGCTCGGGGCAAGATCCAAGCAGACAAGTAAACACCTCATTCCCGGGGGGACTTAAAAATAAATTATGCATCCAAGCACCTGTGCAGAATCGAGTCCAAGCACCTACCAATATTAAATGTGCCTCGTAAAGTGGGGGTTGCCATTTTGCAGAAGGGGGTGAACCGCATGCTGAGGGCTCTGTTGTAGGACGCTCATGGGTGGCTCCAGGAGCACCTGCTTCTCTCGATGGCCTACCAAGGCTGCGAGGAAAGGCAGCTCGGATGTAACTACGGCTGGGTGATGCAAATCCCACCTTGGTCCTCTGGCTGATGGAAATCGTCCATCAGATGGAAACACAAGGCGACTCACCCAGCCTGTCCTATTTTGGGAGAGGAAAAGCAACTCCTGTGTTCTCCCTCTCTCTCAAGCCAAGACCCTGACCAAACCACAGGCTTTCAGATGACCAAAACATGACAAGGTGAAAGCCATCGTAGTGGCTTGCTCTTAACCCTAACAAGTCAGCAATAGAGCAGGTTTGGGGACCAAAGCCTGGGGGCTTCCCATCAGTGTCCTGCTCATCAGGACACTCCTGGCCTCTCATTTTTCAGCAGTCCTGGTTCCTGGATTAATTCACTGTTTCCAGCTGCCAATCGGCACTGGGTGTAGCTGACATTCCTCTTATTTCTCATCCGATGACTACCTCGGTGCTACATTTGGCATTTGTTTCTGGTACACGCATTCCTGAGGAGGTAGGCATACAGGGAGCGAGACAGTGCCCTCACAACATAGATCACGATCTGTTATAAAAACAACAAAAAAATGCACATGACAACCCTGAGTCACTCACCAGCGTGCAGAGGGCATTTTTATAGTGATTTCCTCCTGCTTGCTGTCTCTCTGCGTGTGGGTGTGCATGCACACAGAAATAAGTGCATGCCACTGCACAGTTCAGCCTCTTTGTACCTGGCTATCCCTGTCTCAGCGAGGAAGTTATGCAGAAAACAGCACAATCTTTCAGGGCCTTGCTGCAGAGCCCGTGTTGTGAAGAGCTCCCTTTAGGGACCAGCTGACCTTTCTTCTTTACCTGACTCAGCCTTGATAGGAATACACATGGATAGGTACAAAATCCGTTCTCCACTTTCCCCTCCTGCATCAGTGTTGACCTGAGCCTTGCTGCACACCTAAGGCACGGTCCCTCTGAGCCAGAAAGACCACAAGAGCCCTGTCCCACCAGCTGACAGCCTTGCCCCAGCCTTCCTTCCTCCCCCTCCAGCCTTTACCTGGGGGAGCCTGCAGCCCCATAAGGCGTTCAGCATTGAGTTAGCAAGGGACGAGTTCTCCACTACACGCTGTTGATCAAAACCACCATGAAACTGGCTCCAGTGGGGGATTTGGGTAGGCAGGAGGGAGATGATCTTTGCTCTGCCCTCCCTCTTCCCCCAGTAAAGCCACCTGATGTGGCACAGGGGCTTTCAGACACAGGGCTCAGTGATGTCCCCATCCACAGTGAAGCCTCCTCCAAGCTGCCCATACTGGGATCTTTCCTTAGCTGTCCCCTTCACTACGGTCCAGGACCTCATCTTGTTTCACTCGGTGAGGCTTCTTTCACCTGAAGCTCACTGGTCCCCAGTACAGACCTACATCTTAATCAGGAATCAGACAAGGGAAAATGTGGAGCATCCGTTCAAGTGTGTGCCATGGTGTCAGTTAAAGGATGCTTTTGAGTCAAAAAAAAAGAACAAAACAAGCAAACAAATTACTCAGAAAACAACAGAAAGGAGGAAGGAGGGAGGTGAGAGAGTCCAGGAGATTTTTTTCTGTTTAGCACAGGTGAGAGCAGCTTGCTCTGTGGAAGAAAAGTTCTCAAAGCCCTCAGCTATCTCACACTGTCACTGATCAGCACAGCCGAGTGTCAGCTAGGAGCAACCTATTCCCACAGCATCGCACAGGGCTTCACTGGTGGGAAGCCACAGAAACTCAAGGTAGAATTATCTTCTGCTACTTTAAAGCCATTCCCCCTTGTCCTATCACCGCACCCCCTGACAAAGAGTCCCTCCCCAGCTTTCCTGTAGCCCCCTTTAGGTACTGGCAGGCCGCTGTAAGGTCTCCCCGGAGCCTTCTCTTCTCCGGGCTGAACAACCCCAACTCCCTCAGCCTGCCTTCAGGGGATGTAGAGCCAAGCCAACTGTTTCTGGGGCTGAGGCAAGTTTCTGAGGCAGGACACACAAGGTTTGGGGCTGAGGAGCATTAGCAGGGACAACCACGAGGTGGTCGAGGCGTGAGGGCCAGGTGAACGGGACGAAGGGAGGTGCTGGAGAAGCGGGCAGGGAAGGTGCGGTGACAGGACTGCCAGGCGCTGGAAGGCTGCCCGAGCAGGTCGGTGAGTCAGGCCGTGAGGAGCAGGAGGAGGCATGGTGGCCAGAGGTGACGACGGGCCTCAAGGACGCCATCTTGGCCACCTTGCCTCGCCGTCCCCACTCTGACAGCAGTTGCTTGCTCGGCTAGGTGCAGTTTGTGCTCTAAAAACTCCTCACCCTTCCTCATCTCCATAAGAGCAGTCTGCTAAAATCTATCTTCTGTCTCCAAAGGGCAAGAGGACACCTCTCACAGGCATACGCATGGTGGAAGGAGGGCACACCAGCCTAGCCCTGAGGTGAGTCAGAGGTGAGGACAGGGCCACCAGCTCTCAGTCTCCCCTTCCCCTGACCTTCTGGTCCTGGTGTCTCGTCACCCAAATGGGGGCCACCAGCATGACAGCCACTCTCCTGGGACAAGGGGGGCTCTCCCATCCTGCCTGCATACAGCAACCACGCCCCAGCACCCAGCTCAGCACCCTGCCCTCACCCTGCGCCTGCCTCGGCTCTGAGCTCAGCTAGGGTGCTACAAAACAATCACTGCTAGAAATTTTGAAATGTAGGGAAAAAATAGTTAAGGAAGAGTTCAGGTGAGGCATACTTGTTCCCATAAGGCACCAGCAATTTTTTAAGGATTTGTTTTAAATATAACAGACTCATGGAGCTGCTTGAACACGGTGAATGCCAGGGGAGACAAACCCCACCGAGGCTGCAGCAACGCTCGGGTTGCACCACACACCTGGCTGCGGGACACGGCACCTCCCTTCCCTGCCTAAATCTGCAGCCGAGGCACACTGTAACACTGCGAGTCAAGGTGGCGAGCCACAAGCACACACTTTGTCCGCGCCGTGAGGCTAAACAGCTCTTATCAGCACCGGGGTCGGGCTGGCAGCAGAGCAAACTTCAGCTTGGCGCTGAGATGTTTAACCCCGTCACCCACCGGCAGTGCTGCCCTGCCAGCGAGGCAGGGCAGAGGGACATCTAGTGCAGGGGTGGCTTTCCTTGCCCCCGCGCTGCGTTTCACACCCAAAAACCTCCCAGCTCTCCTGACAAGCTCCGTGGGACCAGGAACTGTTTGTTTGTTCAGTTCCAAGCGCTAAAATATCTAAGTTCTGCTCATGGGAAATTAATATCAAAAGGGGGGGTCACAAACATCCACAGAGCTCCAGGATCTTTTGTTAAAATCCTCCCCCCAGCTAACAGCTTCACACCAGGAAATGTGCCCAGAAAACATTTGATTTACAGCGAAGGAAACACTGACTTACCTGTGGCTCGACCAGCCAGCTCTCCTCCTCATTTTGGGCTGCTTTTGTGTATTTAAAAGCTGAATAAAGAGGGATTTTGTCCTTGGTACTGTAGAGGGTTGCAAAGCGCGGCTCCCTGTTGTACTGCTGACAGATTTTCACGTGGAAGGGCTCAGTGAATCCTTCTGGTGGGACTTGTCCGGGGAAAAACACGTTGCACTCAGCAAAACCAGCCTCGTCCTCTCCAACGACTCTGCCCTGGGAGAAGCCGGGGAAAACCGAGATGCAAAGCCAAAATAAAATTGACGTCTTCATGGTCCACTCCCGGGAGCTGTCTGTTTGCGCTGGATACGGCGAAGGACCCATGCTCTGCGTCCATGCAGCGGCAGAGCCAGAAAGGGTCTGGAATTGGGGTGTAGCGTGCGAGGGAAATGAAATCTGAAACCCGCGGGTCCCTGCGGGGAGCGAGCGCTTCTGCAGGCAGCAGCCACACGCCAGCGATGCCTCACCGACACCCGCCGCGGGCACCGCGGTCCCGAGGAGGTGATGCCGGCCAACCCAAAATCATCGGGGCTAATAAGGAGGAGGAGGAGGAAAGCCCTCGGTGGTGCTGGTCGGAAGCTGAGCAGCACCAGCGGGGTGTGGTGTCTGCATTGCAGCACAGTCCCCGGGAGGAATTTTGGCTGACGCAGCCAGAAATCTTCCTGGGGCTGCCAGGGGGGATGCTGCAAAGTCGGATCCACCGCCCAGAAGAAGGTGTGGGCTGCTCTGCCCAGCCACGAGCCTGGCCGAGGGAGTGGGAGGAAGGGAGAGGAGAGGAAAGAGAGAGGCAGCAGGTTACTAATGCTGCTGGGAACGCACTTTGCCCCTTTTAGGGGTGTCTATCATCGCTATTGCTGCCAGCACTGTGCTACGCAGGAGCCCGGGAATGGCACTCTCCTGGAGCTGGATGGGGCATCCGAAATCCTGCTGCAGAGCAGCATCAGCACACCTTGGCAGAACCTCCCCTGCGGGAGGCAGAAAGGCAGAGACCCTTGGATCACACGCCCCAGTCACAGCCGTCTCTGGATGCCTGACCAAACATAGAACTGACAAAAAAAAATCTGTCTAAAGGGAATGAAAACACTGCTCAAGTTTATGATCAGCAGAGCTATCACCTGCCCTATACCAGACTTCTTCTGGGCAAAAGGCTGTATTACTTCGGTGACTGGGAAAATTAATGCTCTCACAATAGTGGGGATGGAAAGGAGGCTGCACAGCATTTCCTCAGGGTCAAGAAAATGTGCAGTTTCCCACCCTAGAAGTTAAATATGATCAGATGTATTGCCGACAGCACCTTAAAAAATACGAGGTGCTGAAAGCTCACAGGTTGTTTTCAGACAAAGCTGTCTCATATCATCGCAGCGATTTCCAAGCAACAGTCCCCAGGTTCAATCAGCTCTCAGCTGCAAATGAGGCTATATTGCAAATATAGCCCATATTGTACGTGACGCAACGGGACGGAGGGTTGCTAAAGCTCCTGCCCAAGGTCAGAGAAGGAGCCTGTAAAAGTGCTAAAAATAATCCGGGCTCTAAGACTCTCATTCCTGCACTGGGGGATGACTTGAGTAGCATGGCGAGGAAGTACGTCAGTGCCATTTTTTGTGATGTTATCAGCTGGGGGAGACAGAGGCGGGCTGGACAGGCTGGGGAATGGCAGGAAATGCAGTAAGTGGCTTGTTTGGTTTGCAGGCAGATGCCTGGTTACCCAGCCCTGGCAGAAAGAGTTAGTCATGTGCAGGAAAGATGATGGGAATGAAAACACAGACGCAGCCCAGCCAGAACACAGCAGCTCCAAAGGGCAGGCTGAACATTTCGTTTTCCCAAATGTAAAAAAAAAAAAAACTCCTGGGAAACTGAAAACTGAAGCTAAACCTGAACTATTTGATGTTTATCTGACCTCAGGCTTGCAATTATCAGCAGAATAAAATATTTTCACACATGCGGTAAGTCCAGTGAAAGTGAGGCAATGCTTTTAAATATCCCACTCCAGGACTGCTCTGCATTATTCCCAAGCTAGGCACGGTCCCAAGGCAGTGGAAAGCAGCTTGAGGTGTCTCGAGATAGGCATGACAGCAAGCAGCACGCCGAGCAGATGGATGACTCCCACCAGCAAACAGGGACATCCTGCCTCTCTCCTGGACCTGCACATCTGCCCCCTGCCTCCAAGGGCACCCCAGCCTCACCGGGATGCACAGCCCCAAACTGCCTTCCTAGCCTCAAGGGTCCCTTATCTGCTTATCTGGATCTTTCTTTCCTTTCAGGCTGTGAGGCTGGGCTACACCTGCCTTTATTTTCTATCTACCAGCAAATAGGTAGCCCTTGGCTCAGCTTGAAGAGGGCTTGGGATCTCCTTTCCCATGAAGACCATCAGTGTGAAACCCAACACAGACCAAGGGGTGACACTGCGATAAGCCCAAGAGGGCTGGCGGTGAAGGCAAACGCTTGTGTTTGATGTGATGGAGAAGAGGGAGCCCGCAGAAGATGCGTGGAAGATGCAAAGAGGCAGGTGATGTGGTTAAAGGGAAGAAAAGCGATATCTCAGCAGCAGGAGAAGGTGTGTGGGAGGAGAGGAAAGGCTGCACATGAGATTCCCTGCACGCTGAATTGGCAAGGAGTACCAGAAAGTGCAAGGGGGAGAAGAGATTTAAGACAGAGAGACAAAAGGGCAAGAAAAAAAAGGTGAGGCTCTACAAATGTTTGGGAGGGGGGAGAAGGAGGAGATTGGGGCAAAATAATTGCCCCAGTTGCATTCCATAAAACTGGAGAATAGGACAGGTCAAGTGAAGAAATAAGAGACTGCTGAGGAAAGCAGTCTCCTTCTGTGAGAAGAAAATGAGAAGAACATGAGAAGAAGGGGGAAAGGAAAGTGAAAAGCAGCTTTCACCCATCTTTATTACCCTAATGAGGATGACCTCCTCCCCAAGGGTCTCAAGCACTAAGCTCAATATCTCTGTGTGCAAAACGAACCTAAAAACCATGCCAGGATCCAAACCCTGTAGCAACAAGAAGCCACCAGGGTTGTCTGCCTGCTTTCCCACACCGTGCCTCCAGCCCGGTCTCTCTGTTCACATGGTTGACACCGGACTTGCTGCAAATAGCTCCTTTCTCCTCACATGCTCGACCCTTCTAGGCTGGTCTTTCAAAACATACTCGACTCTAAATATTTCTCCAGGCTAGATCTCCTGCCTCCTGCCATGACCTCCGGGTGCTGTATGTGGCTGTCCTGTTCTTCTGGGAAGAAAATAAAGAAGAAAGTGACTCCGAGGGCAAACGGTCCTGCTGGAAGCAACACCATTTGATTCAGTGGAGACACCGCTGCCGAAGATTTGGCTCGGAGCAAGGCAGTCCCAGCAGACACGCCACGGCATCTCAGAGAGCACTTCTGTCTCTTCCTTGTCTCATGGGGATGGAGTCTCTTTTTAAAATTAGTTTCAAAACTCAGTCTGGGAAAGAAGCCCAGTGCTGAGCTAGGGAGAAAAGCAGGAGTGAAAACGTTTTCTGGCTAAAACTAAGAGATTCATTGATGGGAGGGAGAGGACGCAGAAGGAAAATAAACTCTTTAGGGACTTGTGTTTAGGGACTGTGTTAGCAGCACATTGTTGCAATTTTAAGTCCCACTTTAAACCAGGTCTTTTTGACAGTTTCTGCTGCTTACTCTCCAGATTACAAAGAAGATGGAGAGCAACTTGGGTAGATAGTGATAGGACAAGGGGGAATGGTTTTAAACTAAAAGAAGGGAGGTTTAGATCAGATATAAGGAGGAAATCCTTCCCTCAGAGGGTGGTGAGGCCCTGGCCCAGGCTGCCCAGAGAAGCTGTGGATGCCCCATCCCTGGAGGTGCTCAAGGCCAGGCTGGATGGGGCTTTGGGCAACCTGGGCTGGTGGGAGGTGTCCCTGCCCATGGCAGGGGGGTGGAATTAGATGATCTTTAAGGTCCCTCCCAACCCAAACCATTCTCTGATTCTGTGATTCTACTTCTTAGATGTCCACCCAGACACCTTCCCGCCTTCCCCATGGTGCCCTTCATGCGCCACTGAGAGCTGCTTCATTGCTCTCCTTCTGCCGTGATGCTTACAGAACAGGGTGGGCCAGCAAGAGGCCACCAAACCCCCTGAACCACCAGGGATGCTGACCTGGTTCCTAAACTATAGCGTCCCTCTTAGGACAGGGACCAGTTCTGGGTCTGTACAAAAGCTTGCACAGCGGGAGTCTGGTCCTGACAGGACCAAACCAGGAATTTTTAATGCATTGCATAAGTACTGGATGTAACTAATGAAATCCAGAAGGTACATCCTTTAGCACCTTATCACAGCCTTCAGACTCCAAATCTCTCTTCAACTGAAGGGACCAGAAAACAAGAGTTATGAGGAGTGGCTGAGGGAACTGGGGTTGTTTCGTCTGGAGAAGAGGAGGCTCAGGGGAGACCTGATTGCTCTCTACCGCTACCTGAAAGGAGCTTGCAGTGAGAGGGGTGCTGGTCTCTTTTCTCAGGTGACAAGTGATAGGATGCGAGGAAACAGTCTCAAGTTGTGCCAGGGGAGGTTTAGACTGGACTTTAGGCAGGATTTTTTCATGGAAAAGGTGGTCAAGCATTGGAACGGGCTGCCCAGGGAAGTGGTGGAGTCCCCGTCCCCAGAGGTATGTAAGAGAAGTGTGGACATGGCAGTAAGGGATGTGGTTTAGTGGTGGGACTCGGTAGGTCAGGGTGATGGTTGGATGTAATGATCCTGAAGGTCTTTTACAACCTAAGTGATTCTACGAGTCTGTGATAATCCCCAGACTGTTAGAAACACGCACAAAAATGATCCTGTGTTTGACAGCCACAGTTAGATAGCACGAGTCAATCTTTTTAACAGTGTGAATGTTTAACAATTGGATTGAGTTATTTAGAGATGTGCTGAAAACTCCAACACTTCCATGCTTTAAATCAAGAGAGAAAGAAACAATGCCTTGTATGACCTTTGCTTTACAGATTGTCATTTTGTCATAGCCACAATAGGTCCTTCACACCTTAAATTTGCTTTGGACAGGGAAGTCAGTCACTTGCATGCTTTCCTTCTAGGTATTATTACTTACTAATTGTCAATATCTGCTATTTTCCAGGCACGGTGTGGTTCAGGCCGTGCTGAGACCTGTGCCAGGTGCTGCCTGAGAACAAGCCGTGGCTATGCCTTGCAGTCTGTGCTGGCAGAAGACTCATGGGTGGGACCGAATTTAGGTACAGGCTTGTTGCGCTTGCATCATCTCCGAAGAGGGAATGAGAAAGCCATAATCCCTGAGAAAGCCAAACCTGCTGGCAGGACCCAGCTTTAATCAGGAGGCAAGAGAGCAGCCGCACCCAGGGCTGCCTGTCTCCAACAGCAATGTCTGGGAACTGAGCGGTGGGAGGAGGAATGAGATATTCTGCATTAAAGGCTTGGCCAGGCAGCACTACGAGATGGGGGGACACAGTTACGGCTTTGTGTGCCCTGTGGGGCCAGTCAGTGGGGTTTTCCTCACCTGCCTTCACGGATAAACAATGGAGATGGAGCAACTCCTTCAGTCTACACAGAGAAACAGGCACTGCAAGGATGGGGGGACTCATCCCATGTGGCTACGTGAGGATGAGATGGCATCCCTGAGACAAAGCTCTGCACCGGCTGTGAAGGGAACCCAGGATGGCTAGAGCTGGTCAGACAAAGCTTGGACAGACTCTGACACATTCCTGCCACCACAGGAACTCACCTCCTTAAAGATGGACTCGTTGGCCATGGCAGGGAAGAGCAAGGAGGTCCTTATCCACACCTCGTTGCTAAAATACACCTAGAGACTGCTGCTAGGCGTATATGTAATATCATATTTTCCACAAGTTACTTCTGACCGTGCTGCTCTTGGCCAATACTGCCTTGGGGCGGACTCAAATGCGAAGAGCACAGCCACCAGCCCCAGGATCCTGTCGCTGCCCTGAGAACACAGCAGAGCTTCTGCTGTCCGTGTGTCCACAACAACACATGTGCTACGGCCAGGCCATGGCTCTTCCCCTTAAAAACAAAAGCAGCAGTGCTTTTAGGCACAATAACTGACAACAGGGTGGAAGGAAGTACTAGTATTAAATTTGTGCTTTAAGTAAATGGGGGGCTGATTGGGATCGCAGGTTAAATTACAAGTGCAATGTTCTAGGTCTCTGGAGAGCAGACCTGGCAGACTTGTGATTTTAAATCAGCTTAAAAGAAGAGGTGGGCTTTGCAGCCTCTCTTCTGGGATCTGCTGCGTAACTGTAATTGATTACTTTGACTGTTTTGACTTTCTTGGGAGGTGCTTTTAACCCGTTGTGGCTGTGTCCAGGTGCCATACTTCAGAAAGAGCATGGAAATCCTGCTTATCCTCAAGTTTTGCAGCCATGACTCCCCTCCTGGCTGCAGGCACACAGCGTAGCTCAGTTTGTTCCTGCTCTCCTAACCTCAGCAGCAGCAGCCAGGAGACCCAGGCTGCAGTCCCTCCTCCACCAGGAGGCAGGAAGGGCTTGGGGTCAGCAGTCCTGCTCCCATCCTAGTGCTCCAGTCACCGTCCTGCTGCCCTGAGCAATTGCTCCTGCTGCTCGGCTGTGCATAAAGTCACCTATCCACAAAATCCAAAGGCAAAACACTTTCTGCACTTCAGTTCTGCAGTTAAAGCACAGGAGGGAGAGACTCACGGCCCAGCCCAGACCGTTGCAGTCCCTTTGAGCATCACTCTCTGTGCCTGTGCCATGGCGTGCTGCTCTCCAGGTCCGGGGACAGGAACCTCCTGAAGAACATCTGGTCTCAGAGCTGCCACACTGGCCGTGGGCAGCAGGCCCCACAGCTGGGCTCTCACCCCAGTCCCAGTGATGGAGCACAAGGCAGTGCAGTACCTCTCTACGGGACTTTAACACCGTGAGCCTGTCTAGCACAGATTACGGGGCTTGCAGCTGGCAAAGAAGCAGTCGGGAGTAGGCAGGCTCTGGACAGAGCGGAGAATGAGAAGTCGAAGGGGGGAAGAGACGGGAACAATGCAGAAAGCACATTCACCACGCTCCGAACATTCCTGCGCAGCCCCACGCCCGCGGCACCAGCACCAGCTGGTCGGTGCCCCCCCTGCAGCTGTGGGGGAATTCCCCTCCAGCTGGATGCGGCACCCTGCACAGGACTGGGCTACTCCTCCTCTACCCCCACTTGACATTTTGTCCACGAGGATGGCGAGATGAAGTTACTACGGGCACGCTAACGCAGGGATGGAGGGGAGCGACGGGGTGCCGCCGCTTCGTGTGTGCTTTGGCGTCTGAGCAGCACGAGCCCATCGCGCTGCGGGCCAGGGAGAACGGGAAAGGGAGGCGAGCACAAAGCTCAGTTTCAGTCGCCGCTGCTCAGCAGTGATGATATGAAACAGGCAGCGTCTTGCCGAGACAAGTGAGACACTGCCGCGTCTGTGTGCAGCGCCCTGCTCAGGCACCTCCACTTCTGCAGGAAGGCTGCTCGGAGGCCGCTCATGCCCCTGCGGGGCTCAGCCCTCTGCGGGGCATGCGAGCACCACAAATCCCCCCCAGCCAACCCTGCTAACCTGGGTTTGATGCTCCTAACTAACACAAACTCCTCAAACTTCACCTGAACTCTGCCCACCCCTCCAAAAAATACGGATCAAAACACAGGAAAGGAACAAACAGTGCCAGGCTCATCTCTGCCAGGCAAGGCTTCAGTCATGGTCTGTAACTGATCTTGTAGGAGAAGGCTGCTTCACCCCGAGTCTGGGTCCCACAGCAAGGCTCAGTGTCAGGCCTGGCTCCACCAGAAGTTACGGCTCTGACGGTAAAGTTACAAGGCAAAGTGCTCTCGTGAGGCCCCACCTGGAGCGCTGCTCTCAGCTCTGGGGCCCCCAGCACAAGAAGGACATGGACCTGTTGAAGCAGGTCCAGAGGAGAGCCACAAGGATGATCAGGGGGCTGGAGCACCTCTCCTGCCAAGACGGGCTGAAGGAGTTGGGATTGTTCAGCCTGGAGAAGAGAAGGCTCCGGGGAGACCTTACAGCGGCCTGCCAGTACCTAAAGGGGGCTACAGGAAAGTGGGGGGGGACTCTTTGTCAGGGGGTGCAGTGATAGGACAAGGGGGAATGGCTTTAAACTACAAGAGGGTAGGTTTAGATTAGATATAAGGAGGAAATCCTTCCCTCAGAGGGTGGTGAGGCCCTGGCCCAGGCTGCCCAGAGAAGCTGTGGATGCCCCATCCCTGGAGGTGCTCAAGGCCAGGCTGGATGGGGCTTTGGGCAACCTGGGCTGGTGGGAGGTGTCCCTGCCCATGGCAGGGGGGTGGAGCTGGGTGGGTTTAAGGTCCCTTCCAGCCCAAACCATTCTGTGATTGATTCTATGAAAGCCCTCTGGGCTTCGTAATACAGGAAATCAAATTTCATACGATGCTGCTATATGGGATGTTGCATCTGTAGGTCTCAAAGCAAAAGCCTTTGGTCTGTCATCCATCCTTTTATAAATAAGGAAATGTGCAGGACCTGAGCAGAGGGGGTTACTTTTTCAAGGTCCCCAAACTAAGAGCCATGCCGGGGAGAAAATACAAGTTTCCTTCTCTTCTGCTCTCTGCAAGTCCCCATAAGCAAAGGGCTCCCCTGAGGCTCCAGCAGCTAAAATGCTGTGAATTTATAACCAACAGCTAACGGAGAACCAACCCGGTGGTTCTCACTTCTGTGTCAAGATTGCCTTGTTTTCATAGAATCATAGAAGTTTTCCAAGCTGTTGTTCTTTGTTTCCACTTGGATGGGAGTGAGCTGGCTTCTGCCCATACCCAAGAGGAACAACACGGGTATTTGAGACTCCTCCAGACCCTGCAGTGCCTCAGGACTGAACAAGCACTTTGCAGAGTGTTGGTTCAGGAGCTAAAGGTGGGTTCTTACAGGTGGAGGGCTCGCTGCTGGTTGATACCTTCCAGATCTCCGTGTCACTGCCCACTGGACAGAAAAGGAGCCTTAAGGATTTGCTTAGACTAGTTATGCACTTAGCCTGGAGCCCTGTAAGAGTAATCCTACCTGACACTTAAGCGTCTAAAGGTAGGGAAGAACAGCACATAAACCAAGGACTCGGTAAATATTGGTGAGGAGCTAAAACAGACAAAACTTGTCACACAATATGGGTACTAGCTCCTGATGCAGAGCTGTTGCTGGAAGCTATAGCTGCGCCTGGCTTTTACAGAGCCATGCAATTCTGCCTGATAACGTGGCTTGTGGGGCATTTCACTGGCTTCCTTTGTACTGTATCTACACAGAAAGGACAGAAAGAGAGGAAGTCCGAAGATAGACCACAGTGGTGCGTGGGTGGCAGCCCCTGCCTTCTGGCTGGGCAATAAAATGCCAGTTTTTGAGTCTGGGAACTGCGGTACTGATGCTCCTCCCCGACAGGCCGTGACTGTCATTGTCAGCCAGCGCCGAGAAAAGGATAAAATTAGCTTAGCTATTAGCGGAGCTGTTTGGTTAATGAATCAAACAGCGGGATATTTTTGCCTAATGCTGGATGCAGCCATAGACAGAGGTATGGCCTGGCTGCTCATCTGTATGTAAATATCACATGGCTAAAATTAATTGCTTTGTCCAAGCTCAAAGAAAACATTCGATTTGGTAGAAACAAGGCAGCTTCCACAGGAATGAGCATGCGTCCAAGACCAAGGCCAAGAGGCACGAGCTGTGTGCTCCTCAGTGTCACCCGTGCTCCCAGCACCCTCCCTCCCTCCCTCCTTCCCTTCATTGCTGAGTGCCTTTCGGTTGACATCACGTCTCGGGTGGGAAGTGCACTGGGATCTCAGCAGGGAGCTGTACGCACGGGGAGGCAGAGAGTGGAAGAGGCAGCAAACAGGAGGCATGTGTGGTGGTTCCAGCCGATGGGCAGCTCAGCACCACCACGCTGCTCACTCACGGCCTCTCCTCAAAGGAACATATGACGAAAGGAAAATATGATGAGAAAAGTTCGCGAGTTCAGATAAGGACAGGGAGATTACTTACCTGTCACCCTCACAGGCAAAACAGACTCATCATAATGGAGATGAATGTAATTTGTTGCCTTTTGCTAACAGGCTAGAGCAGTGAGAACTAAAAGCAACCTAAAACCACCTTCACCCCATCCACCCTCTTCCATCTCCTCCCCTACAAACAGCACAGGGGAACAGGGAATGGGGGCTGCGGTCAGTCCCTGATGCTTCGTCTCCGCCGCTCCTTCACGGTCCCTCTCTGCCCCTGCTCCCCGTGGGGTCCCTCCCACGGGATGCCGTCCTTCTCGAACTGAGCCTGCAGGGGCTGCCCACAGGCTGCAGCTCTTCAAGAACTGCTCCCACACGGCTCCGTACCACGGGGTCCATCCCCCAGGAGCAAACTGCTCCAGCACGGGTCCCCCACGGGCGGCAGCTCCCCCCAGACCCCCTGCTCCTGCGTGGGCTCCTCTCCACGGGCTGCAGCTCCGGCCCGGGGCCTGCTCCTGCGGGGGCTCTCCATGGGCCGCAGCCTCCTCCAGGCCACATCCACCTGCTCCACCGGGGGCTCCTCCACGGGCTGCAGCGTGGAGATCTGCTCCGTGTGGGACCCGTGGGCTGCAGGGGGACAGCCTGCTCCACCAGGGGCCTCTCCACAGGCCGCAGGGGAACTTGTGCTGCGTGCCTGGAGCACCTCCTGCCCTCCTGCTGCACTCACCTTGGGGGCTGCAGGGCTGCTTCTCTCTCACTTCTCACCCCTCTCTCCCAGCTGCTGTAGCATAGCAGATTTCCCCTTCCTTCAATCTGCTCTCCCAGAGGCCCAACCACTGTCGCTCATGGCTCGGCTCTGGCCAGGTTTGGTGGGTCCATTTTGGATCCGTCTGGAGCTGGCTCTGATCTGACATGGGGCAGCTGCTGGGCTCTGCTCACAGAGGCCACCCACCCCTGTGGCCTCCCCAACCCTCCCAACCACCCACTACCAAACCCTTGCCACGTAAACCTAACTAAAACAGCACACTCAAAGCCACTGTGTCAGACTTTGAGCGCAGCTCCAGCCCATTTCAGAGCCTGCAGTGTTAGACGAAGGTGGTAGCACCTCGGAGATGGTCTAGATCAAGTCCTCATCCTGTGTCTTTTCTTGCAGGAGATTCCTGCTGATCCTGGGATTTTCTCTCTGTAGTGAACAAGTTACAAGGTCTCTTCCCCAGTGCAAAGCCATTGATACCTGGTTATGCCACCCTGAACCTGAAGGAGCAATGGGAGTCAGCAGTGCAGGGTATGCAATTGAGCACAGAAGCAAACCGGCACAGGGACAGCGGGGTGAGAGGCAGAAGGGAGGAGGTTCAGGGACAGGATGACTCCGTGAGCGTGTGGAGAAGCAGTAGCACGAGGGTTTCACAGCAGCACAAGGGTTTTATGGCACCGGAGCGGGAGAGGGTGTGACGGAGAGCTAACCCTGCGAGATGTCCTCATCGGAAAGCAGCCCCGCGCTGACTCACCGACTGAGTCACAGCCCTGCCAGACCTCTGTTCTTTTCCCAATCAAGGAAACAGCAACTCCTCACCAACTGCTTTTAAGGCTGCAGTTCGGATGCTGAGCATTCCTGCGCTAAGCCGCCACTCCTGACGATCCCTTCCGACATCGCTGGCCCAGTGGGAGGCCCAATCCTTCAAAGCACACTCGTCCCCAGGGAGGAAATGTGCTGTGGCCTCTACTAAGCAGAAATCAAGTTTCTGAGCCATGCAATCCACGCTCTGGACAGCAAAAGACAAGCTCTTACAGGAAGGGAGGCAAGGGAAAAATTCCAGCACAGAAATTTCCATTCGGGCACTGAATCTCTGCCCTGCTCAGGAAATGTGCTCGTGCGCTGTTTGCAGTCCCACACTGCTTTAAAAGCACAGATCATACATACAGCCCCGATGCCGTGCTTCGGGGTGGGCAGAGGATGGCCTCAGAGCCTACAGCACGAGACCCAGGGATTCAGGGAAGAATATTGCCTTGCCTAAGTTCCCAGTCAGTGAAAAAGTCAGAAAAAGTCAGTGAAAAGCAACAGTTAAAAATAGAAGTAATGTTACAAATGGAAGAAAGGGGAAAGAGATAGCAAAAAGTATAAATGAGAAGCTTAAAAGAACAGAAAAATAACACAGGAAATGGGGGTAAAAAAAACCCTGCCTTGGCAAGGCTAAGAGGGAGTTTTTAATGTCCATTAGGAATATAAGAGATCTTCCTAATGTTATAGGCCAAGAAGTTGATGAGAAAAACATTATTAAGTTTCCAAACAGGCACAAGGTTTCTGTAAATGTTTCTGTTCTCCTTTAGGAAGTGATGTATTCTGCAGCCCTTCAGTAAGCTCAGAGAAAGACGAGCATTTAGGAGGAACAGATACTTGCTAAAGTATATGCATCCTGGAGCACCGAGATAACCAGAGAATATTGGTCTCCTGGTGTGAACATTAATACATCTTTGAACGTGGGGGAAGCTCCAGAGACCAGAATGCTGTGGATCCTGGGGAACTGTCATTCTTCATCAGGAGCAGGATCTTTGTTGGTAAAGTTGCCCTGTTAATGTAACATAATAAGAGCTTATGAAATGTCTGCTCTGTAGTGTCATTATTACAAAATGGGCACTGTGCGGTAGGAGTTAGATCCCTTTCCAAGTGTGTCAGACCCTGAGACATCTCCAAAAGCAGGGGGTTCTAACAGGACCCCAGAGGAACTGGTGTAGTGGTCTCCGCTACTCTGCATTTGTACCAGTGATCTGCAAGTAAGTATAAAATTACCCTAAAAACATGTACCATACATGTACCATAAAGAATTTGGGATGGTGACTAAGAGACCACGCCAGTGACACCAGCAGGGATTTCTTTTCAAGCTAGATGCACTTAACACAACCAAACAAGTTTATTCATCTCGAATCAAAGACTGCATGCAAATTTTTAACGATGAAAGCAGCAGCCCTGGGAAGGATTTAAGAACCACTAAGGCCATGCATCTGCACTCAGGCACCCGGTGTAGTGATGTGGGAAGAAAAGCCAGTGAGATCCTTGGGTATATAAACAACTACTGTGTAGAAAGCTGGGGGAGGAAAATGATCTTATCTCCCTAGTTCACCTTTTTGGGGCCAAGGATGAAATAGTTCTTATACTTCTGATGTTGATAAATTGGACACAGAGCAAAAAAGAGCTGGCAATTAACTGGTGGGAAGAAGGAAGGGACTAGAAGAGGCCAGTCAGCTTTCCTTATGCAAAGGTAGTTGCAAAACTAGATTGCAAAGTGTAAATACCTAGGGAGAAAATGGGCTTTCCACATTACCAGAGAAAAACACAGCAGGCACTCATGGTTGGGAATAAAGCCAAGCAAACTGAAATTAAAAACAAATGAGGTGCCATTTTAAACTGTGAGGATAATTAATCACTTGAGGAAATTATTAAGGGAAGTTGTGAATTTTCCTGCTTTTCATGTTACCCATGCAATACAGAATCTCTTCCTGAGAGTTGCCACAGCCAATATGTTCAACAGAGGAATAACCAAATCCACAATGTAAATTACTGTGTGCAGAGAGGTCCGAGGTTCAATGTGACACGGGAAGAAAGAAAGCTGTGGTCTTGAGCTGGTCTGTGATTGAAGCAGGCACAGAAAGAGGGAAGACCTGGGATTTTGTCATTGTCTGGTTGTTTACCTTATCTGACAGTGCTTTGATGCATAATGCTGTAAACAAGGCCTGGAATTGAGGAATTCCCACCTGCAGACAAGCAGCCATACCAGTGAACTTGACTGGTGCTCCCTTCTACATACGTACTCTCTTTTTCAATTAATCTTCTATTCCTGTCCTTGTGGGATGGGAGGAGCTATGAGAGGAGAACCCCCCAAGTTTGCTTTCCTTCTCTCCATCCCTCTCTCTGTGCCGTGACAACCCAAGACAGGGTTCACGTCACTGTGTCCCAACAATTCATGCAGACATGCATGCTTCATCCCAGGAGCTCAGGGGAATGCAGCAGAGGGGCTGCCCTGTGAGGACCTTCACCAGTGCAAGAAAAAGGGGAAAGCCCAGGACCAGCTCCAGGTGGCCCTGCTTGAACAGGAGTTAGACCAGATGACCTCCAGGGGTCCCTTCCAACCTCAACCACTCTGTGATTCTGTAAGCATACGGAGTTTTGGCCAGTCTTGAACTTATTTGGAAATAGTTCAGGTCTTAGAAGTTTAGCATCCTGCTCACACCATCACCTAAAAAAATAAGATATATTCCCCAGCTCGAGTGTGCAGGCAGCTTTTATCCAATGATTACTGAGAGATCTTTAATAATTATAAATAAAGAAATAATAAAAAATAGTTATTTAGAGATGTTTAAAATCAAAAGTTGTGGACCTGTGAAGGTTCAGTGTTGCTGCAGAGGAGGGGTTTTCAGGAATCTGGAGTCAAGCACCTCATCTCTCCTGGTGTCCTTCTTCACTGCCCAAGTCTTCTAAGGAATCCAGACCCTTGACCACAAAACGCACCCACAGCTATTTGTATTTCACATCTATATACACAAGCTGGGAGGAAGCACCTCAGGGCTGTAGGGAACAATTTAGCCAAAGGCCAAAAAAAAAAAAAAGGAAGAAAAGCCATTCCTTTATTTAAAGAATCATTGTATCTATCCAGAGCATAGACAATTTTTTAGCTCTCATCTTCAAGTAATCCCCTATCCAGATGATTAGATGATTCTTGCCATTTACTAATACCCAACAGCAAGAGAAGTCTCTTCAGTGCCTGAAGTCTTTAGAACAGGACTTGATACCTTCTGACAGATCATTACAACCAAACAGTAGCCTCTGCCCTCAGGACAGGTAACAGAGGAGAATGCAACACTCTGCTGCATCAAGGTGGTCACATTAGCTCAGCAGTTCCTTCTGATTTGAAGTCCATAGATAGATATTAATAAATTTACGAATAACACCCGCCATCACAGGATGACGCACTGATTTCAGGTTGCTGTGATCTGTAGTCTGCTGACTGACATCACTGCATTCCTGACTGCCCAACTGGGAAGCCAGACCCCTCCGAGAGGTTTGGTCTTGAGTCTAAGCTGCCTGTAGTGAAATCAATAGCAAACGAGGCATGTGGACTGAGGATTGCACATAAGAAAATGCAGTTGTGGATGCTTGAGTATTGACATACAAAGTGACACAGCAATTATCGTTACTACCTACATGTTCTGATTGAAGTTTAAAACGTTTACTAAGTTGCCTAAAATAACCTATGTAAAACTTCTACCATTGTCAAGAAGGAGTAGAAAATTTTCTTTGCTGCCAGCCAAAAGGATAGCTGCCAGTCTGTCATTTTCTAAGTACTGGAAATGCAAAGGGGAAAGTGGACTGGAGCAACACTGTAGGTGACAAATTCTGAAGAAATAATCAACCCAAAAATAATAAAAGACAATGTAAATAAACATGCCTTGCACCTCTTTAGACAAAGAGGCTCATCAAAGCAAAATTCCCAGAGGCAGGGTACTCAACTGGGAGTGTTTTCCTGCTGTCCCTAGACGTGTCTTCCAATCCAAATGGAAACAACACAGACTTCCTCGAGGTTCAGTGTGACTCGGAGCTGGTTTATAAATTCTTCTCACACAAACCAAGAACAGGACGTGGTTTCTTTGTACAAGGGCCCACTTCTTCCAAGTGCTTTCGTCGATGGCTTGCTGCCTACAGGGTGTCATTTGCATCAGTTGCTGTAGCTCTCTGCATAGCAGTGTCTTTGGGGACCTCTTGCGGGCTCTCTTCTAAATTACATACTGGGTGAAGAGTAGCTCAGGAAAGTTTCCGTGTTAATTTGCAGATCACAGAATCACAGAATCATAGAATGGCCGAGGTTGGAAGGGACCTCTGGAGATCCCCCAGTCCAACCCCCTGCCGAGCAGGATCACCTAGAGCACATTGCGCAGGATGGCATCCAGGCGGGTTTGGGATATCTCCAGAGCAGGACACCCCACAACCTCTCTGGGCAGCCTGTCCCAGTCCTTTATTACCCTCACAGTAAAGAAGTGCCCCCTCATATTGAGCCAGAACCTCCTGTGCTTCATTTTGTGCTCCTTGCTTCTCATCTTGTGACTGGGCACAACTGAAAAGAGACCGGCTCCATCCTCTTGACATGCTCCCCTCAGACATTTATATATATTTATGAGGTCTCGAGATACATAAAAGAACCTTTTACTTCACGTATCCTCATGTGATTCACAAAGGTTTAGCAACCAGATGCAATTTAAAAGCAAGGGCAAGCACAAGAGAGAAACTGTGTTTAATAACTGAATGATACTCATTCACACTTTGGCTTTTTGGGAGGTATTTTTAGGGGACAGAAGTGAAAACACACCATTTTGAGGGTATTTTTAGGGGACAGCAGTGAAAACACACCAGTTTGAGGTTATTTTGGTGGGACAGCAGTGAAAACACAGCAGTTTGAGGGTATTGGGGGGGGGGGGGGACAGCAGTGAAAACACACCAGTGTATTTTTAGGGGAGGGCAGTGAAAACACAGCAGTTTGAGGGTATTTTGGGGGGACAGCAGTGAAAACACTGCAGTTTGAGGGTATTTTTGGGGGGGCAGCAGCGAAAACACACCAGTTTGAGGGTACTTTTATGGGACAGCAGTGAAAACACAGCAGTTTGAGGGGATTTGTATGGGGGGGCACTGCTGACTGGCACGCTGAGGCTAACGTTGCCGATGCACACGGCTAAACAAAGGGAAGAACCGGGAGGTTTTATCACTCCCGTAGCTGTTCCTGTACTTTTTATTTGTGAACTCGCGTATAAACAGCCTGCAAAGGACCAGCGCCGAGGACAGGGGGCGCCCCTGCTGGACGCGCCGCGGCGCCATTTTGGGGCGTGCCCCTGCCCGGGGCAGCCATGATGGCGGGCGGGGCCGTCTCTATGGTAGGGCCCCGCGGCGCTCCGCCTGCCGGGCGCTGGGCGGGATGATGGCGGCGGCGTAGGGCCGGGCTGCGCTGCGGGAGGAGGCCGCGCTGTGAGAGGGGCCCTGTGGGGCTCCGAGGGGTCGGGAGGGCTCTGGGGCATCCTAACATCGGGGTAAGCCCCCTCGTTGTCGCTTGGGTTGGGAGGGAGCTGAGGAAGGCAGCGCGGCGGCCCTGCCTTGCCGTGGGCCCTGAGGTGGCTTCTCCAGTGCTGCGATCCCAAAACCTGACGAGAGCGGGCGGCCCCCGGGGGTTCGGGGGGGGTGGGGGGCTTTTAAGGCCAAGGTAAATGCGGGCTGGGCTCGGGAAGGAGCAGGGGTGGTTGCTGGCGGGGTGCTGGGGCTCGGGGTTGGGCCTGGTCCTTCACCTGAGCGCACAGATCCCCCTTACACAGAGTTAGCACAGAAAGGACCTAAGAACAAGCGGCTTTTGCAGATTTTAGGTCTTGTAGAGGCCGTGCTGAGCCCCAGCTGGCTCACACGGCGTTTGGGAAGGTGTCAGCAGTTGTTAGTGAGCCTGGCTAGCTGCTGGCTCCCTTTTTGATTTGTGTTTGTGCCTGTGAAGTTAGTGGTGAGTGGGTGTTCTTTAGTCAGTAGTGAGTGGGCGTGCATGGCCTAGTGAAGCAGAAGTGAGTGCTGCTTCGTGTAACAGGTTTCAGGTGGCACTGGTCGATCAGCGAGGCGGTGGTTGTGTATTGGCCGTGGTGTCTTGAGGCCTTGGCTGAGTGGTTTGGGCTCCTGGTCCCCGGCTCCTGTCCAGCAGCACCGCATGCAGCGCGTGCTGACAGCATGTCCGTGTGGCCAAGGCTGCTCAGAGGCTGTTTGCTCCTGTCTCACAGCTGCAGCTCTTGGCACCCTTTATTCCATTCTTAGGGCATGCTGGTGGTAGGTGAGTTCCTGCAGGTTCTGAAACGGAGCTGCTGAAAGCTTCTGCCTTTGCCCAAGCAGGATATTTTGTTAATTGAACGTGGTTTACGTATGGTTGAAGCTGTCAGCCTTGTGCTTGCAGAGATAACATTACCCCTAGTGCTTCGTAAAGTTCTGCTGTCCAGCTGGAGCTCTGTGCGGGGCAATCCCACAGGGCTCTGCCACATTACTGATGTTGGTGCTGTGCCTGCACAGGAGAACTGACGAGGCCAGGGCAAGGGCTAGAGAGTACGGGTTGCATGATCATCATCACTGTTTAACTACCAACACCATCCTGGGCATGCTGTGAGCTGTGTCAGCCAGCATTGGTGGCGATGATACCGAGCCACACTTTAGGGAACGAAGGAAAAATCATTCCGAATAGGCAGACATTTTTTGGCAGTCCTTTTTCTAGGGGAAAGAGTTTGGTTACTTGCTTACCACTGAGACTTAAGGATAGGAGACTGGCTCCTGGCATTTTATTTACTGTATAAACACGACCTTGCATTCTCGTTCAAATCTGTATGCCACCTTTCAGTCATGTTGAAAAAGACTTTCTTTTGAAAATCTGAATAGATTCTGTCAAGGAAAAAGCTCCTTAAATTTTAAGGGTCGGGTGCCAGGGGATGGTTAGAGGTTTGTTGCTACAGTTCCAGGAACAATGTAGCAGCTTCTGGTGACTGCCTTTCTCTGTAAGCTCTAATGGCTGCTTTTTGCCCTTGATTTTGTAGTCACTAAAATGACGACAGCAGCAAGGCCCACGTTTGAACCTGCGAGAGGAGGAAGAGGAAAAGGCGAAGGAGACTTAAGCCAGCTATCCAAACAGTATTCCAGCAGAGACCTTCCGTCTCATACTAAAATCAAATACAGGTAAGTACTGTCTGTTTGGTCTGGCTTATGGGAAAACAGGCTAGGAATGTTTCTTCTTTTTTTGTTTTTGTTATGACCAGATACTGTGCAGCAGTGCTGAGTGAGTGGGCTGAAACTGCAAGTCTCCAAAGCAGACTTAAGAGACCAAACGGTGTGCAAGTTTGAGAAGTTTAATTTTAGTGGTGCGTACTGCTGGCTGTGGAAGTGAGTCACCAGAAGGTGAGCTTTGGAGACCAAGTATTTCAGGCAGTGGAGTGACAAGAAAAGCTTTGGGAGTGGAAGGAGACCACTGAGCCATTCAAGGTGCTGTCACTTGCAGAGCACTGTGGGATCAGATTGAGCACGTCTCAGAAGGAGGAAAGTCAAGTCATGCATTGGCTGAGAACCACTGGGGAGGAGCATTAAGATGAGGCAGGGATATCATAGAACAGCACTCAGGTGTTGGAAGAGCTGATATTAAACACTGCAAGTGGTTCGTGCAGGTCCTAGAAGAGGCAGTTGCTTTAATCGGTCTGAAAGATAACAGTATTTTACATAAATATTATCCGGTGTTTGAAATTCATAATAAATTGGCGATAGTCTGCTGAAAGATTATTTGAAATCTGGAGTCAGTGTGGCACAGGCACCTAGAATTTAACTGAAATGTGTCGGCCTAAAATTATTTTCATCTAGCTGATGTTATTCTTGTCAGTGAAACTACTGCTAAGGTTTCCCACTTGCACTTTCGCTGTGCAGATGCTTACCCTTTCACCTCTTCCCTCCTGCCCCTCTGAAGAAAACATGTGGGTAAGGGAGTTGGAGGGGATTTTTTTGGACAGTACCAAAGTCAACAGCACAAAAAGTGCTGTCAAGTGCATTGTGTTATTACAGGAGAAATGGCTGGTGGTTTGCCTCTTTAAACAGCACAGGGGTTTGGAACACGAGGCTGTTGTTTTGAAAGGAGCGTGTGGGGAGAAATGCATACAGGGCTACGCAGTGTGTGTTTTTAACAAGTCCCCCAAGCGTGTGCAAGAGAGATGGAGGGGGCATTAAGTGTCTCCTGTTCTTTCTCCCCAAAACCTAATACAAAGTTGACTTTGTTAAATTGCCAGGCCTGCGTCACTGCAGGAAGGATGCAGTGTTTCAGTCCCACTCGGGCTTGCCTGAATGACACGGGGCCTCAGGGGATTTCCGCAGCCATGTCAGGGATTCTGATTTCAGGTTTTTAATTACGAAAGCAAATGAAGTACTCCATCATCAAGACAGCCTTTGCACACAGTGTATTTATAATGGCTAGAGTCTGGGTTTCTTCAGGCACTCTTATTTCCAGAACTGGGTTCACAGAAAGGTGAAAAGAATTGCTGCTTGCTTTTTCTTCATTAGTTCTCCTCAAGGTTTCCGCAAAAATCCAGCACACTCTGGGTGGAATGCAGTGTGACTCAAGTATAAATAGGCTGTTGCTTTTGGCCAGCGTGTGTTATATAATAGAGAGAAAAAGGTGTATTTGCAACGTGTTTCACTGATGCTAGTGTTTTGCTGCTTCTCCCAGCTTTTTTTTTTTTTTTTCCTCTCCAGGCATGGGGCTTTATCCTGTTTGTCCTGGGGGGAAAAGATTTGAGAAACATATACTCGAGTTTTGGTCTTACTTAAAAGCCTTAGAGATTTTTTTGCAGCAGCAACTTGAGATGATAAAACTGTGAGGAAAGTTGACCTGTTAGATGTCAGCCTGGACTGCAGGAGAACAGATTTACAAATATGTACGGGAGATGGGTGCAGTCAGCCTGTTTTTGCAGGAATTTATGTAGTTTTTTTTAATTCAAGAGCCACTGGAAGGAACCTGTGTATATGTCATTGTATGTCTGTGTGTGCAATGTGTGCAGGGAAGGGGACCAGTGAAGAGAGAATGAAGAAATACATCTCTACAGTGTACCCAGCTCTTATTCTCTGCACTTAACTTGTTCATCCCTGGGTTTACTGGCCTCCTTCAAACTTCAGCTTCTCTCCCGCCTTGTTGTTTCAGACAGACCACTCAGGATGCTCCTGAAGAGGTGCGTAACCGTGATTTCAGGAGGGAGCTGGAGGAGCGAGAACGGGTTGCCGCAAGAGAAAAGAATAGAGACAGACCAACGAGAGGTAAAACCAGCCCTTTATCAAGAAATAACACTTTAGTGTGACACCGCATTTGCACAGAATTCCGTGTTACAAGTTTCTGGTTGCAGACAGCATGTCATGAGGGCAGAATTTAGGGTATTGGTCTGATAGTTCAGAGCTGTTGACCTGCAAGGGAATGTCCGCTGCCTTTCACGCTGGCTTCGTGCTAGCGAAAATCTAGGCCAGCCAGTAGAAAAGCACAGGCCATCGTGCAGGCCAGCTGGTACAGTATGATTGTAATGGTTTGGCAACAAGTATGTGCAGTTAATAAAGGCCTTTTTTTGTACTTGGACAAATGAGACAGGAAGGAGAAGGGGAATGACTCGTCTTCTAGTGAAGTAATGCATTGTTGTACCTGGTTCTGTTCGTGTGCAGTGAAAATCAAAGGCGTGGGTGGTGGTGGGTTTCTTTTTTTTTTTTTTTGAGAAATACTCGTTTTTAATATTAAGCTTGACAGAATTTAGATACTTGAGGTTTAGTTGTGAAGTGTAGGGAAGTATTACAGGGATTTCAAATCCACAGATAAAAACAGGTATCTTTTGGACCAGACTAGATAATAGTAATGCTTTGGGGTGGTCCACAGTGGAAGCACTGCAATTGGATATATCGAATAAAGATATTTCTTCACAGCTTTTCCTTCTGTTCTTCTTTGATCTTGAAGTAGTAAATTCAAAAACCACTTAGAGGCTAAATAGTAAGTTTGGGGACGTTAGTTTGTTTGAGGATACAAGGGAATTAGCACAGGCATTAAGATTGAGAGGTGAGGAAAAATTAAGCACGAGCTCGTATCTTATTCTAATGCAAGACAACTTGTTAATGAAAATTTTGTTTCCTGACATCAGATGCTGTTAAGTGAAATCACTTTTTTTAATCCTGTCCCTTAGAGCACACGACATCATCTTCTGTGTCCAAGAAGCCTCGACTAGACCAGATTCCTGCAGCAAATCTTGACGCGGATGACCCTCTTACTGATGTATGTGTCTTTTTCTGCCTTCTTTCCTTTCATTGTCCTGCCTTGGGGATTTGCTATTAATAGAACATGTACTTTTAGCGATGTTAAAGATTTAAGACAGGTAACTAACAACTGCTTCCAGCATAGTTTCCTTATTCAGTTACTCTGCTCTGGCAGAAGTCCAGAGTGCTTCAGAGGGTTCTGTTCCACGCTGCAGTGGTGCTCTTAGAGGGAGCGAGTGTGCTGTGACTCCTAGCACACAAAAAACTAGAGAACTGAAAATACCACCTAAAATATTGGCGGTTTTTAGACTCAGGCAATACTGGGTTAGTTAGAATTCCCCAAAAGCAGAACTGTTGAGGTACACTGACTGTCTGCGTGAGCAATGAGTTCTTGCTCTTGGCTCCTTTACTTACAGCGATGTCTCAGGGTTGTCTAAGGATTGACAGTATGCTGGGGGGTGTTAGTTTGTTTGCTTGGTTTTTATCCTGCTATATTTGGTCCCAACAATACTGGCTGGGATATTCAGGCATGCTGTCGTAATGATTTATGTTACAATGATTAGAGAGCGATCGAGGCCAGTCATTCTCTGGAATCTGTCAGCTAAGTAGCATTTGAATTATTAAAATATTATTTAAAAAAATGAATTGCAGAAATTCAAAAAGCGCAAAGATATATTTTAGTCTTGACATTACTGTCGAGGAACAAATAAACTATTTATATTATAATTACTGCTCTTACCAAGCACCCACATCAGAAGTTAGCCAGCAAGAAGCTACAGCCCTAGCTGGGCAAGCCAGTACAGTCTGGGGGACTTCTCATAATATTTTTTTTCTCAAATCAGATGTACATCTCTGCGGTAATCTTCAGAATTAAAAGATGCATTTATTTTCAAAATGTATTTATTAAACGAAATAAATGAACTACTACTCGCTTCCTTTTGTTGCTGCTAGGAGGATGATGAAGATGAGGACTTGGAAGACAGTGATGATGATGACACTGCAGCTCTTCTGGCTGAACTGGAAAAAATTAAGAAGGAGCGAGCTGAGGAACAGGCTCGAAAGGTAAAATCTCACCTGTTGAAGAGCATCTGCTTTGTGCAAACATGCTTATCAAAACTTCTGCCTCAGGTATTAGGTTAAGGGAGAACTGGTAAATGAAGTAAGAGCCAAGCTCACAGCACTTCAAAACAAACTTCTCTAGTGGAGTCTGATGGTTTTGTTCTTCTCTCTAATAATTGTTGTCAAGATTTTTTTTTTTTCTTCAGCAGACACATTTATGGGTGAATGTTTTACCAAAATGTTTTATTTACTTTCCCAGTGCTTTGTAGAGGCATTTGACTGAAGACAATCTTGCTTTTAACAAGCAAGTTCTTCTCTGAAGGCAGCTGTCGTACCAAACCGTATAACGGCATTGGCGACCTACCTGTTATCATCCAGTGGAATTTCATTTGTTAACTAGCTTTTGTGGAAAAAAGAAATGTGCCATTTTTGTTCATGAATTAAAAATATCAGTGCGCTCTTTGCTTTTGATTCTGGCTTCAGCTTCTGTTAAAGTTTTTGATCTTTTTACAACACTAGTCCTATGTTGCCTTGGCAAGAAGCACCAGCTGTAACTATAAACCAGAACTATTTTGATGTGATTGTACATGGATGAATTTATTTGAAAAATGCCTCCACAAAAATTAATAACATGGCTGATAATCTTTTCAGGATGTGGTAAATCAACTTGCCTATGGCCTGCAGTTCCTACGCCGTTGACTCCCCCACCTCCTTGGTGTAAGAGATAGTTGGGCTGGAGTTCATTACTGAAATCTTTGACTGATGGGAGGACTGTAGGGACTGTTTCTGGGAATTGTCAGTGTTAGCAAAATGATGAGTGGTCAGGATGCAGTGCATTGGCTCTAACACAGTGTTGCACTAGAGTTTGCAGTCCAAATATTTCACTGGCACTGCTGAAACGCTTTACCTATGGAGGTGCACAAAATTTGGTGGATATATGCAGCATTCCCTCTTCTGCTTTGAGTAAGCTCTTTCTTTTTTTGGGTAGGGCTTAAATGGTTTTAGTGCTTTTGAAAAAAAAGTTACATACTTTGGTCTGAGTAGTTTTATATGTTGTTGTTAGTTTTTTTGACACTAATGTAGAATCTATCATCTTTATATAAAGTAATCTGAGATAGTTTTCAGCATGTGCTAAGTAAATGCATTAAATGCTGATCAGGATCTTTGCTGCTGTGACAACATAATGTTTTGATACCTCTGAACTACTCGTAGCTTTTTCTGTAGCTCTACATGCACCCTTATAGCTGGAATGTTTTTTCACGAATGCTCTCCATGAGGGTCAGCTGCTCCCCGCTAGAGTTAGTAAACAGGGCATAGCCTCTAGCAGACACTAGGAAGAGAGAGCAGACACTAAGAGAGAATAACGTCAGCTGCTGCAGGCACCAGTGTAGTGCTTGACTACTCTTTTAGCTAACAGTATGGAAGTTAACCTTTATTTAGAGTCAACAAGGCCTGTAAAAACCAGTGAAGTCTTCAATCTTGAAGTAGTTTGGGAGGTTAAAAGCTGTACTATGTTGCTTCAATGTAGAAACTTTCCTTAAAAGGCTGTTGGTAATTGGTTCTCCATCTGGCCCGCAAATGGTCTTTTAAGTTAAACTGTAGCTGAAGCATCTCTCATCTCTTGGCATAGGCATTTGTCACGCATCACACAGCAATGAAATTGTGTCCTGCAGTAATAACATGGCAAAAATGACCTGAAAACACTGGCAACAGTCCTTCCTCATGTTTTTGTTTGAAGTGTACTAAAATTCAATTTAAGGGTAGCAACATAAAGGAAAGGCTGCTACTTCAACTAACGATGCAGAGGGCTTGAAGTGAAAACTTGTATCTGTGTACGTTTTCAGTTTGCTTCTGTGTTGTAATTATACATCTAGAACAAGCAGAGTAACTTCTGTCACGCTTCAGTTTAGAGAACTTGCCTTGAGAAAATAATGGTAGTAAATTACAGCGCACACAACCACGCACATGCTTATCTGTTCATTTGTGGAAAGCAGGATTGTTAGCAGCCTACAAAGTTCCTATTTTGTCACTAGAGGGTGCTAAGAGCTCTGAATTATTTCTTATAGCACTTGTTTCATCTTACTGTCTTTTAACTGGCATTATTCTGTGTCTTCATGGGTGCTCCCCACCCATGAAACGTAGGGCTTACAACATCCATGCTATGTGAATACTTAATGCATGTACATTTATCTGAAAAGAATCCCTTTGTTTCAGCCCTGAAACAATTATTAGATATTTGCAATAGTGTATATTATTGCGCACTCACTACCTACTCCGTTCGTCTTTCCACTGTGTGGTGGTTAATTAAAATTAACCTTTAAAATGGCCTCTTAAAAAGTGACATCTCTATTAAATAGTGAGTGCTCTGAAGTAATTGGAACTTTATTTTCTTGAGGGTAGTTTTTTTTGAGTGTAGGGATCTAAGAGTATGTTCATGAAAAAGTAAAAACCAAAGCAGAGTGCGGTGTTGGAAAGAATTTTTGGTAGTAAGGGTTTACTTAGAAAAGATTACCTATGTTGTCTTCAGGGGTGCAATCTGTTTAGATAATGCCGTTTCCCATGTCCTTAAAACAAGGCAATATTGACAAAGCGTTTCGTAGCCATTTTATATAAATCCCCTTTCGTATGATATATATGGACTTCATATTATCATGTGTTGCAAACTGTGATTTAAACCTCATTTTGTAAGTAACTTTATAGTAGTAATACGGTTGACTTCAGGATAATGTCTCGTGTAAACTCTTAATTGTAGTTGCTGTTAATCCTAAGCCACCTAAATAGTTGGTTTATCTGCTGGAGCAGTGTTGTCCCCGGTGGACAGGTTGGGTAAACTGGTGGCAAGGCAAAAGGGAAACAGCAGTGAATGCCTCTTCACTCTTCTGCGTGTTGTTCTCACATCCCTTTATTGTTATACAGGCAGATTAATGTGCCTGTGCCAGTTCTTGGGAAAGATAACATAGCTAAAATGTAGTACTGTAACCCAAATTTGTGCTGTATGTAAATTGTTCTCTGATACTTTAGTTATTCTATCCAAAACTGTTAGCCTAATTATTTCTGAGACTTTAAATAAAGTAAATGCTGTATTTTTGTTACCTGTTTTCACCCATCACTTTGGTGCTCAGTATTTGTTGCCGTGGAAGGAGGACTGCTCCTTTTAAAGTGCGTTTCTGGTCAGGCAGTAAGAAATGGAAGATAGGAATGTGCTATTTTTTCATTCGTCATGTTCTGTGTTAACTTCCCTCATGTGGTAATGGCAATTTCCACCAAAAACCTTTAATTTAGGTAAATGTTAGTGTTAAGAGGTCCTAACTTCCTTCATGCTGATATTTCCTTGAATCTGTGAAGGAAATAGTTTTTCAACCAAATAAAAGATTGTTGTCAAAGCCTTTTAATATCTCAAAATGCTTAAATTCCCTTGAATTTTTAGAAACAAAATAATTACTCTAAATGTCTTAAAAAAAACGTCCTGATTTTCTCCTGCCCTCTGCAATTTTAACCTCTCTAACCAACTTAAACCTAGCTTGTTTCTAGTAGAGACTGAACTGACCAGCAAATCTTTAGTTTTGGGAGCCTTGTCTGTGGAATAATTCTGGATCTGTCTAAAACTGTACAAACACAAGATCTGCTGCCTGTGCTAACCCTCCATGGATAGGTTTCATGGGAACACGTTTCAGTATTCCAAATTCAGCGTTACGGCACTCCTAATTTCCAATTTTCAAGACTTCCTTAAAAGGTAAATCGAAATAATTAAAAACAAACCTCAAACCAGCGAGCTGCTGAATGTACATGCACAGTTCCAGCAAAGCTATTTTAACATCCAGTCATTTTATACTTATCTGAGAACAGACGTGAAGTTTCTGGTTTGTTATATTACAGTTTCTTTTCACCAAGTGCTTCTCTGTAACCGCATGTAATTCTCTACTAATGGCCAAAGTAGATCTTAGCTCTATCCTGTGTTGTAGCCTCAACTTCTCTCAATTAATACACTAAATGAATCTTGATTTTAACCCTTTCACTTAAAATTTAAGTGTATAACTAAGAGTAGAGTGCCAAATTAGTGATTAAGAAATGATTTCAATGAAGAAGCACAAGCAGATGATGGAGTATATTTCTTCATTAAATGCTTGTGAGGCATGCTAGCAGTGCTTACCCTTGTCGAGAACTAATGGCAACGTCCCATCACTTGTGGGGAGAATGACAACAAATCTGCGTATAGGCACTGCAGTTACTCTCTATGTTTATTTTTTGGAGTTTCAAACAATTATTTGAATCACTGTATTGCATAGAGTTAGTGATTTGTGTGGGATTATACTACCGGGGTTGATCTCTGTATTATTAAGTTATGTTCCATGCTGCTAAGGATCCTGCTGTCATTGTTTGCCATTCAAAAATTAGCACTTAAATAAGGTTTTGTGGTTTTTAGTCTTCAGTGAAACAGGGATATTTCAGACTTTCTGCAACTGCACTTCTGTACAAACTGAGCAGGGTAACTTATTTTAATACAACGGAGTCATTTCAGGAATTTCAGCACTTTCTGTAAAAGTAATCTTGCTCTGTGCTAAGGGTAGGAACTATACTAAAAGAAAAATAACCATGGTAACAATACTGTTTTTCTTTCCTTTGCGGTCAGAAACAAGTATGCCAAGGGACTGTTATTCTTGCAGCAAGATAAGGAATAATTGTTCAGTTAAGGTTCATATAGCTTTGTCCACCTCTGCTTTTTCCCCCCGTGACGAGTTCAGTCGTGCAGTGGAGACTTGGTGTGACACCCACCTCGCACAGCATCATCTCCATCTCCTTCCTTCCTTGGGGCATGGGGCTCCCTCTTCCAGTCCAGTCTTACTCCCCACACCATAATATTCCCCTTCTGTTGCCTCTGCCACTTCCATGGTGGCAGCAAAGGAAGGAGCTGCTTCCTACCAACGTGGCTGACTTCTGAGTCATCCCTGCAAACAGTTGGTACAACACTACTGCATGTAGTGATGGAATAACCTGCAGCGTGGTGGGGTGGTTTGTTTTTTTTTTTTTGCTAAAACAGTTTAGGAAAAGAATTGTATGCCTCATCTCGCAGAACGGAAAGGCAGACAAAGAAACGTTATTTTTAAAAGGGTGGAGTGAACAGAGATACGCTATTCTCTCCCTTAGGCTTTTCTCCCATTGTAGCTTTGTTGCACCCATAGTGTTTTAACTTGATATGCCTTTGTTCCACCACGCAAGAGAACAACGCAGGCTTTGGAGGAAGCTGAGCCGCTTATTTTGCAAACAGCTGTGCTTTCTTGTGCCCCAGAGGTGTGAAGCTCAGACAGCTAGGAAGGTTGTGTCTGGTCTCTTTGGTTTGATACAACCCATGCTCCGTCGCCTGGAGCGTCCCAGCTTCCACTGGAGGAGTGGGCAGTGGAAGATTGATGTGGAAAATTCTGAAATGTAACGAAAACCTTTTTTTGGCTGGAGATGAGGGATTTTACAGCTCTGGCCGGAGTGTATAAATTAGCTTGAGTGTAAATGTCAACTTTACACCACCGTGAGTTACACCTTGTGTTTCCTCAGTGCCTTGTCTCTAAGATACAAAATTGAATAACTAACCTATTTCTTAATTTCTGCATACCTTCCTGGGGAGGCTTTAGTAAAGCTAAACGATACAAAAATCCTCGAGACTAATCTTCAGAATGAGCCTACATCCTAAATCTGTTGTAGCAAACACGTTGACATGTCATCCAGCCTAGAGCGGCTCGGAATGATGGAATTCCAGAAATAAGCCGCCGCGTCGTCGTTGTGAAGTGACTGAGTCTGGCGATGTCTTACCAACAGATCTGTTCCCCGTTTGCTTTCAGGCTCTAATCTGTCGATCTTTAATGACAAAGATAAGCTTGCGCAGTTTGTTCCTACCTGTGGTTGTGCTGTCTCTGCAGGTCTAAAGGAAAGCAGAGTTCTGTCCGCCAACAGAGCGGTGAAGCAGCCAACAAAGTGCCCAGGGGCTCTGCGGCATCGCTTGCAGCAGATATGGAAAATAAATCTTTGAAATAAGATTCCTGGATGTTTTCTGCCTGCTGTCTCTCTGAAAGATCTGACAGCTTCTGTTAGCATTGTGTTCTTAGTTGTTTCTAATAACTTATGAGGTGCAAAAGTAAAATGTCATAATTCGAAATTCCTATTATCATCCTTTCTGTTTCTTTTATTAATAGACTGATTTTTTTTTTGCTGCCCTCAGTCCTCTGGAATTGTACGTGACTTGAATCAATGTAGATTTTTAGCAGGAATTTGCTGTTTTAGACAGGATTCAGTTGCCCTTGAAATGCCAAATTGGGGTGCACGTACAGCTTACTCACCCGAGCTTCCATTCTGGTGCAGTGGAGACAAAGCCGGTGCAGCAGGCGGAGCCCGGAGCGTGGTTAGTTCCCCGGGTGCGTGGGTTAGGGTGAGCAGCACAGCTCTCTTGGCACCACGCTGTATTCTCCAGATCTCCTTTGAGATGTGAGCTCAGATGCCTACGGGCAGGTGTCTAAGTGTAGGTGGCTTAATCTGGAGCTAAGTCCTGCTCTTGCACTACTCCTTGTAGTATAATGCTTCTTAAAAATGTTATGTCACTCTTCAATTTGATTTTATTTTTCTGTCACCAAATCTTAACACGTCAGGCTGATGATAGTTTTTCATTATCAGAAAGCAAAACATGTCAGGCTGAGACTGAAGGGTATTACATGGGTTATACAAAACGTAACGGTTAGGATGATGCCTACGTGCCGTTTTAAAATCTTATTATAGAAAAATTAAACGTGCACTTGTGCATTCAGGTTCAGCAGCTGGATAACTGCTGAGGTTGATGTCTTAGAAATCTGATGTGCCGTGCTCTGCATGCCACCTTGAGAAGAGTTCCCTGGAGTTCAGCTCTGAAATGGAAAACGGCTCTGATGGTTGCATTTATAGGACTTGAAGGAAGTTCTCTTTGCAGAAACTTTTGTCAACAGAGGAGTATTAATTTCTTAGAATGCTGTTATTAGTGCTAGTTTCTCTTGAGTACCGTCCAGTATGATTTTTATGTTTGTAACATTCTCATTTACTTTTAAGATCCGTACCAAGTTACAGATCTTTTTTTTTTTTTTATTCGGAGTCTGACTTTTAACAGAGCAACAGAGATTCAGGTTTAATGAGGCAGAACCTACCTCATTTTGGACAACACAGAGCGCTTGGCGTGTTTGCATCCTGTTGTAGATTTGCCAAATGGGATTAAACGCAATCTCTTGGGAGTAACCTGAAAATCAATAATGGTGCATATATATATATGCATTATTTTATATATATGTATGTATGTATTATAATTATATTATTATATATATATATGCATTTTATTTATTTATTTATTTATTTTTACTCCTATCAATAAAATAAGTCCTCCGTAGGCACCAGGGGCCGGGTGACGTGGATGTGCTGGGCAGCCTGAGGGCTGCTGGAGCGCTGGTGGGCGCACCTGACCTGGAGAGCAACACATCTGATGGTGCTCGTGTGGGCTCCTCCATGTTACGAGGAAAGAAAATGGCAAGTCAAAGGCCAGCATACCGTGACAAAGAGGTTGCAGGCATTTCTCCTGTGTAATCCACAAAGGAAACAAATATGTAATTTGAGTTTGTAATTCTAAAACGGGGAAGTTGCTGCTCTATATAAAATATCTTTGATTTCTGTGTTTATTTACTGGGTTGGTAACAAGTGGTGTTGGAATGCAAATGCTGGATTTAGACCCGTGTGTGGAACGCAGAAGTTTAGTTTATTTATGTTAATAACGTTCGCGGCTGCAGTTTGTGTGAAAGCTCCGTTGACAGCGCAGAAAGAGCAAGTTTTGCCTACCCACGTGTTTGGGTAAGGGTGTGATGGGGTTGTCGTGAAGCAGTGCCGTGCTTTTAAGCAACATGCTCTTTTGGGGAGCTCTTCCACTCCACTGGCAATTAATTGCAGCTAGTCACAAACTGTTTGTGAGAAGCAACCTAATGGTAGCTGCTTTTTCATAAGTAAAACTTGGGCGGACTTTGAAAGGTAAAACCTTTACCAGTGCCCCTGCCTAGTCTGGTGTTTGTATATATGGTAAGTTGGGATTGTTCTCAGGAGGCTTGGGTTGTCTTAGAGGAATCTTCTACATACCCGGCCAGTGGAATTGAAAAACACTGCAAGCTGTAGATAGTTTTAGTAATATGTCACTTAGTTTTGATTAAGTGTTTGAAGCTAGAGAACTCTGGCTAGTATCAGTTTTCAAGTTTAGCACTTAAACCTTGTAAATGCTATCATCAAGAAAAACATTTCCTCTTCTGGGGTCCCATAGCAGCCCTCAGCCGTGAATTTGCTGCACTTTTGAACATAAACCTTACTCGTGATCTCTGTCTTTCATTTGTATAATTTATAAAAGCAATGCTTCGAGTTTCCTGTGGCACTAATGAGACTTGGATGTGTTTGTTATTTTTTAACTAGGCTGTTTTCAGACCATACTTCAGCATGCAGGGAGGGGGAAACGTAGTTAGTCATCCACATGAGAAAATTTTGTTTTCCTTCTGGTACTTCCATCAAAGAACAACCCTTGTAATACATTCAAAAGGGTGTGGCAAAGTGTACCGATGTAAAATGAGTATTACATTATCATTCTGAAGTCTGAGTATTTAAGTCACTAAATATATTAATACAGCTTGTAAGCGTGGGCAGCGAAATCGACTTGGTGTTGCCTGTAGCACTGTGCTTTGCTTAGGCTTGAGTTGCACGCTTCTAGCAGTGCAAGGAGAAGTAAATATTCTTTTTAATCAGTCCCTAGGGAAGCTGTAGCTGTAAAATCCAAGCAGATTGCTCAAGATGATAGAGAGGTTTCAAGAAGCTGGAAGGTTTCTTCCACCTAGTGAATACAGTGTAAGGTATTCCCTTTTCTCATGAGGATAAGGCAAATCTTTTAATCTGTATACAATTTTTCATATAATAAATATGTAAATGGTAAAGCTAGAGTTTAACTGAATATTTGATGGAACATCAGAAGTAAGTAGAGCAGAAATGAGCGTTGCTAGATGAAGGGTTTATTAGAAACGTTAAGCTCTTTAGTGTATCTCTGCTTCTGTCCGTATTCCAGTCGTACACAAGCGTCAAACGCTCTGAAAAGTCTGAGCTATGATTGTGGGTGTTTGCAGCTAAATAACGTTTTATCTTTCTCTACCAACTAAATCATAAAAGTGGCCCAGAAAAGTAATCTATCCTTTTCTGGTTCTCAGGAGCAAGAGCAAAAGGCTGAAGAAGAACGAATTCGAATGGAGAACATCCTAAGTGGCAACCCGCTGCTGAACCTCACCGGCCCGGCACAGCCTCAAGCAAACTTCAAAGTGAAGAGGAGGTAGGGTGCAGCCTGTGCTGTGATGTCCACCCCTTAGCTCCCTCACGTTGCTGTGAGAGTCTGTAAATGTCGTCGTTTCCTTCCTCAAACCTTGAAACAGCGTGATATGAAATCGGAATACAGAAGCACGTAGTGATTGTCTTGCTCGTTTCTCTGAACAAACCATCCTGGTACTTTGTGGTACAAAAACAAAAAACAGATTGAGAATTGTGTCTGTGACTTTGTTCATATTGATGTGAAAAGTAGCAGGACCAAAGTTCCTCGAGAAATTTGATGTAGTACTTCTCTTTAAAATGTAGCTTTATATTTATAGGGTAACTGCAATTAACAGTCTTTTTTCTGAATAGGGTTCTTGTTTGCAGATATTCCAATTGCTATTGCGTTTATCAGAATTCTGGGCCATTAAAGTTTGTTTTCTGCTCTGCTCAAATATCCAATATTTTCTGCAAAGAGAAATTAACCTTTAATCCACAGATATTTTTGTTGCTTCTAGCTCAAAAGCATAGAGAAGATGGCTTGGATTAGAAGAACAGATCTTTTCTTTTTAAAGACTAAAATCCACTCCTAATGACTCGTTGCTCTTCTAAATGGGAGGGCCAAACGGCGTTTAAATATTTTTATAAATTGCACTGAATTTTCATATAACCTCACTAAAGTTCAACATTTCTTTACTTTCAGATGGGATGATGATGTTGTCTTCAAGAATTGTGCTAAGGGGATAGATGAAACAAAAAAGGACAAAAGATTCGTCAATGATACTCTGCGATCAGAATTTCACAAAAAGTTCATGGAAAAATACATCAAGTAGTACAGTTTTATGTGCTTTGGTGCTGAAGGACTTGGCAAGTCATGGTTGTTCCCCCTCCCCGCCCCGTCTCTCTCTGAATTCAAGGCTGAACATTTGGTCGTGAATTCCCAAATGCTTCTTCAAGATTGTCAACAGCTTCATAAGTAATAATTGCTATGTATCGGGAGTTTTTATTCCTTCAGTATGCTTTCCTTTTCAGTTTTAATTAAACCAGTTTGTGTTTCATGAATGTTTTTCTGTTCGTGTGCATTTCTTTTGCTGGCCGCCTTGTAAATGGTAGGAGAGAGAAGCTGGTTTGCAGTAAATGCTTCGATTGTTTGGATTGCTTTCCAAAACAGCCTGTGTTTGTGACGGCGGTGGTTTGTAACTTGCACAAGTTGTATGTCAGTGTTGTCAAGGACAGGGAGTAGCTGAATGCGATAGGCAGCTTGCGCTGAGGAGACCAAATCTTTCTGTAGCAAAGTGGACTTGCTTCCTCTTAATATCTAGTTATAAACTTAGTTAATCTTCAGTTTTAGTTTCTTCTGTTAGCCTGCAGAACTGTAACTTGGTTGCTAGCTCCAGGTTCTTACCAGCCCTGCTTTCTGGGATGTTCTGGGGCGATACAACCTGGGGGAGTACTCTTGGGAACCTCGGGGGGGTTCCTCTGTAATAAATCATCCCAGTGCTCAGTCCTTCAGGCGCAGCCACGTGGTGACAAGGCTCAGCCTGTGTGTGTGTGGTGATGGCATTGTCAGAAACTTGGAGTGGTTTTTATTAAATGCACGATCTCACCAAGATATCATTGTACGCTTCAGTTTAATTTTAAAATCTTCATTTTAATATTTAAGAGGACGACATAAAATATGAATGACTGAAAAATCTCAATTGTGAAGAGATTTATGTTTTTTTTTCTTCTCTTCCATCATCTCAGTTGCATTGGAAATCCTGGCCAGGCGACGTGGTGGATGTGAACCGAACCTGTGCAGAAGGCGGTGGGCAGCCCTCTGCCTGGGAGGTTACGATGGCAGAGCTCAGAGGTGTTCACGTAAAATCGGTGCCCTTTTCCTTCCCAATGTTACACTCAGTCTGGCTCATTCTCGGTGACACTCTTAGAGCAGTAGTATTTTCAAGCTCTTAATTTGAAGCCATATCTGATTTCATTTTCAGAAGGGGGGTGAACGTAGAGCACCGTTTGAGATTTTTTTGTTGGCCATGACTCTAGTGTCCTGTAGAAGGTTTCGGTAGTTGTAGCTGTGTTTTCCGCCCTCTCATTAAGCAATGCATAGCGTACTAATGCCAACAGCTAATACCCATGTTTACTTGGAAGAGAGATTTTCGGCATGCTTAGGGTCATGTGGCTCCTACAGCTCCTGGAGGAGTATGTGTTTGTGCTACTCATGCTACCTGCCTCGTGATAGTAACAGCTCTCGAGAGTTAGAACATGGGTGCGGTTCAGAATTCGCTCCTTAATTTAAAGCTACTGAAATCTCGCTACATAGGCAGCGTGTTTGGGGGGTGTCGGCTGCTCCTGTCAAAGCCTGGCCGTGCTGCTGCTCTCGGCCTGACCTAACAGCTCCGTTGTCGTGGCAACACCAAAAAATACATCGTTCTAGCAGCGTTACAAGATGCGATCCCTGTGCCAAAGGGAGCGAGTAAACATACAGCTTTAGTGGAGGGGGGGCATAGCTGAAACACCAGCCCAACGCCTTCGCAGAAATCATATGCACATAGGACGTCATTTTTGTTTTTGAAATAGCCCAGCTCTTCTTGGAGAAGTTTTACTTCCACGAAGTCAGATGGCCCGTGCTGGGTGAGCCCACCGGCTGTGCAGGCAGTCATTTCTTTTGCAGAACCCGTAGGCGGGCTCGGTCCTGCCTGCAGCAGCTCTCTCCCTCCACGGCCCTGGAGAAGGAGCCCCGAAGCCCATGAAGCCCAGGGCTGTAGCTCCGTGAGGTTTTCTGTTGGCATTGCTCAGCGACACCACGAACCTGCAGATCTTATCTCTAACCTCCTCCCCGAAGCTCTGTATCATGGCCTCCTGCAGCGAAACCTGACCCACTGGCTGGGGACTCTGCAGTACGCAAACACAATTAGGTAATTAAGGAGGCTCGAGCCTTATCCCTTTGTGGGCTTTGCATGGTTGACTACCGAGTTTTCCTCCTCGGTACTGGAAAGTTGTGAAGCACTCTGCATTTTGGCTGGGGAGAGCGCTGTGCTCTCAGTAGTGTAAATACAGCAATGCTGCATTGGTGTTTAATTTTCTATCGTGCTTCTAGTGTTCATCAGAGAAAAGTCAAACAGGTCGTTTGGCTTTGTAAAACTGCATTTAGACCAGTTCTTGTTAAAAAATAAAAATTAAACCAGACCATGCCGTTCTACACCTCTGCTCCTAGTATGGATTTTTCCAGGAACTTCTGTTTGATACGACAAATAACTTGAGCAAAGGCAGTGGAGCTGGCAAGCCAGCCGTTGCAGGAGGTGGAACGGGAGACAGTTACTGTTCCGTCCTTCAAGGAATGTGGTATTTTTACTGTGCTAAGGAAACGGGGTTGTTCAGTCCCATGTTTTTGCAAGCAACACCTGAACTCGCTGTAGCTGGTGGCTCAAAACAAAGCCACTTGCGTTGGAAACAGTTTCCTCCTTGCTTGTGATTATCTTCAGCGTAGCATTGGAAGTGAAATCCAGGGCCTTTTTCTACCAGGGCTTGAAAACTTTTAAGTGGGTGGTGGGTTTTTTGTTTTGTTTAAAGAAAAACATTATCTTTCAAACTTGGACTTGAAATGCGTTTTATAATTCTAAAGGGGTTGGTAGTACGCGGAGTAAAGTTTAACGGTAGTTCTGTGCCTGGGAATAACTGTGCTGCGTGTAAACACAATTCAGAAATGTTTAGCATCTATTTTTATTCCTCAAGTCAGTGACTATGAAAGGCTTCAGCCTGCGCCGGCAAAATCATGATGGGCGTTCTTCGGGATTTCACCGAATGGTAGGTATGTTGCAAGCATCCTACGGATGGAAGCCTGAAAGTAAGCTTTAAAAAAAAAAAAGCCATTTTTAGTGTGTGCCCGTTCCTGCGCTTACTTGATTTGTTTGAAATGAAACGGGGGGGCAGAGGTGGTGGGGTACTTGCTCCCCTTCCCCCTGAGTGCCTGGTGGGCAGCCCGGTGTCTCCTTTCAGTCGCTGGGGCAGTATCAGTTCCTGTCGAGGTGCTGAAATTCCTCCCTGTGCTTTTTTCTTTCAGCTACAAATGCCTCGCAAGTCCCGCATGCTGGAGGCTGGATCTGAGGACGGGGTCAGAGCTCCAGATGGATGGGGCACGTTGCCTTGGGGCACTTCACTTCAAGGGCAGGTCTGTAGGACTCAAGCCCCAAGGGGCCGGTGCCTGGAAGGAGCTTCAGGCCGGAGCTGTTTATCTGCAGGCAGGGCTCCTTGGGGCCCAAAGCCTTAATTCTAGCAGGAAGAGCAGAGTCGTGTGTTAGAGGGGCTTTAGGGTTTTATTTATGTCTTTCTCAGTACCGAGTGCTCTGCAGTGCAGCTTCAAGGGGTGGTAAGAAAGTACCTGCAGAGATGCTCTTGCCTGTGGAAGTCCTCCATGCGTCTGCTGCAAACTTTTCAAATGAAATTTAGCTGTTTGTTGGTCAGGAACAAAATTTCCTGCCAAATTTTGTCTTGCTTATTGGGGTGAAGGAGGCTTTTCCCAAAGAAATAAAGCCTGTCCTTTGGTGTAAGTTTAGCTACTTCTTCTCTAGGCAAAGCGCTGTTTTTAAACAGTTCTCTTTTCATCCATAAAAGCAAATACAGCCTCATTGCCGTTCTTAACATCCCCCAAGGTAGGATTTAAGCAGAGCATAAACAGGCACAGCTGGAAATGTCATGCTTCTACGAGAAAGGCTCCTTGGAGCTCTTTTTTTTGAACTGGGAGTAAGCAGAAAGAAAAAGATTGTTTCCATAGGTGCCCAAGCCACTTAAAAAAAAAAAATCCTCATGTTTTTCAATCACATACATTTTACTGTTATGCTGCTTTCCCCGTTGACTGAGACCATACAGGGTTGGCTTTCAAGAATTTCAGACTTGGGCACATGGCAGGACGTAGCTGAAGAAAGATGATTGATTCTGTGACCGGCAGGGAAATGAGACTGAAAATGAACTAGTGACTGCCTGGTTTTTAAATTGCTTCGGTTTGAAGAGTTGGGATGTGCTTAAAGGGTGTGAGAGAAGTACGGGTGTGCTGTAGGGGCTTTTTCCCCTTTGTAATTTCTGACCGGGAGCAGAAGCTTATGGTGACCGGTCTTACCAAAACTTGATCTTGCAAGTGGGAACCGTGCCCTGGTGGTTTAAAAACAAACAAAAAGAGAAGAAACTGCTGGTAATTGAAGTATGTCTAGTGCACCTCTAACCAGAAGGAAGATTTATCTAAAACTGAATGAATTAAATTTTCTAATCCAATTCTCAACTTCACACCAAAACCTTCTGCTGGCACTGTGCAGAAGGTGGAGAAATGGAACAGAAAGCAGGTAAGTCTGATTGCCCTCCACTGAAATCAGGAGCAATCAGTAGTTTGAGTTGGAAAAAAAAAAATCTAAATTGTGCTGTAATATAACTTTATGGTTGTTGTCAGGCATCTGTTACAGGTTTTACGCAAATAGAGTCTGTGAGTAGGCTCTGTTCTGAAGAGCTTGTGCTCAGAAATTTGGGTGAGGGGCAGGATGGAGACAGGCTGCCCCACAAAAATCACAGAATCACAGAACGGTTTGAGTTGGAAGGGACCTTGAAGAACATCTAATTCCACCTCCCTGACGTGGGCAGGGACACCTCCCACCAGCCCAGGTTGCCCAAAGCCCCATCCAGCCTGGCCTTGGGCACCTCCAGGGATGGGGCATCCACAGCTTCTCTGGGCAGCCTGTGCCAGGGCCTCACCACCCTCTGAGGGAAGAATTTCCTCCTAACGTCCAATCTAAATCTCCCCTCTTTCAGTTTAAAACCATCCCCCCAAATGGAAAAGCTGGGAGCTTTCCTGGGAGCTGAGCAGTGAGCTCTCCTCCCTTCGGGAGCTGCCTGCTGCCCTCCCCGCAGCTCTGCCCCCCCTCCTAACTCTTCTCTTGAAGCCCTCTCGTTAGGAAGTTGGGCTCCTTCTTTATTTTCACACCGAGCTACTTCCACGGGACAGGGCTTTGGGTCCTCACCCAGTGACAAAGGTTTGTGTGCTCTGTACGGGGAGCGTAACGAGGTGTGAGTCAGCGCCAGAGGTGGATTTGCTGGCCAGCCTGCTTTCCCGTGGGGTTGCTCTCTGTCCCCCGGCATGGCCTGGCTGGACTCCGTGGCTTGTGCGTGGCTGGGTCTGGCACAGCACATGGGTTCCGCGGCCTGCTGAGGCATCGTGTGCCGAACCGCTCCTTGGGCGGCTGGTCAAACCCTGGCGCTGACCTCCTGGATGTTCCCACTGCGGGGTCAGCTTGCCCTCCGAAGGAAAGCCCTGCTCTGGCCGAAATCCCTGTCGGTCCTCCCACCGCTGCGCACGCACCGATGCGATGTCTGGCATTCGTGTGCCCCGGGACGGAGTCTGGGTTCCTGCTGGGTGTCTTTTTCAGCTCCCAACGAAGCAAACGGTCCCTTGCACCTCTTCAAGGGTGCCATCAAGCCAGCGTTCCCCAGCAAAACCTGCTCCCGCTAGCAGCGTACGGCTGCGCCACGTCTCTAACTGCAAGGCTTACTGGGGCCGTACAGCAAAGCTGGTTAACGCTGATGTGTTTTGGAGGGGGGCGCTGCGCCGGAATGTCTTTTTGGTTTGAAACTGCTAGGGCTGGATTAATTTCAGATGAAGGCACATGTAAACTGACGGTGGTGACAACGAATCACATTCCCTGAGTGCTTTAGAAATTATTCATAGGTGTTGAAAACCAGAGCTGTTTTATGCACAGCTCCTCTAATTCCTTTACTTTTCAATCACAGGCTTTTTAAAAATGTGTATTTTCTCTTTCAGTGCAGACAGCGAGAGAAGGAATATTTTTAGAGAACTGCAGGGCCAAAGGACAACAACAAAAAAAGCAGATTACAGTCCTTCTTTATGTAATGCCTCTTTCTGCCTTTTGTTCCAATAACGGCTAAGAGCTAGGTGGTGTCGTACGCAGGCGTTAGAGCAGGAGATGGCAATCAGGAGCCTATTTTCAGCCACCAGCCCAGGATGAGGGGCTGGTTTTCGTTCCCCTGGATTGACTCACGCTGCAGGACTGTGTTATTTGTGGGGTCAGGGAGCTTCCCCTCGTCAAGGGCCTCTGCCAATCTGTCAGAAAATGAGCCGAATCCTGCGCCACCCGGGGTGCTGGATGTCGTAGCGAAGTGCTGCGTCCTACCGCGTGAAGGCGAGGGCGATGCCGCGACGACAGCCCCGCTCTGACACGAGGACAGCTTCGCTTTCTGGCTCTGCTGCACTTGCGGGAAGGGATTTGCAGAAGTGGCTCAGCCGTGTAAATCCTTCCAGACCTACCCAAGAAGCGAGCACTGCATCCCACCCCACACAGCCCTTCCGTGCTCACAGCTCTGCCCCGCTCCCTGCCAGGGTAATTTGAAAGGATCCAGCGCATAAAGTTATGGCGCGGAGGAATGGGAATCCCTGAATGGCTCTGAAGAGGCTGAACCCCACAGGGCATCACCCAGCTGAGGCTGTTCAGGCGTTACAGTGAGAGGTGAGCTGGGCAGGGTGGCAGCACAAGCGTGAAGAAATCTCTTGGGTCTCTTTGGGTTCCTGTCCTTTTTGAGACACGTTTGTCTGCGGAGCTGTCCCGTTAGCTTGGCCATAGCTGCAAAGCCTGAGGGTGACTGGCCCTAGCAAGGGGGATCTACAGCCTTCAGCATCAAGATTTCATTAAAATTGCACACTATCAAAGGCAATGTTTTTGCTCCCTTAGCACTGATCTGCCCCAGAAAGATCTGTCCCCAGCAGGAGAAGCTCTTCCCACCCTGCGGATGGAGCAGATGAGGCCAGGACACCGGGAGGCACCGAGGGGAGGTTGGGGACGGCAGCGCCGGTGTGAGCGGTGGCACCCATGGGACCACCAGGAGCTGTCCCTGCAGGCCAGCTGAGCTCAGGAGAGGTGACTCCCTAGGAAATGGACCCCCCCGTCCTCTCTCGACAGCTGAGCAGCACTCGGCTGCTGCAAAAGGTGAGCTTTGGCACAAACCATTGGTCTTCCGACAACCAGCTCGGGGACTTGGCAAAGGTTTTCCAACACGCCCAACACCTGAGGTGAGGGTGACGGAGCACTGGGACAGGCTGCCCAGGGAGGTTGCGGAGTCTCCTTCTCTGGAGATATTCAAGGCCCGTCTGGACGCCTACCTGGGCAGCCTGCTCTAGGGAACCTGCTTTGGCAGGGGGGTCAGACCCGGTGATCTCCAGAGGTCCCTTCCAACCCCTACGGTTCTGTGATCTGCGGGAAAACGCTGAGCCGCTTCTGAGACTGCGGTCGGTTAAGAGGTGTCCGAGAAGGAGAACGGGAGCTTTTGAAGACCTGATTTCTGCCCCGCGATGCTCAGCGAGCAGAGCTCTGAGAAATGTATCCTGTGGTGGTGCGGTGGAGGCGCTGTTCTTGGCTCCCGCTGCTGTGAATGGCGGAGCGAGACCGGGACGCTCCGAAATACTCGGAATTCTTTTTTTAGTGAAACGCGTTTCCTCAATGGAAATAACTCTAAAACCGAGGCTTTCTTGGAATATCCCAAACATCCCAAGAGCCAGCCCCCTCTGCTCCTGCTGAGTGCGGGGCAGGATCCGCCCCCGCCAGCCGCGGTGAGAGGGAATAACGAGTGTCAGAAGCAGGGCTGGAAATCGGAGGTGGCAGCTGGGCTCCCATGGGACGGCGTGGTGCCGTGGTGAGGCATGGGGACAGCTCTCACCCAGCAGCTGCTCCTCCCGAGGAGACAGGTTTGTCAGCAAACTGAGATCTCCTCCCCGAGCTGTCTTCAGGGATGTCCCGACACTTCTGCTGAGCCAGTCTCTGCCAGCAGAGACGTGAGTCCGGGCCTTGGTTTCTGCTCCTGGCTTTAGCTTCTTTCCTTTCTTTTTAATGCCTAAATTTTAAAGACGGGCAAGGCACTGGAGATACGTGGGGTTTCTTTGTTTGTTTGTTTGTTTTTCCATCTAGCATTCAGTAAGACAGAAAATAAGTAAGTGCTAACTTTACATCTATATCCAGACGCCTCACATAAAGCTACTTCTCTTCCTTTTTCTTCTGAGCTGGGAAGTGAGAAAAGCTGGGTATCTGCAGGTGATGCCTTGTGCAAGACAACCTGAATTTTGGCACTGGGCACCATGGCAGCGTTGCTGTCCATATAGGTGTCCGTAGATGGATGCAGCAGCGTCTCCAGCACGGCTTGGAGCAGCACTTGCCTTCCGCCATCAGCAGCCAGGGGGGCCTGGTCCTTGCAGAGTCTCTGGGATCTGCTGGGGGGCTCGGTGGTGTCAGTAGGAAGCAAAAGGGGCAGTTCTTGTGGTTTAGGTGCTGCATGAGAGCCTCCAGGGCAGAGGAGGAGGAGAGGACCCCCCCCAAATGTATGCTTTTGATATCCTCTGCTTTGCTGAAGGTCTTTTAGCAGTGCTAAGCAGCTCTGTGAGGGCTGCAAATCTGGAGAAAACACCCAAAAAGAAGGGCATGAAATGAGAGGAGGAGCTGTGCTGCTCTCCCCCGAGACCTCCAGGCTGTCATTTCAGCATCAGGAGCTGACCAAGACAGGGTCCTGGTACCCGCCGAGCCCCCCGTCCTGCAGCTGTGCTCCCCAGACTCTTCAAGGCGTTGCCCTGAAGCCTTCTGGCTCATTTTCTCCCGACCACTTCTTTATGCCACTTCAGCAGGTTTCAAGCTGTGCTGCCCGAATTCCCCCATGTAATGTCCCTCCTTGTGCCGTGCCTGGCTGCTCCTCCGGGTCACGGCGCCCAAGCTGACGCCTCCCCATCAGCTGAGGCTGCTCAACGCTGGGCGACTCCTCCCCGGCTGTGGGGCTGGCAGACAGAGCCCAGCACTCACAAAAGCAGCCCCACGGTCCCTTCGTATTGCTGGGAAGCACCCAGCTCCCAGAGCTGAGTCCAGCAGTCCTGGTACAGCACAGATCAACGGCGGAGAGAGCAACCCCGCGGGCAGGTCAGGGTGCCTTCTGCACTGATCCCTGTGTTCTGCCAGCTCCTACACCCTACAGGCTGTAGGACATGGCGAAAAGGGTCAAGGCAAGGGCAGGGATCGCAAGAGAAAGAAATGAAAACAAGCTCATTCAATATAAACTGCGTGTTTTCTTGCCCCTGCTTAATTTACACGCCGCGTTTTTGCCTCCTCTCCGACCAGCAGTGTTTATCTTGCAGGGCACAGCCCTCATTAGCAGCGAGGAGCAGCATCAGATTTTTCTGTGCTTTGTTTAAACATTATCTTGGGCGTGTGTTTTCCTTAACATCGAGCAAACGGCTCGAAAGCGATCCAGGCGTGCTCCCTGCAGGCCTTCAGCTCCCCGCGGCCATCCTTTGGTGCCCTGCTCAGCGCTTCTGCTGCAGCCCCCTGCTGCAAACCCCTTCTCAAGGGTTTGGTGGTTTGGGAATTTCAAGGAAAACGTAGCACTGAGTCGAGCAAAACATCTCAACTCGCTGCTTCGGAAGGGTTCGGATGGGAAAAATCCATTTTCAACAACAACGAAAGAAGAGAGCTTTCAGTTCTCTTGAAACCGCTGGCACTTAGGCAAGCTGTTGGGTCGTGGCAATACAGATATTTTGAGTTTAATAATATTTAGAATAACATGTTTATGCAACGGTCATGTTTTGCATGAAGGTCATTTCTAGTAAGCGGGGAGCTTTCCCAGGAACAGAGCCCTTTTTCTTCAGCAAACCAGAACAAAAGAGCAAAAGCTGTGCCTGGCCTGAGGGCAGCTGAACCGGGGGGAAGATTGGCTTTGCTTTGTTGGCTTTTGGGCACAGCGAGCTGTATTTGGGGTGAAGGGGCAGCCGGGCAGCACACCAGGGATGCTTTCTGGCCACAGAAAGGCACGGTCTGGTCCACCCAGCTCTGGAGATGCTCCACGTGTGGGTCTGACCCCAAGGACTCAGCCTTTGGTGGCATCAGAAGCGTCCTCAGCCCTTATTTTGGCAGCGCGTTTCCAGAACAGCTCTGCGCATTCATAGCATAGAAATATATTTAGTGCCAGTCACTAGGAGCATCACATCAACCAACGTGCAAGGAATCCCTCTTGCGCTTCTGAGGTGGTAAAAGCTTTATTCAGAAGGTTTCTTCCTAAAGTTTTTTAACGTTTTAGCATTTCCTGGGTGGTTTTGCTCTCCGTTGGCGCACACACCTGCAAAGCTTCCAGTGCTTCCAGCTGGGGTGGTAAAGCTGGAGCAGAGCCATAGCACTGAGGTATCGTTCCTGGTGGCTGTGCTGGACGAAGAGAGGACTTCTTGTGATTTCCTCCACCACACAGCGAGGGCTGTGCCCTACCCCGCCAGGATGGGTGCTGGGGGAGCCATGTCCTGAGGCTGGCTGGGGACACCGAGGGCCCACGTGGCGGAGAGGACCCCAAGCCCAGCACCTCTCCCGGTCCCCCGACTGCTCCCCATGGATGATTTCGATGGCTCTGTGGATTGAAGAAGTGGCTCGTGATTTATCCACAGCAGGAGACAAGCCCAAGGGCCGATCCTCACATCAACGCCGCCAACCCCCCATGGAGAATGATTAAACCCACGGAGTCATGGGCTTGCTTCCAGCCTCGCTGGCTGCTCCAGGACATTGCTGGCTGCTCCGAGGGGTGCTGGCAGGAGCCACGACCGACTTTGGGCCCCCAGGGGACAGCACGGATCTAAGGGTCTGGCTCTGAGCATCCTTCTCCCTGCTCTCAGCAGGGGCTGGGGACAAGGGGATGCCGCGGAGGTCGGTCCCTCTGCCCTGGGGAAGCGAGAAATGATCCTTGGGTGGATTTCTGCTGCAGCCATGCTTCATGTCAGGAGGAATTTGCAACTCCCTTTCCAGCTCTGCTCTGCCAGACAGCAAACTGCTTTGCCACGTTGCCTGTAGCAACACCTCCTGCTTGAAAATAAGAGCTGTGACACGGGGCTGGGTTTGCTGGTGGCTGCGTGAGAAGGGCCGATATTATTAATTACTGCTCTTACTACCACCACTGTTATTTATGGTGGGGCCTGTTTGGGTGGGATGCAGCGGCGCGTGCTTCGGGAGCAGCGTCACCCAGATGGCACCGCTGCAAGCAGAGGGCACCGGGCGCAGCAGTCTGGGGCAAAGGCACAGCACGGCGATCACAGCGGGGCTGGTTTCCCTCCTATTGCTTAAACAACTGCTTGTCTTGGCAGGGATCTTGTGGGAAGAGGCCTGCGGCATCAATAGGGAATCCTTTTTTTCCTGGAAAAAAGTATAATGTACGTCAGCGTGGCCAGGGCAGCCGGGCAGGGCGGCGTGTCCCCAGGGCTCGGGCTGGAGCACGTGCTGCTGGCCTCCCGCGACGGAGCAGCTCTGTGAGGTTCATGCTCAGCGGCTCACGAGAGCTGCTGCACAAAGCACAAGTCAGGGATTTTTAGGCAGAGGGTGCCCTCAGAGGGGCTGAGCCGTGCACAGGTGGCTCAGGGGTTTCTGGGTGACCCCACTGGAGTTATTTAAGACCGTGCAGGCAGCCCCACAGCTCACAGTCACTGGCCATATTTGCAGCTCTTGGCCCTTTCAGTCCCTGTTCACAAATTGCTGTTGGGTTGGGGCGTCCATCGGTCCACTATGGCCAGGGAAACGGGGACGCAGAGACAAGTGCCTTCTGCACAGGCAGCCTGGGCGCCAGGCGCTGGATTCCCAGTTTAACCCATTTGCTTATCCCACTCCACCACCCCCAGACCCACCAACCACTTGTCATGGGGTGAGAGCACCACGGTGGTTTCCGTCTGGAGGATGGAAGTGGGCACCCCTGTCCCCCAGGTGGGGTTATTTAACACATTCTTGCTTCAGGGTAGGTAGCAAAAAAACAAACAAACAAAAAAAACCAACAAAAAAACCCACACTTCAAATGGCCCTTTGGTGGTTTCCATCCAGTTGGTGCTCCCCACTGTGTCAGCTCCCCAACGTGGATTTGAGCTCTGTCATTCAGCACTTTTTCTGGAGGGTCCTGGATGGGAGCTGGGGTATCTACAAATGGAAACACAGGAGGAAAAATGTGCTCTTGTGGTTTTTTTCTCTAAGCAAGCCTCCTGGCTCCTCCTGTCCTGGTTGATATCTGGCCTCCCCCAGGCATTTTTTGGTAGGAGACAAGTCCATCCCTGCTCAGCCCCTGTCCTGCAGGCTAGAAACACCAAGCCACCACTCTTCTCCTCTCCGTGGGCATGGTCTGCATGGCTTGGCTCAGCTTCACTGTCCCAGATGAGGTTTGTTTTCCCTTGAATGTGGATGTGCCCAGTGCTTTCCCCTCTTCTGTGGCAGGAGGCAAACAGGTGCTTGATGCTCCTGTGAGGTTACTTGGGTTCTCCAGCATGCTGATGGCTCATCAGCATCATCTCTCTCCAGCATTTGAAAGTGGTGTGTGTGTGTGTATATATATATATATATATATATATATATGCGCCTGTCTTCTAGTAAACATTTTCATTATCCATGAATTCAGGCTTTTTATCCCATAAAATTTCATCCTATTTCTATTATTCTACTTTACGATACCACAAATTCCACTAGCAGGTAATTCGTTGTGCCAATGGCATTGCCAGAAATACGCAGTGTAACCCAAGACTCATCTTTGAGGATCTCCAGTAGGCATCTCCCTGCAGCCTGGGAAAAACTTTTCTGAAACAGAACACTGATCCCTTAGTCCATTTGCTACCTATCTCATAGTTTCCTCCCACTAGAAGATACGGTCTTCCCCATTTTAGCTAACAAATTCACGTGGGATGCCATAAAAAAAAATCTGCTGAAGTCCAGAGAGGTTTGACTGAATGCCTCTCCTTTGTCTAGAAAAATCAATTACTCAGGAAAGCTCACAGAGCTCTCAGGCAAGAATTTCATTTGGCAGACTTACTGTAGACAAGCAGAGCTGTAGTTGCCCGAGGCGTCTTTCTTGCCTTTCTAAAATTACTATTTTCCAGTACCAGTTCTGAAAGGCAACAGATTAATTTCAATTACTTGCTGTTGGACTTGCAGTTTGATGGCCCTCTCTTCCCTGGCTCTGGGATGGAGCTGGTCCAGCTCCTCCAATTTGCACGCACTCAGCTCTTTGAGATTTTCTTTCCATTTAGATGTGGTCATTTCCATATCCTGATGTCCCTCATCCATCTTCATTTTGTCCTGAGATTCAGCACCCTCGTTCTTCCCAAAGCCTGACACAGAACAACCACCTCGTTTGCGGGATGTAGTTTTAGTATCTTTAAGCTCCACCACATCCTGGGCAAGCAGAAGCCACATTTCTTTGTTCTTTTCTCATTTATGACTCACGAACATTTTACTAGTTGTTTTAATTTCCTTTGTAAGATCTAACACAGCTCGACTTTGGTGATTCTCATGTTACGCTTCCTGACCTTTAACATAAAACTCTCTTTGCTGGTTAATCCCCTTTTCCATTCACTGCAGTCTTGTGGTTATTCCTGATTTTCTCGTTGTGGTAATTCTTCATCCAGTTAAGGCTTTGGCCTTTCCCCTGAGAGTTCTCCTCTGTTCCCTGGGATATATGATCCAGATTGTTGTAAGCTCATTTGATTTCTATGACTAATTCCCTTAATTTCTCTGAATTCCCCCTCTGAAAAAGTTAGTGTCGAGACAAATTCCTTATGATTTAAGGCACTGAGATGCCTTCAGGGCACTTGATCCAAGATATTTTCTATGACGAATTCCTCTATAATATCCTTAGGTCTTACCAAAGCCAAGCAAGAACGTCTTCCCTTTTGCTGGATCGAGGGCATTTCAGTGAAGAAACCAGACCGTTGTGTCCAGGAGTGGCTGCGTCTCGTGGCCACCAGCAACAGGATAGGAGGTTAAGGTCTTCAGTAGGGACACCACTCCCACACTTGGTGGCATCAGCTGTATGACAACAGTGCAGAAATCCCTGTCCTTACCCACATCTGACCCTAATGATCTAGAGGAAACTGCCACCCCACCCTTTTGCAGGCTTTTGATGCTCCCATTTCCTTCCCATCACTGCAGACACCTCCTAGACACTTCCGAGGCAGAGCATTGCAGCCCTGGTTCCTCTCACCCAGACTCGTGCTCTGGTGAGACCGCGTTTCCTCACAGCCACGACAAGGCCCACTTACTTCTCCATCCCCGCTGCCGAGTTTGTGCCCCTTCCATCATTTCCCACACGCTTCCCCAGCCTGACCCCTACTTTTTGCCCGATCTTCTGCAAACTCACCCTGGAAGCTGCCATTAGAAGCACCTGGTTTTCTCGATACGACCATCCCCTTTGAGAATTACATTGTCAGCTTTCCCTTTCCTCCAGCAGGATTCTCAATCAAACCTAAGCTCCTTCGACCACCATTTGCCTGAGGCCTCTAATTAAGGTCTCACTTTGAAGCACCTGTGGGTACTTGCTTGGTATCTGGGCCCCATCTCCAACCCCAAGGCCAAGGACAAGGCCAACCCGTTTTTACTCCACCCCCCCCTTGCCTGCTGGCCTCCATTTTATGACCTCCTCTCTCTCTTTGCCTCTTCATTGCTCCCAATCATTGAAGTTTCCTAAATCCCCCCATCTGCAGCAATGGCAGTGGGGGATTTTGAAGCTCAAGGCTCTTGGAGGGCTAAATTCGTCCTTCTTGGCACCCAGGTACAAACGCAGCCGTGGTGAGGCAATGACGGACCGACCGGGGCAGGCCAGGCTGTCCAGCACCTCGTCTGGCTTTGCCAGGCCGGAGCAGATCGGAGTGTTTCTAAACGCGTTTCTTCCAGGGGAAGGGTTTCTCTACCACTTGCTACAAATCTTAAATTTAAGGTGAAGCACGGCAAACTGCATTGAGCTTTCATCATGGGGAGCGGGGCTCCAAGACAAATGTTTTACCAGCAGAAGTTCCTCCCGGGGCCAGCTTTGTCTGACCAGCTATACTCCTCCTTATCCTCTGACAACAGGCTTTCAATAAATGCTGTGAAAAGGAAGGGTGACAAAAAATACCTGATTTTTGGCCCTTTGAGATAGCCATTGCTGCTGTCGCATGGGATGGCGCTCCCCTACCCATGCCCCTTGGGTCGCAGCCAGCGAGCAGGGGTGGCGCCTGCACGTCCCAAACATCTCCCCCGCGTAGGCCTTCGAGTGCATTTTTCACATGGGAAAAAAATCTTGCCACCGGTGAAGTGTCCAAAGGGAAAGCCGACGTGCTGCAGGTCAGTACTGCCAACTGCTAAAAAAATGTTTGCTTTAAGGTGTATGACATTCCTGTCTGAAACCGAAATTATTCTGGTCTTCTGGAGCATTTTCAGTTCTAACCCGTCAAGTGGATGATAGGGCAAAGTGGACTTCATTGCCCAGAAACTATGTAATAAAATAAAAAGTTTTAAAATACTGGCCAATTCCTGTGAACACATCAACCTGTCCTCTGCATGCATCCAAGTTCAGTGCTCAGGCCTAGATGTTTCACCTGGGAAGGCCCAAATGGAGCTGGCAGCACCAGCCAAAATCAAATTCTTCACCTTCAAAGCTCTCTTTTGCCACCTGTAATGGACTGAATTTCTTATTTTTATTCTTCCCCTTCCCCTTGCCCTTCTTCTTCTTCCTCTTCCCCTCCTCTTCCCCTTCCCCTCCTCCTTCCTTTTCCCCTTCCCCTTCCCAATTCCCTTTCTCTTCCCCTTTTCCTTTCCTCTTCTCTTTCTCCTCCCTCTTCTTCTTTTTTCTTTTTTTCTTCTTCTTTTATTCTCCTTTTCCTTTCTTCCTTCTTCTTCCATCTTATTTTTATTGTTTCTCTAAAGTTACTATTTATTGAGGATGGGGATGAGGGAGGCCAATGGGGTCGGGCGAGGCTGTGGGGCCCCGTGCAGGAGAAGAGCCATCGCTGAGATAGTCATCTGGGTAACATGATAAGGAGCTCAGGGTGGCCGAAAATAGAGGCTCGCCCAGCTGAAAAAAGCCCCGTGGTGGCGCGGAGGGGCATTACTTAACACCTAAGAGACAGGGCTCTTACCTCTCTGCTGGATTTCGGCTCAGGGGATGTGTACGACACTTTGGTTTTAAGAGGAGGGGGGCAGTGAGCTGGTGAACAAATAATAAAATACAATATAATTATTTACAGGCGGAGCGAGTGCTCTGGGGCTGCCACCGTGCAAGGCGCTGCACAAGCACTAAATGAGGGCAGCCCCAGCCTCCCAGGTGTGCAATCTTAACGTTAACCAGGGGAAACGGTAGCACAGGTGAGTGGTGCGGAGATACCTGACAGTGTGGGCTTCCCCTGCCTCTTCTGGCAGGGTTTAGTCAGAAAAAAAAAATGTGGGAAGCAGCAGGGTGAGAGGGATGGGGTATGGGGGCAGGACGGGAGGAGTGCTGCGAGGATGCAGCAGCAGCAGCACAGGGGAGCAGGGTGGGGATGAGGACGTGTCCTGCAGAGCAGCCCCGCACACACGGGGACAGCCCCACTGCAGCCCCCGTGCCTGTAGCTGGAAACGCAGACCGTGGCTGGGTTTGGGCAGGCAGGCTTCACCTCGCTCATCCACTTCGCGTACTCGTTTCTGGGCACGGCATGAATTCACGCGGGATCCGTCCCTCAATCCTTATTATCCCTCAAAGTATTTTTGCACACAGTATTGCAATAAGATTATCAGAAGGGGATTTTTATTTTTATTTTCTTGAAAAATGCTCAGAATTAACAGGCCAAGGGAGCACACCTCAATTTCCTCACCCTCCATCCTCTATTCCACCGCTTCATCCCAGAGGGATTTTGCCTGTGTTGGTTGATTAAAATCCCAATTAGAGACCCCCATGGAGAGCCCGGCTGCCACCGTGCCCCCGGCCCCGGCCCGAGCCCAGCTGTCCCACAGGAAGTTTTGCATTCCCGCAGGGTCACCAGCTGCCCTCGCCGCTTCTGCCGAGCTTCCAGGTAATGGATATTTCAGCCCTAGATGGGGACTCGGGTGGGCTGGAGCCCGGCCACGCCGGCCCGCTGCCACCGCAGCAGCCAGTGCAAAATAAATAGGGTCGCAGCAGGGTGAGTGTTGGCGTGCTGCTGGCCGCGCTCCACGCGGAGGGGTTTCTGCTCCTGGACACCCACAGCCCTCCACCTGTGGGGGCCCGTGCTGGGACCAGTGCTCAGAACTGCAAAATGTTTGCGATTTTATTCGTATTCAGCTCAACCTCTCTATCGTTTGCTTTAGCAGGCAGTGGTGTCAGGTCCCCAGTCTCAGCTCCTGCTTTTTACCCGTCTTTTTAGCTGAACCAGAGGATGCTCCCTGCCTGCCTGGAAAGGGACTGAAAGCAGGCACAGGCTTTCAGACCTGCACAGGCTTTTCCTCTGCCCCCCAGCAGCGGGGACTCACTGCCCTGCTTCAAAGCAACGCTGGCAAAGGACCAAGCATCGCGCCGCGGCAGGGCCATGCAGGGTTACTCTGGAAAATATGCAGGCTGATATTTTATTCATCTGAAGCTGAAGTGGTTGGTATGAAAGAAAATACCCCGTGGGGCTTCATACCTCGAGTCAATGAATTCCTGGTCCTTTTATAGCTCAGGAATGCCGGGTGCTCTCTGTCGGTTTTACAAGGCCATGAAGCCGCAGCTTAAGGTCTGGATAACTATTAATCACGGCGGGGACGATGACAGCTGCTCTTGTTCTGCTGAGCTTTCAGACGGGCACCGGACTTGTGCACGCTGTGCCCTGTTCATCCTGCTGGCTTGAGACATCGGTGCTTTTGCTTTGGTCTGGGGGGATGTTAGCTTCTTGCTTGTGGGACCACCAGTTTTGGTAGTGGTCGTGCCAGGGATTCGATTGGGGTAGTCCCTTCATGGCACACTGTTTGGCCAGCCCTCTTGGAGCATGTGGGCAAGGATGAGTGATTCCCAAATCACTGAGATCTCTGTCGTAAGAGCTACAGACCTACAAGGAGATGGGCTTGAAGGTCCAGGCGCAAGGGGTCTCTCCTCCCCATCAGGCACCGCTGATCCTCGGCGGTGCTGTGCATTTTCTGGCTGTGCTATCACAAGGCTGGGTGTGATGTGCTCCTTGAAGTCCAGCTCCGAGAGTTGTTTAATGACGTGAGAAATCACAGCTTTTCCTCGAGAACGCATCTCACCAGCGGCTGTGTGTTTGTTCCATTACAGCACGGGGAGGAGAAAGCCCTGATTTCGGTAACAGCCCAGAACAGAAGGACGTCACAGCTGTGCAGTGCACCAAATCCAAATGAGTCCTAAAAAGGTCTCCTAATTTTGGGTGGGGTTGAGTCATGATTTTTGAATGCTTCTAAATGGCAATTTTGTTAACATTTTTAGCTCTTCTGAGCTCTCTCCCTGTGTGCGATAAGCACAGAGGACACTGTCCAATGCTTACTGCTGGGAACACGCAGTAATCAGGGATTTTAACATTTAAACAAATCGTCTCTGGAAGTTTGCTTTTTGCACTATTTTTTTTTTTTCCAGAGGAACATGCAAAATGTACTTAACCTGCAGACAGTGTTAGCGATGTTCTCAGCTTTTGGCCACAGCATCCGTGAAGGCACAACCCAAAGATGGGATAAAGCCCCTCTTTGCTATATATCTGAACACAGTGACGACGCTTTTCCCACCCTCATAGTGGTTTTGCCTCTGTTGGTTTCTTTTCTCCAATAGGAAAACAAGGAAAAGAAAAGCAAGCTTGAAACCAAAAGCTAAACCCTCAATCCTGCTTTCAAATCCTGACTCAAAGCAAGCTGAAAAGCCCCTATCTAAGCAATCACCAGATTTTTATTCCTGGTGGTAAACAGCCAGGGCGCTGCAAATACTGAGAGCTGCCACGTCCTGCGGAGGGAGTGATCAGAGGGGTCAGACCGACCTGTGCTCGCACGGGGAACACAAGGTGCCGCCGTGTGGGTGAAGCACGCTGCTGCTCGAGCTCCTGCAAGCCCCCTGGGTCTGGCTGACACACTCCTGCTTGGGGCAGGTTGCTTTTCTTTTGCGCAGGGTTCTGGGGAGGGAGTTGGGGCAGGCAGAGCCCACAGGGGAGCGATGCCCTTAGTGGCATTCGTGCCTTTCGTGCCTGCAGCTCGGCGGGACCCGATTCAGGAATTTTCTAACAGACACTTTCAAGAGCATGTGAGAGCGTGCTGGGCAGATCTCACTCACTCAAAGCCAGGAGCTTCTTTCAGTTGCATAAGCAAACATGGGTGCAATATTTCCACAAGGTCTGAGCGTTCCCCTTGTCCACACAACAGCTTGAAATGGGACATGATCTTTATTCCTTACTGAAGACATCATAGTAATTCAAGAATACCAATATCCACAAGGTATTTAGGTATCTCAGTCACTTTAAGCCAACGCCTGCCAAATTAAGAAGTCTCAGACCCAGAAGGATAAATATATATATAGATACATATATATATATATATATCAATGGGAGTGCCATGCTTAATGGGATACAGGGCTAAAGTAACTTCTGATGCTCACCAAAGTGTCTTGATAACTTTCTGCCCTGATTTCCTTCAGATAAAGGTGCTCTCACTAAAACCCTGCTCTTGTAGCTTGGCAAAGCTCTCTGCTTTACAGACTTAGTGATTTCATGCCCACACCTACTAACTGATGGTACCTACTGTGGGGCCTTTCATCAACAGCTATGAAAAACACAGGAGATACAGCCTAAAGTCAACGAAGTATGACTTCTTCGTCTTAGCACGTTGTGTGAAAAGCTCAGAAAATTGTTTAAAAAATCCTCCCAGGGACTGAATATACTCACACTGGAAAAGTGAGGAAAGAAACGTGTTTATACATTTATTATATACAATATTAAGGCACAAGTTTCAACAGCAAAGAATAAGAAATCTTTGGCTGACCAACAATATCAATATTTGCCGTGGGTGACACATAACGTTCTTCATTTACCCACCTATGTACAAATAACCCTCCAGCTGTACAACACTGTACACCAACTTCTCTATACAACCAACGACAATAAAAAACGACAGTATTTTACAACTAGTTACCAACGTCACCTGGAATGGCTACAGCACAGTTTCTCGAAACACCATACAGTTCAAAGAGCTGGGAAAACCAGTACAAATGGAGCTGCACCGCTCTGCTGAGAGGGGCTGATTCGTGGCAGCAGGACTCCACGCAAGCCCTGCTAGTGCTTGGGCTGCGGGGGAGACCCCTGCGCCTTCAGACCTTCCCTCCAGGAAAGCTGAAATCTCTTGAGGTCAGTTAAATTGAGGAGAACGAACCCTTATGTTTATCCGAGCTGTGAATCTGAAAGTAAAATTTGCCCGCACTGTGCTTGTAACAGACGGTTTCCCATACGTGAACACAAAGCTGGGGCAGCACCAGTTGTAAACGCACCTTTGGACACCCAGAACCGGAGGGCCCGTTGTCTCCACGAGGAGGAGGAGGAGGAGTGCGGTATTCTAGCTGACTTTGAGAAGCAGAGAGCTGCACCACAGTGAAATACAACCGACTGAAAGCACGTCACGCACACTGCTCCAACGCTGCTCCTGCCGGACACCTAGCTGCCTGCCTGTACGGAAACCATTAAATAGTGTCATCAAAAGAAATAATACAGCCAGTCATACAATGCAGCTGGGTATCCTTATTTCTTGGAGAAAGATGGGGAAATGCTCACTACTGTTTAACTTCTGTTCCTTTGCTCTCTCACCCTCCTGCCCAGCTCCCCGTGCTGGCTCCCTTGCGGGAGGGTGACCGTGGTGGGTCGGGGGGTGCTGGAGCCTTCAGCCAGCCACTGCCACGCACAGACCCGGCTTGTATGCAAACGTTTACAACATTTAAATTAACTTTAGAGGAAGAAAAAAAATAAAATTATTTTACAAGGCATATATTAAGCAGCGTAACATCTTCAAGGGGCTTTACACATTTGGTTTTGCAAAGCTGGTAATACTCGGAACACACGATTCTCTTGACTACAGAGCCTACTTAGCACTACTGCAGCTAACAAGTGCAAAACTCAGCAACACCGACGTATGTCTAACTCTAGGTACACACACAAGTAAGTGCATAGATTTAGCACAGCCATTTTGTTTCCAAAAACTGGTCTCTCTCAGCCATGCAGCGCTGAGCGCAGGGCTCTAGCACCTGCCGGCTTTGAGCTTGCGAGGACTTCAGTTTTCAGCAAAAGCAGCGTTTAAAGTGCCTGGCGTGTTCACAATCAAGAACATTTTGATGCCTACAGGAAGGGATGACCTCGAGCCAGTCCTGAGCACAAGGTTCCTTCCAGCCACATGAGCACCCATCACCTTTCCACTTCAGGCAGCTTCACACAAAATCCCATCACCCTTTTCCCAAAGCCAAATTCTTCCTGATGTCATTGGGGTGTACTAGATGATTTAGGAAGATAAAAACCAACATAGAAATACCTCAGAGAGGAACGTTTCCCTATCAGCATTTGCAATACAGGAAGCAAAACGTCTAAGTAACACTGCCGGTGAGTTGGCTGTCTTACAGACAGTTGCCACCTCTTAGAGAAATCAGGGACTGAGCTGAAAAGGAGTAATTGTCTTGGGTGAAACAAAGTGAAAAGAGACTGCAGCTCAGCACGCAGAACAGATGATGCTCATGCACCCCTTTGCAGTTAAACCCTTCCGGGCCTGACACTACACCCCTTAATGCTGAGTCCCACACCAGCCTAACAACAGGTCTCTTTGCTCAGGGAAGGTAGGATTTGGCTGCAGGCCCTGAAAATAAGGAAAAATTCCTGTTCTTACCACGAACACACTGATTCTTCCACTGTTGTGAACCAGTGCGCACTAAGAGGCATCTGCTGATCTCACGTGCAAGCCCAGCTTAGTTCCACTGAACTCATTTCAGAAACCCTCAGTGTTTTCAGGTTTTTTTTTCCTATCTCTCCAATGTAATTGGCCCCAAAGGGCTTGTGTTCCCTCGGGCTACGTTCTGTCTACAGCCTTGTGCTCAGATTCCCACCTGCTGAAACCTGCGTGCAGCTGGCAGCATCGGGGGCAGCCCAGGTCCGGGGAGTGCTGCAGGCTGGACGGACGCTGTCCATGGGGCTGTGCTTGGGGAAGGCACTATGTCAGCCCCTTCCTGCCCTCCCGCACACATCCTCGCCCACAAAATGCTCCCATGCACTTCACCTCTTACCTAACCCTGCCTCGCATAGCCCCTGTAGTGGAGCTGGCTGGATCCTCCCCGACTTTCCCTCCTGAAACGTTCCCAGTGTTACAGAAGGGATTGCTTCAGCCTCTGCTGAAGGAGCTCCCGTCCTCCCCCACCTTCATCCTCCATGGAAATTCCAGCAAACAACTGCTCCTACCAAAAAAAAGAAGCCTTAGCAAGCTCTGAGTTTGCAAGACGCGAATATTTGCACTGCAATCCAGCTCCAAGAGTAACATTTGTCCAGCCAGGAGTGAGGCACCTGACCTACACGTCCAGGAAAACCACACCACACCACTTCAAACGGATACTTACAAGAACCTGCCGTGTACATCTACAGACCAACGCTTCACTAAAACTCAGCAGTGAATACTTTTAAGAAATGAATCAATACTGAGGAAGATGCAAGTTTCTCCTGTTATTTTCAGAAACTCCCGTGGCCCCAGAAGAGCCAAGATTTTGCTCCTGTCCTGGCTGCAGAGGCAGTAAACCAGAACGGCCCCGTGCACCCAGTCTGTAACTTAGCTCCCTTCTCTTTACACCAGAAAATGCAGTTTCCTCTTTCCTCGACGATCACCTTCTCAAGCCACCTTCAGTTTTCCATGTCCCTTTCTGCTCAGAAAGTCCCAGACATTCATTTCGACTCTCCTCTTCGGTGCTCTTTACTTCTCGCCCAGTCCAAAGTCTCAACGTAGCAGACTCAAGCTTCATTTCAGGTACAAACTTTCTCCGTCCTTCTTCAAATTCTCAGAGTTAGTTTTTAAGGTTGGCACACCGACGACACCCTCAGGCCTGGAAGTATGCCCATGACACCCCAGAGATGCCATCCTCTGCTCAGATGAGGACTTCCATCATGTCTGCATCTGGAAACTCGGGCTTGTGGAGCAAGCTGCTCACCCTGCCTTTGCTGTCGGGCGGCTTCCCATGGCTGGAGTTCTCTGCAATGGAAACAAGGGAAACAAAGTCAGTCCTCGGCTCAAATTCAACAGCAAATTGTTTGAAGCAAATAGAAAATCATTCTTGGGGGGACGCGAAGCGGGGAGGTCGGGGGGCACAATTATATGTCCTAAAGATTGAAAGCCAAATTTGATCAGGAGGCCCAAAAGACGTGAACCTGAATTCCCTGCACAATGATGGAGTATCGCTGATAACGGCAGGTTTGTTGGTGGGCACAGACCCCAAGGTAGGCATAAAAATAGCATTTAAGAGAAACAGACAGAAGCACCCTCTAAAAGGTGTCTGTGTCCCTGGAGAGAAGCAGCCACCTGTGGAAAGTCTGCATCACTTTAGCAACTTACTACTTATTATCTGATCCGTGCTAACTCTGCACGTCTGCATTCCTGTTCTGCTTCAGGTACAAAATTTGGGAGTTTGAAACAACGTGAAGGCAGTACACAAATAATCAGGTGGGTGTTTTAATCTAAAATATATTATTGTACCAGTGAAACAGGCTAAGAGCATGTATATGGCCAATTATGATCATCTATGATACATTTTGTCAGCTATTTCTTTTAGTCATCATAGTTCATGACGTTGTCAGCTTCAGCAAGAAGGACTCGCATTTCTTAAAACAGGGAAAAACCTGAAAGACTAATTTATGGGTTCCTGGAAACAAACTCCAATCTGAATTGTATGGAACACACCAATCCAGAGTTTCAAGTAATTAAAGGTATTTAGCTCTACCAATGATATATATGAAGTTCCTAGGGGGGGAGACTTGTTTTTGAGAACAGATAAATATGCAGGAAAATGGCTTTTTCAAAATAGCATTTGTAAAATAAATGTTTCCCCTTGCTATGGTCGCAAACCTGCAGTTTCCATTTTTCAAAAATAATTAAAAACATATTTCTTTACCAAAAATAAAAAAACAAACACGAAAACACAAACCAACACGACATTCTCCATTTTCTCCTTACATTTTCCCAGCAGGTTTCCTTTAAAAACGAGGTGATGCTTTTGCTAAACACGGTATAAGCTGAAAAACGAGAAGGGGCTGACTATATGAACAGGTATGGAGCGTTTTACGGTGTGAAACCCTGTGATCTTGTCCATGATTGATTTTTATCTGTGGCAGCATGCGTAATTATCACATCTGTCAGGAACTCTGCCTGCCACAGACGAGCAGAACCTTATAAAAGCTGCCAAGCACCAAACCCTGCCGTGCCAGACTGCGCAGCATTGAAAACTCCCCTCCTTTTTATTTTTGCTCCACCAACACCGGGGTGTCTTGCGGAACGTGCCAACAGCCCCGGGGGCGCCAGGACCTTACTGCACGTCCCTGCTGCCCCACCGGGGGGTCCAGCAGCACTCACCCAGTTTTTCGCCCGCTGGCCGTGCCCCCGGGGGCCGCGGAGCGGGGCTGTGCGACGGGGTGGTGCCCAGCCGGCCACGGCCAGGGAAGGAGGCGGCGGCGGGCCAGAAGAGCTCGGCGCTTTTGTCCGTCTGGGTGCTGTTGTCTTTGCTGCCCGTCTTCGCGTGGGAGGCTGCCGGAACTGGCGTGCACGACAAGGAGGGCAGCGGAGGAGGCAGCGAGGGGCCCGACGGGTGGTCGTGGTGCTCCTTCCCCAGGAGCAGCCCTGAGAACACACCGAGCTCAGTCACATCCCGGCCCAAACTTACGTGCTGTCCCCACGTCCCACCCCACAGCTACAAGGTGCTGGTCTGAATATGCCTCCAGCCCTTTCACTCTGCTTATTTTTTCCCTTGGACACTGCGTGATACTCTCGTCCTGACACCCACACAGTACCTTCCCAGGCCAGACGTGCTTTTTCTGCAAACGCAGCCTTTGGAGAGCAGTGCCCTGTCCTACCTCCCTTCTGCACACCGGTCCTGGTGGTACCCCCGGCACAGGCATCCCTCTGCACCCCCGTCCCATGTGGCCCCAAACCACAGGCTGTACTGCACTTGTTTCCCCACTCAGCTGCCACATCACATCACGAACTCCCACCCAAAGGGATGCTCACCCTCTTGTTTAGCTTTAACCAAACCTTTTTTTCTGGTCCAGGTTTGGTCTTTACTCCCACAAAGTTGCAGGCGTTATCTCCTTGTGTCTAGGAGTCTTTTCCCAGACTATGGCTTTCTACAATCAGTGCAGAACAGCTTAATATGATTGAAAATACAATTAAGATATGAAGCAAGGTTAAAAACGGACTAGGTTTTGACCTTGGCACAAGGACAGCGCCACAGCCATGGGCACTACTGCTAGGCTCAGGCAGAAGGATTACCACAAAGCGATGAATGAGCCAAAGCTTAACCAAAACAACACTCACCTATGCTTCCCTTCCAGATCTTCTCCTCCTTCTTCTCCTCAGCTATCTGGTTGCTGGTGAGCGAGGTCTGGCGCGAATGCGTGCCCGCCGCAGCAGCGATGGAGGGGACAGACCGAGCAGGTCGCAGGCTGGCGCTGTCGACTTTTCCGGGATCCTTCCGCGAGCGCTGCTGAAGGACCTTGATCATGGCATCCTTCTCAATTATTTTTGCATGGAGATTCTTTATTCTGCCAAAATATGAATGCTCTGCTTACGGGGGTGGACAACGAGTTTAAACGGGCAGCAATCGGCACCCTAAGGGAGCAGGACCAGTCTGTAGGGACGTGCCCTGCTGCTCTGTCACCTCCACTTGTAAGTGACTTGGGCAAGGCAGCTCCCACCAGGTCCTCCGAGGGATAATGATGCACCTCGGAACAGGAAGCATTTCTGGCTATAAACTGCTTTTTTGCAAGGTTAAATGAACCCACCTGTTGCTGTGGCTTTACCGCAGCAGCAGCAATGAGAGCAATATCCTGACTGCACTGTGGATTGCTACCTTCACTGACATAGTATAAAAACACAAGCAACATTCCCCCATTGCTGTCAAATCTGGAATCCCGTGCTTGGCAGACTGCCACAGGGAGGGGTTTGCCTGAGTAAGTATTATCTGAATTAAAATCCTGAGTTAACCTCATAATTCGGGTCTGTTGGCAGCTGGAGTAAAGCTCTGCTGCTGCCGAAGCGACTGAAAAGGTTCCCTTTGGTTCCTGTAACAGCTGGGCTGGGCTCCTTGTTTCCACTAAACTCTGCAGAAACCATCTGCCTGTGGTGTGCAGAGCGGAGCAAAGCTCCCTGTGCTTTTCTAATCCAGACCTAAAGACTCTCAAAACACACAAAAAATGATTATCTGAGACTTTTCTCCAGGCATTATTAACACCAAATCATACTGAAAGGGTCTGAAACTACATTAAAAACAAAACAGAAAACTTGTACGTGTAAAATATGATAGTCTAAGGACCGTATCTTTACTGAGAAAGCAAACGCAGCTCCATTTTGTGAAGCAGTGAAAGCTAAATTGCCGTGTCTGGAAAGCATATACATAAAGGGAGATAGACAGTAACTTAATGTTGGCTTTAGTTGTCATAATCAGATGTCTAATTTGCAATGAAAACACCAGATCCTAATCTATCTTTAATGAAGCCAATGGCAAAATTCCATTGCTTCACTGGAAGCAGGATTTGCTTGCATGTGTGAGTGGAAAACAAAAAATAAACCCAGTAAAAACAATCATTTACATTTTCCACAAGCAACAAATACTCTGTTTTACAAAACTGTCTGCAGACTTGTCATTCTGCGGCAAAGCCAGAAATGAAGAACAGATTTTAAGTAATTTTTCATTAAAAACCTAGGGAAATGCACAACCATTCTCAAGGGATTTTTACTGATCAAAAGGCCACTTTTCACCAGTAAAAAAACAAGGCAAAGAATTATAAATGGTGCTGAGTATGTAGCCACATGTCTATTTGTGTGCTGAAAATGGAGAAGCGTCTGTGCCAAGGAATGTTACTCTTGCTGATTGCCTGTATCCAAAAAAGTTTACTTCATACCTTCTACTGGAAAACACAGCTTGTTTAGCAGTGCTTTTGGTGCTAAGTTTTGCAGGCTTGTTCCTAAATGCCAGTGTGAACATCGCGCTGCTCGGATGTGTGAAACAGTGCATCTAGAAACACGCAGGCGACTTCTGAAGGAGTGAAGAGGAAGGAAAACGCAGATGCTTGTGCTGCTGATTATGTAGGAGTGGGATTACAACTTCAGCTTTTACAACCAGACGCGCTCGTTTCCAGTGGGGGATTTTCACCGAGATTAAGCAAGCATTTAGCTTCCTCCCATGCCAACCTACTTTTAATACGGGAACTGCCTCCATTTTTCAAGAAGGTCATTTTTGGCACAGAGAAGGCTTAACTGCAAGGTAGTGGGGGGAAATATCTAAGGACAGCAGCTATTTAATCGCTGCCTTTATGCCGAAGAGCCGAAATCATAGTGAAGTTAAGCCCATCCTTCCTGGTTGTGCATGAAGGAACCCGAGGGCATCCTGGCCTACCTGCACAACCCCCAGCTCCAGCCAGGCGGGGTGACCCCGTCCCCAACCCCACGGCGAGCCGGCGCGGCCCCTTACGTGTACTCCATGTCCTGGCACCGCCGGTTGGCCTGCACGATCTCCTCCTCCTCCTGCCAGCCCCGCACCTCCAGCGCGCTCTCGCCGTAGCTGCCGTTGCGCGAGTGGCTCGGGGCCGAGGCGTCCCTGGCAAAGCGGTGCGACACGGTGAGTCGGGCGGACCACGGAGCCGGGGCCTACGGCCACGAGGGTGGCTTCTGCAAGGCAGCCTGGTGCTTGCAAAGAAAAACCCCAATCCCGCGTTTGAAGAGCGAGCTAGCAGTGGTTGGTTATCAGATCGGACGGCTGTCTGGTTGTTTTGCCGCGGCCTACTCTTGGCTGAGGTCATTAATGCCATTAGTAATCGGGACTGGTGGAACAGGGAGTGTGCTAAAATCATGGGTGGCCCCCATGGGGTGAAACACCTGAAACACCATCCTGGAGGGCGGGGTTGGAAATCGAGGGGCCTCACTCACTGGGGGAATGGTCCCAATTACCAGGACTGCATCACAAACGAGAAGCAAAACTGTACGCCTAGGAGGGTGAAAAATAGCACAGGAATTGCTGTCTAGACTGGAGAGCAAAAGAAATTATCATACTGGGACATGCACTCAATCACACCGAGAAAGGCAAGTCTCTTCCTAGGATGTATTCGGGGGATTTGGCTCTGAAGAAACTTGGCGAGAGGTTAATTATCCCGAACCCCTCACTGCTGGAAGCCTTGCTGCAATATGCTGTGTGCTTTGGGGCACCGTGCGTGCAGACAGACAAACTGGAGACAACCCAGATGAAAGCACTGGGAAAGGGAAGGGGTTTACTACGGGACATAAGAGGGATGGCTGAAGGAAGTGAGCTTAGTTCAGGCCAGGGAAGACACACGAGGGGATATGCGTCTTCCAGTATGTACGAGGCTGTTACAAGGTCGCCAGTGAGCTGTTGTTCATCATGTACACCTGAGAAGGACAAGAATAAATTGACGTAATCTGCAGCCAAGAGGTTTAGTTTCGATATTAGGAGAACCTCTTTAACTTGAAGCTTAATGATAAACTTTTGGACATGGTCAGAAGGGTAAATCCTGCTGTATTTCACAGACGTACCACCAGGGACAGATACATTCACCTTGCCAGAGCATCTCAGGGGATGGCAAAGCAAAACCCAGCTTGAAGAAAATATCCTTTCCTTGTTTTCTGCTGCAAATAGAGAAACGCCCGTCCCCATGAACAACATCTCACCTCTCCGTCGCAGCCGTGGCTGCGGCGTTCATGGCGAAGTGCCTGATGGTGCTCTCCTCCAGGTACTTCTGCTCCCACTTGGTCATGTCGGCTTCCAGAGCCAGGATCCGCTCCTCCTTCTCCCGCACCAGCTCCATCAGCGCCGGGGCGTTGTGCTCCGGGAGGCTGTTTGCCTGGTAGCTTCCCTGCCTCTGCCGGGGCAAACAGCCACAGATACTCACCCTGACGAGTACGGGAGCTACCAGCCCCTTTTATCCACGTTACTCCAGAGCCCACAAAGACATCCCCTTTGCTGCCACAGCCCAAGACTTAAAGAGGGCTCCTCGTCCCACAGCAAATTTCGGAGACAAGGAGTTGCAACCACGGAGGTGTAAACGGCCCCGTCTGGGGTTCTTGGCACCGGGACACCCCGGCCATCCCCTCAAGATGAGGCCGGTGCCACACGAGGGGACTGCCATGCCTCTGAGTAAGAGCTGTGGTGTCAAAGTGGGCCAGCTCGTGCTTCCTCGGTATGGACACCTCCTTGGCTGCCACGAGAGCTGTGCCGAGACCCCTGAAAGGGTCGGGGGAATCCCAGGCTAAGCCCCAGGGTTAGTATTGGAGGCTGGGCAGGCTGACCTGGGGTGCAGCACCAGCACCCATCTCTCCGGTGCCAGGGGCAGGGGTCCGGCTGCCCCCTGCATACGCGTGGATTTTGTGGGACGCCCCAAGCCAAGGGAAAAGGTAGGAAAAAGAAGGAATAAAGCTTTAAAGGATATTCTTCTTGCTGGAGCCTCATCACACAGCTGGGTGGTGCTCGGCATGGGGAGGCAGTTATTACCAGAGGGTTTATGTATTAAAGAAAATAACAGAAAAAGGTGGCGTGTAACCTAGCTACAGCACAACAGAGAACGCTAGTCAGAACAGCGGCTGGGAAAATACCCCAGGTGTGGATTTATGCCTGTCTCTTCTGGCACATTTCGGCTCTAAGGTGCCCTCAGGAGGTGCTCTGTGTGGGCAGCAGGTGGCTTTCCACCCGGCTGGGCAGGAGATCCCCAGAGGCTGCGAGGTGGCTGCCGGGGGATGCTGAATGCAGCGGTGGGTGCGTAAGCTCACCAACCCTTCACATCTACACTGCGAGGGAAGCGCTCAGCCAGGCAGGATTTATCCTGCCCAGTCACAGGCACTTAATTACAGCACCTACGCTGCAACTGGAGCTGCCTCGAGCTTCTTTCTTTGCCGTGGAGATAGGGCAGAAGATTCAGCCCAGGGGAAGTCGGATGGGATGAGCCCACGGCAGAGGGACAGGCATGAAGCTGTGTCAGAAGTCAGCAGAAGTAAATGTTGTTTTCTTCAATACAAAATACAAGAGATTTGTTACACTCCAGGGTGCACAACACTGTGCTAAAGGGGAAGCTGTGTCAGGAGCAGCAGCTTTGCATCTGTGCCCCACCAGGAATTTCCACTGGTGAAGCAGGTCCCTGGCACACGCCATCCCACCGGAGCGGGGGCTGCAGCAGCCGTTTCCTTTTTCCAAAATACGTTTTCAGCTCTTCCTTCCAGACACTGATCTCCTGGTTACAGGAAGCAAGAGATAGCAGGGGAGGGCTGCAGCCCTCGGCTTTGGCGCAGTAATGACGCGTTTGGAAGACGCTTTCTGGAACAGCGCAGTAAGGAATAGCCCCTTAGGAGCAACTGCGGTGACTCCGCTCCCGCACAGCAAGCCAGTACACTCGGATATTGTCAAGCTCCTGGCAGGAAGGTAATATTTTCGAAGCACAGCTCTGGCCTGTAAAATAGCATCCTGGGACACTGCGGGTGCCTGCCTCCTTCATTCGCAGTCAGAACGTCTGGCGGCCCTGCACACTCAGCCTGCAACGCTAAGTCAGAAGGGTTATTACTTTTTGTTGTTGTCGTTGTCCTAGCATCAGTGACAATGAGGATTTGCTGTTTGGACTCGGCTGAGTTAAGGAAGAGAAGAGAATGGCTCCTTGTGTGCTGTGTCTCTTCTGCTGACTGGTAAAAGGAGAAAAAAGCTCTTTTTCTCTGCAACGAGAAACTATTCCAGGAGATATAACTGACAGCACAGAGAGGACAGCACCAAATTAAAAAGTTGGGGTATTTTGAAGCAATGTGATTTGTTGCAGCATTGTGGCTCACAAAGCAAAAAGTATCAAACATAACAGGAAAAAGTACCCCTAAGTCACCCCCTCAACACTGATGTGAGATGTGAAATCAAAGAATCTTTCTTCTTAAAACTTCTTTAATGGGATGGGTGCAGGCATTTGGGAGCTATGGCAACCTAAAATGCAGTTGCTAATTACAGTTCTAAAAAAAAAACTATGAAGCAATCTGTAAGTTAGAGATTTTTTTTTTTTTGCAAAAATAAGCAGACATAGCCTGAACTCCCACGGCAAAGACTCAGGTGAGAGTCCATCCCAATTAATCTATCGATTTGCCCTTCTGTTCCAGCCAACGAAACAAAGCCCTTTCTAGTTCTAGTTTTACCCTCACTTGGATTTTAAATGTATTTTCTCAATTGATCTTCCCTTTACACCAGCGTCAGCACATTATATCCCCGTGTGATTTCTTTTTTAAAAAGGAGAAGAGCAGGCTAGGAGGCAAGCGAGAAGAGCTACTGGAAGACGGCAGGCATAGCCTGTCCTCTGAGGCCGTGGAGGAGTGCACGAGGAAGATGCAAAGCACTGATACGGCAGCAAGGAAGAGCCAAGACGGACGGGAAGCGTTCCCAGAGAGGGACTTGCTCAAGTGGATTAAAGCGAGGGCTGGTGGGGCTGCCCTGCCCCGGGGACGCCGGGTGAGAAGGGGAGGTTTTCAGGTCCAGGCACCCTGACCCTGCAGGTCGCTGACACTGCCTGCCCACGGAGCTGTTTCCCAGTTGCGTCCTGCCGGCGGGGTCAGCCCCTCTGCTTTCTGGCAACGTGAGCTCTCTGTAACAGCTGCTTCGGTCTTCACTGATAGCTCATAAATAAGGAAGGGTTGCTGTGGCAGACACATTTCTTGACAGAGATATGAGCGAGCCCTTCACGAGTTACAGCAGCATCGCGCCTTGCTTATGTTGCTGCTTTTCCCCAGGCGGTGGTTTGATATACGTAGAGCATCTGCTCACGCTGCTGAAGCCAGTACTCGTGGATTTGGCACGTGGTGCTGGCTGTAACCTGGAAATCCTCCCCGCGACCTCCTTGTGCTTCCCCTTTACACAGACAACTGGACTTGGGGCTTGGGGATGGGGGAGAGTATAAGAGACTGAGGTGCCCACCCAAAGGAACACCTGCATAAAATACAAGCTTAATGCCTCTCTAACCTATAACCTCTATACATACCTCTAACCCTATACCTCTGAGGCCACAGGCTGTCAAAAAAAAACCAACAAGGACATAAAAAAAGAAATACAAGCCTGCATTTCTAGCCCATTCTGGACTAGACTTAGATCTAATTAATTTTTTGTTGATGAAGGCACCATTTGTTTCTGGATCTGCTGTGGACAGAGGTCTCTGGAACCTGGTACATCACCTTTGCCCAGAACTGAGCACGGCCTGAGCAGACAGTTGCTCCCACCTAACCCCACTTCATCCCACCTTGCTCTTTCAATAAAAGATTGCCCAAAGACTACAGGCTAAATCTCCTGCCTGTACGTACCGCAACTTTCCTCTCCTCCTTCAGTGCAGACCTGACCCTGCACAACCTGCAATTCCTGGAGAGAAGCCGCAAAGGACATCATCCCCCAAGCAGGCAGATTTCACCCATCATCTGCTGAAAATCCGGGGTTAAAAGGGAGAAGTTTGGTGAAGTGCCCAACAACCTGAAGCCTATGTCAAGGTGACTCCTGGCAGGGCTGCAAGCTCCCCGTCCTCACCTGCTGCATCCGCAGCGAGTCCAGCTCCCGCTCCAGGCGCGTGCGCAGCCGCCGCTCCATCTGCTCCCTCTTCTCGCAGGCCGCCTGCAGCTGCGTCAGCGCCTGCTGCAGCTTCTCCACCTTCTCCACGTAGGCCTGCTTCCTGCGCAGCTGCGGGGACAGGGGGTCAGCAGCGCCAGGGGACGGGGCACCCCCATCCCACAGCCAGGACCCCGCACGCTTGCCCACAAGCAGCCCCCCGAGTGTTTCTGAGCGAGGGCGACCGTGTTAGACGTGTTTTGGGCAAGCACATGGGCTGACCCCAGCTGGGAGGCATCACAGAATGGTTTGGGTTGGAAGGGACCTTAAGGACCATCCAGTTCCAACCATGGGCAGGGACACCTCCCACCACACCAGGTTGCCCAAAGCCCCATCCAGCCTGGCCTTGGGCACCTCCAGGGATGGGGCATCCACAGCTTCTCTGGGCAGCCTGGGCCAGGGCCTCACCGCCCTCTGAGGGAAGGATTTCCTCCTTATATCTAATGCAAACCTCCCCTCTTTTAGATTTAAAACCTTGCCCTGTGATCAGCAGTTCTCTACTTTTGGCCTCCCACCACACCACCAGGCACTCAACGACAGCGTAGCATAGCTTGGTAGGGACCCCCAGCAGGACCCAGCATGCTTGAGAGCCCGTGGGGAGAGGAGGCTGCTGGACACAGATGGGTGTCAAAGCCTGTCCTAAAAAAGCTGTGTGCCCAGGGGTGCAGGGGGCCAGGCCCACAGCAGGGCCTGTCCTCGCGGAGCACGGATGCTGAGCTGAAAACTCTCCCGTGAGGCAGGGGCAGTGGGGTCGGTCTGCTCGCCCCATGGGCTGAGGTCCCAGCCTCAGGAAGGCAGTTTCATGCCTTCTCCTCCAACCTCCTGAATTCTGAATCATGAATTTTGTCACTGACACTTTTTTAAAGTTTTGGGGGTTTAGAGCTTCAGGCTTAAACCTGACTTAAACCCCTGACTTGGAGAGGGAGGGTGAATCTGTTTGCATAATGGATCAGATGGGCTTTGCCATTTCCAGTCAGACCCCACCTGAAGTCTGGGGGATAATAAGGGTGCTCAAGGTCATTGCCCTGATCACCATGATGCTCTTTAGGGCTTATGGTTTCCTCCTCCTCATGTATTTGGGCACCTGTTTGAGACCTGAGTCTTTTCAGAAGCAAAACAGGAGGCAGAAAAATGCATTAACCCTCATCAGTGCTGGGGACCTACTTGAAATATCAAAGGCTAGACACGTACTAGAAGCTGGCTAGGTTAGAGCCAAGAAGATATTCTGGTGCCTACCTCTTTTTTAAGTACTTAAATCACTATTTAAGTTAATTGCAAGGTGAGTTCTGATAGCGAAACGATGTTCACTAAACATCTGTGTGGACCTAGGAGATGTAGTTAGACATTTGCTGCCTTGTTCCTGGGCACGAGGAGCAAATAAGCACTGGTCCCTCTGGCTCTGGGGGACTCCCCTTCATCCAGCCTCCCCTGCCTAGCCTGGGGCTCCTGTGTTGCAGAGATGGTTTTTCCCCTGTGTAATGCCAGATTCACCAAGCCCCTCTATCACCAAATACAATGGTGATAAAATAGCTTTTTCTTAAAATTCTCCCACCATCCTAAATCCATCCATGTCCCGGATGAAGTGAAATTGTTCTCAGCAGAAGAAAAGCTCGGTCAGAGCAAACCTCTGGCTCCCCAGCCAGAGCCAACAACCTGCAGCGTGACCTCCTTAGCCTCGCTGTAATCCAGGCTAATGCTCACAGCTCCTGGGGATCGCCACGAAAATTAATGAGATTATAATCCCCACTGGTCTCTGGCAGCAGCAGGAAGATTACATTCCTTGGGAGCTCCCAGCTTTGCAACACAGACACGTCGGTGATTTCTTAGCGAACGTGCTGTTTTGCAAATAGGAAAGTGCCTCCGTCACCTGCCGGCTGCATGAGCACGGATCTGAGAGGTGAAGTGGGTTTCCCCTGTCCCTCCTCGGCAGCAGACCTCATCCCCCGGGTCCTGCCCGGTGCTGGAGCGTCCATCTGTACCATGGCAGCCAGAACTGGGCCTTGCGGCAGCCCTTTAAAACCCAGGGTTCACACGTTCATGCATGAGCATCCCTCTGTGTGTGGGGGTGAGGCCATGCACACATTTACAGCCTCAGTAATCAATTTAGTCAGAGATATGCAACAAGACAGTTCCCACATTCATAAATTCACAGGAAGGTTCCTGAGCCAATTCTGGCTTTTTTTTTTTATCCTGCCTGTAGATCTGTAAGCAAATATTTCACCCACGTACATTTAAAAATCAAAGTATAACATGTTGTCATTGAAATTAATGGGACTGCCAATTGAGTGTGCATCTGTGAGGGAGGGAGACCGCAATCAGAAACACATGACTCTAAGCTCCACTACCTCGCAGAGATGCACTCAAAGAAAAAAATGTCTGGAAGGCAGGTCGGGAGGTACCAGTCCACTCTCCTGCTGCCAGGTAGGATCATCTCTTCCTAAAACCTGCCGGATGCCCGCCTAATCTGTTTGCAAACCCTGCAGGAGTAGGGACTCCAAACCTCCCCCTGCAAACTACTTCACGGTGTATTTTCCTTTACTGCCTGAAAACTTTTACCCTAACGTCTAATCTGTCTTTCTCTTATGCAATTTAAGCAAATTACTTCTTGTTCTGTTTCCAAATTGTGATCTACTAGAGCAAGAAGCATTTCATGAAACAAATCACATGTTCACAAGATCAGCAACTTGCCTGAACGCTGCCCTCATCCCAGTGATTAGGAAAAAAAGATTAAGAAGAGCTAAGGCCAAAAAGGGGCTGATCCAAACCTGGTCTTGATCAAGCAAGTAAGTCTGAGTAGAGACCAGTGAGTCTCACGGAAAAGTATCTGCACTGTGAACATAACTCCAGTTTGAGTTACAGAACAGCAACTGGAAAAAATCTATGGGTTTGAGTTAAAGGTCGTAAGAGATGGAGAATCCACTATCTCCCTAAATAGGTTGTTTCCATGTTAATTACTCTGACTCTTTACTTTTGGCCTGATTTGCTTAGATCCAGCTCCCAAACACTGCATCTCAATATTTGTTCTTATGTTAAAAAGCCATGTTTAATCCGGCTGACAGCAATCTCTTCTTAACGTTCATGCATATGGACTGGAGCTCAGCCATCTCTTAACTAATTGTTCACAGCAAAGAACATCTTCAGGGCTTCAAATAAATTCTACAGCTGTTTCCTGAACCCTCCCCAATTATTCAGTCATCTCTCTGAAGCGTCAACCAGACACACGATTCCAGCAGCAGTCTCCTAAATGACATGTGGTGGTAATACCACCTCCATATTCTTGAATTAAATCCTTCTACTAGCAGACATTCGGGATAATGTAGATTCACACAGTATGTTATTTTATGTTAATTCATCTCGGTAACTGCTGCTTATTTCTCAAGCCTTGATTTAAAAAGCTTTTAAACTTAATTATTCTGATGCTAGAAGAAATCCGTGTGGATTTACAAAGCAGTGCATGAGGTAGAACTCCATTATTAAAAATAGCCATTTTTTTGTTTGAGAGATATTTGATATTTTGATATATCCCAAATTATAGTAAGAACATCTGGTTTGAGATGAAGGTTCAAAACCTCAGCAATATCTGGCTGCATATGTGTCAAATTGAGCTCCAAAACCTGGGGACTGTTAAAAAGGTGGTTGCATTCACTTGAACTCCCCCTAAATTGATAAATCAGTTAAACACTAGTAGGTGGGTCTGCTGAGGCTGAGGGCTCTCACTGACAAATTCTGGCAAATACGGTCCCCTCACCTCCACGTGGTGCCAACCCTTAGGTCTAACATGCCCCAGGCAGGAGGTTACCACCTCCATAACACCTAACATGCCCCAAGCAGGAGGTTACCACCTCTGTAACATCTAACACACCTCGAGCAGAAGGTTACCACATCTGAAACACCTAACATGCGCCAGGCATGAGTTTCCCAGGTCTCTAGAGGGGACCATTTGCCCTCTCCTCAGTTTAACTTCTGATCCCCATCCAGCAGGGGCACATTTTTATTGGATGACTAGCTAGGAACTGGCAACCACAAAGCCTTTAGGCACAGAGCCCTAAGGCTGCCAATGTGTTTACCACAGCCCAGCAGGTTCAGGGTAGTTTCTCATCCCACCTGCCTGGAAATCTGCATTTATACTTCTGCTGCCTTCACCAGCATGTGATCGGCAAGTTGGCGCTACCTGCCAACGTCATACCAACAGTCTGTGGAGCAGCCAGGAGCTAACCACGCTTCTTCCCATCCCCTGCATGATGCTGTGATTGCAGGAGCAGGTGTTGCTGCCTAAAACGTTCCTTTATTCAGCCACTTTATAATAAAATGCAAATCGAAAACCTCTGGTTGCCTTTAAGGCAAAGAGTATCAAGCGAATAACAGACAGATTAAAGCTACACTAGCTCCTGCAGCTACCCCAAAGGGACTGCCCTAAATACACAGGGACAATGACCACACTTCAGTCTAACAAAGGAGCACTTAAACTTAATGTGATCCTCTTCTTGCTGCTGAGCGTATCTACCAGAGGCAATAGGGTTTTTAAAATGTTTCCAAATAAGAAGTCAGAATGGTCTAGTGGTCAGGAACAAAATAGCAATCACCTTTATATAATACTTTAAATCATCCAGACTGTGAGTAGCCATTAATTAGCTTAACTGGGGGTCTGCCATGCTGGATACCCTCATTAAAAAAACAGTCAAATATCACCAAGGTCAACCCGTCCTTTCCAAGACAGAGACAGAAAATGAACTGCATTTAGTTAATTGCAAGTATTTGATAAAAGACCTTGCCTGCTCCTCACAAGACCCCTGTGCACACAGCAGGCTCCTGCGGATTCATCCGCAGGCCAGCCTCAGGGAGAGTGCAAGTGGGAAATGAGGCATTGAGGGGACCAGACCTGCCCAAGATCATGCCAGCAGTCTGTGCCAGAGCATGAGCCTCTACCTAACCCTGCTAGGTGAGCATCCTTCCCCTCACCAGTGGTCTGCCTGCTCAGATAGTAAAGACTGCATCTATTTTATTCGCCATAAAACATCCTCTCTCTTTGCAGGTCACAGGGCCAGAGATTTCAGAGCCAAAAAGTCCTGTTATGACAGTCGTGTCTTATCTGCCAGAGTGCATAGACTTTCAGCTAATCGTTGAAGGTCCTTAAGGAATACAATAAATTCAGATTTAGAGACCTCCGGTAATGGAGAACTGACAACATCACTCTTGGTTATAGCTAAAACTGAGCATTACTTCCACTTTGAATTTGTCTAGCTTCAGCTTCCAGCTACCAGATGTTGTTCTGTATTTGTCTGTCAGTTTGAAGAGCCCTCTGTTCTTGGGATTTCTCTTCCCTTCTGAATATTGATTTTCACTATCAGGCCTATAGGAACATTGCCTAAAAACATCCTGAGGGTTTTGAATAGATGGCACTCCTTGGGTTTCATTGTATAATAGTTTTTTCAGCTCTCATAAATCTTGTAGCTCTAAATCCTGGAGGTTTTGCCTCTAGCCAGATCAGCCTATTCTTCTAAGACTACCGTTGACACGCGAAGTTGCCAAGCCCTGCTTTGTTGTGCTGCTGTGCACACCTCAAAAGCCCCCTGGGAGAAATGGGATGCACCAACATCACGCGTTTATATCACAGTCCTGATTCAGTGAGTAGTCAGCTTTCTGCCTAATATTTCTGTGAAGTCCTACCAATACCTCAGCCACCAACCCACTCCAGTATGATGACGGTCCTGGTTACATGCTGAAGACTTTGCTCTGAAAGCATCTGTGGTTGTGGTCTCCTTTGCTTGCTTGTCTGGCTCAGTGTTGTATAGCTATGTGTATTCTCTGTGGGAGGGACAGCGCGTGGGAGCAGGAAGACCTGCCACACCATGGCCAGAACAGATTTAGGACATGGATGGAGAAAGCCCTAACTGCAAGCCACTGCTAGCCTCTGAGCAGAGAAATGATGCCCATGCCTCACCTCCTCTTCCAGTTTGATGACCTTGGCTTGAGCATTGTTCAGGGCCTGGTCGAGGATTTCGATGTGCCTCCGCTGATCCTCGTTGGTGGAGCGCATGGCTGCCAGCTCCATCTCCAGCTTCTCCTTCTCCTTCAAGTGCTCCTTGTCTGGAAGAAAGACAAGAACAAGAACAGCTCCATGAGAACAGCCCACAGGTGCTGGGCCACATGCCAGAGGTAAGCCGCCACCTTCCTAGAAAAGCAAAAACTATGTGAAGCTGCAGCGAGTGGATCCATTACAACATGTGCTGAGACACAACAGGCAAGGAATTTCTGCAGCCAGAGCTCAGCCTCTCGCCGCCCATCCTTATGCAAGCACCAGAGACAGAGACGAGTGGCAGCTCAGGCTGCAGCTGCACTAACAGAGCTTGTGAACCTGTGAACCCTCACTCTTGTCCTTACTGCTGAGCTCCTAGCATCTTCCCCAGCAACATTTTGGCTTGCACCAGTGACCCCTTCACCCCACACGATGCCCAGGCACTGCTAGAGGACAGCCTGCATCAAGGACTGGTCGCAGCTGCCAGCTTGCATGTTGCCCTGCTCTAAGGGGCAAGAAACCTCGGTCGGTCACATGCATGCACCAATAAGGAAGAATAAGATAGGGGACATCTAGATGGGCTTTTTCTGTCTGTGCAGGGAAAGAGGATGCCACAGGAGCTGAGATGTCAACCCTGAGGGGGCCCTCGGTGACTTTCATGTCCTGCATGATCTAAGTATCCAGCATTCAGAGCTGCTCTCCTGTTAAGCACCCTATTGCATGAAGAGCAAGCAGATATCCAGCAGATAACCTCCGTGACAAAAAATTATACCCTTTTTGGATAGGATTTAAAATAACACTTTAAAAAATGGCTAAATTCAGTCAGCTTTGCTCACATTTTTCCTTCATCAATGAACCTCAGGCCCACCATCAACGTTGCTGGCAAGCTGCACGTTGAAAGGCTCAGCGCCATCCATCTCTGCTCTGACAGTGCTGAGGAACCACTTCAGGGAATATGAACATCACAGGCTGGTTGCTGGATCTCCAACGTCAGGCTGCAAACAGTTAATGATGGGAGGAAGCAGGGGATGGAGGTTTCATTCAGTGAAATCTGAGATTTCAAAATCTGGCCTTCGTTTTGGATCACAGCAAAAATAGAACACTTGGAAAGCCTCCAGGAAGGGAAACTTCCTCCAAAAATTAATTTGGCGCCAATTAAACATTATTTTGATTTTTGACTTTCTAAACACAGCATTACAGAATTTATTATTTTTTAAATGAAGGAAAAAGTTGTTCCAAAATCATCCAAATGTGGAAAATCTGTCCCTGACATCTGTCCTCAGTCCCACCTGAGCATGAACACTCAAGCTGTGAGGCCCAGCAGTCACCTCCCCACATAGTCACTGAGGATGGACAGGACGCCTCACATGGCTGAAGCCAGCCCATTTCGGAACTGAACTGCCCCAGAACGGCCTTCTTCTTCCTTCATTATAGATAGAATGAGAACGGCATTAATTTACAACCTACTGGTACACCTCTGCAGTGAAGTGAGATGAATATGAGCTGAGCCATGTGGATCACGGCACAAGTGGTCCAGGTGACCCCAAACCCGCCTGGCCATCTCTCCATTTGTCCTAAAAGGAGGAACACCACCCCACAAAAGCAGACCCTGGCAGCAACACCAGCACACCAGGCTCTGTGGAGCCTGTGAGCGAAGCACAGTGACTGCTGTGTGCTCCACATCGCCAACTGGCACCAGGACCAGACGAGTATGACGCGTCCTACATCTTCCCACACAGGCCAGGAATTCTAAATCTGACAAGCAGGCCTCTTCCTTCGACACAAATACATCTACTTCAATCCGATTCACCAGCAGAAACATTAATATCTATTGTATGAAAGTGTAAATCCAGGCAAATTATCAAGGAGCTCATTTTGTTAGAGGGTGAGGAGGCCAGAAGACGAACACTATTTCAGTCCTGTGGCATTCAGTCGTCTCACGCTGGGACCACGCTTGCTGTGCTCTGGACTTGAAACCTACGTTACATGAGGACTGTGTTTACAAAACCAGGATTTGGGACCTTCACTTTCAAGTTTCATCCAAGAAACTCAAAACACTCGGCTCGCCCTGCTGCAGTAAGTTTTCTAGTGCCCCCTAAAAGATTTTCCCTGCAAAATGTTGGAGGTATACTTTATAAGCACTTTCCTATATTGCATTAATTTTTAGTAAAGAAGAACTCCATCAAACATACCTTAAATTCTCTTCAAGTATACGCAAGGTATCCTTAAAGTCTAAAAATCCTGTTTTACTGTATTACACTCTGCATATCCCTTCTATTTTGGCATGTGTTTTTTCCCCAGCAGACTCCAGCTAATAACTATTTCCATTTTCTGACACGCCACTGCCACATCCCATTAATAAGGAATTCCCAAAAGGCTTCTCTGCTGTGGTTTACAGCAAGCTTTCCACCCACTGCCTCCGAGTGTCATACTGAAGACATCACACCTACGCTCGGGCTGGGTAGAAGAAAGAGAAAAAGCAAAGAGCCTGCTAGGGTGCTTCACAAACAGGCATTCTGAGTTGCCAAGCTGGGTACTTCCACCAAAAACAGACTAATCTTGGCCCTGCTTTGAAGCAGAAACATTAGAATTGGAGAGAGAGATTCAACCTGTGCCACCCCTGCCCTACAATCAGATGTGAGCCCAGCTTTTCACACAGACCCCATGCTTTAACAAAAGGTTTTGATCACATCAGTCTTGAAAGAAAAATGAGAAACATGTTTTTGTTTACCTGTATCAGTTGAACGCTTGTCCTCAAAGCCACCCATACCTAAATACCTCATTATATCTAAGTATCAACTTATTTGACTAATTATGTGACCATATCAATACATCCCAAGCTGTTTTTCCCCTTGCTGTGATACTGCGAAGTGGTAACGCTGACATCTTTTAAACACACTCCTTGTTCCTGCATTATGACCACTGGTGGAAGAAATTATATCAAACGACAGCAGCGAGAGCAGAATGTGCCTGCAGGAGATTTGCTGAAAACAAGAATCACTCCTAGACCACGTTCCTTGTGGCATTTCCAACAATGTCTCGTATGCACGTTTGTATTCCTCAATGATCACTCTTCGTTCACAGCTGCTAATTCCAAAGGCGCTCTCTGGTGACCAGGCCTTTCTTAAGTAAAACCTGCAGGACTTATTTAGCCTCCCGTCAGTCTTGCAGCTCCTGACACAGCAAGCGTGAGGAGGAGCTCTGTCATCTGCCATCCACAGGCATGGCCTTATGTCACTGCAGCTGCTGCCAGACCCCCTTCATCGGGGTGATTCGCCAGGATGGGCCGGGGCACCAGAGCTGCCTTTTCTGCTCTTCCAGGTCCAGCCAGGCCTTGGCCAACTGCAGCGGCCTGACATCCCCAGGAGGGTGCCAGGATGGTGAGGCACAGGGCTGAAGCGTGCGATGGGCCCCTCGTATCCTGCCCCTTACCTCAGAACGACCAGCAGAAGGATTATCAAAATCTGAAGTGAGGACAGGGCCTTCTTGCCTGCTCCAAAGACCTTTCAGCTCATGGTTTCCACTCTTCCGCCCAGAGAAGCGGCAAAGCCACCGTCCATCAGTCCCTCTGCCCAAGCCTCTACAGCTCCAGTTTGGTAACAACTGGGCTGGGCCAAGGAAGGCCTGAGGCAGCAAAGCAGAACTGGGAAATGAAGCAGTTCCTTCCATCCTCACTGTCAAGTCCCAGCAAAAACAAACAAACAAACAAATCCCACAACCCTCTCTCCCCCTTGAACAAGAAAAAAAGACGATACAAATGGCCTCCCAAGATTTAACAGGCAACGTACATGAAGAAGTCTGCCCTGAATGGGAGGGAAAACCAAATGCTCCGTCTCAAGAGAGCATTTTTTGAAAAGCGGCAGCACAGTCTCAGTGGGTCACCATTTCTTTTTAGCTCATTCCTGCATCCAGAATGGCTTGGATTAAGCCTCTCTGTACATTCACCCCCATCACTTCTGTGAAGATCACCTTCCTACTGATCAGGCTGAGCCCTGGCCGTTGTGCACACACCAGGAATGCAGCCCCATTCGTACAGCCAGGGCTCCCTCACTGCAGGAAACGAGACAGCACAGGACCCCCGCACACTTCATAAGGAGTAGCTGCATTAACCCCTGTATCCTGGCCAAATGCCAGCAGAGCTCATTACAAGTTACTCCTCCTGCAGTTTTGCTCACAAATGGCACGTTCCTGACAGCTCTTTCGAGTCTTGGCCATGTAAAGACCAAGGAAAGGCTGAGAAGCTGCAGGCCTCTGTGCTCTGAGGAGCTGAAGTCCCTGGGTTAGTTTTCTCACATGATGATTAACGGGGATTTTGTGCTGGAATTAATCATTATGATGAATTTTAATGTACTTAACAAATGGTTCAGTATGTGCTTACTTATGGTCACCGACCTACGCAGGGATGCCGAAAGGTTTGAAGTTCTCTCCTCCTCTGTCAGAGAAAGTCACCACATCTCCATCTGCGCGTGCTTTTCCGCACCCTACAGAAGTATCACCAGCAGCTTAAATGCGCTTTGATTTACAACTTGGGCAGTGCCCGTTGCATGTCATGAGGTTCAAGCCAGGGGAGAATTTGACCTTCACAAGCTGAAAACTGAAATTGGATTTCCCACTCACCTTCCTTTTGTAGGGTGGGGGGGAATCATGCAGAACAGATGCATTTTTCAATACAGCACTGTTTCTTCAGGCTCCTGCCCTTGGCTCTGGGTGCATGAGGGCAGCAGCTCTCCCATCTCCCACATGTGAAGCTCATGGTGGTGAAATGACAGAGCTAGGGCCTCCCTTTCACTTGCCCCTGAAACTTATGACTCTGTACTGATTATTTCCTGTCTTAATACCAAATGGCTCTCAGTCTGCCCAAAACACCACTCTCAAAAACATTTACTGTGAGCGTTTTCTTTGGCTGGGTTCATTTGATGGGAATATTTCTTTGTCTGGGATTTTTGGGACAGAGATACATGCACAAGTACTATACAGCATATCGACTGCACGTTCCCATGAAGCACGAGGCTCTACTAAGACACTATAAAAACTGTCTGCACATTCCCCCTAATGAGTCCAGAGCCGTGCAGAGTTAACCCGGATGTGTACAGACTCCAGTCTGCCTCAGACACCTGAGAAAACAGTCCCTTGGAGGAACCCCTGCTCTGACAGAGTGGCTCAAAGTCCAGAAATCCCAGAAAAATACACAAAATCCTCAGACTCCACCAGAACAAATTTTTCCTCTGACACCCTGTATTACAACCTTTCTCTCCGGCCTGTGTCTTTGAAACCATCAGTCTTCCTGCCTCTCCCTTTTCACAGCATCTTTGCCTCCTGCCTCTTCTGTTGCTTGTATGGGCCCACACACCTTCATCAGTTGCTGCTTCATGTATCTTTTTTTTTTTTAAGAACCTTTTTCACCGACAAAACATCACGTAATTACCAAGGAACTAATAGGCTGTGAGTTCTCTAACTGCACCCGCCACAACAGGAGCATTTTTCATTCCACACAAATGCCTAGCACTTAATACTTGGAGGCATGCAGCCTGGCTTTGCCTATCCTTATTACAAAGAATAAGAGTTTGTGTCACCTTCTGTCCCCATCTCAGAGCACACGACTACTCTGTGCTGCTGCACTGCTAATGGAGAGAGCTGCCAAGAACTGAGAAGTGATCCCTGCATGCCCTGCCTCACGAGACTTCTTTCAGGGTGTTCTTTCTGTGACTGGAGTTTTACCACAGCACTAATTCTGTATTTGCAGCGTTACCAATGGCAAGTGTTAAAAAACCTCAGAAGTTTTGTCTTTCTGCCTTCATCTCACCATAAGACTGGCTTTAAAATGGTTACATTTAGGAAGCTGCTAATGTTGGAGTCTTTTTATGTAACGTTTGGTTTGGGGGTGTTAAGGGTCATGTTTTCAGGTTGTTTTCCAAAAACTTTCTGAGCCCTCGCAGGAATGTTTGAGGCTGACACCCTGATATCGAGCTCATTCCTGTGTGTGCCAAAGCAGCCCAAAGAACATGACTGAAGAGGACCTGCTTTACATGTGCCCACTTTTCTATTCTTGGAAGCACTCTGCATCACATTGGTAACATTGAGCTCTCTGGGCTAGACAGGAAACACTCCAAGTATCCAGCCCGTCTTATGTGATAGGATCTGAAAGGCTATATTTGTTCGCTAGCTGTGAATTGATAGCAGCAATATGCTGAGTGCACAGCACGGAGTTTTACTGCTAGATGTTTAGCATTAGAAGCACAGAGTGTGTTTATGTGCTGGAAAATAACTTAAATTCCGTCCATCCTGGGGATTTAACTCACCCTTGCAGTTACCATCGCATGTGAACACCGCCAGGCTGCCTCTATATGAAGACAGCGGAGCTCAGTCTGCAATTTGCTCTGTGCAGCTTATCCTGTTTGAACTCTTCCCAAGGAAGACAAGACTTACACAGCAATGCTATTTTCTTAACAGACCAGCCATTTGGATTCACATTATTACCTACACTTGCTAATACGGCAAAGCTAACACAGTCAAGGAAAAGATAATTGGATTCTCTTCTGGCCTGTGCACATATGCACCAAACCTTCAGCAGTGTTGCTGTGCTGGCGTCATCGCCGCAGGTGGGAGCTACGAGAAGGCCCTCCTGCATTTGGAGAAGCTGGTGGATGTTGCAGGGCTGGCGGCGAGGCACACCGAGTGTTGTTAACACCGTGCTGTTAATGGAGATGGATGGCTCTCCAGCTAACCACTTGCAGTTGGAGCTCATCTTCCAGGAAAGCTCTCGGTGCAATAAATAAAACAGAAGAAATCCGCTGGACACAGGGTTTTGCTTTAATGGGATTTGAGCCCTCAAGGTACTGCACAGCTCCTGGGTGGTCAAGCCAAGCCCTTCTGGAAACATACTGAAGATGCTCAGGATACACAAGAGGCTACGCGCTGTCACACAGCATCCAGCTGCTCGGGTTTCGGTTTGCCTGGTCACGTGGAGCCACCAGCACATGGTGGGGAAATGCTGTAGTGCTGTGCTCAGTCACTACGGGAGCCTAAAATTTGATGGGAAGGGGTGTTTTTCATAGCAGTAGAAGCTACATTTTTTGTCTCAGCAGTCCTTTGTGAAAACGAAGGTCCAGCTCTGCTCTTCTTGCTAATCAACCCATGGCACTGACAACAAGTCATCAGAGGTTGCTCTAGACTTTTCCCAGCCAAGAGAAGAATTTGGCCTCTCTAAAACATGTATTTTGAGAGATGATCCCTGCAAGCAACACTTAGCAATTTCAGACAAATATTTATAAAAAATAAGCTAAGCTGCGTTACCATTAACTCCCACTGCCTATTTCTGGTGCTCAGAGAAAAGAACAGTCTAAACAATCCAGTTTGCAGCTTAAATAAGAGTGTATTATGAATTAGCTGAGTAGAACCAAGCCATAAGGACAATAAAAATTAACAGCAAAGCATTTGCCTCCTCTCCAGTACATATATGTGTGTATGTATATATATGCACCTTGGAAACAGATTAACACAGTACTCACTCTGAGTGACATAAAGGCCCTCTGTGGACTTATCCTCGTGCCCATCGAAGTCTCTGCTGGCTAGCTGCCTGTTGGCTGTCTCCAGTCGTTCTGCAAAAAACAGGAAATACTTTAAGTATAAATATATGTATATAAAATTGTAGGCCAACCAAGAAAATAAGATGTGTGCCAGCAGTGCAGTATAAATAGACTCTGAAGGAGGGCGTTTAAATGGAGGCTGACACATACATAAAAGATGAGACCTTTGACCTCTTCTATGAAGCTGTCATTCAGATGTACAGAAGCTGGAGGAAGAACCTCTGCCATCTGCAGCTAATGTGTCCAAGCAGTTCGTTTCTCATGCTGTCCGAAACGTGCAATGCACTTGCAGTCTGACTTTACCCAGCTTTGCAAGGTGATGGACGCCTTCCCATGGCGGAGTGCAGCCCCTGGTGCTGCCAGATGCCCTGGGGCAAGGCGGCCTCCACCCTGGTGTCACTGATCCTTGGGACTGTCATGGGAAAGGAGCAGTTTCTGCAGCCGGGGATGATTTCCCCTGGGAAGGGCGGCTGTAAGAGGGATGAGACTCCCTGCCACCAGCCTGCAGGGACACTGTGGGCAGCTTCCCACTGCCACCTGACTTTGGGTATGCCCCCCCAAACACACACCAAAAAAGAGCAGCCGGCCTCCTCACCTCCTCTTAAAAGTAGGAGGCTGCTTGCAAAGAGCACCTCACTGCACGAAAAGGTACCAACGTGCCCCATCAGGCACCTGGACAGCTAACAGTTACTCCTCCGTTTGCTTTCTCAAAAGGATATACCCTCAATTTCATAGGTTTTTAATACCAGAAGGAGATACCCTTTGATACTTGCTACTGGTTTGTGAAGGCACTGAACTTCGAGATATTCGGGATGTATGGCAGCACTCTGTATTGCAACTTGCTGTTCATTAGAGCTGGATGCAACTTCAGGGCTGGTGGCCCAGCAGTCAAACTGATATTTGCAAGTCTTAAATGCAAAGGCACCACTTAAAGCTGTCTTTCACATTTTGCCAGAAGGTTTGTTTGCAACCAGGGAAGCGACAGCAGTTTTGTCTTATGCCAGCGAGCAGGGCCTGATTTCTCAAGAAGGTTATCTAAAACGTGTGAAATTAATCCTCTAAAGCCAGCTACCCTGGAGCTTGTGAAAAGTGAAACTTGTGTCAGCTGTGGAAAACAAACAAAGAAACATGCAAACTTAACATACCACGGAGATCCCTGTTGAAATCGTGAAGTCTCCTAATTTCTCCTTCCAGTTTGTTTCTCATCGCTTTGTCCAGAGACTCCCTTTTAGTGGTGGTCTTGACCAGGCCCTCATAAGCTTCTGAAATCCTCTGAATCTCTATTTCAAACTGAAAGGAGAGAGAGCTCCCATGAAAGCCTAGCAGGGAAGTGTCCCGTCTGGCATTCACCCAGAGCGTTGCAATCGGGTGCGAGTGTTGGGGCAATGCCTGTGCCAAGTGTCATACCTGGCTCTAAAATGAGAATTTCTGCACACCACCAGGAACGTTATAGCCTTGACTCGAACCTCATTTCAGCTTTAAACCACTGTAGTTCACTCCTTTCTTCCCCTGACTGAAGACTGCTCTACTTAAGTTCTCTATAACAGGCCAAGACAATTTTGGGGGGTGTTCAATCTTCTTAACATCATCTCCTTGAAACCTGGCAAGCTTGCAGCTTAAAACCCGAATCCAAAAGACTGACAGGAAGGCAGTCCCAAGCAGGCTTTTGTTGCTCAGGTCAGTCAGATCCAGCTCTTTTAATTAGCTGACTTCATGTCAGGTATTACAGCTTGGCCAAGTCATTGCTGAAGGAATGATCAGCACCAAGGTGGGAATCTGCTCCTGCATGCCTGGCTCTTGTGTTTGTGGAGAAAAGCTCGATAATGTGCATGGGCTGGAAAACCAAGAGATATATATAGCCTCCCACATACCTTTCTAAATCTGGTGCTTTTTGAGTCTCTTGAGTCACGGGTGGGACGGATTCGTGATTTGTGAAGCCAGGGTGCGAGCCCACCTCCACTTGTTGTGGAGGCAGGTCCCTCTCCAGGGCTCATTAAGCTTTAGGTTTAATTTGCCAGCTGCAGCGCTTGCTGAATACAAGCTCCGGGACCAGGGATGCTGGAGCAATCACCTTTGCCATTCGTACATTCGTTTCAGCTAACGATTCCCCACGGCTCCAAGACAAGGGGTGACATGTTGAACCAGCCATATCCCATGCTATGACACTTTCTTGGGTGAACTACAAACGATTACTCTGACTTTCCATTTTGCTTTTTCCAAGCAGGACCTCGAGGAAGCCCTGTTACATTTTAGCTAATCGCTTCTGGAAAAGTGGGTCCCCAGTCTGCCGAGACACAGCCAGACACCAAGAGCGTTCCCACCACGGGGTCAGCATGCTCAGAGGAGCGCTGCGTAAATCCTAACTGCATCGCTGTAAAGTGTATGCAAAGATTATTTTTTAATCCTTTCCTGCACTCAGAATGATTGGCAATGAATTTAATTCCCACCAAGAGGAAACCACTATTAAAAATATCATGCACTGGAGAATCTTGGTTCAAAATTCAGCCTGAACATTACTGTCATTCAAAAACAGACGGTAAGTTTTCTTTTTCATAGAATCACAGAATGGCTTGGGTTGGAAGGGACCTTAAAGCCCACCCAGTTCCACCCCCCTGCCATGGGCAGGGACACCTCCCACCACACCAGGTTGCCCAAAGCCCCATCCAGCCTGGCCTTGAGCACCTCCAGGGATGGGGCATCCACAGCTTCTCTGGGCAGCCTGTGCCAGTAAAGAATTTCCTTCTTATAACTAATCTAAACCTCCCCTCTTTTAGTTTAAAGCCATTACCTGTTATCCTACCATTACACTTCCTGATAAAGAGTCCCTCCTCAGTTCCCCTCCTGTGCTGTTATGTGTATTTTTCCTCATACACGTAACGACACAAGCTCATACAAAGCCTCATCAAAATGTATGACGTATTTAATGAGAAAATCCATTTTGTGTGAATTTTGCAGAATCAGAACATACCGATTAGTTACTCAGATAACAGCATGGCTGCAGTCACTTGATCCTGTTATGGCTTTTTCTTTCTTTTTTCTTTTAGCGTGACCTCAGCTAGCAGAAGTTCTCTACCTGGAAGTAATACAGGCTGTATTCAAGCTACCTTGCACCGTTCTCCTTGATCATCTACACACTGAGCTTCAATAACTCTCCCCTTGAAAGGAAGGTTTGGCTCAGCAAAAATCATCTTTAAGGCACTTTCCTGAACTGTTAACTACAGGATCCCGGCCAGACATTGTGCTCAGTTGGGTGCCCCAACATCCTCCTGCACCTCCCTTCTCCCACTGAGCTGTTACTGCAGGAGATGCCTGCAGTGCTCCTACTGCAGCAGAGCAGATTTGCCAACTCGGCAGGGGATTTTCCCAGCCCAGCAGTCCTGCCACACGCTGCTGGTTAATGCAAGGGCTGTGCTCGGCCCGTTCTCTGCTGAGGTACCCACATTTCCCAAAGCACATCACCACGCGAGCCTCCTCCAGCCCAGGAGGCAAAGACTTGCTGCAGGAAAATTAAGAACCTCCATCCGTGATGAACAAAATTAGAGGAGAGTAGAACAGCAAGAAATTATGCTGATGCTTCTCAGGAGCTCTGGGATTTCCTTTCCCTTCTTCTGCTGGAGGAAATAAATTCAGCCTCTTCTCTCCCTGGTAGCATCTAGAGCTGACCTACTCAAACAGCCCCCACAAAACAGCATGGGAAAGAGCCAGCCCAGCAATTAAACTTCAGCAAGGTAACACTGCCCAGCAAAAAGAACAACAGCAACAAAACCATAATGCTCTACTTAAGCGAAAAACTTAAAATTAAAACGTGCCCTTCCCACCCAGTTCTTTTTAGATAAGAACACCAGACAACACATCAAACAGCACAGGGATTAATCGCTGCCTTGTACCTTTCTGCACAATGTCTGTTCAGACATGACTTAGAATTTGACAACCGTCCGGGTTGATCCGTTCATAGGAATGCCCAGGGAGCAATCTGCGTCAGGCGGATTTTCCCTCTCTAATTTCTTCTCCTAATTCTGTTATGGGAATGAAAGTGCAGGGAGGGTTGCCCTACCTATAATAACCTTGTTACACACAGATGAGAGAGAAGTACTTCTCATGACCCTTCCACTTCCAACAGCAGGGAAGAGTTTCCACGCCCAACGCATGCAATTTAACTCACTGTTAGGTTTTTAGAGGTGGCGTTCAGCTCAAGCTGTGGGAACACAGGAGGACCTGCCCCGTCCATGTGTTCAAACATGAAAAAAACCAGCACAGAAATGATAACGTGTATTACGGTTTTGGTTCAGGAAATTTTCCTGAAGAAAGAATGCACTTGAGCATGTGTTTTGCTTTAAGAGTCTGCTTACATTCCCCTGAAGTCAATGGGATTCGAGTCCACGCTCTGTTGACTGAAGTGAGACTTCAGCCCCGTGCCTGAATACCTTTCTGTTGGTGTCTGATGCAATCGACTCGCAGGGCATCCAAGATAAAGAGAGAGCCATTCCTAAGAGTGTGAAAGGAAAACTGAACATTTTTGGGGCACCGTACCTTTTACTGAACAACGCAGCTTTTGTAAAATTAATAACTGGAATCCTTATTTTTGCCCACAAAGGCCACAGGGAAGTCAGCCTTAACATTTTTACAGCCATCTTCACAAATAATGCTGCTGCAGAGATTTCTTGGCTAAGTTTAGGAGATTCTGTGAATACAACACAGAGGAGGAGGCTGCAAAGATGGCAGTAGCTACAGAACAACAGGTCTTCTTTCTAACCTTTTTGAACCTTCTGGTCACAGATTTTCCCAAAGCTGAGGCTGGGACATGGTCTCTCAGAGCCGCCTCTCCTCCTGTGAAAGGTGGCTCCAAGAACACCCTGACAAAACACAGCACAGGAAAACTGAGCTGCTCTTGAGACTCCTAAATTCAGAGAGAAAAGGCCTGAAGCCTAAGCCCACTTTGGTGGGAAGTCATAAAATGACTTGCTGAGGATGCCTTCCACTCCAGATCACTGATAAAGGGGTTGAACAGGACTGGCCTTAGAATTGAGCCCTGGGGACACCACTAGTGACTGGCCACCAGTCAGACGTAGCCCCGTCCACTACAACCCTCTGAGCTCTACCATCAGGCCACTTCATCACCTAGCATAGTGTGAACCTGCTCAAACCACAGCTGGACAATTTGTCCAGAAGGATGCTGTGAGGGACGGTATCAAAGGCCTTACTGAAATCCAGAAAGATGATGCCCACTGCCTTCCCTCCATCCACCAAACAGGAAACTTGATCACAGAAGACCAAATTACTAAGGCAGGACCATATTGCCATGCCTTATAATTGTTTTACTCTTTGACTGCCTTCCAACAGCACCCAGGATAACTGTTTCCATAACTTTTCCAGACTGAGGTTAGGCTAACAGGTCTGCAGTTCCCTGGGTCTTCTCTTACACCTCTTTTGTAGATGCCTATAACATTGGTCAGCTTCCAGTCAGCAGGGACCTCCCTGGACTCCCAAGACCCTTGGTAAAACTCCAGCTATAACGTCTGCTAACTCCTTCAGTTCTCTGGGGTGAATCCCATCCGGCCCCATGAACATTCAGCTGATACAACTGGTCCCTGACGATTTTGGTGACCACGCATGGGAAGACACTGCTCCTCCAGTCACGATCCTCCAACTCAGAGGACAAGGCAACCCAAGATCTGTCATTAATATTAAAAACTGAGACAAAAAAAGGCATTTCTCCACCTTTTCCTCTCCCTTACTTCTTAGGTGACCATCTTCATCAAGTATCTGCCCAATGTTTTCCTTAGGCCTCTTCTTGCTGTTGACATACTTGAAAAAGCCTTTTTTTTGTTGTCTGACACCACAGTGGCCACTGTCAACTCAAGCTGAGCTTTGGCTTTTATGTTTTCTCCCTACAAATGTGAACCACAGCTCTGTACTCTCTGTGTGAAGCCTGACCTTGCTTCCAGAGTTCATATATTTTCTTTTTCTTAACAAGTTGCAGGAGAAGTTCCCTGTTCAGCCAAGCCAGCCTTCTGCCCCACTGGCTTCACTTGCAGCACAGTGGGATCACCTGCTCCTGGGCTTTTAAAAGGCGGCTCTCAAAAAGCGACCAGCTCCCATGGAGCCCTGAACCCTCTACAGCAGATTCCCAGGGGACACTGCTAACTAGCTCCCTGAGAAGCTTCAAGTTTGCTCTCCTAAAATCCAGGGTGGTAGCTCTGATGACCTTTTTTCTTATTACACCAAACATTTTGAACTCAACTATTTCATGATCACTGTGGCCAAGACAGTCACCTGCTGTCACATCTCCCACACGGTCTTCCCTATTCCCAAACGTCAGGGCTAGGAGGGCACCTTTGCTCATTGGCTCACTAAGTACTTGTGATGGAAATTATCTTCCAAGAGCTTTAGGGCTTTCCCAGACTTGTTGCAGCAGCTTATATATTGTATTGCCAGTTTATGTAAATAACTCACACAGCCTTGAGCCCTTGGGACCCAAAGCCAGCAGACCTGGGGAACATCTCTGCACTGACTTCAGTGAGCTCCCAGCATCTCCTTTGTTTAATTTTCCCTTGTCTTTCCTTCTCAATCCAGGCAGTGAATGAGGCATCATCCTTCTCCAATGAAAACGTCCAGTGTGCATACAGAAAAACAAGTGCAGGATCTCTTTGCAAACACGTTTTTGAGTAAAATCTTTACCAAATAGTTCATTCGGCTATGGGGGCAGTGCTTTTTGAACCAAGATGTCCAAACATATGTGTCTAAGATCACCTTTTAGAAACTCAGAGCAGTCACCAATGACCTCTATGCCAACCATATTGCCCAAACCTCGTCATTTTGGTTGTTCAACCACGTTGTTCAAATCACATCAACCCCATTGCTGGCCTTTATGGTTCCAGAGAGAGTGAAGTGCCACGACAGAGGATTGTGTTGAATAAAACAGCTCAGGACAGAGGTGGCCATGCTCTCCAGGTGCTCCTCACATGCAGCTCTGCTGTCTGTGCAGGACTTGGCTGCCCTGGGGAGCAGACCCTGCTCGCACGGGGCTTCTGGGGCATGCTCATGAGAAGCTGGCACTGAAGGATGGAAGGGGAAAGTCCCCATTTGAAGAAAACTTCATGGGCTGCCTCGTTGTACCTTAAAGGCAGAGGAGCCCATGGGTCTTGGGGCACGGGATTACACTTTTGGAAGACCACCATGGAGAGGCAATGGTTAGACATGACCCATTGGTACGTCCCCAATGCAGTGACACGACTGTGAACAACAGCTTGAGGAACCCAAATGCAGGAGCACCGAGCCCAGACCCCATCCCCACCCCTCCGCGTACCTTCTGCAGCTTGTCTGCCTTCTCGTAGTACCCCTCCAGCTCCTGCCGCAGCACGTGGTTCTCCTCGGAGAGCATCTCCACCATCTGCTGCGCCCGCTCCACGATGGCGAAGGCGTCGGGCGTCAGCTGCGGGCCCGGCGGCGCGGGCGGCTGGGCAGGAGCTCCCAAGGAGCCCGGGAGCAGAGGGCCGGCGGCGGAGGAGGCCTGCGAGGACATGGGGCTGTGCTGCTGGGCCGGCGGCGGCGCTGGGAAGGGCGGCTGGCATTGTCGGCTGCGGGGAAGCACAGGCAGGGGAGGCGTTAGAGCCACGCAGCCTCAAAATGCACGCGGGGGCTTCAGCGTGGTTTATTGATAGGGTTATAACTGTACAGGCGTGATTCCGGCCTTTGGTCGCTCCTAAATACCAACAATCGCGGCGGGGACGGGGGAAATTGTCTCGTCGCCTGCTCCTGACAGTGATGTATACAGCTGGCACGGAGGGATAAAGGAAGCATTGAGTGGAAAGCAGCATTTTTGCCCAGGTGCACAGCTAATATTTCAGCGCTCGGGCAGCCTCTCCCTGCCCCCGCCTCGCCGCAAACCCCACCGCCGAGCGGCTTAAGCCGACGGACGGACGGGACTGCAGCACAAGGGGCGCTTTACTCACCCTTCGAAAACCGAGCCGAGGGGCTGAGCGGCCGAATTCGGAGGCGAAAGGAAGTGATGTGAGCGGAGCCGCGTCCCTGCACGGCGTTAGCAAGCGGCCCAGGGAGCTGCTGGAAGCACAGACCCGACCGGTCACCACGGGCGATGAAAGCTATCTTCCTGGGCGAGACCTCGTCGTGTTGCTCCACGGCTACCAGCATCCATCACCCACCAACCTCGTAGCGGGGAAGAGCAGAAGGGGGCAGCCCCATGGTGCAGAGGCTGAGCTACTCCTTAGCCTAGATGCCCCAAAATCTACACCACGCTTGTTCAAGTGGCTGAGCCACACCGGGCATCAGTGTCAGAGCAGGGGACAGAGCCCAGTTTGGCTGGAAAACCAGCTGGACTTCCCCACCTGCTCTTCCCCGCCATCGACCAAGCGTTTTCCAAAAAGCACATTTTAGCTTAACGACCAGCTGCTAGGCTTGCTGTAGCTCCTGCTGCCTTTTTTCTGTACCCCACACAAGGCAGGAGATCTCACAAATGGATGCATTTACACCCTTTGGCCTCGCAGATCCATGAATGCCGTTTTTCAGGCAGACAATTTTGCGCCATATAAATACATAATAAACATGATGACTTGCCCACACGGCTCCTCAAAGTGGGGTTTTCAAAGACTCTCAGCGCTGGCCTAATTCTACTGCCAACGATAACAACCTGTCACTGCCTGCCGTGGTGGCAAAACGAGATGAAAAGCCAACAGGCTTTTTAAAAACCTGCCCTAAAAGGTGACAGATTGGGAAAACCTTCGCTGAGCTCTTTTTGGGCTCACGATGGCTGTTACCTGCTCCTAGGGCTGTGCCTCCCCTGGTTAAATGAAACACCCAGGGCAGTCGGAGCAAGGAGAGAGCCGTGCCCTGAAGACAGCTCCCGGGACCAGGAGGGTTTGCTCTCAGCCCCTGCCATAGGTGCAGCCTTGGACTTAGGGGCTAAATTTCGACAGAAAGCGGGTAAAGCTTTCCCGAGGACAGTAAGTCAGGGAGGTGTTGTTTGACGCTTTACATATGGCCAACTAAACGTGCAGTAATAAAGAAACATTGCAAAGCTTTATCCGTGGTTGCTGGTGACAGCTCTGCCCATGCTGGCCCTGCTCGCCCACCCCATGCTGCAGCACAAAACACAGCAGCAATGCAAAAACATGCATGGAAAACAGGGGAAAGAAAAAGGCAGCAGCTCCTCCAAAACACCCCCCGCTGAATGCCGAGCTGCCTGGAGCCGAGCAGCATCCCACGCTGCGAGAGGAGAGGACGCCACGGCAGCTCTTTTTTCCGTACCCACTGCAGAGCTTTGCAGCGGTGCTTGACGCTGCCTGAGCGTGGAGGGGGGCACGGCAGGGGGAGCGTACCGTGTCGCTTTGTGTGCCAGGCTGCCCTGCTTGCTCGCATCTGTCATCAGCCCCAGCGCCAGAAAGGAAAGGAGTGTGCAGAGCCCTTCCCACGCTGACTTCCTGGCTGCCGCAGCCGCATGCAGCGGCCTTCCGACGGTGCTCGGCAAAGCCCCGGCTGCAAAAGGAAGCAAGCCCCAACTTCCCCTGAAACGTCCTCAAAGTGAAGGGTCCGAGGCAGCTGCAGCTGGGCACTGGCGCTAGGTGAAGACATCGGTCCCTGCTCACCCACCTTTGGCTCCATTCTCTGTGCACCCTCCCTCAGGTGTTTACAGACACTGATGAGATCCCCCCGGGCCTTCTCCTCTCCAGGCTGAGCAGCCCCAGATTTCTCTCAGCCTCTCCTCACAGCAGAGGTGCTCCAGGCCCTCCATCACCTCGTGACCCTTCCCCGGACCCTTTCCAGCATGCCCAGGTCTCTCCTGTACTGGGGGGCCCAGAACTGGACCCAGCACTCCAGGTGTGGCCTCACCAGTGTTGAACAGAGGGGAGGATCACCTCCCTCAGCCTGCTGGCTGTGCTTTGGACCACGTAACACAGCCCAGAAGACCACTAGCCTTCTTAGTGCCAAGGGCACATCGATGGCTCATGTTCGGCTTGGTGTCTACCAGGACCCCCAGGTCTTTTTCTGCAGAGCTGGGTGGCCCTCAGTGTATGCTGGGCCATTTTGCTGCTGCCATCGCTGCTGGGGACCGTAATGCAGGGACAGGGCCTGGCAGAGACAGGCAGTGACTTCTCCAAAGGAGCTGCATCGACAGAATAACTGCTTGTGGCTGAAGTACCCGTGGGGAAACAGACCTGCAGACGGGCAACAGACCAGCATCTGATTCAGGTGCTGAGCGCTGAGAGCATTTTAATCCAGGGAAATCCCCCACAAACTCAAGCCGCTCAGAGCACGGGAGGCTGACAGCGCTGAGGCCACCAGGAAGACGCAGCCCAGCACGGGAGCCATGAGGACCGTGTCAGTGTAGCTGCTTGGCTCTGCTCCCCTTTGTATTCACACGTTTGCAACCGGGAAACTCGAAGCATTCATCTCCCCACTACAAAAAAGTCCCGAGAGAAGTCAGCGAGGTTCAAACCCTGGCAGCACCGCTTCCCGGAGCCCACAAGCACGCCGAGACCGTGCACGGTCCCCTCCAGTGTCACCGCTGCCGTCTGCTGCTGGGATTTGGGGGGTCACACTGAGCTGGGGGCTTGTTTTACCTTCCTGAGACCGAAACCATCGGCCTGCTGAGGTCATCCAAGCCAGCGAGCCCCGTGCTGAGCTGCTCTGCAAATGGCAACGACAGCCTGCTGCAGGCACGGCTGTCAAACCATCCTCCGAGTGCCCTCCTCTTTCTGGTGCCTAAAACCCCGCAAGGGACCCCGCACTCCTCGAGGGACCGGGATATTGTTTAGCTTGAGAAACTGCGCAATGAAGAACGTCACGAGCGGCGGAGCAAAGGACGTCACTTGCGATGCAAGAGGTGCTCCCCACGTGTGCAAAGGCAGACAAGCACGCTGCATCTCCTCGGCATAGCTGACAGCCATACATGAGCATGCACTTACGTGTTTTACCACGACAAATAACTCAGCTAAACGTGAGTGAGTTTGTCCTGAACAAAATAAAAGACAGGTATTTTTTATGCAGGTAAAAGCCCTGCTGTCTGGACACAGTAATACTGCTCCAAAGACAGGCATTTCCTACAGACACAGGTTTTCTCACTTCTTTATGGGAACAGCTTTGAGCAATACAACACATTTATAAACTGATCTCTGAAACTAAACTGGGGGAGATGAAGCATTTTCTCTTTTCATTACACAGCAGTGCAACTTCCTGTTGTAGATACACCCTTTGCTTGCAGGAACTCTTGACACTGTACTTTTGGAAAATCTCATCCTCCCATCAGTTCGACCTTTTCACATGCATTTCAGTCTGTTTAGCTTTATACTAAAGAGGGGGGAGAGGTGCCCAGGATCTCCTTTTTCTTGAATTGTGAGTTGTCCATCAAGCTATTAAAGGCTTACACACTGTAGCAGCAGCCAGGCACCAGCATCCTTATAGCTGGGGCCACAGGAGAGATTCTCCAAAGTGTTTCCAACTTGGAAATGGAACCAGCACAAAGGACACTGCTCCTTCTGAAGCACAGCAGTTCAATGGCCATTAACTGTTTCTGACATTCACAGAACCACAGAATGGGTTGGGTTGGAAGGGACCTTAAAGATCATCTAATTCCATCCCCCTGCCACGGGCAGGGACACCTCCCACCAGACCAGGTTGCCCAAAGCCCCATCCAGCCTGGCCTTGAGCACCTCCAGGGATGGGGCATCCACAGCTTCTCTGGGCAGCCTGTGCCAGGGCCTCACCACCCTCTGAGGGAAGAATTTCCTCCTTATATCCAATGTAAATGTCCCCTCTTGTAGTTTAAAGCCATTCCCCCTTGTCCTATCACTGCACCCCCTGACAAAGAGTCCCTCCCCAGCTTTCCTGTAGCCCCCTTTAGGTACTGGCAGGCCGCTGTGAGGTCTCCCCGGAGCCTTCTCTTCTCCAGGCTGAACAACCCCAACTCCCTCAGCCTGTCTTCACAGGAGAGGTGCTCCAGCCCCTTGGTCATCCTCGTGGCCTCCTCTGGACCCTTTCTAACAGCCCCACGTCCTTCTTGTGCTGGGGTCCTGCACGCAGCTCTCCAGGTGGGGCCTCACAAGGGCAGAGCAGAGGGGCACAATCCCCTCCCTCCCCTGCTGGCCACTCCTCTGTAGATGCAGCCCAGGACGCAGTTGGCCTTCTGGGCTGCAAGCATGCACTGCTGGGTCACGTTAAGCTTTTTGTCCACCAGAACCCCCAAGTCCTTCTCCCCAGGGCTGCTCTCAATGAGTACTCCCCCAGCTCTCATCTAAGGGTTCAGGGAAACAAGAGACATGAGAAGCCTGACTATCAGTGAAGACAGAGGCAAAGAAGTTGTTGAGTACCTCAGCCTTCTCCATGCCTGTTGTTACCAGTTCTCCCTTCTCATCCATCAGAGGGGTCACGCTCTCCTTGGCCTTTCTTTGCCAAGCAACGTACCCATAGAATCCCTTCCTGTTATCCTTTATCCCTTGCCAAGCTCAGTTCCATCTGTGCCTTGGCTTTCCTGATCCCATCCCTGCACATCCAGACAGCATCCCTGTGCTCTTCCCAGGCCACGTCCCTGCTTCCACTGCCTGTGCATTTCCTTCTTGTGCCTCAGTTTGACCAGCAGGTCCTTGTTCAGACATCCTGGTTGTCTGCCCTCCCTGCCCGCTTTCTTATCATGGGGATGGAGATTAAATATTCATTTAATCTGCCCCGATTTAATTATGACTTAACCAACTGTAAAATCTCTGAGTGTATATATCCCACAAAATCAACACAGCGAGTCATGTTAACAAATCATCATCTGTAGGAATAGGAGAATTAGAACATTGGCTTTGTTCGCATCCAAGCTCTCATGTAAAAACTCCAAAGAAACAAAGCAATCAGGATTATCCTGAGCTTCTTTGGACTTAGTAAAGAACGACATTCTCAGAATGCTTCTACCATATTTTAAGCATCGATCTTACTCTGCACTAGAGCAGGTTAAAATCTTCCAGCCAACCACATTTTCATCAAAAATTGTTCTTCTTAAAAGCACGCAACTGTGGAACAGTATGAGTTTGGAATATTTCTGCAACACTACTGCAGCATTTGTATGGAGAACATATTTTTTCTTGACGTGATTCTAGAAACAGGGCTCCCATATACTTCTGCAATGCAATACAAAAAATGAAAAAAATGCAGGAAATCAGTTTTTAGAATATAGAGAGACGCAGATATACAGAGAGCTTTTCAAGGGCTATCATGCTAGGCTCGCTATACTGCACTCTCTCTCTCTCTTAAATGATATATGGATTTGCAGTATATAGAACTTGCTATGGATAGCTTGCAATACACCGTCTTCAGCAGAATACTTGGCCACGGACCTCACTTTCATAAGAAATCCCACAGAATTCAGCACGGCCATCCACAACCCTAAATTCAGGCACGGTCTTAATACACATTGTCTTAATAAGACAATTGATGATGGAGTCCACTTGCTGTTGACTACCAGGAAGTTGTAAATACAGAAGAGCTATTGCTCGACAAAGCAGGGCAGCGTTAAGAAGTAATGAAACTAAAATCCCTGTAAATATTCTGGACAGTCTACCTTTGCACTGGTGCGGGTACAGCTCTGCTCTCTATGCAGGGACAGAGAGCAGCCAGTTGAGTAAGGACTTTGGTTGCAACATACCACGACATTTACATTCATAATTAAAATGCCCTCCTCTAATCTCTTTAGCTTATCTTTCTCTGCATGCTTTGCCTTCCTCTGCCTCCAGGGCAGACTGGCCAGTTTTATCTCTGAAAGGCTCTCCCAAAGGACTTCATCTCCCAGCTTCACGTGTCTGCTGGGGATGCTGTACCTGAGTCAGAGAAACCAGCATCCATGGGGTGAAGTTCTCTGCAATTACCTTAAGTTCCAGCCTTACAATGAGAGTAGAAAGTGCAAGAAAGCTGCTTACTGCTGCCCATCGACTGGGAGCCTTGAGCCTGGATGCTAATTTCAGAGACAGGCATCCCCCTGAGTTCCAGGATGATTTCTGCAGCATGAAGCAGCCTTTAAAAGCTGTTCTTTGTATCTGTGGGTAACACAGAAGAATCAGTGATGTCAATATGGGGGAAAAGGGCAGGATCCCAGAGAAGTCGGTAAGCCCAGTCTGCTGGGCATGGTGCAAGGAAATACAGTTGTATGCCCATTATGAAATGCTGATACAGCCAGAAATGAGAGAAAACTTTCAGTAGCCAAGACATAGCCCTCGTAGCATTCCCTGCTTTATGGGAAAAGCAACAGCTTAAGCACCTTGCAAACACAAAGGTTTATTTCAAACCCATTTTTGCACACTTGGATTCACCCCTCCAGAATTCACCATTTTGTTAGTGGTGTTTATTAATGCTGGTAGGACTTGGTCCAACTACTTTGTGGGTGATTACATTACGATTTGCAGGGGAAAATTATCTGAAAAGGCATACTGTATTAAAAATAACCTCCATAGTTAAGAGATGGAGGGGATATATTTCTTCACAGGGAGCCACACAGAGAATATTCGTTAGAAGGACAGCTGATCTTCAGCAGGGGAAAAGGTGTGCTCCCCAGCTGTGCCCTCCTAGAAGAAACAACTGGGATGATAACACAGAAGGAGAAAGAGAAGTGACATTGGCACCACTGAAGCTGTTGGAACAGCTTCATTTTTCTTTTGTTCATTTTAATGAAAGACAGACTGGGCCGGGAAATGATACAAATCTCTTCTGCAGTGAGTGGTGCCACAACCTCCATCAGCCTCGGGGACGTGATGCAACGCTCCAGCCTTCCTCACGGCTGCCAGCATCCACGTCAGCCGGCGGTGCTGCCTGCGAGCCACGCTCCTGCTTACGCCAGCCTCGCCGAGAAACATCAGCACACGTCAGCCTGGGTGCCTGACGCCGATGCCCGCCCCAGGGACATCCATCAGCCTTCCCGGGGTGTCTCCGGGAGAAAAAGGACCTCCTTGTAGTCCCCTGGGTGGCTGCAGACGTGTGGTTGAATGAGTAAATAGAGACAGGTTGTCTGAAAACAGCAGCGGCGTGGGGGAGTTAAGGCACAAATAACCAGAGAAGCCGCAGACTATGCTAGCAGTTAAATACAGGTTTGCAGATCCAGGGAAATTTTCTGAGGCACATAAAAAAACTGGCCTGGCTTTAAAACAGCCTAAAACAGCGGATTAAATCAGAATTAAAAGGTGACCGCACGAAAGACTTCTGCACGTCGCCCCTCACCAAGCAGCGGTGTTTCCAGTTCCAGGCTTCGTTCACATCATGCACACTTTTTATTAACTGTGTGAGGAAATCATTCCGGATAAAAGACACCAGGATCTGACTAGGGACACAGGGAGCAATGAAAAGGATTCATTGCTCACATTGAGTGATCTGGATCACTGCTTAAACGGGGCACAAAGAAACAATATGTACTTGAGCAGGTCCAAATAGAAGTCCTTCCCCCAAGGAATAAATACAGCAGGCTACAGTAAGGGGTAGGAATCCCTGTCCTGGGACTACCCTCACACATCTGAGCGGGTAACGAGGCGGACGGCGTGCTCCCAGGGTGCCGGCGTCTGACATGGAAAGCGTTTATGAGATCCATAAACAAGGGCCATGGAGTTGCATTGCAGAGGTGATGTTACATCTGATTTGCCTCGCGTCTAGTTCAGCTTTCCACAAGGAAAAAAGCTCTTTTTTTTTTTTCCCCCTCTCAACAGTGAAATAATTAAGGGGCTTCAGGCTCCGTCTGTTTAATGCATTAAAGCACTGACAGCATGGGGCTCCTCGCTGTATCCGAGGGAGATATTGCAAAATCCAAACTGGTAACCAGAAAATACAGGCTGAGACGGAGATGCGGATCTGTGCCAGAGATGGCAGCGAGCGAGTGGAACAAGCCTGTAAAGGCCGTGATGGATTCTCCAGCTGGAGAGTGTTATAACCATCAGGACTGAACGTTTTGCGAACTGCAGTTAATTCACGGTGTCATGCCACCAAATTAGGTTATTTCAAAGCCCTTTCACCTGACAAGCTCCGAGTCTCTGAACATGCATCTCAGGAAAGTTAGCAGGCACCGTTAAGGAACAGCTGCGCTCTAGAGGCTAGCATCTAGGAAAGGAAAAGTTGAATTTTTTTTTTTTTTTTTTTTTAAGATTATTACACCTGGCCAGCCTAAGGCGTTCACGAGTTGTGAGTCAGTGCCCAAGGCACCACGCAGCTGATTGAAAAATATGCGTATTTTACAACAAGAATAAATATCGCTTCATTTTTATTTGCCTTCTGTCTTGTTGGACTTTTAAGCTTCAGGCTTCAAGCTCTGCTCTACAACCGTGATGTCCATAAAGTAGAGGTCACTGAGCCTAATTTATGTAAATACACTGATTACTGTATAACTGTAAGAGGTGTTCAGGATAATACCAGATATTTTGCTATAGGATAGTTCATTTGGAAGGGACCCTCAAGGATCATCTAGTCCAACTGCACCACTGATATCTGCAGTATCAAATCCTCCCTCCTGAACTGGTATTTAGAGTAAAGATGTGAGATTTCACCACCATGATTATTAAAGGCACTCTTCCCTTTTAAAGCCAACTGCATTGGAAAGGGGGGGGAAAAAAAAGTTAGGCAGCAGCTGCAGTTATTCTGTCTCCTTCAACAGCTACCTGCCAACATCTGCGGGTTTCCAGTCCCATTTCCCTCACCACACACGGACCAGAGGGAGGAGAGGGGGATCAGTGACTCTACAGGCCTTTTTTCATCCCTAATATCTGTGGGTACTCCCTGCAGATCAGTGCAGCTTTGTGCTTCTCCCCTCTCTTTTCTGGAATGCAGAAGCCTTTTGCGCAGTCCCTCCTCCCCAGAGGGCGCCAGGACGGATGGGCTGGGGAACAGACACCGGCCAGGACAGAGGAGAGGAGATGCCGGCGCTATGAGATTCCCACAGGACCCCAGGCAAAGCTCCATTTCCATTAGGTTCCTTCCCAGGCCCTCCCACAGAGATGGAAGCTGGAATTTCTCACCTCGGTTCCCCTACCAGAAAAAAAAAACAGCATCTCCAGACCCTACCCCTTTTGTCACCCAAACATTCCTGGATACCGGGGCTGTAAGGAGACCCTGCAGCCCAGGGGGACAGGTAGGAGCTGGTGGAGAAAAGAAACCAAACCAGTTCACACCAGTTAAATGTGGGTAATGCCATCAGAGAAGATTTCAGTACGGGCAAGCATTTGCTGGGAAAGGCTGTGATGACCCAAGATGAGGGTGAGGACCAGCACGTAGCCAAGAGGCTCGCTGTCACACGTTTCCTGCGCAGCCAAACACACTTTGCAGTGGCACAAGACGCGCAGAACGCAAGTATGAATCCAAAGCTGTCCCTAATGAGCTGTGGCCCATGAATGAATAATTTCAGTCTGCACGCTAGCAACTGTCCTGCTGGTGCTGATTACTGCCTAGGACGTAGCCAGCAGGAGCACATCCCCCAAAAAACAGGCAGGGCGTGCCAGGAGCTGGGAGAGCGCGAAGACCCCGGGTGCGTACCAGGAGCCGGAGCAGCCCCAGAGAGACCGACGGTGTGCTGGAGGTGGAATCGAGCACACAGGGGTGGCAGAATCCCCTCTGCGGTGTGATTCGGGGGTCAAACCGTGCTGCCTTAGCAGGAACAAGCGTAACCGCTGTCAGGAGCTGCAGGCTTTGTCCCTGCCGCCGGGGTCATCCTGCAGGGCTGGGGCTGGGCGTAGAAAACCTCAGCACACCACGGGATTTCTCAGCATTGCCCTCGCTGACCGGGCACCTGGGACAGGTTTGGACGTTGGCCCCAAAGGATTTCTTACTGGACACCAGTGCCAATTTCCAGTTAGCCGCAGAAGTCAGCGCAGTGCCCAGCTCTGCTCGTTTGCATGGACTCAGCAGAACTGCTTATTGAATCAGCATCTTCCAAAAGCGATAAACTCCAACCAGTTCCTTTTATGTGTGGATGAACGCGGTGCTGGAGATGTTTGTTAGCACAACCAACAGCTGCTGGAGCCCTGCTCAGGCTTCCTGAGAGCACAGCCTCAACTTGACCCCGCTGCGCTCGAGTTCATATAGCTGTTTCTTCGCATAAACAGAGATTTTCGCTTAGCTCTTTAAAATATCATCTTGCTCTGAAAAATTACAGAGGCTCCACACAGGGAAGGCTGGTAAGCAAAACACATCTCACTGGGGTTAGGCCAGCAGCGCTCTCTGCTCAGAGGGATAGCGAGGGTCCTATCCTTGTCACAACTTGCAACATTTACCAAAGCCACACTCCGAATTCATCCCTGTTTTGAAGCAAAAGCAAAACTTTTCCAAACACTGCAAGGTTGAGCATCCACTCCCTGGTTTTATGCCGTAAGAACTTCATAAAGGGAGCAGGGGGGCAGCTGCACCATCATTTCTCTGCAGCAAAACAAGTGCACGCACCAAGTTACGCACCAAGTGAAAACCTTGGGGCACTTTGGGGTCAATGAAGACCTAATTAAGCAACTCCCCAAACGAAAACCACATTCACACGAGACAGCTCCAGCCGTCCAAATCCAGCGAGGCTGGCAAAACGCTGCCCAAGAGGTCAAAGAGCGGGTGGGGTGAAACAGAGAGACGTTTGCATTTAGGGAGAGCGAGGAAAGCAGGTTAACGTGGCCGTGCCGTGGACAGGCGGACGGAGGAAGCCATATAACCCCAGGGGCCTGCCTCTGCCTGCAGCCCCGAGCAAGCGAAAGCACCCAGGCGGTGCGGTGCTGGCAGGAGCCGTGCGGCTCTCAGCAATCAGCTCACAGGAAATAAACACTCCGGATTATTTTTAATGCGCTTGGAATAAAACCACCCTCACGCAGAGGCCCAGCACGAGGGGCCAAGTACCATAAAAGTCTCATGTAAGCTTTGTTTGGAGGATTTAAGTAGGGCATAAGTGATGTATACACTTTATCTGGCCCTCTTTGTAAAGGGAAGCATTTCACCCCACTGCTGGAAGCATCATCGAGCGATGAGAAAGGTCTGAAATAAAGAGAGGCCTCTGTCTCAGAAATAAGCTTCATGCAAATTTTTCCACAGATTTTTCAGTTTGGGGTTTCGAAGATCTCAGGGACACTGGGCTTAGGCTATAAACTTTCACATTTTTAGAAAGCAGTCTTTTTCACTCTCACTCAAGTACAGGCCAAACCTCACCTCCAAACTTCTGCTCTTCCACGTGAATTACAAAGCACAAAACCCCAGCTGCTGCCGAGGTACAACACGACCTTGTGTTTCCTCACTAAAATTCAGTGTTACAGCAAGAGCCGGATGCCACATCAGCTGGATAGAGATGAATTTTTATCATGGAATCAAAGAATGGTTTGGGCAGGATGAGAACCTTAAAGCCCACCCAGCTCCACCCCCCTGCCATGGGCAGGGACACCTCCCACCAGCCCAGGTTGCCCAAAGCCCCATCCAGCCTGGCCTTGAGCACCTCCAGGGATGGGGCATCCACAGCTTCTCTGGGCAGCCTGTGCCAGGGCCTCACCGCCCTCTGAGGGAAGAATTTATTCCTAATATTGAATCTAAACCTCCCCTCCTTTAGTTTAAAGCCATTCCCCCTTGTCCTATCACCGCACCCCCTGACAAAGAGTCCCTCCCCAGCTTTCCTGTAGCCCCCTTTAGGTACTGGCAGGCCGCTGTAAGGTCTCCCCAGAGCCTTCTCTTCTCCAGGCTGAACAACCCCAACTCCCTCAGCCTGTCTTCACAGGAGAGGTGCTCCAGCCCCTTATCATCCTTGTGGCCCTCCCCTGGACCTACTCCAACAGCTCCATGTCCTCATGCTGGGGCCCCAGAGCTCAACGCAGGGCTGCAGGAGGGCTCTCACAGCTTTTCAGGTGAAGAACAACTACAAGCAGGCCATGAAAGGGGAAGCCCCCAAGGCAACTTGGCCCCAAACGCCCAAGGCCACAAGCCACCAGCCCAGCTCCCGCTGCCCGCCATGTCCCGAACAAGGCAGCGCGGTGCCACCATGCCCCAGCCCTTACCTGGTCACCCCGTACTCCGGGGGCGGCTGGTACCGGACAACCGCCACCTCCGTCCGGGCGGGCTGGGGGGCCACATAGGAAGCCTTGAGGACGTCCTGCGCTCCCGCTGGGTGCTGCTCACCGTAGAAGAGCCCGTGCTCGGGCACCTTGCTGCCAGGGGACGCCGCCACCGCCGCCGCCTTGGCTTTGTAGGGGTACTCGGGCGGCGGGCCCCGCGGGTCCATGCCCTTGCTGGGTGCCGGGGCCGCCTTCAGCCCCTTGCTGCCCGCCGGGGCCGGCGGGTGCTGCTTGGCCCCGTTCCTCTCCAGCGAGAGCTGCATGATCCTCTCGCTCAGCGAGCGCACGTGGCCCTGCTTCAGCTCCTTCAGCGCGTCGTCCTTATGCGCCTGCCCGCTGCCGGCCCGGCTCACCGTCGGCCTCCCCTCTGTCCTGGACTTCTGGCCGGAGGTGCCGGCGACATAAAATCCCGGCCCCGTCGGCGGCTGTCCCCGGAAAAACTGGGACTGGGCCTTGGCTTCCTCGTAGGTGGGGAGCTCTTCGCTGCTGTGCGGGGGCTGCGCGGCCCGGGGCTGCTTCTCCATCGCAGCACCGTCCCCCTGGTGCTCCTGCCCCTGCGGTTCCTGCCGCGCCGACGGCTGGACCATTTGTGGGTCCTCTGGCGCGAGGTTTTCTGTGGAAGAGAGAGTGCTGGCAGTGCTGTTGGAGGGGCCGGCGCTGCCCGTCGCTTGGTGCTGTATGGCCAGCAGGTTCATGTTCTCGCTGGGGTTGCCATACCTCAGCTGCTCCTGGATCAGGCGCTGCAGGACCGTGCCGGCTGCCACCTCCTCCGAGCCTCGCATCTCCACCTCTGAGCTCCGGAGGAAGTTTGGAGGGTGCAAGGTGCAGAGGGCTTCCTCGGCTAGGTGGGGAGAGAGAGGCAGCGGTTAGCCCTGCGCCAGCCCGGGGGTTTGCTCAAAGATTGGGGTGCACACCTCAGTTTTGGCTGCCTGGAACCAGCGCCATGTTCTTCACAGGGAGGCCTGGCACCCCTCCGCCCCTCCAAAGCCCCATGGCTGTCATCCTCACCCCCCACCCCAGCCCATCCTTCCTTCTGTGTGCAGTGACCCCCAAGAAACACACACTCGTCCCTTCAACACCCTCCTTGTGCCCCACACCAACACCAGTCAATGGAGGGACAGGTGGACCCATACCGACCCCAGTCAATGGAGGCATGGGAAAACGTGACCTTTTCTAAGGTCTGGGTAAACGAACTGGGTAAACCCCTCCCTGGAGATGCCTTGCACAGATTAGAGGCAGCCTCCGTGGCAATACCAAATCAGACGACACATTTTTGACAGCTGAAGTTCGGTGAGATGAATCCCCTCGCAAGTGCACTGCATGCCACAAGAAAATGTAACGCAGAACGTGTCACATAAAAACCTCTAAAATTATACTGAAAATAAAAGGGCTCAGAGAGTGTAATTAAAAAGGAATCTGTGCTCTGGCATCTTGTCTTAAAACTGCAATTTCCCCTCTGGCCAATAACGCTATTTCTATGTGAGTCAATACTAACTTTTGTAATTTTGCTGGGTGAGTACAAAGACGACGTTAAGGTCACGGATGTAATATCAGCGTTTTAAATATCACAGAACAAACTACCGTAGCAGAGACTGCTGAAGTAAAGCAGAGGAAATGGTGTAATTTTTTCACCCAGTCTCCCAGGCTGCATTTGCATGGGATAAGGTGTTACCGGTGCTGTACCAAAGCTGCACAGCTTGGGGGTTGGCGTCAAATACTGAAACAGGCTCCAGCTCCCTTTTCCAGCTCACCCCTGCTTGCTACGTGTAGCAGCACGGGCACCACAAGCCACAGAAAGTGAAATATGCAGTGAAGTTTGCCTTTGTAGTGAAGAAGTAAAGCATCTAAAAACATAATCCTTCCTTCCCGGAGCCCACCATCCCAAGGATGTGTAAAGATCTGTATGAGGGCTGCCTGCACCCAAAGGGGTGCTCCTGAAAGATAGACCCTGGTGTAGGCAAAAACGAAAATAAGCCCTCAGCTCTGCACACAGTCCTCCCGATTTCCTAGGCAAGAAGGAGGTGCTGTTCTGAGTTCAGTTTTTGAGGTCATTCTTGGCAACTTTTTTTCTCTATCCTGCTGTTTCCAATTCTCAAAGGAGTTCTTCAGCAGTACTTGCATTTGTTTTTCTGGCATTCGAAAGTAGTTAAAAAGCAAAACTTTCTCCTGAGGTCTGGTATTTCCCTGAGGTTTCATCAGTTATTGCACATGCTGTGGGATAACTTATATACAATCCGGATGCCAGAGGGGAAGAGAAGCCTTTGACTCTTAACTGTGAGAATAGGTCATTTCCACTAACATATTTTTTTTTTGTGGCAAAAGCTTAAACATGATTGTGGGGCTTGAGAGGGAGAGAAGATTCCCAGGCTGTTCCACTCCATGCCTGCTCTGCAAGATATACTTCTCCTCTGCTTTCCCTGGGACAACATTACCTGCCCGTCAGCCTGACTGGCTGGGGTGGCAGCCTGGCCACCAGGTTTCTGAGGGTCTGCCAGCTCCCTGGGCCAGTGCTGGAGCCAACAAGAAGCAGATATGTGCACAGATAGCTGCACAACAGCCAAGCATCCACCTGCATTATATGCCCCCGCAGCTACAGCAAACTCCTACTGCTGTATGTGCACTATCACAGCGCACAGAAGTCTTGCCATAATGGACATTTCTTCAGACTTGCAATAAAAACCTCCCTTATGTGAGAGAAAGCTCGCAGTCTAGTTATTAGACTAGGAGTGAGGGAAGTGGATAAAGCCAACGCCACACGCTCAAGACAGCTCTTTATCATACACCACGAGGATTTTCTCTCCTGTGCTAGTCACCCGTCGGCATTCTTGTATTCAGGAGATGCACTTTAGGAGTCTATTTTTGAGGTCCGAAAGGACTGAGCACCGTGTGCCTTATACAGGATACCAGCAATCCTGCTCCCTCAGCAAAAAGCTACGGACCTCAGTGCAGCTGTTCAGAGAAGAGCATCCGCGTCCAGAAGGACGAGCAGAAACGGTGCATCCTCCACAAGCACGGGTGACAAACGATGGTGGGTTCTGACACTCGTGTCAAAGGCAACTCTCCTTTGACCGTGCTGGGGATGAGGAGCTGGGCTTTCACCTCTGTAAATATTACTGCAAACAGTCCGAGCTGTTTGGTTTATGCTCAGGGAAAAGCCTGGATGTAACTGCGATGGGTTCCTGTGGAAGAGTGGCCACCCACTTACCAGCTTTCTCTTTAGCGCTGATGGCTTCAGCTGTTAGCGGAGAAACTTCATGCCTGCCAGCGAACAACTGGTGGTCCTGGTAAAGAAAGCCAGCGTCTTCCAGTAGCTGGCCTGGGGTGGTAGGCTTGTAACAAACAGCTGTGGAGCCTGCGAGGAAGAAAGATGGGTTGTCAGTAAATAAACCACTTGCATGACAAAGTATAAAGCCACGATTAATGACAGAAGCCCCCCAAAAATCATCTTGAGCCTTGTTAGGTGCCTGAGAAGCCCTGCTGGGCTCACCCAGCCAACCATCTCTGCTGTCCTCACCACCACATCAGCTCTGAGCAATGAGTGGCAGCTGCCAAGTCATCAGTGCTATTTTGTGCACCAGCACAGCCTGGTTTCCAGTCCAGGACCAAAGCAAGGCTGACCAAGCCTGGCTCATAATAGCCAACAGATTTACAAGATGTTCACAGAGGTTGTGGAGTCTCCTCCTTGGAGATCTTCTAAAACCACCTGGATGTGGTCCTGGGCACCCTGCTCTGGGTGTCCCTGCTTGAGCAGGGGCTGGACCAGATGGACCCAGAGGTCCCTTCCAACCCTTCTGTGGCTCTCTGAACAGCAACAAGCTCACAAACGAGGCACAGCCCCAGGACACGAAGCCAAGACCCAGCATAAAACCAAAAGAGGGAGTGGGTAAGGAGGAGGACAGACGGAGAGGTGAGGACCCAGCCACGCGTTCAACAGGGCCACAGTCTGAAAGGCTTAACCGCAAAATCTGCTCACGTCTAACAGCTCAGTAAGACAGAAAATTACCGAGACATAAAATATGGCCAACGCTATCAAGGGAGTTCATGAATCACTTGGACCAGATGTTCTTAATACGGTAGAGAGAGGATGTAGCTGGAGAGCCCCCGGACATGTCCGGCAGGAGCCGTGCTCCCCAGCTCAGGCATCCCACGGTCAGGGGAGGCTGGATCAGTCCCGCAGCACCAGGCTCTCTGGACGCGCACTGAGGCTCATCCTAAATCTGCTCTGAGGGCGCCTTTTTCTAGCAGTGTTTGTTTTAACAAGCTCACGCAAAATGCCTCGTGGCCGTGTTAAGGTGGGAATGGCATTGGCTTCTTCCCCTTCCGACTCCTTTCTCCGAGCGCTGCCTCATCTTCCCAAAGAGAAGGCTCGTTGAGGTCCAGACCTTGGAGGTGAGCATCTCATCCCCCAGCGGGGATGCAGCCAAATCCCTCTCCACACCACCACTGGTTGCCAAACATTTGGGGCTAAGAGACGGCGATCGACCTCCAGCACTGCTGAGGGATGTGCTTGGGCAGGAGGTGAAGGGTTCGTGGTGGCACCAGCAGGGCGTCCACCCATCCCGGCAGGGCATCTGTCCATCCTGGCAGGGTAGGAAGCCCACGAGCACGGGGACAATCTTGCAGAAGAAGCTCACACATTTTTACGTCCAATTCATCGCTGACTCCACACCCCTGCACGGACCAGGGTAGCAGGAGGAGGCAGGATCTAGCCCATCGTCATTGCAGGCATGAAGACGCAGAAATTATTTTCCTCTGAGCGCCGAGGAGAGGAAATGGGCATTTCTGCGAAATGTTAATGAATTCAGCACTTCACCATTTATATTATGCACGAATCTGCACGGCGGTTAGCTATATTTAGAGAGCAAGGAGGGAAGATTGCTCACTTGAGTAGATACGAGGCAAATAAGTTTGTCAAAATTAGCACGGGAGACAGCTCCAGCACAAATGCTGATACAGATACAGACAAAAAAAAAAATCTCAGGACCCAGTTTCCAACACTACCTCCATAATCGGGCGCAGACCATCACCACAGACACCCTTCACTGCTCCTGCACACACACACACGGCCCTGGCCTGGAATTGGGGATTCTGCCTGAAACAGAAGAGTTACGAGTCCAGGCTTGGTTTGCGAATAAAAGCTGGACTGGGATAAAACAAAATCTGCACACCCAAGGAAGAAAAATGGTCTCGAGCATTGCAAGCAACCTCAACCACCAGCTAGGCTTCACCACTCACCGAACAAAGCCTAAAAGAAAGAAACTGCTACTAAAATTTTACTTTCTTTCATTTGCCTCCTGCATTTTGAGCCAGCAGACACCCTGGGGTAGCACCTTCAAATCTTCCTGGGTGCAAAAAAGCAAATAAAGACTTGGTTTTCTGTAACAGCAGAAGAAATTCTCACCTGACTGCTCTAGTCTCTGGGGGTTGTACCCACGGCAAAGGACACAGGAGGAGAAGCAAGTGAGATGGTTTTACTGGGGATTACAGCAAAAGGTGAGGAGGGAGATGAGAAGCAGCTCACCCAGGGAATCCGGTGCCCACAGGTGAAGGATTTAGAGACCGAGCAACATCGGACGCTTGCTGGGACACCTTGGTTAGCAGCACAGGCTCCTTCTGTCATAAGGGAGAGCTTCATCCTCAGCGGGGGACTGAGCCCTCCAAACAGGGAGGAGATGCTCCCCAGCTAAGACCCTGGTCTTGGGCATTGCCCAGAAGTTACATTTTTTGGACCAGATCCCCTTCCAGCACAGCTCATGCTGCACCGAGGCACTGCTCCGAGCCTCTCTCCCCCACGAGACCTCAGTCTGGCCAATTGCACTGGCCACCATTCACCAAAAGTATTATAAAGTTAACACCTTAAATTAAAGATAAAACTGAGGGAGCTGCATTGCACTACTGAAAGGCACACTTTTATGGAAACCCCTTTGTTCAGCCAGCCAAAACCTTCCCACGTAACAGCTCCGCTCCCTAACAATGTGAACGCCCACCATCCATAAGCATAAAACTTTAGGACAAAAATAAAAACCCAGCTGCAAGTCCATGGCACATGCTGCCACATCACCGGGCACCACGGGACCATCGCCCCTCCCAGGACGCATCCCCAGGGAAGGGCTTTAACCCGGAGGATGCAGAGCGGTGCACAGACGTCACCCTTCCAGCTGCCATATAGCTGCTACCTCTGAGGCACTACCACGTTCCTGGGCTGGGTCAGTCCTCGCTGGATTCACCCTTCGTTACCGATTCTGCCCTGTCTGAGTGCCTGCCCGGCACCCGTTCGTGCGTTTCCCTGGTTTAAGCTGAGCACACGTCACGCCGCGTTATCCCGGAGCCTCACCACGCAGCCGTGCAATTCATTTGAAGATTCCCAACTATTTCGGTGAATCACTCGCTGAGATTAACACCAGGGACTCGGCAAGGACCCACAGATGGAGGAGCGATGCTTGAATATTTCCCGTTTCTGATGTGGTTTCGGTCTGGTTTTGAGTGGGAGCTGAACCAAAACCCCATAGGAAGTGCGGGGCCGCGACATTACAGGAAAGCCACGTCTGTAGAGCAACGCCAACATCTCCCAGCAGCACATTTCCTCCTCAGACCGTATCTGGAGTGGGCGGTGTTCCTTCAGCCCACTTACACGTCTTCACCAAAACATCCCAAAACTGACAGAACAAAAACGACAGCGTTTCAAAGCCCCCACCTGTCCTGTCTCGCAGCCGAGCCAGCAGGGAACATAAATACCTTATTCCACCTTCAAAATGCTTCCTCCGTGGAAGTATCCCAGGCCACCGAGAAAGGAAGAGAATTACCCAAGGGCTCTCCTGCCCAAAAAGAGCTCCATGAGCCCCCCCAGCATAGGTACCGTCATTTCCCTCGCCAAAAATTGCATCATCCAAGTGAGCACCGAACGACAAAGGCTAATAAGAAAAGGAGATGGGGGCGTCCAAACCCCATCGCTGCCGAGGAATCGGGCGAAAATACCCAAATTTAAGGGCAGCTAAGGCGGAACGCTCTCCATTTCGCTTCAGCCCGACGCGCCGATTTTCATCTACGTTTCCCCTTGGCAAAAAAAACACAAAGCGACCCGACGCCGAGCTCGGCGCAAAGCAGAGCAGCCACCCTTGGAAAGCAGCTCCCGGAGCTGGCAGAGGATCACATGGATGCTGGGAAGCGCGGGGCCAAGCCTCCCTGCCCGGCGGATGCCCGCAGATCAGGTGCACGGGCGTGCAGGGGCACACGGGCGGCGGCAGAGCTTTCATCTCGCGGGGATAGGATTTTTATGAAATTTTAATCATTCACAGGTTGTTGGTTTTTTTTTTTTTTTCCCCTCCTCCCCATCTTCCCAGGCTCGCACGCTGCGGAGGAGCGGGATGCACGGGGGGTGTTGTAACAGCAGCGGGATGTTATCGCACCTGCACAGGCAGGCGGGGCGAGGAGACACGCTTTCATGTGGCTTCGGCACGGTTTGCAGAAAAATACATGCCTCTATTCATTATAAGCTACGAATTTGCCTCTAAGGCTGCGGCACCGATCTGCAGTACCGCCTGGATTTATAACGAGGGCTCAAGGAATCGAATCAATAATTGAAATTTCTGCTTTGATCCAGGCGCCGTGATTACGACTTCTGTCAGCGTCGCCGTTCGGAGATAAAAGGTGAGGCGGTGTTCAGAGCTGGAGGCAGGGAGGGAAGAAGCTGTCGAGGAGTGAAGTACAAAGGCTGGCACGGAGCTGGTGAATCAGAGCAGCGCTTGTACTGGAGACATTTCACTGCTCTGTCAATTCTCCTTCCCAAGGCATGAAAAAAGCCTTTCATCCGAGAGAGAAGTCATCATGCAAATTCTCAGGGAATGAAAACGCCTTTTTTTTTTCCCTTTAGCAGAAAATAATATAATCGTGCACCAACCAGCCACAACATATCGACAAAGCATCAGCAAAGCCGGAGTTTAAGCTACGGTCAACTTTGCTGTACTTACTGCCTTTAAAAGCGATCACATTGCAGACAGGCGCTGGCACGGTCGGTTTCACGGGATATTTAAGCCCTTCCATTAATTAAACAGAAGTGAAACGGGACCTCGGACTGCACAGACACTGCGGGTCATTAAGTCCGGTTCCTCGGTACTTCAAGCAACCACGTTATAAAGCTCCCCTCTCGCTCCGCTTGAACGGCACCTTAAAAAGCAGAGGTTTTTATTTTTTGCCCCGTTCCTCCCATTTGGAGGCTGTTTAGGGTCCCGTTCCTCTGCTACACACACAAACCCCTCTCGTTTCCCGCTCGCGGCCCCGCCATCGCTCTTTATCCACGTATTTTTTCGCCAGTGGTGTCCTTTAGGTTAAATAGCTTTCTCCCTGAGTCATTCCCACAAACTCGCAAGCGTACAAAGGAGTCTGGGATACGGGCAGAACAAAAATAGTACAAAGACCGTACAGTGCTCTTGAACGGAAAATGCAGGCATTGAGCTCTATCTTATGCATCTTCATATTTCTCGAGCTTTTCCTTTTTTAAACGCAGCCAGCCCGCCGGACACCAGGCACTTCGTCTGATCCACGTTAAGAGCCGCTCGTGATAACCCAGCCCTGAGCATAATGCAAGGGCTCTGCTTATCTCAGACGGCACGTCTCAGGGAAAAAGACATGAAGCCTTCTTCCCACCCGAATATACATTGAAGTTACGAGCCTCCCATTATTAAATCATCACGCGCAATTTATATTCGGCCGCTTTTGAGAGGCAGAAGCGCAGTAAAGCCGTTACCCGCAGAAGCGCTAACAAGATAATTGCCTCCCGCTCCTGCTCCCGAACGGCTGAGCTCAGATTTACAGCGGGGAAAATCGCTCTAGCGGCCCGCTGCGAGCAGCCTGCGGCTCCAAAAAGGTTCAGAAACGGCCCCAAACCCACAGATGCTGCAGGCAGGGGAAGACGTACCCACTACGGGACACCCAAATGCCCTGCTCGGCCCCGGGACCTGCTGCCTACCCCGAGCAGCGCACACCCGGGTGTCTCCAGCCACCTCGGGGGACCCCAGGGCCATCCCCAGATCCAGCAGGGATTTCCCCTAAATATACCAAACTAAAGCACGTTTACACCAAAAACAGCTAGCCCCAAGAATTGTTCTGTTATTTCATGCCAGGCTCTGCTTTCCCGAAACGCAGCATCCCACTGCTTCTGCTCTCACGTGCACCGGGACACGTCTGGAGGGACTTCGCTCGGCTGTTCCCCAGCTTTACGCCCCGAAAATTCACTGCTGAATCCCACCTGCTGAAAAAGCCACATAAAACACCAGAAAAAGAGATACACTTTCTAAACGCCTAAAGTTTCAATAAAAACAGCTTCCTTCATGATTTTTTAATAGAAGAAGGTGACGTTGTTCTTCTTATTAGCATTATTTTGTATTTCTATTTCTGATGAATGAAGGCTGTTCTATTTTAAAATTCAGGACATAAATGGGAACCAGACCACATCCACCCCAAAGCTGCCAAAAAGACGCTGCTGTACGAAACCAAAAATCCTCCTGGGATTTTCCCAAATCCGCAAAATATTCCCCAGCACCGAAGTTTCCACTGGGACTACTCCACAAGCAGCCAGTCGCTGGGTGAGAACGTGAGCGCTCAGCCCTCCTCTTCACGGTTTCCAGTCTGGTGGGGCCACGAAAGGCACGCTCCCCCACCTCACCCCAAAAAACACTGCCCCTAAAGCCAGCCCGCTGCTGGAAACACCCTCAGCCTCGTCCCCCCTGGGCTATCGGATCCCGGGGGCACAGCAGAGCCCTCCCCGGCGAGGCCGAAGCTCCGCGGCTTTCCGAAATCAGGGTGGGTTTGTCCGGCCAGCAGCGAGGGAAGAAACGGTTTTAAACGAGCGAATTTGGAAGCACGGGGGTGGAGTAAAACAGCCGAAGCTTCTGCAGGGGAAACCTGTGCTTCGATCCGGTTTCGCACCGCTTTGCTGCAGCCGCTGCGGACCTGGCGGAGAGGCAGGGATCAGCACCGAGACGCGCATCCGCCGGGTAAATGCCACGCGGTCGCCTCCGGGACGAGCAGCACGGGCGCTGCCCCGAGCTCCTCCGCAGCATCTCAGCAGTCATTTGTGGGTACGAACGAGAAATAAGTTAGAGCAATCCCGAATTCCGCCACCCTCGGGGGGCCTCGGAGGGGCAGCACCTGCGGCCAGGAGGTCGAAGCTGTCCTCTCTCGGTGCTTCCCGAGGGGAAAAGCGAAGCCTGGGGCACATCCCTCCCCCTCCATTCACCACCCTAACACACTGCACCACGCCGGCATCACCCCCGCGCCAAAGCCTCGCCGGTTTCTGCCCTTTCTCCCCTTTTACAGCCTCGCTCCCGTTTCCCCGGCAGGACGGGGACGGGATGCTTTTCTGTCCGAAACATCCTCTTGCCGGCCCCGAGGACTGGATCCCTTTTAGAGATTTTAGAGCCCAGTGAGCAGAAAGTCGTTCGGAGGCATTTCCCAGCGACCGGAGAGAGAGAGATGCGCATACATCCACGGACATACACATATGGGAACGGCACCCTGGAAAAACAAGGGGACACCCCGATTCCAAAGCCACTCCTCTCTCAGAAAGCTGTCTCGGCTTATTTTTGAAGGCGAAAAATATCAAAGAAAAAATAATATGTATATATACACAGATACGTATACAAATATCAAAGCAGAAAGCCCCGAGCTGGCTGGACGCAGCCCGAGGCCCCGCGGACGCCCCGGCGCAGCTCTGGGTCCCCGCAGGCGCGTGGCAGCCCCTCCGCACAGCCCCAGGAAAACGAAAAAGAATAAAAATAAACAAAAAAAAAAAAAAAACACCACCGAACACCACTTTTTTTTTTTTTCCATCACAAGAGGAAAACGAGCGAGCGGCGACCTTCCTGGATGTAAAACCACGGAGCACAAAACCTGGCGGGAGGACTGCGATGGGGGGGGGGGGTGTAACTTGCCGTGGGGTTTGGGGTTTTTTTGGGGGTTTAACTCCTCTTTCAATGCATTTTGCGCTCGGACACGAGTTTCTCCCTGCTCTCCCTGCGGGGGTAGGGGGGGTGAAATCTCAACCCCCCCCCCCGGTGCAGCACCAGGAGAAGCCGCGGCAGGCCCCGGGTCCGAGCCGCAGCGAAGCCCCGTCTGCAGCCAGAACCTGCCCCCCCCCCCGCGCTCCTCCTTCAAAATCCCCCCAAAAAAATCACTTTTTGGGGCCGCCCCCGTTTTTTGGGGCCGCCCCCGTCCCCTCTCCCCGCTCCTCTCCCGGTTTTCGGTGCCGAGCGGGGAAAACTCCCCCGGGTGCCCCGGGGAAGGAGCGGGGGGGACACGGCCCCGGGCTGGGTGAAGGCGGCCCCGAGCCCACGGGGGGGGCGGGGGGGGGTCCCCACGACAACCGAGGGGGTCCCACGGTCACGGGGGAGGTTCCCACGACCACGGGGGGGGTCCCCACGGTCACGGAGAGGTCTCCACTGTCACCGGAGCGGTCCCCACGACCACCGGGGAGATCCCCACGGTCACGGGGGGGGGATCCCACGGACACGGGGGGGTTCCCACGGACACGGGGGGGTTCCCACGGACACGGGGGGGTTCCCACGGACACGGGGGGGTGTCCCCACGATTACGGGCGCGTTCCCACGGTCACGGCGGGGTCCCCACGGTCACCGGGACCCCGGAGGAGGGCCGTTTCCCACCGGATCCCCCCCCCCCGGGACGGAGATCCCACCCCCCCTTCCTTGCCCGCTCCCCGCGCTCCCCCCCCCCGGGCATATCCCCGGGAGCATCCCGCCGCGGTTCCGGCCGTGCGCCGCCGCTGCCCCGCACACGTGGCCGCGGGCAACCCCCCCCCTCCGTTCGCGGGGAGCTGCGGGCGGACGGACACACGGACACGGACACGGACACGGACACGGACACGGACACGGACACGGCCGGACGGGGCCGCCCCCCCCCCGCCGCTTACCTCCGGCTCCGCGCCCCGCCGCCCCCGGCAGCCCCGCGGCCATCCGCGCCCCGCCGCTCCCCGCCGCGATCCGCCCGGGGCCGCGGGGCGGGGCGGGGCGGGGCGGGGCGGGGCGGGGGGCGGGGCCTGGCGGTGTGGGCGGGGCTTTGGCCGCGTGGGCGTGGCCGAGCCTTTTGTGGGCGGCGGGGGAGGGTTGTGGGCGTGGTCTGCGTCGGTGGGCGTGGTTAGTGGGGGGCGGGGTTAGTGGGTGGGGCGTGGTTAGTGGGAGGGGGCGTGGTCAGTGGGGAGGGGGCGGGGTTAGTGGGGAGGGGGCGTGGTTAGAGGGTAGGGGGCGTGGTTAGTGGGGAGGGGGCGTGGCCAGCCTCGGGGGGCGGGGCTGGCGGGGGCCGGGGCAGCCCCGGGCCGCTGGGGGAGGCTCCGGGGCTGGGCCCCGTCCCAGGGGCCTGTAGAGGCACGGGCAGTGCCCGTAGGGCCACGCGGAGCCCCAGAGCCGTGGGTTAAGCCGAGGCAGCCTCCCTTAGTCCCTACCGCAGCCTGCCCAGCCTCTAGGACACCCTTGCCACCTCCTAAGGCATCCTCCCCATCCCCTAAAGCATCCTCCCCATCCCCTAAGGCAGCCTCTCTGTCTCCTAAGGCATCCTGCCTATCCATAGGATATTGTCCCCATCCCCTAAGATATCCCTCCCCATCCCTAGGGCATCCTCCCCATCCCTAGCATATCCTTCCCATCCCCTAGGGCATCCTCCCAAGCTCCTAGGGCCCCAGTCCCTAAGACATCCTCCCCATCCCCTAAGACATTCTTCCCATCCCTAGGGCAACCTCCCCATCCCCTAGGACACCCCTCCACCTCCTAAGGCATCCTCCCCATCCACAGGACATCTTCCCCATCCCCTAGGACATCCTACCCATCCCCTAGGGCCTCATTCCCTAGGGCATCCTCTCCATCCCCTAAGACATCCTCCCCATCCATAGGATATCGTCCCCATCCCCTAAGACATCCTCCCCATCCCCTAGAGCCCCATCCCTAGAGCATCTTCCCCATCCCCTAGGGCACCCCTCCACCTCCTAAGGCAACCTCCCCATCCATAGGACATCTCCCCCATCCCCTAGGGCCACATCCCCTAGGATATCCTCCCCATCCCCTAGGGTCTCATCCCCTAGGGCATCCTTCCCATCCCCTAGGGCATCCTCCCCACCCCCTAAGACATCCTTCCCATCCCCTAAGGCATCCTCCCCATCCCTAGGGCACCACCCCCAGCCCCTAGAGCTCCATACTCCAGGGTATCCTCCCCATCCCCTAAGACATCCTCCCCATCTCCTAGGGCCCCATCCCCTAGGACACCCTCCCCATCCCCTAAGACATCCTCCCGACCCCTAGGGCATCCTCCAGCTTCACCCCGAAGCCCTGAGCACGGGGTTACAAACACAGCCCCTTCCCCTTGCTGCCCACCTGCTGCATCGCCCAGTTGCATGCGTGCAGGGCGCTTCACGCCAGCCCCAGGATTTATGGGACCAGCTCTGTGGCGAGAGGAAATTGGCCAGCTGGGGTTTCTCTGTGCCTCAGGACGCCGGCCCCACAGGACGCGTTTCCATCTCGGCGGGGCTGAATCACCAACGCACCGCGGCACCGCTCCCCGGGGGCTGGCACAGCCCGGCGCTCCCCTCCTCGGCACATCCGACCCTCGCACGGAGCCGTGCGGGGGCAGGCGGGGCTGAGCAGCCCCTCTGCACCCTTTTCCCGGTGATGCCCCATGAGACGGACCTCTTTTGGGGTGCTGGGCACCGCCAGCATGCTGCTTGGGTTCCTGCATCCCGTTGTCCCAGGCGCTTGCAGCCGGGCGAGCCGTGTGGCGCGAGCGTGGCCGCCCTTCTGCTGGCACTCCTCTCTCCTCGATCTTCATACACGGACACGAGGTTCAGGCCCCAGAGGGACTGATGGCGGGCTCTGCTTCCAAAATACTGCGCTGAAGGGGGAAATTTGGGTAGAAACGCAGCAAGAGCTGCTGTCCCTGCAGGATTCTCTGAAGCTTTGGAGCTGAAGCACCCACAGGAGCCGTCTGAGTTTTAGGGGCGCTGCCCTCCATGGTGCGGGGCTGGTTTGGGAACAAGCACGGCAGAGACCCGGGGCACCTCCCTGGGCAGCTGATACAGGCTGGGTTTGCACTTGAGCAGAACAGGGAATTGCAAATCCCCTCTGCTGTTCAAGGGGGAGGCAAGGAAAAGCATCGCATCCTTGGCACACATTTTAACTTCCTCGGGGAAAAATAAACAGACTTAGGGGAGCAGACTTGGATGAGAGAGGGACGCTCAGTTCCCTCACCTGCTGCGAATGCCCTGAGTATCTCACAGCAGATAATTTAGGTCCAAATTCAAGATTTTCAATGACTAAATCCTCTGTGAAATCAAGGCAAACCTTGACAATAGATTAATTAGACACCTTGATCCACTGGATGATAGGGTCTCTAGTATCCCCGGTTGTGCAGCGTCCTCTCCTACCTGCCCTGGCGAGGAATTCTGGCTTTGCTTACACACACTGGTGATCCATGAGCCCACCTGTCTATAAATGGAGGCAAAACTCATCAGCGATGATTTCAATGATAGAGGAACAAACGTATCGAGAAATGGGATTATCTGCCCTCTTGTCTCTCAGTAGTATAGCAAGGGCAGCACGAGTTGCGCCGCTGCATTTCCGAGGAAAGCAACCTGTTATTCTGCTTAGAAGTGTAATTTCTCTTTTTCCCTATATCCCTCATTTTCTGGAGCATGTTTCCAAGTGATTTTCAAAGACTTTTTCCTCTTTTAATTCCATTCTGATTCAATAAACCCAGAGCTGGGGACCTCTGCGCCGCTGTCACCCCCAGACCTGGGGCTGGACATCCCAAGCCCCAAGTGACCCAGGTGCGGATGCTTGTAACATTTCCACCCACCCACGTGCGCAAAGCGCACAGATTCCTAATGCCACAAGCAAACAAATGATTGTACCACCTGCCCCATCGGATGGAAACAGCCTCGCCTTTCCTCACCAGCCACAGCTCGTGTCGGCTCCTTTTGACCATCCTCACCTTCCCCCAAACACCCGTGAGCTCCGGGCAGAGGTGAGTCCCCTTGCAGCAGTTTCAAGCCCCGTCTGGCAGAGGAGTGGGAAGAAGCCAGCTACCAGGTGGGCCGGGAGCTCAGCTGCTGGGGCAGCCCCGGAGAAACGCACCCGGACAAATTAACAGCCACTGTAAGGTTTACGCAGCGACACCTGTGAATATTTGTCAGGTCCCCTCCGGTAAGTGCTTCACGGGCAGGGTTGTATCTGGAGGCAGCAGAAAGCGCTCTGCACATCTGTTTTTCCAGTTCTGCCAAAGAGCCTTTCATTTTTCCCCAATAACTTGACCTGCTCGGTTTCTGGCAGGCGTTGCGCAGCACAGCGCTGCTCCCTGGGCTCCCTCCAGCACGGGATGAGGTCAAGGCAACGAGGAAAAAGAAACAGCTGGATGGCTGCTCAGCACTGGGAACAAACAGCGCAGGGTCCGGGGCTTTTTTTTTTTTCTTCCTTCCCTTTTTGCTTATCCAGTGGGATTTCATTCCTGGATGTATTTATTCCCCTGGCACACTGCAGCACCGAAGCAGCGTTTCTTGCAGTCGGCGGCTGTGGGAGCCTCCTGCTCCTGCTGCTGGCCCTGCTACAGGTGCAGAGAGCACATCAGGATAACCACCGCTGCGTCCGTTTATCCAGCACGGGTCCTTGGGCTTTCCACTCATCCACACGAGCATTTTGATCCTGATTTCCCTGGGTGGGTTTCACACCCTGCCCTCCCGCCCTATTTTTCCATGTCAGCACGCTCCCGTTAGCCTGCCCAAGAGCCTGGGGCAGGGAGGGCTGGGGATCTCCCTTTTCGATCACATTTTTTCCTTTTTTTTTTCTCTGCCATTCAGGCAGACCATCTAAAAAGAGTGAGCAGAAACATTTCCAGTGGAGAAGGAAGGACGTGGAAAAGAAGGGGGGGATGAGGGAATGGAAGAGAAGGGAGGAGAGAAGGGAGCAAGCAAGGGAGAGAGACAGAAAAGCCATCTGCACATGTTCCTCCGTGGGGAAAGTTTCTCCCTCCCTGACCTCACTTTCTCCAAGGCCAGAAATTCCACCTCAGGCCTTGCCAAGGAGACAATGCAGGGCCACAGAGCGGGCGTGAAATGTTCTGGTTTCATCATTTGCAGAACAAAAGGAACACAACAGCCACAGCCTGATTCATATCTGCTGCAATCCAGCAGCCAGGCTGTGGGAGAGGAGAGGCAGGCGGGGAAAGGAAAAGAAGAGGAGGTGTGGGGTGGGGGTGGTTTTTACTCATGGTTAATCACCGTAGGCACACGAAGGACCGCCCCGGCTTACACTCACCTGGTGTCTTCTCTCTGACATGGCCACTAAGCAGACAACAGCAGGGAAAATATAAGGAAGAGGACAAACACATGTGCTGTTTCCTCTAGTACACAAACCCATTCTCCAGCAGTTCCTGCGCTGCGGGAACTTCCTGAGCCAGAGGCTGCAGCTACATCGTTGGGTTTGAGAGCCCTTCATGGACTTTTCTTCCATGATGTTTTCTAATCACTTTTTGAGCCCATTCATACTTTTGGCAAGCTGGACATCCTGTGGCAATGAGTTGCACAATGTAATTGTGCACTGTGTGAAGACATACTTCCTTTGGGTTGTTTTAGGGCTTTCCTTATTTACTCCTATGTCATTCATAACTCCCCTATGTCTACCGTATCCTCCTTCAAGCACCTCTTTTCCACCTCAGCAAGCTGTAATTTACCCAGTGTCTCCTTTCATGGAAGCTGCTCTGTCCCTTGGTCACCATTGCCTCCCTTGCCCTCTGCTTAGAATCACAGAATCACAGAATGGTTTGGGTTGGAAGGGACCTTAAAGCCCACCCAGCTCCACCCCCCTGCCATGGGCAGGGACACCTCCCACCAGACCAGGTTGCCCAAAGCCCCATCCAGCCTGGCCTTGAGCACCTCCAGGGATGGGGCATCAAAAGAGAAGCTCTGCCAGGGCTTCACCACCCTCTGAGGGAAGAATTTCCTCTTTATATCTAATCTAAATCGATCTTCTGTTACTCTAAAGCCATTCCCCCTTGTCCTATCACCGCACCCCCTGACAAAGAGTCCCTCCCCAGCTTTCCTGTAGCCCCCTTTAGGTACTGGCAGGCCGCTGTAAGGTCTCCCCGGAGCCTTCTCTTCTCCAGAGAAGCCCAGAAATGGGCTCGTAGCTCAAGGTACCATTGAGCCATGCCCTGGTTACTCAACAGCAGAGCAAGGAGGGGTTTCCAAAGGTTGGGTTGGGCATGACAAGCAGAGCCCAGTCCTTAAGAGGCAGAGAGAAAGAAGTGTTAGGAAGGGATTTTCCAGCCATTGTTCATTCTATTCTCGGAAACATGAGAATGATCAAAAGCTTTGCAAATGCACAGGAAAGGAGGATATGAGTAACAGCCAGCGCAGATTCAGCAAGAACAGAGCTGGTCAGACTAATTTAATCTTCTGTGATGAGGTGATAAACCTTGTAGATGAGGGGGGAATTGGTGATAGCATTTATATGGGCATATATGTAAGGATTTTAATACCGCATCATATGGTATCACTCTAAGCAAGAGAGAGAGAGAGGAACCTGGGCTAGAAGAAAGAATTAATAGCTGACACCACGACTGGTCAAAACCCTTCTCAGAGCTTAGTTACTAATGCCATGAGGCTACGCAAAAAGCCTCTCCTGAATCTGGTACTGATCAGCATTTCCAGGAATGATTCAGAATCCAAGCACAGCTTTTTATGTTTGCAGTTGACATCAGGCTGGGACAAACTGCCAGCAAGCTGGACACGGGACTGGAGTTCAAGGCAGGCTTGACAAGCAGGAAAAAAAAAGGATGTGAGTTGGTGATCTGCAGCTGGGTAGCGCCTGGAAGAGGAGAAGCTCCAGATGAAGTGGCAGTTCTGTGTGACCTGCAGCTCCCTTGCCAAGCACGAGCCAGGACCATGCTCTTGTGAGAAAGGAAGACCTTGAAAGAGATGTTGGCACTGCACTTCTCCCAGCCTGGCCCACAGAAGGGCTTTCTCCAGTCCTCCTGCCCTCTGACAGCCTCAGCCAGAGGGCTTCTTCCAGCTCAGGAAAGATGAGAAACATTTAGAGACAAAGGAGAGCAGGGAAAACCACTACAAGTCTAGAAAAAACATCCTGTGAGAGAAGGGATTTGGGTTATTTAATACAGCCAATGGAAGGATGTATTAAAGAAAGAACAACCTTCAAGCACAGAAGGCACAATGAAACAAAGAGAAAACGAGTAAACTCTTTCTGCTTGGTTTTGGCAGCACAACGCGTCATTGGCTTACGTTCCAGACATTTAATTAGATATCAAGAAAACTTGCAGCGTTTGGAGCAGGGAAGCACTGGAGCAGGCTCCCTGGGAAGGCTGCTGGAAGTTCTCAAGACAGGTTGCTCCACCATGCCTTGGCGGTTTTGTCTGTGAGTCTTGCCCTCGGGCAGAAGGGAGGCGTAGCTGACCCCTGCTCACACCTGCCTTTCTGTGACTTTTAGGACAGTGAGGCTTTGTTACCATATCGATGTTTTGTCTCAGGATGTCGTTATTAAAATGCTGCTTTATTCTCTGCTCCTCTACCGGGTGCCCCGTTTCACGAGGGCTGAGCACTGACCTGGAGCTGCCAAGCCCTGGTTCCACCACCACTTAAATGCAGCACACATCTGATGGGTGCTCTCGTCCTCTCCCCCCGCACCCCGTGGTTGCTCTTACCACCCCGCTGGCCTGGCAGAGGAGCTCATGCAGCTGTGCATGACTCAGGTCAGGAGGCTGATCCAGCTGAAAATTCACCAGCCAGGAGGGAGGCAAGAAGAGGGATCGGTTTTCCATTACTCGTCCTGCTATCTCACATGCTTTTGTCTGCTGTGTCTACCTCGGATGGAGCAATCACGTCTTGTGCTGTGCTTGGAAGGCAGAGTGGAAATGTAAGGTGATACGAGCGCTGCTTTCAATAATCTTTTCCAGACTGAGGGATGTCTGATAGCACTGGGCAGAGGGAGGTGGTGTCCGAGGAGCTTCTGCTGCCCCTCAGCTGGGAGCAGGGCTGGGCAGAGCCCCTGGGAGATGCTGACCAGCACGGCCAAGTGCCCCAGTAGGGAACAGCTCACCCTGGATGCCACACACTGCTTTGTTAACATGGGGGAGATGCCAGGAACCGGGCTTCCCTGCGCTCCATCCCTGATGCCTGCCCCATCCAGAGTCCTGCCCCTTGACCGAAGTCATCAAGAAAACAGAGATAAATCTTATTTTGCACATCGTAAAAATCTGCTTCTAAACTAAAACCAACCAAATCTTATGTTGAAGAGGGAGCTTGTCTTTGTCACAGACTATGTTTGCTCAGACTTGGAGGTTTTGCCAAGGCTAAGAGAAACAGGCACCTGTCCCTGTAGGAAGGCACCAGTCAAGGGAAAATTGAAGAGACGCAGAAGATCAAGAAGAAAAGGAGCTGGAGGAAGCTGTGTCAAAGAAAATGTGTTTTAAAGTAACTTCATTCGGTTTAAATCAGCTGGGCAGTGAATGAGGCAGCCAAGGGGAGGTTGTTGGCTCTATTCCCATTCCCTGTTAGACGTCCGTCTGGCCAAACGCGTGTCAAAGCAGTCTCTATCCTGACACCAAGTGGAGAGAGCTCACAAGAACTCCTTTAAAACGCAATCAAATGTATGAGACTGCCAGTGAGGAGAGCTGCTGGCCCAGCCGTCCCTTCTAGAGCCAGCGAGGCATCATGCAGTTCATGGGCATCTCTGGATTTACAGTATTTTTTTCAAGATCCTGGGTCTTAGCAGCAGTGGTTTACAGAAGAGGTGGATGCACATGATAAAAATCACCACTCTGGGCTCCTGCACTTTTACCATCCTACCCCAGTTTCTACCAGTTTCTTATGTATTGAGCAGCCCGACACATGCACACTGAGCACCCTTACTGGGGACAAGGAGGGTTTCAAGAGCAGTGGGGAAACCATTGCCTGTAAAGTGAAGAGGAGGGCTCCTTTCCATGAGCAAGAAGGGCTGGTGCTCTGCCATGCGGTGATGGAATCCATGGTCCCATTAAATGGTGCTGAGCCCGGCACCATCCCCAGCCACCACCATCTGCTCCATCTCTAGCCTTCCCCCATGTCCTCAGGAGGGACTGGTGCCTCCTTGATCTTCCCCCTTCCCTGAGTGCCAGACCTGCAGGGTTGGAGGTTGGGGGACCTCCTGCAGAAGTTCCCCACCCTGCACCTCCTCTCCTCACCCTTTCCGCTAATTCATCCTGAGAAATGCATCTTTCTTGACCATTGCCTTGGAATTAAGGGGAGATTGCTTTCCTCACCTCTACTTCTGGCTCCCAGGACTAAAAACAAAACCACAAAACCCAAAGCCAAACAAGGAAACAAAAACTCATCCTGTTGCAAGGCATCAGAAAGTCACAGAAGTGCCAGCCAAGGGTTGGACTTCCAACCCAGAGCCCAGCAGCACCCAAGCACTAGGAAGGCGGCAGCTCAGCTCCCAGAGAAGAAATTTTGCACAAATTTCACACAGAAAGGTGCTAAATGCCTCCAGCATCCATCCCTCTGGTGGACAGAGTTCAAAAGCAACACAAAAAAAGGCCCTGGTGGTGATGAATTTAAGCACTGGAAAACATTCAACGTCTGCCCTGAGTTTTAACAAAGTCATCTCCTAATCACTCTGCTGGGTACAGAGGAAAAAAAAAGAAAGAGGAAAACGTATTGCGTATGGACTTACCCAGCTGATCCCGAGCAAACAGGGCTGGTGCACCTTCAGAAATGTCATTGTCTGAGAGAAGAAGAAGAAATGGTCAGAAAGGTCAGCTCAAGAGGTAGGTGCAGAGAGCTTGGGTGAAAATGCCCGCTTTAAGCTCACTCTGCACGTGCCTTTCCCCCTTGGGGACAGACAGGTGATGGCACAAGCTGCCCAGGGGCTGTGCAGCCTCTGACCTTGCAGGTTGTTGAGACCCGGCAGGATACGGCCCTGAGCAGCCAGGTCAGACCCGCCAGATCCCGTCCATCACCCTACAACGCTCTGGCACTGCAGCGTGGGCAGGGGATGTGAGCTGCTTGCAGTTGCACAGCTCGATACAGGCAGGACTGAGAGATGACTGTTTTGGAAGTGGTGGAGGTTTATTTATTTTCCAGCACTTCATTCAATAACAAAGTGCTGCTGAAGTCCAGGAACTCAATGTAATTTTCAAAAAGAAAAAAAAATGCAGAGTTTTTTTTTTATTATTTTTATTTTACTTTATTTTATTTCATTTCTGGTTTAAAACACTTGCTCAATACCTTGGCCAGACTAAATAAAAAAAAAAAATTATAGTCTGGAAACTGTGGACTGCTGCTAGGGGGATCACAGAGGGTGTTTAAGACAGGCAGGTTCATGACATAATATAGCAGTCTATACCTATGTCATTGCTAAGAGATCTTTCCCCCCACTATAAAATGCTGTGAGATCAGTTAGAAAAGACTACTAGTTTAGAACAGCAATTGGCTGCATACAAAACTAAAGTCCAATGTTTCTTTAACTACTTTGTGTTTTTATAAGCTGTTGATGGCAGCAACTCTGCCCTCCTCTGCTTTACAGACCCAAGCGCGGTGGGATCCTGAATCCAAGAGAGATTTGGTTGCTTCAGCTATAAAACAATAACACAAACCATGCCCATGGCAAATAATAATAATAATAATAATACAAATAATGAAGCAGAGGTTGTTCTAAGGGGCAAAAAGCAGGGGCTGTGGCAAATCCCCCCATGCCCATCTCTTAGAGATGCCCCACACTGGCTGGCTTCAGAAGCAGCAGCTGTGCTGTTAAAAAGATGCTAACCAAGGGTGCTCAACTGGGAGGTTGTGCCAGGGCTGCTGTGTTCCTAAAGCATTAATTTCCTTATCTAATTCAGCTCTGGTGGAAATGGAGGTGATGCTGTCCCCAGCGAGGAACAGCTGGTGCTGGCCTGGGGTGATGGGGCCGGGCAGGAGCACACGGGGTTCCGTCTGCCACATGTTTGAATGGGAAATAAAAAGCAAATCCCAGCAGCTGGCTGGAAATTAAGTAGAGATTAATTGATGCAGGAAATTGGTCTGCTGGCTATTTCCCATTGCATCTTCCCCAAGTACTTTCCTGGCAATTTCTGGAGAGTCATGCACTTGGGCTGGGAGGTCTGGTGTCATGTTAAATTGGAATGAAACCTTAGGTGGTCCCGCACAGGGCAGCCCTCATCCCTCCTGTTGCTGCTGGGACAGTGTCCCTGAGCACCCATCCTAAATGTTTCCACACAAATATGGTTGAAGAGAGAATGGAATCTTTTACCATCTCTCTTCCTCACTCCTCCTCAACCATGGTCATCGTGGACAATTAGGGTGGTGACACCTACCATAAGTGCTGTACTAACTTACCAAAACTTTTTTATTTTTATTTTTATTTTTATTATTTTTATTTTTATTTTTTTTATTTTTATTTTTATTTTTATTTTTATTTTTATTTTTATTTTTATTTTTATTTTTATTTTTATTTTTATTTTTATTTTTATTTTTATTTTTATTTTTATTTTTATTTTTATTTTTATTTATTTATTTGGCAAAAGGCTATTCCAAGGAATGAAATCAAGCAACAGATTGAGCGTGTCGGTCAATCTGCCAGTCCCTGCAGTTTGGATCAGACCTTTCCCACCTTTACACTGAGCACTACTTGGGCTGGATATAGCCGCATGCAGCCCCTAGGACTACTGCAAGCACAGTGATGGGCAGCAGCACATCGGGAAGGCTCCCAGCATGGTCACCAGGCAGATTAAAAACTGCAGTGATGTCCTACCTCCTTTCACACTGGCGAAGGGATGGATCCCACCACGAGACAACCAGTTGGTTTCATCCAGCTTCCAGTTTTCACCAAGGTCCATCTCTGATCTGCAGCATCAAAGCTCTGCTTGTGATGCCTCCTGCAGCTCTCTCTGGGGAATAACCAGAAGACAACACTGAGTGCCTGTCCTGCTCCACACCACTGACAGCTGCTGAGGAGCTTCTCTCGGCAGAGGAAAATGTCTTGTCAACGTTTCAGGCAGAAAGGAAAAGATTAAAAATTTCATGATTCAAGGAAGAATATTGGACCAAGGGGTAGGTAGCTGCCTCTGCCAAACCTCAACTTATCATATTGACAAGTCTGTTGGCCGGGTCAAAAGGCCACTGATACTTCAACTATCTCCAATTTCTGCTAATGCTGAGAAGTTCCTAATCCCTTGCCATATTTCTGGGGATGGAGTTTTATTTCTGAGCAGGATGATGTACTGCGAGGGCATTGGGGTTCACAGCAAAAGGAGACAGCAGCTCACATTTTCCCTCCCAGACCCCTTGGACCTGTGCATCTGTGATGCACGGGGGACATTTCACCCATCTTCCTTTCCCTAAAGTAGGGTTATAGAATCACAGAATGGCTTGAGTTGGAAGGGACCTTAAAGATCATCTAATTCCACCCCCCTGCCATGGGCAGGGACACCTCCCACCAGCCCAGGTTGCCCAAAGCCCCATCCAGCCTGGCCTTGAGCACCTCCAGGGATGGGGCATCCACAGCTTCTCTGGGCAGCCTGGGCCAGGGCCTCACCACCCTCCTTATATCGAATCTAAATCTACCCTCTTGCAGTATAAAACTATTACCCCTTGCCCTGCTGTTATGGACTCTAGTAAAAAGTCTTTCTGTCCTTCTTATAAGCCCCCTTTATCATCACAATTTATAGGAATTAGTTGGAATTTGATGCCATCATGGACCTGAATTTAGGGTGCCTCTGGGAGGAGCAGGTAGCGATGGAGGGACACCATCACAGCAGCACCATTTCTTTAGGAAACAAGGCACAGGAAAAGAAGGATGTGCCCTTTCTCCGTGTCCTAGCACCACATGTACGGGCCCTGTCTCCATGGCCCAGTCCCACCACATGCATGGGCTCCGTCTCCCTGGCCTAGCACCACCACATGGGAGGGCCCTACCTCCATGGCCTAGCACCACATGTATGGGTCCTGTCTCCATGACCCAGCCCCACCGCCACATCTCCTGTGCACGGGTGAATCCCGGCCACCACCCCACCATGGGGAGATGCCACAGGAAGACGTGGCAGCCCCAGGTCGGCATGTCAGCCTGGCAAGCCAGCTGTGTCCCCGTCGGGGTGAATCATGGCTGCACCAGCGCTTCCCTGGCTGGACAGGCCTGTGAGAGGTCACTGCACCCGCTCCCTTGCCCAACACCTTCATTATATGGAATTAAATCCTTGTGCGGGTGCATTTGCTGAGCAGCACACAGAACAGGTCACTGCTGCGTGCAGACGGCGTGATGGTTTTTTTTGATGTTGCAAATTCACCCGAAGCACAATTACGAGGTACTGAAACTCTCAGAGAGTTTGGGTTGAATATGTAATTAGTTTTAGCTGAAAGAGCAAACATTCTGAGAGAAGCTGCAAGACTCCATTTTGACATTTTAATAATGAAATATTTTTGTTGTTTTTTCAAATGATGTTTTCTGTCTGAGAGCGACCTAGTTTGCTTTTTCTTTTCTTTTTTCTTTCTTTCTTCTTTTTTTTTTTTTTAAGCTATGGAAAGCACTAAATAATCCTAACCAGAATGTATCATGCAATGCCTATGAAAAGGAATAAAAAAATCCAAGAGAAGAAAAGAAACATTCTCCTTTAGGGGGTGACCCAAAACAAAAAGTATTTTCTATTTTTCAGTTCAGCAACTGAAATGAAAAACCTATTATTTGCACAGCTCCACTACTGAAAGGCATCTCGTAAACGCGTACTGCTGGCAATTTATTCTTTCCACCTGCCAAGGGACAGGCTTGCCTGCAAGTTCAGTAAAAGTATGAGAGAGAAAGAACGAAAGGGCAATTTATCAACACTGCAGAGAAGATAAAATGGCTTTTCCATATGCACTTGTTTCTTTAACGGAAGAAAAAAGCCAGCTTCCAGACCCCAACCCTTTGCTTGCTGTCCATCTCTGTTCAGAGTCACGTGGACATGAAATGATTCAGACACAAGCCCTGAGTTCCCATCAAACAGAAAATTAATTGCAAATGTACGACTTCCGACTTTACTGATGCATAAGATCTAGTCACTACAGGAGAAAGCAAAAGTAGGTTGGCATGGAAAGAGAGAGACACGGAGAAGGGCCCACCAGCTGTAAGCAATGTTTGTGCAGAGGACTTGCTAAAATACAAAGGAACAGAAAGAGGCATTGCTGCTCTGCCTTGTGATTTACACTCTGGCTGCTCGAAGTGCTCGGGCTTGTTGCAGTCAATAGCCAGCACCTATTACCGCCATCTTTTAAGAAAACAAAACAAACAAACAAACAAAAAAATGTCAGATTTCCAGAGTGCCTCCACTCAGATCCTGTGCTCAGTCTCCATTTAGAACAGGAGAAGCTCATTTTACACACCCACAGCTTCCACCAGTCATCTGAAAGCACAAGATGAGCAAAGACATGACATTCCTGCTATGATACGTGATACCTTAATACAATATAAAAAATAATGGAAGGCAGGGTAAGTTAAGACCCCATTTACTTCACAGCCTTCATTATACTTCAGCTAACACCCACACAGATCACAAAGCACTGTCCCTTTTCATCTTGACCTATAAAGCTCTTCCAAACTGCAGAATAAAATAGCATAACACTGGAATAATGATTTCAGCAATATTTTACCACCTCTCTGATCTATAAGAAATGGCTGGCAGAGAACAAGCCTCGTTCAGGCTCCTCACTGGGAACATTTCTAGTTTAAAACAATTTGCCACACAGCACCTCTGGGCGCCCAGCAGCTGTGCTGGGAAATTTTTTTTCAGTATCATGAAATGCAGAATTCACATTGCCAGACCAGGAGGAATATAAAAGTTAATGACTTGAGACTAACCCAGATAGACAACTGATTACAGTGTCAAACCCTAAACACTCCAGCAAGCAGGGCTTAAGATAGACGACAAGAAGAAGCTGGCAGCTCTCACCCAAACACAGCCCACAAAACCTGCTCCATCCTCACAGCTCACCAAAACAGGACATTGCTGACTGGATGTGAGCTGTTGCATGAAGGATCTCCCATTTCTCAGAGCTACTCTATCTCTTTGCTCACAGTTCAACTCCAGAGCTGTTGAGCAGGCTGTAGCTGCAACCACCTACTTGATGGGAGGGAAAAAAACAGTGACATCTTCCAGGAGCCACAGACTGGAGGTGGTTTCCATGGTCAAGGTAAGTATTTCTGGTCCTTCTTTCTTCCACAAAGAATGAAGGAGGGCGTAGTTTCACAAGATGCTTATTCCCACCTGACCTGGTGCGTGGTTAGGGCCGGTGATCACCACACACCGCCTTATTGGTCTGAGCTTCCAATGCAGAGAAGCAGCTGGTATCAAATGATTTGGTTATTTGGATGACGAACCTTTCCAGTGACTTGTGGTGGTTAGGAGCTCATGTGTGAAGCTTGTAGAGCAGGGTCCAGCCTAGCGGAGTGGTGTGGTATGGGGTACCTTGATGGTGGAGAAGCACCAAGTCAAGCTGATACTGCCTTGGCCCCTATGGGAGGGCCGTATCACAGAATCGCAGAATGGCTGAGGTTGGAAGGGACCTCTGGGTCCATCTGGTCCAACCTCTGCTCAGGCAGGGACACCCAGAGCAGGCTGCCCAGCACCATGTCCAGGTGGTTTTGAAGATCCCAAGGAGGAGACCTCACAACCTCTCTGGGCAGCCTGTGCCAGGGCTCCGTCACCCACACAGCATAGAAGTGCTGCCTGGTGCTCAGAGGGAGCCTCCTGGGTGCCCGTTTGTGCCCGTTGCCTCCTGTCCTGGCACTGGGCACCACTGACAAGAGCCTGGCTTAGTCCTCATTGCACCCTCCTTTTAGGTATTTATAGACACTGATGAAATCACCCCTGAGCTTCCTCTTCTCCAGGCTGAACAGCCCCAGCTCTCTCAATCTCTTCTCACAGGAGAGATGCTCCAGTCCCTTTGTCATCCTCATGGACCATGGCAAGGGCCAAGCCAAAGTGGCTTGGGAGAACAGAACTTGGGAGAGAAATCTCCGTTTCTGCTCATGTTGCAACCCCCCCAGCAGGGGCTGGACATTTCTAGTGCATTTCCAGCAAGAAAGAGCACCAATCATTTTGGGAGGATTTGGGATGGACATTGGCCATGGCAAAGGGATGAGGAGGGCAGCCAAGGCAGGACTGAGGCAAGCAGAAGGGGATGAAGAAGGGCACTTGGTCTGGCTGGAGAAGAGGGAGAGAGCTTGGGCAGGTCGCTGCATTTCACCTCCCACTGCACCACTTTGCTGCCCTGAACACTCTCCTTTAAGTAGTCCAAAAGGTGACTAATGAGCTGTTTGTTAATGCCATCATTCAAAAAGCTCTGTTTGTAGCTGGTCTTAAAGAGTTTTTTTTTAAAGCGGTGCGTTTCAGCCAACTGGCACAGAGCATGATCGCAAGTTAATTACATGACCTCATGGTAGTTATCTCAAACTAATACATCATTAATCTGATCTTACGACAGCTACAGGAGAAGCCCAGAGCCAAGAAGCACTTGCAGGCTCCCCAGTCCCCAGGACAGAAGCCCTTTTCATAAAAGCTGAGGGTTTACATACAGCAGACATGTCAGGACAGGCTTCTCCGCAAGTCATATCGCTCCCCTTGCCAGAGAGAAATGGAAAAACAAAAAACAAAACAAAACAAAAAAAACCCATCCAGGAGCCATGAAACACATCTCCTCCAAAAGGATCCTTTCCCAAAAGAGCGGCCACCATGGAAGCAAGCAGGTGGGCTCCCAGCATCACAGGGGGACATTGGGTTGTCTCTGGTGCATGACAAAGCCCTCTTGGAGGGCCTGGCCCAGGCTGGTATCAGGGGTGATATTCACAGGTCTCAGGTCACCTGCACTGAAGGGGACAGGAGCTCAAACTCTTCTATATCCCTTTGGGTATGGAGTAATTGTGGAAAGCAAATCAATAACTACATGGCTATTTGCATGCCATGACTTCAATTGAATAGCCCTTCCCTATCTGGGTACATGCATCTACATAGATATTCGGGAGCAATAACTTGAAAAGCTTTAAAGATCTTGTCTTTAAGGTCAGCCAAGCTCTTACTCCCACTCCTGAGCAAGGACCCCTCAGGAATGGCCCCAAAGAACAAAATGGGACTCCCACAGCCTCTCCCAGCCCTGACTGCCCCTTCAGTAAAACCCATCTGAGGTTCTGGGTCAACCCAGGTTTGGGGTGGTTTTAAGTAAGGTCCCCCAAGTTACTGCAGGGAATAATAACATTTCTTCTACTTTTCTGTTTTCTTCCAAATTCGGCAAATTAAATTGTAACGCTATGATTCAGATGTTAAACCACCTAATTCAAAGACAGTGTCTCTTTTTGTGTCTTCCACAGATCTGCCTGTGCTAAAACAATGCTACCAACCACCACCACACCTCATTTTTTGCCACTTATCTTCACCGGTGATTAGCTGCCAGGTTGTTTTACCTGTAACAATCACTTATCTAGTTAAGAGATGATAATTTCTCCATGCTGTTTGTTTTTTGCATCCAGATTTCACCTCCCAGCTCCAGTCTCAGTTTGTACACGATCTCTCAAGAAGCAGTAAAATACAAATGGTAAATCTTACCTCGCACAATGTCCGTGATTTCTCCAGCAACAAAAAGAGCCTGTGCCTCAGTGCTGCAAGACCAAGCTTTCTTTCTCAGGGAGGTGTTTGTCCTTTGTTAGGAAAGGGCTCCACAAAAACTATGCAGCCATTGCCTGGACTTGCTTTGGGTTGTGTGGGTAAGTCACGGGAATTCAGCTGCTCTTGTGTGTTCAAAGAGCTTCAAAATACTCTAACCCACCTATCGGCATTATGGTTCCCGCAAATATGTGAAGTATGCGTTTGTCTTCCTGAGTCATATAATTATCTTGGAGAAAGTAAAGCCACGGAAGTGCAACGGAGGGGAAAAACACAGACTGGCCACTTGAATTCCTCGAAGGTCAGCAGTGACCCGGCAAGAAGATCACCTCCAAAAGGTGACAACGGCATGAAGGAGACTGCTAATTCCTATGTACCAAACATGAATCTAATGGAGATGTGGGGCTGTCTGCTTCCACTCCTGCCTTTCCCCATGCTAGAGGTGCCAAGGAGAATCGGCAGCACCTTCTCGAAAGCAGACAGAGTGCTAGGGGAGCTGGCGTGAAGCTTGGTGGATTGCACAGGTTACAGGATGGCCTCTGGCCAAGGGGAAATGTAGTGGGATGATTCCCGGGTGACTGACGGTGAATGGAGACTGAGTCATCAGTGATATGAATTGAAAAAATGATGTGAGGCATCAGTGTCTGGGCTAGTTCCATCTTGATAAGGGTGGTGGGTGGCTTCCTGCATTTTCTGTTGAGTCAAAAGCACCTGGGGAAAGGTGACAGCAGCAAAGGAATTTGTGCTATGATCAAATGCCACCTCAGGCAGTCCCAGAAGAGGAACAGATACCATGAGAGAACAAGGTAACACAAAGTTGAGCTTCCCAGAAAAGCCCCTTATGCCAAGCATGAGAAAATGGTGAGCAAAGAGAGACGGGGTCCTAGATTACGCCATCTTTTTGCAGAGAAGAATACGGGCTTACCGTGGAGCACATAGCTCCAGCAGATGTTGACACATGGCAACAGAAGCAGATTTGCAATTTTTCCCAGATGTCTAATAATGAAGACATCTCAGAAGTGAAGCTCCAGATCACTCCAGTTCACACAGGAAAACAGCCAGCTCTCTTGAGCAAGTCCACGTACCTGAGACAATTGTGAATAGATCTTAGTTTTTGGTCCATCTCCCAGAAGACCAAGCCCATCCATCATTTTCTTTGGCAGCTTATGGAGGTGATTTCAAAGTTATGAGCTCAACCACAAGACACTTCCAGCCACTAGGTTAAACAGAAAACCTCAGACCTGGGAAGCCAACAGCTCCCTCTCCCAGGGTTCTCCAAGCACCCATGTGGGGTGAGTGACATAGAGAAATGTGCTGCGCAGGCTTTGAGCCTTCGTGACTTGAGAAGAGCCCTGGTGCTGGGATATCCTGAGGATGTCCTCAGGTCCAGGCTCACCCATGCAGTGCTGAAGCTCCCCCACTGATCCCCAGGGTGCTGGTGACCCAGAACCTGCCCCAAGGATGGGGAAGCCCCAAAGTGTTGACCCTGTACTGGGAGAGACTGGGAGAAACATCACCGCTTGGGCACAAGTGAGCCATCAGAAGTTCAGTATTCACAGCAGAAGTTTTGGATTATGCTTGTTAAAAAAAATATATAAATAAATAAATAAATAAAAGGAAAAAAGAATTGAAATCCAAATAGCAGACTTGTAATTACAGAGGCAGAGTGAGTCATTAGCTCTCCTGCAGGTTTACGGCGGGCTGCACCAATCTGCCCTGCAGGCAAACGAAGCAAGCACCTGCAGCCCAAATCCAACTCTTCCCGGTGGGAAGGGGCGAGGTTGTGAGGAGCCGTCCCTGCACGGCATTGTGCCTGTGGAGCTGGGATTGCCCACGAAGGAGTGGCTCTGCTCTCCTCCCAGCCCTTGCTGGAGATGGGGTTCCTGCTGAGTGTCACCAGCCTTCATGCTCTTTCTCCAGCCTCTTCTCCTGAGCCTTGGGTGAGTTAATCCATTGGGCATCAACAATGTTGAGGTCCCAACCTCATGCCTCCAGCTGCCCTTGGTCTGGAAGTGTTCGCCGCACAGACAGAGGTGTGCGACGTACCCTTTGTGTATTAATTAGGGAGGTCTCGTTCTCAAGACTTCTTCCTCTTAATCACAAACTACTCTCTGGTGAAGCACAAGAGCAGAGTGAGGAAGCTTTTCTGCCCCAAAACCTAAAGTAAACCATTCAATGTAACTGCAGTGTGTCTCAGGCGGGATGTCTGCTGTCAGATGGGAAATACTAGCGCTTTTTGTTTAAGCTGCATTATTTTTCAGAGAACTGAGTTAGAAATAAACCTGTAACAGTGCTGCCTCCAGAGGAAGCTTCTTTGGGGGATGTCACTGTGCTAAAAAAAAAATAATAAAAAAAAAATCCAGAGCTCTGCAGGGAAAAATAAAAAGGGAATCCAAACAGCATGACACTGAGTGGTTTCTCTGGGATCTGAAAGGAGCCAGAAATGGGTTATTAAAGCAGTGATGCTTTGGTGACTCTGGGAGGAACTGTGTCAAAAACAGACCCTCTGCTTGCTGGTCCATGTGAAGGATGCTTGTCCTTTCCACCATCATCTGGCTGCATACACGGAGTGTGTGACCCTGCACCTGGTCTGGCTCCTAATCCATCCCCCTACATTCAAAGTTCACCCAGTACTATTGTTCCACATCCTGGCTCCCTCCAGCTCCTCCTGCACAGCTCTGACCTTCCCCGGTGCCACGTTTCACCATCCCAGCACAAGCCGGTGCTTGCAGCCGCCGTGCCTCTCCCCGGGGCCTCCCAGAGCCCCAGCTCCTCCTGCCAAACACACCCAGCACCGCGCCGCTCCCGAGGCTCGTCCAGATGGTGCTGGTGCTCGAGAGGTGCCGGTGCTGGGGGCTCGCCTCACCCTGGACACGGTGCAAGCCCCTGCCTGGAGCAAATGTCTGACAGAGGCACAAGTGACTGCTGGTTGATGGTCTCGCACGGGTCATGCGTGGGTTTAGGTGTTTAAATCCACGGATATTCAAAGGGCAGACCAAGTGGGACCTTGTCACGGCAGTAAAAGGCAGGCTTGCTCATGTCCACCATGCAAAAGGGAGTGTGAAAGCCCCCGCTGTGGTGATGTGGAGAAACAAGACAAAGTTCCCTTCTCCTTTCTCTAAGAGAAATGCATGGAGAGTGTGGTGCTGATGATCTCTGCCCCCCGGGAGGAGAGAAGGAAAAACAGAAGCAGTCCATTGTGGCACAGCGACTTCATGTCTTGCTGTCAGGGCCAAACGAATGCAGCCACCAGCCACTCCTGGGGAGCAGCCCTCCTTTCAGCCAATACTTCACTCAGCTTGGCACCATCACCGATGTCCCAGCACAAGAGGACTTTCATGGTCCCACCTGAAGGCCCAGAAGAAGACCTCGAGCCACGCCTGGGGTCTTTGAGCAGCCGGGCTCAGGGAGCAGGGACCCTGTCAGAGGCTACACGAGGAGGTCTGTGTGGGCATTGTGTGGGGAAAGGCTGTCACGTTTGTCCTCCAACCCTTCCACAGGCATCGTGTACTCATGTGCACAAGGACATCAAGGCCCTGGAGCGTGTCCAGAGAAGGGCTACAAAGCTGGTGAAGGGCCTGGAGCACAAGTCCTGTGAGGAGCGGCTGAGGGAACTGGGGTTGTTTGGTCTGGAGAAGAGGAGGCTCAGGGGAGACCTCATTGCTCTCTACAACTACCTGAAAGGAAGGTGTGGGGAGCTGGGGGTCGGCCTCTTCTCACAGGTAACTCGTAGGACTAGAATGGGAATGGCCTCAAGTTGTGCCAGGGGAGGCTTAGGCTGGAAATGAGGAGACATTTCTTCTCAGAAAGAGCAGTCAGGCATTGGGAGGGGTTGCCCAGGGAGGTGGTGGGGTCACCGTCCCTGGGGGTGGTCAAGGAAAGGTTGGACGTGGTGCTTAGGGACATGGTTTAGTGGGTGACACTGGTGGTAGGGGGTTGGTTGGACCAGATGATCTTGGAGGTCTTTTCCGACCCTAATGATTCTGTGATTCTATGATAAAGGGCAAATGGTCTGGCTTGGCACTCACTGGGGAGGAGGAGGGCACACCTGTGAGCCCCACCACTACTGACGAGGGGCTGGCCACGTGTCTCAGATACGGCCTGGTGGGGTGAGTCCCTGTCACCGAGCCCAGCCCTCACTCTCTTCAGTTCTCAAGAAATGGATGCCTTGGCTTTGGTCCACATCAGAACAAAACCAAATGCTGAAGTTTCTAAATACCTCATAAAAGAGAAATGCCATTTTCCAGCCAGCTCCACTTGCTGCTTAAGAAAACAAAGCTATCTTCACCAGAAAAGTATCTGCATGGCACTGATATTTTTTCCAGCTAAAATGTGAAGCGTACCAGCTCCATTTCTCCTTTCACATTTTAAAGGGTTGACTGCCCTTTAGACTTGCACTTTGTGGCAATCAGGGGCTGTTGATTTGTGCATGTTATTTAAACCCTCAGCGAGGAACCAAAGTAACAATTATCCGTCCCATGGTCTGGTGATTCACAGGAGACCGACAAGCACAGCGATGCCGTGTAACCGCTATGAGCTATCGGTGAGGAATGACCATAAAGTCTGCTCAGGTTCATTATGGGAGGGCAGTGTCTAGCAGGACGTGTCCAGATGTATCCTTGAAACTGAGGAGCTGGGTGATTTAATCATTCCATGAGGTAATACACGGCTGATTATTACTTGTGTGCATTACAGAAAAAATTAACAGTAATCCAATGTTAGTGGGTAACAACTTCTCTAATGGAAATTGCTCCAGGTGTAGGGCAGAGATGGAGCAGCTCCCTGATATGGGACCTCCCCAGGTCAATGACTTGACCAGACCCCAGTTACAACAAAGTGAGTATACATGGGCTAGCTTTATCTTTTTACTGGATGATACACAGCAATTCACCTGCACTTCATAATAGCTAAAAAGACACCTGCTTTAACACTAGAAAGGCTGAAAAAAAAAAAAAAAAAAGCCAATAATCTAAACAATTTTCCTGTGGCTTTACCAGGCTGCTCCCTGTAACAGTCAGTCCTACCCACTTTGGTCGCTGTGATTCTCTAGTCTCTGGCTGGAGGCATCTTGGACATGGACTCTTTTCAGAGGTGGGGTTGGTTTTTGTTGTTGTTATTTTTATTTATTTATTTGCTACCACTCATAAATGAAGAACAAGTATTAAATCTTGTTAGAGATGTTAGATTTTGTCTGACTCCCTCTCCTGCAAAGGAAGAAACTGCTCTCAAGCCTTTTTCTGTTCTTGCTGTGACCCCCGCACTGGAAGCACATCTGAGCAAATTGGAGGCACCTTCTTCTGGGGCATGGAGCAATCTGATGGCTCTTCCCAAAAAGATGGCGCAACAGAGACTGCCTTTCCCTTTCTCTCCTTCCAGTAACCGCTTAACCCAACCTCCCCATCACTATAGCTGGAAGAAACCTGCCGGTGCTCCTTGGTTCCCCCACATCTCAGTCCTGTCTCTCCTCACCTTGCAGGCAGGGTCCCTGCACACCCACCTTCTGCTCCCTTCTGGGGACAGTGAACCCTACTGGATGTGCATCTCAGGTTATCCTAAAAGCCAGAGTTAGGTTTTTCTCTGGGATTTTTTCAAGAGGGACACACCATTACATACGTGCCCTGCATGAACTGAAAGAGACATCTACCTCTTTTCCCCCCATGAGCAAACTCTAACAGCCCATTCTTGACCGTCTGTGGCTTGGGCTGCATCGCTGGGGTTTCCACTGTGTTTTTTCCAGACACACAGACCTCCTCACTTTTCCAAGGGGCCAGCAGCGGTCAGGACACATGGAGGCCCCAGGGCTGCTCCCTTTCCATGGAAGAGCCGTGTCCACCTGATGTATGCACACAAGCAGGTCAGCAGCAGCTCCTGCAGCACCCACTGCCCACAGCAGGCAGAAATGCCTTGATAAAGCATATTTTCCCCTGGAAAATATCGATTCATCCTTCTTTTTTTTCACCCTCTTTTTGGGAACATACCACTTTCAACAAAATCTCTGCCAGGAAAAGTTTCTCAGGCTGGAATTTTTAGTTGATGTGTGGAAAAGCCACCTGGGAGCTGCCAGCAGCTAGCGGACCTCAGATGGCCTGTTTCAAATAAACATCCCCGATCCAAGCTTCCCACATCATTAACCCCTTGGTTATTATCTTGGGCTCCAACTCGTGTTCCAACAAAATCAATAAATCAAAAAACATAAAGATGAGGCTTGGTCCTCCTGCAAAGTAGGAAAAAAGAAAAAAAAAAAAAAAGACCGAAGAAACATTTCTCCCCAGCCACAGCTCAGGCTGTTTGCTTTCCAGGCAACGGTCTCCATGTCTTTCCTATGATATCTTTGTGTCCCAAGCTGAGATCCCACCTGTGATCCTGAGATCCCACTGTGGCTTCGCTCCGGGAGACATGAAGGGCTACAACTACAGCAGGAATTTAACAACCTGAAGCCAAACCAAAATGCAGAGGTGATGTTTGTCCTGTGCTACCTTGGCTCAAGCCTTCTGCCCACCCACATCCCGTCCTGCCTTCACACATCCCCATGCCTCGAGCAGTAAAATGCCACATATGGCTGTGACCAACATTGCCCTAATAGCACCAAACAACTCCGTTCCCACAAACGACAAATCCCATCCAAACACCTTCAAGCCAAAAATCCCGTCCCTCTCAGCTTGTCGTGGTCCCCACTTCCTCTGAACTAATGGGGAAAGCCCTTTATGCCAGGACCTGTCTTCTGTTAAACATCTGTCCAGCTGCAAGCACTGGGCTCCCTCAAAAGAGCAGGGAATGGAGAGGGTCACAGTGGGCAGACTGATGAGAAGAGACATCCCGCTATGGTTAGTAAAATCCCAAAACAGACCTTTTTTTCCTAGGAAAGCCTTTCTAGGTGAGAGCTCGCACAGCAGCTCATGGAGTTTAGTGGGAGCCTGTCCTCCATGCCTCAACCATCCCATATGCTGCCTCTCGAGGGCAGGAAAGGAAGAAGGGAGCAGATGGGAAGCTGGCCAGGGTGGCTGCCACTTTTTCAAATACATTTTCTGTGAAATGAGGCATCCGTTTCCCTTGTTCTCCTTACAGACACCCAAAGTGGAATCAGTCATCTCCAGCCCCATCCAGCGTTTTCTTCTGAACGGACCTTTTCTCTTCTTCCCTGTGTAGTTTTAATGACAACACCCCCCCCCCCCAAAAAAAAAAAAAAAATAAAAAATGCAACATACATTTAAATCCAGACCGAAGTGGGTTTTCTTCCCCCTGCCAATTTGTCGGTTCGGAAGCCAAAGCAAACACAGCTGTCCTCACGCCTGCTCTCCGGGCACTGCTGGAGCAATAAATAATAATCCTGCTCCCAGCCTACCTCGAGAGGTCCCTCCTTGTCCCACCGGCCGCATCCAGCTCTCCTGCTGCCAGCTTGCCCCAGCTGCGGTGCTGCTCCCCCTGCACGAGCATGGCTCAGGGGGCTGTGCTATGGGAATGGGCACCAGGAGGCATGGCCTGGGTTGGGATTCAACCCTCTGTGTTCAGGGAGTTATTCCTGGCTCCCGCCGGGGTGTGTGGGAGCAGAGCTCGGTGCAGGGAGCTAACACGAGCCTTTGACATCAGCAGTTAAATTTAGGATTAACGCAGTCCTAAAATGGTCTAGAGGGAAGCTGGCAGGAGAGACGCAGCTCCCTGCCACTGCCTCCAACACAACACACGAGCCAAGCGTGCCTGTATCAGCGGCATCGCTATGCGGCTCACACCTTCAGGAGGAGCAGCTTCCAGTCCCTGGCCTCCCGAATCCATCTCATCCCCATCCTGTAGCTCTGGGCAGCCAGAGCAGGACCAGGAGCAGGTTCCTCCAGGCGGTCCCGGGACAAGCGTGCCTTCAAACTGCCGCAAAAGATGGGGCTGCAGATCCACAGAAGATGAGGAGGCACCCGTAGGAAACACTAAAAGCCATGAAAAGCCTTTTATTCTGAATTTTCTCCTTTCTTGGACACTTATTTCTCCTTGATTCCTTGATGATTCCTGGAAATTCCTCTCTGTTCTTCATGTGAATAACAACCCAAGGCACCACTGAGACAATACCCTCGAGTTTTCACTTATCTTCATTATGCAGATCAAAGGGTCACTCTTTTGGCATGACCAGCAGCAGCAGCCCTCTGTTTCTGAGTGCACCTCCTTGCACGAGCAACTGCCGTATTTTGTTGCAGTCGCGTGGCACCTGTATAATGAAGACCAGAGCATTCAGGGTGCGAGGAAAGAGCCCTCTGTTTGCAGTCCTGCAGGCACAGCTCTGCTGCCACCACACAGCCAGCTGTGTGACCAAGAGTACCCTAACGTGGCACTTGTAGAGCTCCTCGAGGTCTCAGTATAAAGAATTTTCCTTCTCATCTTAATTTATTGGAAATGTTGAAGGTCTGCTGTTGGCATTTCCAAATTGCTCTGTCTCTGGGAAAATAGTCTCCGTAGCTTCAGCTGCTGAAGGTTTCCCATGCCCATGGGATGTGGAGGGCTCATGTTCAGGGTGTTCCCCCAAGAGCCGAGCCCAGACGGAGGGCACCAACCCACATGGGCTCCAGACAGCATGGTGCAGGGAAATAGCAAGATCGCCATCTGCCAGGTCAAAGCATCACCTCAGATTCCTTTCAGAGCATGCAGCATCCTTTCTAACCTCCTTGGGGAAGGATGGAAGCTCAATACAAAAGCCTGAAACGGTTCTCGTTGCAAAACTTGAGCACTTCTCACAGCAAAGCCCACGTTTCGTTCTCTGGGCACAAACACCTGATCAGCTACCGCCACTTCCCTTCTGTTTCCAGTGTTGGTACCTGTGCACCTAGACAACTGCGTACTGATTTTATGACCACTTTTTGCTGTTCATCAGTCTCCAGGTTTTCACAGTCTGTGACCACCAAGGACCTTTGCTGCAATTTGGCTCTGCAGCTAATGACCGAGGTGCGGTGTTCTCAGATCAGTCGTTCTCCTGCCCTTTTTGTTCCTGCTTGATTAATGCCTCTCCTGCTCGGGGAGACGTTTCAAGTGCCTTCATCTTCCCACCTCTGCTGCAATCACTGAAGGTCATCAATCATTTCCTCTGGCCCAATTACTTCCGTAGAAGAGGTGATTCACCTTTCATACTGAATTGTTTGAACATAACGAGCTCGCAGGTGATCAGAGCTGATCCACGAACTTGTTGAGAAGAATAAGACCATGAAGATTATCTACATGAAAAGCCCTCACTGCATCATACTGGGAGCAGAAGATGGCTGCAGCAGAGCTCCCAGGTCATCGCACTCCGTCGCTGCCTGCCACGGGGAATCACATCACGAGATGGTGCCAAGCTGACCAAGGCGTATCTCACAGCTAGTGTCAGCCTCTATCTCCATTTTTCCTATCAGAAAGATGTTCTGAAAGCTCACTCTTCTGATGGTCACAGGCTTTCTTCCAGTCTAAACACAGTCTTGGGCAGTTTACATTCATTTTTAGTTAAGCCTATGTTCTCTTTAATTTAAATAGCTTAATCCCATCTCTTTTCTAGCCCAGGAATCTATTTTTAAAGGAGCAGCCATAACCCATTTATACGGCACTAAGCTGTATTATACATTTCAGCTGCTGTATACTGGCCCCCTAAGGCTCTAACATGCAAAAATTCCTCTGCTTAATTTTATTTTAACATGTAGGACTATTAAAATTACTGGGACTATTCAGAAATAAATGAAGCATAACTTTGCAGGAAAATTTGCTGTGCAATTAGCTGCATCTATGCCTTGTCTGCATCTAAAAGTCTGCACTGCTTTTCAAAAGGCTTATAATAGGTATTTTCTGTCAATAGAAACAAATCTCCTTTAATTTGCCCTCTTTCATTAGGAAATTAAAGAGCTCTACGAGAAATAAGTACAATTACTTTGGTTTAAAAACCATCACAAGCATTTCTAAAGCTGTAGAGCTGCCACAATAGCTTCGTGTTAAGAGTAACACAAAATCCAGACCCAAACCCCGCACCCAGCTCCTCTCTCGGCTGAGCATCCCCTTGGCATGGGGTGGGCAGGTGAGGCTGTGCCTCGCGGTGTCACCAGGCAGTCACAGCAGCTGTGTGGGCTCAGCTCACAACCCTGCACACTTTAACAGCCCGTGTCTGTCTGTCTGTCCATCAGCACAGGCATCTGGATGGGCTCAGAGGGCAGCGAAGGTCATGCAACCTTAATAGTGACAGTTCTTTATCGCTTGGTCTGCAGCTCCCTATTGCCTCTGGTTGCTGTATATGAATTTTGCATGCAGTTTAGTAATAAAAAGCAAAGAAAACCTCAGCCAAGTAAGCACCATGTTGTCCATAAAAGTAGAGCATATGCCATTTTTAACTACACAAGGGTTAGCATGCAGCTAACAAAAATGTATTTATTAAGTGATTCTGCAACCAACACCTCCCACCATCTTCACCTGCACAGTACCTGGGCACAGAGCTAAATTGCCTCATGCTAACAAACTTTCAATATATAAATACCCACTTTGGGTAAAACTGCTTTTTATTATTATTATTTTCTTACCAACACAAATTCCTTGAGAACACAAGCATGGACTCAGCCTGGAATAACTGGAAATACGAAATGCCCATGGCCCAGCACCACAGCTTCTCCTCCCACCAAGGTCTGTAGAGAAAATTCTTTTCTAAGCAACTGTCCTGAGAACTTTTGCTCTTTTAACCTGGATGTTGGGGCACAAAATGAGCCTCAGCAGCTTCCTCCATGTTGGTCCATTTTACTTCTCCCTCCTTGTGCATACACGTGCATATATATATATATATATATACAGGCTGGACAGACACCTTGCTTAGGTGTTGACCTTGCAAAGCTGCACCTCCACTCCTTGTGAACAGCCTGGCTTAACAGCGTTTGAAGCCCTATCCTCAGAGGCTATGCTGGGAGACACACTCCTTGTTTTGCGTGAGATCAGAGACTTCGTGGGTTTGTATTTGTTCAGCACATACACGATTTCACTCAGGGCTAACCTCCAGTGTTCTTCTGCCCAGTGCTCTCAGCACTGCACCTGTAACCACCAAATCAGTCCTAGGGTCTCCATGTGCTACCAAACCCCTGTATTTCTAGTTCATAAAATATTTCCTGTATTCCCCAAATGCCCTTTTCTTATTTTTAAGCAATATGTGGTTTATGGACAGTTTTGGTTAACACTGGCTTGCCTCAGCTGAAGATGAGCATTTCCAGGGGATGATTCAGCCAACCAGCCTACCAACTCTCTTAAGATGGATGAATTGTCCTGCAAAAGTGCTTGTTCTTCCCCACTGATGACAAAGAAAGCCTAAGGCAACTACTTCAGACTTGGCTAGCCAATTTCTGAATGCCCTACAGATGAGGAGTGAATCCCACCCAAAATGGATCTACAATTGCAGACTACTTTCAAAATTTTCTCATCTAATGGATGGGGCTCGCTTCACATTATTTAAGCTGTAAAATTTATCCCAGGTGAACGGAGGTTCCTGCATTCAGGATGGGATGAATCACGCTGAATTGCTGTCTTGGGATGGGCTGAATCACTCTCACAACTTGCCTTTCTCTCTCTTCACCAGCACCAGCAATGAGGTGACCAACTCAGGTTAGCCACAGCTGGGAGAAGGCCACTCCACACCTTCATGGGATCCGTGATCCATACGGTTAGAGCAATCAACATGCTGGGAACTCTACAAGCAGCTTTGCTTTGTATTTCTTGCATTTAAAAGCTAGGATCTCTTAAATTCATTCAGTTTCTTATAATTTAGGTAGATTTCCACCCTACGCCCAGTGCCGAATTTGCATAGCTACATTGGGCTGTCTGTGCTCCTCCTGTGACTGCTACGTAAAGCGTGCTGCTGAGCTATGAGGGCTTTCCCGGGAAAAGATGTTCTTCAGACTTCCTCAAAGCCTCTTTTCCATTTTCTACTGGAGTTTTTGCTGCTCTCTGTTTTCTCTTTGGGTGTTTCCTCAGCCTGCACTGCTTGTGCAGCATCTTCAGGCAGATCGCCACGTCCGTCAGCACGACAGGGATGCTCCACGCGGTGGCTGCATCTCCACAAGGCAGCAGCCACTCCAGAAACACTTCCCTACAGCCTAGTTGGATGGAAAAATGTCATTCTTTAGCCACCATTATATCAAAATACTGTGTTTCAGTTAAACTATCCACCAACCTTTAGAGGAGTAGGAGAATATGGCTGTTCTCTGGACTGCAGTGAGCGACTGTGATAAACCTTACGTCACCTGCTGCTGATGGATAGGGTGGCAGACAACATTTCCTTCTGTAGCACAGCTTTTTTGCTCTCTTACACACACACACATGTATTTTGCCCTCCTTCCCCAATTATTTTCATGGCATTACAGTGCAAATCCCTTCACCACGATTTTGGTTTCAGATCAGAGATGCTTCACAGTTCTCAGCTTCAGTGCTGACTTTTTCTCTGCAGCTGCAGGGATTGTACTGCTTTTTCCTGCCTTTCTTTTGGAGCTTCATTAAGGGATGCTTCAAATGCAGGACCTGCAGCCACCCACAGCTGCTGCCTGGGACCTGCACGCTGATGTCCCTCAGCCCACGTGAACCAAAACCCCTCAGGTTTGCAAAGCTCAACTATTTGACCCACTTAAATCCAAATGAACTGAAAATCTGCATGGACCCTCAAATTACATGGCAGGCTCTCTTGTCAGAAGCATGCCTGCCCGGGGTTGTTCCAGCTTAATTAAACCAGTGCAATGTTGCAAGTTTAGGCAGGTATCTTTCAGTTTTAAATCAGAACCTTTGATAGGTGGAACCATACTGGATTTAACAGTCAAAACCAGACCACTCCTAAAATTTAGAGTAAATATCACTGGGCTCACTCAGTTCTGGCTTGCTCCGGTAGGTACGAGGCAGGTGCTACTGCTCAAACATCAGCATAGTCGCTCTTCTGAACCTGGTGGGGAAGGCACAAGGACGTGCAAGCACACGGCTTCTCATCTGGTTGAAGTCATGATTGCCAAAGCAAAATAGTTTTGTGCTTTGACTTCCCAGAACTCATAAAAACAAAGTGGGCAGCTGAGATCAGCATGATGGCTTAGACAGGCAAATGGTTCGGGCATGCACGTTAAGATAATTTTGTATTTTTCGTGATATTTGTTGCTTTCTGGAGAATCACAGAAAAAAAAATGAAGAAATTAACCTGAATTCCTCTATCCTGCTGCTTTAAAGAGAGGGGAAAAATTCCTGCTGACCAGAAATGGGCATGAAGGAAACATTTCTATATTAAATGTCTAGAAGCTTGCTGCTTTTGGAACTAGAAAACATTTTACCTTAAGCACTCGTACGTGCAAAAAAACCCCAAGCAGAAAGCCAACATGGCATGCTCTAATACAAAATGAAACATGACCTTTTAAGAAACCTTAAGCTTCTGGAAGAGTAAATGTTAACTCTCTATATAATTCAAAGTATGTTGGCTAAATTACATGCTGGATTCAAAGCTGTCCTGTGTAAAACCACCCTCAAATTCAGGTTTTGGCTTTATTTATTCCGTGCGGTTAAAAAAAAAAGGTCTTTGAAGATTTTCTGTTATTAAGCAATTTGCTGCATGGGCAAACCTGCTGCCGACAGCAGAGCTGCTGAAGAGCCTGTGTGGAGAAAGATGCACATACAGCTTTAATAGCCACATTGCCCAGGGCAGGATCTGGGTACTGGGCTGATGCTTGACCCAGGTTTGTGATGGAGCTGCCAGGGCAGGGTGCAGAGCCACGGGCTCAGGCTGCAGCTAAAATAAACACAAGGTAAGATATTGATGGTGACGTTCATCCCCGGGCGCTTACCACCTCTGCTGAGCTAGCTGTTTGCTGTAAAAGTAGGTTCTCTGAACAAAAATGTGAAGTTACTTACTGACGCTTGAAGATCCCACCCCTTTACTTCAGCCACAAATTACTATACTGCCGTGTTATCAGGGAGTGAAAACATCGAGTTAAACCCAGTGTTTTCCTATTAAAACTCCCACTCATAGTTATTTTAATAAGAATTTACTTGCTTTGAAATGAACTACTTTGAAAAGCATCTGAAAAGCAAGCACCAAGCTGCAATTAAGTTACTTTAATTTAAGTTACTTTAATTACTTACCTTTTCATTAAGTACATCTGTTTAATAGCCCCACCAGAGTGATGTGAAGAACTTCTGATCACACTGGGCATGGCGAGATGCTAAGAACTCAAACAAATTTGGGTATTAAGACATGTCCTATTGATACGGTGGGTTTTGGTTGGTTGGGTGGGTTTTTTTGTTTGTTTGTTTGTTTGTTTTGTTTGTTTTTTGATTGCATATTATACAGAGCTCATTCTGGAGCACTGCCGCAGGAGCAACGCTTCCCAGCCCATGCGTTTTCATGCATCCCTCTGCTCCTGCACTGCAACACCGTTAGCACTCATTTTCCAAACCGTCCTAGCCAGTGACTGTTTCCTTTTCATCAAGATCACCTCGGTATCAAGATTAACAACAGAATGAGCTCAGAAAAATGTTTGGTGTAATATATTCTTAGTGTTTGAACATTCATGCTATGTGTTAAAAATACTCCTTTAATTCTTAAAACTTATTTGGAATCTCTTGCAAATGGACAATAAAAATACAGGAACTAGAAAAGAGGCCTTGAAAAGGAATTTATAAGATAAATGGCAACTGGGTGCCTGCTGAGCAAGATGGGGTCTATTTATGTAGGTAAACTCTTCATGGACAAATTGTATGCCCCACATCTCCCAGTGTTAGAGAGAATTTTGCTCCTGGACTCAAGAGATGTGAATTTAAACAGCAAAATTCCTGACGCTGCACCGGGCACGCAGAGTGCTCGGCTGGCCTAATGCAGAGAACAGATTATTCCTCATTTTAAACACAAAACCAAATATTTTTCCCCTTCTACTGCAAGGGAGATTTATAGAAGAACTGTATTGGCAGTTGTGAGATTCCAGCAAGATTTCTGAAAATCATATTTATGGAGTGAAGTTATTCTCTTCACCAGACACAGAGGCTGGTCGGCAGCCCCAGGCTTGGCCCCCCAAGGCTGCTCCGTCTGGGGACATCTGTGGGGACAGGGATAGGGTGTTCACAAGTTGACCAGACCCAAAGAAAAGAACATTTGAAGGAAGTTAATGTTCATTTCTGCCCTTTCTGTACACACCACTGTCATAAGATTGCTCTTCCCATCACCAGCGGGCATGGGCTGCCCAAGGTCACGCTCTGCATGTTTGGCCAGAGGCTCCCTTCCACTATGAACCCTGTATTTCTGGGGTTGTGATATTTATACTTGGTGGAAAGAAAGACATTTTTTTCCCATTTTTGGACTAAACCTGCACAAAGCTCCTTAAAACTCTGCTAATGAGAAGGCAAAATGCTGTCAGGACACCTCCTCCCACCATCACAACAGTTGGATGCTGTCGGGGGCTGCTGCTCCTCCTCCTTGAGCCCTTTCTCACCCCACTCAGGCCACCCTGGTGCTACTCAGGTTGCCTGTGGTAGGACACGGCCCAGAGGTAGGACAGACTGTGCTAGAGCACCAAGGAGGGAGAGATTGCTCCCTGCAGTGAACAGATCACTTGAACTCAAACTTTCCTGTTAGATTTGTCAGCTTGCCTTCTTAGCCCTCTCATCTTCTGCCTTACAGCCTTCCACACCTTAGTCTTCTCCTTAGAACTTAGACACATCTCTAGTAATAGTCATTGAGACATTTCTTCGTGATTCTGCTTGAGTCTTTACTCTGAAATCTTTAATATTTCTACTGACACCTTTCTCTGATGCCTCTGAGTATGGTTACCAATCAATAGCTAATGCACTGTTTCATTTTGGATGACCAAGAATTTCAATCTAATCAGATCTTAAAGCAACGTGTATTTTAGTAATGCACATATTTATCTCCACACCGCAGGGAGCCATGCTCTGGTGTCAGTATAAGGGTGCTGTAGCTGTATAGCTGTTTGTGACAGAAGGCTACATTTAGGCACTGCACACATCCTCTATTTCCAGTACAGAATGAGGATGTCTACTGGAGTCTCTAAGACATTGCTGCGTAACCTGAAATACAGGGACTGCAGTCACGACTAGGCACCACATGTCCCCTGACTCCTTACTGCTGTATAAAGAGCAGTTCAGAAGCTGACCCCAAGCACCCAGCCCATGCACAAGTCAACTTTGGTCGCTAGTACAGGTGGCAAGGTGTGATCTGGGCTCCCCGTGCCCAGCACCAGCCAGGGCAGAGCCGCCTGTCCCACCCCCAGGTGAGCCCTCCCGTTCAGCAGAAATCCCGTCTTCCAAGGGGGCTGCACTCTAAGGACAATCCCATCCTGGACAAAGCATTATGCACATTGAAATATTTGTAAGTCTGCTCTAGATCTGGGACAAGCTACACTATTTGGAGTTAAGAGCTTTTGCATGTCCCAAGGCTCAGCTCTTCCGTGGCTCCCGTGATCCTGTAGGGCACCAAAAAGCAGCTTCTGTGCAGGCATCGATCCTTGCACCTGCTTCGACCATGCTCCAGGAGGTGGAAGAGCTTTTTGTGCACATCAGCATCAAACCCACTGTTTTTTATTCTAGGAAATCCTCTCCTACCCAGTACACCCTCACTTCTGCTTTCAAATGTTACGAAACGATATCCAAATGTAGACTTCTTCCATATGAATTATTGAGAATATATTATCTGTTGAAATTAATATTTAATATTGTTTCTTGGCCAGTAAGGTTATTACTATATTTCACTCCAGCGTAATGGCTCTAAAATTACATTGGCAGCAACTCAGAACTGTTATAAGAAACTGGGAGATGAGATTGATGTGAATCACTTTCAGAGAAATCTTACACTTATATTTCTCTCCTCCCTGAGGGACATGTATTAGGAATTATCCTTAAAATCTAAGGCTACGCTGGTGAAATTGGTCTAGATGCCATGTCTTCTATTTTTAATGAACTGTGATCTCCTAGAGCAATAAAAAAGTTAATATGGATTGTTATGCACCCATTGCAATGCAACTAATGACTCTGTCAGGAAGTCCTATACTGCAATTTTAATATACACTTGTGATTTTAAAAATATGAGAATTCCTGTAAAATAGTGAGATGAGGCAAATTTTATTAGCTGAAGAAATAGTCATACCCTTCTTCTTTCAGATCTGGTACAGGAATTGAATGCTCTCACCAAACACTGAGCAGATAACCAGCGGGCAACACTACTTCCCTCTTCACTGGGTCCTACACAGATGTCAAATACTTGCTCAGCCCGATGCAAATTCCCCCCTGCCAGGGATGATTTCCTCCTTGCCAAGATGCTTTGGGTTTTGAAACAATGGAGAACAAATAGTACACATATCCAGGTAATTATATATATTATATTTCCTAAATATAAGCAAATTTAAGCTCAGATTCATCTCACCTAAGGATGCACTTGAAACATCTTAAGTCCTAGGATCCGGCCCTATGTGTGAGCCCTGTGAACTGAGCATCACTAAAGATGGGCTCACTCCTTGTGCAATCTGGTTTCCTTCCTGCAGCTGCACGGTCTTCTTCTCCATGTATCAGCAGAGCCCACAGCAGCTGCACACCTCCTGCGGTACCTGAGCTGTGTGTCTGGAGGTGGGCAAGGCGAGCACGGACCCAACAGCAGAGGCAGAGGAGCTCAGTGTGTGATACTGCGACCGTTCATGGTGAACACCGCCTCCGTGCCGAAGCAGTTTGTTAGGTTTGGGTAGTGAAAGGCATCGCGTACTGCGAAACTGGGCAGTGCCGCTCTAAATCCACCTTCCTTAAGGAAATCAGAAATACTAAAACTTTAAAGCTTTTATATATCTATTTTCTAGAAAACAAACAAACAAAAACATAAAGGTTATATACAAAGGACAAAAATATACAAAGGGCAAAAATTATGCGAAGGACAAAGTTTGTACATCCAGGAGCTTGCATTAAGTTGGCATTATTTGAAATATAGGTTAAACCTTTGACCACCAATGGGTTGCAGCACGGTAGTGTTCATATGTGGCTTTCATCAAAAGTGCTTTGGATTTTGTTTTACAGCGATGTATAATGAAGCACTGCGTTTTGGTGGGTCACTGTCTGTATCTGACAGTTGTAGGAAGAGAGGCACCGAGACCTGACCATCCAATTGACCAGGTCAAGGGAAATATGTGGAATTCAATCTGTTTCTAGGTGATGGGAGTGTTGGCACTCTCAAAGCAAAATGGAGTATTTTGCTGAATCTCTGTCTAATTACACAGAAAACCAGAAAAAAAGTTAATGCCAGGCACCTTCATGTGCCTTTGCTGGATGGGCCCAGCCCAGAGGATGAGGGCAGCTCTGGGTCTCAGGTTCCCCCACATGAAAAATAGGGCTCGTAGTGGAGGACTGATCGTGGCCCATGGTAACTTTTTTCCCAAGAATCAAAAAATTAATGATTACCTCTTTCCTGAATCTATCTAGCTTTGACTTTCAGCCACTGGGTTTTGCTGCAGCTTTTTCCAATAGACCAGAGCATTCGTCATCAAATCAGTTCCTCAAACAGCTACAGGGATCCATCATCCTGGTGGCCCCGCATTGGGATCTCCCCAGTATGTACAGGTCTCTTTTGTACTGGGGGGCCCAAGAGAGACCTGGACCTCCCTCATACCCCCGAGGTGACACCCCCGCTCCCCGGGGACACCATGGTCCCCTCGCAGTGACACAGTTCAGGGTGCCACTCCCAGGAGAGAAGACTCACACTGCACGACCAGGCTCATCAGATACATCACACAGAATCACAGAATCACAGAGTTGCAGGGGTTGGAAGGGACCTCCGGAGATCATCGGGCCCAACCCCCTGCCAAAGCAGGTTCCTTAGAGCAGGCTGCCCAGGTAGGCGTCCAGACGGGCCTTGAATATCTCCAGAGGAGACTCCACAACCTCCCTGGGCAGCCTGTCCCAGTGCTCCGTCACCCTCACCGTGAAGAAGTTCCTTCGCATGCTGGTGCGGAACTTCCTGGGACCCATTTTGTTGCCATTGCCCCTCGTCCTGTCCTGTCCTCATCACCACCTCCTGCGAGCGTCTGGTCATGGATTGAGGTGATTGGGCCATTCTGCACCTGCAGCCCTCTCCTCCCTCCTCCGTTTCTTAACATTTGGGTCAGAAACAAGTCTCATCATGTATGATTTTTGCAGATATTGCAGTTTTTGCAGATTTTGCAGGTTTTCCGGCTCAGCGATGGTCTGATTCATCTGAGGCAGTCAGGGTGGGAAGGAAACCTCAGCCTGCCCTAACAAGGCAGGCAGGCACAGCAATAATAGCGGCAGTGTTAGAAAAGCCTTACCTCACCCCGCAGGAATTAGGGTGGGCCACCAGCCCCGCTGCCGAGCCTTCTGCACTGAGGGGGTCTGTACCCACACCAACCACCATGAGCGATGTGAGACGTGGAATAAGGAATTTAAATCCAGAAAGATTTAGTGATAAACTGCTTCTGACATCTGCTAAAGCACCATCTTAGGCTTGGTGTGGTAACTCCGCCAGGCCCTGGCCTTCTGCTGGGCTTGGCCCTCCTGCTAGGCCATGCCACCAGCTCACCAGCAAACGGTGCCTTGCAGCCTGACAGCGATTTCCCACCGTGCTTAGTTCTCAATTCTTTCTTTATTCCCCCTCTGCCCACATAAAAATACTGCCCAAATTGTATAAATATATTTTAGATATTCAACGTCGTGTGTGTTTGTTACAGAAGGCAAGATCAAGGCAGGTATCTTGCACAAACAGAAGGAAAACAGAGGACTACAAAACTGCTTACAACCAGCTTGGAACAGTTAAAGCCAATTGCCTCTTGGATTTTGGTGGTTCATCAGAAACAAACACTAATGAGGACATGGAAAGATGGATGAATCTCAGGTGAACTACAAACCTTTTATACGTTATTTTATTGTGCCTGGTGGTGCTTCTTGCACCTTGCACAATGCCCGTGCACTGTTGCAGAGAAGGGTTGGTTGAAGGGTTGAAGAGAAGACTTGGTTTTACACCTGGCCCATGCTGGAGCTGGGCACAGAAGTCAAACCAAGGGGTGGATTTCAAAAATGTGGCTTCCCAGTGATGGATCACTTCAAACCAAGTGGTGTGGCTCAGTTACACTGGTGTATGAACTTGCACAGTGCTTTTATTTTTTTTTTTAATAAAGAAGATGGAAAAAAATACAGTAAAGAAAGCCAGACTTATTGTTGGTGCATCAATAGCATAGAAACAAACTTTTCCTATTACTAATACATTGAGAAAATGTACAAAGCATTATCCAAATAACTAAGCACCTGCTCATTTTTGAAGACTGAGCAACATTTCACTGTATGGGTGACCCACCCCCATATGGCCAAGCATTTCAAAGGCAACACCATCAATAAACCCTGCATCAGTGCCTGCTGAGGTCTGAGGCTCATCGCACTTGTTCAAGGTGCATGTTATTAGTTTAGTTTCCAGTCCAGACAGAGCAAAGAGGAAATATTGAGTAACTTTGGCAAGTCTGTCTTGCTTATAAAGCTTAGCTTTGCAGCAAGGCGAGCCTAGCCAAGGATGGGCAGCTAACTCTGTGCTTATGGTGCTGCGCCGGGTTCGTCTGCCTGACAAAACCTCCGACATCACTTGCAGGCCACTAGGCCTCCAGGACCTACGTGAAGGAAAAGCTGACGTGTTTCCAGTGCTCATTTGCAGAGGAAGAGGTTGTCCCTGTTTGGTTTTTGGCCTGTCTCCTTGTATAGAGCAGCGTCCCTGCAGAGCCTGCTGCTAACCCTGGGGGATGCTCCCTGCTTTCTGCTCTTCCCCCAAACACCCGCGTGTTCCTAAAACATGTTCCCCTTGGCACTGGTAGTTTCAGGTGCCTTCAGTATCAGGGACAGAAATGAACAAAAGTACCAAAGAAGGCACCAGGACTTGTGTACATGTCCTTGTGAGACATCAAGCTTCACATGTGAATTTCACTGAAGCCTTTAATTTCTTGTTGTCTTAATGAGAAACGTTCCCATTTCCACGTGTCCCTTATAGACTTACTTTTTCATACCAGATGGCAGCTGGAAAATGATACCCACACACCAAGGCTGAAGGTGCCTGCCTAAATGTCCCGTGATTGAACAAGCCGGTGACTCAGCTTAAGGCCAAATCCTGCTGGGAGGAAAGGAGCTGAAGGACTGGAGGGTGAGCCCCCTGTGATGGTAACACTGCCAGGCAGGGGGAGCAAATGCAGAACACTCACTGTAGTCCTGTTCTGGGGAAGAAAAACAAATGTTTCTACAAAAGATGTGGACCCAGTGCTCCCTGTAGCCCTGGTGCCTGCAGCAGGTCCACCGCCTCCTCCACGGCCTCTTCGTGCCTACCCTAAAAAAATAAAGAAATGACTGCACCTTGCACAAAAAATACCTCATATAGCTTTAAACCAGCTAGTCCCAATTCGATCACAGCCTTGCCCCAAGAGCACAAATTTCAGAGCAGGCTGCAGGGCAAGGCTCAGTCCCCCTGCAGTCATGCTGGTACCAGTAGGCAGCTTTTCTGCTTCAAGGTTTCCATCCTCTGAGCTGTCAAAAAGGCAAGCTTTGTTCCTTCTCCGTCTCCCCTCCCTAAGGGCCAGAAGTCAGGCTGTATTTTTTCCAAAAGCTGCACAAACCAGTGCCCGCGTGAATGAAAGGCAGAGCAGCCCAGCTGTGGGTCCGAACTCCCCGCTGCTGCACTGCCACGGGAACGGCACCGGCACCTGCAGCCCGAACAAACACGCATGCAGTACATGCATGCTCTAAACCCTCCCAGATTTGGTGGTTTTTTGTTTGTTTGTTTGTTTGTTTTTTGTAAAACCTGATATTTTGGGGTGACCAGTTCTTCAAAAACAATAAATTGCTTCTAGAGTGAGTATATAAAACAAGCTGCAGTAATACCTGCTTGTGGCAGCTGCTGAGGAAGCAGTCCCTTCTTCGGCCACTCTGGCCCTGGAAACTGAGTCTGTGCAGGCACACACACCTTCTTCAAACACAGTCGAAAGCAGTTAACCACCCAACGTAAGTCCAGCTCTAGCAGGAGCTGAACCTAGGAAAGACGCTCAGCAAAGCAGAGAAACGCGGGTGTAGGACCCGTGCAAGCACCAAGACCTATGTCCAGCACAGCAGGCTCGGCTCTCGCTGCCAGGACACGCTCCATCTCCACTCCCAGCTCTGAAGCATCTTCTGAGACAGGATTTAGAGAAGACTGTCCCTTTTTTGTTACCAGTTTGGACTGGGACTCCTTCTCTCTCAGAGGCGGAGCGCTCTGAGAGTCAACACAGCACTTGAGAGCGATGCAGGCTGAGAGATGTTCTTCACTGCAATAAGGTGCTGAAACTGGAAAACAACAGCTAAGCCAACCCAGGCACCTCTGAGAAACCTCACGGTTTGGGATATTTGATACAAAATCCCCAAACTGAGAAATCCTGGTATTTCTCACAGACCCACGCCTGCCCAGGCAGGAGAAGCAGAGCTGTGCAGCCAGAGCATCTGCAGCTGCGTCTCCTGGGGCTGGCTGCAGCCACATCCCCGTGAGCCCCTTTCACTGCCTGTCCTTGAACAGCATCCCCTGCACATCTGGATCACCCTGCCTGCGTGCCTGGAGAGAGGAGTAAGGGGCTGACGGGTACACAGGCTTCTCAGAAATGTCACGCTTACCAAGAGTTCAGGAGCAGATTTCCTTTGGTCGTGTAAGTAAGGACATCGCTTGCCTTCGAGTTGCCTCAAAGAACAGCTAGCGGGAAGTCCCAGCATGTGGAGAGACACAGAAATATGCAATTTAAGGTGAAAATTAGGTTTATGAGCTCACCCTCTGCTCTTCCATTAAGATTGCTCAGCCAGGAGTGCTTGTTCAGTCAAGGAAATCTGGCACACGAGCTGCATGGCCAGATCCCCAATATAAATGAGCCTTTTTGTTTCTGCAGAGCATTTTATTTGATATAAAAGACAAGAATTTTAGTACACCAACAAAATCCTAAAAGAAACAGCTATCAAATGAGCAAATCTGAGTTTCCAAAGAATCTGGCTGCATTTCATTTCCACCTTTATAACGCAAGAAAAAAAAAAATACCAGCAGATTAGACTGGGTTGCATCTACTAACCCGATGCGAGCCCTCCGAAGACGAGACATCTTTATGGTTTGCCTGTGTTGCCTGCTGGTCCCCTGAGTGTGCAGAAGAAGCACCAGCAGGTTCTGAGCCTCGTGGTGCTGTAACACCTCCGAGGGGACTCCGTCACCTCCCGAGAGGGATGTGCAGGTGGGAGACCAGTGCTGGGTGAGAAGGGCACTGCTTTTTATAGAAAATTACATCGCTCCGAGCCCCAGGTGCCCACTTTCCCTGCCTTTTCCATACTGCTGATTTGTTGCACAGCTCTTAAACTCTCCTATTTTTACCTGCACCACATCTCCCTCGCTGTTTTTTCAGCTTTCATCTCATTTTAGCATGTATGTTGCTACTCTAGTCGTCATTTTCCCTGCCTGTTGCCAACAGTAAGTACTGATTATATATAAACCTGAGGATGTGCTATACAAGATCAAGCACTTTAAGAGGGATTAGACTGGTTAAATACAATTGGAACAAAGATGATTTTAAAAAGCTTGTAAACCCATGAACACAGAATAATTTTCTACAACATGAAGAAGTAAAATGAAGCCTGGCTTTGGAAAATGAATGCTCCACTCCTTCTGTTCACATCGGGCTTAGCGTGGAGGAGCAGAGAGCATCTCCCATCACTTCCATTCAGCGCAAACCTTCCTGAGTGCTTTTGCAGCCAGAGCAAGCCCTCCATTCATATGATGCACAGGTGCTCTGAATCTCACTGTTTCTGTGACCCCAGCACAGGGACATGGAAGTACCAGAGCGAGTCCAGAGGAGGTCACAAAGATGATCAGGGGGCTGGAGCACCTCTCCTATGAAGGCAGGCTGAGGGAGTTGGGGTTGTTCAGCCTGGAGAAGAGAAGGCTCCGGGGAGACCTTACAGTGGAGTATAGTGATAGGACAAGGGGGAATGGATTTAAATTAAAAAAGGTGAGATTTAGATTCAATATTAGGAAGAAATTCTTCCCTCAGAGGGTGGTGAGGCCCTGGCCCAGGCTGCCCAGAGAAGCTGTGGATGCCCCATCCCTGGAGGTGTTCAAGGCCAGGCTGGATGGGGCTTTGGGCAACCTGGTGTGGTGGGAGGTGTCCCTGCCCATGGCAGGGGGGTCGAATTCGATGGGCTTTAAGGTCCCTTCCAACCCAAACCATTCTATTACTCTGTGATTCAGGTACCTTTATTTTATGTACAAACACTCTTCCTACAACAGTCCTAATCCTCAGAGTATCCACCATGTTATGCATTTCAGGTAGCATCCAGATGCCCCATTGCCTCCAGGGGAGTTGTTTGGAGCTTGAGCTGTTGTGCAGGAGAACAGTGTCTGTCTTGGCACAGCAAAGATTTCGAGACGCTTAAGAAGAAATAGCAACCCTAGGTACACATGGCTTTTCTGTACGGTGCTGCCAGCCTTTGGCCATTGGACTGTGTCAGGCTGCCCAGGGAAATGGTGAAGTCCCCATCCCTGGAGGTATTTAAGAGCTGTGTGGACATGGCAGTAAGTGACATAGGTTAGTGGTAGAACTTGGTAGGGTGGGTTGCTGGCTGTACATGATGATCTTGAAGATCTTTTCTAACCTAGATAATTTTATGATCCCTACTTCTTTTGTGAGGCTGGTAGGTATCACATCTGCCCTGATGGCTGCTCCTTCCCCGGAGCTGGCACAGAGACTAAAATAACGAGGCCAGTGCCTTTCATAACAAAGGAAAAAAAGACACTTTGGAAAATAAAAGAAGGATGAAGGGCTGAATATCTATGACCACTGCCTCCTAAGCACAACACATTAGCAAAGACATATAAGCTGCTTGCCTGTCTAATTTCAGACTTTTCAGTGCCAATCTCTAAGTTAAAAAGAAAAAAAAAAAAAGAAAAAAAAAGGTTTTTTTTGGAACAGTTTTTATATAGACAGCAGGTAACAGCTCCATTCCATTTCCTGCAAGGAGAGTTTAAAAAGTAGCTTCTGCTTTCTGAATCCCTAAGATAGGAGCCCACACTTCACTAGCATAAACCACAGCTGCCCCCTGGTCATTGACGTTTAAGGGACTGTGTGGCAGCAGGAAACCTGAGCAGACAGCAGGGTCCACCTGCCCTGCACCGAGCACTCTTTGAATTTCAGCCGAGAGAAAATGACTCCAGAAACACATCAAACGGGAAAACATTTTCATTTATACAGCTATTTGGTATCCACGCAGAAACTTGCATTTTTAGATATCACGGCGTGGCTTTGATCTGTCTCTGGAATGATCGCGTTGGCTTCAGCTGAATTCTTTGTGATTTACAGCAGGAAATAGCAACTGAAGGTAATCTCACTTTGGTGCACCTGTGGGTGCCTAACGTTGTGGCAATAAATGCAGAAACAACAAAAAGCAGTGAGGTGGCTGTTCAGAAAAAAAAATATATATCATCTCATACACTTTCTTGCTTAAATACTTATTTATTTGAAAGCAAGGACATACACATCCTGAACTCACATTTTTGTTTAACAGGAAGGACACAATTCTACTCTGCCATGAGGTAGGATATTTTAATCTGAGTATTTGAGAGCATCTTAATCTGAGTATCTCAGAAAACATGTTTTCGTGCTTAAAACAATAAGTTTTAAGCACAAAAACATGGGTTCTGTCACACTTATCGAAGCCAAAGAATAAATTGATGTAGAGAGGTAACGTGGCAAGTCTCACTCGGTGTTTAGACCCTGCTGCCCCTGGGACATCGCCCATGTCACAGCACTGCCAGCAGCTCCAGCTTGACCTCACCCAGCACCACTTCTCCCTCCCACACAAGATATTGTATAAAGAAAGACTCCAATTTTTTCAAAAAACACCTGGAGGCACCTAAATGGATTCTGCCGATGAGTACCCCAGAGGTTTCATTGTCTTCACACAGCCAGGGACCAGTCGAGCTCCAGCTGTGTCATGGGGACATCCCCACAGCAGTGGCATTGCCAGGGGGTAAGAGACCCCAGCACTGCCCCATGTCCACCCGTGACAGTGTATGGGGGACGTAGGGTGGTGGGGAAGGAGGTGACAGCCCTTTTCCTCTCCACAGTGGGTCACTGGGGTACAGCCATCACCCTCTGGGTTCCCAATGGACTCGTTCTGCTGCAGCTTGAGGGCTTGTGCCCGGGGTTCCCTGCCCTACACGCGTCCCCTCGCACGGCCACATTGGATGGCACAGAGAGGAAGACGCCGTTTCATAGGGACTGCAGGCTGAAGTCCATCCTTTTTCTAGATTTAAAGCCGGAAGAGACCTCTCTTTAGACTGCATGAATAACACAAAGCAATCATTTCATGCTCTGGCTCCAACACCTTGGCTTAGACCAAAGCACTCGCATCCTCAGGAGGACTTTGCCATGTAATCTATAGCCATTGCTACTTCTTTTTCTGATACTTTTTATATGTTTGTAGAAACACATAAAGCTCTTAGCACTCAGGAGGATAAGCCCAAGCAGGTCCAGATGCTCACAGAGTTCCCTGCCTTATGTTTGTGGTGGCTTATAGCAACAAGCGTGCTTGTTTTGGAAATGTGCTATGTGCAAGAGCCCAAGCACATGTACAACCGTGGAGTGCCACCTTCTGTTTCACCACGAGCACAGAGCTGGGAGAGCATCGACACAGGTGCTGCCTGAAGTTTTAGATTAAATAAAAATTAACTCCTGCCTGTCAAAAGCAGCTTGATACCGTTTTGCCATGTACCAGCTGTGGATTTTCCCGTGTTGTTAACACCTACAATTTCTGCAGGCTTGGCAGGCATTGTTGCTGTTGGCAGCCACCATCCAGCAGCTGTCAAAAACATGCCAAAGTTAGCAAATAATACATTTTTCTTTTCTATATGTTATACAGCTGCACTGAAGACGAGGCTGGGCTTCCTTGGAAAAAGCCAGTGGTTTGCAATAGTTGCTTAACAATTCCTGTTAACAATTCCTAGCTGCAAAGGATGGAAACCAGCTCATTTCCAGGCAATGGGATCGTGAGCTGTCTTCTCCATCGGTGTGTTACAGGACACTGGTCCATGCTTCCCCTGTATTTCCAGGTAATTTGTTCATGTGACAGAAGCAAAAGCTCCGTTCACCATCTCCTCAACAAAGCTGATGAAGAACTTCACTAAAAATCCATAAAACCCAAATAAATAATAAAGCCCCCATTCCCCGTTCCCCTGTGCCGCTCAGGGGAGGAGGTAGAACAGGATGGTTGCGGGGAAGGTGTTTTTAGTTTGCTTTTAGTTTCTCACTGCTCTAGCCTGTTAGTAATAGGTAATAAATTACATTAATCTCCCTACTCTGAGACTGTTTTGCCCGTGATAATAACCGTTGAGTAATCTCTCCGTCCTTATCTCAACCCTTGAGCCCTTTCCATCATATTTTCTCCCCTTTTCCCTTTGGGGAGGGGGAGTGAGAGAGCGGCTGTGGTGGAGCTCAGTGGCCCAGATGAGTAAAACCACCACAGGTTCCTGGACCCCCACCTCACATTTAAACACCTCATTTAAGCGCCCTAATCCAGGGCTGCATCCTGCCCTGAGGAGAGCTTCCCAAAAGTAAGGAGGGTTGAGCAGAGTGTTTGTGTAGGTCAGTGAAATCACCATTACTAGGGGACTTTAGGAAAAAAGTGAGACAAATCTATGTCAAAAACAAGGTCCTTCATACCTTACTTATAATGCACATCTCAACATACTTTTCCTAAAGAGAAAAGGGGTAACCACCTGATGTTTAATACATTCCCAAGCACATCAATCCTTACATCAGAAATCTTGGTTGGGCTTATAATACACAGGACACCGTGACATCCAGAAAACAGCATATAAACAAAATTCAAATGTCCTGTTTCTTACCCATAAAACATCTGCACTGGCTTTTTTTTTTTTTTCACTTACATGCTTTCCTTCCCATTAGAGGTACTGCTAATGGGAACAAGAATTTCTATCAAGAATCTGGAGTATCCAAAGCCCCGTAACAATGCTGTGTTTGGTGTGGTGGTAGGGGTTCTGCTTACAAACAAAATGCAGAAATAAAGATGATTTGCAGAAACAAAAAATAAGCAAAGTCTTTTAAAATTATCAAATTCCAGGATAACAAAATCTAGAGAGTTGGAAAAAAAAAAAAAAGAAACAGTCAAAGAATTGCCACCAGCTTTGAAGGACTTTAGAACTTCTCTCCAATTAGGAGAGGTTTTTTACAACCTTACCACATATCACACAGGAGAAGATTTACCACATATCACATCAAAAGGTGTTGGAAATGGCAAAACCGCTGGCCAGGCTGATGGCCATGCATTAAACATCAGTGTGTAGCTCAGCTCAGGAAGTTGCACAGAGTAGTTAAACAAAATTAAGCCTTCGTTTGTTACTTTTTCAAGCAAACCAAAGATGCAAAATTGCATCCCAATTTATCTACCTCGGCGGTGTTAAGTTTCATGTGGTTTTCTAGCTCTTGTAACTGAGGGGTTGCTCCATCAAATGCTTCAGCCTTTCCATGCAAATCCTCAAGGCTGTAAAGCGAAGCAAGCAGCAGGCACCTTGAATCCAACCTGGAGTCAAACATTGCATGTTTTGGTGACGGAGCACTGGGACAGGCTGCCCAGGGAGGTTGTGGAGTCTCCTTCTCTGGAGATATTCAAGGCCCGTCTGGACGCCTACCTGGGCAGCCTGCTCTAGGGAACTGCTTTGGCAGGGGGGTTGGACCCGATGATCTCTGGAGGTCCCTTCCAACCCCTACAAGTCTGTGATCGCGTGTCATTGGTATAGAGGCGAGCTTCAGCAAACCTCAGCTACTGAGTCTCGTGTCCGTGTTCCTGCAATTCCGCTGGTACCTACAGAAGTCTGTTCTAAATGAAAAAAAGGGGGGAACATTTTTAATACTAATATCTTAACTCCTATTAACGTGTGCTGTTGGTATCTTCTTTGGTGAAGCATAAGAAGATATAAGCAGCCTGAAATGAGAAAAAAAAAAAAAGATTTTCCGCCATCAACATCTGTTACCTTATGGGAACACACATTATGAAGTTGCTGACAAAATTAAGTGGAAGAATAGAAAAAGCAAACTGTAAAGCAACGAGTAAATATGGGAAAATGAGCATTAAGCTAACCTTCTGGAGTCTTCTGAAGGGCTATAAAACAAGACTCAGGACCAAGATCATGGGGACCCCCTTCACAACTGTGCTGAGAGCAAATGCAAAGAGCCCTGAAAATTGCTGTCACCAGAGGCAGGTGCCTGTAAAATGCTTATTGCCACACAGCCGGCCCTGCGCTGATTTTCCAGTTATCCCCAAGCATAAGGGGATAGCTGACACACAACAGCATCCCGTGAGCAAAAATGTGGCTTTGCATTGCTGCATCCTCTCCCGCAGTGTGGAAAAAGGTGGGGGAAAATGGAAATACAGAGAAAAGCATAAAATTGTTCATTTTTACTGGGTCCTGTGGGACTGGTGAAGTTTAGATGCAGCTAGTATTACGGTCTTCTGGTTTCCCTGGGTTTGCAAAATGAATAGTAAATCTGAAGGTTCATTGCAGTTCATTGCTTTTCATCTGGCCAGCAGAGCACACAGGATCAGGAGGCAACATTAATCTTTCTAAACTTGTCCCAGTCAGCTTAATGACTAGTATGGCAGTGTAATCTATTAATTCCTCTTTCTGAAAATGTCAAAGATAAATTATTTTATGAACAGAAAACAAAAGTGGTGCTTTATTTTTATAAAATTTATTTATTTATTTTTTCTTACAAAAAGGTTACAAAAGACAGCTGCCTCTGAGATGGTCATTTTAGGCTCCTTCTCTAGTCACTGGGAAGATATCGGCCATAATTCAGCTCTTCCTAAAAATAGCTGGTTGGAGAGGCATGGGTAAATTAAGCTACAAGCTGATAAATATCCACTCCTCCTATATATTCTTGTGCAGCACAGATAAAACACAGCAGTCATTGTGCATTCAGTACAGTAATATCTTTCAAGAGTTACAAGAAAAACGACTCGCCCCCAAATTAGCAGAGCTATTTTCATTTTTTTTGGCAGTTGGAGGGATGTAGAGTGGACCTTTTCACGGGGTCCGTGACTAATACAAAACAGTGAGTCAGGACTCCCATTTTTATGTCTTACCACTACCATTAACCATATTTATTGGTCTGGGTCTGGCTTCCACTGTACCAGGGACTGCACGAGCAGGGAAATGGGGCTTGCTCTGCTCTTACCGTCTGCCAATAAACATCAGCATCAGCTCGGTCCTCCCGTCCAGACTTGCATAGTCCTACAGATTCAAGACATTAAAGAAATGATGCACAAGAACACCAAAGCACATCTTTACCTTACTCTTCAGTAAAAGCTTTAATGCCCTAAAGCCAACACAGTGTAGAAGCAGTGACATGAAAGAAGCAACAGAACAGATATTCAATGCATAACGCTTCAGCGAAAACAGCAAGCTTACAGAGAGAAAATCAAGAGAGGGAAGAAGCTTTAACCTTTTCCCTGCCTTTCTTCAGCCTGGAGAAGAGAAGGCTCTGGGGAGACCTTACTGAGGCCTTCCAGTACCTACAGGGGGCTACAGGAAAGCTGGGGAGGGACTCTGTGTCAGGGGGTGCGGTGACAGGACAAGCACACAAGCCATGGGGCTGGACCATGGGAATGTGCAGCATCATTGCCCTGCACAACCCCCCAGATCCTGGACTCATGCTAATGGTGTGTTGGACAGGGGGCTGACTATGGGTTGTTTTCTGCTGATTCCTAAATCCCTGAAATCTGAGATTTCTGAGCCATCGTGATACAGTTACAGCGGGGATGGTGCTCCCACAGCAGCTCTGGCCAGGGCTTGCAGGGTTGATTTTATGCTCAATTTATGTTAAAAGTCAGTTCCTTGCCTCCTGAAACAGAAATGACTCAGACCTAATAATATCCATCGTCTGCCACCGTGCTCATCTCCGCTCTTGGGATTTGAAGGAGCAGTGAATAAGCTGAGCTCGGTACTGGAAGGCTGCTGTTAATATGACATTTCCTTTCTTATTTTATGTTTCAGGAAGTATAAATGGCTTCTTTTTGATACCAGCAAACACCATGTTTCTATCAGAGGTGGGACACAGGCAGCCCTAGACAAGCCCTTTGTTCATTTTATAATTCTTAATGCACAGGTACAAAAACATAAAGGACAGCAAAATGCAAGATATCAGCTATACAGTTGGAGGACTGATAAGCGAGTAAATACCCACAGAGAAAACGAGCCAAATTTTTTGGCTTTTAATTGGAACCATTCCGTTTTCAAGAGCATGCCCGGTCCAGCTGTCACACGTGATGTGACAACAAGAGAATAGGCAATTCCCCTGCTACACAAACAAAATTAAGTGTTCTCCAAACAGAGAAAATCGGTATTTCTGTGTGTTCTCCAAACAGAGAAAATCAGTGTAATCAGTATTTCTGTGTGTTCATGGGCATACTTTCTGTTTGGAGCAAAACGTTAATGCAGTTAGCTGTGTTTGTGGTTGTCCCAAATAGAAGCTTAGCACTTTAATTACACCAAAAATATTGGATGAAGATAGATGAAGATTTGGCAAAAAAGCAGTCGTCAAAGCTTTTGATCTCAGTCTCTGTGGGCATGTTCTGCAATACCTGCTAAGGAACACAGCTTGTCACTGAACAGAGATCTGATTATCTGCGTCTCGTCTGACCTGAGGAAGTGCAGCGGAACAAAGAGTTGGGCATTCAGATGAGCCCTGGCCTTGGCTGAGAGCCCTCTGGCAGTGATGCAGTGTGGAAAGTCCTGAGATAAAGGACCCGGTTTTTGGAAAGGACCAAGGAGGAGGAGTGACAATTACACCCCTGTGCCTGACTCGGCTGCCACTTGTGTGATGTGCGACCAAAGAGCCCGTGTGACTCTTCTTGTTCAATGCTGTCTTATTTAAAATCGATAACAACTTCTGAGCTAGAAACCTGCCCTTCCTATTAAGAAGGACACTGCTAGCAGGGGCTTTCATTAGCTACTACACGTGTTGCTCTTCAGGAGGTTTTTCTCTCCACGGCATATAAAAGCTGGGCGGAGGATTAGGGCAAGTCGTTCTTTACTGTGCAGGTCAAGTGTTCTTCTGTTCGCTTCAGCCCATTATCGTGAGGTTTTACTCTGGACACCCATGCATGAGAGGGCAAATTAATGCCCTATTAAGCTTCAAAGAGAACAAGGAGCACCATCTCCAGAGAGAAAGGAAAAAATAAAAAAAGAAAAGAAAAAAAAAAATACTTCTTTTTACCCAAAAGCTACGTAGTGGCCTGGCCAAGGACAGGTAGTGACGGCTGCCACCAGCACTGAGCAGCTCAGTGCCTCTCTGCCTGCTCTAGGGGCTGCAGCCCCTGTTCTGCTCCTGTACACATCCCTGCCACGGGATGTGCTTTGCTGCACGCAGACACAAACACATTCCCCATTGCCATCTCCTTGTGCTCTGCTTTGGGGCCGTGGGCTTCTCTGAAACTCTGAGCTTCTTTGCTTCATTAGCTCGAGAGAAAACGTCCTAAAGTTTTTGCTAAAAGCCTACGCTGATGTATATTGCTCCTGTTAAGAGTCAGCTGGAGGTATTGCAGCAGGGCTGCCGTTCAAAGCCAGGACAAAGCTCGTGTAAAGCCCACAACTCCACCACACGCTTTGTGATGTTACATCCTTGGACCAAACTTGTCATCTGGCTCAAAACTGGTCAGAAATACCACGTCACACGCACTTTAAAAGAAATTCCACTTGAAAATAGGGGAGATGCAGAGCAAGTGACCTTGGTATTTTTATTCCCCAGTATTTTTATTCTTGACACAGCCAAGGTTCATGCATTTAGGTCCAGAAGAAATGAAATCCACGAGGTTATGCCCACTGCAAGCACAGGAATGCAACACAGCGTTTCTTCCTGCAGCCCCTGCTCTATTTGTGCTGCAATTGGCGTGATTACAAAGATCAAAGGGACGTAAAGCACCGGGAATATGTACACCTATTACTAAATTAAAGCAATGTAAACACTGCTCGTGGAAGGAACAATCTGACCTTATTTTGCTTTCTGCTGCTTTCGGAGCAAACACCACGTCAGCGCGGGTTGGCGCTGCAGCAGTGATCCTGTCCCGAGATAATTTCTGCAGTGGCCGTGTAGGCAGAGCACCTAGCCTTCGGGTGACACCAACCATTCTCTGTAGGGACCTTCCATGTTTTGGTGAGTGCTGGGTGAGGAGATGGCTTTGGTGCACCAGGCCAAACTGACTGGGAGTGCTGGCACGAAGGAGACGTCCCCCTCTCCAGCGGAGGCTGAGATCAGCATCGCTGTGCTGCAAATTTCCTCAGGAGGGCAAAGCCCGGGGCTTACAGCTGTGCTGCCAGGGAGAAGGGAGAACTCCCGTGAGAGGATCAGCTCAGCAAAGACGCCCGTGGCTGGTCCCAGCAGAGCCCCTGGGCCCAGGCTGTGTCCGTACAGCACTACTCTGCTTTCTTCAGGCTGCCACCTGCTCGTGTCATCTCCAGCATCAGTCGCTCTGCACTACCACGGTAGATTTTTCTTTGTAGACCTTATAGTACTTTATTAATGGAAAAAGCTATCTCACTATACCTCAGCTTGGCTTCGATGGAAAATGGTATCTTAGTAACTGATACACGAGGCGGTGAATTTGTGTCCCAGAACACCGGGACACTAGGAAAAAGCCCTAGTTCCAGCATATGAAAAGGACAAAAAATACCGCCTATATGAATTGTAGAGACTAGTTTGAGACCTTTATCAGAAAGGTAGGGGACACAGATAAGCTCCTTCCACTCCACCAGCTGGAATAAACCCAAGGAGCAAATGAAATAGATTCCAGAAGTTGCTGTCCCCTTCCTACACCGCACCGGCTGCCTGTGGACAGCCTGGCCACATACCCTCCTGGCTCGGAGAGACTGAATTCCTGTTATTGCCAATAAAGAGTGCAAGCTGCTGTTTGAGGAGCAGATCAAATGCCTACAATAGGGCCCTAAGCTTTCAAGTGCAATGGCTCTGTCAGCTGGGAAAGATGCCGAGGCTGGACATGGACTTTGAAACTCCTCAGACATCCTTCTCGTGTTTTATACCGACTTCATGGAGGCAGGAGCCGAGAGAAGTTTCTGTGACATTTTCACTAAAGCCATAAATTCTTTTAGCTTAAAGCTAAAATACCAAGTAACCTGAGATATAACTGAACTTATTTTCTCCCAGCAGAGTGGAGCAGTACCTGTGAAATCGGCTGAGTGACAGCCCTGGAAATTCAATATCCCCATAGCAGTCGATTGCCTCGCTGGCGTTTTTTATCCTGCTCCAGTTAAACCAGACGGGTGAGATGCTGCTGAGACTAATGCATACTTTTACTTTCATCCAGCTATAGCATTTTAGAGGGATCGATATAGAAGGCTTTAATATACTGAGAGCACCAGGAGAAATGAGACGAGTCCAGGAGGGACAACGCATCAGACCCCTCGGTGAGAACAAAGCCACCATCCCCCTGTAATTAGGTTTGGGACCAAATTCAGGCTCCCGACAACCAGCCAGACACTCCTTGTGCTATTACTGACCTGTCAATCATCTGGGCCATATTTCTTTAGCATTTCCATGTGCTGGGGTATATCTAGACTGCAAATGCAGTGGAGGACTTCATTCTTCCTATGAATACCTTGGTGAAGGCAGCAGGGCTGCGTGCAGACAGCACTATGAGCGGGTGCCAGCCCCGTGCCTGACCCAGGACCTGGATCCTGCTCACACCTACACAGATGCTGCCTCCCCCATCACCTTCCCCACTGTTCATTGTCCGTCCCCAATTCGCTGCCCCTCCTGCTTGCCCCCACTACAGCTCTAATCCACCAGTGGGCTTACACAGGCACTTTTTCAGCTCAAACGGGGAAAGGTGGTGTGCCAGTAAAAGCCAGTTCCTGCATGCTGACTTCCTGAAACAAATACAGGTTCCTACAGATGTGCCAATTAGCCTTAATTTCAATATAAAGTGAAACTTAGTGGTCCAAGTCTGGATGGTGTAGCACTCTGCTTTGACTGCTGGATCTTTGATGGCGAAGCATCTTGCAGCAAAATCGCCCATTCATAATACATAGAAATGATACACGTGCTGCTCTTTTGTAGCAAACTTCAAATTAAAGCCAGCGGGTAAGCCACAGGGAATCAACATATGCATCCGTATGACACAGTAAAGCCTACAGATAAATAAACATTAGTTAGGATTTGTGGCTTCACCTGAAGAGCAGAAAAATGACTTTGCAAGCACTGAAGGCCATGAACTCCACCTCGCCAGAGATGGACCTGCCATCCAGCCTCAACATGCCTGAGCAGGAGGGGGCAGTCACAGCGTAGTTAGGAAATTTGTTGCCCCCCCCCCCCCCACTTGTGTTCTGCCAAGCGAGCCCTGCCTTAGCAGATGGGCTCTCAGCTGCTCCGTCTTGGAGCTGCAAGGCTCAAATTTAAGCTTCCAGCTGGAAGCAACACTGCAATCACTGGGATAACCATGTAACAGGTACTAAAGCTGCCTGGTATTTGTGCAACTTTAGATAACCCATTTACAATTATCTTCTCCGTTCTCAGGTTAAAGCTTTACAATAAAGGAGCTGTTTCACCTGAACTGATGAAATCTGTTCGATTCCCTTGTTTATTTGCCTCTGTTTTCGTGGCAGCCTTAAAGCTGCTACACCAGCGTACGTGCCAGATACGCAGAGGCAGCGCAGCACAGCGCACCAGTACAGTAATTGTGCTATCTCAGCATGATTTAAAACACTGGTCCCAATCTAGACTTAGAAAAATGGACATGACATAGAAAAACTTACCAGTTTTGCTTGAATTTCTGGCTTCCTAGCACATAACGTGTCCAAAAATCTTGCACACTTTTGAAATCCAGAGGACGCATGCATGTTGGCAGACAGTGTAAGCAGCACATGGCTCTCCAATATCCCAAGCAGCCAGATCTTTTCGGGCAGCCTGTACATACACCAGCAGGTAGCATCAGGAAAAAAGCAAGCTGCTTTCTCTTCAGACAAGATGACACTGCAGCTTCTGTAAAATAAATGAGGTCATTCACAAGAAAACAAACAGGAGATGGCCTGCAGTGGTGCAGTCTTTCTGCGGTACCCAAGACCTCGTAAGGGATGTATCCAGAGATCACTGTGCTGATTTATTTGTGAGTTTAGCTTGTGGGTTTTTTAAGGATGTGGGTCTAAGATATAATCTGCCATAACAGAGGCAGTGCACCACAAAAAATGCCATTCAAGTACTTAGACAAACTACAAGATGGGGGGCACAGGGGTGCCTCGGAGCACCAGGCATCTCACAGGGCTGACCTGTGCAACCAGGTCTGGCTCCGCATCCTGTGGGCAGATGTGTGCATGGGATCTGAGCCATCGGTGCTCCCAGCACACGGCTCACTGCCTGCTCCTGGTCCCCCGCATCTGCCAGAGGAAACGATCAACAGCAAGTGGGTAACCTTGAGGGAAGATTATAACCAGTCTGGATCCCCCTGCAGATAAGAAAGATGAAGCAGGTGAACACGTTATGTGAAGAGGCACAAGATGAGGGAGTCAGGGATTGAGACAGTCAGGGACTGAATCTAAATTTGCAGAGAAACAGGAATTTATAAAAAAAGAAATGGAGATCTTCCCCATCTCCATTTCTGCTACTGTTGTGGAGAACATTACAGTACATATATGGGGAGTTTTGTCAGTTTGCCATTTCGAGACACTTGCCTTCTGGAAGCTCTTCCATCCTTCAGGTATGATTAAGCTGTGGTTAAGGCAAAGACATACATCATTCATTTCTTCAGCAAACTTTCCTTCTGTTCTCAGTTGCTTGATAACTCCCCAGCCTGGCTATCTGCAATCCCTAAACACCACCAAACAAAGAAAATCTCATACATACCGGTTGTTCCATGACAGCACTTTTCTCGAGCTGAGTACCACAGCCCGCCAGGCCGGACTGACTGCCCAAGCGGCCGAGCAGGCCATGAAGAGGGAAATGAAAGCGCGCTGTGGAAGACGGCCCACAGCAGATGTGTAATAGAAAAGTGCACAGGGAGATAAATCAACCCCTAGAGCAATAGGAACAGAGAAAACATTTAAACCCATAAATCATCTATCCGTATCTAGCTGTCCCACAGCTAGCAGACACTGATGGTCATTAGTTTAGCCAGCTAATTAACCTTAGCTTGTTGTTCCGTGTCCTGGTGGCCCTACTGATGCCCAGCCTAGGGGCAGAGTGGATCGCACACCCTGCTGGTGTGCTCAGGGTGTAACTGCTCCCGGGTGGGAGATCCAAAAGGGAGCCCCCCAGCTCTGGTCAGGTCACCAGGGGATGCTCATCAGCTTCCCAAGTTCCTGCGGTTTCTTCATCTATCACATTTCTTTTATTGCCTTGGTGATGCCCTTGCTTTCTCTTGCTCTCTTCTGACTGCTGCATGTGGAAAAAAGCCTCGGAGCTTATGGGAACCCGCTGAGGCCCAGCTACGACACAGTCCCTGCCTGACATCAAAATGCTCTCTTCTTGCGTTGCGCTGTGAAGTTCTTTGCATTCCTCAAGTTCTTCAGGCACTGGGTCTCAAAGTAATACTTCAGCATCTTAAAAAAATCCTCTGGTGACATTCATTTCTCTGCCTCACACGTGGCCAGGCCTGCCATTCATTCACACCAACGCTGCCACTGGGGGCTGCCCCGGAACACCCTAAGCCAGGTGTCCAGAAGGGAGAGAAGATGCCGCAAGCTGCAGCGTCAGCCCAGGTGCTGTGTGGGCAGAAACACTGACCTGAATCCCCTCGGCATCTGTCCCTCCAGCGCTGTCACCTGGTGGGTGCCTCCCTGAGCCCCACGCATCGCTGCCGGGCAGGGCTGGTCAGCAACCTGAACGGGGTGAGAAGAGAAAGTTTTGGGGCACGCATTGGGCTTTGAACTGCTCCTGGCAAACCGGCTGCGGGTGGTGTCTCACCGTCGGTGGTCTGCAGCCCACGACAAGGCAGAGCTGTGGTTAGCAGACAGGCTTTCCGGACTCCTTGGCTTGGAGCAGGCCAGATTTCCTCTCTTCCATACAGGTATCGCAGATGAAAAAATGTTTACTACTAACTCACCAGCTGCTGTAAACTATTCCTCACTTCAGTAACTTTCTAATTAGTAGAACTGGAAACGGCTAAACTGTAATGCCAAGCTATAATACAGCTTCAGGCGAAGAATTTGAAGTGAAAACTAAATATCAAAACTGAAGGAATGGCATCATCTGTAAACCCCAAAATATATCTAAGGTGGCTTTCCGAAGACATTAGTACTACTATTCGTACTATTAGTGCTACTGTTAGTACTATTAATACTAATTAATTAGCAACTACTACTATTTCAAGAATGAAATGAAGCGCCTTAGGAAGTAAAGGTGGACAAGCTGTTTTCCATCTTTAAGAGCTTGATCTCATTTTCCTAGCTCCTTGTAAAGTTTGAAGCAGAAAGGCACCTCGTGCAGGAGAGGTTACTGTGTGAGACAAAAACACTGCTAGAATCTGTCAAGTTTCAGGAAATGTCTTTCCCTCCAGGGCTAATACAAAAATAAATTAAGCAAAACAGACACCCACACCTTTTTTTTTTTTTTTCCATATTAATTGGGGCTGTCCCAGTGAGCATTTCAGTTGCCATCTCTGCCCTGCATCTTCCTGCACTGAACCCTGCCCTCCTCGTCCTCTCTCTCAAGCTTTTTTTATGGGATACAATGGGAGTTTTATTGAAAATTGAACATTCGCCACTGAGGAGAAGAATAAAGTAAACAGCCATAACTCGTAGGATGAGGTTACCTCAGTAGCTTCACACAACTTGGCAGAATGCTCGTTTTTTGCGCTGTGGATAAAGCAGGGTTTTTAATGACTAATTTTATCCATTACCAAGGGCAGATGCAAAATGAATGGAATCCTGTTTCCAATGCGAGCAGTGTCCAAACTCTTACTGACGTGAAATGGAGTCATAAGCACTTGACCCTCGGACAAACAGCCATAATTTTAGTTGGATTACAGCTTTCCATGGTATTTTGAAAGGTTCTTATTCCACAGGGCAGTTGTGGTCCAACAGAGGTGACCTCAGGCTGTGAAAGTGATGAGGACAGAAGGGATGTGTTTTCTGTCCTCTCCCACAACGATCCCAGATAACTAGCAGTTCTCCAGGTGCAAAAAAGGTCTGAAACTAGCTTGTGCCTCCCCTAGCACAACCACCTTTTGTCAAGACGTTTACGAAGACTGTAAATTGGGAAGCGTGATTGGGAAGATCTCGCTCATTCTCTTCATTTCCCTGCTGCACTCTCAAGCTCTCTCTTGAGCTTGTACTAAAAGCATCAGCCAGAACAAGGATGGGAACAGAACAGAAGGCTGCAGCAGAAGAGACAGAGGAGGAGGTGGCAACTTTGGCTCTTCTTGTCTTGCAGGGGCAGAAGTAGGAACAAGCAGATAAAGCCCAGGATGCAAGCTTCAGGTCACAGCTTTGCACACCTGGAGTACTCTCTGGGAATCAAATCCAAGAGCAACTTTCCTTTTCCAGTTACATCAGTGAAATATATTTTTTTTTAATTCTTGTTATTATTTAAAGTACTTTTGAAGAGTGGGAGAATACACTTAATACCTGCGTTTAGGAATAGATTCAACATAATGGCAGCAATTTTATATTTGCAATAAGAAGCCACTGTGAATGAAGAGTAACTCAGCACCGTTCAGGCTCTTCCTCCAAAAATTCAGTGCAGAAAATATTCCTCACCACACTGAACAGGCTGGGCAGTGAACAGCAAACCTGTGGCTTTTTTTATGAATATGCCTGGTGGTGCTCAATGAGAGCTTGAACGCAGCACAAATTCTGCTGTACTTAACCTGACTCATTTTTTCACAGCGCAGACATACTGAGTGAGGTCTTTGTGTTCATAGTCCGTCTCTGAGGAATAAAGGACTGGAAATCTTCAGGGCTACCTGGTAATATAATCTTCATAAATAAATCACTAATGCTGTTTCTTCCCGGACTTAGCGTCCCATCATCCAAAACGCCTAGAATGTTTTTTACTCTGGTGTCAAATTTGAGGATGTAAATGCTGAGCCGACTTCCATTACGCATACAGCCAAGCCACAGGCTGATTAACTTCAAAAGATGGTTTAATAAACAATAGGGAAAATACAGATGCTCCAGGTTTCAAGTTTTGCACTGCCTTTTGATAGTTATTAAAAGGACATTATTAAAATCCTAAGTGTCACTACAATAATGTCCAATTTTAACTCTTCACAGAATTTTAACCCATACAATTACATAATTCCAAGGACCTGAAATCCCTGAAGGACTTTACTGGTTTAGGGCAGTATTGACTTCTTAAGAGAAAACTGCCCACTGTACAGGGCTCCTGGTTTCCAAATGCTTCCTGAGCGCTCTGAGCACCTCACTGCTGAATCCCCGCAGCTTCCAAAGCCTCCCGAGGACCAGGTTTTCTCTTACTCGTCTCGGAGTCTTTGCAGTGAGGCCCTCAGGAACAGCAGGAACTGTAAGGCAGAACATCTGCAGAATTTAGCAGAGGCATAGGTACTGTGGCCTCAGGTATCACTCCCAAACTGGCCTCAGAAGAAAGCACAGGAGTATATGGAGCATAACTGATAAACAGTCAGTTACAAGATATATTTGAAATATTCAAATAACCTTTTTTTTTTTTTTTTTTTCCTGATTAGAAATAGGTGTTTAGACTTGGATCCTGGTTTATCTTTAGTTAAGTACCACTTAAATCCATGTTAAGTCACCATGTTCTCTTGAACAGATTGCAGATTGAGCCAGCTCTATGCTTCCTACAAGGGACTGTTTACACTCTGAAAACAAATACCATTTTATATGATTGCTGGATAAAGAGTGAGTTTAAAACTAATCAAGCATAACTCACATCTTACTTAAAAGTCAGCAGACAAGCTTGAATAAATGGTACCCAATGTTTGGCAGATAAATATTTCCACCCGTTTCCACCACCCAGAGTCCAATCACAGTTGGAAAACCAGCAAAAAAACATTTCCCGTCTTGGGCACAGGTAAACAAGCAGTTGGTTTACAAAAGTTAAATGTGGTGGTGACACAGCACAAACCACCTGAAGGAAAAAAAAAAAAAGCGAGCCCTGCAGCACTTACCACATCCTGGGGAAGGGGGGTGGAAGTTTCAAGAGAAGTGCTGAAACTTACTCAAAACTCCCCACTCCGTGAAACAGAAGATGAATAAAGAGAGAGGCCATCAATCACCTTTGCTGCAAAAAACGTTGAGAAATTTAGGGGAAAAAGGTTTGGGGCTCTTTGTCTTTTGTTGCTCGGTTGAAGGCGTCAACGAACAAGCGTGAAAAAAGCTGCAGCTAAAAGAGTCGCTCTACGTGCTGAACGCCAACCCCAATCTCTGTTACACTCTGAAATTTAAGAAAAAAAAACTCCAAGGACTTTCAAATTCTCTGTAGGTGAAGAGAGAGTTTGTTGGATGGTTTCGTTGTTGTTTTAAATGACATTTTTTCCAGCAGACATCCAACTTCAATAAATGCTCCTTTTCACAGTGAAAATAACCCCGTACAGCCTCTCCTGCGAAAATATTTTTCCCCTGGCACAACCAGGTCTCATTCCTAACCTCAGACAGTCTGACTAATTTGAGAACAATAAGCCACTTCTCTTGATTAAAAGGTGGAAAACATGAAAAGAATTTTTCTTTAAAAATTGGTTTTCTACAGCTACCCTTCATAACACACAAAGAAATACAAAAATAGGGTCGTTTTGTGCTACTTCCTTTCTGTAATTTTATTGAGTGTTAATCTACATGATTAATACAAAGTTACTCCACTCTATGAAGATGAAGAGACTTTACAGTATAAAATTCCCTGAGACACGTTATGTAGCTGAAAGGATCACACAGTTCTCTATTCCACTTATAATCAAAGGGTAATATCAACTCTTCTCCTTCTGAAAAACAGAACATAATCATCTTCCTTTCCTCCCTCCTCCCCAACATTTTAATACATGGAATAAAACATTTTTTTTTCAAAATGTGTTACAAAAGATTTGTCTATTTAGAATAGAAGATAATTTGCTTGATTTTCATAGACCCATTACATACGCCACCTGCAATATCTTGTGGAGTTTGGTACCTCATCTACAACCCGATTTGCTAAGATAAAATTCTTATTTACCATTGACCTTGGGCTCAGTTCACTTGGGCATTACAAAAGACAGTGCTCAGCTTACAGCACTACTCTAATTATTAGCTTATTTCTTATAGACCATGGAGTGGCTGAACTACAAATCAAAGTGGATTTGTAGAGATGCTGTATTGTTGCCTGCAGCAGCTGTAGACCAGGTCTGAATTTCCTCTTGATAACGGGAAAAGTATGTAGTGCTTATGCAAGAACTATGAAACTAGAAAAGGCTTCTCTTCTCCCGCAAGTACTCTGCAATAATTATTACAAGACTGCCATTTTCATTATACAGTTTTTTTAAAATAATCATTGTACAACTCACAAACAGAGCACAGCTGTGATATCTTATTCAAAAATAACACTTTGATCATTGCATAGCTGTTTTCTGAATTTTACAAAACTCTAATTCCACCAAGATTCCCATAAGAGCAGCTGAGAATAAAGTCCCGGTTGCAATTCCTATGCTCCTGTAGCCTCATCTCCTGCCTGTGGCATTACTAATGGTAACAGAAAAATTGTGTGTCTGAAAACCTCCAGAACATGCTAAAAAATTTGGAAGGACTGATAAAATAATATACTTTTTGGCAGGCTGATAAAAAGTAGTGCAATCTTAATTATTAGTTTTCAGAGACTGCTCACTGCTTTTAAGATCAGGTTTTTGTATATGCTTACATGAACTGAGATAAACAGTAAAAAGAAGAAAATGGATAAATCAAAGAGACAGATTCTATTAACCTGACACTTGGCTGTTAGTGTTAACGTTATACTTAGATTTCTACTTTAAAAATGATCAAAATCAGTTTTATGGGAGCTTTAACCACTGGCAGAGAAACAGATGACCGTGCAATGAACAGCATGCCTTTGTTTTAAAGAATCCCTTGGAACTGTTTAAATGAAAGCCCAGCAGTAAGTAGGGAACACCTCTACTGCACTCTGCATTGCGCTGACCACCTTCTCTGCTTTCCTGATAAAATCTCTGCAGCAACTCTGGCATGAACAACAGCCACGTTCATGAAGTACTTTTACCCATCTTCCCTTCCACAAAAGCAGGAGAGAATAAAAACAGGAGCCACCAAGATCCGAAGGCGTAAATCTCTGCAAATTATTCACAAACTGTATCATTATTTCAGATTTTTTTTTCAGCAATCTTTAGTTCCATGCTTACCTAATCATGGGAACGTGTAATTTACAATAAATTACAGTAGGCTGTCAGCTGATGGCTCTAAGCACCTAACCTGACATCCCTTATTGCTCAAATCAAGTGTAATCCTATTCTAACCTAAGTAAGACTCGCAAATGCCAACAAACTGACCTCTCTCTTATTTGCAACTAACTCATCTTTCCCCACCTGTTCTGTGCCCGTGATTTTACTCCAGGTGAAGTCTCTGGATAATTTAATGGCCTTAAATAGGAGCAGGATGAAACCCTTAATCATTTTTACAGCACTCTTGTAGGTTATCATTTTTTTGCCGCCAAATCTTACAGCTGCAAAGGACAGGAAGGGCTGAGGTTCCTGTGGATCAGTAACTGCAACTGAAGACCCTCTCTGGATTTCAGTATGCAAGATTACAAACAACCAAAAAGTAACCACACGCTGACTGCTCCAAAGATCTCAGTCCAGCAGGATGGCAGAGTCTAAAAGGGAACGCCTCCTGTAAATGTTCTGGGTAGGCAGTGCACAAGCAAGTTTTAGCTTACAAAACCAGTTATACATTAAAAAAAAAAAAAAAAAAAGGCGGAAGAAACCTTCAAAACCAAAGATAAGAAATCCTTCCTCTCCCTTTTCATATACTTCCCTCATACAACCTGTATTTAACAACGGTTTAGATTGTATTCTCTACAGTAATTTCCTTTCTGGAAGGTAGTGATCTGAGACTTGGACTTTGAGATTTTTGTTGTAATAATTGTTTCACAAACAGAGCTGGCACTCTGAGTAATCTGTCACCTGGCAGAATTTTTAAAAATGCATGCCATGCACCAAAGCATTTGCTATACAATAAGACATTTGAATGATACTAGAGAAATAAGTTAGCCTTTCTGTATACATATTAAATACAGTAATAAAAAACCCTGCGGTTCTGAGTCTTTCCCTGCTTTTTCCTATATGGCAGTAATTTTGCAGAGAAAAACATGCAGACTCCTGTAAACATTTTCAAATTCCTGAAAAAAGGGAGGGCGGAAACATTCCAACTTTATTTCTACATTCTGTCTTTTCCTGTACTTGAAGCTCTTCTCTGCCTTCATACAGGACAAATGTGCTTATGGTTTGGGTAGGGAGTGGAAGAATTACTTTATATCATCTGAGCTGTTCGTTCCACTCCCACACAGACCCTTCCATACACTTTTTCCAAAACGGAACTTTTATTTGGCTCAAGGAATTATTATTTGGCTGCTGCAATTTAACACATTGCTAAAAAGTGCTACCGTATCATCACATTCTTACGTTCAACACTTGCGGCTCAGCATTTGTCGGCAAATAACTTTGATTTTCTTAATAATCACTGTTAAAAGTATTTGCTTTTGTCTTTGGAATGCAGAAAGCCAGCACTGATCACGTATCCCCTATAAGCAGAAGAAAGTTTCACAGACCAGGAAGCTGTCATAGCTGACAAAATTGGTTTCAGCTGTACAGCCAAGGAACTTGGCATGTTTTATTTACATTTAGCTGTGCACAACTGCAAAGGTTTCAGATCTGCATGACTTCTGGAACTTTAATTTAACTTTGCTCTTGAAGAATCCTCTTGCCTGATGTTTCTCTGTACTTTCATGATTTTGCCCTGTAGTAAAAATCTTCATTTTGTAGTTTTTTTTTTTTTCCCAGCTTATTTACATATATCTGTACGTCTCTCTCACGGATGACAAACTAACTTTGCTAAGGTGGTGATCTCTGCGAGATGCAGCCTTCCTCATGCCTTAGTGAAGGCTGCTGCTCAGAGAGGCTGACCAAGCACGCCTCACCCACCAGGAACATCAGCTTTCAAACCAGCTGGCCAGATTTCGTACCGTCTTGACTTGATTCCCAGCTGTCCTCACAGCCTCGCAAACCTTGCAGTAATGCTCGTCCCAGAAAGAAGTGACGTGGACCTCGTACTTGTTCCGCCAGGCAAAATACCTCCTGTAGTTAGGCTTGTTTTTATCGAGGAATTTCAGGTAGGTGGCCAGCAGCCTGGGGCTGGGGAAGTCGTCGACGTGGATGAAGGAGTTGGCAGGGATGAAGCGCTCGTAGTTGGCCCTGCGGGGGCCGAGGACGACGGGCACGGCGCTGGCGGCGAAGGCGTTCCTCCAGAGCTTCTCGGTGATGTAGTCGGTGTGCTGCGAGTTCTCGAAGGCCAGGTAGAACTTGTAGGCCGACACCGTCTTCACCACGCTGCCCTCCACCAGCGCCAGCCCCTGCGCCCCGTACACGTCGATGGCCAGGTGCTCCTTCAGCTGCCGGTAGTAGCGCACCCGGGCGTGCTCCTCGTTCCAGTTACTGATCACCCACGCCACCAGCCTGGTCTTGCGGGGCAGCACGAAGGGCCGGGGCTCCGGCAGCGCGTAGAGGTACCCGTAGGGCACGAAGACGTCCGAATCCCTCCGGTAGGACATGGTCCAGTTGAAGACGCCGCCCAGACCCTGCAAGCCGGGGGAATGCGAGGGCGACTCGAAGTTCATCCACACCCAGAGCTGGCGCGGGGGGCGAGGCGGGGGCCCTCGGGGCAGCCCCTGGGCTCCGTGCAGGGCCAGGTCGCGGTGGTGGAAGAGCACGGCCCTCGCCTCGCCCAGCCGGCCGCGGTCGGCGCTGAGGCGGCAGCCCGTCACGTTGTAGCGCCGCCGGCAGTCCGCGGGGCGCCGGGGGCGGCCGAAAGGCTCCCACCACAGCAGCACGGTCACCTCGTCCCCTGCCCGGCCCGTCGTCGGGACCCGGGGCTGCGGCTGCCGGAGGCAGGCGAACAAAGCGAGCGCGGCCCCCAGCAGCCCGGCCGCCAGCGCCCAGCGCCGCCGCCACAGCCGCCGCCATCTCCTGGGGCAGCTGCGGCGGGGGCACGGCTCCATCGCCCGCTGGGGAGCCGCGGGGCCGCCCAGCGCATGCTGCTGCTGCTGCTGCTGCTGCTGCTGCTGCTAGTGCTGTTACTGCTGCTGGTGCTGTTACTGCTGCTGCTGCTGCCTCCCCTCAGCGCCCAACCCCTGCCCCGCCGCCGCCCCTCCCGGCCATGCCGGCCCGCTCCCGCCCACAGCAGCCGGCCCTGCCCGCCGCCCTGTGAGGAGAGGTGATCCCCCAAACCCCGAGTTTCCTATTTCTTCATGATTTGGGGGTTTGGGGCCGGCAGAAAGGGCTCTCCCCCACTGCCCACGCCCGCCGTTTCCCTGGGAACACTTGGGAAGAAGGGGGGGGGGGGGGGGCTTTTCGAGCCCTCGCGGTTTCGAGGGTGAGGTCGAGCAAAGTCTTGAATAAATCGGTTACTGAGGGAAGGGGGGGGAAATTAAAGGAAGAGACGGCAGCCACAGCAGCTTTGACTTCCTGCCAAGTCATCAAACGGTTTCAAGCACCTCTAAAAGGACTATCAAATTGGGAAAGTGTGTATATATATGTGTGTGTGTGTGTGTATATTTTATATATATATATTATATATTATGTAGTCGCTTTAATTTTTTTTAGGACTACATATGTTTTCAGTTAATTTTTAAATCTCACTGCTATTTAAAAAAACTCCATGGTTACTAGAAAATCGCTTTTCCCAACTCTGTTTCACACAGAAAGTGTGAAAAACTTGATCAAATAGGCCTCAGATGTTTTCCACAGTCATTTGTTTCAGCAAACCAAGAGTTCATCGATTCACACAGCTCAGAGAATATTAGTACGGAGCTGGAGGCAGCTCTAATGCTATGCATTTTTGTACCCACAGCTATAGATCCAAGGACCTCTCATAGACACTCACCGAGGGCAGCAAAGGTACATGGGGCGTAGATTCTCATCTACCATTTGGGTTGCAGCACAGTGTATCCATACCACATAGGTCAAGACTCTGCGACTCGTCTCTGCGTTAGTAAAGAAAGCAATTCAAGCCCATTTATGCCCCAAAATACAGAATGGTTGCAGGTGAGGTTGCTGTTAGATTAGCAACTCGGTCATGTGTGTCCATAAACTTATTAATTGTACATGAGAACACTTGCAGACTTCCATAGTCCATGATCTAAGCACTCATAAAAAAAATAAAAAATACACCAACAGCTGTGGTTACAGAAAACATTTTACTGCCTCTGCTGTAACCCCCAGTGCTGGCTGGAAGGGATCTCTGGAGGTCACTACTCCACCCTCCTGCTCAGAGGAGGACCACTGTCAGCTATGTTGCTCACTTAGGTGCTGGCTTGACTAGTGGCAAGAAGTTGAAAATATTCTAGGACTGAGACTCCACAACACCTTTGGCAGCCTGTTCCAGTGCTGCGCCACCCTCTCAGTGAAGAATTTTTTCCTGCTGTTCAACACTGAACCTCCCAACCTGTAATTTCTGGCTGTTACAGCCCCTTGTTATATCCAAGGACAGAACAGCTCCATCATCTTCGTAACACCTTCAGGTAGCTAGTTGTTGGCTACTATTAAATCATCCCTTTGCCTCCTTTCCAGAAGACTAAACAAGACCGCCTCCCTCAACCTCAGTTTGTGTGCTGTAGGACCCCTCATCATCTCGGTAGCCTTCCACTGGACCTTCTCCACATTCTCAACTTCCACCTCGAACTGGGAGGCTGGAAAGTGGACACGGTACCAGGTGTCCCCTCACCAGTGCTGAGTGCAGGGGGACAACTTTTCTCCATCCACTGCACATACACCTGATGTTGCCCAGCACATGGCTTGCTTTCCTTTCAAGGAGGGCTCACGGTTGGCTCACATTTTACTTGCTGTTCACCTGGTCCCTCACAGCGTGGTTGTTTATCAACCAGTCAGTTCCCAGCCTGTACCAGTGCACGGGGCTTTTCTGTTGTACATACAAAACTTCGTATTTCCCCTCGCTGAATTCCCCAAGATTTCTGCTGGCTCAGACCAAGCTTCTCCAGTCCTCTCTGAAGTTGTTCAAACCAGCATGACAATCCCCTTTTCTAATTTAGTATTGTCTTCAATATAGTGTGCTAGCCAACCGTAGTAAAATAAAACAATGATGCAATAAACATAGGACCTGCCTTGACAAACAACACTGATTTTAGTCACAAAATAGGGATCTGGGAAAATTATTTTAGAAAACTGCAAGCATGTAGAAATACTTTGCTAACAGATTCAAATCCTCTGAGTGCATGAGCTGTACTTGGAATCACTCAGTCCAGAACCCATCCAATATAATGAACCCTACCTAAAATGAGCACAATCCCTGGCGTGCTTCAATGAAAGACACAAAGTGGTCAACAACTCTACAGTAAATAATTTTGTTTCTTTAGCTGCTTCTGCAGATAACGTGATAAATTTGGGACTCATAAAAATCAGTGGGAGAGCTCAACTGACTTCTGTGGAATTATGATTCACCCAATAAATTTGATTGAATGAGCCGCAATGGCACTTGTTTTCCTTCAAGAACATAAATTTGATGTATGAGTTTGGAGGAAGCTGAACCAGATTTTACTTGCCTAATCAAGTTTTCATTTCTGGTCTTGCAGGTTTGTTGGTAAGCCATTCCAGTTCCACAGCCCAGCCAAGTAGAATCCATTGATCATGCCAGGCCTAATCCCGCACATAGTGAAGTCAACAACAACGTTGTCTTTCATTCAGGTTTATGAAATGTTTCAGGACAACTCAACACGGAAGTTCTTATAAGACAATTAGTGACAACTTTGAAAAAACAACAAAAAAAAAAACAAGAGGAAACATGACTATGTCCCTTGCACCCTTTCTTTCGCAAATTGCACCTCAACCAGAGCTAGGAACGTGGGGACTAGACCAGCACTTTTCTTTACAAAATTTCTTTTTCATAAAGAGAGGATTTTTTTCAAGCAGCTTTGTTCACTCTGACTTGGGAAACACACCCACTGATGCTGATGGGAAGTACAACGTGATGAAGGCCAAGTAGCATTACCAGACGCCTGCAGATATCCCAGCGGAAACAGACCTGATCTTGTCTGCTTTTGGAGGTCAACCAGCCCAGGCTGTCGCTCTGTGGCCCAAGGACCACACAGACTTCTCGGTACAGTATACGCAAATGGGAGATCCGTGGTTGAACCACTCCGTGGAAACGGCAGTAAGCTCCACTGTTGCTGATAGTCAGGAATTTAAAATCAAATGCCGTCTGTTAGTAATGAGGTTGTTGCAAAATAAAAAACATTTTGCTTATTTGAAGGCTAAATGTTTGCAGTTTCTAACAGCAGTTAATGTTTTTGCCTAGAGCTTCCCAGCTGGCTTCCTCTTGTACTCTGACTCACTCTATTTTGTCACACATGAGAAGTATTTAGGCCTAGAAGACTCTTTGAAGTTACTTGTCAACTCTCTCGAAAACATGGTTTAAAAGGTACCAAAGGATGCTTTATTTTCAGCCACAGCCATCAAGTCAGATGTCCTATCAACCAGGGAAACCCCATGCAGGTGTTTTTTTATCCTAAAAGAATGTGCCCAGCTTCAAGGAGAGGCAGAAATTACCTGGTACCAAAATGACACTTAAGAGTGACTTTGAAATCTCTTATCATAAACAGTCCCTGTAGTTTCGATGCAAGCTTCTGCCAGGTAAGGCCCTAAATCCTGTGTGAAAAAGAGTGATAAACGTTCTGTTCTGTATAAATTGCATGCTGTATTTTAGTATAAAAATTAAATGCCTGCAGTTTGATTAACTAATGTTTCACGTTGGGGATTATGATCTTTCTGCTTGGAAGTTTAAAATTCTGAAATATGACTAGAGATAAAAGATTCAGTTGACAGCCGATGCCTGCCTCGTTGGATGAACAGCTTCTGAACAGACAAGCCCACATGACTGCACACGCAGCAAATGTGATGTTAAAATATTCTGCCTGGCTATACAGATCTATTTGTGACTGAGCAGCGCTGTACTAAAACTATGTCAAGTTGACGTTTCCAGGACAAGGCACGGGCACGAACAGATGTGCTGTGCACACCGTGGAGGAAGGATCCCGTCTCTTCTACCTTCCAGTGCAGCATGCATCTTTGTTCACCAGTGTAGATCAGAACCAAAATCAGAGCAGGAAACTTTCCTGCCAAAACCAGATGATCCTCAGATAATTTGACACGTGTGCGTGTGTACCAGCAAGCTGGAGTTTGGCTCTGTGGGTATTTGCTAACAGTTATCACGGATTTCAATCTGTCTTGTTTTTTGAAGTACTGGACTGCATCATAAGCAGCACCCACGGCAGGAGCAGTGACTCGCGGCCATCTGTACAGAACAGGCAAATGCCTGCTCCCAGGGGAATGCTCTGATGCTCTCACTTCACCCAAAGAGCATCCCACAGGCCGGAGTGCAAGGGTTTGCGGTACAGCTTTTCTTCACACATCTCTAAACCTCAAGCACGGAAGCAACGTTGCAGTCCAGGGGACGAGCCTAGCTCTAATTTGAAGTAAATCTCCTAAAACACATAGTTTTGGGGCCCTCGACACCAGTTGCTTTAATATGTTGAACCCCTCCTACTGTGCCTCATTACTTGATAGTGCAGACAGAGGTGTTGAAAGATGTCAGTGCTTGAAATGACTATGTGGAAGCAATGCTAACTGTTGTCTTTCAAAACAGCATCGTTTGGTTTGAAAATTAAATAAAAAAACAACAGAAAAGGGTAGCTGAACAGCTAGAGAGTAAAAAACGACTGTGATACAATATGAGTGCAGTTAGATTAGTGGAAATCCAGTTTTATAAATATTATATTATAAATATTAAAGTAATGTTAATAGTATTGCTATGACGTTATTATATTTAAACAAATTGCTTGGTTTGATTCAAATGGAAGATGAGAGGCATTAAAAGAAATCATAATCATAATTGAAATAACAAAATATTCGGTGGAAAAGATCTAAAAGAGATTTTTCTCCATTGTACAAAGTTGCATGAAAAAGAAGCAAAGGCATCAATGAATTCCACAAATCTGTTTTTGTTGTAGCAAAACTGAGCTAGTGCAGAAATCTGTGATGAACCCAGGAAGTGTTTTCATTTGGCAAGTTTTAAAATAAGATCACAAAGAAAATAATGACTAAGAATGAGAAAACAGGCAGAGGCGGCTTGAATAAAAATGAAGGAAGGAGCAGAAGGGAGATGCAGCAAAGTTAATCAAAGCCTCTATCTGATAACCCAGTGCTTCTGAAACATCATTGTGTGGTTCACGATCAAATTTACATCTGAAAACTAAGAATAATGTTTTCAAAAGCCACAAATCCTCTAGCGCCTCAGGTGCAATTTTCAGTGCCAATATTTGTATTATTTAGAAGTCAAATAGAAATGCTGAAAATTGTTACCTTCAAGCCAACTAAGGTTTTTTCCCTTTTCACCGATACCAAAATAAAACCAATTTTTTAGTATTTGAGAAGACTTCCAGGCAATCAAAAAAAAAAAAATCCATTTTCATTCACAGTTAACCATAAAAAAGCAAACAAACCAAAAGTCTAGTTTCATAAAGTTGTGACTGAGAATTTTTTAACAATATTCAGATATTGAATAATTTCTGAATAAGAATATAACATTTCTGAATAAGAAAATAGTATTTTCATAACAATATTCAGATCCTTCCTTAGAATCTCAGAGTCCCACAAAAAAATCCCATCTCCACCTCTTAGGATCACATGAATGTCTTAAGAGTGACATGAATTATCAGTTTGAGGTGGCACTAGGAAAAAAGAACTTTTCAACTCTGATCTTAAATCATCCATCAGTTCATTCTTTTCATTGTACCTAAGTTTCCTCCTTCAGAAAGACAGTAGCACTTGTTATCTTAATGCAGGACGGATGTCTGGAAAGATTTCTGACAATGAAAACTGTAGTGTGCAAAGTATTAGTAATTTGGAAAAGAATGTGCTACACTTATTTTATAAATATGGCATAGACTGATCATTAATTTAGATTGCCAAATGTGAAGACGGGAAGTATCATGCTCACCAGCCTCATTTGACTGTGGGTCATCATTTCCCTCTCGTTATTTCTAACGGTAGCTCTCCTCAGGTTGGCCAGCCTCACGGCAGTCGTTACTGTGGAGTCCTTGTATTATCACAGCACTTAAGAAACAATCATGAATCCTTTTAGGTTCTGTACAAACAGAGCTTTTGCCTCACTTGTTGAGCTGGATCTCATCTCTTCCTAGCGGTTCTTAGACCTCAAAGAACCTAAGCACTCCCAGCTCTCTCAGCATCTCCTCAGTGACATCCCTTAATCATTCTCATGACTATTTGCTGGACTTGCTCCAGCATGTCTCTTGAACTGGACACAGCCTTCCAGATTATCTCACCACTGCTGAGCAGAGAGAAGGATCACCTCCCTCAGGCTGGAGACTCACAGGCTGGAAAGCAGCTCGTCCAGCAGGATGCCAACTCCACCAAGCTGCTTTCCAGCCTGTGAGTCTCCAGCTTGTAGTGGTGCAGACGATTATTCCTCCCCAGGTGCAGGACGTGGCATTTCTCTGGGTTGAAGTTCATGAAGTTCTTCTCAGCCCAGTTCTGCAGCCTGCTGAGTTCCTTCCAAACAGTTGCACGCCCATCTGGTGTATCGAATGCTCCTCTCCATTTTGTACTCTCCACAAACTTGCTGAGGGTGAATTCCATCCCATTGTCCAGGTCACTGATGAAGATGTTAAACAGAGTCAGCCCCTGGGCTTCTCACTTTGTGACTCTCCTCCAGCTGGACTTCACGCTCCTCGTCACAACCTTGGGAGCCTGGCTGTTCAGGCAGTTTTCAGTCCACCTCCTTACCCATTCACATAACCTGTAACTTCACCAGTTTGTCAGTGAGGATGTTGGAGCACACAGTGTCAAAAAGCCTTGTTAAAGTCAAAGAAAACTACATCACCTGCTCTCCCCTTGTCCACCACGCAAGTCGTCTCATTGCAGAAGGGTATTGGGGTTGTCAAACACAATTTCCCCTTTGTAAATCCTTGCTGGCTACTCCCAACCAACTTCTGTCTTTCATGTTTGGAAATGACTTCCAAAATTATTTGCTTCGTCATCTCCCCAGGGACTGAGGGAAAGCTAACCAGCCAGTAGGTGCCTGAATCTTCTTCCATCCCTTCCAGAAGACAGGAGTGCCACTTCCTTCTGCCAGTCCTCCGGTACCTCTCCCACTCACCCATGACCTTTTGAAGCTCTCTTTTGTTCTGTTTTTTTTACAGTACCTAGAAGGATCTAGGACTGTTTCCGAAGTTCTGTGATAATACAATAAATACAAACTAAAGATCATTTGGTATTACCTCACAGTAATAATGGTTACAAGTGAGAGTTAAGTGGCAGGTTATTTCAAGTTCCATGCTGCCTCTATCATTCTTTAACACTACGATAACTCTTACATAAATAGAGACATCACAGGCTTATTTATGTTAACATTTTATTAAATCAGGCTAGAAATTGAATCACAAACTCTTGGCCTAGAACTGCTGGGTTTATGAATAGATTCAGCATAAGGAATGTTAAGGCATCTCCAACTATATATTGTGATCTTCTGCTGGAACTTGTAATCACTCTGCAACAGAGAAACCTATAAAAATGTCAAATTTCACAGTAGTACATTTTTGTCATCAGAAACATTCTGTAATTTTTGGATCATGACACCTTCTTCACTAACTGAAATATGGATCGGATTTGGCTACTACAACAGGTAAAAAAGCAGCGTGAAGCTATGAATAGAAATAACTATAAAGAGAAAAATAATTCCCTATCCAACCAGAACTTCAAAATTTTATAAATACAGATCTACGTTTCCATACACAGTCATTTTAATGTTTGACACATCAAAACAGATTTGGAAGACTAATTTGTGCTAGACGATCATTTATGAGCAAAAGCGGCAAATTTTTAAGGTGCCAATATCTCCAGAGCTCAGATCAAGAGAGCAAGAAAGAGGTGCTGATATAAAACTCATGCAGCTAGCTGTATTTTTAAACCACTAGCCCCTGAGAACATGACAAGTAGTTTCATCTAATGGCAAACATGCTGAGTTTGTATAGTCTGCAACCTTATGGCACTAATAATACTCTTCTTAAAAAGCTCATGAACTCTGTGTTTCCTCAGGGCTGGAAGCTCTCACTTCGCACTGCAAAGTTAACACGTTCCAGCAAAAGAGAGAAGCTGGGCACATTGAGAAGACAGCTGAAAACAACCAGCTCATAAGGAATAGGTCCGTTCCACAAAAGCCACATTCCAGCGACTGCAAAGGAAGAAATATGTGCCCCAGAGCACCAACTGCAAATGGCAATTTGCTATGCAAAAGCAGGCAAATGCCAAAATGCCTGAAATGGTACCTAGATCAATCTCCTTTCAGGAGACATGATGGAGGAGGGCTTTTCCAAGCATTTGAATTGATTAAGGCTGAATGTCAAGGGGAAGTAAGGTTCATTACCTACAAACCTTACCAACAAACACTCACCACCTGTTCATAGGAAAGAAGTGATTATTCCCCACATTCACAGGAGGTTTCAGAATATTAAACAAGGTGACTCAACACAGCAATCCTAAACAGGTTTCTTATGCAAAGATTTCAAGTCTGTTGGCTGCTTAACAAAGGTGGGTTAGCCCTGCAGAAAGATGCCCAGCTGTGATTACTCTAAGGCCATACAGGTGATTTGATGGAAAAATAACATTGAACAAAATAGATCTGCAGTCCAGTGAGATATCTATGAATTACAAAAGAATATTATCCTGCAACTTTAAAGTGAGGTGTTATAGCAAAAGTTTCTTATTGTTGACTCTTACTTTTCATTCCTGCATGCCTTGAGTAGAACTGAGGCTGTAAGAGTAAACCATTTCTGTTCTGAGATGCTGGTTTCAGGCCTCCAATGGAGAAATTCTTTTTCAGACTCCAAATTCCTTCCAGAGCCACTGTTAAAAATTTGTTAAAACAACCCTGTTACAACGGATTACTTCAACTTGTTCTAGATGAATGTAACATTTACAAGACAGTCCCTTTGGTCAGTACAGTACAAATAGTTAGGGAGAACACTATAATCATCCTCCATAATTAATGAAAAACAGATTGACATCTTCAGAGAGAAATTTGGATTGCTAAAGGTATATATAGCTCTTTAGTGTTTGTGGAACAGTTTAGGACTACTAGGCTAACTGAAGCAAGATGTAGCTGATCTATGATGTATAACAAACAGCAGTAATACTGTAAATGCAACCAGGATGGTTTATTGGTCATACTGGAATACCAAACAGCCTCATAAAAGCGATAGCAGAACAAAACAAAAACAAAAACAAAAAGTAGTTTATTTTGTAGAAAGGTTACGATTTACCAGTCGTCTAATTTATGTAAAACAGTAAGCTTACGAATCACCTAAACTGTGTAAATCAGTAACCCTCCAACCTGACAGTTAGTTTTTAATCAACACCCTGGCCACCTGTGGAACATCTCTAATTCTCTAGATGTATACTAATGAAAAAGGAACCAGGCTCTTGCTGAGTAATTTGCACACCAACATCTAATTTACCTTATTACACATAGCATTATTACACTAAGCATAGCTTGTAACAATTGTGCTCTACGTACCATTATACACTGAACTTCTTATACACAGATTTTATACATTCCCGTGACAAATATTTTTTGGTGGCTCTGTTTTATCTGAAGTACTTTAAGCCTTTGTAACATGCATTTCATTGAGAGAATCTCCAGAAATCACGGGAGTATATTCTGTAGCATCCACTCATACGATCAAATTGAAGCCTTCCTATTTTGATCCACTGGCAGATGAATGCAGTCCAATATAGGCGTGTTAAGCTCTTAGTAACATCAGACACAGGAGCGGATTGAGCAAACCAATGTTAACGTCTGCAACTCAGCTACTTGCCCAGATTCCCTTTACAGTCACTGGGCACAGAACAGGCACTTAGAGAGCATGACTCATGCAAAGGTAGGTATCTAGGACAAGAATTGTGTTTTCAGAATGTCTTTTTTTTCTCCATTTACTATAAACAGAGCTTACATAAGTAGTTCATTTGCCTGTGTGCTGTAATTGCCTAAGGAGCCTAACCAGAGAAATGCAGTTGCAGGTTCAAATGGTCTTTAAACCTGATACAGATTACATCACCTAGCTTTCGTACGTTTTCATCTGTGAATCCGATTGTTTGAAATTCATTTTGAGTAAATCTACATTTGGGTCTTAATCCCACAAAAGAGAAAATGGAAATTTTTTTTTTTTTCCAAAATTTTCCAGATTTGGAAATAAAGGCAAAATTACCCTTGCCACATTTGTGGAGGTTGTAATGATTAAGAAAGATAATGGCATGCCTATTCCAACAAAACGCAGCTTAATATAGCCAAGGAATAGATTTACTCTGTAGAAAAGAATGTGGGCCTACAGAACAGGAATCATGTATTACAGAGCAAAAGATGAATTATGTATTATATATTCAAAAGACGAAATACATATTATTCACGTGTTAGAGATTTAGGAGTAACAGTTGGCAAATAGTTCAACATCCCTGGCTTATGTTAGCTCTAGATTTTAGTAGAGAAGTAAGTTAAAATAAGTAGATAATTCTCTCTCTCTCCAGGCTACTAGTGATACAAATACTGAAGTGACATGATCAGATTTGGTATTTACATTTTAAAAGGCGAGGCAAAACAATTGGTCAGAGTTCTTAAAGAGCTAAAAACAAATTAAGTGCTAGACATAATACTCACATGGAGAGATGTTGAGACACTAAACTGCTTAAGCTATAAAATACTGACTACTAGCAACTTTCATTACAGTGTACACATAACTTCTCTGGAAGAAAATCCTGGATACTAAAAAAAAGACTATCAACAAAGGACCCAACAAAGGCAAGGAGTTGAATCATACAAACCAAAATTATTCAGAGAATCATAGAATGGTTTGGGTTGGAAGGGACCTTGAAGATCATCTAATTCCACCCCCCTGCCATGGGCAGGGACACCTCCCACCACACCAGGTTGCCCAAAGCCCCATCCAGCCTGGCCTTGAACACCTCCAGGGATGGGGCATCCACAGCCTCTCTGGGTAGCCTGTGCCAGGGCCTCACCACCCTCTGAGTGAAGAATTTATTCCTTACATCTATTCTGAATCTCCCCACTTTTAGATTAAATCCATTAGTCCTTGCCCTATCACTACAGCCCTGGACAAAAGTCCTTCCACTAGGCCTCAGTCAACTTCCACCACAATGAAACCTATAGTATCCCCAAAACTGAGGTTTTGCAGTCCCCTTAATTCATGCATATGTTTTTTTCTTGCTTTAAGAGGATACAGAATCACAGAATACCCCCCTTGCAGGCAGATGCCAAGGGCTTTTTCAACAGGAAGGTTCTTAAAAGCCCTACCAAAACACAAGGAGAGGCTGTGTCCAGACAGAAATATAGTTACAAGCATACAGCTAGAGAGATGTTTTCTTCAAAGAAGTGAAAATACACAATATATGTAAACCCTAACTCTGCTCAAAAGAAGTATAATTTGGCTTCATTTAACAGTCACCTTTTCTACTTGTGTAGCCTGCAGCGAAACGTAGCATTATTAATCAGGCATGATTTTTTAACACACCAACCACTAGAACAAACTAATGAGGGAAGCTGTGCAATAACCAGCTTTATTCATCAGGCTCTACAGAGAGGCACCTACTGAGGTACAGCAGCTTGACCAGTAGAGACAGTCAGATCAGCTTTCCTATCCTTAAACATTACATATTTCTGAAAAATAGTTTTCTACAATTACATTAATAGATCTTATGGCTGTAAGAGAAAACCACCACGATGTAAGTTATGTCCTACATGGGTCACATGGCTTTATACTCATTTCTGCATCACGACTAGCAAATGAGCTTGGACTGGGGCTGTTTACGTGGAAAATATTTAAAATTTGTATTAAAATGGAGAATCTAGTTGATCTTTGTTAAATTGTTCCACCATTAGGCTCTTTCTGTTAAAAAATGCTAATTATTCCTATTCTGATTTTCTAATTTTTACCTCCAGTTCTCAGAATTATGTTTCTTATCTAGACCAAACACCTTGTTCCCTCTTACACTTCCATTTCCTCATTTGCCTACTATAGTCAAGCAGTTCCACAACCTTCAAACTGCCTAAACAGACTGATTTTTTAATTGCCTTCACTGTTTTCCTGTCCTTTATTTAACCTTATTCATTCTTACCTCAACTTCTTCTTTCCAACATCAACTTCAGAAATGGATGAAGTATTCTCATAACTACAGCACCTCTTTCAAAGAAAGATGTAATAAACCTCCCTAGCACTTGGTATTTGTTTCTGTTTTATTAAACTGATAGATCATATGGAAGTACATGTTCTCAATAATTATGTTCCCCAGAATTTCAGGCAAAAAAAATAATAAAGACTAAATGCAATTCTTCTAAATGTTCTCCAGATCATTACATGAATGTTCTAGGCTGTTTTTTTGTTTGTTTGTTTGTTTGTTTGGTGGGGTTGTTTTTTGTTTTTTTTTTTTAATCATTAATTTCGCCACAGTTCTCAAAACGTCTTCTGTTTCATTTGCCCTGACAAACACTTTTCATTTGCTTGTAAGGAGGATTACCTGCAGCTGGATGTTTAATGTGGTATTCTTCTTTCTGAAAATAAAGCTCTTCTTGAAGGATTTCCTTAACTCTCCTAGATGGCTCAACATACACAAATTTCTTCCCTGTTAGCAAAACACATTACAAAAGAACCAGTTATTTTACCCATGCCTCCCACCCCAACATCAATATATTTTGCTTAATGTAATTTCATCCTGTCCCGTTCTACTTTTATCTTTAATACACCTTAAGACAAATTTACAGACGTGATAGCGTTCAGACATGCCCAGCCCCAAAAGGGATTCCTCACAGCAGTACCACAGCCGGTACCTAAAAGGGGAGCACTGGAGGATTCAAAGGGAGGTGAAATCCATGGCAGCGAGGCAAGGCAACTGCCGGGCACCTGGGAGAAGGGGCGATGGGGTCCCTCCATGGGAAGCCCAAGTTGGAGCAAAGTGCTGCCGAGGGGAGATGGAGGAGGCCCCCAGAATGTCCTTGCTGAAGGGGACGCCTCACACAGGTTACCCCTAAAAGAAGGCACCACCCAGGGGTGCAGCCCTGCGTGGGGCCACAACAGAGGCGGCCTGGGGAGGTACGCAACGCCTTCCTTCCCCATCCCCACCCTCCAAGGCTTTCTGGAGACCCAGGGCAGGGCAGAATCCCTCGGGAAGAAGCCGGAGCCCACCCCCGTGGTGCCCAGAGTAGCCGGGGAGGGGACCCTGAGGCGGGGAAAGGGCAAGGAAGCGGCTGCCCGGGTGAGGCGGTGAGGCGAGCCGGGGGCCGCCGCGCTCACAGGGCTGCCCGCCTCTCGCCGCCTCGCCGCGGCCATCGCTGCCCGTCTCCTCGGCCTCCTCCGCCGGCTGCTCGCCGCTCGCCGCCCTCATGGCCACCGTGCCCGGGCGGGCGCGAGCCGCGCGGCTCCGTTGCCACAGGAGCGGGGACGGGCGGGGACGGGCGGGCTGCGCTCCGTCAGCGGCTCCCCGGCGCCATCTTGTGGCTGCCCCGCGCACCTGGGGCGATGTTCTGTACCGGGCTGTGCCGCCTCTTTCTTCCTTCTGTCACAGCGCCGGGGTGCTTTGCCCCTTCCCCTTTGACCTGAAAAAGACCTTTGACCATTTACCTCCTGTTCTTTTTAGTAAAAAAAATAACGGTGCAAAGACGTCCCGGGGTCGCCGTGTGGGGACCCAGGCTTACCTCACGCCGCCATCGGGCACAAGGCAGGCTACAGTATATTGTTAAACATCATTTGTGTGAGGCAATCAGCATTACACGCTGGTATGCACACACATCACTAGCGCTTTGTCCCTAAAAAGTGTTGCCACTGCCCTGCCTTTTAAAAGGATGTCACATCTTATATCAGTCTTCAGACTAATAAAGACAGAAGGATACAGCTTGACTGAGGGGATAACGCAGATCAACTTACAGGAGTACTGGCTTGATTTTAATAGCACTTTTTGTAAAATAAGGCACCTTGAAACTTTGATAGGACTGAGGTGGCATTTTGGCTCCACTCATCTTGCTGCTGTGCATGCTATGAGGAAGAAGAGCAGCTGGCAGGTACCACAGCAAGCAGAGAGTGCTGCCGGATAGCAGCAGATCAGCACGCCAGCAAGCTGGCCCACTCACCCAGCAGGGAGATTTGCCCTGCGACAGCTTCCTTGAAGCCAAAACTTTGCATACAGGTGGAAGTGAGAATCTGTAAGATACAAGCCATGTCTAGTTAAACCAATGCACATCATACTCTGTTTTTCCTTAATGCATTTCTAAGTATATACCTTTCACAAATATCCTGAAACCAAGCTTTTAAAATACTAAGCATTAAAAGTTACTTTGTACAATTCGTATTTCAAAGGCAGCTCTCTATTTTTTAACAGAAGTGCAACACAGGGCTTCAAGAAAGCCAGGGTGACGGAGATGCCCTCCAAAGATGCTTGATCAGAGGACCAAATAAATGTAGGTCCTCAGAGGACAAATGCTGACATATTCCAGCCTTGCTGCTGCTGTTACAAGTGTGCTTCAGACCTGTTAGCGGTGTCTGGAAGGAGCTTGGGATCACCCAGTAAGGTGTCTGCACAGAACAAGATGTTTTCTTACAGCTGTCTTGCTGAAATACTGTATTCCGGGACTGTATTTTCTAGCTCAATTTGATTAGCAAAGAGAAGCAAGTTTCTCCACTCCTACATTATAAATTGGAAAGTTGAAGCTCTCACACTGCATGCCTTTGTCATGGGAAATCCTATAGTACGCTAATTCCTGTGCAATACACTGCTTTACCCTTTCATTACCTGCTGGGCTAACAACATCATTCAAGTTCTACCAGTATCCTTCCAAACCACTATTGACTGAAAGACCTGCCTGCTCACAATAATTATATTGAGATGTATTGTAATGGTGAAAAACTCACTCATTAAATGCTATCATTTGGTAGTGATTTTTGTCTGAAACTTGCACTTGAACCAAGGAGGGGTGGAGAAGACTGGAAGTATACATTATTGGACATTTCACAGCTAAATAATCCAGAGATGTTGATTCTTCAAAACTAGCTGAAAGATTGAGAGATGCAGACCAACACAGTTGATGTGAACAGTAGCACAGGCAAGTTCAACTCTAAAACTTCAAAAATCATAGGATTTTTCACTTGTTAGCAGAAAGGCTGAACTGACAAACAGAAGAAGCAAATTACAATGCCTCTTGTGAAAACATAGAGCATTATTTACCATTTTTCCTGTTAGATAAACCAAATAGCGCTCAGTGCTAAGACTTGGTAAGAACACCTCAGATGAAGAGTCCCAATCCTTAATTGTAAACCAGTGAGATTCTAGTTTGCATGACTACAGAGAGAAGCTGTACTCAAGCGCATTTTAATGGCCTCAAAATCTGGAAAGAAACCAACCAACCCCCACCAACTTCAGTTTGGTTAAGTCATGGCAGTCAAATCTGAGTTTGGGATCCAAAAGATTTGACAGATTTGACTGGCTAGAATTAGCAATACTGGCTGTAACTAATTAGGCACAATAGTATGTTGGCTGTTCATCCAAAAACGGTTGAAGTTCCTGGGAATAATTCTTTTGACTTATGAACAGGCAATTACATCAGTTATTGAGCTTTCAATTAAAAATGACAATAAAATATGTAGGGTTCACAGTTCTATTTTATAATAGGCCTTACAACAGATCACAGCATTTTGTATATCACCGAAATAAGTTACATTCATACTGAGCTTTCATGCAATTTTTAAAAAAATTAAATTTCTGAAAAAATAATTTTCTCTGGAGCTGTAATAAATTTTGTATAACCAAGCCTGAATTCTTTCACATAAATAGTCCAGTTTTCCCTCTTGCTTTGACATTGTTTTGGACCAATTACAAAGTTCCCTTCAAATTTGCACTAATTAAACAGAGACTCACTGAAATTACTGAAATCACTGAGATTTTCTGACTACCTTGATAACAGAAATAACATTTCAAAGTATGAGGGAAACCACTGAGTTGATTTGCAGAAAGTAACCTTGCTGAAGAACACCCAAGTTTCTTAACTGAAAGCCTTGTTGCGAAAGGACAGGCCACCACTGACAGGCATGCAGACCGCTGCGTGACAGACAAGAGGTAGGAAAACCCACATTCACAAGTTTAACCACAACTTTTAAGGGGTCACAGCATTTATGCAGTCTTCTACTATTTCAAAAAGGTAGTGATATACATCAGTCCTCCTAGCGATGTCGAGGGCAGTTTCATCCAGATTATTTTTCAGGTCTGCTTTCACGTAGCGATTCATCAGCAAAAGTTCAAGGGTTTCTCTGCTGTTTTTGTTTCCTGCAGCGATATGCAGCGGTGTCAGCAAGCCGTTTGTCTGGGCGTTGATGTCTGCGCCCTGCTGAAGTAAGAACGAGGCCACTTTCGTGTTGTTCCACTTGCACGCGCTGTGCAGGGGCGTCCAGCCATCCACCGTCTGTGCGTGAACGTCCGCCCCTTGGGCAACCAATTCCCGTGCCATGTCCAAGTGCCCGCTGTAGGCAGCTCGATGGAGAGGAGTGTATTGATCTTCGTCACGAGCGTTAATGGGGGCCAGCTTTTCGGAAAGGAGCCTCCTCACTGTACTCAGCTATTGAAGTGAAATGGGTAATTTATTATGAAACTCTAGAAACAAGACGTATTGCTTCTGCTGTTCTACCAAACTTTAGATGTTTTAGGAAAAAGCAGTTTCTCTCAGTCTCTGGACTATGTAACACAAAATTTTAAGATGAAACCAGTTATGGTTACTTAAAATAAACAGATATCCAGCTCAGACTGCCACAAAAACACACAACCATGGTTTGCCGCGCCTAGCTTTGGGCATTTAGCTGCAGTGCCTTAGACTTCCCCAATCACTAAGAAACACATGCCTCCACAGAACTACAGGTGGATCTTGTGTGTATAACAAAGGCAATCAATGAAAATAAACACACACATGGGTGTAATAAGCTACCTAACAGGAATCTCTGTTTTATTCTTGGAAGTTAGGGGATAAGAAGTTTTTTATTTTTTCAGTAAAGAGATAGAAAAACAGTCACACATTCTCTGTACAAGTAGCTTTGAAGAAAATAAAGTTTCAGATATGCCCTCTCCACCCCAGTTAAAAGGCTTACTTGCCTTGAAGAAAGATTCTGGCATGGTTTTGGTTTATTCAAGTTTAAAAACAGCACTGTTATTTTAACTTTGAACTACAATCAAAGTGTTTCTTCTGAAAGCTAATTGACCCAGAAATATTTTAGCGTGTGGACTAAAAAGCAAGATGCTTTTCAAAGTGCCTTGCAAAACCTGGATCAAGGTAGTTCAGACAGATAAAGGAGAATACAGGGAAGCTTTTGTTCGTGAAAGAAGCTGTAGACGTCTATTCAGGTTAATATTCCTGTTGGTGATACACTGAATAAATGTCTTACCCGATTGTTTTCGGCTGCCCAGAGCAGCAGTTTCTCTGGATTTTTTTCCATCTTTTTTTCTTGCATTTCATACCATTCCTCGCTTCTCTCTTGTTCATCATCTTCGTCATCCGACTGCCCTGACCAACAGCTCTGCGTGCCCACAGGAATCAAGTGCCTGTGCGTTTCCAGCAGCTCCAGCTGGTTAAAGCTCTCCGTGTACTCAGCTAGCTCGTCGCTGTCATCGTCTCTTTCATCGACGTCCTTTTCAGCGGTATGTTTGCTTTTACTCATTTTTAGGCAGCATCTGCAAGGAACAGAGATATAATAACGTTTATAAGTTATTCATGCACTTGTTGAACTCCCCATTAATACTCATGCTACAAAACACCACATAATCCAGTACTAGAAATTATACCAGCTGCAGACTACGCTAGACTACGCATATATTTCATTACCTAAGACCACAAACACCTTATAAACACAAGATTTGGACGAAACGCTTTGTTTTGAAGTGGAGTTTCTGCTTCTCCCCAGAGCCAGGGCCGCCCCAGCAGCCGCCATTTGCCCCTCACGCCCTGGCCCTGCCTCCCGGCCACCAAAGCCCTCCAGGGACAGCCCAGGGAGGGCCTCAACACCCACCCCAGCACCTCGGAGGCTCGGCTGGAGCCAGCAGGAGCCCGCCCCGGTACCCCCTCGGCTTCCCCATCCCTACCCGCACGCAGCACCACCGCCTGCCTCAGCGCACAGAGCCCCCACAAGTCTCCCATCCACGCTCGCCCCCTGCCCGGCCCTGCTTAGCTTCACCCAGCGCACCTGCCCCTCCCAGCACGGCCTCCCCGAGGGCGGGGCTACGCGCTCACCTGCGCGGGGAGCCCTTCCGGGGGCCCGGCGGGCGTGATTGAAGGCCCGGCCGGCCAATCGCGCCGGCGAGCGAGCCGGGAAGTCTCGCGAGAGCGGCGCTCGGCGCCATGGAGACGGCGCGAGGCGCCCGGGGCCCGCGTGAGGCTGAGGGTGCGTTCGGCTCCGCTCGGCCCCCCTTCGGCTCCCTTCGGCTCCCTTCGGCTCCCTTCGGCTCCCTTCGGCTCCCTTCGGCTCCCTTCGGCTCCCTTCGGCTCCTTTCGGCCCCCCTTCGGCTCCCCTTCGGGTCCTTTCGGTTCTCCTCGGTTCTCCTCAGCCCCCAGGCCGTGTGAGGGGGCGGGTGGCGAGCCCGGCCGTCGGTGGGTAGACCAAGCGTTTGGGTTTGTGTTTTTTTTTTCTTTTTTTTTTTTTTTTTAGTAAAAGACCGAATAATTGCCAATTCAGCTTGCTGTGCCCTTCCTTCTAATCCGTTTATGTTCTCGTCCCTCAGGGTTTGCACGGAATCCGTGAAAACAGAAGGGAACTCTGTGCCCTGCCTCGCTGCGCTGTGCCCGGAGCCCTGTGGCGAGGCGTGCTGGCAGCAAGATGAGCGCCCTCAGCTCGCAGTAAGCTCCTGTCTCTGTGTGCTTCTTCTTTCACATCGGATAACAAGGATTTTGTGCACTGGGAATGAGTTAACAACTCAGACGTGCGTTTGTGTTTCCCGTCAGGGCCTTCTGAACATCGTACTTCCCTTTGTATTTTCATAATTACCAGTGCAAACGGAGAAGTACAACGTCTATTCCCCAAATTAAAGGCGGAAAACCTGCAAAGTTGCTGGGGGTCAGCCTCTTCTCGCAGATAACTAGCTATAGGACTAAAGGGAATGGCATCAAGTTGTGCCAGGGGACGTTCGGGTTGGAAATGAGGAGACATTTCTTCTCAGAAAGAGCAGTCAGGCACTGGGACGGGTTGACCAGGGAGGTGGTGGGGTCACCGTCCCTGGGGGTGTTCAGAGAAAGGTTGGACGTGGTGCTTAGGGACATGGTTTAGTGGGTGATAGTGGTGGTAAGGGGATGGTTGGACTTGATGGTTGGATCTTGAAGGTCTCTTCCAACCCTAATGATTGTATGATTCCATGATTTAGTTTTTCGTTAGATATCAGCAGCCCTTCACTAAAGCGGACTGATTGGGATAATCTCGTTTTGAAACCAGTTTGTTTGGTCGAGTGCCATTTGCAAGTAATGTAATGAAATGTTTTCAGAGTGTTACAGGAAGGATATCTTGATAGAATTCTATACTAAATCTACTGTGTAATGAATAACTTTGGACAGAACTGCTTATCTTAATCAAGTGTGTTGAAATTCTGAAGTATTCTGCCAACAAATTCTCCTGTTTAATTCAGGGATGATGAAGATACCTTTAAAATACTGATTGCTACTGATATTCATCTTGGCTACTTGGAGAAGGACCCAGTGCGTGGAAATGACACGTTTGTAACTTTTAATGAAATCTTGGAACAGGCTCAAAAAAATGAAGTAAGTATTGCTTTTTAGAAAGTAAAGCAGAGAGACTGTGGAAAACCCGTTCCAACCTGCCAGAAACCACAAAGCTTAGTTCTGCTGTAATCCTTACTAATATCAAACACGTTATTGCAACCAGTTACATTTCTAAAAGAAATGCATATTCCTTCATTCAGATACAGACAGATGTAGAGCCTGAAAAGCTTCTAAGATTTCTTAGTCAAATTATTTGAAATGTTGACTTTTGTATTTTCTATGCTGTTTCAAAAGCTGACCTGAAACTAGTACTCTTTCAAAGTAATGCAAACAGAGGCACTGGTTTCATCCCCCTTGGTACAGTAGCAATGAAAAGATAAAGCAATTCCTCAAGCCCATCAAAGGAAAGGTTCAGGAGCCAATCTAGAGACACTTATTAAAACACTTTGCTGCCTTCTTTAAACACCATCCATTGTTTCTTCTATAGCTCTTCATAAATGGTCTACGAAAAATATATATATATATAACTAAATTATTCTGAAAACTGTGTATATATATATAATGTTTGTTTCATGAGAAAATTAAATACCAATATCTACAGCCACAGACTCATTTTATCTAGAAGTCCAGGTATGAGGTATGTGGAACTCCTTAGCAGAATTAATTTAATCGATTTGCTTATAGGTCTTTCAAAGTAATACAAAATGTTGTATTAAAATAATAGAGCTCTTTGTTATATACAGGTGGACTTTGTTTTATTAGGTGGGGACCTCTTTCATGACAACAAACCTTCCAGGAAAACAATACATTCTTGTTTAGAGTCGCTGAGAAAATACTGCATGGGTGATCGTCCTATTCACTTTGAGATTTTGAGTGATCAGGCAGTTAATTTTCAATACAGCAAGTAAGTCCCTTTTTATAAATCATGACACCACGTGTTTCGTTTTCATATGGGGTGAATGTGTTGTGATTTTGTTTTTTAATGCTTTTCCTCTGTGACTGAAACTTTGAAGCTTTAGGCTTGCTTGTATGGGGCAGTTGGTAGGATCACTTCATCTGTCATCTTTCACTGTTTAAGTCTGTAAAGGACTGTACACCATGTTTTTTGAGAAACTTCTGAATGTGTTGTAATAATTTATATATTTAAGTAAAAACTAGGTTGTATCCTGCAAGTAAACCAACTTAAATGGAGTGTTGTGCTAGAATAAACAGTTCTTTGTGTGTAAATAAAGGCTGCACAACCCAGTCTAAATATATATATATATATATATGTTTGCTACAATGTTCCTAGTAGGAAGTTCAAGACAATGAATAAGAGTCTTCTTATGCTGTGGAGCTTAAACTTATACATAGCCACTTGGTAATCATTTGTGCCACTGTCGTGTGTTTGTGATGACAGTAGTTTGAAGAGAATGTTGGGAATTATCTGTACACAGATTTGCAGATACAAATTAACTTTACTTCTTTTTGTTCAGGTTTCCATGGGTGAACTACCAAGATGGAAATCTCAACATTTCTATTCCGATTTTTAGTATTCATGGCAATCACGATGATCCAACAGGGGTAATTATTATCCTAGTTATACTGCTGTGTTGCAAAACCAGTATTGTAGAAATACAAGCTTTTATAGAAATACAGTTCGTGGCGAACAGGTTAGTTTTAGTCAGTTGCTCCACTCTGCATAAATATTTTGTGTTTCTTTAGAAGTCCTCTTGATTAGTGACAACAGCTTAAGTGTGGTATTAAAAAGAATTGAAAGAAATTAAGGTATCCATACGTACTATATTAAATTTCTTAGTTTCCATAAACATTGATAATTGGGAACAGAATCTGTTCTCATACCAAGAAGTGACAGCCCTTCGGAAAGTTTTGAGAACAAATTATGTCTATGAAGACTGAAAGCCTTTTTCTTAAGGAAAGGAAATTTTGATACTTGGACTTGTGCTTTGATTGCGTGTACAACTGAGATGCATATTCAATTACATGAACTTTTATTTTTGAAGAAGAAAAACTAATAATAACTGAAATAATTGTTTGAAAGTAAATAGCTAAAACTAAGCACACAAAAAAAGAACATTTGGAAAGCATATTCTGAGTTAAGAATTCTGTGTTTTATATCAAATAGCAGTGTATTGTGGAGATGGGTGTTATAACAGCAAAACTTGAACTTCAGCCTTACTATGAAGTAGTTAGCTTAACCAGATAATTTTCTGTAATACTCTAGAGACTCTGGCTGGGTTTCTGTGTTGTTTTTTTTGTTTGTTTGTTTGTTTGTTTTCTCTGAATGAATTAATATTTAATTTCATGTTGTTAAAATGAGGGAAAAGTTGTAATAAGGAAGAAGGCTTTGCTTCTGTAACAGTGAATACCAAAAATGGTAATATATGTGGTGGGGTTTCCAACTGCAGAAGATCTTTAAGAAAAGATGTTTCTTTAAGAAAAGATGTTCTCTTTCCCTTTTGAGACTGTTTCACTAAGACTTTAAAGGCTAAATAGCCTGTTCACAGATTTTAGATTTGTTTCTTACTATTTTCCACAGGCAGATGCACTGTGTGCATTGGATATTTTAAGCTGTGCAGGATTGGTGAATCACTTCGGGCGTTCAGCTTCTGTGGAGAAAATAGATATTAGCCCCATTTTATTGCGTAAGGGTGGAACAAAAATTGCTCTGTATGGCTTAGGTAAGTGTTCTTCTGCCAGACTGTGGCTCAACTGTTTGTGTATTACCAAAGCTTAACAGCTCTGAAATAAGTTGGAACGAACATCCTGTGCTGCAGCAAACACAAGATGTCTAAGGAAAGGTAAGTTAAGGTGTGTCAATTCGGTGAGAGTGTTGTTGCTTAGAAATGCAGCTGCGCCAGCTGTGTCCGTACTTTGTGACTTTAACATGCTAACCTCTTGATCTCGTGGTCCCATTTTTACAGATTATAAAGAGATTCTGTGGTGGGTTTTCATCTTCTAATTGTCCCATCTTATTTTCCCTTTCATCTTCCCCTTTACCCTCACCTCTTTGAGTGGTTACATTTGGCCACTTAGAGAGGTTAACTATTAAGGTTTTCACTTCCCCCTTATTTTATGTCCAGTCATGAATGCTTAGGCACTAATTTCCAAGCAACATTTATGGTTGTATCTTAGGTCCTATTTGGCCATGATTCCATGTGTTTGATGAGATACTTTAGAGTTTGCTTTATGTTCTAAGGGTAACGATGAGTGTTCTAATGCCATGGTATAAAAGTTTTCAAAAATCAATTAAATTTCGTATGCCCAAAAGTGCTATTGAGAAACACAGCAACTTTCTAAAGTGGAGGTGTTGCTGTTTGAGAATGTTAGTGAGATTTTTTTTTTTTTTGAACTTGTTCCAGGATTTTCTACACTCTTGACTCTCTCTGATTTACAGAGCACTTGCTCATGTACAAAAGGTATAAACTCCATATGGGATTTTGTTGAAGTCTATCATAAAAGTTATGTCTGGATGTGGGTTGGTTCCCTCTTCTTTCCCTACTTGCTTAAAAACATTAAGGAAGTAGCTGGTGACAGATAGTTCAAAAGTGCTGCATTCTTTTTCCTGCTCTGTGGGAAAGTGTAGACTTTGTAGAATTCATAGTTTATTTCTTGTTTTCTAGAGAATTTCTACAGATGTTTAAGAACTCGGTAGAATCTGGTTTTCAAGTCCACCATACAACAAAATATACTACTTACTCCCTCAACAAGAAAAAAAAAAACACCTCACGTTTTTAATTCTGCCCGTAGTGTGCTCAGCACAGAAAACTGACAAGGCTTTAAACTTTATGTAGTTATCAAAACTGCTTTTAGCAGTTATTTAAAGGTAGATTTCATGTTACAATGTCTTACTTTCAGAAGCCTGTCTAGTAAAATAAAAAAATTATACTTTATTATGAATTCAAACAGAACAATGCCTTAGACTTCTTAGGTCACGAAAATGGAGATCTGGTCTTGTCACAGAGTTGTATTCCCTATGGTCTTTTTAACAGAGTGGCTAATTAAAATGCTATAAAATAAAGAGTCGATATATACCTCTTGATACCTATCAAGAGTTGATACATTTTTGTGTCATGCATATACCACACAACAATGATGTATCGTTTTGTCCACTACAGGAGCCATTCCAGACGAGAGGTTGTATCGTATGTTTGTCAATAAACAAGTAACCATGCTGAGACCAAAGGAAGATGAGGACAGTTGGTTTAACTTGTTTGTGATTCATCAAAACAGGTACCAATGGATTAGGGTGACCTAAACTTGTGGGGTTTTGTTGTTTGTTTTAATTAAACTGCTTTGGAAAGCATAGTAGGGAAAGTCAGCTATGGTGGCTGGTGCTTCTTGCAAGTAGCTGACTTAAAGATTTTTCCCCTATAAAAGCAATATTTACAGCTGTTCTCAGAGAAGAATCATCAAGGAAAAGAGTTGAAATAAATGAGTTGGAGATCTTGGGAAATTGCTTCCCAGACTCTCATAGTTGGGGGGGAAGAGAGAGGGTAGGTAGTGTAATATGTGTATAATTAAGTCTTAAGTCTGCGTGTTACAGCTGAAAGAGCAGCAAAATTCTTATGCCATTTTCTATGCTTGTTTGAACTATAATTTCATTAGTGCTGTGTCTTCACTTGCGTTCATATCCTTTACGGTGTCTCAGACAGAGGATAGGCAGTGTGTGTTCTTTCTGCCTGCACGCTTCTCCCAGCAGTGTCAGGAGGAACAGGCAGAGTTCTCTTCCAGATTGTTTAATAGAATTTTTCATGAATTTTCCTGAAGTCCTCATGTGGGAAGTAATGGTGAGGCAGAAGTAAACAAATAGAGCTGGGAACCCTGTGTATTGCTCTCTGTCCAGTAGGCTGAAGGGAACTCTCTCTTACTTCGTTTCCTCCATCTTCTGGAAAGGGATAGAGGCTGGTATGTCCTATATCTTTTTATTTTATCTTTTTTTTTTTCCCCTCACCATTTAAAAAACAAACAAACAAACAAAAAAAATTCATGCTATAAAAGCATTCACATGGAAGATAACTGAAAGCTTTGCAAGCCAATTAAAAAGAAAAGGGAGGTCCAATGAGGGAAGTAGAAAAGAGTGAGCTTCATCCAGAACAGAAAAAATGCTACTGAAAACCTTCCCTGTGCAAATTAACTAACTTTATGGTTTAAATCTGTAAGTTGCCTTTTTGTTTACCCAGACACTTCAAATAATTGCATAAGGAAAAAACCTTGAAGAGTAGCTGATGTGAAATGTATGTCAGATATTTTTGCTGGAGCTTCTCTATCGCTTTAAGTCACACCGCTGGTTTTCACCTCCTTCGCTCCCCACCTGTGCTCACCTGTGACTGTACACATTCTAATTATTCTTCTCTTTTCTTGTACAGGAGCAAACATGGAGCCACCAACTACATTCCAGAGCAGTTTTTGGATGACTTTATTAATCTTGTTGTGTGGGGTCATGAACATGAGTGTAAAATAGCTCCAGTCCCAAATGAACAGCAAAATTTCTATGTTTCTCAGCCGGGAAGTGCGGTGGTGACATCTCTGTCCCCTGGAGAAGCTGTGAAGAAGTGTGTGTGTTTTTATTTATTCTTTTGTTGTTTACTTCTTGCCTTCCGTGTGTTGTGTTTAGAAATATAAAAAGAAAAATACTTTTATTAATCATAAATGGATTTGTGTTACGGTGTGGATTAACATCAGTGTGACATAACAAATGAAGTAGATTGAATCAGTGCCTGGGATAAGTTTGGTTTGTTTAGAACTAAACCTAACGTTTGAAGCAAATGTAACTTACCCAAGAGGGGTTACACCCAGATAAATTGGAATACGTGAACTGTGTACATCTGCTTATATAAAGAACAAACACAATCTGAATATAATGGGATTGAAGTTGGGCAGTGCCAACCCTGAAGTAGATATCTGAGAACTTGCTATAGCTTTTAAGTTTTGGCCCCTGTAAAATAAACATAAATTTAGGACAGGTTTTTGTACTGGAAAATATAAACTTAAGAGAACTTTCTCTTCCTAGACACATCGGTTTGCTGCATGTTAAAGGGAAAAAAATGAAAATGCACAAGATTGCTCTAGAAACAGTGCGAACGTTCTACATGGAGGATGTTGTCCTAGCTGATCATCCAGATCTTTTTAATCCTGACAATCCTAAAGTAACTCAGGCAATACAAGCATTCTGCATGGAAAAGGTAACTTGTAATGCTAATGGTTTATGGATAACAGCATGTGGGCAGGGAAGGTTTTAAGAGGGGAAGATAAACCTTATTTCTTTTCCAATGTTATTTGAGACTGAGTTAAGCAGTGTTTCCACCAGAGGCCAATTCCGTGATGTTCCCTGCAGCTTTGGCCTCCAGACTAGGATGACATAGTAAAGCAAGCTGTAACCACTTGGGGGGGGGGGGGGCACGTCATCTTTCTACAGAAACTCCTACCTGAGAATGGGACAGTGTTAGATGTGCCCTTTGGAACCACTGTAAATACATGCACCTAAACCCTGGGAGCTGGGCTGTGCAGTGTGAAACGGCCCAAGTGACTAAGGCAGTTTCATTGATTGCTCTCAGTTCTTAGGTCTGTATTTGACTCTTTCTGCTTTTCCCTGGAACTGGAACTCGAGCAAAGGATAGTGGCTACAGAGTAAAATAGTATGAATGGTCACTGATGTAGGTGCTGCTGGACTAAGCTGTATTTCAAAGATAAGCAAGTTATATTTGAAGGGTTCAGGCGTCTTTACGAGGGTAAAGTGGAACTGAAATCCTCCTTCTGCTTCGTAGGTTGAAATGATGCTGGATAATGCAGAAAGAGAACGCCTAGGAAATCCACGCCAGCCGGAAAAGCCTCTCATAAGATTACGAGTAAGACGTTGTTCCGTTTGGGTTTTGTTTTTGAAAAGTCACTGTGAAAAGTTTCAAAGCAAAATCATGCTTACTGTATAAATACGTAGAATTTCTTACTGTCTACAGGCAAATACAAACTGCTTTAATACCTTGACTCTGTTAACCTGTGATATAACCAACATTGCATGGTAAAGAATGAGATTGTTCATCAGTGTACGTCATTGCAGGTCTGAGTAAGGTGACCAAGATTATTATTTTTTAAGTCATATTGTCCTGTGTTGGTTCCTAACCTAATATATGAAAGCTTTCCTTAAGGATAGTAAATGGAACAAGTTATGAATCTGGACTCTTATTAGCTATTCTCCATGGCATGATAAAGTATTAATTTTAGGCTGATTTTTTTTACTTTAATTTTTGCTTTGAAGGATAACAAGCTTGCTTGCTTTGCTTGGCTTCTCTTTTTTCTGTTTGTTTCCTTTTTTAATTCTTTCAATCCTCCCTTAGGTTGATTATACAGGTGGCTTTGAGCCATTCAGCATCTTTCGTTTTAGCCAGAAGTACGTGGATAAGGTGGCTAACCCAAAAGACATCATACACTTCTTCAGACGTCGTGAGCAAAAAGCAAAAAATGGTAATTTGAAAGGAAGGAATCATTCCCTTTCCTTGATTTTCATTTTTCCTCTATTGTTTCATTACCTAGCCATTACTAAACCATGTTGTCTACCATCTAATGGGTTACAGGAGGAGTAAAGATACATAGTCCTATTTAAGGGTAAGATACTGCACAAGTATCTCTGTTCTATTCCAAGTGATTCCTGGGTTTGTCTAAAAATTCTGATATTCATCACGGGATCTTTATGATAGTTACTGCTAAATAATTCATTTCTCTTTGGCCTCAAATCTTACTGAGTTGCCTGTAGCCCCGTATCAGGCTGAATTATTCCATGACTCTATGATGATTGCCATGAAAGGAATTAAACATCTCGCTTCTGGAACTTCTCAGAAGGAGATGGTTGGCTTTGGTTTTTTTCCTACTCTGTAGGAAAAAAGGTAGGTGGTGTTCTTTTTTCTTAATTTTATTGACGTAGTAAATAATTAATTTGTTCATTTACGCCTGAAATGCTAATAAGGTGGATGTGCTTCAGAGTTGTTTTTATATTTAAAAAAGTCCAAATCATAGAATCTGATGTGTGGCGTGAATGTACGGCAGCATTTTGTTTGCCCTAATCAGTCGTGTGTTTGAGGTGCTTTCAGCTTTTCAGCATGTTCCAGGTATGTCTCTATTCAAGCATTTTTGCAAAACAAATAATAGCTGTTACTATTGTGCCTTTTCTCACTGTGCCTAGAATTTTTAATAAATGGTTCATAAACGTTGCCTAATTAGTGGATTTGTAGTAGTCACTAATAAAAGTACAGCTTGCACAAGAACATACTGTGCTAATCTAAAGAACTGGTAATATTGCACATCAGTGCATTGTAAGTACTGCGATTCCACTGATAGTTTTTATTTACATTGTCAGTTTTGTAAAGTTCAAAACGTGATGGCTCATAAATGGAAACTGCTTTTAGTGAAGGTTTTTTAATTATGCTGTGTTGCTCTTGTTTTATTTTACTTTGTGTTTTTTTTTGACGAGTTAAATAACTTCATCAACATTTGCAGAACACAAGGTAGCTCTCTCATCATGTTTTATCTATACATTTTCGTTTCCCTGCTTAATGTGCATCCTGGCTTCAGGGAGGAAACTTAAAAAGAATGCCTTTGTTCTCTGCGTTACTTTATTTGATAACTTCTAGAAGTGAGGTGGCTAATAAAACAGTCAAAATTGCCTTTACATGTGTACATAACGCTATTGTTCAGTGCAGGGTGATGTGGTGATGTTTAGACTTAATAGTTCAGAAGTTATTATTGTTTCTTTTGTAATGCTGCTTATATACCAAGGCTAACAAAACAGCATTTAGTGCTTGCGTGTGGCAAATGTCTAGAAACAGGCTGCAGTCATTTGAGAGTACTTTTCATGGCGTACAGTAACCTCAGTTGATTCTGACAGTCATTCTTCCGTTATTCCTACCTTGTTTCCTGGGAGTGCAGGACAGCCTCAGTGAGCTGTGAACCTTTTCTACTCAAAACCAACCAGCAGGCTTTGGAGGACAGTTTCTTCTCTAGTAACAGAGTTACTCATAAAAAGTCCCTTGTGCTTTGACGCATTTTCAATTCTCTTCCTGTCCTGATCTTCCAGAGTTCGCTTATAATAACCTTCAGGATGTAGTGCTCAGCTTCTAATTCCAGACATTTAGTAGTTAGAAGAACCTTTTGTAACTACTAGAGATGTAGTTGTCTTGTACAACTGTTGTATCTGTTAAGTTTACCTGTTTGCATAGAATAGTGTACTGTTTGAATAATAAGCTTTTACATATAAAAGGGACCACGGTTCTTAGAGGCCTGTATTAATCTTTTTTCCTATTACTTTCATTGGGATAATAAACACAAGCTGGAAACTCCTACGTGAACGATGGCTAACAGTGTCACTATGCTTTTCTGTTTTAGGAAGCAATATTAATTTTGGAGACCTGGTCAGCAGACCTGTTTCTGATGGGATGACACTGAGAGTGGAAGACCTCGTAAAGCAGTATTTTCAGACAGCAGAGAAGGTATCCTTACACCTTTTATGAATTCCCTATATAACTGTGTGTGTATTCCTGGGTAAAGTATATGCTTTAGGTTAACAAGTAATTGTTGTGTACAAAGGGTGTAGGATATGTGAACATACGCTGTTTTGATAACATCGTGGTAACTCTTCATGTTACTTGCAGTGCCTGCGCCACACTAACGGATGCCTCCTGTTGTTACAGGAGGAAAGCGTGAGGCAGCATGCTCTGAGAAGCTACCTTAATTTACTGTGGGGTGATTCTGAGGCCATACCAGTTACTTTTACCAACTCAGAATGATTTCTTACGTTGCAGTCTGTTTGCATCCTCAGGCGTAGTGCAGTTCGACATTAAAGCAGAGCAGGGAGGACAAAGAAAGCACCTGATAGTTTTCTTTCTTCCCACTCTTTCGTTAAACCTGGTTTATTCCTTATTCCTGTCTGCAGGGCTGCAAAGTCTCAGAGGTAAAAAAATAATAATCAGTGAGTCAGCCACCCAAATGCTTGATCTGAATGATCAAGCATAACTTTCAGAAGCTACTTCAGAACATGCTTTACAGAAGGTTATTAGAATACGGAAGGGTTCCTGAGGTAAAGATCCCCAATTTTATATCATCATGCCTAATGTTAAACATACATTAGGGGCCTTTATTAGGATGGCGTAAATTATGCCCTGGAAGGGCTACTTGCCTTTTGAATGTGATAGGGAACATAACCCAGGGTGAGTAGTGCAGAAGTAGGTGCTACTTCGAATGTAAGCCATCCGTAAATCCCATGGGGAGGAGAAGCAGGGTCAAACACAGGGTACTGTTTTTGTATCCGTGAAAAATAAGTTTGATTTTAATCTATTTGTCTCCCTTACTCTGCAAAAATTGTCCCTCTTACACCATTCAGCACCTACAAAGACTTGAAAGAATCCGCCAGTGTTCCAGGAAGGCTTGCAGTAGGGGAATAATACATTTTAAGTTAACATTGGTTATTAAGGAAGGTGGGGTTGAGGTGTTTGTTGCCCCAATGTGATTTTAGGGGTCTTAAACTTTGTGTTAGGATAGCTTGTGCTTCACGCTTTGTAGGCACCTGATCTTGTCTGGTTAGGGAAACAAACGAATCCTTGCACCCTGAGGTGGCACAGAGCTGTAGATGGATGTTCACAGTATGTTAAACCAGAAATATCTGACACGTAGGAAACTTCAGTTCCATTGTTGCTGGTAAGTCAAGGCCTGGGAATTAAGATTATTTTTTTTCCTTCTGAAGGAGGGGGAGAAACACACCACCTACTGAAGAAACTTTAATTGCTGAAAGTCAACATTAACATTCTGCATCATTACAGCCAGTTTCTCTTTTGAGACACGTTACTATTTTGTAAACTTATTTTATAATAGCTTTAAAATTTATTCCCCTGTTAAGCATTATGTCAGGGAGGGTTTTACACTTCTGATGCGACTGACAATACAATTCCTAAAGGACATGTGGAAGGATCAAACATCATTAAGAAGCGTATATAATGCTTATTACCAAGAAATTATCTAACAGACAAAAGAAACTGCTATTTCAACATCACTATCCATATGGGGTTTCTTTCCAGAATGTCTCCTCTTACTGTACGGGGGAGGAAATGTAGAGAGGAGGGCAGCTTTGAAACACCACTAGTAGCTTCTGTTACTTTTACTAATTAGTGTCTCTGGTAATGTCTTGATGTAGAGTATTTTGATAAATATCATGACTTGATGAACGAGTGAGAACTATTGGTATTTACAGAACTTGATTTCAATAGAGTAGACTTCTTCTTAAAGCTCTTAATGCTTTGTAATAATTTGCCCAGCTCCGTAACTGCCAATTTTTACTCTTAAAATGTTACAGTAAAACTAAGTAATTTAACATTTGTAATAATTCAGTGCCTGTTTTTAATAGCTTTTTATGTCTTTGCAAGTCTGTCTTAGTTTAGTTTATAAAAGAGGGTTGGACTAGGAAAAAATAGATTAGCTTCTTTCTCAGTAATACATTTCAGACATTATTTTGGGTATGACTAGCATCATCATTTCTTTACTGTTTATGAAATGTTTTGTCTTTGACTAATTTGAAAAATACTCTGCTAAGTTAGGTGTAACACGCTAGTAACAAAAGAATTGTAACTGTATTACGAGGAGTAATGTTTGCTTATTGCTGTGCTATTTTCTGATTGAAATCTTAAATACAGGTTACTTGGTTTGAAACCAACCAAATGTACTATTTAGTTGGAACAACAGGAATATTTCTCACATTCTTTGGCACATACTTAACAAACTGTTTTCCCCTTTTATAAAGAAAGTACAGCTTTCACTTCTAACGGAAAGAGGAATGGGAGAAGCAGTGCAGGAGTTTGTGGACAAAGAGGAGAAAGATGCTATAGAAGAGCTTGTGAAATTTCAACTAGAAAAAACACAGAGGTTTCTTAAGGAGCGTCACATTGATGCAGTGGAAGAAAAAATAGATGAGGAGGTAATATTCTGTTACTTTTAACTCTTTGGAAAAGAGATCAAGACAGATGGTAGAGAAGTTGGTGCACAAAGCTGGTTTAATAGCTTTGCCTGGGTGAAGGGCACGTGTGACACTTGTCTCTCATCATTTTCTGGAAAATGGTAAATTTCAGATGCATATTTTAAAAGCTTGTGTTAAAAGTGTGTTTTATGGTATCCTTATACTGAGTCTTGCTTTATTTGTGCGTGCATGAATAAAAAAAACGTACGTCGCTAATGTACGTAGAACTTGCTCTCTGGCTGTGTGCAAGCACTTACTCGTACGTGCTATTTCACTGCTATAGTAGCAATGGTAGATGAAAAAGGAAAACATAAATCAATTCCTTCATTTCTTGAAGGGCTGGGGCTACACTGACCGCTTATCTGTAGTGTGAGGAAAGAGAATAGATTTAATCTGTTCTTAGTTTTTCATATTGTCTGGGAGAAAGTAAACAAACGGCACAAACATAAAGGAAACTTATACTTCAGGTGCTTTGCTGGTTTCTAGCTGCTTCCAGCTTGTGGTCTCTCAGAGCCAGACCTGGTGTCTGTGTAGCTAGTAACCCTTCATAAACTTCTCTGACAACTTGTGGAATTTCCTTGTAAGCTAATATTCAAGCAGGGTAGGACAGGTCACTGTGTAGTATAACTTTGCACTGTGTTTGCACCAATAATTTGGTGGGGAACTGAGGGGAGAAATGTTCTGCCCACCTGGTCTCTAGCTGGTTGCTTTAATTCATGAGGGGTCTAGAGACAGTAGTCGGCACCTGTAGGTTTTTGATGTCACCTTTGTGTTGGTTTTCTTATTTGTTTTTGGTTTTTGTCTTCTGATCTAGTATCTTCTTTCCCTCTGTTGCGAGTTATCTCTGGCAGGCAGTTAGGGACCACAGCTGTTCACTCTCTTCCCTTCTCTGGGATGGGAAGAGAATTGGAAAGGTAAAAATCAGATAACTCCAGGGTTGAGATAAAGACAGATAAATAGGTAAAGCAAAAGCTGCATGTGCAAGTGAAGCAAGATAAATAATTCATTCACTGCTTCCCGTCAGCAGGCAGGTGTTTAGCCATTTCTGGGTGTGCTTCACTTCATCGTGTCTAATGGTTACTTGGGAAGACAAACACTGGAACTCCAAACATCCCTTCTTTTTTTTTTTTCTTTTTTTCTGCTCAGCTTTTATCGTTGAGCACAGTATCATGGCATGGGACGTCCCTTTGGTCAGTTTGGGTCAGCTCCTGGCTGTGTCCTCTCCCATCTTCTTGTGCACCCCCAGCCTCCCCATTGGCAGGGCAGCAGGAAAAGCAAAAAAGACCTTGATTGTGTGTAAGCACTGTTCAGCAGTAACTAAAACATGGGTGTGTTATCAACACTGTTTTCATCAGAAATCAAAAACGTAGCACCATAATATAAATAAAATTAACTACCCCAGCAAAAACCAGTATACAGTCTCACCCATTGGAACTTTTCTGTACTTGACAAGTCAAGCTATCTTAGCTGTACGCACATCAGTGTTTCTCTTCCTGATATCATTGCTTTTGAACTTGCTTCTTCATCTCTGCCATGTCTTTACAGGTATTCATATTTCACTGTCCCTTACTGTCTAGTTACTCTGCTTCTCCTGAACGTGGTATCTCATGTGCCAATTTTCTTCTTTCCAGTGGCGTAGTTATAGGAGAGTTACTAACAGAATGTGAGATTCTTAAACTGTAGCATCACCTATAACACAGTTAGTGTGAAAAGGCTCTGAACAAACTATTCAGTTATTGTACTCTTCCTCTTTCATGGGAGGTTGACTTTAATTCAGAGATCAAGACGTACTGTGTTTTGGTTATTGTGTGAAATGAACTTTTATTTTGATGGGAACTTTTCTTTATTCAGGTGCGAAAATTTAGGGAGTGTAGAAGAAAAAACGCCGAAGAGGAGGATGAGGAAGTTCGTGAGGTAACTCCTTTGAGTTTTGGACTTAGATTGAAGAATGGAGTAGTGACTTTTGCATATGAATGAAGTGACTGACAAGGTCATCCATGTCAAAAAAAGTCTGCCTGCTTAGGGCAGATTAGAAGTTTTCTCAAAATCATCCTTTTGTATAATATGTGTCTAAGCTACTGCTCTATTTGGCCTTTGAAATCTCTTTTCTTGTTGAAATTTGTGAAGCTGAAGGTTCAGTTGCCCTTGCTTTGAACCAGGTGGCTGACCTTCAGAGCTTTGTCAGCTTAAACTGTGATCCCATCACCAGTGGAGAGGTGGATGGGAGTGATCTTAAGAGAAGAAGTTGGTACTGTTGGTGAACCTGGTGGTACTATTGTCCTTATCAGCAAGCCAGATCGTAGATATCCCTGAGATTGGTATCTAGATGTCGTATGTCTTTGCAAAGAGTTCCCAACCACTGACAGCACTGGTGCTCCTTTGTTTTTGTAAGCTCTGTGAGACTAGAGTGAAATTTTTGAGCAAAAGAACACCTGTGGTGAGATTCAGCTCTGCTAATCTCAGATATCTTCATGGGAAGTAGTTGTCTAAGCACCCACTGTCTTCAGTGGAGTCCAGAGGGTGTGTTATCTAAGGTGTACGTAACCAATATAGGATGGCAAATTGCTCACCAAACTGCTGACCGTGTGGAGTTTGGTGAACAACCACATTAACCAGCTCCACAGCTAAGTTAAACAGAATAAATACTTCTCAGGCATTTTGAGAGATTTCCTTGCCTCCCATAAAGCTGTGGATTTGGATCTTCTACGCCGCAGTTGTTGAATCCTAGCTGTGATAAACAGCGATGGATTTTATCACTGAGGATTCTTTTTCCTCCAGCACTTACTGTTGCATTTCAGGCAATGACCAGGGCTAGAGCTCACAGATCTGAAGACGCGGTTCTTGTGTCAGCCTCCAGTGATGAAGAGCTCATGGATACAGGGGCGAAGGCCTCCGGTGATTCAGATGATGACCTTCCTGCAACAGTGACTCGAGGAAGGGGTCGGGGGAGAGGTAGGGCAAGAGGTGCAAGAGGACAAAATTCAACAGTAAGAGGGTCGTCTCGAAGGGGAAGAGGTAAGAAAAAATTCCTTGCATTATAGTTTCTGACTTTTTTTTTTTCCTTAAAAGGGGACTCGTCTGTTGCTTAAGAACTCCTATCGGAAAAATAAAATTCTCAAATATTTTTGGTACCGTATGACACACAGTTGACTGCCTTCCAAGGCCTAAGTTGTGACTTTTTCACAGTGTGATTAAACTAAAATTATCTTTCTCTGCAGCTATGGAAACATAGTAGACTCATAAGAGATCCATTATTGCGAGGTCTGTGCTACGAAGTGCATGGATAGATCTCTGTTGCTGCTAATAATATGCAACATTATGCGTTTGATCAGAATAGTGAGGAGGTACAGATTGTCTCTTTCTTAATACAGCTTACAAGAGACTTTATTATTGCTGGTGATTGAAGAAATGGGGTGTGTTTCCTAAGCAAAATGAATTAAAGAGCTCCTTGGCTGTGTGTTTGTGTATTTTACGGGGATAGCAGTACTTCCGTTATGGCAGCCTATTAAATATAAATATTTAATATAAATATTACATCGCACAGGAAGGGGGAAAAAACTTTATGGGGGGAAAAAAAAAAAAGAGCACTGAACAGATTTGCATGTTGTTCATTGTTCCTCCAGGAAACACTAGCCAAGAGTCAGCTACTAGCAGCAGAACCTACAAGTCTGTCCCTGCCAAGAATAAGTCGATCATGGATGGTAGGCCTGTGTTCTGCCCATTGCTCTGATCTGCTCTCATATTGTAATTGAAGGTGTTTAATGGTGAAGTGCCTTAATTGTCTTTATTTCTCTGAGTCCAATTCAGTTGGGAGAGATTATTTTTGTTTCTAATGAAATAAGATAACTAACAGTGGTGAGAGAAAGAAAAGAGTAGTTATGTCCTGCTGTCGCCGGCGGTAAAATGAAATGTGCTGGGAATATCTGACTGGATTTGGGAATAGGCAACATCTTTCTGTGTACTGTATGCATTTTTTTAAAGGAATAAACACGGAAAGAATGTGACTTAAATCATCCTTTCTATGCAGAATATTTTCAGTAGTTAAAAAGCTTAAACTTGACTGATGTTTACAAGTTCAGTAAGCTTTAAGAAAAATGCATTTAGTCTTCTCTTGTAGTAGGTTTTAGAAATACCAGTTTGTAGTAGGGAAGAATAACATACCTGCAGTTTAAGCCACATCTGTGAGAGCAGCCCTTCCTTGCTACAGAGGGCAGGCTCTGAGGAAACATCTTAGGTAATCTGGGTATTATAGGAAAAAAGAAATACTGCTCATAAATCCGTACGTGAATCCCACACAAAATACCCAAAGGTGTATCCAAAATTTATGTTTGGTTTGGGGTTTGTTTGCTTGTTTTACTTTTGTGACTTTTTTTCCCTTCAGAGGAAACAAACACTGAGCAGGTTTTATTTAATGAAAATAATGATGTAACATTGCATTTTATTACATAAGCACTTTGAAAATACTACATTTATTTTATTCTAGCCTTTAAGTCTTTGAAAACAGAGCCCTTCCAGAATTCATCTAAATCTTTCTCTGAGGTAAGAAGCATCCTGCAGGAGTGAAGCTACCCAGCTACTGCCTTTTGCTCTCTTCTCATTTGAAAAATAAATACATGGCCAAAATGTTAGCCCAGCCCAGTAGATGTTCCCAAGCTATTGGTTCCAGCTGCAAAGTTCTGCATGCTAATTTGTAGACCCTTCTTTTGGTGCAGGGTCTATTTGAGAAATACAAAGACCATGTTCTACTTCTGACCATAGCCTAAGGTACAGAGAGTATATACGTGAGTGGTTTTTGGTTTTTTTGCAATATCAAATGATTGTTTGCACATTATATAGTTTTACTCTGAAGCCCTCTCAAGTGTATATTATAATTAAGTAGTAACTTTTTCTAAAAAATTAAATTATATAGTTACGTGATTGTACTACAGAATTATGTAACTGTTTTTGAATAAGTTCTATGAAAAAGCTTTAAAAATGGTATCTGTTTTTCAGGATATTATAGATGATGACTCAGATCTAGAAGACATTCGTATCACTCCTTCTTCCAAAGTAAATCAAAGGTTCGTGTGTTTACTTGGTCAGTGCTACCATGACTGCCTTATTTCTTGTTGGTAATTGACAGAATTCAGGGATGTGATACAGTACCTGAAAAAATAGATTTATTTTTTTTAATTCATAACATTACTTAAAGAACTTATGTATTTTTGTTGCCTATTAATGTGGGTGATCTTCATATAACAATAAGTTGGTCTACTGACTGAGGTAAGCTAGGTAAAAGTATCAGAATTTGTATGGAAGTTTGAGAATTTGAATCGTTCTGCGCATTATTTTTTCTGTTCAGTATTGAACTCCGTATTGATGGTCCAAATCTAAGTTGAAGGGAAATTTATTAAAAATGTCTGGTATTTGAGAACATGCTGATAATTTTTCTGTGTTTATATGTTTCAAGGTTCTCAACTACATCTTCATTTAGTAAAAGAGGTTCACAAAGCCAAACAACATCAAGAGGAGTTGATTTTGAGTCAGATGAGGTATGGTATATAGTGGCCTTTTTGCATGTGTATGTATCTGAATTTCTATAGCTTATTTTTTTGAAGCCATTTAAACAAAACATTTCCAAGTAAAATTATTATATTTATTTTTTCCTATCAGGGCTAGATTATTATTACCTGCTTTAATTAAATGTATACATAATCATCAAAAATAAGGCTAAAAGGGACCCCAGGAAAATATCTAGTCTTTTTTGCCTTCAGTTCTTCATCAGTTAATTGTCACTCCTGAAATGTCTTCAATAAGTTAGATTGACTGGGGAAGAAGTAGTTGTAATCTCTTCTAGTACATGGCTTTGTCCTTTCATTTCTTTTATTTTACTCTTTTAAAAAGGAAGACTTTCATGTTTTTTTGCATTTAAAAATGGCTGTTTTTCAGGGCTCTTAACTGCTTTATTGTTGCACATTATCAAAATACACTTCAAAAAAAGACAAACAAACCCTACTGTCTTCAGGTTTAAAAAATCTGTTCTTGCAGTATGTATTTGTACTGCTAGGAAAAGTGTTTTTTTCATAAGTAAATGAGTACAACATCTGTTCACAGTTTTACACTGAACACACATTATGTTAGACAGCAGACCGTCACGTACAGTCAGGTTCACACCCTTAACAATGTCAGTGACCACTTCAGAGGTGATGTATTCTTATTCTTCTCTCCGCTATGCTGTCTCTTCTTCTTGTACCTGAAATATGCAATTACGTTTGCTTGAACATGCAAGAAGAAATTTTATTTTTGATTCATGCAAACGTCAGTAAACCATGATGTCTGATATGTGCATGGATAAAACTTGACTGAAGTATATGCTGCTCAGAACAGTAACGCTTTTCTAGGTTACATCTGCATTTCAGAGCAACCACTCTGACCACACTGACTTAAGCTCAGTTTCTATTTTCTGCACATTTGTCTCATAGACATTTAAATTGATAGATAATCTCCTTGATATCAAAAACAATAAAAACAAGTTTGTCAGAGAACATGAAATGAAGTGACCTGGCTTTCTAGTTTAATCTAAAGATAACTTTGCTTTTTGTGACTTGGAATCCATGCTAGTTCTAGTAATGCCTATCTGCTTACAAATTGCAGGATGATCCATTCCAAAGCGCCACGACATCACGACGAAATAGATGAATGCTGTCTCACTGTAGAGGAGAGACCACGAAAGTTAGTGAAGAAAATGGAAAGTAGTGTGCAGGGCATACTCCATATGACGTTTCTCTGTAAATGATGGTTTGCCTTCGATCTTCACTTGCATGAAATGTTTTGGTTTTGTTTCGGTGGCACCAAATTTGGTATAATTTGGGTGTTATGTTACTTTTAGGACATTAGACTAGAACATCTAATATTCTGAAGTATTCCCTGAAACTAAATTCTTTCTAAAACTTCTAAAAACTTGTTTTCTTTTTGGGAGGAAAATGTAAATAACATAATGGGATCTTTTATAGAAGACTCCCTTGGACTTGATTTTTTTCATAGCTGTGAATCTTTAGTAGTATACAAGTATGGATATGGACATGGACTCAGCCAGCAAAACAAAAGTTGTATTTACTTGCAGTTTTTTACAGTTACAGATGAAAACTCTGAAGAGTAATAGTTTAATCCAAAGTTACAGTTTCCAGTAATAAAGCTGGAAAATGTTCTAATACTTCCAACTTAATGGTAGGTTTAGTTCTCCTGTTACACTGTTACTAAATGTCATAGTATGCAGGAATGACTTCTGCTGTATAATTCAAGAACTGCCAAAGAATTCAGATAGAATTGCTTTGTTAGTGTTTACCCTCTTAATAAGATGTCAGAGCTAGGACTTTACAGCTTCACAAGGAATGCTGCTTGAAGAATAAAGCAGTGAGCCAGTAACAGGCAAGTCACTGCCTCTTACAGTTTTCTTTGCTGATGTTTTTCAGGTACCTTGCCTCAGCCATCCTAAAATGTCATCACTGTTTTTCCAAATGTTTCTCCAAATGAGACTTTTAAGAGAAGATCCTGTACTCACGCTGGGGGAACCACACTTTCTGTTGAAGGAGCCAAGACCTAGGCACGCTTCTCCTTCCCCCTTTCCCCACTCCCGTAAAAATGATGTTATGCAGCTACAGCCTTTAGAGCTAATCAAGGAATAGGCTAGAAGTGTTCATCAGCTAACGCCCCAGCATGTCAGAGAAATACCAAATACAATGGGTAACTGAAGCCATACTTCTGCATTTTTATGTTCTCCATCAAAGAGATGGGATTGGGCATTTATGTTGCTCTGGCTCTTGCTGAGCATGACTGTCGTTACTTTGTCTGCATATATGCTGTAGCAGAGCATGTCCCTTGAGCTTCCTGAAGACTTCCATAAAAACGATCAAGACCATCAAATTTCTAGCGTAGAGCTCAGTAACTTACAAAGAAGTGCAGTTGCATACTGCATCAGGAAATCTGATGTCTGACCCTTTGGTTGAGGGCTATCAAAGCTCTTACAATGTTACCTATGCAATTAAAAAGCTGCTGTAAATGCCCTCCAGGATGGGGGTTGTGGTTTTTGTTTCGTTTTTAATAAAACTATTTCTGTTAAGTAAATTCTGAATGTCAGTGGTATGGAGTGCTTTAATCTGAGGGATATGAGTTTTTAAAAATATTGTGGTTCTTCATGTTGCTATCCAAATTAAACCTGTTTTGTTACTAAAAGAAAAATAAATCACCCCATTTAAAATTACTAAGGAGATTCCGTCTCTTACGACTGCAGGCGTATCCTAGGCAAAGATTTCAGCCAAATACATAGGATTAATGAGAATCATTTCAAAGGTTCTTTCTGACTCTTTCACATTTTTTTTTCACTTAGCTGTCAAATTCATAGCAGCTTTATTTATTATGTTAAACTGCAGCTGTTCCTGGGTTGTCTTTTAGAAGATACAAAAATAGCATCTTTCAGAGAGAAAAATGTAGCCTGTTGTGCATAGAGAGATATTTCTGTACTGTAAGAATATCTTACTCCTAATCATCAATGTGATTTTCTTTTATACAGGCATAAGACACACAGAAAATCACTGCTAATTCTCAGAGATCCCACTGGATAGTTTTTGAGAAGTCATTTCTCACTCATGCAAACTTCCAATCCACCTGCCCATGGAAAGCTCAAATGTTTAGCAGAGCTACATTCAATCAAAGGTTGTTTCCTTGGAAATGGGGCGGAGAGTGCACAGTGTGCAGTTTAGTTTTTTTAATATTCCTTTTCTTGAATGTTTCCAAATTGCATTTTGTAGTTTGTCTGGGTGTTTTTTCATACTTCTGTTACAGGCTGTTTTTTCTATGCCTATTTTCCTAAATCACAGCTTCAGTTGAGAGAGCTGTCAAACAGATGCTTATGATGACTCGGATTACCTGAAATCTTGAACTGTATAGCTTTATTTCAAGTGCTTTCTAAATACCTTTTGTTTCACTAGGTACTTCAGTTCACTTCACAGATGTCTCTTACAAAAAATAAATACATATTTTTATATATCATTAAATCATGACGTTCCTGTACAGCTACATTCTTTTGCTCTCAGTGGATGACGGCTGGGGATGGCAGTGCATGGTGAAACCAGCAGAAGCAGGTGCCAAGCTGCGTTCTGGTGCTTTCCTGACAGCTACTACAGCCTTTTCTCTAGTAACAACTGCGTGTAGGCTCACAGGCCATGAGCAGCTTGTGTGCACATGTCTGAAACCGATGGGGCATCTCTTCCCACACAAGCAGGTGCTGCTTGTGGTGGGCCTGTTGCTGAGCCCATTTCTCTAATCACATCTTCGTATGTGGGTAGCTTGTGAAGGCTGAGCCCTCTTCGTCCTGCTTTTTTTTACAAAAAAATGTAATCGATGTTTTATTTTTGTTATAGGCTTGCAAAAACTTTTCTACAAAAGACTGATTTGCTAGGTGAAGTATTTCGATCACATCAGGAAACTTAATAGCTGTATAATACAGTGATGATTTTTTTAGTCAATTGTATCTTGTGGTGTGAAATTTAAGCTATTGTTATCTCAGTAGCATGTCTTTCCTTCAAAACAGTTAATAGCTTCAGCCAGCACTCTGCCCTAGATCTGTTTGATCTTGACTCTGGTGTTGATGGGTTGTTTCGGGGTTTTCGTTGTTTTTAGTTTTTGTGTTTGTTTGTTTGTTTCTCAGAGACCAGGTAAGAACTTTCAAAACTTCTGAATGTTTGGAAAGGGAAATACCACACCCTGCTGTGATCCTTCCTTACCCTCCCAGAAAGATAGAAAATAAAGCAGTAGCTATATCGGTAAATGTTTGTTACTTGTGGATTGAGCTAGAAGAGTTCTGAGGATGTTCGTGCTGTGGCACGTTTTGCTTTGAAAGTTTTGAACAACTTCAGGAGTTTAAAAAGCCGTATAAAAGAAACACGTAAACACGAAGTTCTGCTAAGATTTTCCTTTTAGGAAGGGGCACGAGTTCTGGAGGGGTGAAGGTTTTGTTCTACCCTAACGCATCCCTTGACATACTGACAGCCAGTTATCCTTGTGAAGTTACCAGACAAAGCAGACGAGCTCCGGAGTAGGTCTTGATAGATAGGTCGTTGGGAATGGGAACGGCTGGCAGCCTGCGGGAGCAGTGCTGCTCTGTACCTCCAGTGTGCCTCCTGCTTCATAAAGGAAAGCATTGCGGGTGGTGCTATCAACCTGTAATCATCTGGTAAATATGCAAATTACTTCAATGAGTCTTCTCTCCAGAAAACAGCTGTACATACATTCCCTGCCTTCAGAAAATTATAAATAAAAATTAGCTTGAGAACTAGAAAAAAACATCTAAGAGTAGGCTGTTTGAGCAAAGGTGGAAGCCAGCAGGGTGTTGCTTTATCCATAGGGCTACAGAGGGAAGAGAGCAGCAGAGAGAAATTAAGATTGCAGGGAAATCTCTCACGCTACTTGTTTGTGGGCAGGGGGAGCGTTGGGATAGGAAACGTCTATCTGCAGAAAGAAAGGCAGGAGGAAAGCGAGCTGTTCCTCAGAAGACCTGAGTCCTCGGGCAGAGGCCAGTAGCACTGAAAAGGAGGGGATCTCCTGGAGCAGACCTGGGAGAGGAAGAGAGCCACCTGGATTTCTGTTCAAGTCTGAAACCCTTCAGGCTACTGCCCTGCTCCACGCTCAGCCACTTCCCAAGACCTTCGTGTCGCATTGTGAGAGAATTTGTATTTTCCTGGCAGCATCAGGTCAAGGGGCATCTTAGCTGGCCACCACCTTCAGCACTCTGCTGCGGGTGGGTATTTCTGAGCGGGACAAGTGCAGAAAGAGCTCCTCCTGGACAGCTTTGGGGAAGTGACTGATACTGGCAGCGGCTTGCAGGGGAGCTCTGTGGATGGGATGTGGCACCTGCCCAGCAGCGCTGGCCTCCTGAGAGATGGTGAGGAGAAAACCACCTGAACTGTGGGATCCTGGGCTGTAAATGAATGCCTAAATAAAGCCTCGTACGTACAAAACCTGCTGTGACCGGGGTTATTTGGCACCACCCGAGCAGATCCGTCCCCAGCCCTCCCTTTTCAGCGTGCCAGCTCTGGCAGGGCAGGTTAGTAATGCCTGAAGCCTTAAACCAGGGAAAACTCAGAGCAATGGGGTAGCACCTTGCACACGTGTATTTTCACTGGCATGGATGTGCGTGCTTCTCTGTGGTGTTCAGGGCTTATTCCTTTGGCCAAGAGGAAATCCCTGCCGAGGGATTTAAATATTTCCCTCTGAGGGGAAAAAAGTCTTTGGAAAAATGCTGTGAGTACAGTAAAAGCAGTGTACATACACAGGTTTTCTGTTCTATGCTGGTTTGTGACTGTTGAGCTGTGACATAGGCTGAAACTCGCCTGTCGGTCCTTTAATGCTGAACTTCACTTTGAAACGAGTCCTGGAAGACAGCAGGGCTGCTGCGCGCGTCGCTGTTCACAAACAGCGCCGGATTAGCACGAGTGGGGCTGCCTGTAGAGGAAAAGGCTGCTGAGGACCGAAGAGACAGGTTTTGCCTTTCATGCAGAGTGCAGGCGTCTTTGTCTTGGAGTAACGCCCGGGGGGTGTAATCGCGCGGAAAAGCAGCGCGTCAGAGCCGGGGCGATGCTACGCAGCCTGGTGGGCAGGCATGCCGGCGAGCTCGTGTAAGAGCACGGAGCCTGCCGGAGCAGCAAAAGTAGCGAGGAGCCGAGCGGGAGAGGAGCCCCGGTGCATGGCCAGCCTCCCCGGTGCATGGCCAGCCTCCCCACCACGGCACGAGCTGCAAGCGGGCGAGATCCCAGGCAGCACGCAGCGTCTCGTCGGGGATGTTGTCCCTTTTCATCTGTTTCTCCCTCCCCTACTTCGCTAACGCCTTCACGACCTCGGGAAAGTTGCCCGCCAACAGAAGCCTTGAGGAGTCTCTGGGCATCCCGACCATCTCGGGTTCGTTTTCCTGGGATAACGACACGCTGGCGGGCTGGCAGACCTTCGTGGGCAGGAGCCGGCACAGGGCGGACTCACAGCACGTGGCGGCGAAAGCCCTGCTCGTCGCGGCGTACTCCGTCATCATCGTCATCTCCCTCTTCGGCAACGTCCTCGTCTGCCACGTCGGCGTCAAGAGCAGACGCCTGCGGTCCGCCACCAGCTTGTTCATCGTCAATTTGGCCGTGGCCGACATCATGATCACGCTGCTCAACACCCCTTTCACGCTGGTAAGGTGGGGGCAGAGGCTTCCCTCCGGTCCTTCTCCGGGGGAGGGATGCGGCAGCAGCGGGGACAGGAGGCAGCTGGAGCGATTGCCATCACTTTGGTAGCTTCAGGAATCTGAAAATTACCTGAGGTGGAAAGAACCTGCTGGTTTTAAAGCATCTTTTGCACAGCAGAAGTCATTCTGTGCCAGAGGTGGCTCGGTGGCTCAGATATATACGCATGCATATATCTGATGTATATCATATATATATATATATATAAGCATGTGGGGGTGTGCACGACTGCTAATGGCATTCTGGTTCCAGGCTCGCTTTGTGAACAGTACGTGGATATTCGGGAAGGGGATGTGCCACGTCAGTCGGTTTGCCCAGTACTGCTCCCTCCACGTCTCTGCCTTGACCCTCACAGCCATTGCCGTGGACAGGCACCAGGTGAGAGCCCGCTGAGGCAGGCGGACGGAAAGGGTAGGACCAGGATCTGCCTTTACCCATTTCAGTGAAAATTATTTCAGGCTTTCACGCACAGCTTGCAGTCAGTGGGAGCTGAATGAGGACAGCACAGTTTGCATGCTCAATTTCCCTGTCTAGTAATAGGCAAGAGGCTTGAAGTTAATACGGAAAAATGATATAATTATTCCCTGAAATGGCATAAGCCTGAATATTGGTTTATTTCAAACAGGTTATCATGCACCCTCTGAAACCTCGCATATCTACTGCAAAAGGTGTTATCTACATCTCCGTAATTTGGGTCATGGCGGCTTGTTTTTCCCTCCCGCACGCTATCTACCAAAAACTCTTTACTTTTGAATACAGGTAAGGATGTTCTTTGCTTTTCCTCTGAAGTTTCATTAAATGCCAAGTTCCCAGTGGTCACACTGGCATCTTCTACTGAAAGCCCTGAGCTCGTGTTGAAGTCACCAAGGTACAGATCTAGTCTGTAATTTACATCAGTTTCCTTTTGCAGTGATTAATATCCTCTTCTCATTTTTATACATATATTTTAATCTTCATTCTGTCGCGCTAATCCTATAAAATAGGGTACAAAGGTAAAGGATCTGGCCTGGACGTTCTATTTCTCTACACTGGCATTTTACACGATGTAGCAATCTGTTTGGGCAGACCAGGAATGGGGGAAAACTTAACAGGTTTTAATCGACTCCTGAGCCCTGGGAAAGGGACAGCCTTGGCTGCTTGTTCTGTAAAATGCCGTTGTGAGCAGAGGTATTTGTAAAGTGGTTTAAGCAGTCCTTTATATGAGCAGAGTCTGTGTTTCTGTTCACCACAGGACAGAGCTTCAGTGCAGCTGGAAATCTTGTGATTAATGAAATTCATTAAATTACCATAATGTCATGGATGCCCATGAGTAATGATTACCGTGCTGCTTGCTGGCTGCACCATGGCTCAAATCCTTGGACAACAGAGCTCTGCTTAGCACTGACAAATGTGCATAAACGAAGGGTCTGCCCGCAAATTCTGCTGTGTGAGCCCTCTCCCCCCTAGCTCCTTGTTTTTGGGGTACCTCTCCTGCTGTTCCTGGCTCTACGCACTCATCCCTTGCCCTGTATCTTCCTCCTTGCAGTGAGGAGGTTACCCGGTGCCTGTGTCTCCCGGATTTCCCTGAGCCAGCTGACCTCTTTTGGAAGTACCTCGACCTGACCACTTTCATTTTGCTCTACGTCCTGCCCCTGGTGATCATCTCGGCTGCCTACGTGACGGTGGCCAAGAAGCTCTGGCTGCGCAACGCCATCGGGGATGTCACCACCGAGCAGTACTTCGCCCTTCGCAGGAAGAACAAGAAGACTATAAAGATGCTGATGCTCGTGGTCGTCCTCTTTGCGGTCTGCTGGTTTCCCTTAAACTGCTACGTCGTCCTCCTCTCCAGCCAGACCATCCGCACCAACAACGCCCTCTACTTCGCCTTTCACTGGCTTGCGATGAGCAGCACCTGCTACAACCCGTTCATCTACTGCTGGCTCAACGACAGTTTCCGATCGGAGCTGAAGGCTTTGCTCAACATCTGCAGAAAACCGCCAGGCCCCGCAGAACAGAGGCTTCCCTCCGCGCTCCCTTCCTACCGGCTGGCTTGGCCAGAAAACGGCACCTTCAGGAGGCTGCAGGCCTCTCACGTCCTGCCCTCGGCCTCCAACATCCCGTCAGGAAAGACGGACATCTCTGCAGTGGAGCCGATAGTAGCCGTGAGCTAAACAGTGGCCCTGGGGCATTGAGAAGGACCTCACTTAATTTTGGCTGGAGCTAGGAAGGTGGGAAGGTGTGGGGCCCTGGCCTGCGTGGTGGCAGTGGCAGCACCAAGCCTGGCTGTGCGAGAGGCAGCATGAAGAAGCTGCGTCTTTGATGCTGGCTGATGGAAATAATATGGAGCCCTGGAAGGGAAGGAAGGAAACCCTTGCTGGGAAGGAGCTCTCTTTGTGTCCTGGTCACGTTGACTTTGGGTCTACCAGCAGGGAGGGATTCTCTGCATGTACGCCGCTGTTACCTGCATGACTGAGTCTTTTTACCGCTGGGGTGGTGTGTGTGTTTTGCTGGTATTTAAATGCTAAAGCAACAGCCTGATCACATCAAGCCTCCCTCCCCATTATCCCTTGATAGCACCGCAGAAATAGCAGATGTAGACCCGTAGGCCGCTGGCTTAAATCCAGCGCACTTGGGTGTGAGACATCTCTTCCTAAAGGGGGCTGACGGGTCAAGGTCAGCTCAGTATGAGTAAACAAATACATCTTAAAAATCCATTTTTTTGTGGAAATACCTTCCGAGAGGTGGAGGGCTAGACAGCCATTGAAAATTAGAGTGGTCTTTCGCATCACAGGCGCTTTTTCTAAGGTAGCGCTGGAGAAAAATCAATGCTTATTCTTCGTGTAAGTAGATAGCAAACACCAACCTGTTAGCTCAGCATCTGTTGCCAGTGCTAAATCACACAGAATTTTACCTTCATAAAATAGTCATGAATATTCATAAAGCTTTTCTTCAAATAGAGAACTAAATCCTAAAAAAAAAACATTGAGAGCCATGGACTCACCATCCACAGAGCATCGATGATTAATCGCTTAATCTGAGTTGGGATTTGGACCTTTTGATCAGAGCATCTCTGCGTTGTTCTCAAGTGGTAGCTAAAGGATCCCACAGTTTGGCTTTTTAATTTGTCTTTGAATGCCGCTCTCGTATCCTGTAAAGCACCCGGGGACTTCTCAGATCAGACATTTGGGACATTTTATCTTAGCTCAGACGTTAGCTCTTTGGAATCAGTTCATAAATAAACTGCTTTGATGATATCTGTGATAGCAAGTAATAAGAACATTTCTTGGCAGGATTTCCATTGGTCAATGCACAATTTTAGTGCATTTAAAGATGAGTGAGATGTGTTCTTCATGGGATGGCTGTTAAGAAATTGATGTGACTGCAGCTGTCTGGAGTATTTTGCAGAACTTAGTGTTCTTAACAGAAAAATATCTGGTTCTGAATAAGAAAAAAAAAAGGGGGGGGGGGAGCATTCCAAAAGCTGTACCTTGTATTACACAGGGAAGCAATAACTTTTCCTGTGCTGTGGAAATTAGCTTGAATGTCACACCAGGGTGCCACATTCCACATTCAACTTGCAGCAGCCAGCAGAGAAGTGAGAAAAATCTTCTTTTTATAAATGGGAAGAAAAATAAAAAGAGAGGAAAAAAAAAACACCTCTTTTTCCTAATGTCCTGTAATAAACTTATTCTGAAATCATTTTAAGTCTTGTGCAGGTTTTTTGCACCTGAGCACATAAGGGGACTGCAGTGCCCACCCCACCTTGCAGCCAGCCCGTCCCTGCACGCCTCGCTTCTCCTTGTCCCCCTGCTTTTCCTTTCACAAGGCAGTATCAGTCTCTCGCTTTTAATCCCGCGTTATCTTCCTACCCTTTATCAAGGCTCCATGAGTCAGAGCGCTTTGTGTCACTGATGGGCAGAATCAAAGTTTTCTCCTGCCTGCTTTGAGCCCTGAAGCCAAGTCCCATCCACTCCCCTAGTGCCTGCAATGTCCCATCGGCCACACTCCCCGGTCTGGGGACAGCAGCTCCCCTCTGTTTTCCAGCACACAAACCTTCTGGACTGCTGGCTGCCTGAAAATCTGACAGTACGCACTTGAAAGAGAGAAGCAGTGATGAGGTATTTTCAACACTGGCGTAACCTCAGCCATGTTCTGCAAATCCGACCCCTTCCCTGATCGCAGTGCCTCAGCTGCGAGAGACGGAATCGACGGAAAGGTCTTTTCATTAAATAATAAATTATATCATCCTGCAGAATCAAGGGCGACCTTTCGCAAAGCACGCACACCTCTGACTTGGAGCACCGTTTTTTATACACGGCTAACTTGTGAAACTCTCTCTGTCTACTTCTGATCGTTTTAGCTGCCTAATTTATCTCTGTTGACCCTGAGCATTACAGAGGGCCAGTGGGAGGGTGGATACCAAATCCCACATTTCCATACATTTACATTTTGATGGGTGTGTTTTTAATACGTTAATGACCCTTAATTAGCAAAAGGTTACCATGGTCGGTCTGGAATCTCCCTTCAGCTGTTTTCCTCCTTGTTTTCTAACTTGCATCCCTTATCTAGCTTGCTTCTGCTAGCTTGAGGCTACCAGTCTCCCTGTTTTCTCCAGGGTTTCCTTCTTTTCTTCAGTTTAAGATTACAACGGGACACTGCAGAGCCTAAACCTGGAGAGACAAGCACCCAGTGTGCGGGCCTGGCTCCTATTGGGCTTGCTGGGTGTGCTGGCAGCTCCTCCTGAGGGAGCTTTTGCTGAGAGAGGGGTTGCAGGTTAATAGTCTTCATGGTCTAGTGGGGTGATATCGGTGGTAGAGGGATGGTTGGACCAGATGATCTTGAAGGTCTCTTCCAACCTTAATGATCTATGATTCCAGGATCAGGGCCGATGAACAGGCCAGCAGCAGAGGTGAGCCTCAAGCGGTGCTCTGCCAACCCAGTGCTTCAGTACAGCTTTGCCACACCAGAACTATTTGGACCGAGCTATGATTTACGGCAGTGTTCTTTCCTTCCCGGTCAGCGAACGTGATGGTGCTGTTTTCAAGTACATCCACGTGTTAGATTCTGCAGGCACATCCTGGTAGCTTTGCCTTGTGTGGGATTAAGGGCTCGTGGTCTGACCTCCGTAACATGTGCTTTCTTAAGATGAAGGTAACCTTTCGACATCCTAAGATTGTTCACCTTCTGTAGATGCAGTTAACACATTTGAACAACTGCACGTGTAGAAGCTTGCCGTAACTCCAGCAGACACGTCCCCCAGTGCCCAACATGTAGCTCCAGGCAGCCCTGAGCAGGGTTCCTGCAGTTACAGCTCAGATCCCAAGAGGAAAACCTTCCTCCTCAGGCTCTGCCCATGCCCTGCTGGATCCAGGCTCAGAGGGGCTGTAAGAAGTGCTGAAGCTGGTGTAGTTACACAGGCTGGGAGGGATGGACCTGGTGAAAAGAAAAGACCAATGAGCATCAACAGCCAGTGAACCTGAACAGCCTGATCTAGGCCTGAACTGGTGCTCGGCGTCCAGTAGAGGAACAAGTTTTTGGGAGAACAGGACAGAAGCAGGCAGGAGGACAACAAGCTCACGGCTAAAGCACTAGAAATGGTTTCCTTCAAAACTGTACGTAACACACAGTGCTACAACGTGCTCTGCGTGGCATGGGGTAATTTCCGATGAGCATTTCCTGATCAACTCTTCTTCATTTTCTTCATATCTGATTTGGGATCCTGGATGAACGTTTTGCATTCACTGGTGCTGCTGAAAACAGCAGGGGTTGTGTTCTGAGCAGGCAAAGTGCAGCAGGATGAAAAGTATTCCAAAAACATCACGTCCCGGGCAATTTAAATTGGGCATCCAGGCTTCGTGGGTATTTTTTCACCCTGCCTCAGCTCTGTTGCAGATCAGAGGGGTGTTCTAAGGTGAGAAAAGTCACTGGTGCTTACACAGCATCCAGGTGCCCTCTGGGTGAGTGTGAAGGGACAGTCTGAGTGATGAGAAGATATACGTTTATGCACAGGGTGGAGAGTCTTTTGTTTTCTCCTTTGTTTATGTTTGCCTGCTGCAGCTATACTTTTTCTGCTACGTTTTGATTTTTGTTAAGGTGCAGTGCTTTGAAGCCATCGCAGAGGTGATTTGGTAGCTGCCCTTTGCAAGATGGCAAGGACAAGCCTGGGAGATTTTGGCGTGAGAAAGGGTTGGTTGCTCTGGAGCACGGTGAGAATCACACTCTCAGGAGGCTCTTCTTTTCCCCCGGGGAATGTAAAGCACCAGAGCATAGCCTGAGGTCATTTCACTTTATCTGACTTGCAGATTGCTTTTTCCCAGCCCCACAGACACATCCACATGCTCAGCAGCACCAAGAGCTGTGTGTCCAGGTGGCCTGGCCAGGCTCACCCCTGTGTGACACAGCTCAAGGGATGCTGGCCACCCCCTCCTCACTACACCTCTTGGGTTCCTTTTGGTTGGCAGTGAAGTAGATTTCAGACAGACATTTTTCATCTTTAGGAATCAACATTTATTATTGCCACCTTTTCCCTAGGTACCCTGCCTACTTCTGCTTCTGTAAATCTTAGGCAAGGTCACTGCCTGCTGGCGTTGTTCCCTCATTTTCATTTCTTTATAGCTGCAGGCTGCACTGCTGTCGGGGTGAAGGCACAGGAATGGTTCATGTCACCCTGTGGCTGTCCTCCTGCAGCCGTCACACCCCAGGTCATCTGCTGCCAGCTCACCTGTGCTGGGGACACATCAGAGCACAGCCCTCTGGCCCCGAGGTAAATTGTGGGCTCCCCAGAGCTCACCGGTCTGACTACTGTCAGTTCTGTCTTTGGTTATTGGTAGAGGTCTTTCTTTTAACCCTGGCTCTGTCCTTTCCTCTGGAGCTTTTGCATGTGTGTTTTCATTCCCACACCATCCATCTCCATCCTAATATTTGCATTACAAATCTCTGCTGCCTCTCATCGCCAAAGTTGTTTTAAGATGCGCAGCGCCAGCACCCAGGCCACGTACGTGGCTGACCACATCAACCAAGCCTTGGAAAAGTCCCCGAGGAAGCCCCTCTGCCCCTGGCACACACTGCCCACTGCAGAGGGGCATCTACTGGGCAATAAGGTGCACACAGGGCATGGAGATGGTTGCAGAAGGACAACACAGCCCAACTGCAGGAGTTCTGCGGAAAAACAAAACACGATCTTGTAATTAGAGAATGCATCGTCTGGCCTATGAATAAGGGAGCTCGATTAAGGTCACATTAATGCTGGCATCTCCAAAACTTTGAGTGGTTAGCTCTGCGGTTTTCGTGGTTTTAACAGAGTGCTGTGATATTTGTATTCAAAAGTGAAATTATTTTTATTAACAATACTGTTTTAATCTTTTTCTGCTTTCCTTGAAAAATATTGTAGGACAGCTGGCCTATGAAAATTAACTTACAAGTTCTGTGAATTCATGAATTTTAATTCTCTGTTTCTAACAATATTCTATTAATTTCTTCCACAAGGAATTAGACAGAGACCTTGAAAGGGAACAAAGATGATGCCAGGCTGTGTCTGGCAGCTTGTGCTATTCTGAGCGGCGCTCAGGGGAGAACAAATCCTTGAAGCCTTTCTTGCACTTGTTGATGTCAGATGAGTTTTTTCCCTTTCAGCTCTCATTCCCTTCCTCCCCCTGTCCCTCTCTCCCTTTGTCCTCCCTTCCTTAAGGCAATGAAGAGGAATGTCTGCTGGATGGGAAGGGACGTCAGGGCAAAATCTATTCGACTCCTTTGCACTGAGAAAAGACAGAGCATGTCTTGGATTGCTGCTTGTCCAGCCTCTTTTAAAAAAAGTCTGCTGAAAGGAGTTCCGCATCCATCCTGGTAGAGATGAGAGGTGCATCAGCACCAGGGTGTCACGACTCCAGATGACAGAAGAATAACTGAAGGGCTGCGCCACTGCTGAAACCATGGCATCTGAGAAGTTCTTGTGTCCCATTAGTGCTCCCCTGCTCCATCCCTGCCTCCACCTAAAGCTAGCTTCAGTGCTGTGAAGGTAGCACGTCCCTCACACCAGGGCTTTCCAGATTTGTGGTTAAGCTTTTTCTAGGCATTTATGCCAACTCGACGCTTCTGCACATGAATTTGATGTCTTCTTTTTCATGTCCTTTTAGAAGAGTAGTCTCACTAGTTTTATTTAGAGAACACGTTTCTTACTTCTTCCCCCTCTCATCTACAAAAATCAGAGTTCTTCCATCTTTCCCTCACAGGTGCCATTTTCCAAGCCTCTCAATTTGTGCACACATTTTTCCTGAAAACTGATGCCTGAAACAGACCATTCCAGGTACTCCACGGCCCCTTCCAAGTAGGACAGGAAGGCCATCTCCCATGCCTTACATCTGGTGTTCCTATTACGGCATTCCAGAGGGATGGGGGAATTTGGAAGGGGGAGTTGGGTTTTTGTTACTGCAAAACCATCACAGTGACAATTTGGTGAGTTTAAATCTCAGCAATCATTTATTTATTTATTTATTTTCCTAAAATCCTAACGCCTAGCTGATTATTCCCTGTTTGATTTCTCCCTCATAAGAGTAGTTGTTTTGCATTCAGTTTTATTTAATTTCACCTAGTTGGGTTCAGGTCACTTCTCAAATGAGTAGTGCTCAGTAGGACGCCATCTGCTTCAGTACTGAACAGAAGAAGCCCGGAGGGCCCCATTTACAGTGTCTTTCCATCAAATACGTGAATTCAAACCTTCTCCAGACTCTTCATCACAGTACTTGACATGCACTTACAATAGTCACATGGGAAGCAGGCCAGTTCATCCTCAAAGTCTTCAGCAGCAGAGCACAAGCTGCAATCTGACATCGCCGTGCTCAGCAGGGAAAATGCACAGCTTGTTTTATTCCACTATGTGGGTTTCTTCGTGACAGAGAAAGTTCTGTTGCAGACAAATTAATGACAAGGACCAGCTCCTCACTGGATGTAAATGGAAGGGGTTTGCTTCACATACGCTTTGCTATTCTGGCCATAATTAGTAATAAACCAGGATGAGAAACTATGGTACAACCATGCTGGGGTGTTGGAGGCTTGGAGAAATTGCAACATAGATTCAGATTTATTATTTTTTTTATTTCAAAAATCAGCTATGGGCTCGGTAACAGAGGCGAAACTAAACATAAAAATACCATGTGCTGTTTCCCAATAGTAGTGTATTACATCTCATGATGCCTAAGTGGTAATATTAATGCTTCATGGACAAAAGTCAAGTCTTATCCAAAGCAAAGCAACAGATGGCTGAAGCAATGTAGCTGCATCTGCCAGAGGCAGGGATATTTTGGGAGTACAGGCAAAACTGACGGTGCAGAGCATACACAAAGCCCCGTGCTGTAATACGCACAAGGACGCCAAGACTCCTTGAAGCACCCTGAGAACATCAGCTAAGGAAAAGATTGCACATTTCTCCTGCATGACTTGAATCTCAGCTTCTGTTGGCATCCTCTCTGACTGCAGGGCAGCCCACCCGTTCTCCTGTCACCATGGGATGAATATGTTCCCCTCTCCATTCATGGGAATGAGAAGAGGACAGCTAAAAATATAGTAATTTCCTGGAAATTCAGGAACATTGATGCTATTATGGGCATTTTCTGAGGGTATCAAGTGCCATCCCCAATTCCACTGCTCTTACAGGAAAAAATAGCAGGAGCTTCCTGAGACCTGAAAATCACAGTTTCTGATGAGTAGAAACCCCCTGATTTCCTTAGTGAGTGTGTTTAGCCAGCTACTGCTAATAAAAACAAGACTTTTATGTCTGGATCTCCAAGCACTTCACAAATGTTGATCTTCTTGTTTAGATTTCTGTACTGCAGAGCAGTTACTCACCCCCATCATCCAATTGCCCAGGGAGGTGGTGGTGTCACCGTCCCTGGGGGTGTACAAGGAGAGGTTGGACGTGGTGCTTAGGGACATGGTTTAGTGGGTGATAGTGGTGGTAGGGGGGTGGTTGGACCAGACGATCTTGGAGGTCTTTTCCAACCTTAATGATTCTGTGATTCTATGTTACACTGATCAGAGGCTAAAGCCTGAGCTGGAAAAGATCGTGTGGAACATGTAGAAGAAGGTAGATAAGGCTGCAATTTGCAAGGTCCTGCAGTTTTGCCACCTAACCTAACCCATAAAAGTGGCCTAAAAGAAAGCTGGAGAGGGACTCTATCAGGGAATGTAGCGATGGAACAAGGAATAATGGCTTTGAACAAATGGAGGGGAGATTTAGATCAGATGTGACGTGAGGAAGAAATTCTTCACTCAGAGCACAAAGCGCACATGGGAATTAGGGCTGAAGATGCACCTTGCTTCTGTTCTTTTCCATGAAGAATATAATGAAATCACCTAAAAAAACAGTGTTAAAAATAAACCCAGGGCACAGGATGGGAGGTGGAGGGCAGTCCCTGTGGCCGGGGGGCAGCCTTTCTCTCTGGCAAACCAAATGGCCCGGGGGAGCCAGCCCCACAAAAGGGGCCCTCAGCCCCCCCAGCCCTCCTCCTCCTTCCATGTGAGGTCCTCTGCCAGGCCGCTCCCAACACAGCCGCCTTTGGCCACGCGTGGGCCACTCCATCACAGAGCCTTGCTGAGGTCACAGTGGCCACCACTGCCCCACCTTTTCTCTGAGCCCTATAAAACAGGACCCCTGCAGCTGGCCCACCACTCGCTGAGCTTCTAGGCACTCTGACAGCCGGCTTGTGCTGCAGGAAGAAGAGCCAAAGCAGCAAGGCGAGCGGCAGCCCTTCTCGGTGTGAGAGGACAGCAATGCAGTCCAAGGAAGCACCGAGAAGGAGTGCACCTAACAAGGAGATGTGTCATGGGCAGAGGAATAGAGCTTGCGGCACAAGAGACACCAGTGCCCGAGGGACCTGTGGCGCGCAGCCCACAGACACACACAGGCGGTACCACTGGCACCGCAACGATGTGGGGAACAGGCCGCCACCTTAGCCATGCAGCCACGGGGGGCCTGGGCCTAACCAGTGGCACAATGGTGGCATGGAGCGAAGGCAGGAGTGTCAGGCAGACAGCCGTGGGGAGCAGAGGCATGCCCATAATCCGGAATGCAGTGTGGGACCCAGCCATGGCCGTAAAACAGGCGGCAGCGTTGGACCCACAAATGAAAATCAACCGGAGAGTGGCATGGGACCAAGGTGTGCAACTGGACGACCCCCTGGTGCGGCACCCTGGGCTGAAAACATGCCACATGGAAGGCATCCCGTTTGGGCAGTCCCGGGCAAGGACTGGCTTGTCCTTCTGCCAAACAGCGTGGCGCCCATGGAGGTGGATCCACCAGCTGATGTGGAGGAACCAATGGAAGTGGATCCACCTCGGCCAGATCAGACTTGCAACTACCCCGGCATGTCTTCGCTCTCTGCCATCAGAGCGCACCAACAGCGTCGCAGCAGGGCCTGGCGAGCTCCTTACTCGTCATCACTCAGGCTCCTTCCCAAGCATTAGCTTGGAGCCACCAAACACCACGGAGGCTCACCTGCAAGATGTCCCGGCGATAAAGAACTCTGTTGCCAATTCTCAGGGGTTGTGTGAGTGCTTCTTTCCCATCCCCCAGCCCTTGTGAGAGAGGTGGCATCCCTTCTGCACAGAGCCTCGAGGAAGAGCACAAGAGAGGACCCAGTTTCCTTTGCGCTGCTGCACTGGGGTGACAGGAGGCGTCCCCAGGGGCCACCATGCACCTTTAACATTTGTGAAAATAGACTGAGTGGTGAAAATAGTAGTGTGTAAGCTATTATAGGTGGCTAATTTCTTATCCTAGGAGTGAGTTTCTATATCTGAGTAACTGGCAACGACAGACATGGAGAAGGCTGAGGTACTCAACAATTTCTTTGCCTCCGTCTGCACTGGTAGATGGGCTTCCCAAGTCTTTCATTTCCCTGAACCTGTAGATGGAGGCTGGAGGATCAAAGTCCCAACCACTGTAAGTGAAGAGCAGGCTCAAGACCACCTGATGAATCTAAACAGGTACAAGTCCATGGGACCTGATGACATGAATCCCAGGGTCCTGAGGGAACTGGCTGATGCAGGTGCCAAGCCTCTCTCCACCATAGTTGAAAAGTCCTGGCAGTGATGTCACTGGTGAGTGGAGAAAGGGAAACTTCATGCCCCTACTCTTCAACAATTAAAACAAAGAATTGAACAAAGAGCACTACTCTCCAACAATTAAAACAGTTAGGAGACATTTCTTCTCAGAAAGAGCAGTCAGGCATTGGAGCGGGTTACCTAGGGAGGCGGTCAAGTCACCATCCCTGGGGGTGTTCAAGGAAATCATAGAATCATAGAATATCCCGAGTTGGAAGGGACCCATAAGGATCATCGAGCCCTACTCCTGGCACCACACAGGTCTACCCAAAAATTCAGACCATATGACTAAGTGCACAGTCCAATCGCTTCTTAAACTCCAACAGGCTTGGTGCAGTGACTGCTTCCCTGGGGAGCCTGTTCCAGTGCACAACCACCCTCTCAGTGAAGAACCTCTTCCTGATGTCCAGCCTAAACCTCCCCTGCCTCAGCTTGACACTGTTTCTGCAGGTCCTGTCACTGGTGATTTAGGAGAATAGTTCACCTGCCTCTCCACTCCCCCTCGTGAGGAAGCTGTAGACCGCGATGAGGTCTCTGCTCAGACTCCTCTTTTCCAGGCTGAACAGTCCAAGTGACCTCAGCCACTCCTCATATGTCTTCCCCTCTAGTCCCTTCACCATCTTAGTAGCCAAGGAAAGGTTGGACCTGGGGCACCGGAACATGGTTTAGTGGGTGACATTGGTAGTAGGGTGATGGTTGGACCAGATGATCTCGAAGGTCTTTTCCAAGCATAATGTTTCTGTGATTTTATGATTGTTGAGGGTCTTCAACATTTGCATATTGAAACTCCAAGATGTTTTTTGATGTAGTTTGGATAGACCACGATTAAAACAGTCTGGCTATGTCCTGCATAAATGTCATCAACAGACCACAGTGTGATAGCCTGACATCTTTGCCAGCTAAGAACTGGCATTTTGTGAAAGCAGAGACTTCCCAGCTCACTCCGATTTGCAGGCTGCCTTTGTGCAGTGAAGTTATTGAGACAGGGGCTCACGCTGAGCTCAGCATGAGCTGAACGAAGCTGTACAGCTCCTAGACGTGAGCAGATACATCTGCACGGCACTGAGCCACAACCCACGCGTGGACTTTCCAGATGAGTTTCAGCTCTGCTTTCTGTAGTCATTTGTGTGCTTCAAGCACAGCAATGACACAGCTGTGGACAGGTATTCCCACTGCCATTAGGCTGCAGTGGACTTAGAAGAAGCATCGAGCTCCTACTGCAAGCTGACAGCTAGAAGAAATGTGTTCCCAGAGCCTCAGAAATGTCTGATACCTCTAATTAGACCAACCTGGAAACTGTCTCTGGACACGCAGATAAAGCCTTAGAAGAGCAGTTCCCCAGGAGACTGCCTGTTATTCAGGGCTGACTTATTCATAAACCTCTCGAGTGCCGGTGAGCGCAGCCAGCTCCGCTGCTGACGCAGTCTGCCAGCCTTGTAGCAAAGCCACCAAGCTGCAGTGGTTTGCGCCAGCCAAGGCACAGCCACACTGTAACAGCTCTCAGAGGCCTGGCTGGGAGAACTTGTCACAGCCTGGGACAGCTGGTACCTTCCCAAAGCCCCTGTGCCTGGTACATCATGACTCACAGCATCACGGGGTGGTTGAGGTCAGAAGGGACCTCTGGGTCCATCTGGTCCAACCCCTGATCACGCAAGGCCACCCAGAGCAGCTTGCCCAGGACCATGTCCAGAAGGCTTTGGAAGACCTCCAAAGAGTGAGACCTTCAAAAGCTGTCTGGGCTTGGTCCTAGACAACTCAGAGTTTACTCTCTTGTAGCTTTCTCTCTTATTTCTCCAACTTTCTTTTATCACTGATTCAGGATGAAGACAAAGTTCTGCCCCACATTCCCTGTCCCCATTGCCCTGATGTTGAAGCCCAGCAGAAGGCAGCTCATGCTCCTTCCAGGGGCATGACAGAGTGGGTGGATGGAGGACATGGGGTGGCAGGGGGAGGCTCTGCTCCTCCAGATGCCCACACTTAGATCCTGTTGACCTCTGGGTTGTGTTTTATGCTAAAGTGTAGGATGGCAAAAAGATCTCTAAGCTAAACCAACAGGTCTGTAGAGTTTGGATTTCAGGCTGTGGGTTGCAGCATCCCCTTGTTTTGCTCACTCACGTATGCCAGTCACTTCACTATTAGATCCTTCCTTGTGCTACTGCTCTGCTTTAAGCACCTTGGATAACATAAAGATTCACTTCATATCACCACTTCTTCAAGAGATTTGACACGTTCTCTGGAGCCTGAGCCAGCTGCTCTGAAGTCTTTGGTTTTAGAGAGAGCAGGTTTGGGCTGTCACTAGAGAAACTGAACCAGGAGGATTCCTTAGTCCACCATTTCTTCTCCTGGGAAATGTGTCCCCCACAGCCTGTCTTCTTGGTTTGCAGGCTTGAAGGGCTTTCTGTGAGTCATGGATAGAGTAAACCTCCCAGCTTCCGCCTGAGGCTCAAAGCATTTTGATGATCCTTAGAGAGGCTGGGATGAATCTGGTCATCACCACAATGTCCTGACCAGAAGAAAAACTGTCTTTATAATATCATAGAATAGAGTAATGGAATCATTAAGGTTGGAAAAGACCTCTAATATTATCAAGTCCACTGCTAAACCATGCCACCTCCACAAGTCTCTTAAATACCTCAAGGGATGGGAACTCCACCACCTTCCTGGGCAGCCCATTCCAATGCCTAACAACCCTTTTCATGAAGAAATTCCTTCTGGCATCCAGTCTAAACTTCCCCTGGTGCAACTTGAGGCTTTTTCCTCATTTTCTGTCACTTGTCACCTGAGAGGAGACCGACACCCTCCTCACTGCAACCTCCTTTCAAGTACCTGTAGAGAGCAATAAGGTCTCCCCCCAGCCTCCTCCAGACTGAACATCCCCAGTTCCCTCAGCCGCCCCTCACAGGACTTGTCCTCCAGGCCCTTCACCAGCTTCGTAGCCCTTCTCTGGACATGCTCCAGGGCCTCGATGTCCTTCTTGTGGTGAGGTACCCAAAGCTGAACACAGTACTCACGGTGCGGCCTCACCAGTGCTGCGTACAGAGGGATGATCACCTCCCTAGCCCTGCTGGCTGCACTGGTTCTCTTTTGTCTACCAAACAAACACATGGACAGTTTTACTTCCTTCTGATCAGTCTGTCAGCCACCTCTTAGGTGTCTCTTTTCTGCAGGCTGTATTTTGCGTGCAGGGCCTTTCAGGACGACATAGGTTTATCCACCCAGCTCAGTAGCTGAAGGCCTACGAACAGTTCCCCGTTCTGAGGAGTGAACTCCCTCGTTTCCACAGCGTGTAGGGCTAGCTCCATCTAGATGTGTGATGGTACATAGCACTTGACTCTGGACCTCTGACGATGTCTCTGTGACCCTAAAATATAATTTATATTTTTGTATGCTTTTCAGTCCAAAACACTATAATGTGAGGGGGTTGTCAGGGTAGTTTTCAATAACGTGAAGCTAAGGACAGGTACTGGATGTCCTAGAAGCCTGCCAGCAGGGCCTCTGAAGAGGTAAAACTGGTGGGGTATGTTGGAGGGATGCACAGGTGGTGGGAACCAAGTTGGTATGGTTTCATCCCCACTGCCTTTTGGGAGTCGTTCCTCAAGTGAGGAAGCTTGCCCAGATATCCAAGCTTTGCCTTGGAGAAAGCCCATTGGAGCAGTTATTACTGCTAGTATTTTACATCCTGCTGTACTTGTATTTTAGTACATTCAATCAAATATGCCATTATAAGGAAAAAACAGTCAAAATCCATTCTAATGCTTTGATAACTTTTCTGTCAGCCATCCAGTTGACTACGATGTGATTGCCTTACATGTGCAATGATGTCCAGAAGATCTCTGCCTCCGCAAGCTATACAGTGTCATCCTTGCCATTATGTTCCTCTAAAAAGAGCACTTCACTTCCCAAATTCTGACTCACACTGAAACCTGCTCAGTTCTTCCCCAAAGAGCATCTTCTCCTAGCGGAAATCTGAGAGAAATAACTAAAGGGAGAGCAGGATTTTGGACAGCCTTAACACCAGCAATCGTGTTTGCAGATATTATAGTCTTGGTGTCTCATCACTGCACGAGCTAGATCAAGTAACTCCACCAGCAGCACGCTTGCCAAGCCAAATAATTTCCTGAGAGGTGAGTAACAATTAGTCACTTCCCAGGGCAATGTTAGAATAATAATAAAAAAAAACATTTGAGTGGGAGGATAGCAACCCTTGAGACACTCAAAGAAATCCGTTACGAAATAACAGCTAAATTAATGTCAAGATTGTATAAAAATCGTACAGTTATATAAAAATTGTACATAGTGTAAAAGCTATGATGGTGCAGATGTTCAAAGAAGAGTTTTTAGCTTCTGTATCAAGCTATGAAGCCAAAGATATTGTTGATATCCTTCAACAGAAAAAATCACCTTCCAGCTCTCCTGCACCACTGAAGTAGTGCTATGGGGTTTTTCAGTCAAGGGCACAGTGTTTGCATGCAGTGCCTATAAAGACTCTGCAGGCTCAGCTGCCATCCATCCCAAACCACTGGCAGGTGAGTTTTGTTTTGTACTATGTTACTTTAAGCAACATTTTCTCTTGGAGAGGGCCAACAGTCACCAGAAGCATCTATCTGCAGGAAGGAAAGCAAATCCAAAGGCATGAGGTATTATTTGAATGCTCTGCATACAGACCTTTCCTTTCCTCCCAGTAAGTTTCTCCACCTTGTAGAACCTCATAACCTGAAGTCATGCTTCTCCAGACCAGTCAGCCTTGGAGCTCTCTGGACTTGTTTCAGCAGATCATTAGTTAATCATTAGCTAATTTGTCTCATAAAGAATAAAAATCACCTTTCACTTTCTGTTTCCAGTTTTTACATAATTTTGAAAATGTCTTAAATATGTAGATTTTTAAAACCAAGGTGTTTTGTTTCATTATTGAAACATATACCTAAGCTGGCTGAATCTATAAAAATCCTGATGTGTTTTAAGTAAAAGCTCATGGATTAAAGTCTTCAGAAATTTTTCATATAGGAACTTAAAATTCAAATACCTTTTTGGCAACTGTAGCCTGACTGAACTTTAGTTCTCCATTACTTCAACCCAAGGCTGGAAAGTGAACATTGTTCCTAATATGTTTCCCTGGAGTCAATATTTCTCTGACACTGACAGAAAATTAACTCTATGCAGCATTATAATAAACACACAGCTTTTAAAAGAACAGTAATGTAACAAAGTAAAACTACCATTTTGCTCTTTTGCTTTCCCAGCATGACACAACATTCATGTGTGGGATTACAGGGTAATTTTTCATGATGTTCTGCTCTATCTGGTTCACAGAAGGTCAGTGTTCAAAAGCAATAAATTTACCACACAGCACTCTCTCACTCTCCCCAGGTGGGATGGGGGAGAGAATCATAACGTTAAAAAGCACGAGAACTCATGGGTTGAGATAAAGACAGCTCGCTACGTAAAGCAAAAGCCATATGCACAAGCACAGCAAACCAAGGAATTCATTCACTGAATCTGAGACAGGGAGAAAAGGGCAAGTGCATCTTGCATTTAGGATGCCTGGAACTGAGTCTGATCAGCAACAGTTTGGGGTTTTCATTCCAAGCCAATTCTCCATTCCTCAGTCTCTATTACAGCCACTTTGCTCAAACCTAGCAAAGGATTTTTTTTCCCCCATAGATTTTCGTGGTTTGCTTCCCTGACTCTCCTGAGCACAAGAAAAGTATGATCTCTTTAAAAGACTTAAAAACACAGCTGTTACACTACGCCCATTCCTGAATCTATACCTAATTTCACCTTTGAAGTAATGGGGAGAATAATTTAAGCTTTTCAAGTAGAAGTGTGCCAGAATACCTCCCCAGCCTCCTTTATTGTTCTCCAGCTGGCTATCATCTCCTCTTTTGTACATCAGCAGCTCAGTAACATTAACTTCAAGGGACATGAGCATGACCCAGGCAACCTTGTCTTCTCTGAATTCAAGAAGATGTGGGTTTTTTCTTTGGCAAAATGTCTTTAAAAATTGCTCTTTTGTATGGAAAGTTTCTCTCTCTGGCAGCTCAGGGAGAGGGCGGTGACCTGAAGAGACCTAGATGTGTGCATACAGGTAGATGTGAACTTTCTGCGTTTTGTTGTTGTTGTTTTTTGTTTGTTTGTTTGTTTGTTTGTTTTTCCCTTTCAGGCAACATTACAGAAAAGCATAGAGACCTGAGATGGTGCTAAGATTCAATAAAGCATGATTTTCTAAGAAAGCAAGATTTCTGCTCATTCCCTCTGGTTTTGTGGTTATCAAGCTCTTGTCCAACAAGAGATCATGGGTAACTGTTTAGCAACACTAGCAAAAATGTTGGAGGAGCTGAAGGCATTCTTTGGCCCCCCTCTCAAAGACATCAGTTTGTACACCAAGGTTTTCTTTGATGCTGTAAGTGAACAGTATTACCTAATGCTGGTTCCAGTGGTCTTTGTAAGGTTCATTTGAGAGGTGTGCTATATGCAGCTACAGGTGAGGATACTTTGGGTTCAGAGAAGGTACTTCTTTTATGGACAAGACCAAAGAGTATATGACAAACTTTGGGGTGATCTCTCCTGATTGTCAGCCTGGGACAATCCAGCCCTGTCCAACCGAGAGGGTGGGGACAAAGAGCTGTTCTCTGCAGGGCAACAGCCCTGGCCAGGAAGGAGAGATTTAAATGAATGACCACTGTATTCCAGGTTCTTCTGACCTGCATGGAGAGTACAATCTAAGGGGTCTGATGAGGCAGATGTAGGGCCTGGGAAGGGCTCAGACAGGCAGGGGCCCGGGACTGAGCACGAACAGGGAACATAACATTTAATTAATTAATTAATTTTAACTGGAAGTCCTTCTGTATGCCAATCCACGCACAGGGCAGAGTCAGAATGGGCAGTAAAAGATTCTCCTAGCTTTTGTTACCAAAGAAGTGGAATGAAGCTTTTGGGAACACCTTGACATACAAAAAGGGAAGTCTCTGTTCTTTTGCAAATTTCTTCCAGAGCTTTCAGCCTTGCACCCTACAGGAGAGAAAGCCAGGAAACGCAAATTATGCCTATCAGCCAGCTAGATTTTCTTTTGTGTCACTCTACGGTGTACTGTATAAAGTAGGGCTCAAAGAAAAGATTTCTGGAAAAGTTTACTCCAAAGAGACAGCACTAATTCTTCCCCCCTGCCACGACACTGACTCACCTCTGCCTTCACTGAGCTGTGCTGCAGGCTTGAGCAGCAGGACAGAAGCTGTCACTTCTCTCTGAGAATTAATTTATTCACCTAAACCTCCCCTTGCTTCTGTGGATCAGGGGTGGTTTTGCAAAGCATAGGTGTGCAGGAAGCCTATGTGCCAGCCTGCATGCAGCGCAGATGCTGCTTACAACATGCTGCAAAATGTTGATAAAGGACCGAGCACATCAGCATGTTAATCAAATCCCGTCACAATTTTCCTTGTGGAACTTGTAATTTCCTCATCTAGTGGCCTCAAAAAGGTGGAAGCTGTCTTGGTTTAACCGTAGTAGGAGTACATCACAGAAATGGTCTACTACCCAAGAATATCCAAATTCATTAGCAGCAACAACGATCAAGTTAAGCAGCACATAATCACAGAAAATTATCTTAAAAACACAGACTTTCATTTTAGCATATAGGAGGACCAAATAGGCAGGAGAAATGGCGTTTTGCCTCCTCCTGAGGTAAAGCACAGGACTTCTCATTAGTCTTGACTGTACTCTCTTAGTTAACTGGAGTACTGTACTAAAATCATAGCAGATCACAGAACAGGCATGCAGGGGCCCCACTCTTCTTAGTTAACCTTACTCCTGTAGACCCTTCACTTAAACTCTTCCTCCATCAAGAAAACTGGATCATATTGCTTGGTCAGCCTTTGGAAAGTACCTCAAAATCCAGGGGACAGCTACTGCATAGCTGCTAAAGAGGAGGATAAGGGCTTTATAGATGCACGTAAGGAGAAGAAAAGAAGTGCTGCAGGTCTGAAAAGATGTAACACTTGTGGGAAGCATTTTCTGTGGCTGTGTTTGTCATTATGCATTGCGTATCACAGAACCACAGGATCACAGAATTGTTGGGGTTGGAAGGGACCTCCAGAGATCATCGGGTCCAACCGCCTGCCAAAGCAGGTTCCCTAGAGCAGGTTGCCCAGGTAGGCGTCCAGACGGGTTTGGGATATCTCCAGCGAAGGAGACTCCACAACCTCCCTGGGCAGCCTGTTCCAGTGCTCCGTCACCCTCACCGTGAAGAAGTCTTATAACAGGCTTTGTCATACAAGGGCTTCTTGATCATGAACACTACATTGCTGATAGATGCTACGATTAGTTTGTGGGAATGCTGACATCCATTCATTAGTAGCACTTACTAGGGAAAGGACAGTTTACAAATCTGGTCATGCAGAATTCACGTTAGCATCTATCTTTGGCCTCCCAGTGAAACTGCTAGGAAAAGAAGTTACTCTAAGTTTCTGCATTGTCCTCATACTCTTGCATTTTAATTGGTCACAATACTCACTGTATCTCTTTTCCCCACACCAAGTAAAAGTAGGAAGCACTATTAGTCACATTTTAGTGAGGGGATCCGAGTCACCACGATTATGCAAGACACACTGAAAGTTTGTAGCAAGACAGGCAACAATAGCCCAATAACTCAAGCTACTGCCATAATCATTTGATTTCTTAATAAAATAAAAAAGATTCCATGTACCTGTTCTGTACTCACAGGACTTCTTTGGCCAGCTGAGCTGGGAGAGCTGATATAATCAGATGCTACGACTCTTTAAAATAATATAATGCCAGATAACCTGACCACGGGCACGTTCACGTACCCCTCCACTTACTGATTTTATTAGGTTGTTTTCTGAAGAAGCGAGTTCTTCATTTAGTCCTCTGCCTACATCTGCTGCTTACTGAAGAAACAGTGTCTGTTAAATCTGAGAAATTATATAATTCCTTAATCTCCCTCCTCTCTCAAGCATGCAGGAGTTATTGCTACCTACAACAATTTCTGTCCCTTTAAGAAATGTGGCAGCCAACCTGGTCTGTTGTAGAAAACAGCAGGTAGACTACAGAGTCATACCCACAAAATGCTACTAAAGAATAAAAATTAATAATAATAACAATAATAAAAGAATTTGGGTTTAGCCAGCCTGTGGTTTGGGTAATCAGTGGTTACTAAAACCTCACGCTTCAGCCTGGCAAATATCCTCTACTGCCCTCAAACCCCACCACTCTTGGACAAAATTGCTACTTCCAAAGTTCCCAAATCCCATCCCTATGTCACCACCTAACTTGTATGCTCTGTAATGAACTGCTTCTTCAATGTGTTTTCTTTGAGAGGACCTGAATAGTGTAAAAGTCTGAAAAAAAATGTCTAGAAATACTAATCATTCCAATGCTTTCCTACATCTAAATCCTAAATTTCCACTGGTTCACATTCAGCTCTAGACATGCTTGGCTGTGTTTTTTGGTAGCTGGTGTGTCTATGCACAGTGTGTACATTGAGAAGCCCTGGAGAGTTCATAAAATTAAACAAAACAGACAGAGTCCTTCTCCAATTAGTAACAAAATCCACATTGTCTGTTTTCAGAGAAGGCTGGAATCACAAACGTGAGCATTTACAGGACTTCAAGCTAAAATAGCACCAAACAGCTCTGATTTCTGCCCATAATTCCCTGTCATAACTACAAATCTTTTCTTGAATTTCAGCTTTAATTTAAAAATCTTTGGGAATAGGTGCATTTTCCATAAAATTAAGTTAAAATATTTAGTAAACCTACTGCAGAAATATTGATCCTTGACTCTTAGAAATTTCACCTGAGGGAGTTTCAGCAGTGGGTTATAATCAAACAACCACAGAGAGATAACCCAGTACATTTTTCAGCTGAGATAGTCTGAGCTAGCGTAGATGTGTCAGCTGGGCTTAGTCAATGCAAAGGTGCAAGAGACTCTTGGTGGAAGAAAGTACCTGCAAGTATCAGAGTAGCATGTTCTGGGATACTAAAGGATGAAGAAAGGTCACCTCAGCAGCTGATTTCCTTGGTGCTGCTGACTTGGAATTATAGAAATTGGAGCCGAGCAATTTTAGCTGAGGACACCGAGACCATAAAACAATAGAAAAAAGAACGGCACAGACTGGAAAGAAACCTTCAAAACCCATCACATCAAACTTTTAAGATGCTAACTGTTGGTCTAAAATCACCAGAGGAGATAGACAGTTCTTTGCACATTTAATTAAGCTGCGGAGTGCCTTGCTGGTAGGAATCACAGGTGTTGAAAGTTTTCATAGGTTCCAAAAGCAGCTGGAGAAATTACTGGAAGTAAAATCCACAACCAATTGTCACATACAAAGGTTTAATAAAAGATGCTGTCTTCAGAAAGTCCCTGAACAATGTGATGACACTATTCTGGGAAAGTATGACGATATGCTTGGCCATCACCTACGACTGCTTGGCCTATGCCTAGTGTTGTCCCCTAGGTAGCTGCTGTTGACTGCTGCGAAAAAAGGGGACACCAGGATGGATGGGCTTTAATCCTGATTGTCCTTATGTCTTCTGCAAGAAAGATTTTTATCTAAAGATAAATCATCCCTCTCTCCACAGACAAGTTTTAATGGACAGCTGTCTTAAAATACAGACAATGTCAGGTTGTCCATTTATTAATAAAATCAGGCTCCACCACAGCTTGTTGAAGTACTAGGAGTGAATGCCAGCTTGACTAATAGCACTTATATTTATTACACAAAAATATGTATTAATAAAATGCACAAAATATTTATTAATAAATGAACAATCTGACATAGTCTGACATGGACATGTGCAGGAGAAGGTACAGATTGCTGAAATAATCCCATCCCATGAACTGAGTAAATAGGCAGCTGTCCCACGCCAACAACCGGGACATTTCACCTGAGGAAAATGTACAGTTTTTCATTAGGATTTCTTGCTTCAAGTAGATGAACAGATAATTTTTTTGTGTGTGTGGAATTTTAAAGATCAAGATGAAATGAAAAATAACATCTCTGAAAGGGGAGATGATTTTAGTTTTGAATTATAGTGATCCTGTACATTTAAATATGAGACTTTATTCTTCAGTAGGTAACAAGTTTAACTATTGTGTTTTTTTGTTTTTAAATTATTATTTATTTTGAAATTTCCTACGCCCTTCAAATAAAAACCCACGCCCTGGACCTTTTCAAACCTCCAAGTACAAAGAGATTTCCTGAAAAAGTCTAATTCTTTGGCTGATTTCACAGACAGCATGAGGGTTACCCTGTGCTCCTCCTAGCATTTTAATTCTTATTCCAGGAGTATTCCAGGGATTTCAACACAAACCATAGCACAGCAAGATACTCCTGAGCACACCAAAGCCTCTGGAAGCACTTCTGTTGATTTCTTTCATCTGCTTTTGTTCTGTTTGCAATAATCTGGTTCCCAGAGCAATGTCATACCCACATGAAAACACTTGTGTAGTGATGACAACCATTCACTGAGGGGAATATACTCTGAACTTCATTAAAAGCCGAATTACAAGCTTCCTTAAGATAGATATAATACTTCCCCTATCTTTTAAAACACAGTAATTGGTGCATGCTTTGATCCACGGGTTAGAAGCAAGTTGGACAAGGCTGAGCCTTAAAACCCAAGCCTACAGAACAAGCCTAGCTGCAGAACAAAACCTGAAAGGCAGGCTGACAAAATCCTTGTTGGTTTATGAAAGGTTCAAGCTATCTCTAATTTCCTTAGGTACATTAGAATATATTGCACTTCTATGAGAGCAGAAGCCCTTCAGTGGAAATGCTTTTTATGTAGAGTTCACAGAGATTTCTTAAGCAGCATTATTAGAAGAGTATAAAATATACAGTTCCCATGGATCAAGGTAGATCATAAAATGTAATTAAAATCCCTTACACCAATTCAGGGAAGGGCAATTCAACTGTAGACGCCTGCGAAGTTTGACAGAGAAGGGACAGTTTCACCATGGAAGTACAAGAGTGTTGTACAGGTTGTGAGTTGTGATGACTTAGGATGGGATAAAGCATCTGCATAAGACTTCTCCAGTGTGTTCCTTAGTCCTCTCTCACCCTTTGGGGCCACACAACTGGCTTACACAGTCACCAAAAAGGCTAGTTCTAGATTTCCAAGCAGGTGTTAACACAGTGCATTCACTTCCTTGGGACACATGCACAAAGCTCAACACAGCATTTAGAAACCAGTGATCTAACTCGGCACCCTCCTGCGTGTCCCTGTGGCACAGCCTTCCCGCACCACTGCGCACATTTTGATGCCCTTGTGAGTCCTCCATCCACACCCAGCTCATGGCCAGGGTGGTGGTGCTGAGCCGTGCCAACCGGTGCTTACCAGCTGCCATAGAACCACAGAACCACAGCATGGCTTGGGTTGGAAGGGACCATAAAGCCCATCTAATTCCACCTCCCTGCCATGGGCAGGGACACCTCCCACCACACCAGGTTGCCCAAAGCCCCATCCAGCCTGGCCTTGAACACCTCCAGGGATGGGGCATCCACAGCTTCTCTGGGCAGCCTGGGCCAGGGCCTCACCACCCTCTGAGGGAAGAATTTCCTCCTAACATCCAATTTAAATCTCCCCTCTTTCAGTTTTAAACCATTTCCCCTTGTCCTATCACTATCTGACCTTTCTAGAGTGCATGGCTGTGGGTCGCTCTGATGCCATTTTCCCTTCAGGAGACCTCAAAACCCAATCAGTACCCTAGATCATGAAATCATAATAGATTTCTTAACGAGGACTCAGCCAAGAATAGCAATGAGGCTTCCTATGGCTTGCACATACTGATGAGGAAGTCTAGTTGATGCAGGCATGATAAGGTTAGATAACTAATTAGTCCACAGTGCATGACAGTAGAAATTATTCTTATCAGTTATATGACATTCATTATTTAAAAATAAAGATTTAGACTGAGTGGCTTCCTTCTTAGAAAGTTGTAACTCACACAGAAGCCACTGTACAGAGCAGACTGTGGTGGTGGTGGGGTTAAAGCCCTCTTTACCACCTCAGTCTTCAGAAAACCACTCACGACCTGCTTGATTTCTATCTTCATGGTCACACAGCACAGCCAGGACATCCTTTGCTCACAAGCTCATTAAATCATGCTCTAGGTCTGGACCTGAATTTGGTATCAAAACTTTACTAAAACCAGTCCTACGGAAAAATCACCCACCACTCGGTGAAACAACACACGGACCTAAAACCCACCCTTCGTTCTGGAAGTGACTGGTAGCATCCAGAGGAGGAAAGGTTGTGGGGCACAGCTTCTTTTAGAGGCACACCATCTGCTACTAGAATAAGCATTTTTACTCTTTCCCTGTGCAATGCATCTTATTTTACAAGTTTTAAAACTCACCAGGTAGCTAAGAGCTATTGAGTGGTGTTATAAGGCAAGAGCATGCAGAGGAGCTAGTTGCTACTCTCCCACATTTGGAAAAATATTAATATCAAAGTGATGGAGAGGAGAAGGCTCAAAGGATGGCACAAAGCAAACCTGAATCTCAACACTGCCACTTTACTTACTTTAAAAAGTAAGTATTTAAAAAAAGGCAGATGGATATAATTGTTTGTAGAAAGTGTGTAGTGATAATCAGGCTAAAGATGGACCCTTTCCTTATTTCTTAAATTGGAATTTAGCTCACCTTTCTGAAAGGGCAAAATAAGGCAGGAGCAGTTCTACTACAATAAAAGTAGAACTGAGCCGGGCAGTTGCTGTAATACATCTTAAAACAGCAAGATACAGCTGAAGAGCTCAAATGTGCTGAGACTGTGGCCGTATTTTTGACAGTAAATTGCTAGATGGGCTATCTTTCATGTGTTGATGTTTTCTCAACAGTTTTTGAAGGTTAAATAAATTTTGAACCAGAACTGTCAGAGCAAGATGAATTAATTATGAGAACAAATAATAAATGAACACAATTTTAACCACTGTGTAAAGAGTTCGCCCAGGTTTTAACATCAGGCTGCATTTCCTGCACTGAGGTTTTTCAGATGTCAACACGTGGCTGTTCCTGGAACCCCCAGTCACTTACACTGTTGTAGTTCAGAAGTTAGTTTTATTTAAATAACCAAGAATTGATACATGCTTTATTGAACACTTTAGAAGACATCAAAAGACTCACCGCAGCAAGTCATATTTTTAAATACAAAAAGGGAATTAGTAAAAGGTAAGGTTCAGATCCAACACGAAACATGAACATATTACTTGAAGGAGCTTCGAGTTTTAAAGACTACAAACTCATTATTTACATCAAACAGTTCTAACACACCCACATCACAAAATCTTAGTATTGCACTACAGCTCCTTGTTGAAAACACGCACAGCACGTGAAGACAACCAAACAAGTTTCACCGAACAACAGCCCGGGAGTGTTTGCACTGGAATCAGCAGAGGGTGGCCAACAGCTCACGGCCATGCCACCCAAGGGAAGGGGCTTGGCTTAGTCTTTCAGGAGTATTTGCACACTTGTCTCTGTGAAACACAAAGGTTTATCAAGAGTTCAGTCACATCAGGGAGCTTTAGGGAAGCTGCTCCCATGAGACAGTCCTTAAGAGTAAGAATTACGTGGCTGGATCTGGTTGTGCAAATCCATGTCAGATTACATGTCCATGTAATCCATGTACCATACCAAACCAGAGTAGTGCATCTGCTTTACCTACAGATAAAGGGCACCAGCACAGCTGAGAGATCTAGAAAAGGTCAGAGTGGCTATAGGTGTGTGGGAGAAGTATGCAGTACAACACAGCAGCTCAGACCAACATAAACCCTGCTGCTCACTGGTAATGCAATAGACAGGATCACAGCCATGCTACTGCCCGATGTGAAGAGTTAGCATAATCCTATGGCATTAAGACTTTCTTTTAAGTAAGGCTTGTCTTAGCTGAAAATCATACAATAACCTAAGTGTTCTTGTAAAAGCAGCACAACGTGTATCATGGCAGCACTTAGGGATCCACTTGTCTAACAGCAGCAGCCCAATTGAAGTAGGTGCATTATCTCTTTGAAATCTGCCGCAGCACATAACCAGCTCAGTGCAAAGGCTGTAACGCCAACTACTTCTTTTTCCCCCCATTCTCAGCAGCACAGAGGACACTAACAGGCAGGAACAAGCCAGCAGATGACACAGATGAACTGGAAAACAGAAGGCTCGCCTAGCTAAAACAGAGGTACCACTTAGTCTACAAAGATAACCTGGAAGAGGTGACAGACGAGACATTTCAGTTACAGTATCACAGACAACACAGAAAAGCAAGGGAGCATATAACATTTATGGAAGATACACACTGCCACTGTGGCAATTAAACTCCCACCCACCTAACCTGGTATCTAAAATTCAGGACAGAGGTCACTTTAATGTTAACAGAAGGTAGAGGTTCTGGATAGGATGGGACAAATGCTACATTCCCCAAACCATACAATAACAAAGTGGGACAATTTTCTACTTTACAAACATTCCCCTTCCTATGTCTGTCCCAACCGACTTCAGCATCATATCTTCAATTGAAATTCAGTCGCATGGTGTGTGGGGAGAACATTTCTTTATATCCATGTCCATGTCACGTTGGCTACTGGGTGCTTAGCTGTGCTGAGGCACTCGGATGCTACACTAGCACAAATAAGACAGTCCTCTCAAGCTGGTTTCAGAAAACAGCATGACTAATATTGCATCTGATGCTACGAACACAATGAAACACATTCCAAACGTACAAACATAAAAAAGAACTTCTAAAGACAATTACAAAAATGGAACCAATTTCTTTGATCTTCAGTCCAAACTCCAAGAAGGATACATTAGTCACTAAGACCAAAACAACTGCCAAATAGAAATTAGCCTAACATTTAGCTTACATATCATTTTGTATAAAAAATGTTGACATTTTTATTTTATGAATACTTAGAAAAATCAAAATCCCTAAAATCTACTGTACCCCCTTATAATAATACTGTTTGTAGTTTCTTTTTCCATCAGTGCCAAGAGAATAATCCCACACTTCACTCTTCAGATGACTCATCGAGACATCTTGGGCTGAACAGAGAAACCCCTATTCTTCCTTTGAAGACACAGCCACTATCAGTGCCCAGCCACACCTGGTACACGGATTAGCCAGACTCAGAAAAACAAACAAACCACACACACAAAAAAAACCAACAATCTTTCATAGGACAGAAAGCCCCCCAAATGCCTCACTTTCACCCCAGAACCATGATGACTGTGCCCAGTAGAGCAACATGTCAGAATGTAATGTGTCCAACCCTTTTTGATATTTATGGGAGTATATTTCCCACCCCTGTACATAAAAGTGCTCTTTCCTGATGCCAGCTTCACCAGCATTCAATGCATTTCACTTGTTACTCATAACAGCGTTTCTTTTGTTCTTGTTGTTTTCTTTTTTTTTTGTTTTTTTTTTTTTTTTAAATAATGAAAGTCTACAGCATGTTTTTTCAGGTATGTGACTGATGCCTGTTGTTCAACAAATAGGCTGTAAACCAGTTTGTCCTCTGAGGAGTTGCCAGGCTCCCTGGACAGTTGCACTCGAAGAGCAGCACCTTGTGTTCAGCAAAGGCGGAGGAGAAGCCCTCTTGCAGCACAAAACTCCTGCCTGCTGTGGCTGGAAGGCATCAGCATGAGGAATCAATAAGTCTTTGGCGAAGTTTTTTATCTTCTCTCGGGCTCATGTGACCACTTGCTTCATGGTCTGTCAAAACTAAGCAGAAAGTAAACTTTTAAAAGTGAAAAGCCATCAAGCCATCAGCTTCTCTCTGTAACACATTTTAACAGAGATTCAAGCATGAGTTCGTTCTGCTCTAAAGACAAGCGAGCCCAAAACCTTTGAAGTGTTTTTGTGAAATGAAAATAGTCTCAGAAGTTCTGCTTTCACGTAAAAAATGAGTCAGATTCTCCATTAGCTTTTTAAGCTTGTTGAGCAGACAACTCCACCTAGGGCTCCTAATCCTCCTAGCAGAACTGACCCACCTGTATTTTCAAAAAGGACACAGTTAAAAGGAAGACTATTGTCTGTCAGGAGTACTCCAAACTGCTCTTCTAGAGCTGGCTGCCAGAAGTGTCTCTTCTACAGTATAAAATCATTCTCAGTGTTTGTTCTTACTTCCCCTGCTTTATAAATTCACTTCTCCTCCAAGCCTCAGCCTACCAGAAGTGCTTGACCAAAGCACAGTAGTAGTTACCTTCTGAATGATGATGCTTCTTTTTTTCTATTAAGCACGGGACATGGTTAATTGAAGAGGAAGATTTCACGTCTTCCTGCTCTTTAACTTGCCCTTGGCATTGGTGTTCACCTACTAAGGTCAGCTACTAAATGTTTTACAGCATCTCCACTTCTACAAGTGAGGGACTTTGTGAAGTCCATCTGGGACTATTCAGAGAACGGGTACACTAATCCAGATCCTGACTCAGACCATTTTGGCGAAAATCACTTTGCAGACTATCTTCCTTTCTCTCTGCTTAAGAAGGAACGAGAGCACATTCACTGGCCCCAGTTCCACTTCCCCTTTTTCATCATTTTCTGTTCCTCCACCAGCAGCATTTCTGAATATCAGACTTATTTTTATGTTAATCTAAGCTTTTGCTATCCCAAGTGCATCACGCAGGCATGTAAATAAAATTACAGCAGTTATATTGCAGACAACATAGCAAGGTCTAAGCAGGTCAATTTCTTTGTAGAATACATTAAAACATTTTTGGTAGGAATACACACCCAGATGCAACCTGATTAATTATTACTTTTTAAATTATTAATGGATTCCTTATACCATCAGATTTGGATATGGGTTTTTTTGTTTTGTTTTTCTTGTTCTTTTTTGAAGAAAGTGCAGGCCGCCTTACCTTGTAGCTCTGTTGCATCTTTTTCCAGCTCTTCTACAGGTATTTCTTCAGGCTTCTCTGGCACAGCTGTCCCTGGCTTCCCATCTACAGTATCTGTCTTAATTGTACCAAGGTTTATCAAAAGTTGCATGACATCAAACTTCTCAGAAACTGCAATGTTCTCTAGCACTTTGAGGCATTTATACGATTTAAGTTCACTCACATTTTCCTCAAGAAAGAGGAGGTAAAGGCTTAAGTCATCTAAACACTTTGACTTCAGTTTCAGAACATCAAAAGTTGGCAGGATTTCATACACTTTGAGAATGCCTGAATTCCACCGGAAGGGAACAAACATTGCGTACACCACCAGTGGCATCACCAGAAGATAGACTATCAGGTTAATATAGCTGAGTACCTTGAAGACACCAACAGCAATAAGCTTGCACTGAACCACTTCTGGAACAGTTGTGTCGTTCTTTAAGATCCCTGTTTTGATGGTGCAGAGGAACTCATCGCTCAAAGAGGAGAGGCTAATGTAGTAGCCCAGATAGAGGCACGCAAGGAAAATAATTACTAGAGTGAGTAAACGGCAGAAAATGTATTTGATTATTAAGCATTTGGAATTCTTCTTTGTCCTCAGGTACTGCTCCACAATTGGGTATTTAAAGTGGCTTTCAGAAATTTCCCACAAACTGGAAGAGAGAGAAAAAAAATCACAGATCAGATGCTACCATCTTAAATTTCAGGTAAGCCTAATACTCTAAAACAGACACAAGACTGGGTTCTCTCTTACTGGGGTAAATCAACAGTAGTTCTATTATACTTAACAGGAAAAAAAAGCTTTTTTGCCTTTGTTGTTTGGTTGTTGCTCTTTTTTTTCGGGGGTGGGGCGGTAGGTTTGATGTTGATGGTGGTTTTTTTGTTTGTGGGTGTTTTTTTTTGTTTGTTTGTTTTTTGTTTTAACCAGAAGCTCTGCAGACCCAGACTTAAAAGGGCAGGAGAAGACAAGTAACAGGCTCTGCCTCACAGTGTGTGAGCAACTGCCAAGAACACTGAGAAGTGAGGATTGTAGCCCCTCTTGTTTTCTTACGCTCAGTGGGTAAACTAATTAACAAGTACAGCAACCAAAGAAACCAGGACGCCTCAGGTAATTAGTAACCTGAAGAGCTAATCAAACATGTTCCTTCACAAAAGAAACCTGTGAGTTCCAGCTCCAAGTGCCCACAGTAATGATTTCTGATGTCTTTAAAAAAAAAATTAAAAATGTGTGAGGTCACCATTCAAACCTTTGTTATAAATTTATTTGTTAATTCACATCAGTTCAGAGCTTAAGGAAAAGAGCAAAGAAAGCCAAGCCCCAGTATCTTACCTCTGTGTCAAGTTTTCATTAGCAGTTGGAATTAAGTCAGTGGGGTCTCTGGCGTCCCCGCTACGGACACTGTTAGCAGCTTTGATTGCCCTGTTATAGGCTTTGTCAAGTTCTTCCATAATAAATTTCAGGTCTGAAGAAAGGTGAGGTGCTGCAGTGAAGCGCCAGAACAAACATGGTAGATACAGCAGGATAGCAACTAGCAGAAGGATGTATGGGAAGAACTGAAGGAAGAAAAAGTTCACGTTAGGCTCCACTCATATATAAAATAAGTCAGTCTGCCACCACCTTTTCCTATAAGCCTATTAAATTCCCCATAACTTTATGTAAATGCTTTTACTAAAACATATTTTTGCAGTTATTGCTTTTACTAAAACATATTTTTGCAGTTATCAGGGACATGCAGGGAAGCCAAATCTCTTTTCAGACAGCTCAAATAACCTCGCTACTGCTTAAAGCTTTGAAAAAAAAACACACCAAAAACCAACAAACTGAATTAAGTTACCACAGTCCTGATTACATTTTCACTGAGTATTGAGAACTGCACTGCCTGAAATGATTCTGAGGCATTAATCTAGGGAACCACAAATAGCAAAACCAACCAAAGAAGCTATCAGAGAGGCTGCTTGGAAGAAGAGGGCAGTGTCACGTAACTCACCCTCCTAGATGTCTCACCGCTGCTCATAGCAAGTAAAATGCTCCAAACACTAATGGAAATCTCTCCTGTTGCCCATTAGTAACCAGGAGGTTAATGAATAGACTTTTTATAGTGCTGTATCTGCCCACAAGCAACGATGGCTGTTCAGAGTGCATGGCATATAGACTGTAAAGGATATAATTATGGTCTGTGACTTTTAAGTTATTTGGGGTAAACAAATTTGAATCAGATTTAAGTTATCTTAAATGTTATTGCTGCACACGTGCACATTCATTGAAAAAGCTAATGGAGAATTTTAGAAGAAACCTGGGTTGAGATCATTAATCACCAAGTGGGACAGCTCCACTTACATCAGTGGGTTTGCAGATACTTAACAGGATGAGAACCTGGACCTAATATTATCTTGTGTTTGCAGGAGAGATTAAAGTTTTGTATGCACAAAATAAATAATCTGATGTTACTGAGCACATTATCCAGAAAAGCTGCTTCTAATATTCACCATTAAAATCCTATGTAATTATTAATACTAGGAATGTATATGATGTATTAGCACCCAAATAAAAACTAACTTCTTAAAGAAACTGCATTCAGCAACTGGAGACTGTAATATGAACTGGCTTTCAGGATATGCATGTTCTCTGCACAGCAGTCACATTGGAAATTGGTGACACACAGTAAGACAAAGCAATGAAAAGCATTAAATAACCACAGAAAATAGAGAATGCTGCATTTAAAAGCTAGGTTTCCATTGCGACCCTTAACAATTCATAATTTAACTCCTTCTGCTCAGTAGCAACGTACTTGACCCTTGGCCAAAATTGCTACTTCAGTCTCTAGGTAAGTCCTCAAGAAAGAAAGCTTAAAAAAAGGTTCACGTTTACTCTGAAAGAGAATGGGATAATAATGGGCTAACCCTGTACCAGGCTTGTTTCAAGAACCTAGTTGAGTTAACGAAGCAGAGCTGACTGTAATTATACCGTACATCCCACTAGAGGTAGCTCTTCTTCACCAGCAAGGAACAAATGCCAAGCCCATGCTGCTGCATTCTGGCTGTGGTCTGTCCCTGGTCCACTGCAGGGGACTGATCTCCCAGGCCTGACGGATCTAGAGGGGTTCCTTCTGATCACCTGGCACCGCTGGGGACCGGTAATTTACCCAGTACCCCCCCCCGGTCCATACTATCATCTTCTGCACCACTAAACCACGCTCACGGAAAGAGTTATCTATAGTCACCATCAGGAATTTCCTCCCTCCAGAGCCCCTACCTGCGCCAGCAGCCAGAACAGCCCTGATGGTGGGTGCTGCTAATTTTTTGGAGCTACTAAATGATTTTGAGCAAACTGAGCAAGCTCATTCTCTTGAAGTCATGTCCTTAGTGGCAGCTCTCAGCTCTACTTGTTGCACCCTTGACGTGAGCCTTCCCCCACCTACACCAGCCGGTCGAAACTGCACAGAGCTCTGCCCTCTCTGCCTTCTCTTTTCCCTCTTTCTACATAGCAAACAACTTCAGATCATCTACTTTTCTCCAGGTCTATCATTTACAATTCAGGTGTAGTACTCTGATACTTCCAATGTGTCCAACTCAAAACCAACAGCTCAAGAACCTGCCCTTACTCATCACTGTGGACACTGCCATCAGGTCTCTCAGGTCAAAGTCCCAATGCCTGAGGATGCCCATACTTTTAGGGTCTCGTAGCCAGGTTCTTTAAATCCTCAGAAATCTGTATTGTCTAGAAATAACCTCCCCTGTCTATGAACCCACTTAAACTTATGTACACTCCTCAGCCCCGACTGCTGCAAAACCTCTTCCATAGGCCTCGACAATTGTCAGCTTGTAGAAGATTGCAAAGACCATTTGACTTCACTCACCTCTCTGTCATACACCTCTTAACACCCTTCTGCTGGTGCCAGGCAGGGAAAGAAACAGCACACCTAATTTAGTAAGGGGCCACCAATGCATCTTACATCAGTTTATACTATTTGGCTTCACCATTCATTCACTTGAAATCTTGCAGGTGTCAGAGGACTTATGAATTCTCTTTCTGATCCCCAGAACTGGAAAAAAACCATGAGCAGTATCTGATTACCCCTTCAGATCTCTTCACCCAGAGGCCTACAAGAGGCACGGCAAGAGGCAAGATGGTTGATACGCTGAAGTCACAGCCCAAAAGCTCCATTGTCCCAGTCCCCGTGTCTTCCTTCGTATCTAGAAAGAGACTCTGGTGGCAGGTTCTGCACTTGTGTGGCAGTGGCATCAGCCCTGCTGCTCTGCCCCAGACCTCCACCAGTCCCATCCATCACCCCTACCTTGCTCCAGCCTTCTTCCCCTGCACCTCCTCCTCTCCCTGACTCCTTTACCACTGCCTCTTCACCCAGAAACATCAGACTATTGGGGCAAAGGCATGTTTGCCATGAACTTCCCCTCATGAGGTTCTTATAACCCCCCCAAAGCTGCAGCTTATGGAAGCATGAGAAGACACTATGCAGCTCTTCTCTGAATGGTCTCAAAGCCAGAGCAGCAGCACAACCATTATTAGTCCAGCTCTTTTGATTCGGAAACAAAGCCTGTGTTTGTCAGCCCTTCCACAGCACTTGATGCTAGACTCCATCCTTCTCAAAATCTGTCTTTTTTAAAAAAGAAATGACGTGTGTTCTATTTGTTAACAGCAGGCTTAGATAACCAGCCAATTGTTCTGAATCATTAAAATTTTGGGTCCTGAACTAGCAGGCAGAAGTGAAAATGCAAAGTCATCTGGCATGAGTCCTAGGTTTTAGAACAACAGACTTGAATTATCCAGCTCATCTGACCACATTTTACAGTCATGCACAAAGACTTCTCATTTTACAAAATGGATTCTGTGGCACTCGCACATGGATAAGCATGTGCAATATGCTTCTCGTTTTTTCATGTTTTACGTAGTTACTTCTAAGGCACTGAATGCAAAAGGAGGAACTCTCCAGTCTTGGAGAGTCTGTAGTATTTAGATGAAACGGGAAGTATCACTCACCTCAAGAGCTATACAATCAAATATATGCCAGGGAAAGTTACTGCCCTAAAAGTAGAACTCAGTTTTTCCTTTGCTATCTATCAAGTTCCTTTCCAATGGCAAGTTCACAATGTTTGGTTTAAGGCAGCATATGACATTGCATAACTGAAGACAGGTCCTCTAAAAGCAGATTAGAATAGATAAAATACCCTGTGGTACAAGATGCTCTTTTCTGAACTTCATCAGTGAGACTGCATTAAGGGCTGTAACACCACACTTCCACCTGGATGCCCTGAACTTTCATTTCCACCCAGCTGCAAGGAGAAAATAAAAGGACAGGCAAATGCCCAACAAGTTTGGCACTCAAATCCTCCTGAAAGCCAAGTGCACCCCATATGTGAGCAGGGTGTACAGGAGTGTTAGGATGTAGGCCCATCTCAGCTGAGCACGTGGTTTTCAGTCTTGTGTTGTGCACTCATAAAAGCAGCCATGAAGGTTATCTTTAAAGCAAATTATCTATACACATCAAAATGCTTACATTTCATAGATATGTGCTGTTTTCTTATATCACTGACCATAAATAGGTAGAGCAGTTTTAAATCAGTACTATCTACTATGAATGGAAAGGAAAAACAACCCTTGTGCATGGAGTAGAAACTCTAGAAATCTCCTGCTTAACCCACTGAACTCTCTTGAAGCCATGACCATTTATTCAAGTGCCTGCATTGACTCCTCTCATGAAAATTATCTGCACAAACTGAAAGCCTATTTTCCAAAACAACTGTCTTACTAGGATTTGTTAACAAATGTGTTCAGATAAATATTCAGAATGACACGGACCATCCTCACTACATTTCGGTCCCCAATGCACACGCATAGCCTACAGTGATAAATGAACATATGGTGTTAACCTTACAAATATTAAAATGAATTCCAAATATTCTCATGGCGTGATTTTTATCACCTTTTATTGGAAGGCCAGGGAAATAAGCTGCCAAATTTATGCCTCCACAAAAAGGTATCCATCTGAATCACTGGAGGCTAACACACAGCAACATGCTACTGGTCACACTAAATAGCAGTGATTAGCCAAGTGCAGTATAGATAAACTGCCGGGGGCTGTGGGGAGAGCCTGACATCTAATACACACAATCATAGCTATTTACAGGAGAGAAAACAGAATCATCCCCAAGCTGCAAAGAAGCTGGAAAGCAGGAGATCCCAGGCTGTCTCTTGCCCTAAAAAGCATCCTTCTGAGTTTCTAGAGGTTGACCTGCCTTCTTGAAGACATCAGTTTCAGTCACTTTAAATTAATTATTTAGAAATCAGCTAGTTCTGCAATCAAAATATATGTATGGCTGAAGAAGTGTTTGAGTAATCTATTTGCACATGCAGAGAAGACACTTCTACCAAGGAATTGTCTTTTAAAGATACATTAGCACCACACTCTCCTGAAAACGAAGGAAAATCAGATTAAAACCTGAAATAGTCTATTATATAACATCCCTAGCTTCAACTCCACTAAGATCCAGTAAACACACAAAATAAGTTGAAAGGGCTTTTTAGTAACTATTTCATATGCTCAAATATGGTTTTGTCATTAAAAGAAAATATAGCTGTTAATGGTGGAGCGGCCCAGAAAGTATTCAATAGGACCTGACCTACAGAAAGCCTGCTGAGATCTGGGTAAAGACAGCTGGCAGAAGGCAAGGACCACTTTAGTGACATTAAGAAAACAACTGCTTTCTAATTTCACTGCATCTTCAGTCTTTATTTATTCTTTATCTATTTATTCACTATTAAAATGACTGCAAATATTCAGATTTCTACCATACTTAATAGTGGTAAAACACTACATTTAAATACAATAATGTACAGCTGTTAAACTGCACTGGTGTAGAGCACAGTCTTGAGAAAATTCATTGGCATACAGTAATACTAAAAGAAGCACTGAAGTGTTTTTACTGACTTGGGATCAGAATAGTTCTCATGAAATAATAAAATCATGATGAGGTGCCAGCTTCTTCAGTTCCTAATTCCTCTGTGCCAACAGGCAGAGCCAAAGCAAAGGAACATGCCCCAAACTGGCTGGCGGCAACAAACATTTCCAGAAGAAATATTATTAAGCTCCCTCCGAACAATCCTGTTCCTTTTTGAGTCAATGGGAGATGTTTCACTGGCTTTCAGGGCAGAACAAGAGCTGTAAATGAGTCATAATTCTAAAGGTTGCCACGTGGTTGAGAGGTTATCCTACCTCAGATCTGAAAGTGAATCTCAAACCCTGACTGCACTTTTTTTTATCCCTCCTGTTACCTGCTTTCTGCTATGATACAGATTAAGAACTGTACTTTTCCAGCTTCAATTAGTAAGACTAATGTGACTAAACTAGTGATAATACCACACACTCAAAGAATGGTTTAGAAATACATCTGCATTCAGGTTTTCTTGCACTGGCAGCCTTTAATCCCTCTGGGTGGGGCTTTATAGGTGAAAGATGAGGAGTCCTCGGCTGATTGAGAAGCTGCATAAACACTGAGTAACGAGAACCTGGTAACAACTGTGATTATAATCATACCCACAACAGACTGAAAAACACTCCTCTTTTTTTTGTGTGTGTGTGTGTGTATCTGCAGACAATAACTCAGAAAGCAATCTACAGGTCCACAGTAAATCTCAGTTTCATTACAAAAAGTTCTTCTGAAAAAGATAAGTTTCAGTTCACACATACAATGACTTCAGACACTTTTTTTGTACAAAAGGCCTTAAGATTTTTTGGACAAAATTTTGGACAAAATGCCTCCCACAGCACTCACCCTGCCCTTTTGCAGAGGTCTGAGCGAGATGACTGATTTTTCCCTCCTGTGCCATATGTGAAGTCCTCTCCTTTCTGCCCTCAGTCATGCACGCAGCAGCATGCAGATGAACCGTTTACCTTCATTTCACACTGGTACCAATCCCTTTTTTCTGAAGAACCTACTCTCTTTACCTCAGCTTTACTAACTTCCATCTTCCTCCTTGATTCTCTCTGATTAACAGCAGACTAGAAATAGAGCAATTCAAAAAAAACCTTACAAGATCATAAGCAACTACATCCCAGCAATCTAGGTTTAGGGGCTAGGGAGAGGTCATCACTCAATGTCCAACTGTCCCCCAGCTTGCTTGGTTGCCATCATGTCTGGTGGCTATCAAGAGCCAGTTAGATGATGTTCACTGTTCTCCTGTGTGTGTTTCTGTAAATTTCTCTGGGCACTCTGGATTAAAAAGGCTTCACAGTACAGTCTTCTCCTCCACTAGATCAGCTACTCACTATGGCCAAAAGCTTATTTCCATTGCAGCTCAAAATCAAGCTCAGTTTTTTCAGAATAGGCCATCAGGTGGAGCGCTCATCTTCAAAGACAAGAAACAAACTATCTGCAAAGAAGGAGCACATACATGGCTCCTCCATCAGTCTCTCTACCACTCATCTTTAGAAACCAGTATCTCTGTTCTGATATTTAGATAGATACAGAAAATCTCTTTGGGGAGTTAAGCCGGAAGGGAAAACCCTTGAAGAAAGTAGAGACAACAGAAGAGCAAAGCCTGACCAAGGTCAGTTCCACCAATGACAGTGCTGAAGATGAGTCTTGCCAGAGGACTCAAACATAAAGGCATTTTGTCAGCTTTCTTGCTGATGCAGAGGAAAGCTTAGTGTTAAGCTTAGATTACAAGCAGGGCACACCCCACTGTCTCACTTCCACATGTCCATCTGCAGATCAATTGTTTCTTGAGCTGTGCATTTCAGTACACTATCCATTCAGTGCAAAGAGTTATTTCAGATCATTGGAAAGTTCAAAAGTCTTGTTCTTCGAGGAGCAGCAGGGTCCAGGGAGGTAGTGGGCACCCTGTAGGGATGTGCAAACCAGCAGGCAGCCCAGAGAGCCCAGAGAGCTGCAGCCCATTGCTCCTCTCCACTCCAAAACAAGCTTTCCAACCAATAAATTCAAGCCCTGGGAGAGATCTCCTGGGGCAGAACTGGCACCAAGTAAACATGCCTGAGCTTTGGGGATTGCCCAAAATGGAAACATGCATTTACTGATTGAAAAAAAAAATCCCAGAGCAAATATTTCTCCAAAATAGAAGGGAAATGGGAAGGTTTCAGTTTTTCTACAATACAACCTGCTTTGGATAATCCTTCAGTGCAGCCAGACACCTAGAACAAAAGCAGGGCAAGTTGCTGCAAGTTGGCTTCTTCGCCAATAGACAAAAAGCACCATGGCCCTACTTCCATCCTATACCACCAAACCCTTGACAGCACTTCTGACTGAGCACAGAGAGCATGCCATAACAAAATCCATTCACTTCAATCAGGAACTGGGGCCTACAACCTCAAGCCTCCAAAACCATAATATAACACCTCCTCAAGTATCTCTTATGGAGTCTTCCAGCAAGCCAAAAGAGCAAGATGCTAAATGAGTCAGTATTGAAAAGAACCTGAGGTGCCTTGCAAATAAATGTATTGCTGCTCAGAATGCAGGAAAAAAGCCTCAAGTGTTGTTTTAAGAAAAAATGGGCCATTGATCCCTGCTGTCTCTGCATGAGCATCCCTGCCCTTGCACTGCGGAGTGACGTTGCTCTCCTCCGAGCTCAGGCAGGCTCCCTTTCCTCAGTAACATCACCTTGCTCCCACAAAGGCTCTGCTCTGCACATTTTAAAAACAACTTAGCCAAAATCTATCCAAAATCTGCAGAGCAATGAGCTTTTACCTGCCTTGCAGCACAGGGAGACAGCCAAAGCCCTACGCTCCTGCAGAAGAGACCAGCCCACGCTGTACGCCAACCAGTGGGTGCAGCCGGCTGCTGACCCTGGATTCACCAAAATCGACAGCCAAATGCCTCCAGATGCCACAGCAGGAATCAGAGGGCTGTGTTAATGCCTGAACGCTGCTCCTTGCCCAGAAACTTATTGATGAATGACAAGTGGATGGATATTAACTAATACTGTGTCCTGTGAGGGGAGGCTGAGGAGCCTCAGGGTGCCCTGTCTGAAGAGGAGGCCTCACTGTGCGCTGAGGCTACATGAGGAGGGAAGCTCCTCAGGAACACAAGGGAATGGCACAGATCTGCACCAGAGGAAGGTCAGCCTGGCCATCAGGAAAAACTTCTGTACTGTGAGGATGGTCAGACGCTGGGACAGGCTTCCTAGTGAGGTGGTTGGTACCCTGTGCCCGTCAGTGCTCTAGAGGCATTCTGATAATGACCTCAATAACATGCTTTATCTTTTAGTTAGCCCTGAAGTGGTCAGGCGGTTGGACTAGATGACATTTGTAGGTCCCTTCCACCTGAACTATTCCATTCCATTCCATTCCACTGGCCTCCAAACAGCATGTGCAGCTTCCAGTGCCTGGCTCAGTGGAAGGGCTGGTGGCCAAGCATGGATTTAGGAGGTTAGGACTAGGCACCCTGGCTCAGTTACAACCTCTGACTCAGCTGTTCAGACACACTGCTCGCAGCCAGTCTGCAGGGTTTTGCAAGGAAACATCACATACCATCAAGCCACCGCAGAGGATGGGCCTTGCATCAATTCCTGAGACAGCACTAGTCAGCAAATTAACGTGGGCTGTGTCATAAAAGTATGACACTAAAGCTTATTACCCATGGCTGGCAAACTAAGAGAATTACAGTTGCACTTGCCAGCTATCAGCTGTGTCATAAACTCAATGAATAGAAATCAGGTAACACAAGAACGCATTTCCTCAGCAGGAGGGAGCAACGCATCCAGCTTGCAGGTGGAGGTTCCACCTGCTCAAGCTGACTGCATTGTGAGATGTCCCGGCAGCTTCAGCTGGCCTCTGCTGAAGTGATCTGAAGCACTAATTGAGCCATGATGAGTTCAGGCCAGAAACCAACAACGCTGGCTTTAGTATTCATGAAATGGAAGACCGTTGGGTTAAGGTTATGAGTGGAGCTCACTGGAGGAGGCAGTAGTAAACCCTCACAGTCAGTGATCTGGGTCAGCAAATGAACCAGAGAGCCCTGAATAGTCTGTCCGAGGAAATCCAACCAGCTGATCGGATCATAAAAGCTGAGGTACAGGATATGCCAGCAGAACCCAGAAATACAGGTGCTGCAGGTCCTGGACCTGAGCTCCTTCTAACACCAGGCCCTCCCCTGCTCCCTGTCACCAGTGGGGTTATTTGCTGGAGCACAGAGCTGTAGCTTGGATCTGGGAGCAGCACAGCTTCCAGCAGTGCCGCTCCCGAGGTAATAAAAGGGCAGCACGTAGCAAACCCCCACACCTGCAGAGCTCCAGCAGCATTTCTGACTTCAGCATCAGCACTGCCCAAGCAAGGGAATGAGCTCCAGGCATGGCATTAAGTCAGTCTGTAACTCCTGCCAAAGCTCAGCTAGCCCCTTTGGGCCAGCTCATGTATCTCAGTACTTACTGCACTTTTTAGCCACAAAATAGGCCCTTGCTGTGCCTTCAGTATGATGCTGCTTTACCTGCAGCGAAAGACAACTCAATGGGAACCACCTCAGGAAACTCAGAAGGCAGGGGTTAAATGTATTGGTACCCTTGATGTACTTCATCTCTCCCCAAATCCATATCTGCCCTGAGCCCAAGTATACTTGCCAACTGGCCAAGTATAACACAATAAAAATATGAAATGTTTTTACTATCCTGCTTTCCTAAATTAAGGTTTTGATACAAGCATTAAGTCAGCTGCTGTGTCTTGTGTCCTGGTTTTAAAGTGCCCCGTTAAAGGCATATTGGGACCCAGCTCCAGGGCAACACATCAACATTACTCTTGAATCAGATAAGTGGTGATATTTGTTATTTTAGCACAACAGATCCTTTATTTAAAGCAGATTTATTTAAAAGCAGAAAACGCCTCCTCCAGCACTATCCCCTTTGGAAACAAGGGAAAGAAAACATTCTCTCTAAAAACAGAGTCAAATCAAAGCCAGGGATTATACCAGAGAACAGGAATGAGAAACTTAAGGCAAAGGCAGGCTTCTACGTGGAGCCAATTTTTCCACGAGGAGCCCTGTACGTACTTTATGAAGCCAGAGGGGAATGTTCTCCAGGTTGCTCTGGGATGGCTGCTTTTGCTGCACAGCTGCCCAGCAGTAGGAGTCCACGTAGGCAGCCTGGCGCCAGGAGAAGGAGCTGGGCGCGAAGCAGCTTATCTGGGCACCTGGAAAACAAAGCAGAAGTGATCACGCACTTGGGAGATTAAAAAAAGAAAAGTTTAGAAAGAACAGCTCACACTTGTAATTTTGCTGTATGCCAAGTTACTAAACTAAGTGATGGAAGGAAACACAGCAGCTCTGTGAATCCCTGAATTCCCACAGAACTGCTCCCACAACTCCCTCAAGGACTCTCTGATGTTTCCTAAAGGTTGAGATAGCAATTAGAAGCACCCATCTTTAGGCCTTTCATATTTTTTGGAACCCCCAAGACCTCTCTTCCCTCCACTTGCCTTAGGCTGGCCAAAGGGGAGCCAACAGATGTAAAGTGTGACCAGATAAGGCTGGTTTCCCAAGGAAATAACCACCACGATGTACCACCATGCCACTGTACTTCCCAGTAGCTCAGCCCACAGCTTACAGGTCTATTGAAACAACACCTCAAACACCATTCCCCCAGCCCTGGAGCCCTTGCCATAACACAAGAGTAGGTGCGTCCCAGGCCCCTGGTTCTGCCTCTGAGACCATGAACGCATTTTGAGGGGTTCTGGTTACCCCTATGAAAACAGGGACTCCCTGCTGTAACTCCTGGCAGGACCAAGACCATGACTAGACACACCACAGTCATCTCCAATTACTCCCAGAACTTCTCCAGCTGCTCCAGAGCTTCAGATTGAAGATCTAGGCACTAATTGTCAGCAAGAGCAGCTGTTTAGCCAGCCTCAGCCTTAGGGTCAAATTGTGCTCTAACCAGCTACAGGCACCAGTTAAGTCTTCCTGCAACATATCTCAAGGTGCAAGAGCGGTTACTTGACGTGAAGCATCAGTGGCTCCTTAGATGAGAGCTGGTAAAACAGGCTGAGGGGGTTTGTTTTTCTTTCCGAAGCTTTGACAGAGAAAGCAAAAAGTAGTTTCCAGCCAGCATTCCTAGAAGCTGAAACAGGATAGCTGTTTCACCAACTGATTACATAAAAAGTGGAGGCAGCTCTTCCACGAGCAGCCCTCTTCCAAGAACAGCCTCCAACGCTTCCTCCAACACCATGCAAATGTCAAAAGCGCAAAACGGGGAAATACCACTACCTTCTTCGTTCCTTAACATATTCATCAAAGTCAGTGCTAGAGGGCAATCCTGTGTGTTTGATAGGAATAGGTTTTTGTATAAGATTATGTCATTCGTTGTGTCTTTTTGCTGCTTAGCTTTTAGAGAATAAAACTGCTTTTGTAACAGATGACTGCACTAGCCTTGTAACTTGTACAGCCTTTTTACAATGCAGCGTAGTGAACAAGCATTATAAATAAAAGCTTTGCTTTATGAATCACTGTTACAATTATTTCTGAGGCTGTAGTATCATAATGACATGGTTTGACCTGTCACAAGCCTCCCTTATGGAAAACAAGTTGCTGTTTATCAGACCAGAGCTCACGTGATTTAACAAACTTGGCACGGCACAACCACTTGCACTCTCTCACAGCTTTGGGAGTTTCTGCTTTCCAGAAAATTCCTATTATCCGTGGAAGCTCAAGAAATATCCTGCAGGAAAAAAAAATAAATAAAAGAATGCAATTGGAGTGTCTCTGTTCTCTGCTGCATGGGGATCATTTTTGCTCTGCTCTCCTTCACAAACCTCCTCCTGCTGCTGGCTGTGCCCTGGGTGAAGCAGCAAGCAAGTGGCCCTTTCAAAGGGTGAGCAAAGGATTCAGCAAGAAGCTCTGTCTTATCCGTGTCTGCCTATCTGCAAAAAGAACAACAACGTGTTTGTTCTCGTGAATGGGTGGGAAACCGCTGAAAGTGATGGAGCCTTTAAATCAGTGATGAGCAAGGCAGCCAGCCTCCTTCTCCAGAGAAGTGCAAGCACAGCGTCCCACCAGGACAGCTGCAGCAATCCCAGGGCTGCAGCAGAGCAGCGAGCCTGGCTCCTCAGATCCCCAGCATTTCAGCAGGGACTTTGGAAACCTTTGTAACTTTCAGTCGGGAGCCCAGCAGAGAAGAGACAAACATCAGCAGAGGCTGGGGACTCTCCGGTTATTGCCCTGGTTTTTAATTAACTTACTGCAGTCCTGGCTGTAAATAATTGTTAATATAAATTACAACCTTGTGCTAACCGCAGTATGCCAAGACTTAAACAGAGAGGGAATTTTTGTGCATAATTTCCACCGAATGCAGCTGAAAATGATCACAATTTCCACCTTTTTTTTTTCCTTTCCTTCTCCCCTCCAAAGGAGTAACAGCAATGAATCTACACAATTTGTTTGGACATTCTGGAGGAAGTGAAAATCTGTAGTTTGAACTGGAGGAGAAATTGGGCAAAGGGCTAAATGCCTTTCACCAGAACCACTGTGCACACACACACACTTTATAGAAGGCAAACAGTCCCCGGCTATCAAAGGGACAGCCTCCTGACTTGGTCACACGAGGACACCCCTGCCCCTTTGCTCCCCCAAGTACTAGAAAAGCAGCAACCAAGCCTGTAACACTGACAGGGAGGTGCAAGAAGGATGAGGAATTATACACGGCTGCCTTCATTAAGCAGACGCCACAACACAGTCCTTGGCCAAGTTATCATTACAGAGTTTTTTTAATCATTTCCTGGTACTGATTCAACCCCGGGGAGGGAGTTACGGGGATTTGACTTAGACTTTTGCCAAGAAAGGAGCATTAAAAACAAAAGCGGCTGCCCTAAGGAGAGACCACGCATGAATGCTGCAGAAAATTAAGGCAGTGACAGCAGCAGATGAGCACCTGCGTGTGATAAAACGTCACTTTTGCAGCTAGAGCTGGCGCTGGCAGCAGGAATTGCAGAGGGCAGGCCTGTGTCACCGCCGCCACGGAGCAGCCAGGCGAGCTGCCACCCTGCCCGGCCTTGCCGCGGCTTCACGCCTGGTTTGGCATCAACCCCCAGGTGTCTCCTTCGTGCCTGAGGCAGGAGGAGCCCCATCTCCTGCTGCTGCTTGCTCTGCAGCTCATCTCCAGTGCTGGAAAACCCAGCGTGGGAAAGGCCACAGGCGGAGGCCCTGTCCTGGTGACATCTTTCCGAGCCTTGCCTACGTCCTGCAGGCTTCTTTGGGACTAGTTGGTCATCAGGTGGCTGAGAGAGGATGTCTCCATCCCAGCTGGGATTCCTCAGGGCTCAGCAAGCCCACGCTGGCTCCTTTGGCCCAACTGGAGTTGGAAATATTGCTATTGATGCCAAACGAGCAGGATTTAAGTCAATTCTGCCGCTCCCACCCTGCTGCCCTCGTAGGTGCTTTCCAAAACAGCAGGCTACCTACAAAAAGACACTTCCAGCCTCCCAAGGAAAATCCCAGGTCAGAAGGAGAGTCCCACTTCTGTATGTGACTGCCTCACTGGTGGGCAAAGTGACACCCGCAGAGGGCCAGCACCCCAGGCCGCGCACCCATCCCTCGCCAGGAGGGGATGCCCAGCAAGCAGGACTGGTTCCCTCCCCGGTGGCCCAGCACCTCCCTTCCTACTTTGGCATCTAATTAAGAAACTCAACTAACAGAGAGTGCTTCCAAGAATCAATGTTAATCATAGGCTGAGCCATTTTTCCTAACCCAAGATCAGGTGGTTTGTAGGTAACAGGATTAAACCTTCAGTAAACAATTACTTGCTTTCTACTACACTGCAATCACTGCGAAAAGATTTGCATAGGCTTAGATGGAAACCTGGCTATTAATTACTATACAATGTTGCACTAGGCAAAATGAACCAGCTCTGATATGCAAATATCTGTTTTTATCTTGGAAGAATTAGCTACTTTAGCAGCCACTAAAGAAAACACCACAAACAAGAAAATCAAGCAACATGTACACAACGTACAGAATGCCAGGCACCACCCAACGCACATTCTTTACATTGACATTTAAAAAAAAAATTAATTAGAATTAAAATAAAATGTTCCAATGCGTGCCAAAGAAGAGACTGTACGCGTGGGTGTGCACACATGCATCAGGAGCAGACAGGAAGGAATGGTTTTATTAGGTTTATAGACGCTTCTTATGGACCAAAGTGGCAGGTTGGGTGAAGGAGAGTAATCACCGTGTTTATGAAGGAATTATAGAGAGATACATGGGTGCACAGGAAAAAAAAAAAACTGCTCTGTTCACCAAGGTTTACTCTGACAGCAGAACATAAAGCCCAGGTGATGCAATATTTAAGTAGAGTGGGTCAGAGGAGCCAGCGAGGATCTGTCCCTCTCCTTGGGGCTGCCAGCTATTCCTCAGAGAAGCCTCAAAATCATGCAGTGGGAAAAGAGCAAGGTATTTGTCCGGAATGCCTTCAGAGTGACAGAATTTTCTTTAATCATGGGAAAAAGAACTTGTACATGAAATTCCCACCAGTGAGATATAAAGAAATATAAAAAATGTCCCTTCACCTGAAGAAGGAGCAACATCTCAGAACAGTGGCTAAGGACCTTTGGCTCCCCTGCCCACATTGCTGTTACCCCAAACCTTTGGCAATGCCAGAGGGCTTTTAAAATGCATTCTGGCCCCCAAAGCAGCTTTCTGTCATTTCTGTAGGAAATTAAAAGCTGGCTCTGTAGAATTAAAGCAGAAAAAATTCTCCTCACCAGCAGATGAAGATGTTCACCCAAAGACAATTTAGACTTGATGTTGAAGCAAACGGTGTTAGAGGTTTGCCCCAGCTCTCTGGGCAGGCCTGTCCCTGATGGCTTTATCTTCTCCTTTTCGCTGAAGGCTCTTTACATGGCAAAGAGCAGCACGGCATAAGCTGCCATGGAAAAAACATAATCAGCAAATAGCTGCCACATCCACGGTGACATTAGCGTGTCCTAAAATTTCTCTGCACTGGTGGTTTCCAGTCCCTGGCCCCCAGCCTGCTCCCAAAGAGGTCTTTAAGGGGAGCCAGGGGGCAAAACCAAGAGCAGAGCCTGCAGCAGGGAGCTGAAGGTTGCTCTTCTGGGTCGGCACCACTAACACAAGATGCTTCGGAGTTCACAGTTCGGAGGGGGCTGAGAAGCGCTGCTCTGGGCAGATGCTGGTTGACTCAGTCCCCCCATTACCGCTCCCAGTTTCAGCAACAAAGTGCAAGATGAGCAGAGCTCAGCCTGCTCCGGCAGCACTTGGAAATGCTCTCCAAGCTCCCAGCCAGCAGCTGCCATAGTGACAGTCTTTGGCCTAATTACACCCAACTCTCACGGAAGTCACAAGATAGGATTATTTCCCAAAAGACGTCCCGGCAACTTGTGATCATGAAGGCAGATGCACATCAGCAGCAAGGGTCAGCAAGGGGGTAGCAGCAGAGGCAAGGAGCCTAATCCAAAAGTTAAGATGACTTCTTGCTATATTTGTTATGATTTACTCTCAATTTTTTTTTCATTTTTTTCCCTTCCTATCCATTTGATTCTCACAGCTGTTTGAGAAACACAATTTTTATAGAGATGTGGGCCCAGCAGGAAGCAAGAAGAGGGATGCTGAGCTAATTGCTGCGGATGTGCAACGCTGCCCCAGCAGCACCCACAGAAGCTGCTGAGATGCACCACACAGACTCCCTATTAAGACCATCTATTATATCCCCTCTATTTTCTGCTGTCCGAGGCACCCCAAAGCCTACAGACATCTGGGGGAGATGAGAACTAAAACAATATGGAAAAAAAAAAAAAGAAAAAAAAGAGAAAGAAAAAAAAACCCTCTCCCAGAAATGAAGTGGAATTTCAGCAGGGCAAAGACGGTCTGTCACCAGATGGAAAGCCCCAAATGGTCAGTGGGGAGATTAACCCCATGGCATGCACAGCATAGCACAGGGCTCCTCACCTTCGAGCACCCTCCAGCACAGCAAGGCGGGGACAACCTGAGAGCACCGGGGGGCAGCGAGACTCGTTCAGTGCAGCAAATCTTCATCTTGACAGATCCGTGCTGCTGCTGTGGGTCGGTCTGCGGCCAGGCACTTCCCAACCCAGCAGCCTGCCACAACTGGTAGTGCTTCCCAGACCTTCGCACTGATTATACCTAAGTTTCTTGGGTCTCTTTACTTAGCATGTGATGGTTTCTGGATCCTGGGAAGCTTTCCAAGGGCTTTTGTTAGATCATAGAATAAACACGGATGCTAAAATGAGAGGAGTAAGTCATGCTAGCAATGTATCAGCCACATGCAACCGATGCCCAGACCAAACATACAGCAGGGATACTTGTTGTCCACCCCGAGGCCATCTTCTCCTGCCCTCAGCCATCTCCTTCCGTCCTTGTCTCCCTTCCCTGACAGCAGCTCCTGCGTGGAGCCACAGCTGAACTACACACCCTGCTCGCTGCTGTCACACAGAGGGTTAAATGGGACAGTCCCGCACAATTCCCAATTCCCTTCCTATGGAAAAGGATGTGAGTATTTGACGCTGAGTGGACAGCTCTTACATCTGCTTTTCTTCAGCTGCGACCCACGCCAGCCATCGACATTTTTCCCAGAACGACTTTGGCGGAGAAACAAGCCTCTGCCAAAACTAGCAGCTTGTTTCAATTTCCTCCCTGTCCAACCTGCTTAGGGTTTCACTTGTTGTTCTGGAATATATTCTGGATGTGCTGCCTCCCTCCCTGTGGCTCTTCAAAGCCCTCTGCACCCTGAGACACAGCGACAGTCGCAGTAGGTGTGCTGGCCATGCAAAAGAGGGGTTTGAAGACTTCTCCCTCCCCTTCTCCACCCAACGACCAAGCTGTCCCAGCCGTGAGATGAGGCACCGAAAGACTTCAACCACCCATGTATGGCCAGGGGAGTTTCTGCTTCCACCCTGCAATCCCCTGCTCCCTGCAGAGAGAGGCAAAGTTACACACCGGGATGCAGGATTTCAGCGCCGTGCAGACAAAGACGAGTATTCTGTGACCATAACACGCGGTGCTTCCCTAACAAATATTTGTGTCTTCAGCTAAGTTGTTTACAGTAAGGAAGCAGACCTCAACACCCAGTTTAAAAACTGGAATCTCAACCATGGCTCAGAGCTACTCTTATTAAATGCACAGTCAGAGAAAAATGGCATGGATAAACTTACAGATTCTCTGGCTCATACATTGCTGAGGGTGCCCCCATCTCCCCATCTTTTTTTTTTTTTTTTTTCTAGGGGGATGAGTGATTTATCTGTACTTCTAGGGTTTCTGTTACTGCAGTACCTGCCAACCTGTTGTGTATCTGCCCGAAGAGCTGCCAAATAATCTAAGGAAACAACGTAAGGCAGCAATGTAAGTAATGTAAGCACACATAGCACTGTTCAAATGCTCACAATCCTAGTGCTATTTCCAGGTTCCCCGTATAAAATAGTATCAGACAGACACAGAGATGGCATGTGCAGGATCTCCAGCCTTCTTTGCCGCGTGCTGAGCAGCAAAGCTTTGCAGAGCAGACAGGGCCCAGCTCAGGCACAAGGAAGCAACACCAGAACAGGCTTAAAATCACCACAAACCTGCAGCTGATCAGGGTTGTCTGAAATACAACTAAGAATAAACTCACGTCGGTTCTCTTTCTCCCCGGAAGGATGCCGGCATGCAGACCTGACACCACGTGCCTCCTAACCCCGGGGAGATCCTGCAGGGCTCGCTCCTCCCCGCCTGAGCACCGCGGCTGTGTTTTTCATGCCTCTGGCACAGAAATCCTCCGCGATATGCAATTTGAATCTGTGAATCACTTGTTATCTGAAACTTCTATCAAAACCCAAAGGTACTTGACGGCTTCGGAAGACACCTGTGGCCTTTGTAAATGTCTTAATCACTTTGCACAATCAACAGCAACCACAGGTGGGATGAAAATTGCAGTTACCGGACACTGTGCTGCAATGAGGCACCAGAAGGGAAGAGGAAGTTGACGGCTAGAGCTGCCGTGCTAGTTTAGGTGGGAAGAACACAACTATCCCAACAGAAATAGGATCTGAGCACTCATTTCTGGAAAGTGCGTGCGATTTTTGAACCCAGAGGCAGGGATATTTCCACACAGTGACTCACATGCTCCTTTCACAACCACTTCTGATTTTGGGTCGCTCTTCCTGACACCTAAAACGCACCCTACCATTTTCGCTGGGTTTAGCAGCCCTGAGCTTTTTCAAAGCACGGTTATTTCAGGAAGTGTTTGAGACAAACACCTGCTCTCCATTTCATCACAGGCTGAACAGCAGTGCTCACAGAAGACCCAAGACCCTCTGCATCCTTCAAAAATCCTCAATGGGAACATCTCAGTGAACTGCAGCCTGCCTGCTACGCTGTAAGCACTGTGCAGGCCACAGGCACTAGCTGTCTAGGGGCAGCACGGCTGCCGTACTATCACTTTCTGTATGGAAACCACGTGGCGGAGCTTCAGTGACACCGGAGGCCTGCCACCACACAATTGATCTATTTCTTCTTCAAACAGAAGAGCTGGGTTTTAAACCACAGGTTTTCTTCTGACTGGTTCTCAAGATTACAAGGGAAAAAAAAGCACGTGGCATATCCCTGGCATGCAGGATGGAGTGTGCATTTTATTCTTGCTCTGTGAATCTGCTGTAGTTGCAGATTCAATCTGAATCATTTTAATAATGAAAGGTGTTATATACCAAAAGCACTGGGGAGCAAATGTTTGGTTAGTGAACAGGAGAATGTCACTCATTCGAAAGAAAGGAAAGCTTTACCAAACTCTGCAACTCAACCATCACATGCTGGGGCTTTACTTAAAAAAGGAAAATGAAAGAAATTACTTCTACAGGGCTCATTAGAGAGACCTTGATACGTAGCCACCGTTTCAGACTGAGATGAATCCAGAGCTTTTAGAGAGGAAGCAGAAGGAAGAACTGCCAGGTCCACATCCGAGCTAGTTTGTGCACCTGCACAGCCCCCTAATACAACAGCCCTCTTTTTCATTCTTTCATGATGAAAAAAAAAACAACAAACAAAAACACAGCTTTTTGAGATCTAAAACTACAAGGAGATTAGATTACAGAAATACGTCTGATACTTCTGTATCCTTTCAGTCTCTGATTGACCAGAGCATCCATGGGACATGGATCTGGTCTTGGCAATCCCAGCCTGGTTGTCCTCAACTCTTCTGCTTGGTTATTGCAGGTCGCAGGGTTCTGGGTCAAAACCACATCTACTGAAACAGGAGTGCAATTAGATGTGGACACAATGGCCTGGGGCATCTTATCTGGTAATCCCTCTGATGTCTGATTAACGCTATTCATGATGTTTTTCCCCAGATTCACCACTAACTCACAACCCCATGCCAGCTTCCAGTCTCTTGTCACTGCCTTTACTCAGAGCTATACACCATGTATCTTGGGTGTACCGTGCTGAACACCGACAGGCAGCTGCACGCAGTAAATCCAGGTATTCCTGAAAGCGTGGAAGAGGTGCGTTCACCTCTGTCTCTAAATGGACAGCGCTGCTTATTCACCTTTGAAATCTTCTTTCACAGAGTGCCATTTAAATGATGAGGAATTGTTATGCGCAGCGGGTTTTATAAGCAGGCACCCAAGTTACAAACCTTCGTCATTTGGGCTTGGAAATCTCCTCGGTCATTTCTGAGACTGGGGAAAGGGCTGGCTATCAGGCTGCAGCGCAAGCCCTTGGGGATGGGGAGGTGCAAAATCCTGGAGAAATTCGGCCCTTCTCACCAACAGCACAGCTTCATCCACCGACCCACGACAGGAGCAGGACCGGGGCAGTTGCAGAAGCGCAGCAGAGCGGGGGGAAGCTCACAGCACACCCCACCACTGCGCACCCCAATTTTTCCAGGGTTCAAACCCAAGCGGTGGGTTTTCAGTCCTGCCAAGCGGCCTGAGGGGCCTGATCCCTGCCTCCTCTCCCTGCCAGGTGCCGGGCAGGCAGCGAGGTCTCCTTCCAAGCCCGGGGCACGGCAGCGCAGCACATGGGCTGCCTTCGAGGCCCAGCTCAGGCGGTCTCCCCTGCCCACGGCTGAGCAGCACCCCGAAACAAAGCGGGCAGCGGGGACCACCTGAATTCACCCCCACGGGATGAAGGTGCCAGGGGTCTGGCTCGGGGGGCCGGGGCGCTCCCAGGGAGGAGGAGGAGGGCAGAGGAAGGCCAGCCTGATGCTTGCTCCATGGCGGCGCTCCCAGGGATGCTTCTCTCCCCTTCCTCACCCCCAACACTGCCCAAACCCTCCTTCTGCCCCAAGCCCCGAGTGGAAACCCCCCGGGGGGCGGCAGCTGAACCCCGCAAAGCGCTGCCCCCCCCAAGCCCCCCTTTTCAACCCTTCCCTGCCCAGCCCCAGCCCCGCCCCGCCGAAGCCTTTGTCTGCCGGGGCAGGGGGATGGGGGGGGGGGGGGGGGTTTGGGGGGGAGAGGCCGGTTACCGATGGAGATCTCCTGGGCGAAGGCGAGGGAGATGAGGAGCAGCGGCAGCCCCACGGCGATGCAGGTGACGATCTTGTCCAGCGCCAGCTCCAGCCGCAGCCCCTTGTAGCGCGTCTCGGGCGGCTCCTTCAGCAAGAAGTCCGAGAAGACGTACTCGGTGGCGATGTGCGCGATGGCCATGGTGGGCACGGCTCGGCTCGGCTCGGCACGGCGCGGTTTTGCACGGCACGGTTTTGCACGGCTCGGCTCCGCCCGGCCCGGCCCGGCTCGGCTCGGCTCCGCCCGGCTCGGCTCGGCAGCGCCCCCGCAGCCCGGCTCGGCACGGCACGGCTCGGCTCGGCTCGGCACGGCTCGGCACGGCTCGGCTCGGCACGGCTCGGCACGGCTCGGCACGGCTCGGCACGACACCGCCCCCGCCGGGCCGCTGGATGCTCCGGGCCGAGCCGTGCCGAGCCGGGCATCGCCACCTCCAAGGGTGGCGCAAGGTTGGAGGGGTTGGTCCGGAGAGGCTGTGGGGTGTCCTGCCCTGGAGGTATCCCAAACCCGCCTGGGTGCCATCCTGCGCGATGTGCTCTGGGGGATCCTGCCCGTCAGGGGGCTGGACTGGGGGATCCCCAGGGGTCCCCTCCAACCTCGGCCGTTCTGGGATTTCTGCTCGTCCAGTATGTGCCCGTCACCTCTCGTCCTCTCGTCCTCACCACGGCGAGGAGCCTGCCCCATCCTCGCCCCCCTCACGTATTTATGCTCCCTGATAACCCCCCTACACACACCGCCCCGAGCCTTCTCCAGCTCTCTCAGCCTCTCCTGCCCCTGGAGGCGCCCCAAGCCCGCAGCCAACCCAGCACCGTGAGCATTTCCCCCAGCCAAAGTGTTTCATCTCCACCGCCACATCTCAAGTCGTTTTTTGCAGGAGTCGTCTTTAACAACCCCTAACTGGCTTTGCCCCCTCCTTTATATTATTTTTCTTTTAATTTTTATTTTATTTTAGTCTCCGTAAGCTCTGAGCATCCTCAGCCCAGGAGTTGGAGAGGGGGCCATCGGTCCCCTAAAGAGCCACCTCCTCTGCTCTGCACGTGGCTCTGCCATAGCCCGTGCTGCTCCAGCCCGAAGGCAGAAACTGTTCCCTTCTCAGCTCTCTCCTTATAAAACCGCTGTGCTATCTGCTTTCAATTGTCCTTTCTATTTTTCCAAGCCCCGATCCAAGGAAATCATTCCTCATATAGAAACTGTTCTGCAACTCTGATTTCCTTTCTTCTGCTTTCCGGGCTGTTCTTGAGCTACGGCATCCTTTCCTCGGACTCGCACCATATTCAAGATGCAGGTGCCCCAGACATGTATCATGGCACCATGGTGTTTCCAGGTTTGCTCTGTTCTTAATTCCTAATGGTTGCTGATACTCAGTTGCCTATGCGTATAACGATGTATATAGGGCTAGGACTGCTTTTTCCACAAGTAACTGCCATTAACTGACCAGTGCAGTTTGTATCACTCAGCAGCACAAGGTGCTTTTGTAGCTTTTTACACTCAGTATCATTTTTCTTGCCACATACACTTACAATTGTCACTAAACTCCGTCACCCTTTTTCACATCACTTACAGAAAGCAGTGAATAGCGGGGGTCCTTCCAGCACCCCACAAGTGACTTCCACCATGAAACGTGGCCCCTCATTCCCTTTTTTAACCAGTTATTTAGCCTCCTTCCCCTTATCTCAGAGTGATTTCATTTCTTTAAGGAATTTTTACTATGGACTTTCTCAAATGTCTTATGGAGGTGTAAGCAGGCTACATTCATGCAGGTGTCTTATGTACGCTTGGAGGCTTTCAAAAACCTCATTAAAGTAAAATTGTCTTTTAAAAATAAAAAATAAAATAATAATTTAAAAAAAGATTCATTCTGCCATGGTCTGTTTTTTTTGTTTCCTTTGGCCACTTTTTTCCTCATCTCCTAGCTTTCCACTGGGAAGTTTTTCAAGGCTGGGACTGCGTTTATCACCTGCCAAGCTCTTGGTGCTGGGACAGTTCCAACGATTTTGGACTACATAATCCAGAGTTTCCATCCTCGAGGGCCTGTGGCCCTGGATACATTGTCCTGGTGACTTGTTCCTTTTGTCATCTCGTCCTTTGGTTGCTTTGCTTGCATTCCCGCTGGTGCTTCAATCCAGCACAGATGCTATCCTTTATTGCAGGTGCTTTCCACAGCTCCACGATGTGGGGCACAGCTGGAGCCAAGCTGCCTGCTCCAGGCAGGCAGGTAATGCTAACCACCATGCTTCATGCTCCCTGTGATGCCTTCTGCTTTCTGTGGCTGCCTGCCTTACCTCAGCGAGCGGCAGTGACATCCCAAGGCCTTGGGGACCTCTGGAGGCCTCATTCTTGTTTCCCAGCTGCCCTCCAGCTGAGAAGTGTGCCGGGTGAAATAAACTGTGCCAGAAGGTTTGTACAAATAACCAGATCTTTATTATCTTTGTCATCACTTTGGCTGGTTACTGTGGTCAGAATATATTTACGATTCTGTTTCTAAGAAGTCAGACACATTAGCTATTCTAAAATGAAAAGTACCAAATAACTTCTTTTATTAATCACGTATGTTTAAGTGAAAGGCTTTAATTTGTATGTGAACAGAGATGAAACGTTCTGTGCAGTGTTTTTGGACAGAACAGAATACCTTAATTTTAATGTTTACAAAATAGAAAGATCACAGGATTTAGGGTATCTATTTTTGTCAGCTCAAAGAGGAGATTTAGTAAGTGAGTGTGGAAGTGTTTGTTGCTATAGTATAACTCCTATTTGGGCTCAGTCCTGCAGTTCTACCTCATGTGTGTGCTCTTAAATAACTGGGGAAAACAAGGAGTCAGGAAATAACCAAGAAGCACCCAAGAAACTTCTACATATCAGCTACCTGGACACGGATCCAGGACACTGCTAAGCTGCAGTAAGAGGGACAGGCAGCCAAGTTCCCTAGATTTGAACATACTTCAAAATATAGAGCTGGGAAAAATATAATAAAAAAAAGAACAGCAACCTGGATTTACATTCAAAATCCAACTTGGATAAACAGTTTCACAGATGTGTTAGTTCTGGAGTTCCTCTGCAAGAGCTGTAGCTGACAGGAGCAGCTGGCTGGCAGGAGTGATCGCTGTCTAATTAAACATGAGCTATAAACATTCAAGTGTCACTAAACACGGCCTGATTCTGTCCTTCTTCCCTGCAGACCACAGACATCAGCCTCCTGCTGGTTTCATTAAAATTAGGGAGTGAAGTGCTGCTTGGTGCAAAGAAGAGTTAAAGAATCAGGACGACCACAAGGAGCAGCAATTACAAAGTCTAATAACTTTCTGGGAGGTTGCTCAGGGCTAGATTTTTAAAGGGATTAACAAAAACTGTAACAGCTGCTGAGCTCCATCACGTGCTAAAGTATATTGGTCGGTACCTAGGTGCCTTTAAACACCTGTCCCCAGTGTAGTTTCCTCATTTAACAGGGTGGGAAAAAAAAAAAAAAAAAGAAAAAAAAAGGGAGAATTGGTTAAATGTCAGTGAATCATTGAGCCAGACTCCGGTGTAAGCCTGGATTCCCTTAGGGACACCACGGGGACTTCCAGACTTACTCATGTGCCTTCGGGAGCCAGCACGCTAAGACAGTCCCCCACGGTATTTGGTGCAACCCCCGTGCTTCTGCAAAGGGCGCACGGGTGCAATCCTGCCCACTCCTTCCTCCCGTGATGAAATCCCCTCGTAGCCAGAGCGTTGGCCAAGAGGTGTGGGCTCGGGCAAAGCTCAGCTGAGAGGCAGCGGGATGGGAACGGTGGTGGGTGGCTCTCGGATCCCTGCCCGGCAGCTCACGTTCACTGTCGTGAGCGCTGGCTACGGGATGGGGCTGTCGGCGTGGGTCTTGCTCCAGGTGCAGCAGCAGCGTGTCGTGAAATCCGGCGCAGCTCCGTGAATGGTGTTAAAGCTGGGGCTTACAGGGAGTCTGGTAGAAACACGCTTTTGTCGTGCAGAGCCTGATACTGGATCCTGCTTCCTTGGCGGGTGGTGAGGCAGAAGAAGGTTAACGTGGTGAGCAGCAGAACAAGTCCAACGAAAACAAAAGCTGCGAACATCAGGCTGGCTGCTCCGGGATTCAGGATTTTGCCCAAAAAAGTGTCCTCTTGGCTGTTATAATCTGCCAAAAGAGAAGTAGCTCATGAAGAATCTGCACGTGAGCCTGAAAAGTTTAAAATTATATGTTAAAAAACCCATACCCTTTGCTGTGGTCCTGTTTTTTGCAGTGGTGGTGCCATAAGCTACAGTTGTGACTCCTCCTCCTGAAGGGGCTTCCCGCTCTGTGCAGAGAGAGAAAAAACGTAGTTAAGTCAAAATCCTTAAAAAAAAAGGCTGGAAAATTAGCACTAATTTTTTTTAGTTCCTCCTACCTTGGTAATCTGAGCATAAATCCTGATTACATCAGCACAGTTATAAATAGATTGCTCTAGGCAGCTCCATGGGCAAAGTCCCCCCTCTTCTAGAGGGATCTATTACTTCACTTCTGCATTTGCTTGTTCATTTGAACAAGCTAGAAGGAATAATTGGTAGAAAATAAATACACCTCGCCCAAGAAAGGAGGATTTTAGCTACATTTGGCATCACGTTTATCCTCCTGCCACTCCAGGACTGTGCAGCGCCTGCGGAAGTGTGTGGCAAGCACAGACTGTGCTGCCCCAGGCAGGAGATGCCAGACCCAGGTGTCTGGTGAAATTTTTTGGTGTGCAGAGGCTCACAAAACTCTTCTGACTTCACTCACAGGTGGTAGAAGGGACCAGCATCTCTCAAAATATTTGCCAATATTACTTAGTCAAGGGAACTGCTCTTTCTTGGGCAGGATGAACCCCATTTTCTGGAGCACCTCGTAGCCCAGCTGGTTCTTGCCTGCACAGGAAGGAGCGTGAGTATCCCTGTGAACAGGCAGTGACTGGAGGAAGGAACCAGCCCTAAGCTACAGGCCAAAAAAGAGCTTTGCAGTTGCTTTCCGCACCACCTGCGGGTGACTGATTGTCCACAGGCTGCCACTGTCTTAGGGGATGTTCTTGTGAAACACCAACTGTTTGGTTGCTTGCAGAGCAGAGCCAATATTCCTGTCCCTGCCATGCCCTCAGGGCATCCCTAGATGATGCTGGCTGCCCAGGGCAGCAGGCAGTGATTCCCAGGTGCTTCCCACCAGCTGGCATTAGCTGTCTTACTTCTCTGCCTTTCCTCCAAACTGCTGCAATACACTGTCAGAGTCCCAGGACGGATTTCTGGTACTTCACCTGATTTATTGATGGTGTAGGTCGTTTCCATGCCGGCGTGGATGTGGTCAGCTACGTGGCAGTGCAGGAGCCACGTCCCAGGGTTTTCTGCTACCAGCTCAACTGTTTGGAATGTCCCAGGAAAAAGGTCATACACATCTCCCCTGTGGTCCTTATCTGTCTGTGGCAAGGCAAAATCAGCATCGTAAGGGTCTTGCCTTACAGTACTCAAATACCCCCCAGCACTGAAATACTCCAGTCTGACTTTTTGCTTCTTGAGGCAGATTAAATGCTTCTTGTTACATGTTTCTAGTGTGTCCCATGGAGGAAAACTGAAGCCTGTGGACAGCCTTCATTTAACCAATTAATTAGCAACAGGAGACTCCTCCTTGGAACTTAGGGTGCTGGTTGAGCACAGGTATCACTTTGAAAGACAGATTTTTCAGGTAATCCTGCCAGTGTCAGGCTGTCACAACATCAAGCCATTTTGTAAGCAAGCATAGCTCTGGTTTCCTTCCGCTATCTTCCCTTATAGCCATGGGAAAATATGTATTTTAACCTACCTGACCTCTAATAGTGACATTTATTCAGGTTCTATAACAGAACATGAGTGGTAGAAGCTTTGCAAGGATCCACTTTGTTTCATATCTCCTTCACATGTAAACCTCCCCCTGATCTCAACATCATCCCAGGACTGTATGTCCAAGCTGCAAAAATAGGCTAGAACTTGGACTTTTTTTTTTTTTGAGGAATTTCCCATCACACTCTACAAGTTTTACTTTGATCCATTTTACCAACCTTGAAGATGAAGGTCTGTGCATGGAAGTGGACTGTATGTATATCCACTTCATTGCCCATTCCTATCAAATACCAGTTCGTCGTATCACCTTCATTCATTGTTAGACCCAGGAGACTGTTATAAATCTTCCCGTTGATTGCTGGAAGAATGACAAAATAGGTCTGATTAATAACTGGCCATGGCATGGGTGATGATAACCTTCAGACAAGGAGAACAGGTGCCTGGCACATGTGGCAAGGCAAGGGCTTTCTGTAGTGACTGCAGGGAGAGAGCCACATTTTTGTTTCAGTCTCCAAACAGCTTGTCATCTAAGGGCACAGCAGCAACCACTTAGCTGTCTTGTGAAGCACCGGGTAAAGTTTTCACTTGTTGGGATCAGACTCCTGAACAAACAGGATTTTGGCTGAGAAGCTACATGGGAAAAGAGGGAAGAGTTGTTGCCTCAAATGAGTAGAAATCTGGAGAAGCAGCAGTTTGCTTTTCCAGGGCCATTCCTGTCTCCATTTGTTCTGTCCTGTCTGGCTCCTGGGCTGGTTGTTACTACAGCCACGTTTTAAAAAGTCATCCTTGTGCTCCTACAAAGCAAGCCAACAAGGAATGCAGCTCCCAAACGTCAAGGGAAGTCTGGCAGGGCAGCCTCTCCCCATCAGGATAAGGTTGAATTAGCTTGTCAGAAAAATATCTTGGCTGGACCTCACGAAATCTTTTTGTTTCCAGTTGCTGCAGTTTATAAAGATATCACGTGGGTGGGTAACTGCAGGCCAAGTCAATGTCTTCCTAAAAGGGCTGTGAAAAATAAACCTCTGTCCTCTTGGCTGCTGCCACCGAGTCCTACATACCATGCTTACTGTTGCCTTCTACAAAGTCCTTAGTGGAATTAAAATCATCAGGATTCTTATGAAGGTATGTTTCAATATTTTCTTTCAAATACCAGGATTTGTTTTCATCAAACACCATAAACAGGAGAGTAAATTCACGATTAATGTCTTTCCTCAAGCCATTTTCATCCAAAATTCCTTTTCTGCAAACTACAAGAGGCCCAATGAGACCGCTGTATGTGTCCTGAAATGAAATAAATATATTACAGATGTTCTAGTTCATCCGATTATGAAAAAAGTACAAAAAAATCTACACATTAAATAAAGATGAAATTCCATTTTCCTATTAGGGGAGAAAAAAATCATTACTATATCTGACTAGACATATTTTTCTTTGGACATGTTACTCCCAAAATTTAATGTCCTTGTGTTAATGTACCAAAGCAATGTTTTGTCTTTACCCAAAAATCCCTTCAACTACTCTTTGAGAAGGGAATCACATTACCATAGTGTATCCCTGAGGATTTTGGTAGGTCATATTACCCAAACATATGCAACTGTTACCAAAGACAACAAAGCATCTAGCTCTGTAAAGCCTTCCTCAAACCTGTGGTCCTTGCAGAAATGAGAACCAGGATGCTTTCAGAGACATTACACAAGATAGCATACTTTATCTGAAACTAGCTAATCTTTAATTGACCATTTCTTGGTTACCTTTACAAAATTTACTGTTGAATAGTAAACCCAAGTGATACAGTTTGGATCTGTTTTACCAGGGCCGGATCGCTCTGGAACATTCCACCTGTAGGTGTTTATTTCCCCTGAAAAAAAAAAAAAAAAAAAGAAGAGTTTTACCAAGAACAGCTGGGTATTAGAGGCTTTGAGCAGCATGTAACTGAGACCCACTACCCTCCTCATCAAAAAATGATCTGCATCAAAACTAGCTGTGGAAGCATGCAGGAATGGCATGCGGATGTGTTTCTGCATTCCAGGAGGTTGGCAAGGTTCCAGTGGTGTAAACGAAGGCAGATATCACCTGTGAAAGGAGATCTGCAGATGGTGCTGCAACCTGTGGCAAGGGGGAGCAGAGATTCCCTAACCTCTAATTCTAAAAAAAAAAAAAACCACAAATTTGATGGGGAAATTATCTGCTTGGGTGAGAATCAGTTCTCTGTATTGAACATAAACACACCTACACTCAGATGAATTGTCTGTGCTGTGTTTCCCCATTTTTAATTGAATAATTATTTATTTGCTGGTGCTCCAGCAAAAAAAGGCAGGAGGCCAAAAAGTGGTCAACACCTTGTCCTTCCACGTGCTGGACAAATGCTGAACCACTCTGTCTCTTCCCCAGAATTATTCCAGGGTGACAAAACCCAAGAACACCTGTTAATGTGATACAAGTCAGGGGAAAAAAAGGAAATCCCGGAACTGTTGACCATGGTCTTGGTACAGCCACAACCCAAAAGCTGCCAATGGCTGTGGACATTGGAGCAAAGCAGAGTTTTCAAGCTTAAATGGCTGTGAATTGTCTGAGCTATCTTTGTGTCACTGAGCCACTGCGCAATTTTGGTAGTTCATGCAATAGTGGGTGTTACGGTGTGGCAATAACCACGAAAAGAAAAGAAAAAAAAAAAAAAACAAAGAAAGAAAAAAGAAAAAAAAAAGATGACGCTCAAATATCATATTATATAGCATGAGTCTCATGTAAATGATGCAATACCACTTAATTTTACAAGCACCTTCTGTACATTACAGCGTGGGTTTATTGACTTTGCAGAGTTCAAAAAGGCTTTTACAGCACAAGACTACAGTAGTAGGACAGAAAACACCAACAAGAAACCCATCAGTCTCAGACGCATTCTTGCCCTGGAGACATACACCAAGGAAGAATTTGTCATCCACCTTTATCTAACCTACGCGCCATCTTCCCTTTTTTTGAAAGGCTGATGTGAGAAGAGAGCCAGGCCATGGTCCTGTGCAACTTCCTTGTTCCTTACTCCTCCCTTTTGGATATTTGGAGGCTGTAGGGAGAGAGATCTCTACTCTACTTCAAACCCAAGGTACTTCAGATGGCATCAATGTTCCATGTTTGAAGCGCAAGTGAAGTGTGTCCCATGAAAGGACTGATAAAAAAGATGAAAATGGATGTTTTCTCCCTTTTTTTCTCCTGGTTAAATAGAGGAGTAGAGGGGACAAAAAGAGGGGAGGGGACAAAGCTGTGGCAGCTGAGAACTATTTGTGGCTTAGGCAGCCAGGGATCTACTCCCTGCATGTCTTTACCATACCCTACACAGTCTTGTTAGGAGCTGGCAGCACTTTGGGGAGCACGAGGGTAGCAGGACATCAATCTGATCGATGACAGCTTCGGGATTTAGTAGGACTGGACGGGATCTGGTGAGCTGGGCCCAGGCTGAGCAGTCAGCATGGCCTGGGGGAGCCAGCGAGGGCCTCTAGGTGCTGGGGGGAGTGAAGTGCCCAGGCATTATTCTGGTTTTGAGGGATTTGTTCTCCTTGTTGACCGCTGCTTCCAAACATCCAAGGAATACATCCTTAGATCTTGCTTAGTCTTTTCCCCTGGCTTCGTGGACACCTTCCCTAGCTCATGCCAAGCCTGCTCCCGTGTGGGCACAGGAGACATTACAGCAGCGAACCCAGCATTGCACCTCAACCATCGACAGATGGGGTGTACAGTGAGGAAGAGGCAGAATTAATGTTGCTGACTGCAACTCTCCCCAAGTTCCCATTTTTAAAACTTTGTTTGAGCATCAGTCTGGAGCTAAAAGCTGGTTTAGGCTTCACCTGGCCATGATTATGGGCCTGCTTCTGCATTTTTGGAGGTTGTCCAGTGATACTACATTCCTGCTTCTACCCCTGATAGGAACAAAGGCTCGTTCTTTGCCCCAACATGCTCGCTTGGTCAAGAACCTACATGCACAACAACACAGAGAATCATATCTGAATAAATGTTGAGCGTGTTATGCCTGGGAGAACATATAGGTATGAATAAGCTTGAAAGAGGGATCATTCCTGCGTTAAAATGCTTTTATATACGGCGTTTGTAGCTCAAAGAAAAAAAATATGAGCAGCCTTACCTGGGAGGGTAATTGGTGTCTCAGGTTGTTCTTCACAACCCACTTCTTCTACACCGTGTGCACTCACTGAATAAGGCCTGCTGGCTTTGTTCTTAAACACGATCAGCACAGAGTCACCAACCTCGGCATGGAGTAATGGCCCTAAATTAAAGCAGAAGACGCCGGTGATTAATGCTGCTCTTCTGAATTTCAACAATCTTCCAATGGCTTGGCCTCGGAAAGGAGCCATGGGCTCTCAAAACCTTTAGGCTTCTCTCTCCTTTCAACAAAGCAATCAAAACCAATCTGCTATCTCAGCTGATGAAAAATTACGTATATGTACATAATTTTTTTTCTTTTTTTTGCCAGTCAGAATAATATCACTCTGGAAATAGGTCTCTGGACAGCTTGTTTTTCAGGAAAACTTTTGTTCATATCTTTCAAAATTGTGTTTCCTAAAGTGGTAATAGCTTTTTTTTTTTTTCCTAGAGCATTAAAATATTTTTTTCAGTATTGTACTAGGGAGTATTGACTATTTTATGTTCAGTTTTTGCCTACTTCTCATCCCATGAAAAACAGGAGCTGATGCTTATTTTATGACATATAAAATTTTGTCTTGTCCAATTTCAGGTACTAATCTAGTCCCTTAATATTGAATAATCTACCTACAATAGCTTCCCCCATAATACATGCTTTGATGTTAAGGTGAATCCTGGAATTTCGATTTTTGCATCCTCCCTGTTAGTTCTCCTTCAGAAACTCCTTATTACATGCTTGGGAATAAATCATCTCATTTGGAAAGCATCTTTACACTCAGCAGTTATACAGACTGGTTGTAAAATCACTGATCGCCCGGAATAGGCATCAATGTTACCTCTTTTCTTTGTTAACAAAGTTGTAAAATCTTTTATTTTGGAAATCAACCCTCTCATTTATTATGCTCAGTCTGTGAGCCATGAGAGCTACTTGCCCAGGATTTCCAGGTGTTCCTCCTCCTCTGTCCGCACTTTGTGCTGTGTAAAATTGCCATTCGTGTACTCCCTGTAAACCACCTTCTTGTATTTTGTACCTATTAGGTCTTCCCCTTGGCTCAGAAAAATGTGCCCGTAACTGCAAAATAAAAAGGCAAAAATTAAAAGCGCTAAAACTTACGTATCTAAAAGCTGGTAAATGTTGTGTTATTCATAGTAGGTGTGACAAGAATATACAGCTTGGTCCAGCGTGGTGATTGAGGGGAAGCCCTATGTGCTGCAAGAGGTTTTATACAGCAAGTAATAACAGTGATAATCCTCAGTAAATGCACGCTGTCTTCAAACAAGTACAGCCGGGGATATATTGTACTCACCACAAACATTTAGGGACACAAATCCTTCAGCAGAGCTGACAAACCAGAAAAGAAGTTCAGGCTACGTGTGGCTTTGGCCTCTCACCCCAGTGCTTCCTCCACCCCAACAAAAGACACTATCTTTCCCTGCAGACCTGGATCCTGTTACCACGATGCCTGCTTTCACTGGCTCGGATATTAGTCTTATCACGGATATTATGGGCCAGCAGAGGACACTCGCATCCTCTCCTCTGAGCTTGCTGCCTCCTGGCTTCCCTTCTCCAAGCTCCCTCTGGCAGCAGAGTTACAAGGCTGGCTCACAACATAAAAAATACAGGCAACAAGTGCCCAGGAGCGTGGCTCACTCTAGTGAAATACTGTGCATACAGCAGCAGCCTTTTGACAGTGATGTTTTTTGACAGTTAATATTTTCTTTAGGCACTCCTCTGTATCTTCAGGTATATTTTCTGCTGACTCCACCGTACTCATGCTTTTTTACAGGGTGCAGCTTCCCAGCCACAATTTCCAGGTTTGTTTTTTTTTGTGGTTTTTTTTTTTTTTTTGAAATATGTTCCTTTCTCCTTCATTTATGTATTTACCCACTTATTTATTTATTTCACCAAAACAGTGGTCTGTCTCAAAGACCACTGGATCACGTGTCTTCTGCACGCTTTCTGTTCCTTAGCACAGAGCAGTGTAGATGTGGCTCACTCAAGGCTGTTACCACACATGGATTTAGGGACTTGGAAGCCTTCCTTGGTTCAACAGCATGATGAGACACTTACAGACAAAAACATTTGCATATGCTGCCTAGGAATCAGTCTGCTCTGAGAGGTTATCATTTAACAAATGTTTATCTCTTAAAGAGTGCCTCCTAAGAAGTACTAGGCTGGCTTCATGAAAGGAGACATCTACACTCCTCCTTCACCATAAGTGGGCCCCACACCCAGCAGCCTTTTTTTTGCTTCGCGTACCTTTCCTCATTGCTGCTGATGTTGTAAATCTTTGGTTCTGAGCTCTTATTTGAGGCATAGTCCCACTCCACCTCCTCTGCAGCGATGTAGAAGATCCTCATGGTGTTGTGCTGCTGCTGGGCTCGGGTGGCATTGCGGCAGCTGCTGACCTCGTAGAGGTGTTTCATCCCCCCGACAAAGTGATCAAAAGTCCTGCAAACCACCTTGAATGTGCCTAGAAAGGAAAGCTCTTGAGATGTAAGTAATTCTGGAAAATAAACAAGCAGGCTGGAAAATTAGGTCCAGTGCCTTGTGCATTCTTGATCTGTCCTCCAAAAAAAAAGCAAAACCCTAGTCTGTCATGCTCTATGGAAATCCAATCAAGGGGGTGTTTATTTCACCCATTGGCTTTGAAAAACTAAGGGGACTGAAGGGGGAACTAGTTGGCAAGATGGAAACACACCAGTCATCTCCTTTATGTGCCACGTGCTCCATGGCCCCAAGACGTCAGAGGGTGGGTGTACAGGCACGGCCATGCCCGTGGAGAACACCAGGAGAAGCAGAGGTAGTGTGGCCACAGCATGGGCTGACAACAAGGGACAAACCTAGTCAGAGGCTGCTGAAAGCCACTTAAGTGCTAAGGGAGACTTTCCCAAAAATCTTGAGATGGCTTTAGTTGGCACATGGTTTCTGATTGTATTGGTGTGTGCTCTGTGCTCAGAGCACTGATCCAGCGTCTCTTTGGAGCAGCTCTGTGCTTTGCCCATGGAAAGCTTCAAATGAAGTGGTAACATTGGAGGCCAAATCACCACAGGCTGGCTTTTTGTGGCTCTGATGGTCTAAGGCTGCAGTAACAGTAGGGACATCTTTTGGCAGGCCTGTGTGCAGATTTTTAACATTTGTTCACCCCCTCCCATTTACTGGAGCAGAAGTTGACCACAGCACGGTCCTGTGCAGCTCCACCTGCTAGCACTCTTGTAAAGGAGGAAAGCATTTACACAGCTGTCCAGTGCGTGCAAAAGCTGAGAAGTCCACTGAGTTATGTGTCCAACTTATTGAGTCAATGATGGAAAAAAATTGGAAGCATAACTTTGTCCTGGCTGGATCTCAGTCCATTCCTTGTGTTTCTAGGGCAAAGGTGATGATAACTTGCAGTTAAAAAATAAATAAAAGAAATGCAAGTGTTGGTGTTGGTAAAGATCTGATAATTCATTCATTTTCCCTTGTGATCAGTAGAGGGTTAGCTGGCAAAAAATAATGAATTCCTAGTTCCAGTGTTCAGTGTAATTCCTGCCATGCTGTTTCATGACAGACATGGAAATGTATGGGACAGACACAAGGAAAGAATCTGCTGCCTTGTAGACACAGCAGTGCTGGAGGTCTAACCATGGCTTGGTGTGTGCACACAAGGCCAACAGGTATTTCTATCGGGTGCTCCAGCCAAGGATGGCTTTTGGCAGAGCCTTGCACAACTCTCATGATTCCTTTGATTTAAAAACTTGCATCAATGGGAAGAAAAGTAACATTGCACTCTGGCTTAAAGCTTCTCTGAAGTATCTCCAATGAATAAATCACCCCTACAGCTTTGAAGAACGAATCACTGGATTAGACATGAAAATAAAAAGTATCCTTTATGTATATACTTCTGAAGAACCTCTTAAAGACCAGGTATTACTGAAGTTCTAAAACATCTTACATGATGCTGTGAATTTTGTCTTTGATAAAAAAGGTCTTTTGAGAGTTATGGAAATTCTGTGAGCATCCCATTAGCTATCTGCCTGCCTGCTGCTCTGCCTGTCCCAAGGTCATCAAAGCCTCTGCTCTTTGGTACGTATATATATTTGGTTTACAGCACCTTGCCAGAAAAGGAGCCCAGCCTGAATTCTCAGCCATGTTAAGTCCACACAGTCCAGACAGAATCAGAGAACGGCTGAAGTTGGAAGCGACCTCTGGGTCCACCTGGTCCAACCCCTGCTCAAGCAGGGACACCCAGAGCAGGCTGCCCAGCACCATGTCCAGGAGGTTTTGAAGATCTTCAAGATGGAGACTCCACAACCTCTGTGGGCAACCTGTGCCAGGGCTCTGTCACCTACACATCACAGAAGTGCTGCCTGATGGTCAGAGGGAGCCTCCAGTGTGCCAGTTTGTGCCCATTGCCTCTTGTCCTGGCACCGGGCACCACTGACAAGAGCCTGGTTCCATCCCCTGTGCATGTCCCCACCCTTTCAAGCTCCCTCACACTCCCCGAGTGGGGCAGAGCATCTCACTGGCTGTTATTTAGGCTGCCTCATTTCTGCAAGTGCCACAACACCACGATAAGCTCAGGAACATACCCACGCGGTCTGGCTGCATCAGTGCTGTTCCCGATAAGTGAGGAAACAAGGCCAGGCCGTCCCTCGTCGTCCCTCTCAGGTCAATGGTGTTTCCTTGAAACTGAACCCCGTGCATGTCGTAGTGACTGCCCAGCCCGATGAGGTGCCAGGAGACCTTGTCGTCCTTGCACATGGCCAGGCCTGGCAGGTTACCAAACAAGTAGCCGTTGACAGCTGGAGGAGAAGAAAAGAGCCTGGTCGGTGGCCCGTGGGTTGTACCTCAGCACGGAGCCTCCTGACACCTCTGCGGCAAGAGGCTCACAATCAAGCAAGTCATAACATTAATTAAAGAGGCATTTTGTGAAGCAAAAGTAGCACTGGATAACACCACATTAATGCTTAAATGCTGTTTTTACAAACTCTTAGTTTCTACATTTCTTTTTAGCCTATAAAATAACAGCCCTCAACAGAAATGTAGAGATGCTCCTCCAAGCTTTCCAGGGTGCTTCACAGATGCCAGCTAAATATTTAAATTAGGAGCCTCCTTTCTGCCTGGAGAAAGATCATTAAGGCCATGGAGTGGGCCATAAAGAGTCTGAGTTGTAATTTCAATTCTGATGCAGCCTTCTCACACGATTTTGACTTTTCATTTCTACTTTTACTTCCAAAATGTATCTTTTTTCCAGGAGGGTTTTGTGGCGCTAAACTCCCTAACTTTGGAGATTTTTCTGTGATCACTGCATCAAAGATACTAAGGCAGAATAAAACTTCAGTATGAAATACAACCTTCTAACAGAAAAAAAATAAAACAAGACCCAGAAAACCCATAGGCAAGTTTACAAGAAATGAATTAAAAAAGGAGTAATCACTGCAAGGTGCCTGATGGTTGAGACATTGTACCTACAATGTCTTCACACACTTTTTGCTTGGTAGTTAACTGTTCACTATCAGCATATATTCTTAATGCTCTCAGGAAAATCCAAGCATGATGAGATTATGTGATTTGATCAAGTATGACATATCAGGAATAAATTTGAGAATGTCTGTGCCAAAGTCAGATACTTACATATAGAAGTGAAGTTTTAAACTATTACTGGCCTTTTCCCTAGTCTTTGTCCCTCTGCCAGAGGTCACTGCCCAAGCAGAGCTGTCAGAGCAAAGAGGATGAACCTTTGTTATCAGAGTCAGTGCCAAGGCTGGCAGCTAAATTTAAATCACAAGTGAACATCATTTTTTTCTGCAGTTGGTGTTTGACTCTGGCACTATGCCTTTTTATATATCTAGATGTTGTATCTAAAACCTACACTCTGTTCCTTTTCTCCAGGTGTAGTTGGTAGGTGGATGCAATCATTGTTAATGTGACAAAGGATCCAACGTGCATTCAAAGGACATGGGGAGCTGGCCATACACTGACTGACAGCTTCCACCTCACCCTCCAGGGCATTGCAGTCAGCTGTGAATGACGATAAAATCTGCCAATGATAAATGAAGAAAAGGTGTCATTAACAGATATCAAGATATTTCGTACCGTGCATTTTGTTGGATTCCTTGAAATCTTCGTCATTCTCATCTACTTTTGAAGGGTCTCCAGTAAATGCTTCGATATTCTTGTTCAGATACCAGCTGTCATTCTCATCAAAGATTGAAAAGAGAAGGTAGAATTCTCTGTCTATTCCTTTCTGTAGCCAAGGAGGAAGCCAAGACATTAAAATCAGTCTGTGCAGAAGTATCCAAGTGAAAAATTACCTTGTGTGTGTGTGTGTGTGTGTGTGTAACAAAAAAAATCTTTTTCCAGAAAGCTGCAGGTGCTTTCTTACTATATCATTATAGAGGATTGGGGCTGGCACTTTTGCATCAGCCAGAAGAATAAAGAAAGTGGCACTTAGTTATCACGGAAAGATGCATTCATTGCTAATGAGTGCATGGAAAAGATGGAAGACCCAGGGACAAGCCTGAATACTGGCAAATGCCAGTTTCACCTTCCCAAACACCCCCACTGGTCAGCTTTTAAACTGAGGAATGATATTTGTGAACGATGTTGGTTTAATCTCTTCAATCTGGGCTGGGAACTGGGCAAATCGGCCCGTAAGGCCACCTTCCCCCAGCCCACCACCCTGCTGTTTCAGGGAGGCCCATCTCCACTCTGAGCACCTGCGTCCCATCCTCATTCAGGACGTTCTTCCGACAGACCAGCAAAGGCCCCACCAGGCCGGAGTTGGTGTCCTTGACGGCATCAGTGGCCGAGTAGTAGAGATAGGTGAGGCACGGTGGGTCGTTCTCACTTGGACCTCCATTTTCAGGCACTCTCCATTTGTATGTGAAGGTTTCACCTGCCTTAACGCGGGCTCCTGGCTTCATATACCCTGCAGAGAGAAAATTGAGAAGCACCCAGGTCACAGGAAAGTTATGTCCTCCAGAATACTAGCGTTGGCTGGGGGTCAGACATAGCCGTTGTTTTCTGCAGGTGGGCTCTCCCTTGCAGGCACAGCTCGAGCACCATCCTTTGGGCCGGTGACTTCTGCCACGGGGACACCTCGCCAGAGCCCAGTGCCCTGGGGACACACTGAGCCGTTCCTCGCAGAACAAGTTCAGCTACCTCACACAGACACCGTCCCGATGCTATCTGGAGGATCTGGATTCTGTCAGACCAGACCTGCAGAGCTCCTCCTTGCTCTTAAACGGCTTCCTCTAATGTCTGTAGCTTTCCTGGCCTATCGTGAGATTCATCTGAGGTGCAAACGCAGACTCTGACTTTTCATTAAGCACCACGAAGCAATTACCTCAGCGAGTGGAGCTGCAGTTGCGACTGTTTAGAAATTCAGCACAAATCTGATCCTGGTAATTGCTTCTTTTTGATTTTGCAGCAAAGCACAGGAGCCTCTGTCAGAGTCCCCAAAGGGAGGCTGCTACCACTTTCTTTAGAAGCTAATTTGGGGTGATTGTCTGCTGCCCTGCATGGGGTGGCTGTAGCATCACTCACGGAATTTAGTCACTGTAAAAGGGTGTCGGTATCCACAGAGAGAGGACTCATAAAAGGGACTGGAAAGGAAAATTGGGAAAAGGGGTCAGCACTGCACCCTTAGAAGAAAAAATTACTAAATAACCCTTTTGCTCTTTGCTGTGAGGAAGATCAAACTAGAAATTTTAATTAAAGCTGAGGCACCCATTGACTGGGTTTTCTCAGCACAGTCAGATGTGTCTGTCAGCAGCAGTCTGCACTGATTTGATTCTCTGTGTGCTGCCAAAAGCCTGGAGTGCCTCATGGAGAATCCTCTTACGAACTTAGAAATGAATGAAAATATCAATATTTAAACACAATCTGCCACAAACTGCAAAACAAAGCAGGGTACTTCTGCAGTGGTATCTGATGCTATTAAATTAATCCTGCAGTGGTGCTCAACAAGGAGAAGAACATTGATATGCAGAAAAAGAATATGAGATTGGGCAAATGTTAAATTTAATATGGAAGAATATTACTGAGAGCACAAATGAAAAAAAAAAGTTAAGCCTTATGTATGTCTATGTACAGTATTTTCATATGAATAATCTACACTCAGACAAAACACAGGCTTTGAAAAATCATTGTCCCTCGGTATAAACTTACAGCCCCTGTAGGGGCCATACCTACATACTCTTGTAGATGGGTATGATGGAAATCCAAGACACTAGGCTTACGGGGAGAGAAGGGCAAAAAGATTGTTAGGAAGAGATAAATCTGGAGTCAGTTTCCTCTCCAAAGACCCAGAGGTGTGCGGCTCATGCTGCTGCTGAATTGTAGGATTTGGGTTGGTTTTGCTCCACATTGAAGGGTGCAATGCCAATGGATGCTATTACCAGGGAGGTTTAAACAAAAGCACAACAGGACTGACTGTGAGCAGAGAGAAGGATCTGCTTTTCCATCAAAAAATTATATCTGACATTAGGATGTGTATAGGTGAATTCAAGGCCGAAGTGAACCTTGATGTTTCAGTACACAGCTCGGCCTGCTAACAAATTTGTTGCATTGCAAGGTCAGCAACTAGAGACAACAGAATTTGATTCAAGCCTTTTGTGTCAATGTTATTGTACGGTTTTATGAGTTTTGCATGCTGACCTAATTCTCTTCGCACAGTTCTCAAAAGAGGGATTATGTCCTGGGAGTTCCTTTCTGATGTGTTGCGATGGAAGCAAAACAATTCTGACAACAAGAAGGATAACTTTCTCTTCGGTGCTGCAGCTCATCTAACATAAGCACTCTAAAGCTTGGACACTTGCTCTAACCCTAATCTAGGTTCCTTTGGTAGTCAAGGGAAACAGAGGCATCTCCAGGGGTGACCTACTGTCTCCTAAAATAGGTGTTTGAAGTAAATGAGACTTCCTACACTCTGAAGATATAGTTTTTTGCCTTTGACTGAAGAAGTTGCCTACCAATTAGACATGACACCTTACATTTAATGGTTAAACTTAGATGATAAAGATCCCATCTTTGCAGAAAATGAGAGGAAGCCTTTGGTAAATGCTCTGTTCTAGCATTTACATAGTTATGAGGATTAATAAGAATTGTTGCTGCTTCACATTCTGGGTCAATCAGATAAAAGATGCCTGGACACTGACTATGCTGGCCATGAAGGAAGGCGAATACCCAACCTCTGTTAGAGGATGAGGTGTGAAGCAGCCCAGACCACATGGACAGCTCTATCCAAAAACTCAGCAGGGTCATCATGCCAGATCCTAAGCAACATTGTTTTGGAGCATGTTCAGAGTAGGTCCACTGACTGGGGATGAGTGATATTAGATTAGAACTAAAGTAAATTGGATCGGGCTTTTGACTTGTACTCAAAATTAACAGATGGACCTCAGCTGGGTTCAGTGACCCTGTCTGGCACATGTCCAAGGGGAAGAAACTGTACTGAGGCAGACTGGAGGGGTCCCTCAGGTTGTGACATACAGGGTAGACACAAACTAAACCAAATCACCCCTTCCATTCCTTAATACCCACAAAAAGGGCAAAGCTACTGAGCAACAGGGGAAGATCTGCAGACTCATGTATTCTGGATGTGACAATACAGCAGTTCAGTCAAAACTTACCATCTAAGTAGGGAGCACCTTCTGACAGTTTGCTGAAGCTTACTCCATGGGCCATAATACTGTAGCTCCTTTTGGCTTTGTTGGCAAAAGTAACTAGCACTGTATCTCCCACTTCAGCTTTTATTACAGGACCTTAAAGAAAGGGAGTTAGGGAAGGTGTTAGAACCACCAACAAATGTATTTTTATCTAAACAAGACAGCACTGACTGGTAGCTGAATGCCCTAAATTTCCCTCTGGATCCAAGAGGACTTTTGCTTTCAAGCCCAACAGAATGACAGGATGGGAAAACATTCACCATACCAAGTATTCCCAGGTGCTTCATGTTCTTTGGCTGAATCTTCCTTTTACTGAACGTTGCATCAGTATACTCCACATAGCGAACCTTCCAGTATTGCCCTCCTATTCTGTCAGTCCCTTGTGTGAAATATATTGCAGATTCACTGTGGATTTAACAAATCAGACTGGTTAAATTACTAGAGGTTCGGGCAGAAACCTTTCTTTAGGATAAAGTTATTACCCCAGCCATGGGAGAAATGACCTTCCAAGTTACTAGTTTGCATACACTTTTCCAGCAGGCTAGATTAAACATTACTGAGCTGAATTACAGTTACAAATTAGTTAACAAATGGGTATTCATTGTGCATTAGACTTCCATGTGTTTAATTTCAACTTACTTAGGACAAGTGCTCTGTCAACTTACCTCTAACTACCTTAGGGCAAGACCAGTGCTATTACCTGTGCACAATTCATGTCTTTAATCTTCTTTACTTTTCCTGGGAGATACTCTAACATAATTCATCTTCATCAGTTATAACAAGGGGGGGAAATCTCCCATTATAGCACCTCTGAGATACACCAATTTCACGTGTGAAAACTGCCAAAGGAATCTTGACATAAGGGTTTCCATTCTGTTGAACTTTGCATGCCTCATCAGAGCTCACTTTCTCCGTGGACTTAACGATGGAGAGAGATAAGTGCTTCCAGAAGGCAACTCCTAAGCATCGCAGTTACAAATCTAATTTCTCAACAAGGTTGTTTAAATACTCCCTGCCCCATTCAATTAAAATTAATAACAGTGCAGGACCTAGCCCTGGTGAATCACTGTGGAAGTCTCACCCAGACTCTTGAAATTAAGCACAACAGGAGAGGATGAGAAAGCTTACCTGCCAGTGGCATTTAAGCCCTGCCCAGTGAATTTATCATAACCGTCAGGTCCATAATTCCAGAGCACTTCTTCAGCAGCAATATAATATCTTCTCTTGTGACTGACTGGTGAAGGCTGAGACAGTTTTTCTTGGCAGATCTGTACATCATAAAGTGCCTCCATGCCACCTGGGAGGAGAAAGAGTCTGGAGACAGTCCTTGGCCAGCTGCAGAGTCAGCAAACTTGTGGGTATAAATGAACATTCAGAACCCTCTAGGCAGGAGCTATGTGGATTGGAAAAAGTGGCTAGGATCATTTGGGTAAGCTTCTATTTTTAGAGACTGCTGTCTACACTGGGCTAGACACTAGCACCCTTCTCTCACAAGTGGTACATCATCCCACAGGTGAAATCCACTGAAATCTATGACACTTTTTAGTGGGCTTATTTGCTCCGTTCCTTAATCTGGGTAAGGATGACAGAATGATTTTGGGGATCAGAGTGCCTCCTGAAATGTGCAACATGGCATCACCTCCCCAACTTCCATTGAAATAGAGAGACTGGTTTATTATCACTGAAGGAATTGCTAGCCAGAATCAAGTTTTTCTGCCTAATAATAATCTTACTGAAGTGAACATAGAAGTTCTTAAAAGTAAAAATTTTCACAACTCGTGACTGACTCTGATATTATAATTATACAGTTCCTGCTGTCACAAACCTAGTTTATGATATGTGGCTTTCAGGTTCTCACACCACACAAATACAACATCGTCATCATCAAATTCTTTCACGTAAAGGTGTCTTACCAAGCTTCTGAACACATTGCTAATTTTTGTCTGATTTCTGTAAAAAAAAAGCTACGATGTGTTCATCTGGCATGATATTTCTTAAAGTATACGTATTTATCTACAACAAAAAGTGATGATGGATCTTCTCATTGACCATCAAAATCTGTAATTTATATAGAAAGTTCTGTGTCAAAACTGGGTCTATCATGCTTTTCTCACATTAGTTGCCCATATTTACACAGTTAAGTTATTCATTCTAGCTGAATATTTGGCCCAACATACATAATTGTCACTGGAGACTAAACTCATGATGTTTTTCTGATGAAATAGTTCTCAAGCGTTTGGTTTTGGAAACTCAGAGATGGAAACATCTCTCAGTTTTCTTTTCCTAGCATATTTGAGGCTGGAACTTCTGTATTTGATAGGATCAGGAAGATCTATAGCACCATACCTCGTAAATGTTCATTAACCTGGCAAGTTATCAGCCACCTCCCGGGGTTCCCAGGAGTCATCTCTGCTGTGATGAATGTTGCAGGGAACAGACCGACGACATCTGCCCTCTGGTCTCTGCTGGTGAACGTGTGGCCGTAGAAATACGCAGCGTGGATATCGATCTCGCTTCCCATGCCAATCAAGTGCCAGGACATGGGAGCATCAGCACACATCTCCAAGCCAGGGAGGTTTCCATAAATATAACCATTAAGAGCTAAAAACAAAAAGTAGGAGATTTTATGAGAGGGAAAAGACAAGTGCCAGGTTCTTCTGACCTCCTTTCCAAGCATGATCCTTTCCTGGAAAAGAATCTATGAATGTCCACACTGAGTCCCTAGCTGAATTAGGTGCTCATGGGATCCCTGATGGAGAATAACATTTTTGAACAGCCAGCTAACAGCTCAGGATGATCAAATGGCCCAAATTCTCTGTCTGGGTCTATGAGAAACTTCCTGAGTCATAACAAGGTATTACAAAGCCCCAGTCATCACAAGAAGTCCTGATAACAAAGTTAATTTGTTCTGCAAGTACTTAGGATGTCTGGAATCTATTCCCTCTAATTCTGAGTCATAAATAGCTATTATATACCTGGCTCAAGCAATTAAGATTTGAAAATTATGATATCAGACAAATCAGTCTTAGTCAGCTCTCTCTTCCTCAACTTCCATGTCTGACAATGTTAAGAGAACTTTAGGAGATCAAGATTCATATTTTGCAAAATAATTTATCTCCTAGGCTCTAAGGAACAACCAAAATACTGAGAAATATCTGGATTTAACTTCTTACACCAGGTCTCTAAATAGCACAAAGTACTACTGCCCCACTGATCTCTGAAGGGCAGGAGTAGCAGTACCAGCCTGCCCACCAGTCGTGAGGCCTTTCGAGAGCCTGAAATGCTGGACTCTTCAAATATACACATCTCAAAGTGCTCTGCAGCCTCCTTTTCTCTTTTCACAGCTGGTCAAGCAGTCACCAAAAGGCTTATGTCTGTTGCCTAAGATAAAATGCCAAACAAGTGACAGAGCTGGATGTGAAAGCTGAATCTCCTTGCTGCAAACCAGTGTGTTGTACTGTGTTTGGGGAGAGGCTTTTATCAGTACAGTACTTCAGCATCCTGAACCATTCCATGCTGTCACAGATAAAGGAGAGACATCACAAGAGACGGAAAGTCCCAGTGAAAAGAAAAGAGCCTGATCACTGCTGTAGGTCACCATTTGCTCAAGAGTCCTGCTCACCATGCATTCGGTTGCTGGTCTGGAAACCTTCATCCTCTTTGTCAACTGTTGCTGGTTCTAAGCAGAAGGTCTTTATATTCTCATCGAGGTACCAGCTGAAATTTTCATCTACAATGCTAAACATCAGGGCAAAAGCGTTAGCAGCACCAGTCCTTTCTATTGAGGTCTCATCTGCAGTTCCTAAATTGCAAACGAAAAGGAAAGTGCTAAAAAGAGCCTTGGAGGGGATTGAATGTAAAAAATGACAACGACTTTGGAGCATTCAAGGATATGTAGTGGTCTGCCCATGATCTATAGGGCATGTTGACTCTCACCTGGTTTTGCTCCTCTGAGACACCTTAACCCTCCCTCCCCAACCTTTCAGCAGATGGGTGCCTCCGGTAGGCAGCTCATCTCATCTAAGTCAAGCTGATATTTAATGATCTGTTGATATGACATAAGCACAAGCAGCTGCCAAAAGCTGTGGTCCTGTTTTTTCCATCTTTTTCCCACTGTTCCCAACCCTGCCCATCAATCAGTATTAACACTTGTGTAGCTGTGCAGTGAGCCAGAACAGAAGCCTGATCCAGCTGGAAACCAGTGACTTTTGTTTTGGCCAGAAATTAAGGAGAGGCAAGTGGTAGCCCACATTTGTGTTGCATGGAAGCAACTTGTGGAGCATACCCTCGGAACAGCTGGCTAAATGCAGCTCACTCCTCATGGACTAGTGAGGAAGCCTAGACAATTAACTAGGACAAGTTATTTAAATTTTAAAGGCCTTAAGACAGGATGAGTACAATCTATTCAATCTAATTTGAGTATTGGTATCTGAGGGACCATCTGGGGGACAACCTGAGACTATAGGAGTGGTGACACTAGATAGTCTATTATTAACCATTGAGGGATTTATATTTCATCTAATTGTCCAGTCTACCTCTGAACCCTTAAAAACCTTTTTCTTCCCCAATGTCCTCTGGAATGGAGCCCTAGAGCCTTGCTGTCAGCCCTGTAAGGAGCCACCCGCCACCATCAGAGGGAGGAGGCCTAAAGCAGTGGCATTGTGCAGATATCCACCTTGACAAAGTCAAGACCCAACATGCAGATAAGCTGGCCTTCCAGGCTGGGATTGTTTTGAACATGCTATCTCCTAGCTACATGCATTATCCTAAAGTTATTGGCTTGGTTTCACATATTCAGGAAGTTCCCCAAGAGAAAAAAGTCTGAGATATCTTAATTATAAGTAAAGCTGGACACCATGCCTGTCCTCTCCACACTGAAGTATTTTATTTTTTTTCTGAATATATAAAAACTGCTTCTGTATATAAAATTAGGGCTGGTTTTGTACTGCAGCAGATATGGGAAAGAGGTGGCAGATTTACACGTGTCCCAGGTTGAGAGGGGATGATGGTTCAGCTGACAGAGGGGAGAGAGTTGGTACATGGTTCCTGAGTGCTCCAGCACAAAATTTTCAGGCTATAAGTACATGGGACAGGCTGTCACCTCAGCTGTTCAGTCCATATTTCCAAATGGCTGTGATATAAAACTTACATGCAAAAATCCACAAGGGAAAAAAAATGACAAGGAACATTGGGGTTTCAAGGATGTAAATACCAATGCCGAAGTCACCAGCCCAGCCCTAATTTCACTTCCTGGGCAATGAGTCCTTCGCTTGTCCTGAAATGATCCCGGTTTTGGAACGTTTATTTTTGGCCTCGGCCATGCCCAGCTGGCCACAGAGCATGCTGCAGTCCCTCCACCAGCCGAGGCAAATCTCTTGTGAAGCCAAAGGGGAGCGGGAAGGGGGTTGTCCCAGAGCTACAATACCTACCCTGGGGTGCTCCTGGAATGGCCCAGCTATTCCTTGCCCCTTTTTATGGGCTATGTAGGGATAGACTCTAGACCATCATGTTTATACCTGTAAGCAAAAATGACTGTTAAGATGCCAAGCTTGGCAGAGGGGCTTGCTTTGTCACTTTTCCTAGCTCAGTACCTTTTTTACAAACCAGCAGTGGCCCAATTAAACCAGATGCAATATCTCTTGGTGTGTCAATGTGAGAATGGTAAATCCAAGTCAAGCAGTTTGAGTCTGCCAAAGTTGGGGAATAATCTTTCCTTACTGGCCATGTGTACGTGTAATTTCCACCGGGAACAACAAAATCGTCCTCTTTGCTTTTACCGCCGGTTCCATCTGGGTAAAGCGCTCCTAATACATTAAAAAAAAAAAAAAAAAAAGGAAGCTTTTAGCTCCCCCTTAACCATTTTCCTTGAATAAATATGTATTTTCTTCTATTTTATCAGAGCTTTCAAAAATAATAACAACACTCACAAACAAAGAATCACTGAGAAATTGTGAAAATTTTCAGAAGTTCTGGTAAAAATATTCAACACTGTTGACAGTTAAGATCAATTACTTATCAGTAGATAAAGCTTTTAAAAAACAGGCTTTAATTTTTCCATGTCTCTTTACTCTCATCAAACAGACACATACACATTTTGTCAGCTTAAATTATACATCTTCTCACAGAAAACTGATGAGAATGATAAATGTAGGCAAATCCATACACCTCTAACCAAAATAGACACGCATAGGTTTGAATTCTGAATTTGATTCTGAAAATTGTATCATGTATGTTATACACCTATAAAGAGAAAAAGCATTCACTTACAAGAACTCTATCTATTCAACAGGCTAGACATAGAAAGAAGGAAGGAAAATACTTCTGTGACTAATAATTCAGGAAAATAATTCAGGAAAAAAAAGACCCACCTAACCTGTTTCAGTGTTGGATTTATCCCAGGCGTCAAAGGTTTGTGGCAAAAGTTTTAAGAAATGAGGATGTTCCTGGTTTTATTCATCAGTTGCAATTACTGATGGGTTTATGAGAGGGTGATCTAAAGTCCTCTGATGTCAATGGCCAGAACAATAAATACTTGGACAAGCTTCTAGCCCTGACATTTGCTACTCCAGGGGAAACAGAGAAGAAAAGAGAGGGCAAATCAGCTTTTACCTTCAGAGTCCTTGTCATAGAAGACCCCATGTGGATGCACTGAGTATGGACGGGAAGCAAAGTTTTTCAAATGGACAATAAAGACATCCTCTTCTTCTGCCTTCAGGACTGGCCCAAGGAATCCCAGCCAGGCTTCTTTGGGGATTTCCTGGGAGTATGTGTCATCAGTGAATTGCCTAAAAATAGCCTTTTTGTACACACGCCCTATCCGGTTGGCTCCTCTTGTTGCATACACGCTTGCAAACCTGGTGTTGAGAAGGGAAAATAATTTAGAGACTAAAAATTCCTTGAAGAGTTGATCAAATAACAGGTGCTTACAGAGCAGATAATAGTTCCCAGGGACAAATCACGTAGCTAGTGGATCTAAGAGTGAGGAGTCAACCTGGACAACGTTATCAGGGTCCATGCCCCTTCCTGTGCAGTAACAGTTATCCTGCTTGCAGGTACTACACAGGTACTACGAACAAGTCTTCACTTGAGGACCAGCCACCCAGGACTTTCTGTACAGTTTTAGCACCTTCTCACTCTTTCGCAAGGGCAAAACCTCACATCTAAATGTATGACAGTGCAGGAGAAGAAAAACAAATTAATTCAAAGTTTTTTCTAAAGCCAATAAGAGCAATTATAATCAACTAGTTTGGCAACCCATAAGAGTAGCATAAGATGTTTTTGCATGAAAGACATAATTTCCACTTTACAGAACCCACGTTTTATAGCACTTTCAAGTGACAGAGAGCCCACTACATGGTCAGTGACTGACACGTTGTGGCTATTAAATTCCTGCTCCCTTCAAATTCCAAACTGTATTTGCAGTCTAAAATCATCTAGCTCCATATTCCAACTGGTTCCCATCATGACCTGTCTCAGATCAAAGAGGCCACATACCATCAGGAATTTATTTTCTAGGCAGACACTTGCACAAGTTTTAATTAATTGATTAAACTGCCTCCTACGTTTCTTCTGGACAAACCAAATGCACTGACATTCTTTATGCCACAAACCTTCCCTGGCATTCTTTTCTGAAAGCCTTCCAATATTGCTCTATCTCTTTTGAAGTCTGAACACAAGAACTTCACATAATATGCAAGTAATATTGCAGTTAAAGGTGCTCCCTGTCAATACTTCTTATACAACTAGAAATTAGTTTTGCCCTTTTAACTATGATTTCATACTGGCAACCAACGTTTAGCCCATCTGTCATGATACTAGATCTTTTTTACTTCTCTCTAGAATACATCTGACAAGTACGATACACACTCTTCATCCCTAAGTATCCCACACAGTGTCCAAATAACCACACTTGCCACAGAACCAGGAGTGGACTGTATGACTGGCTTCAACATAGTTGACTGCTCCATGAGTTTTTGCATCCCTTGAAGATTGTTTGAACTTTAACACTTCCTAAAACAAACTCATTAAAAAGTTGAGCTAAGTTTTCCTGAAATATCACTGGCACAAACATGGCAATTCCATATTTATAGTGAATTTTTGTGACTGATCAGTTCACCTTCTTGAACACTTTCTGTTTTGCCATTTCTGTACACTACCAACAGCATCAGCGTTGGATGTCATATGAGTTGAAAGGTATAATTTGCTATAATTTCTTCACTATAAGATCCAGTGTTCCCCTTTATCAAGACATCTCTGCAGAATCACAGAATCACAGAATCATCTAGGTTGGAAGAGACCTCCAAGATCATCTAGTCCAACCTCTGACCTAACACTAACAAGTCCTCCACTAAACCATATCACTAAGGGCTACATCTAAACGTCTTTTAAAGACCTCCAGGGATGCTGACTCAACCACTTCCCTGGGCAGCCCATTCCAGTGCCTAACAACCCTTTCCGTAAAGAAGTTCTTCCTAATATCCAACCTAAACCTCCCCTGGCGCAACTTTCGCCCATTCCCCCTCGTCCTGTCACCAGGCACGTGGGAGAACAGACCAACCCCCACCTCTCTACAGCCTCCTTTAAGGTACCTATAGAGAGCGATGAGGTCGCCCCTGAGCCTCCTCTTCTCCAGGCTAAACAATCCCAGCTCCCTCAGCCGCTCCTCGTAAGCCTTGTTCTCCAGACCCCTCACCGGCTTCGTTGCCCTTCTCTGGACTTGCTTGAGCACCTCCATGTACTTCTTGTAGCAAGGGGCCCAAAACTGCCTGCTACCTTAACTCACAACATCCCCCAACTGTGGCCATTGCACCCCTGTGGCCACTGCCTAAACCAGATCACTGAAGTGATAGAAATCTGAAAACCTCCCAAAAGAATGGTTTTTAATTTGAAAAATGTGGTTTATAATGCAGACTCCTCAAGAGCTATTTTGGTACAAAAGGAAGCATTGCCAGTGACACCGCTGTGGCAGAAACAGCTGCCTAGAACACAGAGGAAAGGACGGAAGCTTCTCAGCCTGGTTCATCACTGAATAAAATATGTTATGTCAAATATAAACATATAAACATATATAACATATAAAATATGTTGTTAAGGAGTAAGCTGCCAAGAAGTCTGGATCTTCAGCAAATTAGCAGCTCTGTGGTAACTCTGTGTGCACAGCGAGACCTGGCAAGTCACCCTGTGCTCGCCCAGGAGCAGATACCTTCCACTGCCTGGGGGAAGAGCTGCTACCACAGAGCAGTAGGTGGTGGTAGTAGCAGTGCAGTGTGAACGCCCAAGCTGCTTTACCTCATGGCAATGTATTCCTGTGGCTGTGCCCTAATTCGAATTATAAATTGGTGTTCAGAATGGTTTGAAAGAAATTTTCTCTGGGAAAAAAAAAAAGTCAAATAGATCCTTTTTTTTATAAAGTACTTATTTTCAGCAGTTTTGTGGTTTTTTTTTTGTTTTTTTTTTTTTTTTTTTACCATTTTTATAAGCAGCCAAATACTTTACATGAGGCACTGCAATGGCACCGTGCTTCCCCCACAATGACAGAGCTTTTATGGCCCCGGCTATCTGGCCAGACAACATTGCATGCTCTCCCATAACTTCAGACCTCTGGGACACACTGCCTGCTCTGCAGAACTGTACTCCAAGAAAAAAACAGTCACTTCTTGGCCTGGCATGTTCAAATGCTTGACATGAGTGTAGCTCCTGTAAATGCACAGAATGGGGAACCCAAAGCTCATTAAAGTATTGAGGTTCAGGAAATCGCCCTGAAGGTTTAGTCACTGAAGACTTCCTTGGTGCCTAAAGCTGTGCTACAGGTCATCTTAGCTAACATCTCTGTTGACCAGATCTGTGCTCATCTCCTATTCAAAGACATCTAGAAGGCAGGGGAAAAAAAAAAAGTATTTTTAGTGGCAGCTTTCTGAAATGAGGTCCATTCAAGTAACCCTTCCATTCAGAGCTGCAGAGCCCACTGTCTGTAACAGGTATCCTACAGCTAGTCACAAAGCAGGTGATGCTCTTCCATGCTGAGCATCAGGAGGTGCAAAAGTCATGGAGTCAGCAAGGGATCACAGCACAGAAGCAGAAACTTACCCTCTTGGGTCTGTTTAGCTATGGGTTTTAGTTAACCACAGTCTAAGAGAAAATAACAAATCAACTCTTGGAGACAAATTCCCACACCCCACTGATGCTCTCAGCATTGTGTTCTAGACTCAGGCTCATCCACAGCTCCCTTTCCTACCAGACCCACACTTCCCAAAGGGCAGAAGAGCTTGCTGCCCAAAAGGCACCAGTGACGCCTTTGGACTTTCTTGAAGTGCAAACACTTCAGCCTCACTCCTCCTTCTGTCTGGGAAGGGCTAGATCACACTTCTGCATATACAGAGACATCTATTTTCAGCGTGCCCTTTTGGTTGCCCTCCACAACCTGAGACCAGAGCACACTGGTTGTTGTGAGTCCCACTCTAGGTGTCCAGGCTTTCCCATTTCATCCAGGAGGACTTCTGGGGTGCCCACCTCAGCCTTTCAGGTAAATGGCAGCTCTCTGAAACACTTTACATGGGTTGCTGTGCATTACAGTCCTTTGCATAAAGACTGCCCACACTGGAACTAACAGTATCAGCCACAGAAATCTCATAGAAAGGATGTACAGGCATTAGTGACTTCTCCTTTGCACCCCCAGATGCTGAAACAATTGGTCACTTCATGTGGGCACACTGTGGGGCTGGTACCTTTACCCAGTGCCACAATGCAGCCAGAGGATGTGTCAGAGGGAGCTGGCACAGGCTCGGTTCCATGTCCTCTGCTGCTCCATCTGTGGGACACAGAGGTTTTTCCCCTGTCCCTCTTCTTTCTTTCAGTGAGAGCATCTTCTCAGTGTGAAGTCTCCAATGCTGGTGTTGCACCAGTGCACTCAGATGCACCAGTGCATCTCCCACTCCTGGGTTCCTTCCCATCTCCAGAGTCCCTCCGAGATTTTCCCTGCTGCAGGATTTCATCTTGCGTTTTTGACAACAGCATTCTCAAAGACCATTCCCTGTCTTCTTCCGATGGTGTTTGCTTCTTTGGGAAGCACTTCACATTTCCAGCCACCTTGTTAAACATCCCCTTCCCTTGCATCTCTTGTCTTGTTCTTTCCCACTCACTGACTTTCCAATACATTATTGCAGCAGCAATTTCTTAAAATGCTGTAATAGTTAAACACGTCCAGTTCTCTAAATCTGCCTTTGTTTCTTTCTTCCAGTGATCACGATGTGCCTATTCTATTGGGCTCCACATGACAAAATTTCTCCTACCTCTCACTTCTCTTTTGCTGCAAGCAGGCAAACCTCCCTGTTTCTTCATGCTCTCCTGCTCCCTTAAATCACTCCATTCTCCTCATGGCTATGTGTTATCGTTGTCTGAACCTCTTCTATCCCTCAGGTCTTGTGCAGATGTAAGAGCTGCTCTTCTGAACTTTGACTATCTCCCTTCCAACTCAGTTTACAGCTTGCACTTCATGTGCACAAAGTCATGATAATCAGCCAGTCCTACTCCCTGTAGGGAAGGGGAATCTTCCATCCCCTGGAGTTGTACCCATGCAAACTTTCTAAATTCCCTCAGAAACTCTCCAGTGGTCCTTCCTTTTCCTCCTATAATCAGGGCAGTCTTAAGTTTACATATGGAGGTAAGCAGGCTTGTAAATGAAGGCATAAAAAGATCTTGTTCAGACCAGGAAAACGATACAAATCCTTCTGTTATTTCTCTGTCTGTTTTCATTTTACCTACCGACCATTCCCAGCAGATCTTAAACTCCAAGAAAAGATGGCAATGTACATGAGAGGGACAGGGAATTATTAATAGGTGATAAACTCTAATTCCTAAAAAATAGTATTAATGTGATTACAGCAAGCCATCCCCCTGCAATGATGAACATTAAAACTCCTCCAAATGAGAGAAAGAGTGAAACGAGTGTTGTCTAGACTCTTCTTCAATGAATTCAAGAACAGACATGAAGATATTCTGCCGTCTCAGGGAAGGACCATGAGTGAAGTGTAATTTCTATACCTGTTCCTTCTGTCACACAGAAAATGTACTTTGCCTGGATTTTTACCTTTTTTATGTTACCTGTGATCTTTATAAGCAGAGATACAATCTAATAGAGGTTAGATTTTTCATATGGTGCTTATGTGAGTACCACATTACGGTGTACATGAAGAGACGTACACACTGTGCACAGCAAAGTAAACACTACAGGGCATGGAGCCAGATCCCTCACCGATACAGTTCTGAAGCTTGCTGAGTTGGTTTGTTATCATAATCACCACTGAAAAATCAACACTTCAGACAACTACCAGATGAGGAGTCTTGAATTTTCTCCTGCAGTTAACGTGCCCAACAGCTGCTGCATGTTCCTGGGTGCAGCTGTAGGTAAACACAAACTTTCTTTTCCTATTATTGCTCCACTAAAGTCCCATAGGTTTTGCAAAGGCAATAATTTATGCAAATACCCTTATGTGTTTCTTCCCTAAAATCTGTTGGTGAAACCTTATTCTCTACCCTCTTTGCATACTCTATGTCAGAGTTTATAACAGTTTTTTTCCCTAAAAATTCCCCAGCTTTCTCATGGCTGGAGTAAGCTACGACAGTGCCCATGGTTCCCCTGTCATTTTAACACCTGGGTCATGCAGCAGGCTCAGAGTAACCCTCTGCCAGACCACAGCTCCCGTGCTATGGCCAAAGCAATGTCTGTGCTAGATGGATGTCCAGTGTAGGGGGACCAGCAGTACCAGCTCACGTGTGTAGGTGGTGCCCTGACCGCACGCCATCAAACAAGATGAGTTGTGTGCCCTCAAACGACAGAGGCACAACGTCCTCAAAAGGCAATTGTGACCTTTTCTTTCCACAATGGCAACTGACGAGGTCAGTAAAACCCAAAAACCTCTAAACGAGGCTCCAAAGTGTCACTGGTTTCTCTCCTAGGGTGAACTTCTCCTTCCACTGAAGCCAGTGACAAAACTCCCCCCAGACTTCATTACAGCCAGGATTTTCACCTTTTGATGCTGACCCTTCCCACAGTGATGTTCTCTGCTAATGCAATTGGGTCATTTGGCCACGTAATTACTCAGCCATTAGTTTAGCATCTGTGATGACAGTTTTACCGTCATTTATCTGGGTGGGATCTCCTCCTAGGCAAGTTGCACAAACTGTGTTTGATGCTGCGGTAACAAAAAATACCCGTTAGTGTTGGTGGGTGCAAGATTTAGCCCAGATAAATATAACTTTGGTGGCCTAAGGAGAGGGGATGAGTGGTTACATCAGGCAAACTTAATAACATCTACCACCAGCAGAGCAAGATTTAAGTGCCCATCATATAAACTAGCACCAAATTAATTTAAAAGGATTATCAACCAAACTTTAATCCTGAGGGCTGAGCCACAATAGGGAGGGAAAGACTAATGTATGTCAAGCCACAACACCCAAGTGCATTCTTATTTTGAAAGGCCATTGCCTTTGTGGCCATTGAAGTGAGCAGGCAGTGTCTGAGCTCACCCTCCTGCTGCAGCAATATCCATGTCCTAACCCACGACATCTCACAGGGATCTGCAGCATGTCCAGCAGTACTGACAGCTCCTTGCACCCTGCATGGCCAGTCTACCACGTGGATGTGGTCAACTGGTGTCAACCCTTCCACCAGTTGTATCAGGTGGGAGGGGATGCCGAAAACCTTCCCACCTGTTTTCAGTGGCTGTAATTTGGATTTATCTCTGTTTTCCAAAGTCCTGTGGGTTTCAGAAAATGCCAGCTTGATGTTTGAAGGAAGAACTGAGAGTGAAACATTTTAGACCCGTTCGCAACAATCCAAATTATGAAAATTAGTGGAACAGCTTGAGGCTTCAAGTAGACTAGACAAAAGGCAGAGGCAAGCAGCCTCATTACTCTCTTTACATGAGAAGCACTGATGCGCAGCGAGATGCTTGCTCTGTGCAAGCAGCAGGCTGGCCCTTGAGCATGGCAGCAACACAAATCGTCATCAAAATTAACATCCGAGCAGGATAGTTACGCTAACACAGGGCTGCGTTCGGGTTAATCAGCTCTGACGAGAGGCAGACTTTTCACCTCACGCCCAGGGAGGTGCTGAGGCAGCTCCACGGCTTCTGGCTGGGCAGGCAGCTCACTCAGCACCAGCACAGCAGGAACCGAGCAGCCTTGTGCCAGAGCCCGCTCCCTGATTTCAGCCCCATGCCTCAGCTGCCGAGGTCTGCTTTCTGTAAAGCAGCCTCGTCGCTGCTAAGAACCAAAGGCTGAGGAATATGTTATCAGCTTTGGCACAGCAACATTGAAATCGTCTGTTGAATCTCACTATCTGATCCAGGTAATGTAACACTTTCCATTACACAATTGCTAATTCAGCATTTTTATTAAGGAGCAAAGAATAAGTGTGTTTGATTGTATCTCTGTGGGCTAGCTGGAATCAAAGGGAACATTCCTTTTTGTATATGCACCTGCCCTTTTAAAGATAATCAGTTTATATGCAAGCTCTTTATCTGCACTTCCCTATCAATTAAACTGGGATTGTGTCCCATCAGACGGATGCTGTGAGGATGCATCACAAGGGGAGAAGTGCTCGGCTCAGCGAGCCCGAGCATTGCTGCTTGCTGAACGCAGCTGGCTCAAAATGCATCCCTGCCCCTACCTAGGAACTGGTCCTTAAACTTCATAAGTGGAATTGCATTTTTCTTACTATCCATAGGAACCAATTAGTTAGCTGACAGGTAAACCATTAGTATACAGCTTTAAATTTACATTAGAATTCACATTAAAGAGCTAAATATTCAGAATAACTACAACTGGTTCACAATTTAGTCCATGTACCCATTCAGAGAAACTATTATTCCAGAATACAGCAGGTTTGTTCTGTCTTAATTCAATACACCTTGGAAACGGAGTAAACTAGTTACAGGAATGGTTTTATTATTCTGCAGTAGAAGGCTTTGCGTATGGAGCTAGTTCATCGCAAACAGCTCCCAAACTTTGAACATATGTAGTCTACCTTAAAATCCAGATTACATTCCCTCTGTGGGTAATCCGTCTGGAATTAACATTCTCTAATGGTTACATTACAACACTGACTGAAGACATAAGCTATCATCTCTCCCTATCATGCCAAGAAAAAGGCATTACTTTAAGGTCTCAGTACCTAGATGCTAATATGTAAAGCCAGTACCTCTCTTACTTTAAGGTAAATGTGCCACTTGGTGTTCAGGGAGCTCAAAGTGCAGGTAGCCTTAAAAGTAGGTTTTACAGAAGAGGTTCCAGGTCTTTCTGCAGTATTAGGGAGGATTTACAGAAAACAGCCCTTCACTTAAAGCTCATCTCTTTCCAGTGAGAGATCTTCCAGTTTACGGAGGAGAGGAAGTTATCCTCTGGCAAAAAGAGTAGGGAAGTGAGAAACGCCAGTGTTTAACAGAGCCTTTCCAGCAATGTTATTCATGGGTTAGGAACAAAATATTACCCTGTATCCTACCTAAAAGGGTAACATTTGTTGAGTTGGATAATATCTGGGATATCCGGTTGTTAAGAGCATAAGCATAAGACTTTATTGAAAAATAAACTCTTTCTTGCCTCCTTCTTGTGGCAAAAACTCTTCATTTCTTTAATCCGACTACAGTGATTCTGAAATTACCAACCACTAGAGAAAAGTCCTGCTTCTGCCTAAAGCAACAGAAAGGACATTTCCATTTCTAACTCCGGGGACACAGCACAGAGCTCCCAGTGTGCCTTCAGACACCAGAACCTCCTCCCTCCCTCACAGCTCCCATCCCAACCCCAGGCCTAGACTCGGAGGAAGGACCCCTTAACTATCCCTGGGTTGTAAAAGATATTGGTCAAATCTTAAAAATACTCCCACGAGTGTTTGAAGGCCACACTATAGAAAGGCACTGAGGGTTTGTGCCATCTCCTCTTGATGTCCAGGCAAGCTGTCCTGGCACGGCAGCGGTACGGAGCCAACGCCAGCAGTGAGGGCACAAGGACGGGTGCCTGTCTGCCTGTTTTCCTCTGGCCGAGGCATGATTCATCACGGAGCTTACCTACGCACTCCATTTTCAGCACAGGACTTCAATGTCATCATTCACAGCTGTACGTTTAAGCACCTACCTAAACAGGTGTCCTAAACTGAAGTCTCCACAGCTGAATACGTTGCAGGAGTATATGGATAATCGTCTTGAATCTCATTCATAGGTATTATACACATCTGAATTTTACAAAGTCGTACCAAACCCCCAATTTCTATCATCTCACCAAGAGCAAAGTCACGAGTGCTTGCCTGTCAAATGCTCCTCTGCGTCTTATTGCAAAGAGCTGTGTTTGATTGCAGTGAAGTTGCAATTTCACTTTGGACAATGTGTCCTAGAAATTCCTGCCTCTCCATGAAACACACACACAGAGGGGATTTTTAACCCCCTTTTGAACCTGTTCTAAAACCTTTCTTTTATGTTGCCCATAGAAATTGTGGAGTTTCCCTCTTTGGAGATCTTCAAAAGCCTCCTGGACCTTGTGCTGGGCATCCTGCTCTGGGTGTCCCTGCTTGAGCAGGGGTTGGACCAGGTGGACCCAGAGATGCCTTCCAACCTCAGCCATGCTGTGATCCTGTAATCCACTACAATTCTTTGACAAATCTTTGGTAAATATCATCTCCTTTGCATCACCTTCAAATACACAATGGCTATCACACGGCCTAATCAAGTAAGATGGAAGAGAAGTTAAACAAATTCTCCTCTTGCCTAGAAGCTGAAATGTTGTCTGTGACAATATCAACAACAGGGGAAGGGAAGGGAAGGGAAGGGAAGGGAAGGGAAGGGAAGGGAAGGGAAGGGAAGGGAAGGGAAGGGAAGGGAAGGGAAGGGAAGGGAAGGGAAGGGAAGGGAAGGGAAGGGAAGGGAAGGGAAGGGAAGGGAAGGGAAGGGAAGGGAAGGGAAGGGAAGGGAAGGGAAGGGAAGGGAAGGGAAGGGAAGGGAAGGGAAGGGAAGGGAAGGGAAGGGAAGGGAAGGGAAGGAGAAAATGAAGAGAAAAAAGAAGAGAAGAGAAGAGAAGAGAAGAGAAGAGAAGAGAAGAGAAGAGAAGAGAAGAGAAGAGAAGAGAAGAGAAGAGAAGAGAAGAGAAGAGAAGAGAAGAGAAGAGAAGAGAAGAGAAGAGAAGAGAAGAGAAGAGAAGAGAAGAGAAGAGAAGAGAAGAGAAGAGAAGAGAAGAGAAGAGAAGAGAAGAGAAGAGAAGAGAAGAGAAGAGAAGAGAAGAGAAGAGAAGAGAAGAGAAGAGAAGAGAAGAGAAGAGAAGAGAAGAGAAGAGAAGAGAAGAGAAGAGAAGAGAAGAGAAAAGAGCCATCTTAAGACATTTACAGCAACATTAACCACATCAGTCAATTTTGTTTAGAGCCCTCACTGTACCTCCAGTTTATGAAAGCCCCCAATGACTTACTTGTCCTCCAAGAGGTTCTGTCCCGTGATCAGATTTTTCCCAGACGGTGCATAGTCCCAGTTCTCTTCCACAATCCCGAGGTAGTAGGTTCTGATTTTTGTTTCCACCACTGTGAACAGGCAGAGGAACCCAAGAGTGCGAAGGCAGCCACCACCTCGCACAGGAGGCATTTGTAGTTGTGATTGCAAGGCTGGCAGCAGGCAGGCAGCAGCAGGATGCACCACGGAGAGCTCACCCCTCCCTCCCGGCTCTTGACAAGTTATAAATAAGGAATGGACAGGGCAAAGCTCCTCCTTTTCAGCAGGTTAGGGCTGGGATAGGTAGAGAGCCTTGCTATGCAGAGCAGGGCTAGGGAGGAGGTTGCTGCCATAGTAGGACTCTTGCCAGTCCTTCGGTGAATGCATAAATTGCTCATTTACCTGTCCAGGCTAGAGCCAGTTGGTGTTTCTTGGAAGTCTGAACGCTTTTTTGTCCCTTCTTTTCCAGACTGGTTGGTATGGCACATTGGGACAGGTTTTTTTTTTTTTTTTGGTCTTTTTGTCACCCCTGTCAACTCCCCCTTCTGTTTTATTTATTTATTTTTATTTTATTTTTAATTTCTTTATCATGTCTGAGATTTCTAAAGCTAGCACCTTGCTTCCTTCATTGGGTTTATTCAGTGACATAACACTAATTTATAATAGCGCACTATCAGAGAGAGAGAGAGAATTTGCCAGTACCCCTCACATTTCTCGGATTTTCTGACCAATTTATTATGATGGAATATGGTCTGGTTGTATTCAGGTCTAGAGTGCCCAAAACAAAGCACTTTTTTACAAAGATTTCTGAAAATTGGATCCCCTGGAAGGTCTTTCCATTTGGATATTAAGAATGAATGCACAAATATTACCTTTTTATTAAACTTCCTAATTAACATGCCCACATGGTTCTGTAGAAAATCAGTCCCTTCTTTTGTAGCCTGACTTCCTCTAGGAGGACATTGGTATTACCATCTTGGTGAAGCCAGGTGTAAACCTATAAACGGTATAAACCTATAAACCTAATTGATAGGGTTTTTGAAACCACTTAGGCAACATCCCCAAAGAATCACCTAGGTGACAAGACACTTAGAGCCATACTACCCTCTTATTAGCTTTTAACTGACGAAAGACATTAAACTCTGCAGTTCTGTAATGCAGCATTACAGCTGAGACTCATTTCCATCTGTGATGGTTGTGAAATTCCCCTTCCCACTCCAGAGCCATCCGACCTCTTCCCTTTGAGGTTAAATGGTCACTCCTTGCTAGGGGTGTCAGAGGCTTCTCAGAGGAATTTGGTGGCCACAGGTTTATCTGCATCACTCCTAACGTATCTCTGCAAAGCGATTGTGTTTTTATGTGGCGGTTATGTGAGGTATGGACCATGGTGAGTCTTCCTTCAAGGCAGACACAGGGCACACAGAAAGAAGGAGTATCTGGCTACAGAAGCTTTCAGTTTCTTTAGCTGTGAGTACTGGCAGCCCAGTGTACATGGGTAAACACAGAGACAATTGCAATCGGTCATCTTAATTCAGCTGTAAAAGCAAGAGACCCTCAGCTGTAAGCTGCTGTCTGATACATGCTGATGTTCATTGCCCCAGGTCAATGGACTGATGAACAATGAGAAGGGTGAGAAGGGACGTAACAATACAGATGCTGTACAGACATCCTGAAGTATGTCACCCACCATCTTCATGTTAACCTTGAAGACTTTGCTCTTCTCTTTGTCCTTCTGCTGCAAATCCATGCTGCCCAACCTCTTGGCATCTCACATCAGTTTCCGATCTTTCAAAACAACAATATTAAAAAATAATTTTCCACTGCTTTGTTGTGTCACTCAGTTACCCAAATGGTGCCAAGTAATAGCACCGTGATTCTAAAAAGCATAATTAGAAAGCAAAAGAAAAGACAATGACTACAGGACAGGCTGAGGCTTTCCAGCTGGTAGCACAGCTGTCAAACATGTAAATGTGGTGGGACCAACAGGCCAGCTGGTGGGCTATGAAGCTGGGAAGAGGCCAAGGTGACACTTGGTTAACAAGTTAACAACACCCCACTGCGGTCTTTGCACAGGGCCAGTGACCCTGCAGCCTCCTGCAGCGAATGCCTCCTTCACCCCCAGTAGCTGTCCTGAGCCCAGCAAACTGTGAGCTGCTTCTCAAGCACCTGAGTTTACAGAACCGGGTGCCTGTTAGGTGAAAGTTTATTGCCAGAATGTAGTTAGGTTTTTGCATTTCAATAGGATGTGTTTGTTTAGAGGATAGCATGTACTTCGAATGAGTTTGTATACAGCTCAGTTGTTTAAATCAAAAATTTGCATGGCATTAGAGATATTTAAAGAACAGGTACAGGGCAAATTTCATCCAGACAGTTTTGCTGTAACTGTCTCTCTTTTTGCTTTTTTGTAACTAAAGAGCTCTGTTATATGTTTAACATAAGTCTGTATATGTGGACTCATATAATCCAAAGTGCATCGAGCTAATGGGGAATAGGGAGAGGAAATGTCTAATTCTGAGCTGGCACATGACAGCACTATGGTCATAAATACTCGTAGTGCTATGTCCTAGTTTTTCTATTGCTCTTCATGTGCCTGGGATTGGCTCCTGGCTGCTTACTTGCTAGAAGAAAAAAATATTCAAAAGCCAAATACAAAGTTAATTTATTTGTCTTTTACTGGAAATTTCTTTTCTGTAACAGGAGTAATGTCCAGACATTAGCACCCTGTATCAGAAACGTGTTGTAAGTCTGGTAGACGCCTTAGCTTGGCTTCAGCATTTACTAGATCTGGCACCTTGTATACCCTTTGCATCCACATATTAACACTTAATTACCTTGTCACATCATTAAAACCAGGCACATTTACATTCCGGAGAGGTGCTGTGGACGTGACTCAGAAAAAGATGAAAGAATAGCTGTTTTGCCCTTGCATCAGGAAAATTTCTGGGAAGTTCCCCTCCAGCAGTGAGGTAATGGGATGAAGTTTGTCCCTTTGTTCAGAATCCTTTCCGCAACAAGGTTGGACACTGGTTTCCCCAAGACTTTCTGTCCCTCTGAAGGCTAAAATTAGTGCATGGCTGGGTTTCAAAGTTTTGTAACTCATTATAATATTCAAGCAATATTCATAGGTTTGAAGAGTGAATATCTTGAGTATCAGTTTGTGAATGAGCCCTGAGACGTCACTAATGGAGCTTTCTTTTAAGTACATCAGGAATGATTGTAATCCACTAAAGCCCAGACTTGTGCCACCCAACATTAATAGATTAGCTGGAATAACTAAGTGAACTTCATGATGGACATTAGGTCCATGTCCATCTAGGTCAAGAAATTTTGGATGTGCTGAACTTCATCGAGTAGACCTTGTTTCATTAAAGTTAGTTGACGTGAGTTCAGAGATAAGCCCTTTTGTTCAGACCACCTACTACTGAAAGCCAACTTGTATTCTCCTTTGAGCAGATGAGTTGATGTGCAAGCAGATTAACTCCCTGGTTCCCTCTGCTCCTTCTTGATAGCAGTACAGTTCCCATTCCTAGACACTCATTCCTGGCCTGCCTGCTATGGCACTTTTGTGTCTGCTCTGCATGCCCGGTTGGGGAATTACTCACGTGGACAGGTGCAGGTGGACCAGGTAAGACTACCCCCAGCTGGTATTGCCACCAAACCTGGAGCTGTGCCTGTGGTGACTCCCCCAGTGTGACAAAGTCCCTTGGCAGGATGGAGACGGAAGCCAGGTAGCTGTCCAGGTTCCACGTCAGAGCCCAAATGGGTCCCCACTGTTGCCACCCACCAGTTTGGGCTCAGACCACATGCCCAGCTCAGGGTCACACCTGGGCATTTACCACAACAGTTGTCCAGAAATCCCCCATTCCCCCAGCACTGGGGAGTGAGGGAATGGCTGTGTGGTGTGTAGCTGCCTGCCGGGTTAAACCACAACTGCATGAAATCGAAAAGAGGGCTCCAGTTAGGTCAGAACAAACCACAGATGTTTTCTTCTCCATTGTGTGTTTGAGCCAAAGCCCATATCTGCCACACTGAGGATGCAGGGAAATACCAAAGCTGAGTTTAGACTTTGGAGAAACTGATTGTACACAGGACAAAAGGACACTTAAAGGTGAAGATTGTAAAGGGATGCAATAATGAGAATGAAGAGTGTACTGAAAGGTGCTGCTAGTTTGAAGAGATTATAATAAATTGCCAAATAGGCTGGGCAAGTGAAATGTATTCAGCTTCAAAAGCCATTAACAAAAGGCTAAAAAAAAAAGGAAGTTTTGATCCTAATTAGAAGAAGCTTTTGTGTGCAGGTAGCTCATGTAACATCTGCACTGCTAAAACAAGGCTAATACCTCAACAGAACTTCAAGGCACATTATTTATGGTTTTTTATGGTGATGCCCATTGTAGCACCCAACAAACATGAAAGAGCTTAACTTTACGTCACCACCGTGGGGCAGAGCGTGTTTATTAACCCTATTATACAAATGAGGAAAGAGGAAGGTTAGGTAACTTCCAGGTGTTCACGCAGGAAGGCAGCCCGGTCTCCTGGCTCCCAGTCCAGCACTGGGAGCAGCTGCCCTCCTGCCCCACTGCCGTCCCTGTTTGCTTGAATGTGATGGAGATGAGGTTCTCATTGGACTTTCCCTCTTCACAGGAGTGATGCTCTGACCCGTTTGGCTTGCGAAACCCTTTCACACCCACCTTTGCTTCCCACTTGCATGAACACCAGCACCAAGAGCCTCGTCTCTGCCCCGAGCAGCTCTGCTGCTTGCCCAACCTCCTCCAGCCACCCCCTGGGCATCGCAGGCTCCGCTTCCAGCCCGCCCCACGGCGCTGACCTACTTACTTGCTCTGGAGGGAATGTGTCCCTTTTGTTTTCCTCCTATGAGGTCACTGCCCCATTTTCTCCCTAGGTAAATAGGGGAGTTGTGGTGAGAAACACCAGCACTGGAAAACTAACCAGGATTTTTTTAAAGCAGATAGCAGAAGAAGGTATCGAGCATTGCAGAGGGGAAAAATAAATAAATTCTAAAAAAATAATAATAAAAAAGAAGAAGTGATGCCAATGCATCTTCACAAGTAGTTTCCCTGCTGCAGACTCACCTCAGTCAGGCAAGCCATCCCCAAGAGTGGCATAGACATCCAAATTCCCAGCAGGCTTGTGACAATTCGTTTGGGGTCTGCTGATTTAATGGGGGGGTGTTACTTGCGGAGGACGAGCGAACAGAAATTACTTGTTGTCCTGATGACTTCTTCTGCCCAGTTCCTCCGCCTGAAAAGGAGCAAGCAGGGGAAAATGTCATGACCTTGTCAAGGCCTGGATAGTTGCCCACAGGGAGATGGTGTGATTTATGGGATCTGCAGGCGAATGCCAACACTTGTAAAGTCTTTCATTTGTGTCTACGAGACTTTGCAATAAAGACCTGACCTGCTGCTCTTCAGTGGCTCTGTTGCTTCCTATTAAAAGAAGCCTATGTTACAACACAGTGCCATTAGATGGAGTGAAAACTTTTCAGCCCTGGTACTAAAATAGACAAGGAACAGTCTACAGAAAAATAATAAACGAATAAATAAATAAATAAATAAAAACTCTTCCTTCCACAAACCCAATTATTCCCCTCAGTAACCCAACGGCACTTGAGAGATCCCCTTGAAGAGCTTTCTGTGGTCTCCCATTTCCCTGTGTTTTGGCACCCAAAGCTAATATTAAATCCTGCATAGACCCTTCTGAGGATTTCTCATGTCCTCTGCCCAGCTCTTACTCAGTCTTTCCTTTCTGCTGCTGGCTATGATCCCAGGAGGTGAAGGGCATTCTTGGTATGAGTGAGACATGCAGGAGACAAGATGACCATGGATTAAGACCTTGATGTTGGGTCGGGGCTCTTGGCATCTTCCTTTGCAAGCAAGGGCTTGTGCACCCTATGAACGGGGAGACAGCCTGGTAAGCCCTCACCAAATTTGGAGCAAATGGAGAAAATTTGCCAGTTCAGTTGAAGATCTCTCTCTGAAAGGGTTATGAAGTGAAAGGCAAATGTGCCTTCGCAGTTGTGGCCCTACCACCCCTGGGACCGAGCTGGCTGCCCCAGGCTGCTTGGAGCGATTCTGCACTGGAGTCCACTTCTGTTTCTGAAACCAGGAACAACTCAGACAGAGCCACTTTTTCCGTGCCTGTTCCCACGGATGTGACATGGCGTGAGCAGAGCTTCCTCCTCTCCCCAGCCAGGTCAGGAGTTCGACTGGGCATCTTCGTGAATCACAGTGCCCGAAACACCTCCTCCAGCTCCTCCAGGACCTGGGGCAGATGGCGCAGGTCCGCAGGCTGTGTGCTTCGGAAATAAAGAGCGGACAGCAAACCCCACATTTGAGTGCCTGAGAAAACGGCCTGAGCCTCAGAAGTGCTGAGCAACCTCCCCCAGTGGAGGAAGCATGGGTTCAGCTGACTAACTGTAAGCACTCAGTTAGCCCTCGCTTCTCCATGTGTGCTCATCTGCACAGTAGGGATCATTATATCTGACTCCCTCTCCAGGTATTTGGAAGCTAATTTAGCTAATGCTTGTCAAGCACTTTAAGGTCTTCAGATGAAAGGAGCCGCAGATAGGCAAAGCACTACTATTACTATTAATTATTTCTATTGTGCAAGTAGACATGAAAGCAGCAAGGGTGGTGATTACTTGCTTCCTTTACAAGTGGCAAGACACAGTGCAAATGCACAGACAGGGACCCTCCCTGCCCTGCAGTGCTCCTAATCTTACCAGCCAGATAAACCAGACAAAGGGCAAGGAAAGAAGCACAAACCCAGGGAAAGGCAGTGCATGTGGTGACTTACCGCACACGTGTTTTTGGCAGCTGCTGCTTATAAAATGCACTGTTAGCCAAAAAGGACAACATTGCCATTCTGGGCTATTTGAAAATCATAAGTCAGGCTCTCAAAAATAAAAGGTGTTTGTTGGTTGGGTTGTTTGGTTGGTTTTGTTTTTATCACGGAAGACAGTAGATGCTAATTCTGCTTTTTTGGTCTCCGATTTTTGAGCAGATCAGGTTTTCAAGATCTTCTCTGCAGCCAGAAGGACTGAAAATACTTAACTGACGAATAAAAGCTGACATTCTCAATGTGCAAGATTACGTGTTTGGAAACGTCATTACCAGTGGTACCAGGTCGCTGTCAGTTGGCTGCTGAGCAGGGAGGAGATGCGTGGGCACTGGGTGGCCGCTTGTCCTCCTCCCATGTGCCCGGTGAATCCCTCGCCTCTCTTGGATGGACCGGGAGGCTGTCCCAATTAGCTCCCTGCTGTGATGAGATGCTCTGCAGTGAGTGATTTGTTCCTTTATCTAATGCCTGACTGGACAGATGGATGGATAGAGGAGAACAGAAAACAAAACAGAACAACACAGTGTCTCCAGCCTGAATCTGAAACCTCTCACATTTGGCTGCGAAGGCACGGGGGGTTCTGGGGTGAGATGTGCTGATGTGAGGCATCCCACCCTTCCTTCAGAGCATGAAGGTGTTCAGGATATGATTCACCACGTCCCAGGTGAATCCAGCAACCACTGAACCCTTGGTTAAATGTCACTAAAATGGCTTCCTCTGACTGCCGTGTGAATCCCAGTGGTTTTCCCATTTGCTTTTTCCCAAGGAAAGGCATCCAGTGCATTTAATGCCAGCTGGTGAACAGGCTTGGGACATCAGATACATTTTTTGGTGAACTTATCGTGGGAGGAAGATGCCTGAAGCTATCACCAGATACGAGCCGCTATAAAAGTATTAAACTACTCTTAAAAGGATCCCAGCCTCTTTCAAAAAGCAATTCTTGCAAGGAAGAGGCAGGTCACAGGGAAGTGCATCCCTATCTCATAACAGCCATATGCAATAATGCAAGCATCATAAGGAGGCTGAAAATAGATTTTAAAAGCTGAAACAGCTGTCTGCCATGCTCTGCCTCAGCTTTCCAGGTCTGCATTTCATCCCGGGCTCACACCAAGCTCCCTCATGGACGCAGCAAGTGTGCTTCCTGGCTGGGCGAGCTGCGGGCACAAAAGCCGGGGGGAGCACGAGGCGAGCTGTGCCTGCCGGAGAAGGCCCTCCAGGTTTTTATTTTCTAAATGCGTGTGGGTTCATCTCTCACCGAGCTCTTTTATGATCCCATCTCCACCCAATGTCTTCCCTCTCAGCGCTTCCCTGGATCCTTCCCCGGCCTCCGCAGACCTGCTGTCATTGCACATCCTGCCCTTAGCTCAACTCGGGCCCACACCCAGTGTAAGCAACGGGTGACACCACTCAGGAACAAAAGCAATGTATGCCAGACACTTTGTTCTCCTTTAAGTCCAGCTTTTTGAAGTCTTCTTCATAGTGGCTGTGGTAGAGCCAGCTTTGCTACAGGGACTGTGTTCCAAAACCCATGGCAGCACAGTGCCACCTCTGCTAACGTGACCACAGTGCTTGGCACAAAGGGCAGCTCCTGAGCCACACAACGCTCTGCTGTCATCTCTCTCTGCTATAGCACAGCCCTTCCCAGAACTACACAATCACAGAGCCTCTGGAGTCATCTGGTTCAACCCCCTGCTCCAGCAGGGCCACCTGGAGAAGGCTGCCCCGATGCCCAGGTGGCTTTTGGACATCTCCAGGGATGGAGATGGTATGTCCCTGAGGATGCGAAGAGATATGGGTAAGTGGAGACAGACAGGCCACACATTTTCAGAAGGCACCTATGTCTACTTTCGATACCTACTTTTAGACAACAACAACAACAACAAAGTCCACTTTCCTCAACACCCCCTTACCCCCCCTCCCAAAATCCCTGAAGCTGCCTTCCAGTAGACACAAGAGCAGCAAAGTATAACTGATTTGAAGATGGAGATTTCTTCTTTTTGGGGGAAAATTACATGATGTGGCTGTCCATGCAAGCAGCGAATCGCTTTCAGAAACCCAGACAGTGCTAACAAATTCCCAAAGGCACTTCCCACTTTGGGAAATATTGCTGCAATTGCCTCGGGCCCTTCTGCTGCAGGTGATAACATGGAGGTGTAAAATATCCTCCTACCCCACCATGAGCCCCCACGAACAACTTCGGGGCAGAGGGCATGCACTGTCCCCTCTCCAATAAGCCAGCACCAGCTGGAAAAATCTGACAAATTTCAGGAGCTGAAGGAGCTGCATTTCCAAAGGCTTACCCAAATTTTCCACAAATATCTGTTTCTCCGATACAGCTGAAGCAGTAAGCAGATATGCTGGCAAGCAGTAATTCTGGCTAGAAACCTGACTTCGTTTATGTGTTTGAAACATTACAGCTATGCCAGCACAGCTCATATTGATTTTTTTATTATTATTCTTTATTTTCTTTTGGCACCAAACCAGATGGGGAAGGCAGGACAGGCAGGACTGTCCCCCTCAGAGTAACAAAACACCCGACGATGGCTGTCAGCCTTCGGGCTGCTGCCCTCTTCTCTCTGCTCCGGTCTCTGCTCTCCAGGTGCCTCACACCAGGGTTTTATTTTAAAATCTCCCTGGCCAGAAAAGGGTTTCTCCATTTGACCAGAAACACCACCTTGGGCTGCAGGCACCTTCCCTCCCGACAGTGTCAAACAGCTCTTTCAAGCACAATCAGCAGTTTTCAACAAAACATGCATTTCTGTGGTATATTCCCAATGTTTGCTTGTCACTGCTGAAGGCTTCCTTGGAGAAAGGTCAAGTTAGGAAGAAAGGAGAGGAATCAGCAGCAGAAGTATCGTGTCTCCCCTTCTTCCAGGTAACTAGAGGCATTTCCAGTGGGTCCTGCTTTTAGCCCCAAATTCACCTGCACCCTGAGCACAGACTGGGACAAACCCCAGTGACAAAGCATGAGGCTGAGAAATGCCTCTCAGCCAAAACCAGAAAGAAGTGTTACACGAAACCAGCGAAATGAAAGCAGAAACCTCTAATTATTTTAATATTGGAGAGCAACAGTGCTGCTCAGTGTGAGGTGCACAAACAACCCTTGGCCACAGGTCACGGTTCATTGCCATTTCAGAAAACAGGGGCACTGGCACTGTGCCACCCCTGGTCAAAGCAGCTGAGTAATGAAATAAAATGAGTTTTGTGTTAAATCTAATAAACACAGACCCACGCAAGCAAGCAGTGGATAAATGCTGTGATGGTTGGTATTTTCCAGGTGTCATTTTGGCACTGTTCCCCCCATCCTGGCGTACAGCAGAGCTTGTGCAGAGCATTGCTTGTGCAAACCTGGGTGAGAGTTACTGAATCACAGGGTTCCTTCCCAGAGGATTGCCTCTTGGTGGTGGCACAATTGTCCCCAGAGGAAATGATGTGTCAGTGGGGAAAAGCAGACTCTGGGTGTTGTTTCTGGGAGGGGAGAGAGCATAAGGATGTAGGAAAGGGAGTTATGTGTATAAAGGAGAAAAAGAGAGAAGAGAAGAGAAGAGAAGAGAAGAGAAGAGAAGAGAAGAGAAGAGAAGAGAAGAGAAGAGAAGAGAAGAGAAGAGAAGAGAAGAGAAGAGAAGAGAAGAGAAGAGAAGAGAAGAGAAGAGAAGAGAAGAGAAGAGAAGAGAAGAGAAGAGAAGAGAAGAGAAGAGAAGAGAAGAGAAGAGAAGAGAAGAGAAGAGAAGAGAAGAGAAGAGAAGAGAAAAGAAAAGAAAAGAAAAGAAAAGAAAAGAAAAGAAAAGAAAAGAAAAGAAAAGAAAAGAAAAGAAAAGAAAAGAAAAGAAAAGAAAAGAAAAGAAAAGAAAAGAAAAGAAAAGAAAAGAAAAGAAAAGAAAAGAAAAGAAAAGAAAAGAAAAGAAAAAGAAAAGAAAAGAAAAGAAAAGAAAAGAAAAGAAAAGAAAAGAAAAGAAAAGAAAAGAAAAGAAAAGAAAAGAAAAGAAAAGAAAAGAAAAGAAAAGAAAAGAAAAGAAAAGAAAAGAAAAGAAAAGAAAAGAAAAGAAAAGAAAAGAAAAGAAAAGAAAAGAAAAGAAAAGAAAAGAAAAGAAAAGAAAAGAAAAGAAAAGAAAAGAAAAGAAAAGAAAAGAAAAGAAAAGAAAAGAAAAGAAAAGAAAAGAAAAGAAAAGAAAAGAAAAGAAAAGAAAAGAAAAGAAAAGAAAAGAAAAGAAAAGAAAAGAAAAGAAAAGAAAAGAAAAGAAAAGAAAAGAAAAGAAAAGAAAAGAAAAGAAAAGAAAAGAAAAGAAAAGAAAAGAAAAGAAAAGAAAAGAAAAGAAAAGAAAAGAAAAGAAAAGAAAAGAAAAGAAAAGAAAAGAAAAGAAAAGAAAAGAAAAGAAAAGAAAAGAAAAGAAAAGAAAAGAAAAGAAAAGAAAAGAAAAGAAAAGAAAAGAAAAGAAAAGAAAAGAAAAGAAAAGAAAAGAAAAGAAAAGAAAAGAAGAAAGAATGAAAAAATTGGGAAAATGGGTAAAATAAAAAGGAAAGATCCACCCATGTAAGCTGTTGTCCCAGTGAAGCACATGAACAGAACACGCTGTGTGTTAGGACCGCATGTGTGTGATGGTACCCTGCAGTGAATATACTCCACGAGTGCAGACAGCTTCTTTTAAACTTGGTCTGGATCAACTACCATTCCACCTCTTGAAGCTCTCATATATTCTCATCATAAGCACCATAACCTTCACCAGGCGATTATTTGATGTTATTTATTACAGCTTTCTCTGATCTGATTGAAGATGTGAGCCTTTTGGCATGGAGCTCCTGCTCGTCTTCCTCTGCACTCATGCTAGGTCGGCTCTGTGTTAGCTGGGGCTATGCAGGTCTGGGATACACTGAGTAAAGGAAAACCTGAATAATGCCCGTCCTGCCAATTTCACCTTGCTGTTTGTACCTTTACAGGGCACCCTGACACTCCTGGATACAGGCAGGCCTGCTGACGGGGTACCTGCTGCCAGAGCAGGAGGGCCAGCTGGGGCTAGAACAGGCTATCTGCAAAACCCAGCTGATAAACCTGGCTCTGAAAAAGCCTCTTAGCAGTTCGATTCAGCGTAAACAGTGATTCTTCCTTGGGTAAATCAGCCTCCCTTTCCTTCAGTGGAAGAAAACATTACCAACAAAATGTCATAGGAAACAGCAACAAGAGATTGTTTGTGCCCTGGTGCCAAAGTGGAATAAATTGAACTGAGCAGAGCATCACTGTGCACCTATGAGATTTACACTCCAGATTTATACTCGAATAAATGACAATAGAACTGCCTGGATCCTTTTTGACGCACAGTATCAACAGCAAATAGGTCATTTTCTGTTTATTGCACTGCAAATGGGACACATCTATTAATAGACAAAGTGGGCAGTCAGATATGCCCTTCAGAAACCTGCACGGGGCTGTAATTCTTCAGCTTCTAACTCACGCAGTGCACCACCCTGGGAAATTGCAGGGCTGGAACTGTTTTCATTCCCAGCACGATGAACAGGAGGTTTTGCATATTTACGTCTCCTCTCTCAGTGTCCAGGCTACTACACATAACTGGAAAATTAATAAAGAGTTTGTGGCTAAAAAGATAGAAATAAAAGGAGGACCAGAGCTCATGCACAGCAAGTCAATATAATCAGGAGACATTGATCAGTGGAACACAAAATGCTTTCGTTGCCTTCAAAGTCAATACTGCAGGGGGAAAAATAGATGTACACAATTGTATACACTCAGCTTAGCTGCAAAACAGTTCACAGACAAAATCCTGTTCTTCTAAGTATTTTATGGTTTCTGTTTGTTTGTTTCCATTTCTCCAGGGTGTCTATCACTTCAGAAACACAGGTAAGAGCCGAGCTCTCTGAAGATAACACAAACTTTCAGTTCGGGGATTTAAACAACTTTCCTGTGCTCTGCTTCATTCTGTGCTGCTATTCTCATTCCAGTGGAAAGATCTTCAGCAGGCATAAAATGGGCCTTCTCCCATGTTTTAACTCCTTTCCCTTGGAGATCACAGGGAAGGGCAGAACAAGAACTGTATTTCTGTATTTCAAGCTGGACTGAGAAAGAATTTGGTTCAGTTCTCATCAAAGACTGAATACAGATCCCACTCAGTAATCTGTAAGTCTAAAAATATTCCTGAAGATAGAATTGTGTTTAATACAGCTTACCAGCATTTTTATTTTTCTTTAATGGCTAGAAGCTCTAGTCATCAGTTAAGCCCTGGAGTGAAAATTGTTGCACAAACACAGATGAAAGCACTGAACTCATCCTAAACAGTTTAAAATCTTTGTAGTAGTACAAAAGACAACAGGTTGCTGTAGATTAATTAAAAAGCACAAAACTGGCACAATATTGATTCTGTTCATTATGCACTTGCTTGAAAAAACTATTAAGTATTCAGTGGCAAAAGGCACTGAGGGGTATTTGAGACAGACACAGTTAAGTCTAGGTATTAAGTCTACACACTAAATGATCAGATGAGATAGGCTTTGGAAGGTGAAGAGAAGAAATTTAAAAATGGTCAGTAAAGAAATATACAGAGATAGGAACACAGCTTGGATGAGAAAGTGCAGACATGGACCTTGTACGCTGTCCCAGAGGTCTTTGAGCCAGGGAAAATAAAAGAAAAACTGAATCAAGGTCACGGATGCTGACCCCAAAGGAGACTTTTGGCTAGATGAAAATGGAAAACATGGCATCTTAGAGATATTATGTGCAAAACAGGAGTCTATCAAAACTCCTAGCAACCAGCATATGAGATTTACAGGGAGGTTCATCTTAAATATCATTATGAAATTTCCTTATTTGCTTCTTAACTCGTTACAAAAGCTGGCAGTCTCACTCCACATGCCCCAGCTGTCAGTGCAAGCTGATGACGGTCTTTAAATTGTTTTAAATTGAAGACTTTAAATGCCATTAGGCTCTGCGCCTTTGCCCTTTCAAGGATTACCTGAGAGTTGCTTGCAAACCTCACCTTTTTGATTCTTTGTTTCTTTTCCATGGAGTTGAAGCACCACCACATGAAACAGGGTGAAATGCTGTTGCCACTGACACCAGCTGAAGTTTGGGGCATGGATTCAGTAGTTCAGCTGCTTCTCTCACTTTTGCCATTTTTACTGTAATGAAGTTTATTTGCCTGAGATCACTCTATGGGCTTTTTAAAGGTTTTTCACTACCGTGAGTCGGGTTGAAGACAATTTTCCCTGCATCCTCTGATTCTGGTGGTATTAAACATGCAACCTGGGGTCTGGAGTCTCAGGCTTTGCCCCTGTGCTTTTACAGCCACCATGCCACACTTATAAGTCCTCATGGGTGGGATCCATCTGACCACAGATACCATCATCTGTGCTTGAATAAGCATTGAGATTCCTGCACCTTTGTAACACCTGCATTCGTTGTAACCCTACAGTAGCTCCTAAAATAGGTTGGGTGATTTTTCCCTTGAAAGTGCATGTTTCACCGGGAATAAAGGCATCCTGGTGTGACGTGCCTCACAGACATCTACAGTCATGTGAGATGGATTCCACCCTACGTGACCAATCTTTCACAGTGAGAATTTTTCTCCAAAGACAAGAAGAGGTTACTGAAAGAAGAAAGCCAGTGAGATGAAGAGTGGGAATAATCCCCAAACCACACCTTACTCCCCTGCAAGATTGTTATCTGCCCTTGTCTCTCACCCCTTGAGCTATCACTCCTACCCTCCCTTTTGGGCTGAAAGCAGCATGCTTTGGAGCAAAGCCAAAGCCAAACTTTAACCAACAAAAGCCTGCTGTGCAGAAGATGACTCTGCACCGACTGATGGAGTTTGCTGTACCACTGCCTTGTGCTTTGACCGTGCTTTCTGCACAGCACAGGGTGCTCCTCTTCATGTGCCTCTCCTCCCCTCTACAACTGCACATAGCCGAAATGGTTTTGGCAGTGGAGAGGGCTCCACCGATCCCAAATTCATGTCCTGGGGGGCTGAGGCATTGACCGCTGGAACGCTGCCCTCAAGTAATCGATCGGGCAGGGTGGCGCGCAAACCTCGTGCTGGCCAACCAGCAACAAGTTGGGGTATTTCCTCATTCTCTGGAGAGGAACCACTATTTGTTTAACAGAGGCCATCACCCGAAAACATCGGTGTGCCTCTCTCGGACTGCCACGCTCCAGGAAAGGGGAGCTGGGAAGCTGGACGCAGGCCGTGGGAAGCTCTGGGGCCTGGAGGCCATCTTAGGCCCGTATAAAAGGTAAGCAGTGGTATTCCTTCTCTCAGCGTTACAAAACAAAACTTTCTAAAGCCCTAGCTTGAAATTAGAAGCTCACTCTCAGCGCCTCGCCTAACGAAGCTGCAGAGAGTGCTTTTGTTTGCTGAATTAATAAAGCATTTGGAGCGCTTCTGGCAACCCAGAGTGTTTTCCTAAGCTGTAATAACACGGCCAGATCCTCTCTGTGATGTGCACAGGTCACAGAGCTGCGTTGATTTTGGTGGTGGAGGCTCTCGTTAGATCTGGCGATTGATGGTTGCCTGAATTCTCCTTGCAGTGTGAATTGGTGTTGAGATAGGTCAGGGCCGGATCCTTCCCGGCGTAAACCTGCGCTCTCCCAGCCAAAGCGGCGTCCTGCTCCCGAGCTCCAGGTGAGAATTAGGCCCTGCAGCTACGTGCGAGAGATGCGGAGGAGAGCGTGCAGCTCCCCGACAAGACCGAGCTGTACGCAAGGAGAAAAGGCTGTGCCCGTGCTTGTTCGCTCCTCTCTGCGGGGGGAGCAGGTGAAGCTGGGCAAACGAGTGGAAAAGCAAAAGTGGGAATGAAACGGGAGAGCAGGCAAAGGTCAACATAATAAAAAATACCAAATGCATTTGGCACTTGGAGAAAGACAGTTAAAATACCTTTTTTTTTTTTTTTTTCCTTCCATCCCCTCCCTGCTTCATCCTTCCTTTGCACATTGCCAGTCTGGTCAGATTTTTATCTTTTTAAGTCAGGGCTTTTTTCCAGATGCTTGCAAAATGCCCTGCCCAATTTTGAGCATTATATAAACAATAGGTAATGACCATAAACCAAGTTAAACGTTCCTTTCTGAAATAGTTTAATGCCAGATAACTTGTTTTAAAGCTGGATTAGAATGCATAATGTGATTATAAAGTACTCAGAAGATAATCCATATGAGCAGAGTGCTCTTATTAAATTCATAGCAACAGAGAACAATGCAATTTTTTGCTGTAGAAATGCAAACTCAGAAGTCTCTGGCAATTGCAGAGCCCTCGCAGCAATATACCGAATCCCTTCAAATCAGAGGTCTGAGAACACAGGTCTGTCTTCATGCCTTACCTCACCTTTTTGCTGTCTTCATTCTGTCATCAAAGCCGGGTTCAGTCTGTCTCTGTCTGTCTCAAAGATCTTCATACTGCCTTCTGCCTGGGCTTTTTTGCTTGGGAACCCAACCTGGATTGATTTCTGTACTCCTACTCTGCTTAATATCTTCCCAACACCAACTTTTGACACAAAACTTTCAGGATTAGCCAATGCACATGACTAAATTGAGGCAGGTTTCACTGTTTACTGCCTTGGCTATTACAAAAACTATTTGCACGTAGCAAGCGTAGGCTTGTGTGCGTGCATGGGTGCGTGTGTATAACACAGGTGTGTGTAACAAAACAGTGGGTATCCAGATCCTTCTTTTACATTTTACGTGCTGATCATAAAGCAGAACCTCTTTTGTCATAAATCACCAACTTTCTCTGAGGACAGAAACCTGCACGTTTTTTTTTTATGCATTTGGAAACCTTGAGCTGGTGTGAAGTTATAAGAATAACAGAATGGTTTGGGCTGGAAGGGACCTTAAAGCCCACCCAGTTCCAACCCCCTGCCATGGGCAAAGACACCTTGCACCAGACCAGGGTGCCCAAAGCCCCATCCAGCCTGGCCTTGAGCACCTCCAGGGTTGGGGCATCCACAGCTTCTCTGGGCAGCCTGTGCCAGGGCCTCACCACTCTCACAGTAAAGAATTTCTTCCTAATATCTAATCTTACTCAACTCCTTTTTTTTTTTTTTTTAGTTTAAAACCATTTCCCCTTTTCTTTTCACTACAGGTCCTGGTAAAAAGTCTTTCTCTGTCTTTCTTATAAGCTCCCTTTAGGCACTGGAAGGCTTCTATAAGGTCTCCCCTTCTCTTCTCCAAGCTGAACAACCCCTGATCAGAAGAAGTTGTGATCAGTTTGTCCCGTAAAGTTAATAGCAGTGTGAAAGTTCAATAACCTCAGTTCCAATAGTCTGAAATTTCCAACCTTCCATGGAGAAATATCTGTGGATCCAGCTTTGTATTGATCAGCCTTCTCTTGTTGGCTAAAGATTGTAGCACAGGTGTAGTATGAGCTGGGGTTGTTTAGTTCGGTGAAGGGAGATCTAATAGCAGCCTACAGAAGGCTTGGAGGGGGATGATGAAGGTGATGGAGAGATAGGAGAGGATAAAGTGAAGAGCAACTGCAACATTTGCAGCTTATGAGGTTCAGACAAGATGGGAGGAAAGATGTTTTCACCCAGATGCTGTGGCAGCCCTGTAACAGGTCCTCAAATGACATCATTTTAGCTCCATCCTATGGGGGTTTCAAGGCTCAGCCACACAAAGCCATGGCTGATGCAGAGCTCTAGTGCTGGTGGCACTCGGCTTTCAGCAAGAAGTTGGACTGCACACCTGCAGAGACCTCTTCCAACCAGAGCCTCATTTGTGTCGATTCTTTGATTTTAACAGATGATTCTTTGATCTTAGAAGAAAAACCTGACCGCTCTGGAGTGTTAAGCTGCAGTTTTACACATTATGGTGGGATGGCTCTGTGACCTGCCCTTGGCAAATAGCCCCCGAACTTGATGTACTTATGTTTTTTTAAATCGGCTTCCTAGGACTGCCATCCCAGGCAACCTGAAGCTCCTACACATGGCCTTAGCCCCACCATGAGTCTGCCAACAGGGTATCAATTTGTGTGGTCACAGTTGTGTTCCCAGTGGACAGACAGTCGTCCATTAACAACTAAAGTGTACATCTCCATTCATTTAATGCCAACTCGTTTACTCCTGACAATTTTAAATAAATCCAATTAAAGCAACCCAGTCTGGAATAATTCCAGTTTAAAAAAAGACTCTGGAGGGAACAGACACTGTATAACAATATTACCTGTGTATGTCTGAGCTGGAACATTTCTTGCCTCACATCTGGTTCTTCTTTCATTAGAGAAGAAAACTGCTGAAATCCCATGCCTGTAACACCATAGTAACCCAAACTTACCTGCATCTTTCCTCAGCAGCAAGCTACCATGTGCACAGGGAAGTGTTCGAGGTGCATTGGCATCATCCTGTTCCCACTGGCTCTATGTGCTATAGTCTCCAACATCCTCCTCTACTTCCCCAACGGGCAAGTCCTGCAGCTCAGCGAGATAACCGATCTGGTCTGGTTCTTCCATGGCATTTTGGGAGCTGGGATACTGGTAAGAGAGAAGTGTTGCTTCTGCTTCTTACGTTTTGTTGGACCTCTGTTAATTTAACGAAAATCATAGCAATATCTTGGGCACAAATATCTGAGCAGCTTAACTGGGAAGGTGGGGTACAAGACTGAGAAAATGCCTTCAAGACTGACAAAGTCACCTGTCACGGGAATACAACATATTCCTGAAATCAATGTCAAGACTACAGGTAAGGGAGAAGCAGTAGGAGTGCTTTCCCCTGGGGAGAAAAGTGATGTGGGTGTTCATGTCTCCGTAAGTCAAAACAATGCTGACCCCTACGCTCATCTGGAGATGGTGAGATTTCATCCCTTCCTTACTCCTCTAACTGATTTTATTCTGACAAAAAAAATATTAAGGGCAAAACTGAAAGGTGTTTCAGTAGGTATTCATTAGAGACCCAGCCAACGCTGTGTGAATGCGGAGCTGCAAATGGCTTAAATCCCAGATACCTCCTGTGTTCCTCCAAAGCCACCTCCTTCTGGATTGGGTCTGGCTTGTGTGCGATGCTCTGTGACCAGTTCCTCCATTCCACCACTCAGGAAAAACTGTTTCCATCTGAATATCCATAACCAGAAGGGAACATGTTTGGGAACACTGATCTTTCCGGTTCATCAGAAAGCTGCTCCTTGTACCTTCTTTGTTTCACGCCCAAGTGCAGATAAAAAGCCAAGCGAGTGGCATACATATGACAAGTACTGGCTGTTATGCAGCCTAGGCAGATGGTAAATTGGCACAGAGCTGGGCACCTGCACATCAAAAAAAAAAAAGCCTGAATATTTAAGAATAATTAACTTAGAAAGAAGCAAATCTCATTCAGTCAGCTCATGATGCAGCTTCCACTTAAGTCTATGGGAAAACTACAATGGATGTGGTTCAGACTCATATTTCCCCCAGCAGAAATGTGGTATAGGATCATTCAATAAATTGTTCTCCACCAGCAGCTTGCCTCCTTCTTCTTCCAGCTGCCACTCGGGCACATTACTCACACTGAGCTCGAACGTAAGCATGAGTGTGTGGAAGGCAGCCTAAAGGAAGAAGTGGAACTACATGAGAGACCTGCGGAAAATTCGTATCACTGCAAGCCCAGGAGTCATTGGCGTTCAATGAAAGGAAAGGCAGATGTTAAGCGTGAGAGCATCACAGGCTCATTCAAAATGTGCCTTCTTTTAAGGCCTTCACAGAGGTGTGCCTGTGGCCGGCACCACATACATCAAAAATGAGAACAGAAAGTGAGAGGGGAGGAAAAAATTGTGCTGACCTTGAAAACTCAGACGGCAGCACTAGGAGTAATTATCAATCCACAAACAACGGCATTGAGTGTACGCGTTTTCCAGAGAACAGCGTGACAAATGCCCACAGGTGACGAGTAGAGGAAAGAAAGCGCTATCATCAGCTCCTTCTTCCAAGTGATGGAAGCATGAAAATGGAGACTGGCTTCTGGGCCATGCAGAGAAGTAATGCGAGGGGCAGGGTTCCCCATGACCGGAGCCCGGGCTGTATCCTGGCTCCCCAGTGAGAACAGACCAGGCTGCATGGCATTCCCCCATGCCAGGAAACCCGCTTCCACCTGGGGTCTTAATCCATCAGCTGATACCCAGATCATCAGCACGCCCCTTGGCTGAGCAGACAGCCCCACTCATCCCTCCTCATCCACTGCTTCTCTAATGGAAATTTTATATGACATGAAAACCTCTCCACTTTCTTATTTCCAATGTTGAGTGTGTAAAGAGGAAAGCTGTCTCCATGTGTCACAGTAACATCCTTCCTAATGGAAAGCCTAAGTGAAGCACTGGGAAATGCCTGTCTGAGCCATGGCTCACGCACAGCCCTCGTTTTACTGACAGCAGCCAAATCTAGCAAATTTCCATTCCCAATCAAAAGGCAGCAGTTTATAATCAGGCACTGAAAAAAAAAAAAAAGGAAAGAAAGACAGAAAGAAGGAGAGAAGGAGAGAGAGAAGGAAAGAGAGAAAGAGAAAGAGAAAGAGAAAGGAACAGAAAAGAAGAAGAAAAGAAGAAGAAAATGGATAGGGAAGGGAAGGGAAGGGAAGGGAAGGGAAGGGAAGGGAAGGGAAGGGAAGGGAAGGGAAGGGAAGGGAAGGGAAGGGAAGGGAAGGGAAGGGAAGGGAAGGGAAGGGAAGGGAAGGGAAGGGAAGGGAAGGGAAGGGAAGGGAAGGGAAGGGAAGGGAAGGGAAGGGAAGGGAAGGGAAGGGAAGGGAAGGGAAGGGAAGGGAAGGGAAGGGAAGGGAAGGGAAGGGAAGGGAAGGGAAGGGAAGGGAAGGGAAGGGAAGGGAAGGGAAGGGAAGGGAAGGGAAGGGAAGGGAAGGGAAGGGAAGGGAAGGGAAGGGAAGGGAAGGGAAGGGAAGGGAAGGGAAGGGAAGGGAAGGGAAGGGAAGGGAAGGGAAGGGAAGGGAAGGGAAGGGAAGGGAAGGGAAGGGAAGGGAAGGGAAGGGAAGGGAAGGGAAGGGAAGGGAAGGGAAGGGAAGGGAAGGGAAGGGAAGGGAAGGGAAGGGAAGGGAAGGGAAGGGAAGGGAAGGGAAGGGAAGGGAAGGGAAGGGAAGGGAAGGGAAGGGAAGGGAAGGGAAGGGAAGGGAAGGGAAGGGAAGGGAAGGGAAGGGAAGGAAAGGAAAGGAAAGGAAAGGAAAGGAAAGGAAAGGAAAGGAAAGGAAAGGAAAGGAAAGGAAAGGAAAGGAAAGGAAAGGAAAGGAAAGGAAAGGAAAGGAAAGGAAAGGAAAGGAAAGGAAAGGAAAGGAAAGGAAAGGAAAGGAAAGGAAAGGAAAGGAAAGGAAAGGAAAGGAAAGGAAAGGAAAGTGTCCTGGTTCCAGTTAGGACAGAGTTAAGTAGCTCATAGTAGCTGGTAGGGTGCTATGTTTTGGATTAGGATGAGAAGAGCGCTGATAACATGCTGATGTTTTAATTGTTGCAGAGCAGTGTTTACACCAGGCCAAGGACTTTTCGGCTTCTTGCTCTGTCCTGCCAGCGAGCAGGCTGGGGGTGCAGCAGGAGCTGGGAGGGGACAGACCCAGGACAGCTGACCCAAACTGGCCAAAGGGGTATTCCATACCATCTGACGTCATGCTAAACAATATATAGGGGTGGCTGGCCGGGGTGGGGGGCCGGCTGCTCGGGGATAGGCTGGGCATCGGTCAGCGGGTGGTGAGCAATTGCATTGTGCATCACTTGTTTTCTTACACATTATTATTGTTAATACTATTACCATTATCACTATTATTATTATTATTGTTATTATTATTTTCCTGTCTTAATAAACCGTCTTTATCTCAACTCACAGGCTTCACTTTCCTGTTTCTCTCCCCCCATCCCAGAGAGGGAGGGGGGAGGGTGAGCGAACGGCTGTGTGGTGTTTAGCTGCCAGCCGGGTTAAACCACAACAGAAAGGAAAAAAGGAAAAAAAAAAGGAAAAAAGGAAAAAAGGAAAAAAGGAAAAAAGGAAAAAAGGAAAAAAGAAAAAAAAAAAGGAAAAAAGGAAAAAAGGAAAAAAGGAAAAAAGAAAGCTGCCAGGCAAACCCTTCATCCTTAGCCAGGCTAGTAAAAGAATAGTGCCCACAGCTTAGATGGGAAACCTCTGAAGAAGAAAGACAGCCCTGGAGGAAAGGGCAACATTAGCTCTCCTGAGGGCCAGATGATAGCATGCTGGGGCTGGGGCTGCCGTGGGGATCACCTGTGATTATTTAAGAGCTGGCTTTTTTCAGGAAGAGGAAAGTCTTTTAAACAATTCTCTACATCTGCAGGCCTCCAACTGTGGTCCAATGACCACTGCTCATGCTGGAGGCTGCCTCTGAGGGGTGCATAAAACACAGCTAAGAGGAAATCCACTGAAGAATATTTATGGGCTGCAAGACTAAGCAGGTTTCATAACACTGTCCTACATAGTGTAACATGGATATTCGCACTGTAAATTCCCTGAGCCTCATTCACCTTGGACATTCTGCTCTTCCTCTCCTACATGGGACAACATCTTTCCAGCATTTAGTCAGGCTGTTTTTTACATCTTTTTCCTTTTCCTTATTTTTTTTCTCCTTCTTTCATTAACTTTACAGAGACCATTTCCTAGTTTGTCTAATACTTACCTCCTTACATTGCTCTGTGAGACGCCTGCACAGACAGTGGTGGGCAGAGGCCAGGCAGCAGGAGCGCATTGGCTGCACAGCTAGACCCACAAAAGCTTTCTTGCCCTCTAGCTACCAAACCAAATGCAGCCTTTCCTATCTCCAGAGCACCTGTGTAAGGTGGCGTTATGTCCTGAGACATGGATGATTGCTGACTCCGCTATATCATCCAGCTCCGCCTGTTCATTACCATGGAGAAAGCTGATGTGAATTGTGAGTTTCCTGTTGAGTAATGTCCATCATGTAGGTTTTCCAGAAGCTTAGTACAAAGAACATAAGTTCGATGTTTTTCAGGAAGTTTAAGGCCCACTTCCCAATTATAATTTAGAGCAGGATGCTCAGAAGATTTAAACTGTCGTAACTCTTGCTGCAGGGATAAATAAACTTATTTAGATTCTGCTGAAGTGAAAGTCAAGAGGGAAACGTTTTCTTCTGTGTCATGGAAATTTATACTCTCTCAAGAAAACATTTTTATATTTATTTTTTTTTCATAAACATTCAAAATTTCCATTCCAGAATGGACAATATCCCAGTGCTTAAAACACTCAACCGAGACAGAGAAGGGAAAGCAAACTCTTCAGCAAGAAGCACCATCGCAGCTGGTGCAACTCATGGAGAAGTGCTAGAAGGTGGTTTGCATTTGAGGAATGCGATGCCCCAGCTCCTAGACTTTAAAAACCATCCAAACAGAAGTACTGCATACCAATTCTGTGATTCTATGATTTCTATGAATTAAGCTTGTGCTTTTCTCACAGGCTATTCTGCCGGCATTCATGATGCTGGGGGCAGGTGGAGCAGGATGTTGCGCTAACAGATGTGGGGTAAGTAGATGTGTTGAAATGGCACTACGGGGTTTGCACAATAGCTCTTAAATGGCTGCTCAGCAGACGGAAACGTACAATGACAAACCGTCACACCACCATCAACAGCCAAGTCAGGGAAATGCAGAAGAAGAGCTTGATCTGCAGCGTCCCTGGGCTGGGGCTGAGATCTCAGTTAGCCAACAGGAATGTTGTGATGTTACAGCCACTGATATGAGGGAAATCATACTCAGCCAGGGAGGTACAGGAGCATTTAGCCACAGTGCTGAGGGTAGAGGGGGACAAAGACACTCCACCTCACCCTACAAAAAGTAAAGCATGGCTCCAGCTTTCTCCTGCTTGAAGTGATCCTAAAAATTGAGACAACTGCCCATTCCTTCTGCTTTCCTCTCTCCTCTTTCTGGTCCTCTTTCCTCCATAACTCTCCATGACAATTAGCTTTACCATAGATTCATCCCTGCTTACCTGTGTATGGGCAGATAATTCACCTACTTTTCTGGTCCAGGCTAAAAGCCTGAGCCACTGCAGCTGGCACTGAGGAACCAGCTCTGCTTCCCAGTGTCTGGTCACCAGGCAAGGCTTTGACCCACAGCATGTGTTTGCCCAAGGGTTATGTACATGAGAGCTGTAAATGTAATTTGGGCTCTCTGTCATCCACACAAAGGCCAGAGAGATTTTTTTCCCTTGATAATTAAGAATGAAACAGCATTTTATACAGGCATCTTCAATAATCTTCAAGCCCAGGGCACAGACTTCTGTGTGGCCATCATTATTAGCAAGAATAAACTGGCTTAGAAATGTTGGTTTTTTTTAAGTCTTCTTCCCTCCCAGAAACAGCCTTTAACAAGAGATTCAATTACAATAAAGCATCTCTTCTGTACTCTTCAATTATTATTTAGTTTGATCTGTGAATGACCTTTACCTCTTCAAGATGTTTTACTTTACTTGGTTCATTATTCATAATACCAAAATAACATTCTTAGTTGGGATGTCAGCGAGTACATCCCGAGGGACATGTCATTACACTGATTTTACTAGGTGTCCTATGCACAGCAAGCAGGATTTTGCTAGTGAAGGCCAAGTAGGCCAGTCGCAGGGCTGGGATGTGAGCCTCGGCACGGCGAGCCCAGTGCCACAGCCAGCTGCTTCTCCAAATTCTGAGTGATATAGAAAACGGCAGTGAAAAACAGCAGTGCTGTGGGTGTTCCTGTGCCCTGCTGAAAGTAGTAAGTGGGGAAATTCAGCTGGTCTGGGCTCAGTTCAGTCTCCGCTCTCCCTTAATCCCAACCCTAAGTATTACACAACATTAAATGTCCCAGGACAGGCTGGGTTTGCTCCTTCAGCCCACTGACTATGGCAGCAGCACAGTGCTGCCCAGCAGCCCACATCTGCAGACCTCCATGTGCTCCCCACCACCACCGTTTCACTGCCCGAGATGGTGCTAGCTATGGCCCGCGGTGGCCAGGTACCCTGTCTGCAGCTTCCCAGCACTGAGAGGTTTTGTACAAACTGTTCCTCCTCTTCCTTGTTTGCTCTTAGAGGAATACAACAAAAACATTGTTGAGAAACTAGTTTATGTTCTACAGTATCTGTAGGAAGAGGGTCGATGGCCAGACGATGAAGCTACTGACAAGCACGTTAGAGAAAACTTTGGTGAGGACAATATAGCTTTGAAATGGCTGTCTGGGACTGTGGAAACTGTCCACCTCTTAAAAGTGGAAAAAGATGCAGCTGTACAAGTCATTCTGTGGCTTAAAAGTATAAATGAGATGAGGGCACAAGCAAAAAGTGAGTTGCTATGGATGGCATTAAAACATTTCCCCTCCACAGCCCCTGGGGAAAAGTGATTTCCAAGCATGGAGAAAGATGGGAGTTGGACTCAGTGTTCCTGGTGAGTCCCTTCCAACTCAAGATATTCTCTGATCCTTTTGAAGATGTAACTTCTGTAGGGAGATCTGAAGACCAGTGATGTGTTTCTTCAGGAGAAGAAGCCTTACGGAAACTTTGCCTTGGGGATAGTGTGAGGACATGCGCAGAGACCCACGGCAGGGTGGCTCAGACACCCTGACCATACGGGCTGCGTACCCAGGGCTGGATGGTGTGAGTCACCAGGCTCCGGAGAGCAGAGGAGCTCTGGGGCTGGTTCAAACACGCACCATGGAAGCGGCGTCCCAGGGTGCCAGAGCTCCCTGCAAGGTGCCTCTGGGATGACCTGAAATTGGGTCCCCAGCTTTGGTGGCTTGTCCAACCAACTTCCATCCACCAGCAGGAAAATAGCCCTCACTAGAGCTACTCAGGAGTCACTGTGGTCTGAAGGATAGATTGGCCACCTTTTTGCTTTTTTAAGCTAAAAAAAAATTAAGCTAAAAAATAGCTTTTGAAAAAAAAAAAAAGCTAAAATAAATAGTAATTGGAATGACTATTCAGACAGAATATAACCATTTTCCTCAGGGTTGGGACTCTATCCTGTGATAATTTGTGCAGTTCCTGGTTTAATAGATCAGACTTCATCACAGTCTTTACATGCTGCTGAAATATCAACAACAGTAAGAATAATTACTGTATTTCTCATCCTTTTATTCATCATATTAAGTTGTCCAGTTAACAGTGATTATGTTCTGCGTTGATTAATTCTTTTTTTCATTAATCCATTTTAAGCCGTTGCCTGCAAAAACACCTAGATGGCTTGTTGTTCTTGCTTTATGAAGTAATGACTTTGGAAAGTAACAGATTTAGAAAGCTTCAGTGTCCTGCAGCTTAGCATGTACACAACTGAAAACACCTGCTGCGCTGGCACAATGAGGAAAAAAGGCCCCTAAAATACAGCATATGTCATTGCATCAGCAAGCATACTCAGTATTTCACTCTACACCTTTCTTAAGAGTTACTAGTAGAACAAGAATAGCCATAGAATCTTTCCAGACCAACAAACCTAGATAAGTGAGATATCTGAATAAGCAGGCAGGATATTAATTCTTAAAATAAAATAATAATAATAATAATAATTAATAAATAAAAATATAAACAAATAAATAACACACAGAGAAGAAACAAAATCTGTATGAGACAAAGACCAGAGGAAAAAAGAGCAGTAGAGAGCAGTACCATCTGGGACAGGAGGTACTTGGTAACTTTCCCAAAGCAGCTGATGCAAATGCTCAAAGAACCAATGCTAAAAACTTTCATTAGCTCTGCAAAGACAAATCAATTTTGTGAAGGATAAAGCATGATAATGGTAAAAGAAAGTTAGGAAAAATGATCAGCAAAACCTCTGCAAGAGGTAGAGAACTGGCCAACACTACTCAAAACTAAATATTTCAACAAACTCAAGCATCTCAGCTTAGACTTCTTTTTGCAACTGAAGATGCAAATGAGGAAATAAAAATACAAAATAAAAAAGTGATAAGTGAAAACAATATAAGTAGGGAAAATGTTGAACAGTTGAGATGATGAGATAGTATTATTAACTGATCCAACAGTTAATAAAATTGTTGGATTTCCATAGAATATGGGACAAACCTCTAGAAAAGTCTCCAGAACAGTAAATATAATGGGTAAAAGCCACCCTGTGTCTAGAAAATGCTGAGAAGAGCCAATTTAACAGCTGCATCCATTTCAGAGTCCCTTTTCAGCGACAAGTAAAATCTTTGAGCATGTGATCATAGGTACAGTAAAGGAAATAGGTGAAACAAAGCCAACCATGCAGCCAAGAGATTCCAAATGAGAAAATCGTGTGTCAAAGAACAGTCATGAAAGACAGCACTGACAAGTACTACTGGTACCAGTACTAACCACTATCAAACATAGTAACAGCAAGAGACCATTTGACTTTTTCTATCATGATTGTCATTGGGACTTCCCATACTGCTGTGTTGTGATGAAACTAATCATTATCATAATTAAGATCATTTAACCAAGATGTAGATGCACAGATGAAGTAAACAGAAAACAGATCAGGAGAAATGGTTCAGCTAGGCAGGAGCTTCAGACATGGTATCAGTCACTCACCTTCACTGCAAGGCATAGCTGGTGATCTTATTATGAGACGCAGGGCATCGGCTACAACCCAGACACTGCCTTGGTCCAGGGCAGTATTCCAGATTATCTACATTTTGCTGACCATGACGCTCTGCTAAGATGCAACTCAGACAGCATGCAGATAAAGACAGAAAGAGTGTCCAGCTTGGCAAAAAAAAATAAGACAATTATTAATCATTGGGATGAAATAAGTCTCATGAGAAATCCCAGCAACTGGTAGCTCAAGGATTGCTTTAGAAGCAAAGAACACACAAAATAAGTCAATTCACACACTGGCAACAGGCAAGAAGGCACAGAAAGCAGTAATGTAATTGGTTGGCAAGTTGGAAATTGCATTCACCAGCTTAAACATGTCTGGATAGCGAGGAGTTTTTGAGACTATGTCACAAATCTCCAAGGTGGACAGTAGATATTTCCATCTGGGTCTGTAGTGCAGAGCTCTGCAGAGCAGCTGACATTAGACCTTCTTTTTGGACTGTTAGACCTCACCGGTATTTGCTGGCAATAGGTAAATGGGAGGCCTGAGGTGCTCGGCTTCAAATCCAAGTCATGGATGGGAGCGTTTGCCACGTGCTTCCCCAGGCTTGCAGGCAGTCCTGCTGCCTTGCCTCTTGACCTGGTCTTCTCCTGGCTCTGTCCATTTGCTCCACAGAGTTTCTGCCCTCTTCTCCTTCTTGGCATTGTTGCAAACAACCACAAATCCTTGTTAAGGATTCTTGACTAGACTTGTGGAAAGTCTGCCACAGACACAACATTAGTAGCACCTATAGGAGCTTCTTGCTCCTATATGCAAACTGCAACCAGATACATACCATCCATTAATGGAGAACTACCCCAACACAGAACAAAAGGAGCACTTTCATGGGAGCAGTGCTTCACACGTCATTTGAAGTCACCACTGGTTCATTGCCACATGCAGTATAGTTAGAATCTTCAACAGCAGTGGTAACCACATTTCTTGCTGTTGCAAAGTGAAGGAAAGCAGCCATAAGAATGGCTGTGTTGCATTCCTCACTAACTGGCAAAAATAACTAACACATATTCCATTGCTTTCATACCTGGTTCAGTAATTGCTTGGCCCTTGGCTTCTGTTGGTTCAAGGGCTGAAAAGGGTGCTCTTGGAGAAGAGCTGGAAATGCCAAGCCATGTGATATCATCATGGAATGGCTTGGGTTGGAAGGGACATTAAGGACCACCCAGCTCCAACCTCCTACCATGGGCAGGGACACCTCCCACCAGACCAGGTTGCTCAAAGCCCCATCCAGCCTGGCCTTGAACACCTCCAGGGATGGGGCATCCACAGCTTCTCTGGGCACAGAGGACCATGTCAAGCCAATGCTGGCTTCATATTGGCTTTTTGAAAGAAGAGCTGTAAGATTTATAATAATAAAATGGAATGATTATGGCTATGGTCTTAGCCACTTTTAAAAGCAAAACAAGTATAGTCTGAAATCCTTTAACATCTAGGACAGCTGCACTAGTGAGGAGTCAACTATTTTTTATCCCACAAATATCATGCTATGAGTTTTTAGCGTATAGTAGGAAACAGATAGATAGTTTCCTTCCCACTAATTGTAAGCTTTCCATGACAGTCAGTGCCTCTGTTCATGTGATGCTGAAGACCTTTTCCCTTTCAGATGCTGCTGTCAGTGTTTCTGTCTCTGCTGGGACTTGCAGGAGGAGTGTACTGTGCAGTCTTCTCCTCAATGGGTCTGATTGGGGGCCCTCTGTGTGATACGGGTGATGGAGAATACATCTACCCTTTCAGGAACAACACTCTGGAGTGAGTATGACTTGCAGGCTCCTCCAGCCTTGCTTTCCCTGATCCACAAATACACCTTCTTAGAGGAAATCTGAATTTTTCTAAAGTGGACTGGTGATCCACCTTGCCTACACCTGAATTCACACTCCTTTGAGCCAACATGTTCCAGCTGGTCATCTCCTTGACCAAGGGCTTACATGTGGGCAAGGTGCCTGAGTTTCTTCCATCGTGCTTGTCAGCAGCCCTTTGTGCAAGATGCACCACACTTTCAAAAGGCTGCTGAGCAATGAGCTGTGACTCTCATCAGTCAAAAGGAAGTATTTGACAACTATGCCACGTTAATCTGTTAAATCATCATGAATTGTGTCTACTCTGCTTAATTTTGAAAAGCAAAGCAAAGATCTCCTTTGATTCTTTAAGATTAACCGTGGCAACCACGATGTTCAAGCCAGAGCTAGAGATGATGGATGGGCTGGGCTGAGGTAACGCAGCAGAAATGGAGATTATGGAGACCCATTTTTAAAACCATTAGGGACCTTTCCCTTCAGTTGTGAAACAAAAGGGAGATTCTTGAGCATGCAGCAAAGTACAGGTGTAGCTCTCTTCCCAAGTCATCAATTACAACCTTGCAAAGGGAATCGTAAAGAGAATCACCACCTTTTACCAACTGTAGGAGAATTTGAGATTCAATTCCCACTGTGCAGACAAGTTCAGAAAATGTAAACCAGAAAATGCAAAGCCTTTTTGTAATGGCATACAAGTGAAAGCATTCTCAGAGTGTAATTTTCTAATACAATGCCAATTATTCTTCTTTATCACAGATACAATTATTTGTTCAACCAGACAACATGGAGCATTTGCAAAGAACCTGAAAACATCATCCTTTGGAATATTGTCCTTTTCTCTATTCTCTTGGCCATTGGTGCAATTGAGGCTGTTCTTTGTTTCATTCAAGTCGCCAATGGACTTATTGGCTTCATATGTGGCACATGTATGAGGAAAAAGGTTGGTATGCAGTAAAAGGTATCAGAGTGCTTTGCATTCTTACCAGTTCTGTATTTTAGGCTCTGATAATGGTACACGATCAGAGAGATATGCATAGCCCCCAGACGAGAACCTCTGGAGAGCAGAGGCAGCTCAGATGCATTTGCACATTGTCAGTCTCTCCATCACATTATAGTCTGGGACAACGCAGCCCTCAGATGTTTCAAAACAGATGAGAAGTGTGATGTATTGGCATGCCCAGCTGCATGGTTGTTTTCCTATTCAAGAAGCCTTTTTGATAAAATGTAATGACTGTCCTGTATGTATAAGTGAGAAAGATGAGGATTAGAGGGGTTTTTAATTGGTAGTAAAAATGTTGTTTCACAAAACAGTAGAAAACCTCTTACAGTTTCATTTATCACCACTGCTTCCTTTCCACTGTTTATTTTCATTGTACAAGATGTTTGCAATAAGTCTGATACCCTCTGGAATATTAATCACTTTTCATTCATTGCCTTTCAGACAAATATTTTGGGAATGTGAACACCCTGCAGGGGATGCCAGGACATGCCCTGAACTGCACATTCATGTTTAAGGATAGTGCATTGTGCTGTATTTATGGGGGGAAGAAAGAAACCCCCAAATAGTCAGGAGTTTCAGGAAGGTAAAATGCTTTCTTTTTTTTTTTTAATAAAGAAATCAAGGTGGAAATTGGCTAGATCATTTAAATCTGGGACTCCAAATTTTCATCTCTCTAAATATTCCTACTAAATCTCAGGTACTGCAAAAACACAGATCTTTCTGGTCCCAACTGCTGTGCTTGTGCTTAAAATGTAGATGGGTTGTCCTTGTCCTTGGACAAAAGCTCACCGCTTGCCCTCTTGTGTATAGGGGAAACAACCTGTGACAATGGACAATGTACACATTTTATCAGCTGCACAAAGCAGGATGTAAATAGCTCTGGCCGGATGTAAAGAGCTTCCCATTTCCCCCAAACCTGCCTTAAGCTCATCTGTCTGTTCCTGTTAACTTGCTACCCAGGGACCCAAGTTTACGTTAGGATCTGCAGATATGACGTTGAGCAGCATGAAGGCAAGTGAAGCACAGTTTTCAGCCTCCCTCAGCCACCCTGGAGCCAAATCCCCTTCTCCTTTGGTATCTTGCTGTCACGTCTGGCAAATCCAATGCAATCCTAAATCAGTTCTTCAGGAGGACCTGACAGACATGGTGGCCCTAGAGGAGCATTTAGGTCAATGTAGATGGTAGGTTTTGGAACAAGAGTTTAACTATGTCCAGTTTAACAAAAAGAAGGAGAACCTCAGCATCAATTTTACCCTCACGAGACTGTGTAGGAGTCTCATGAATTTCCACACAGGGCTGTTCTAGAATAGATCACATGCACAAGCAATTAAGTGCTGAAGATAAACATTAAATCAATACGGGTAGTAATTACGTGCAGCTTAGTAACAAATAAGAGATACAATCTGCAAGGCAACAAATTGCATCAGTCGTGGTGTTACAGCAACAAGGATCCCAACAAGGATCTGCGTAATTCTCCATCATCAACCGAGATCAAGCCTGAAGTCCATGACTGGCAAATTTCAGGAACCCCATCAGTTCAACAACTTCCTCCAAGCTCAATTGTAGGACGTGCCCCTTATTTCCCTGAGTCAGGCAAATTGTAAGATAATTGTTTTCCATCCTGAACGCATGCACACTGTTATGAAAACCTGAGTGCATTTAAAGTATTTGGAATCCATTTTTCAAAAAGAGGCATTTATGTTTTCTCCAACAAATGTTGTTCATATTTCTGCATTGTTGCAAGTCATCTGAACAGATCCAGAGTCTCCAGACACACACAGCTGTCTGTGCCATCCTCTGATGCAGCACACAAAACCCTTCACACAAACTGGTGAAGGAAATGTCAGTTTTGCTAAGTAGAGGCGCACACATACACTTCCTTGGAGCACAGCTTCACTCCTAGAAGCAGGAAGCCTGCGTTACAAAGTTTAGAAGCACCTTTTGTAAAACAAGTGTAAGGCCTGTGGAGGGTTGCGAACATGACTAGGTGCATGCAAACTTGCCAGGTGGCTTAAAAAAGCTGATGTGCATAGTAAGCAGTGAAGCCTGGGCAATGCTACCACCCAAAGCAGACGACAAACTAAAGCCTACTGATTCAGCCAGGAAAAGAGCCGAGGAGGCAGCTAGAAGTAATGTCCAGCATGCAGTCAGACTGAGAGATACTCCACCTGCAACAGAAAGGCTATTATGAGCTCTTCGTGGTCCTTAAACATCAGCCCTGCCCTCATCCTTTGTCTCCCTGACTTTTATCTCTATGAGGGAGCCAGTTTGGGCTGTGCCAGGACCAGGATACAGAGATACCCACTGGTACGTATCATCCCCACCACAGAGGGGTAAATGTGCTGCTGCCATCTGCTTGTACCGAGCTGCCCTGCCCTGGGGATGTTTAGTGCCATGTCTGTGTACTGGGGATGTTTAGTGCCATGTCTGTGTACTGGGGATGTTTGGTGCCACGTCTGTGTACTGATGAGGATGCCATCTGTCCTGACCACTCTGTAATCACTGGCTTCACTGATACGTGTAAATATTAAATATTGTTATTCTGAAGTTATTTTCTGGTCTCATTTGTGTGACCTAAGCGGCTCATGACTTCAAACTAGCTCCAGTAGGATCAAAGACAGAGAATTACACAAAAAGTAAAGTTAAATTCATCTTGTCTAACTTGAACCACCAAGTCAGTCAGTCTTTTCTGGGTTGAGAACAAGACACACAGTCCATGGAGAGAGGCAGGCTTCCCTGTCCCATAATGAAAGAGAATTCTAAGGCAGACAGGAGGAATTATCTCTCTGGGCAAGGTTCAGTTGGGGACACTAGACAGGGACATCTGGTGCCATCTGAAGTGCACTGAAGACCCCTGCTCAGCCTCCAGATGCCAATCCACATGGCAAGGGTCTCCTGCATGTCCTGTGTCACACCTGAGAGCTCCTCACAGGTTTCCACAGACTCAAATATCTCAGGTGGAGTTAACAACATGGAGCTGTGGGCGACCAAAACAAGTACACTGTTTTTTGCAAACACTATTTCTTGCAGAAACACCACACCAAAAATTCCTTTTGACCAGATACCTAAGGATGGTTAAAATTAGGTGAAATAATTTCAGCTGATGACTTCTGGAATCCTTCAAATCATGCTTTACATGTATGTCAAAGCCTGAGTGCTCAGAAATGGCACCAGAGCCTTGTCCTGGACCAGTCAGCACATCGTGGTATGGGCAGCTCCTCACAGAGAGCACTGCAGGCTGCTCTCATGGGCAGGACTTCTAAAGAAGAAATCTACATCATCATCATCATCATCATCACAACAACTTCAATATGGACAGAGAGCTGACTCGACTAAAGATAAAATATCATATTTCAGAACTTGGATAACTACCGATTTTAAACGTGGAGTATTTCTTTTCAAAATTGAAAGAGTTATTTCTGTGAAATCTAAAGGCATATTTGACTGAAACGTATTTTGTGTTGTACATGTGAAGAATTTAGTAAAACTAAGGAACTCAATATTACTCTACATCTACCTTTTATCTATCTACCTACCTACCTACCTACCTACATCTATGACTTCACCCTAAAAAATAATGGTCAAAACCTCACACAGACATAATGACCGCACATGCATTTAATTTTTCCATTTATGACTCACCGTGGAGTCTCACCACACAGATTCACACAAGAAGCAGAAATGTGTTACTTTCTAATTGAATTATCCCTCTCCCTTCTGCAATCATAATTTGTGCAGATCAGCCCCCTGCAGAGCTGTGTAGGTTGGAAGAGAAAATACTTATAACAAGTGAGAAAAAATGGGTTTCTGGGATTGACTTGGAATAAAAATAAAACTTTAAAGCAAGCATGCTATCTGAAAAGCTGTGTTTCGAGACCAGTGATCTGATGTTTTAGCTGCCAGGGTCAAGGACGTGATTCAATACTCGGGCTGGAAACCACAGGCTGGTTCACAGGGTCTCATTGCAGGAGAAACTGTCTGAACATTTTGATGCAAATGGCTCAGATGCCTCAGGCCCCCGTGCTCTGTTTCTTGTGACACACGGAGGGAAGCAAACCAGTAGAAAGGTTGGTCCCTGCAGATGTCCTTGTGCCGTGGCTTCTGCTCTGCTGTCTTTGCCCAGCCTTGCTTCAGTGGAGCTGCCCGTGGGCAAACACTCCTTCGCAAACAAGCTTTAAAAAAATCCTGAAAGAAATGATAAATAAAAAAAAAGCCCTTTCCAGATTGTCAGAATACTTTATTACATTTCACACAGAGCACCAGCTCAGTGGGCTTGTCCCCTTCCATAGGAGCCGCAGGGGACAGCCACCCTTCTGAAATGCCCGTCCCCCAGGGGACACCTCTCACCCCCTCAGCCACCCTCTCCCCCTGTCCCCATGGGCCTCAGAGGGGTGTCTGAAACCCATCATCAATAGTTAGCACATTTCACCCAGAAAGGCTGTGTGTTTCACCCACAAGAGCTTTTCTGAAGGCACAGAAGTGTTTTGTTCATCTTATTTTCTTCCAGTTGGTTAGCTGCAAAGCTGAGTAGCTGTAAGTGCTCTCTACAGTGCAGATCATTTCCAGCATAGACAGAAAACTTCCCTGGCACCCAGCACTCCTCAGTATCTTCCAGACACCCTTTCATTTTTATCTGTTTAAATTGCTTACTGCGGAGTTTGTGCCATCAAGACTAAGTGATAAGGAGATAGTAAGGGCCCAGTTGAGTATCCCACTGGTTTATCCTTAGGGCCACTGGAGATATCCCAGAATACACTAGCTGCAGGTCTAGAAGGGCATGTGCCTCCCACAGGAGCTCTGCGTTATCTGCCTGCCCATGGGGACATCTCAGAGGCTTTAGAGCATCTCAGGTGGCACCAGACATCTCCATATTACCAGCCAAATCAAGCCCTGAAACACCTTCTGGCTACCTCAACACTGTCCTTAAAAGCAGACCTGAGTATAGAGATCTGCCTTCACCCTGTCCTGCCTCACAGGGTGACCTAAAATAGGTCACTGAATCACATCCCAAAACTGCATATTTCTCCCCCTGGGTTAGGCAGGGAGCTCGGAGTGGCTGGCGCAGCGCCTGGCACCCTGAGCTGCAGCCCTCCATCACGAGCAGGAGGTGAACCCCACCTCCCACATCTTTCAATAACTGGGATTTTTTATTTTTTTTTAATAGACGCAATATCTGAGAGTCACCTAGTGGCAAAAGGGCACAACGACAAACTCAATGATGAATCGGTCTTAATACGATCTGATGCTTGTACAATCTTTCTTGTGGGCACTGTATGTCAGCAAAACCACCCCACCCTCAGGAGCATTATCTTATGCACAATTTTTCTCTAGTCTCCTCCATCCCACTGTGTAGTTTTTGCTTATGTTTTGTCCTACCACATCTGCCCTACACCCCTTTAGGTCTTTAAATGAAATTTCCCTTCAGATTCCCATGCCTGCTATTTTATTTATTTATTTATTTATTTTTAACATGAGATGATAAAAAGTAGAATCAGTCCGGATGTTTTCAGCAGATGTCAAAGAAGAAACTCAAATCTTGCTCTGGGCACTCAATATTGGTAGACCTGGACATGAAGGATGCCATGCCAGGTATTTCCTTCCATGTGTTTCTGGCTGCGGATAATGTTTTAAAAGATTATTTTTTCTTTTTAATAAAGAAGGTTTAAAATCCACTTCGAGCAAGATTCTACCACTTTTTAGCAGCTTCAGTTAAGGTGAAAGAGAGTGCTTCCAACTATCACCCAGAAAATGTGCCCTTAAATTGCAGCGTCCCTTTTTGCACATAAATAATTAGGTCAAAATTAAAACCCATCACTCAGTCAAAATTGATTATGAATATAAAGGAATATTTTCTTTCATGGCAATTTAGCTCTGCCATTGTCACTTCCAAGAAGCTCCTGGATGTCTGTAGGAGATGGCACAATGCAGAAAGCCTTCCTAAACATTTGGGCTTTTGAACTCCTGCTCAAAGCCAATCTCTAGAGAAAAAATCCTTGATTTCCCCATTGAAAGGAGCTACCCACTCCACAGATGAATGCAAGTACCCAGGAAAGCCAAGCAAGTGCCCTAAATAAGGCTGGTTTTATACACAGTCATTTTTTTTTAGAACCACATCTGGACAGATTAAAGGCATTCACAGGGCAACCAAAACTGTATACATGGCAACTGTATAATACATGCAACTGACTTAATTCCTTAATGTATATAAGAGTTTTTCTCAGTATTTTTTTCTGTTTAAAGAGAGCTTCAGAAAGGAGGCAGGGAAACCCTGCATTTTTCCTGCTGCTTTCTTGTACGTTCTATCAGCACCGTGCTCTGCTGCCTGTTTTCAGATATCAGAACACAGTTCCTTCAGTGGATCAGTGCTAAATCTTCTTTCCCTGCTCCCTAGCTTTATTTTGGTTATTATTGTGGATTTACTTCAGTTAACTTTAGACAAATTCTTAGTTCTATCTGCTGTGGTAGCCTTGTACTTAGAACCTAGAGAAATACAGATTATTTTCATACCATTGCATATCAGACAAAATATAACATTTCCCCCATTTAAGCCAAGCTAGCATTACCCCTCACATCAGTGCTCACTGACTCTCAGCAGCACTAATTCCTACTCTCTTGTTCCTTTCTCCCTGTAAGAGTTGGGTATTTCCTGAAGAAGGGGAAAGACTGAATTGCCAGTAGTCCTCCAAGACAGAGACTCTGCATCCTGTTCTCAAGATTTTTGGCTTCATAGCACTGTTTTATACTGTATTATCTCTTGCAAAGTACAGTAAACTAATACTTAGCAGTTTCTTTATGAAGCAGCACTATTTTTTTTTCTGATTATAGCCTCTATCAAATAATATTGTCATCAATTCACTATCCATCTATGACCTAAATTAAGCAACAGAAAATGGCTCTAAATATGCCAGGATTGGTATCTTTGAGTGTGTTTTTTACCTTCACGTTGGCTACGGGAATCTGGGCTTCATGGAAAAGCAAAAAGGATCAGCAGAACAGAAACCCAACCGAAATGGCCCTAGTTGGAGGCAGGAATATAAATGTTTGCATTGGATTGTTTACTGCAACTGGTAAGTTTTCTTAAAGGACTTTTTAAATTCTTCTTAAAACACACGCATCTGGGGGACTTCTTCCTTTCAAAGCAGGTTACCTCCTTTAATGTCAGGGCAGATTTTACTTGAGCGTGGCTTTAAAGGAGTATGGTTTCATGAATCATTTTGGGATGGATTCTTCTAAACCTCTTCACACTAAGCAGAACCTAATGTTTATGTAGATTCTTTTAAATTAAAGAGCTTAATTTAAGAGTTTAGTTAAGAGTTAAAGAGTTTAATTTAGGAGTGCCTGAAGAATGACAGTTTTCATTAAGGAGGAGTGTGGTCTTAATCTTGAACCAGTTTCTGTTATCCGGCATTTTACACCTGTAACAATCTAGTTTTGTGTGGAATAAATTTCTCCTGGTGTTGAGCACTGGGGTCTCACCTACTGGGAAATATAAAGAGAAGTTTCCCTGCTGACCACTGATCTTTTCTTCCCTTTTCCCTCCTTGTTGCCTGGCATTATCTGAAGTTTGATTTCCTGACTGTTGTTTGTCAAAGGCTGTCCAAGAGATATTTGTCTGCCTGTGCTGTAGGTTTGCTATTCTGACTGCAATGTCTGCTTGCATTTGTTTTCCTAATGTCTATTTTGTCAGCCTGTGTAAGGCTGAAGGATGGTCTATCAGCCACAGCAGAATAACAAAAGCAATTCTATTTTCTCCAGCAAAAGCATTCCACTGAGAAAAATGAAATGTAAAATAAGTATATTCAAATTGCCTCTAAATGTCTAGACACTGAGGTTTTCCATAGAATCACAGATATTCATTTTGAACCTGGGGAATTACATAGGGTAAGATTCTAAGACTGTTACCCTCATTGAGCAGTACATCTCACTTATAGTATATAGCTTATGAAAGAAAAGAGGAATGTGATTAAATGCTTGTATGAGAAAAATATTCACAAGCTCTCACTGTTCTACAGGACTAGATGAGGATGCACACCATAAGACTTATCTCTGCATCTTTCATGTTTACAGCCACCTGGGTTGGAGGAGCATACATCAACGGCACAGCTGAAATTGTCTACCTGCCTTCAAAAGGACTGCTCTGGGTCCAGGCACCCCTGGGATTTGCCTTGTCCCTTGTCATTGGTAAATAATTCACACAGTAATCGGGACACAAAATCTTTCTAAAAAATCACGAGTGTATTAAGTTGTGTAACAGTCTAGAGTACATTTTAAAAGTGATTTTGTTCCCTCAGTCTCTGATAGATCCAAAATAAGCATTTATAATGCTGTCTCCTGACCTGAAACATAAGAAATCAAGGTAGCTTGGAGCTGGCATAGAGCTTTGTTTGTTTAAAGCAATTTATGGGACAAAAATCTTATCTGAGAACTTTGGGAGCATGTGGCTATGTGGATATCTCCTTTTCACCACAGCCTGTTAGTCAGAGACTACTGAGAGTATCAGGATCATTCACATTTTTTCTTTGAAACTTTTGTGTGACGAAGTGAAACCATTTCGATTTCCCCACTGAACAGTCTCATCTCGGTATGAACGTGTGATGCACCCAGCTGTGTCTCACCTAACAGCTGCTGTTGAAGCTGTGACCCACAGCCTCCTGGGCGAGCTACTTTTGCAATATCCTATATCTGTTCCTAACTCCAAGAATTACTGAGCTTATGCCGAGGTTCAGCTGTCTTGCTGAGACCAAGGTTTCTTCCAGTCCGCACTGAAAGTTATGCCATAACTCTCTAGAGACATGGGAAGATGAAAGCGAGGAGACCTGTGTAGACCTTGCACAGGGCTTTCAGAAAATACAATAACCTTTTTTCTCAAGTCAGAGAAAAGAGTGCAACTGACGTGAATATGAATCAGGCTTGGAAATATAGTGCCAGCATTTCTTATGTGAGTAATTCTTACTAATGAAATTGAAGAGTGCAGGTCTGATCCTGCAATCTTTACTCAGGTCAGTAGTGCCCAGACAAGCAGTCCTGTTGGCTTCAGGGTTAGGCACAATACGTATTCTTTGCTTTTAATAAGACAGCTGCATGACTGAAGACTAATATTTAGATGAAGGTGGGTGAAACTCAGCTCTGTGCACAGATTAAAACAACATAATTCTGGGAAGAGACAGTGAAGCCACCAAAATGAAAATGTAACCGGAAAAGCAACATATATCAACATGTTGCATCACATGGTCAAGGACAGAAGTTTGTCTATTTTTAGCCAAATAGGCATTTTCAATACCTCTTTCTGCCAACTGACATTTTCCAGGGGAAGCATTTCAGAAGACTGTGTGTCTTTGGAGATGAAGAGGAGACTACATGCAGGAGTCCTCTGAGCTAATGCATGAGTTCCTGTTAGAGTCAATGGAGATGTCCTCCAGACACACAGTGGAACTAGATTTCAGCTCAGTCTTAGGCAGACATTTAAGACCAAATTTCAGTTGCTGAATCATAGATATTTTATGCTATTTAGGATGCCCTAGGGGATCCTATCTGGCTTACAGTAGCCATTCCAGAAACATACAGGTCTGCCAAAAGTGGAGGATCATACCTACCAGCTGCAAGCAGATGTCCCTGATAACCTAGAACCTATCAGATGGATGAAATCCCCCATTTAAGCAAATGAACTGGGGCCCTGGCACTTGGTTGGCTGCATTGTTCCCTGTAACCCAGTATGTACAGATTTCAATCTCACTGTAATGGTCTGAAATACACCCTATACTATACTATACTATACTATACTATACTATACTATACTATACTATATCGTACCATACCGTACTGTACTGTACTGTACTATACACTATAGTATTCTTACACTTTTCCTACCATAAAACACATGTAAAATTCTATTAAAATGTCATCACTTCTGATAGGTGGTTTCTTCTTTGTAAATCCAATGAGATCCAAGAACTATGTGACAGTGATGGATCCCCTCCAGGAAACATATGGGAATGTGATGGGAAGCTTACTCTTCATTCCTCCACTGCTAGGAGAGATGTTCTGGTTTGCAGCTATCCTGGCATCCCTGGGTAAATAACTGCTTCACTGTTACATTTGGTAAAGGACATATGGCACAAATAGAAGAGTGTAATACACGTGAGGTAATTGAGTTGTACAAAGCTGTGGGAAGTTGTGCTTCATGTCTCATTTTCTGTGAAGAACAAAAGCATTTCTAATTTCTGGAAAATACGTTTTTAGATTTAAAACAAGCAATGGTAGTATTGTATCTATGCATGATATTATAACAGAGAGTTCTGGCAATACGATTTAGTACCTTCATCTTGCCTGTGGGAGAGAAGAAGCATTAAGTCAGACTGACTTGGCTAAGGCCATGCAGCAAGGTAGTGGCAGAAGCATAAAGGGAACACGGGCTCCCCTGGGTCCTCGCTCTGCACACTTTCCTCTAGACCATGCGCTCCTCAACCAGAATGGTGTACTGGCATCAAGGGAATAATGTAACCTTATTTATTCTGTATGCTGTGTGTATGAAATCTGTGATAAAATACTTGACCACTATCATTTTCTGCAGGAGCAACAATGAGGGTCATCTTGGATATTGGAGGCTCTTTGGCTATCATCCTCTCAGCATCCACTGTCATACTCTACACTCTACTGGGAGGCCTCTACTCTGTTGCATACACAGATGTCATCCAGTTGGTTTTCATTACCCTCAGTCTGGCAAGTCCTGTGCATTTCTTTGTTACCATTTTCCTAACCAAGGGACAAAATCCTGCTCTTTTCAGTATGTCTCAGGCCAAAAATAATTCCATCAGTACTGTTCCTTGCACTACAGATCCTCTTCAGGTCTCCTGAAAGGTCTTACTGTCCTTAGGCATTTTGGACAGTGTTCACATGAGCTATTGGTCTTTCTGGGTGACAAGTTGCTCACACGTAAAGTCAGCAGAGCCTGTCCAGAATAATCTTGGCTGGAAAGGAGAGAGACCTGTCTACTGAAGGCATCAGTTGACCTGAATTAGTGGCTCATATTCTTGATGATGCCATGAACAAGACACATGTAGATTTAGGGTAAGGAAGGAGGAAAAGGAAGTCTCTGAGTCTGGGTTTAATCTAATATTTTATATTTTTTATATATAATGTTTTATATTCTACATGTAACTTGATTTCAATGTCTGAATAAATTTCCCTAGAACAAGGATCTTGGGGAAATGGTTAACTATTTCCATTTCTTCCCTAGTGGGTCTGTATCCCATTTGCTATGATGAACTCTGCAACAGAAAGTATTTATTACACTGCAACTCATAAATATTACCAAGACCCTTGGATTGGAAAAATAGAAAAACAGTATCTTGGAAGGTGGCTGGATGACTTCTTCTACCTGGTATGGAATGTTTCTTGGACGGGTGGTTGGGAGAAGGAAATGTGCAGGAGTTTCTGTATGGAAAGCTTATGGGTTCTTCCAGCTGGTAGTGCTACAATGCACAGGTGGCAGGGGCAGGATGAGGTGTAAAACCTTCTCTCTGCAACACACTGAATGGACTGGGGAGATCCAGGGCTCGGCTCTGGGTAGGAAAGAAGAGGTAGGTACACTCCATCCTGCACCCATGTGAAGGTATGCAATGTCTTACTCTTGAGTAAGACCATCCAGGCAACTAATTCTATTCCTGGCACTAAATGAGGCACTTTGTATCTTTTGAGAGGTAGGTCTTGCAGTCATGTGTTTTTAACACAATTATGTAAAATTCCCTCTATTTGAGAAAAAAAAAAAAAAACTGTTAAAATGGCACTGCTGCAGGTCATCAGCAAGCATGGTGTCATTGGCTCCACTGCACAACTCAGCTTTTGAGCTATCAGTATATCCAAGACTGCAGTGGGTTGTTAATATCTCACTAGGGTGGTAATAGAGACATACAGAAGCTTGAGTTTGTTTGGTGAGGATAGAAACTTCAGATTTTATCTGATGAAATTCGTCTGCTAAGTAATTGAAAATGGTGCTTTTTTTTAAAAATAATTTCTCGTAAGATTATTCTCTAGCTAACTTTGGGCATATTTTTGTAAAAGCTGCATTCCTGAAAAACTTTGCTTCTGCTCTCCTTCCTCTGATTCTCTTTCACCATGCCAATCAACCCTTTTCTCAGCATTCTCAGTCTGCTAAAGCTTTAAACTGTTTTGATCAAAATTTCACATCCATTGCAATTAAAACAAAGGAAAAGGACACCCTCAATGAGAAACATTCAGCCTCAATAGCTAAAGCTGGACAAAGGTTACTCATTTGAAGTGAGGTTTTAATCACAGGAAAGAAAGGATGTATGATGCTCTATGGCAGTCAGGCATCCAGTGGGAACTGTTGCTAACATCTGGATGTTTCAGGTTCTTGGGAGCATCCCATGGCAAACCTATTTCCAAAGAGTACTCTCGGCTGCCTCGCCAGGCCAGGCCAGGTTCATCTCCTACCTCTCTGGACTAGGGTGCTTTTTAATGGCCATCCCTTCCGTGCTCATTGGTGCAGTTGCAGCATCAACAGGTAAAACTGAACTGTTTGTCCCTGAATAATGAACATGTTTTTGTCAAAGATGATTAAAACAGGACCCAAATAAGTCCTGATTTAGATTTCCAACTATTTCCAAACCAATTGCCCTAAAGACCCTCTATGGGAGATGTGGCTGCCAAGCCAGAAGCTTGTACCAGAAATGTGGAACCCTTTGAGGTTCAATGCATGACTACTTACCTTACAACAGCCCCAAAACCTGTTTCAATCTTTATGGTGAAATGATTTTTCATGCACCTTGCAGTGAGGAAAGAGGAAGGCAGAACATGTAAAACACTGCATAATCCTCTTTTCCAAGAAAAGCTATGCTTGCTTCTCTTAATGTCTTCTGCATGTAAGACCCACTAGTATTACTACTGATTGTTTTTAATGTTCAGGAGAAAACCTGCCTGGAGGAATCAAGATACTTCAGTCCCATAAACCTACAGCCCCTGCCCAGGAGTTCAGTCCTGTGTTGGCTGTGAGCAAGGGTTAAAGAACAGCCAGATCACCGGACACTTACAAAAAACACCTGAACTTACAAATTCATCTGTCATTAGGGACATCAGAGGAAAACTCCGTTCTCCTCTGAGAGGCCTCTGATGAGTGAGGTCTAGAAGTCTGATCTTTAAGGATCCCATTCCTGGAAACACACAAAGCTTGTTCTATAGACATTCATCTATGTCTATAGACATTTCTATAAACTTTTCAGCTATTTCTGTAGATGCTACTGGGGAGAAGGAAAACTTTTGATATGGTGAGAGTTGCAGCATGCTTAGGGTAACGTAAGAGATGATAAGAGAATCTGACCACTTAATAAAAGTCCTAAAATTCTGAGTGGGCTTCAGTCCTTAGCCCTCTTGTGACTGGTCCTGGTGGAGAGGCAGCTTCAGAGAGCTGAAATATCAGTGAAGGATTTGCTGTGACTTTTCCTTCTTCCGTCTTAAAGACTGGAACCAGACAAGCTATGGTCTTCCAAGTCCACATGAGAGAGGAGAATCTGCTATGGTACTGCCGTTTGTTTTACACTATCTCTGCCCAGCATACGTCTCCATTGCTGGCTTAGGAGCCATCGCTGCTGCTGCAATGTCTTCTGCGGACTCAGCACTTCTCTCTGCCAGCTCCATGTTCGCTCACAACATCTACAGAAAAATCCTGAGGAAACAGGTACTTGGTTACAGCATTCAGAAGCTTTGGTGTCAGGTTAGATGCTTTAGTTTCAGGACAGATGCAAATCCACTCTGCATTGTCCGTGATTAGAGGCGTCTGTCCTTCAGCTGCTGAAGTTCTGGAGCCATGAAATGTAGGTCAGGGGTATTCACAGAATCACAGAATCACAGACTGGTTTGGTTTGGAAGGGACCTTAAACCCATCCAGTTCCAAAATCCCCTGCCATGGGCAGGGACACCTCCCACCACACCAGGTTGCCCAAAGCCCCATCCAGCCTGGCCTTGAGCACCTCCAGGGATGGGGCATCCACAGCTTCTCTGGGCAGCCTGGGCCAGGGCCTCACCGCCCTCTGAGGGAAGAATTTCTTGTGAATATCTAATCTAAATCTCCCTTCTTTTAGTTTAAAGACTTCCCCTGCTGTCCTAACACTGCACCCCCTGACAAAGAGTCCCTCCCCAGCTTTCCTGTAGCCCCCTTTAGGTACTGGCAGGCCGCTGTAAGGTCTCCCTGGAGCCTTCTCTTCTCCAGGCTGAACAATCCCAACTCCCTCAGCCTGTCTTCACAGGATAGGTGCTCCAGCCCTCTGATCATGCTCACGGTCCTCCTCTGGACCCCTTCTAATACTTCCGTGTCCTTCTTGTGCTGGGGGCCCCAGAGCTGAACGCAGGGCTCCAGGTGGGGTCTCAGGAGAGCAGAGCAGAGGGGGACAATCTCCTCCCTCACCCTGCTGGCCACACTGCTTTTGATGCAGCCCCAGACACGGTTGGCTTTCTGGGCTGCAAGCACACATTGCTGGCTCATGTCGAGCTTCTCATCCACCAACACCCCCAGGTCCTTCTCCTCAGGGCTGCTCTCAATCCATTCTCTGCCCAGCCTGTATTCGTGCTTGGGATTGCCCCAGCCCAGCTGCAGGACCTTGCACTTGGCCTTGTTGAACCTCATGAGGTTCGCACAGGCCCACCTCTCAGGCCTGCCCAGGTCCCTCTGGATGGCATCGCTTCCCTCCTACATGTCGACCACACCACGCAGCTTGGTGTCATATACTCAGTAGGGATACAAACACCCACTGCAGTGAGTTTTGCTCTTCATAAAATGAGTGGTAAAAAGTATGGGCTAGGATATTTGTGGAAATAGCATAAAACCATAACCCTCAGGATTACAGAGGGCAGCTCCAGTGCTGTTGCAGCCGTGTTCAGAGCAGGAGAACCAGGGTGGCCACTGGTGGTGCCACGTGGAAGCAGCGAGGGCTTGGTGGGAACCAGCCTGGGGCAGGGCAATGCTGTTGTAACGTTACAATCTCCTGTTTTACAGGCTACAGAAGGGGAGGTCTTATGGGCCGTGAGGATCTCCATGCTGGTGTTTGGGGCCGGGGCTGCTGGCCTGGCTTTTTACTCCAGCTCTGTCTATGACCTCTGGTTCCTCAGCGGGGAGCTGGTGTATGCCCTGCTCTTCCCCCAGCTGTGCTGCGCCCTCTTCGTTCCCAGCACCAACACCTACGGCTCGGCTGCTGGCTTCTTGGTTGGACTCCTCCTGAGGCTGCTGGCGGGGGAACCTGCCCTGAAAATCCCCCCTGTCATCCACTACCCAGCTTGCTCCCTCGTGAATGGGACCTACACGCAGCTCTTCCCCTATAAAACATTCACCGTGCTTCTCACCCTGGGGACAATCGTTGCTGTTTCGTACCTGGCCGTGGTTTTGTTTCAGAGAAACCTCCTTCCCCGCAGATGGGACGTCTGCAACGTGCTGGGGGAAACCCGCCCCCTCGTCCCCCTGCGCTGGGTGGACAAATGGACAGGTACCCAATCAGTTGCACTGCAAGAGAATCGTGATTAATTGTGGGGCCTCGTTTGAAAGGACACACTGCTTTCAGCAATTAGCATCTGGAGCTGCTTTTCCCTTTGCTTTCTCCAGCAATGAATTATTTAACGTCCTCGCAGAGTAATAAAGATGCAATCCATTCATGCAAGGAGAATGAGTGAGCGCAAAGTCTGACGTGATTAAAGGTGCGCGGTGGTGGAGCATGATCGTGTGGCGGTGACCACGGGCCCAAGCAGTGGCTGCTCCAGGGTGTCCCTGATTCCCCACCCGAAGGCAAGGCTCCAACATTTATGACATTCTCAAGTCACATACTCTTCTGACCACAAAAGAGACACATTGATGTTTAATAGATTAGGCATTCTTGATTTAAAGGGGAAAAAAAAAAAGGAAAAAAAAAAGAAAAAGAAAAGGTGAGTAAACCTATTCCCATTGAAACAGCTAGAGTTTTAGTGTAAACTTCCCTGGGGAGGGCATTAGATATAAAACAGAGATTACTGAATGCCATGCAATCACCACAGCAGTCAATCAGTAATATCAGTTCTACACTATTCTTTGTATGCTTTAGAAGCTTTCCCTGCTATCACAATATCTTTTGCGTATGCTTCTCCCCAGCTGTGGTCTCAGGTCACGTAGGCAGTCTGCTGTCACATGGCTGAGGAGAGGACATCCCCCCTGACCAGGACCTGGTCTGGCAGAGCAGAGGAGCAAGATCACAGAATCACAGAATGGTTTGGGTTGGAAGGGACCTTAAAGCCCACCCAGCTCCAACCCCCTGCCATGGGCAGGGACACCTCCCACCAGCCCAGGTTGCCCAAAGCCCCATCCAGCCTGGCCTTGAGCACCTCCAGGGATGGGGCATCCACAGCTTCTCTGGGCAGCCTGGGCCAGGGCCTCACCACCCTCTGAGGGAAGAATTTCCTCCTTATATCTAATCTAAATCTCCCCTCTTTTAGTTTAAAGCCATTCCTCCTTGTTCTATCACTGTACTCCCTGATAAAGAGTCCCTCCCCAGCTTTCTTGTAGGCCCCCATCAGGTACTGGAAGACAAAGCAGAAGCCTTTAATTACTGGATTAAAAAAGAAATGTTACATAGCCACTATTCACAAAAACTTAACCAGATGGGAAACTGGAGGAGGTGGCTGAGAGACTCATGAGCAAGTGAGTTCTCTAACACACCTGGTTAAATCACTCGTGCAGAGGTGTTACCCAAGCTGAATAGGGGGGATGCTGTGAGACATCTTCACAAACTGATGTACAGGACCTCAGAGGACTGTGATGACAGAACAGTGCTGGGAAGAGGCACTGCGCCTGCCCTCAAGGACATGAAACCTTGAGGGTGCAATCCCAAAAGATTCAAGCCACAAAGTCTTTACCGAAAAGCCCCTGGTACCATGTTTGGATAAATTCTTAATGGGTCAGAATGGGTCAGAAAAAAACATGGCCCAGCTAACTATTGGGTTTGGTCCATTGCCTGAAGTCTGATGGACTGAAAGCATCCCTCAGGCATGGGTTGTTAAGATAGGAGCTGAAATAAAGATTCAGAAAGGCCCTGCAGTGATGGCTCACATGGCTGTCTGGCTCTCCAGGGGTCAGTTACAACCCACCCACCATGGCCAGCAGGAACTGGACAGCCCCTCACCACAAAGCAGCAGTGGGAGCTGCTGTGCGTGGAAACACCTGGCAATGGAGGGACGACACATAACAGCATATCCACAATACCAGGGCAATGGACAGCCTGCCAAGCTGCAGAGGATGAAAGCAACACGCTGCTTGGTGAGTTGTGTCCAGCACACACTGTGCACACACATGGTGTAAAGCGATGCTGCTGCCACCGCCCACTCCTGCAGCAAACTCAGTGAGGAGCCACGCGCTACTCTGAACTATACCAAGGCAAGGTGCAGTGACTTGGGACGAGGACCGGCAGCCCTGGGCTCTAGATGCAGCCTTGATCACCGCCCTCCATGGAGAGCATCCTTTAAAATGCCTTCCCCAGCATCATCCTCAGCAAGATGGAGATTCTGCTCTTCATCTGAAAGATTATCACAGTACCTTGTACTCCACCCTCGTGTTGGTAGACACCTGTATACAGCAGTCCTGTTGATACGCTTTGTTAAATCAAGTCCAGAAATTCTTTCCTATATCTCTAGAGACTGTCATTAATCGAAACGTGTGTTTAGAAAGCACAAAAACAAATGTTTGGAAAATTAAAAGCCCTAGGCAGTCACCCACTGAAATCTTCCACACCAGTGATTTGAGAGGGAGCATGTGAGGTCGTGCTTAGCTAAGGGAGACACCAAAGCTATCATTACCTGAGCGCCAGAAGAACCAGGCTCTTGTTAAATCACAGTTGCTATAGCTCATTCAGGAATACTCCCCTGATTTCGGGATGACCTAGTTTGGGTGCTGGACATCTCTCTGTGTGGAGCAGACCAAAACTTTCCCAATGCACTTTGCATAAGGGCCTGCTGCATGTCCCGAATAAGAATGAAACTCCAAATTCCTCATGTCAAGGCCAGCATCCCATTCACAGACCACCCTACCCAGCAGCTCTGAAGGGCAAATGATTAGATCTTTCTTCTCAGAAGGAGCAGTAAGGCATTGGGACGGGTTGCCCAGGGAAGTGGTGGTGTCACTGTCCCTGGGGGTGTTCAAGGAAAGGTTGGACGTGGTGCTTAGGGACGTGGTTTAGTGGGTGACACTGGTGGTGGGGTGATGGTTGGACCAGATGATCTTGGAGGTCTTTTCCAACCCTAATGATTCTATGATTCTATGATCTGGACATATCTTTTCTCTTCACCACTGTGTCCAACTTCTCCAACTGTTCCACTGCAAAGTCCTCAAGCTTGGTATTAAACCAGGCATTTTTCCTGGCAGGCAGTAGATCCCCAGCTTCCCAAGGCAGCACCGAAGTCCAGCACTGTGAGGTAGAACATTGCTGACGAGCATCACCACCACGGTCACGTCACCACCCAGCATCACCGCAGAAGACTCTCAGCGTGTTCAAATAGGAACATCTATAATGCTGTGGGGGGTATCTGGCACGCTCAGCAGAGACACTTTGCCCTTACAAAGCTCCTCTGAATTTCATACCGCTGAAACACACTGCTTCGCGTGGAGAGACTGAAATGGCAAAGACACAATGACTGTAACTCTCCCGAATGTTTACCATTTTCCATCCTTATATGACTCCCTCCTCAGAACATCCCCCAGCAAGCTTAAAAGGAAAACATTCATCAAGGTCAGGCAAAGTTTTGAAAGAAATTAGCTGCAAGTAAAATAAATATAAAAGCAATTCTAGCCTATACTTAATGACAAAATGCCTAGTTGTTCCAGTCCAGCACACCCAATGTCCTTGAGGTGCTGCCAGCACAGGGGATAATGACCCAGTGAAATCATTCATCTCACAGGTTTCTGCCTCCAGTTCACTATACCCTTTGTTTCTTTGCCCCCTCTTCATAAAAAAAATAATAATAATAATTTGCTTGGACACTGTAGGGCCCCAATTAGCCCCTCCATTTGTGGGTTTGCCTCCTTTGCATCCTAAATATGCCCATGACACGATCTCTGTACAGTTCCAGTTTTCATTAACTTTTCCCTGTCCACTGGGAAAAAAGAAAAAGGAAAAAAAAAAAAAAGAAAAGAAAAAAGAAAAAAAAAGAAAAGAAAAAAAGAAAAAAAAAAGCTACTGCCTTTTTCTGACATTTTTAAGGTTAATCATATCCTATCTTTTTGAAAAAAAAAATGCAATTTGGGAAGTGTTTGGTTTCCAGTGCATATCCCTGATGTATATATATATATATATATATATATATATATTTATCCCTGATATATATATATCCCTGATATATATATAAATAAGTTCCTATACTGATAGGAACTATCCCTAGTTCCTCATCAGGCATTCATGGATGTCTGGTTTACATAAATGAGAAAAATAGGAATATGAAACCTCACAAGGGAAATCTGTATCTCTTCCCTTCTCACTTATGCTCAATTTTAGGAATTCCTAAATGTGTCCTCACGGGAGTATCAGCTGGGGACCAGCCAGGGAGCCAAGAAACACTCACAGGTTTGTCAGACATTCCTAACACGGTAAAAAAGATACTTCCACATGAGCTATGGGCTGTGTGGGGCCAGGATGAACTTTCCTTCATTTCGACAGAAATGCCATGCTCTCTGACTTTATCCCCACATGCCGCACTCCAATCTTCCCTCGCAGTTCTCAGGCTTCACGGTTCCTCCTCATGACTCGAGCAAGGCCTTTGATGCTGTCTCCCACAACATCCCCACGGGCACACTGAAAAATAAATAAATAAAAGAAAAAAATCTCACTTTGCTGATTCTTAAAGCTTCTATGCCAGCCATCATCCACAGGGATGGAAACACCGCTGCAGCAGTAGGTGGCTTTCTTTGACCCTCAGGTAGTGTATCTTTGCAACTGGAATCTGGGCTGCCTGGAATAATCAAACTAAGGAGAAAAATGTGAACCTGAGTGAGGTTCTGGGTGCAGGACAGAGAATGGTGAACAAATGTCTTCAACATCAAACAAGCTTAAGAAGAATCAGTATATATGGCATGTCTATATGGTGTATGTGCCTAAAATGTATTTCCTATTTATGGACAATACGCCTTAGGCTACTCATTGAATTCCCCTGTGCTCCACATTTCCAAACCCTCAGGGAGGGACAGCACTTTAGGTGACTCCAGGAAGGATTTTGAGGAGAAAGCCCCATTATACCTGGAGAGCACTGGTTTTCCATGAGCTTCTGGTCAGAGCTGGAGGGCGGTTTGCCCGGCCAGCTGGACTCCCAGCCTCGCACCACTGGAGGTTTCTTCTCGTGACTCAAGCAAGGCCTTAGATGCTGCCTCCACAACATCCCCATGGGCACGCTGATGGGGTTGGGGTGAGGGAAGCAGAGAGCGAGGTGCACGGAGAGCTGGCTGCACGCCCAGGCACCTGGACAAGGGGAGAAAAGGGGAGAAAAGGGGAGAGATGGACACGCTGGAACGAGCCTGGTGAAGGACTACGAGGGAGACTGAGGGTTTGGGCTACCTGTCACGCAAAGAGAGGCTGCAAGAGGAGGGAGTCTTCATCCTGGAGAAGGGATGGCTCAGGGCAATCTTGTTAACGTGTATTAATAGCTGATGGCGGGGGGAGAAAAGAAGACAGGGCCAGATTCTTCTCAGTGGTGCCCAGTGACAGGACAAGAGCCAACAGGCACAAACTGAAGTACAAGATAATCCCTCAGAAAAGTTTTGTCACTGTGAGGGTGAGGCAGTGGCACAGGTTGCCCAAAGAGGTTGTGCAGTCTTTATCCTTGGCGATATTCAAAACCAACTGGACACAAGTCTCAGCAAGCTGTTCTCACTGATCCTGCTCTGAGCTAAGGTTTGGACTGAGGAATTTCCAGAGGTGCCTTCTCTCCTCTGTGACGGAGACCCTAGAAGAATACAATGCCAGTTTCATGGCAGGATAAAGAAGCTGAACTCCAGCAGCAGCATCCCTTTGGTGGGCTGCACAGGGGCTCCTTTCCTTCTCACTTTAGTCATCAATAATAACAAGCAGTTAAATCCTAGAAAGTTTTCATTTTAAATTTTTCCTAAAACTGTGTTTTTATTGCTGTACAGAGGACAGAAAATTGTCCAAGATAACAGAAGTCCAGTTTAGCTTGCACTGAATGCCCTTGTTTACAAAAACTAACAAAAGCTGGGGAAAAAAGGCCAGAACAGTCTGGGCCATCGATGTGAATATAAATGTGATAAGGAGTCTTCAAGGCTCCTGGTGCTGTTGCAGTTTGTTCATGACAATGAACAGAAAGATTCTAAAAATGGGAAACAGATTAAACTAGTGGTCAGACAGGGTTTTGGTCGGCTACCCTAAGGGAGATGAAGAGCCTCTTGATGAAGAGCCTCTTGAACATTGCTTGTGCTGGTCCCGTGGGGCAGGGAGAGGACCCAGGGGGCTGAAAGGCTGTGCCTACAGGACTAAATGATGCTGCATGGTGGAGCAGTCCTGGGCCCCTAGCTCAATTTCAGCTCTTCAGAGTGGTCTGGAGTGAACTCTCTCCAGAATGGCAGATGAGTTTTGGGTTGGAAGAAACCAGTTGGTCCACTCCAAAAAAGATCCTGAGAATGCACTAGCACTCATGCAACATTGATAAGCAGTGGCTCAGGACCTGGGAGTGAACAGAGAGGATGAAATGCTTCCAGTAGACATACTTGAAGCAGCAAACACCAGCACCTGGGCAGCATGCCACCATCTCTTGGGCTAGCACCATGATGCCCTGAGGCTTCCATCGTCTTGGGTTTCCTTGACATTTTTAGACTTCATCTTCTGCGGACCATCTGTGTTGATATCAGATGGCAATTTGATTAAGAAACAAGAACAGTAAAAAAATCAATGCTGTGTACATTAGGTAGATTAACTGGCTAACTGAGAGGTCCTGAAATGTAATTACACGTACAAAACTGTCATCCAGTATCTGAATCTTTAGTGAGGCTGATTCTTGGCACTATGCGATTGAACTGCATTTTTCGATGACTGGGGAAGCAATGAAAAGCAGCCCACTTTGTGTCCTCAGCTGGCCAAACAAATCAGATGCACTTCAGTATGGGCTAATGGACAGTCTAACACAGATGTCTATAGAAAGATCAGGTGAACCACAGACTAATATTGAGTACAGACGCTGCCTGAAAAGAAGCCCCGAATGGTGTTATGCATTGTAATGTTGAAAGACAGATGAGATGAATCACTCAAAAAGCATGTTCCTGCTACTTTGATGTCTCTTTTCTCTCACAGAGCTTTTGGCAAGATTACAGAATAGTTGAGGTTGGAAGGGACCATAGCTGGAAGTCAAAACTAAAAAAATTCAGACTACAAACAAGGCTCAGCTTTTTAAACTGTAGGGTCCATTAAATGTAAGAGCAATTTGCCAAGGACTGAGGTGGATTCTTCATCACTGAAAATGCTACAGTGAAATTGGAAGCTTTTCTGAAAGTTATCCTCTGTTTTAAGGAGGATAACTTTCGTTCAGGGGAGCTCTGAATGCGGTGTCCTGCCCAACATTCAGATCAGAAAACCCCAGTGATGCCTTCTGTTCCTTACTTCTCCCGACCCTGAACTCAGGGCTGGAGATGGGCAGCCATCCAGGCAACCACTGCCACTTTTAGCTTAATGCCACTGAATGCTCAGAACATTGCTATCACACCTGAACCCCAGCCATGGAGATGAAGTCAAGACCATAATGAGTCTTGGATTCCTATATAAATTGGTCCTACGTCAGCAGAAACCCTGTATTCTGAATCCCGCGTTATCTTTGCAAAGACATGGGAGAGAGTGTGATTATTAAAAAAGAAGAAAGTGGGATTAAAATTTGAAGCATATTTACAACTCTGGGATTCTTGCTATGCAGCTACAGACTGTGATACTTGCACTGTATTGCAGGAAGGGCATGACAGGGTTTTCTTTAATAGACATGTGAGATTTATTTCACAAGTTCAGCTGTGCTTTTAATTCAGAAATAACAGACCTTGATCTAATCACAGAATGGGAGAAAAAATGTACCCTATGAAGCAAAAGCAAACTGAAAAACTTCCAACTTTTCCACGTTTCTACATTTTTTGATGAACTGTGCACTGTTGTGTTGTACATCACATAATGAACCTCTGGACAGGGTTCAATTCAGAACAGGATGAGCACAGTCTGATGATTGATATGGAGCAGTACTGAGTAGGATGCTTTGAAACGATGCCGAGCAGAGATTGATTCTCCTGCACGTCCCTTAATCATACTAAGTTTCCAAGCCTAACTATGATAATGAATTGCAAAGATTAACTATGTAGTTGATGATTATCGTATTAGATTGAATTAGGAAGGAACAGGTAGGAAACCCTGCCAGTTTGAGAGTTCAGGGAACAGGGAAGGAAACAAGAAAAACAGAAGAGCCACAAAGAGGAAACAGAAAGAAACAGAAAGAAACAGGATTGTCAAATATCATGCACACTGGACCTGGAATATTATGCACTTGTAATAATGTATTTGGGTAGAGAAACAGAGATAAAGAAAAAGGAGTCCATTTAAGTACTGAAGTGGCTTTTTTGATTTTTTAATTTCTTGACCTCACCACCTGGTTACTAAGTCTAAGTATAGGAAACATTTTATGGACAAAGACCTATACAATGGACATTAAATAGAGGTATTTGGTTTCCAGAAGTAAGTTATTTTGTGCACTACTGATGTGTAGCTTCTTCTTGGATGGACGTTGCTGGTTTGAGACAAGATCTCAAGATGGCCTGGGCAGCACTGCAGTCCCCAAAGGCCACAGAGAAATTGTGTCCTGACATAATGCCCCCTTAGCATGAATTCATGCAGTTTTGCATGCAGCCTATGAAAGATAACAGTTCAATCCCATCAAGATAGACCTAGCTCAACTTGGCTGAAGCTGCCCAGGCTATATAACTCCCTAAACAGGAGGAAACTCACCTTTGCACACACCTGTCTGGGAACAAGACTGTGAAGGAAAGTGGAAATGAGGCTGAAATCAAACCTGCAATCTCTGCCCTGGGGCTCCTTTAGTTCGTCCAACTAAAACATGGGTCCTCCACAGCCCTACAACGGGTTTTGCCAAAGCAGGAACCAAACATCAAACATTTAAGAGGCTCAGAGCTAAACGCAGAAGGAATAACAATCCTTTTTTCTCTGTAGCTGTATTGCAGTTTCTACATCAATTCATTGAGACCACCTTTCCAAAGCCCTTCCAGGTTGAGAGAATTGTTTGGATGTTTGAAATAGAAAAGAAACCTACAGAAAATGTTTGAAGTCTGCTGGAAGTAGATGAAGGCTGGGCAAATCTTTTGAGAGCACCAGATGAAGTGCTCCTGCTTGCTGTCCTTGGGACCAGGCACTTCTTTTAATTCCACGTGTAACTGGATTTATGGAAGTACTCCCATTCACTTCATCATGATGATTTGATCCAGGAAACACAGCACAGACTGAGGGCATGGTCTTGCAGCGAGGTCTGCACAGGAGGGTCACAGCACGTACCTGAAGCCCCAGTAAGTCCTGGGGCTTTGGACAAGCCCTTGGGTCTGAGCAGCTGCACTGCTGCTGGGTGGCCCATTCTTGGAGTCTCTAGATGAACCCCACAGGGTGGCAAGACCACAGCCAGGGAAGAGTGTATAAAAGGCAACAGCTTGCAATATGGATCATAGTTTTGGCCACGTTAGACCCTGCTTCTATCTTTGCAGTGGAGACAATGTCTGCAGACCAGCACAGTACTGGTGAAACCACCAGCAAAATGTGAAACTGGCTGGTTGGAGGTAAATCCTGAAACTTCTCGTTATACTTCCACTGTGCAGTCCACCAGCATCATATACCTGTTGTTATGAAGGACTATATTCTAGGTTCTACACCTTTGTTTTTGTAAAGCAAACACCATGTCCGAGAGCCCTTATCCAAATGCAGTATGTGCCAGGACAATGAAACACCCCAGTAGGAAAGGATGCTTACTTTTAACAGATGGACATGGGGAGTCTTATTCTTCAAATCAGGTTTTGAGAAAGTACAAGAAAGTTAGGATTATTTAAGATTCTTTTCCCTTAAGCCCTGCAGCCCTGGCATGTCCTGTGAGACGTGCCTTGCTGTAATAGTGTTGAGTCAACCCTCTCACCACTCTTCACAAAACGTTTTAGGGACAGATTTCTTTGAACTCCCCATACGGACACCCAAATTGCAGTGATAATTATTTACTCTCTAGCACCACCTAAGAGCAGCCCCAAGTAACACAAGCTACTGCTTCCTTTTAGGAGCCTGCCATTCCCTGCACCCTAAGTGCAGCATCCCCAGAATTGTCCTCACCTGGAGATACAGGCTGCCAGCAGGCACCATCGCCTGCCACTTGCTGGAACGAAGTGTACCTCCCAAAGGGTCCTGCTGGGGAGCCCACCCAAAGGAGGACTTTGGGACAAGGTGCCCACAGCCCACCCCAGGTCACCGTGTGCATTATTGGAAGGTCTTCTGCCACCTGTGATGGTGCTGCAAGACCTCCTCCAGCAGCCACCTACCCACACCACGCTCCTACAAATTAGAGGCTAAAAAAAAATGAAGTTTCCACCTCTGGTATGTTTGGGGCAGTTCCCAAGTTCTCCCCACACACAGGCTGAGGTGGGGAGCTGGAGCCAAGCTCTAATTGACTTGGGGACATCCGTGGTGCTCCAGGAGGAAACCACTCCTGCTGCATGTGCAAGGGGCTGAGCTGTGAGTGCCCCGAGTTACCCACACTTGTTGCCACAGGAGACACCATAATTACACGTGTTGCTCAATCGTGGCCATTATTCAAAAGGCCACATGCCTAAAATGCTTCAGCGGTCATTCTGCAAGGCTGGATGGGCTTGACTCGATTTGGTTTGGGGCTGCCTATTCCCAGCTTCCCCCCACAGGTGCCACGTCCAAACTAGGGAGCCATGAGGACAGGTCCAAGGAAATTCTTTGCACCAAATTTACACCAAATGAAACGGAGAGGTGATCGGGTGATCCACATAAAAAGAGCTATTGAGATATTTAAATGGTCCATTTAAACTAGACTAGTTTAATCATGCTTAATTATTGCCTTGCTTAATTATAACTCAGGATAAATTCTTTTTAACTTCTCACCCAATCTGTGCACATCACTACCCCTGCATCTTAGGACAGCGACTGAATTAGAGAAGGGAGAGAGGGGCTTGAGCTCCTGGGACATCCCAGGATTCAGGATGACAAAACCTTGTCCTAGTCTGGTAATGGAGAGGAGAAAAACAAAAATCACAGGGGAAAAGGAAGATATAAGAGTCTCTTTTTGTATTTGTGATTTTTTTTTTTTTGAGATGGTTTTCATTCTGCACACATTGGATAGATGTGCCATTTCTGCATCTGAAAATATTTACACTGCTACTAATGAATAATGCAAAGCACCATGGATCAGCAACGTAGAACTAGAGCATCCTTGGGAATGGTTAGATGATTGTGATAAAAGATGCTTTTATATCTTTTTTTGTGTGTGGTGTTAAACTAGCTAGGCTCTTTTATTTATACAATAGACAATAACATCAGATACGGATGTCAGGTGAAGGGTTATATGACTACTGACCTTCTGGTGTCATGACCAAACTGGAGCATAAATATTATTTAATTAGAAATGCACTGTTATTTTCCTGGCATTATTTTGTCTTTGTTGTTTTGAAATTAAGACCTACTTTGTTTTGTGGGGTTAACATTTCAGGGTAAAAGAACTGGGTATCCAGTTATTCTCCTCCATCCCACCTCCCCAGAAATGTCCACTATTGACCTGCGTCTCCCAGTTACTGGGTGAGAGCCTCACTGTTGAATAAAAACCAAGAGAGGAAAGAGAGTAGGGATTGTGGAGCCTAGCCCTGGGAAAAGAATTCTGAAAATATTCAGCATATAGGATTCAAATTCTTGATGAAAAAGTCATCAAATTAGATGAACCAGAACTAGATTTTGACACAGAATAGATTTACCAGCGATTGACGTATGTGATGCCTGGAATTTTTTAAGCTGCTCTATTTATAGAGCTGGACTATAAAATCTGAGGAACAAGCCTTCAGGTGGCACATAATACAGCTGTCTGGTAGAGACAGCATGCCTGTGTCTGCAGGCGCAGCACCCCCAAGCTCCCAGGAGATGCACGCCGGCCACACCAGGCTGGAAATCCCACCCCAGTAGCTTTGGTAACAGCGATGCACGGATGTAGCCATTGCCTCTGGGAGCATCTTGACAGCAGATCTGTACCAGAAAGCCTCTGCAGCCAGCTCCTCCAGACAAGCAAGATTCACTTCTCCTTTTGCAGGATTTGGGTAGGTTTTCATGGTCGCCACGCCTGCCCCGATTGGTGCAGTAGCTGCTTCCCTGGGTGAAGCTGTTTCTCCCGGCATGGTTTGTAGTGCATGAACCACGTCTCACCTCGATGATTTCTGTCCCAGTGTCTTAGACATCATCTGCAGGCGCTTGCACTGTGCGTGATGAACAGGACCAAAAAGAGGGAAGGAAGACAGAAAGAGAAAAACCCACTAACGAGGAGCTCAATGAATTGCAGCGATGATATAACATGTCCTACTACCACAGCACGAGCCCACAGCCACTGTCACAGTGCTGGCTGCACACAGTGCCCTTGCCGCACCTTCTGGAGGTGACCCCAGAGACTCAGGAAAGCTGGGGCTTCTGCCACAAGCTTCCCAGAAACCAGCAACTCCGTGCCTTGGCTTCCCAAGGGGGCATTGTGATCTCTATATTTCAGAAGGGTGTGGAGGGGTGAGGATATTCCTGGTGGTAAAGTTTTAATGCCACATAGCCATCGCCTGCTTCGTCCCTGACCCTGAGCAGTGCCTCGTGGGCAGTGCAGCCACCCAGACATTCCCATCTGAATGTGGGCTTTCAGTACCCCTGATTTGATAAATGTTATTTCCAAATGGGGAAGCATCTGTGCATCCTCACGTATACATCTCTGCGTCTTTCAAGGTTGAATTTCACTTCATTTTATTTTTTTCCTCTATTCCCTCCCCCCCTCCCAAACCACAGACCTCAAACCACAGAGAATCAGTTCAGATAGCTTAAAAAGTGGAGGAATGCTGACAGACCAGGACTGCCGGGGTCTCTCCTGTTGATTCATCTCGGGTAAGAGAAGGGCTTTTTGTGCCGTACCTCTGCCAAAAAAAAAATAAAAAAAATAAAGGCAGAAAGAAACCACTGACACACAGAGCAAAGATTTGGCCAGGTTCTACTTCAAAGGGCTTTTTTCATCTCATGTGGAAGGAAGGAATGTTTTTACAGACTGAAACCTCCTCGTCCTCCCAACAAACGTCCCTTCCACTTCCAAAAGGCTGGAATAAGGCAAGCCTGGGCTGCCGACTCCATGTGAAAGAGGAGGGTGCAGCAGGATGCTGCCTCTTTTCCTTCTGTACCTCTGCTGCATGTTTCTGTCACTGGTTCAGAAGGAAAAGAGTGAGAAAAGAAAATCAAAAAACCACCAAAGCTCTGTCTAAAGCATTTCAGAGCACTCATACAGCATATTAGAGATTGAAAGGAGCTTTCTGGCTCCTATCTGACTGCTGTTGCAGTCATTAATGTGGTTTTGTTCCATTATTAATGACACCAGCAAAAGAAATCAGACCTTCCACACAAACTTGAGAGGTTCTCAAAGAGCAAAGAGGGAAGGAGAGCGGGGGGGGACCCTTAAAATGGTGGAAATAACTGAGGGGAAGGGGGAAAATAAAATAAAAATACCGGAACTAAGCATGGAGCTGTAAAAATCTCCAGGTGTCAATAGCACTGTATGGGTGGTGAAATGAATCTTTCACAATGCTTGTAAATCATTCCCAAAGCCTGCTACTTTAAGGGCGCTTTATAATTAAACCAGGAAATACTAATTCCTCGCAGCCTGTGCCTTATTGTTTGATATGCTCGTGCTTCTAGAGCTGCTGCTTGGCAAACTGATTAAAATAAAACCAGAAGGGCAAGACTAATGGACGAAACCTCTGTAACCCGGAGCGGCGTATCACTACCTCCATCTGAATGTGGTCGGACAGGATTTCAATAAAAGGCTTCGTTAGGAAAATGAGTGAAGAATATGGCGAGGTAAATAATCTCAGCATTAACGCCCCAACCTGGCTTTCCGGGGAAGTTTCTCTGGGTTAGCTGCTCCAGCAGCAAGAGAGGTCTGCTGGAGCCCCCCCTTGGCATTTGGGGTGCTGGGAGGCAGCCACGTGCTGGGGGGAATCAGGGGGTGCTGACCCCCTGCGGCTCACCAGAACCCAAGCACCGAGGTTAAATTAGGTTAGATTAGCTGCTAATGAACCACATGGTCATTATAGGTCCTCCTTGGAGTCAAGTGATTTGTGCTGTGGGGCAAGAAGCTCTGGGTTCAAACGCTGCTCAGGACATGGATGGTCTTTCTAAAGCCCTTAGAGCCCTAAAGTGATGCTTCTCATGTAAAGCAGTAAAATCCTCTGCTTTTTGGAAAGGCGGAGGAGGATTCAGCCTTTGTGGGGGCATACTTATTGCAGCTTTTCAATACTTATAGGAGGCTTACAAAAAAGATGGAGAGCAACTTTTTGCTTGGGCAGATAATGACAAGACAAGGGGGAATGGTTTTAAACTAAAAGAGAGTAGATTTAAATTAGATGTTCAGAGGAAATTCTTCCCTCAGAGGGTGGTGAGGCCCTGGCACAGGCTGCCCACAGAAGCTGTGGATGCCCCATCCCTGGAGGTGTTCAAGGCCAGGCTGGATGGGGCTTTGGGCAACCTGGGCTGGTGGGAGGTGTCCCTGCCCATGGCAGGTGGGTGGAGCTGGGTGGGCTTTAAGGTCCCTTCCAACCCAAACCAATCTATGATTCTCCATCCAAGCTGCCAAGCTGGCCCCCCTCACCAGTCACTGGTAGGTTTCCTCAAGCCATCCAGCCCACAAGGGTGAGAGAAATCAGAGCAGCAGCAGCAAACTCCTCCATGCCAAAGGTTTGTTGCAGAAGTTGCCCGGAGAGGCACTGGTGATGGTTTTTAAGGCAGCAGACCCTTTCTGTGCGAGCTGCAAAGCTGAGCAATGAGAAACTCCATAGTGACGTGAAGCAGGAGCCACCAGACTGGTTCCCTTCCCAGCCCCATGTCCCCAACAGCAGCCCTATGTCTCTGAATTGGATTAAATACTTCCTTAATACTGAGCATTTTGTCTTGTGTTGCAGTGTGTTTCTTGAGGCACAGGCTTGGGGTTTGTGTTTTGTTGTTGTTGTTGCTGATTTTTGTTTGTTTGTTTAGTTGGTTGGTTTTGTTTTTAATCTGGATGTTTTATAATTTTCCCCTTAAAAAGGTGGAATCCAAAATCTCGTTGCTGTTAATTACTGATGCTGAAAACAGACACTCGCTTCTTATCCCAGGACTGGATATTTGCCCTATACTGCAAAGCCAAAACTCACAGTATCTGGGAAGAGCTCGAGACCTGGATTTCAGTTTCATGACTACCATCTGTCTTTCCAATGGAGCACATTAAATCGATGGAACCAGCGGGATACATTTTAAATTACTCAAAGTGCAATTCATTTTATTCAAGCCTATGCCCCTTATGTTGTGCTACCAAAACAGGTCACTGGACCAAAAGCCTCAAAATAATTTCATTAAGGTTTAAATAGATGAATAAGGGTAATGACGTAAAGTCACATCACCATGAAACCTTCTTTAATGCTCTAAGAAATAAAACCGTCATGAAGAGATGGGGTCAGGAAGAAACCTTGCCACTGGGGTTCTCTCCTAGGAGAAGGATTGCAGGACTTTTTGTTCTGGTCTCATTTTCATCACAGGCATGATGCTGGCCTGATGGAAGAAAGGGGATCTGGTGAACCACGGGAACAGCTCACACAGATGGGGTGGAGGGGCAGCAATTCACAGGCTGTTTTTACAGGTAAGGTGCCTCTGCACCCTCAGACACACCAGCACCAGGGCATGCCCAGACCAAGGCAGGCTGCAAAACGTGTGCCAGAGCCTATATTCTGGCAGTGAGTTCTCACTGACCTCTCTTTCCCCTGTACCTTCACCCGATTCCCATTGCTTGAGCTTTAAGGGGTGCACCAGATGTCAGGGAAACCGGAGATTTTATTGCATCCTGAACGAAAGATGGGCCCTGGAGTCCATGCAGGTTGCATCCCCTCTATGGGTCTTAGCTCAGTCCTTGGCTGAGGGGCGCGGGCAAACCTTGGTGCCCCTGCAAGGTACCCTACCCTACAAGGTAGGGAATCTCTTTTTCCTCTCACCCATGAAGAGAGCTAATGCACAGACCAAGGTGTCTTCTCTTCTCTTCTCTTCTCTTCTCTTCTCTTCTCTTCTCTTCTCTTCTCTTCTCTTCTCTTCTCTTCTCTTCTCTTCTCTTCTCTTCTCTTCTCTTCTCTTCTCTTCTCTTCTCTTCTCTTCTCTTCTCTTCTCTTCTCTTCTCTTCTCTTCTCTTCTCTTCTCTTCTCTTCTCTTCTCTTCTCTTCTCTTCTCTTCTCTTCTCTTCTCTTCTCTTCTCTTCTCTTCTCTTCTCTTCTCTTCTCCACACCACACTATGGAAATATTCAGGAGAGGGAAACATGAGGAGAAGCATTGGAATAATTACAGAAGCGCCACCACTCTGTACGACCCTTTTATTAGTCATGGGGTGGCTCTCCTGGCAGCATCCATCTTTGCGCGAGGATCAGTTTTCAGGATTGGGGCGTTTATATGTTTTCAAATCATGTTTCTGCCTATCTTGTGCTATCCCAGCTTTTCTGAAAGAACAACATGCATTTTGGGGGGGCTTCTGGAAGACAATCAAAAGGAGAGAACACCCAGTGCCTGTGCTGCATACAGTAGGATGGGAACAGGGCTGTCAGCTCTTGTCCTGTCACTGGGCACCACTGAGAAGAATCTGGCCCTGTCTTCTTTTCTCCCCCCACCATCAGCTATTAATACACGTTAACAAGATTGCCCTGAGCCATCCCTTCTCCAGGATGAAGACTCCCTCCTCTTGCAGCCTCTCTTTGCGTGACAGGTAGCCCAAACCCTCAGTCTCCCTCGTAGTCCTTCACCAGGCTCGTTCCAGCGTGTCCATCTCTCCCCTTTTCTCCCCTTTTCTCCCCTTGTCCAGGTGCCTGGCCGTGCAGCCAGCTCTCCGTGCACCTCGCTCTCTGCTTCCCTCACCCCAACCCCATCAGCGTGCCCGTGGGGATGTTGTGGAGGCAGCATCTAAGGCCTTGCTCGAGTCACGAGAAGGAACCTCCAGTGGTGCGAGGCTGGGAGTCCAGCTGGCCGGGCAAACCGCCCTCCAGCTCTGACCAGAAGCTCATGAAAAACCAGTGCTCTCCAGGTATAATGGGGCTTTCTCCTCAAAATCCTTCCTGGAGTCACCTAAAGTGCTGTCTCCCTCCCTAAAGGTTTGGGATCACGGAGCACAGGGGTGTCCGTCGAGCCGCCCGGGGTGCCCCTCAGCACCCCGGAGCACGCCGCCCTCAGCACCCCGCTGCCGTGCCCTCACCGGGGGGGCAGCACAGCCCCTCGTACCGGGTCTGAACCCGGAGGCAGCCCTCCCCTGCCGGCTCCTCGGGGCTCCCCAGGGACCAGCCGAGCTCCTCGGCCCAGCCCCGCCGCCCTGCCCGGGGCCCGGCCCCGCCGCGGGCCCGGGGCCGCCCCTCAGCGCTCATTTCCTGGCGGCGGCGGCGGCCGGGCCCCGGAGCGGCTTCGTGTCCTCAAACCCGCCTCGGGGGGGAGCCGAGGGGAGGCCCCGGTGCCTGGGGAGGAAGAGGAGGGAGGGAGGAAGGCCGGGAAGGAGGGAGAGGCCCCGCGGCTTCTTCCCCCGGGCCGGGCTGGCCCGCCCCGAGGGGTCGATGCGAGCTCCCGGGCTGCCGGCTGATGAGACCCCCGCGGGGCTGCCGGAGGCGCGGAGTCGTCGTGGGCACCGTCACCCTCTGCCTGGCCGCCGGGTGGGCTCTGCAGAGTAAGTGCCCGGCCCCCGCTGCGCCCCCGGGCTCCCGTCCCCTTCCTTCACCCTCCTCCTCCTCCTCCTCTCAGCCTCCTCCTCCTCCTCATCCTCCTTTCATCTTCCTCTCATCCCCCGCTGAACCTCTTTATCCTCCTCTCCTCCTCCTCCTTCTCTTCCTCCTCTCTTCCTCCTCTTCATCCTCCTCTCCTCCTCCTCCTCTCCTTCTCCTCCTCCTCCTTTTATCCTCCTCCTCCTCTCCCCTGTTTCTGGCCTCCACTCTGGCTGCTCGGAAGATTTTTTGGGACCACGACGAGCCCCCCAGCACCCACACAGAGGAATTAGGGTGGGCAGCGCTGCGGGTGGCTGTGGGTTTGGCCGCTGTGCTCTGCCTCCTTCCTCACCAAGGCAGCACACGAGCGGGACACCGCTGGGTGGATGTCCTGTCCACGGAGACCCTTCTCTGGGGACCAACAGCGCTTGACCCCAGAGCTCCACGTGAGCAGCACCGGCCTCATCGCCACCAGCACTCCTCCACCCAGCAAACCCGTCCGGTGCGGCTGTCAAAAGGTCTGGGACACAAAGCAGCACGTCCAGCTCGAGCTCCTGGCCGGACGAAGGGTTCGTGGTGCAGCGGTTTGCCAGCAAACAGGCGGCATCGGTACCCCCTTCACCTTGTCCTGCCTCGTGCGGGGCCGTACGGGTTCGTAGGCGCAGCCAGCAGCGCCCAGCGGCGTTGCGCAGGGTGCTGCAGGGGGGTGCGATGTTTGCTCTCGGGGCTGATGCGGCTCTGCTTAGCTCAGACCGGTTCAGGTGACCCAGGCAGACTGCGTGTTAAAAACGGGTTTCTGTGTTTAGGTACTGCGTTGCCATACTCGGCTTAGTGTGCTGGATGGAGACAGAACACATGCAAATAATTCAGTGGAGGAAATTTATTTATTTTTACCTTTACCTTGCAGTCTTATATTGAAAACAAAGTCATGCCTTTATCAAAGCATAAAAGAGTAGCTGTGGTGAGACACTCAGCTCCTGTCTGGTCAGAAACAGAGCAAAAGGCCTTTAACTGAACACACGGAACAGAAAACAATTGGAACAATTTGCAGCGATTACCAGAAGTTCCCGTCCGTTCTGTTTATCTAGCTGTCACAAATCCCTTTTCACAGGTCTGGCAAGTCTCTTGTGCAGGCAGGGTAAAACTGAGAGCACAGCTGAGCTGGAGGTGGAAAGCATGGTGTCCCTGCAGCGGCAGCGGGCAGCACGAGCATGACACAGTACCACGAACGGAGAACCCCAGGGGTCTTATCCTGGAAAAAGCCTACACCCCATCTGGTCAAAAAACAGGGAGGCTGGGGCTTTCTCCTGTGCTGGTCCCATAGATGAAGATCTAGGAACCAAACCAGCTTCCCCAGTTTCCCTGGCTTACTTTAGCCAGTAGCTTCTGAATCCTGTTAGAGGGATCCTAAACAGAGTGGAGTCAGCTTGAAATTCACTTAACCTCTCTCTTCCCCATTTGTGCTTGCTCAGGGGTATCACTGGCCCAGAGGGTTATCTTTTTTTTTTTTTTTTTTAATTTTCTTTCCCTTGGAGATGTTTTTCGTTGCCTTTTTTAAGCATTCTTTCTCCTGAAGACCCCACACAGCCTCCAGGAGGCATTTCCCCATGGTCCTGCTTCGCTCACACCCTCGTCGCGGCTGAGGGACTCACCCTCTCGCCCCGCTGGGTTCGACATTTGCAGATCACCACCGCTCCTCAGCTCAGCAATAGCACTCGGGATGTGCCCGCATCATGAGAGCAGGGTGGTGAGCTCCTCCAAGCTGAACCAGGAAAAGGCATTTGATGGTAGGGCTTACTCTGTGCTTTATCTGCCATCTGTCTGCTTTGATTGCTGTGGATAACAGGCTTTCAGCCTCTAGCCAAGCGTCTGAAATGGGCCACTAGTTCAAAAACTACGTACACCGATTGAAACTTGGATGTTTGGTGTTCATCCAAATCTTCAGGCAGAACCCCCCCCGCCGCGCAAGCAGAGCTATTGCAGTTACGCATTAAACTGAATAATCAGTTCAGTTTAGCTGTTATGAACAGCTCCATAATCACATTAGTGTGTATTGTGTTAGAATTCAATATTCTTTTGTATCTGTTTTTGCCAAGAAATCAGTGTTTCCCATGAAACAAGGTACCTCTGACTGTATGCAATTTATCTGCACTGGCCAAGAGCTGGCTGCCTTGATGTAGCTGTTGTCTCAAAAGTTGCTAACACTTTATTTCTGATTTAAAGTCTACTAGACCTCTCCAGCAGCCTGCTATGTCCCTCTCATCCTGCAAACATAATGAAGTCCTTGCCAAGTCTTCACATGTTTAAGCCTGTTCTTGCTTTTTGGGGATGATAATTAACTGATATAGTGGGTTACCTTGACCATGGAAGTTAAGCTTTCCGTTTAAATGCAGGATTTTAAAGGCAAGCCAGTTCTGATGAACACAAAAGCCTTACTCTTGATCCATGGCATGAGGTAAATAAGCCAGGTTTTATACAATCTTATTTCTTCAAACTGTTCCTTGCCATTTTAGTGGGGGCATTAGGCTGACTTGGCTCGCCTAAGGTCCCCATAAACTGGAACATTGTGATTGGAATCATAAATGCCATCTTTTTTTTCTTTTTTTGAGTAAGTACTCAACATTTAAGTTGTAAATACATTACTGTGAAGCTATTGACTTTGGGGGACATGAGGGAGATGGGAGGTGAGGACTGCTCGCAAAAAAAACGGTTCATTTAACCTCTGAGGAGAGAGGTGGGTTGCAGGGACATGAGAAGAGACAGCAGCACAATGATAGGGAGTGCCTACTGCAGGGATCTTCAGCTTATTAAGCAAATGTGGCACTTATTTTTCCCATACATTTACACAGAGAATTTGATTGTTAAAAGGTATTAAAGATGAGATTTATGAAAGGAGGATGTGATTTCCATTCCTCCATTTGAGATAAATTCAAAGATCATTTTTTTCAGAAAATGTTATGCTCCCTTCCCCAGAAAGACTCTTCCAAACCGTCTCCTCTTGGGTATCAAAACACTGAAACACAAGCAATTACTTGTCCTGTAAGATAGACAAATTTCTCCTGGTTATAACCAAATAAAACATGTGTTTAGTATTAAGTTAGACGTGTATGTACCTTCCACAGTCAGTGGAGAGAGAGAGAAACTGCAGAGGATAATCTCTCCTCTCCTAAAACAGGTCACAGGGACAGGACAATTTTCCCTGCAAGACGTCCCATCCTGCCGAGGACACTCACTGCTGCATCACCTCCACGCTTATTGTCTCCTTTCTCTTTCAGCCCCTGGAGGAGTATCATTAACTGTCCCACAGCCCAACATCAACGCAACGGTGGCACAAAATATCCTCCTCTCGGTTGAATACTCCTGCAGAGGCGTCGCCACCGTTGAGTGGAAGCATGTGTCGAGCTGGGGCACCACCAAAATTGTGGAGTGGAAAAGTGGGAATTACGTTAACATATCCGCTGTCTACAAGGACAGAGTGACTATTTTTGAAAATGGCTCTATACAGCTTCTGAACGTGGGCATGAGAGATGCTGGCTACTATTTTGTCACTGTCACAGAGGAGCATGGAACCAACACCTACGGCGCCATCATAGTCAATGTTTATGGTATGAATTTCAGGGGAGTTCTCAGCTTTGCCCTGTGTTTAAACACTGATCTGCTCATAAACAATTTTCTAATGGTGTATTTCTGTCTTCCCTGCAGAGATTATCTACGAAGATATACATTTTGTAGCGGTTCTCTTTGCATTTCTCGCTGCAGTATCTGCCATCTTGATCTGCTTCATGTGGCTGTGTAATAAATCCCTGCACCTATTCCAGAAGACGACACATAAGCTCTCAGGTATCTAAGAGTGCAGTCAAGGTACAGGGTTCTCAAATCTGAATTTTGAGCCAAAAATTCACTCACAGTTTGAGCTGTAAAGGTGCTAAGCAGTGACGGAGAAACAGAATCGGATGGGCTCAGCTAAGTTATCCTGTTCAACCCTCTACTAACAAAGGCAACAGCATAATAGATTGTTAGTTCAGATAGATCCACGGGACATTTACCGTATACATTTTACATCAGAAACCTCAAAACACTTCCCAACCTCATTATCTGCCAAACTTAGGGAGAAAAGGCCAGAGCTGCAATAACCGCCCCCTGTCACGGGACGTGAGCCAAAGCGCACCAGCAACACCTTCAGGTTCTGCTGCAGAAGGTTATCTCCAAGGGGAAGATACTCAAATGGCCCTTGGAGTGGTCCCCACCTCGCTTCATGGAGGACCACACCACTCTTTTCACCTTCCAACACCCTCCTTTAATCCATCCTCATGGCTGACCCAGTTGCAAACTTCAATGAACATTGACTAATATTAAAATCAGGCTCCTAACATGAGCCGAAGGCAGCAGCCATGGAAAGCAGAGTTGACAGATCAAGAGAACACAAGAGATGCACTGACAGGAGCTTTCACATATTAGAGAAGAAACTTTCCAGCCACAGCCTGGGATATACTGCCTAGGTAGCAAGAGAAGATGCCATGCTATGGGCACGGGCTCAAGCTCTAGGCAAATCCTTGGAATGGGTGGTTTCTTTTACCACTTCAAAACATTTCAGCCATTCACCTCCATTTTTTGTAAGTGCAGATCCATTTGTGGTCTCTTGCCCTGTAGGTAAAACATCTGTGTTTCTTTTTTGAAGTGCTGCTTAAGCTGTTACATTTCAAGCAGCCAAAGTGTCAGTATTTCACTAGGTCAACACAGATGCTCAGGAACCCTAAGCCTCCTGGTCCAGACATTATGTCAACTCTGCAAAACTTGATGTCAAAAGAGATCAATTTGGCTTACGCTGCCTCCTCCTTTCTGCTGCTCACCTATGACTCTAAGGGCTGCTGATGTTTTTTTTCAGTGCACACACAGCTCACGAGCTTCTGTAGCTACTGAAAATTTTCATATCATGCCAGAATACACAGTCTTACTTGGATAAAACCTCTCCTTCCTTCAGTTAAAGCCAATGTTTCTATAGAGGCAGAGTCTTACAAAGTCTGAATCCCATACATTATTTGGCAGGCTTTAGGAATACTGCAGTACTGGACACCTGCTCTGTCCTCATCCAGAACAGGATCCAACCAGGGACATAACTTCTGTCCTGAGCCCACCTTAGGACAGCCCTCCTTTTGGAAGTCATAAAGAAAAGTATAATGGCCCTATAGACTTTGTTTTAGTTTTCATTGTGCCTTTAGTCTTGTACTTGACAAAACCAGAGTCACATTCAGCATGGTGAGGGACTCTTTATGCAAATATTTTGAAATGTCTTGTATTTAAAACCCAATTGTAGATGAGTAAGCTTGAGCTAATATTAAAAAGTTCAGAATGTCTCAGCTATTAACACAGAGTTGTTAATTTTGGAACGGGGACCTTCCCATCCATTTGCCAATCGATAATAATATCCTTTCATTTGCAGCAAGTACAACTGAAGAGATTGAACTGGAAACCATTGAATGTTAGCCAAGGACTGTCTCATAACAAAAATAACAATTCTACCTCAGGAGAAAGTATTGGCAAGGAAAGCAAGAAGAAACTTATAAGGTAAAGTGTCTGTGACTACTGTAGAAGCTGTTTGGCTTGCAAAGCTAATAGGACATGAAATGAGCTGCGTCTGATGGAGCTGTTTTGACCTGTTACAATTTCAGCTCTGCTAGTCATTGTCAAAGTAAAAGAGTACGCTTTCATGGCTGAGCACAAACACATTTTTGTGGCTAACTAATAAAATCTACAGCCTCTGCCACTCTTAAAAACAACCAACCAACTAGTATCAACCCATAAAGGAAATGATCATGCTCTTGAAGGACGCCTGCATTTTGGCTACGGCAAGTATCCTGCTATAGACCAACCAGCCATTAGGATCATTCAACGTAAATTTATTATGTCTAATTACAGTATTACATTAAAAAAAATTAACTGCAAGGATTGAATCCTGTTTATTGTGCATATGCTGCTACTTTCAGTCATAAGGAATTTCCTGAAGGTCTGAACACAAACTGTAATTCTTCTCGAGACAAAACTGACTTTGAAATAACGCCAAGCTGGTCAAAGTTCCGCCACTTACATTTCCAATTGTTTACATTGCCCAGGGATATTAACACACATTTTATTACATTACTAGGAAAGGTTGTTAAATGGGGAAGCGCACACAGGCACTGAAGCTGACGCTGTCTGTAACAATTAGAGTGGGCAGATAAAATACGTATCACACCTGTGGCACGGCAGAAATATCGAAGTTTCCTTGTGAAAGATGTCGAGCCCTTTGCGAACTGAGCCCACTGATGAACAGCCTATCTAGGAAGAAAAATTAAAACAGCATTACTTTGAAATGTAGTGTTTACAATTACAGTTCTGAAGTCACTCTAGTTAAGAGAAGACACCTTTGCTTTCCTATTCTGTGGAAAACAAGAAGCAAGCTAGCTAGTGTTTGCATGAATCCGCATGCTGCGCTTGAATTCTCCACCTGCAGATCCTCTGTGTGGAATAACATTTGCTTTTGTGAGAGGGAAAGCACTAAACTGATGAATCTTCAAATTACCCTGTTTTGCTTTTGTAAAGCGGTGTGAAATAAACATTGAAAATGTAAGAGACTGCAGGCTCACCTCTGTCTACAGATGCCACATGGCTTTTTGAGCTTAACTGCTGCTACTGCCTCTCACACTTCAGCTCATTCTCCTACAACTTTTACAAGTCATGCTGACAGCTTCCCCTCCCTCTGCTCAAGGACTTCTGTGCTCAGGTGCAGAGGTTAGACCCATAAAAACAAAGAATCTCTTGCCAAGTGTGTAATAAAGCAGATAGGTGCTAAAAAAGCTTTTTCCAAAGCATCCTGAACACAATACTTTTGAGAAGTCAGCCCTGGATTGAACGGGCCATTTGTAGTACGAAGGGCCTGACATCCACTCATAAATTCACGTTAGATTCAGCTGGCTGCTCCTTCCTGCGTCAAGGAAGAAAGAAACTAAAAATAAAATTAAATTAAAATCCCAGCTACAGCACAGCTTTGTAAAGGAACAATTTGTTCCAATTCTTCACATTAAGTATGTATTTATTACCAGTCTTCTGTATCTTTGAGTGAAGTAGGCATTGATTTCACAGAAGCTAGAAGTGTCTGCTTTAACTACCAAGCTTGCAGTACTCTGTAAGGTATCCATATAGCATACGGAAAATACATATTTTTTTCACTTTATTTCAGATTATTATTTTTCAGTCCCTACATCTTAGAACTTGAAGTTATTCACTAAGCTGAGCACATAGCAGGTGCATTGCCAGACTTGCTTAGAAAGTACAGTTAAGTGCAGCTTACATGTCAAACCATTATTATCTACTAACATTTACTTGAATAATGTAATTGTCAAAGTCAGCAAACATATGCAAGCATAAATGATCTTTTGAATTCATTGCTCTAATCATAGAGATTGCTTTCACTTCTAAACTACAATGCTGGAAAGTTAGGGTAAAAGTAGTAAGTGACCATTTAAAATCCTTACAATTTAGATGTGCTGTAACAGCAGTATGGAGTTTCTGACTAGTGTGGTTCTACCTCTCAGCTTGGCTAAAGATAAAGCAATTTCAGGCACCCATCCTTGGTTATTGATGCTGCTGCCACCAATCTCGCTTTTAAGTAGTGATATCCTACATGAACAAGAGGGATTCAAAAAATATTCAGTGATCCCATACAGCAGTTAGCTTATGCACTGCTTTGCTCCTTGACAATTCCTTAGTGGAAAAGTTTATCCAAAATATAGCATAATTAAAGGTAGTGTGACATCATTCAAATTCTGTGAAACTGGTATTTGTCAATATGCATTATCCACGTCAATAATATTTTATATACAAAATATGAGGCTGTTTGGAACAGTCCCTTGCTACACACAGGGAGCGACTGAAGAATTTAGTTTTACTGCAAGCTTTTAAAAATGGAAGTTTAGAAATTAAATAGCAACTCTTATTCCATTCATAAACTGCATGCAAAACTGCAGCAAAAGCTAATACTTAGAACATTCCAAGTGATCAAAGGGATTAAACCATTTTACATTTAAACTTTTTAATTAAAGAGATGTCCAAGTTCTTAAGATTGCTTTGGCAATCAAGTGTAAAGGTCTTAACCATCCATTAATGTCTCCATCTCATGCTTAAAGACATACTACCAAAAATTTCAAGACTGTCTCTGTTGTTAGAAGTCGTATCAGTCTGTTTTTTCATTGGTGTTGAATACACAGAGATTCCTAATTTGAAAAGACACGTTGAAGGTTTCAAATCATCTTGTGTGTTGTTTTTTAATAACATCTAATCTTGAAAGTCTTTAAGTGAAGATACTCAGCTGATGTGTAATGCTTACACTCCTGGAATAGGAGAAATGATCACCTTGCACGTGTTGTTTTTATTTTTTTCCCCTCCCAGAAGGAAACATATCCTGCAACCATAAGAACCTAATAGTTCCACAGTGATTATTTGGTAATGAAGTGCTTATTTGACAAAAAGACTACTGCTACATGCAGACTTGTCAGTTTGAGTTAAATTTATCCATATACTTCACTGTTTTTAAGTTTCATACACTCATCTTCTAATTTTGATTGAAAGATGCTAAAACTGCCTCATTGCAACCAGATGCGTGACAAATGCATGCAGCTGTGAGCTGAAGGGAACAAAACCCCTCTCTGCCTGCAATCCTACAGCTTCTGCTAGCCAAGCAATATAGCAACAGGCATCTCAGGTGTTGCGCAAGACTCGCCCATCTCAAGATCAAGACGTATGTGCCATTTTCAACCATATTTTTTCCATGAGTTATCAAAGAATTTATGAGAAAACCCTTTTCTCTCCCACAGTTCAGTTGCACAGAGGCAAATATTTCGATGAACTGCAGTAGCAGCCTGTTCCACAACGTAAAATTCCAATGTAAGCACAGTGGCTGCTTTGGATACGCACTGAACAGCAGCTTGCCCCAAGCAGTTGCTTAACACACATTTCTAACAGCTATTCCATATTGCTCAAGAACATTACCAAAATAACAGCTGTCACTACAGAAGTAAAATGGTTTAATTCAAGCATAGCCTATGTGCAGGTGTCCTCATATATATACATACATCTCATAACACAATACGGATTTAAGTCTAAACCAGCTTATACAGACAGGTTTCAAAAAGACCTTTAGCAATTAATCATCACACAAAAGAAAAGCTCTGTGCAACACCTTAGTAGAAGCTTCAAGAAGGCTACAATTACAACCAAAAAGAAAAGAAAAAAACAAACATATTACCTCTTTGTTTTAGGACCTCAAAAGAGCTGATCGCCATAAGAATAATATGAATAATATTGTTTTTCTAGATGGCAGATGATGCCAGGGCAGAGAGGGGGAAAAAAAAAGCATGACTGTGGAGTTCCAAGGTCTACTGCATATGAGTTACCTGCTCTTCCTCTCTCTTACTGCTCTATTCTCAGACATGAATTTACACCACCTCCCAAAAAAAAATACACACAAATTCAGTCAGGAGAATTTTACATGCAGATAAAGAGTTGTTCCTCTACATGCCTGCTTGCAACTTCTGTTGATTGCAAAGTAACATACACTGCATACACTCATCAGAAGCCGTGGCTTTGTAGTGTTCTCAACCTAAATCACTAACATCTCTCTCAAAAAGAAATGAAACAGGCGGTCCAGAGGCCACATCACTATACAACTGATGTACACCATCAACCCCCAACCCAAAAACATCGCACAGTGAAGACTGGTTACTTGAAATTTTTGTGTGTGTGTGTGTGTGAGATCTAGGGCACTAAAAGGCTTAGTGATTGCACAACTTACTCAGAATTTTCCTCTTTCAGAAAGATTTGCAAAAATCAATTCAGAAAAAGTAGAGGCTGGGAAGAAAAGGGTATCACTTTGAGCAGGCACCTTTCATACAGCACAGGCCTATTGAATTTCTTATTTTTAAATGAAAAAACATTAACATATCTAATTAATCTAGGTAGAGCAATATGCAAAGGTACAGCTGAAAAGAACTTTTTCAAAAAGTCATATTCTCTATATCATTGAAAACAATTTATTATAAACGCTACAACAGACAGATCTGTACAGGAAATAAATTTTTGTTTTCTTGTATTGCCCCATAGGCTCCGTTTCCCTTTGTTGCGTGGGCAGCAAACTTTTGCAGCACAGCACTGATTCCAAGCCCCCACGGACAGACTGATGGACTATTAGCACGGAGTTAGGGCTGCCATGAGGAGCTCCATTTTATACACGAAGTTACGCCCTTCCATTTTATTCCACTGGACTTCCTTGAAGGGCCCTCGAAGATGATTCCACTTGTTATCTTGCAGTACATCACCTTTGGGGAGATCCTTGCACTGACTCCGTGGAAACTGAACCATAACTTTGCTGCCGCTTTCAGGACCGTTACGTACTGTGAAGAACAGAGATTTTATGAGTACTTTTATACTTTAGAAATTCCTCACGTTAAATATCCTTCCTCATGCACGCTATACGTTACTGCCTAGACGATTCCAAATATGCTGGAAAAAAACTACCTTTTTTTTTTCTTTTATAAAGAGTTTTTCCTCTTTGGATTTGCCTTCTCTGTTTTCCCACTTCTCTATTACTTCTGTTATGTTAGCACTGCATGCTCTTGGCTACACCAAATCAGGAAAACATTTGACCAAAACAAAACAGAAAAACAACAAAAAACCCTTCACACATGCATCTCTTTTTCCGTAGAATTGTCAAGAACACCAAGTCTTTTTTTTTCCCCTCTCTAATTCTTATCTTTGATGTATTCTTCACCACTCCATTCAAAAAAGTATATTCTAAATCTCTTGAAATGCATCTATAAAAGCAAGGATTATAAAAGTAAGGATTTCTGTTGCTTTTAATCGCAAAACTCTGAGAGATCGGTGGTGTTCTCCTTGTGTGGATAAGGGATTTTTGACAATTTCCAGTCAGGTTTTGAGTATTTCCAAGGATGGGGACTCCACAACATATCTGGGCAACCTGTTTCAGGGCCTGACCACCCTCGCAGTAAAAAAGACATTTATTATTATTAATATACTAATTCTGTTTAGGTGTCAATTCCAGGTACAAGAGATTGTTTCTAGAACGTTTTGCACAAAGTTGGCATTATTCTATAAATCCCAGAGACTGGCTTTAGAAAAAGACTTAAAAACCCTTTAGAACACATTTAAGAATTTTGTATACACTTGGAATAGGAAAACATTACCTGAAATGGCATAGTCCCCATTTGGTGATGCTACAGTTATCGCTGATGCATTGCCGATACTCTCCACTGGCCCCAGACCAACATGGTTACTGAAACTCAGCACGTGCCATCCCATAACTTTTGCAAGCTGCTGAACCGCATGTACTTGGTGCTGTGACATCTGAGAGATAACAACAAGTTCATCTCATCAATATTTGCACACCACAGAATTAACTGAATACTGGTTTTACCAAGCTTTTTCTTCTGCTGCTGGACAGTAGCTATTTATAAAAGCGACTTTTATCTTATGTTCTCAAGTTTTGGAGGAACTTTTTTTAATATGCTATGTAAGTCTAACTTGAAGAAAGCACTACTGATAATCTCCTTTGCAGACAGAGACCACTGTATTAAGTACACTCTGCAGATGAATTTTCCATAGGTATATGGGCTTATATGCCTTTTTTATTTTTTTTAAAGTATTGTTTTCAATTAACACCTAACTAAAGTGTTATGAACAGGATATTGAAATATTTTTTCTTGGACAGGAGATGAGACCTCTGCTCTAAAATAACTAAAATATCTGTGCAAGTAAGTATTATGGCAAACTCAAATAAATAAGAGCTGAGGTTCTTGGACACGATTATCTCCATTAGTGTTCCAAGTGCTTTAAGCATTGAGCCTTAACAGCTTAGAAGATTGGAAACTTAAGTTTTTCCGTATGAAAATTTAATGCTCATTCCAAGGAAGAGCCTAGCACTGTTAGCAATTCTCTGAAAAAGCCTGAAAACGCTTGATCAAAAAGAGATACCGTCAGCAGAACCTGTTTCAACTTGTTTTCTTTTGTGTCGCAGAGTTTCATGTAACTGCAACAGGCCAACCATTGTTATTAAAGGCCTGTATTTTGGCTATTTATAATGCATATTAGCAAGACTGCCACTTCTGAACAAAACCAGCGGCTTGCTCCATACAATTAAGAAACCACGGTTCAAATATCAGCTGATTTAGTAATGGCTGCTGCAAAGCAAACATGAACAAGACAGCGCTGAAATGACAGTAATTGTGGACTCATTAAAATCTCTACTCTAAATTGGATTTGGTTAGAGCAAGCTTCATATATTGAATACCTTATAGTCTGCTATGACTCTTGCTTGCTTGTTCTGAAGTCAGCAAAAATCTTAATGCACTGATAATGAGTAGCATAAGCAAATGCATTTCACTGGGAGTGTAAAAACATTACTGCTGGTGACCTTTGTAAAAACTGGCATCCTATTTAATATCAGTTGCTAAAGTCACTACACAAACATACTTGAAAAAAAGTCATCCACCTTCCTATTTGCAATACCTTTATTCTAATTATCTAATACTTTTTTTTTACAAAGATAAATGTGGGATTTTCACTTCTCCTCTTCCCCAACACACTATTAGAAATAGAAGAATAACGTATACAACTCTACCTGAGATAAAAGGAAATCCTGCAGTTCTTGCTCCTGATGGGACAAGGTAATAACTCTTCCATCTCTATGCACTACTCTGATTTGTTCAACTCCAATGTTCAGTTGTAGTTGAATGGATCTTTGAAGACAAGATGCACGTTTATTCAAAATGTGTTACAAAACTTCTGAAAACAGGAAGCTTGCTCTAGAACACAGAATCCCTCCCATTAATTTATAGGAACTCTAACATGAGGATGGTGCAAAGCCCATAGAATACAACAGCAACTCAAAATATCTCAATTTCATCATTCACCTCAACACCTCCCTCTATACTGCAGGGCATGGCGTGCTCCCAGAGCCAGTCCACTGCTTGTTCAGGTCAAGGAACCTCCTGAGGTGCCTCACAGCTCCCTCCCAAGCTTCCTTCCAGAGGTGCATGGGAAAATGATGGTTACTGTTCTACCTAAGTCTTGAGCAGCAGGTGTCTCTGGAACCGAGACTGCAAATTGTACCAGTGACCACAACCTGCTCCGCGGCGTGGAAGCAGCCAGAAAGGACTGCTCAAAATGGGAAAATGGTGCTAAAGCAACTAGTCCGTCCACTTGTCCATATAGTTAATTTGCCGCTGGTCAGCATGTAGACATTCATTTCTGGAACATGATGTCTCGTATTTCAATGTCAACGTAATAACAGCATAAATGAGCTTCACATTTCAGTTCCTATGTAACCAAGCTAGGACTGAGCAGCAACCAGCTCTCCATGACCAAACTGGAAGTTTAGAATCCAGCACATACAGAAATACTTCATACTCAGCTATCTCCATCTGAACTAAATCCTCCTCAATGACCACTTCCTGTTTCAATTCCTCCCTTGAAAGAAACTCTGCTTAATAAGTTAACAATTTACTAGTTTCTTCATTAAATGCATTGTAAAGTGGGTGAGAGCTTTCTTATGGTGGTTGTTCCTTCCCACCACGCAGAAAAATAAATTACTTCTATACGAAAAACGGTTTTCTAGTTTTCTGTCTTAAGACAAATTCTGTTTTCTGTCTTAAACCTGTAAAGCAGAACTTGAATACTCCCTGCCATTGCAGCATCAATTTACAACTAGAAAGATTCAAACATTTTCATACTTACTTGCATATCTGTTCATATCCTTGAGAAGTTATTAGAACTTTAACACTGGATTCATAAACATCATTTATGTTTGACCAGTGGGCCTGAATCTGAGGATCCTCAATACGGCTAGCCAGACTGTCAATGGTTCGAGCAGTTCTAGAAGAGAGAGACACATTCCACCCAAAATAATCTTGCCAGTTCATGTTTTTGTTTTTTTTTTTTAAAAAAAAAAAAGGAAGTGTGTAGATTATGAGTTTGGTTTTCTTTGTGCCACACAAAAAGCTTGCTAGTTTTACAGAGCCATGCAGATGAAAGTTCTATTTCAGCACCATTCAGGTGCAAATGAAGCACACTTGTTTACGCAATTTCACACATATTCTGCAGAAATACGGAAGTGGTATTACTCAGTATCAGCTACTGCACAGCAAAGAATACTAAAAAGGATTTATACAGTATAGGGAAAGTAGAGACAACTATCAGCAGCCTACATTACAGCTGTCACAGATCTCAGAGATCTGTTTGTTTTTTTTAACTAGTTAAGTGTTGTTTACTCATACTTGATATGTTATTTGTTCTTAGTACTTCAAAATAAAGAATCAAGAAGAAGCTAGTTTTAAGAACACTGAAAAAAGATCAGTTGTGTTTTACATAGATATACTTTATCACAACTTCAACAAGAATAGCCTGTGACCTACCTGCGTCTCAGAAAGATGTGTTTTGCCTGCTTTATTATCTTCTCCAAAAGTCCTTCGTTTGACTGTAAAGCACTGATTTCATTTTTATCAAAAGCCTGGGGTCCTGCTAGTCTCATTCTCTTATGGCCGAAAGGTGCACTAGCTGGATGTGGCATCACTGTTGAGCTCAGGGTTTGCTTGTGACACTGCAAACAAACAACAGCTGTTGTAAGAGAAAGTGCAACTGCAAGAAGCAGTATGTATACTACAACATTCTGTTTCACACTGAGTCTTAGAAGTGTACATACTTTCACAAAGTGTACCTTTTCTGACTTCATAAGCTTGACAGCGGTTTATATAAAAACAGCTTTCTAATCACACTTTGCCTCCCTGTTTAGGCACGTCTTTCAAACCTTGATGAAAGGAGAAACTGATTTAAAACAAATAAGTTACCAGCTAAGAAAAATTTGGTAGTATAGCAGTAGCTCCCACTAACAAGTCTGCAGTCTAAAACTCAAGGAAGCATTTTAGAGATGAAAACTGAGGTACAAAAAATTTTAAAATCATGAAACAAAATTCACAACAGAGCTGGGCACTAAGCCAAAGCTTCAAGTCCCTTAGCTCAGTGTTTAAAAACACTGGACAGTTCCGCATAATTTCATCTCTTGTGGAGCCATGCTCTAAGGATATGAACACTCTCAGGAACATGGTTTCACAACTACTTAGATACCTGCAATTTGTCTGATTTGTTCAGGAGGGGAGCACATCTCAACCTCCTACCCCAGGTCCTTCCACTTGATTACATGAGAATCTAAAACACTGAAGCAAGCAGTGGACCTCAAACAAAGCAAAGTTACTATAGTAATTGATTCTTCTTTCCTAACGGGAGTCCGGTCAGAACCAATGCTCAATTCCGGTACTTGACAAACACTCAGACTCAAAGGAAAAAGGGAGCTGTACTGCAAAGACCTCGCACAGCTTTTCTGAAGCAAGCAGCAAGGCCTAAGGTTAACTCCAGAACTACTGTTCCAAGAAAGCGTAACTGCAACTCCCTCATCACCCACGCGTAGCAGAACTGAGCGGCAGGCTGCCTCACACAAACGGATAGGAGTTTACTGGCCTCTAGTGGCTTTCTGTTGTAATACGTGTGAGCCTGAACAAAAGCCAAAAAAAACCCGAACTCTTCAATACTTGACCATAAACACATTACCTCTCTGATAAGTTGATGCAAATTATGTTCCAGAACATAGAGGTGATCCTCTGGATTCTGTTTTTCGGCAGCAGACTTTTGTGATTTTTTGTCATTGGAAGAGTGACACAGAGAAATAGACAACTGCAAACCTGCGCAAGCAGATTAAAAAATTAAGGATACTAAAAGTTCTCAAGCCTGCTGCTAAGAACTTCTTATTCTTCACCAACCAACATTCACCATCTTTTTCTTAAAAAAAGGTTCAAGCAATACAGAAACATTCCCCGTAAGATATAATTAGCTGTATACCCCTTTTTAATCTTAGTTCTTCTGAAAACCCATTAGCTAAGGTCTTCAGTTTCACCTACAAGAAATCCACAGCAGCAATGACACGCACAGCTCCAAACTGCTACGTACACATATCGTTATAGTTGACAACGTTAAATGCTACTGACAAAATAACAAATCAGAAACAAATCATAATCCATACAATAAAATATTTGTAAATTACAAACTGAAATGTATTAGTTCGGTCTTACTATAATTAGAAAGCAAAATTCTGGGAAACTTTTTCAAATTCTTTGAGGAGCAAGATTAACACACTTTTTTTTTGTTGTTTTGCCTTTTTTTTTTTTTTTTGTCACATCAAACAGAATTTCAGACTGTATTTAAGCAAATAATCCTACCTGGGAAAGGCTGGGAGATGATCTGGTTTTTCACAACAATGTGAGGAATTTGTGATTTAATTTGAACAGCTTCTCGTGACAGCTGGGCAAAGATTTCTTTACATAAGAGAACGTTCTGTGCAGTCTCCAGTTTTGTCTGCCAGTGTGGAGAACCTTAAAAACATGAATTAATGTTTTCAGAAGAGTAAAGAGAAGTTACCTTCTTTTTTTCCCCTCCAGGTATCAGATATTCAGCGGTAGCTGTGAGACGTGGCCTGAATGCAATCATTATAGCAGCAAGGTAGTCATTATCTTCTATCCAAACTGAGTATTTTTCAAAGTTTTATCTGTTAAGCAAGCACTTTTAGATAACACTACTGAATTTTACTTTGTTTTATATGTATATTGAACGTATATATGTACGTATACACATATACGTATATTGTAAATCGCTAGTCCCTTCTGGAACTGCCATTATATTCCCAGATCTTCCGTGAATTCTGCTCGTGAACCTCAGTTTCCTAAGTTGCCATTTACTTCTAAAGAAGCTTCTGGCTTTATTTAACTCACTCTGCAAAAACCAACAAAATAATTTTAAATATGTACTTTCAAATTATTTATAGGCCCCAAATTCTTGTAAGATTCTGGTCTATACTGTAGCCTGAATGCTGTATGAAATATCCACATAACATAGCATCATGTCTATGTTCAAAGCAGCACACAGACCACTATGAAGTAAAATCCTGCCAGAAACAAGTTCTTTCTTTATCCTAAACAACTGAGTTTACAATCCCAAAGGTTTACAGCTACAGATACTGGCGTGTATCAGCTTAACCAAGCTGCTGCCAGGTGAGCTGTCAGTAGTTAAGACATGCTGCCCAGCACCTTTCAGATTCAGAGAAAATACGTGAGTCACAGCAACAAATGATTTATTTTGGGCAAAATTAAGAGTGAAGAGTCCTTCAGTTCAGTTGAGATAAATGGGCTGTAAGGGGCTGAACCACGGTATCTTGATGTACTTTCAGTTACATGCTCAAGGCACTCCAGTATACTTAAATACAAATTTAGGGATTTTATTTCATAAACTGCATAAACACGTATAAAACATGGAAGGAATACACTTTGAAAATGTCCTGTTTCCAAAGCCCAAGCAGAAAATTTCAGTTTAAGTTAGAATATTTTCGTTCACTCTTCTTTCAAGCTCTGTGCAAGAATTTTCCAGTTTCTTGATAACGTGCTCAGAAAACAACACATAACTATACCTGGTTTTGATTTTGGCATGGGTCTTTTAAAGAGATTTACTGTCCCAAGGTCACCGATGTCTGGAGCTTGTTTCTGAATAGAAACCTACGAGGGGATGAAAAAGAAAAGTGTTTTTTTTTTTAATGCTTGTTCTTTGTTGCAAATGTACAATAAACATAAAACCCATGCTAAATTACTAAAGATATTGGCAAACCTTTATATAGGCTGATCCCTCTAAATCACTCGGAATTTGAACATCCAAAGGACAGTAATCCTCAGGTATCTTTTTATCCAGGTCAATATCAGTGTTCTTGATCACCTCAAATGTGCCATGATGAAGAAAAAGGGAACCTAATCAAGGAAGAACAGAGACATGCATATTAGAAACACGGGATCATCCAGGTTGGAAAAGACCTTCAGGATCACCAAGTCCAACCATCGGCAGCCCGTTCCAATGGGAAGGGACCAACACCCTCCTTTCTGCAACCTCCTTTCAGGCAGTTGGAGAGACTGATGAGGTCTCCCCTCAGCCTCCACTTCTCCAGACCAAACACCCCCGGTTCCCTCAGCCGCTCCTCAGAGCCCTTGTTTTCTTGGCCCTTCACCAGCTTTGTTGCTTTTCTCTGCACACACAGGAGCAATTCAACATCCTTCTTGTGGTGAGGGGCCCAAACCTGAACACAGTACTCGAGGTGCGGCCTCAGCAGTGCCAAGTACAACAGGACAATCACCTCCCCAGTCCTGCTGGCCACACTAGTTGTGATACAAGCCAAGATGCCGTTGGCTTTCTTGCACACCTGACACACCACTAGCTCGTGTTCAACCAGCTGTCAACCAGCACAGCCAAGCCCTTTTCTGCCAGGCAGCTTTCCAGCCTCTCTTCCCCAAGCCTATACCACTGCATGGGGTTGTGGTGCCCCAGGAGCAGCACCCAGCACTTACCCTCGTTGGATGTCACACAACTGGCCTCAGCCCATCGATCCGCCTCTCCCAATCCCTCTGCACAGCCTTCCTACCCTCGATTAGATCAACACTCCCACCTAAACTGGCATCATCTGCAAATTTCCTGAGGGAGCATTTGATCCCCTCATGCAAATCTATGTTAAAATGTTAAACAAAACAGGCTCCAACACTGAGCCCTGGGGAATGCCAGTGGTGACCAGCCACCACCAGGACCAAACTCCATTCATTACGGCTCCTTGAGCCTGGCCATCCAGCCAACAAACCATACACCTGTCCAAGCCATGAGCAGACAGGGAAATACCATGGGAAAGTGTCAAAACACTTTACTAAAACTGAGGTAAAGGACATCCACAGTCTTTCCCTCATCTACTAAGCAGATCGTCTTGTCATAGAAAGAGATCAGGTTAGTCAGGCAACACGTGCCCTTCATAAACCCATGCTGGCTGCTTGTGATCACTCAGTTGTCCATTATGTGCCGCAAAATGACATTCAAGATAAGATCACAGTGATGTGATCTGGAATTTCATTTGAACGTGATCTTGATGTGATTCAGATTCACTGTGACGTGAATCATCACAGATGATTCAGCTCCACAACCTTCCCTGTGTCCAAGGTCAGGCTGACAGGCCTGTCATTCCCTGGATCCTCCTTCCTGCCCTTCTGATAGATTGAAGTCATTTTTGCTGAACTCCAGTCAACTGGGCCCTCCCTGGTTAGCCAGGACTGCTGGCAGGTTACTTAAAGCTGCTTGGTGAGCGCTTCTGCCAGCTCCTCCTTGGATGAATCCCAGCTGGGCCATCATCTTGTGAACATTCACAACACGGAGGAAGTCTCTTGCAGTTTCCCACTGGGTTACAGAGGCTTTGTCTCACTCCCTGTCACTATCTCCCAGCTCAGGCGGCTGGGCACCCTGACTACAATCGGCCTTACCAACAAAGACAGAGGCAAAAAAGGCTTTAAGTCTCTCAGCCTTATCCTTTCGCCACTATGTTTCCCCTCGTATCCAATAAAGGCTGGAGATTCTCCTTAATCCTCCTTTTGCTGTTGATGTATTTATAAATGAGTATTTTTAATTGCCTTCTGAGTTCCAGTTGGGCCTTGGCCTTCCTGTTTTTCTCCCTGCACAACCTGACAACAGCTCTAGAGCCCTCCCCATTTGCCTGCCCCTTCTTCCACAGCTGACAAGCTTTTTTCTTCTTAAGTTCCACAAGAAACTCTCCGTTTATCCAGACTTATCTTCTCCTTCACCTGCTTCAGTTTTGGTACATTAGGATGGCCTGCTTCTGGGCCTTTATGATTTCATTCTCCAAGGCCCAGCCTTCCTGGACTCCTTTACCCTTATGAGCCACCTCCCCCAAAGGGCCGTCAACCAGGCCTCTAAATAGGCCCAAGTCTCCCCTCTAGAAATCCACGCAGCAGTCCTGCTAACCACCTTCCTTCCTTCACCAAGAATCAAAAACTCTTCATTTTGTAATTGCTGTGATCTCCGCCAAGAATCAAAACCTCATCATTCTGTGATTGCTGTGCCCAAGACAGCCTCCAACCATCACATCACCCGCGAGTCCTTCCCTGTTTGCAAACAGCCCATCAAGTGGGGCACCTTCCCTCACCACTTATGTCAACAAGTTATCCTTCATAAACTCCAGGAATTTCCTAGACCGTTTCTTCCCTGCTGTACTTTATTTGCAGCAGACATCTGGGAAGTTGAAGTCTCCCGCAAGGGCTAGTGATTGTGAGACCTCTCCTAGTTGCTTGTATTTTGTCTACCTCGTCATCCTGGTTGGGTGGCCTACAACAGACCCCCACCATAATATCTGCCTTACTGGCCTTTCCCTTCACCCTGACACATCTCCACTGTCCAGCTCCACACAGTCCAGGCACTCCCTAACATACAGGGCTAACCCACTTCTTCTGCCCTGCCTCCCTCTCCTGTAGGGCCTGTAACCATCTCTCACAGCACGCAAGTTGTCCCACCACATCCCTCTGAGGCCAACAACGTCACGGCCCTGAGACTATAGAGCATCTCCTGCAAACAAGGAAGCCCAAACCTCTGTTTCAGAATGCATCTAAGACTCCAGAGCTCCATAGTTTACGCTCAACTCTAATTTCTTAATGAAATCTTTAAAAATATAGGGAATTTAGAAAGTTAATTTCAGCACGGCAGCATCTCAGTCCTCAAGTGGGTGATATCTAATATTCTAATATAAGATAGCAAGTAAAGGTGCAACACCTGCTATAAAGCAATGTTGCTTATGTTTGTCCTGCAGTTTAAAAGCTATGACTGGGTTCGGTCTGTAAAAAGCAACCATACAGCCAGCCATTTGGGTGAGACCGATAGAGACAGATGTCCACATCTGCAACCCTGTTACATCCAGGGAACATTTCATGTTCTTTAAGATAAATCATCAAGAAGAGTCACACACACAGCTTCTTCATTAACAGAAGATGAATAGCCCTAAGTTTCTCTTTCCCCTCCTTCGCTGACTACATCAGGTGCCCAATATAACCAGCTCAGATGCCTGCTTTATATCTACAAATTTTATTTATTCTGCATTCACTCCTTCGTTCCATGTTATCAGCTCTAGACTCTGGGTTCGTTAACTCCTCTCACTGAAATTCATGTAATAATGCATATTCTCAGCTTCAGTTCTCAGAAGTGACAACAGAAATAATGAATCAGTGTTCAGAGAAAAATACAAGATACTCCTCAATGTTTTAAAATGCTTCACAGACCAAACGTAGACAAAAGCCAAAGAGTTACAGCATCTACTTGTCAACTGATCAACCTTACTGCCAATACAGAATTGTTCTACAAAGCAATCTTTACTAAAAGTCTGCCAGCCTTTAAGGTCACTTACCTAAGGATGTTTTCCCTGATAATATCAGAATATTTTCCCTGATAATAAATCGTTTCCTCCTTCTGTAATTTTGTCACATAATTATCTGTTATTAACTGTTATTCATTATTAAAGATATCCCCTGTATTTTTCCAGTTTAAAAATACTTTGTAAAATATACGTTTCCATTCTTGGCAATAATAAAATAAATAAAAAAATCTACTGTATACCTGCACTTCTGTAGCTCAGATCACCAAGAATTTTGTCGCCCACTTTTCTCAGCTTCCAGTGTTGTCTCAGTCTCAACAGTTCAGAGTTGAAGTCTCTTTGTCGCTTATTTTCCTGGTTTTCTGCCACTGATTTGGATAATCTTTCCGCTCCTTTCAGCAGGATTTGAGCTGCTCCAGCTAATGACTTCTTTTTGGAAATCAACTGTAGGAACTGCGGATTCTAAAAGGAAAAAAAAAAAAGTTGTATTTTAAGTCACCTGAAATTATTATTAGTAAAAGCTAATTGACAGCAACTGATAAGCAGCTTTTGCTGTATGTTGAGCAGCTGATTTAGAATCACTTTCACATCAGTATTGAACATGCACAGGAAGCACTGTGACTTACAGCCCTGACAAAGAGGCCTTTGAAATCAGCCTCGCCTCCCATTCTCGGCCTTCCCACTCACCCATACAGCACTAAACCAGGACATGATGTGGAATGCTTTAATACATTTTGCATGTAACACACATGAAAAAGCCTCAACGAAACAAAGTCTTCGATATCGAATCATATGAACTACACAAGGCGCTGCGACTTACCTGTTTGGGAGGAGGGGGCTCCTGCACGACTGGATCGAGGGTCATGAACTTCTTATCCTTGACGATGCTGAGGACATCGTACAGCACGCACATCTCCGTCAGGGCGCTTCTCAGGTTGTTCCTCACCGAGTCCCAAGGCCAGAGGGACGGCTGGAACTTCACCAACCCTAAAAGCGAAAGCAAGGCTTGTAAGATACAAAGGCGCAAGCCTCCCTGTTAGCGCGTTTCACGAATCACAGCAAAACAAGGCGGCACCCGCATCTTTTCGCCCCTCTCCCACCGCAATTCGGTGGCGGCCACCCGACGGCGGGGCCCGGCCGCCCCTCACCTTCCTCATCCTCCGCCTCGCCCGGCTCGGCCCAGGCGCGGCCCGCGGAGCCCGGCTCGTCCTCCTCGGAGCCGGAGCCCTGGCTGAAGTCGATGCGCTGCGCCAGGCGGGCCAGGTTCTGCGACATGGAGAGGGGCTGCAGGTAGGTCTCGCTGCCATCCAGCCCCACCTCCTGCACCTGCTTCTCGCACGCCGACTCGATGCTGATGCGCACGGCCGGCACGCCCGCCATCTTGGAGGCCTCCCCGCTCCGCCTCCGCCTCCTCCTCTGCCGCCGGGCGGAGCCGAAACCGCGCTCGGGAGGGGAGGGGCGCGCCGGGAGGGACCGCCCTTCCCCGCCCCGTGACGGGAGGAAGGCGCTGGTACCCCACATAAAGTTATTGGGGTTGGAAAAGTCCCCAAAATCATCCGGTCCAACCGTCCCCCTACCACCAGTGTCACCCACTAAGCCATGTCCCTCAGCACCACGTCCAACCTTTCCTTGGACACCCCCAGGGACGGTGACCCCACCACCTCCCTGGGCAACCCGTCCCAATGCCTGACTGCTCTTTCTGAGAAGAAATGTTTCCTCATTTCTAACCTGAACCTCCCCTGGCACAACTTGAGGCCATCCCCTCTGGTCCTATCACTGGTTATCTGTGAGAAAAGGCCGACCCCCAGCTCCCCACAGCTTCCTTTCAGGCAGTTGCAGAAAGCAATGAGGTCTCCCCTGAGCCTCCTCTTCCTCAGACCAAACACCCCCAGTTCCCTCAGCCACTCCTCACAGGACTTGTGCTCCAGGCCCTTCACCAGCTTTGTAGCCCTTCTCTGGACATGCTCCAGGGCCTCGATGTCCTTCTTGTGGTGAGGGGCCCAAAACTGAACACAGCACTCGAGGTTCAGCCTCACCAGAGCAGAGTACAGGGGAACGATCACCTCCCTGGTCCTGCTGGCTACACTACTCCTGATCCAAGGCAGGATGCCGCTGGCCTTCTTGGCCACCTAGGCACACTGCCAGCTCATGTTCAGGTGAGCATCAATCTGCATGCCCAGATCCTTTTCCTCTGCACAAAGCCTTCAAGCCACTCTGCCCCAAGCCTGTAGCACTGCATGGGGTTGTCGTGCACCAAGTGCAGGACCCAGCACTTAGCCGTGATGAACCTCATCCCATTGGCCTCTGCCCATCGACCCAACCTGCCCAGGTCCCTCCGCAGGGCCTTCCAACCCTCCAGCAGATCAACACTTCCCCCCAGCTTGGTGTTGTCTACAACAAGACATCATCAATCATCAACAACAACCATGCAAGAAGAGGAACCGAACAGCAAAAAATACGTTATTAATAATACTCCAGTGAAATTACAGCTTGAGTTCAGCCATAACCACTCCAATTACAAATAAACTCTGATTTTCTCTCCTTAACAAATCTAAAAGGCTGGAAGTTTATTGCTGTCATTTTTGTTCTTGACTTTGATAAATATGTGCATAATTAAAAGCGTTACAAAAATCAGCATTTTTACTTAACAAAATTAAATTGCTACGCCTTCATTAAAGCCTCCCTGTGGACGGGCCAGCTTAGTCTCTGCCAACCATGTGCGTCTCCTTGGGCCTGTCGATACGGAAGAGAAGCTCCGCAGGCAAGAAATACCCGCAGTACTGCACGCTGTCCGGCGTGGTGTCGTTGTGGTAGTGCCCTCCTTCCCCGTGGGCGCTGAAGCAGTGCGTGTGCTCTGTGCGCAGGTCGAAACCCTGTGAGTAAAGAAAGGGCTGTGAGCATGCTTTCCTAGAATTGGTATTTCAAAGTACTTGGATAATCTCGCATTTGTATTTCCACAGATCTCAAAGGATGCTAGTCATTAAGCAATGAAAACTTGCGAGGTGCTTGCGAAACTAATAGTAAGAAAAACTAAGAGGAGTTATATGAGTCTGTACCACAGGACAGAAAAGAATTTAGAAACCCTGAGAGCCCCCAGCTTTTGCTGTTAATCTCCCAGAGATTTCCTTTTTTCTTTTCTAATTTGGGATTAAATCAGTCTTATCAAGGAGGCCCTACTGGAAATCAGAACCACTCTGCACTGAATACCAAAGAAACATGCAATAAAGGGACAATCTCTACTCCAGTTCTGAGGGCCAGCTTGGATGAAAACAGGAAGAATAGAAAATAAAATAACAACTAGCATCCTCGCCAGTGACACCACCCCTATCAATTTTATATATCCAGAGGATACTGGTGAGTAATGCTATGGCATTTGAATGCAAGAAACAGAACAGTTCATTAACGCAGGATTAAAGCTGTCTTCCACTGTCATCTCTGTGATGGCATTCACGCGTTTCCAAGAACACTGCCCCAGCTGAGTGCTGTTGTGCTTCCAATGGATACTGATAAGAATGCTCCAGCTGCATCCACTACACAACTCGTACTCATTCGGAACGGAGCAGCTGTTGGCAGCTGTTTTCTAAGTACTCAGCATTAGATTCTGGAAAGACGCACACAATTTAGTCTTAAGCCAAAAGCTGCTAAATAAAGACACAATAAAGTCACACCACTGAGCGTATTCAAGCCTACAGCATGTCTCATTTCACTCTGGAAATTTTTACTTATATTATTTATTACTGCGTTGTTATTTTAAAAAGTCAATTTCGTCTATGGCTTCCCGGTTACTTCTGAACACAGCCTTCCTAACGGTGAACATCTAAATGGCTTTTGAAACCTGATTGCTTTTTATCCTGAATTGTTTGTTGTTGATTTTAGTGCTTGTGAAAGATGCTAGGTATCTTTCTAACATGAGGAATTGCAGGCTCTAATTCGCATCAGCAATTGAGACACATGCTGTACACATTTTGACACAGCATTGGCAAGAGGCTTCTAAAAGCGAGCTACAAGAACACTTGGCTGATCAAGCTTCCGTGCTCTCGACATTCCTCCTGCTGTGCCTAGCTGTAAATGCAAACTGTGCTGTTAGGTTTGGGATGCAAACACTTGCACACTTGCAATTGGAACAGAACCATTAACCTCAATCCTCTGTGAACACCCACTACATTCCCAAATTGATTGACTGGGCCTAAAATTCAAACCAATGACAGAAATGAGAAGCTTGTATTTCATCACACTCCCTCTGGAAGCATTTAAAGCAATACATACACACTCCTGTTCTTAAAGTGAAAATCATATCCAAGACAAAATCCATCACAAGCCCTAGTTTACACTCAGAAATGAGGAAGAGACTCACTGGATCCCTGGAAACGATTACTGGCTGACAAACCAGCGGAGCCTTCATTTCAAAGAATTTGAGCCAGTTATTCACATCCTCATCAGTGTTCAGAGGACAAGCAGAAAATTCTGGAGGCTACAGCAAAAACAAAAGCTTTAAGTGAGATGAAGTTACTTATACCAAGACACTTTTTCTCTAGAAACTTTACTTCACCTTTCCCCACCCCACTATTCTGCTCAAATTACTTCTTGCCTTGCAGAAGCTCACCCATTACTGTGTTTCTGCCAGAAACAAAAGTGATCAGAATATTAGTTGTTTCATCACAGATGCTTAGTGGGAAAGCTGCTGAAGTGAGGATTCTCCTCTTATTATATTTTAGAAGCTCAAATAGTTGTTTTTTAATGTTTATTGCTTTCTGTAAGTATCATCTCAGTGCCTGTATTTCATTTTATTTCACTTCACAACAGTTCTACAGTTCCTTCTCTAGTTGCCCATGGATTTCAAAAGAAAAGATCACAGTGTTAAGGCCAAGTAATACAGCATCGTTAGTTATGGGATGCCAGTTTTGTAATATCAGCTTCTTAGTTTAATACACTGCTTATCGTAACAGTTCACACATAAATTTAAAAATACAAAGAGAAAGTCAGGGCAATGAGAGGTTACACCTTGATTTATACTTCTGTTTTCAGAAGAATGAAGACAGCGATATGAATTGAGAGCAACTTACCATAATGTGAATCTTTGCTTTCCCCTTCTGAATGACAAACGTACCACCCATCCCAACTGGCTTTTCTCCATAGTGCTTCTCTAAAATTTGTCTCAGACAAGAGACAAAATTAAGTTCCCCAGTTCTTCCATTGGCTTTCACTTCAATGACCTGGAGAATAAAGTTATTTCATCACTGCTATCTTCCAGCAACAGCCTGCACCAGTCTGTGAAAGCTGCTCTGAAACTCTCCCACACTCACAACCCAAGATTTCTGTTTCACAGCATGACTTTCCCCACAGCTGTTGCTCCATGTCCTTTCAGTACCTGATCAACTTTGTTCAACACTAACTTTGTGAAGAGTACTGGCCCACAAGTCATTTAGCCACACATGAAACAATGGTATAAGCAACCCCCTTCTATCCACCAGCTGGCTTCAGCTCTTAGAAACTCTTAATTGAAAAGATTGCTCAGTTTCCGTGCAGTAAACAGCTTTTTTGCTGCTCTGCCAACACTGCTTTGTGCTAGCTGTGCTGGGGGCAATACACCTCCAAAAAATAAGTAAGTGCACAGAAATGATTTACGCAGGTCAGTCACTGTACAGCAATAACCTTAAGTCACTGCATGTTTGGACTGGATCTGAATGGATGATTTATAAGGGAAAAGTTTTACTAAACTATTACTTATTCCTCAAAAATTCAAACGCTTCTCTGTCTCCACCAATTTTTCTCCTTGTTCACCAACAGCAGTTTTTTCCGTTTGGATATTTCTTTCATAGAATTGCTTCTTTACTATTATCATATAAAACTGATTTTAAAACATTGAAACATGGATTTCCCTTCAGCCACAAAGCTCTGCAAGCAAAGTCACCTTTGCTCCAAGGACGCACCTTACCAGGTTGGCCCTCGCTGGCATAAAGATTGGCCAACAGCCCAAACTCGCAGTCAGTGTATTTACTGCTGTACTTCTCGAGCAGGCACCCTTTATCTGCAGGATTTATCTGAGCGATGTAGCTCCCATTTACAGCAGGCTTCTTATCACTCTGAGCTTGAACAATAGGGATAAACTGAGAAAAAGAACATGTAATAAGTCAAACTAAGTTAATAAGAACATGTAAGAGTCAGTCAAATGAACGTAAATTTAAGTGTTGGACCATGATCCCAAGAAATATCCCCTTCATCACATGCCCTTCATCTCTCAGGATGAGGAAAATGTGCTAATTTTTTCACGCAATAGAACCTCCAGAAATCATTTTTACTTTCTCTGAAGAGTTAAACGTAATGTTTTCTGAAGATGAATATTAGTGTTAAAGAAGTCCAGCCTTTGAGATCTGAGCCCTGCCATGCAAGTACTGGAATTCTACATAATACCTTCTCGAGTTGTACCTTAGCAAGCACTACTACAGTGGTCCAGATTCAGTGCTGGGATAGTCTATCTCATCTGCCAATAAATTAATCAAAAGGGGATGGCAAACCCAAGGATCTATGCTTGAAAGGGCTCTGACTAACCAAAAGCCTCCAGAGGCAGTAGTTTTTGTCTCCTGCCTCTCTTGCAGGTAAACGTTTTGTATATGGAAACTTTAAAATGTAGAATGGTAAAACAAAGTCACTCGAGAAGGCAAAAGACAGGAGGCATTTCAAAGGTATTTAGAGGTAACTCGGACAGACATTTCTAAAACGTGTCATCAGTCAGTTTCAAGAAAATCATGTTTTCTGTGTGCTTCAAATCAATCACATGCTTTCTGGAAACTACAAGTTAAAAATCAATTTGTATTATATCGATAGTATGCATCTCATCTAACTCCTTCTCATGTGGTTTATGTGCTTTTGGCATGAAAGGTTTACATTAAATGATCATTTTGTTGTAAATAGGAAACGCCGAGCATGATACTGCTCTACTATTTCGATACTTCCACAAATTCACTGAGAACTGTCACACTTTTTGTTACCGACCTCAGCATTTACACCAAGAATCCTAGATGAAGCAGCTCCAGCTCCAAGAATGAAGGCTCCAGGTAGCTCTATGTCTTTTGCAACTGTATTGAGATCATAAACCTGCAAGAGACACAAACCTTTGATTGTGGTGTTGTGCTCTGATCTGGAGTTATCATTCTGTTCACTGTAACCTCTGGATGCATTTCATTCACAACACCTCATTGGTATTTTGGATAATTAGGATGAATACAGTTCCCAAGTCTGAACAACACAACATTTAGTAGTAACAGATTGGGTATAGCCCTGACCATTTTGTGAAAGAGAGAGTCTGCCTGTATGTTCCCCTGCCATTTACCAAAAACTGAATTATTGTTTCTATTGAAAATTGTATTTGTATAAAATAAAAAAGAAATCACATGGAAGAGAATATCATATAGAGACAGATAGGGCCAGGTTTCAGAAAGGAAGCATGATATTCTTGGAAAAGAACAGTAATGCGAATCTAGTGTTGGCTTGAAAATGCAAACAAATGCAGCCAGGTTTTACAAAGAAGCACGGCTGTGACTTGAAATCACTGACTTCAACAAACCATACATAAACACACAGACAAGCCCTTTGTTTAGTATTTCTTTCCATGGCTCCTGTCACAAATTGTTTGCTTTCAATACTATCTGGTATTTGAAAGCAGGAGAAGATGAACTACCAGATACAAGACAGTATATGAAATTTTTGCTAAGATCTGTAAGATTTCCTGATATGGTCTGTGCTTAACACACATCAGAATCAATCTAACACAACACTGAAAACTAACTTTCTTACAAAAGTGGAATCTTATAGTACCCATTAGTCCTTGGTTTTGTTTTTATTTCAACAAGATATTCCTTTTCTATTAAAAACGTATTTAAACCCCACAGCTACAGAAAAATACTCACTTTTTCTTTCTGTACAACAGGTATGAGGTAAGGAACACCTCCCACATCTGCTATTCTAGGCTTTCCACAGATTCCTGGAAGAATACAGCCAGTTAGCTTGGTAAAATGTTTTCTGTGAAATTCTTAAGTAAGCACACAGTCTAATGCACCAAAGAACTGGTTCCTCAAACTTCTTTAGAAAGTCAGACTCAAACTTTAGAAGGGATGCATGACCTTCTCAAGGTGCTTCTTCACCTACGTTGATGACACTGAACTCAGATGAGTAGAACAGATGACATGAGGCATCTGTCTTCTAGACAGCTAATGTCAAAGACAATGAATCCCACTCAAAATAAGACAGTTTCATTTCACAGACATACATGGATGGCAGGAATTTACACCAAATGGAAGTGCAGCTCCTTAGGTTCAGATAGTGATTGTCATGGATCAAAAACATTTCTCCAGCTGGAAGATAACTTCATTTCAAAACCTTTAGAGTTTAATAAATAAAGCTTATTTCCTAAGCGTGTATTGCAATCATAGGTTAAGAAAGAAAATGATGACAAGCACTTGAATGATTTGTCCTTGTTCGTACATCAACTAGGCAGCAAATCCAAGAGTAAAATGTAGCTTTCCTCTCATGCATATTCTGTACCTGAAAAATGACTTAAGCTCTCCTAACATCTCTAGAAGATCAAAACCAAGTACAATCAGGTAGCAAGAACTGCAGAAGCCTTTGTGGAAGACAGGAATGCTAGGTTACCTTTAACAGGAAAGTTGAAAGGTTCCTGAGTCAGATCAGGACAGTCTATAACAGAGACTTGAGCATCAGCAAAGTTTTCTTTAAGCCCTTTCTGCAAAACTGTAATAAAAAAAAGTAATGGCAAAGTTATTGGCAATGCAACATTGCCAAGGGGTTGACAAGTTAACTAACAGCACAAAATATTTTTAGGCTTTATTTCAGCAAGATACTTTAAAGAACATATACTTTAAGTAAATTTATTTTAAATCTATTGATTTAAATGGTAGTGCCTATAAGCGCATTGTTTCTCAAGCCAGAACACTGGAGAAGATCAAGAGCTTGTTCAGAGAATTATTAGTTACCACATTAATTATGAATTTTACAAAGCTTTTAATTGATGTACCGTAGCTGTGAAGTAACATGTATAACCTTAAACTACATTCAGCAGTGTTTTTGCTTCACAAGGGCAGGAAATTATGATCACAGTCAAGTATGGTATGAGAGCAAAGAAGGAAGTAAGTTTTAGCTGACAAGGCAATGACTTTTTGAAATACATGAACTAGACTGTTTGCAATTGCTTTATTATAATCTCCAGACACTGTCTGGAAGCGTCTGCTCTTACAGGATATTGCCTGTCATGTTTCCATTCACATGAAGATTATCTGGCAAGAATTTTTAGGGGGAAGGGGAGGTGTCATTTGTTTTTAAAGAACAGCATATAAAAAAACAGTGCTTTTCTTTACATCCTAGTGTACTAACAAGAACATTCTGCATGTATTAGAGGATACGATAAAAGCTTTAAAGTAAGTTTGAAGAGCACATTTTAAGTTCATAATAAGTTATACTCTCTGCATGACTTACCTCCAGCAAGCTCCTCCAGGCTTGGAACATGAAAAGCAAACCTTTCAACTTTGGCCATTTCCTGATTGTTACTGATTTCTTCAGGTAAGAAATATATTATCACACACTGTAGAAGTGACTGAACTGTCAACAAGGGTAATGGTTTAGTGATTAAAACAGTCTGTTTTCAATACATAACTTATTTTTCAAATTCATGCAAGAATACATAGACAACAGTAAAATCGCAATTATGTCTTCAAGGGAAAGACTAACAGCTTCAAGGTTACTGTTAATTTTCTTATGTGCTTTGGAAGAAGCCATAATTTGTTTTGAAAGAAAACTGGGCTTTTCTAAAGCACGCTAGTTGCCTCCCCAGGTCTTCCCTACGTTAATGTTTACTCTTTCAAGCATCGGTTACTGCGGACTTTCAACCTTGGCTGTGACATGGTCTCCACTTGCTTATGGGCACGTGCTTCCCTTTCCAGAGGGAAACAGGCTAGCAGCACATCTCAAAACAGAAAACAGCAGCAGCAAGTTCTACCGTATTGGGCTCTGTATGGGTACAGAGCCCGTAACAAAAAGTTCTGTTTGGAACATAAGTGTAATAGTCCATTTTGAAATGAGCTATATTTCAGGTAGCCTTGCAACAGCAATGTCAGCTACTAGGGCAAACCACCAGCTCTGGGCACAAATATCTGATTATATGCTATCTATAATTCAGCCACAGCAATCATTAACTCCTTAGGCACGTGTTTGCTGCACACAACAGAAAAAGAAAATGGGCCCCACTCATCCAGATCTCAGGTTTTGTGGGAAAAAGCCAAAAAACCAAATTGCATTCCCAGATCTCACAGACCTTTTGTTACAAAGGACTATGACACGAGCTACCTGCTAATGTATACTTTTAGCTTCTATTAAAAATAAATTCCTAGCTTTTACAATTGAAACAAACAAACAAACAAACAAACAAACCACAACAGTCTTTATACAACTGTCCTCTTGAGTCTGCACTGCTGTTGCGAGCAGTAGAGAAAGGAAGAAAGAAAGCTAGCTGTGTATAGTAAATTTCATCCTAGTTGGTCTTATCCATCTCCATGAGGGACCCTCTCCCTTCTTTGGCTTGTGGAAGAGAAGGTACCAGACTGGATTTGGCGCCTCTGGTAGAAGCCTACCAACAGATGGATCGAATCCAACTCCAGGACTTTAAGTGCGCACTGAACACAAGAAAGGGAGTAATTAAATCAGAGAAAGAGTGAAGATGGCTTTGGCAGCATTAAGTCAACCTCATCCCCTCAAGAACCTTTTGTCACATCCAGAACGAAGCTGTGCCAGAACTCAAGACACCAGTTGGAAAAATCATGAAATAGATTGAGAAGACAGGCTAGACCTGGTATTGTGCAAAGGACTGAGGCAAGACTTGGACACAGTTCAATCAAGTAGACTCAAATGTAACAGCTAGACCATCACCTGCTGTTTAAAGGACAGTAGTCAGCTCACCACAGTCACGAAACAGAAAAACTGGATAAAGCTCAGTGTCCCGTAAAAAACATCACCTGATTGCTAGATAGTAGTTGACCTGAAAGCAAGCAAAAAGAGAAGTAGATCAGTTAGTCACCAGCCTAAGGAACAGCACTTGCAGGGAGTTTGTGTGGTGTGGGTGAGGGAAGGAGACAACGGGCAATGAAATCCATTGTATGGGGACTCCAGTGTGGTTAGTACAGAAGGCTTTCAAAGCAGTGTTGATGTGTCATAGACCCAAATACTAAAGGAACAGTAAGATTATTAGGAAGAGATCTGGAATGGCGCAGTAAGAGCTGAGATGACAAGCATGTAAAAAGATTTTTTAGTTTTTCTTTTCCAAGCAGGAAAACAACACCAGAGATTTGGTAAGGGCCAGGAGAACACAGATAAACAGGTAGCATGTTCATGGGGTGGGAAGTGCCTGGTATCAAAAACTGGATTAAAACTAATTTGAAAGGAGGAAACCAGAAAGGAAAAGTTACAAGCGGGCTAAAAATGCTGGGGGGGGGGGAAGTGAAGTCTCAGGGAAACTTTGAAGATGACAGCCAGCGAGAGCCAGCTGAGAGAGAAGACACCAAGCAAAGCAGAACATCTGTGGATGTGTCTGCAAACGTCGTGTTCCTCGGCTGAGGGGATGCGGGGGGCCGCGGGGACAGCTCGAAGGACGAGACCGGGAGAGGAGTGGGTCAGGAGGGACGAGACAGGGATCCCTGAGGGACCATCAGGCAGAGGCGAGGAAACACGGCGGAGAAAGAGGAAACAGCAAAGCTGCCGCTGAAGTCGGCAGGGGAAGAAAGAAGGGGTTATTGAGGCTGGGCAGCTGAGGGAAGGAGGCGGGGAAGCGGCAGCACGGCTCCGCTCCCTGCCCGCCCGGTACACGGCGAGCTCCCGGTTACCGCCAGGAGCCGCAGAGCCAAACCTGCGCGACCGGCACTTCTCCACAGTCCCACAGCGAGCGGGGAAAGCTCGGCAGCTGCGCCCGTTTCAGGCTGGGCTACGAGACAGGACCGGGCTGGCCCCCTTTGAGACACCGGGAGAGCGCCGGGCCCCAACCACCGCCTCCCGGGATGTCCCTCCCCCGACTGGGCTGCCTGGAGGCGGCACCGCCACCCCCTCCATGACGCCTCCAGCCCGACCCTCCCAACCTCCGTCCATCCCTCCTTCTTTCCCTCCCTCCTCCTCAGCTCCTCTCGCGAGAGCCGGCCGCTATTTAGTCCCCGGGGCGGCCATTTCGAGCCCTTTGCGGCGCCGAAGCGTGAGGTGAGGGGGGCGAGGGGGAGCGCGGCGCCCGCCGCCATTTGGCGGGCGAGGCGCCCGGCCGAGGGGAGGCTGAGGCGATGGCAGGTCCCTCCTGCTCGCCCAGCGCTTGCAGCCAGGAGCTTGCTTGAGGAATGAGCCTGGGGAAGGGGCGAGCCTGGGGAAGGAGCCGGGGATCGCCTTGAGGAGCGGGCTGGGCGGCGGCGAGCTTCCCCTCACGGCTGTCGGGGCGCCCTCGGGCTGTGGTAAGGGCGGGTGGCCGCGCACAAAATGTCCGCCCCGGGGCTGGGCGCCTTTCGGCAGCCTTTTGGCTCTCCCGAGGGAAAGGATCCGTCAATGTGTAATGAGTGGATTGGTTTTCTTTTTCAGGGAGCTGCTTGGCATGTCGGGTGGTGAGGGAGACGAAGTAGAAGCTGGTGCTTAGCCCCGAACTGTAAGTATTATCTGCAGTCGAGTAGGAAAAGCTGGCGTTGTTGCATGCGCTTTTGTTCTGGAGTTTGCGTTGTTCAGGCCTTGTATGGATGGCCCCAAGCAGCAGAGCAGCCATGTGGTTGCTCTGGCACCAAATGAGGCACGTTTGGTCCCTCTGTCGCTTCTGGAACAGCATTAGGGTGAGTTTCAGCTCCACTGTACCCCTACACCTGCATTTAGTGCAGGTTTATAAACAAATTACTTCAGTTTTGAGAAAAAAAAACGCAAGGGAGTAGGTTACATGATACAAAAACTTATTTCCAAATTGAAACACAGACTATAAGACATAAAATGCGCAAATGAAAAGGGATTGCTGAGTTGTATCAACCTCACTGATAGGGAGACTTAGCTCCAATCACAAGAGTAAGGAAGAACTTAACTGAAAAGGGAACACGGTGCCCTGAAGTAGAAATTAATTAAAGTAGCTGAGCTTCTAAAGAGCAAGACAGCTGAAACAGTTAAACAATGACTGAGCATGCACAAAGATGGAAAGGGGAAAAGTACACAGTGAAGAAGACTGAGCCTTAATCAAAAAGACCCCAAAGTGTGACTACCAGAGAGGGGGTACTGCGCATGTGAGAGTAGGAGGGATAGTATGATGGTTAGTTCTGGGAAGCCATTAATGTTAAATACTTTACTTTCTTGGAAATTGTGTGAATATGTATATCTCTAAACTATAAATAAGTACTTACTGTTGTGCTTGGGTGTGTGTGTTTTGTTGAATTATCCCCCACATACCCAGTGCTGTTAATAAAGAATAGCTGCTTGCTTATTCTCCAGAATGAGTCTTGGAAAGTTACAGTACCTTTTTGCATTTCATCCCTCACCAAAGGAGGGCATGTTTAGCCCCTCTGCTGCTTCTGAAACTCCATTAGGGAGAGTTTCAATTCTGCTGTACTCCCACACCTGTGTTTAGTGCAGGTTGATAAATAAATGACTTCAGTTTTGGAAGAAAAAAGCGCAAGGAAGAAGGTTCTACCTTGAACAGTTATATGATGCAAAAACTCATTCCCAAATGTAGGCTGTTTAAAACTTAATTGCTGATGCGCAATGATACTGATAGATCTCTTGGGCTGAATAATATTGATATTAGCATGGAAGGAACCTTCTGCTGTATGTCCTGCCTCGTGAGGAATTTTGTATTATATGTTCTGCTTAGTTAAGCACTAACAAATCAAAGGAAATGGAGGAAGGGTCGCAACATAAGAAAGAAATGAAAAAGCATGCGTAACTCAGCTGGCACATCAGCAAAACAACACTATTTAAGGAAGAAATAGTGAAAAACGGGCTCAGGGTTAAACCGACAAGGATGAAGAGGCCGCAACAACCACCATGACCACTGCTTCAATTCATTGAGTCTGTGCAGATGGGAGGAACATAAATATATAATTTCAGTAAACCAGTAGTAATATGTATGACTTCTTCAAGAAATGTAATGAATATGTAAGTAAGCCTTGTGATTATAAATTTTTTTTGGTCAGCATTGAGAAGGCAAATGCACTTTGGCAGAACAATCCATGTGTGTCTCCAGTGCCACAGCTTTGATAGTAAAGAATGCCCACTTTCTAAGATTTCAAAATAAGTCTTTTTATTTGCTGCTTTTATGGTAACAACAGCTGCAATAGGGTAGTGGTATTCGTCACCTTTGTTCTGATAATAGCTTGTAGCTGTATGGGTTGGGGAAGAAATGGAACTTAGTCCTGTGAGTAGTCACAGCTGCTGAAGTCTTGTAACTATTTGTTTTGGCATGCTAATCTTACCTATTACTGCTGGTTTATACATGTACAAAGCATGTAAAAATCTCCCAAGATAGAGAACTAGAGGTTAGTAAATGACTAGCATGCAGATAAAATTACTCTAGGCTATTGCACAGTGAGGGTTCCTCTGCTGTGTGTTCCAGTCTATTTTGTATAGATTTATGCAGCTCAAGGGGTGGATTGTATTGCAGATTCAGCTGAAAATTAATTTTTTCTTTTGGGGCTAGTCTCCATTTTTGTTGATAGCAGTAAACAAAATGTTGATAGATTGTTAGAGCAGGAAGCCTTAAAGAACAGGGAAATGGCGTTGCTTCTCATGCCAACAGGCCTGGATAAGTTCAAAATTATTATAAACCACAGTGAAGTGAGTGTTTGAGTATGACTTAGATGTGCAGCATCCTTTAAAGTTAAGCTGCTGGCTTACATGCATGTGTCCATGTACAGGAGAACTTCATATCCAAGTTTGCTCACAAATTGTTTGAAATTAACCCTATGAAACGGAGCAGGGGAGGTTTGCCTGCTTAGCAGAGGATTTTCTTTAATTTCTTGAATGCTCATTGATTTTAGGACAGGTTGAAACATGACTGATGAATCCCAGGCTTCTGTTTCCGATTACCCTGATGCCCAAGATCTAATATGCACTCAACAGAAAGAAATAGATATGTTAAATGAGCACGCAACAGATAAACACAGGAAACGTTCACGCTCAAGACAGAAGGGTGCCACTCCTGAGGAGTCTTCAGTTGAGGTCATCCTGGACAGCAGTGATTCAGAAATGTGAGTTTTTATTGCTAGTTGGAGAACTTTTCATGCACAAAACCTGCATGATACATCATAAATGTACGCATTCTGTTGAAAGTAAATGTTTCTTTGGTGACCTTTCTGCTTCTAGTGGCAGTGAGTACCACACCAAGTGCTCCAGTGCACCTTCAAAGCAAAAAAGGAAATCACGACCTTCAAGGCAACAAGTGGAAGCTGTTGTAACAGTGCCTGATGATGAAAGTTCAGATTCTTCTCCGTCTCCTCCGAGTCCAGTGAAACTACCTGAAAGCTCCAAAGAGAAGAAATCCAAGCTTAATTTGAAAGCCATTTTTGCCTATCACTTCAGGGGAAGGAAGTTTAAAGCTGCTGCACACAGAAATTTTCGGAGTACATCAAGGAAGAGGAGGACTGAGACGGAGGCAAAGACAAGGCATGAGCGCACATGCATGCCTACTGGGAGGCCGCCACTGACAGCCTCACCACAAGAGCAAAGGAAAAGGCTTCTACATCGGGGTTTTCAATTCCCTTTTGTTGAAAAACATTATGGGACAAAACATATTCCCTTAAAGATGGTTCTTGACTATGAGGTGAGTCCTGTTTTACTGGAGAAATGTTTTAATTTTGAATTTATTTTAAAAACAGTGAATGTAAATTGGTTATTTTCTGTTTCTACCCGATGTGCTACGTAGAGTGAAACAAACCTGGTTTTATTTTTGTTACGCAGGACACTTGCTGTTTTCTGTTTAATACCTTGAAGAAAAGCACAGCTGAAATAAGGGTGCCAATTTAATATTGCAATTGGGTTGATACTATAAATACTTTATTTCTTTGCTTTATTATAGTGGTATTTTTAAAATCTTGCCCAATGTGTTTTTTTTTTCTTTAGCAAGCAGCTACAAAGGGATATTTCCGGTACATTGAAATGCTCAAATATGAAGAACACCTCAAAAAGGCTTTAAAAACACTTCAAGCTAGTGAAGACTTAGAAAGAGAATGTCTGGCAGTACGGAAACACAAGTATTTAGATGATGAAGGTCCCATTTCCCCTATCCAGGAGATGAAGTAAGTTAATCTTATATTTCTAGGGAGTAAAAAGCTTGCTGTTTTGTTCTAAACTAAAACACGAAGTTGAGTATACGGCATCAATGTTGTTATCAACGGGTAGATGCATGACTTTGGTGGGCGAAATGAATAGGTGCTCCTGTAAGTCAGTAACACACTTGGTGGTTTAACACCGATGAACAGCTGAGCCACCGCTATGGCACGGTAACAGCTCGTGTGTTAAAACAAGGACAGGGAGATCACTCACCAGTTACTATCACAGGCAAAACTCAGCGTAGGGAGAATAATGTAATTTATTTCCTATTGCTAACAAGCTAGAGGAGTGAGAAACTGAAAAAATGAACTAAAACCACCTTCCCCCCATCCATCCTCTTCCACCTCCTCCCCCTGAGCGGCGCAGGGGAATGGGGAGTGGGGGCAAGAACAAGCCCCTGGTATTTGTTGCTGAACCTGATGTTATACAGTATGAAATAAGCCTTTGGTCAGTTCAGGTGGGCTCTCTTGCTCTGTCCACTTCCTATTTCTTGCTCACCTGAAGGCCGACTTGCTTGGGGGTGGGGTGGGTGGAACAGAATGAGGAAAGGGCAAGTTGTGAAGCTGTCCAAGCACTGTTCAGCAACAGACAAAAAACTTGCAATCACAAATCCAAACCGGAGCACCTTATGGGCTGCTGCAAAGAAGCTACCCCAGCCAGATCCAGGACAGTCTGCTACACAGAGCTGAACAATTCAGGAGGAAGAACAGTTGTCTTCAATAGTGTGTGTTTTTGTGACCAAGCTGTAGGTGTATTGAGCTCAAATCTGCCCTTTTTGTTAACCTATATCAACATTATGCAATCTAAATGTGATTGACTGAAATCTGTATTTTGGGGAAATATTTCCTGAAATATTTTCCTGAATGAAATATTTCCTGTTCTTCTCAAATATTCAAATAAATAAAGTGGAGCATTTTATAGTATAAAAGGTATATCGTAGGTCTTCATGATCAAAAGAGTTTATTTACACACAATAAGTGGATCAAAAAGTCAGCAAGATGACGTAGTGTTGTAAGTATACATAGCACCTTAAAACTGGGAAGCTAGAAGGTAGTGTGAAGGTACAAGCCTGTTCAGGTATTGCTCACCTATTTATCACTCAAGCTGGTAATTCTTGCATGTTGAAGTATTAGGGTGAGCCTCTAAAGTAGGTAACAGTAATTGGTATGCTGTTTTCTACAGAAGAGCAGAAAAAGGTCTGCAGAACAAATGCAAAGTGGCTCATCCAAAGAGGGAATTCCTTATATGAAATTAAGTACTAGAAGACTTAGTGTTTTGAAGCAAGTTGTCCCTGTGCCACTTGCTGTGATTTAACCCAGCGGGCAGCTGAGCACCACACAGCTGTTCACTCATCCTTCTCTCTCCCTCTCTGCGATGGGGGAGAGAATCAAAGAGAAATAAAAGCCTGTAGGTTTTGGGTCAGCTGTCCTGGGTCTGTCCCCTCCCAGCTCCTGCTGCACTCCCAGCCAGCCTGCTGCGGACAGTGTGAGAAGCTGAAAAGTCCTTGGCTTGGTGTAAGCACTGCTCTGCAACAATTAAAACATCAGCATGTTAACAACATTCTTCTCATCCTAAATCCCAAACACAGCACCCTACCAGCTACTAGGAGGAAAAATAACTATTCTAGCTGAAACCGGGACAATAGGACTAAAATTGTCCCAGCTTTCTGGGAAGTTGTCTTGCTGTAAAAACTTGGGGACCATAGTGAAAATGAATTTGTCCTGCCTGTGTTGGTAGCTGGGATGTAATTCTGTTGCCAGAAGCTCGTCTGAGAACAGCCTCCTGTAAAAGCAGTAGTATCTTACACCCACGAGCTGTAGCACTTCCATACGCATTACGAGAAGCCAGGGATTGTAGTAGGAAAATAGCATGAATATGTTAGGCTACTATAAGAGTAGAGTTTGATTTACATTTTGTGTATTTCAGTGATGATAACAGCTTGGGTGCTGATAATCAAGATGACTTTGATGTCAGAGTAGTGGTGAGTAAATATTCCTTAATTTCAAAAACTCTATAACCTTCTGAGGTTAAAGTTGTAGATAATGTCCTTATCAAAGTGAGGTGTCTCAAAATTAGACTTGTGAATACCCTGTCTTTCATTGATTCAGGACAACAGCTGTTTCGTTTTAAGCAGCAAACTTCCCAATAAGAAGAAATCCAAGACAGAAACAAAACGTGCGAAATCAACGGGAGTGGTGGAAGTAGAAAAGAAAGGTCGTGCTGCTGCTAAGTCCGGGCTTCAGCGAGGCTCACTCCAGTGAACAGAAAACTGCTTAATGAGGTGGCAGCAGTCACTCTTCAGATACCTCGTTAAGGCCTACTTGGTTTGAAGTGTTGGTCTGAGGACCACATTAAGCTGTTGACTCAGCAGCCTAGTCAGACTGGGTTTAAGGTGAGTGTGTTGGGTTTATTTGTGTCTGACTGTTAGGAAACAAGTGTAATCGTTCTGTTAAGCGTTTACCTGTCGAATACCCTTGATGCAGTGGCTGGTAAACCTGTTTAAATATTAGCTTCTGCAACCTGTGTAACCAAGGGGTCATAGAATTGCAGAATTAAGTGTTCAAAATCTTGTGATTTAGCAGCAGCATGTGTGCGCACATACATAGCTGCGTTCCTGTTATGAAGGGGGGCTTAGAGACCCCTTTCATAGCTTTGCAGAGGACGCTTGACCTTTCCCTGTTGCAACTTGGTAGCTCTAGGGAGTAAGACTGAGTGATACTTGAGGGGTTATTCAGTATCTCGAGGAAATGCAGGCTGTATTTCAAAATGCTCGGAGAGCTGTGCAAAGGTTGAAGACAGAATTGAAGCTTAATGCTCATCTGTGTGTTCCAGCAGTAAAAAATACTGAAGTGGTTAGATAGTTTCCACAAGGCTACTACAAAATGCTGTTGATACATTTGAAAGATGATAATCCTTATAACTGAAGTTGTCTGTTTTTCAGTGCAGGATAACTCTTAAGTTTAAAGATTCTTTTTAATGGGGTCTCATGAATGTAACTAAGCAGCAGTGGGAAGCTCTCTAGGATTATAGTAGTTAACAAGTGCTGTCTCAAATCCAAATTTCCTTCCTGAAAGGTGCTTTAGCCAGTTGGAAACATGACTAATGAGCGTTAAGTGATAACTCCTAGATTACAAGACTCTCTTGATAGTGGTAGAAATAATAATAAAAGTTACGCTTAAAAAGCTTACCTGCAAATCGAGGAGATGTAAATAAGCAATGGGTTCAGCCCCAAATATTCTGTAACGGCCAAATTGCTGTCAGCAACAAACTAACAGCTGTTCAGCAGGTAAAAGGGATCAAAAAAATAAAAAAGCAAGCTATCTGCTGATCTGACAAGCTGGGGGGATTTACTGCAGGTGCTCAGTACAAAGAGGATTGGTCAAGTTGCATTCTTTATTTGCTTGAATTAAGGTTTCAAATCTTTGAAGATATCCCTTGAGGTTTCCCTATTGCAACTTAATAGCTGTAGGGAATGGAACTACGAAAATCTTACCTTCAGTAATTGAAGATCATATTTAATCATGGTCCAAAATTAATGGCTAAATGTAACTCTTTTAGGCATCTACCTGAGAAGTACTCTATGGCTTCACAGACTCGTCCTGGATCTAGGAGTGGGGTTCTTGCTGGGTAAGGCGTAGCGAGGTGGTGTGTGGAGGGAGTGCTGCTCATTCTGCAGTTCACGTGATGAATTTTTCTGTTCAACTGCTGAGTGACTCAGAAATGAACTAAATTTCAATTCTGATTAGAACTGGATTTGTACACGTGAAAAGCCAGCTTGTTACAGCTGTTAAATTGATTGCTGAAACGTAGCTTTTGGCTTTAGGAATCTCACGTTACTTCATCATATCTAACAGTTCTTATCCCTTTCCTTTTTTTTTCCAGTTTTATCTTGCTTTTGGATAATGAAATACTAGTCAACTGATGCAAGAGGTAAGCTGTTACTTGGTTTGTAGTTGCTATTTTTGTCAGGTAGCTTTTGCTTTACTTCACAAAATGTTTTTGAAAAACAGTCTAGTGTGAATAAGTTAAATTTTCAGGTGAATAAATTAAATTTCACTACTATGTGTGAAACCTTGAGAGAGAAAGTTCAGAGTAACACTTCTTTTATCAGTCTAACCAAAATTAGAGCCTGTAGCTTCTGCTTGACTGGAAAGTAAAATAATTCTGTAGTATCTGCATATTAAAGGCAGTTTTTTTAGAAGTCATATATGGAAATACTTCTGTTTAACCTGGTGTTGAATGCCGCAGGGCCTCGCAACTGAGGACAAACTTGATTTGTTTTGGATATTACCTGGAGCCTTCTGTGCTGAGGAGGTTGGAGAGCTACTGTGCACTTAGTCTCCTGGTGGTGCCCCACCAATTTCTGTACTGGCGTGTGTCATGCAGCTGCAGCTTGTGATTGCTTCCCTCTGGTAAAATCCCATCTTAATGCATGTCCTGTGTCATGGGAACATCAGAAGGGAGGTAGTCCTGGATCACTAAAGCTGTGAAACTTCTTTCAAGAAGCTTCTTTCATGTGTCAAGTTCTCGTGTCTTCAGGAGGGCCTAGGAAAGAGCATGGAAGAAGAACACTTTATGTAGGGTTACTGTACAGGAAAAGATCTGCAAGGTGGGAAGCCAAGAGACAGAAAGTAGTGAAGCCTTCTGAGAGCATTCTTCCTTGTAAGCGGGTAGGAACACAGCATCATCTTCTGGCCTTTGCTGTAGGAAGGGTACTGGACTAGGGAACTTGTGCAGTGTTAAATTGATTTTCAATTGATTTTTACAACAGCAGATCTGATACTGAACTCGTTGCCCCAGTTACTGTAGTCCAAATTATACCCATCTAAAAATAGAAGGCATGGCATGAAAGGTGACAGTTGTTAATGGGTAAGTATATAGGAGACTGAGAAATTGAACGTGATTTCTGTGTGCTCTTCAAATATAGTCTAAAAATAGTGAAAAAAAGGTGAAAGCTGATGCCTTCAGTTTGTTTCAGCACGTGTTCAGTTTTTGTCTGGTGCTGTAGACAAAAACCTGGAACCTAGTGCTTAAAAAAACCCCTTCTTCGCAACCCACAGCTGATGCATGTATTAGTTGTGTTACTTATATGAAGGGACAATCTTTGCATTTATTCAAGCAGCATTTAATCTAAATCCTGAATCCGGGGCAGGAATTTTGTATCGCCTTTGCAGAAATACAGTCTAGTTGCATTGTTTCCTTCCCAGACTTTGTGGATGAATTCACCGGCTTGGCAGCACCGAGCAGTTTTTACTTTTTTTTTTTGGACTGTTTGAATTCTTGACAACTGTTGGCTGACCTCAGCGCACTCCTGTGGAACGCATTAGGGAAAGAGGTAAGCTTTGTGTTTCTGCTGAGCTTCAGCATGAGAGAATTAATTTTTTCAGAGAAGTACGTTGAATATTGCGCTAAGTAATGAGCAAGTAATCAGCCTGTATGCTGCAAGACGTGTGTACCCAGCAGTGTCTTTCTGATGATGTATTCAAAAAGCAGCACTGCAGTGTTTCAGCTGCTGGCGTCGTGGTTTTCATGTGGACATGCTGATTTAACTTGGTGTTTCTGTTGAAACAAGTAGATGAAGAATTTCTTTGAACTGTTACTTGATAATATTTTGTTCCAGAACGTTTCTTGCAGTGGGAGGTATCTGAGGAGGTAGTTGTTCTGAAACACAAAAGTATCAGAAAGTTAATTGGCTGAGTTTTAAAACCAGAAGTTATTCTCTAGGCATAGTGAAGTGTCGTTATGCCTCGTTTTTCAGCAAATAGACACAACTCACCGTGTGTCGGAATTGAACAACGTGGCTAGAACAGCAACAGGTTGTGCTTTCCTCACTGTAAAGCTCATTGCAGTGGTGACAATGAGGCCTGTAACAGGCTTGCCTAGTGAAACAATTATGTAAGCATGGTCCAAAAAGTAGCTCCAATAAAACGAAATCCCAAGGATTGGCTTGTTTTGCTTTTGAATTCCGCATCCTGCCTACAGAGGAAGGTTGGCAGCTACAAGAAAGGCATGCAGTGCTCCAGTCCTGTAAATGGTTCGTGAAAGCGTACTTGTTAAGCTGCCTTAAAGCGTAGTCTCATTCATGTTTTCTTTACATCTCAATACCAGTTGAGGTAACTCCTCTGCATCTCATGTGCCATAGCGTTCGAATTTCTTAAATCACAGGTAGATTTTGTTGATAGTTTTGCCACAGGCTGGGCCGTGTCTCTGATCTCAAAAGAAATGCTTATTATTCAATATAAAAATACCAGAGTCTTAAAATTATTAAAATGCTGAGGGAACTTAGAACTGTTTCTCAGATCCTGTAACTTACTGTCTTTTCAGGAAGCGCACCCACTAGTCCAGTCTGAAGGAGTGTCTTGGTAAGTTGGTTTGATTCCAAATTCCTATGACTGTTGATCAGTGCAAGTTAGCAGTCTTAAATTCAGTCCGTTGAGCTGGTACACTGCTGGTTTTTTCTTACTGAGAAAATGCAGTGTTGCTGCATCAGATACTTACCTTCCTCCAGAGTTGAGAGTGGTATAAGATAATTGTTGTGATGATTGGCAAAATGTTCAACTGCTCTGAAGAGAGTGAGTGAGAATAGCCTTTCTGAACAAATCAGTTACGTGTTTTTCATCGCAGTTTATTCTGGGTGGCCATTCTGAATATTTAACAAGCGGTGTTTTGTCAGTAAATAAAGATAACAGCTGACTTTATTAATAAAAAGTTGTCAAATTACATAGTTATATCTAATATTCAGATGCAGCAGCTTTAAGTGTGATTGCAGTGAGAGAGCTTATCAGAAATGCTTGTGGTGATTAGAAATCACTTAAGTACTGCTGTAGGCTCTACTTGTTTGTATGTCACTTTGTAACCCCGTAATGATGTTGCTTTTTCAGGTGACACAGAAAATGAGAAAAACAAAGCCATTTCCCAGGAGTACGAACCTTCCGCAGGTTAGTGTGCCAGCTGAGGTTGTGCAAGTTCATTACTGCCTGGGAGGCTCAGGGTTTCAGTGACCGAACTATTTACCAAGTCAAGCTTACTGTGTTGTGGAGCGTCTCGGGACTTCTCTCAACACTGCATTGCTGCATTCTGAAGTAGTGCTCACTTTCAGTATGTTAAGTGGAAATTATAAAATAAATACGTTACGTACATATGTTGCAAGTGTTTAAATAAATTCTGTAGTTAATTTCCTCTGTCTCTTACCATTCAGGTATTACTAGCTTTTAATTTTAAAACTGTTGCCGATATGGAGGAGTTATTACTGCATCTTATCCAAATATTAGTGCATTTCCCTTCCCTCTTCCCCTAAATTTCTTGGGGAAAAAGTAAAAAGGCACTTCAGGAGCAACTACTATACTACTCTGGTCTGCTTGATTTTTATCTGTTGTATTAGTTGGTGGTAACAGCAATGGTGAGGTCTATCCCGATAGGATCTCTGCTGTAGGTTCATGTCGTTGGAAACGCCTCACAGAACAAACTTGTGGTTTAGTTTTACCCACTGAACTACCTGTTAGCTCTGTGGGATAAAACTACAAGACAAACCTTCATTTACCATTTGAGGAATAAAAATAATGTGTTATGTTCTCCTTCAGGTACTGGCTTCTGCATTTCACACAAATGAGAAGTGGTGCAAATGGAGAAGCTTGGTAAGAGTCAAAAGATGTGTTCTGAGATTTCAAGTGTAACTCACATGGTTAATTACATGGCTGGGACGTCAGCCAATTTTCTTTTTTGTGTAGGTATCAAAATTATTTCATTGTTGCTTGTGGGGTGAGTTTTCTTGTTGTCTTGGAACAGCCTAGTCCAGCTTTAATCCTAAAGCAGTTATTTACTAGTTCTTGGTTTGGTTGCTATGGCTTTTTAAAAAGAAAAAAAGACGGCACTCTGGTGACTGTCTGGTCTTGAAATAACTTCATAACATGTTGCATTTTTGTTGTGTTATTTAATTGAGCAATAAATACTGCTTTATCTACCTTTAATCTTCAAATTCTTCAAATGTTTGAGTTAAATTCTGAGCTTCTCAGCCAGTTTACTACAATACTGTTACAATTCCTGGATTCTGTTCTATAGAATGTAGCTCAAAGTAAAACAAGCAAAACACTTTGGAAAAAGTAAACACTTGAAAGTTCTGAAGCTGCTGAAATCCATGGAATCTTCTCTCTTACATGCATGACCGCTTTTGTGGAGTGGGTATAGAAAGAGCTTGAACCTTAACGTGTGCAGTGGTGGATCGAGCTATTGCACCTGTTGCACTGTATGGTATCTGCACCCAGCAGCATTCCTCTGATGGGGTGTTCAAAAAACAGTGCTACAGCAGTTCGGCATTTGGCATCGTTGGTTTTCATTCTGGTGTGTGTGTTAAACCTGGTATTTCTGCTGATACAAACTCTGTCCTCTTCAAGGATCCGAGTGCACTCCTTATTCCACGTATAGCTTCCCCATGTGAGAGCTGGTTTTCCCAGGTGTATTCAGTTGGTTTTTTTTACAGGTGATTTGGAGTACAGAAGAAAGGGAACCCTGTTTTAAAAGGATTAGCTGTGGAAGAGGGTAACGACCTGTTTGACTGGTAAGCACTGAGTTACTTGTCAGTTCAGAAGGTTTCAGGCAACTTCACAGAATAGCGGTTGTTAATTTGTTAGGACTTGAAGTAAACTGTCTAGTGAAGTAGAGGAATCCTTGTCTAGTAGCAGGCGGTCCTGGGTGTTGGCAGTACCTGGGCAAGCTGCTTCATCTGCAAGTCAAACCTCAGTGTTTGTGGAACTTGGGTGGATGCCCCAGAGTTAGGCAGTGATTTGTAGCTCCTGAAGCAGAGACTGTTGCTGGTCGTGATTAATTATTTTTTGGAGCTTTTAACATTTTAGGGTTGTTGTTGGTACGCAGCCTGGCTTCACTTACCTATTGGCAAGATTTTGATTTGTCCTTAAGAAAAAAGGATGGAAAACTTAAATCTGGGACTTAAATATTGATTTAAGTCAGTGGTAATAGCAGTGAGAATCTGGTCGAATCTGGTCATTACCAAGGCTGCTAGGATGTTATGTTTCTGGTGAGCTGTGGACATGACCGTAAAGCAAGTCCATCAGACTCTTGAACTGCCACCTTGCGTGGCACTAGGTCTGCTGGGGATAAAGCTTTAACGTAGGTCAGACACATGCTCCCTTCCGCTGGTAACTGAGCAGGTTCCTGCTGAGGTGTTGATAGGTATGTGGCTGTTATTGTTGGGCAGCCCTGACACTTGGGCTACCAGGGAATCAAAGATCTAGTTAGAATCTCACCTGGTAATTCAGGCTCCAGAAGCTGCTGTGGAGAGGGTTGTCACGCGTACAGACAAGGGAGAACAAAAGGCTGCTCCATGCAGTCTGCATCCAGCTGCGGTTCGCTGTAACTCATGGTGCGTGCTAACAATCTGACTTTCTAGCCTGTAGTGTCAGTTACTGAGTTGCTGAATGTCGGAGGGGTGAAAAGCAACACCTGAGTGCTGCCAGAGCAAGCCCGAAGGTAAGGCGCTTACCAGAATTGCTGGTACTAAAAAGGATGCTCAGGGTCACTTCAAAGAGGGTTTGCGTGGCTGAAAAACCAGCAGCTCTTAACGCAGTGACCGTACATTGAAATCCTCTGCAGGATGCTGTGGACACATTGTGTGTGCTGTGGTCTATTTCTGAGGAGATAAAACCTGACGTAGTAACGCTGCTTAGAGTGAAAAAAGGTGATCTACTGCCCTGTCACCTTTTTGAGGTGCTGATGGAGAGAGGATGCTGCTTCTTTCTGTCTTGGGGGGTGTGACATGTTCCTAGAGCTGCATGGAAGTCTTCAAGTAGATCCAAAATAGGTGAGGGAGGGGGGATGGAAGTGCAGGACTGGAATGCTATGGACACTGGCTGTAACAAAATTCTAATCAGAGCTGGCACTGGAAATGTTTTTTGCCCATAAACATTTTCAGTAAGGAATATATAAACATGTTCCTCCATACTGCTTTTCCGTGGGCACCATGTTACCAAGTTAGTTGCTTTAAACTATAGGAAAACATGAAGACAGTTCAAACGGCTTTTCTCTGGAATTATGGTGCTAATGGGTGCTCTTCTCTTTCAGGTCCTGCTGTGATGTTGCTGCATGTTTGTTGCAAGGAAGAACAGAACAGCTCTTAAATGCAGAAAGGATGCTAGTGTTAATTGCAGTAATTTAATGTCATTCTAACTTTCCTTACTGCTCTGTAAACTGAAATACCGTGTTCCCAACTGTTTTTCCCCCACTTCTCCATTATTGAACTCAACTGTATTCAGGTTTGGGGGTGTTTATTCTGTACGTGTCACAGCATTAAAATAAAAGTCATGTCTGAAAGGACCAGCTGCAGCCAGGGATTATTTCTTAACCCTATACTATAAAACATGGTGAAGTTGGCTTGTTTTATGAGGCTTGTTTTATGAGAAAGGAAAAAGAATATTCAGGTATAAGAGGGGAACAGCCCTTTAAAACCACAACTGTGAAGGTGAGAGTAGAGCCTATACCCTTCAACTGCAAAATTACTACCTCTGATCCCCTCCCATTGCAGCAACCCTCCACATCACTTAAATCCAGGGACTGACAAACAAACTATGTTCGGCTTACCCTCTTTATTTAAGGAGGGGGTAGCAGTTTGAAAGTCTCTTCAGCTACAACAGCAGTGATACTGCTTTCTGAAATGAACAAAGCAGTTAACTGTTCTTTAAAAAGAAGCTCAGCAGCTTCTACCCTTCTGAGACTTTACTGTCTCTTAACTAGGGCCGGATTTCATAGAGCTACCCAGGTATTCTACCTACTGGTAACAAAATTCAGGCTTGCATTACCAGTTGAGCTTACACTTTGTGATATCCTGGGGCTTAGTTGAGCTTGTAGTGTACTCTAAGAGGGGCTAAGAAAACTTGAGGAACTACCTAAACATGTAGCTTTTCAGAAGGAATCCGTAGGTTGAGGTTTTTTAAAAATAACCTTTATTTTTACACAATTTGTATTACTAGTACAAGCTCTTAGAACCAAAATGCACATCAAGAGACTTAAGGCATTGTCATTACAGTAAAGTTTGCCACAGGTGAAAAGTAATTAATTGCTGAACTGTTACCTTAGGTATTACACAGACACCATATTTAAATAAGATTTTACTGCTAAGTGCTTGCTCTTCTGAATTGTACCAACCCAGTTAATGGAGAGTGCTCAAAGGCTTCTGCCAGTCAAGGTGTTTTCCCTGTCTTCTTGGCTCGTAACTTCTCTAGCATTTTCTGTAAGTAAAAAAAATCATGAGACAACAGTAACGTAGCTCAAGTAGTCATACTAAAAATGTAGTAAAGCAAAAAACTGAGGTACTGCTTGGGGGTGTAGGCTGAACAGCGGTAACAGCAGCTGTATAACTTCTACAGATAGCAGCTCCTGTTACAGGCAAATCCAAACAGGTCCCTTGCCACCTTACCCTCAGCTATTCTCAGCTCAGTAGAAACTGAAGTTACTTGGAACAGCCAAAGCCAATTTCCTTTAGAGAAAAATTTCAGCCCTAAGAGGGGCTCTGAACCTACAAACACAGTGACTGTCCGCAGGGGCAGTCTTAAGTGTGATATGCCCATAGCAATAGCTATGAAATCTTTAAAAGCTGAGTTACCAAAGGTTAGGTTACAACTCCCCAAAAGCGAAGCTGAAACATTCTGACTCAGTCCGTGTTCTGTACAGTCACACACTGCACAACTGTCTCTGCTTGGAAGCTCAGTGAAATGAGAACTGACCGGCTCAAGATGCCGTATAACAGATTATTTTACCTTCTGAAACTCCTTAGCCTTTTCTCTGTTTTTAGCATAAGTTTCTTGCCTTTTCTTTTCCTCCTTTCTGTTTTTTACTTCTTCAAGTTGATTATAAAGTCTGTCAAAACAATGGGAAAATATTGTCAGGAAGCAAAGTGGCAAAGCAGGAGTAAATTAACATTAAGGAAGTCTGTCTCAATTACTAGAAATTAAGAAAAAAACAGTTTTGACTTTGCTATCCAATAATCGAGGGTCACTTAAAATTCCTCTCCTGCTCCCTGACCTCACAAAAACCCCATTTTGGAGCTGTCAGTGTCCAGCTTTAATTGTGAGCTGCAGCTGAGCAGGCTGCCAGCCCTGATTCTTACAGGAAGCTCTGCAAGGGAATTGCCCCAAGTATACGCCTGCCTCAAACACACTTCACTCCCCTCTCCCAGTAGTTTCATGTTAAGCTGTGTTCTGTTAAGGTGCAATTGGAAGACCACAAAGTGCTGTCACAAGACACAGATGAACTACTTCTGCTTGTTTAATCCAAACTTCTTTCTGTTCGTGCGGTACCTTGAGGTACGCTGATGCATTTCCACTTCTCCAGACTTCCTGTCTTCTGGAGAAGATACTTTCACTTCTCCTACTTTCTTCAACTGGTTGACAACTGCACCTTTTTTTCCTTCAAAAGACACGGAAAATGGAGATTTTAATCTAGCTAATACATATATTCATATAAAGCTGCACTGTGCCCCAGCAAAGGCTTACTCAATTTAACAAGTTGACACAAGGCACTGACTGGTTGTATGATATCAAGGAACGTCAATGACAGGGTTTTTCAGCACAAGAGTACTCAAAAACACGAGAGGTTTCAAAGACTGAAAGATGGAACTACAGCAAGGAAAAGCTGGAAGAATGGACACAATGGAGATTGAAGTTTTCTGTTGAAATTAATTCTCTGACTCGTTAGGCTACTGCTTCTCAACAGCTGACTTCCAAATCCCTATTAACACACATCAGAGATGAGTGAGGTCTCTCAATACAGTCGTAAGAGACACCTTATGATCACACATGTATGAAGCAGGTAATTAAGGGCCCTTACATCACTGAAGAGGTAGCCAAAGAGTGGGGGAAAAAAATTCCCCACATCCCTGCGGAGCCTGCAAAAGCAAGAGTGAAAGAAATGGGAGAGCTGTTCTTTGGTTTTACACAGCGACTAAAGGCATACCTACTCCTACGTCATGTCCCCAGATAAACATACCAGTGAGAAGAAAAGACTCCTTTTGCCTGCTTAACTTCTCAGACTTTCCTCTTTGAAACTGTCTGGCTTCTGGCTTTTCATTTTTTCTCTCTCTATTTTTGATTTCTTCTACTCTTTCCAGAGATTTCTGAATGAAGCTCCTCTTTCTTTTCAAAAAAGATTCTTGCAAACTTCCTGATGCAGAAGGAAACTCTAGGAGCATCACTGAGAAAGGAAAGGAGAAGACTAAACATTTCTCACATTCAGCAAAGAACATTATCACCTCTAATAACTCATATGTTTCAATCCATTTCTCATAAAATGCTGACCTTGACTGCTTTGATAAATGGCACGAGGAGAATGACATTGTGAATAATGAACGTTGCAAAATAGGCAGCACTTCAGAGCTACAGGATCTGGTACCTGTAAGCAGTACTGCCAAGACAAATGCTGTAATAATTACTGCATCAAAAGCATCTTAAAGCCTCAAAACATACCAAAGACCTGAGAAGCTCCTAATTAATTACCTGCGGTCTGATGTGATGGATGCTGTCCATCATTGGGATGCTGGGCTCTGGAAGAACTGTCAGGCCTTACAAACATGGAATAATCCGCATCTGGAACTAGTGGTAAAAATTCTCTTTCCTGTCTCAAAAAGAAACATTAGTTAAAAATGCATAAAACACACCACAAGTTTGAGTCAAGTAGTAGTACTGCAACACTGACACAGACCAGATAGAAATAAAAGGAGTTCTTTTGCCTTTAGATACAAGAAAAAAACATCAGAAATGGATCTTGACAGTAAGAATCAGAAACTGTGTTTCTAAAAGCATTCAAAAACTTTAAAAATAAATCTAGTAGAGTCCCTTCACCCACTAGATCTCAACTGCAGAATTACAACTAATTAAGACTCACCTCAGTAAAATCATTAAGGTCGGACTTATCCACACGTGCTGGGTTACTGATTTTATCCTCTTCTCTTTTTTCTTGGTTCGCATGCTCAACGTCAGATTCCACAATGCTGATGTCATTTGAGCTTATCAGAGTGAGTTCAGGTTCCTCCATAATGCCATGCCCCGACTCAGTTTCCTAGCAAACAGATTACACAAGACCTTAGTGTAAAATATATAATATATATATATATGCATTGTATACATTTAAAAATACATTTTTAATATTAATGTTATAATTAAAAAAAACCACTATTTGCAGAAATATCAACAGCTAGTAGCTTGTTCCAAAGATGAGGCTAGTTCAACATGTAGGAAAAAAAATCTGCCCCAAGCACTAAGGAAATAGAGCACCTTGCCTGGGATGTTTGTTAATTGATGCATGCAAACCCTGGAACCTAAATCCAATGTAAAGTACATTTCTTTGCTTGTTTGTTTTCTAAACACTGCTAAATGAAAACAAATAACCCAAAGAACCAAGCAACAAAATAACCTCTTCCACCCCTCAAGTTTAAATTACATCTGAAATTTACTTACAGCCATGCTTTTTAAAAAATAATAATAAATAAATAAAAACACACCACTTTGTCAAACCTTTTTTTTTTTTTTTTTTTTTTTTAAGTTTACTTATGCTTTGGTTAAATTATTTAGCCCCCTTCTTAACTGGGGTAGGGGCTGTTCAGTTAAGGAACTGCCATGTCATGCCAGTGCACATGGTACACCAACTAATGCTATGGGAGATGGAATATATACGCTAGGGCTCCTGCAATGATGCTCATGGGAGATAAAGCTCAAGTTAGCTACCGCTGATTACTTCAGTGCTACAATCTGAAAGGGCAAGCAGGAGAGCATAAGTCCAGGAAACATGCAAGTCAAACTAGAATCATAAAGTGAACATTTGCCAAGTTATCTGATGTTAAAGGCCTAAAATTGCTTGATTAAAAAAAAAAGTGAATAAACAAAATACCTGCACAAATTTTAAAAAAAACAAAACACATCTGTTTTACTTACCCAGACTGGAATACGACATGAGCTTCCAGGCACAGAACTGGAATGTTTTTCATGTCTTCCTGGGAAAGAAACATTCTGTTGTACAACAGCCTGTAAACGCACGCCTGGGACTTCCAAGCTGGTTTCTCTGGTAATCCTTGAGGATTTCTGTACTTCTGGAAATCCTTGATCCGGCTCCTTTACATTGCTATCGCACTGAGAATCCACTGCCACTGCTTTATTTGCTTCATATACATGAAGTAGTTTTTCAGGAAGCTTCACGTACTTCCTATCAAATGCCTCAACAGGTAATTTTTCAGAAGACAGAGTCTCTTGCCTGAATGTTACACTCTCTCTGAATAAGTGTTGAGGGGAAGTTTCTTCCACTGGGACAGGTGTGGTATTTAGCTGATAAAATGACTTTTGCTCTTCCAGTGAGCTCAGACTTTCGTTTCGTGTCTCTTCCATTGAACACTGCAGACTAACACACTCCATGTTTCTTGCCAGTTCTTCATACTCTCTGGCGGACGAAATACAGTTCTCGTTGCCTCGTGTTTTAATCCCAGGGTTTTGTCCAAAAGACTTCTCTAACATTACGTTACGGTCCTCTGGCTGATCAGCATTCTGACTGAGATCGCTCAGAGAAGATTCTGCTCGCAGTGGGTGGAAAGATTCATCTGAACCTGTTTCAAGAAGTTAGAGTCAGAATTCTTAACATGACAATATTTCAGCTTTAAAAAAATCCCTCCATAACAGGACTGTTGAGGAATGTGCAACTCTGCTGAAGTTTCGTAAAACATAATACCATTAACATTACTTGATTCATTCAACTTTGACTCACTTTGATTCATTTTTTATATATGATTCATTTTGTACACAAAAAGAAACAACATTTTTTGTTGCTTATTACAATATGTTAGGGATAGCCTTCACAATGCTGCTGACATAACTGCATTGTAAGCCACTAGATTTGTATTTGTATCTATTTATACACTGCAAATGGCAGTGCTCTGAGTTTCTTTTGAACCCCCAGCAAAATCTCAAAAGCAGGAAGAAAGTGATCAGAAACATCATTACTTGGGCAGAAACTCTTCATAGTAGAAGACAACATCCAAACTGGAACACTGACAGCTGTTCATTTAGGTCAGCTAGTTGGAAGAAACTCTTCACTCAGAGGGCGGTGAGGCCCTGGCACAGGCTGCCCAGAGAAGCTGTGGGTGCCCCATCCCTGGAGGTGCTCAAGGCCAGGCTGGATGGGGCTTTGGGCAACCTGGGCTGGTGGGAGGTGTCCCTGCCTGTGGAAGGGGGTTTTGGAACTGGATGGGTTTAAGGTCCCTTCCAAACCAAACCGTTCTGTGAGTCCTAAAAGCTACAGTATTGTACCCTAAATTATCTTTCCCTTAGATTCTAAATGTACAAACCAAGATTACTTTTTTTTTCCAGAAGAAGCTAGGAAAGGAGAAAAATTGGGTGTAAATATTTTAATTACTGGGGAGGCATTTCAGTACTACAGCATCTACCAAACAAACAAGGTTTCTTTAAATACATACATATATTTTTAATATGCCTCTGACATAAGATTGATAAAATCAGTTACACAGACTCCAGCATCACATTATTAATTTTTTTTTAGTGGTAGTGTTTTTTTGGTTTGTTTTTTATATTGATAGCAATATATCATATAAATCTTTAAGTGTTTCTGTTAAAGAAATTTTTGTTTTGTTTAACAAGATATCTGGTTTTATATGCATAAGGAATACTGTCTCCAGATAAATAGCAGTTATTAAAAATCTTGAAAGAGACTACAGGGAGGGAGGAATTACACTGTAATATCAGCCATCGCTAGAAAATTCTCCAGATGATGGAACTAAATATCAACCTACCTCAAACTGACAACCTGAATTAGTTTTTGATTTCTCATCCTGTTATTTGTGTTTTGTTTGCTTGTTTTTAATTATTTTTTTTATTTTAAAGCCCAAGCATAATTGGTTTGGGATCATAAAAAGAAAACTTAAAAGAGATGAGGAAATATAAGAGAGAAGTTTAAAGCACAAAGATTGTTTCTATGAGCAATTTAGAAAGTGAATGTTACAGCTAGCAGGAGTTTGCTAAATCCCCTTTGCTGTCACCAGAGGTAGTCTCATGGTGTAAGCCTTTTCTGGCATTTTCTTTTGCACTCGTACCTGCTATCTAAAGTGAAAGAAGCATAATAAAACCTAGCACGGTTGCTTGCAGCTTTAAACATGACCAGTATGCGTTTCCCAAAATTATGTGGATATATATGCAAATAACCAGGAACATTTATATTATTCATACATCCACTACATAAATACTGTGTTACTTTTACTGTTATTGATCAGTTTCTGTTAAAGCACCACTGTGCTGAAACACCTGGTTCTTGGTAACTTAGAGCTTCAGAAATACTTGTTACTGCTCACTGCGTTTGGAATTTCAGATCAGTTCTTTCTTTAGAATATGTTACAGATTAAGTTTATAATTTATAATGTTTATAATTTATAAATTTATTAAGTTTATAATTTTAATAATTTGTTTATTATAATTTAAGTTTATTTATAATTTATAATTTGTTTATTATAAAGTTTATTTATAATTTAAGTTTATAATTTTAATAATTCAACTGCAGAACATTAACAAAAAAACTTTTCCAGTTATGAGCTGCTGTTAGCTTAGTGCTGCTGTAGAATCATAAGCTTTTAATCTACTAATTATTACATTGTCATCTGAAAGTTTATTCCTTTCTCTCTTCCTTCATTCTGAAGGTAGATAAGGCAATTTATAATCAGAACAAATTTCACATGCAGTACACAGTGACTGTTGGTGCAACTTAACAGTGCAGGAGGAAAGTCCGACGGTTTCTTGAAGGACACAGTGTATAAAAGAGAAATAAGATTACAGAAATTCTAACACATGCCTCAAAAACCAAAGTTCCATAAATTGAATGATTTCCTCAAATGTACAAAATGAGGGATGTATGCATGAACCAATTTTTCAAAAAACTAATTAAACTATTGGTTTCAGCCAGCACTGATACTTGTTCACTAACATCGTAATTACCACACACATCATGGTTTTGGCTGGGATAGAGTTAATTTTCTTGCTACTAGCTGGTATGGTGCTGTGTTTTGGATTTTTGATGACAATAGCAGTGATAACACACCGATGTTTAGCTGTCCCAGAGCAGTGCTCACACGGAGCCAAGGGCTGTTCAGCTCCTGGTGCTGCCAGCGAGGTACTTGGGGGTGCACAAGGAGCTGGGAGGGGACACAGCCAGGAGCTGACCCAGGCTGGCCAAAGGGATGTCCCACACCGTGTGCTGTCATGCTCCGCAATAAAGGCTGGGGTAAAGGAGGAGGAGGAGGGGAATGTTCGGAGTAATGGTGTTTGTAACATGATATCCGTTAGAGTATATGAATATCAGGGTCTGCTTCTGTATTTAAGTAGCAACTGTTGATTTAGAAGGGAAGAGTTCCTTTCCAGTTTCAACCCAGCAAACCAACTTTAAGGATTGGTAATTCCATACTAAAGATGGTTTGATTTTGTAAGCATAGATCAGACTACATTGTACATACCCAGAATACCATTTTCTTTAAAAGACTCTTCTTCTGATGTAATGGTGTCGGGCTTGTTTGTTTCAAGACTAGAAGGCAGACTGCCTCTTTGTATATTCAGACTGGAGTTTCGCCCATCTAGAAATGCAGACATGTCTTGACTTTCTGTTGAAAATGTTGAAGTCTAGTGGCAGAAAAAATCCCAATTAAGATTTCATTTTCTCAGGAATATGAAGGATAAAAAGTCAACTGAAATTTTTGCTTTTTGGATCACATTGCTCCTTGCTAACAGCAAAAATGCCTCCAGTTCTACATATATCAAAATCTTTTTTCATATAAACAGAACACAGTATAAGGATTACACATTTGAATCTTACATAAATTTTAAGCCAGAGTTTTTCTGTAGTACCTTCCTAAATTCTCTGTTGTCTTGGGAAATCTTGTATTGAGAAATGGATGATGAAATATCAAAGTCAAGACTTGGTTCCAAAGGCTGAAAGATCTGATGACGGGAGTTAGGAAAATGCCTCTCCATTTCAGGAAAATCAAGCTCAGCTGCCAGAGCTATAAGAGAAGAGGTTATTTTTCAGATGGAATAAGTAGAGCACACAGAATTCTGCAGGCATACAAATAGTAGTTTGTAAAAAAAAAAATAAATAAATAAAAATTACAACATCCAACTCTTACAACGCAGGTACAAACAGCAGCAAGAAAGTGATGGTTTTATTTTACTTTTAAATGAAAATCTACAGTCAAGAAGCTCTCTATTAAGTACTTGCAAGACTGCGTAAGAAGCACTGTGTCCTATTTAGGGCTTCCCAGTATGAAAAGTACACACTGACACAATGGAGCAAGTCCAGCGAGGAGACTTAACAGTGATTAGAGGAAGGATGAAGCACATGATGTTTGAAGAGAAGCTTAAAAACTGGGTTTGTTCAGTTTTACAAAAAGGCTTCAGTGTGGGAGAAGAGGTGAGGAACAGAAATCTCTGGCATCTACAACATCCTAAAAGAAAGTAAAGAGAAGATGCAGTCATGCTCTTCTTGAACATGCCCAGTGACAGAAGAAAAGATAATTGACAAAAGATGGAACACAGGAAATTCTGGTTAGATACAAAGAAAAAAAGTCCCAGTGAAGGTTGTTAAGCAAGTTGCCTGGGTGGTATGGAATCTCTGCCGCTGGAGATAATCAGAACTTGGCTCAAAAAGGCCTTAAGCAACCTGGCATAAATTGGCTCTGCTTTGAGCAGGAAGGAGAATTTGGATCACAAGTAGAAGTCCCTTCTTTAGATGAATCTAAAGTTCTATGATTCCACGTTTCCAAAGACACTGCAGAAGGAAGTAGTTCAAATTAAAACACTGGAGTTATCGCCACAACAGCTAATAAAGATGTTTTATTTTCATGAATCATTAAACGTGCACTTAGAGAGCACAGAACTGTGCACAGAGGAGAGCACAGACCTTCTGGCAGCCTGTTAATCGGTGTTTCATTCAGATAGGGTTGATAGTTGGTAAGTATTATATATTGTTATCTGTTCTGAATCCCTTAATACAGAGTTATAGATACACAAGCAATAAGATCAGCACAGACAACAGAAACAGTCTAGCCATAGTAGCAGGAAGCTGCACAGAATATGATCAGATGTCTGATCAGATTATCTTTTTGTTGCGCTATACTATGCAGACATATACATAAAGCAAAGGATGACGAACATCTTTAAAGCAGTTAGAACACACTGACAATAAAATATAAGCTGAATATAATGCAGAAATGCATAACCCTCATTCCATATGACAGTGTAACACATAAATGCTTTAAAATCGCAGGTACCTTGGAAATGCACATTGTTCTCTGATGAAGACTTCAAATCTCCACCACATTTCTCCAAGATCTGCTGAATCTCACTGTCCTTATAAAGGTACACTTCCCCTTCTGACAACCAGGTTTCAGGTGCTCTTGACAGATTCTCTTGCCTCTGCGGCGAGGTAAAAGGCAGCAAGGAGCTCCAAGGGCAGCTTGCTGGTTTTTTCAAAATTCGGTCTTCCGTACTGTCAGAAGACAATCCTGAAATAAGAAGCTCGGTGTTCACACGGTTTTTCATATAAACCACTCACATGAACTCACCTGAAAACACACTGCTTAATATCCTGAAATACCCTTAACATCTGGATTCTTGGTGTTTTTTTTTTTTTAGTTTTGTGTTTTTTTTGTAAGCTGTCTCCAATCAATACTGACACCTTATATTTTACAACTAAAAACAATAGGAAAGAAAGGCTGCAAGCAAATGATCTTAGAGTTTGAGCTTTACATAAGGAAGACACAATTTGATGCAAGTTACAAAGTTTGTTACTCAAAATGCCACTTACACATTCAGAAGATTGGAGTTAAAATAGAGCCAGCCTGAGACTTCAGTGGCTCAAGAAGTAATCTTCAAGGATTGGTTTATGAACATGGAATAACTCATACACATATACGGGTACAAATGAGATCAGATACAATTCAGATTAAGACAATATTAAGCCTTAAAGTGAATAAATCTACAGGTCACTACATAATCACTTTCCAACCCACCTTCCATGTTCACAGGTGATAAAGCCAGTATATAGAGGAATGACTATACATTATAAAGATCTAATTTTTAATTTTATACAACGCTAACTTAAGATCAAGAGACAGCCTGCAAGCAAAAAAGGAAACGAACACACTTCCAAGTTAACGTGGCATCAAAAGTGGCATTTTTACAAGATATTGGAATTTACTACGGTAACACTTCGGTGCAACAAGATATTGCCACAATTCTCCTAACAGCAGGACAACTATCATCACTCTAAAAATTGACGGTATATACTGATTGGAAAACTTCCATCAGTGTATTGTTTGGGGATCATATTTTCTAAAAATTGTGCCACCTGAAAATTGTTAGTGTTACAGTTGCTTATTAAAATATCCTTTGCCAAACCTGATGTGTTACAAGGCTAAATTATAAGTTTAAAAAGCTCACAAGCACAGAATGTGTATATTCCAGTTATACTCTAAAACATGTATTGACAATTCCTAAGTGAAGTTCCATATTAACCTTTTTCAGACAGATTTATGTCCAGTCAGCCAGATCCATTCTGCTATAGAATAAGGGAGAGAACACAATTTTTCATTTACAAAAATAACAAAACCCCAACACTTACCAGTGTCAATAGGGCTGGCATCCAACGTTTCGCTAGTCAAAAAGCTTCCAGTGGAAACTGTTGAAGATAAATCACAGGGTATCGCTTTCATGAAAGCCTCTGAACCCAAATCTGGGGATGCTACCTTAGAAAGCACTTCCTAGGAGGAAGTAACATATCTGTTACCTTGTATTCAGACACTATTTGAAACTTTAAAACCACAGCTTTTATTCTGAGCTCAGTTCAAGTGTAGAAGCCTTCATTTTTGGCAGTCAGGCAAAATAGGAACTCATCATTGCTCAGCACACAACATTCACAGCCCAGCTCCCAGACCCAAATGACCCCCAGCAGCCCCCTCCCCCCAACACACACACACGCACACACACCCACACACACCAAGCCTCTCAGAACTGTCTACAAATCATTACACCTGGAAGATTATTTTATCTCCTGGTGGTCAGATTTGGCTATTTCTCATCACAGACCTACTTCAGTGGAATTGTAGATCTCAGAGGAACATAAATGAAACACATGAAAAAGTCAGGAATTTTACCAGCACCTTCAAGTCTGTGCCTTCTGAATATAGGGGAGTGACTTAACAGTTTAATTCTAGTTTTACAACTAAATATACAAAGTATTCTAAAATATTGTCTTCCTTAATTTTGAAGAAAGCTCTACAGTCACAGAATAGGGAATGAGGGTACTTCCAAATTTTGAAGGTTTGAAGGATGAGATGTTAACATTTTATTTCTCCCAAACTTTGAATTAAAACATACATTAAGACAGAAAACTAGGAAACCCATTCCCTCCATTGTTTTCACTTATATTAAGTATTTATATAAGGCAGTGTGTATACACAGATGTACACACACACACAAATATACATACTGTCTGCATAAATGTTTCCATACATCTATAAACAAACAGTAATTTTTAAATAGTGGTTTTGTCCACTGACAAAACAGCAGGATCTTTGGATAAAGAAAAGCAGTGGGTATCATTGACGTTGATTTCGCAAAGGCCTTTGACAGTCTCTCTAAAAATTCTTGTATCTGAGCTTGGATGCTACAATCTGGATGGACGGCCAGCCAGACAGGCAGAAAACTGGTTGGCTGACCAGGCTCAGAGGACAGGGATTAGTGGGTGACACTCCCCCTGCAAGTGGGGAAGAAGGGGAGCATGACTGGGGTCTAACCTGGGACCTGCCCTGTTGAACACCTTTGGCAAGGACCCAGAAGAGGAGACAGCATAGAATGGAATCACAGAATGGCTCGGCTTGGAAGGGACCGTAAAGCCCACCCAGCTCCACCCCCCTGCCATGGGCAGGGACACCTCCCACCAGCCCAGGGTGCCCAAAGGCCCATCCAGCCTGGCCTTGAACACCTCCAGGGATGGGGCATCCACAGCTTCTCTGGGCAGCCTGTGCCAGGGCCTCACCGCCCTCTGAGGGAAGAATTTCCTCTTTATATCTAATCTAAATATCCCCTCTTTTAGTTTAAAACCATTCCCGCTTGTCCTGTCATTATCTACCCGAGTAAAGAGTCCATCTTTCTTATAAATTACAGATGACCTCCTGAGGTCCCTTCCAACCTCAACCACTCTGGGATTCTGGGGAAGCAGAGCTGGTGCAGCCTGAAGAGATGGCTTGCAGGGGACAACTTGCAGCCTGCCTGTGCTTATAGGAAGGGTACTGAGATGAAGCCAGAGTTTTCAGTATTGCTTGTCAGGAGGACAACAGACAATGTGCATGAGCTGAAAAAGCAGAGGTTCAGTCTGGATATAGGGAACAACTTTTCCTACAGGCAGCCTAGCACCAGAACAGACTGTCTGGAGAGTCACGCAAGCCTCCACCTTTGGAATTTGCGAATATCCTGTGGAATAAAGCTCTGAGCAACCTGCTCTGATCTCACAGCTGACCCTGCTGCAAGCAGGAGGTTGAAACAGGGACCTTCCAACGTCCCTCCTACTCTGAATTATCATACAATTGTTCTAGATCCTACCTGTTCCTGAGCATTCTGGAAATACAAGACAAAATTCTCAAATGCCTGATTCAAGGCAACAAGAACATGACAAAATTTTCCTTTCTGCACATCATCTTAGCATTCCAGCTAAACCCATCACAAAGAGTAAATTATGTTACACAGTTACTTTGCTATGACTAACCGCATGAATGCTTCTGAACGATGGTCCAGAACGTGGTGTGCTCTCTCCAACTTCAACAGCAGGAACTGGTGAATCTTGAGCCACAAGAGAATCTTGGGACTGAGCTGAACAAAATGTAATAGAAGCGAGAAGGAATAGAAAGCAGTTGTTAGTGTTGGTTTGTTTTTTAACACCAGATGGCAGTAATACTCTACAGCGGCTGTCCTCACTGTTAGGCACTGATTTTTGCCCATTCTTACCTCTTTCGTCTCACTTACATTATACTTTCTGTTCCACTGTACCACGATTTCTGATTAGCATGACTGATCTCTGTAGACCATGCCTGAAGAGCTAGAAATTCATGCTTTGGCTTTGCAGAATGAAATACGTCTTTGGTAGCGTTCCTACAACCATTTCATTGGGGTGAAGGAATCCTTCTGCCCTCTACCACGACAATGATTACAAAGCAAAGCAGACCATAGAAATCAGAAACTACGAATTACCTAACTAATTTTTTATTACTTTTTTAAAATTACCTAAGTTTTGGTGCAGTCCAGGATACGGTTCGCTTTCTGGGCTGCAAGCACACATTGCTGGCTCACGTTGAGCTTCTCATCCACCAACACCCCCAGGCCCTTTTCCTCAGGGCTGCTCTCAATCCATTAGGTCTGCTCTCACTTTTTCAAGGAAATGTGTTAAATATCCAACAGAAATTTAACTCAAACTGGGGAAGTTAAGTTCACACGTTTTCTCCAGTTCTACTAGGGCTGCTAATGATAGTGACATTTCAAATTTCTGGCATCTGCAAGGCTCTATCCTTAGGTAGATCTCATAACATTGCAACTTCTAACATTAATGTGTCCCTTGTATGAACTGAAACTCCATTTCTTACTAGAAGATGGAACCCAGATGTTGTGGTTTTCCTACTACACAAAGCGGAAGAAGTTTCCTCTGTGAAACAACGTCAGTGGAATAAGATACTTAAGTATTGCATTAATTATTGAAGTCAGCATCAAACATTTTGAAACTCCTTTTAGGAAAGAAAGAGGAAAAAATAATAATCCAAGGCTTCCTCTAGCCACTGTCACCCAGTTACACTGCTAGGAGGAAGTACAAGAAACGAAAGGAAATAACATCTAAAATATACTTATTGAATTAAAAGAGACATTAACCTATTCTTAATTCATTTACTATGTTACTATTTTAAATGCTAGATGACAGATCTCAAAATAAAGGGGAAAACAGTTCTCAGAAGGACCTCCCTCTCCAGTTCTCCGAAGTTTCTAGTAAGCTTGATCCTGATCATTCATGGCATTTTGATCAGAAACTGAACAGAGCCACTGGCAAAAGAATTTGCAAGTAACAAAGACTGGAAGAATGACAAACACAGTAGCACTGCAACTGTAAAAGTTATCTCGGCTTTATACAAATCTGGGTCTGTTAACGCTGTTGCAGTACAGGTAAAACTGTAAGTCAAGTGCATGACAAAAGTCTTCAGGTTCATGGTAAATATAACTTAAAATTTGAGTAGGACAAGGTGGCAGCGAGCTCCTTGGCTGCCAGTCGTGTAATCCAGTCCAGATACAGTGCACAAGTCTGCTGTTCTTCTTGGGACCGTAATATAGGAGGCAGATGACCGTGAGAATAACCAAGGCCTTGAAAAAAATGTCCTTTCATCTAAACCTCAAAGAACGTTGTAACAAGAAGCAGTGGCAAGAAATGGCTGTAGGACATATGGGAGCTGGAAATAGACCGCTTATTTTAGAATAATTAAATGCTGAAACAAGCTACCGTGGAGGGCACTGAATTCTTTTTTCTGATATCTTTACATCAAGATTCGATAGTTCTCTGAAATAAATGCTTTATTTTATAAAGCCTATCAGAGTGACAGGCAGTAATTTAGGATACATATGAGAGGAGATTCAAGTATCTGATACTCTTTTATATAAATTCTATTAAAAGCCATTCGGCAAACATTTTATTCCTATACTGCAATAACTGCGTTGTTCTGTGATATAAATACAAGGGACAAACAGCAGCAATTCCGTGCTATAAACCAAATTAATTACTGATTTCAGAGTTAAAAATACAACATGCTCATATCTCATGTCTTTATTACAGTAATATCCTTAAAAACTGTACTTGGTGGCTCACAAAGAGGGGCTTTTTTTAATTCTTTTCCCCTCCCTCCAAAATAATAGTGCAAGGCTCTTGTTCCTCACAGCTTCCTGACATCTACATAGGACTTTCACGTTTCAACCTCCCGGCCACCACAGTGTTTAAAATGTGTTTAAAAAATGAGGCTGTAATACCCAGAATGCAATTTATTCAACTGAAATTGCAGTAAAATAGTAACAGCAATCATTTTATGGTGCAATTGAAAGGCGTAAGACTGAGCGACAAATCATTTGTGAAGACAATGAAAAACAGGGACCAGTCCAAACCCAACCACAGGGGGAAGAAAGTTGTACTCCACACTAGTTTGCTAAATTGGTGATGGATAAAACAACCTGTTGCAATAATGAATTATGGACAAATATTTGGGATTATTAAAAATAAATTGAAGTCTTAGGTTACACAAAAAATAATCATGGAATAACATCTCTGTTTAGGGTGGCATTACATGAAAGTAATTGCATCTGGAACGCTGCTCAAGGAGACTCAAAGCCCAAGGTGAGTAAATAGAAAGGTTTGTTTACAGGCCGGTAAGGAGAACTGTGAAAAAGCTGTATGCATCAAGTCTAGTCACTATTTCCAAGATGATTTCCCTAAGGAAATAAGGTTTATGCAACCAAAATGTCTCATCTGTAGGATTACTCTGCAATTCCCTATTAACAATTTACGTTCTGTTAGCTCATTTTAACCGAACTGAAGAATTCTCAAATATGTTCAGTTTCTAACTCATCTTGTGAGACATCAGTGGCATGGTAAGAGAGAGCAATCTGAATCAGTGCCACCAGCGAGGCAAATCCTGCAACATCACTCTAACATTACCTGTCCCCTCTGCCCGCTAACCGGCTGACCAGTTTGTGTAGCACTTGTGACCGCTCAGTATGGATTTATGGATTTTTCAGCAGGGATTTAGGGACTCATCCTTCCTTAACCAAAAGCAGTCCTCGAGACCGCCTTTACATCCAGATTTGTCTGCATCTAAATTGGAGAGGGTTCTTTTTTCCTTCTTGTAACAATTGGAGGAGAGAAATAAGGATAGTTAGGGAAATCCCAAAAAAAAGAATATGCCTGTCACCCAACGACAAACCTCGTATCAAATGAAACACCTTTATTGATAGAGTATCTAAATAAGTTTACCAAGTTCATCTTTTTCAGAACCTGTATGACTTTGACCTTTCTATCTTTAATGCTTTACTTTGAAAAAGCAAGTGAATAGTGATTAATAGGATCTGTGCACATCTGGTAGTCCTATAATTACAAAGCAGTACAACTTGCAAGTTGTAAAGCTATACATTAAAGCTAGAAACCACCACGAATCTCTCTTTAAAGGGTAAGGTCAAGATCGCACACAGAAAGCACTCACTTGCTCTTATCTTTGGAGAGACAACTATGTCTCTTGAAAATAGTCTGAGTTTTTGGGTAGACCTCTGTGGTGCCTGGAGTTGGACTCGATGATCCCTGTGGGTCCCTTCCAACTCAGGATATTCTATGAAAACACGGGACAACTGCAAACACTAGTTAGAATCAAGTAGAAAAATGAAATCACAGCTACCATCATAAGTTGCAACTTCAAAAGCACCCTAACTTTCTATCTTTAAAAACTTTAAGAAAAACTAGATTTTCTTTATGAAAATACTGTACCGGTTACTCCAAGTGCCGTTAAGTGCTTTACAGACTTCAAATTACAAAGAAGATATTGTTGACAGCTTGGGTTGTTTGTTGAACTGCTCAAGAGGACAATGCTCCTAAATACATAATCACACAAAGCTTTGCTTTTCTATATAAATATGGATGTTCGCATGGTGGTTTCCTAATCCTCTTACATGAACCATTACACTGTTCATATATAATGCTATGTAAAAAGAGACTACAGTATGGTATTTTTTGTTAATTTGGAAACTGGTGATTGAGTAATACTTCTAAAACTTACTCAGAAAATCTTGTCTCCAAATACTGTTAAAAACCCAAATTCTTTGGCGATAATTTAAATATACATACATTTCAAAAGGACTATTCTGAGAATTAAAGGAAGCAATTGAAAGGAAGTGAGCTAACATACTTAGGTGTACTGATTTAAAGCAAGTTCAATTCCTATTAAGTCTTGATTGAAAAGGATGTCTTGGCACAAACTAAGTTAAAAGTTATCTTAAGATTTGGGGCAGCAGTGAAAACTCTAGCAAAAACAAGAGGTGCATACCACAGAGCTGTGTTGCTCATAAAGACGTACATATGGCAGCGAAGTCGCTGAAAACAACCCATTAGCAGCTCTAATAATGTATTTAGTTTGGATGGACGCTGAAAATTAACGGACAATGAGGTGCTGTCATCCCATATTAAACTTCACATTGCTCAAGTAAGTGTTTCACAAACTTTGAATAAGAGTTCACAGCAAGTCAAGCGTGCCATTTTTCAATCGGAATTACAACAAACTGCATTTCAACCTGCAGAAATTTGAAGAGATGCAAATGCAGTGCAACTGGAAGTACTGGAGCCTTTGAGTTAGCTCTTCCAAGACTAAAGAGACGAGCTGAATTTCTTACAGGCAGGGAAAAACTGTAGGATTTAAACCCCTTGGCATCCACTTGTTAGTCCAAGTGCTTGAAGAACTTCATAGAAACCTGCTTTACTTGTTTGCCTAAGACCAGTTACCTCTGTCCTTTTATAAGGCAGCTAAGCTACCCATAACGTGCTTAGCAGGTTTCAACAACCCTGTAATAACATTATTTTGAACATCCACAACTTGCTTTATTTGTGGTACCCAAAACAACTGCTATTTATTTACGGAATCATAGTAACTTTGTTATCCATGGACACAGACCAGTCTCAACAGTGTAGTTTCTAATAAAAGCTCTTCAGAGATTAACAGAAAATAGCAGAACTAAGGTAATCCTTACATCATTGCATTATTTTTCTCTCCATCGTTGCTACCAGCTGTTTCTTTCAAGGTTGTTTCTTTAAGCTATTGGTTACACTCAGCCTTCTATAGTTTGTCTCAACTAAACTTCCAAGCAATTCCTTACAGAAAGAGAACTTTCTGTGGATGTCTACATCAGTATATTAACAATTCAGAGTTCTCTTTAAACTTTAATTTCCGTTGTGTCTCTAAAGGAATCACTGGGTACTGACTCAGGCCCACCGCTGCGCTTGCACAAAATAGGTTCCCACCCGGTGAAGCTGCCCACCTGAGCACCCTACAAACACTCTGGCAGAAGGTACCTCCCTCAGGAGAGAAACCACAGCTTCTGCAGCTTTCTCTAGCAGTTGGCTCCCTATGCATGCATGAGATTCTGACGGAAAAGGCAGAGCAATCAGGTGATACAAAAGAGGCTTCCTTACAGGCAGCTCCACAGGTTACAGATTCGAAGCACATGCGTTGGATGAAAAACTCTTGACTAGCAGTGCGGATCACTATAGCATGAACGCAGGTTACTAGAATGGTAGTGGATCACAAGAAAAAAAAATTAAACCCCAAAATTCAGTCCTTCTAAGACAGACACTTATTGAAATTCCATTCTTTACACTTGAAATTAAACTGTATTTAAATAACACTGAATATTCTATAACAAGTCAGGTTACATGGTGCAGATACATAGCAGTAAGATTAGCAGTGCAGAACGGTACTCACACAGTTCCTCAAAAGGAAGAGCATCTCCTCACCTGAACCGCAGGAATTTTCAGCACTCATCAGCAACAGCTCTTGTAGTAACCCGGACTGTTTCCTTTGCCTTGGACTTTCACTAGAAATTTGCTCCTCATAGTTTGTTGTGCTCCCAGGTGACCTGCCATCCTTCCGAAGAGCAGGACTGTAACATTTCACATATGCAAACTCCCCAACAGTTGAAGTGGGAGAAGATTCTCCACCAACAGAATCTGTTTTACCTGAATTTAAAGCATTGAATCAGTTTAGATATAGTTATGCAACACAAATTCTCTGCTCTGGATTAAGATCTCCTTTCTCCCCAACCCTTTCACCCCACCAACAGCCCCTTTTGGCCACCCAATCCAATTAAAAAACTCAAGTTCAATTTGTTATTATCTAACACAACTAACAAACAATAATGGCATAAATCACCTGTGGATCAGAAGGGGATTTACACAGCATGTAAGCATTCCCTACTCTAATATTTTACTGGATAATATTTCAGAAGCATTTTTAGGTATGTATTTTGATATTTTTTTAAATGAAAAAAGTGTAGTACTATGTCAAGTGCTTTTAAGAATATAAACGTATTCTTCAATCAAACCCTTCACCAACAGGAATTCGTTATCTAATCAAGACACCAAATTGGCCCAACAAGAATTATTCTGCATAAACTGATGCTAACATTAATTACTTTTCTTTAATTAAAAAATGTCCCATATCAGCTGTTTCATTATTTTGCTCAAGATCAACGCCAGTCTGACAGGTCTGTAATTACTTGGATTGTTCTGCTTCGCTCTTTTAGAAACACTAGCACAATATTAAAGCTTTGTAAAATATTCATTAGGTTTTAGCTGCAAAGAAACTTGGGTGAACTGAGGTGTGGAGGGGTAAGAATTAAATGTTTGCATCTAGAAAACGTCAGTTTGTTGTACCTGTTACTTACTGTTCCTTACAAAGAATTACTAAGTACTGCACACAAATGGTAACAGAAACCAGTAACTGCTTTGTGGGGTTGTTCTGAAATTGTTACAGTGTTCTGTAATTGAAAAAACCTAAAGAGCTCATATAAAAATTCTGTAGAAACTAGATACTAGCTCCTTGTTTTAAAGATTTCACTCATTCTGGCTATGCTCCAAAGCTAAACTTTTAAACACCCTTCCATCAGCTCTGATGGTTCTTTTTGCAGTTAACTGATATTTTCACAACTGATTAAACCCTCAGAGAAAACAAGGTAGGAATAGCTACATAAGACTTTATTCTGCATTCAATCTAGTATCTTTGATATGAAAGGAATTTTTAACATAGACCCTGCAAATTTTATCATATGCCCAACAGAAAAATCAACAGGAAACTTCAGTCCCAGAATTACAGTGTATTTTCTTTTCTCACTGGATTTTTATTTTGGATATATTTTTCTAGTCAGACCTTGATAGGATAAGTTTTTCTCAACAATAGCTCCCTAGGATGGTGTACAAATTATACTTTAGGGCAACAGTATCAGCTATTATTTTACAATCAATCAGCTCAAAGGCTTCAGAAGAGATTCATTTCCTCCAATCTATATTTCTTAGAATCATTTGTCATATATACATGTGTATATACATATATGTGTGTGTATATACAATATATTTTACCAAATATATACGATATATTTTACCTGCAAAAGAAATGTTGCAACTCCTCGGTGTGTCTACCTCTGGAATAACACTGAGTTCATGCTGTTCCAAGTCAAGCCCTAACTTGACTTTTGTCACAGGTGGTTTGGAAGATCTCCATTTCTGCTCTCTATGTAGAACTTTCTCAGGCTGTTCTGCAAGATAAAGTTCTGTGGATTAAAATCCCCTGGCATGTTACAACATATCTATCAAATCAGCTTGGGCAAATGGAAGAGAACCGCATCTCAGCAGCAAAAAGAGGAAAAAAAATATTGTAATACAAAATGCTGTAACAGCCTTACCAGTTTGCCCAGCTAGATCGATGCACTGCGAAATCATCTCACTTCTGTGAAGTTTACTCATGCCACAGTTCTCTTGCCGGTAGTTTTCTGAATCTTGGAAAATGTCACTCCTGTTGATCCAGTCAGGCATTAGTGCTTCTGTCATTTCTTCATTTGTGCTAATACGTCTTACCTTAAATAGAAAAAAAAAGAGCAACATTACTTAAGATTATATTCATACTCATTTATTAAGCAAGCATTTTGTTGTGGGTATGTTTTACAATACTAAGCTTTCTACTTTGAGAAAGAAGTTCAAGTGCCTTGTCTATCTTACTGAAACATTTGGGCACAAAGATGCTATATTTAGCTCTACAAACCTAGCGTGATAAAACAATTGGCTAGGTTTTCAACGCATTTGTTGGATTTTATTAGAATAATCAGCATTTTTAAGAGGAATAATTCCTGAAAAGTCTGCTTGTACTTTTCCACTCCTGAGTTCAGGAATTTTAGCTGTATGAAGACTGCAATAGCAAGGCTCGAGGAAACAGTTATTTTTCTAAGATGGCTTCAGGTTAAAAAAAAGGGCACAAAAGAGGTTTCATTAGGAACTCCAAAATAAACTTGCACTTTTCTCCCATTACCCAGAACTGAGCAAAATTACAAGTCAGGAGTGCAACTATCAAAACATTTCCTTAATATGTGCACATAAAAAGAAACTTTTTGAAATAAGAAGTTATGGAAAAGAACTACAGATCACACGTCCTAATTAAAATTTTCATTATGGGATCGTACCATTCATCCTAAAGTTTTATCATCTACTAGCTGACTCACCATGTGAAGCATTTATAAAGCTTACCTGCTTGTTCAGGAATTCTTTCAAAGCCTCTTGTTGCCTCTGCATCTGTTCCTTCAATTTATCCTGCTTCTGTAAAAGTAGTTGTTCTTGTATTTTCTGTCGAGAAAAAAGAGCTTCTCTTTGTGCATCTAGCTGCTCCTGCAATTCTTTCAAATACCGTTGCTGAGCCTGGATGCTTTCTGATGAGGCCAGCATCCTATCCCTTAAACTCAGTATACCAGAATAATTTAACAAAGATGCCTCTCCACTTTTTGATGTCAAGAACTCCTCAACGCCTTCTTCACGAGATAAAGTCACAGGTTCAGCACGAGCAGTGGGCTCAAGATTTGTTTTGATGGTGCTCCCTACAGACCCCTGCTGACCTACCAAAGGATCAGCTGTGGCGGCCTGTACCACATGAGATCCTGTGGCTGGCATAAGGGGTGCTGTGAGTGGAGGCTCTTCTACAGCTTCTGTTTCTGCTTGATGGTCAGACATCATATGAGATGATTCCTGGAAGTGCTCTGCTTCTGAGGGCTCAGAGAAATCTTCTGCAGGCAAAGCAAACCTAACCTGCTGTACACGTGCTTCTGGCTGTGTTCTGACTGCAGCAACATCTTGTGTGACTACGGCTGGTGGTAACCGGAACGGAGATGGCTCCCTGACCTGATCAGGGGAGGTTTCCAACGGTCTCACTGGTTCCTGTGAAGGACAGCTCCACGGCAAGCTAAACTCACCATACCTCAATTTTGATGTTTCTAGAGGCTGTGCATGTCTACCAGGATAAACATGATGCATTTGCTCCTCGTGATTTTGTGATGATGTGCTTTCATGAATATTACATAGGCTGGAAAAAACAGGTGGTGACCGTGCATGGTCTTCTGCATGAACTTGTTCGGGTGACTGGTGCTGCGTACGTTGTACTCTTTGCCTCTGTAGAACTGGTTCTAAGACAGGCTTTAAATTCATTGATTTTGTTTGCACAGAGCTTGAAGGTGTTACAGCAGCAGCCGAGTATCTTTGCTTCAGTTTATTCTGATACTCCTGTAGACGCTTTCTGGCTTCTTCAACTGTCTGTTTGTGCAGCCTAATCATACAGAAAACATGAATCTTTCCAGACTGGTGCAAAGACTAACATCATTTTCAATAATCAAAGCAATTTAAATTAATTTGAAGCAGGCAAGTCAGAGCTTTCATTTTATAAAGTAATTTACCTATTTTGCTGTAGAAGACGCTGTTGATAATTACGAATCATCTGTAAATGGCTGTCTTCTCTAGGACTTCTAGTTTCTGACACAGCAGTACTTCCAGACTAATTGAAATTGAATAATTTTAAGTAGAAATATACAAGTAACTCACAGAAAACTGTTAAGGCAACAATCTTAAACTATATGTTTGTTCTCCCAAGTCTACAGAAACCTCCCTGTCACTTGAAGTCTGTGAGATTTCAGCCTCGGGCACTGAAGCTAAAGCAGTTTTTGGAACACGTGGCCTACAGCTACAGCCTCTCTTGGCAAGTCTAGCATATACCATCAAAGTCAGCGTGCTTAGCTCAGGGAGATCAGGGAGGTAAGTGTACCCAGTAGCAAAGTGAGGGAGCAATGATCTAACGTTTGCTTTTACAAGGCAAACAGATTCTTTGAAGAATAAACGTTGTGCAACTGGTTCAAAATTTTTTAAAAAAAGATTAAAAAATAAAAATAAAGGCTACTTTTCCTCAATATCTACAATAAATATCCCTTCATTTAAGTAGATGTTTAGGATTTAGATAAAGACAAAAAGGTGTAGGTGCTTTTTTTCCTTTTCTTTTTTCCTAAGATTTTTTTTCCTTCAAAAAGGAGGATATTTGTACACACATAATCATTACACGACTCTAGTCAGATTTTACTAGCAGGTATTTTATACATATTTGCTGTCCCCAGAACTATGCAAAGATAATCAAATATTCAAAGCGTTTTTCTGATATCATGGGAAATACAAGCTTCTAGATTAGACAAAAAAGTTGTGGTCTTTATGTATAAGAGCTTCTGATTCATGGCCTGAGGACTAAAAACAAGGTTGAGATCGACAGAATTTAGAACTAGCTATTGGTGCTCTTGATTCTTATAAGAAAATAATTCACACACACACACACAACTTTCTGCAATTCTTCACCTCATGTTCCACTTCTTTCTGTTGATCTGGAGAAGGAACGCTGCAGCTTTGTACTGGCTGACCTTTCTCTTCCTCCTCCTCTTTGTCCTTAGCCTCCTCTGAACAGGTTTGCATTTGGATCTTCAGAAAATCAGCCTCCAAACGTGCTTTCTTTTCTTCAATTTGTTTTAGCAAGGCCAGCTGTTCCTGTTTCTGTTGCTCTATTTGCTCAATCTATTGAAAAAAAAAATCTACACAACTTGAGGAAAAAAACACCCACACCACCACACATAAAACTTTGCTCCAACGTGCAACTTGTACCAGAAATTTTATTGCTTATGTATGACAAGCTTTTCCAAATTGTAAGAGGCCTTAAAATATAATTCCAAAGTTTACAAGAATACTTTTAGTTGCCTGGCTAGGTATTTCTAACAGTCCCTGAATCTGTTTGTTATTGTGCTCTTTTGATCTACCCATTAACAGAATGGATAAAAATCAAAATGTAATCATTCAAGATAAATTATAATTTCCCAGAGACTGCAAAGGAAGTCCTTCTTTTAGACTGTATTCAGAAGCCTATTTTGCATTTTATAGAGCTTTTCATCAAGATTTCAATGCATTTAAATGTTAATTTGAGTCTAACAAAATTTTTAAAATTGCTAATGTATAACCAGTTTAAGAGCACTCCATAAATCTCTGAAGTGTTTTGTTTATTTTTATTCTCTTTCCAAGTATCTTTCATCTACAAATCACTTCTATCCACATGGAGCAACAGCACATTTCATTTTAGAATGGAAGTGAGGAAAATTTTCAAAGCACTGACAAAGATGAGGTGGACAACAATTTATAGTGGCAGGGTCTGAATGGGGATGTGATGAAGAGTTTGAGAACAGTTAATGCAGACATGGGAATAAATACACCTGGACAGGTGAAAAGTGGGAGAAAACAGATGTTAAAACAGCAGATCCTTGGTGAAAGTTTGGTTACTCCCCCCCACATATATCTCTAGCAACACACTATGTTGACAAATGTTTCCTGAATCTCTGAACTTTAACTCTACAATTTAGGTAGGACCTGAATTTCAACTTTTTTTTTTTAATTGATAAACCACCACTTAATAGCTGGCAGGTCTCTAAACATCTATGATACAATGAAAATATAATGAAATATATACACTATGTATATATTGCATATAATGAACAAAGCTATTATTTTCTAAATATAATGTAGCATTCATATAAATATGAAAGACTTCTTGCATTCGATTTTTTTAAATTAGCTAGGAGACAAAATTTTCAAGATCTGTAAGCTTTTCCTGTCACTCTAAACAATCCCAGACACTTTCCAGTATTGTTACACAGGGTTTCAAAGTTGTGTATTGTTGGCTACATTTTCCCTAAGCCAAAAAGGTATTAACCTACAATTGGAATTCTCATTAAAAGTTCATTCAAATGTTCGCAGCATGTTAAAGGGGTCTATTACGGCTTTATAAGCTGAAACATCTATAAATCACTTTTTACATCATAATTAAGACAAGTACATATATACACACTTACCAACTTCTTTCTCTCATTTTCCATTCTGATTTTAGCTGCTTGTTCTTGAGGATGGATCAGAACTGAATTTTCAGCTGCAGCTGTATGTTCCAACGTTTCCACAGAGTCTAAAATATATTTGTTATTTAACTGTAAATGCAGTCAGAAAGAGTTTTGGATCATGTTTACATCTCGCTTTACAGCTTCCCACCTCTCTAAACTAAAATGCACAAGCAGGTCTTGACAAGATGCTGGAAAAATCAGGTTTTGTATTAAAGCCATTAATGACCCTTTATCATGTGCCTTTCTTGAATATAAAGTAATGGCCTAGCTCCAACAGGATGGACGATTGTTTCTACACAGGTAACTTGGTAGCCTAATAGCAAGATCATCCTGAGGGAAAAAAAAAGCAGTAACTTCTGAGAAAAAAGAGTATCTAAAACTGGCAGTCTCTGGGAAAGTGATCTAGCATTTGGCTACTGCACAAAAAGCAAATCTTCATCCTGTACTATCAGCTTCAAATAGCAGCACACCTTCAGCAGAGGCACGTTTTCACTCTTGCTATGCTCCCGGGAATTATGCTGGTGTATCCATGCACACGAGTGAACTAAAACACTTAAGCTTATTTAAAACAAAACCACAGCAAGTACCTTATCAAAGTAGGAAAAGAAAAAAAAAATACATATATATATAATCACTTTAATAGACTTCAAAAATCACACTTAGCATACTAGATGCAAGTTCACTAACTTCAGCACTCACCTAATGAAAAGAGCACAGGCCCAGCATGGGAAGGAACCCAAACTGCTGGGGCTACCAAGCAAAATGGAACATTCGACTGCTCTAAATTCCAGTTTTACACTGGGGCCTTTTGGAATGGTGCCTTAAGACCAGGAAAAATACATCACTACAGACACATCACTTCATGCTTGTCTTAAGCATTTCTAGCTGTGAATCTCTGAAGCATGCAGTTCTTGCGATTTAACGGGTATGGAACTTCAACAAACAATTTTGCACTGAGAATTCTCCTCCTGAACGCCTTTTAGAACACGGCAGCAGCAAGTGCGGCAAAAAAATGGGCAAGATTTACAAGATAAAGGTATTTAGACATCTTTCCTCCTAAAGATCTTTATGGGCAAGGTGAATAAATGAGCAAAAACCTCTCCCCTTTTGCATTTTCAACAAATCTACAAGACAAAGGCAGAGATGAGAGAACTGTATGTAATCTCTAGCAAAATGATAAAAATACCACCACTGAAAAATTAATTAAACAACATTATTACAGTCCACCCTTTTGTTCCTACACAACATATAAGTATGTATTACATACCTTTGGCTTCACATACTGAATTTTTGTGTTGCTCATAGTCAGGTTCTAAATCACAGAGCTGTCTCTCCTCGCTAGGAATTGTGCCTGATTCAATAGTCTCAACTTCACTTGGAATCTCTTTGTCATTTTTTGATGTCCATTCCTCTTTCTGGCTTCTAATCTTGTTCAGCAACTTCTTTAAGGCAAGTTTTGATTGAGATTGGTGAGTTTTTGCCTCTTCGTGTTCTGTAAGGAACATACACCTTTAAGAGTTTGGGGTAATGACTATCCTCATGTCATAGAAAACAAAAAATCTTTTTTTTTTTTAAATTGCTTACACAATTGGACAAATAGCTCAGCTATACTGTCAAGTTGTCAAGGCTTAACAAGTATTTTCTCTTACTTGAAAGAAAGAAGCAGCAATTTGTCTCAGGATGCTATGAAAGGAGGGCTCAGCCAGTTGCAGTATTTCAGAGTAAGATGAATCCCAGACTCCACTGTTGCAGAAACCAGCAGCACTATTTCCCTAGTCCCTATTTCCCTACAATCCCTTCTCTTCTACTATAAAACCAAAAAGACTAAGTTAAAATTTAAAAGTCTTACTTTCTGCTCCATCAGGGACCTCCCCTTCTGTCATCTGTTCTGATTCTTGTCGATTGTCACAAGCAGATTCTTGCTCCAAAGAGAGATCGAGATCATTATCTTGAGATCTATCAGAAGGGGCTGGCAAAGGTTGTGGCTCAAACTGCAAAATCAGGTCTCCTTTCATTTCTAATTAAAGGAACACAACCACAAAAAATGACCAATCAGAATAAAATGCAAATGCTGCAAGACACTAAGAAATTCCAAAATCAATTTATCAATTTGTTTCACAACGTATTTAATCTAACTACTTTTTTCCCCCAAAATAGAAAACTTTTAAAATTGAAACCATTTAGACCATTAGCTGTCTATTTAATTCTGACCTTCTACAATGTTTTCCACTAAACTATACTAAGTATTTCAAAATAAAAGGTTTTAAAATAAAAGGCTCATCTCCATGCAAGAAGCAGCATGTAGAACCATTGCAGGAGAATCCCAAAAACTCATCAGAAAAAAGAAGCGCCCTGACCTGGCTGTTCACAGATCTGTCACATGAGGGACACACCACTCCCATGGTTCAGGTGCAAAATCCTGGAAGATGAATCTATGGGAGACGATTCAGGATCGCCTCACTGACTGAGAGGTTACTGCCTACGAGGGGTGTGGGACACGTGGGAAGAGCACCTTAGGATTGTACTAGACTTATTATGGACATTTATGGAAAAAAAAACACAAAACAAACAAAAAAAAAGCAGGGAAAAGGAAGTATTAGCAAGTCAGAGGAGAAAACAGAGGAATAAGTGCATAAAGGGCCAGCGAGTACACTGGTCTGATCACGCGCAGCCTGGTTCCTGGCAGCCTGCCCTGTCTTCTTGCTAAATTCCATTTCTAACTGTTTTCCTGGGGGAAGAACTTTCTACTTTGTATGCCTGCATGCGTATGGGTGCGTAACAGACAGCAAGTGGAGCGTAAACAGGAACGTGTGCATATTACATGGGCATACATATCAGTGTGCAATGACGGGCAAACAGCAAGCCAGACTAGCCAGTGAGAACAGCAAGAGGCTTGGGAGCTGGGTATCGAAGCAGCCCTAAGACTGGGCTGGATACTGGAAAGGACAGAGCGTTTACAACTTGGCCACCGGAGGGATCAGGAGATCCAAGCCAGCTACAGGGGACACTGCAGGAGGCTCAACCAAGAAACCTGCTGGCACACGTACACATTATTTCTTTAACAGGCAGCTGAGGGTATCTACTGGATTGACTAAGTATTTACAGTCAGTAACCGCAGGCATTCATAGTGGGTGCCTGTGTTTGCATAAAAAGGGGGGGTGTCTGTGTACCACTAACTGGAGAGGAGCAGAAAACCTCAGCTGTTTGCGTGACCAGGAGCCAGCAAGGGGGGAAGCTGAGGATCCAGGGCCAGCTGCTGGGTGCACTGAGCTTCTAAAGCTACCTTCCTGAGGGATCCATAGCACATACCGAGGACAGCGGGGCGCGTGTGGAAACGAAAGGTAACTGGAGGGCTACAGGCTCTTCGATCAGTTCTGGACAGACTGGATGCTTAAGACCCATTTCTGGGGAATTAGGGGGGAGACAGAAGGTGTATGTACATGCAGGGCTGGAAAGCTCGGGGATGTATGTGTCTGGGGAGAGCTGGGGTGCAGGGACCAGCTACTGGGCTGAGTGAGTGTCCGAGACCAACTGCTACAGAGATCTGTACTGTATAGACAGACATTTTCCCACCAAGCAGCCTTCAGCCTGTTCAGCCAGAGCAGGGAACAGAATGAGACAATTCATGCTGTTTGTGTTTAATGCAAAGTGCTGTGTTTTCTACACTAGCCTGCACAGCCAGCTGCAGGTATCTGTACTTAATCCTGGTTTGCATGTGTGCATCATCTACCAGGAATAAACGCACAGCCCCACTACTTGCTGCACCCAGAACAGGCAGCTGCAGCAGCCTCTCATCTACTGAGCAACCCGAGTCAGCAGCCTCCCGCAAATTACTCACTCCTGTCCTCGCTGTACATATCTTCAAAGGCAAACTCCAGTTCTCTCTGCCAGTCGTCTTTTATTTCCACACGTTTGTATGCGGGTACAAAAAGCTGAGGTGGCATCTGCGCTACCAGCTGCCTCCTGCGCATCCGATCCACGTTCTGCATTTGTTCAAGTTCTTGCAGTAGCCTTTCCCTGTCCTTCAAGGAAAGGGGTGAGAAGCATTTTGTGTTAATATTCAGGCAGCTGTATGTCAGGACTGATAAAATACTTCCAATTTGGTTACCATGATGTTTGTTTAATCCTAAACATTTAGTTAATTTTATTCTAGAGCGGGTGCTTTCTCAGGAGAAGAGTATATCTGACCTTCAAACACAGTCAAAAACTACCTAAAAGATCTAACGTTAAAGAACTGCGTTGTACACTGTAGGCCAACTTTCCTAAACAGAATTAAGTCTTCTGTTCTCTGAAGTAAACGAGCACTTCCTTTGATAAGCTAGTGTTGTTAGTACGTGCTACTTAAACATAAGAGTTGCTGAAGTAAGCTAACACTCTTGGTGCAGTACAACGATACATTAAAGCTATTTTAAAAAAGCCTTATTTGAAGGGTTGTTTTTTTTGTTTGTTTGTTTTTTAAAATGAACATCAGTAATATAATTTTCACAGTTCCCCAAATTAGTTAGGTTACTCATTTATGGCCAATCATATCTCAATTAAAAAACCATAGGAAGCTGTTATTTGAGATATTTGTGTTATTGTCTGTTACTGTCACAAACTTCTAAAGTACAAAACCCCTTCTCAACAGTTGCTTTTACTTCTTAAGGAAAATAACATCAGTATTTCCAGATTTCTATACTAGCAGAACCTTAATTTAAGGTAATAATGTTGATTTCTTTCCAAAAATTAAAAAAAAGTGTTGGCTTTTTATAAGAAATATTAATAATTTCTGAGAATCTCATACATACTTTGAGATGTGCCATGATAAAGTCATGATGAAGCTCAATTTTTATTCAGCACAAGCTTTGTGTACAATACAATAACAAAGTGGTACGTCCACATATTGAACAATCAATAGAAAAAGTACTGAATAGTTTCCTCTCCTGTATACATGTAAACAAAATTTTATACAAATTTTAAAAATTGTATACAAATTTTACACCAACAACAGATTAAGAGCATGATAACTGCAAAGACACCCAATTTGAATCCAAGTATGGATTTGAAGTCAGCATTTGTACCAGCTTATGTCAGTACAAACATGATGATCTCTGCCCTTCAGATAATGACCAAGTTTTCCTTCCTATTAGATATAAATACACGTGGTACATTCTTACACATTTCACACGCTGTTATTTTCTTTGATTTCTGTCTTCAAGTTTTTCAGACACAGAAAAAAAACACGCGTGATTGACAAGATACAGTAATACCAGAAATTTGAAGCTTATATACAGACACACTAGAAACAAAGGTGTTAAAAAAAAAAAAAAGGCTGTGGAAAAAGAAGTTCTTGCAACTGTGTAGAACCTCAGAAAACTAACAAAAAAAAGATGGAGGCAGCTCAAGAATACACAAGGACACTCTGGAAGAAGGGTATATATGTAAGAGCATGCTTTCACTGCATAATGTAGTAAAATGTAGTTTACATGTAGTAAAAGGTCCTCACACCTTTAGTAAAAAACAGGATACAAAGGTGAGGAAATAATCAGGGAGAAGCACCAACCCACAACTGAATGCTCTGAATACTAATTTAACATGTTTATGTAAAATAAGCCGACGTAAGGGAGGAAGGAGGACTGACAATGAGTCTATAGATTTCAGTTTTCTCAAAAGCACGTTAGTCAGATTTAGGGTGACTGACATTGTTACAAGTGCTTTGCAAAGCGGTACCCATCGTTCTGGTCATAATTTAAAACCGTTATATGTTTTTCCCTTGATCTTGCACAGCTATTAAGTAAACAAGTTTATAAAAAGAATGGCTGTAGGAACAACTGATGAAATTAAAACTTTGAATTTGTTGATCTTCCAGGCAGAAGAGTTCTATCATTAATTTTATCATCAATTATCTAAATACTTCAAGCAGTTAGTTAACTCACAAGGTATTACTTCACAGCTCAACATTACTTCGGCTCATTCTTTTATAGTATAACAAAAAAAAAGACAAGCAAAACAAGGCCCTGAAGTACAGAACTCACAACTTTGTCAAGTGTATTTTTTTTTTCCATGCTATCCTGTATTTAAAAAACAAGAACCCCATCATTTCTACTTCTCATTGAACTGACAGTGGACTACCCTGACCTCTGCCAATGAGAACAAGAGAAAAAAACTTATTTCAAACAAAGGCACCATAATACTAGTCCCTGTAAGAGCTATGGCACTGAATAAGAAAAAAAAAAATATCTGCAGTGTCTATTCTGCTTACAAACATTTTTAATTTATCTTTGTCAAAAAGGTTTCTTGTCTTATAAAGCCAAAATTAAGAAGATGATTTTTTGAAAGGATTCTGAAAACCCTGTTTAGTCCACCTCCTGAAACCACAACCCCTTAGGAAACCTACAGCTTACATAACACCGGTCATTTTGACATGAAAAACGGGCACAACGTTTACTTTGCCTACCTGAGCCAAATGGACCTTCTTCAAGGCATGACTTCCTCTAAGATGGGCCTTTGCAACCTGCTCTCTTTTCTCTCTCTCTGCCTCTCTGTGCAGCTCCTCCAAGCGCTTGCCTTCCTCTTCAGCAGCTAACCGAGCATCTGGCTGGCAGTCAGTTAATAGTTTAGTCCACCGAGTTCTTGTGATAGTTTAAAGTGTATGTAACAATAAATAATTCTGTAGCAAAACCACTTTGAAAAAGGCATACAATACCGTACGAACACTCTCAGAAGTTTTATAGTACTCAGCTGCAAGCAAAACCAAACTGTATTTATACATTTGGGAAAAAAAATGCATATTTACACATTTGCTAAGTGTTAGGTGTCAAAGCATTCTAGTTCCTAACTCCACCAGGGACAATCGTTTGTATGATTTATTCATTATAGCCGAGTAGTTATTTTTCCTACGATACAAGCTAAAATGAATAATGTAATCAATATTACTGATTCACTTCGTTTGTGGTCACGATTTTGTTTTAAACAAGGAAGCCAGAAGTTTTTTCGTTTTCATTTGGGAAACAAGGAAAAAAATCTGCAATGTTTAAATAAAAACAATCTTACTAACACTTTAAATACTCAAGTAAAAAAGTTCCACATAAGCTAGGTGAAAGATTGACATTTAGGAATTTTCTGATATAAAGCTCAAACCGCAGCATCTGCTCTTATTGTTTAGACCTAGTCCTTTAAAAGGTCAAGAAAACCTTAAACTTCATGAATGAAATCAAAGCCACTAGAGAGAACATTCACATAGAGAAGCTTATCGACTGTAGAGAGTCTAGTCTAAAAGAGGCTGATCCCAAACAAGAATTTAGACTGTGATCTCACCTCACAGACAAACCAAACAACAGATCATCAGCTCTAAAAGCTAAGTTCTTACTCCATCTCTCACTTGTCCAGATCCTCCCCTTCTTCTGATCCGACTTGAGCCTTTGTCTGATTGTACCGTGAACCTAAGTAAACCTTTTCACCTGGCATAGCTTTGTTCATCATTCTTTTTCTCAAATCAGACCTTTGCCATTTTGGCAAGCTGAAACTGTGGACTGCATGAACAGATGAACGTGAATATGAGGTAAAGACTGGGTGAACACAACTAAAAGAGGAAAAAAGCAGGGTAACTGCAACTATTAATTTAACATAAGACAAAACAGAAGATTGGGGTGCCCTAACATGCCAGTCTTGTGAACTCATCCCCATTCAGAGGCCTACTTATGTTAGAAAGACTGCCAGGAGCGATTCTGACAACAACCGAGCACAGAACAGTCCTCACAAGTTCCCATCATCCAGGATTCTGATTATTAAGTCATATAACATCTGCTTTATGCAAGTTTCTATTTTTAAACAAGTTCTAGGAAGCTGACCTGCTGGTATCTGATAGCCAGACACAACGTGCAATATACAGGTACATGGAAGCATATATCACAAACACTGCATCACCTGTTCTCCATCCATTTCTCTATCCACATAAGGTTCTGAAATATGGTAACGTGTAATGGAGAAGTTGCCAGCACCAGAGGCCTTCACTGCAGGAACCTTTTTCACTTCAAAATTCTAGAAAGAAAAGTAGAAATAAGTACAGCTGTACCACAGAACAGTTAGCTGTCTCTGGCAAAGCAACTAAATGAAAGAAGCGAGTTCCATACCTTAATTAGTAACAGAAGAAAGCTCAAAATCAAAAACAAACACAAAATTCTCTCCTGAAAACATTATGTCATTTCAATATTGGCATACAATTAATAATTAATCACACCAGCTCAAGGAATACCTAGAGGGCTTAATGACTGAGAGCATCTCGCTGCCTACAGCAGACGTCTCCGCACAAATTGACATTCATCACAGAGCTCTGCCTTCCTGTTTCAATAGCATTACCTTAACACAAAAGCACTTGAGCTTTCATGTACGAATACAAAACCCACTTACAACAGCCGACACATCCATCTCAAAGCAGGGCAAGCACAGATCCATAATATAATTATACATAACAGCAAAATAACATTTCTCAACTACAGACTTTGCTTATAGAACTCGGAATCTATTATTTCCAGTTTATCAGATGATCAGAGAAAAGAGCATTTTCCATAACCTCACTGAAAAAGTGTTGATGCATACAGTACAAAGTACTCTTTTTTTTCGTTTTTGAGGAGGGGGAGTTTTGGGTACACAATTAAAAAACAAAAAAATGCAATACTACTATGTTATTACAGCAGAAGGCTGAGGTGGCAGGTAAACGTTAGGATAGGTAACTATGGAGTTTAACATCACTACAGCTAGTAAGTGAAAATGAAATCATGATGAGGTTTAAAGCACACATTAAACATAAAAAAAGTGATCTCACATGATTTTAAGAAGAAATCTGCACAAACAAGAGATCTGAAAAAGACAGCTATCAAAGCTTAGTAGAAGTCTGTTAATAAATATTTCATTAATTTTCTTGATTTTTACTGATTTTCACCACTCTCCTTATAGCACGCAAATAACATTTTCAGATATTCCCCTGTGAGGGGTCAAACCAATAAATAAAGCACTGTATTGATACGGCATCCTGAAATTATGATCATCGTGGATACACACCTCAAGAGGATGGGGCAGAGGAGGTGGTAGGCTTGCAACTTTTGCTGCTCTTTCTCTTTCCACATCCAGAGCATGCTTGCGTGCATTTATTCGTCTAGTAAATAAACGGGGGGGGAGAGAGAGAGAGAGAGAGGAGGAAAAACAGTTAAATAGTTCAAGCAACAATGACAGCACTGTGTAAAATAAAAGGCAAATCTAAAAATATAATCATTGACTCCATTTAATTCTTGGGAGACAGAAACGGGTAAGCACACCAGAGTCAACAGAACTTAACGCTGAAAGGCAGCACTTAAAAATTAACTTTTGAAGTAATGCAAAAAAAGTAATAACACGCAAACTTCTCCGGATCAAAGCAAAACCCTGCTTTTCAGAAAGCTCTGCATCACTTCAACATATTTTAATCACTGAAGTGTGCACAAAGCTAAGTATTTAATCAATAGGTGTCAACTCTAATCAAGCTCAGCTATCCCCAAGAGTACACAATTTATTTTTCACGTCAGCCCAAGTTTGGACCAATTTGTGCCTTTTTTTTTTTCTTAAAGAGATAAGGGAGACAGTGTCAAATGCAATATGTCCTTTTTTCAAAAGAGTGTCTTTCCACCATGAGCTGGACTAAGAACATCTCATTTCATCTGTCACTGAATAGCTGCCAGCCAATAACCTGGACTGAAAATGGTAATACAGAGGTGACAGGCTCCCTGGCCATTGAGAGTCGATCAGATCAACTTGTGTACTTGACAAGGGGATCTTGGCTTTAAAACTACAAAGTTTTATCAAAATCCATGGGTTTGTCCACAAGCTAGTATCCTTTAACACACACACAAAAAAAAATCAAAATTAAAAAGCTGCAAACAAGCACTGTGATTTTTGCCTTTCACCACGTAACACCATGAAGCACACTCTATGCTTAATGAAGCTCAATATCTATTGCATACCGGGCTTGCTCACGAAGTAATTTCTCTTTTTGGAACTTCTGCTCTTTCAAGGCTTTCCTATGTCTCTTCTCTGCTCTTTGCTTCCTTTCTTCTGCTTGCTTTGCCAGAGCTTCTAAATCAGGTTCCTTAATAAAATATTGCAAGTGATTAATCCAGGACTTCTCATACTATCAGTGTTATATTTCAAAGTAAGGATTGCTGGTAAGAATCAAAAGCCTGAAATTCCTTTCTATCATATCAGAGTAAAAATCCTCCAAATAATCACTTATTCTTCTCTGCTATCTCCTTCATTCTCTTCTTGCCTACCAGCAACAGCAGTAAGTTTATCATATTCCTCAGCCAATGGAACCAAAGACTGATGTGGAAACCTTAGCTTCTCTCTTCATCTCTTTTTATAAAGACAGTAATATACACTTATACATTTTAAATGGTGATTAAACTGTACAGCGAAAGCACCTTACTATCTTTCAGCCATTAATTACAACAACTGGCTATCAATGCAAATCCAGAGATTTTCACTGAACAACCTCAGCGAACTCTCAAAACAGGCCTACACAAGTTACAGTTTTGAAGTGGAGACAGTTTGCAGTTGCAGAATTAAGTGATGCCAGTTCACCATCTGTGCAAAAGCCTCCGAAGTCCTTACCAAGACCTTTTAAGTCACTGAAGGTCTAAAGCACTGAAGGAAAAAAAAAAAAATGATTTCACCTTCTTAAGCATAGAAACTATTAGATGGCAGAGAAACAAAGTTACTAAGTTTACTGGCATATTTGGGACAGCTCACCATGTGCAATTTGGACAAACTGTTATCTTAATATACAGTAACACATAGGCAAATGCGATATTGTACACACAATTTAGGAGTTTGCAGAGCAAAAGCCTCAGCAAATTGGACTGCTAGAGAATTTAATGCAGTATTTTCCAACCACAGCAAGGCTGTACAAAACTACTTGAAAAAAACAGACAAAATCATGCAGACTCTTAAACAGGCTTCTAAAAATAATTAAGTAGGTTTTTCATGCTTAGATGTCTAAGAGTTTCCATCCAGCAACAATGGGGCTATTTATTGGGACAGATTTAAAGTTTATATTCCTTCTCATCATGCATGGTCTCATGGATAAATATCTGCAAAAAAAACACATGTAAACATTTAAACATTTTAAACATTTCTACCTTCCAGATATTAGGACTCTAAAAAACAGGAATATAAAAAAAAAATGCAACCTTGTTATTTCTAAAACACCAAGGTATTTCTGTGACAACATTAAGCTGTGTACTTACGTTCTCCTTGGCTTGTCGGTGACCCTCACCAACAGCTCTTAAGCTTGATAAAAACAGTTTTTCTAAGGCCTTTATCTTCTCATCTTGTTCTTTCTGCCATTCAGCTCTCAATGCCTCCTCCAACTGATGTAGCTGTTCTTCCCTCTTCTGCTTTACTTTCTGTCTTATCTGTAAGGCAATGTACTTCTGCTGCTCTCTAACCTGTAGAAATAGCATTTATGTTTTGTCAGCAACTTAGTAAAAGCACAGTGTTTTTGCAGCAATTACTTCCACAACACACATTCCCCTCCTTGCTAGATTAGCTGGAAAGATACATTAAAAAAATCTGTCCAGAAAATACTTTAAAGTTGCCATTACCCTTTTCCAAAATCAACATCATATACTAAATTTAATCTTTGTTAAAAGTTTTACTTAAAGTGAGAGAGCAACACATTGCTGATAAACTACATGTAATAACTGTTTGAAATAGACTTCTTGCCAAAAATACAGCACAATAATTTATTACTCTCATTATGATGCAACGCACTCTAAAGAGAAATGGCAACTATACTGCTAAATCAATGCCTTGGAGGACAGCACAGTGGAAGGCTAAGGGGTAAAAAGAAATGGAATAATAGCCTTGTGTCCTAACACAGCACAGCATAACAGAAATAAAAGAAACATGAGATGAGGAACAGAAAGGTAATTCTAAAAGGAGCAATATTTAAAGCATTAAGAGCTGTGACACTGTAACGATTTGGTTGACCTAGTAGAAAGACAGGTTTGTATTTGTGGCTTATTTCTTCTCCATTAGTGCTGTGTAACACATCAGTAAAAAGAGGTATCTGTATGTTGATAGACAAAAACAAACTAAAAAGATAGATACAGTGAAGTTGGCAGGGATGAAGAGGTTCTGGAACAAAGGCCTGTATGAATCTAACGGAGACAATATCATGAGAAAAATATGAATTTACTAGCAAATGAACATGACAACAGAAACTACTACACAAGCTAAATATAAACCTAATGTTACTACACTGCAAAAAGTTAGCTTATATGAAGTAAAATTCGGTTGATTTTCCAAAATTATTTGTTACATCTTTAAATGAAATATACAACTTGAAAAAAATAGAGGCATACTTGCTGTAGCCTCAGTTTTCTTCTTCTTTCATATTCTTCTTTCAGAAGCATGGTTTCTTCATTAGGACTAAGCCTCAATTTCCCAAGTTTTGCCACTTTTCTCTTCATCTTTGGTAACACCTAACAATCAGTTTCTATGAGAAGATGAAAACCAGAAATTTGAGCATAAGTGATATAAGCAAAGACAGCTATATATAAAAAAAAATATTGCCATAATCTCGTTGACAATTTTTTGTGCGAGTTTTCGTCAGCAGCCAGTTCAAGTTATATTTGCCAGTAGATTTTACTGTGGAACCTGGATCTGCTAGTTTTGCTGATCATTTCCCATTTTCCTCACAATTATGATTTCAATTTTTTCCACACAGACAGAAGAAAAAACAAACCTTTTTTCAGCCTGATACGTAGCCTGCCCCAAAGACACTCAACTCAATAAAAAATAAATACATCTGTATTTGATCTTTAAATATTTTCATCCCAGAAAACACTGTTCTTAAACAAAACAGTAAAAACTTTCAAAAGATATTTTTGTTATAAGAATCAAAGATGTTTTACTAGTGCACAATCCAGGTAGCACTAAACCAACGTGAGGTAACATTACACCTGGAAACTTTTCAGTACCATAAATAAGTAATTCTTAGAAATAAATACAGTTTTTTGTAACATAAATAACTGAAGCAATCAGGTGAGGTGGAGAAACACAATAATTACCCATAAGATATCGTTAACACAGGGTTGTCGAGCCAGTGAATCCCAAGCTCGCTACAGGATAAACAGAGGACTGTGGCTCCTGCTAACCATCCCTTATTCAGTTGTTGGAATAAGGAAGGAAAATTTGGAGTGCAAATCAAAAAAAAAAGAGCATTTAACACTGGGAATTATAGAGCGGTTGGGGTAGGAAGGGATCTTTACAGATCACCTCGCCCGACCCCTGCCATGGGCAGGCCCCTCTCTCACAGGCTGTGACCAAAAGCAGACCCCAGGGCGAGGCGGTCACCGCCAGCACGGCCCCAACGGCCGCACAGGGCACCCAGAGCACACCCAGCGGTTAAAACCAGCCAGGTTTCTCGGCAACGCCGCACAGACTCTTGTAAGCAACGCCTCCAGGGAGACCCAGAGACCTTGAGACCTCCCCCCTCTCGCCATAATTCTGCCCGGAGCCCTCTCCAGCCCCCGGTAGCTGGCGAGGACGCCGCGCTGAAGGGAAGCGAGGCGGATGAGGAGAGAACACCCCCTCACTCACACGCCCGCCCGCCGCCGCCGCCATTAGTGCGCAGCCCCCCGCACCTACCCGCCAGCCGCCGCCGCTCCCCGCCAGCCAGCCAATCAGCGCGGGCGCGGCGGGAAACGCAGCGCCCCGGCGGAGCTGGCCCTCCGCGCACGCGCAGTGCTTCCCGCCGCTTCCCGCCGCAACACGGCCGCGCAGGCGCGATTGCGGCCGGCCGCGCGCAGCCCTGAGGGGGGGGAGGAGGGGCTCCATGTTCCCTCGCAGCCCCCTGCACATGGCGGGGGCTGGGACTGGGTAGTCCTTAAGGTCCCTGCCCACCCAAACCGTTCTGTGATTCCATAATTCAGTCATTCCATGATTCCAACCATGAAGGCTTGGGTGTTGGCTGTGTTGGCTAACCTGGAGATGACAGGGATGACGGGGGAGATCAAAGCTCAGCATTACTTCTTGACCCACTAACTTCTCCAAAATTTAACTCAGTTATTCCAACGTGGCTTTGGGGTGTGCTGTACGACTAAAAGGAGTAAATTTAGGCACTGATAGTGCAGCTGGACTGGCAGTGCTGCTCTGCCTGTCTTCCAGGTGTGCTTACAGCTGGTTAAGTGGATCTGTAACAGCAACCTCAACCTCGTAACTAGTGCTGGTCTTTCTTTTTTAAGACACTTTTTAACTAATGGCCGCACATTTCAAGTCTGATACAACACTTGTTTTCTTCTGTGCTTTCATCCTTATGTTTTAGTTTTCTTTATAAGAGTGACCATTTTTTATGTGTGAGACTTAACAGCAGTTGGGATTTGAAAGCGAAGTCATCTGATACCCTTGACTGATGAGGAACAACTTGTTATTCACATTGAAACAATTCTGCAGCGCAAAGGGATGAAGCAAGAGGCTGTGCAAGAGTATTTCTTTGCATTGAATATTTTCCTAAGGTCTGACCTGCTGCTGCAAGAAGGGAAGAAACGCTTGTAACTGATCACAGGATAAAATCAACGGTCTTATGCTGAAGTCATAGAATCACAAAATGGTTTGGGCTGGAGAGGACCTTAAAGCCCACCCAGTTCCAACCCCCTGCCATGGGCAGGGACACCTCCCACCACACCAGGTTGCCCAAAGCCCCATCCAGCCTGGCCTTGAACACTTCCAGGGATGGGGCATCCACAGCTACTCTGGGCAGCCTGTGCCAGGGCCTCACCGCCCTCTGAGGGAAGAATTTCCTCCTAACCTCTAACCTAAATCTCCCTTCATTTAGTTTAAAACCATTACCCCTTGTCCAATTTCTACACTCTCTGATAAAGAGTCCTTCCCCGTCTTTCCAGTAGTCCTCCTCTAAATGTTACTGCAAAACACAACTGCTTTCTGTGGCAGTTTCTTCTAGAGAAAGGAAGAAGTAATTTTTTACTATAAGCTAACCGGCATAGTAACCCATTATACTGTGCCCTATAGGACAGAAATCAGGCGACCTGAGATTGCTTGGTAAAACTTAAATGCTATGGTGCATTTGGATGCATGGCTGCACATGAAATACACTGAAAATTACAGGATTGCAAAACAAAAGACATAAGCACAGAAAGGTTACACAGCAGTTAAATGTGCTTTCTTCCCTGTCTTCTGCATTTTAGTGCTAAACTGTCTTCTGATTCAAAGACTTCTGTGCTATGGGATCAGTTAGGCAGACAATTTGCTTTCTATCAAGTGCTTGCAACTTCCTGCAAACTGCTGACTGTAATAGCTGGGACAAAGTTAACACCTGATTGTACATTAAAGACACCCAGATGTTTCACAATATGCACATTGAATAAATTAAACTTGAGCAGTGTGCTTCCAAATGTGTTTTCCAGTCCCCTTATTGGATTTTTTTGTCCTTCAGCATTTTCATTATGGCAGTGCTCTCCACAATAACATCTCTTCTAAATAGCTTTATCCTGCAGGTCAACAGGTAAAAAAACAATTGAAGACAGTCTATTAAGAGAGTAATTGAGATTATAGATTTTAGAGTCCTCTACTTAGAAGATGTGAAAGAGGTCAAATATATGCTCTGGAATGATAGTATTGGAAAAAAGGCTTATGAAGCCTACGTGTGCTGGATAAGAACTTTATTTCAAGGGTGTTTTCTAGTCAACATATTGCAGAATTATTTCTGCTGCCACCTAATTTACATACATAAAAACAGGTATTTATCAACAGTCGTTTTAATATGGTGATGCTTTCCACTTTTTAATACACCTGTTTGAATTACAGTATTACAGGCCTCCATTAATTCCTTCCTCTTATGAAGTCGATGTGTTCCTTTTATAAAAGGTGAAGGGTGATGCAGTGATATTGGTACATCTAGCTAGGCATATATAAAACTGGAGATCATAGCTCCCCTGTGGTTCAACTACCAGTCATATTTCTCCCGGGGGCAAAGAAAGATACTTAGAGGAGTTATCTACAAATTCTCAGAATAGTTAGGGGAAAATCTGAATATTTTTTCAAGACAGAATTCATTCCGTATGTAAAAAAATGTCGCACAGAATGAATCTACTTGAAAACAGAATTTTAAAAAATGTTTTGTTTTTTTTTTATTTCATGTGTTTGAAGTTGAAGAGGGGTTGTATGACTGAAGTCCACTGCTGAAGCGGCCTGCAGCGTGTAGTCAGGAGCTGAAAGGACAATACAAAAAATCCTCAAAAATCTTGAGGATGTCCATTCTTCCCTGTCACAGAGAATGCTTGTTTGATCAGCAGATGACCCATTGTGAGAGATGCTGGCACAGGCATGTTGTCTTGGTTTGCTCTCTGGGTTGTTGTGTCTGCATATAAGACCTGTCTGGAAATAAAAATCAGAAGGGAGTTGCCTTGAGTTGAATAGATTATGGGCAGGGTGAATATACCAGCACCTGCACATCTCTTACTGCCACCCGGGAGCGCTTGTTCCTTTCTTCACTAGAAAGAAATTCCTTGCTGGATGTTCCTGTCTCTCGCTTTTACAGAGGAAGAATGGGCTTTGCAGGCTTTTCTGTATCTTTAGCAGGAAAGCACTGGTTTATAGGTTTGCTGAGATCCACTAATGGAACAGTGCAACCACCTGACAGCTCACCCTTGTGCAGGACTTGGCACCCTGCAAGAATTAAGTATTCTCCTTGATAAACTCTGAAGGAAGAGCTTTAAAGAAGGTGTCAGATTCAGACACTAGCCCCCCCACCCCCTGCCCCCGGCGCTCCAGCACCTCATTAGGCAGTAATACAGCTTTCTTGTCTCCTTCTTGCTGATTACTGAAATACCCGAATAAAATAAGAGTTTCTCTCAGTTTGAGTTGGCCATTCTCTCTGCATTCAGTATTCCTCAATGTCACATAGCCTATTATCATGTGGTCTTAAATGTTTTCCTATGGTTCATTTTGTTGTGATCCACGATTGCTTCTCTCATGCTGTTTTATCTCTTTTAGCACCTGACAATGGATGTCTAATTATAATGACCACCGGGAACTAGCAGGACTTGGTTTTACAAAGGTTTGTAATCCTCCAGATAAAAGGTCTCGAAACCACAGTTTGCTTTTGTTAAACAGTTTGCATTAGGTGCAATTTTTACATGTAAGCTTTGCAAACACAGGTGTTTCCTGATCTTTATGTTAGAGACTGACTAATACACTATGTTCAGCCCATGCAAGCACAGCCTATAATAGTCTCTGCCTGAGACTGTTTTTGGAGATAAATTTTCTTGACAGACGTGGAAGAGTAGCTTTCATTATTATGCTCCATGCCATGTCTGCGTGGTCTGCAGAGCTACACTTTTCAGTACCAAAGCAACTATACCCAGAGCCATGCCTGTATAAATTCTCATCTTGTAGTTTCTATTCATAAAAAAGATGCCACGTGTTAAAGCATAACAAAACAAACAAACAAACAAAAACAAACAAAAAAACCCACAGAGCAAAAGATGAGACATGAAAAGCTAAATAGTTGTTGAAAGGGTTATCACATGTAATTCAATTAAATACTATGTACAACCTAAAATTAGTGCCAACAGGAGACAAAGGAATGCCTAAAAAATCAGAGTTGATTTTAGATATAAACAGTGTTGTCTTACAGAAAAACAAACAAAAAACAAACAAACAAACAAAATTGCTTTCTTATGATATTAGTCCAGAAGCTCTTACAGTCTTTTCCAACCTTAATGATTCTATGATTAGAGAACCAACAATAAGCTTATGCAATGCCCATTCTCTAACCCTGGGACCTTACCCAGAGTTTTTAAATGGGCATAGCAGTCTGGGATCCTGGAAAAGAGCCAGTCTTGGGATGGTAGGATTAGTACCAAAAACACGCAAGAACACCATTCTTCATGTATGAAACTTGATGCTGTACGAGATCATTTTAAAATGGGCTCTCAAACAAATGATCTAAAAGTTGGAAGCCAACAGAACAGAGCTGAATTCAGGTTTCTCTACAGGAACTTTGTGTATTTACTGTTGTGTGTACCCAGTCTGTGTAATTACTCAGAAATACCAGTATATGCAGAATTCTACAGCACAAACTTGGTACGTGCACATTCGTTTTACTAAAATTCCTGTAATCTGTGTTCAACCTTTTAAAATATATAGAAACCATGCATAGAATTTTCTGCAGTTGTTATAACGTGCATAGTAATTATGTTCACAAATAGGACAATTATGAGTTTACAGCTGGTCTTTGCCAGTTTTTGCTAACTACCATGCCATATCTTGTTTGGATAAAATTCACTTGTTTTTTCATGTAATATCTACTTTTATTCAATTTCTGAGCCTACACTGAACATTACTTGCTCTATTGCAGGTACTTTCAAGCAGAAAATAGAACAGTACTGTGTTTTCTGGTATTTTCTTTAAGTAGTGGATTCTACTCCAGCAAGATGTCTTGAATAGTTTAAATTTTTACCTTGCAGAAAAAGACCTCTTTATATGATTAAAAATGTTTGTTTGGTTTATTTAAATTTGTTTATTTTAGTCCTATGTCAGCAGTAAGCAGCATATTTTCAGAATGGCTACAAATGAAACTGGGAGAAAACTATTTTTTTTTCTAATTTTAAAAGGATTACTTTTTCTCTAACCTAATTTGGCTTGATTTGTACTGTTTGCCTCCTCCGTTTAGTTGCTTATGTTTATTACACGGAGGAAGACTAGCAAAAGCAATCAGAAACAGCCAGTGGAGAATGTTTTTTGGCATGAACTCTGTCTTGGCATCGTCCAGCACATGGAGCATATATTGAAAAGTGTCTGCTAAAGTTTTCACAAGCTTCAGATTCTCTCAGAAGTGCATCCAAATGCTGTATAGTAAACAATAAAATTAATGTAATAACACTTTGAACAATAGCTTAAGGCTTCAAGTCTACCAGTTGCTGAACAAAAGGTTAAAAGTTCTGGATGAAATCATTACAAAAAAAAAAAATTCTGCCAATATAATGAGTGATAGAAAAAGTTCAATCAGAATAGCTTTTGAGGTCTCAGTTGTCATTTAGGCATAAAGCAACTAGCACTATGTCCTAGGTGCTCCTTTTCCTAACTGCTGGTTTCTGCCATCTCTGACAACTTCTGCACTGAGTGACAGGCAAAGTAAGATATAAAATACGGGTTCCTCTCAAAAAATGGACATGACATTATCCTCAGATATCTGTTAAAATATCATAATACTCTTTATGAAATACCAGCAGAATATTCACAGTGAAAAGAGTGGATCCTGGCTTGATCAAGTCCTTTGCAGTCTGAATCAAACAGACTATATGATCAGACAGACCTGTGATGTACCAAATTATGGTTCTATCACAAATTAGCTTTGATGTTTTCTTTAGTAGAAAGAAACTGATTATATAGATGGAGTCATTAAGAGGCTTTATGGAAGAAATGCATTTCAAAGAGAACCTTACAAAAGAAAAAGTTGGTAAAGAAAAATTTACAAGGAGTGAGAATGAATTTGCACTTGGAAAAAGCTGCAAAGGGTGAATAAACTAGTATTTAGAAGAAATCAGTGAACATAGAACAGTGATATATTAGTTCTTCTGGCTCCCATTTTGCTCTTTTTGATAGAAACCAATTTCTCTACAGACATAGAGACAATTTTCTGCCATGATTTTACTAAATAATAGGGAAACCAAGGAGGCATCAAAGAACAAAGGGTCATTAGTGGCTGAAAAGAGGTAAATTTAGAATAAAATCTGAGAGAAGACAATGTAGAAGGAAAGCTGGTTTATGACTTAGATGCTAGTTTTATAAACTGGAATCTGAGCTTCAGTTTCCTGTGATACTGTAGATTTTTGGGCATGTAATCTTGGGTTAGTCTCTTAGGGCTTGATCTGATAAATTCAACTGAGTCCTAGAATCCTGATTTTGAAAAGTCTAGTTAAGCTGATGAAGTCTAGAAGAAGTCAGAATTTTTTTAATCCTAAAAGTCCCTGAGCTTCTAGATTTGCTCACCTTTATATGCTCAAGCTGTTCTGATGTCAACTGTTCAGTTGGGGATGAACAACTCAGAACCTAAACTTGAACAAGATCAGGAACTACTTTTTTTTTTTTTGATGTAGGTTGACATCTAGGATACTCAAAACACAGGTAACACTTCAACTGCACAGGGTCTGCACAAAACATGCTATTGTATTCTTTTGTGATTGGGCAGAAGAAGCGATTGGAGACCAGGCCTCCCATTTTCCACGTTCTTGTCTGAAAAACCTGATTACAGAGTCATCTGCTCAATCTCTCCATGGTCGAATTAACACTGCATTATTATTTGCACAGTGACAGGAAAAGGCAGACAATCCTCACTAGCCTGCTTTCCTAGAAAGAGCTATACCTGATGGTTAGAACATCTCTGTAAAAGTTGACTCTGAGCTGTATGGAAAAACGTTGAATAAAAATATTGAATCTTTCCTACTCCCACCACAAGGGCTGCAGCCACCAAACTGCTGTTAAGTAATGCAGTTCCTACCATCTACTCCTCTTAGGGGGAAAAGAAAAAAAAGCTTTGCTCAGCTTTTTTTGTAGACATGGATTCCTATATTTAGTAGAGATTTGAGGTGTATTTTCGGAAAAGTATGTCCCTACAGGTCTGAGATGTGGGATTTAAGCTATATTCCTTTTGTCAGCAGTTCCTATCAGCTAGTTGTAGGTAGCTGCAGCTCTAAGTGGCTGCCTAAAAGTGTTCTCACGTACTTAGATCATACCTTGAGTTACAAATAATGTCTAGGTGCAGCACAGGAAGCAGACGTACCCACCTGATCCTGTATCAGCCCTAAAAGTAGAGCCTTCTATTGAATCAGTCCCCTTGGTTCAGATAATAAAATAATACTGAAATCAGTGAAGGGGACAGAAACATTAGTGGAGAAAGACATGGATAGCAGTATTATTTGCCCCAGTAACGTCCTTGGTGAAGGAAAAACATTTTTTTTCCCACTGGCCCAATAAAATTACCTCAATCTATTTCCTTGGGTGATCAATGCTCATCTGGATTTTTATCACTGTCCTTTTTAGAGGATAATTTAATTGTTTTACATTTATAGAGGCAAGGTAATAACCTTAGATTTACATAGAGCTAATTTCTTTCTTTGTGAGGGGGTTCTGCAGGATGTGAGCAATTAAGCTTCTGTGGGAGTATACAGGAAACATGATTAATGGATCAAAGAGACACCATCTAAGGGAAATGGGTATAATACCAAGGGAGATAATGCTCTATTTCATAATAGTTATGCAAATATGCCAAATGTTGGAGAATTCAATTAATATTTGACAAATTGATTTTCTGTGATGCAGAGTAAACACATACTGGGGAAAAAATAAACCTCTATAGCACGTTATCTATCAGCTTCCTCTCACGCAGACTGGGTTGGCTGGCCAGGCATCTCATTCCACTGCAGGTGGCAAAGAAGAGCTAGGCATGAATCAGCATCACACAGTGACACATTTTGGTTGAAAGAGATTGACCAAGGTTAAATTTTATGCACACGAGACCAATCAGCACTTATAGTGCTTAGGTCTATTGCTCAGTCCTCTGCTAAAAGCTAAATTTGACTCCTTGTAAACAAGAAGTTGTTTCATAATAAAAGAGACAGAATTACACGACATTTATGTTCTTGGTTTTCTTTTTAAATTCTCTTACCTGTAAAACCAACATTTGTAGGAAAAAAAAAGACAACATTTAAATAAGAACAGAATGCCTGAGCTAGTGGAAGTCACTCGGCTGGGACTCAAAAAACCTGAGCCTTGTTTACCCAAGTATAAAATGAGGTTAATAGCAGTGAGATATAAGGGTAATGACTCATTTAGATAGTGTAGTGATGGGAGATGCACAAGTGTCTAGATTTACAGAAAACAGAAGTTTCTTGTTTGATTCCTAGCTTTCATACTGGATATGGTATTTTAAGCTCTATTCTGAAGTATTCTGTTCACGTACTAAAGATTTGATAAAGAGGTTTCATAAAACCACAGAATGGTTGAGGTTGGAAGTGACCTCTGGAGGTCATCTGGTCCAACCCCCGGTTGGGGGGGGGGGGTTGTTCCTCCCCAGGTGCAGGATTTTGTAATCGTTGAAGAGATTCTTGTCAGCCCACCTCTCCAGCCTGCTGAGGTTCCTCTGGATGGCAGCATGGCCCTCTGGTGAATCAGCTGCTCTTCCCAGTTTTGTGTCATCTCTGGGTTTACTAAGGGTGCACTCAATCATGCAGATCATTAATAAAGATATTAAATAGGACTAGATTCAATACTGATCCCTGGGATGCTCCACTTGTTACTGACCTCCAACTAGATATTGTGCCACTGACTACTACTCTGTGGGTCCAGCCACTCCACCAGCATTCAATCCATGCAGGCTGAGTACAGCTCAAGCCAGTTTCTTTCTCCAAAATTCTTTTGCTAGCTGTTTAGTTTTTATACTCTTTGTTGGGCTGAACCAGATATGCACTCCCCTCCATGATGGTCTAGCTAACTCAGGGTGACATACTTACCCTTTTAATCATAGAATCTTATAATTTCCCTAGTTGGAAGGGACCCACAAGGATGGTCAAGTCCAGTTCCTGGCTCCAGACATGACCACCCAAAAATCAGAACACTTGTCTGAGAGCGTTGTCGAAATGCTTGAACTCCGTCAGGCTTGGTGCCATGACCACTGCCCTGGCGAGCCTGTCCCAGTGCCTGACCACTCTCTGGGTGCAGAACCTTTCCCTAACACCCAGCCTGACCCTCCCCTGTCCCAGCTCCATGCCGTTCCCTCGGGTCCTGTCGCTGTCCCCAGAGAGCAGAGCTCAGCGCCTGCCCCTCCGCTCCCCTCGTGAGGGAGCTGCAGGCCGCCATGAGGCCTCCCCTCAGCCTGCTCTGCTCTGGGCTGAGCAAACCAAGGGAACTCAGCCGCTCCTCATAAATCTTGTCTTCTAGATCCTTCACCATCTTCACAGCCTTCCTTTGGACACTCTATAGTGGTTTTAGGTCCTTATGCTGTGGCACCCAAACCTGCACACAGTTCTTGAGGTAAGGCTGCACCAGCACAGAGCAGAGCAGGACAATCTCTCCCTCACCCAGGTAGCAATGCTGTGCTTGATGCACCCAGCGTACGGTTGGCCCTCCTGGCTGCCAGGGCACACTGCTGGCTCATGTTCAGCTTGCTGTTGACCAAAACCCCAAGATCCCTTTCTGTGGGGCTGCTCTCCAGCCTCTCATCCCTCAGTCTGTACGTATATCCATGATTACGCTGTTGCAGGTACAGAATCCGGCATTTGCTCTTGTTCAACTTCATGCCTGTCAAGAGCTCCTCCCAGTTTTATATGCTCTACAGAGTAACTTAGTGTGCATTCTGATGAACTGGGGAGAAATGTTTACACCACCAGCTGTTTATCTAAAACAAAGGCCACCCTCTGATCCCCTTTGTGTTGAGACAATGCCAGCTTCTTTGCCATAGCTGTGGCCAGTCACACTCTCCATTATTCTCAGAGCTCCATGGGCCCATCACACTTGCCCATCTCCACTGAGCCTTATTCCATGGTAGGATTTAGTCACTGAGTCACATTCCGTCCCTAGGGGTTTAGCCACTCACAGCTGTGAGACTGAAAAGAAAACGGAGTGCTGCCAGGATCTGGACACATGGAGAAAAAGGTGAGGGGACCTGCGAGTCAGGCAAAGACTGAGCTCTCTGCTGTGCTCTGAATTGTCAACGCATTTGGCATTAGGCAAGCATGAGATGAACATTCAAAGATAATGAGGGAGTTGAGATCACAGTTTAGGCTTGTTCTTCAGCCATTACATTCCTCTAGAAGGAATAAGCTGTGCTCAGTTAGGCTGCTCCAGGAAGGCTTTGTGCTGTGCACCCTGAGCAGGCAGAAGCTCCAAAGTCCAGGAGAAGGGAAGTGCTCGGACACAGAACCCTCAGGATTTCATCCTGGCTGGCCACCAAGACCTTATGTGGTATTCTGGGCTACCCTGGGAATTGTCTAATTCTTTTCTTTGAGAATATGGATCTTAGATGTGTAATTTCAGTTCTTCAATTCACCCCGCTGAGATCAGACTTTGTGATGTCCATAACAAGTGCATACATAGGTGCTCTGCATCTCGTCTGTGCGTCAAGAGTGTATTTTCCCTTTGCTTTTGACTGTAGAGAAAGATATAAGCCTTATTTTCTACTTGCAAGGCACATGTTCAATCACTTTGATTCACTATCATCAAGATAGAAGCTCTTAAAAAAATCCTCTTCTCTTCTACTAAGCCATCTATTTAAATAAGATATAATAAATTTTAATAAACGTTTATATTTTCCCAAGTTTATGATTTCCTTTAACAAGCAGTTTTGCTGTGATCTTTGAATTAGTGCCTCTAATAAATGACTTCCCTGTTGTCAGAGCTGGTTCTGTCTCAAAATGTATTAATCTAACCCACACATACGCTTTAGTTAAATGTATCTTGGCAGACATCCACCACTGGAATCAAGTGCTGAACGCCACAGAGTATTTTTCTAATTGGACATAAAATTCATAGCTTTATCATATGATTCTTTGCTATACAGTATGTCCAATTAGATTTAATGAGCTCATTTTCAGGACAAGTTGGCCGAACCAGTGCTATTGCTAATTCATAGAGGCTACAGTAAAAGTCACTTGATCGATTCCTTTCCTAAATTAAATCCTTCTAAGAAATATTGTTGCTTCTTTTTTCTTTCAGCATGTGAGTATACAAATACTTAATGTTGGAAATAAAAACTTTTCCCATTGTGCGATTTCCAGTGATTGTTGTAGTATCCTTGCTTCTTAATGAAAACATTTTGGCAACAAAGTGTATTTTAGCTTATCAAGTATATTCTTATATCATGTTGATAAAACCAAGCTAAGTAGCACGATGTGAGTAGCAATGAATTGCACAAACCAGCTTGAGATCCTGTGTAAGTACTTGGCAGCTGGTGCCCAAGCTACTTGAACTACACTGCCAGCTCTAGATTTCAGTGTAAAGACGTTCTTGATTAATACAGGACTGTTTTAATGATGTTATTCTCTGGAAAAAAAAAAAAAAAAAAAAGAAAATCTCACTAGACGCAATCGTACTGGCTAGGATATGAGGAAGATTCAGCCACACAGTCCAAATACACTAGATCTTGCAAGCTAAATGAGCTTGAGCTGATCCATGCTGTACAACAAACGTAAGTCAAATGATCATAGCTGAACCTCTGGAAAGGTTAGAGCATGGAAAACCACACAGATAAGAGACTTCTTTTGGCTTCCTTGTCACTGCAGTGCTAGCAGAGGGGACAAAGAAGCAGACTTGTAAGTTATTAGTTGGAGATGCAGTGCAAAACATCAGAGTTAGCACACAGGTGAGAAGAGTGGCATTTGGAAAGAAAAAGGAGATACAAATGCTTGAGACAGTGGCTAAAAAGTAGGGGTTCTTTAGCGGGCTGATGCTGTTTTATGTGGTACCTTTCCGGTTTTCCACCTTCCACCTAATGCCAGTGAATAGATGATGAGAGCTGGCAGGTCAACTTTCCCGTGGTGAGAACAATGATGGGAGCAGCTCCATGGGATGGCAGCTGCAGGAAATGGCAGCTCTGCTTCCACCCTTCTCTTCATTTCACTCGGCTGTCTGGTCTCCTCCCAGCTCATTCACCCAGTACTTTGCTTTGACAAGGCATTAGTCCTAGTGGGATCACTTTCCACAGCTGCAAAATAGCGATGCTACACCCAGTCTTGTAAAATGCCTTGAGAACTACCGGCATGAGCCTCAGAACAGGAGTGCGAAGTGTTGTTATTGCAGTTTTACTTTCACAAGTTTTACTACTTGCTTTGTGACAGTTTCATAACAGAAAGGCATTGTGTCCTGGGCCACGGTTGCTTCATTAATTACTAGTTCTGAGGTAGTAGTAATTAAACAGTTGTATTCTGGTTTGCACTGGATAGGTACCTGCTAAAGCTTTTATGCCTGGTATCCTTGCTACTTCTTCCAAAGATGTTTCTAATTTATATACAGAAATAATGAGACAGAAAAACGTTAAAAGGGTTGCCTGAAAGCTGCAGATCGCTTCTGGCGGTAATTATTTATCAGACCACCATTTAGTCTGTGTATATTTTATTCTTCCTCACCATATATATAACAACAAATTACTTTGCAGAATGAAAGCTGCTTATTTTAAAGTTACGATGTTCTCTTGGACCTGTCACAAACAAAGAGCATAGTGGAGGATATATGCACGTTTTACACTTCGTAATATTTTGGTATTAATTTATTTATATGCATCTGGGTGCTTTCCCAATATAATAGACCAGTCTTCCTTCCATAATGAAAGCAGTCATGGGAAAATTGCTAGAGGTGCTATAATGAAAGCCGATATATTACAATATGTCTTTAGCAGAGTGGGTTAAGCATGAGTACCTTGTGTGTTAACTGTTTGTTTCACCTGTACTGTACAAATTTAACATTTAAAATAACAACATATTAGCATTTTGCACAGTAAAGAGTCAACGTAACTAAATATCCATGTCACAACCCCAGAGAGAGGAGAATGTCATTAACCTCTTTTACAGATGAGGAAGCAACGTTGGATTAGCATTGCAACTCCACTGATGGAGTTATTCCACATTTACACCAGTAGGAATAATACTAACAGTAGTCCCCAAAAGATTAAGCCATTTGCTTATGGTTATCCAGCCATACAGCTGCACACTCAGGATTAGAAACACAAGACGTCCGTGTTTCCTTCCCTGTTATTATAAGATTTTCTACTGAAATAGCATCTTTATACCTTTAGCTAGGATAATTTAAAAACAAACAAACAATAACAAAACCAGAATCTTACCTTGTTCTACCACTTGTGCCTAGAAATAATTGCCTTGTGTCTAGGTTTGCATCTTATGGAAATAAAGGAAGAATAAATTATTTTTCATGAACTTCTACTTGACCAGCAATGTGAATGTTTTTCTAGGTAAATTTAACAGCAGCAAAGAAAAATGGGCTTCTGAAGATTGCCAATGAGCAAAGAATGTGAGTTAAAAGCCTTTTTATATGCAAATACTTTATTATGTTTTTTTTTTCCTTTTTTTTTCCTTTCCATTTTTCAAAAGCAAAAGCACAATGGGACATCAGTTATTTCAATTTGCATATGAATACCGAGAATTCACTTTCCACTTACAGCTTTCCAGGCCCTGGTGGTACCTGTCAGCATTTGAGGTCTGGAGTAAAGTGGGTGTGTGCTGACTCCTCTAGACTGAGTGCTCTGCAGAAATTAAGGGTCTTTGCTGTTTCTGCAAAAATAGAAAACCATTTTGCAAAATATCTGTTTATTTCCAAGTGAGTGGTGGTAACAGCATTATTTGTGAAGCAGTACAACTTGAAAACACTTACAAATACAACTATCATGTCTCCTAGTTAATTTATTTCCAATTTATACATTATAAAAATGCTTAACTGTCAGTTATAGTATACTCACTACAAGTCTGGGAACTAGAACTGAAATTCAGCTTTACACCAAGGATCAGCTTCATGCATGAGCCCTACTCAAAGCAAGGTTATGTCCTACTGATTATTTTTCTTGTTCTTAGGGGCACTTATGGGTTGAATGGTCAAAGACTGCACTGGTTGCTCCCCTTGCCAGGGCCAAGTCATACCCTAAGCATTCAAATTCCTTCTTGAAATTAGGTAGGAAGGTAACTGTAACCAAATCTTGAGCATTTGCGATGAAATAATACTGGATCTGCAAACTGCAAAATTGCTTTCTGCATCAGAAACCAACATGAAGGCCAAATTGTATGAAACAGTTCAGTGACGCCAGTGACTATACATATGTAAATTTATACAGAATTTGGTCTGCTGAAATTCAAATTAATATTTCAATTGGATTGAATATTCTTTATATTTATTGATACTTAGAATCAGAAAATCTAAATAGGAAATAAAACATTTATTTATTCAGACATTGTTTCTCACATTAAACTCCTTCCAAAGGTAAGTCTACAAGAAAACGAATTATGTTGAAGTCATTGCACGACCGACTTTGAGTCAGAAAATTAAATCCACTCAAATTTTAGCAGAACTCTGGAGACTGTGGTCTATTTCCAAAACTTTGCAGAGATGACAATCAGAAATTATGAAAACCCCAGTAATCTCAAAAACCAAATGCAGCATTTTTAAAAGTATGTATTGATTTATAGTAGTACTTACGTATAGTAGTACTTATAGTCATGTAAGTAACAATTACTGTAAATTTGCCAAAGTATTCACTTACAATAATAATTAATATTCAAAATCTCAACTTGTAAAGGGATTTTGGAAAATACTTACCACTGTTTCATTATTTCTATCACCCGTAAGTGCTGCTTTTCTTTCTCTATCAGAGATGTCTCTTTCCTAATACAGCTTATCATCAGGTAGGATTTTTATCTCTTTTGTATGCAGCACTTGAATGCATGAGAGGTGCAGGAAAGTCTAAAATTTTGTGTGGAAAACTTTTCTTTGTAAACAGTAATGACAACCTTGCTACACAATGGTATGGAAAGCCTTTGGATTTCCTGGTTTTAGTTAAACAGCCCAGAAGGTGAATTCTGTCTCATTGGCTGATGCTTGCTTATTCACCTTTATTTCTAACTAATTGTACTCATAAAACACAACAGGTTTTAGGTGCTAAAAACTGAGATACAGAGAATGAGATAAATTCTCCCTAGGGAAAATCTATGATTTATACGTGGAACTTCAGTCTTACATGGTGGGGAAGTGACCCCATCCCACTCTGTCCTTTCTCTGCCTTCTCCTGGCGTGGCTCGCAGAGGCACGGGGTGAATCAGCTAAGAGCCCGACATCACAGCAGACTATCCTTTTTCAGGCTCAGCATACCACCAGATGTGCAGTGTGAATAACCCAGGGGCTGCACTCACCCAACACTTAAAGCACTCAGCCTCCTGTTAAGCTTGCTTTCTTGCAGGGGTTTGTCGTAATATAAACTGGCAAGTCAGCCTGGGAGACGACAGAATCAGGCCAGTGCTTAACCAAGAGTACAGAATTTGGATTCCTCCAGAAGTGTGCTCTTGTAGATGTCCTTGTGGCTTTCAAAAGCACAGAGCAGGAACTGAGCAAAATTTGAGCTGCCAAGGTGAGCTTCCTTACAGAATTTATCTTACAAATTCCTTCGTATAAAATGCTCTAGGATGGTTGCTTGCACAACTGCTGCAGTAGCAGCCAAATGAATGTATCACAGCAAATGTGGTCCTAATCTCCCACGTCTCGACATTTAGGTAAAATTTATTTCGACAACAAAAGATGGCTGGGAGCCTGAAACTCTTCTAGGATAAAGCAATGTTTCCCATCCAGAAACAAGAACTTTCACATCCCCTCTATTTGAAGAGTCCCATGGCTGCTGTGCAGGCAGGGAAATCAGAGGATGCGGGTCCTAACCCCAGCTCTTCTACGAACCTTTGTTTGTACTTGGGCAAACCAAACAAGGACTGCTCCAACTCCTTCTGCAGTCAGTGGGATCAACTCCAGTTGACTTCGCTGAGATTGGTTCAGGCCCTTAATCTCTCTGAACACATTTCCATTCGAACAAGCAGCAGGTATTGATATTACCAGAGAAAAGGAGGGTGACATGAATCTATTTCCAAACAAAAGAGATTTAGGGGCTAGTTGGAAATAAAGCACATCTATTTTCTTTAAAGCTAATGAGTGGCATGATCCAGTAATAATTTTACCTCACACTTTTCATAAAGCTCTTAAGGCATTTCATAACCAATTAACAGCTCAAGCACGTCATCATTACAGAACATTTTGCAATAATCCATTAGGAATTAATGTAGAGCGAGCAATCCAGCACCGTTAAACAAACTGCTACACGGCTAGGATTCACGCCAACCAGACGGGCTTTGAATTTTCTAACGAAGATTACGCCCTGCATGCATATTGCCAGGACTTGCTATTCCCCACCACCTGCAATCTTTGTTTTGTTTTGTTTTGTTTAGCCTTTTCTCTTTCCTCTGGTGAGATTAATAAAATCCAGGCTTGCTGTGCTGCATTACCTTTGATTCAAATACTTAGGCCAAGATGGATCATAGGAAATGCAATATGGGGTAGTTATATTTCTGGAATGGAAATCAGTCCCTAAATTGGCTTCATATATTTCTGAAGTATCTCTTAACCACTCTGTGAATACAGCTTTTAAATACACTTCTGTTGCCTCTTAAGTCTTACTACCTTCCTATTTTTTCCTGTAAATCGTCCTGGATGTATCCCTACCTCCTCAGATCAAGCTCAGCAAGAGGGAGAGAGCATCTAGGTAGGTATTTCCTAGCTGTTGCCAGATCTAGCAATTAAGTGTGTGGCTCCCACAGGTATTTAGAACAGCAGTAATGCATTTAGGCTCCTTACAGTACAGAGACAGTCTGGATCTAAAATTCAAGCTTGCACCTAAACAGCTCCCTCGTCTGGCAAGCAGCAGGCTGTTCCCTTCCCATGTGAGCTGATTCTCATCTTCTGCCCAGCAACAGTTTGTCCCTATCTGCAGCAACAGTTTAATGTAAGCATCTTGCCCTGAGATCAGCAGCAGGGATTTACAGTGTGATTTACAAGGAAAAAAAGCTGCTTCTTCAAAGATTAAAACTCCTTTAGATGTCTGACGCTGGGCGCCCATACTGACAACATCACATGGGAGGTAACTTTTAAGCGGTTTAAACATGACATGTTTTTTGTTTTACAAAGGCAGCACACGGGTCTGTTATTAATATTTTGCATGAGAGGCATGGCAGTTTCCCCACCGTTATGCCAGACAATATGGTTTGATTGCTTCTGCCTCCTGTCAAGACTCCAACTGTAAATATATAATGTGAAACGAAGTGCATCAACACAGATAAGGATGCGATGAGGTAGTTAAAACAATGCAGGGGTAATTAAGGATCAGTATCTATACTAGAAGCAAAATAAGCCTACTGTGTTCAAGGTATGATTAGCACTGCAGGACTGTAAGACTACCAATTATACATACCCTGTACAAAGTTGAAGGAGAAAAATCATCTTAAATGAGGAAAGTTTGACACTAAATGCTGCACACTGGGAATGTTTAATTTATTTAAAGGTTTTCAGGAGAGGTTTTCTGCCAAGCAGAAACAGGAATAGAAGATGGGGTTTGCAGCAGCTGTACCAGCAAGTTATACAGTGAGAGGCCACTCTGATCTTTTTGCTGACATGTACTGCATTGTTATGATGTGCTCAGACCTATGGCAAATGTAGCAATAAGAAAGGAGAATGAATGCCAGTGGCAGAAAAAGCTAGCAGCAACAGATTACATAAAACATGAGAAATTCCTCTTGTGCATGCCACATTTGTAATAAATAAATAAATAATATTAAAAAAAATGATCTCCTTCTTTCTCTGCACGGAAAAATGATGAAGTAGTGCCTAGAAGAGCAGTGCTAAACCATGAATTGCTCTTATTAATGCTATATCATGCAACTTCAAAAGCAACCTGCTCTGGAAGGTGCCAGAATGCAAGCAACGGAGTGAGGTTTACTGCTAGGTTTCTGATCCCCGACTACTGTTCTTCTGCATCTTTTTTTAGAGATTGTATTTGTCTTTGGTACCCTGCAACTTTGCAAGGATCGGTCCCTCCTGTGTCCAGCTGCACTTCTTTGACTCTTCTAGAAAGTCATTGATTCCTGAGTCTTTAATTCTATATTCACAAAGTGATGATCCCTCTCCTTTGGAGAAGAAATCCTGTGTGCACACAGCTGTTGGGTTATACCCTGAGCTGGGCGGTGTATGAAGTGTGTGTGGGAAAAGGGGAACTGGGGAAAGGGTGGAAGCACAGACTCTCATTGGCTTCAAATGGCACGTATGACCAATAAAGAAAACAACATCTCCTTTCAAAAGATAAAGGAAAACTGAATGAAACGTTTCCCTCCAAAAGACACATTGCATCTCCTTCTCCCTCCTGCTAATCATGCCTTGTCTTGTACACGCTGTCATCATGTCTCTCTTTTAGACGAGGGGGATACTCGTGCAGTGCTAGCTTCGCTCAAACTGAGAATATTCTTACTTTATTTCCCAAAGTGAATGTATCAATCGAACCAGCTCGTCAACTGGAAATTGCTGTGCTGTGAGCCAACCCAAGCTTTCTGTGTTGTCAACGGAATGATGCAGATTGCTGACAAGCTCGACAAAACAGGCCATTTCACAGTTGTGAGCTGCAGAGGGATGGAGCCAATGCAGACTGCCAGCAGTGTGCTTTCCCAAAGAGCTATTGCTTCACATCCCCCTCGCGACACTACAAGCATTAGGGGCGCTCTACCCTCATTCCTTCTGCCTGGAAAAAAAAAATACTGCAGTGATTTTTCTAAATAACGATTAACACCAGAGGAAGGAATATTAATGTCAGCAGTGGTCCTGTGACTAACGTACTGCTGGGAGGCTGCTTAGATTAGATTCAAGGCTAAGCTCTGCTGGATGGTCCTGATAAGTCCATTCTAGCTAACAGCTCTCTGATAAGGAGCCTGGATTTGAATGCAGTCCAGGACACAAATGGCCCAGTTTCTTCTTTTGGCTGAAAGGTTTGAGGTTGTTTTCCCACAAAATGCCGTAATGACCAGGTCACAGAGCACTCTGAGTGTCTCTCTTGATCACCTTTGCTGTTCCTCTTGGTGGAGGATAATCAACATTCACTGGGATCTGAGAAACTATGGCTCTGAAACGTAGTGATTGAGGTAGGCACTTGGAGAGGGGATGGGGCTTCTTGTCTGTTCTCCAGGGAATGTATGACTTTTAATTTACTGAGTATGTGACTGAACATTTATGATGAATGCTAGATAGGAAATGTACAATGACACAGGCTTAAATTTGGTCATAGCGCTACTCGAGGCCAAACTGCTGTGGTAAAGGAGCGTCTTTTCTACTTGCTTTTCTGACGTGGACCTGGTGCCTTCTGAAGTAACTTCGAACTGTGTTCAGTGCAACGCTCCTGGGTAATTCCCATTTCTGTAGGGTTAAGAACAACAGCACATGGTCAGTGTGGTGGTGGAGTACCTCCCTCTGACTACAGCTAAAGAAGAACGAGGCAGCTACAGGCTCCTTGGATGCACTGGGGGATGTTTAAGCATTTTAAATTATCTCCTGTTACATTGCTGGGCAGTGAAAGCAGGATATGGCAAATCTCAATAGGTCTCTAAAAAGTGAAACCTATTTCCATTTTTTTTTTTTAATGATCTTGACACAAGTATTTTGAGTTATAACACTTTGCAAAAATGATTGATTCAATATTCAGGAATTAGTAAAAGATTCCTATTGATTTCAGAGGCTGACAGAAATTACCCACTCCAAACCTGCAGAGTTCATCTTTGAGAATCAGTGATAGATGAGACTAGTTACATTTTTTTTACTGAAACAATTTTCTTTGGGAAGTGCCATTTCTACAGAAGTGGAGTTTTTATGTGAAACTATCAATTTCAAAACAATTTCTATTAGGAAATAGTTGAAATCTTCCTCTTTCAATATTCTCCAAATGAGACACGTTGATTTTTATCTTCAATGCTCTTTGCCATTTAGCCACGAAGCTTATATAAGAAAAGTTTAAATTGAAATAGAATATTTGGAATTGATTAAGTTAAGACATCAAAACTCACCCACAATTAATCAATTAATTTATTTTTATCTAACAATTTAACAGAGACAATTCTTAGCCCCCTCATCTCCCTGCTGCTCAAAAAATAAAAAATAATTAAAAAAAAAATCCCTCATCCCTCTTGGAATACAGAAAACTTCTGTCCCACAGGGAAAAAGAAGAGTTTCCTTCTAGGTTTACACAGACTGAGAAAAGCAATTCCCAGCCAACTCTATGAAATAGACTATTGTGTCTCAGAGCTGTAAATACAGTTTGCAGATCTTGCATCTGTTTTTTGTTTATAGTGATGGCAAGATATCTGTATAGATAGATAAGTCAGGTTTTCCATGACAACAGTGTGCACTTCTACATTTCTAGCTGGTAGTGGTGGTTCTTGAAAGCACAAGAATAAAAGAATACAGACAAGAACCTTACAAAACAAGCCAACCAAACAAACAAAAAAACAGCAAGAATCCAAAGAGAAAGAATTAGGTAATGCATAGAGTAGCTGAGCTTGTTCAAGTAGGTAATTGTGTTAGTATTGACTCTGAGTAACCATATCTCGTTCATAAATGAATGCTTTGCATGACTGGTTTTCTGTGAGTATAAATGCATTGGATTTTTTTCTTGTTATTGAATTTTATAGAGAAAAAAACACAGCATAACTCTACTGCTACATAGATGGAGGTGAAAAGAGCTAATCTCTAATATTTTTGTATGAAGAACACACGTAGCAATGAATCTAAATGTAACCAGAGATTATTTCAACTCCTAGGGTGCATCATCATACTTAACTCCGCTGGAAAAGATCCCAAACAAGAACTACAAATCTGAAACTGTCAGGAATGTGCTATCTCAAATACCCTTGCACCTGACTGTGAGTTTCCACATGGGTCTAGTTTCAAAACAGCATTTCACGCCCATCTCATCGTTGTGAGATTGCTCCTGTAGCTGAGTAGCACCTACTCATGCAAGTTATTAGATTGAAGGAGAAGGGATTTAAGAGTATCTCCCCCCTTCATTTCTCTCAACATTGCAATAAAGTGCAGTATCTATCTTTGCATTATAAATATAAAACCTTGGAGGGAAGAAAGGTTATGGACTTAGACTCTGGGATTCTCAGGACTGAACATCCACAGATATAATATCAGATATTATAACCATGATATAATGTGGAGAAATACTTTAGAAATGAGCTCAGGCAAAACTGATGAAATGAGATGGAATCTCTTACATTTTTCCTAAAATCTCAAAGTCAGACATTAAAAAATAAAAAGGTTTTAAGTCTGGAATTAAACTTGCATAGTTTTATGAGGGACAGGTCTTTACTGACTAGTTCAATTTGCACAAGAGAACAACCCTCAGACCGCCCAAGCTTTCAAGAAACGTGGTAGTTAGGAAGGTAAAGACCAAGGGGTTGGTTAACTCACCAAATTCTCTTCAGCTGGAGCTAAACAGGAACCAGACATTCTGTCTTTACCATTATATGTATGTAGGTGTCTTATGGTGCCATCATCAGCGATATCTCCAGAAGCAGATGATCTACAGCCAGAATCTATTCCATTCCTCCACCCAACTGCAAGCATAATCTCCTGGCACCCTCCCTTCTGACAGAAACACGCACATCCACCTTGCTGTCCAAGCCTGAATGATCCCTCTTCCTAAGTCCAAAATTGGCTTGTGGTAAAGATGTACCAACCAGCCAGCCTGAAATCATTTCCCATGGGCTCCCTCTCCAGTCCATGCAATCCAGCATCTCACCCTTGATGGTGTTGATGGAAGAGGAAAAGATAAGTAAAACAAAAAGTAAAGATAAAGATAAGTAAAATAAAGCTACATCTGCTCAGTTCCGCACAGGCAAGTGAGGGGGCAAGGAAGAGAAATCTTCCTGATCACTTCAGGGAATCAAGATCCAAGGTATGAGATTTAGTTACCCTGTACCATGAGCACAGCAAGGACCACACACACATTTCTGCTCACCATGTAAGGACCCATGAAGAAACACTCCCCAGATTCATATTTTCTGAGACCAAAAGGAACTGCAATATCTCCAGCTCATAACCCCAGCACGCAGGTTGTACATTTCTTCCAGATGACTAATGCATATTTTATAAAAAGGATATTAACACTTTTAAAAAACTTAAATTATAATGAATCTACGGTTTCCTTGCTAAGGCATCCTACTGTTTAATTATTCTCACAGATTGCATTTTATTTCAAGGTTGAATCGATCCCACTTTGACTTAAAGCTTTTGCATTTTGCTATGTCATCAAATGTGAAGGGCTGTCATAAAGAATTATAGTGACATCTACGTCAAAAAAAGCACACGACCCATCTCTCTGTTAAATATGCTAAGGACAAAGCTGGATAATATCGCTATGTGATTTTCTAACATTATCTGGGGATACCTACACTCACTAATTATATTATTTTACTTCCCCAGTCACTGTGAGATGATCATCAGTGAAGCAGGAGGAAGCAGAAGGCTCCATAATGTGCCAGAAAGAATAAAGGGCATGCTGTAAACAGTATCTGTGCGCCAAATGCTACTGGACCTTTCAACAGATCATTGAGCAGTCAACAGCTCTGGCCTGGAATTAGGCTGATTGTTTAGAGAAAAAGTCCTCAACTGAATCACCCTTTCGGATATCTGGCTGCTACAATTTAGGAAAAATACAGAAAAGCTCACGGCATTACTATGTTTATATACATAAGGAAGGCAAATTATCTGCTGAAAGTCATGGAACTGCACGTTAACTTTTAAAACTAAAAGTTTTTTGTCCTCTGACACTGAAGATAGCATACTGAAGGAAACATAACAACAGAAGAAGATGATGACTGGTGTGAGAGTCGTAAAAGAAGCAACAGTAGGTGCTTGCACATTAAGTATATTTTTATGTCAAAAAAAAATAAAAAATGTCAAACTATACCCCAAAGTAACCACAAATATGTAAGTTAATAGAATTCATTTGCACTTGATTCTTTAAAAGTCTCAATTCTTCCTGTAAATAGGTGAATGCGTTAAGTTCCTAAAGATCAACAGGAGTTGAAAGCTTTTAGTAACTTGGAGGAAGTCGCTCAGCACTACACGACTGTGTTTATAGTGCAGATTTTGAAAGTCTGGCTGGTATGACAGGTTCTTCAGAAAGAAGGAAATCTTGAAGCAAAGAAAATCTTTTATCAAGCATTCATCTACAGGGATTCACCACAAGTCACGTAACTGTTTATATATTGATGATGACTGACTGTGGAAATGTTGTACGTAGACATCAACTCTCAAAATGGTTGTGATTTAGAGAGCTGGAGGAGCTGCTTCTGTAAAAGTCGTATAGTTCAGTGCCAAAACAAGAGAGAGTGTGAAAAATTATAGGCAGAGCTCCTAAACAGTTTGTATCAATAGCCTGTACTGAAGAAAGCTTTGTCAATGTCCAGGACTTATTTCTCTGCTTCTGTAAAACATGGTACAGATGTAACTGTCTAATCTGACTTTTAGTCACAATATTTAGCTACCTGGAAGATAAAGCATAATGTAACATCATACATTTCTGGTCTTTCAGTCTATCTTAGCTTTGGAATTTTGAGCCATTGAAAGTAGATGACATGCTCAGTTATTATCAAGTAAATTTTTTCCTGTCTTTTGATCACTTTTGACAGCAAAAGAAATGTAAAAAGACTAAACATGCACTGCACAATTAGCCTGTGAAAGATAATCATTATTGTAGTGTATCCAATGTATAAAACGTAAATTAGCTCTTAGAAATTTCTGAATAACATTTTAATGCTTTTCAGATAAGATCAGCAAAAGTTCTGGTGATGTCAATTTTCTGTAGTATCTTTCAGAACTTTACACATTTTATTTTAATGAAAAAGGGTCTGTGTTGTCCTGCTGTAAACAGGACTTTTAGGGAAAAGAAATAGCATCTCAGTTTGTTTCAGTCTTAACTTCAAATGTTCATAGAACAGAATTTCTTCTTGTATAAATCAATATATTTTCATGGACTTAAGTGGAGCCATGCCAAGTTATAGCAGCAGATGAATCCAGTCTTTTGTTTTCTATCACAATTGACATATTCTTCTAAAGGTTATTTTAGTCTCTACACTGAGCAAACTGTAGAGATTGTGAAACTGTTTTCCAGACTTCAGAAGAAAAGAGTTCTTGCAGCAGGGTGACAGTGCAAACCACTTCTTGTCCTTGTCAATATGGGCATACTTTCTGTTTGAAGAACTTATCCCATAGTTTGTAAAGTCAGAAGACAGCATTGTGATAATTGACTCCAACTTTCTGTATTTAGAGGTCATCCCAAGTTCTGGGCTCAATTTTTGTTGGATCTACAGCAATTTTTTAAGGAAAACATCCTGTTGGAATTTATCCATTGTTGGTATTGCTAGAACTTTTCAAGTCATCCTGGTTTGTATATTTCTCTCCTCATATGTTTGCTTACCTCTTTTTAATCTCATTCTTACTGTGAATATATTTAGCTTTAACTTTCATCTGAGAGCCTGAAGCGTTTGTTTCTGAAGTCTTGTTCCCCACATAGGTACTTCCAGCTTACAGCCAGTTCACTACTTCAAGCATCTCTTTGATAAACTTGGTCTACCACCGTTAGATCGAGCTCCAAAAGTGTCTTCTCTCCAGAAGACAGCAAAAGAGTAAAGTAATCTCTGGGACAGTTCAGTGAGCAACATTTATAATGAACTCATCTTCGAGAATATAGATGAAGAGCTAAGTGGATTCTCTCATTTTTCAGAGGCTACCAAACTACTTTTAGAGAGTAATGGCTAATGGTCACTTGCCTTCTGAGGTAGCTGTTGAGCTGGAAAAGAAAGCGTTTGTTATACATCAGCTCAGGTGCTAACCACACCTCCTGTCAAAAAATAATTCAGGACCTTATCTTTCACTACTGAAATTAGTAAGAGTTTGTCTATGGCTTCACTAGTGACAGAGAAGTCTCATAAGATGGAATTCATCTCACCCAGCTTTAAATGTCAAAATCTGATCCACTTCTTGAGTACTTTTTATAACCAGGAAAATATTTACAGGCACTTCTGTGGCGTAGCCCTCCCATCCTAAAATTTTCAGTTGAATATCACCTATTGCATGGGTATCAGATATGAATACAGGAGGCCTCCTGGATGCTTAGAGATAGAATGTGTTTAACATAAGAGAATGAAGACTCTGATGATGTGCTTCAGGGAGCATCCCACAGGAGTATGGTATGAATGGAGTAAAGAAAACAAGAGTCCAGAGTCAACCTGCAGAAAGTGTGGAACCAGAAAGAATTCAAAGAAAGGTAAAGGACTTTTTGAAATAATTTGAAAGGTAAAGACACCAGCAGAACCCAGAGGTGGAACTGCCTAGAGGTGGGGTGGTTTTGCTCTTGCTCCTTCACCCTTTGGAGAAAAAGAACTTCAGAACTGCTGTAGTCGGTAAAAATAAAATCCAAAGAGTCTAGACAACCCACATCTGTTTCTTAGCTGGAAAAGATGTTATCTGGAAGGTTTTGCCACTGTAAGGTCTCTGAAAAGGAAAAGATTCTCCATGAAAAGACTCTTGTAGCGTTTATAGTGCACCCATAAAATTGTAGTTTGTATTTGAACTTGTAACTACTACAAGAGTCATTGCAATTTGATTACTGTTTATGTGTGATTTTTTCTCTTTCTCTCCATACACACAGATTTTTAAAAGCATATGTATATATTAAAAGACTAAGCTGCTACCATCACAGAGGTAGAATACCAAAAAAGAAAAAAAAAATCTGAATTTAATAATAACATTTCCCATCCTTTTATGCTACTGCATATAAAATCTATAAAGTCTAAGCAGGTTTAAGGGAGGATTACTGCACACTGATAATTCAAAACAATCTGAAAAGACTTTTTTTTTTTTTTTCCTAGATTAAAAATAAAGTAATAAAGATTACAATATAATCCTGGCAGCAGATTTTACATCTACATCCAAAGGAGTTGCAGGTTTATTAAAGAACAGTGCAATGTCTTAAAATGTGAACCAAACCTTCTACTGAGCTGTACCGCAGACTCCGCTGCTGCAATCAATACTCCAAACAACCCTATTTTTCTTGGACAAAAAACCATACATATATCTGACATTTGAGGAAGCCAGGTGAATAAATCAATAGCTAAACAAAAATGCACTTAATCATATCTATTGTGGACAGATGCAGATTGGAAAATCCTGTATGGTCCACATACATCCTTCTGCTTAAAGGTTAGAAATGAAACTGTTTCCTAAATGGCAATGTCCTGTTGTTACAGAGTAGTCCTGAAGCTAGAATGATTACAGTAGCAATTACCTGCCTGCCACCCAGCGCGGGTCAGATCTCTCCCTGCAACAAGTTCAGGTGTAGTTTGTTGTTCAGGTACTTCAGCATACATGCATAACTTAATAGCCAACACATTATGTCCTTTATAAGGGTAATAGCTTTACTGGAGTATGCAGGAAAAATTCACACGTACACTGTAATCCTAATGTGACTGAACTGCATGTTGTTACACAGTCCAATCAGTCCAAGGATGAATTCGATATATGCACACTTCATCTTTCCTTAATGGTTTTAAGTGATGACCACTATAGGACATTTCTCATGCCATTGCAGGTGATCATTAAACATACATAATAGCCCTATTAAATGATTATGGATAACTTTAGTGTCTTGGCCAAAAAAATTCTATGTCCGAAGGTACATTTGTGCACAGAACTGCTGCTTTGCTTAAAGGTGTCCCTTTACTTGACATTACTTCATAAAGCCCTTTGAGATAACCACAGTGTGAGAGATGTTTTAGAAAAACACAATTTTATTTCTTCTCTGCTTTAGCCCTAAGCAGTTCAGTGTTATTTGAACATCAGGAACAGCACTTCCTTACAACTTCAAAGTCAGATTCTAATCTCAAATTGGCAGTACACCTCGAGATTAAAAAATCTGCCCACAACTGGAAGAAATGGATGTTTTCAGCAGAAAGAAGTGCAATAGGAAGTAACAACATGACACTCCAATATCACTCAATTAGAAGGTATATTAAGGTTACACGAAGGTGCCTGATGAGAATGCTCTTGCAGGAAACATTTTGAACTCTGAGAAAAGCATTAGGAGAAGGATGACACCATTAAGCTCGGGAGCAGCTTTGTAGCTGTTATTAACCTGGGAGAAGGGGGAGATCCCTCCCGACTGACCTTTTCAGTGTAAACCTCCATGCCAGGCATTCGGAAACCGCGGAGCCCAGGTGATGTCTCCTATTTTCAAAGCGCAACCCGGCAAAGGGGAAAATGCAAACAGATGCCCGAGATCTTTTATCGCCTACCAGTTGCAGCTACTGTCTCTTCAGGAACACAGCAAGGGATTTCTTCTTCTCGGTGAGAAAGGAGAGCATCTCCGTGGCGGAGCCAGCCTAAGCCATGAAGACCATGCAGCAGCTACAGATGTTTGGGGTCCTGCTGGTGCAGGCAGCAGCTTGGGGTGGGTGCAATAGGGTTTCTCAGTGAATTCACACTCCCACTGTCCCCATTCACTTGGAGGACATGGGGCATCTCTCTATGTGTGTTTGGGACGATCATTTCGGAGTTGGTAACAAGCGCTTCCCTCCCAATGCTATGCAAGAAAGTAATGTCAGTAATCTCCACTCTAATTCCACCTCTTTTCGCACTCCCTTATTTAATGAATGGACAAACGCACTTGTGATAAGCCTTTTATTGCAACACCAGACAGAGAGATCTCCTCAGGAACAGACGATGATTTTGCGCCGGCCTTTCCAGCCGGCTGCCGTGCACCTGTCCCGTATGACCAGACACAGCGGGGGGCCGGGGGGGGGCTGATGGGGGACCAGTGGGGGACCAGGGGTCCGGTGGGGGACCAGTGGGGGTCCCTTCACCCTCTTCTACCGAGAAAAGCCGCCGAGGGGCTCCCCTGGCCGGTGCCCCCCCGGGGAAGGCAGCGCTGAGGCAGCGGCCTCCCGGCCCCTCAGCTTCCCGCCCTCACCTCAGGGCTCGCCTCAGGGGCGCCCTGAGGGGAGCGGGGCGAAGCTGGGGGGGGCAGCGGGACCCTCGGCGGGCGGCAGAGGGCGCCCCGAATTCCGCCAGAGAGGGGCCGGGAGGAGCCTCCGGCTCGGCTCGGCTCGGCTCGGCCGAGGAGGGAGGGAGGGGAGGAGGAGGAGGAGGAGGAGGGAGCTGCCACGTCCTCTGCGCCGAGCGGCGCCAGCCCCGCGCCTCACTCAGCCCCACGTGTGGCGGAGCGGGGAAGTTGCGGCGGGGAGCCCGGACTCTGCCCCTCTCTGGCCGCCCGTCCCTGCTCTCAGGAGGGCGCAGCTCAGAGTAAGGACTCGCGGCTGTCCCGGGGAGGAGGGGAGGGAAGGGAAGGGAGCGCTGAGGGGGGAGAGGTCGGGGCTCCGGGAGCCCGCTCCGGTCCTCCCCCCGGGGGGAGTCGCCGAGCTGAGGGGCTCCGGGCCGGCCGGCTTCCCGAGGACTTCCAGGGGGGCTCCGAGTGCTCCAGGGTGGTTAAAAGCGGAAAGTTTTGAAGTGAGGGGAAGCAGGGAGCCGGCCCCGGGAAGGAGGGACCCGGCTGTGAGGCGCCGGGGGCGGCCCGGCCCCGCCGGTGTTGAACGGCGACCCTGCTGGGGGGATCCGTGAGGAAAATAACTCTTGGAAATGAGGAAAAAAATCTCCTCAAAAGGCTCGAAACTTCTTCATCTGGCGTCTATTTCTTTAATTTCGCTTCCTCAGTCGCGAGGACGATCGTGTGTGAGGAAGGACCGAGACTTGTGTTTAAGCAGCCGACCGAGGGGGAAGTAAGCTCAGGAAAGCATTAAAAGGTGACCCAGGGGAAAGAAAAATAAGATAATCCGTTCTGAATGCAAATATGCTGGTTTTACCTCTTTCTTAAGCGCAGTGAATTCATTTGTTCGTGTGTTGTCCCTGCCGTGTGCTGCCGTGAGTTCAATTTGTAGCTTTTTTCGGTTCTCTGTACAGTTGGGTACCTTAAAAAATAATTTACTTTCTGCTGTGTTTCTAAAGCCGTTATGCTTCACACCTTTTAAGACGGTAGGGAAAATAAATGTTGTCATGTTATGGAGATTTACATTCCGTGGTCCTGCCCCAAATTTGTGTCAGGTTTTTGTGGGCTCGAGCGGTGCCCGGCTGTGTTGGGGCCTCCTGGGGATTTTCGTGATCCTCTCAATTTGGAAAACCTGATTGTGTGTTATTTTTAGGTCTGTTGAAATTGTCTCCTTTAAATAAAACAAAAGTCTTGCAGAAATTCCCTGACATGCTATTAAAAAAAAAAAGTTTCTAATTAGTGCATTTTTAATAACTTTTTCTCTCTCTTTTAACTGCCTTTAGTGGCCTATTTATACCACGCAGACCTCCTAGACTGAAGTTAAGAAGAAAGCAGGTTTTAGACTGTTCTTAAGCTTTGTAGTTAGAAATTTCGCTCATCTTTGTCAGATAAATGAACAGCTCGTTGTTATAGCAATTTTAGTTTTAACTTTCCCTCATGATGTGCAGGAAATGTAAAAGGGACGTTTACCAACAGGGATTTGGAGTGTGGTTGTCAAATACCCTTTATAATGTAGGGAATTCTAGGAACTACCTGTTTCTTTAGTGCTCTTTCCAGCAGGGACTCGCACAACTGTTATCTTCTGCTCCTCAAGAGGGTTTTGGCGAAGCTGTTGACTGCAAATGCAGAGTGATATAGAAGAGCATGGACAGCACTGATACATACAGAGGTAAAAATGAGCCGTTTACAGAGCTCTGGGCATCTTCAGAGGCTGCCAGAGTGGCTGTCGGAAAGCCCTGTTTCCAGGGAGTCCTTAGCAGAACACCCTCCTGGGGTGTGACCAGTGCTTGCAGGCCAACAGGACTGTCCCTGTTTTGCCCCATGAGAGGGTGAGAGGTAACGGGCACAAACTGAAGCATGGGAGGTTCTGGCTTAATATGAGGGGGCACTTCTTTACTGTGAGGGTGACAGAGCAATGGCACAGGGTGCCCATAGAGGTTGTGGAGCCTCCTCCTCTGGAGATACCCAAAACCTGCCCGGATGCCATCCTGTGCAGTGTGCTCTAGGTGATCCTGCTCGGCAGGGGTTGGACTGGGGGATCTCCAGAGGTCCCTTCCAACCTCAGCCATTCTGTGACTCTGTGACTGACTTGCCTGAGACAAGATCTTAGCAGTGGCAGCGTGTCTGTGGAAGAGCACCTGGGCTGTGAGGTGATCCCAGAGCACTGGGCTTGAGCGGAGGTTGCGCTGTGTGAGGCAGCTGCCCTCAGTCACATTCCTGACTGCTCGTTTGGAGGTGTGCACAGCAACAGGTGAGAGAGTAGACGATCTCCTGGTCACTGCCTTATCAGTATGCTAGCAAAATAATATATATATACTTAAACTAATCATGTTTTTCCATGCATTAAATAGGCAGTAAAGTGCTTTTGCATATCTATACAATATACATGCTAATTAGGTGGTATGAGCTATCTCACGGGATGGTCGATAGACTACACAGTAAATCTTTTGGCTATGGCACTCAATGCGTAAGGTAACAGTTTATTTGTTATTTTTTGTTACAAATTTTCCTTCTCCCTGGTCTTTCTCCCTTGCGTGTTACTTTGAAGCCCAACAAGACTTGGCCTGGTGCTGTGTGCATTACCTAGAAGCAGTGCTGTAGAGAAGCTGAAAAGGGAGAGTTCTCTCCACGAAGAGTCGCAGGAGACCTGCCCTGGTTCAGCAGGTAGCAGTGCTGTCATGGGGACTGCACTTAAAGGAAGATTAATTTATCTTTCACAGTGGTATCAGGGCTTGAGAGAACTGAGCACGAATTCTCTCTGCTGAATTGGCTGGGTTTGCTTTTTTACTCTTACAGCTGTGTGTCCCAGCTACTCCCAAAGAGTCTGAGCTCTTCGAGAATGGATCTGGCATTTCTTGATTCAGCTATAAGGTCTCTGTGCTCCGGAGCAAAATGATCTGTCTGTCTCCCTGCAAGACTCTCCATGCACTGCAAGAAGTATCTGTGGATTCACTGATGTCCTGTTGTCCCCATAGCAATTTGTGTCGCGTGCAGATCTGAGCTGCTCTATTTTTTTGTGATAATAGTTTGATTTCTGACAGCACGGAAAGGTTTCTGTAGTATCTGGCAAAGAGATCTTGGTTGTTGTCTTCTCAGGAGGTCTCCTGATGTTAATTGCTGTACAGGGCCACCAAGGCAACAGCAGGGCTGCCCTGTAAGACCACAAGTTCTTTAACCAGATGACATTTTTTATCACAAAATAAGGCATCCTGAGGGGCCTCCCTGATCGTGATTTCCTGTGTCCATCCCCCCACCTCACCCCCCAACTATTATTATTTTTTTTAATAACCATTGCAATATCAGCTTTCTTGTAAGTGCTCAGTAAAGCTGAGAAGTTACCTTCCTTTCAGCCCATATGGGAAGGAGTTATGTTGACAGATGTGAGCTCTGTGAGGATTTGCTGAGCTCTTAATCCTGTTTGTGGCTAATAGGCCACGCTAATGTGGAAGGGCATCTCTTCCAGTGTATAAAGGTCTTAAGTGCTGCTACCTTAGGGAAAGGTGCTGTTAAAATCCTGGCATTGTCTTAGCAGTAGTGGCAGTCCCAGAGGCTGTCGGTGTAAACCTCTGCAACAGCGCAGGCCTCCACCCCTACTTTTTGTTTTTTCTTTGTAAGAGAGAATTTTACTTGTTAAGAGAAAGCCTGAAATAATTGCTGTAGGCAATAGAGGAAGGAGGCTCTGCACACTGGATGTGGCAGACAGCCAGAGACTGGATATTTGTGAGCCCTTTAGGCACACGTGTATCTTGAGGGGATGAGAATGTGTGATAATATTCTCTTTGTTGTCTTTTGCCCTACCCCTGGTTTGGTCTCAGGGTTTTTTATTCTTCTCCATCCTGCTTCGTTTGATTTCTTGTACAGTGTTTTTAGTTGCAAAGAAGTTGGTCGCTTCTTTCTCCCTTTAAAAGGTGAGCTCTGTGCTTTTAGATGTCAACGTGACTGGAAGTTTCTGGCCACTTGTTATCATTAGAAATCTTGGAGAATTTCTCAAAGCATAGGGCATGCTCCGATTGAATTGTTCTGTGTTAAAGTTCTGAAGGGCTAAGCATAATTTTAAGTATATTAGCAACTTGGCAGAAACTTCTCTGCCTGGTCCATCAGTATTCCGGTCAAAACCTAATCTAAATAAATACTCTGCACTGATAGGATGTTCCCTGCAGTTCCGTGTGAGTGCAGAAGACACCGCTGTCTGCCCTGTGTAATTATTGTGTGACCTTTATTGGGGTCAAAGGAGTTCTGTGTAGTTAACTAGTGATACTCCTAGGGGCTGAAAGTCTTTCAAGCAAACTAACCTTTTTCTTGTTGCTAATTTGCAATATTAAAGACGTGCAAGATAATGAGTGGCTTTAGTTCTCTGCTAAGACCAAATGGTTCGTGAAACCAGGACTAGGTGTATACATGGAAGACTGAGAGTGATTTGTGACACTGCCTTGCAATATGCGAGAAGCTCATTTTTTTTCGTTTCTCTTGAGTAGAGGTAGCTAACAGTGCCAAAAATACCTTTATTTTTGCCTTTATATCAAGCACTCACTATAATAGCTGCAAGGGAAGGCTTCTGTGACCATAATGTATTCCTTCTCTAACCGGCTTATAAAAATTGGACAAAATAATAGGGAGACTCAGTGAAAGTGTCAATCTTGAGGAACTCTTCTTTTCTTTAAACAGGTGGTAATGATAATGCTGGGCTTTTCTCTGTCCTTCACAGCTGCCTGTGGACTTTCTGAGGTGAAGGGGTTTAAAAAAGGGCTCTGCATGCAGGTTAGAGTGGGCGGGCTCTGGCCCACTCAGGTGGGTATTGGCTGCTAGAAAATTATGGCAGAAGGTGAGGAGACGAAAGCCCAAGGTTTTGTGAAGTGGCCAGACACGCAGTGGAAGAAATGCTGAAACTCATTATCAGACTCATCAGTGCCTGGGAGCCGGGCTGGAACATGAACCCGTGACTGTTGCCTTAAGCCCTAGTGCCAGCTAGCCTCTTCTCTGCTCCCTTTCACAATTTTCATTTTATCTCCTGTTTGGATTGCACATGTTTGCCATTAGACTTTTTCTAATGACCCTTTTCTTTGCACTCCAGTTATCTCTGTATTTCTTCCCTTTTTACTCCCAGCTGTTTTTTGTCACTTTGTCTAATATTTTTAGTCGTATCGTTAGATTTTTTTTCCCCTCCCTCTGTGTCTCCCTCCCACAATGTTGTTTACATTGGTTCTTCCTTTACTTTCATCTTCTTATATTTTTCCCCTTTTAACTCTCATCCTTAGAGGAACCAGTTTTACTTTTGGAGACCAGCCCTTTTGTATTGATTGCCAGCTGCTTTTATTGAAACTAATTTGCATTCTCTGCTCTCATTGTGCTAGACAGAGGACTAGTGATTTTGAGTAGAGCTCTTTCCCCAAAGGCTTTGCTCAGAAATTGTCTCAGTATTTCACAAAAAGAGTGGAAAATAAAGAGCAACATCAGTGCAAAAGCTGCTTCTGCCTAAACCGATGTGTTTGCGCCTTTGTCACATGAAGAGCAGAAATGTGGCCGGCCCTGCTGCAGGCACGAGTGACTTCTCCAGGCTGAAGTGAGCTGGTGGCGTGGAGGAGTGCAGAATGCTGGGGCATTGGATTTGCTTACGTGGGCACCCCTTGGACTTGGCACTAGCAAACCCTTAGAAAGCTCTTAAAAAAAAAAGACCCTTAAAAACAAGACTCTTAAGAGGTGGACCCTTAAAAATATTGATGGACCCTTAAAAATAAGACCTTTAAAACCCTTAAAGCTCTTAAAAAATATTAAGAGTGCAAATATACTGTGGGTAAAGAGCTGAAGAGCTATGGCTGCAGGATGGTATAATTGGGGGAAAAAATTAAGCAGGTTAGGGTGGGCTTTAACACTCTAGGTAGCACCTGCCTTCAGTTAGGCTCTCTGATAAGGTCTAAGGGCCTTTAATAAGGCTCCTTGAGCCTTGTATTGCTACCTATAAAACCCTCGTGTTCAGCCCATCTAGATGTGGGCCTTTGTACCGTGTTACAGGTATTAGATAATCACGCCTTGGATGTACCAAACCTCAGGGTGTATTCATCTTGTTCTCAGACTGCTTTCTATTTATAAATTGGTCTCACTGCCTTTTCACCGTATGCCTTTTTTTTTTTTTTTTTTGACACCTTGGCTTTGTATACTCAGAGAGCAGCTCTCTGACCATGATACGGTGCTTCGTATCAGGCCTGGAGAGGAGGCGTGCTGTACAAATGCGTTATTAAAACTCACTGAAGCTCTTTGCCTCAAAAAAAAAGTTAATTTCCTAGCTTGTCTGCCTACTAGTCGTTAGATGGCTGTAGCATCTTTCGCTTTGTGTAGCGGCTTTGTGTCGTGAAAGACTTTGTGCTTGGTTTTGCCACCCAAGTAAAAGGATGACAGAAATAAGGAATGGTTCAGATGAAGCTGCGGGATGCAGCTTTTAGGTATAAAAGGGCACCGTCAAACATAGCTGGGTGCATGGCTCTTGCCATACAAAGAACGCTGAAGATCCCAGAGACTCTTCTTAGATCTTACTCGTGCCAGTATTAAGTACGGCTCTTATCCCCCAGCTGTGCCACAAAAAGGCTCGGGGAATACACGTGTAGTTGGTCATTTTTATGACCTTAGGTCTGCCTAGAGACCTTTGCACTTACTGTACCGGGTCTCTCCACAACCCCCCCCCACCTGGCACTGCAGTGCCACCTCCCTAGCAGTGGGAAAGCACGTTGCTAAACTTCAGGGTAGTTTAGGACAGAAACTGCAGATCTTAAATGGCTGGAGGGGGTTAGGTGGCGACGCTGCATAGCGCTACAAAAACAGGTTTACTGAACTGACACTTTAAAGGAGTGGCCTGTAGCTGCAGTATTATGATCTGTGAGGTGTGTTTGAAGGCGCGGAGTTATTTGTGCGGAAGGGCCTTAGCCTGGAGGAAGGGGGTGCAGGTCAACATCTTGCCTAAACGTCTCGGTTTGGGGCTGCTTCTCAGGAGCCTGGATGCAGAACTGAGATTATTTCAGTCTGCACACCAAGCCTTAGCCAGCTTCCCTCCATTGTTCAAATCTTTCCCAGAGTGGTAAGAGAAACATTTGACAGGATAGAAAACACTGTCTGTAAAAGTAAGATTTGCCCTGAAATCTGATTGCCTTGAACTACTTCTAAGCGTTTTATTTGTTTAAAAAATGGAACTGGCTTACTCTTTTTTCTGTTGCTAGTTTATTTAGCATGTTAACTCATATGGTACCTTCTAGCAGAAACACTTCTGCCTTTTTTTCTCCCTTAATGACTTAAGTTGGGGAAAAGGGACAGAAAGATTTGAATACAAGCATTTTATTTTTTGTCCATGTCTTCCAGCTATAGAACTGCCTTCCTGAGTGGGAGAATCAGAAAGTGAGACCTTTCTGTTCTGTGTCCAGAGTAAAACGCAGAAGCCAGCAGTAGCAGTTGGAGTGAGAACCCATTTGACTTTTTGGACCCTTGCCCTTGTTAATAACAGGATGGGTTATTGCTATTGAAAGTGGTGTGATTTTTTTTTTTTTTTTGGTTTTAAAGAGCGGTATTACATTTATTGCGTGTTTAAGGGGGAGCAGGGGTTGTTTCAAGCACCCAAAGAAACCTGTAGGAATAAATCTTTGCAGGAAATTCAGTCACGGGCTCAAATATTCAAGTCGGTCCGTATTTATTAACATGAAGTTCCTCCAGGGCTAATTATCCCCCTTCCAACACCGACAGCATGTAGCTCTACAGTGCCTTGCAGACGGAACTCCACTTCTGTCTACGCTCCTAAATAATTAGATAGGAGTTGGATCTTGTCTGTAAGCCACCTAGCTTTGTTATTTCGGTGCTCAATTTAAAAAGCAGCGCTGAGAGACTGGCCTTTTTAGCTTAGGCACAGCACCTCTCTAACGAACTGCTGCAGCTTTTGAACTGGAGCTGGTTTGCTTTGGATCTTCTCTGAACGGGAGCGAGGAAATTTGGGACCAGACGTTCCTCACGGCTGGTAAGTTTGGGAAGCTGCTAGGTGGTGTTTGTGTCCCTTCCTCATCCGCTGTTCTTGCTCCTGAGGTGCCCAGCTGCCAATGGGTAGGTACCCATGCACTTGATGCATACATTTTTAATGCCTGGATGCGTTTTCTTGGCAAAGATTGGTTTTCCAATGCCTCTCTTGCATCAGTAAAAAGAACCCGGTGGCCCCTAAAGCTTTTCTACTTCATGCACTTTGCCCTTTTCAATCACTTTGTGGTTTTGCAAGGATACAGTCCTGGATATTTTACAAATCCTGTGTTGCTGAGCTAAATGACATTTAAAAATAAATTATTTATTTATTGAGAGAAAGGTGTGTGCTTTGATGATAAATGTGTGTTTTTCTCTGTATAACTTTATCTTTGCTCTGTGCCACGCGATCGTGAAGGAGAAATTCAGCACGAAGAGGTCTTCTGACAGGTTTTGGCCTTAGCAGCCCTCAGAAGCACAGGAGAGCAGGAGAGGAAGAATTAAGAGGAAGAGCTGCAGTGTGCAGAGTCTGAAGAATTACCATCAGTATTTCCAGTCCCTGTTTCATGTGCTGTAAGGAGAAAGTTGACTGAGGATGAAATCAGAGAGCTAGATAAGGCCCTACAAGCAGCAGAAGCTTTCTGGGCTGTGCTCAATCTTCTAAAATACAGTTTAAGAAACAGCCAACAAAATGTGTTTTCCGGGGGCTGAAGAGATTTCTAGGTGGTGATTCCTGTTCATCTGTAAGCTTCAAATGCATTTGATAATCCCCATAAAATGTGATTCAAAAGTATTTTTAAGCTTAACCTTATTTTAATTAAAAAGAGGCATCATGGCAGGATATTCCACATTGCATGTTTGCTGAACCACATATGCTAGCTAGATAAATGACAAGAAATTTTGCTCTCTGCTGTTTATTTGCTGCTGTCTTTTGTGCCAAATTTTAGTTGTTGCAGGGTTGTTTTCTTTGGGAATTGAATGGGGATGCATTTTTCGCTGAATATCTTCATTCTGTGAATGTTTTCATTTGTCATGTGAAAATACGATGCTGCATTACCAAAAATAAAGAGAAGTTAGGTTGTAGGCATGAATTGTATTGTCGCCTACTTTTTTTCAAGTAATAATTTCAGTAAAGACTGAAGTTTTGTTAGTCTTGGGGAGATACAGTTGCTTTCCAAAATAAATATTATTTATGGAAGTTTCTTTCAAGTCATCTACGGGAGAGTGAACACGCAAGGTGGGGGGTGTATGATGTTTCCTTTGGAACATACCTTTTCCGAATATATTTTTAAAGGCTGCTAATCTGTTTCCTGCCTGGGAAACCAAGGAAGTCAAGGCGAGGAGGGTATGGCCATAGCTGTTACTTGAGTGCTGTGGCGTTTCTATGACTTCCATCTCCTACGCAGTTACAGGCTCTGCAGGAAAGGGATATGCAACTTGTGCTGAAAACTTTCAGGTTTCCTATTTTTACGAGCACGCTGGTTTCTGGCTGAGCCACTTCTCTCTGGCTGCTGGGCCCTTCTCATCTTCCACCGCCCAAGGAGCTTCGTGGTCTCCACAGGTCCTCACCACCCTGGGTAGTTGAAGATCTCCTCCCTCCAGCCTCACGCTACCAGCAGCGTAGCAGCATCAGCTATGTGCCAGTCCCTCTGAATTCTGCTGCCGGTAATATTTCTTGTGAATAAAGTGTTGCTGTTACAGAATTCCAGGGAGCCCTGAATATAAATGTATCAATTATGTGTCAACACAACAGCATCTGTCGTTGAAATTGGGTATCATTTATTTGGCATCAGCATAGCGAAGATTTGGCTGGCAGCCAGGGTAAAATATTCCAGCAGAAAAAGCTGCAATGGGAGCCATCTCCGAAGTAATTCTCTGAAATTCAGGTGCTCTAACATCATCTCTTAATAAATTCTTAGACATTAGGGACCTTAAGCAAAAAGCTTTTCAGGTTTCAATTCATGTCTACTTTTATTTCTCTTTCATGTTCAATTATTTTTTTGTTCTTGCTTTCTGAAGAGATGCAGACAAGGTGCTGGGATGTATACATCCTGTGATCTGAGATCCTTTTTTGACTTTAACTTTGCATTTCATATTCCAAGACTTGTTTATATAAAAATTCCAAGTGAATGCAATCGGTGATAGCTGCTTTGGGGAAACTTTGCTTAACTGTGAAAGAGGCAGGGCTTTTACGATAGGAGAGTTAGAAATGATATCTTTTCCCCTCAAAGGTTAGTGATTGTTTTTTCTTTTTAACTTGTTCTCTCTAATCTTGCTTGCTTTTTCTTAGACCTTACCTAACCTAGGTTTCATGTTCCCAGAGATGTGAGTGAGTCAGAAAGGTAATTTCAGAAAGTTAGGAAACCCCCAAGTCTGTGAGACACCCTGTTTGTCATGGATGCACTTGCTGTGGTTCAGTAAGCATTTTAGGGCACCTGCGAGAAATCAGAAAGAGATGACTTTGCTTTTATGGAGGATTCTTATCGTACTCGAAGGAGGTAAAGAAGCAACTCTTCTGTTGAATGGAATAGCTTGTAATGGCCAGCTGTTTGGTTCTGATGTAACTATCTTTGAAAAAAAGAATATAGGAAGCTCTGATTTGTCAAGCAGAAAATGTGTCAGAAAGATTTGGAGGTCATATAATGCATCCGCATTCCTACCTCGTTTCTTTTAACCGGCTAGGCTCCAAGCAGTCTCTGTCCCCTCACCAAATTAACGATATTCACTTGTGTGCTGAAGAATCTCCTTTCTAGGAAAGTGTTAAGAACAATGCAGAGATAAAAGTAGTTGGCAGAAAATATGCATTGGGTTTTCAGCGCTGGAAGAAAGGCTTGTAGAATAAAGATGAGCTTTTTTATATTTTTTATTTTTTTTTCATTTTTTCCACGAGGTTTGAAGTCCTGTGAAGTTCAGTTTCTCTCAGAGGGGGGAGAACACCGAAAGGGAGGGAGGTCTATGGTAGTCTCTGCATTTTAATTGACTTGGTTTCTGTTTGGATAGAAAAGAAATAGTAAATTTGGATTAACTCTTAACTTTGTCCTGTCACAAGAAATCACAAGCCTGGAGTTAAGTAATGAAACCTCTTTAGGAAAATCGATGCTGCCTTATCCAAGCTTAATTTATTCAAGAGGTCAGCTCTGCTGCTGCCCTGGCAAAGCTTGAATGTAATGATTAACCTCTTTGTGACCGTTCACCTGACTGCTGCCTTTCCACGCGCTGTTTACGTAAGCATAAGCCGAGATGATAACGGAATGCTGCAGCAGAATTGTATGAGCTATCTGGGGGAAAATCTGTTTCCGAATCCTATATGCTGCATGCATCAGCCCCGGTGAAAGCAAGAGAAGCCCGTTCAGAAATCCGATTAGCCGTCTGCTCTCCAGATGAGTTAAAATCGCTGTCCAACGCGGTTAGCAGGGAATCCAACCGGCGGCTCGGCTGGTAACAGTGCTGTCGCCTCGTATAGAGAGGTGAGGGCATTCGTTTCAGCCACGTCGAGTGCTAAAGTGATACCCTGTAATAAATTTTAAAATCCTCTACGGAGCTGAACCCGGCACTGCCTTGTTCTGTTGTGTTGCCCTTCCATTCAGCAGATATCCTTGTGAGAGCTTCCAGAAGTGTCGGGTAAGCAGCGCCATTCGAGAGGAGGGAGAGCGTGCTTTGGGTGAGAGCAGCAAGGAAAAGTGCAGCGTGAGGTCCAAGGTTCAAAGCAGAGTGGTGTCAAACAGTAGACGGTGTGCTTGCTGCAGCTGTGATCGTCTCTGTGACTTTCTGCAGCTTAAAACAAATCCGTAGTTCTTGTGTTTACTTCCCAAAATTCTAGTTCAGAAGTAGCTTTAGTTAATGAAATAGCCTGTAAAGTGTAAGTTGTTTTTCTATTAAAATGGAGAGTATCAAGAAGAGTAATTCTAATGTCAGCTGTACCTGCCTCCCTCAGCCAGGGATCTGCAGCCCACTTGGGATACGCAGATGCTTGTGTCCAGGGAGAGACCTGCCTGAAACCTGTGGGTACCAACTGAGACAAGCTGCCAGACTGGAAATGAACTCATTTTGCTTCCTTCATCTGCAGTTCTTCCCACACGTGCATAGCCCTGTATCTTTTGAAAGTATCTTCTCCTGGTAGTTGTTGCTTCCCATCGGTGTTTGATTATCTTCTGTCTTCCACTTGAAGGAGAGGAATAGGGACTGCCTTGATTCTTTTTTGGTTAAGTGCTGTACACTTTTTAACTCTTGAGTTGCATCACGTTACTGTGAGCTTTGCCAGTGCTAAGTTAGTTTGTGCTTCGTTCTAAGCTTGCTCTGCTGAAAGACGTGAATACCGTGTCCGTTCTGTCCAGAGGTTTGTGAGCAATGCTGACTTGTTGCTACCATCTCCAGTTGTTTGAAAGCTGGTGTATTCCCTTGGCTTAATTTAGCACATTTGGGTGCTGGGTTGGTGGTTAGCAAGAAGCCCTGCTAAACCACTGCCTGGTTCTCCGACCAGATGAATGGTTTATTTATCTCCGTGCCGAACATCCATCACTTTTCTCAGTCTCTCTTCTTCCTCCTGGTTCAGATTAGTTTGTTTGAGGGAAATCACGTTTTCCTTTTCCGTGTTACTGGAAATTCAAATGACAAAATGTCCCATCTTCACTCTTAGGAGCTGAGAAGTGCTATTTTGAAGTGCCCTCATATTAAATTTTGGGGCCTCTGAATCTACTTTTGGCACTGCAGCTCTCGTCCCAAGGCAGCACAGCTTTTACCTTGAGGACCAGCCTGTGTGGAGCAGTTTGTGAAGACAGTTCAGTACGTATCAAGTCAGCCCTGGAACCTCACACAAGCCGGTCTCCATCCACTTACCTCAAGGAGAACTGAGGTGATTAATATTTATATAAAAGCTTTCATGTTTCCACAGTGAAACTGCCTCACTCTCAAAAGAAAAGGTGGCTTTTCCCCTGGTGATTTGGTGTGAAAACGCTTGCAAAGGCTTTCAGCGGCGCTGCATCCGAGGCAGGCATCAGCGGAAAAAACTAAGGTCGTCTTTAATTTGGTATTTCATTTCGTGAAATTGCCTACTCTGAGAGAAATAAAACATTTACATGTATATTAACCAATGTTTGCCAGCTCCTGGAATAAAGCCAGTTCTCTCAGGGCCAAACAAACACTGAGTGAATGAGTAATAATCTGCTATTGTCACTCCTAATTTATGGATGGGCTGATAGAGCAATGTTTGCCATTTTAAGTTGTCCTATTTGCTTGAAAGGCTAAAAACCGTGATTAGCTATCAGCCTGGAATTGTGGAGGATCTACAGCATGCCCGTTTATAGCTGATTTCCTGAATGTAGCTGGTGTAAAACTTCCAAACCTCCCCGCGTGGTAAGAAGTGACTGTGGAAGGGGATGAGAACACGGGAAGGTTACAGGAGTTTGGGGACAGTAATTTGGAAGCTGCAGGGAGAGGCTGAAAAATATATAACAGTGCCTCTTAAATGACCCGCAAGGTCCCCGTGCCTCATTTAGTTTTTGAGGAAGTCTGTGTTATCTCTTTCGTGGTGGTACAGAGTTAAAAATCTGGATTCCTGAGATAATGGTTATACTGAGTTTGTATGGTTAAGAAGTAAGAACGAGAAGGAGAGCGCCACACTGAGTACTTTACAGAGGTGTTTTATTGCGTCTCTGAGCCTTTTTATTTGCTTAATTTTTCAAGAAATGCAGTAAAAAAAAGTTTTGAAAACTTCACTTTACACATTTTTGTGTGGCTTTCTAAGCTAACAGCATTCTTTGCAAGATTGGGATGATTAAAAACAGCAACAAGATTTTTTTTATTTTTATTTTTTGGTTGAGAAAGCTGCACGTTTTTTAAAGGGAGTGCTTAAAATCCTTCCCCTCTGAGGCCCACATTAAATACTGCAGAGAGGCAAGTACCACAGCATCCCTCTGGAGGAGGATCTGAGGCACAGAGAGTCACTCCTGGGATGAAATTTTCCTCGGGCTGTCCTGTGAATTTGTCTGCGAGACCACTTGGCAGGCTGTGGAGGAGCCTGCAACACCGCCCCTAAATGCATCGGCGGGAGCTGGAGGAGAATTCCAGACCTCACAGGACAGCTGCCCCGGGAAAATCCACGGTGCGGAGATGAGAACGATAACTGATGTCCCTCTTTAATGACCTGGAGCCCATCCACATCTTTTATTTAATTTCCTTACAGCTTTTTCTTCCGCGCGCTGTTTGGAAGCAGCGGAAGCTGACCCAGCAGAGGCACCTGGGGCTGGGGCTCCCTCTGAAAGGTCAGACCCGGGGCTTAACCCTGTCCTGCAGAGCCTGAGCTGCCTCTTGGTGGTCACGGGCGCTTTGAGGAGACGGGAAACTAATATATCTCTGATTTGAGAGGTCCGATTACACGGGATCCAAGCCCTGTGTCTGCAGGGTGATGGGCAGGCTCCTTCCAACAGCCATTCCCTGCACACCCACCGTTCCCAAACCGCCCACGGGCCCTACAGATGTAAATTGTTGCAGGTTCAGGGGAAAACCTGAAGTGATTTGCTTGCTGAATGCCTGCCCTTGCATTTAACCAGAAGATAGCCTACCAAACGTGGCCGAGGTGAGCGAGGAAACAAAGCGAGCTGCATTTTCGAGAGCAGGTCAGCTGGATGTTGATAAAAACGAGAAGAAAAAAGACAAACACTCTCAAAACAAAACCGAAACCCAACAACAAAACCCACAAACCCAACAGCTTGGAGGAGTTTCTTGAAGTTGCTCCAAAATGGGGAACTCTTGAGATTAATCTGCATCAATCCATAGGAAGAAAGAAAGATGCCTACTCAGGTCTCAGCAGCAGCAGGTGCCCGCAGTATTATAAATAGAAAGCAACACAAACTGAGGTGCTTATTCGATTTGCCTTTAGGATGCTTTGAAGAGTTGTAAAGGAACAGAAAAACTACCGCAGGAGCTGGCTTAGGAGGGTGGCTTAAATAGCTGTGCTGCCAAAGAAACCAGAACATGAGCTAGAATAACGGGTAGGCTTGTGCAGGAGAGGTTATCTAGCAGCGATTTGTCCCCACCAAGGAGAGGGTGACTGAGAGCTTTGGAGGGATGTGATTGAACAGTGGAGGGCTTAATTTTTTGGATGGTTTTAGTATGGTATTGAGCTTTAATGTATTTTCCAGGAGATTGCACCGTAATCCTTTCTAGAGCTTACGCTTCTCAAGTTTTTCCGTGTTTCCCTTTCCCCTAGCTGACCAAAATTAATTCTGTGGGAAACGTTCACGCTTGGGAAACGGGCTGGTTCAGGATGTTTGCTGCCTTTTTGGATAAGGCTTTGGTGAGGGTTATATGTCATCCAGCATTTCTAAAGCTACTGAAACCCTGTAGGGTCTCCACAGTGAGGTGGCTGAGCTAAGAAAGTAAACCAGCTCAGAGCAGCAGGCTCGGCTGACAGAGAAGCCATTAAAAATGAATAAAAACCTGCCTTTTTTTTTTTTCTTTAATGAGATGCTCAAATTGATTTAATTTGGCAGGGAGCATGCTAGGAAATTGCAGCGTGGGAAAATCAGACCGCATGTTTGGGAACCGTGAGTTGGCCTGTGTGAGATGCTGGATCCTGCTGCTCCCGGGGGGGATGAGATGTGCTGCGGGACGGTGTTGCAGATCTCCTTGGGCCCTACACCCTCTGAAGCAGCTGGTGTGCCACGCTAACCCCTTGAAATGATTTAGCTGTGGTTAGCAATTCTGGAACGGGACTGCCTTGGGAAAGTTTGGCTCAGCGGGGAACGAAGCCGGGACGCTGCGCTGGGCGCATCGGCGGTGACTTTGAGAGCACTGAGAACACAGCAGAGCACTTGAAAAACAAACTGAGCGGAAAGGAATAAATGTAAAGGGAGCAAATGAATACTGTTACGTAGGGAATATCGTGTTTTGGTCTGGGTAAGTGCTTTAGAAGATCACTCGTAATTTCTGGTGGCTGAATTCTGGTGTTGAATCAATAGCTGCTTGCTGAGCACCGAGAGGGACTTGCGAGGCCCCCTCCTCTGACTACCTGTGCTTGCTTGTGATGGACTTCCATTACGCACGCAGCTCCACGCCGTTTGCTTCTGTCTTGAGTTGTCTTGAGCGTCTGGAGCAGATGGAAAGCCCTGGCAGAGGGCACGTCCAAAGGTGGTGCCAGAGCCACTGCTGCAGAACTGCCGAGGCAAAACCAGGCTTGTGTCTGGGAATGGCTCTGCTGGGAAACTCCCTTTGCTTCCAGCGTGCAAAACTTTTTGTTCATCCATCTCTTAATTTTTTATTTTTATTTTTTTTTAGGTCTTAATTAAACTTTCTGCATTGAAATTAGTTTACATTAATGTCACACTGTCTTATTATGTGCAAATTGACGGACACTAACAGGGATTTGATCAGCCTAATCCAGCTGTATGTAATTATGTGCCTTCTCCTTAAATAATTGCAAGCAGAGTCTATCAATCGTGGCAGGGGAGCCTGCTGCTTTATTATAACGTGGGATTGTTTAGTGAAATGCAATAAGGCTTCAGGTTTAAGCCGGGAAGTAAACAGAATGAGATTTTAATGAGAGCACCGATAGGAAGACAAAACTCCCCACCCATCCTGTGTTGCAAGTCTCAGTCCTTACCTTCCCTTCCCCCCAAAGGTGTCCTGCTTGCACTGTTGTCGCAATGTTTGAGCACGTTGCTGTAATTTGAAGGGAGTCTGGGGAAACTGCAGGTTTCTGGCTGTCCGAGGAGTTCCAGCCTCACCAGTGGTGCTGTTCTAATGCAAGGTGGGTTTTGTTTCACTCACTGATAACTCGATTACCCGGATCAAACAAGGGAGCACAGAAGGCAGCGGAGGTGGAAATGAACTCAGCCACGCCACAGCAAAGCAAAACGCCGTGAGACGCTTGCCCTGCTTGGAAAACAAGGGGCTGAGGGAGGCTTCTTTCCTGCGGAGATGGGAAAGAGGTTCCTCTATCACACACGCTCACTTCAACGACTGTATTTGGGTTGACTTGTGTTAGTTCCTCTGTCCTGTCGTGCAGCCCTCCCCTGGCATGTGCGCAAGAAGGGAGAGACAGGCACGGTGCCAGCACTCTTTCCTCAGCCTCCTACTGAAAAACCAGCTGTGCCAAGAAAAGCTTGAAAAACCAGAACTTCAAACAAGCCCTGAAGCGGGTGAGTTTGAGATCAGAACCCCTTGTTCGGCTGCATCCAGTTCCAGGGCACTCCATAAATCGGCGAGCTTCACTGTCAGGGCAGTGCTGTCCGTTTTCCCCTGCAGGACTGGCTCGGGAGGCTTTCAGGAGCCCAGATACACATCAGTTTTGATTTCTGTTATTGTGGAGAGTTCCGTAACTTGAGCCAGAAGAGGGAGATTTCCCTTTGTGCCTTCCGAGGAGGCTGTTTCACAAGAAATCTGAGTCCAGCACTCACAGATTGTCTTGTGGTCAGGAAGCACACATGTTGTTTCTAGATGTTGTCCTGGTGTCTCGGGAGCTGTTTTTCAGCTTTCCTCTTCTGTTGGTCAGTCTCCATCGTTCCAGCAGCCCCGCTGCCACCTCAAGCTCATCCCTTGCCTTCGGGTTTTTGTGGTTTTAGGCTCCCCAATCCATTCTTGCTGTGGGCACGGATTTTTTTCCCTGCCAAGCTTTAGTCGGGACTGAATTTTCAGTGCCAAAGTTTTAATGACAGCAGAGTTATAATGAAAAGCAGTGACAGTCCCTCAACTCCCGTGTTTGCATTACAAAACCCTAACGTCAGCCTTCAGACTTGCAGGCGTTCTGCCTCACTGGTGTCTTTAGGATCTGCTTCAAACCTATTTGCAGCGATGCCGTCTCACGGAGTGGCTTTGTTGGGAAGCCGGTAGTTTGGACCGGAGGAGTGCCAACCAGAACGCACGTGCTGGAACATAAAAAATGAGAATTTCCCGTTTAGGATGTAGAGTTTCCCATCACCGGCTCAGAGGATGAGTGCTGCTGGGGCGGCAGCTCAGTTTGTGGAGCTGAGGTAGCTGGGACAGCCCCGGGCTCGGTGGGCTGCTGGCCCTGGTGCAGTTGTAGTGGAAAACAAAACGCCATTTTCATGCCGTACTCCTTTTGCTGCACAGAGGCCGAACGCTTGGAGTTAACCTGGGAAAGCAGCACATGGATTTGAAGGAATTTGACACCGGTGGCTATTGTGTTTATTTAACGTGGCTATTTAGGAACAGTTTGAATTTCTGTAAACGCAGTGGAAAGATAAATGATTCGTGTCCGCCGGATTTTTGTCAGGAACAGCTGAGAAAGCTAGTTTTCAAGAAAACGGCTGAGCAAACACATGATGTGGAGTCATATGCTAGGTGTTGTGGTTTGCTGCCCTTCTGTGCAAGATCATCTGTGGCTGCGGATGCGGAGAATGGCAGGCTTTTCTCTTCCAGCCCTGCCTTGGGAACTGAAATCGTGCAGAGACAGAAATTACATGTTTGTTTTTGTCGTGTTTTCAGTAAATATTATTCCCGCTTCGTCATTGGACTGCCTCTTGCAGAAACTGTCTTGATACCGATTCTTTATCTACACGGAAAAATCTTGGTTATTTGTCCCCCTGTTCGGAGAGCAAAAGCACTCGCCTTTTCATTTTTTACTCAGTTCTCTGCTGTGTCTTTGCCGTACTCAGGGCAGGTTGGATTGCTCTGCACTGGATGTCTGTGCCTAAAATACCAGCACCTCGTCTCTCTTTAACGACACCTTCCCAGACGCAGAAATCCGCGGCTTTTTGTTTCTAATATAGGTTCCTCGCTGCCTCCAAGTCCTCGGAATTGTGAAAATCGTATTGAAACAGCTTTTTGTTTTGACGGCCTTGCACTCCCTGACTTCCTGGCAGTACTCAGTGATGGCTTTCATTTTCCAAATGCTGCGAGTAGTTTGGAGACTCTCAAAGCTACATTCGCAGTAAATGTGATGTTGCAGTAATGACGGGTCAATTCAGATTTAGGTCGGTAATTTGGCAAAAAAAAGTGAAAAAGAAGAAGTAAAAACAACCACCACCAAAAAACTCACCCCCCAACTTTCACTAAAAAATAATGCTAAACTGACTTCAAGCAGCATTTTAATAATTCCATATCGTTATGTGCGTAATTAAAAGCTTTTGCCCTCGAAGAGGGGGTTGTTTTGATTTGTTAATCCTAATTCTTTGCTGCAGTGAAATAGGCTGAGGTAGGTTCTTACGGTATTAAGGATCGGCTTCACGCCGTGGTGCGAAAATCTATTTTTCACAGAGCCAAAATTTTTCTCTTAATGCTTTTCCTCACTTTTAGCACTCCGAAATCATGACAGGTAGCGTCACTGAAACATGAAGATTTCAATTTTAGCACTGCAAGTATTGTCTTCAGCTACTCGCCAGCTCCGCCACGTAACTTCTGCCTGGAAGCTGTGGGCATGGTGACCCAGAGCATCGGATAGCGCAGGAGCCAAAGTTACCCGTGTCGCGGTGAGCTCTTCCCACACTCCTTCCTCACTCAGTTGCCTTTGTTTCAGTAGGGGGACAGCTCGTACGAATTAAAAGTTTATTTTTTGAGCACATAATGGTTGTTTCTCTATGTTAATGGTCCCCCGGAGCTGCGCATCAGGGCCAGGAGGAACTGTCCTGCAACTGGAAGTATTTGCTTCATCGCGAGGCTGCTTTTGTGTTGCTGGAAGTGAGTTTGGGAGAGGAGGGAGGGAGGGTGTGATGGGGATTAAAGCGTTACGTTAATCTTCTGGGCAGACCCGCTCTTTAGGGTTCAGCTGTTTCAGTCAAATTGACAGATCTCTGCTCTCTCCATCTCCGTCACCCACACAAAGGGTTGCATAGAACATTTTGCTCCTTCGGAGCTCGTCAAATAACAAAGGTTTCGAAACTTATCATTTTACACTTAGTGTTTTAAAAGTAGTGTGATTGTGCTTGGACGTGGTTGGGAGTATAGCCGGACAGTGAGTGCTACAGTTGGATAAAAACTGTTAGAATCGTGCTTTTTTCTTTTTTTTTTTTTTTTCTCCCCTCAGAGTCAGGTTTGCAGAAGCGTGTGGTGCCTGGTGTTGGACAAAAAACGCAGGAGCAGTTTTGGCTTGTGACTGCAGGAGCTGGCTGTTAGCAGGTCTGAGTTCTTCTGCAAGTCCCGCAGGGCACCCAGGTCTTGACTGTCTGAAGGAATGAAGGGAAGATGCAAGGGTTCTCACTTTTCTCTTACACCTGTGAAAACCGAAGCACAAGAAAAACAAGTGGCGGAGCTGGACCTTGGCCTGGCTGGTCGGAGAGGCTGCGTGCAGACCCGAGGTCTCTGGAGACCCCATCCAGAGCTCTGAACACACATGTTGCTGTTTGGAAATCTGTCCTGAGCTCCTGCTGAAATACATTTTAAAATTCCTATTTAGCTGTATCTCTTAAGCTGGCCAAATCACATTAGAAATTGGTGACCTTGCCGGTGCTGTCGTAGCAATGGCCAGAGCGGAGAGCTGCAGGAAAGCCAATCCCCTGGCCAAAATGTGGTATTTCACCTCGAGGTGAAATCAGCTGTGGAGTAAATCTGTGCTCTGTGGGGTAGTCTAAAGCAAACCTTTCTTTTATTAAATTTTACCTGGGGCTTGTATAACAACGTCGCACACAGTTCAATCATTTAAAAAAAAATAAATAAATCATCTGTGTGGTTTCAAAGGCAGGAAATAAAGTGGGGTCTAAGCAGCAGCTAGACGTTAACGAAGGCGGAACCGTGGTGCTGTTATTTCTGCCAAGTTGCTGGCCACAGGCACCCTGTGGTGGCCAGTCCCCGTGTCACATTTCCTTCATCTCTGTCAGGAGCTGCCACCTCCTCGTGGTGGTGGCCTCTTTCCATCTTTCCATCGTTGGGGCTCTGCTCCTCTTCCAGCCTGTAGGGCACTGCAGTGCCCTGAAGTTGCAAGTCTGGTTACAGAAAAAAGGAACAAGGCGATAGGTTTGTGGGTTTGGGTTCTTCCTCTTGACTTACTTTTGGTTCTGGTGTATTCTAGTGACTGGGAACTACTGGTTTTAGGGGCTTTTTGACGCTGCAGTAAGGCGAAGAGCGTTGTCTGCTTACATATCTTGTGTCCTTTTTCCCTCCCGTTGGCAAGCAATTTGAATACAGCGTGTCCTCCTGGTCTCCTGTTCTGTTGTTTGTTTGTTTGTAATGGCTCAGTAACATACGTGGCCCTAGGGGAAAATTTAAATGATAAAAATTAATTCTTGTTGGGTTGTTTGTTTGAATTTCAAGATGATTCACCGTCCCAGAAATGTTACAGTGTCAGGAGCAGGATCCTGGGGCCAGGTTAATCCAAAGTGGCTCACAAACGCTTGTAATTCTGGATTTGGAGAGAAATTGTTCAGCTTAATGTGGTTAATACATTCATGCTGTAACAGCAGTGATAATAAGTTCCTCAGATGTCTAGACGTGTGATTACACTAAGAGCAGATAAACGAAATCTTTTGTGCATGTTGCTTGTAGGAGGAGATCCAGAAGCGCAGTACTCAGCGAGCACCCGCGCAGCCGGAGTCGGCTCTGCCTTCCCTGGCGCCCGGGAGCCTCCGTGTGAGGGGCTTCTACCTGCAGATCACTAATGGCCAGGGTTAATTTTACAACAAAAGGAGGCAGCGGATTGCCAGAAATTCAGGTTGGAAGATTGTTGATGTGTTTTGAAGGCTGTCAGTCCCCGTAGGTGTTACTACAGCCTCGCCCCTGCTTAACCACATCTGAGTTGCCTTAAGCTGTTGCCAGATGCTCCAGCATCGGAGTGAGTAACTTCAGCAAGCCTACTGATTTGTGCTCTTAGGCTTTGAGGTTAGCTCTGCAAACCAGTTCAGAGCAATTTAACCCAGAAATTAGAATGAAGAACATTTTTACATGTAAAAAGCAGTTTGGATGATGGGCAGAGAGGAGCGTAATTGCACTGGCTAGACTTTGAGCCAGGACAGGAAAGTTGTGAGTTGTTATTATGTTGAAGAACAACATTTTTAGGTTTGTCCTCACTGGCTTGAACTTTCCAGGTTTTGTTCTGCTTGAAACCTTAGTTTTTCAGGGTCAAGTTGGAGCACTGCAGTATCAGAGAGAAGAGGCAGCCTCTGAAATGGATGTTCCAACCAGCTACACCCAGTCACTGCTTGCCATTCATAAAAGGAAGGTGAAGTTAAAGACAGGCTGTTGTGGACTGCAGATGTTCCACTTCTACTGGACTCTGTTAATCTTTTCTGTTGGTATTCCTGCAAATGTCCCTGCTGAAGGAGTCACTGACCGGCAAAAGCACTGGCTGACCCAGTTTGGTGTTCATTTCCAGCCTCGGAGGTGCTTGGGCTGGGTTGAGCAGTTCCTAGAAATGAGAGGCAGCCTCAGGGGGATGCATACAGCGTGTGACAGCACTTGGAGGGGAAAGAAGACTCACAGCTTCTGTTTGAGGAGAAAAGGCGAGTTTCCAGCTCTCCTGCAGAGTGAGTATGCTGGTCACTGAGCTTGGAAATGAGTTTGCACAAGACTGGAGTACACCGAGGCCGTTGCTTTCTCATCACCCTTCTGAGAGCAGCTTGATCTGAGACACAGGCAGTGCTAACTAGGTTCTTAATTACAGGCATCCTGATGCTATATTATCTCCTTCCACTCCTTGTCCAAGTTTGGCCTTTACAGTGGGCAAGCGGGACAAATAGTGGCCGGTGAAACCCATGTGTGGCTAGTGAGAGGCCTGGAACTGGATAAGGACGGCTGTGACCGCCCTTACTCTGCTTGCACAACACGGGCCACAAAATTATGTCTTATGCAGCTGAACATCAGTTTTTAAGCACTGCTCTGCACCAGCAGGAATACACCTGCGCGTACATGTACAATGTCCTGGACCTTTCCTGTGGGTGAATTCTCCTGCAGAAACCACACGGTCTCCTAGAGGCAGCAGGAGCCTGGCAGCAGCTTGCAGAGCCTGGCTGCTTCCCTTCTGTGGTTTAGGTAGGATGGACCCCGAGGCTCATCTGGCTAAAAACTGTAGGCTGGTTTCTGCACAAGGCCATCTCCGCTGGTAGCAAAGCCAAGTAGCCCGGTCTATTGGAAGCGTGTTTGAAGATCGATGCCAGATTCCCAAACTGGAGAGCATCAGCTTGCGACTCAAGTGGTGCTGACATTTGCAGGAAGGCTTTATGTTCCAAGCCATCAGATGCTAGCTAGCGTATGTAATTAACTTGGTATCATTTTGCTTCACAATGAAATATTCAAAAGAGACTTGATGTTTCTAATGTCTGGGTAGCAAGTGATGCTGTGTAGAGCAAGGCATACGCTTATTGTTCGAGAGCTTGGTTTCATGGCAACTCCTGTTTGTTACTATGGTACGCAGAAAGTCCCAAAGGATTTCACTGTCCATCACTTCTTAGGTCTTGTGAGTAATCCAGACATGAAACCCACTGACGCGCGCTAACAGTAGAGACAGAAAACAATATGAAAATACGTGAAACGCATCTCTAGTTATCCCAGGGGATGAATGTAAAGCTCTGTTTTGCATAGTAGTTTCTCCAGAGTTCGGTAACAAAGCTTGTGACCAGAGTAGGAGGAAAATGGAAACTGGAGGAGAAAAACAGAGATCTGTTTTTCCCCAGAGGAAATCTAAGAATAAGTTGGAGAACTGATTAACAAAACAACAACAACAACAAAAAAAACCAGCCTTCCCCCAAAACACAGTTTGCAGAAGTTGCAATACCAAAGACTTTCTCCTGAATCAATAAGAGAGATGAAGATTTGACGAAAGGAACAGGTAACGTTTAGAAATCAGGCAGTCCTATTTGATTGAACAGACTGGAACAGGGTGTGGTGTATTTGCTCCATCCCTTTCCTATTTGCCTCCTCGCTGTGAAGTTCACTGACCGCTTCTGGTCTCTAAATACGTTCTGCATTTCAACTCTAGTGCTGCAGCTGGCGGAAGGAAGACTTTCTAAGACTTGAACTTTGTCTCCTCTTTTGAGAATCACCCCAGCCACCCAAATTTCCCTTTTATGCTTTATCAACACTGACGGGAACTCTTTGCCTCGGAGGCCAGGTTGAATTTATGGAGTTTAAGATCAGAAGAAGCTGGCAAGGCGTGCACATGGGATGCTGAAGGAGCAACCCCAGCTGCCCATGGGTCCTTCACACTGGGCTTGTTCCTCTGGATGGCACCCAGGGAGGACCTCGTACAGACAGACAGACAGACGTACAGACCCGCTGGTTTGCTGGTGGGTTCCCAACGCCACAGGATCGTTCTGCTAGTCTGGTCGCTTCCGTGGCTTTGGGTTGGTGGAGTTGTTCCGCATCGTACCCGAACCGATGAAACATCTCGCCAGCCTAACCGACTGGATGAGATTCACAACAGGCAGCTTGCTGTTAGGAGAAGGGATGAAAGAAAGGATGAAAGCCCTTCTGCAACTGCACCTAGCAGATAGGTGGGGATTCTTGTTTTGGACGTGGGCATTTTAGTCTGGTTTTGCTTCTGTCGTCAGCCTGACGATCAGGGTTGAGTGATAACATCAGCAGGAAGAATCTCACTTTCAGTGAAAACCACTTTTTTTTTCCTTTTTTTTTTTTTTTTAAGGCAGTCGTAAGACAACTTGTAACGTTGACCAAGATGACGCATCAAGAAGAAATCGTGCCCGTGGTGAGCTGCGAGCGCGATGCAGCTTTGCTTGTTGCCGTGTGCTCACCACCTGCAGCAGCATGCTAACATCGGGTTTATGTTGCGATAGAAAAAAAGAGAGAAAGGAAAGAGGCAGTTGCAGTCGCCCACTAATTTCTTCAAAAGTTTAATTCCCGGTATGCTGAGCGATGGGAAACCATCAGTTCCTATTCAGTTGAACCGAAAGTTAACTGCACAGCAGCAGTAACTCTTCCACCCCCAATTTGTGCTCAGATACAAGTGGCCCGCATGCAGCGGCGGCAGCGGGGACATGGCAAGGAGGAACAGAGCCAGCCGGCGGGCCCTCTCCCTCCCCCAGCCCAGGCAGTGAGTTACGCAGCTGCAGGCAGTGTCGGGGGAGAGAAAAACTTCCCTGCGCCCTTGGGTTCGGGAGTACAAGCACCTCCTAATGCTCCTTCTTTCAGGAAGGCTTCACATGGTGCGGTGTTTTTGTTAATCCTGCCTGAGAGATCCTTCTGCTTTTCTAAACCGGTGCGGTTGATGCTCCAGAGCAACTAGCTTATTAATGACTGCTTGTCTAAGACAGCGATTTGTCAGCAGGCTGATTAGCACTTAGGATGTGTGTGGTTTGTTTTTTTTTTTCCCATAGAAAAATGACAGCTGTAATGAGAGCGACAGCACTGAGTCACGTTATGGTTTAGGCTATGTTCTGTAAATTAAGCAGCTCTTTCCCCACGTTCCTTCCTGTTAGAGTACCCTTTATTCCCATAAATACCAGGTGTGGATGATAAATGCTTAATGCTTTTCCTTATGACAGGCTGCATGCTTGCCCTTCCTGGTTCTGCAGATTTGTGGGGAGCCACAGACCTTTGGTTGGGAGCCTGCTGCTCTTACAAGATGGGGCAGCTGGTGCTCTGTGTTGACGCAAGACTAATTCATATTATTTTCATTAAGTCTTTAGCTGTGTTATCTTGTTTGCCTGGGAGGATAAAATGGATGGTGATGGGCTTTGTTTCCAGTTTAATACAGGGCAAGTTCAGTGCTCCTGGGCGAATGGACACACCACGACAAACTGCTGTAGTTTATTCTGGGGAAAGTGTTGCTGGACATCAAGGTCCTGGAGCGTGTCCAGAGCAGGGCTACGAAGCTGGTGAAGGGCCTGGAGCACAAGTCCTGTGAGGAGCGGCTGAGGGAACTGGGGGTGTTTGGTCTGGAGAAGAGGAGGCTCAGACCTCATTGCTCTCTACAGCTACCTGAAAGGAAGCTGTGGGCAGCTGGGGGTCAGCCTCTTCTCACAGGTAACTAGTGATAGGACTAGAGGGAACGGCCTCAAGTTGTGCCAGGGGAGGTTCAGGTTGGAAATGAGGAGACATTTCTTCTCAGAAAGAGCAGTCAGGCATTGGGACGGGTTGCCCAGGGAGGTGGTGGGGTCACCGTCCCTGGGGGTGTTCAAGGAGAGGTTGGACGTGGTGCTGAGGGACATGGTTTGGTGGTGACATTGGTGCTAGGGGGACAGTTGGACCAGATGATCTTGGAGATCTTTTCCAAACTTAATGTTTCTATGATTCTATGATGAACGAACATGCTGCAATTCAATTTCATCGAGAAAAGCTGAGTGAGTTGATGCCGGTTAGGGAAAAGCTTTACCAAGTGAAGCTGGATATAGTTTTAATAACTCTATTATATATATAGATTTTGCTCAAAAGACTTGCATTTTTCCCCCTTCTCTTGCAGTTTGTTGCACAGCCAGCCGTTTGAAGGAGACAGAATATTTCAGCCCCTTGCTTCGAGAGACCTTGGCCCGTCTTCTGCAGCTCAACTCCCCTCACTCCTCTGCTTTGGCAACCAAAATATCCTCAGGGGAAAATGAGGCAGCTAAGAGGAAAGCCCAAAAAAGAGACCTCCAAAGACAAAAAGGAGAGGAAACAGGCGATGCAAGAGGCCCGGCAACAGATCACCACCGTAGTGCTTCCCACGCTGGCCGTCGTAGTACTGCTGATTGTGGTGTTTGTTTATGTAGCAACTCGTCCAAACACGACTGAATGATGCGGCGCTTCAGACTTTCTACCTTTGGGGTATTAATGCTTTTATCAAGAGCCAAAAGAAACTCTCTGCCACTCCTGATACTTTACAAAAGAACTTGCTGGTGTCTTCGGTCTTTTCTCTTGGTTAGGGTTCCACAGTTTCTCTTTAGGAATGTAACATAAAACGTATTAGTGAATGTGCCAGTACGTTTTATGGTCCAGTTCATGTGCCTTTCAGACTTTTAAAATGGTGTTTTTCTGAAATCTGTTTGAAGTTCTATATTGTAAAAGGAAATTCTGTTCTGCTATAAATTTGTAAAAAAAATCAGCTTTCAGCTTTTATCACTGTTATGGAAAATGTTGCTCCCATGAGCTCTTGTCTGTCTATTTCAGAACTTCCAAAGAAGTACATTTCTTCTTTGTACTTAATGTCATATGAAATGCTTTGATTCAGAAAGGATATATTTATTTTTTTGAATAAAAGAGAGAAGTCTTACTTGGAGTGTTATTTTGCAAAAAAAAAAAAATGTGGCTTAATTGTGAAAGCCTACACTGTGTAATAATTTTTTCATTAAACACTATAGTTCACTCAAAAAAAATCTTTTTTTTTTTTTTCTTTCTTTGCAATGAGATGAGAATATGCAAAGTGAATACTTCAGGATCCACCACATCCAGGAATATCAGAAAAGTTGGAAAAGCAGATTCTACCATTTCTGCCATTTATGGTGAAATCGCTAGTAACTACGTAAACACAGAGAGTTGTTTATATGAATGTTAAATATTTAAATCCATTAAGTGGCAATAAAAGGTGGTTTTGGATAAAGCCCTTGGTTATTTTTTCCATTTTTTTAATGTTTCATAAAGGAAGGAAAAGTGATGGTATAACTCTAATCTCTTTACTTAAGTGAGCCGCTGTCCTGTGAAATCCCCTTCTTCCCCTGACTTAAAGGGAGCTGCAAGCACTGTTTAGGCAGTTTTAGCCTCAGAAGTCAAACTATAAATTCTGATTAAAACGCTTGAGTAATTCTGCATTTTTCTACAGCCCTTTCTCGTCCAAATATTTTAAGGCACTCAGTAAGCATTAAGTTCCGAAAGACTTGGGAGGAAAGAATTTGAGAACTCTTGACTCTTGCTTAAATACAGACCAAGCAAGAAAGAAAACGATGCTACAACACGTGGAAGCGTAGCAGGATGTGCTCCTGAGCAGGCAGTCAAAGACCACGCTGATCTTTGCATCAGGTGCCACCTTCCAGCAGTCCCAGTGAGCTCGGTGGGACTGTTTGTACGTCTGCCTGCGAAAAACTCAGCTCTTGCTTCCAGCACTAACCCGGTGCCCTGTTCTGTGCAGGGTGCTATGGGTAGCCAAAGCTGTTTTGCAAAAAACCCTCAGCAAACGTAGGCAAGCAAATGCAGTTCCCTGCATTAGGCTCTGCCCAAAGGCAAACGTCCCTGAAGTGGGGTGAGTCTGTGACCAGGTACAAACCAACCCAGTTCCGGAGGGGACGCATGGCCAGTGAGTTATGCTGGGATGGCCACTGCTGTTAATAGTGCCTAGAATTAAACTGGCTCTGCAGACCAGGTTGTTTTTGAGATACAGAATCTGCTTAAAGCTAAAGGGAAGAGTTTGGATTAATTGTTAGGATTTGTTTTGTTTTGTTTTCCACGCAGTTGGCAGCATAGTTGGGATACCCGCACAGTAAGTGACACAGACAAGATGGTCACCCAGCCGCACGCTGCTGCACTGAAAATGTTCTGTGTTTTTGTACTGAGAGCTGCTTCCTCCAGTTGGAGAGATCCAAAGTGATCAATCTGTAAAAGTCATTGCTCAGTCTGGGTTGTCTCCCAGTTGTTTCTGTTCTCCCAAAACCATTCACCAAACCCTTCTCCCATTCACCAAATGCCTTTTGTCCTATTTTTATTTTATCCTTATGTACGGCTGCAATGGAGACGTGAGAGTTTGCCTGGTTCTGAAAGGAGGCGTTCAGCTGGACTAAAACGTGTGTCCGAGGAAGTCGACAAAATTGTGTGTACGTCAAATACGCGTGTTCTGCAGGGTGCTTGGCTTCTTGGGCATCGTGAATGGAGGCCAAGTTTCCTCTGACCTCTTCCATAGATTCCTTTTCCTCACCTTCTCCTTCCCTAGATTCCTCACCAACATTTTCCTTTCCCTCCTTGCCCCATGACGCTCTTTCTGTAGGCTTTACCCAAGTTCCTTGTGAATTCCCCATCTCAGGAGCAGGTTTAGTTCAGTCAGTTCCACCTGTAGGGCTTTTTATTTTATTTTATTTTATTTTATTTTATTTTATTTTATTTTATTTTATTTTATTTTATTTTATTTCATTTCATTTCATTTCATTTCATTTCATTTCATTTCATTTCATTTCATTTCATTTATTTCATTTATTTTCATTTATTTTCATTTTATTTTATTTATCAGCCCAAGCAATAATTTCATAGATTTGCAAAGCTTTCCTTGAAGCTGTTCAGAGTCATTATGGTTTTTTATCCCCCCTTCATTTTCTGCAAGAGTTGAGTCTGTGACACGTAAGAGCAATTAACCAGCTGATAACAACAAAATAGGTAAAAGGTCAGTAGGACTTGATAATATTTAAGATTACTTCTCTAATTAGATGTTTAATTTCTGCTTTTCTTATGCTTTTCCTTTGTCTCTTGTCATCCACAGCTTCTTCAGGTCACAGTAATCATCTTCTCAGAGCCAAATGTTTATTAGTACGAACCTAGAGCTTAATGCTGATAAGAGACTCTGTGCTTCAGTCCCCTGAAATGTGCAATTTTGCTGAGTACTAATTGAGAGGAACAGCGTTGCATATTCTGAACTGTTCATTATGCAGGAGTTAGAATTGGTTTCACAGTTTGAATCTTAAAAAAAAATAAATATATATATATAACTTTTTTTTCTCTAGTAAATAATGAAGTTGGATTCTGACATTTTCTACCCTGTTCCCTTTTGCTAGCATAGGAGAATGCACATTTGGAAAAGTGGTGTGAAGCCTCTGTGGACAGAAACTGTCAAAAATCACTGGGAAGTAATCAGGAAGTAAATTAATGGCAGTTGCCCAAATCTCAACTCTAGTTAACTTCTCTGCTTAAGGTGTAACCATGTCTGTTTTTTAACTGTATGTATTACTCCAAGTGTCAGTTGTCTTCAGAAGTGTTTTAGAAATAGAGTTTCCAACCGTTTCCCAGCATACAGTAGCTTGTGGGCAAACTTGAATGATTTATTACAAGCATTTTACCAGAAAACTCATGCTGAGATGCTTCTTCAGCAGTGGCTTATGATAAGTTTTCCACGAGTGCTCATTATCAGGTGAAGTCATTATAAACCTGCCATTGCCTTCTGATAAATCAAGTTATGGAAGCAATTTATTAAGACCAGTTTTTCAAAGCATAAATCGTCTGAGTCAAACAGAGATCAAGGTTTGAATGGAGATTTATGCATGTCTGCAAAATGCTGGGAAAATAAGGGAATTGTGTCAAACGTTCCCACCATGGGTGAAGGGCTGGCTGTGTTACAAATGAGCCCGAGTCCCCAAAAGCGAGTGACAGAAGCCAGCGACGCTGCCTGTGCTCTGAAGGAAGATCTACATCTGTTTTCAGAATTTAGAGAAACCGATGATCGGTCTTGTGTTTCCATCAAACTTCAAGAAAATATTTGCTTATTCAAATGCCCGTGGTCAGAAACCAGCACTCTGCAATACAGCAGGGAAATACGGCGCACTGTCCTTCTTCCAGAACATGTCCGCTGCGTGCCCAGCCGGTACGGGTACAGACTCAAATGCCCCCTTGGAGCTGGCGGAGGTGAAGCAGGGCCCGCACTTCCAATCTGAGTTCTGGAGAAGCATCTTGAAAAAGTTCCTTACTGGGAGAGCTCTGGGTGTGCGATCCCAGTTTACACGGCGGCACCAAACCACCCGGGGTCCGGCCATCCACTGCCCAGCTGCGTGTCGGCATCGTTGCTATGGGTCCAGGTTTTGCTGATCCTGTCTTCTGTGCACCACCTTTATTTGTACACGGTGGAAAAGTTTCAAGTAAAAAATTCTTGTTTTGGTACTTAGGTGGGATACCAAGGACCCAGGACTTCTGTAGAAGTTGTTGCTCTTTTTGTATTGTACAAGCAGCCATGCCAAGCCTGTAAGTAAATTCATAGAATCACAGCATGGTTTGGGTTGGAATGGACCTTTAAGATCATCTAACTCCACCCCCCTGCCGTGGGCAGGGACACCTCCCACCAGACCAGGTTGCCCAAAGACCCATCCAGCCTGGCCTTGAGCACCTCCAGGGATGGGGCATCCACAGCTTCTCTGGGCAGCCTGGGCCAGGGCCTCACCGCCCTCTGAGGGAAGCATTTCCTCCTTATATCTAATCTAAATCTCCCCTCTTTTAGTTTAAAGCCATTCCCCCTTGTCCTATCACCGCACCCCCTGACAAAGAGTCCCTCCCCAGCTTTCCTGTAGCCCCCTTTAGGTACTGGCAGGCCGCTGTAAGGTCTCCCCGGAGCCTTCTCTTCTCCAGGCTGAACAACCCCAACTCCCTCAGCCTGCCTTCACAGGAGAGGTGCTCCAGCCCCTTTATCATCCTCATGGTCTCCTCTGGACTTGCTCTAATACTTCCATGTCCTTCTCATGCTGGGTTCCCTAGGGCTGAACACAGTAAATTCTACATCTGTTGCAGGAAATTCAGAGACAGGATGGTTTAGGACTGTTTTTTGCACAAATACTGGTTCTCATAAGATAAGCGGGCAAACACGTTTTTGATAAATCTGTTTTAAGGCCCCTAGCATTGTGGCTAGGAGTAGATAATAGGAACAAACTGATGGGTTTGTTGGTTTAGGAAGTGAGTCTGGAGCACCGCGTGTCAGTGTCTAGGGGTGTTGCTCAACCCACTAATGGAATTTAGATGTGGTACATTAAATTACAGCCTATTTCTCGATTTGAGGGTGTCCATGTGATCAAACAGTACCTCAGACACAGTGATTAAATAACTGAGATCTGAACTCTACAGTGAGGAAAAGCCAACACTACTCTCCCACATCACCTTGGCCAATTCAAATGAGCTCCACCAGGAGCAAGCTTTAACTTAGCACTTTCCAAGCAGCCCGCTTTCTGGGAAGAGCTTTGCTAGCACAAGACAGCTGACAGGAAATCTAGTGATTAGCTGTTTTGCATGGAAAGACATGAAAAAGGTTGTGGAGGTCTCCCAAACCCACCTGGATGCCATCCTGTGCAACGTGCTCTAGGTGATCCTGCTCGGCAGGGGTTGGACAGGGGGATCCCCAGAGGTCCCTTCCAACCTCGGCCATGCTGTGATTCTGTGAGAACAAGTGATTGTAATGATGGAATTGGCTGCTGGAGGTCGTAAAGCTGCATGGGAACATGATCCCATGATCTGTATCGTAGGGGCTCAGGTCCTTCCTCTGGGGGGCCACGGGCGGACGCAGCAGGACCGACTCCCGAATGGAGCATGGCACAAACCGGGGCTGCCGCATCCAAAACACTTCGGTGACTGCCATGACATACCCTGGACGTAGCTCCCCCGGGGCTCATCTCATCTGACAGTCTCTGTTTATGGCTTCTTCCTCCCTCCCACCGCTGTTTGGTCTCGCTGTGAATGACTGCGTGGTGGAGGGCTCGATTCTGTGCCCTGCTGCACCGCCGCTAAAGCAGCAGCGAGAAGGGGATTTAGGCCCTCTTGGGGTCTCTGACCACAGCAGAAATTTATCTTCCTTTCACTGGATAAGTTTAAGCCATTGCTTAAGTCTACACATTGGAAAAATGAGAAAACCGTGCCTGTGATTTTTCACGTTTGCCCATTTTTGTGCTGATTTGGCAGCGTTTTGTCGCTGCTGTTTGCATCCCTCGCTGCATTGCTCAGCGTGCCCACGGTCTCCGTGCTGCTCCTCCCTTCCTAAATTTCCCACACAGAAAAGAAGAGAGTAAGAAATGAAGTAGGAAGGAAATGTACTAAATAACCAACTTTCACCTGAGTCACTTTTACATGTTTCTCTTCGCTGCCATTCCACTGACAGCCCCATCAGCACAAGTTTTGGGAAGCAAATTGGGCAGCAGTGGCCTGGCAGCTCATCTCCCACCAACTATTCTGAAATTATATCTTCCCGAAACATGTTGGCAACTGTGTGTACGTGACCTCTGGTTTTGCTTCAGCAACAAAAGGCTGGTGGCAGTTTGAACCATTGTGCTCTTTATTTAAAACAAGCCTTTCAAGCGGGAGCCAAAAAAATGCTTTTTGGTGAAGCTTTGAAAAATTATAAAAGAGGTCCAGCAGCTTGCAAGAATTTTCCATTGCCAGCTATTCACAAAGTAGAAACCTTCTCCATCTTTTGACTAATCCGTAGCCCCAGAACACTGCACCTTGTCCTGTCAACTGAACTTACAATTAATAATTCATTTCTTTTTCATTTTTACGGGTACTTTCAGGCGTTTATAAGCCTTGGAGCTGTATGACGATTTTTTTTTTTTTGACACTACATCTTTAGTCCCTGTTTGCAGGTATATCATTTCTCAGTCTTTATTGTTTCTACCGTCCATCATTCTTTAACATATTCTTTAACATAGGCTGTACAAACGTAGCTGCTAGCTTAGCAACTTCTGCAGATTTGGGCCAGCGAAGGGGAAGGTGGTATGAGCAGGTGGTACAAGCCAGCCCTGTGACCCGTGCTGACTCTGCACGTTTTCGGTGGAACACGCTCCATGCAGCAAGGACCGGGAAACAAGGCGGCTGCTCGGGCACACGTGCTTTGGGGCTTCGGTGCTTCTCACGTGGAGTTTATTATACGGCATTACACAAAAGCCAGGCTGAAACTGCCTCTGTTATTTCATTAGCCAAAGTCAGGAGCTTGGGCAGGTCTTGAAAAGCTTTAGAAAAAAAAAAATCTTATTCATTTTTTGATAATTCCAATCATTCGTTCTACATAATCACACAGCCCTGTATCACGAGAGGGATCCTTGGGTAGTTAACTGGACTCAGACACATTTCTTTGAAGCTCTGGGGCATACTGACTTCTTGCTTGTTTAAGTCTTCAGCAGCAAAAGAATCCGGCTAACTGGCTAATATCATTTTTTTTCTTCTTCTGCCCTTCTGAAAGATAACATTTTGCTGTCTTTTTGCTGCTGCAAATCTTTCTGATCTTAAAATTAAGCTTTATTTACAGAGGTTCCTAAATTTCCTCATTAGTCCTTTTAAAACACCCAGATGCCTCTCTCCTTAGACTGAGGACACATATATATTTAGTTTGTTCAGATGTCCTTTCATCATCTTTTTATTCAGCCTTTATTCCTCCAGCTGAGTCTAGCAATTTCCCTGAATTTTCCTGTAAAGGATCTTTGATGTCCTCATTTTCATTGCTCATTTTATTGCAAACTGAGCCAAACTGGTATTTAAAATCTTGGTATTTTGTGTAAGTGTGATGTAGTATATTTTGTCATAATGGAAATATAACTTCCAAAGACAATTTACATTTTTGCTGTGGTCTTGAATATTAATGAGACTTCTTTTACTCACACACTGGAGCTGTTTGACAGTCTGGCATTATTTTCATCTAGATTTTTCCAGGAAGTTGGCAACAGTACATGCTGGAAAGCAGCACTTCAGCATCTCTTTCACTGAAATTGGTGGTTCATCAACACTGTCTGTAATTTGTTTTGCTTACACAGCAACAGAATCCAGTTTGAATTGCAAATAAAAGGAATCTCAATATTATGCAGTTTTTCAGCAAAGAATCACAGAACAACAGCATGGTTTGGGCTGGAAGGGACCTTAAAGCCCACCCAGCTCCACCCCCCTGCCACGGGCAGGGACACCTCCCACCAGCCCAGGTTGCCCAAAGCCCCATCCAGCCTGGCCTTGAGCACCTCCAGGGATGGGGCATCCACAGCTTCTCTGGGCAGCCTGGGCCAGGGCCTCACCACCCTCTGAGGGAAGAATTTCTTTGGAAATCTCACAACAGCAGAGCAGAGGGGGACAATCCCCTCCCTCACCCTGCTGGCCATGTTGCTTTTGATGGAGCCCAGGGTACGTTTGGCTTTCTGGGCCACAAGCACACATTACCAGCTCATGCCGAGCTTCTCATCCACCAACATGCCCAGGTCCTTCTCCTCAGGGCTGCTCTCAGTAAAGCATATAGAGCTGAACTAACTCTGTTCAGTTTTACAATGTTTTCCTATGTTGCAGAAAAATATAAAGAATTTAGGCCCTTTCCTAAGACTCATCACAAGTTTTCTGAAGTAAGTTTTTTTCTCTATTCCAATGTAGTTAAACAATGTGCCAACGTACTATTAAAAGAGGTGCTTTTGAAGATGGGATTTAAAAATCATAAGTATTAATGTAAAGCATAGAAAGCACCCAAGATCACTGTCCCAAGCGAAGTCTATGGGTCTGGCAAAAGGAGTAATAGGGATGGCTTCAAAGTATGTTTGTGCTTTGTCTGCTTGTGTTCCTCCCACAGAATGGCATGGCTTACACCATAAAAAATGAAAAGCTCAGATTTCTCATTTCAAGCGTCCCAAGGGCTATAGAATAGCCAAGAATAACCAGAGCAAAGATTAGCTCTTTATGCTAGGAGCTATCACATGGCTAAAGGCCCCTATTATTCTTCTCTGCGATCTAGAGAATTTCTCTTGGCTGATTATATTTTCGAGGGAATGATTCCACTTATTAGCCCTTTGTACATCACAGAATTGAAAGTGTCTTCATTTACAGTGCTACAACGGGGTCTCAATTTAACTATGTGAAGCTAACCTGTGTATTTTGTAATACGTCTAGAGTACAACGTTTTGTAGCGTAGTCCAGTTGCAATATACCCAAATCTGCAGGATAATGATTATCTTATTGAAGCCTTCACGTTAAAATACTTGCAATTCGTGATGTGCCTAAAGACATTAAGAAGATAGGTGCAGATTTTAGTTCTAAGAAATTCTGGAGCGGTTACGTGTGGTTTTATTTTTTTGATTGTGTGACTGGCTTAAGTATGCCTGCTTTGTTGTAGCATGGCATATTTCTTTAGAGTGTTTTCAGAATGTCTCTGCAGTTCTTCAAGGTGTGAATTTAAACGTTCTTCAAACTCTTTTGTGTGTTTCTCTTCCTCTTGAAGGAACTTTTCTGTTGTTGCAAGGACGGACATCTCAGGAGAAGACTAAGAAACACACAGAAAGAAATAGTAAAAAACAGAAAGTTCAACAACGTGCTTGCATAATCAGTTTTTAAACTTAAACACATCTTAACACAGAGCAGCTAATAACCCTTTAATGCTTTATACATCTCCAAGAAAATATGACTTCAGGCATATGTTTTTAAATACACTCAGGCAGCTAAATAACATAATGTGAACATGATGTTTAAACACCTCTGACATTCACAGCACTGGGATGTAGATTTGCCATTAAAAATATAAATATCCTGTTAGACAGAATTAAGCTGCCTCAGAACCTCTTAAATCTTTGGATCAGCTAAAGGTCATGTTAGTCATTTGTGTAATTTAGACCAGGACAGAGGACAATAACCTGTTATTTGGAACTACAGAATATAACTAGTGTTGGGTACTGCTGATTGCCTCCTGTAATTTTCTCCCTCTGCCTCTCTTCCATCTCATGAAATGCTTTCTTAGGAAAGGAAGAAAAACTGTACTAAGTTCAGCACTGTCTACTTCAAGTCCTGATATTCCGGAGAATGTACTAAACTTTATTCACTGCAAGTAGTTCACTGAAAAATTTTATTTCCATTTAATGAACATTTAATAGACAGAGACATAAAACATACGAAAATCAGTCTTAAAATGGTTGTCATGGGACTCAGAGTTGTATAAAGCAAAGGACATGAATAAATCTTTGCTGGAATGAGTTCTAAAACTGTAAGCAGCATTCTTTGTTAATTCCTTTTGCTAATATTTAAGATCCATTCATTGGAATGTCTGTCAAAAAAAAAAAGAAAAAAAACCCTTTTCTCTGTCTAAAGATAATTTGCTTGTTTAAATATATTCAATGTTTATTTGTAAAGATAAATATGATTCTATGACATGAATTTTTAACAGTGAACTGAGAAAAAACTTCATACAGGATCTGTAAAATATTAAGAGAAAGATATTTTTCTGTCTTTATGTGACCATATATTGAGTAAGAATATTAGAAATCATTATCTTAATTAAACCATGCGTTGAAATATTTTTAATAACTGTTAGAATTGTTAGTGTAGAATCTCTAATTTTGTTTTTCCTAGAATATAAAAAGGAGACTGCCGGTACATCAAATAGGAAGGGCCTCAAATAATTTAAATATCCAAATGGCTTGTAGAAAATGCCAATTCTATTAAACCTGTAAATGTTTATTCTAGGATCCATTATATCAGAAGGGGGTATTCCCTATTTCCACAGCAACTACAGGCAGATTCGGTTTTTGCTTCTGCCTGCTTTAAAACTGCCCTTAACAGCTTTTCAGGCCAGAAGATATTAACTAGAAAATATAGAAATGCTGTAAAGCACTATTCTATTCAAATGGTTTGCAGCAGACCTTGAGATGAAATTTAGGGATTTCCCATAGGAAATCCCCTTACTTTTCACAGTACAGCAAGAAATAAATTCTGGATGTAATACCACCCTTCTAGGCTGAGCCAGGCTTTCTGGACATACGGGGTTCCTAAAGTGAAATTCACAGATAAAGCAGAATTTTCCTTTACTCAGTGCCTCAAAAGTAAGTGTTTTAATGGGGCAGGGAAGAAAGTGACTTAATTTGCCAGGTAGGAATACGGAACCTAAAGGTATTGGTTTACCTTTTCCCACAACACTCTTCTTGCACTAGCAGGGATATTCCAATGTTTGAGAAACTCTGGAGGGAAATCACCCGCCTTTTGTTTTTCCCTGGAAACACGTGCATGATTCCCCACCCATAAATCACCATTGTTTTCACAGAAAGAGATTTTCCTGAGATTTTGAATGCTATGGCTACATGTGAATTTTTCCTCCCCTCTCATGGGCTAGGTCACATAAACATTTTCTTGTGATGTTTGGATTCAGCGATAGAGTTGGCGGTACTACTTTGAAGTGTTTTAAGATAGCTTTGCATTATGAAGAAGACACTGTACGTGGAGGCTTTATTTAAAGCAACACCATGTTTCACTTACTCCAAAATCACTGAGTAAATACTGAGCAAATAAAACACTTCCAGAGAGAAGCAAAGGAAACCAGGCAGATGTGCCAGTCTTCAGAAATATTACATCAAGTTACAAGAGGTTCTCAGAGATTCATTACAACAGTGTTTACAATTGCTGACTTGTCAGTAGAAACATACCAGCCTCGCGATGAAGCTATCTTCCTAAAATGCTACTGTCCTTTGCTTCAATTGGTACTTACTTCGATGTGTTTTTCTTGAAATACAGTGTGAACCCCAAATGAGACATTTCTGAATTTCCTCAGAGGAGAGAAGAATGTTTACCACTTGGAACAAGCAGATCGTGGCTCCTTACAGCTTCTTACCCTGAGGGTCAGACATCACCGACTATCATTTTAGATAGGTCCCTAATGCACTGTGTTTATGCACTTTGAGAGAAGGTTGTATCTAAACAGGTCTAAAAGGCAAAATTTCTTGTTAGCAAGTAAGCTTTGTTTTCCCAGCCTCTGGTCTGTTCTTTCACTATGTCCTATATTATCTTCACTTTCTGCGCCTGAGGAAGAAAAACTATAAAGAAACTGCTTTAATCCCTGTCTCAGATGAGACTCATGGTCCCTAGTTTTGAATTTGTTTTCTTCAGATAACACCTCCTTTATATCCTTCAGTTTTCTAACTGGAGCTGCGCAGAAATGGGTTCATTGGTAAGCTTTCAGCCTAACTGGTCGGGTAGTGAGGCAACAAGGACTCTGCTTTTTCATTACTACAGTGTCAGCTCCCCCCATGTTTCCTTGGTGTACACCAATAATGGGAGCCACCCTTTTGCCTCATCATTTGCTGGAAATGAAGGAGGGCACCTGATATACAGATGCATATCTCCACATGTGACATATGTCAAATATGCCTTTTCCTTAAACAGGAACTGCTCAAAATGCTTATGAGTTATGAAACTGGATTTCTGGGCAGAAGCACTCCGGGAAGCCAGGTCTGTTCTCTCTCACAGAGTGCCTAGTTAACTTTACTAGTGTTAATCTCTGTCTTGCCCCATGAATTGTCCCAACATTCCTGGATGCACATTTAGCAGCGCAGCAAGAAAACATTGACATTCAGGATAGTGCAATGTTTAGTGGTCAAATCGTGCTCCCAAGAGCATTAAAGTCTTCTCATGTTTAGCCCTTCTACTTCTCAGGAAAGTTCTTGTCACACCAAGACGACGAATTGATCTGGCTAATTTCAATTTTCTGGGGGCAGTTTCCTCTAACCCTGCACTGCAATACATCTTAGGCAGCAGGTACAGATGACTGTCTTCTCAGAAGAATGTGCTTCTGTTTGTATATGAAAATTGAAATTCCTGGGATAACTTCAAGCCACATAGGAATGCATTTGGAAGACCTAAATACCTTAGTAAGTAGGTAACAGTATTACTTCAAAGGCATGGACCACAGTGTTCCTCAGGGTAGGATCAAGACTGTCAGAATCATTCCTAATAACGTCCAGTGCTAGAATTTCCACAACGATCCATTGTAATTTATTTATTCATTTAGTCATTTCCCATCCTTAAAGTTAGAAAGTTTCCTAATGCCTAACTAAATTTTCCTTGCTACAGCCTAAGTCTTTCTTGTCCTACTAAGTTTTGAAAGCAAGAACACGTGATGTATGTCCATCATGAAGGGAAACATGACAAAGTATTTCTGACTAAAAGTCACAAATGAAGATCCAGGTTGGGAAGCACAATGAACATAACTGCTTGCTCCAGCTAATATAGAGAAATTATATAGAAATAGACAATTCTGAACCTGCCAATAATCTTCTTGAATAAATATATATGTATATAAATGACGATTTGATTTTGTTGATCTTCTGAACTCCTACTTGCTTTGATCCCTCTCATTTGGACTTAGACTATGCATTAGAAACATCCCTTGCTTTATAGTTTCATTCTGTACTTTGCCCACACACCAGCTGGAAATGTTTTCCTTTCAATCTAGTCAACTGTCTTGGCATCGACCCTGTCCTGAGTGCCAGCTGGGAAATAGTTTCCCTGCAGCTTGCAAAACTGTCTCAGAATGGGCATTTTCCCTGGGCTGGCTGGAAATAGAAGCTTTGTGCCCTGCTATCTCTGTCTGACACTTCTGACAGAAGAGAGGATGAGAACTGCTGTTTACCAGACTTTTCCTGAAAAAGTCCAAACAGTTCTTTTTGCTACTAGCAGTACAAAGAGGAAAACTTCCAAGCCAATGAGAAACCAAAAGCCAATTACTTAAAATTCCTATGCGGTGTAAAAATGGAAATGAGGTCATACACCCAGGACTAGCTGGTTCACTCTGACTACTGGGACACAGCTGCTGGGAGCACAGGCAGTGAAGGGCTGCACTGCAACTCCCGCTTCCCAGGCAGGTAATCAGCATGTCGCTGCTCACCGGCCGGGAGCTTCTGGAGCATCTTCCAGCAGCTACATCTCTGATAGAAAAGGATGTGTGCACATTTATGAAGTGAACAAAAGAACTGGGGCACGACCAATGCAACCTGCCTGAAGATGGCTGTTGGTGTCACAATGCCTCTTCTGTCCTAATTAACGTGCCATGTGGCAAGAACATTGCCTACTGGTTCTCCCCATTAAAAGCTGAATTAGTCTTCCCTTTCTTCTCTCAAAAGGACTCAGGCACAAACAGTTTGGGATCTCCTGGGTACGAAGATGCATATATCACTGTTGGACAGAGAGATGGCCACAGTCCATTCCTTACTAATCTGTAAATTCTATTAAAAGTTGGTGTGGTTGTGTGGTTTGAGGTCTGGAAAATGAGTGCTAAATCTTCTAGTGGAAAAAAAAATAGGGGCCTGTAGTGGATGCCTAAGGATGGAAAAAAGATACTAAGGAAGAGTGTAAAGCTCAAATTTAAAGAGAGCTGAAGTCGAAGAATTCTGGAAAGTTTTTCCTAAGAAGTTGCCAGAGCCAAAGTGGGATTTATCCCACTTGTCAATGGAGGTTGGTAATCTGCACCCTATGAAGACTGAAAGAAAGAATGCTGCACTATTACTCTTTCATTTCAAGAAAAATAAGGATTACAGCAGTTATCATTTCTGTTCCTTTTCAAATACAATAGCTAACACACAGAAAATAGTTGCTGCAATTCCTCTAATTTCATCCATCAATCAAATGCTGTGGAAACCGGATTTGTCTAACAGCACTTAAAGCATAAGTTTGCAGGTATTATGGAAAGACATTTAAAGCAGTGCCCCTACAGAAGGCAACATGAAGCAGAGTGCCCCAATATAGAAGGCAATGAGCTAAAATGTAGAAGTCTCTCCTGCAGTCGCCTAATGGCAGGTAATTATCACCATCGTTACTAGTACAGAGATATGGCCCAGTAGGGGATGTTTAATCTTCAGAAAAACTGTGGTTATGTTAGGATAAGGTATTTACAGTTTTGCTGGGCTAGCACTGAATAAATAACAGTGACAACAGGAATAATCTGATTTTTGGTTCCTTCAGGATTGCATTTGGTCCACAGATGGATGTGGACCACTAAAAGAAGCTTTGAAAATATCTATGTTATAGAAAAACAGTTACTTACTGATAATTTGATTTCTTCTGCATCATAAGCATGGCTTAGTAAACCGCCTGTTGTGCCTTTTTCAGAAAACAGCCCGCCAAAGCACAAAGGATACCCCACTGGTGGTGATGGAGATTTATCATCCAGTTCCTTTTCGTGACCTCTGTCAAGTTTATAAGATAAAGCGATACCATTTTTTGAGCCAGTAATATTGCCTTGGCCATATAAAGTGGGGCTACAGTTTCTGTGGCATCCACTGGCTGTGAGCAGAGCAGTCTGTTGAGCTTTCATGTGCCATTCATCTTCATTTTGGAAAGTTCTAAAATAGCAATAAAAATATAAAATCAAAATATGAAAACCAGTTAAAACCCCAAGCTGTCAGAGCAAAGCCATGCTTTTTGTTCATTTGTGCGATTTTGATTACTCAACTGTTCAAACTGCTTCCTGCACCCAGGTATGGACATAAGATTACGCATTACCAAGCTGCAGCAAAAACACTTTCCACCTAACTTATTGTGATTGTCTGAGTGTGCATTCTTTGTCTGCTTCAGCTGTACCTTAAATCACACTGATTTAAACTCTCCCATCGGAACTTAAGTTGAGTAACCTTGCCATATAATTTTGCAGGATAGGATCTAAACCACAAACTTGCTTCAGTATGATGGGAAATAGATAGAACTAAGCCACACAAATACTAGAAATAAAATGTCGAATTATAAGAGAGCTGAGATTATTTGTCGTCTGGATAATTAGTCAGTTTTGATCTAATATAACTTTAAAGAACTATATTTGAATAGCTAGAAATTAGAATAAATGTTTAAATCAGTTAAATAAAAGAATAGTACAGGAAACTTTGATCCTAAATCTTTGCTGCAACACTAATTTTGCTACTGATTTAATGATAACCCACTGGAAATTAATAAAAGAAGATACACTGGAAATTAATAAGGGAAATGATGAAATCTTTAAAATACTTTTTTTTTTAATTATACAAGAACATGCTTTTGTAACAATAAGGAAAATCTTCAAGTTTATTGAATTTTTAAGTATTATGATGTTCCATAACTCTTGAATCCCGCTTATAGTGATCAGAATGGATGTATGAGCATATATTTGCATTCATTTGTAGCTCTGTGAAGCAAAAAACTTTTATGGTTAACTGTAACTTAAAAAAAAAAAAAAAAAGGAAACTCCTTGCTTCCCATTTGAAATTTCTTCTTCTGACAGTTAACCAAATAGCTCTGAAATTACATAGATTAAAGAGCAGAAAATTTTGAGACTTGCTTGCCCAGATGTCTGCTGAATTAGACTAATTTTCAATTGGATCTTTACTTGTTTTATATACCAAAACATGAAAAAAAGACAATTCAATTATTTCAGATTTTATTACATTTCTGTGACAACATTTCTGGCTATAGTAGAAATTGCCACTGTAGGGAGGCCTGTGCTTATGATGAAATAGAAATTTCACTCTTGGGAGGTAACTACTGTACTTAAACATGATAGATGTTTGAAAAGATGCTATCATTGAAAAGATCCTAAAACGCTTTGCTAATCTGAAATGCAGCTATAAAAGCTTTTAAAGATCAAGTTCTCTGCCACTAAAATGTGATTACTATTGTATCTAAGACTATGCAGTGCTACTCAGATCCAAGGAAAACAGATTTTATTTTTAATAAAAAAGGAAGAATTTGCCAAGCACGGGGAAAGGGCAGTGCTGTCTGCAGAAAGATCACACCATCATTTTCTAATGCTGGTTTAAATATTTAGTGCTGGGAGAAGGTAGCTGTGCAGCCTTAATGGCTCCTGCTTGTACATAAGCACACCGGGGCTGAAACGTGAGACTGAGTCCTCTATAAATGGGCTGTGCAGGACAACCCAGAAACCTGATGAAGAACATATTTTCTCTGATTATAAAGTAGTAGTGATTGTTACTCCGAATGCTACAAGAAAGCAAATTATAAGCATGATGCTATAATATTATTATTACTGTGATATTGCTGATATGCATTCAAAGACAAAACTCCCTGAAAATATTTACCAAACCTTCCGGTTCTCTACATGACCTAAAATGTTTATCTTTTGGGGGGCAGAATTTTCTCTTTTCTTTCATGCTTTTCATTAAAATAAATATACTCTGTCCTTCTAGGCATAGAAGAATGCATTTTATTTTTTTTTCTCCTATTTTAAATCTATTCTGCCTATTGTTTGTATGAAGGGCACAGTGAAAAAACTGACACCTTTGAAGATAGATGGTAACGAATTACAAAATCACAGACTTTTTTTTTTCATTTTGTGTTCTGACCTTTTTGGAATTAATTTCCTCTGAAAACCCCTAGTAAAGTCTGTGTGATCTGTGTTCATTTTCTTCCACAGAACTGGTTCTATATGTATTTAATAACAGTTATTACTGTTATTTTATAGCTTACCTCACTAAGACCAGAATTTTCAGACTTGGGTGCCTACAGTTATGGTAGCTTTCACATAGTAAAAAGACATACCCCCCCCGAAAAGAACACCACCAAAACCTGATTTTTTAAAGGCTCTACTTCCTATTGTATTCCATAAAATTGCTGGGGCTGTTTACTATCTTGGAAAAACATACCACCTACACTTAGGTGTTTCGATATAGATGCTATGCCTTCACTCAAGACAAATTTCACAGCTGGGGCTTAAATTTCTGCTAGTTTGGTCCAAAATAAAATCGAAAAACAGAGTTCTAGGTTGAATACAAATGTAAAGGTAGGCAAATATCTGCAAATTTGTGAAAAAAATGACCATTTGTTAATACTGGCAATGCAAATTCACTGTAATTGCAGTTGAATAACTTATGCTTTTATTGGGGTTATAGAGCATTTAACATATACACATACTTCACAAAAATAATGTCACTGTTGGCATGGAGACATATGGGACAAGAATGAAAGAACAATGTCCTCACAAGGGGAATTTTAGAGAGAATAGATTTTTCCATACTCAGATATATATAAAATCAGCTAGGTCCCCATGAGATCAGCGACTTCCGTGGTGCAAAACAAACTCCTTACGCAGCTCGTGCTGCTTGACATACCTATTCCTGAGGACAGGAACAACAGATCTTTAAAGACCAGGATGTCTGCGGGATTAGTGTTGTTGCTTTTACCTTGCAAGAATAACTGGTAACTGGATTTTAAAATACTGCTAGTAAGTATTTTCCTGAAGAGATAGTTTTTGCAGCTTCCAATTTATCTGCTGCAATAACTGATACAGCGGTGAGTACGACTAAGAATGCAGGACTTCCAAAGGGTAGTGAAGACTTCTTCATGACAGATATGCCACTGTCAACACATCCTTTAAGAGATTCCCAGCTACCTCAGAAGGCATTCAGTCCTAGCCTTTACCCCTCACTTTTTCCACATGATAAAAGTGCACTTGGGCTTGGCCAGTTATCTAATTTGTGTATGTGTTTATGGTAACTTTGTATGGGAACTCACGTGCATGTTTTAATTTCTGAATAGGCCAAGCACACTGGCTTCATCAAAGAAAATCCTCCTCAATCAGGCCAAAATTCAAATCAACTGTATGTGTACTAAGTATGAACAAGGGATTAAAACTTTGGGGGTAGAGAATGCTTATTTTAATATTAATAAAATCAATGATCATATACGAGAACAGTAATTAATTAAAAGTGGTTATAGGTAGGATGTGGCTTCAGTCTTTTTTTAGCACAAAGATGCTACTTCTCCATGTGCTACTTTGTGATATTTAGAATTTCACTGCACACCTAAAGAAAGAAGAAATACCTCTTTCTAAATCACCAGTCTAACTTCCTGCAATTTTCTGTATTTTCTCTAGAGGTCTCCTATCTCTCTGTGCCCAAGCCTAGGGTTCTAGTAGCGATCATGAGAGAAAAATATTACGGGGTACACTCAAAGACACTTTTGTCCATTGTGCAAATATTTCTAGGCTTCTGAAAGCACAAAGGACAAACAAAGAGTACAGCTTCTGAAAATTACCACTTAAAGCACAACCTTCCTACTTTGCACAAACATTGTTTTTTTTTTTTTTCCTATGTAAAAAAAATATCTTTTTTGCCCTTTCTCCAGTACCATAATTACCATGGAAACAGAACTGCAAATTAAAACAGAAATAACATGGTTTATGCTCACAATAAAATAAAACATACCCCAGAGTTAAACCAAACCAACATCAATTGCCTGGTTTATGTGCTCACATTTGGTGGTTGAAAATTTAATTTTTTTTTCTGAGAAAATCTTGGGGTAGTTCCCCATCTGGGGAACAGAGAACCAACAGTATACATAGGGCTCAATCTTAAAAAGACTGCCGGTTGATGTATATATACACTGCACATGGAATTTGCCCTTTTTTTGTAATCTGTATATGATTTTTTTTAAAAATAAATAGCCTTTAACTTAGGAACTTAAATGCATGTTTTAGAACTTGAAAAACAGGCCCAATACACCAGTTTCATCAGATAATTAGAATCATAATATAACTTGTGTTCAGTAGGGGTGGCTGGGATTTCTGTTGTGAGGAAGGTTTATTTCTCCCTGTTTTGGTTTAACATCAGGCTTTAATGGCTATGAAATCAACATCCTGCAAATTACCTGCATAACTCTCTTTACACTTAATTCACATGAATGAAATTTCACAGTTTCTCATGTACAGTAAGTGTAATTACTGATAAAATGGGAAAATCTTACTTTTGCTCACTTAAAAGTGGAAGCATGCGCAAAAAATGCACTGGCCAATCTTTGGTGGAAGTGTGAGATCTACAGGTGCACAACAGTCTGTACCTTGATTTGTAAATCTTTGATTCAGCAAAGCCTTCAACATCATTTGAAGTTTAGTAGCAGAACAGACATACCAGCTGCTTCCATATATCTCTGTATGTGCATGTATATACGTGTATATGCACACAGATACACATATATACATTTATTTCCATGTGAATATTACCTCCATCACTAAACGTCATATTTAAAAGGAAATTTTAGACAAGACTGTATCAACAGATAATGCAATGCTTTTCTACTATACAGAAGAAAATCACTTCATGGTTTGCCATAAACTTGAATATATGACTTTGAAATCTTAACCTGTACAAATTTGGCTGCACTTTATTTAAACTTTGCTCCACAGAACTGTTTTACGTTAGTGCTACTGCATAAGTTCTTTGTTATAAATGATCAAAATATTTAGCTTTCTATTAATTTTTAATCTCCTGTACTGTGAAATATTGTTTAGCAGAGAGTTTAATTTTCTTTTTATTACTGCAGTGCCATGATTATAACACATTTGAAGGTCCTTCAGTAGTTCACTGAATACAGGGAATTAAGAAGTAAAGACATCAGTACCATACGTTTTCTGTGAGATGGAGTATTCTTAAGTCACATTACTTTTCCCTAACAAGTTCACTGTGGTAACAATTTATTCAGGGCATCTGAGTTTATGTTTCTTTTAAAAATCAGATCACCCAAGAACACCAAAACTTCACAAGGCATTAAAATACATTTAATGAAACTTCCAACAAATGGAACTGGTAGGACACAAACCTTTCCAGCAGGAGCTGTAGTTCAAACTGCTTATTAAGATAACCTCCTGTGGAGCAGTTTACCTCTCATGTTGGTTTGTATATCCTTTCCTTGTCTTGTTTTTATTTGGCAGTAAAAATTAATTCTGTCCTGTTTTGCAAAACCTGGAGCTAAGAATAACTTAAGCAGTGTAAAAAAGGTTTTAAAACTATTTCACTTGAAAAATATTAAAATAGGCAAACATTTCTGGGACTTCATTTATTGCAAAATTCAGTTAGCCACAAAAATGTATGCAAACCTTGCAAATATACCAACTGGGTCTGATATTTGGGTTGGTGGGAGTTCTGAATGAGCAGAAAAGAAAATAAAAACCTTACAAGTTTGGTCCAATTACATACTTCCAGAAAGCTTATAGAAAGTTTCATATATAAGTACAAACTAAATATTACCTCTCTTCCTTTTCCTGCATCTTTGAACCGGCTTGGTAACTGTGCTCTGTTTCTCCATATATATCCATGCCACCCAGTATTGATGTTTCTGTGTCATTTTGTAGTTTAACAAGACTATTTTGAAATCTTACATTCTCATGTTCCAGTTTGTGAATGGAAGCTGTGAAATTTCCATGTTCTTTGTTAGATAAATCTATACTCTGTGAAAGGAGATAAAGCCATCACTAAATAGGCATATTTTCCACAATAAATGGGTGTTAGTATTTTCAACAAGCAAACACAAAACAATGTTCTATGCTAAAGAAAGACCTAGCTACCACATATAATCATGCAGCACTTATAGCAAACCAAAAGAATTGCCTCCAGAAAAAAAACACTGTAGATAAATGGGAAAGAAAGGATAACAGCCTCTACAACACAATAAAACAAATTAAAATTTCTCAACGAACAGTGCATTCAAAATGTTATTGTTGTAAATTCATCATCACTTGCATTGTAAAACTTATGACATAAAAGCAACCATAACAGCTATAGCTATAGACTGTATTGCTCCCTCCAGTAATGACTGCACCAAAAATAACAAGACAAATTACGTAAGTTCATTACTATATTAGATACAGTGTATGTCTACAGGCACAAATTAATATCTGTGTTGATAGACAGTCACCTTCAGTTTCAGAAACAGCAGAGCCACATTATCACTGTGGTCTCCACCTGTGTTACTAAATCCTGCTTTTTAGTTGGGTAAACCCACGGAGTATACAAGTCAAAATAATGGAAGTGCAAACAACGTGTGCACTGCAACCAGAGGCTGAAGAGGCCCATCCACTAGGATGCCAAGAGTGGAAGATTATTAATGGAAAAATTAGCTCTGATGGTTGACTAGCAATAGCAGTAAGCTGTCACCAACAGAAAATTATCTCAAAAGACTTCTCAGATTGTACACAAAAGGCTAAAACCCCATACATTTTATTATGAAGTGCTTTCATATATTTCTAGTTTTACCTTATTCTTTTGGAACCCAGCAATCCATGAGCATTAAAGATTTGGTTTTAGCACATTGCTAGCACAACTAGGGTTCCTGCACCCAAAAGCTTACCTGTTTTTTGGATTAGTTGGTCTGATGTTATTTCTTCCTTGCCTTGCTTGGCTAGTTTTATGGCAAAATTATGAGCCAAGCTGGCATGGAAGTGCCAGAAAGTTTATAAAAAATTTGACATTTTGTCCAAGGATGGAGGCAGTGGCTCAGCTATGTCTCTCATCCGGAGAGGTGAGGCAGAACAGGCAAAGGTGGCTGCTAAGTCACCCTAAAACTAACAGCTCTAGAACCAGCTCTAGTGCAGTTATAATGGCATGAAGCCCACAACTGAGCTGACAGCTATATATACACACACGCGTATCTGTAACATTATATATGTATGTATAAATAATGTCCTGATATGCCATTTGAAGGGTATGGAAAAAAGGTGACATTTGCCAGTTTACAGTCAGACAATTACCAGGCTATGAAACCCCCAAAGACGTATTTACAGCAGTATTTACAAACTGCATTTTGGTGTTTTTCTAGTGACACACACAATAACTGCAGATATTCTGTAAGCAGGGAAGGTTTTAAAGCTCTTTGTGGAAGACAGTGTATGAAATGTTTATTACATCTGTATAAACTGTAATTCTACATTATATTGTCACATGGTTTTATGAATTAAAATTTATATATCCTGTTTGAAGAGAAATAAATACTAAACTCTGAAAATACGCTGGGTGGGGTAAAGTGTTGTGTCAGTTTTTTTTTTTTATACCATTATTTAAGTGCCAGATGAACAAAAGGGGAAAATAGTAAAAACAGACATATTTTTGTATCTGTGAAAATGACAACTGTTTAAAAATAGATATTTTCTGAAATAAGTGGTCAGTTACAAAAATAGGCTCCAAGAATTTTTTGGTATCTAGACAAAATAGCTGAAGAGTCTAGTTTACTTCTAGCTTACTACAATTAAATTAAAAATTATTCCTAGCTATACCCATCTTCAGGCTGTGCATGAATACCACCTGTCTTTCACTATGTCATACAGTTTATTTTTATTTATTTTACATGAACCAGAAACTTCTAAATCTGCCATGATCTCAATCTCCATTTACAGTAAGTATAAGTAACTGTTCTTCCTATTGCATAAATTAAAAAAGCAAAAATTACCATGCAACTTTTGCACTCCAGATTTTCCGCCATCTCTTTTAGATGTGTGTTTTCAGATTTGATAACTTTGTACCTGAAATCCAACAACTAGAAGAAGATTAAGTTCTTAGTTAGACATATGAATATTACTGATAATTTGAAAAAATACTGACTATAGGTATAAGTTTAATTTTGCAAAGCATACATAAGTAATTATGAATCTATTAGAAACTTTTTTTTAAAAATACATCAGTATTAAACCAGAAAGAAATATTAAACAATCTATGAAAGACATACAAGTGATCTGCTGCCAGTTTTATTTACTTTTTTGAAAGAAATAATCAGTTAAGAAAACAAGGGACTAGACATAAAAAATACCAAGAGGGACAGACCTTGCAGACCACTGAAACTGTTTGAAACCCTAGTCACGAAGCCTAGGAACCACATTCACTGTTTTAATGATACCATCTAGCATATGGCCTGGTAAAGAGTGCCACACAGCAGCAGTGTCACATTTTCCCAAACACTAACTTTCCTATTGTCAAAAATAAAGTATTATGCCAATCACAGTTTTTCATATGTACCAAACCTCTCTGAAAACTTAGAGATACCTTTATACCCTTGATAAATATCAAGGTTCTTTCGGTTTACAAACTTAAGTAATGGAGATAGAACATTTCCTTTAAAAAATGAAAACTACTATTTCAAAAAATTAGTATCTTACAGTTTTCAGCTTTCAAATTGCCACGCTTTTCTGAGCATATTTGTAATATTCTTTAAAAAGCTTTAACAAAAAGCTTAAAAACTATGAAATATTCCAGATAATGTAACAAATGATTCTAATGATAAAGTACATACAATAACAACAAACTTGAACTTTTTGAGATCTTTTGCATGTTAAAATGGTGACTACAATTGATGGTCAGGGTGATTTGCAATTTAGATGTACAGTTGACATTTAGTGGTGCTTTATTGTTCCAGCATCAATTTGGCTGCTACAATATTTGACTGTACTATTTAATAAATACTACTACATCACTGCTGATGAAGATGAAAACTACAGAAAGAAAAGTAATGTCTTTTTTAACAGATAATGTATCATCATCAATAGTGTGGAGTAAAACGGCCTAGGCTGGTTTTGCCTGCTTGCATACCTGTTGTTTTGCTAACAATTTGTCTTTTATCTGTAACTCCATTTTTAACTGTCTTTCCAGAAGACTAGCTTTCTCCATGATAGTTGCTATAGTGATCTCCTTCTGATGAAGCTCTTCTGTCAGGTCAGAGATTTCTGTCCTTGTTCTTTCCTGCTCAGAGCGATGGGACTGCTCCTCTCGATAAAGATGGTTTCTTATCTGTAGCAAATACGTTTCAATAAGAAAAAATGTTGTGCAGTAAATATGACTGAATCACTAACCACCTACTACTGACTTTTTTTTACGGTCTGCTTCCAAGATACCAACTCTTCTAACCAAGTCACACATTTTTGAGATTTTATAATAAAATGTCTTCACGAGGCAGTGCACAGTCTTATTTATTTTTACGTCTTTTCTAACCCTTCTCATTTGCTAATTTAGTATTAGAAATGAACAGAATATAAAATATTTATATTAAAAAAGAATGCAATAATAATAATGTTAATTTCAAGAATTGGAAATTACGACAAAGAAAATCCAAGGAAATATCTTTTCACTAAACCTAAGTATGATTTATTTATATTGCTCCAAAGTTAATTTAGGCTGCATTAAACATGTCTTAAACCGAAATTAACTCCAGAGCAATATAAATAAATCAATCTAGAGGCCTTTTAATGAGAAACTATGATAGAAATAAGAGAATATATATGGTAAACCACTTTATGAGAATTTTTCTGCCATTATATATAAAATTTAAGGTCAAGATTTCTGCATTATCTCCTATGTAAAGGGTTCTTCAAAGAATCAACTCAAAGATTGTTTTCATAATCTTTCAACTAAGAACCAAAAATTTAGTACTGATAGATTTTCATATTATGTAAGAAACATAACTATTAAAAACAGCAAAAATACCTTTGAATGCATTTTAATAATTCTTTACAGTACTGTACATAATCAGTAACAGATGGCATTTCATATTTATTTATGCAAACTACACAGAAATACTAGAATTGTAAACAAATAGATATAGATGCAAAAAATCTGAGGGCTATATCATGATTATCATGCCAAAATTGCTGCAGCATCCAAGTCAGCTGCATCCAATTCCAGATGTGCCTGCTTACATTGCTACTCAGCAAAAAACACACTCTTCCTCAAAGCATTAACCAGCCAAGCCATATGTCATTCCACAGCGCCATGCCACAACTGCTTGCACACAGCAGTTTGGAAACATGCAGTGCAATATGATGCAAAATTCAAACAAAGAAGCACTGCCCTGGATTGTGCAGCAGATGACTGATTATGTTTAGCTTTGTGTGGGTACCAGCCATAGTAATTTTATTGCTTGATCTGTTAGCATCTTATGTCTGAGACCAACGACAAACTGCTACTTACCTCCTACAGCCTATTAACTACCAATCGCCTTGGAGGACTTATTACTTGTAAGGTATTACCTAATCACAGTAATACTTAGGCCTGGGCTTTTCCATTACTTTCACAAAGTAGTAACCTCAGTTGTTAGTGCGCAGAGTCAGAATACCAATTGCACAGCTATACAATTACCTCCAGGAATGCAACCATATATGAGAACTTTGTCCATGTATGAAAACTCCATACTCTCCTAAACCCTCAGTTTATCCTCCTGCTCTCTTTTGCACATGTCCAAGGTCAATACCTTGATTTTTTTTTTTTAAATCCTAAACTGCAGTGTAAGACCTGGAAATACTTAACAATATGACATACCTTGTTTAGCACTTCTTGTTGGCTTTCTTGACTTTGTGCCGGTAGTAATAAGTCTGAATTTATATTTTCTAGTTGCTCAGTAAGTTGCACAGAAGATGACTGATGTCTTCAAATAAGAAGCAAACAAAATATGAAATAAGCACAATGTGTAATAACCTTTAACTTAAAATATCTTCTCCTCAGTGTAAAACTGGGAACTTGTTTGGGGATGAAAAAATCAAATCAAACCAAAACAAAAAACACGAGATTTGGCCTAAATCAGGTTGGATCTTGGGAGATTTCTAGAGATTAAGGACAAGGGAAGTGTGTGCAGAAAGAACCCTGAAATTTCTTGTCGATTAGTATTTCATGTGTTCTAAGACAGTTACGGTAGATTAGATAAACCATAACAAGATGAACATTTTACTCATAGAAGATTAGGAAGAATCTTAATTGCACGATTTTCAGTGTTTTAATGCCAAGAAATAGAAAGGCACTTTAAGCATATAAATAAAATAGGTTAAATACATTGATTTGCAAAGATCTACGCAATATAAAAGCCTTTTAACAGAGAATGCACATACTGCCTTTAGTCGTCATATATGAAAATGTTCATTCAAAAATTGTTTAATAGTCTGACATTTGAATCCCAACTATCTTTTTCAACAGACTTAATTTAAATCAAAGGCAAGAAAAAAAGTTATTATCTTAGTAGTACTTGTTAATTTAAACATTCTCTTTAGCACACGTACTTTATTTGAACTTCCTGCATTTCTCTGATTTTCGATAATTCTGTATGCAATTGTTGGCATTCCAGATGTATCCTTCTCCAGAGAGCATCGCGTGACTGCAGCTCTTTTCTCATTTCTAAAAAGCTGGCCTCCATGCTCTAAAGAAGCAAACAAATACACAAATAGGCAAATGAGAGAGTAGTAACTCAAAATGCTGTATTTTAATGCATCATTTCTGACACCTGTGTAATGTGTATGAAAGGATATAAATGCTTGTATTCTGAGCTTTGTTTCTGAGGAAGGTATTGCTTCCACGTCAGCTACTTTCTCCAGAAATGCCATCTAAAAACCAGATACTGAACATTCTTTAGTTCCGATGCGTGTCTCTGAAACTATCATAGGAGACACCACTTAGAAGCTCTTTATCACACAAAATACATCTAAAATACATAGTTTGCTTGATTAAACAGCTTCTACACCCTTGAACATGCTTCATATGTAAGAATTAGTGCCGTAAGTAACTTTTATGTTGCATTTTGATAACAGCGTTTCCAATTTTAAAACCATGAAACTACAAAGCTATAGAAACGCAGGATTAGGTGCATATCTTCATTAAATGTTGCCTGGAAGTTTGGAGCAGATACCTGTAGACTTACACACATATGTATAAGTATGCATATTGTATGCGCTCAATCATCTCCAAAACAATTCTATCTCCATGTTCTGTCTCCATGGAGGTAATTGCCTGGGTAGATGAACATCACCAAATTTTCACACAATCATAAAAATATTTTTCTTAGGGACTCCACAAATCTCATCTCTAGTTTACTTTTCATTTCTGACTGATGATCTATCATCAAGTTGTCTGTCACGTTATATTTGACATCATAAAATCTACTTTCCTATAGCAATTACCAAAAAATACACTAAAATCATACTAAAGATAAGAAATTAGAACTATAACTGCCAAACAACAAAAGTGGCAACAATAATCAGATTCTTGCAATAATCAGATTCTTGCAATAACAATAACCCAGAGAACATTTATTTTCTCTCACCCAAGATCCAAAAGCATGTTCCAGTTAAAAGGATTTTCCAAGTATGCTGATCCTTTGCCTTTAAAATTGTTACACTAAAAACTAGTATTTATCGTAATTTCTTCATTTTATTTTAATATAGTTTCCATGTTTAAAAGCAGAAATAAGGCTTTTAAACCTTTTAAACAAAAGACAACTCTAAAAAGTGAAATCCAGAAATGACTCCACAAGCAAGGAACTTCAAAGGTTTATTTCCCTTAGAACCTCATATTAGAATGACCTTCCTTCCAAGAAGCCTGTAGTTTTCCTGTGGCTGAAAGGGCTGCTGAAGACAGATATGAAACTTCGTTTTTTTTTCTTTAGGGGCCGCAAATACAGATTCAGTCATCACATCCTCTGTTAAATTAAGGCTGAGAGAGCTTTTTAAACTCAGAAATTGAAGTGTGGCCATATTCTAGTGAAATAAAGTGTAATAAATTGTTAAAATTCTCTGCAGAAACTTCCTTATGATCACCTTAATGACATTAACATTCAAGAGACAGCCACAATTAGTTTATAATATATAAATTTTTAGGGTGCGTGTGTGTACATCTCCGATTGGATTATGTGGTGGATAAGGGAAATGCTGCACAACTGTGTGGTAGAAGTTGAATCATCTGTGGCAGGCTGCAGTCAACATGCATATTTACATAAATTGTATTTTCTTCTATGAATTACAATAGTACCAGGAATAACAGCAGCCACAGCAGCAGCAGCAATAATAATTGAAACAGAATTTCAGGTCAAGAGTTTCATATATCACTTCAAAAAATCAATTAGATATGTACCATTTATTATTTTCAGAAATATCTATTGCATTTTGTTAAAATACCAAAATTAAGATTAATTTTGAACCAGAAAAGATAAGGTTTTGTTTAGAAAATATCCAATAAAATATTACATTTTCAGAGACTGTTTCAAGTTGAAAAAATTACCAAATGTTCTCTTTTCTTCTGTGAACATTTTTCCTTAACTAGATTGCTATGTTTGATATCAAAAGGAAGTCTCAAAATTTTTGAGATCAGCTCCTGTTCTAATTGTACTCAACACTGTTCAACCTTTTTAATACAATCATATGCTATATTTCTATATAAATTAGTGTCCACTGACTTAATGCAGAGTTTGAGTTTTGTGTGATGTTCTCAAGCTGCCTCTCGTGCATGGCTACAATCAAGTTTTTCAGACAATTCACGCGGCAAAGAAATACTCTGTAGTTTCAGTTTGAATCTTCTTAAGTTTGTATTTTCTGTAGAGCCAGCAAACTGGTCTTCCATACAGTTCACTTTATCACTTCTTTCTTGCTAATCAATAGTATGAGAAAAATAGGTAGAAGCACACATGAAATAGTTGCAGGCAAAGAAGACTTGAGGCATTGCAACCAGCCTTCTCCCCACCAAGATGCCCATCTACTCCTCCCTCTTTCATCCACAGCAGGTCCAGCTATCCTCAACTTCCACCCAGCATTCCTTCACGCAAACCTGCTTACTCCTTCTGGCTGACGACAGGCCCTGAATTTCCTTCTTTCTCATACAGACATTCCTAAAAAATATTGTCTCCTAGCTCTTAGCACTTAGCTCATACTGACATTATTTTCACCATATATCAACTTTACAACAATGTCCCCTTCTGCAACTGTTTGCAAATGCAGCTTTTCAAACTAACACAGCAGTTATCTCACAAGAACACCGCAGTTATTCTGTACCTTTCTGCTCTTTAGCCAATAGCGTTACATGTACCTAGCTTCACTTCCAACTAAAACATCTTCACATTCTGTTCACACAATTCCAAAAAAACTGTTGCCTAAAGATTTTCTTAAAGAAGGCTACATCACAGACAATGCCGTCTACTCTCTAAATGTACTCTCTACAACATCTACCCCCCTGCTCCATTCTCCATGTTTTGTTCCACTCTAAATATGTGTGAATTAAATGTATAAACGTCATGTGTGCAAAACTTGGTTGTTCTGACAACACCTGAAAATAATCTCCACCACGTATATGTTAATTACTGTAAAGCATATTGCAACTGAAGTTAAAACTCAGTAAGGTTGTCTATTAAGAGAAATAGATTATCTTTCCAGAGAAAGAGTTAAAGTCACTATAGTTCTCTTTATATATTACTGAATATTGAAGAGCTTAAATAAATAAGCAGAGGTATGTGACCAGAAAAATATAGAAATGAGAATCTTATTCCGGATCTGTTTCAAACTTCACTAATAAAAAAGTCTGAAGAGATCTTGTATTATCTCAATCTTGTCAGAATTCATAGATTATGAACAAAAGAAGAGGCCCAAATAGCTGTCTTCATATATCAGTTGAAAAAAAAAACCACAGTAAACTAGAGATAAGATAAAAACTGATGGATCTTCACATGCCTGGCAACTTAGAAATTCATTGCACTGAAAAATATTCTTACAGCAATAAGGTATACCATAGACTTTTGAATATAAATATTTAGTAGGTATAGGACAGTTTGTACAAAAAGAGGTAACCAGATAAAGAAATTTTATAGAAGTAATTTTTATACAAGGAACCAAGTGAATTAAAAAATTCACTCTCCGTCTGCTACAGGTATAGGAAAGGTATAAAAATCTAGATAAACAGATATGAATAAAATGTGCTACTATATATCACACATTTTTGTTTTCATGTATTACTTCATAAAAATTTACTGTTCACAGCTCATTCTGTGCTCCTGCAAAAAATTTATATATGATGCATGTACAGGTCTTTTATATAGGCATCCCAGTACCACTTTTGAAAGTATACTTGTAAGTAATTAATGCTCCAACATTTTTACTACAGTAGTTACAGAAAAGAAAAACTATCATTACCTGGCACTGTTTTTGGAATATTTTTAGATCCTCCTGGAGTTTCAGATTTTCCTCTTGTAGTCTGTTCCTGTATATTGTTATTTCATCCACAGCTGCCTTTAGCTTTTCAGTAATTAACTCATCCTTTTCACTTGCAGGATGGCCATATGCAATTACCTCTTCTTGATTCTGTTTCTTACTGCTTATCTGGACTTGATAACTCTTGGTCTGCTTCTATAAAACAATAAAACCCTTTAAATGAAATTAAATAATTACATCTATATTGTTAGGTCAAACCATTACTACTAAAATCATGAAGCTATTTTCATCTTTTTCACCAGGTTTTTCTCAGAAAAGATGGCACCATTAGAACAGTTTGCATTACTTCTCAAAAGGATATCATCTTCTTTGAGCCTCAAGTTCCTCACCTTCCATGAGAATGTTTCAGAAACTTACGAGGTTGCAGACTTTTTCAAGGATTTTTCTCCTCTGTTGTGTTTTTTCCTAGCACTTAATATTAATTAGCCCCAAATGTAAAAGGGTGATTACGATGACCTAACTCAAAGCAGTTAACTATAAAAATTTTGGGGAGAAATGTTGCTCTTTGATACAGTGAACTCAGTAGGAGTTGTGTGTATGTGCCCCAGGATTGGTATTAACCTTTGACTAGAAGGCTAGTAGTACATAGTTTATGTATAAACAGCTCAGTTACTACAGTAACTGTACTTCCTTGATATCATTATCGTTAATCTTGTGGAAAAATCATTTGCACATTTGGCATCTCTGGAAGCAGTCACAAACTCCATTCAGTTTCTTGTACTGATTAAAGAGTCCTAAAAACAAAACTTGAGAAAATTGGTCTTGGTGGTATTTGTGAATTCATGGGCGTTGTGAAGAACCAAAATACCTACAGTAACTGTTTAAAAAACCCATATGGATCCTCCTACTGGGACACAGTAGCAGTAATCTTTCAGAAGACTGAGAATTAGCTGAAAAATGATGACAAAATAAAACCTACAAAACATATATCATGTGCAGAGATCAAGTTGAGCAAGAGAACTTACATTAAACATAAGTAGTCGTGCTACAAATACTTTATTTGGGACTGCAAAAAAGCGTTCTTTAGACTCTCTTGATTTCACTAAGTTCTCATAATTTGTGTTGGCTGAACACATAAGTAGAAGTGGCCACTGGCTGCATATTAAATAAAAAGCCTAAAGAAATTGGCAGGTAATTTTAATTTATGCAGATTATAAATTAAGGTCCCCTGTGAAAAAAAGTGCAAGTCTCCATCTGGAAATCAAAAACCTCACAGAAAAGGAATTTGGGGCAAAGACACAGGACAAATTAATGCTTTTGAAACACTTCATCAGCTTTGTAATTAATATACTAGCCAGTGTGATGTTGCAGTTACAATGAAAGCTCTCTTCAAAGAAAGTTCACTGATGACAGTCATGTGAGCCTTGAAAGAAAGATGTGATCATCTTGTGCAATCTATTTTGACTCGTCTAATTATATAATCACCTCCACATACATCAGTCAGTAGATTTGTCTAGTCAAAGCCTTGCTTTTTTTTCACACATTTGTATGAAAGTTCAATAATTGCAATATAGTGCTTTCAGCATCTGTAAATGAAACGTAACTGTCATCCTTGGAAATGCTGAATAAGGGTAAAGAGTCTCATATGAATCATTAAGAAAGTGTTTCACTAGATTAAGATCCAATGAGCTTAGTCCCAGTGGAAAAGAGGATTACCAGTCAGCAACGTAATTGGCTTCCCTGTACTTCATTATTGAGCTGTCTTGTAGACCCATTATTTTTTTAGTTATTTCTTGATTTTTTTTCAGAGCAGGGTATGTTATCAAGACACCATGAAATCAATATTTTATTCTGGAATGGAAGGAATTAAAAAAATAAAAATACGCTAGATCAATAGGCAATGTAAAAAAAAAAAAAGTAATAAGCAAATTGGCAAGTTAAAAAGGATCACAAAGCCAGCCATGGTAACTTGAAAGCCGAAAAATATGATCAAAAAGGGATAAGTGATCCAACAAACATTTCCAAGTGTGATTTTGGAGCAGCACATAGGAATTCAAATTTCTGTATAAATTATACTGTTTATTTATGATCTTCAGAAAGTGAGGGATACCTTAGATTTGAGGGAAATTTATATTTCAGCCAACATAGTAGTGGCATGTACTGCTTACTTTGTAAGATACTTATCAATAACTTGTCATCACAATTAATTGTATATTAATAGATAGCATAGAAGATAAAAGTATGCCCATAGTATACTTGAAAAAGTAAAAAGGAATGTGTATTGCATTTTGCAGTTATCTTTATCAGAAATATTCTAATTTTCATCATGATATTTATTCACGTTAAATGAGAAAAATAAAATAAAAATAACTTTATGTATCAACAGATCTTTCAGTATGGATTTGCCTTAAAACAATGTATCCATATTAATTTTTGATACTCACTATAAGCTTATTAGTGTTTAAATTTTTAAAAATAAGTTTTAAATAATACTAGCTGAACTAACAGCTCATTTAATTCTCATCTTCCTTCTAAAGCTTCTTATTTTACCTGAAATAAATTACATTTCTCAGACAATAATTTTTGCTGAGCATCTAAATAAATGAGATGATTTTGGCAGATTGTCCCTTTCTTATCCCATTCTCTTGATTTTGCTTTAAATTCCTGAAAGACAGCAAAACAAAGTTACTGAATAGAGGTAGAATTACTTCTTTTCCTTAATCTAAATAATTTTGTAACTTGTATGGTTCTAAGAAAAATGCAGTTTTATAGTTAATACATAGTCTTTCCATAATCTTGGAAAGAAGATAAAAAGAACAGTTATACGAAAAAAGCCATCCAGCCGCCAGCCATCCTCACCAGAAAAAAATTCTTAAGGGCTGTTAATCTGAAAAATTTGAGTGGTAAACATAATCATTGAATAGAAATGATAAAATATTTCAAGTCACTTAAAATCAGGGTAGATCTTAGAGTTGTGACAGTAAACAACCAATTTTATTGGAGGGTAGTTCCTGTGAGTTTAAAGTAAAGTAGAATAATCAGCATTGATCAAACCCTTAATATTCAGACAAATGTTTTGAGTGCCTTCTTTTTTGTTCTTTTTCTTGAACAAGGAGGGCAGCAGCTACAGTGAATAAATTTTACTTCGTGCTCTCTTTTCAATTGCTGCTTCAGCTTCCAAATTTTTCACCTAAGTTCACCTAGTTTAAATAAAAACTTGTTTAACAAATTCTAGTATATCAGGTCTTGTATTTGTATTTATATTCCTATTTACACTATATCTGAATTTCCTTTTGTATCATATCAGACCTTGCATGTTCATGACTGGTATTTAAAGGCAGTATCCTACCAAATAAGTAGAACTCCACAATTACTAAGTTGTTGCACTTTTTGTTTGCATGAAGAGTTACCAAAATAAAAGTATACTGTTTTATAAGCTTTTATAAAAATTTCCTTTTTCACAATGGAATTGTTGGTCCCCAAAAGGTAGATGAGTTTTTATAATTATGCCAAAATTGGCACATTCCTTGAGTTTTAAAAAATAAGAATTTCTTTGCAAATGAAATAAAATCAAATGCTTTCTAACACACATTAATACAAGTCTTAGCTTTCCTAATATCTGCTTTGGTACTTTAAACCAACTAAAATCTTTCCCTTTTAGCAAAATGTGATACAAAAGGACTTTCAGACTACTAAATGAGGACTGCAGATTCAAGGCCTTACTAAAGCACTGCTGAGCTTAGTAGATTTTCAGCACCGTAATTATTTCCTGAATACTAGAATTTGCTGTATATATTCCAAGCACTCATTTTTCATACTGCATAATTAATCAAATGATAGCACTGTGTTACATTATTTTCACATTTCAATCTTGAATAAGGTCATTCTCAAATTAGCTGGATCAGACAGTTTCACAGTAGCGATATATTTAGTCAACAATGGATGTATAACCCATTTATTATTCTTGTAGTAGCACATGTTGGCAGCTATGCTGAAGTCCAAGGCCTAGCAGATTTTCTGATGACAAGGACTCTTCCATGTGGAAGAGACATCAACATTTATGTGTCCTATATCCTACAGCGTAACAGAGAAGATAGGCAAGTTCAAAATATAGATCCTAAAATCCTGCTTAACTGCAGCTTAAGTATTATGAAAGTACTTAAAATCTATTAGATCTTTTTTTTTTTTTTGATTGAGAAGTTCTCTAAGTATTTGAACTATCTACAGCATAAATTTACATAAATCTAAATCATGAGCCTCTAAGTCTTCAAAATGCTTAATAGCTAAGTAACTAGCTCACGCTGTTTCCACCAGTTTCCTCTGCTTACTTTCCCTACAGGACATAGTGTAGTAAATGCTTGAAGCACACAGTACTTCATCATGCTCTCTGCAAAGGATAGCCAGAGAATTTTTTTTTTTTTTCTGATCCTTCTATGCTACATGAGACTAGTGGTTAGACTGTTCTCCTAAAATGGGGAAGACTTGGTTTAATAATCTTCCAACATCTCTTCAAACAGAATCTGAACCAGAGTCTTCCCAGGTTATTTTTCTGCATAATAAACTATATACTAATTTTCATCAGGCTCTGGAATTCCTCCTTTTGAAGTTTCACTTTGCATAGGATATTAGAAAATATGTTGGATAAGTAAGGAAGAAGAAAGGAAAATTAGTACAGCTAGAGATTAGATTGCTCAGTTATCAGAGGTGAGACTGGATCCAAGTTTCTGAGCCAGCGAATGTACCCATGCGTATTTAAGGAGAAGCCACCATACAGAGGCACAGCCTATACATGCCATTTCTCTGTGCTAGCTAATTCTCCTATTGGCCCAGTAAATATTTGATTATTCCACAGATCACAACGTAAACTCAAACTATGACAAGTCATGGTTGGGAATTCTGATCAGAGATCACCGTCTTCTTGTATCCAAGAATAAGTCCTAAAATCCCTTCTGTGTCTGGATGGATAGGGAATGTAACTGAATCCTACCCTCAGCATCACATATTATCTAGTCCCTCACTCAGTATATTGGATTCTGTGGACTGTATTTTTAAGTGCCTTATCCTTCCTAATGTGTGACCTAGGGAAATCAGATACTGAGACCTAGGCTGTGGATTGCCTCAGGCACATAGGTGCTGACAAGATATGTGTATAACAAGCAGTTTTTCAATCCTAAATCCTTTTTCTATCCAGCCCTACACAAAGTTGTCCTGAAGTCTACAAACCTAAATTAATGGTAGGTATCATGTGACAATATCCTGCATATGTAAAAACTCTCAAGCCTCAATGGATATTGTTCAGTTTAAATATATTAATAAGGAAGGAAGTAAAATTTATCTATGTATGTAGATACATTTATGAAGCAAATTATGTCTATTAACTCAAAGCTACTAAAAACATTACTAAAACTTGAGTGAAGGAACAATACCTGGATATCAAACTATGCACCTTTTCTTGCCAGTTGAAGAAAATTTCATAACTTTTGTAGAATAAGCAGAAATTTAAAGTTTTGACTGAAATCAACAAATTAATTCTAAATGGATATTAAAAGTAGAATATAATGACAAAATATTCTTACCTCCAGTTTCTTGTTTAAGTTACTCAATTCAAATGGTGTCTCTAGGCTTTCCTCACATTTTCCTCTACTTTGAAGATTTTTTTGTTTTAACTGATGTAACCGTAGCTTTTCATAACTATGTGTCAGCTTTGAAAACTAAAAATGAAAGCAGAAGTGAACATGCAGAATTTGTCAAGGCTGACCATGTGGGCAAGGTTTTCTTTATGCAACTTCAACAATCTAAATATTTAATCAATACAACAAAGAATCAATTAATAAAATTAATTTCTTAGATGAACACGGCTAAGATCTCACATAAAGGTTAACTAACTGTTCAGATGGGTTCATCTGACAGATACTTCTGCCGAAGTTTTTTATGGTACTATTATCCATAGTGTCATTTCCTCTGCTGTTTATATGAAATGTTTTACACTTGTTTACTGCCATCTTGTGTTGACATTTTTAAAGGGTGCTTCGCTAACCAGAATGAAGGATTATCATTAACATATTTTAAACTTGAATGTTTCTCTTCTATTGCAAAAACTGTTGAAATGTTATGGATCAGATGATTGTTTTCTTCCAGAATCAGGAAGCACCAAAGAGTGTCTATGAGAATTGGACCCTAAATACTGTTCTGCCTATTGATCTTACCATGAAAGCATGGCTTCAGAGTCAGAGAAAAAGAAGGGAAGGTACCAGCAGAAGTAGCAGCCTCTTCAGAAGGTACCAGCCTCTTCAGAGGAATGGCCATTCTGAACAGTTTGCTGCACTACACAAGCTAGTGGACATTTATAGGTTTGATATAGTAGAAACTGCCATTGTCTGGTAGAGATCATAGAATCATAGAATGGCTTGGGCTGGAAGGGACCTTAAAGACCATCTAATTCCAACCCCTCTGCCATGGGCAGGGACACCTCCCACCACATCAGGTTGCTCAAAGATATGTATATCTGGTTTGGGAAAAAAAGAAAACCAAGGACATTATCAAAGGAAACACTAAATATATGATCTTGAGGAAAGCTAAGTGAAAGAACTTTGCAAAGAATGTTGACTAGAAAAGAAGCTTACAGCTATGAATACTGCTCATGTCTCTTGTTTTTTGGCTCTTTTAAATTCAGGTTATATATGACAGTTTATATTCTTGGTAATAATTAGGGCTTTACTTTAAAAATTCTCACTCTAACATGATTTTTTTTTTTTTGCCTAATCAAACAAAATCCATAAAACTTCGTATTTTTGTTCTGCTCTAAGGTGAACTACTGTCTGAAAAAGAAATTACTCCCAAAGGGGAAAAATAAAAAAACTGCAATGGAATCCTATTGAACCAATGAATGAGTAATTGAGGTCTGCACAGAAGGCCAAGAAGGTCCAGAAAATACAGAGAACAGAAATGGGAGTTAAGAAATCATCTGGAAAACCCCTAGAGATATTTGAGATTATTTGAGGAACCTGTAATAGGGAATAGTGAAAAGAATTGAAAAGCTGACCAGCAGGTAGGCAGTCGTAAACTAGGAAGTGTCACGAAATGGCGAGATCCAGGAATAGATCTGACCAACTTGGAATTTCTGAATAGAAATCTTATAACATGGACTTACAGAGCTGAAAGCTCACCTTTTAATGAAATTAAAAGTCTTCCAGAGATGTTGCCTATATTTGAAATGGACCTTGCCAGAGAATACAGGTGAGATGGAAAAAGGGGTGAGATTTAAAATATGTCAGATTATCCAAGCTCATATAACATGGAACTCACTGCCTTTGGAAGAAAGATATCTGTTTTCAACTAACAGGAGTTCTGCTCTTGAGTATACGATGGCATATGGAAACTGCCTGGGAAGAGCAAACCCGCATGAAGACCGGTACTAGATTGGTCACGCTAAAAAGGCTAGGAAATGTAGGACTTCAACACTTCAGCAAATCAATCGAAAATGGAACACACAAAATGAGAAAAAAAATGAGTTTCTATATTTGATTAATTTCATTAAATGTGGATATTTAAGAAAGATTATAGTCTGAATGTTATCCTGACCAGAAACTAGACTAAAAGCCAAGAATCCTCCCATTTGGGGAGCGGAGAAGGAGTGAGTGACTTCTAGGGTGAGATTCATCTAAGTTCAGATTTCTGAAAGTTAGACTTCCAAGCTTGAGCTACTCTGAGTTAGAAAGAACTATCTCCAAATGCTTAGACATTTCAGCCATCTTAAATTCTCATCAGACACTGAAATGCATTATATTCTAGGGGTGTCCAATTCCTTCCATCGATTCTGAGGTATCTCAGACTTAGACATTTAACTTTTAAATGCACTTAGTTGTTAAAGTTCTTAGAGCAAGAATGGATTCTTTTTCTTTTGCTGAAGGTTTTCTCTCATTTTCAAAACGTCATTGACTACTAAGTATCTCTATAGAAAAAAAAAAAAGGGAGAGAAGTAATAGAGATAATCCCCTAAAATTTTTGCTTTTTTAATTATGACAAAATGTTGTATATTTGGATGAATGCAACAGTGTGGCCTAAGAGTTTCAGGTTACATAGCAGGAATTATTTCCCTAATAGGAAAAAAAATAATAAAGAAAAGGTTTTACTGCATTCGGCAAGCACATAATGAATTCTGTGGGAATGTTACTCATTAAACAGCTGCTTTTATTAGTATCAAGGGTAAAAAGCACTGAGGTCCACAGAAGCAGTGTTATCATGGAGAAATTTGTTCTGAATGGCCTTAACCTTCTTATAGCTAGAAAAGGCAATCCTTACTGTTTCTATTAAGATCAGGGTGGAACAAAAATTGTGAGAGATTCTAAGAAAACATCTGCACAGAAAACACCGTGCTACTGGGTAAACAGTAACATGCCATATGTACAAAATTAAATTGTAGCTCTTAAAAATATACAGTGTAGAAGGAGGTGTAACTTTCAAGTGAAGATAAGAACCAAAAGAAAGGAGACAAAGGACACAGGGCAAAGATTAATATTCTCAGTGGAGCTCAATATTTTAGATATGAGTTTGTGCAGCCTAAAATTGAGGACATTAAAGTCATTCTATAGTGAAGACTGCGCAGCACTGTCATTTAAGAAAGAAACTTAATAAGGAGATTTGGTGAAAGCTAGAACAGCAGAGTGGGACAGTCCTACTGAGTAACACAAGCATTTGGAATTGTTTTGACAGGTAAACTTCCTGTTTATCTCACTGAGAATCTAGGAAGGTTTCCTAGCTTAGGCACCTGCAGTTTACTTCTTCAGTCACTGTGTACAGGATGGATACCTCATGAAGAATTAAGGCTGGTGGAAGGGAGGAATAGGCACTGGAAAATGAAATGCAAATGGCATCCGTGCTAGAACCTTTGATAAAATAGGATGACTGAAAGAGAAGGAAGTGGTGGGTGACACCGGTTGGGAAAGTGATGTATATTCTTAAGAGCCAGAAATCTAAACTTCTAGCATAAAGACAAAAGGAGAAGCAATCAGGGCACTCAGAGAAAGGTTAGGTGGTCAGTCTGGAAACTAAAAAGGAGAATATCGGCAAGAAGTGTAACCAGGTACACAGAGAGAAACTTGAAGGTTAGGAAGTGTCAGATACTTTAAAACAAACAATCAATCAATCAAAAAAAACAAACAAACATAAAGAGAAAACAAATTGTATTTGCTCCTGAGAAGGACGTGTAGGGTAAGTAACAACTTCAAAATCAAAAGATTTATGAAAAATGACCCAGAGTTTAAATTTCATAAAGAACAGTGAAGATCTTAGCAACAACATGTAACTTAAAAGCAGACATTTTTAGCATGAGATAAAAAAATCTAAGAAGTGAAATATATTGCAGGAAATGTGACAAAGGATGAGGAAAGAGCAATCTGCTACAGTGTTGGGGACAGTTTTGTACTGCTAAAGGCACTGTACAACTTATAAGTAAAACATCACACCATTTTTCATTGTATCTTGCTTAACTTCTCAACAACCATGTTAGACATTGTTTCTTTCTCTGTAATATGTGCAAACTAAAAAATTAGAATTTTGGATGTTAACTTGTTAAAATCTGAGAATTAGAATAGGCTCAAGCTTGCTAAGAATTTAAATTTGTAACTGAAGTGGAAAATAACGAAGAACAAAAGCACAGGCACAGAGCGAACAGTCAATAAATAAAGGCAAAACAAATCCACAGTAACAATATTCCAGGTTACTGTAGTTTTGATACTATGTTCCCTTATGGAAAATGATCAGGCCTCTTTAATAATCCCCGTGAAGCAGGCAAACTAAACTGAGAAAAAATCTGTAGCAAAGATGTGACGAGGGCAGTTTAGGTCTTCAAATCCCTAATGTGCATCCCAGTCTTATTAGCATGAATCTAATTATCTGTTCTATTAATTCACCAAGGTTTTAGGTTATTAGTCCATAGTCAGAAAATCTAATACTTGTCTTCATAACAGAAGTCATAATCACATCAAGATCCGTCCAAAGAGTTCGGACATGTCAGTACAGTAATGACAATGGAGCCAGGTAAGAAGTTGTAGTCATCATTATTAGCATGACACAATTCATCTTTCCCAAATCCATAAATGTTTTACAAAATCCATAAAATCTATACCATTAGGCATGTATAAGTTTTTATAATGCAATCAGAAGATAACGAAACTGACATTTTCCTTACTTGAGATTTCAGTGCATGAAGCTGCGTTTCATAACTCTGAGCCATTTCATACTTATTTTTCTGTAAGTTTTCCAGTTTCTGCTGAAGTAGTCCCACCTACAGTTAGAATAAGCATTCACCTTTACCTTTTCTGAAGTGTTCCAATCTACATTATTTTTGAAAGTCATTTGAAATTTTGAAAGACTGTTGCATAAAAGGTAAGTATGAAAAATATGTATTCATTCAGTAACTTAATAATAAATCTGGACACCACAAACCCAGATGGCAGCAACATCAAGATAGGGATTTTACAGTAAAAAATCTCATTGTATGCTTACATTATGATTTAATGATAATACAGTAGAAGTCTGTCAAGACTCTTTAATGAAAGCATTTCTGAACCAACCACATAAATGAACTGCTGTGCCCCAGTGTGAAAATTTTGTTTGAATGGTTTATATAATCATATAAATTACTTTCAATTACTTATGTTCAAATTATCAGGAGACATTTTAGACCTATTTCATTTCCCTAAGTACAGTGCTATTTGACATATCTTGAATTATCTGAGATTTTCACAAAGACCTGAGAAATATGACAAAGAGCACACATGACACCTAAGTTTCTCTGGAGAGGCAGCTGGAAACCAGTTGGAATATGCTAAAGTATTTCAGATAACATCTGTGCATGGGCAAATAAATTGATGTTTTGAGGATTGGCTAGCTGAGTTATTCTCTTGGCTCCTCTGACTGCAATGACAAAGGGCAAGTTCCTGTAATTGCTCATTAGGGAGTGAGATAGCATTTTCAAGACTCCCACTGGCAGTTTAGACAACTAGCTCACAAGAGGACACCTATGTGTAAACACTTAACTTCAGACGTCTTGAACCAGAGCTGAATGTCATGCTAGGAGTCACAAATACTTCTGAATGAATATTCAGCAGACATGACTGGGAAGTACAGATGACGTCAGGTACGCTGGGGTTTTCAGTTTGATAAGCAATTCTAAGTGGTGATAATTCAAATCTCCATTATTAATAATAAAATTAACGTTTAGCCAGTACAGAGTGTAAAATGATAAAAATGGAGTATAACATGAATTACAAAGACATAATTTTGTCAAACTTTTGAACTGTACATTTCCTTTTAAAATTTCTGATGAAACTAGAAGTATTAGAAAAAAAATCACATTATCTTTTTACAACTAAACTATTTGATTTAGACTTCAGGGAAATAGAAGAATCACGGGACTTTCAATGACATTTTTACAAACACTTTTCAGAACTGAAGCACACTTTAAAACAAAACGGTAAGAGTAATTAGTGACCTTTAAAGGGTGTTTGGTATTTTTACATGATAGAACAAACAAGCCTACTTATAGAGCATTTTGAGAGTACTATTAACTACCTCTCAGAATAAATACTTTATAGAATGTGACATTTTAAAATACCTCTTGACCTTTTTGATCCAGTTTGCTTTGGGCTCTTGCTAGTTCTTGATCCTGGATATCCATCTTTGCTTCCAAAGCTTTCATCTTTCTTTCCCATTCCACTTTTTTGCCGTTTACTGTGATGTCAATTTGATGCAGTAACTCCTGAAGTTGAGTGTCACACGGAGGGGCTCTAGTAATAATAAAAAATAGATTTATTTTTTCAAACACAGAGTAAGGCAGAAAATAAATTTGTATTTATATTGCTAAGACTTGATTTTACTTCTGATAAAAATCATCACTTTTCAACATCAGAAAGAAAGATATGGAAAAGCTAAATGATGCCCTCAAAAACTAAATCTTAAATTTGCCTGAAGTCCAAATCAGAATATTTGTGGATCACTTCACTGTGGATCTTTTGCCTAGCTTAAAGGCTGTTTGATATCCTCTCACTCTGTCAGGTAGGAGCTCTCAAATGAGCATAAGTTAAGTAGAAGGTTTCCAAGCTTAAACCTAAAAGGACAATAGTAGGACAATCCAAATATTAAGCTGCACATGCGCACAGGACTTTCCACTAAGGATAGAGTAATGATGGAGGCAGTGTGCTGGAGGAAGTTATTAAACAGTTGGCTTGAAAGCTAGCCACTGTTCTTGATTGCTAGTTCTACTTTTACATTCTGTTTTCCCAATCTCTTTGTGGAAAATGGACTTAAATAAAAAGACAACTTCTATAATACTAGTAAGGTTTAATTGTATTAGGAACCACAGAAGTGAGCGCATTTTGAAAATGAACTTATCTTTGGGAGACCACGTGCTGGTTTTAACATAAACATTAGAATTTTTCCAAACTTCTGAGGTTAAATTTGGAATACATCCCTTACACCATAACTTCATTGCCAGTGATAGAATATTTTTTATGTCACTCCCTTAGGAATATGATGTGTCATAAGCATCAAAATAATGGTATATAGTTAATATATATATTAGAATATATACAGAATATACAGGTATATCAGAAACATAAAGCAGTCAAAGCTGCCCTCTTAAACTTACCCTTATGGAGGCACAGCATATTAATCTTACAAAATTAAACACTGGACAGTGTCAAACTGTTTAAATCAGATGGCGTACACTATTTAGCAGATACATAAAAAGCATCTGAATAATATGAAGCTTTCTTTATTCCATGTAAATTCAAACTTTGTATTTGATGATGAATATAAGAAAAAAATGAAGTAAAGATATACATTATAGAATATTTGGTTCTGGATACTTTTTATGCAAGAAATTGCACAATTATTTCTGCACTCTAAATTTTATTTGTAGAAATGACTGTTTTACGTCTAAATTATACAGTTCTTCTCTGTATATGAGATTTTTTTCTGTAAGTATTTTGGAGACTTTATTGCCTAATAAACTCAATTGTTTTCTGAACTGAGAGTTTCTCTGAATCTGTGAATTTATACCTGGCATTGCAGAATTGCAATGATTTCATTAAAAGTCAGAATTTTTCTAGAACTCATGGTTCTATAAAACTTGCAGTGAAATACTCCAGTTAGGAAAAAGTAAATCATAAGATAATTAAATTGTTTATTGAAATGTTCTTAGCTATTTTATTTTTCTGACTTACTGCTTCTTATCCATTTAACCTAGGATTCTAGGGTTTGGGAAAAAGAAAGGAGACCACGTACACTCCTGCCTAATTCCTCTCCATATAATAAAGCAGGGGAATTTTATTCCATTAACACTCAAGGCTGGTTTTGGACTGCTATAAAGAAGATTTAGCTGTTGAACAAATTCCTTAACTATGTCTGAGTGCCTATTAAGTTTCTATAAAAGTTAATTTTCATCAAGTTATATAGGAAAAAAATAATCAGATTATCCTCTATCACTATGAGTAATCACACATCACCAAAAATCATTATTTGTAAGTCATTAAAAACTTCTTTTTGACCTCAGTTTACTTAAACTGAGATACCAGATCAGAAATAGTTAAGACAGTATTTTGATAAAAGCCTTTGGCAGACTTACTCACCACTGTAATGCTCACTTCTTGTCATTTCTTGAAATGAAATTATATTTATCAACCTTGTATTTCTTTGAAAATCCCACAACTTCTAAGCATTTTTATTGTGTTCAGAGCCCATAGGATGTGAGACAGAGATACTTTTATACTAAGTACCAAAAGTGGCATTTATCTCACAGGAGTGAAGGAAAATCTTTCGCTGATTGTTTTTAACAAGTGGAATACTGTATTGAATCATTAAACTTTTCAGGAACAGCATCTCTTTCACTTCACTTTCAGCAAGTAAACATCTACTTTCCTCACAATTTTCTTTAGTGGCATCTGTTATTTGCATATGTCCTTCTCATATTAGTTAATAAACTTTCTTTTCTGCTTCTTCTTATAACTTTTTAATACCCTTCTTGTTTCCTGTTCTAGTTTTAATTGCTTTTAAGTATTTTTGTTTGATTTAATAAGAGATTATATTCATAAATTGCCCCAATACACAGCTCTACTATTTTCTTTAGAATACCTACCTCTATCTTATCTTTATCACATGCTGGAAAGTACTGAAATGTGTTATCTTTAGTCACTGCAATCTTATCTTGATCACGAAAAAAAAAACACCTCACTTAAAATCTTCATTATTTTCTAGTATTATCTGATCATTGTGAAAATTTCTACATTTTCCCTCCACAACAATTTAGAGATTACTGTATCCAATCCATATCTATCATATCTACATGAAATATGAAACCACCACACCTACATGAAAGTACAAATAAATTACATTGTGCTGTTTCTTCAGTGTCAACCGTCTCCCTCTTAATAGATTATGCAATTAGTAAACAGTGGTACATCTGTTTTCTCTTCACCTTTTTTTTTTTTTTTTATTAAATCTGTCACGGTGCTTATTCATTGCACAATTAAAGTTTAATCTAAATGTAATTTCAATTTCCTCATACCGTTGCATGATTTTCAAGCCTCATATTGCTTTTCTGGGGGGTTGGTTACAAGCCTACATTGAATTTCCTGTTGATTAAACCAGCAATTGTATTCTTTCATAAATTTGTTAATCTAAAATGATGTAGAAGATGTACTGTAACCTATTACTTCTCATGATAACATATTTAGCCTTCTGATAGACATCTCTTCATTTAAAATAAACTAAGAATGTTGTGTCATTTTTTCGAGTTTTGCCATGTTCTATTTTCCTCTCAAAAATATTGTTTATCTCACTGACCTGTTCTAAAAAAAAATCCTAGGAGTAATAGTCAGCAGTTATAGCGCTTTAATTTATACAGTTTTAAAAGTTATATATTCCCTCGACTGCTGATGGTACCTACATCTGTATGGCAAATTCCCTCATGATTACTTATCAGTTTGCAGTCATTCTAATACCTCTATGGCATGATGGTTTGCTAAACTGACCTTAGCTATTTCTTTTATTATTTCTTCAGTATTTCCTAGCTCTTCTTCCTCTCCTTCTGACTGGACCTGTAAATTGATTATTTATGAAATAATTGTCATAAAGATGGTCACACGGAGACAAAAGAGAGTGCACCATCTGCATAATGTAGCAACAAAGTACAACAAGGTTAATGAAAAAACACACAGCAACGTGCCTGTAACTGCTCAATCCTAGAGAGTATCGAAGAGGATTTCAGTATCCAAAATTAGCACAGGATGCTGTTTCGTGTCACGTGTGTTACAATCTGGCATATTTTCTGGGGGGGACATTGCAACCACGAATGTGCCAAGCGACTAGGAATGCTATTTTAGCAGAACCTCACATATTCAAGCACAAAGCAAGCCATGCACTCAGAGGTAACACCCCTAATGCCAGGGAGACTTCAGCTGCTGGGTGTGCTGCCAGCACATCGCTGAAGAACACAGTACGTGTACTCACAGGTTTTACTCCTGGTGGTTGATACCACCACCTCAGGTAAACACCAGCATTTGGTTCAAGTTAACAACCGTGTTCAAAATGACAAATGCTGTGGATAAAAATGCCCCTGTGGAAAATGTTTTCTTTCTTTTCTGGTAATCTTCCATATCCTAGCTGTTCAGCCAGCTTCCCAGTTTCCTGCCCTCCCAGTGCCCATGCAGACAGATTGAAGTCCCCTGTCTGTAGGATCTGCTCGGGTGAAGTGCTTGCCCCACACATTCCACGTATTATATCTTTCATGCTCAATTTCTAAGTGCAGTACAGTTAAAAAAAAAAAAAAGAGTTCTTTAACATGGAAACATGTTTATTGAACGTATTTTCTTGGCGCTTAAGTGATGCATATGCCATGTTTTGATAATTATTACAGAAACTCAAATCTGCAAACCTGTTAAGCTTGGAAAGGTTTTATAAATACACAAAAATCTTAATGCCTTTTAATGTTAAAACTGTTAGCAATGCCACTTTAACATTTAATATCAACCATAGAATAATAGTTACCAAAATGCAAGCCAAGTGGTATACCATGATGTACATATCAGAAAACAAAAATGTTTCCCCCACATCCCGAAATGCCTGAAACTCATCTCAAAATTGCATTAATGATGCAGCAAACTTTGATTCCTTCTGCAGGGAATTGGGGAAATATGAAACGGGATTTTGAAAACAGAAGATGAAGCTGTACTGCATCAGGACTACCTTTCATTTGATACTGCTGTTTAAGCACCAATGCCCTTCCAGGCTCACGTATTGTCAGGTGGAAACACACTGGTGTGCAATGAGCAGTGACTCAGCTATCTGATTTTAGCCTTCAGAAGTAGGTACTTTCTTCATTGTGTTTTATATGGACCATCTAAAGACTGCTGTGCAAGTGCAAATGCACTCTCCATCCCAGATCATCAGATTACCACTTTAGATCCACCGTGGCTGACATCTTTCACTCCTGAGTTGTTTCACCTGTCCTTTTAGATCAACCCCCACAAGGCAAGTTCTGCAGCTGTTCAAGGACAAATTTCTCTCAACAGTTCTTGCACGTTTTCTGAACTTAGAACCACCAGTATATAAAAGGGAGCTCTTATTGGAAAAACATTTCTGAAACAGCTTGTCAGCCCTACTGTTTTCACCTTCACATCTTTGCCTGCTTCCTTACCTAGATCCTCTAGGCTAGAACAGGAAAGCTGTTCCTGAAGCTGTAGATTCTACTACCAGAACTGATCCGTAACATGGCTGTGGCATTACACATAGTTCTGCGTAAAGATTTATGTGGCTTCTATCCCCACCTACCACCACAGAAGTACTAAGAGCTGTTGTGACTATTATTTTAATCCCTTCAGTGCTTTGAAAATAGTGCTTACTATACCCCTCTCAGAATATGGTCAATCATATGGTATGAAAATCACGAGAATTTATTTTGATCACTGGATATAGAATGTGAAAAACTCTGGCATCTTTTGCTTAATATGCCATCAGATAAACACACAAAGAATAAGCTTTCCCATGAAGTGAAGAAGTATGGTAACCCATATGCATTCAGCATTCCCACATTGCTGAATGCATACATCAAATGCATCCTTTCCACATGGAAGTGATGGCTTGTATTTAACAAGTGGCATGTATTCTTTTTGTTGCATTGATTTTGACACAGTTCAAACACTTAAAAGTAACTCATCTTTACAGTGATGTACACAAACTCTTAGCCTTCTTTTACTCTTATTTCTATACCAGTGAAGATAAAGATGATTCATATTCTGTGGTCACTAATAACTATCTGCATAAAACATCTGTATGTCTCCAGACGTGGACAAACCAAAACCCAGACAAAAATTTTAACCAACTCTAGTCCTTCACGACAAATGATTTTTGCATTAGTTAGATCTTTCTAGCTCTGTTTATCCACCTTTTGCTTTGGAGTTCTGCACAGACCTGAATTTTAATGATTGTATCTTAATAGGCATAGAAAGAATATTCTTGTCCATACTCTTTAGAAAAAAATTGTAATTTAGAAACTGAAATTTCAAGAAATGTTTAGTTCATACTGTCAGTCTCTAGTTCATGCATCTAGTTCATGCTCTCAGGTTTGCTGACAAATAGAAAAACATGTATGAGCATATTTCTAAAAACACATGCAAAACTTATGCAGAACAATGTAAACAAAGATTTTCATCTTCAATAAAATACATTAATTCATTTTTGATCCTTAACCCATCTTCTTGAGCCAATATTAATTCCTTTTCCCTTCTTAAAAGTTGCTTTAAAAATAAGAAATATATAAAATGATTGATACAGCACTCCACTAATACATTTTACCGTGTATATGAACTACAACTAATTTATTTAACAATTATCAGCCATACACAGTCATACACGTTTGGATGGATAATTTGTGATTTATGGGATCTTGCAGCTGGCAGATAATTGTCGTGATTTCTGCCACCGTTATTCAGCTCTTTTCCCAAATTTTAAAGCTATCTGCATTATCTCTGCAATACTGTCAGCACAGACTGAAACATTAGTCTCCTATCATCAGATGTGTATCCTAAACTATTCTTCCAGATTCTTTCTATTGGTAATGGAAATAAAGAGTTGTCTAGAATACCTGTTTTATTATAGGACATATCACTCTCTAGATCCATCTGCAATGGCCTGAAATTTCACGTATGTCAATTACAACTAAAGCCAGCAGGAGGTGAACTCTTAAAATGAGCTTTTGATTTGTTAAATAGCAATATTTTGATCTTTTTAAATTCTAATTTTTAATTACAATATTTACCAGTCATATCACTAACAAAAAGAATGGCCCTCTAAGCCAAAAAAGGGCCACATTGTTCAGAATATATTTTAGTGCTGCATGCTATTTCTGTTCCATTATGAAAACTGCATACATTATTCTTCAGTACAACAGAGCACACTTTCAAATCATATTAAAGCCTTCCTGGGCCAGGTCTGATTGAATATGTGTGTCTCTATTATTTTAAGTTCTTTTACACTCAATATGTGCCATATGACCTAGGGCTGCTTCTTGGTAATAATGATATATGAAACCATTTTATATGAAAAGGAGGTATTAAGTTTATTCATAAATTATAATAGATAAATATTCTATTCAGCTTATATCAGGACGTACTCTTCATATCATTGTGTTCCTTGAAGAGGCTGGATGGTATGAGGCCCTCTTTTAAATCTCCCCCATAGTTTGTGCTATACTAAAACACTATAACAATTAAATTTGGATTATATAAAAAAAAAGTTGATTGTGTTGTGAGGAAAAGTGCACTTCATACTTGATAGATCAATTTTGGTTATTACATATGAAAAATAAGACTATAGCTTTAACAATTATTAGCCCTGTTTTTAAGGCTTCAGAATGTTTTAAGAACTGTGTTTATACTGCTGTAGCCTAGCAACAACTTTTGAAAAACATTTAAAATAAAATTGCTTAACATCTTAATAAAACCCTGCATAGTTTCATTGTTTCTCTTTTGTTTAGATATGCAGATTAAAAAAAATTAAATAAATAAGATACAGTCAGTAGGGTATTACTGTGATAAGCCATGTTGTCTTAGTTATTAGTAACCTCTTCACAGTTTGCAGAGAAAGCAGCCAAAGAAATTGAAAAATAATGTTTGCTTCTCATATCATTAATATTTTGTTTTACATCTTTAATAAACCCACAAATTCAATTCTGTTATGTATTCAACTCTCAGATATTCTTTACTTACTTAGCGAGAGCTTGTTCCTGAAACACTTCCAAGCACTGTTCCATGTTATTGATAGTCTTTTTGACCTGTTGAAACAACAAATCAAATAATTCAGATTCTTACACAACATTTGCATAGTGAAGTTGTGTATACTGAATCGTTTGGTGCTTTCCCTTCAAATTCTGTAATTCTTCCATTGCAAACAACAGGAGCAGGGAAATGTGGCTCTACATTACGTCCTGGAATGGGCAGGATGAAAACTTCTGGAGTAAGCCCAGCTCTCCACCAGCAGCTTTTGCACTTGCTGCAACAGTGCGATACTAGAAGTGGTGCTAACTCAAGGATAAACTTGGATTTCCACGAGGAAGAGTTTGTTTTGGATCATTCTCTGTCTCATAATGTCAATGATTTACCAAGACGCTCTGGAATATATGAATGCAAATTTGTTGTAGATCCGTGGGTGCAGTAAGCAGCGTTTTCTCCACTGCCGTGGAGTGGAGGCCAAATTCCATACCTTCATACACTCTAATTAACCTATACTGGGCAACAATGGTTCCCAAACACACTTTTAGACTCACAGGAACTATTTGTTCCCTTGTCTGGCAAATGCAGCACGGACTCATGGAGCACACACATACCTTAGCAGCAAGGAAAGACCAGACTGAGCCTGACCCTGGAACAGGTCCGTGGGGCTGGTGGGACAGGGATGTAGGGCATGGACAGGGGGGCTGGACCAGATGATCTCCAGAGGTTCCTTCCAACCTCGGCCATTCTGTGATGGATGGCTGTGTGTGAGGGCAAAGCACAGGAGGGAGGGTGCCATGAGACAGCCCTAATTCCTTGGGGGGCAAAAAGCATGGCTCTCGAGGAGATGGATACCTGCATGCACAGGTGTGTGGACACTGCTGTGTGGCACCCGAGGCGACACAGGTGCAGTGACTCCACAGGGGACCGGCACCTGAGGTGACACAGGGTCATTTGTGGCTCTAACGTGGACAGGCACCCCAGACAACACATGCACAGGGGCACCGGCTCCACAGGGAACGGACACCCTGAGGTGTCCCAGACACCGGGGCGGCACCGGGGACCGATCCACGCCACGCTGCGACGGGCACCGACGGACCCCCCTCGTCCCCTCCCCGCCCGTTACCTGCCGCGCTCCTCCCGCTGCTCCCTCCGCACCCGCCATGAGCAAGGCGTGCGCCCTCTCAGCCCCTCGCCCCCATCCCTCCCTCCTTCCCTCCCGCCCCAGCTCCCGCCCGCCTCGCCCCGCGGCGGTTGCGGCCAGCGCCCGGCGGCTTCTCCGGTCGCCGCGGCAACGCCGAGGGCCGCGGGGCGAGGCGCGGAAGCGGGCGGCGGCCATGAGGGGACGGGCGGGAAGCGGTGGCGGGCAGGCTCCGGGAGGGTGCCGCGGGGGGCATGAGGGGGCAGCGGGGGGCATGAGGGGACCGGAGAGGGAAGGAGAGGGTGGCTGGGAGGGGGCTGGGGTGTGACAGGGCTGCCAAGGGGGAGAGGGAGCGGGGAGACCCCGCGGGACCGGCCCCGGGACGCCCCGCAGTCGCTTCTGTCAACGCAGGGCACCTCAGCCCGGGCTGAAAGCAGCCGGAGGGAGCTCCTTCTCAGGCAGCTCCGGGATAAAGAAAATTTAACTTAATTTAGGAAAACACTAGGCAGTTTTATTTATTTATTTATTTATTTATTTATTTATTTAAATGCTATTATCACTACACGAAGTGATCACTACCCATTTCTTTCTGACTATGCTTCCCTCAGATGGTTTCTCTGCTTATTAAGTGCGTGGTGCAGGTTTGGGTGACACCTTTACATCCTTGTGCGCTTCAGTGTGTCATATTCAACAACAAAACATGAAGAATCGCAGCTGTTTCAACTTCTTTCAGTAGCAGTTTGCTGTTCCAAACTTAGGGTTTATAGATCCCTTCAGACCCCAAGGGCAGCACAATTCACTTTGGATTTATTGTCCTGAAATCACATGGAGCATTTTCAAGAGCTGCTAGTCTATTTACACCAAATTTTGACCTTTTGTTTTGTTTTGCTTAGACTGTTTACTTAAATTAGCTGAGTGAACTGCATTTTTAATGTCAATTCTAGGGAATAATTTATTTTGCTTGGTTCTTACCTCCTGTGTTAAGGCAGATGGTTTTCATGTCAGCAGAAATATTGTTTCAACCTATGAATTATGGAAAATGTTTTTAAAATGGAAGATTAAAATAAAGTTATACAGAGAGTTTCAGGAAAGTTCCTGATAAAGTTTGTGTACTAACTCAAGAAAATGCTGCCGTAATTTTCCTTTGTGGTTTCCTTAAAGATTAATAAAATGTTTTTATTTTTGCTTTACATTTTTTCTTTCATTGCTGTATTTCATTGCAGAACTGTCCCGGGAACACTTCAGTTCTTTATTCGCCAGGCAGCAGCAGCAGGAGCAGGTGAGGGCAGGTGAGCTGGGAGCTGAGGGTGATGGCAGGGAGCAGGGCAGTGCCCTCGCTGCCACGGCGCTGCTCAGATGGTGCCTGCAGTCAGCCACAGCCCAGAGGTGGCCAGCCAAGCCTGCAGTGATGGGTAGGTCTGAGGTGACACCGGAAGGCAAGTCAGCAGCAGGTCAGGAGCAGTGAGGTGCCATTCTGAGCACAGACACAGCTACAGCATTGCTCAGACAAGGCTCAGGGGCATGGCCTGGAGCTGAAATCCTGCTCCTGAGCCAAGGGCAGAAGCCCCCAGCACAGTGTCTCATGGCTATGTCTGGTAGCAAGCAGCCTTGACCCCAGGTTATCGCTGCACCGTGTTAGAGCTGGCCTTGAGGACAAGCAGCCAAACCCAGGGGGATAGAGGGGGAAGAGGTTGCAGAACCTGTTACTGCACTCAGAGCCCTGAAAATATTTTCTTCATTACAACTGGCATCTTCAATTACTGTGGTAGAATGACTGTGAAGAAGTCACGCTGAAACATTTGATTATTAATACCTGAAATATTTCAAACATAATTTCTTCTATTTGGAATGCTGTTTTAAGATTTTTTAATGCTGAATATTAGAATGTTTTATTTAAAATACTTAAACTTAGAATGATTCAATATATTATGTTGTAGAAATAATTTGTAATGTAGCTGCCAGTGAATTTCCAGTTGTTCATCTGCAGCAACTGAAGTTAACTTTTCAGCCATGTTCCCAGTGCATATATTTTAATTTTCTCCCTATCTCATCCTTTCTCAGTGGTAATCAGTTATTCAGAATTTTAGCTTCCATCTATCGTGACCAAATAAAATTTGGGGGTGCAACTTAAAAAAAAAACACAACACAATTTTAAAATTACATATAAATGTTTTCAAAGCTTTTTAGAAGGAAAATTCCCACAGCAATTAACTAGAGTTGTGTTTCTAACTCCTTGATGTGCCTTTGAATATTTCATTTGCTATATTAAAAAAAAATGCCATATCAAATTGTTGACATTTTCTATTTGCTTTTGCTCATCAGCATCTATCTCTTGACTAGAGTTTGTCTTATGAGAACCAAATCTTTTACTTTTTGACTTTAGAGAGGCAATTAGTAATATTCAAAGCAGCTGGAGAATAAGCATAATAAATACAGAATAATTAAAGATTTTGTGGTGGGTATTCATACATGCTTTAAATTATGGTAGTCAGCAAAAGAAAAAAATAAAGGAAACTACTTTCAAACCAGTTTACAGATTAAAATTAGTGGAAAGCTATGAACACAATTCTGTAGAAACAAAGGAGGTAAATCAGGGCAGGGACTTGGATATGAGCAAACAAGATACAACATTGATATTTTTCTAAAAACAAGGGGAATGAGTAGCAAGCCAGGGGGTGTAAGGTTGTATACCTTCAACAGGACACCCCTTTGCTCAGTCTGGTTCTGGGATTCATACGCCAAGATGAGACTAACAGCTCTAGTAGAAAAATTGCAAGAAGCAGTATAAAAAGAAATGTTGATCTTTCAGTATCTGCAACTCTGAATTTATTTTTAGCTTTTTTTTTTTTTTCTTTTATGTCGTATTGCAACACATTATTGGTGGGAGGGTGTCCTTTCTGTCCATCTAACAGAGCATATGCCACAAATGTTCCTGTTTTGGAGAGAACAATGGAAAGCGAGTTTCTTTGTACAAGATGTATTTTGTCAGTGGAGTGGGCTTTACATTACGTTGTTGAGCTTTTGTCAGTATAATTTGAGAAGCGTGTAGCTAGTTTAGGAGACATTGCTGAAAGAGAGGAAACCTAAATTGCGTTAACAAATCCAACAAATTCTAATAAGAGCTTTTAAGGAAGTCCTAATTAAAGTAATGCTTTTAGTCTGATAATTATTCTGAGAATTTAGAACCCAGAATCACGGAATCATAGAACAGCCCAGGCTGGAAGAGGGTACCTTTCCTGGAAAAGGGTACCTGAATGAAATTATCTAACACCCCATCCCGTCATGCCTTGAAAACCTCCAGTAATGTGGATTCTACCACGTCCCCAAGGAGGTTGTTCCAGTAATTGATTGTTCTCCCTGTTAAGATTTCTGTCTATATCAGGACCTGTTGCCCCTTGTCATCTCCATGTGGCTCCTTGTGAAGAGAGAGCCTCTGTCCTCTATGCAGCTGTCTTCTAAGCACTGGAAAACTTACATGATGGATTCATCATAGCTCTAAAATAGTTTAATAATGACATTCTATACGTTAGTCAGTTTGGATATTTATGAACTTACCAACTAAATTTACAGAAGCTCTGTTAGAAGAGACAGATGGAAAGGAAAATGAATGGCTCAGTATAGGCCATTTGTCAACAAATGCACACAAGTCACTGAGCCAATAAAACCTCTGGCAAAATCCCTAAGACATAAGCAATAAGAGAAGAATGACATTTTAAAAAAGAACCTTTGCAAGAGGGATTTTTGTTTTTGAAAATTAGGCATAACATCTGGCTGAGAATTCTGACGTTGCCTACCTAATTTACTGGCAGGAGGTAATAGAGGCAGCATAATAGAGACATAGAGGCAGAACGCTGTTTCTAAATGTTTTGTTTCAAGTTTAAACTGAAAAGTACTCTGTTCTTAAGCAGCTTATGAGATCACTGAAGGGAAGAACAGACAGAGCTTGGATTTAGTTGGATTTGCCAGGTAAACTGGTTGATAAGCCATACCGTAGGCTGGGACCTGTTCTAAAAGTGGAGAACTGTCAGAATTTATCCAGTAACATATAACAGCGAGAAATCAGATAATTAAGGGTTCTCTGAGAGAATGCAGAAAGGGGTTAAAGGTGCCATTTGCCCTGTTGCTGTGACAGTTAGAATTTAATCTTTTTGTGTCTGATGAAAAATAATGCTAGATAATATATGCACAAAAGAAAAATCTGCTTAAAGCTTTCTGCTTATGTGTTTTTCTAGAAACTCATGGTAATGTCAAGCATTACTGTAACATCTTTTAGCATGCCATAGTCTTTCCTTTGTAGTTGTTGCTACTGCAGCATAAAAATAATCTTGACGTTTTAGCAACATGGGTATGGTTTCTAGCACTCTATAGGCAGGAATATTTCTTGGTTAATTGGTTTTTATTTTTAAAAATGAAATGAAATGATCTCTTGTCTGTGATCAGTGGCAATTAAAAAAAGAGAGAAGACAAACTTCATATGGAACATTTCATCTCTGTCTATGTATTATGCCACAGTTGCTTCAGTGCTATGATTTATTAGCTTTTTTTTAGTTAAAATAGGCAAGTTACAGAAAAATATCACCTACCCAAGGCATAATTTTCAGTTTGTACTGTCTGAAGGGATTACAGGAAACAAATTGTACATTTTGTTTCATCTTAAATTCAAATTATTTTATATCCCTACAATTTTGTTTTTCAGTGGTATGAAATGTGATGAAGATTGTAGAGGTAGCTTTTGGTAGCATTTGAATTTGACAGCTGAAGGGTGGATAATTGGAACTTTTGTCACCTTGCATTGATTTTGGAGCAAGCCTAGTATTTTGACTCAAGCACACGAAGCGAATATTCAGTTGAAATAACTTGCAGAGGAATAATTAACAATGCTGACATTTAAGATGTCATTCCAGGGTTTCAGAGTTAGCAACTGAGGAGATGACATGGGAGCTCACATTACTCACTTGCGTAAGAATGCACTCAGAGTGCAATACTTTATTGGTTATATTAAGATGGTATTTTCAGGTTATGCTTGGATGATCATGCGCTCTAACCTGGTTTATTTCTTTTACTATTGACTCATGCATTTAGTTTTCTAATGACTTGAATGTTTCTATTTTTAGAATTAGTACTGGGGTACAACTGTAGAGCAATTAAAACATATAGCTATGTTGCCCTCTACAGAATCCCATGATAAGTGATTTGGTTTGTCTGTCAAAGTTAAGTCCTCTTTTGACTTGACTGTAAAGGGGTTTTTGGTCAGTCGGCTTAGGGAGACTCGGTGGCAGGCAGATGTGGTAATAGCTCTGTCACTCTCTTGCTTGTCTCTAGAAACAGAAAACAGTGCTTTTTAACAATCCAACATCTAAAGCGAGCCTTTTGACCTGGAAAGTCATTATTTTTATAGCAGAAATAACAGCGCAACATTTGCTTTTCTCCTTTGCCTTTTGCAGGCTCCTGATTGTCTACATACTCAGGGCTGTGTTTGGGCTGAGCAAATACAGCACCTACTTGTATATCAAGTTCTGCTTAACCGTTGACAGTTAATGCTGATGAAACTTCAGTTAATATGAGTGCTTCTCGCAGGGCTGACTGCGTTCAGATATAACTTCAGCACCTGCAGTGGAAATTTTGCTTCGGCTTGCTGGAAAAAGCAAGTGCAAGCAAGGCTTTCAGCTAACAAATAAGCTACATTTTCTAAAAGCTGAAAATGAGGGTTAGAGTGCTCTGCCACTCTTCAGCAGAAAAGCCAGACATCTTCAAAGCATGGAGCCTTAACCTTGACCTTCCTTCACGACCTGGACGCCACCATCTCATTAAGACCACATTACAACTACATCTCAGATATCACTAAATCGTATATTGTGCGCATTATACTGTTATCCAAAATAATAACTGGTTAGATATAAGCCACATTCCATTTATTCTTTTGCTGAGAGTAGCTGATCAAAGTAGAGGGAAAAAAAGTATAGGATTCATGGAGAGACACACAAACACACACGTGTACAGACACACACAGAAGTGCATGCTAAATCTTACACCTGTACACCTGGGCTATTGGCCACAGCAAAATATAGCTGGAGAGGAATGACTCCCAAAGGATCCAATCTTCCAACTCTGTAAGTGCAGCAAAGCAAATCCTACACCTGATTCTGGCTTCTGCCCTTGGATAGCTTAAGGGTTGCTTGGCCAAGCAACAAGCTGGACGCTTGTGGGATGTTAGGCTGAGTTCTCCTTGAAGCAGCTGCTCTTGCCAACCAGATGCTCAGTTTTTCCTGACTGGAACATTCAAACCTGCCTTCTGCCCTTTGCATGTTCCAACCCAGCCTTGGCCAGGTCTCCAGACAAAGCAACAAGGATACAAAAAACAAAGACAGTGTATTTCCAGGGAACAGATTTCTTAATACCACTAGTATCAAAGGCCGACTTTACTTAAGCATTGGCATTTTTTTTCCCTCCTGAATGGCAAGGATTTGAGCCAGTTGTTCAATAGCATGAGAAGGAGCATCACTGTTGAATTTCAAGAACTTCTGCCTCTGGTCAGTTGCCTTTTCCATTGCCCTTTGTAGGAAACAGCAATTAGATCTGTTGTTCTCTCATGTGCACACTTTATAAGCTGATAACATTGCTGAAAAGAGGTGACAAGAAAGCAGGAAAGAACTCAGCCCTGTTTTTTCTCTCTCTGGCCTTTGAGGAAAGAGATTTATTTTCTGCTTCCTCCTCCCTATATGAAACACAAGACTTGAGAAAGAAGATGGACCTGTATCAGCCTCCACAGACATCAGAGTGGTATGTGAAAAACACCTGGGTTAAAGGTAGAACTGAGAAAGGCTGAGGAAAAACTGGGTAGGTGAAAGGATAAGGGGAATGGGAGCTGAGCTGGCATAGACAGGGTAGACAGAATACATTTCGTACAGACCAAATTCATCTTTGAATATTTGGGGCTCTTTGGATGTTAATTGCTAGCTATCCACAACCTGGGGCAGGGCAAAGGAGCATTAAAAAGACAAATTATTTCTGTAGTACAATGTTTTATGTTTTGTGATCCAGTTTTATGATGTACCTGTTACGTTATTGTTGAGTCTTTAGTGCATAGAGGTACACTGCCTCTGGAGCATGAGAGGGTAATGGATCAGCTGAAACAGAGGACTGAGCGCTTGCAAAAAGGAAAATCAGCCCTCATTTCAAACTTTTGTAACAGGTATGGAGGAGAAGATTTGAATGGTGAATGCTCTTTATTTCCAGAACTTCCTTAGCTGCCCTCATAGCATTCCATTAATAACAGATGTACTGTGGACATAGCTCTGCAGGGAAGATTGTGGTTCATTAAGAACTTAATTGTTTTCTGAATAGCTAGATAACAGTTGTTTAGTAACAAGGGAACCGTCATGTAATTGCTCTGTAGCAATCCTTTCACAGACTTCTTGAATATTCTCCCTGTGCTTTAGAACAATTCCAGTTCCATCTCTTCAACATCTTCTCTATTAATCCCTCACAGATTTTTACGCATTCTTCTTCAGGAACATTCAGATCAAAAACTACCGGTGACTAGGATTGCTGTATTCTGCATCCTTTACCATCTCAAAAACCTGCACTTTTGTTCCCTTTCTCGTGCCACTTTTTAAATCCAACTATAGAATAATTAAGCTGTTGACTTTAAATACTGTCCGATGTTACTCCATAAGCACAGGATTTTGCATAAGATTATCAGTGTCCGAAATGCCCTTGTTTAGTCTCTTGTGCTAACTGTTTTTTGCTCCCAACATCTGATTGCTGCAATCTATGATTGAGTGAATATGCTTTCCTTTATGAATAGTTTGTAGAGGTCCTAGGGATCCTCTGGGACAAAGGCAGCTGCATACATATAAGGTGATATTAGTATTTTCCATCTTATCAAAAAAAAGTCCACAGCTGGGGAGATATTAAACCAATATTTTCAGCTCTCCACATTCCCAGTAGTTTAAATTGAAAAACCAAATATACAATTACTGACTAAAAATAGCTTTCCCCCCTCGATTCACAGCATTATAAAGAACCTGCTGCATTACCTACTTCTCTCAAGACCACAGTGATCTTTAAAGGCCATTTCTAATGATCTTTATATCCAGGCTAGATTTTATTGACTGAAACAATGGCACTCTTCTGGAGATTTTCTTCAACAAGCAAGTAGAGCTGACTGCTGTAGGTATTTTTTGGTTCTTTGTCCAACATTTTCTTCATGTCACTTCTCCCTCTTAACAAATTCCTCTTCCCACATAATGTATAGACCAGTGCAGTAGGGTCAGCCGCACCTACGTTTCAGCAATTTTTTTCTGAAGTATTTCTACAGTGATGGTACGCCAAAACCATTCACTTCCCGGAACAGAACTATTCAGTAGGATAACTGATCTCCTAAAGTATCAGGGCATGCTTGAAAGCAGTTGGTCTGTTCAGACTCTAGGACTTGTTATATGCGGTTACTGCAAAAGAAGAAAGAAATTATGAAGGCCGGCTCTATCCAGCCGTAACCATTAGCATGTAGAGAAGGAGGGTGGTTCTGGGAACTCATGAGTTCTGGGTTCAGCTCTGAATGTTATCATAGGCTTCATAAGCCTTTCAGCAAATCATTTGGATTAATTTTCAGATATAGAAAATCAATTACAGTATTAATTTTATTCTCATTAAAAAAAAAATCATGTTGGCCTATTGCAGCAATGACCATGTCCTGTTTATTGTACACGAAGTATTCAGGAAACAGAGTTCTGGCTTGGTTAGCAAGTCCTGCTACATCCAAGAATTCTCTTGGCTGGGATTTAATAACACAGGGGCCATGGCATTAATTATTCATATGCATTCTACATTCACAGATTGTTCTTACTCACTTCAGCGAAAGTAGTTACATGAAATTTTGTCTTGCCTGCTAGAGAAAGATAAATCTTCTAAGACAAAGTAACATTTCTGTTAATATGTAGTAATAAAAAGGTGTTCCGCATTCTCATCCTGTTTTCCACAGAGGTTCACACATTTCATTGATCATTTCACAACACAACTGCTAGAGGTGTATTGGGATCCTATGGATTGCATTCACATTATCAGAATCAGTGGGATATTGGATTTTTTTATGTGGCTTTTAAGCATTGCCACGTCTGGAAATTATGTTTTTAACATGCTTTTCCATTTCTTTCTTCTATTTTTCTATTCTTTCTATTTCTATTTCTTTCTATTCTTTCTTCTATTCTTTTCCATTTCTTCTATTTAAATACTAGTTCATTTGTGTGGAAACATTGTAGATAGGTCTTAATTGCTGTTTAGCATCTTTGTGTTTGTAAGCAGCCAGTTTGGACCATTTAGGATTAAGCTGCTTTGATGGTTCTTCTTGTAGAGTGTAAAAGTTTCTTCCCTTAGAGATTTCTGCTGGAAAAAATCAAAGAGTCAACTGACATACTGATAAAGATTTTTTTTGTGTTTTCCTTCGATTTTTTCAAATCTTGGGAAAAAAATCTGTTCTTTTGAGGTGTTGAATTCTTTATCAGCCCATAGAGAATAACGATATTTGCAAATTTGCAGTATGCTGTCCAAAAAGATTCACAACATTGCTCTCCTTCCCTTAAGCTTTGGGAAGTGAATGTTATTTTTATTTTTTATTTTTTTTAAGAGAACTCCCAAACCACATGGCTAGTCATCTGTTACTGCCACATGCAGCCAAATCTGAGAGCATTTCTGTTTCTGCCTCCTGCCTCTTTTCAAGGTCTTGTAGGTTATTTTTCAAATTTATAAATCTTGTCATATGTTCTTGTTCAAGTGGTGCATTTTGAGTTATATTCTATCACTTTTAGTACTCAGGCTTAAAGTTCTGCATCTTTCTTACTGCGTGGAAAGCCAGCTACTGTTGTTAGCATGTTTGATATCTGCATAGTTTGTGTAAGTTATAGCGTGCATAGCTGGTGTAATGCAGAGAGAAGCTGCCTAAAGTGAAATCTCTGAATCAAGAAAAGGAGTTTACTCAATTGCATTTGAAAAAAACATGTGTGAAAGAATCCTGGTCAGTTGCTAATACGTTCTTTCCTTATTAAGGAGGTCCCCGTTACAAATCCCTTTTTGTTATCTTTCATTTTCCATATATAGCCCCTGTACCATTAGCTTCAGTAAGGATTTTTCCATATCACTTTTTGTATCTTAATAATCCCTTGCAGTGAAATACAGGAAAAAATAATTTCGCAAGTAGCTATTTAACTTGCACAAGGCCAAGCATAGATTTTAAAACTGTTTTATGGTTCTTTGGAGCCAAGTGTGTGATCATTTTTTATTTCAGTCAAATCAGGTTCAATTACATTATTTTTATTTCATTAAATGTCTTTTCTACAGTGCTAGGTTCTAGGTGCCAAGTTGGGTTCTAGACATTTCAACAAGGTAAGACCTAGTGTCTGTTTCATCATATAGCAACTGGTTCATTGTATAGCAGCTGTTTCATTGTAAATTCAAATTTTTTTGTTCTTGATATGCTGCATATGTGAAGTTATCTAAGCTAGTTTAACCCACAATTACAGGAAGGTCCTGGTAAGAGATTTTTCCCATAAAAAGTTACGAAAAATTACAAGAAAAGGAGGAAAAAAAAGAGATCATAATGATAATACATATTGTTAATTCCTTGTTTTTCCACTATCTTTTTGAATCTAAGACAAACAATATGCGGGAAGTAAAGAAGAAGACTACAATCAAACTGTGTCCAATTTTTCAATTATATCAACTCTATAAAATATGTATTGCATGCAGCGCATGAAGATGTTCTACATAAGTGCTTAAGGTACCTACGTATACCTTTCAAACTCCAATTAACATAAATACCTAGATGTCATTTAGGTATGCAATAGTAATCATATGTTCTTCAAATCTGATTAAATAATGCTGCTTTTATATTATTCTACACCAGATTAAGTTGATTGAGGACTCAAGACAATACAAGTCTCTTTGCAGCATTTGTCTATAGTTGAATTTTATGATTTTCTGTCCCTTGGCAGTCCATAAGAAGAGGCAAGCATTTCTAGGCCCAATTCATCTCTTCCTAATGCATGTATCAAATATGGGGTTGATGAATTTGGCCTTTAGAGTCCTCATTTCTGTCATTAATTGTAAAGGAAAGTTAGGATGCCTAGTCCATGCGTAAAACTCTGTGTTACATTTGTCTAAAGTTAAGTGAAATGAATCCTAAGCTCCGGAAACACCCTTCACATCAATGTGATACTTTCTACCAACTAAAGTAATTAGAATAGCAGCAAATACTGCGCAGGCAGTTTAAATATATAGTCCTGCTATTTAATGTGACATTTCTTTCGTTAAAAATGCTGCTGCTAATGAAATGATGTAGGGAAGCTTGTCAAAACAATGTCTCAGGCAGGAAGAAATGTGATTTAGTAGAATTTTGATTCCCTGAGTTACTGGATTTTTTAAAAATACTGCTTTTTGAATACAGGAGAACAGGCAGCTGTAACTACTTATCCCAGTTTGAAAAGTAACCTTGTGATGCTTCTAAGAGCATTCATTTATTTGGTTTAACTGCAGAGAGCTGTAACCTCCCAAAGGACCCTGAAGCCAGATAATTATTGACATTTTATTTTTACACATATCCTTTTGAAATCTAAGACTACTGGATGGTTTCAAAAACAGCAGATAATGAAGTTTCCCTGCTTAGATTTTTTTTAGGATCACACAACTATAGTTCTGATTAAAAAAGATAGTGTTGCAGTTAGGGTTGTGTGACTTTCTCAGGGGTATTTTTACATTCTATCATTTTCACATTCTCTTTTCTGATACTTTCAGAAAGTGTTGGTATGTACCTGTTGAGTGTTTGGCAAACTTGGTATTGGTTGCTTTGAATGATATGGACCACGTCAGGATGTCATTGTTTCCAGAATAACATTCTTCATCAGAGAACAGTGGCTGGTGAGTGGGACACTGAGCTCTATCTGTTGAAATTTCATGTTCACTCTGAGGCATACATTCTCTATGTAAAAAGAACTTTGAGCTTTTTTATCCATTATGCTTTACTTTGGAAGCTGAAGGTTTTATTCTTGTTGTATAGTTTTGGAATACTTTTAATTAAAAGAGAAATGGAAATAAATCCATCAGAGTTCTACAGTTCATTGCTCTGTGTAAGTCTTCACTTGAAAATTTTCAGTAATAGCTTTTCTGGTAAGGTCACTGGGTCACTCTCTTTCTGTTATATTATCGTCAGATCTTCTGCCAAGTTTGCAGTCATACCAATAATCATTACCTTAGATAATTCTGTCCTAATCCTTAGATTCTTTTTCAAGAATTCATATGAGTATTTTTCTACCATCTTGAATAATCACTGGCTTCTACAATATTAAGGATTAGGTTTTCCTTTTGGCACAATGTTAATGTGAGTATATACTCCTTTCTCCTATTATTATTCCTCTTTGACTGCCCTGCTTATTACACAGGAGCTCTGCGTTACATTGTGAAGCTCTGTAGTACCAAGAATATAAAGGTGTGTGCCATTAACTGATTTCTTCTCTCACCTGTATGTGTTCCTCTTCCCCTGATTATTTTCCTGTATGTTTCATACGTGTCAGCAGATATCTCAGTGGTGTCTACTATGGTACTAGAAATTGGTATTTAGGCACCCAAACCCTACCCCCTTTTATTTTTTTCCTGCTTGTTCTCAGCAAACAGAACCAACTGTATTTTGCTGTTTCAAGTTGATAGACAGATCATTTCTGCCTTCTGATTTATGGTCTCTACAGCTCCGTGGCTTACCCTGATATTCCATCTTGGGGCTGAGCATACTATGGTTCCCCTGAGGCTCGTTCACCAGCCTGCCATTCCTTTTGCTTTTCCTTTTCTGTCCAGAAGGACTGACTAAACTTCATAATACTCTTTCCTCAAGGCAGGATCTAAGAGAAAGAGGTGTATCTTCTATACAGTATGCTATGAATTGTCTTAGATATGTAATATTTTTAAGAGATTTTCTTCTGAAATTGATTTTCACCTAGAAATTCTGTGATTAACTCACATAAATTTTATTTCCATTATTTCTTTCTTCTATCTCCTTCTTACCTTGTCCCCTCCATGCTATAATTACTTATTTGTGTTGTGGTGGCTTCTGAAGGATACACACAGGATCTGAGCCCTCATTTTTCGGACAATATATAGAGATCTCTGCTATAAACCTTTAAATCAAGAAACACAGAAACAGAACCAGAAGGCATAGAAATTCTTCTTAGTTCACAGATCAGACTTTTTTTAAGTTTGCTTATCTAAGACAAACATCATAGGATGTTGATACATTAAAAATGGATACTTTTTAGCATTCTTCTCAACCTGACCATTTTCATTGGGCAGTTACCATTAGGTATCTTTCACTTCAATAATAATACTTTCTTTAAGCTTTGAATTTTCTTGAGGCTTTTAAGAGAGAGCAGAATTTGCACTTACTTTGATTTAACAGTCTGTTATCTTTTCTCACAACAGTATGTTCTAAATGTGATTCAAGATGACTGATGCTCATAATTCTACAGAGGATTTTGGTTTCCAGAGCTACAGAGTGTTTCTGTTGAAACATTGTGCTTTTGTTTCAGTCCTCTGCAATACTAGGTTTTCTGTAAGACCAAATTGCTCTTTAATTTCACCAGAACAAAGAATTCAGCATGTTTTACTATGTCTTAATTCATGAACTTACTCACTTTTGGAGAAATTTGTTGATTTTTGTCACGGTTTTGTCACAGAATCACAGAACCTTTTAGCTTGAAAGGGACCTCTTGAGATCATCTAGCCCAACCCTGTTGCTCAAGCAGTGTCACTGATAGCAAGCTGACCATTTCCAGTTGTCTTTGGAATGTTTCCACAGATCACAGGCTCTGTGACTTCTCTGGGCAACCTGTTTCAGTGTTTAACCACACTCACAGTAAAAAAAAAAGTGTTTTCTTGTGTTTAGGAGGAATTCAAAGTTGGTTTTTTTTTTTTTTCATGTTTTTTAACTTGTATTTGTTACTTCTTGTCCTGCCAGTGGGCAATACTATGAAAAGCCCATCTACTTCCTCTTCGTTCCCTCACACCAGGTATTTATACACTTTGATGAGATTACCCTGAGTCTTCTCATCTCCAGGCTGAACAGCCCCAGCTCTGTAAGCCTCTCCTGTTATGAAAGGTGCTCCAGTCCCTTAACTATCTTTGTGGCCATGCAGTGAGGATGTTATGGGAGAGTATATCTTGCCTTATTAAAGTTGAAATATGCAACACCCACTGCTCTCTCTTCACCCACCAAGCTAGTAACATCATTGTAGATGGCTACTGTGTTCGTTAATCATGATTTCCCCTTTGTAAATCCATGCTGACCATCCCCAATTCCCTTCTTGTCCTTCGTGTGTTTGAAATGGTTTCCAGGATTATTTGCACCGCCATCTTCCCAGGACTAGAGGTGAGCCTGACTGGCCTATAGTTCTCAGGAGAATCTTATTTGCCCTTCTTGAAGATTGGAGTGACATTTGCTCTCTTCCATTTTTTAGGAACCTCTGCCAGTTGCCATAATCTCTAAAAGATAACAGAAAGCGTCCTCAGACTGACATCAGCCAGATCCCTCAATGCACGTGGATACAACCCATCAGACCTGATGGACTTTTTTATGTCCAGTTTAAGTGTTCCCTAACCTGATCCTCATCCACTGAAGGTACTTCTTCCTTGCTTCGGACTTTCCTTCTAGTCTCGGAGACCTGGGATTCCTGAAGGTCAATATTAACCAGAAAAGACTGAGGCAAATAAATCATTGAGTACTGCGGCCTTTCCCATGTCATTTGTCACCATTTTTCCTGGTGACCACCCCATTCAGCTGTGCTCCCACATTTTCCCGTTTTCTTTCTGCTGCTTATGTACTTGTAGAATGCTTTCCTGTCACCCTTCCCATCCCTTACCAGATTCAACTCTAGGCTGTCCTTGGCTTTCTTAACCCTATCCCTATGTGATCAGAGAGCAACTCAGTACTCCTCCTTGGTCACCAGCCCCTGCTTCCACCTCTTGCACACTTCCTTTTTACATCTGAGTTCAGTGAGGAGGTCCTTGCTCACTCATGCAGGCTTTCTGTCAACTTTACTTGATTTCCTGCTTGTCAGGATGGACTTTTTCGTGAGGTTGAAGTGGTAACCCTTGAATAACAACAACTTCTCTTAGACCCCTCTTCTTTCCAGGCCCATATTCTATGGCATACAGTCCACGGTCATATCTTTGTGTTCAATGGCTGCCACATTTTATTGCATTTTGAAGCTTTTGGTAATAGTTTATTATCCCCTATTTCTGGTGAAGAAATTCTGTGTACAAAAAGACTGATATATATAACTGCTAGAGGATTTTAGAAGTAATTTAAAATTATCCTTTATCACTTTTATTGGAGCTTGTTCAAGCCACTGTGAGTAGAAGAATTCAACATCAGTGAGACCGAAGGAAATCAAAACCAGGAGCTGGGTTCTGCAGACCTGTGAGAAAAGACTGCTCTGAGGAGAAGAGTCTTGTATCCTGATCCTTGCTGCTTGTCTTAATACGTTTTAACAAATTTCACTTAAATACAAAAATACTTCCCAAAACCTTATCACTGGATTACAGAGCTTGGAATATAAATATTCTTTAAATATAAAGAAGTGACAGTCCAGTGGTACAGTGCAATCTAAACAGGTGGAATAGACAAAGATGTGAAAGAAAATGACAATTAATTAGTATGACAGCTACATGGAGCCTGTTGATTTTAGCTCCTGTTTTATCCACCTTTGAATGAGCTTTTCTAAAAAGGATCTCTGGATTTCTTCATTTTACTTGGGGAATGTGGCAAAATTATAGGTAAATGTGTTTGAACGTGTGGGGAATATTTCTTCTTTATAAGTCATTAGTCTGTCTAGTCTATATTGCCACCCAGCTGTGATCAGAGAAACTAAGAGAGTACAGAGGGCTTGAATGTTCAGCTGGTGCTTCTGTTCAAAAAAAAAAAAAAAAGAAAAAAAAAAGAGAGGTTACAGGATATTCTTTATTTGTAGTAGGACAGAGTATGAACAGACTGCTATACAAAGGATGGCAAAACAGGACATTGGTAGCATCAGCAGTCACAGTCAACTTGTGAAGAAAGAATTCCCTCAAAGGCTGTGAGGATCCTTATCTTCTGTGACATTGTGCACAAACATGACAACTGTCTTTTGCTGCTTACGATAGCTCCTCTTCCCTTTCCTTGGAAATATCCAGGCTCAAGTCCATAACTTTAGTTTGCATTTATATTTTAGTTTCCCTAAATCCTGAAAGCATCAAAATATTCAACTGTTTTGTTCACAGTGGTTTATAGTGGACCACACTTTATATCAGTACATCTGATTCTGTGTTCAGCACTGAAATAGGACTGAAAAGGAAAAAATGAGCATATATATATATATGTATATGAGGAAATGAATACTAATTGCTATACAAGTAAGAACATTGTAACATTTGCATCCAATTCCCAGCTTTATGAACATACAGGCATAGTGAGTATAAAGAAAAAAGCATTACCCATTTTTGATGAGTAGGTAAAGTAAGGAATACAAATCAAAGAAAATTATGAGTCCACATTTTGCTTAATGTTTTTGCTGTTCTTTTTTTTTTTTTTTTTTTTCAATTTTGTAAAAACTACAAGGAATAAATTTTCTGTAGATTTTGCCACTGCTGCAGAGCAGAAATTGTTCTGCCACATAGGTATATAAGATGTAGGACCTAAATAAACGTAGCCAAACTACAGAAATGCATTTTCTACCTTGGTAACTGTGTTGTTTTGTCATGTGTTGAACTATCTTCTATTATAAAAAACTTGAAAAATAATGATGTCCTTGTGACACCAAATTCTAAGAATGCAAACTCCAGTGTTAGCAGCTTAGTTTTGCACAGCTTCTCCCAGATCAGCTGCTCTTTTCAATCAAGTGCTTTTTCTATTTGTTCTTTCAGGCTCTCTTCAAAGTTTATCCCCATGTTAAGTTTGTTATATGGCAAGCTGATTTTCTTTTCCAAATTAACCGTGTATTGACTCTGAGATTAGTAGCTCTTGTGTTTGTGAGATGCCAGGATCTCCAGCACAGGAAAATGAGTCACGCTGTTTCGGAATGTGTCCAATGCAATATAAAGAGTAATTCATCAAGGAGCTGCGAAGTTTGAAAATGGATGCAAATGGTAACCATGTAATGAGTTTTTCCAGAGGAGCCTTGGCTCTTTTTATCTACGTTTGTTACAATTTCACCTGAAGTATCACTTAAATCTTGCAGGGAATATGTGCAGGTAGATTTCTAGACCACACAATCTTGAGTCTTCCTCAAGTTTAATTTCTTAAAAGCAGAATCGAAGTTTTATAATTAATAACTTATTAAAACTAATCATTCTAATTCTGGTGACCTGATTTTCAATGTGAACATTAGAACATTGTGTCTTCAGCAGTCTGAACATGTCTCTTTCAAAGACTACTCTGAAAGTACAGTGAAGGTTAGAAAAATGGACAAAATAAAATGGTTGCAGATGTGTGAACGCAGAAGTACACCATCTAGGAACCATGCTGAGTGTTTCATAGCGCTTTCTGGACACGTAACACCAATAAAATTCTTTCACTCTTACTTCTGTGAGCGCTGCACAGCAAGATGCATTCCTTTCCTTTGCTGCTGCTGATAAATGAGTTGAATTATTAGGACTGAAGACATCAGAAACAGAAAGGACTTGGCATGATTATCAAATCAATCTACAGCAAGTTTTAGAACAAATAACAATGCGGTCTTTCAAATATTCCAAAGTAAACAGCTTGTATTAGAGGGACCAATGAGACAATAAAAGATGAATCCACACTGTGCCATTTGAGGTTTCTTTTCAGAATATTAGTTTTCAGGATGTTACCGCGCTTCAGTCATTATGACCATGCTCACAACTCAGAGGTGAATTGTGAATGCACCAGAGGGCATATGATATTGGACACAGGAAGAAGAGTGAATTCCTGAAAACAGTAGAACGAGTGAAATTCTGTTTCAACATGGACATTTAGGGATTCAGGGGTCTGTTCATGCTCTTGACAAGATCACAGTATCCAAATACCAAGCTGAGTACGAAGAACTGGAAATGCATGGCTATCCGGTAATTAAAATCACAATGTAAGGTAAAAGGAGTCTACAAATAGGTTGAAAGCTTTGCTATAAGCCCTCCTGTCTGCAGCAGAGAAAGGATTCACCCTCTCCCTTTACTCCAGGATGGACTGCCTTTTCCAGGCTTGCCTTTTCATATCATGTTTGTAATTACATACACAGAGTAGCTCACCTGTTGTCAGGATTAATTTTATTGTCTGTCTTCCCCTGTATAATAAATTTGGCATAAATTGTTTCCTATGATTAGTTTGCACTTCCTCTTATTTACTTGTCTTATCTATTGTTTCCCCCCCTTTTTTTTTCTAGATAATAGCTTCCATTATTTGTCACGCATTAGCGGAGTGCCTACCAGGATGAAGCTGAGGCAGTAGTGTTCCTGCAGTACAACTAATGAGTGCTAACAGTGGTGGCAGTAACAGAAGGGCCAGTTTGTTTAATAAATTTGGAAGAGAACTGGTATAGTTGATTTACAGTGGAGTGAATGCTGCCTGACATTTCTCAAAGAGACGTTAATCATATTGCTTGCTAGAAAAAGTGAGCAAAAGGTGAGAAAAAGAACGACAGACTACTTAAGGCCTTTGGGGCAGGAAGAAAAAATAGCTCTGACTGTGAAAAGGTACAGGATACCAGAGTGCACAGAGATGTTAAATGGCTATTAGATATTAGAGGCTGCCACAACAATGAACTGTTCTGAGCACCTCAATATCAAAAAAGAAGTCACAAAGAATTCAGAAATGAAATAATAAACACCAGTATGTGCTTAAAGATACATTTTTTTTAAAAAGTATCACAGAGTTAGCTCACTGCTCTTGATTTCCTACATTTTCTTTTGCAAAGGAGTATATGGATCTAGTTTAATTGTCACAGTTTTCAACTGAAAAGTTATCAATGAAGCAAATTTAAGACACTTAAGATATATTTGCTTAATTATCTTATGTGGATCTCCAAGAAGCTGTCCAGATATGTCCAGGTGAGTACACATTGAAAGCCATTGATCTCATGTAACTGTCTATAACTATTTTGCACATTAATTCATGTCAACAGAGGCAAAGCAGAGGTGGACAAAGCCTCCTGTATGTTTACAGCTAGGTGGACAAAAGGCACTCAGCTGCCACTGAGGAACCAGGGTCTGTTCCTGTCTGCTGTGGATCTGTTCCATCTGCAATTATATGATAGGCTGACGACACAGGATGAAGCATGATGGTTCAGGGTCAGCTAAGGAAGGCAACAGGACATGGCTGGCTGAATCTAAAGGAGCTCAGGTATAGCTTAGAATATGTATCTTAAATTGTCAGTAGAAATGTTAATAATTATGTTACTTATATTGAAATGTTGTCCAAGAATTGTTATACTTTCATTGTTAGGGCAATTTGGAACTGGAGTTGTCAAAGCATTCAGAAACAGAATCACTCCTGAGTGACAAGAAATTTTAAACATACTGAATGACAAATGCGAGTGTTAGGCTTTTAATCTTTAATTTTTATGCTGCAATAGATATAGATAATGTCTAGCAACAGTAATTCAGGAACCTAATATAGTTTGAAAACTGTTCAAGAGACAAAAAGATGTTGAAGTCAGCTAAATGGAAACTTAGTAAAGATTGATTCACTAGGATTCACCAAAATGAAATTGTGGCTGATACACTTTCATTTATATAAACCTATTTGAAAACAACCCTGAAAACTGTTTTGAGAAAACTATTTTCTATTCTGTCATGCATAACACTTTGTATGTCTAGACTGGCGGTGTAACATCCCAGGTAGTAACTGAGTACATTAATAAGAGCATTCAGTGCGGTGTTTTATCTTCTGCATGGAATCGAATGAGAGCCAAAGAAGTCAAACTTGCAAATCACTGTCTCTGAAAAGACTCTTTGCCATAATGAGTTTTCTACCTAACCTGTAGATAATCCGTTTCTGTTTCTCTAAGCATATGCAGGTGGACAGCAAATAAATCATTTTAAAATCCTTTCTATTCCTTAATGTTAACTAAAAAAAGCAGGTGCTTCATTTAATGAAGCAATTGCATTATTGAAAGACAGTATTAGCACAATGAGGTTTCTATATAGTTACCTCTTTAAACGGAGATCCATCCTATTATGGTACTGCACAAGTAATATAATTTCCACATGCAGTTTAGAAAGTAAAATACCTTTCAGGTGACCTTTTACTGTTTCCATTTAGTCTGGGTCTCCCTAGTGAGGCATTCTACTTTCAGCTTCAGTGAACTGTACGGTCTGGAAGCTCAATCTGATAAGACACATATGAAACACCAAATTTGTATTTATAATTGTGACAAAGGGCAAATGGCAACAGAAATAGAAATGCCACACTTGATGGACTACATTCTCATTTCCATCATTTATTGCAAGGCAGTGGAATTGTTTCAGCATAGTTCTGACATAAATGAACAACCACAAAATCATAGAATGGTTGGGGTTGGAAGAGACCCTTAAAAATCACCTAGTTACAACCTCCCTGTCATCTCTCAGTAGATCAGGTTGCCCAAAGCCCCATCCAACCTGGCCATGAGCACTTCCAGGGATGGGGCATCCACAGCTTCTCTGGACAACCTGTTCTGATGCCTTAACACCCTGATAGTAAATAATTTTTTCTTTATATCCAGTTGCAATCTATCTTCTTTCAGTTTAAAACCATTGTCCTATGTTCTGTTACTGCAGGCCATATCTTTCTCCATCTTTCTTATAAACCCTCTTTCTATATTGAAGGGCCCCAATAAGGTCTCCCCGGAGCCTTCTCTTCTCCAGGCTGAACAATCCCAACTCCCTCAGCCTGTCTTCACAGGAGAGGTGCTCCAGCACTCTGATCATCCTTGGGGACCTACTCTGGGTTTGTTCAAACAGGTCCATGTCCTTCTTGTGCTGGGGACCCCAGAGCTCAATGCAGTACTCCAGGTGGGGCCTCATAAGAGCAAGGTAGAGAGGGACAATCATCTCCCTTGATCTGCTGGCCATGCCTTCTTTGGATGCAGCTCAGGATACAGTTGGCTGTCTGGGATGGAAACTCACATTGCCAGCTCATGTTGAGTTTTTCACCCACCGGAACCCCCAAGCCCTTCCCCTCAGGTCTGCTCTCAATCCATTCATCCACCAGGCTGTATTGATGTCTGAGATTGCCCTGACCCAGGTGCAGCACCTTGCACTTGGCCTTGTGGCCATGAGGTTCACGTAGGCCTACCTCTCAAGCCTGTCCAAGTCCCATTGGATGGCATCCTTTCCACCTCTCATGTCAATTACACTACTGAGCTTGGTGTCATTTGCAAACTTGCTGGGGTGTTCTCCTGCTATCAATGTAATCAATCCTGCTATCAATGTAATTAATGAAGGTATTAAATAGTATGTAGTAATAGTCCCGGTATGGACCCTTGAGGAACATCACTCATTACTGGTTTCCATTTGCACACTGAGCCACTGAAGCTCTTTTGAAGTGGCCATCCAGCCAATCTGTTATCCATCTAGAGGTCCATCCATCAAATGCATCTCTCTCCAATTTAGAGGCAAGGATGATGTGGGGGACCATCTCAAAGGTGTTACAGAAGTCCAGGTAGGTGACATCTGTTGTTCTTCCATTGTCCACTGGTGCAGTCACTCCTTTGTAGAAGGCCACCAGATCAATCAGGCATGATTTGCCCTTGGTGAAGCCATGTTGTGTATCTCTAATCACGTCCCTGTCTTCCATATGCTTTGACTTGACTTTCGGGAAGATCTGATCCAGATCCACTCTGGATCAAAAAGACCAAAAGATCTGGAACAAAAGACCAGTTTCCACTCATCCATGGGAATCTACATTTGCAATTTTAGGAAACGGCAATATTTTGTTAACAATTTGACAATGATTTTATGTTTTAAATATCATCTAGGCTCTAAGGCACAACCTTAGAACATCATTAATTCTCATAATATATAGACTATGAAAACTCCAATCTAGGGACTGTTGTCCTTTGTTACAGAGCACTTTTCCACAGAGATAAGAAATTAACTTCATAAATGTTTGTTTTCAATATGCAGAGTGAGAAAACACATTTGAAATCAGCGGAATTAGATGTCTACAGGCCTTTTTGAAAATCCTATTAAGTGTCCTAATTGCAATTTTGCAAATCTAAAAAGCTTGAAAATCTTGTAGTACAGCATCAAAGAAATATAAAAACTGCAGTGAACTGTTTGTGCAAGGTGTCTATCTCACACAGTTTGCTGAAAAAGCAAATTCTACATCCATGAAAAAAAAATGTTTTGAGAACTGGGACATAAAGTTAATACCCAAGATATTTTCATGGAGCCAAAATTCCTCAATACTTAATTGTAGGCACACTCCAGGGATCCCATTTCACAATATACAGCTTGGCGACCTACGAAAGAGTCTGAGAGGTTTGGAGTTGGAGATCCAGCAGACTTCTTGTTTGGGACAGGACAGAGCTGCTAAGAATCTGATGGAGAGGTAAATACTCAAGTGTGTATGCTTTAATTAGGCAGCTAGCAATTTTTTGAAGAAAGTGAGTTTAGCTGTCATGTTTAATCCTCTGTAGTCACAGAGATCAAGAGCAGAAGCCTCCGAAGTTTGGATCTCTTGGTGGGCTGCTGTGGAAGCAGGCAAGCTGGCACGTAATCAGGCAATTATGAAAGTGATGTGAATGAAAGACTCCACAACAACAATTTGTTACAGAAAATTTCTGACCAGATTAGGTGTCATTTGTGGAGTCTTGGTATGAATGAATAGCACATTCAATGACAGTCTGCCCTTTGGATGCCTGTACTGACATATAAAATTATTAGGCACTAGAAATTCAATTGCTCCAATTTGGTCATGAAAGAGAAGAAGGACTATGCAGAAATGCACTTTTGGTCCAGCTCATTTTGCTGTCCAAGGTGTTATAGTTATGTGCAAATGAAGGAAACCATGTTCTGCTGGCCTCCAAGCATATAGTGTGGTATTTCTGAAAGCTGAAATGGAATAATAGGAGAAAACAGATGACTCTCCCAAGCAAACGTTTTCAAGGTGTTTGGTAATATTACAGGCTGTTTGAATTATTTTCACAGTGTTCAAACAGTTTGTAAGTGAAATTATTTCCTGTTCTATTTAAACACTGTGAAATGACCAGATATCAATAAGAGTTTCTTGGTAACATACGACAGTACAGTTAGCAGCTAGGGCAAGGAACGTCTGAAAAAAAAAATGTGGAAAACAGACAGATTATTCATTTCGTCTGAGCAAGCCTGCTAATTTCTAACCTTATTGTTGAGAAAAGTGTTGGGATTGATCTCCTTGTACATGATTAAATTTGGGCATATAATGTAAAAAGTTCTTCCACACTTCCTTAAGATGCAGTTATCTCTGACATCTGTTTTTAAAACAGGAGGAATTGCTTTTCATTGTCCATAGGGCCACAAAAGACATACATGTGTATGACATTGATAAGGTTAGGTGAAATTCATCCTGTCTTTAATAAAGAGCACTGTTAAAACAAGATTGCAGTCATTTTTTATTCATCAAGTTATGAATATATTTCTTTACTTGTTCTTACAGAAGTAGTAGGTCTGTTTTCTCTAAGCTATATTATTTGGCTTGTGTTGCAAGGTTTTGGTAGCAGGGGGCTGCAGGGGTGGCCTCTGTGAGCAGAGCCCAGCAGCTGCCCCATGTCAGATCAGAGCCAGTTCCAGACAGCTACAAAAGGGACCTGCTGCTGGCCAGAGCTGAGCCATGAGCGACGCTGGGTGGGCCTCTGGGAGAGCAGATTGAAGGAAGGGGAAATCTGCTGTGCTACAGCAGCTGGGAGAGAGGGGTGAGAGCTGAGAGAGAAGCAGCCCTGCAGCCCCCAAGGTGAGTGCAGCAGGAGGGCAGGAGGTGCTCCAGGCACGCAGCACAAGTTCCCCTGCGGCCCGTGGAGAGGCCCCTGGTGGAGCAGGCTGTCCCCCTGCAGCCCACGGGTCCCACACGGAGCAGATCTCCACGCTGCAGCCCGTGGAGGAGCCCCCGGTGGAGCAGGTGGATGTGGCCTGGAGGAGGCTGCGGCCCATGGAGAGCCCCCGCAGGAGCAGGCCCCGGGCCGGAGCTGCAGCCCGTGGAGAGGAGCCCACGCAGGAGCAGGGGGCCTGGGGGGAGCTGCCGCCCGTGGGGGACCCGTGCTGGAGCAGTTTGCTCCTGGGGGATGGACCCCGTGGTACGGAGCCGTGTGGGAGCAGTTCTTGAAGAGCTGCGGCCTGTGGGCAGCCCCCCAGGCTCAGTTCGGGAAGGACGGCATCCCGTGGGAGGGACCCCACGGGGAGCAGGGGCAGAGTGTCTGTAGAAGAGTGTGGACGGTGGGAAGGTGTTTTTAGTTAGTTTTCATTTTCTCACTGCTCTAGTTTATTTGTAATAGGTTATAAATTACAATAATCTCCCTGCGCTGTCTATTTTGCCCATGACAATAATTATTGAGTGATCTCCCCGTCCTTTCCTCAGGTCTTGAGCCTTTTTTCATTGCTTTTTCTCCCCCTGTACTTTTCGGGGGGAGAGTGAGAGAGTGGCATGGTGGAGCTGAGCTGCCCATCAATGTGAAACCACCACAGCTATATGTGTATATATATATATACACACACACACACACACACACACAATATAGTATATATATATACACACTGTATATATACAATATATATATATACAATCAAATATTTTAAAATCACCTTTAAATTAAGTTGAAAACAAGAAAGATTTAGAAGACTTATTTTCTTTTGTACTCTAAACCCATGTACTGACCTTCATTTCTCCAGTGCAGACAAGTATTTTGGATGATGCTCATGTAACGTATAACCAGTGAAATGAGTAGATGTTAAGCTATGCTCCAGTTATCAAAGAAGCGTACAGATGTTGGTGAGTAACCGGTTTCTAGATGAGATTCTCAGATGAACTGTCCATCAGAGAGCATTGACATTGTCAGGGAATAATGTGTGAAGTCTATGACGCTGCCACTTCCACCTGTCCCCCAAACTGTTGGTGTCATGTGTGGCTATCCATGTGCTGTTTGGTAATGAGCTGAAGTTAAGAACCATAAATCATTCTGTTGCTGCAGCAATGACAGGTGCAGGATAACAGATGCTGTCGCCAATATATTAGGAGAATGCCATGATTTATTTGCATTAAGGCAGTCTGGGGTTAGCAATATGTGTGAAACTAGATAACCATATGGTGCACGGCTGCTAGAGGGGAATACTTGCCTGTAATAAAGTACCGTATTAAAATGCAGGCTCCAATATTTAGCCTTAGCAAGTGTCTCTTGACACCTGTGTCAGCTCCTTGAAATGCTTGAAGACTACATGATGTGAGTTGAAGTGCAGAAGTCACTAATCTTGTGACAGCGAGCTTGGCAATTGGGTGCAAGTGTCCAATATAGTGAAGTGCTTAAACATGCAAATTTTCCCACTGGCCACACACTAAACTGTGCATGTACTTAACAACCTAACTGAATAAGGATCTACAGAAAGATGTTTTCTGATGAAACATGGTTGTTGTACTTCTCAGTCATTAGCGAAGATGCTGCTGCTGAGCATATGGGCAAAGGCAGAACAGCTCTGTGATTAAGAATATAGAAATAAAAATTACCAGAAGTGAGGTGCACACAAAAACATCAGAGAGATTGACAAGTTCAGATCAGGGAGAGTGCGTCATCTCCATTAAAGATTTCTCAAAGACCTGAAGTTATTGGTCTAATAGCAGTGCTTCCAACACATATCTCAAGTCAGGGAAATCATGAAAATTCAGTGATGGTATTTAAGGATGGTTAAAAGTGTTATTTATGTAACTACAGGCCCATTATTATGGTCTCAGAAGTATGAGAAATTTAAGGACCTATTGTCAGGGAACAGGGAAGGCTGGCAGTTCCTGAAGGAGCTGGAAAGGATGAGTGGAGGCTCAGGCAGGGCTGATCAGGGCAATTAAGGCCTATTAGTGCCCTCAGGACACTGACGTCTTAATGGAAAAAGAAACCTGAGAGAATGAAAAAATGGAGAATGAGATAAATTGCAGCTCGGGTTTACAGAATGTAAATCGCTTTTAAATAACCTGACTGTTCTTTGCTAGCTGATTTTCTAGATAAAAGAAATGCCGTAGATTTCATCTGTCTGGTCTTCCATGCCATGTGGGAAATTGCAGAGGATGGAAATTACCAGAGGAAATTTCAGGTGAATAAGGGGTTAGTTAGAGAATAAACAGCAGTAAGTACTTCTGAAAGGGAATGCGCTGTCTGGAGGAAAGTAGCCCAGTGACTGATTTTTTAAAATATTTTCACTTTAAAAAGTGGAAATTAAATGTGGAAATGGGGTGACAAAACCTACCTATGACATTGTGTTATGAGAAGTGATCGATATAAAGGAGTCAGAAGATATAAAACAAGAAACAAATGGATGATCTTTAGATTCAAAGTATTAGAAGTGGGGGAAAAAATCAACAGCCTAAAATGCCAAATCATGTATTTAAAGAATAATGAAAAGATTTTCTGCTGTTACCCAAGATTATGTCACTTGAAAACAACTTAGAAGAAGGGGTTTAGCAGACTACTTTTTCACAGAAAGACTATGAGTAACCAAAGAAATGCAACTATAAAAATCTAATCTGAGGATGTAAGGCCTTAATTGCATTAATTGCCCTGATCAGCCTTGGTAGATAAAGATGTAATATCTTTAGTAGATAAAGTAGCAGATAAAGATGCCATTGTACATGTGTAGTGTTCTAACTATTGGATGAACTGCTCTTCAAGGAGTCTCTGTGTCTCTCAACTATAGTGGGAACTTAGAGGTCTGAATTAGATTCCTACTTTCTGTGTGGATATAACAGGTGAGATAAATCACACTCATAGTAATTAGCTGGGAACCAGAAATGCTCCATTCACGTCAAATGTATAAAAGAACAGGAGCAGAACCTGACTGGATACCACTCCACATATCTTCCAGCAGATTCCCTCCTCTGCTTTCACTAAGTTCCTAGATTTCATGAAATAAAATAAACTGACATCACAGTGATCTAATTTTAGGACCTATTTATTCATATAGGTTGTCAAAAGGATGGATTTAACAAAAAAAAAGACTGTATCCACATGACATACTCTTTGCATCTGTACCTGACAGACAGCAGTGGGAAGCTGATATCAGCGCTCTTTACCATTGATAAAGAACCTGAGGCCCAGAGGAGGAGTATCTTGCCCAAAACCACAGGACAGGGAGACGTGCAGACAGAAAAGACCCCAGCAGTCCTGAATCAAGGTATAGTGCCTTGTTTACAACTGCATGCTGCCTCCCACTGTAGCCTTGGTAAAGTACAGTAGAGTCTTGAGATGATATTAAAAATATTGCAGTTTTATAAGCATACTTAATAAAGAAAGACTTTTGCCACATGTTTCATCACCCAAAGATGCTATAAGGAATTATTCTAAAACCTTGTGCTTAAGGGATTTTGGGTAATAAAACAGTTTGCAGAGAAGAAGGGTAGCACTCCTGAGACAGTAATGATCCCCTAGGTATCCTCCAGGCTGCTAGATGAAAGCGAGAGAGGCAGAGAAGCCATTTTTTTTGAAAGTAGAAATATCTGTCTTAGAGATAAAGATACAACGTTTTGTGGATGAAATGCAAAAAGAAGAGACAACAAGAATCAAGATCTTTTAGGCTTGGTAGCCATAAATTCAGAGGAAATTATTACAAACTTTAAATACAGAAGCCCCCTAGGCACCCTATGCACCAGTAATAAATCACCAAAGTGAATGATTACCTCACTGTTCTATCCAACACCATCCATGTGGATGTTTTATGAAAAGTATGTCTGGACATGACTGATGATATAAAGAACTGAGGGACATCAGCTCGTGTGGGAACAGACATTTCAGGCAAGACAAAAAACCTACAAAGGGTGAAGAGGGAAAGAATGCCAGAAAAGGTGGTTCACGCAGAGTTGGCAATGGCTTCTCAAAAGAAATCCGATGCAACAGCCATGACTGTGGTCCGGAACAGGGAGTGCAAAGCCAGGAGGATGGCAGCGCTTTGGATACAGGGGTATGAAGCTCTGCCCCAGCAGGTAAGAAGGTGACTGGCCACCCGGAAAAGCGGCTGGCAGACTGCAGCATTGCAAGGGACAGACTGTGGAGTTGCAATCAGAAAGCCCTTGCTGTTGCACAAGCTGTGGCACTCCTGTGAGTGGGGCTACAGCAGAGCAGTGAACCCCTTCTTGCCCTGACCCCCCAGGGATGTGACTGCTTGCTGCGGTTAGGGAGAGACCTGGGCTGCTTTCCCTGACAGCGATGCCTGAGCACCAAGAGAGGACTTTTCAGCCACCTCCTCTCTCTGCCCATCTCCCCTCCCATCTGCCTTGGCTTTTGGAAAACCATTTCTTCTCCTACAGCCTCCCTAAGGGGCACTGACATTTTGCTTCCTACCTCCGAGGAGAGCTTTTTATGTTAGTACGTGCTCAAAACTTCATGGTTAAGGAATAGTTTCATTAGAAGATGCTCTTGCCTTGTTGTGTCTTGTGATGCGAGTAAAAAGAGGGCTCACCTTCTGCAGCCGTTGCTGACAGAGCTGTGGGAGCTACAGACCTGCATTCAGGATTTATGTGAAATCTCTGGTTTGGAGGGTATGATTTGGTAAAAATAAACAAAAAAGCCTGGGCCTATTTGTGTCATCACATTTATCAGGTGCCGGTAGCAGCATAGCTGCGATTCTGCACACGTATCCCAAGTTCCCAGCTTCCAAACAGGTCATCCAGAGGGTAGAAGCAACTCACAAAGTCTCTGGCATATGATTACAAAGTCTTTTAAGATGTGCAAGTGAGAAAATAGTGAAGAACATTGTCCTTTTAATATGACAGGAAACATAAAGAAGCTCATGGTATGAATGACAAGCAGTTGGCTTCACACAGGTGTTGTTCTGGTATTCATAGATTCACAGACTTTAAGGCCAGAAAGGAGTCTTAAGTCATTTTTATTGACTCATTGCCTGTTGGAGGTTAATACGTTTCACCCAGAGAAGTGAGCAATTTCTTCTTCCAGGCTACAATGAATGCCATTGAAATACCTTTGCTCGCTATAGTTCAGGTGCTGCTAAAGCTATTTTTCTTGCAGCAAGTTTCTCAGAGATCCTTCTGTTTATAATTCCTACGGGAAACTAAAAGCACTAGTGAAATATGTTTGACCTTCTGATCCTTTGGCCACCTGGTTTTTTTTCAAATCTCACAAATGTTCAATCTTCTCTTGTTAGGGCAATTTTTTAAAAAATTATAAATGTTTCTCACTGCACTAACACAGTGTTCATTAAATTTCCGTTGTTTTTTTTAATTAGGCCACAGAATTGCGTTACTGGCTCTGATTTCACATGCCATGGGAGTCTACACAATGTTTGAATCTCAGTGGCGTCCCATTAGCCATCACCATTTTGGCTTGCCTTAATTGTGCTCACCTTCAGGGACCGAATATAAAGTGATCATCAAATATTCTTCTGTCTCCAGTCAAGCTGACTAATGAGGGGCTCCTTGGCTGTCCATTTATTTTACAGTTAGTGCTGACCCCAAATGGCTCTTTCATTGCTGCATAGCTAGGCACAAAGTGCCTGCTTTTGGAAAGAGTCCAGTTTCCCTGAAATAATGATGGGCAGCAGAGATTTATCACTTACTACCTTTTTTTTTTCTCAGTAATCTTTTTCTTTCAATGGCTCTGTTAATGACTATCACCCTCTTATATGCCTTTTTTTTTTTTTTTGCGTGTGTGTGAACTTGGATATTTTTTTCCGTCTCGCAGCATTCTTACAATCATCTCATTAATAAGACTACTTATGGTTAATGTAAGGACAATTTTCAGGACGCAATATACTTTGTCTCCTAGGAGAACACAAATTCCTATACACACCTTTGTTACACAAGACTTTTGATGTTGGTGTATAGGAGCGTGTACAGCAGGAACGCGTGATTCAAGTCACAGCAGTATGGTTTGGATGGCTGCAAAACTGCATGGGTAAAAAGCTGGTTGTATGGCTGGCTTGAAGGGTGATGTCTGTCAAGTTCAGCATCTTTACCAGCATTTGGAGGAGGTGACGGAGTGTCCCCTCTTGACAGATTTACAGACGCCACCAAACTGGGGTAAATGGCAAAGGCAAACATTTTTTTTTAAGGAGAATTAAAGTGCAGAAGGACATCACTGAGATGCTTTTGAAACTCTGAAATACTCTGAATGAGAGAGACTCTGGCAAAGAGTTACAGTAACAGAGGGAGGGGTGTGTGTGTGTGTGTGTGTGCACATGCATGCATGTGTTTGTGTGCCTGTTTGTATACATATGCATACATAGGAGAAAAATTGAGATGGAATCATCAACTCTACCCTTTTACTAGTGAGAAAGCTGGTGCACAAAACTACAGTGAAGCAAACAGTAATTTCAGCGCCCAATATGCTTACTTGTGTAAAAAATCTCTGAAGTATTTGGTAGCACCTTAAAAAATAAAAGCGTCGTACCCAACCATGACCTTTGTGCTTTCACTGATTAGAATATAGCTGTCTTACAGGCACCACTGACCTCTGCTAATGGCTACTTTCTCTATGCTTCACTTGACAAGTTTTTTACATTGCCAGCCACTCAGGACTGTAAGGACCTCGGTGACTTTGCAGTCAGTCCTTGCTTTGGCTGTTCTGACCGGTTTTATGGCACCAGCCTTACCTACCCTGCTCTGCTGCTTGCAGATGAAGGTGCGTGTACTGACCATCACAGGTCCTGCTGCTGATCACCGTGGTCCTCAGTGCCAACTCCTCTATGCTATTAAGAAGACTGTTTCCTTACTTTTAAACATGTTTTTTTGCATGTGGTTGGAAATCTGTAGTGCTTTCTCTCACATCTTACCACATGCGAAGACCTACTGCATATTTTAGATCAATTAAGGAGTGAACGCTCTGTTGTTTAGTGATCTGAGTTCTCTTTAATGTGTGTTACACAGCCGGAAGTAAATGAATGTTATTAAAATTGCTAGACTAGCACTAAAAAAATGAAAAGAAAGAGCGCGATCATAAGTCAGACCTTGTCCACCTGCACTGCTACGTAGTTTTTAATTATCACATGTATTATCAAATACTTTTTCTTTCTCTGCAGGACTTCTACATCAGCAATACAGTATCACAAAATCACAGAATGGCTGAGGTTGAAAGGGACCTCTGGAGGTCATCTGGCCAAGCAAGGACACCCAGAGCAGGCTGCCCAGCACCACGTCCAGGTGTTTTTTGAAGATCTCCAAGGCGATCTTCCACAGCCTCCCTGAACAACCTGTGCCCGTGCTCTGTCACCCGCAGAGCACTGAAGTGCTGCCTGATGGTCAGAGGGAAACTCCTGTGTACCAGTTTGTGCCCATTGCTTCTTGTTCCATTGCTGCGCACCACTGAACAGAGCCTGGCTCTGCCCTCTTTGTACCCTCCCTCCAGGTATTTATACACATCAGTGAGATCCCTCTGAGCCTCCTCTCCTCCAGGCAGAACCATCCCAGCTCTCTCAGCCTTCCCTCACAGGAGAGGTGATCCAGTCCCTTCATCTTCTTGGTGGCCCCGCATTGGACTCTTTCCAGTAAGTCCATGTCTCTCTCGTACTGGGTGGCCCAGAACTGACGATAGTACTCCAGGTGCAGCCTCACCTTGCTTTTCCCTCTGTCAGTGAGTGATCCCCGTTCCGTATTACTGTAAAACATGAAAAACCTGCTCTAAAAACAAAACCATTAGTTTCCTTTTGAGATTTTCCGTGTTGCTTTTTATACTGTTTCATGTCATTCAGTCATTTCCAAATGTCCAGGTGTTTTTTTAGTCACAAAATTCTTAGGAAGGTGGAGTGCTGTTTGCATGTTCCTGAATGAGAACTGAGGACCAGAGAGGAGAGAAGGGGCCTGGTGAAACGAGGGACCCAGGTAGGACTTTCTGAACACCTCCTGCAAGCCATATCGGCACAGCCCTCCACCTCTGAACAAACCACCAGGACTGGCTCAAGTGTTGTTCCTCCAACACCCAACTTATTTTAGACCTTTTCTTCAGCATGAAAACAAATCCCAGCCTTACTGGGGGAAGCCCAGCCCAGGTGGTTGGCGTGGCAGGAGAATGATTGCCTAGAGGCAGGGACGGACTGCAGCTGGACAGGATAATAGTGGACTGCTTTGTCTTGAGCTCACCCTTCCTTTTGGCTGCCCCTTCCCTGGCACTTCCCTACTAACAGTGGCCACCTCTCTTCTTTCCCCACAACTCTCCCTCTCTCACTATTTGTTTAACAGTAGCATTTTCCTAAGGAATACATGCTTATGGATGTATATCATTCTCTTCCATTTTTCTCCATTCTGACTTTGTTTTCTCATTTTCTCTCCCTCCATGCAGTAGCATGCACTGAGTTGAAGAATGATGCCCAGGTCCTTCGGCATCATGTTTTCTGTCTCACTGGGCACATTTGCAAGTGGTTTGTAGCTATAAATGAGGCCACAAATTTCAGTGAGCTTAGCAGCTCTCTCTATGACACCTCGTGCCCTGATTAATATTGTAATAACATAGTCCTTAAGCCACAAGTCATTGCATAATCTTTCTTTTGTAGCCTTACCCTGCTTTTGTCATGTGGTTCATGTAATCTCTTGGGAATTCTGTCACTGCTTTTACCATCATGGTCAAGAAACCTCCCAAATAAGTACCCTACCATTCCACTCACAAGATCAGCAGCTGTTTGGAAATATGTAGAATATTTGGAAAATATTTGCAGTTTTTAATGAAGCTGAGAATCAGAAGAAGGTACTGACTATACCATTTTACCTCTACAACCTTCTAACAAGTGGTCCATGAACCAAGGCTTGAGAACCTCTTTCACTTTTACACTTGTTACGAAGTTATCAGCTTTTTATTTGGAAAGACTCTTAATATGCTCCTGAAAGTGGCACAAATAATTATTCTTTTGAGTAATAATTAATGAAGAATTTCTCATAAGTGTTACAAAAACAGAGATTCCCTTGCTTAGCCTGACTCTTCTTGCAGTGCTCCATGCATTGGCTCTTCAAATCCACCAACACAGCAATACCCACATGGTGCTTATATATAACAGAGCAGATTTTCAAGTACTTTTCCAAGGCTGCGTGAGACCAACAGCTGTCACTGTGACGTTTAAGAACCCATCTAAAGGACTGAGGCTTCAGAAAAAGTTTAATCAGTTTAATTGCTCCTCTCATCTTAAAAGAGAAGGCAGAATAATGCTGCCAGAGCATTCTGTAATGGAGGCACTGAAATTGAGATTGAGTGGGGAAAGCTGCATTTGAGGAGCAGCTTCACCCCCATGCTGTGCTAAGTGTTTGCAGAATGAAGGGAAATATAAACTGTTGGGTTTGATGGGCTTGAAGCAATTGAGCTAATGTCTAAACAAAGTTATGTTGTTTTCTCCCCTCTCCACGTCTGTTCTTTTGCTTTAAGATCTTATCGTGTTGCCTTTTCCTTATTTATTGATGCCGTGTTTTCAACAAATCTGAATCCCTACACAAGACAAAAGGAAATAAAATAGACTACTATGGTACAGTAAACAGCTTGATAGGACAAGCTATCATAAGCTTACCTCTAGGGAAATAAAATAGGTAATATCTGGCCTGTTAAAGCCTCTCAGAAGGGCAGCTGCTTGCTTTTCAGTAGGAACTCGAAAGAGCATTTCAGACATCAAATGTGACGTTTTTAGTAGAGCTTGTACCGTTGAAGCTGTGCTCAACAGGCAGAGCAGCCAGGCTTGGTTCTTTCATTAATTTTGTTTATTTGCACTACTTGCTGAGCAGATGAGTTGGTCAGATCAAAGGTCCATGGCACTCAGTATCCTTCCTCATAACATTTCCAGAAGTACATCCACAGGGAGTGGAGAAAGCACATGATGATTATTTGCCAAAATATTCTTCTGGTCGTCAACAGTTTGCAGCTTGGGGACTTCCTGAGCCAGCAGTGATATCTAAGCTTTAAGTCATCCTCTAAGGCTTCTTTTCCATAAATGTATCCATCACACCCATGTAAGCCTTCAAAAATATTCTAGAAAGGAATTTTGCAGTAAAACTTTTTTTTTTTTTTTTTAACCTGCCACCTGCTACCTGCATTTGATATTTATTGGCTTTAATATTGGGAGAATCAGAGGATAACTGAACCCAGTTCACCACCTCCATTTTACTACTCATTTTGCACAGACCTGTATCAATCACCTTTTTTTTTCCAGGATGAAGAGGAACATGAAGCAGATCCAGTAGATAGATACAGGCCATTTTCTTCTCTGAGGATTAGTAACTTCGCCAAAATAGAAAATCTCAGTTAAGCAAATGGTGAGGTCACATCAAATCTGATAAACAGTTGAGACTGGGAGAAACAAAAAAAAAAAAAAGAAAGAAAGAAAAAAAAGAGGATAAATTGAGGAAATGCCAAAACATTTCATTTTAACATCTTCAGAATTAAGTATTATTAAGTATTGTGTATTGCTGAAATGCTCTGTTTTGACATTATCTATCTGAAACCTACAAAGTTTTGGATTTTTTAAATGGCATTTAAAAAGACCTTTATTTTTCTAAACAAGAGCTCATGAAAAGTGGATAACAAGACCAAAAAAAAGACTGGAATTATAATAAAAAAGAATCAAATGAAACACTTCATTTAGGACTGAATAAAAGATTCCCACTTAGACCAAAGCTTTTCTTCCCATTTTATGTAGTAAAACCATTTGGACAGAAATGCTGTTATATTTTGTTTCAGACTAAATTATAGTTATGATTTTTCCATATGGCTCTGGAACAGAGAAGTTTGCCATATGCCCATCTCTATTTACAGGGCTCTCGGCGGCTTTCCTTTTTCCCCAATAACTCTGGTCCTCATTTTCAACTATCATTTTTTATATCTGATAATTTATGTGTGTGCAATGGAAGGTAAGTACATTCTGATTTGATATTACTAATGAAGAAAGACGTGGCAAGACTGAAGAATTTGGCTTCTATAACCTTACAAACCAAAGGTTAGCAAGAAATGTGATTACTGTGTATAAGTACATCAGGACAGATGTGCGAGAGAAGGGAGCAATATTCACTGAGTGAAGATGATTTTAACTGGAAGACAAGCTTGACAAAAGAAAAAAAAACACATAATGTGAAATAATTTAGGTAGGAAAGTTTCTAACTATCTGAGAAGCAAATTTATGGAAACTAAGGGGAACAGAGAGAAGTATATTTAGGATGGAAGCTGACCAGTTTATGAAAGATTTATGATTTATGATATAGCAGCCCAAAAAGCTGTTATATAATATATAGCAGAATTATATTTATGTAATTATACATATAACTATATATATAATATATAAAAGCAGAATTTTGGAACTCTTTTGTGCCTTGTACCCATTTCACGGAGGTGTAAGGGTTCAATTCTCTCAGTGCTAAACATTTGCTACAAAGCGAGCCTCAGATGGGTCTAATGATCATAGCAGTACTGCCATGCAGCATGTCAGTAATGGTATGTGTGAGTATTTTGCTGAAATGTATCTTTATCTTGGACTGAATCCCAGATGAGTTGAATCCTGGGCAAGCATGAACCAGAAAAGCTGTTCTGGTCTACTTGCACACATTGGCTGATGTCTAGAGAAGATCTTCATGCAATTTTCAGTCCTTAAAACCATGTTTTCTTCTTCAGTAGTGGCAATATGTAATAAATAATAGCATCAAAAGTCTAAAACCCAGAATTATTATTATTATTTTTATTATTATCATTATATTTGCTAATTCACAGATGTGGGGTGAATGTAACTCTGTTGTAGCACACAGAAACCAGCCAGGCAGGTCTCCACGTGCTGCTAATGGTACAAACGAGCAGAGAAGTTGCTCTCTGCACTAACAAGGTGATGTAGCAGAAATCCATGTGCCCAGAGGGAGTCGAAGCAGAGGGAAACACTCCGTACTGCTGGTTCGAGCGCCCACGAACACATTGCTGCAAAGCGGCTCAGCTTCAAGGGAAGGCATCGCTGGAATGGGCCTATACTTGTGTTGTTTGCTCAGGTTGGTGAGAAATGCAGGCTGAATTCCTGCCAGACTGAGACCTGTGGGCTTGTCCAGCCACCCCTGGGCTGTTGGTGACCCTGGTCGTGGTCCCCAGCCCTGCTCTGGTGTGCGGGCTGGGTGCTGCGGGACATCTCCGCGTCGGGCAGGGCATCACCCTGCAGCTGCTCCTGGACTGATGCAGGATGGCCATCTCAATCTGTAGGTGGGTTTAGGTGTGTCCGTACGTACGCGCAAGGAACGACCTTGCCGACTTGAACTTCTCTATGATGATGACACCCTTTGCCCTTAGGTGCAGCGTTTCTGGCGAGCTGGATTCACCATCAGCCACAATGGACATCTGCTGACTGCGGGGGCTCCGTTCTTAGGACCGCTGTCCCACAGCTGAGGCTGGGTAAGGGTGGTGAGATCTGAGCCCTCGCGTTTGTGCTGATTTCCACTGGATGGCAGCAGAGCCCGCAGCACGGGGTCCGCTCCGGTGGGCATCCCACAGCTCTCCTCTATTACACACACTCGGAATTATCTTAACTTTGATGAGACTACGGTTTTATGTTCATTATTGATGACGGAATGGAAGCAAGTTAGTGCTTGCAGCGATGAAATGGGTTTTAAGAAAAATACTCGATATCGCGTGAATGTATTTCAGGCTCAAGCACCAGAACCCTGCCTGTTTTCCAAACTGGGGGGCACAAATGTAGTGCCTTTTACAAGCGGTGAAATCTCCACCACTGACACTGTACATGAAACCAGATTTATTCGAACTCAAGCCCATGTTCTTGAAAAAACAAAATGGCTTGGGGAAATATTTCAGATTTCAGGTGAGTTTTGCCTGTTTTCAGTACAGATGACTTGCTTTGAATTCCTATGTGCTACTGTAAATAGAAAGTGGCCAAACGTTTATCACGTCTGAGACTGAACCAGTTTTCAGTGATGGCTTTACAGTTGTTTTCAGGCAAATATCCCCAGAAGAAATCGAAAGAGAAGAGTTTCAGAGAATAAACAGAGAAACACAGAAGGAATATTTTCTGCAAGATAATCACTGCTCTGTATGCAAGCCGGTGCTTTAATTAGGTCTATGTTTGCAGGTGTTTCCTAAGAGACAAGTCAGCTTTTGGAAGAAAACTTTATCTGTTGTAAATCAGGGCAGGTCCACCAGCTGCTGTGACTTTTGCAGCCCCATCTCCCGCTCAGCGCCCGCAGGTCACCCAGCAGCCGTGGCTTGGCCAGAATTGACCTGGCAGACCGTGAGAGCGGCAGTGGAAGCTGCCCTTCTGCCTTTGTTCCAAGGTTTTGTTAAGAGAAATAGTGTGTTTTCAAGTCTTGTCAGACACCCATCTGAAAATGGGACTTCAGCATTAGTGTCATCTTCTTGGAAATGTCTGCCCTTGCTAATTAGGTGCTCTCCATTTTCTTGCCAGGCTAAAGAACGGTTTTTAAAAAGACGGACCTATTCATCATTGTAAATATATCTATTTTGTAAACTGAAAGAAAAAGCCAAAATATCAGCTGCACTGGTCTCTGCTTGACACACTCTAATGGAAAGCAGGACGGAAACATCCTGGTGGACAAAATCAGCACTTCCCAGAAAGCCCACTGACTGCTTTCCCTTGCAAGCCAATTTTTGAAAATGTTTGCTCTTTGTGAAGTTAGATTCAATATGACTCTTTATTATCTTGCATTTCTTCAAAACCACACAAACCATAGGAAATAAAGCCCAAATAAAAAGAACTTTCTTACAGAAATCAAGGAGGTAAATAGGTGGGCATATAACTCTTTGTCCAGTTATACCTCTGTTTGTAACAGGTCTTTGGTGTTTCACCTGTTGTAGGGGCCACAGAGGGAATTAACAGGAATAGCAGTGACATTCAGGACTGTGAGCTATTTGCTTTTGGTGTCTTTATTTGTATTTTTTAAATTATTTTTATTTTTTATTTTTTTTTTATGTTCATTTGTGGTTTATTAACTTCAGCACTCTAAAGGTACCTGCTGTGCTAGTCACCGGTAACTCTGAATTGCTTATTCACTCTGTTGAGACAGGGTTATGAATAGTGTTGTCTGTGTGAGAAAACCTGTCTGTGGTCTCTTGGACACACTGTTTTTTGACCTAAAAGTATTCTAGGACTGCAGCGCACAATGAATTTTTAAAATTCCATGAATCATGATTTATTTTAGTCTTTGGGGAATCTGGAAAATATGTTACAAGCCTTTGGTGTGACTATCACAGCCAAGAGTGTCTGAGTTTTAAACTTGCCTAGGGCTTCAGATTCTCTTAATTGAGGGCTTATTAAAGGGTTAATACATTATTAATTGTTACAAATATATTACAGCTGTAAATCAAGCACAGGCACATCAAAAATGTTTATATCCTGTAGTCATGGACAAGCTGTTCACCTTCTGGGGTCACAAAATCCCCTCCATTTTGGCTGAAATAACCATTTATTGGGAAATTTATTACACACGTAGTAACTTTTACAGCCACGCTTTGCAGGCAACTTTGATCCAGGTTTAGCTTTTAAAGCCTGAACTTTCTTGGTAGCAGCTGCTGTGAAACTTTGCATGAGGAAGTATTAGTACAAGAAGTATTAACAAAATTAATGTGAGACTGCAGAAGGCTGTGCTCGTTGGGCAGCTGTGCTGGCTGTAGAGTAATGGGTTTTTCTAACAAACTATCCCCTGGAGCAGTGAGAGGCGATCACCTTTGAAGGAAAGCTGGTGGCACGTTCCAAAGGGTTATACCAGGAAAAGGCATGTTTTTCTCCTCTGCTCCACTGCCTGGCTTGATCTGTTGTATATAAATGGTTTTTTAATGCTGCTGGCTCTATTGAAGTATTCCTCTCACATGAATATCTCTTGCTAATTGGTGAATACCATCGTATTGTTATAAGTTTAATTATGCGTTAAGGCATTTAAGAGTTTTTCCTGGGTATCATCTGATTGTTATTTAAATCAAAAGAATGATATATTAAAGCTTTCCTTTGTTATTTAGTACAGGGTGCTTTAAACGTAATTATTTCTCCTTATATATTATTGCAGTCATTAATTTAATTAGACCCTTCTGTATCTTCATTCAGGCATTTATGTGATCTTTGATATTATTTATAGGGTAGCAGCAGTCTGTAGCATGGCTAGATTTTAGTTACTGTTACAAAGATTTGAAATTCTGGCATGAATTGGAAATGCAGAGGCATTCAGGTTAGACGCTGCTCTTCCAATGACTAAAGAAAATCTCATATATATATATTTTAAATAAATACAATAAATCCCCAACTTTTTCCACATTAAACACTCAGGTCTCTTGAACCTTGATTTTTTTTATGGTTTTCATATTTGTGAATATATATGTATATATATGTGTATATATATATATATTGTTCCTAAATTCAGCAGAGGAATTTAAATTCAGCTCAGGAACTGGGAAAGGCTGCCCTGGATCTCTGGGTCCAGGTTCTCATAGCACAGGAAGCCATCAGGCATCATCCTTTTTGTAACTGGCAAACCTGAAGAATAGTTTTCCTTTCCTTCCATTATTAATCCTATCTGTGGTTGTTACAGCCTCCGACATTCTTTCAATCAGAAGACTAAAACTTATTCACAACTAGTTACAGCTACACATTCTTCACCTTAAATATTTCTCCTGCTCTGCAGTTTAACTTCTAAGCCAGCCCTGTCTTATCTCGTCGTGTTAATTAAGCAAGCCGAGGGCAAAACAAGTTCTCCGTCCCTCTGAGTGAAATGAACAGAAATAAGGAGTCTTGAGGTGCTCTTTGGAGGGTAAGCAGAGCGGCTTTTACCACTCTTCACAGCCACTCCACAAAGCAAGATGTGCCCTGATGCTTACTGCACCACCTACCATTTGTATAGCTCAGCACAACAATTCTTATCCACCCCTAGTATTTTGTGGGGCTTCACCACTTAATGAGGAAGGGCTTAAAGGAAGTGGTCTTGGGGAGCTGGAAGAAGAAGATGGTGTATGAAAATGTGGCAATCTCGAACTAGCAGTCAGACAATTCAGCTTTATTGCTACAGCAACTCAAGAATAAAAGGGGAAGAGACTCTCTACCTCCTCAGTTGCTCGATAAGACCTGTAAATGGGTGATAAATAGAGCAATTCAAACACCACTGCCTAACGCAGACTGAAATCCAGACTGTATATCCCTGCTGTCTCAGGGAACAAGCAATGAAATGGGACAAGGCAAGCTGAGAGTAGCTCTGAGTAATGGCAATAGTTCTTATCCAGGGCTCTGTCAGGCTGTTTTCTCATACATGGGCAGAATCTGGGCTTCACTGTCTCACAAAATTACATACTTCATGGCTTTCAAAACATTACATATGACATTCAGCTTTTCAGAGTCATTCAGCAAGGCAAGCCCTGTATTTTTTAAGTCTTTCTTCACCAAGTAAGCAATTTTCTTGTCAGATGGGAGTCTTCTTCATACACACACACTTAGAAATCTCCTGCTGGGGAGTTATTTTCTGGAAAGAATTCTTCTTCTGTTTTCAGGAATAGCCTAAGTAGCCTAAACGCTTACTTTATGACTTACTGTTTTGTGGGAAGTATTCCAGCTTATAGGGCTGAAAAGGTTTTGAGGTGGCTTTACAATGAATGACTGAGATATGAGAAACACCTAAGTTACAGGTAGGAAGTTTTTGAAACTAAATTTCTTTTATTTGACTGCTATAGTGGTTTTATGCCCAAAGCCAGTATTTAATAATTTCTTGGTAGGTTGAATATCGAAGCTACAATTAAACACAATATAGACTATTTTCTGCTGATGGAAAGTCCTTTCAGAGTGACATATCTTTATATTATTCTAGCCAGAGAAACAGAAATACTGCAAAGAATCTCAGTATCAGCCTCATTTCTTATGGAAATTCTCAGCTGGATTCCTTCAGCTCAGGGTGCTCTCTCTCTCCTCAGGCACACTTCTATTGATCTTTTAAATGAAGCAGACAAACACTTATTTGTTCAACTTTTAAAAACAGACCATGTTAGAAGTTATAATAGTTTAGATACTATTTTCTTTCTTCCCTTCCCCTCTTTTGGCAATAGAATGAAACTTTACAAGTTCTCAGTTTTCTTTTTTGCACTTTTTAACTTCAAAGAAAATAGATGAAAAAAAAAACCAACACAACGACACAGCTTGGCAAAGGGAAACAAATCTCTTCCAAGTACAGAGATTATAAAGTTACATAAAGGAAAAAAGAGAAAAAAGAGAAAGAAAAACATTAAGAAATCCTGGGCAGCTTTATTTCACTGGATCTTTTGGCCAGAAAAACAAAAATCTTGTCTTTCCCCACCTTCCCATGAGTTAAAAATGCTGGAAAAGAGAGTAAGGGGAAAAAAAAAAGAAAATGCAGATAAATTTAAAAAATACTTGTTCAGAAACTAAATATCATAAATGAATATTACCACGAATAGCTAGATCTCACTTATGTCATTGGAAGTCAGAAGGTGCTTAACTGAAGTCCTTTACACTGTCACAAACTTTTTGTAGCACAGTTAAACTTGAGATCAGAGATCTTTCAGAGATGCGTGTCCAGTCTTCATTGTCTGGATTTTCTGTTAGGACCTAGGCTTTGTCTGCTAGATGTAAAAGATGAAAGTCTCAGTGTGTATCTCAGTCTTTTTTTCTACCTGTTGCAACTTCCCTATTTTTGTTTCGTGCAGGAGTGATACGTAAGGGGTCTTCCAATCAACACACAACAAACAGGACTCAGAAGGAATCTCTGTCCTACTTTTAGTGAGAAAACAGGAATCCAGGGCTTCCAATGGTCTCAGACTTTCAAAACTGTGATATCCTTCTGACCTTCAGCTGCACTCATGAAGAGCAGGAGAGCCAGAGGATAAGATCCTTTACTACTAGGTTAAAAAAGCTACACATGTCAAGAGATGCCCTGAGAAAACTATTCTCAGGCAATTCTAATTACCTACATTTTTAGATCATTATTAGCTTTTAAATCTTAATTGGTGCCTGATGTGTCCATCATGTTGCCTGTAATATCATCATGATGACAATTTAAAAGTAACATAATGGGGCATAAAAGCCTAAAATTAGAGAATACTTAATGGTACTTACTGTATTGATCTAAAAATAAGAAATCACAAGGAAGAAATAGTACTAGATGGGCTAGTTCATAAAAGACCTGTACTATCCACCATGGATATGTCTAGCAAATTGCTGTACTTCTACAAATGGATGAAAGCAGCAGCTGGTGTACATTAGGAGAGGTCCGGTTACTTCAGGGGAATGAATGGAGCTTTCCAATGGCACAGAATCTGACCCTGGAAACTTCACCAAAAACAAAATGAGAGGTGATTGCTACTTAGCTTTATGCATAAATGATACATTAAATCAGTAAAAGTAAAGGGTGCTACTCTAAATGTTTTATTTATGTTATGTAGTGCTACTTTTGATCTTAGAGCCCTCTCTCCAAATATAACCAAAACAATCTTCTTTGCTCTTGAGAGCTTTACCATCTGAACAAGGAATATGTTTGAAAATAAAAGCAGTTGAACAGTGCAGAACTCCAAAACCGAAGCTGCAACCTTAACTTGGCAGTTTTATCATGCTTTATGATTCAATTGTTGTAGATCTTGCTCCTGCGGGTTTTTTTCCAAGTGCTAACTAGAGAGTACACATCAAAGATGTCCTCAGGCTGTGAATAAAGCTGAAGTCTTGAAACCTAAATCTCGATGCCATCCAGACTGAGTGGTGATGTCACATCTACATGATTAGATGAGTGTGGGCCTTGACCTTGGGCCAAGTCCACACAGCTTGAGGCAAGCTCTCCATCTGCATCCACACTGCCGTGCACTTGGGCACAGTCTCCTCTGGATGCCATTTGGTGCCCCTCCAGCCCTGCCAAGAGGTTGATTTTCCGCGTATACAGACGCCTTTTTTTGGTGTCTGTAATGTCGTAAGAGCTGTTTCTGAGCCCACTGGTGTGTGGTTTTTACTCTTGGGAAGGCAGCTGGGAGGTGTGTGGTCTTTCTGCAGTAGTGCTGGGCAAAGGCAGAACTGGTGTAGTCTCACCCATGCTGTGCTTTGGGAGCTGCCCTGGAGGTGAGCTCTTCCCAGGTTAAACTCGAGTCTTGCATTGGAGAGAGCTAGCTGAGATTTTTCTGAATGTTTTTGGCAGCCCAGAACTAGCTCCATAATCAGAGACACAACACTTAAATCTTCGAGCTGCAAGAAAGGCATGAAAATAAGCAGAAAGTTTCAAAAAACCTCTGCACTTGAGATGCACCCAAAAATACCTGAACATATATTTTGAGCCTAAAGGGAAGTTAAGTTATTTTGAAAGTCTGGTCTTGTGTGCTAGACAATATGCAAGGTTTGTGTGCTGGTCTTGTGTACTAGATAATACACAAAACAAAAAACTGTTTGGGTATTCACACTTAGAGTGACCACTATGACATTAAAATATATATTTTGTGGAAACTCCAAGCCTCCAGTACTCAGACCATCTTACTATCTATTGACTTGCTCTGCCTTGTGTTATTCCAGGCACTGGTTACTGAAAACCAGAAAATTGTTATTGATCCTGGGAGAGTTATGTCCCATCATATTCTAATGGGAACTGATTTTAAAATTGCCATTAATTGCACTTACTAATTGGGTGACTTCAGTTAAAAGTGAAATTGATATTTCTAATTGTATTGGTTCCAGTCTTAAAATGAGGTTTATTAAACAGTTTTGTTAGGATAATAAATGAGAAGAGAATGTGATAATTAAAAAGACGGTCACTATGTATCAGATGAGTCTCATTATCATTCTTAGTGTGAACTTGACCACACATTTGCATCTGGAAATATTGCAGCTATCTTCATTGCATTTATCTTCTGATAATCAGCAAGATAACCGTTTTCCAGAACTAATATTGGAAGAGTTTTAACCAAAAAAAGAAATATTAAAACCAGATTATTTGCCAAGGTAATTAGGTGCTTGTGGCTGTCCACTCTGGGATGATACCCTGTGAATGCAGCAGCAGTAGACCCATCTAGCCAGGCCCAGTTGAAAAATAAACTATAACAAATTTGCCTTTGCTTTTTGTGCTATGCAGAGTTTCACTGTTGCATATCCTACAGCAATTCCAGGTTCAAATGGGCTTAACATGCCAGAAACCTAAATCTCAAACCACATTCTTAGGTGCCTGAAAACAGAAGCAAATAACTATCAGGATCTTCAGCTGCTCTCAAATGCCTTATGCTTCTTTATTGCCATGATAGCTGCAAATAGCTAGACAATATGTAGATGTATCTGTACGATATGGAATATATAGTGTAGTACAAAGTATACATTATGTAGTATATAATATATGTAATGTAGATATACTATACAGTATATAGCGCATATATAGTATGCATTATATACACGCAAATATATACTATATATGTATATATAAAAATATAGCATCATAGAGTGGTTTGGGTTAGAAGAAACTTAAAGATAATCTAATTCCAATGCCCTGCCATGGGCAGGGACACCTTCCACTAGAACACTAGAACAGGTGGAAATATATATATATATATATATATATATAAACTAAACTTATATAATCTACATACATTGTACATATATAATCAACCATACATTGTATAAAAACTAAGGGAATAGTTGCTATGACAAGTAGCAATACACTTGCATTTGAGCATGGAAGATTGACACCGAAGTTAAAAAGAAGTATTTTGCTGGTGAGGATGATGAAGCACTGGGTGGGCTGGCAAATTGCCTTTACTCAAAGTCTATAAGAACGAGAAAGGTGAGCCCCAGGACCATCTTCCAACTGCATGAGGCTGTGTTGCTATAAATGGATGCTTTTGAGTTTGATTTTATGATACTAAATTACATACAAATCATTTTCGATCAATTTACTGGAAAATATACTGCTAAAGTACAAGTGTATTGAAATAGGAATTTTGCCAAAAATGTTCACATAAGCAAAAAACAATCTTTAAAATAACCCAACAGTTTCTGACTCAAAGTTAAATTTGCTGTGCTGTGAGAATTTCTGAATGCTTGATAGGATCCATTTGTTAGTGTTTATTACTGAGGGAATGTCTTATTTATGCCCTTCATTTTTGTGGGTTGGTTTTCAACATCATATGGTGAATAATAACACAAATATTAATTGCAATTGGAATATTAGGTATTTTTGTTTCTTTTTGGCATGTGTATAGCATGGTTAACCATAGGTAAGGTTGGATTATTCTTAGATTTATTAAGATAAGACCAATTTTTGTCTTTTTAACAAGTCTAAATCTGACCAGGATAGTCATATTGGTGCTTTTCCTCAGTGTAATCCTTTCTTCACTCAAGATGATCTCTTGCATCTCTTTCTATCATATTGCATACATTTTTTGGTATTATTTATTTGCTTACAGAAGTGTTTGTAAGCAAACAAACACACAGTGTTGCTGAAGAGGGTGGGACTGTGAGCCAGAAGGGGAAAGAAGGTGCTCTGGGAAGCAGTACAGCTGGAGAGGTTAAACAGCTCCTGCTGCCTACAGACACGAAATCTCACCCAGCTGACATTTTATAGCTGTGCTAAGCTGGCTAACATGGTTTCTGGCAATCGTTTATCGTGTAGGAGGCCACGTGCTAAAAAGGGCTGTGACGTTCAGAGGATCTGAACAAAACAACTGACGTCGATGTTCAGGCGAGCCAAGGGACTTCTGCTGATGGATGTTGGTTCTGCCGTGAGAAACTGAGCTCGCTTAGTGGATGGGCTGGGAACTGATTAGTTCTGGCTCTGCAAGACATCAGCAACCACTGCCTGCCGCTGACACAAAGAGCAGAAGGCATCACGCTGACCGTGGAGTGCCCGTTGGTACAGGCTGTACTCGTGTCACAGCGCCTGGGAAATGCCAGGTATCTCGGAGGGCTTTCCAGGCCCTCCCTTGCGGGCACGCTTCCACAAAACGTCCGCTGGCTTTTTGTTTGTGCCGTGATTTGTGGTAAGAACAATTTGCAGCCTCCCGAGTGCTAAATGGGAGCTCGCAGCGCTCTGGGGTGCTGCAGGCAGCCCCAGGTCATCCGGGGTGAAATGCACAGGACCACGTGGAGACTGGGCTCAGCCTTCCCGTACTTGACTCTGACACTGAGAGCCGTTATTATCGGCAAATTTCTGCCATTCGTCTGCACTAGCCAGGTATTGGCTTTGGTCAATAAGACTATTTTTGTACAGCTTTTTCTTACAGAATAGGTATCGGAATTCTTTACAGCCTGTTAGGCTATTATGAGATATATTTAGAAACGCAATTAGTGATCCTAATTCTCCATTCCCCTATCCCCAGAGGAACTCCATTGAAATTGTTTCGGGTTTAAGCCTGTGCAGCAAAATAATATGGCTTATCATATCAGAGAAACATTTTGTGAAAATAAACAGAAATTTAAATATTTTCAGTGAAAACTGCATTCTTCTTGGGTACGGAGAGAGATAAGATTATGTGGAAGGTGTTGTAATAAATGCATTGTTTTCCATAAAGGAGGCAAGAGCAGAATAGAGTTAAGCTACATGAGTACTTGTTGCCCGTTCCACATGACTGAAAAATTATATTTTAAAAATACTTTCTGTCGAACTGGTCTTTCACCTAACTTCTAAGGAGTGTTTCAACTACTTCTAATGTATAAGTAGTTTTCAAACGTAATGCTGAGTGCTGAGTAGCACAGCACACTGCAGCACTGCTCTGTCATCAGTAATCTCTGACTTGTCCCCTCTGCCCTCTTTAACTCCAAATCGAGTCACAGTACAGAGGCAAAAGCCTAGGTTATCATGACCTATCTACTGCAGATCTGTTGGTGGACAACAAATTCTGTCATAAACCCAAGATTTATTTGTCCCATTTAATTTGGAATGACCGTTCCTGCTACTGAGAGTAGATTGGGAGAGTAAATTTCATTTTCTGTCTCCACAGAGTGTGTGAAATATCCACCAGGGAAACATTTTTTCCAAAGGGATTTTTCTGTGTCAGATTTACCACACTTACAGTTTCTGAAAAGATCTTTTGGAAACACAGAAGAGGTGGGATGAGCTCCATGAAGAAAGGCAGTACAGGAGCAACCTCTTCCCTCACAGAAGAGAGATGTTGGAGACATTTGTGGTGGCCTTACACTGGAGAGCTCAAGACGGAACCAGGGACTTCCACCTGTAAAAGTTCGGGAGCACTTGGGAAGGGGGGAGGGTTATAAGTGGTGGCATTTTGTCACTGATTTTTCATGTTTTGAATGGTGTTGCATTGCTGCAAGGTTGCCAGGTAGGAGTAATATAAAACATTACCTCTGGAAAGCCAGCTGGGATTTGTCACCTATTACGAATTCCATTACACAGCAGTGGCGTGTGAAAGACAAATATGCAAAAAGTCTAAAATTAGTTGATTAAAGTACCAAGTTAATATCCCAGTCATAAAGCTATGACTTGAGCTGGTCGGTATGGGCTGGAGTATGTGTTATGTAAATTGCAAATTAATTGAATGTGTGAGGGTTGGACAGTTCCTGTGGATCGTTCCTCAACATTATTTAACTTACCTCTGTGTTTGAAATTCAGCCATGTAATAGCTGGCTCTTGATTACAACAGCTAGCTGATCCTTACAGGACAGACTTTAAGCATGTCCACATGCAAACGTACACATATCTTACATATACAAAATCTCTCACAGGACATACTGCCTGCAAACACAAACTTTGAAGTTGATAATTGATTAAAAGAACTGTTTTTAAACAACAGGGTTCTGTTTTTATTTTGTTTTGTTTTTAATGACTACTTAAATCCATCCCTCAGTTGCTTTTCCCAGTCATCTGAGGACAACTATTTTTAGTGAAGCTGAATCTGGATGTGAGGACATGAAAACTGTAGATTAATTGAAATCACATAAATAACTGAAAGTAATCATTAAATGACTTAACATCCTCTCCCAGTGTGAGGATGTGCATGCCAGGAAAGCATTTGATGGAAAACTATCTTTGCCACGGAGAGTGCTGTGCCTGCTGCAGCAAGCCCTGTCTGTCCAGGGTGGGCTAGGCTGGCCAGAGCACTGGGCAGGAGCAAAAGTCAACCGTAACGACTATATGTGACTCTGTAAGAGCGAAGCAAACTGAAGATGGAGCATAAGTTTTGAGATGTTATATATTTAAGAAGTTGAGGCCTTCTGTTGAAAATTACTAATTAGCCATTTTTCTAATTGATGTTCTGTTCCTGCAGGAAGGCAAGGATAAACAAAACTTTTGCTTAAAGATTAGAAGGGAGAAAGGTGCTGCATGAAGGCAGAGGGATGAGATGAATTTGTATTTCTTGCTAGCCAAAAATACTAGATTAATAGTGCTGGCATTCCAAACGTGAGCCACTCAGAAGTACTTTGCAGGCAGAATCTGAAGACAGGGAATAGTCTGTATAAATTCTTGCACTCTGCACCTGTGCATGTGGAAGGCACCCATAGAGATCCTGACATTACTGTGAGTATGTGAGAGAAAAATGTGCAAAGTTAATGGAATTCAGAGTGAGGAAGAATTCTTTCCAGTCTGCATGCTAAATACACCATCTTCGCATTTACAGAGGAGATATTTTGATTTAAAAGTAGATTCTTCTACCTTTTCTTTTAAAAACAAATGTACAAACTCTTTTCCTTAATGAAATAATAGACATTTTTTTCAGTACGCTAAGTATGAAATTAAAAAGATGTTATCTTACTGTGGGTAATGTTGCTTTCTCTACTTCTGCTGATTTCACTGATGTAAGAGATCGGTTCCTTTTATTGATTAATTTGATTTTAGGGATCAGATCCTTGGAAAAGCTGAGGATCCTCTTAGATAAATTTAACTAAAAATTCTTAGTTGTTGTGCAATGCTTCATGTCCTCACACATGGAGTAGGATTTCCTTCATAACTGAAGTTTGGTAAAGCCTCGTGGAGCAATCCTCCCGCGGGAATAGGGAAGAGAAGAAATCTAACCAGTTTATGACTGAAAATGATGACTTTGAGAATGGCATTAAATGATAAGTTTGTCCCATGATTGCAGGCAGCCCAAATGTGCTGCTGGATCCCCTAGTCCACTTAAACAAAAAAGTAAAAATCTAGAATCAGGAAAAAAAAAGGCATCTTCTATTGACTGGGGTAAGTTTTGTTATGGTTCAGCACCTGCATCCCGTTAGCACTTCAGAATAAACTTGCGTTTACACTGATGATACCATTGCAGTTACATTGGCTGGCTGACAAGGGAATTGGGCCCTCAGTAACTCAGTTTACTGCTGTCACCAAATGTTATCGCAGAGCAATACTGTTAGCAGCTGTTTTCCTCCACATGAGACATTTGCCATTGTGCTCTAATTTGTACAGTTTAACTCCTGCAATGGGAGCAATTACAGTATTTCATTAGTAGTACTCCTTAACAATGAACTCCTCAAGGAGCAGAAGATTACCGAGCGGCCATAGCAGCTAAGATCAAAAAGTCCTACCTACTGTTTGGCTGTATCTTCTTTGTATAGAGAATAAACCCGTTAAGGTATCGCTGATGAAACTGGCTTAGCCATGACTGAACATTAATACAAACCATGAGGAACCACAGAATAAATCTTTACCTTTAAATAAATGCAAACTCATTTTTATTTAAGCAAATACCATCGGAACTGATTAATTTTCTTCCAGAAAAGTATCCAAACACAGGCTTTGGAGTCACTATTGGTTTATATTAAAATGTGTGCTGTTACTATCCTGCCTCATTGTATCTCAACAGTATTTGGGAGTATTTAAGCTTTTTTTCTCTCTGTTTAGAAATGACCTCCATATTCTGTGCCCAGCAATTCTCTGTGATAGGTAAAGACATAATGGAATTTTTATAGTTTATTAAATGGTAAGCCAACAATGTCTTACAAGCCTGAGAGTGTCTGTAACTTCTCTGTGAGGTGTGAGCTGGCATAATTACTTCTAATACTGAGAACTAGCTGCTGAATGGAAACTAATTCCAAGATCAGGCAAGGCCTGATTTTTTTTTTTTTCAGGGTTGCTTAAAATGAACTGGATGGATATGCATGCACGTAGCAAAGGGATCTTTCTGTGACAAAAGAAAATATTTTAAAAGAGATACAGCTAATTAATGGTGTTACTTGTCTACCTATAAACTCTATCTACTGCTCTGCCTGTCCTTAGTTTGCAGTGGAGCATCTCAAGGTGTAGAAGTGTACAGTTCCTTGATGTAGATGTTCTTTGCAGAACGTGTGTGCATCTGAAGTAGGCTTCTTCCAGCAGAAGAAAGGCACTAAGAAGGGCATGTGTGTAGTTCTTCACACACTGCCTACCAAACCTGCATCACTGCAGGCAAGCTCTGTGTTTGCAAACAGCACAGATAAGAGCTGTTTTGGTACAAAGTCCTGTCTTTTATGGGTAAAGCCTAAATCTCCATAACACAGCAGAGGTAGCTGGTTCAGCTGTACAAAGCACTCGATAATTATTCTGCAGCAGAAATCAGAATTGTGTTTTGTGGCTTCTTCTCACTGGCTTGCTTGCACAGACTTGTGGTTTAACACACCTCGTGTCTGTGTCAAAATCTTGAGCTCACCTGAACTTGATTTCCTGAGCTTGATTTCTGGCTGTGAAGATGCTGGGCTGGTGCTCAGGAACAGAGTTCTGGTTTCCTGCATATTGCTAAATAAATACAAAAAATAGCTGATGAAACAGCAGTTAATGATGCTGAGTTCACATAAAACTCAGTTCTGGAAACCACGCTTCTATAAGGAAAATATTTTACTACCTTGCCCAAACTCTGGATCACTTGCATATGACACAAAGTCTCAGATTCTAGAGGTTTCCCAGATTTCTGCTTTTTCTTCTCAGTTTGTTAATCTCTAGCTTTAACATCTAAAGGTTATAATAAGGTTTAACATCTAAAGGTTAAAGGCTTAATTTAAAGTTTATAATAAGGTTTAATATCTAAAGGTGATAATTGTTTTTCTTACTTATTCAAGGTGGAGCCTAAACCCATGAAAGCCTATGAGCATCTCAATATTTATGCCAGAGAAACTGGGTAGTCTCCTGTGCCAACAACGCCAATGAGTCCCAGGAATGCAATGTGAATTAATTGGTATGCAACCAAGACACAAGCAAAGGACAGAATGACTTTATATAGACAAAAGGAATCAAAAAGTCTTTTGAATTAATTGCTTAGATGTTGCTAGAAAGGATAGCAGTGTAACATAGTGAAGTATTTCCTTCTCAGTGGAAATAGCATTGCTTATCCATATTTCCACTGCAGTTCACAGCACAAAACCATTATCATCACTAGAAAATCAAGTACCATTTAAACAGGCATCAACACATAACAGACGGTATGGTTTGGATAGAAACTCAGTGGGCTTGATGTGAAAATAAGCTTGATAGGTGCATGTTAGCCTTGCGTAGACATCACGCTAAAAACACTAATTTGCTGAAAACTGCAAGGATTTTGTATTTTCAAATCATTCTCAACACAAAACTACTGGCAGAGATAATGGGACAGCTGGGGCTTAGCAGCCAATAATGCTTCAAACTGTACCTCGTCACAGCACCGATCACACCACGGCCACCACTGTAGCGTGTTGTCTAGAGCAACTCATTTTCTAGGAGAACACGTGGTTTCAGTGCAGAAAGGAAAGTTTACCGCAGCCATTTTTAACAGGCTGTTGAAATTTCTTCCAAGCACCATCTTCACACCTAGATCTGGCTTTTCATTACTACAGAGGTTACTGATTTGTGTTTATTAGTGGAAACCTGATTCAAGAATCTCTGGGCTTTAAGGACATTTTGTTTTGGGCACTCCTCATGGAGTATCATTTATTAGACAAATCTGGTTGACATGTATTATAACAGTATGCTGTTTTCCCAAACTTGCTTGATTACACTTCTGTCTTGGATCAGCTATGATGATATTTATTCCAACAGGATCTCATTAGTTGCAATGCAGGAAATTATTGCTAAATTAAATGGCTCAAAATATTACCTCAGTATATATTTACTCCTAGAGCTATTTTTAAAAATCGGTGGGCTCAGTAAGTATAAAATTCTTCTTGAATTAAGTGATGCACCCATATTAGTAGCTCAGTCTTTTGGGTCTGCCGGTATTTAGGGCCCAACATTCAAGTTATTGAAGGTGTAGGAAGGTTTGCATTATCTTAGATGAGCTTTGGATCAGACTGCTGATGGTGAAGCTCCTTTAGATAATGTTATATGTAAAAGAGAATAAGGGTTGGAAGAGAGACTAAGGGTTAGTTTTATCCACTTACAAAGCTGCCATTGATCTTTGAAAGCAGAAATAGATCAAGCAAGATTTTCAGAATGAAAAAATATAATGGCTGATTTTGGAATCAAATTTAACAAGGTGACTTCTTACAGAGTCTTAGAAATTTTAACATAGCATTTTCAACACTTGATTCTCTTCTGGCCAATTCTACCTCAAATGGTATTTTTAAAAGATATTTGGTGCACTGAAGTGGAAATAAATAGAGGACTTTGCAAATTTCCAACTTTTCTTGTGTTCATTTATAATTGCCCATTATTAGTTCTTTATACATCTACGACACAACAGTCGCTCCTGCAACTCTCTAGGCAATAAGCCTGTTATTTTTCCTATGTATGGTCTTTATTAGGTATACAGCCTTTGCTATTTGAATTATTTTCTGCAGAAGGACTGGTTAAATATGTTGGACACATTCTCAGAGTTATTATTTAAACATCTTTGGAAATAAATTAACTGAATTGAACTGAACTGTTGGCCTTATAAAAGAAATACATCCCCATATCACTATTCAGTAAAGATCCAGAACACTGCTCCTTACTGCAGAGTACTCGCTGCCAAGGGATTTCTTGTCTTTTACTTAAAGAATATCAGTACAAATAAGAAATTAAATCTAAATTGAAATTTAACTATTTCCTTACGTTCTCAGGAAAGAGGAGGATATTTACATGCAACAGCTCCAAAAGTTTTTAGCAATTTTGGACTCTGTGGGCAGCTTGTTTCAGCAAAAAAATCAAATTTCTGCAATCCATGATGAGAAGAAGCTCTCCAAACTCTGAATTTATGTATGTAAAATGATATTATTTAAATTTTCAGTCTGCCTCTTTTATTTCCCAGCAGTATGGATGTAGCCAAGGGCAATGTCTGCAGTACCACATTAAATGCATTCTCCAGCACTGGGGCCAACTTCCAAACTCTTTTTCCCTCCCAAATCGAGCGACTGTTTAATTGAGAATGGTGCATGGCCTGTGCCAAGTCCTAAATTATGCCTGGGAGTTGTTTAGGAAACTTTGAGCATAAAAATACCCCAGGCACTATCCTAACAATTAAATAGGATAAACTATAATTTGTTAGTGCCCTGGCATTGTTTAATTTACTATTCTTGCTCATAGTAGTACATACTGGTAATACAAAGTGCCTCAGATGATATCAATTCTGAGCCACGCTTAGATGCTGAATATAATTCAGAAATGGATAGGTCCTACGTTGGAATAAACCCCAAAGGAGTTATTTCCTATTTAAGACCTAGAATTAGTTATTTATTAACTATCATATTCTCACATGGGATAATTCCCTGCTTTGCATTCTGCCCACTACACTCCTCAAGAGGGCGAATGCTTACTCTTTATAGATGTCTGATGAAAGTTGCATTCATTTGGGTCATTATCCCAAGCACACGAGCGCCCAGATGAAGTCTGGCAGCCAGGTTCCTGCAGGCACGCAGCTGCTTTCCAGGAGCATCCTTTCTGGGGCGTCCTTGCTGCGGCTCTGGCCTCAGGTCAGGCCTCAGCTAGGGCAGGGAAGGATGTAAAGTTAAAATTTTGTGTTCATTTAAGGTTTTACTGTAGGTGTTCAAACCCTTATTTTTTTCTTACGGTCTTCTGGAGAGAACTTTCCTCACAAGATTTTAGCCTTGAATCTTAAGATGAAAAGCAAGCTTTCTGTTTTGATGGTGGCAGTGGAAAGTTTGCGAACACAGCTTCCTTAGGAGGCTCAAAATCCTGGAATCAACAGAAGAAATCAACATATATATATATCAACATATATATATATATATATATATGTATATAAATCTCCTCACTTTCCCTCTCCTAAGAAGATGTCTTGAAGAAACAACAATATCTGAATAATTGGGTTTATTGATACATAGCAAAGTTCTTTTCTGAGAAATGGGGCTATTGCCTTACACTGCCCACTGAAGTTATCCTATTACAAGAAGTTATTCATCGCATGTTCGTTTAGTTATAGAAAAACAATCTAATTGTCACTTCTGCTAAAAATCACTTGCCCTACAGCCCAAGTACTTGTTCAGCAAATTAATTAAAAAATCAGTGAAATATTTGGTGTGTGAATGTAGCCACTAGATGGGAGGCAAGAGCTGGTTAGGAACTGGGAGCATCAGCTTGGATGCGCTTCGGGAGCTCTCATCAGCTGCCACCGCCAGCTGCGACACGCCACACTGATACATCTGGGACCACTTGTGTAAGTGTACACAAGAAGCTTATTCACTGAACTGGAAAGCTTTTTTTAAAAATCGTTATTATTTAAATGAATCGGCAGTGGTGGTGATGCATTGTTGAGGGAGTAAGGTATTTCAGAAATAACTGTGATAATTCTTTGCCTCTAAATGGCTTTGCTGTAGGAAATTCTCCACTTTCATCGGCAGTGCTGGTGGAAAGGAACGTCCTTCACATTATCTCATCTACATGATGACTATTAAAAATACATCTGCCAAAAGCTTTTATGGAGCAGGAGTGGTATTAGTCTATGTGTTGAGAGAGAGGAGTTCAAGTCCTTACAGCGTCACAGATTTCAGTGTAGCTTCAGGCAAGCTGCTTTTTTCCTCTGTTATTTTAGTTCTTCCTATGCTTCTCTCTCTATTATTTTTTCCACTATCTTTTTTAAGTGGCATATAATGGAACTTTCTTCCCCACTGGAGATAAACACTATAGAGATTGCACTATCATAATACTGTAAAACACAGAAATGTCTTTGAGTAATTTGTGGATATATTTTTTAATAAGAAAACATCAGTTTTTTTTTTTTTTAATTTTATGTTTTTGGTGTTTTGTGGCTCCTTATGTTTTAACCTTAGCCAGGGTAAAATACATTTTTTCCACCCTGCTGCATGAAATAATATGTAAAAACTCATTTAATAATTTAAGTTAAAAGACACACCATTCTCAGATAAAATCTGTGCTCAGGTTACATCTAATAACCAAAAGGGACGTGGATTGAGTCCTCACTGGACTAAACTGGTCAGATAAGAAATTAAGACTAGCAGATGAATAAAATAACAAAAGAAAAGGCAGATTTAGTCCAAACCCTTTGCTGAAGTTTGAAATATACTGAGACAGACAAAAAGAACTGTAATTTAACGCCTCTGACAAATGACTTCTGTAGAGCCCCAATAGGACCTTGAAACACATTGCAACATGGGTGTACTTTCACAGTCCCAATTTTGGGAATATCACTATCTTCACTCAGAGAGAGGGAACAGAAGGATCCCTCTTCTCCACCTTGGCCAACTTTGGCAGTGTCTTGACATTGGACTGGAAAGATTGAAAATTCACAGATCTTGGATTCCTGCCATTGGAATTATGCTTTAAATATGATACATGGGGGAGGAGGGTTGTACTTTGGAGAAGCAGGAGCATGTTTCTGGCAGACCAGAAACAAACCTGGGCTTCTAAAGCTCAATGCCCCATGATGACACAGTCTTCTTCGGACAAGCAGTTCCCCTTTTGCTTTGGCTCTAACCTCTGTAACAGATAGACAATGAAGCATAACGCTGTAGGTTCGTTGCAGAGATTGACTACAGGCTAGTTTTTAGCATGATGTTCTAGTTGTGCAATCTGTTAGCTGTACTGCAACCATCAGGTAGGTCAACCAAATCTGAACTGAAAGGTTGGCGACCTCAAAGACATGAACTTTATTCCAAAAGAGGAGACATTGATAACATTGTCTACATTGTCAAAGCTTATCTTCTGCATCATACCGAGAGTTACAGCCTACCCAACTCTGGTGTAGCAGATGGACACAGAAACAGAGGTCAGAGTTTCCTGCATCCAGTTCTCTCTGCCAGTACACAGAAACAGGGGCTGTAATGCCTTTTTTTTTTTTTTTTTTTTTGGTAATAGCTTGTTCCATGGCACCTGATTCCATGGTGAAAATAGGTCACAGTTATTTTTACCTTGGCCTGTTCAGGCAAATTAAGGTGGTATGGAAATAAAAATATTAGCAGCAGACATTTATCAGCTGCTGGTTCTGGTAGCACAGCAGTGGGAGGCTCTGAGGAAAGCACGGATGTGATTTCTGCTCATTTCATCCAATCTGGGTCAATCTCTCCACCACTACAGAGTTATAATTACTAGCCGTTCAATAGCATTTCACAAATGAAAGTGTTGTGCAATTTGTTCCCCTATTCAGCACAACACTTTAGCTCTTAAGGGACAATCCCAGCCATGAAACAACCTGAGGCTCCATGAAGAAAGGCTATCACTCCTTGGGGAACGGAGGGGAGAGAACCAAATAAGCAAGGTCTCATTTGTATATGTGTATTCTAGGCATGCAGTAGTTTGTGACATTTTGGACTGAAGTGAAATTTTGCTAATAAAAGGCTGATAACATGGGAGAGGGAGGGCAGAATCAGAGGAGATGAAATATGGCTGGGCTAAGAGATGATCCTGGATAAATTGGGTCTATAGGGTATAATAAAGCTGGTTTACAAACCAGGAGGAGAGACAAAAGGGTATCTTCCTTCCTAGTCACAGTACACGAGGGCTTTACATGCTACTTAGTCCTCCACGAACACTTTGAACCTCTGTACTGATAAGAGGGCACAGAAGGCTTTTCAAAGTGGGTAAGGCTCCTGTGTTAGCATCACGGTGGTCACGTAACAGAGGTGACTGCCTCCTCTCTGGATTTCACAGGCTCTGCAGAGGACACCAGCTCCTTTGGGACATCTCCATATCCCACTGACCCAGCTACATGGGAGAGGAGGTGGTCACTGTACTGATAAAGGCAACGCCATGCAAAGTCAGTATTACAGAAAATGACAACTGTTGTTAGTGCATTCTTCTGCTCCTCTAAAGGCTTTACTTATGGGGTTTGGGACACGCAGATTTATGGAGCTGATATCCAGAAGCAAGCATTCCAGCGAGAACTAGATCCTTAGGGTGAAAAACATTTGTGACAGGACGTAGGACGATTTATTTCTAATTACAGTGCAGCACTACTTTGTGAATAGAAGACACCACCTCATTGTGTTTATACCAAAAGCTGAGATGATGGCAGCTCACTTGTAACACTGGCATTTCGTGAATCAAATGGGATGGCTATAGCATGAAAAGTGCGTGAATTTTCTACTGCTCTCCTTCTCCCTGTCCCTTGTGCACTTCCATTCATTCTGCTCTGGCTACCAGTATTTCTTACATACCTTGGATGTCTTTTGATTATTATTTTTTATAATGTTTGCTTCAGTGTAGCTTTATTGATTCTGTGAGGTTTAATTTCATCTCACTGTACTCATGAATGTAGGTGGACAAATAAAATCTCACAGCACACCAGTGAGAGAGGCTCCTATAAGCACCTTCAGTTATTGAAAATGGGATTGATACATGAGTAAAATCTCGGATTAAGGTCAGCATAAGGGAAAGGGATTGCTTTGGTTGGCAGTCACAGGAGCTAAGTTAGAATAGTAAAAAAACATTAATAATTTTCCATTGCCTATTCTCCCTTCCTACCTTCACAGAACCACAGAATGGTTGAGGTTGGAAGGGACCTCTGGGTCCATCTGGTCCAACTCCTGCTCAAGCAGGGACACCCAGCAGGTTGCCCAGGACCACGTCCAGGCAGCTTTTGAAGGTCTCCAAGGAGAGGAGGCTCCACATCCTCTCTGGACAACCTGTGCCAGTGCTCTGTCAGAGCATTCCTTCAGGCATTATTGTTTGAGTGGTGGATAATGTGAAGATTTCTGAGCACACGCGGTGTGTGGACCCAGCACTACCTACACCATGTGAAGCAGAACAGCCCCAAACCTGACCTTCAGAGGTTCCTTCCAACAGGAACCAAAAAGGAACGGAACCTGAATCAGTGCCTATGCACTGACAAACAGGAGTGTGCATGCAAGGAGAAGAAGTGGTGGCTATTCTTGATTGTATCGCAGTGGTGCAGATGGCCTATTGCTTGCTCGCAGATTTAATACATTATGCAGGCAGAAACAGGTCATCAATCATTTTCTGAATTACTCACACTGGGTCTGGCTATAAAGACAATGTGTGTGATTGATTTTTACCCTGTTTAATAGAAAAGAAATTTAATAGAAATTCTGTGGATAGAAGGACAGCTTCTAAATGCTTCCTGATGTGTTGCTGAACCTGAATTTCTAAAATAAATGCCAAAGGGTAGACTTTTTAGTTTTCATCGAACATTAAATAAATCTAAGAGCAGATGAAAAAGAGTTGGATCACCATGTTCGCTGAACAAATCAGTGCTACTGCAAGTCTTGTGCATACAGACCAATTTCAGAACAGGGAATACTGATCCTGGAAAAATTCTGTGTATGTGCTCACTGCAGTGCTCAGTTGTCTGATTATAGATTTCCTAGGATCTTCCTGGCTCTTTCCAGGATGCACTAAATAGCTGTTTGATTGTTTTGTTGTTTGATTGGATTAATTTCTTCCTCTGAATTAAATGGAAATGATTTATGTAACCTTTTTTTTTTTTTTTTGAATTTCTATTATTTACGTTTCCTGTAGCTTTAAAAATATTTCCATTAACATCTTTTAATCACTAACAGGCTATGATTTTACGGTGTCCTCCAACTAGTTTTACTTCAGGAAGCTCAATAAGGCAGATAATCCTCTCTCCCTTCACACTCCACTTTGAACGCTACTTCAGAGGAATATAAGGGCCATGAAAGCTGAAGGGAGAATTCCCACAAGACGCATGAAAGGAGTCCCCGCAGTGCACGTGGCGGTGTGGATTTTCAGTTGCTCTGAGCTGGAGTTCTCTGGAGGTTTTCTTAAATTAGAGCAGACTCTAAGAGTAATGTTTCGTGCCATAGGCTATGCTAGTTCTCAAAGCAGACACGAATCATAGGAGCACGAGGGTGGCTGACAGCCACCCTGGGGCTCTGCTGCTGGACCACGTCTCCTTGTGATATCACAGCCGGTGCCTACAAAAGAGTTCTGGGCTTATGTATTGTCTAGCTGTGAAAACTAGGAATAGTGGAATTCCCTTTTAAAAAGGGAGAGATTTGTCTTACAACACCGTGATTCCTTTTCTTTCTTCTGTCATCTATTTTCCATTCCTGTATATGTATTAAATGCTCAGGGAACACTGCATGAAGACGTGTGGGCTGCTTGAAGGTGCACAGGCTGCTGGAGTAGTGCTGGGGAACTGTGGAAACGGGGATTCTTGTCCACAGTGCTTTTTCGGAGCAGTCTTTAAGGGAACTGTCCCTTGAACAGTCCCTGGCCGTAGTCTTGCAGAACTCTGATTAGAGGTCCAGAACAGGGCCACAAAATAAGACCGTCCTGACCACTTTTATTAAGGAGCATGGATGCTCCCAAGATTAGAGTAGTACGAGACACAACCTACCATAAGTTGGAGACCGATGTCAAGGCCTAAAGCATCTCTGGCTATGTGCAAGATTTTAGACACCTAAGTAATTTCACAAGCATTAAGGTAGGTCCATACAGATGTTCAGACTAAACAGTGTTATACTTCTGGACACCTGCAGAGTTCAAGCACTGCTCTTCAGATTGTAACAAAGGTAAAGGTAGTAGGATAGTGTGGAAAAGCATTACAAATCTGAGAAATTACCCCAAATTATCACATGATCTCCTTTAGCGTGACTTAGTAAGTTTGTCATGCACTATATCTGGTTATCTTTATTTTAAATATTTAAGATGAATGATATAAGAACTTACAAAGATTCACAAGCATCTAAACATCTATGGTATTTTCCCAAGTGACCTACTTTCTTCTCAGAAAGAGCAGTCAGGCGTCGGGACGGGTTGCCCAGGGAGGTGGTGGTCAGCATCCCTGGGGGGTGTTCAAGGAGAGGTTGGACGTGGTGCTTAGGGACATGGTTTAGTGGGTGACATTGGTGGTAGGGGGATGGTTGGACCAGATGATCTTGGAGGTCTTTTCCTACCTTAATGATTCTATGATTCTATGATACTTATTGAAGGGATGCTGCACTTTGACTTTGACCTGTACTGAAAAGAAATTGACAGTGGCAGCCCACTAAGTTAAAAAACAAAAGAGAACCTTGATGTTGGCAATGCTTGACTGATAAGTCTCAGTATATACAGATACATATGAAAATATAGATCTTTTATTTTCATTAAGTGACAGAAAAATATGTTACTTAGGCCACATGATGATGATTCACATTGGGATAAATCCTGGTGGTTTTCTCATATTTTTCTGATATTTGAACTGTGCTGAGAGTTTCTATTTGAAGTGTGAACCACCAACAGCACTTTTGACAGCTGCAGCATCTTCTGTAATCATATTTATTCTTCATCAAAGCTTAAAGAGAATCAACACACACCAGGCTTTTAACAGGCTTTTTGTTAATCAACAGCTGTATTTTACAGTGGGCTCCATCTAAAACGTTGTGTTCATCTCAGCTGTAGCAATCGAACGTGAACAGCAGTTTGGGAGTTTTAAGCGTAGCTGTTGACCACAATGGTCCTTTTAAGATTTGTATTCTTAACTGGTGACATTGACAACATGACTGCAATCTTCAGCCACAAAGTACTTCTTGTACTACTCCTCAGTACAAGAGGGACCTGGACATGATGGACAGAATCCATCAGAGGGCAACCAAGATGATGAAGGGCCTGGAGCACCTCTGCTGTGAGGAGAGGCTGAGGGAGCTGGGACTGCTCAGCCTGGAGAAGAGGAGGCTCAGGGGATCTCATCTCAATGTCTATAAACACCTGAAGGAGGGTGCACAGAGGTTGGAGCCAGGCTCTTGCCAGTGGTGCTCAGTGCCAGGATAAGAGGTAGTGGGCACCAACTGGAGCACAAGAGGTTCTGTCTGAATATCAGGACACTTTTTTACTGTGAGGGTGATCAAGCATTGGCACAGGCTGCCCAGGGGGGTTGTGGAGTCTCCCTCCTAGGACATACTCAAACGCAGTCTAGATGTAGTCCTGGGAAATTGGCTCCAAGTGGCCCTGCTTGTGCAGGGTGGTTGGACCAGATGACCCCAGAGGTCCCTTCCCACCTCAACCACTCTGTGATTCCATGAATCTATTAAATGCAATGGAAAATCAACCTCCAGACTTTCTTTCAAAAATCTTTTCATGTTGAAGGAAGGCAAGCTGTTCCATGCATAGCATGAAACTTCATAGCAAGAAGGTGTAACAAAGTAGTCCCTGAGACAACACACATCAAACTAACTCCCCCTAAAAACTTTAGTCTGCTATCTATTACTTTTTTTTTGAGTAACACTGACCTTTAAGATGCTGACATTTTCAGACAGTTTAGGATTTTCAGTGCTTGATATTTGTACTGAGAAAAAGCAAAAATAGGAATCCTTGGAAATGGGCCTTCACAGACCAGAACAAAGAAAGTAAGGAATTTATATGAAAGGAAGCTCACGTTTGTGACCAGGGAATTTGAAAAAGGTAAATATATATATGTATATATATCTTTTTTCAGGTCAGTGGTAAAATGACCAGAGATACTGGTTTTTGAGACATGGGTAAGCAATAGGCTATTTGGGATCTAGTGAAATGGGGACGCAGTATTCGTATTCAAGGTGATTTCAAAGTGTGCTCTTAAATATGAAACAGTGGTATGAACCTTGGAGCAATGCCAACCATTTGCCAGTCAGACAGGATTATAGTCCACTGGCAAACAGATGGCAACATAATAGAAGGCTACCACTGGCTCATTAAAACATCATGCAAAGTAATCGCCTTGTAACTTAGTACCTGAATAAAAGTTAAAATGTGAACTGTCATAAAAAGAAGTAAGAAACAGTCAGATGTAGGTGGAAAGCTTTTTAGTCTGTTTGTATGTCTGCGCTTCTGACGTCCCCAAATGAAAATGAACACAGAAGATCTAGAAAAGACAGAAGAAAGGGACAAGAATAATCAAAAACACTGAATGGCTTCTCTGCGAGAGGAGGTTAAATAGGCTAGGAGTCTGTCTGAAAAAGATAGGAGAGTACATGACAGTTATCTGTAAACCAAGAATGACTTGGAGAATGTAAACAAATAATTATTTTTTACATTACTAAACTACAGGTTAGCAGTTAAATATCAGGTAGCAGGCTCAAAAGGACACACATTTTTGCAAAATGCATAATTAAACTTTGGAACTTACTGCCATAGGGGTTCTCAAAAAAAGATTCCATGAAGAAATGGGAGAAAAATCCAAGACTTAAGAAGTCCCTAACCTAAAGCTAGCTGAGATCTGTGTGGAGGCATACAAAAATAATATATTTCTGTCTATTTGTTCTGTTCTTATATTTTTTTCCCCTAAAAAATGTTTGGAAGTTCAGCCAAAAATTAAATGTGGGTTTAGAAAGACATAGCAGAGCAACTATTCTAATAAAGAGCATTTAGTAGTCACAATTCTTCCTGAAAACATACTTTGAGGATTTCAGGGTTAACTTTGAATAAAAAAATTTAAAACCCAAGAAGCTGCATATCCTACTCCACCCAGCCTTGTTCTGAACCAACAAAAACAACATGAACAGAATCCGTGATTTCTAATAGGCAAGTTTTATAAGCTATTCAGAATATGAACTTAGGGTAAATAAGCATTTGGTGACTGCAATATTCACATCATGAAGTAAATTTGCATTGATGGATGAATGACTAGAAATAAACCAGATGTTTGCATTAAAGCAAATCTTCCTGTCCTTGTTAAAGAGAAACAAGACAAATATTACAAATTCACGAATATCCATCATAGCATAGACTCGTGAATTTTCTGAACATTTATTGATCACCACTGGCTGCTCAGGTACTTGATACATTTATTGGAGCATACTACAAAAATCTCCCTGAACAGATCATAAACCTCTTCCCTGAGGAATGATCTCTGATGCAAATAGTGGCAAGTAGTAGAAACAAATGGTTTTCCTCTGGATAGGATGTGAAATAATGATGTATTATGTCCTTAAATCTTTTCAACACATATGAAGGATTTATTGTGTGCTAAGTCCTGAAATGCAATGACAAAGTAGAAGGAATGAACACTCTTAGCTGAATACACATTTTTAATATAAATTAATGATCGGATACACTTTTCTGCAGGCAACAAACTTTGGTGGTGTTAGAAACAGCAGAGAATATAGAATGTCCATGAATATAAACAAAAAAAATATATACTAAGTAAGTGATTGACTCAAAAATTGTAATTAGCAAGTCAGTTCCTTAAATCAATAACATGCAGTCACAGACTGCCTATGGAGACCCCTTTCCAAAATGAATTTGAGGAAGCCAACAGCTCACATGCACAGTTCATTTTTGTAATGAAACTTTGGAGAAGCATGATACTATGAAATAAACATAAAACTGAAAAAAAAAGAAAGTCAATGTTTTTCCTACTGGAAGTTATACTTTGTAGATAATTGAATTAATGATGCTTGTATGAAGATAATTGAAGCTTCTTGGAAGCTTCAGAAGATTCTCGCATCTCTCCTAGGTAGGAAAGAAAAAACTAATTATTTCATTGTACACTCCCATTGCAAAAAATAGTGCTCTGATTTAGGAAACTGACAACTGGAAACTTTATTACTTAAATCATATCAGGCATAGATACAGGCAAAAAGTTGTGATAAAAAAATACCAATGGGTTATTCTGGGAGCAACTAGCACAAATGCTAGTTAAAGTATGGGAGCCAAATTAGTGGGAGATCAGTCTCCAAGTGTTGAAAAGTGTCAATAGAGTAAGCTTGACTGGAGAAGGTTTTATCAAAGGCTGTTCCTGTTAGGCTAGATAGCATAATTTCAGCTGAAAATCATTGGAGCTTTGTGTGTTTCTTTTAGGTAAAATACCATACCTTCCATTCCCTTCTTCTCTTACCTCTGTATCCTCAAATAGCATTATATTAAGGTCTTCAAACCATGGAAATAAAAATTCATGGAATTATAGAAGCTTTTATTGTACACTGCTTAAAATGCTTAATTTCAGAGTAAAGGTTCAGGGAGCAAGGATTCTGAATATTACTTCAGAGTGACCTGGAGTTCTGATTACATTTTTGATTACAGACTATAGTTGAAATTTGTTTTAACACCTTGAAAGACTTGATTTCCGAAGATTAATAAATAAATAAATAAATCAATAATGCTAGTTTGTTTGGACAATGATAAATATTACAGAAAATACTTTTTTTTTCTCCCCCCCCCCCTAATATGGATAGAAACATTTGCTAATAAGCAAAAGTTTTCCTAAAGTGCGCTGCTTCAAACTGTTTCACTTTCTATGTTTCCCTGAAGTTTATTTTGCTTATTAGTGAAGCTCTTAGGAAATCATACTCGTATCTACAGGAGAGCACAGAGAAAATGCAGTATTGCTGTGGAAGTTCAGAAAGTGAGGAACTTCATAAGAAACAACTGCTTATAAATAACGTATCATATCAGAAACTCTTTTCTTGTTCCAGCTGTTGATGCATAATTAACTGTGATTATTCCAAATATCCTTTTTTTTTTTTTGAATAGTTTTTTGTTTTCATATAGGGAAAACAATTTGAAATTGTTGGAGCTGGTGTGCTTTCAGGAAGCCAAATCGCAAATCACCAACAGATCTGTTAAGCATTACCGAATTCTTGACTTCCACCTTGTGTTCGGTCTTTGCTTATTAATTACGGCTTTGTCACGGCAGTGCCTTGCCTGAAGCTGGGCTCCCCACCCTCACAGAGGGTGGCAGATGTCACCGTCCCTGGGGGTGTTCAAGGAAAGGTTGGACGTGGTGCTTAGGGACATGGTTTGGTGGGTGACATTGGTGGCAGGGTGACGATTGGACCAGGTGATCTTGCAGGTCTTTTCCAACCTTAATGATTTTATGATTCTGTGCCAGCGGGACTTTATGGGGTCACCAGACCTGGGACTGCAGCAGACACAAGAACCATCAGGCAGCCTGTGCTGGCTTAAGAGCAGCTGCTCCTGAAAGATATAAAGGAGATTAAAGTGGATGCAAGTTAATTCCGGTAGCAATGGAAGGCAAAAGTGTACTAGGCATTGCGTACACAAGGGGCGAGCTTTGCCTCGGGCTACGCGACCCTGAGGGCTGATTACAAGGTGGAGGCAGGAGCTCCCTCACCACAGGGTGCTGTGGGGAAGCCACAGGGAAGCCGTGCACGGCCACCACAGGTGGCCACCCTGAGAGGCCCGGGAGGCTGAGGGAAAGGCTGGGCCAGCTCTGAGGGCCACAAGGGGAGGCCTCCAGCAGCGCTGACCCTGACCTGCAGCACAGCCCAAGCAGGGACAAGCCTCACTTGTGCAAATTGGAGAAACTCGGGTATTTGAAAGGGCAGGAGCTTAGCAGGGCAGTCAGTGACAGGACCTCATCAATGTATATAAATATCTGAGGGGAGGGTGTCGAAAGGGTGAAGCCAGTCTCTTTTCAGTTGGGCCCAGTGACAGGATTAGAGGCAACAGGCACAACCTGAAGCCCAGGAGGTTCTGGCTCAGTATGAGGGGACACTTCTGTACTGTGAGGGTGACAGAGCACTGGGACAGGCTGCCCAGGGAGGTTGTGGAGTCTCCTTCTCTGGAGATAACCCAAACCCGCCTGGATGCCATCCTGCGCAATGTGCTCTAGGTGATTCTGCTCGGCAGGGGGTCAGACTGGGTAATCTCCAGAGGTCCCTTCCAACCTCGGCCATTGTGTGATTCTGTGACTGGTGTTGCGTTGGGACACAGGGCACTCAGTGGCAGGAAGGTGTTGTGTTGGGGCACAGACACAAGCTCCGGGCTGAGGAGGCCCCATCCCCGATCTCCCTCCCTCAGCTCTCTCCCTTCCGCCGGCTCTCTGCGACTCGCCCCCGCTTGCCAGGCGCATGCGCAGCGGCTGTGGGCGCCGGCCGGCTCCACCGTGGCGGAAGGAGAGGAGGCCGGCACGGAGATGGACGCCGCCGGCAAGGAGGAGCTGGGTGAGCCGCGCCGCGCCGCCCGCCGACAGGGCCAGCCTCGGGGCAGCGGGGCGGCAGCGGGCCGCGGGACGGAGCGGGGAGGGCTGCGAGGAGCCGCCGGCCGCTTTCCTCCTCCCTCCCCCCGGAGGCGGAATGGTTCGGCCCGCGGGGGGCTGCGCTCGGCGCGGCGGGGCGGGCGGGTCGAACCATCCCACCCGCGGCGGGGGGGGGGGGGGGCGTCGCTGCTGGGTGGCGGGTTGCGGGAAGGGGCTGAGGGGAGGGGAGTGGGGCTCGGGGGGCTTTGGGGGCTCGAAGGACTTTGGGGGCTCGGTTCCCGCAGCCAACAGCCGGGCTGAGCCGGTGGGAAGGAGCCTGCGGGGGTGTTAGGGGAGCAGGCGAAGGGGTTGGGAACCACTGCAGGGGTGGGAAGACCCCCAGAGCCTCCCCTGCCCTAAAGACCCCGTCCCCAAAGCCTCCCCCCCACCAAAGCCTCCCCCCGCAAAGCCCGACTCCCCCCCAAGCCTCCCCCAGCTGGTTTTGGAGTTCGTTAAGAGGTTACGATCTTGGCTAAAAGTTTATGGAAACCCTTTCCGTTCACTGCTTTAATTTTTCATGGCAAAATCCGTGTCTCGTGTGTCCGTGTGTGGGTATTTTAGCTGTATTTCTTGCAGACTGCTCCTCAGACCTACTCTCAGTGTGCGTGGGTACCTGTATGTTCACCTCTTTACTTGTATGTTCGTCGATGGAGCTGGTTTAGTGCCCGGTATTGCTGAGTTTTGGCTGGAGTGGGGGTCTCGCCTCAAGTGTTTCACTGTAATCCGAAGAGTTCCTCCTGTCCAGGGCTGCTGGTGGAAGCAGGAGGCTGACCGGATTTTATGTTCCCTCAGGCTGATCCGTCTTGCAGCGAGCGATTGCTACCTAGGGACTAAAGCGAAAGGAGGAAATTTTAGCTTCCCTGTCAGCTGCTCAGGTTCACAGACCTGCCGGAGGTCGTGGAATACCTAGAACCAGATTATTTTTATTTTACAGGCTTACCTGTTTAAAAATGCAGATAAAGACCTGATAAGATTTCAGAAGCTTTTTACATGGTTCTGTCGTATTGACGACTTAAATTAAGTTCCTACTGATAAACTATCAGTGAACATGCTATCAATCAGACCGTCAATTAGCAATTGGCAGTGTGTTAATCATGTAGAAATGTGTAGTTTGTTCTGGACAGGACAGTGGATTATTTAAGACTAATCTTTTTCCACATAAATGGTCCATTGTTGGTTGGGGTAGAAATGTTTCTCTGAGAGAGAAGCAAGTATAACAAGCTAGGAAGACCTTTGGTTTTATAATTCAAGTGTCTTGTTCTATTAGTCTTCTGGATTTGGGGGGTTATGATGCAAAAGCAGACAGCTCTTCCTGCTTACTGAGTGACATTATTGACTTCTCAACATTTATTAATGTTGATAACTTTTAGTCATAAACGAATGCTATCATAAAGTTGGATAAATTGACTTTATTACATTGCAGTCTGCCATAATAAAACATTGCAATAGCTTTAGAGTTCATGGCAAAGAAACAAAGCCAACGAAAGGTAATGTGAAACAGTATTTTTCTGGAAAATATATCTAGTGGTACTTTATAGCAATTAAAAAAACCCCACATTTATTTTAAAACAGATGAGATTTCCTTTTTAATTTTCGTTCCGGAAAATGCATTTATTTTATTTTATTTTTATTTTATTTTTTTTATTTCTCTTGCATCCAGTAGGAGTTAGAGTTGTGGAGAATAAGAGGGAGATGATCTGTGTGTGGTTGAATGGGATTATCTGTTAGCTGCCCCTTGAACTAGAAATAGACTCAAAATACTTCCAATCCAGGCAGTCCTGCCCCTGGCACTTCTGTTCACTGTCACTTCATGTTGATCAGGAGTTTCTGCGTCCGCTGTGGGAGCACATGACTGAGTAACTGGGTACATCCCATGGGAGTCCAGTGTTTGGAGAGTGCTTTACAGTTTGGCTTCTGCAAAAAGTGTTGTGAAGGTTCTTCACAGGCTGAAGTTTGGGGAGTGGAGGAACGTATTTGTGGTTAAAGGATTAACTGAGGGTTGTGTTGTGAGTTGCTTACTGAACCAGCTGCAGATTCTGGAAATAATGAGTGTTTCTTTGGAACTAAATTTTTAGAGCCTCGGTTCAGACTGCTGAATCGAAGACCTCTTCCACAGCTTTAAGATGATAAATTTACCACCTGTAAACTGAACGGGGTTGCTGAGCAAGCCAAGTGCTTGTCATGATGGTGGCTGTTGCCTGATGTGGGTGTGTTTTCTGTGTTAAAGACCAGGGGAGCTCACTGCAGGGCATCAGCTGCTCAGAGACTTAGTCACGAATCTTGTCCCGTAGGAGAAGCCTGCAGGTTTGGTTAGGTGACAGCACCTCTAGGCATGCTTGTAAGTTATGAGTATGGCACTCTACCCTGCGAGAAAATACCAGCATAAAACCCTGTTGGGGCTCATATAAAGATTAAGTGGGTCTAATTTTCACTTCTGTGCAGCAGTCAAGGCAACAGCAAATTAAATTGGGTCTGTGTCCCTCTTACAGAGAGAGGTAATAAAGCTTTCACGGGACTGAATCTTCTGCCCTGTTTCTGGCCATGTTAGCATGTTCTTGTGTAGAAACTGTGACTAACTGAATTATCTACAAGCCCCCCTTTGATTAATGCTTTAGCAAAGCATTTTGCACATTCAAAGTGCTGCTCCAGCAAGATCTGTCTTCCTTCTCCCATAAACGGAGCAAAACCAGCTGGTGTAAGTGATGATAAGCTATATCCTGTCCCCCAAGCACTTTATACTTACATGTCAAATCCAGTTCTTTGTAAGATTGTACTGACTTCAAAAGCCCTCAAGGAAAAAAAGAAAACAAATTGTTAAATTGGATTTAGAAAACAGGTTTTAGACAGGAATTTGCTTAGGAGGTGACCTTCTCAGAAGGAACAATGGCAGATTGTATTTGACTGTTTTTAGTATTTCCTTTGTCTTTAACTTGTGAGGCAGCTGTGGCGAACTGCTTCATCCTTTTGTCTCCGTTTCAGCCCGAAATGACCAAGCTTAGTTCTGTCTTGTGTGGTGATAATAGGTTCAGATAATTTTTGAAATGCTAATTGCTTGAGCAGTACAGAAAAGCTGAAGTTCTCAGTGAAAATTAATTTGCTTGCAGAGCTTTCCAACCAAAGGGTTACTTGAGTATGCTATAGCCAGCTTTAGAAGTAAGTACGTTTAGTTACAGTTCAACAATTTCTTTGTCAGTATGTCCATAAATGTTGGCAAGATGCTGTCAAATATACTTGAAGATACGAAACTGGAAATGTTGGTCAGAACAATTTAAACACTATAATTTAATCCCCCACTCTATAACGAGTGATTGACTTGTGACTGAAGTTCCACAAGCCGTCTTTGAGGGTAGAGCGTTGTGTGATTGTAGTGTGACACGTATTTGTAATGGATCAGTGATTTCTCCAGTGCATTAAGGAGTCAGTGTAACGTTGCAGTGCTAATTCTTGGAGAAGATAAGCATTTTGTGTCGCCTCACTGATAGTAGTGGTACTCGTAGAGCTTTTTTAGCATCCTTCTTAGGTGGGTGTTCACAGAAGAAAGCAGAAACAATGACAGATATTCAAGTAACTGGTAAAGACAGTCTGGATGGGGTATGTTGTCTGAAAAGAATTTTGTGGTAGCACAAGGAGAAGAGAGATTTGTATGGGGTGATGGAGAGATGGGGTTGAAAATCGCTTGGTGCTTTGGCTAAGTAAAAACAAAAGCATGCATGTGAGTGAGTTGCCTCATTCTGAATTGTGGTGAATCATGAAAGATGATGCAAATCATGGAATCATAAAATGGTTTGGATTGGAGGGGACCTTTAAGATCATTTATATCCACTGCCATGGGCAGGGACACCTCCCACCAGACCAGGTAAGCCTCATCCAACCTGGCCTTGAACACCTCCAGGGATGGTCCACAACTTCTCTGGACAAAATTTTTGGTGAATACCGTAACTGGACTGGATCTTTAATAGTGCTGTTTGTATACATTTGGGACAGCTTGGTGGAGCACGGACCTAAGGTAGGCTAAGGTGTGTGCTTTGTGAGACAGCAGTCAGCCAGCCTCACTTCCGATTCAGGTATGGCATGCTTGTGCTGCTCTTGTGGCTGGAGTGTCATACCCTATTTATGCACACGGGACCTTTCTAGGAAGAAACCTACGTGAATGTGTGTATTCCATGCTGGTTTTCTGTCCATGGCTGTGGACTTCTCAGAACAGAAAGTTTCAGGCTAGATCCAAGGATGCAAAGCACTTGCTCTTCTACTTTGTGGGTACGTACCTCCTTTATGGGGTAGAGAAGCCTTCAGCTTTCTTGGCTGGCATGCTCTGGACCACAAGGTTGAATCCGTTAAATCTGGATGTTATGCAAATCTGGATGTTATGCAAATCTGGATGTCAGTGGGAGTACAGATTGTGCAGCTGGGACACAGCTGCAGTACCCAACAGTTGAAATCTATTAGCAAACGAAACCCATGCTTAGAAGTTGCATGATTCAAAATTTATATAATGTCTCACTACTGTTACTGTTAACTGGTTCACATATTTTAGGGCCGGGTATATGCTAGCCATGGGATAAAGGAATAATGATGGGGAGAAGTAGTAATTCAGGAACGTTTTTATTGTCTAGAACAGTAGCCAAATATTGTTGGAGTGCTTTACGTAACATAATATTCGAGGGAAACCTGTAATAGATGTCATCATCACAATGTGAGTTGGTGTTACTTGCTGTTACCTGGGTTTTAAATCTCTTCTAGTGGAATTTATTCTCGAAGGAGTTACTATATTAAAATAGGACATGAACTGTCAGATTGGGTGTACAGATAAGAAACAGATGTTGAGAGTTCTCATTTTAGCTATTTCTGAGAACGTGGATGAGTAACTGACTGGATCTACTGCAGTTCTCTCAGTATCTGTTGCCCAGGAGTGGTATGCTAAGGGGTGGTTGAAGACACTTCAGTGTACTGTTATCATGGTTATGCATGGGTCCCATGAGACAAAAAATATACATAAATGTACATAAATAGATGTAGATTGGAAAGTGCTAATTGTTCTAATTGTGAGTTTTACAAACAATGTTTTAGTGGGTGCTTACTCTACAATCTGATTCTTCCACTCGAGAATTTGTTTTCAGAGGTTAATCTGTATGTTCTGGATTTTTACTTTTTTTTTTTTTCCTCTCTCACATGTAAATATATGTGAGAGATTTTTGTGGCTGTACACAGTTTCTCCAGACTTCCCACGAGCTATATGCATAAAGGACATACAACTTCAATGTCTGTTTTATGGGGAAGGACATTTAATGATAGTAACATTTTTCTTGGTTGTCTACGTTGCCAATATCAAAGTTGTTACTTTTGACTTCTTTTTAAGAAAAAATTCTCTGTTTCCAGGCATGTGCTTAGGCTAATAAATGTCTGCATAATAATAACTGGGTTAAAATGTCTCGCCTCTGGTAAAGGGAGGCCAGTCATAGAGGGTAATTAGTTAAAGCCTCCTACTGTGCTCTAGTTGTGTGCAATCTTCCTGTTCTTGTGACCAGCTACCAGTGGCCGTGGAGCTTTGGAAAGCCTAGTTTTATTTTTGAGATGCGTTAGATGAACTATTTCTTCTTTTTAGGATTATCTGTTTAATCAGCATTTAAGAAGTTTTGTTTAGTACAGCAGTGTGGCAAACTAATATCCAAATTAGTTACGCAATGCAAATAGTATGAAGTGAACATCAGCAGATACTATCTGCAGGAAAGAAACATATACAGATGTTTGTTTGATTTTAATAAAGCTTTACATTTGTTTTAGTGGGACATTTGGGAGAATATCGTCTTCTTTCTGTGGTCAAATAAACCTATTTTCAGTGTTCAAGGTGAAATCTCCTCCTTTCTCTAGAACAGCTGGTGCTATATTCTTCAGGTAAAGAAAATCTGCATAAGAATACTACTCTGACATGTATCAGCTTGGAACGTGAATGTTGGCTGGCTTCTGGTGTTTGGATGTGTTTGGAAGAAGCGCGTTTAAAGAAATGTCTAACACCCCATCATTCTGTTAACTTCTATTGACATTCAAGCCTTCCTTCATTTCATCTTCTATAATTCTTCAGTGATGATGGACAACTTAGCATGAGGTATACTGAAAGCAGAGTGTAGGTGATGTATTATGCAGCAGAACGTGCTACGTATGCAGAAGAAGTTTGGTTTGTTTGGCATCTTGCGACTGCAGAAGAGCAACCTCTCCTTGCAAACCAGGTTCCGTGCTATTGGGACTCAAGTTTTATGTGAAACTTGTTGCGCATCAAGACACTTTGTAAATAAAACTTTAATGTGGTTTTCAAAGTAAATATTTTTTTTTTATGATGCGTATCTTTTCTGTTATCAGCAGTAGTTCACAGCCTTCTCTTGAGAATGCGACGGACTATGAAATTGGGGTGTTCTGTTGCGTAAGTGACGTGAATAAAATAGCACAATAATGCGGGAGAACAGGTTCTAAAAAAACCTGTTGTTTATACCTCCACAGGATTTGGAAATAAATATTGAAGTCACCATGATAAACGTATTTACACATGTTTACACACCGCGTTTTCCCTGAAAGGATGGTCACGTTCTTTCCCCAAGTAGTTAAAATCTGGGGGCCGTATTAATTTCAGTGTTGCCTTCCTTTTGGGTTCAGATGATTGTGTACTGTGGAAGACTCTGCAGTGATGAAGGAGCGCAAACTCGAAGCAGTCTATAAAGTTGGAATAAGCTAATATGCTGAGACCACATGCTTACAGTCGTTTGTTTTGCTTATGAGGTTGTGTGCTGTAGTTTAGAGAATTCAGCTGTGAATGTTGGCAGTTTGATGGGTCTCGAATCTCATCAAAGAATCTTGAAATGGCAGATTGGCTGGAGAAGTAGGCTCAAGTACAGAACGTGTACTAAAAGGCATAGGGAGAACTTACAGAGCAGATCTTAAACACATTTGTAGGGTATACAGTACAAATTCAGGAAAAAAAAAAGTATTCAGAAAAAAATAGTACTTTTGAAGCTGAGGAGAAATACGTTGGCTTGGAGGGAAGTGCACAAAGGTGAAAATAATCTAGGGACTGGCATGGAGCTGGGATAGGGGAGGGTCAGGCTGGGTGTTAGGAGAAGGTTCTGCACCCAGAGGGTGGTCGGGCACTGGGACAGGCTCCCCAGGGCAGTGGTCACGGCACCGAGCCTGAGAGAGTTCAAGAAGCATTTGGACAGCGCTCTGAGACACAGGGTCTGATTTTTGGGTGGTGCTGATTGGAGCCAGGCGTTGGACTTAATGATACTTGTGGATCTCTTCCAAGTTGGGATATTGTATGATTCTATGAATCAAACCTGAAGTATTTGTGTTGTTTTGACTTGGAGATAATTTAATGGATCCAGAAGAGAATGTCTGCAAGAGAAAGAGAACATGTTGTCAAAGTTGTCCATGCTTGAAGATCAATAATATGGAAAATCTTTTAATGAAAAGATTAGGAAATAGTATGATGAGAAAATAATTCATAGCAAAAATTCAGCCCCAGAGGCTCTCTGCTGCATCATCCCCAAGACAAGGGCTGTACGGTCACATCTCTCCTTTTTGGACAACGCGACACCTCCACCTCGCCTGCCCTGCCTGTCCCTCCTGAACAGCACTCCAGCTGTGGGACTCATCCCACCAAGTCCCACTGACAGCAATGGTATCATAGCTCTGGGAAAGGACCAAAGCTTCCAGTTCGTCCCATTCATTCCTCATACTGTGTGTGTTGGTATACAAGCATTTTGGACATGCTCCTGAACCCTCAGCGCTCCCTGGGGCATCATAAATGCTCCTGTTAGCCTTGCCACCCTCAGGCAGTGCTGCACCAGCCCTTGGCTTAACCTCATTTTTCCTAATGGCATCCCCTTCCATCTATCCTGGTTTCAAGCTCTCTCAGTCAGTCCTGACAGGTTACGAGCCAAGAAACCTTTCCCTGTTGAGACAGGTGGGTCCCCTCGGGCCCCAGCAGGCCTGATGTCTTGAAGACTCTTCCATGATTATAAAACCCCAAATTCTGATGGAGGCACTGGTCTTGGAGCCAGGCATTGATGACCTGAGCTCACCCGTTTATTTCCTGTCTCTCCCCATTACCGGGAGGGTTGAGGAAAACCCTCTCTGTGCTCCTGAACCCTTTAGTCATCTTCCCATGGCTCCAAAATCTCTAGGTAGACCCCAGGCTTCCTGTAGCTACCTCCTTGGTACCGACACAAAAGAGGAGAAGTGGGTGATACTCCAAGGGATGTTGCTTGCTAACAAGTTTCCTGGTAACATCCCTGATCCAAGGCAGCAGGCTCTGTAAAGAGGCCAGACCTCCTGCAGATCCAAATAGCAAAGATTTTTTTTTCCCCCCTTAGAATTACTATATTGGGGGTGGCGGTGCATGAACAGGCTTAAACGTTTAAGTATGTGAGGGCAATGTGAATGGTATGAAGGATGGAGAGGCAGGAACAGGGTCATCAGCTGGGAGAGGCTGATGTTTCGGAGTGGTCATTGATGTAAACTTTACAGTGTGAGCTTTCTCCCTGCCTCGTTCAGAACGCCCATCTTCTCGTTGCTGCCATAGTACCAGTCCTGAATGAAGGTAAGGTAACCCAGACAAAGAACAGATGAATCATTCTGGAGAGTCGGCACCTCCATTTCACAGATTATCTGTCGTCCTGTTCTTCTGGGGCTTCCATGGCAAATGCAGTGAATTTAAATAAAAGGAGACAGTATATTTTGTATGACCTGCATATATCTTCCTTCTGTTCCCTTAATTCTTACATCTAAAAAAGCTTTGCTCGTTGTCAATATCAGTCAACGGCGGTGTGGGACAGATGGTTTTGTGAACAAACCTGCGGAATAGAAAGGTGGCTGGGACACAGGAGCTTAAGGCTCAAGAGCAGAGGTAAGGTCGGCCACGGGAACAGAAGTGTTGGTGTCCGCTACAGACCACCAAGAGAAGAAGAGGTGGATGAAGCTGTCTTTAAACAACTGGGAGAAGCCTTCTGCTCGTAGGTCCTGGTTATCGTGGGGGACGTAACCACCTAAGACCTGCCAGGGAGGCAATTTGGCAGGGCCCAAGGAACTGGAATTGCTTGTATTGCTTGTTGATAGAGATTTTGATACTGAAATCTTACTCTGCAGTACTTTAAAAATGTTTTAAGATGTTTCTGGTATGAATTAAATTACCAGTTGTTGCAAATATGTGTATCTTGCTTTGGGCTTATTTTGTATGATATTTCCTATGTTTTTGTGGAATGTACTGAAATAATCATGACTTTTTTTTTTTTACATTGATGATGAAATAAAATGTAAAAAATCAAGGATTTTTTCTTTATTTTTGGACCATCCTTCAGTAAGCTACATAACTGCATCACACAAAAAGTTAATGATGGTTAAGAAAAAAATCCTAGCTAGACTGAAGGTAATTAGATTCTAAACTCTTTAAGGCAAAGGCTTTTTTCTTTATGTTTCTGTGGAGCGGTTGCTGGCCCACAGTTAGCAGTCAGTTAAGCAATTATCAGAGCTTTGATAGTGGTAACATTGACTCTGAGATTGCTTTAGGCACGGACAAACGAATTTTCGAGGGAAAAGCTTGTTTTAGAAAAATTCTCATTTAAAAACTGAGGGGAACGCTGGCGTATGTCTAAATCTGTTCTTAGTAACTGTGTTTGCAACCAGAAAAAATAGTAAATTGGGAGAAAAGTGAAATGGGATGTTTATAGAACTTGCAGTCTTCTGAGAGGGATCCCAGAGAAAGTTACGTGGTGAGCTCTGTGTGTGCTCATCTCTGAAGTTTCGGTGTCAGACTGGAATGGAAGAAGAGAAATTCACTTTTCTCCCTTGGCCGAGCAGTTCCTGACATTCAGCTGTGCTGCTGGTCCTGAAAGTCGTGCTGGCATCTGGAAGGTAGAGAGGCAGAGCTGCTTACACCAAGGGTTTGAAAGATGCTTGACAATACCTGAGCCTAATAAGTGTGTATATATATATATATATATATATATATATATATATTTTGTTGTTTTTTTTAATTGGCATACAATACAGTGTGTGGCCAAAGGTTAAAAATACAACTATAATTCATGCAGATTGAAGTGTTCCTAGCTGCAAGGGGATATCCAAGAGTTTTGTGTTGTCTCAACACCAAGATGAAAACATTGCTTTGTGCTGCTCTTCTGCCTTACTCGTGGGTGATCCCTTTACCGTAGTGTGGCAGGCACAGTGGATGTAAATTAGCTTTTGGTTGCCAGAGGTGTTTCTTTCAGGATTGCTGCGAAGGAGTGGGCTTCTGAAAGTACAAAAATACTGTTAGTTAATTACAACTCAGGTGAGCTTCCTATCGACTAGAAGTGTTTCCTCAAGAAGGGTGATTGTGGCAGCATTGTTCCTGAGAAAATAAGCGTTAATGGAAGTTGGTTTGAAGAGGAGCATCTAGCAACAGTCTAGGAACAGAGGTGGGGAACCCAGATTGTGGACTTCAGAGGAACAAACACCCTGTCCAGCCTCCTCCCAGGGCTGTCTCAGGAGAACCTCCAGTGCCCTGATCCAGATGTGAAGCCAGTCAAGATGTCAATGGGAGCGGCTCAGAGGCTCACCTTTTGGATGTGTGTGCACGAGAAGCACCTCCAGGCTCTGGTTACTGGAGAATCAGGGGATCAAGGGCAACTCCTTGAGAGAGAGACCCCCATGAGGCCTGGGGGTCAGGTGCCTTGGAGGCTTTTGTGCTTGGTTATCAGTGACTGGGAAGACTGGGATGAAGGGGCAGCCGCTGGGTAGGCTGTCTGAACCCAATTCGGGAGAGATCCACGTTGAATAACCACGTATTTCCCACTAGTGGACCTTCATCCCGCTCAGCCAGAGAGGGGAGCGGGATTAGACTGGTGCTTTTTGTATTTCTGCCTGTGTAGTCAGCCATGTGCACGTGAATTTGTGTACAGTCTCCATTTTTCCACAGCGCTGGTTGTGGAATCACATCCTCAGCATTGCCACATCCTCCTAGGAAACGTGGAACCTGCACCAGAACTACCCAAATCCTGGTATTACTAGTGATCAATAGCAGCAGTGTTCTCCATCAGTAGTTTTGCTAGATTTCCTCCAGGCGTCTGCTTTAATTGTATTGTATAGGAGCACGATACAGGCTGTTAGGCACCTTTAAAGTGATGTAGCAGGGCAGCACTGGGGGGCTGCTGTTTGCATCCTCCCTTCCCGCAGTGCTTGGAGGAGCAGTCCCAAGGGAGGCTACCCCCAAAACGGGCAGGCGGTGGAGGGGGAGAGGCAAAAGAGACGCGGCAAGACGACGGCGTTGCAGCAAAGGCTTCTTGATGAAAGCAGGTATTCAGCTGGGCCAAAGAGATGATCAAAAGCAAGAAATTCTTGCAGGAGATCCCAGGGGTGATGACAGAGTTTGATGCCATCTGGAGCTGCTAGAAAGAAAGTGAAAAAAGGCTTTACAAACGCTTTTATCATTTTTGGTTTTATCCAACCAATTCTTAGTTATATCTCTTTTAAGAAGCAAAGTAGCGAAGCGTTCTCGTGATCCTGGCTTGTCTTCCCTGTCTTTCTGGGGTGCTTGATTTGAAGAAGAAAATTAAAGCAATTCTATCTCAACACTGTTGGGTCCATCATACTCCTAGATAGGAACCTCACTTGCTGCACACGCTGTCACTATTGCTTAACTTTGCAAACACTGCTACAAAATGTAAGTCAAAACAGGAGAAGTAAATTAATGATGATTTCTTCTGTATATTGTTGAATCTCATGTTGTCACAGACTTTGCACACTTTTAGTTTGTTCTGTTCCATGTCAAAACATTTAATCTATCTCAATTTGTATAATTGGAATATTGCTGAGTGTAAACTTGATTTACACTGGCCTTGCCAGTTGGGTCTGTGACCTCTGACGTTGTATTCCACTGGGCACCTTTTGCTTTTGTCAAGTGCTTTCATTATTGGCTTTCAGCTTTATCGAAACTTAATTCAGATGACCCGTTGCTGTCTTTAGTATACTTCGATCTATCTACTGGATAAGCCTTCTTCTGTTTTATAGGATATATAATGCTTGTTTTGTGGTTGTTCTTTGAAGTTCCTATTGCTTATGACTGTATTCAGTGCCTTGCTGCTGCGTTAGACATCGTTAAGGTTTTGTAAAGACCTTAAGGATTTGTTGAACACCCGATTTTCAGCGTGTTCTGCATTTCTGATCAGGTTTCGTGCACATATCTTGTTTCCGCAATAAGTAGTAATTTTATTAGATTGAGCATAAAGAGTCCCCAAATAAGCATTGTATCTGCTGCTTTCTTTTAAATGCTTCTGCAGTCTCACTGGTGTTAAAAATTTCACGCATGTGAAGTGAGCATCCCTATTTTTCTTATGAAGTGAATAAGCTTAGCATGGCTAAGGTATTTAAAGTTCACTCAAACTGTGTTGTTTCTTTTTTTTTGCTTTCTTAAGTGAAGCATGTTTTGATATAATTAATGCTTATTTAATGTGTTCAGAGTTCTGTAATTAATGCGGTAAATTAGTAAGATGTGCTGTTGCATTCTTAGAAATACTCAGTAATTTTTAAAAATAAGTAGAAAAAGGCAGCGTAAAATCACGTAAGAATAGGATTTTCTTGTGTGTGTGAAAACCGCAGAGGTTGAGATTTATTCAACTGATTTTATGAATGGGTACTGCAGAAGGCAGGTAATCTTTTTGGTTTTGGCAAGATTTGTTTTACAGAACTGTAGTCATTTAAAAATGGTTATAATTTAATCAACATTAAATTGCAAAAGCTGCAAGGTTTGCCTGAAAGCCAGTTTTGTTCATTGCTTGCTGTTGCTTAGCTCTTTTATTTAGCTGGATAGCAAGGCTGCATTTGTTGACGGCAGTGGCAGTTTATGCTACTTAAAAAAGTTCATGAAATTGCAGCTCAAGCATGTAGTATAAATCAGTTATCTTGGTTTTCTTACCAGTGTTTGGAGACATCTTCTGTTGTACCTCTCAGTTTTAGGATGGGATGGCTCTGGGGGGTGCCCTTGCTCTCCACTAGTAATAGGCTAAGTGCTTAGCATTGAAACAGCTAACAGCACCTAAGATGAATCTCATCCTTTCCTAACACTGGATGACTTTTCCGTTTGGCTGTACGTTGTATTAGCTTGCAAAATGGTCTAAACCATCAACATTTTGATGATACAAAGTTGTTTTCCTTAATGGCAAACTTTAGTGTTTGACCGTAAACCAGCCTGTTTTGAATAATGTGAATGTGTGCCCCTGGAAAGCGAGGCAGAATTTCTTGTGCAGACTTGTGCTGTAACTGTGTTTAAATCAGCTTTATATTTAGTAACGCAAATAAATCTCATGAAATGGCAAATTATTTCAAAATCACCTTTTACTTCTAAACTGTACGTTTGTTTCTAACACTAAGTTGTGTTAATTCCGTTGTATAGATTTGGAAGTAATGAAGCCTTTAATTGATGAACAGAATTCAGACGAAGTCTCAGATGAGGAGCATGAAAATGACATCCTGCCAGTTGAGAAGCATTACCAACTTGAAAATGAAGAAGGCATTACGTATGTATTACTCCTAAGTATCAGCTTGTTAAAAGTCCTTGCCTCCAACTTGTTTTTCATGAGTAGTTTACTGAACTCTCAGGGGGGTTACTTGCTACCATGGTACGGTGTTGTAGGGCTTTGCATAGTTCTAATTTAGGGCTTTGCATGCGTCTACCACAAAACAGCACATTTTGAGTAGGTTCTTTGGTTTTTGGAAGCTTGACAATATACTGGCTGTAAAATATTCCAAGGTGACCATTTATAAAGTGATTGGGTCGCTCAGAATCCAGGCATTGTTTACAAAGGGGTTTGATTGATTTTATTTTTTAATAAAGGAACTTAAGACTTTGGAAATAGATTATTTGTTACAGTTGTATTTGAAAGAGTTGGTTTTTTTTGGGGGGGGCTAAAGCTGTAGCTGTCAGAATTGTGTTTTGTAACTGGTAATTGTTTTGAATGTTATTGATTCTAAAATAGCATTGATGAAACTTTGACACTTTCTGAGGCAAAAAAAACGATAAAATTGCACAGAAAGTAGCCTTTCACAAGCTGGGAAAAGGAGATGAAGATCAATCAGACTTGTACGTTCCATTTGATGGAACTCATATTTAGAGATTAATAAGAATGTCCTTTGAATGTGCGGGACCAGTTCAAAGTAGTTACTGCTCACAAATTGTTGCTGTATGTTAGTGAATTGTAGAGGGTGTGCTTTTAATGGGACTTTTTCTGTTTTTTTCATCAGGTTTATACAAACACTTACCCACCTCCTCAAAGGAAACATTGGAACTGGGCTTCTTGGTCTTCCACTTGCAATAAAAAATGCTGGCATTGTGGTAAGAATGCAGTTGTTTTTCTTAGATTAGAAACGTTATCTAGAAAGATATACAGATATGTGACTGAGCCTGAAAAACTAAATTCTTGATGCCTGCTGGTTGTACCTACCTACTTTGAATAGTGTTATATTTTTTCTTTTCAGTCTGGTGAAGTTATTGCTGAAGGTTGAGACAAACTAAAACAAAAACAAAAACAACAACCAAACCTTTTTTTCTTTTTTAACTATGTCATTCTGAAGACTTTATAGAATGTTTTGTATTTTTGCTTAGCCAGAGCATTTTTCTGTGGAAAACTTTTTTTTCTGAAAAAAGAAAGTTTTTGATTCAGTCAGACTCCTATGATGGCACATGGGATTCTTTTTTGGGTTTATTTTATCTTTGTCCAGACGTCACTATAGCTGGATAATGTCATAGGATGCACTGTCATCTTTTTAAATCAGTCTTTTGTTTCTGGGGCAACAGGATATAGCACAGTCTAGTTTATACAGGGATATAAACAAAGCATTTCCTAAGGCAATGTAAATTTCATTAAATGAATTTTTAAATTTAAGACTAAATAAATTTAATTCTTTATTACAGGATGTTTAGTTTAAGGATGAAAGTTACAATGTAAAAAGCAAGTACTTTCTGTGAAAACTTTTGGTTTAACTTCTGTTCTAAAACAAATGATTTAATTCAAAAGATTATCTGTAACTTGTAAAAGTTGTCAGGGTAGTGATTGTGGCTTTTTTTTTTTTTTTTTTTTTTTTTTTACTATACTGAACATCATCAAGTGCTCTAATGTAATGGAAAGAAGCTTTTAAAATGACAGTGTTGATGACAATGAAATGGTCCAAACCATTGCTTAGAAATGTGCGGTCTTCTCTCATGACAATTTTTTGGCAAATATCTTAATGAAGATGCTCTGAGAGTGAAGTTGTGCATGTCCACTTGCTATTTACTGCTTGATCACCCTTGAGGAACCTTCAGTCGAGCCATCAATTAGAAGTAAGGAATGCAGCAGAAATCTGTAGTGAGTCCTCCTCTGAGGGGAAAAAAGTTGCATAAAATTTTAATTCCTATAATTTATGTATGTGCTAAAATATGAAACTTTTGCATGTAAAGATTTTTCCCCGGAATGTTTTCATGAAAAAATCTGTTTACGTGACTTCAGTTGCTTATATCCTTTGTTCTCCCTTTTTTCTCCACACCAGATTGGACCAATCAGCCTTGTGTTCATAGGAATTATATCTGTCCATTGTATGCACATCTTGGTACGTTGCAGCCACAGTCTATGTCAGAGGTAAATGTGGAACTACTCATTTTGTTGCTGAGATTTTTTTTTCTGAGTTTTGGCCTACAGAATGACCCAGTGCTGTAGCAGTTGCTTCAGGTCAGAATCTTGTACTTCAAAGAAGGAATACATGTTCTTATGGAGCAGCTACAAATGATAGCTGTGGTTTGAGTAACAGTATGTTAATACATTGAAAAAGTATTTCTTTTCTGGTTCTACACAAAAATAAGTTGGTTTAACTTGTATTGTCCAATGTCCTATTCCCTGTCGTAACTGGGAAATAATCAGATCTTTCTCAGTGCAGTTTTAATTGCTTAGCTTCAGTCTTTAAGTCCTTTTATATCTTCATAACTTTTGAATCTTCATAGCTTTGAAAAACATTCAGTTTATAAATTGCCAGTTTGTAAGTACTTTATAGGACTACAGAAACAACCAAGAATTGCTGTTAATGTCTTTTGTGATTGTCTCTTTGGATTGTGACAACTTGGTTCTTAAAAAATGTGGTGCTAAGGAATGTGGTAAGATGATAATAGTGAGCAGATTAATGTTAGATAGTCTTTCAAGTGAGACGTACAATAGAAGTGCAATAAAAGTTCTTTAAAAGTGCAATAAAGTTGCTGAACTGAACAGTAACATGAAGCTGTTAGTGTCCCTGTAGCTGGAAAAGCTATTATTAAGAAAAAAAAACAAAACAAAAACCAAACCAGACCTGATTTAGTACTGTTGAATTAGTGGGAAGCAATTGTGGTTTACATGCTTATAGAGTGCTTCCCTCCAAATGCCCTTCCTCCAAGAAAGAAGCCCAAGAAGCCTAAACTATACTTCTAAAATTCAGCAGCTGCGGAATGGTGTCACAGATGATTCTGTATAAGCCTGTGTAAGCATGTAAGCCTGTGTAAGCATGTAAGCCTGTATAAGCATTTTCAGGGTAGAGATGTAGGCTCTCATAGTTTCTAGTAACTCTATTCTTTCTTCGCGCTTTGATTTCAGGTTGAAAAAGTCCTCGCTGGGGTATAGTGATACAGTTAGTTATGCCATGGAAGTGGGGCCTCTGACTGCTCTTCAGAAAAAATCTTCCTGGGGAAGGTAAGTTTGCAGTCCAGTTTTGCAGTTAATTATTAAAATTGATGTCTACACTTGGAATGGTTAGGACATTTACTTTTTACTAAGATGTTACTAGTTTCCAGAGTATATTCTCTGTGCTTGAAATAACAAATAGCACCGCATAAAAATGTTTCCTGGGGTCAACTTGTGACACTGGGGAGGACTAGGGAGTGTGTGTGTCTGTCAGGAACTTCAATTTTCAGGTCTACAGGAGCTGTGAAGAAAAGAATTCTCTTCTATAATATAGGAAGAGATGTTGTATAACCAGAAGTGCAGTCTGTGTTGTGTAGTATAAGTTTTTGTCAGCTTTTACTACAAACACATCTCACTGCATCAGAGTTCACTCTCTAAGCTGACTGATACTGCAAACACAAATGACTTTATTTTTTTCTGAAAGGAAACAAAGCATTCTTTGATTTGTTGAAATACCAAGTATAGATCATGGAGAAATATTTACTAGATTTTTGCAATAATGACCTGCAGATATTAATAGCTTGTTGTAGCTCTTAAGTGCTTTATCCATCTTTTAAAAAAGACCATTATGTGTTTTTTGCCATCCGTTGCTGTATAGCTGTTTATGGAGCTTACAGTATGACTACATAGTGATGAAACTGAAAACCTGAGATGTTGTTCAATGTTAACTTTAAAGTGTTTTTTTTTTTCCCTCTCTTGAGGAAGAGAATATTTTTGCCCTGTTATTTTCAAGGATACAGCATCTTGTGTCGTTTGTGGCTATCACTTGGTCTCAGATAAGAAAAAGATGAGCTAATATTTTAAGATATTTTCTGATGACTTCGTAGGAATGGACTGGAGCTGTACTAGAGGGAAATTTTTTTGTTTGTGGGGAAGTAGAATGAAAATACTGTAATGCACCAAAGAGTTATAAGCCACAAATGACAATTCTATTTCCCGAGGCATCATGCTGCAGCAAGATTGTTCTCTGGGGCAGTTCTCTGTTGTATGTTGGACTATTGAGAGAGTTTCATTATGGTGCGTCTTCAGGTCACCATCATGTGTATTATTTTTCAAAAACAGTATGAACCATACTTCAGAATTTTTTTTCCAAGAGATACAGTGTCTGAATGTGTATTTGGATACATTCACATAGAGCCAGTTAGCTGTGAAAATGTTTTTTGTCTTGAATTGCTGAAACTTAACTGTGTGAGACATTTCATCTCTGGTCTCAGTGGAAAATGGCTATGCTAAAGTGCTAAATTATTGCAGCAGAAGTTATTTGCACATTGAGTATATATGTCCATTGTTTATAGTTGTACCACATTGCTGTCTTCGAATTTCATTTTATGCCACTTTAAATGTGATATACCTTTTTTCTGAGAAACTTTCATACCTATTTACTGTTACCTTAAAGAAAACACCAACCAACAAAAAACATACAATCACCTTATTTTGACAGGAGAGCAACTTGCATTCCAGTGTTCATGAGATTAATGTGATATTTTAATCTAAAATTATGACTAGTATGAAAAGGAGTTGTAATTGTGTATTAGGTAGAAATGGATTAATCGTTTGGATCCTAAGTATAACGTATGTTTATTTTTTCTTCCTCAGGTATATTGTGGACTTTTTCCTAGTGATAACGCAGCTGGGATTTTGTAGTGTTTATGTTGTGTTCTTGGCAGAAAATGTGAAACAAGTGAGTAAAGATATTGTATGAAGAGTTACGGTTTTAGATTTGTTTTTCCTTACTTTTTTGTTTCCTTGTAAAGTGCAAAAGAACTTGTAAAACATGAAGCTGAGAGATGCACAGAATAGGTTCTGCCATGATTTACACAATAGAGCTCTTGGAAAAGGGAGCAATGTGCAAGGTGATCTAAACTCACATCTTGCGGAAGTGCTTATAGTTTCATTGCCTTCTCATTTGTTTGTTGAACTTAAAAATTAATTGCAGAAATTATAGGAAACAAGGTTGAAACTGGTCTGGGATCCAGTTGTCAATGAACATTTCTTTTTGCCAGGACTTGCTGCTGACTTTTTTATTCCCTGACCTTCTGAGAGTATTTTACCCTTTTTGTGTCATGGGAATCTTTCTTTTGAATGTGTTCTTGTTTAACCTCTTCCATTTTTCAGAATTGTCTCACAGTTACTCATCAGTGATGGGTCTCTCGGACCCCCAGAGTACTGTGTGCAGTTTTGGGTGCCACAGAATAAAAAGGATATAAAACCATTAGAGAGTGTCCAAAGGAGGGCTACAAAGATGGTGAAGGGTCTAAAGGGGGGGATGTATGAGGAGAAGCTGAGGTCCCTTGGTTTGTTCAGCCCAGAGCAGAGCAGGCCGAGGGGAGGCCTCATGGCGGCCTGCAGCTCCCTCACGAGGGGAGCGGAGGGGCAGGCGCTGAGCTCTGCTCTCTGGGGACAGCGACAGGACCCGAGGGAATGGCATGGAGCTGGGACAGGGGAGGGTCAGGCTGGGTGCTAGGAAAAGGTTCTGCGCCCAGAGGGTGGTCGGGCACTGGGACAGGCTGCCCAGGGACGAGGTCATGGCACTGAGCCTGATGGTGTTCAAGAAGTGTTTGTACAGTGCTCTCAAAGATACGGTCTGATTTTTGGGTGGTGTGTGGAGCCAGGAGTTGGACTCGATGATCCTTGTGGGTCCCTTCTGACTCAAGATAATCTGTGCTGTTCTTTTCTGTTTTGAGAATGAATATGGATCTTTGTCTGAAAACGTGTCTCTGTAATTAGTGAGGCAGGTGAGGAATAAGGTATGGCATGTTGCCAAGCATTAATCATCCATATGGACTTCTACCCGAAAGGTAGAATAAAGGTGTCTTTGAATAGCTTAATTTATGTTATTGAGGAAGACGTGTCCCCATTGTCAGTTAGTATGTAGTAAGCACATTTTTTTTTGCTCCCTGTGAGGTATTTGTATTATGTTTAAAAAGTATTCCAAGTTACAAAAACATCAAGGTGAGAAGAATCTGTGTGTAGAGAAGCTGGACACTCTGTAATTTGTGTACTGGGAGGTTATGACAGTCCCATTGTCTATCTCAGTATCTGAAAATCCTAATTTATATATGATGTCCTTTTGCTGGCCTTCTGAAGCAGGAATTTTTATGGCATCCTTTGTAATAAAAGTTTGAATTGAAACCTTTCCCATTGAACAAATATATGACCAACTAGTCATTATATATATGTTTCGACCTTAAGCAAAAGCAAAGACTTGTTTGCCTTGGCTTTTATCAATTTTGGAAAAAAATGAAACCTTTTCAGAAAACCCACTGTTGCTGTCTTGAAGAATTGAAAGCAGGGAGCAGAACTTACAGAGAAAACAACCTCTACAAAAGCAGTAGCTGCAGAAACCCATGGCATGTACCCTCTGAATGAATTGAAGTCATTAGCAATTCAGAAGAGAAGTCCTATTTGCAAGTGTATTTGATTTACATTGCCCTGTGCTCTTTCCTCTGGGAGGGAGGTTCTTTCCATCTGGGCAACCTTATATTGCACAAATCTGTCCCGTAGAGGGCACCAAAGAACACGAGTTGGTACAGCTTTAAATCTGTTTTGGGTAGTGGAAGGATGAGGCATATGAACAGAGGGAATGAGGGAGTGGAGAACTAAGATAAAGGAAAATCATGGTAATAATGTTAGTAAGCTTTTCTAAAGGAATACTTCCCTGGCTCACCGAAGAAACTCAGGTTTGTGTAGTTCTGGATATGGGGTCTTATTTACAAAAAAAAAAAAGGGGGGGGCGGGTCTTACAGGTAAAAAAGACTAGAATTGGAGAAGAATGAAGTTGGCACAAAGATCTGCAGTTTGGCTTCAACAAGATTGGAGCAGGATCACAGTGGGGTGGACAAAGGAACCTGCCCAGAAGATGGTCCCCTTTCATGTCATAATTACCTGACTTTTGCTTCCTGAGGAGTAGGAGATCTTAAGTCAAGAGCCTTGGCAGCTGTCTACTTGTTCATGAATATTTGCTGAGTTCTCTGAAAATGCATATTTTTCTCATTGTTTGCTGGTAAAGCTAAAATATGAAAACATGTTCTTGCTGTGTGGGAGCACTTTATTACGTCTTTGACACTTTGAATGACCCATCAATAGGATGCTACATAATGGAATTTTTATTTTTCTAGTTTTTTTTATTCTGTAAATTCTGAATTTTTTTTATTCTGTAAAAAGCAGGGGGAGGGGGAACCACCCCTAAAAAAAACCAAACCCGCCACTTAGGCAGTCGTACTCAGACACGGAAGTGTTTGTAGTTTGCAAAGTTGAGTAATAATGAAATACCAGAACTAAATGAAAGGCGAAACGTGCTTTGACCTTTTCCTTCATAATTACAGGATTACAGTATAGTCCCATATACAACATACACCTGATTACACACTGTTTTGGTGCTCGATTGGGCCCTGTGTTGTATGTTGCTCTGAGTTGAATAAGGAAGGAGTTACAGGAACCAATCAGCTCCAGGACTGCTATTTTGATCCTACTAGATAAAAAATTTGAAAAGTTTGCAGACTATGACAGAAAGAGTAGGGTTTGAGATGTAGGCAAGAGTGGACTTGGCTGAAGGGACTAAGGAAACTATTCTTTGTTGCTTCTGATGTAGTTCTTGAATGAAACAATTTTCTGTGTGCCTGATATCAGGAATCTGATAACCAGATTTACAAAAATTTGTGGTCTTCATGGATACAGCTGAGGGCAGTGGATGCTGTGCTTGGGGTATGTAAATGAGACATTAAGTGAAGCAATCCTGTAAAGGAAGCTGTTTCAGACACCACACCATCATGTGAATTAATGCTTGAATAACTAAAATGACTTCTGATGAAGTCACTCTGTGAATTCACTAGTCTTTGTAGTCTGCAACACTAGTCCTTGTAGTCAATATGCAAGTAGTAGTCACTACTTGCTTTCTGAAACTGTAGTGATATTTCCTTGTGGTTTAGGGAAATGTTTGTGGAACTCCCAGGTACAGTTATGGTAGTCACAGAACAAAATGCATATAATGTATTCAGATTAGAAGTTGCTCAACGTACACTGAGCTCTGTGACACAAAGAAAAAAGTACTGTGTAGCAGCTCATGAAGTCCTGCACAGACTTTATTACATCTTGGTTTTTGTCTCTTTTGTAGTCAGAGCGAGTACAGGCACAGTAAAATTTAATGACTGTTCTCTACAAATCAGAATTACTTTTATAGGAAGACATTCTCCGTTATGGTTAAGAGAGGAAGCCGTGATTCTTAAATGGCAAATGTACATTTCCATGTCTCAGATCTTTAGTGGGAGGATCTGAATTATGATTGTTTATAGAATGCGTTTTTCAAGCACAGATGTATTGATTGAATAAGTGAAAACATTTGTCTAAGTTGTCTGATATTCAGATAGTATTTCAGACTGCTTTGCTTTCTTTAGAGGAGAGAGAAACAGCATAAGAAACGGCTTTTTATTTTTTTATTTTTGAAGACACTTCTGCTGCTTTACATTGTTACTTGTTAGAATGGTTTTCAACCTGATAAAACTTTTTTAAACCTAATAAAATACTTCAAAAGTGATAGTAATGTTAGCTTGCATCTGAACAAATGAGTATAATTTAATCTTCATTAGATTTTTCCATTGCTGCTCTTTAGCATCATACCTCACACAATCTACTCACAGGCAGAATTGTATTTTGGGGGGGTTAATTTTTGTATTTTACTTTCAGACTTACTTTTCTTCCACTCATCAGTCTCTCTTGCCTGTTTTTTAGCTCTACCATAAGATCATCTGAGATACTTCTTCTGAGCCAATGTACAGAATCACTCTTCTGTCATGCCTCAAAATCCACCTGTGTGGAAGTTCCCTGTGGCCTTGCCTAAACCCTTAAGTGGTGCTGCCCTGCCTGACACGGTGGTTAAAATAGAAACCTGTGCATAATGAACATAATAAAAATGGCTTGCCAGTCAAGAGTTGAACTGAAATGTTCAAAAGTTTTTTTTGTTTTCTTTTTTTTTGTTCCCCCCCAAAAATCATAGAACACCTTGGGTTGGAAGGGCTCTTAAAGATCATCTAGTTCCAACTCCCAATTATATGTTTCTTAAATAACACAGCAATTTCAGACCTGAGACAAAGCAAAACTTTAAGACAGGAGAGTATTGGAACAGGTTGCCCGTAGAGGTTGTGCAGTCTCCATTCTTAGAGGTTTTCAGGAGAAACAGCCTGGTTTGACCTCATATTGATGGAGCTTTGGGTAAGCAGCTGGACTATGTCATGAGGCCGCTTCTAGCCTGAATTATTCTATGGTTCACTGAATCCAAACTTCCATTTTTGGATAATGTAATGGAGAATATATCAGGAATATAATGTTTCTCTTAGATAAGAGATGACAAGGTAAAGTGACTCAAATGAGAAATGGTGTGGAAGAGGAGCTTTTCAGTTAAAAACATACCAGAAATAGGTGCTTTTTGTAACTGGGACTAAGACAGCTGTGACTGCAAATCTGTTTACTCAAAATATAAATCTGAGTGGAGCAGGTTCAGAATTGCCTTTTTATTTTTTTGGGTCTTCCAGCTGGAATGTTTTTGCCCTGGCTTCTGCCTTTCAACTGTATTTCACAAAACAGGACCTGATGAGACTCTTGCACATAATAACATTTTAGAGAATTTGTTTAACTTCTATTTCCTTTCCCTGGTGAATACTGGGCCAGGGAAGAGTGTGGCAAGAAAGGGTACCATGTTCACTCTGTTGTAAAGTGGACTACAGTGTTGTAGTTTGTTATAGGAATATAACTCATGTTTGAAGCATGCAAGTGGAAGGTAAGAACCTAGGGTAGGGGAGTCACATTTTGATAATTTTAGCTGTTTTTTACAGACATCTGTCACCTGATGATGGTTGTGGAGAGCTTATGAGCAGGCATAGTATGTTCTGTCTCAGTGCCTTCCTCAGTATTTTTGTGAAAATAAAACATAATTTTAAAGGCTACATATGACCACTCTACTTAACACAACCTGGAGGTGTGAGGTGATCATCCTGGCAGCTGTAGAGATCACAGTAGATCTGAACTCAAATAGAATTCTGACCACAGAACTTTTTAAATAACTCCCTCTACCTTCTGGAAGTCTCACAATACAAATGATCGCTTGGTTGCCTACTGTATCTCCAACTTGTCCTCTTCTCTTCTTCCTCAAGCTGGAAAATTAATACCCTGAGTTATTGTGACGTATAAAATTAAATAGATGTCATAAGGTATTGGTAATTGTGCTGTTTGCTCAGGACTCTTGTGACTACATTTAAATTTGCATGTAATAGTAATACTTGGCCTTTTTATTGTAGCAGCTTCATGTGTTTGACTTTTTAAAAGAGGATCTATGATCTTGTTATTTTCACTTGCACAGATAACAATGGACATTTTGGAGAGCAAACCACATTGAAATAATTGCCCATAAATTAATCGGTGTCAGTATTTAGGGGTCAGAATATCATCTTAACTTGCTTTGATATATATTGATTTCCCATTTTTATTTAACCACTTTATACTGCAAAGAAGCAATTTTTTCCCACTGTCTAGGTATCTTTTCTCATCATGCCAAAGGCTTTCTGTAGTGTGAACAAATTAAACACAGTCATATACTGATTTATAAGATGGCTAATACAATCAAAGGGAAAAAGAGTACACCTTCCTAGGGAAAAGGCATAAGATTTAAACAAGTGGATCTGAACTGTTTTCATTTTGCAGCAAGCAGAATAACCACGAGCTCTTGATGTTTTGGTCATGGTGTACACACAGCACAGAATATGTTTGCTTAAAATAGTTTTCGGCAGTTATCATAGAACCAGAGAATATCCCGAGTTGGAAGGGACCCACAAGGATCATTAAGTCCAACTCCTGGGTCCCCAAAGGACCACCCAAAAAATCAGACCCTACGTCTGAGAGCGTTGTCCAAACGCTTCTTGAACTCCGGCAGGCTCGGTGCTGTGACCACTGCCCTGGGGAGCCTGTCCCAGTGCCCAACCAATTATAACCACATTAACATTCTTCCAAAAGATCCAGTGAGAGCTGTGAATAGTCCCAAGCTCAGTCTTCTGAACTGCACTATGGGCAATTATGGTAATAATATGTACAAGATATTTAATACTTTTACACATTGTGTACTACTATTTATCTACCAGTATGAATTTATATTGATTTAATGTATACAGCTCTATGTTTTATTTATTTTTATTTTATTTTATTGTTGTTTTTATTATTTGCACAACTTTTACAGTTGAGTTAAAGTTGATTAATGGAAAAGTGAAGTTAAGAATAAAATAATTTGAATTAAAATAAAGACAGATGAATATTCTACCATCATTCTGTGTGTATGCTGACATGATGTGGATTGCAAAGGCATAAGGTTATTAGGCACTGAACCTTCAAACAATTAATAGTACTTGGTCATATGAACCCATTCCTTACTTTAGGAAAATTCACGCTCCAGTGTTTAGGCCTAAATCCATCTTGCCCACATTTGTTTGACTGAACGCTTGCTTTCTAAAAGGCAGGCATCTGATCTAAACTGATCATGTGGATTTCCTCCTTAGTCGGTGGATTAAAGACAAGGTCTTTTAGGGCCTGATTTCATCATTTCACAAGGATGAAACACTTGCTCAGTGCCTTGTTTTCCTCCCTGCATTGAGAGTATAGATAAACCAAAATGCCTGACATTCAGCAGGTAAAGTGAAGAGGTGAATTCCACCCTAGAGAAACAGCAGTGTGTCCATGTACAGACACTCAGTGCTACCAGTATTTATTTATTTTTCTACAGGTCCATGAAGGATTCTTGGAAATCAAGTCTGCTTCTATAAATGTCAGTGCCGCCAGCAATTCTTCTGAGAAAAGGAGTACGGATTTACGAGTGTACATGCTGTGTTTCCTGCCGTTTATGATCCTCCTGGTCTTTATTCGTGACCTTAAGAGCCTGTCCTTGCTTTCACTGCTTGCCAATCTGTCCATGGCTGTCAGCCTTGTGATCATTTACCAGTATATTGTTAGAGTGAGTATAGCAAGTTTATAATTTGTTTTAATGTGATGTCTTAGTGGTTGCTTGGGGTAGTTGGTCTCTGAAACATACTGATTGACAATGGCTGAAAGTCAGAATTATCTTCTAATTTGAGGTAAGGAGATGTCTTAATACTTGAGACGTGCTTTAAAGAGACCTTTATGGTATTTTTGAAAGAAATGGCAATATTACTGCACTTAAGATACGGAGCATACAAATTTTGAAGTCTCTGAATCCTTGAGTAAGTAGGAGTCGCTCCCAGAAGTTCAAAGGCTTCATCTGTGGCCAGTCATTTCATTGCAACAGAAGAACAGTTTCAACAACAATGTTTGTTTATAGCATTTTTCCAGTACAATCAGGGAAAAAAAAAAGATTTATCTTACATATTTAAGAATAGATATTGCATACTTCTATCTCCTGAGAAGTTGAATAGTTTTTACGTTTTCTGGGTTGCTGCTGTTTTTAACAGTTGGAGGCATTTCAGAACAGAACAAATTGAACTGAAGGCTGAAAAAAAAATCACACCCAGGAACTTCTACATTTTTTCATTCTTACAGCTTTTGAAAAGTATAAATGGCAAACTCTGCTGCATGCACAGTATCTAGATATATGGTCTGCACTGATATTATTTAGAGGTCTCGGCTATGGGAGGAGGTAGAAGTTACACAAAAGATATTGTGGGAGTTGAAGAGCAATTAATTGTTCTGCAGGAATTCAGCTTGTGTTAAAAATACTTTTTTTTTTTTAACTATCCCTTATGGTTATGAAGAATACTTGTAAAGTATGAAGAATAAGAAAATTGCATGTTCTTAGGAGAGCCTAATTTTTTAGAAAGTTAAGCCTGAGTCTTTCATTTTAATTGATGCTCACTTATATACGCCAGAGTAACACTTTAAATATGAAAACTTCTAATGTCAGTAACAAGAACCTAGAATAAATACATCTGCAAGTGTCTGTGAGTGAGTGGGAAGGAAGCTATAGTTGCGTGTAAAGGACTATAAGCTTGTGGGGAAAACAATGGAGTATAACTAGCAGTGTATACTTCGTTGTCAACACCTACAGATTTTTCTTTCCTAGACAGCAATTAAAATTGTAGGAACAGCTGACATTCTTTAAATAGCACTGTTTTGCTTTGATTTCTTTAGGATATAGCAGATCCTCAAAAACTGCCTCCTGTGGTTGGCTGGAAGAAATATCCTCTGTTTTTTGGGACAGCAATATTTGCTTTTGAAGGAATCGGTGTGGTAAGTCTTTATCATTGACTCTTCAGAATACCTGGGTTTGTGACAGATGATGAAATATAGGCAGTTTTTAGTTTGTTGATACTTAGTTTTTTCTTGTTGAAGCACTAATCTCCCAGTCATGAAATGTGTTACTTTATCTAAGGCAAAAGTTGAGGACAGAACATCCTTGTCAAAGGGTATTCTAGTGAATACTGATTGCTACTTGAACACTTAGCACCTTCCCAATTACAAGGATGTCAGTAGTTCATCGAAACAGATTAAAAATAGTTTTAAAATAGATTAAAATCATAATTCACTATTCAGCTAATAATATGTTTCTGTAATTATGATGATTCAGCAGCTCAGTCTGAAGTGATGAGTGAAGAAAAAAGAAACATATTCAGCATCTTTCTTTTCCTTTGGGATCACAGAGGACAGAAGTGATTTATAAAAAAAGTATTATTCTTTCTGCCTCAAACTTGTCTATAGAGATGGCTTCATAGCAATGGTGATAGAAAAAGGCTTGAAATTCCAGAATATTGTTTTGATTCATAGACTTCTGACAATGAATTTCAGTTCCTCATTGTTTCCTGAAATAAGTCAGTTATTTATCACTCCTAAAGTGTTTTTTTTTTTTTAATGAATCTTTTTTTAATCTCTTTTTAATCTCTTATATTCACATCCTACTGCATCTAAGGACTTTCTGATTGCATCTCATAGTAGCAAAGTTTGCAAGTTAGTTAGCACTTTTGTTTCACGTTACAATTTTAAAAACAGCCAAAGAAGCATCTGGGAATGGTAGGTTATAATGTCTTTAAACTTTTGGGAAATTACTATATGCACTTTATTTTTTACTAATATAACCACATACTTCAGCAGGTGTTATTATGTGCTTAAAGCTAAAGCAACACAACAAAACCAAACAAATAAACCAAAACAAAGCAACCCTTCCCCTGCCCCCCAAAATGTTATACACCCAAACCAGCATGCACTTTGTCTGAAATGATTACTATCTTTCATTGGCATAACATGTTTTGAGATTTCAAATATCTTTTCATTTCTGGAACTGTCAGCTCTGACTCAAGTTGCATGCACCATAGTGAAGATTTGAAAAAAAAGAAAGAAAAAGATTTTATGTATTTGAAGAGCTAGCACTTCATTTAGTGCTGGTAAAATTGTTTAAGCATGAAAATAAAAAAGATGAGCAAAGCAAATCAACACATTTCCACTTAACATAGTTAATGTTTCATACAATTCTTGGTCATTGATATAATTAGTAATTTGTTATTACAGCTCAATAAATTACCATCAGAGACTGAACTGCGATTTGTATGCATGTTTGTGACCTTTTGCATATGTGAAGTGAAAAATGTTAGTTTAAAGTTCTTTCACTGAGATCTAAGCTAATGAATTTTGCTCCAGCTTGCAGTGGATTAAGAATACTCACATAGTCAGTTGCTGTAGTATAGTTGATGTGTGATAACGTGTTACTCTGTCTTAATTACTGGCCTTCTGATACTCATATGGTTGGATTGTTCTGTAAAGGAAAAAGCAAAAAACAACCCAAAACATTTATTAAATTGTCTTTTCTGATTGCAGGCAATCAAGATTCCTTAATCTTGGTTTTTATTTTAGAGACATGATATTAGATTTTATTCTGGAATGTCTTGCAAGTAACATTTACTTCTGTGAAGTTACCTGAACGTTGCATTATAAACAGAAGTCTTAATGTCTTAGTTTTATCAGATAACTTTATTATGGTTGATTCCTGTTATGCAATAAATTAGCCTTAAACAGTTCGGAGGCCATAACTTTTTTTCTTTTCTTGGCTTGAAACATGCATGACACTAGTTTTCACTGTATTCATCTGAGAACAGCCAGATTGTTTAATGTTATGAATATGGAAGCAAAAGAAATTTAGATTTTTTTTTGGCAAGTTCAGTTATCTTATGTAGAATCTGACAGGAGAGGAAATATGCCCTCAGTGTGGTTTCTCTACCACTGTCGTTCTATGTAGAATGGTCTTCCTTCTAGGAATACATAACTTTTGAACAGAGGAATAAATAATCTGTATGGTGCAGTACAAAATACTGCACCTCAGCTAATACAGTTAGGAGGATTTATTTTTAAAGAGACTTAATTGATTCTGCTGTTAGTAGCAGGGAAGTGGCTAATGTAGAAAGAGAATAGTTGTAAATTCATAATGACAGTACACAGTGTGGAAAGGTTGGTTGCGTGGTTTCTTTGAACCAAATAATAGACTGTAGGGGAAATATTCTAACACTGATTTTTTTGAGATGAGGGTCACATCAAGCTGTCAGCCATTCACTAGTGGGCTTCTGCAGAGCTTCATTTTAGGGCCAGTTCTTTTCAATGTTTTCATAAATTACTTGGACACAGGTCATGGTATACTAAGTAAGTTTGTGGATGACGCTAAATTGGTAGGAGCTGTTGACTCTGCTGGGGGTGGAGAGGCCTTGCAGAGAGATCTAGACAAATTAGAGAGCTGGGCAATCACCAACAATACAAAGTTTAAAAAGAGCAAGTGTCAGATTCTGCACCTGGGAAGGGGCAGCCCTACCTATACATACAGACTGGGGGACGAGATGTTGGAGAGCAGCCCCGCAGAAAGGGCTCTGGGGGTTTTAATTGACAGCAAGCTGAACATGAGCCAGCAGCGTGCCCTGGCAGCCAGGAGGGCCAACCATACCCTGGGGTGCATCAAGCACAGCATTGCTAGCCGGTTGAGGGAAGGGATTGTCCTGCTCTGCACTGGTGCGGCCTCACCTCAAGTACTTTGTGCAGGTTTGGGTGCCACAGTATAAGGACATAAAACCATTAGAGTGTGTCCAAAGGAGGGCTACGAAGATGGTGAAGGGTCTGAGGGGGGAGATGTATGACGAGCAGCTGAAGCCACTTGGTTTGTTCAGCCCAGAGCAGAGCAGGCTGAGGGGAGGCCTCATGGCGGCCTGCAGCTCCCTCACGAGGGGAGCGGAGGGGCAGGCGCTGAGCTCTGCTCTCTGGGGACAGCGACAGGACCCGAGGGAACGGCATGGAGCTGGGACAGGGGAGGGTCAGGCTGGGTGTTAGGAAAAGGGTCTGCACCCAGAGGGTGGTCGGGCACTGGGACAGGCTGCCCAGGGATGAGGTCATGGCACCGAGCCTGCTGGTGTTCAAGAAGTGTTTGGACTACACTCTCAGACATAGGGTCTGATTTTTTGGGTGGTCCTGCGTGGAGCCAAGAGTTGGACTCGATGATCCTTGTGGGTCCCTTCCAGCTTGGGATATTCTATGGTTCTAACCCTCAGTGGACCTCTTTGAGGACAATGTGCTGCTGGGTATGGGAGAACATTCTCCTGCTGCCTTCCATCTATGCTTTAGCTTCTCTCTGGCTGTGGTTCCCTGTGCTGGATAAAGCTACCTCAGAAGTCACAGGGTTGGTATGCAGACCACAGAAGAGAAGAGGGTACCAACCGTACATTTTAAATACCGGAGCTGCAAGAAATACATACAATGAAAGTGTTCACAGAATGTGTAAAGTTGTTTTTAAAGAACCATGTTTGAGAGCCACTTTCATATTCCACTGGTGAATAGGTCTGTTTTTATAAAGAATGTGAAATTTTTGTGACTGAATTAAAAAGTAGCTTCAGATTTTGCTGCCGAGTGGGCCTAAGATGCAGTTAAAACTTTTGGACATACTTTTCAGAAGGGTAAAACACTGGAGGCTTCAGACTTGGATATGTCTGTAGCATGACTGTGTGCATGTGATAACTTTGCATGATGTTTTATCTACACAATCATGGTTATAATTAATGAATATTTTGCTGTGAAATTCCATTTGACTTTCTTCTTCGAGGTATAAAAACAGATCCAAACGTGGAAGTGATATTTTAATACAAGCTTTGGGGGTAGGAGGATAAATTAGATTCATAAAGTTTAAACAAGGTGTATAATTTGGCTTCTGTATTGCATATAAATATGCTCAGTTAAGTAAAATCATAGGATTCAGTGCATTCTTTTTTTCTTGTTGAGTGCTGCAGACTGATTAGCCTAGCAGAGAGAAAATGTTACTTAACATTAATTTCAGGTTTGTAATGTAAGGCTTCTGATATTTTAGCCTTTTTCTTGAAGACGTCTACTAAAACCACTTTTAAACTTGGATATCAGAGCTTTGCAGTAGGAGGTAGGGTTGTGTTTGTATACCAGAAGACAGGCTCTGGAATCCAATTAAGCACCATCTAACCAGGAGATTTAAAGTGAGAAAACTAAGTGGATTACCATTTAAAAAATGTCAGTATTTGGACTTCGACAGGCCTGGGGCCTGCTCCTGCGGGGGCTCTCCATGGGCCGCAGCCTCCTCCAGGCCACATCCACCTGCTCCACCGGGGGCTCCTCCACGGGCTGCAGCGTGGAGATCTGCTCCGTGTGGGACCCGTGGGCTGCAGGGGGACAGCCTGCTCCACCAGGGGCCTCTCCACGGGCCGCAGGGGAACTTGTGCTGCGTGCCTGGAGCACCTCCTGCCCTCCTGCTGCACTCACCTTGGGGGCTGCAGGGCTGCTTCTCTCTCAGTTCTCACCCCTCTCTCCCAGCTGCTGTAGCACAGCAGATTTCCCCTTCCTTCACTCTGCTCTCCCAGAGGCCCACCCAGCGTTGTTCATGGCTCAGCTCTGGCCAGCGGCGGGTCCCTTTTGGAGCCGTCTGGAGCTGGCTCTGCTCTGACCTGGGGCAGCTGCTGGGCTGTGCTCACAGAGGCCACCCCCTCTCCCCATGCCAGCCTTGCCACATAAGCCCAATGCACATCTTTATCAAGTTAAATATTCCTTACCTATATCCTGCACCTCATACGTATGGAGGAATTTCCTTTTACCCTGCAAAACTATTTGTTTGCCTCCAGCCAGTATCTTGTTCATACTGTAACATTAATACTTCTTACATTTATGGCGTATCTGATTAATAGAAACAGAAGACTCCAGAATATAGCTTTTTAGGCAGCATCCCATACCTGATGCATGCAATATTCAAATGTTTCTTTTCCTTTAGAAAACCCAAGACACCCATGCATTTGCACAAATAAGAAAATAAAGGCATTTAAATATACTGCTTGCTTACCTTAAACATTTCTCAGGCCTTGAGTGATACTGTGACTTTTGAGAAATGGGAAGAGAGGAAGAGTAACAGAGTGCCAAGCCATCGTGTTCTGCTTTGCCAGCTCGTGGCAAGCAGATTTAGTGGTGTGATGATACACGACTTCCATGAGACACAAAAGCTCATTCTGTTTGGGTGTGATCCTGTCTCAGATGGAAGACTCCTCTGTGTTAAGTATGTGTGCAGTAAAGATGGAGAAAGACTTACACACATAATTAGGCAGCGTAAGAACTACTTTCAGGTAGAAGCATTTTCTGTGGCTTATTTTGCTTTTTTTTTTTTTGTCAGATTTTTTCATCCTCCCTGCCCATTCTCCAGTAATTGTTCTGAGCTGCTGCTATTTTGCACTTATTTGTAATTGTCTTAGCTAAGGTATCTTCCTCCTTTCTAGTATCTTATGAGTGAGGACTGATCTGCAGTGGATTGAATTATCTAACTGGTATTTAAATATGAGTCTTCATTGTATGACTATTCTTTTAAATATAGCTGCGAAGCCACAAAACTCTTAGTAACTTTTCCTGGAGTAAGCAACTAATTAGAATAAATGTTTGCTTTCTTAGTCTTAGATTTTGGTAGCTTTTGTGTAATTGATCTCATCGTAACTTCACCAGCTGTAATCGTTCCCCCCCATCTGAACAGTGTTTTGCATTGCTTTGTGTGCTTGCATGTATATATAACAATAAATAAAAATGAAGTTCTAGTTTACCTCTTAAATACTTTGCCAGTGTATCTACTTTGTAAATTAAATCTATTACATGTCCTGAAACCATTTACATTTATCAGATCAAGCATGATATAAACAACAGCTAAAAAGAAAAAAGTATGTGATTTTACTATATGGCTTAAAACGTGGTTTTGTCAAAGTACTTCTAAATTCAGTAATCTTCTTGAACGTTCCCTGAAGAATAGAGTTCCTAAATCCAGAACTTTTTGTTAATACATGTTTTGCTGGAATACGAAAGAGCCCTAGTCATCCACTGTTGAACACTGTCACGCTTCAGTATTGGCTCTCTTATAAACTTTATGCCTTACAAGTTGCACACTGGGAGAGGAGATTTGTCAAGAGCAGTAGAAGAAAATTGTAAGGGAAATAGAAGACGTAGAAAAGAAAAGTGTCATAATGATGAAGGCATTTGAAGATTATACTAGAAAGCTGAGTGTTGTGTATTCCTAAACTTGTATTTGAGCTGTTTTAGTGCTTCACAGGAAAAAAAACAGCTAAATAGTTCAGATGTCAAGGTGCTGTGCCATCATTTCAAATGGAGGCGTATGATGCTTTCTCTTCTTCTGAGAAAAAAAAAAAGGGTCAGTGTCTTCTCTTCCTTCTCCTATTTCAGGTGGATTAATTTTTCAGAATAGGATCATTACTCCTTTTGATGATTATGATGTTAAAATGTCAGATGTGAATCACAAAAACCTTTATATTGCTAGGGCTTCTGAGCTGGGGTCCTGTCAGTTTTTAACTGTCTCAGTCCTGGAGCCTGCACAGCTGTTTTCCATGCTCCTTATCCCTTTTTACCTGAAATACTTATTCAAAAAATATAAAGGAGGAGGATTGCTTCATTCTTGTCATTTTAGTGGCAATTTGTGAAAGAAGAGAAGATGAGCATATATATTTAAACATTAAACACGTCTGTTACTGAGTTATCCATTAAAAGATTAGTTTTCAGTGGCAGTGACAATTAAATCAATCTGATTATCTGCAGGCTGAATTATCTTGTGCTTGTTATTTTGGGTCTGGTAATAAAAAAAATGTATGGTAGAGATTTCTAATTAGAATGAGACAGTCCCCTGGAGCTTACATCTAAAAAGCAGTCTAATTGTAACCAGGGTATTCAAGGCAAGTAATGAGGAGACAGCGTTGTTACTGGGGGGTGGTTCCAGGTACTGCAAGCAGCTTGAGATGAAAGGGGTGATACTTTAAATGATGTGTGGTGGTAGATTAGCCAGGTTGTTTCAAAGATTAGCTGATGCTGCTTTGCCAGTAAATTACAGGTAGTTTTGAGTTAATCGTTTGGTGGATTAAGGGGAGATGGATTTCTTCTAAACTTACTTTCCGTTAAATTCAGAAACCAAACGTCGATGGTTACTGAAGGAATCAAGTCTTAAGGTCTAAGGAAGATGATAGTAGCAGCATGTGCCCATGTCTCAGAAATTATAGGAATATCTCACTGAAACAGGTGACAGGAAAAGATGGAAAATTTATCAGTAGAGGAGAGAGAAAAATGATGGAAAAAAAGAATTTTTGAAAATGATAGGTTTTGGTTTAAAAACTAATTTCGTAGGTGTTTAGAGCTATGACAGAGGACTAGTGTGGACTGGGGGAGAAAGACCGTGAAGAGACAGAGCATGGAAATCATAAGCAGAGAAAAATCCTCTCAAAATAAATCCCCCAGACTCTGAAACTTAACTCTTTTTCTGGATCTCATGGTTCTGTGTTTTGCCTCTGGTGACCTTGCTTGGGAGGGAAGATTATTCACCACACTTTTCCCTCAACGTAGTATTTCACATCACTAGGTTGTGCAATGGTAATATATTTGGTGATTTTTTATAGGTCTGAAGAGTGTGGAAGGCATTGGACTAGGCTGATAATGCTGCCTGTTAGAGCAGAGGTGGTTGTTTGAATAGCATAGAGCAGCATCGAAGTCTCGGTGTGAGATACTGAATTAATGCAACGTCTCTCTTGAGAGAATATGTTCCGATGCCAGTATTGGACAGATAGAGAAAACAGGAGGTGTGTTTGTGTTCTTTCAAAGCCATTCAATCATCTAATTAGGGTTTTAGCTTTTTAAGAAAATAATTTAAAATAATATGAGAATGAAATTAATTTCTGGCTCCCGAAAAAAGGACAAGAAAAGTGTTCAGCTTTGGTGTTCCAAAAGAAAGCAAAAAAACCCTAGAAAGAGCTTTACCTCTACGGCTGTCAGTTAAAAATATTAGGCTACGTGAAGTCATTGCAACTGGGACTATACAGGCACTGAAGGAAATTCAGAATGAGAAATCTCTCCAGCAGCTGCCCAGCAGTGGTATAGAAAGAACAAGCCCTAGCTCATGTCACACCTTCTTGAACTTCTGTCTTGTTTTCTGGACAGGGAGTGGAAGATATTCTACAATAAGCATTATATATATGTGAAATGTTATTACTGATCATACTTATTTAATAAAATCTGTTGTCTTGGACTGCTCAGTCATGTAAATGTCTTTTTTCTTTGAATGTTCTTTAGAATGGCCATAGCCAGCGTTTGTCATAAATATACGATATTGTGCTATTTAATTGAAGGTGTAGCCAAAAAGGAAGCAGTTTCTTTCTTTCTTGTATTTTTTTATGAGTAGCCTGCCAAAAAATCAGCACGGCTTTTTTTTTTGTTTTGTCTGAAAGAAGGCATCATAATGAACAGTCCAGTGGTGCCAGTAAAAGGTCTTAGATTTGAGCTCCCTCTGACAGTGAAGCCACAGGATTTTTTTTTTCCCCATTAGTAGTCTCCTACAGATTGCTTTTGCTGCCCTTCAGAGGGGCAGACAATCCTCAGGATCTCTTTCCTGCCAGCAGTCCTGGTGGGAAACCCCCAGGTTTTTCATGCCTGGTATATGTGTCTGAGTTCAGTGCCCTTCTGCCAGGAACATAGGAAACGAATGCTGAAGACTCTGGAAATCAAATCTCAGGGCCTGAGAACTTATTAAGAGTCTCCTCATATCTGTAAGCTGAGCAAGGAATTACCATGAAAGCTCTGCAGGGATGATGGAGCTTGGAATAAGGTCTTACTGTAACAATTTATGCTTATTGGGACTCCTGGAAGCTGTAGAACATGGCAGAACTTAGTCAGAAAATATTTATAAATTGCATTTATAACCATCAGAGTGTATGCACCAAATGAGTATATCTATTACTTGTTCAGGCCCAAATGCTACCCGTTGATTCTTTGTTTCAGAATGTTTTGTAGCAAGTCAAGAATGGGAAATTTCCAAATTAAGGGGAAATTACATGGAATTTACATTCTTCAAGGTTCTTAATAAGGTGTTATGTTAAAACAATCTAATCCCAGCTGAGGACAAAAGAATCTGTCCGTCCTACCTGGCAGTAAATTTAATACTTGTAGCCATGTGTCTGCATACCTTCAGTCTGCGTCTTCATTAAGACATCAAAGGCTCTGTTACACTGATGAAACTCAAGGTGAGAGCAGCAGCACTATTTGCCACTTACTCTGATCTCGTTGCTTGGATTTCCTGCCCTGACTTGAAATTCTGTGTTGGTGACTACAAGGTTCTGTTGGAGCTTGCTAAACACATTTTTCTGTACTCTATATAATATATGTGAAAGGAATTTCTCCAACAGGCTGCAGGCAGTAATGGTTGCAGTGCCTATTTCCTCGCTTTGAAGTGATGGTAAGCCCAGCAAGCTCTCTTGGCTACAGTTCAGGCTCAGAGCACCCATGCTACATTTAGGAAAAGCACTGCTTAGTATGCCTGGCCACACCCGTGTCAGCAAAATGAATACGAGCACTAAGAGCACAGTTCCATATTCGTGGAGTTCATGGGCTCAGCTTCCCCTCCAGGGAGAGCTAACTGCTCAGCTTGCGTGTTAACCACCTGCGTGATAGGTTTGTCTGTGATGGAGACTGACAGTGCAGACCTTCCTCATAAAAACTGGGGAATTACTCTGGGATTCTGAGCATAATCCTTTGCAAAAAATTAATGGTACTCACGTTGCATATGCGTTTTCATCCAGGCACCATAATTTTCTCTTGTTAGTTTTCCTAACCTATGAATACGGCTTCATATTTTCAAAATGATGCTGTTTTCCAACCATTTCTTGGTTGGTGCTCTTCAGTAATTGACTGAGCATTTCTATATGGTATATAAAACACTGTGATCTTCCAGGCTGTAAAACATTATTGTAGAGTAGTCTTATTTATTAATAACAACCCCTAAAATTTCAGAAAATGACTTTGAAAGGAAGAAGAAAAACATTCTTATTCTGTACCGTGAGGACATAAAATGTAACTGCTCTCCCTCTGTTTCCAGGTACTGCCATTGGAAAACAGAATGAAGGACACCACGCGGTTCCCACAGGCACTGAACATCGGCATGGGGATAGTTATGACCTTGTATATCTCACTAGCCACCCTGGGGTATCTGCGCTTTGGGGATGAAATCAAAGGCAGCATCACTTTAAACCTGCCACAAGATAAGTGGTAAGTGAGAATGTGGCTTTAAAATCCTTAATCTAGAAGGCAAAAAAAAAAGATTGCATGTGAAGTGTTGTTCAATGCATCTCTGCTTCCCTGCTTACAATTGATAGGTGCTCAGACTTTTAAAATTACACTGTACATACTATCTCTGTGCCTTCTAAGGCTTAACAGTGACCCTAGTCAGCAATTGCTTGCACATTAGAAGGAATTGAGCATGATCAGATCAACGACTGTTGTAGCAGAGGATTCCATCTCCAGCAGGAGCTAGTTCCCGGGGTATAGAAGGATGATACCTACAGTTTGCATATACAGTATATTATATTTCTGAAACCAGCTAGTTTTAAAGTGGATATCCTGATATAGTGACCTTTTTTTTAGAGGAATGACTGAGTTTAGAAGGTAAACAACTGGAATAGAAGACATCAAAGCTGAATAGGTTCATAGTTTAGACACAAGTTTGTGTATAATGTATTAAAATGGCTTCCTATCAGGAAAATGAAGCTTATACTTGCCAGTGTCTTGGGGTTATAATTTTTATTTAGCTTTTTTTTTTTTTAAATGCTATGGGAGCTCCACATGTCACATGCTGAAGTGCTAAAGACTTCCATCTGGTTAGCATTTTTTGTTCTGTATCCATCTATGGATGCATGCATATGGTAGGTATTAAAGTCACTGTGCTGTTTTAATATTTTTCAAAAGTTTTGTTCAATTGCCTGACTGATTTCAGTGAAAAATACATGAAATGATAATAAAATGTCTTGAAAGATTAATGTTTTTTTTTTCTGTTTGCTAGGATTCCCATTAATCGTTTGTTTTTTTGTTTAGTTGGTTGGGTTTTTGCTTTATTTTGTTTGAGTTGTTCTGTTTTTTGAGGCGTATTGCTTATGATATATATTCAATTGTGAACTTTAATTCAGCAGACATATACATTAAAAAAAAAACAGAAGTCTTCAAACACTTACTGCATCCCTTTATGTCTATGTGATGCATCTGAAAGGGAAAATACTTCCATTTATGATATTACACGGTATTGTTCATAATTGATAAAATTAGTGGAAAGTTTGTTTTAAATGGTAGCTCTGGATTCCTGTGTCAAAGCCCAAGGCAGCAGGCAGGTCCCTTCGATAGCTCAGCTGGTAGAGCGGAGGACTGTAGAGGCACCACCCGTGGGAATCCTTAGGTCGCTGGTTCGATTCCGGCTCGAAGGAGACACCATCCTTTTAAAGGTTGGACGTGGTGCTGAGGGACATGGTTTAGTGGGTGACATTGGCGGTAGGGGGATGGTTGGACCAGATGATCATGGAAGTCTTTTCCGACCCTCATGATTCAATGGTACGATTCAATGATGATATATGCTGCTAAAAGAGAAGAAGAGGAAGGTAGAATAAAGTCGCTCACTGTCTTTCTCTGTTGCATTTTGTTGAGCTCATGCAAACAGGATGAGGTTTATTAGCTGCTGTCTAAGTTCAAATATGAATTTTCAAAGAGCTGTTGGCTACGGTGCAGATGTGATGATAAGATGACATTTATCCTGATGCCTTTGTAGACCTAATGCAAAGAAAGAGATAATAAAAGAGATGGAAACTGGTGCTCTGTAAGGTGGGGAATTGGCATTATAAGTTAATAACCTCAGAGCAGTTGCTCAGAGCACATATGTAGAGATAACAAATAGTCTGTTTTCCTCTCGCCCTGGATGGTACCCCAGAGCACCACCCAGAATTAGGAGAAGCAGCTCAGTGGTACACCCGTGGATTATGATGCACGATGCCATCTATAGCTTTGCGGTACTGAGGGTCTACTTGAAACAGTATTGCTGAGCAAATACGTGCAATTAGCTGTGCTATCAAAACAAATTTCCAGTCATCCATAGGTCAGTATTTTGTTATTTGGTCCTCACATAAAAAGCCAGTAAATGGCGGGATTGGACTAAAGAGATGCAAGGAGCAGACAAGTTTTCACAAGAAAGTAATTGTACAAAAGAGCCTGGGATGTAGCTAAGCAATGAAATTTGGCTTATGTGTTTAACATTCCAGCTGGGCAATCCCTGTTCTACAAATAAGTCTTTCCTGATAAATAAAAATAAAATTCTGCTGCTGGTTATTTTTTTTTTTTTTCATAAAAGAATTGATCAGAAGGCATATACAGACCCTAGACCAGTTAAGTCCTTAAGTTTAACTTAAACAGAGGACTGCTCCTACTGCAAAAATAATAAAGTCAGAGCCTTGGGATAAGAGACTTGCTCCAGTTCTAATTTAGAAAGTGTTTTGGAGAACAAACTGTTGGTCAGCATAATGTCTTAATTAGAATACGTTGAAAATTGGCTTTATGAAAATAGAGTGGTTTTCAGCTCTTTTTTTTTCCTTAACAACAACAACTTTATAAAAACATTCTATTTTACTACATCAAATATTTTTTCTTTCTTGCATCCAGTTATTTATCTGGTTTGGAATACATTTGTAATGGTGTTGCATATCCTTAGAATTATGCAGAAGAACTAGTTTCCAATTTTCACATTAAGAGGTTCAACAAAATCTAAAATGTGGACTTAGGAGAGGCAGACCTTTTTTTAACTTCTTCTAGCACATATAAATGATTTAACATTTTTAAGGGAGCTATCTTTTCCTGATTGGAATATAGTAGCAAATTATCAGTGAAGTTAATTTAATAATATGAACAAATATTTCCTAATTTGAACAATTTGAATCCTTGTAGAGCTAAAAAATTTGTGTCTTGGAGACACTTGCTTTGAACTACGGTGCTTTAAAGCTTTGAATCCTGTTTTTGAATTTCTATTATTATTATTATTATTGTAAAGTTTTGGGGTGATGTGAAACCTGAGGATTAAAGGCTAATTGGGGTTAGCTGATAAGTTTTTTTTTTATTGTTAACTGGCTAATATGCATCCAAGCTTATGGAATCTGGACAGTGAGGCAGGGCTGATAGAAATGGGCCACTCTGTTTTGTCCTCTGAATTACTGCGCTGCTGAGCAACCAAAAAGAAGTGAATTACAAAAGCAGTGGCTCCTAAATTATCTATATTGCTTTACATGGGGACTTAATGGTGCAGTAGTTTTTTCAATCCCATTAAATATGCCTTTAGGACTTTATGGAGCTCTGTGCAGTGATGGTCAAATTTTTCATACAAATAGTTCAGGACCTGTTAGCCAAAATACAGTGTATTTTTCTTCTTTCCTCATATATACACTTTTAATTACTTCTGTATTTGTTCAGCTAATTAATTCTTTTTTTCTTGTAAGCAGTCTTTTGGTATTGTCAAAAATCAAAAGAAAACCCGAACTCTCCTGTAGATGTGAGGGGAGAAGCACAGAAATTTGGGCCATCAGGGCTATTAAAGCTCAGCTGCATTCCTTGCTCAAAACCATGCCAGTATACCAAAACCATTACTGTGTTTAGCACATCCGTCAAAATGCTGAATGATGGAGACTGTAACCTCGCAGGTAGTCATCTGTGACAGCATTTCACTGTTCTCTTCTCTTTGAAGGCCATTTCCAATACTGAACTAAGCCTCACTTGCAGCTGTTTAATCCTGCTATTATTTCTTTTGTTTGGACATGGAGGACAGCGTGCCAACCTTGTACAGCAATCTTTTAAGTATCCGAAGATCTTTGTTATAACTTCCATCAGCGTTATCTTTTCTAGACTACACAGTCCTCATCTACAAACTTTCCCAATAGGTCATGTTCTCTAAACCTCTAATTAGTCACATTATTGTTCTCAAATAACCTACATATTTTTTAAGTGCAGTTTTATCAAACCAGGGCTTACTTAGTGCTGAACACTTCACGTGTGTTTTGGGTATTCTTCCTTACAAACATGAGATATTGTGAATAAGGTAAATATAACAGCAGTGCTGTTTGTTACCCACCCACTATTTCTGAAGGTTTCATTTCAATTTAAGTGTAAAGACTTATACGTCTCCTTATGGAATCATAACCTATTTTTTTTCCAAATATTTTTTCCAGTTTTTGAAGGTCATTCTGAATTTGAAGCCCATCTGTTCATATGCTTGCTGGCAGCTGTGTATGGTTACTACCCAGAGCTGTGTGATAAATATTCTTTATCAGGGCTTTCCTTAATAAAAGCATTGATTTGTAAGAACTGCAATGCAGATTTGGGAGGAAGAACATTGCAGTTTTCCACTTCTGATGCTGAACCTCATATTATAGCTTAGAACAAGCTCTAATTGCATCAAGGAGATGTAATTACCTTGCTTAGGGCTCACTGTATATGTATAAGCTGTTGTTTGCCATTCCCAGTCAAGTTTATTTTATTAATGCTTGCAAGGCTCCTGATTAGTTATTAGGTTTACAGACAGGTTAGAATACAAGAATAGAAATGTCAAGGTCATAAGCTACCTCAGAAGGTTTTTATTTAAAAAAAATAAATTAAAACATTTACTTTGATCAAACTAATTTTCTTTTCCGTAGTAACATATGCTGTCAATCCGCTACTGGCATACGTTTGGCACAGCTTGGAACAGTAGAACTTGGTACCCCTTTGTGTTGCTATAAACCCTATGAAATCCTGTGACAGATGATACTCTGATACAAAACAGAGTTTTTTTCCTACATTATTGACTCTCAATATCAGGGCCATTACTTACACTTCCACCAGCTCATAATATATGACACAATACTAAGCCAAACTTCCTCACTGTTATTTCTCTTTTCTGACATGGCACGATAATTTAATAGTGTTCTGTATCTAGTGAGTCTGAAGAGGAGGTTGTAGACAGCAAGAAAATTTCATTTACGGATATTTTCCAGCCTTAGGAGGTATTTTTTCAAATCTTAATAAATAACATTTCCTGAGATGTCCTCTCCCCAGCGTGAAAATTCTTTTTAGGAACACTCTGTCTACAACGTCCAGTTATTGTACTTGTCGTGTATTTTTTTGATATACACTTTTAGAAAAAAACCACTGTCATTAACCAAGAATAGCCCTGGGGAGGTAAATTATAGCCACTTTACCAGTGCATTTAGTTGACAACTTGACAACTGTGGAGATTTTTTTGGTAAAACTTACAATGAAGAGAAAAAAATACATTGAAGAGAAAATGCATATATTTTGTTAGGCCTTAAAGCTTGTTAAATATGGTGAACTTAGATAAGGAATCTGATAAGATTCCTTAGATAAGGAATCCTGATAAGGATTCCTTAAGGAGATAAGGAATCTGGATGTAATTAAAAGTATGAGGGTTTACTTACTTAACTATTAATGAATTCTCAAATTCATACGTTACAAAATTACTTAAAGGGAAAAAAAAGAGATATTTTTAATGAAGAATTTGCAACTTACCTGAATGTGTGTAAATGTTTTGAACAGGTTGTATCAGTCTGTAAAAATTCTGTACTCCTTTGGGATTTTTGTGACCTATTCGATCCAGTACTACGTTCCTGCAGAGATCCTCATTCCAGCTGTTACCTCCAAAGTGGAGCAGAAGTGGAAGTTACCCTGTGAACTTGTGGTGAGAACATTATTAGTCTGCTCGACCTGTAAGTATGTACAGAATACCCATAAAAAGCTTGCTCTTGTGTGTTGCTGAGGCCTGCTTATTTTGTTACATATTTGCTGGAGGCTAGCAAATCTGATTTTTTTTTTCAACGATTCAGTATGTTTTGATTTTCATGAACATGTGAATCTAATGCTGTATTATATTTTAAGTGCACCGTTCTTAGTAGGTGAGACCAACAATTTGACAACCAAGTATCTTCCAACAACAACACTCTGCCAATAATAAGCTGCCAATGTGAAAATATTTTTTTTAGAATAACTTTTCAAAGAAATACACATGGCTATTTCATGTCAACATTTCTCTATGTGATCTGCAGTACGTGCTGCTCACAGAGAAATCCTTTCTCTGCTTTGTCAGCCTCAGGATTAAGCCTACGGTGTGCCACCCTGTGTCCATTAAATATCCCTGGCAAATATAGATGTTTGATCAGAGTTCATGGAGGGCCACTTAACTTTCATAGATAGTGCTCTAAAGTAGTTTTGCATCTCTGCCCTCGGTGTCTGTAATTTTTTTTGCCCCCTATTCTTCCCATCCTTCCTATTGCATCTGTGCTTCTGTCACATCTAGTCTAAGTACTGGAGACAGCAGTAGTCATCAGCAGTGCTCACTGAATGGTGAGCCTGGTCTCATTCATGTCAACCTTCCTGAACTGAGGAGGAAGTTAGTTCTTTCTTACAGCTTCCATCAAAAGTGCTGAATAACATTTGAAGCTTTTCTCAGAAGTGTTATAAAAAATTGTTTCCAGTAAAAGTTCATGACTCCACCATTTTTACTAAAACCAGATGCTTACTTCAAAAAGAACCAAAATCTCCAGTTAATCAAAAAATGCTAAACCTTGTTTTTCAGAGGAGAAAATGTTGATAGGAAAGGCAAATTCAGGCTTTCATTCTGTTCTCTTGGTGAACACTAAGCAGTGGTTAATGTACTGGGCAGCATCTAATAATTCTGTTGTCTAAGGAACCTGAACGTCCAGTGAGACCTTCTTAAAGTCAAGCCTGTTGAGAGAAGCTGTTTAATGTTGGTGCAATTTAATTACTGCAATAAGCAAAGGGAAATGCCATTGTTCTAATAACGTGTTGCTCTGAAAACACATCTGCTATGTGAAATACATTAAAAAAATGTGAAAACTTTCTTGAATAAGGAGCTGCGGATTTCCTGAAGCAAGATATAGCCTATATCATACTTAGTGTTCATGGTGTGTAGTGGAACTTTTAAAATTTTAAGATTGAGGATAGATGAATAGCTCCTGTAATACTTGAGAGACACCTTGATCAAAATGCTTCAAGCTCCAAAATGTTTTTTAGTGTCTTTCCACCCCAATAAACTCCCTGGTCTTAACTATATCTTGGTGTCCTGTAGCCCTCAACTTCCACTCATTACCTATTGCTCTTTATGTGTCCCTTACAGCTTTCCCTGATAAAGATAGCACAATGTATTTAAAAAGCTAAACCACTTGCAGATCTAAACAGTTGTTTACAGATGTAGGTTTTGAGAGTTTGTAGGTAAAGGATGCTTTCAGAGGTGCAAGCAAAGCGTGTGGTGAATAGGTTTAAAAGTACATGTGTCTATTTGACTTGGGGAAAATTGTGAATGACTCCATGATATTTAGCCCTAGGTTTTTTGTTTGTTTGTTCGTGTTGGTTTTTTTTTTTTTCTTTTCAAGTTTATTATTGAGCTCTGTTATTAATGGGTAATCTGGGAAGGCAAAACTGGGGAACAATCTTAAAGAAAAGGAAGTAAAAAAAAGAAAATGAATTAACTTTAAAATCTGGAAGAGGATTCTGTGAAAGGTGAGAAGAAATAGGAGCAAATAAGCATGGGGTAATCTTATGAGCTAGACTTGGAAATGGAGTGGTTGTCTTTGGGTATAATTAACTACAGTTGGGTAAATTGGGACAGGAAGAATCCAATAAAGCATGGATGGTGGTGGGTCCCTTTCTCCCAGAAGTATGTAGGCATCTATTCTTTTTCTCTTCTTATTTTTATTTTCAGACAGTTGTCCGTTGTGATTTTTTCAGGTACTTGATTGTTTCATTACAAGGAAGCAGCTAATAGTCTTTCTTTTTTGAAGACAAAATAAATACTTTAAAATGATTAAATATAATGTGGGTGCTGTATCTTTATTTCGTTTAAAAAATATGCAAAATTGGACCTAATTTTTGTCAATGAATCTTATCTGCAATGCCATTCTGTAAAATGGACCTGCTACAGTTGTTACTGGGATATCTGAAAGTATTGAATTGTTTACTGCAAGGCACTGAAATGTACGACTGAAAACTTACTTTTACATGTTTTATATTTACCAGCCTGTTGTAGGGTCTGTTGTGTTTATCCTAGCTGGCATTTCATTTTTTACCAAGTGGCTCATACAGATTCTGTGCAGGCTACTGCCTATAATTCTGTTTCCACCAGCAATATTGTGTGTAAGCTCCCATGCGTACACTCCCCTTCTGCTTCCCATCCTTCACTGAATTTCACTTTCATTGAATTCTGGTTTTAAACCAAAACTGATTTAAATAATGCTTCACTTTCACTAAATGCAGAACATGGTTCCTAAAAAGGTTCAGGAAGTGTTTCTGTATTTAAAAAACAAACAAACAAAAAACCCTTTGAAATTGAATTTTAGAAGAGAATTCAGTGATACATCAGTCTCATGTCGGTGACAGAAGCTGTTGTAATGTCTGGACCACTCAGAGGTTATGCACTGATGAAACGGACTCTGCCTGCTTAAAAATATATATGTATATGTATATATATATCTAAACAGAGAAACTTCAGCTGTGTTACTAATAACACACTAGCCTCTTAAGAGCAGATTTGAAAAATCAGTCAGCCTTTCATTATTGTTAATTTTAGGGGGGAGAGGGGGCTGAATTTCTCAAATAAAAATCAATGAGGTCATGGTTTTATTATTGCAGTATATCATAAAATTTGCTAGGGAAAATCATACTCTGAAGGTTTTTTTCTTTGGTCTGGTGAGGTTTGTAAGAAAGGAAGAACTTGACAAATTACTAGAGAGGCAGTGTGCATCCAAAAAATTTCCTTTTGCTTATGGTTTTTCATTATTTAGTTGATCACTTTGTGACACCTACTACTGGAGGAGGATGGTCACAAACGTGCTTTGTGTTTTTAGATTCATTTGTTCTATTTCCTCTGCTCATGCTTCACAAAAGAGACCTTATCTGAAGTGTGCAACATACACTTCACCCCTGATGTGGCCCATCTGAACCAAACCTTCAAGCTTGGGACAGGGAAGGAATGCACCCAGCTGCTGGGAAGTGCATGGCTGGTTGGATATTGGTCACTCTGGGAGCAGGTCATTCTTTCCTCCTTGCAAACTGAGCAGCTCCTGATGAACAGTGAGATCACCTTGACTCTCTTTCTAGACAGAATTGGTAATTAAAGCTGTTTAATAAAAGTCTTTTTTTTTTTTTTTTAAACCATATCAGAAAGGAAGTTATAAATTGATTTAAAAACAATTTTAGCTGTAGCTATCTGAAATTTCAGATCTGTTCTTAGAAGCATGTTTGAGACAGACACTATTATTCAAGATAAAAGCAAATACTGAGGAGTATTTTTGCTGGGAGAGTGTCAAAGGCATACTTTTCCTTTAGTTAAAATACTTTCTTTTGCTTTTTGAATGATGACACAGTGAGTGCAAGTGACTTGGCAGGCTTTGTTCCCTACTGCTTTTCTCCTTTTTTCCAACTTAGTTTAGTGTGAAAATAGTATCTTTAGAATTGCATGGGTAAAAATGCAAGTCAGATACTCTTGAATTTAAATAATTTAAAGATTTCCACTTCATTTGATATTGAACTCTTCTCTCCATTTCATTTGCAAGAGATGTACACCTCCTCACTTAGATGAGCACCTTGTGCACTGGCAGGCTCTGGAGGGATGAGCTGGACTTCAGGTGAAAGTCCTGAGTGGAGTTGGAAACTAGATTTGGTCGCTGTTGAAAGCAGGTGGGCGCTGGTTGTGTGGATAGGTAGGCAGGAATATGACTGAAAGCTGGGCTAAGCATCACTGCAGTGGGGTGAAGATAGAAATTAAGAACAAATACAGAGGTAGTGGGATGAGAGCCCACACAGGACTGGAGAGCACTGAGAGCAAATATGAGGGCACAGTGTTGTGTGGATTGCCCTCACCTCATGCCTGGAAGGTCATCATGTGCCTAAGGATCTCCAGAAGCTGCCTGCATTGCAGCCCCTGCCTGGAGACTTGCCAGCTGTTGTCCTTTGGTAAGTCAGTTCAGCTCACCCCTGATAGTTCAGGGACACTTCTTGTAAGACGTAAGAGGACAGAAAATCTATCTGATCGTGTTCAGATTGTACAACTGCACCCATCTAGTTTCAGGAGGTTCTGTTGCCGTTTCATTTGTATTTTTGCTTGAAGTGTAAATGTTTTTCATTTATTTTTCTCTTTGAAATATTTGCTGCGGTGGAATTTTTATAATGTGAAAGTGTTCCTGGTGATTTTACATCTTTAAAATGCATCACGAAGATAGCTTGGGTCTGTGTTTGCTGTATCTGCTTGGATAAAAGTTGGGCTCCCTGCCCAAATCTTGCCATGGTTTGGCTGAGCTTCTTACTTGATGGGATTGCTGCTACTGGACATTGGGACTGACCATATGAGTGTGAAGTCTTTTCGTTTGTTTCTGAAAAATCTGGACTATCCTGGCTGAATTTTAAAAAGCTCTGTAATTCTTTTTAGTATCTCTACATAGAGCTGTGTAACTTTTGAGAGACCAGTTTGTCTGGAAGAACAAGACAAAAACCTTCTACCCATATGAGTCCTGTGTAGTGAATGGCTTGAAATGAGTTGCTGTTGTATCATGAAAGTATTTTACTCTTCCATTCTTACCTGGTGCTAAAATCATGGTAATTCTGGAAGGGGGCAGTCTGGAGAAGTTTTGTTGAGCCTAACCAGTTCTTTCTCTTGTATTAGTAACTTGAAAATAAGCTGAGCTCACAGATAGGAGACCTTGAGATCATCTGCTTCAACTGCCAAGCATTAGTCAATATTGACGCTAACTAGCATCAAACTTATTAACTTCTTTTGATACCTCTCTGTTGCAATTGTGATTAATAAATTTAGGATAGAGCAAATATACATGTTTTTTGATGAATGTAAAGGTAAATTTGTTGCCTAATGTCTAGCAAAGTCTTAATCCTGTGTTACCTTGGAAGAGTATTAAAGATTAAACTGTGCTTGCTGGAGGTGCTGGAAGAATTGCAAGAAAGTGAAGTATTGAGAAAACAGTTTTCATCTGGGTCATAGTATTACAGAATATCCTGAGTTGGAAGAGACCCACAAAGATCATGGAGTCCAACTCCTGGCTCTACACAGCACCACCCAAAAATCAGACCCTATGTCTCAGAGCGTTGTCCAAATGCTTCTTGAACTCTCTCAGGCTCAGTGCCATGATCACTGCCCTGGGGAGCCTGTCCCAGTGCCCGACAACCCTCTGGGTGAAGAACCTTTTCCTAACATTGAGCCTGAACCTCCCTTGTCGTAGCTTCATGCTGGTCCCTTGGTCAATGGTGGCAGCAAATCCATGAAGTGAAGGAATAAAATAGAGAAGAAAATTTAAGCAGTACTTAGTTTTTAAAGAATAAGTTGCTCTTGATTTATTTATTTCTAGACAGTAGTAAAATATTTTTTTTGTGAATTGATAAAAGCTGCTGAAGAGCATCAGCAAATAGAATGGGTAAAGCTGGAGTTGAGAGGGAATATCTTTCATCCATATAAGAAATAAAGATATATATATATATTTGTATGTATGGCTTAATTTAGGGCTATATTCCAGAAGCCATGGTGCACCTATAAAAATGACAATGAAGAAATACTGCATGTGAATATGGATGTGGAGATATTGGTGGAATTGTCAGCTGTTTTGATTGTTAGCTTGAAATGAAACAAATTTGAATGGCTGATCCAGCTGAGCATAAACTGAGCTGTTAGAGAGCTTTGTCCATTAAAAAATTAGCCTGAGCTTGCTGTGTAATTTTACTAAGCATATAAATTAATTATTCAGTTGAATTTATCAGTTGTGCTTGTCTAAATATTTCCCAATTTTAACTCCACTTGGTTTTAAAAAAGAGCAGTTCTCAGTGCAAAACAGCTAGGCAAAAGATAACATGATGTTCAGCAGATCTGTTACACCATTTAATGGCATGGTGCCAATAAAATATTTAGAGTAGCTGAAGCATAAGTAAAATGGAAGAATTTTAAGATCTATATATACATATTAATTTAAAATACTTTAGTTACTTAAGCTACAGTAACACTTAGTGTGAAGTGCAGGTTGAAAATCCGTGATGCCATCTACATCATAAAACTAAGTGATGGTCTGTGCTCTAAAGGTTTTAGGTGATACATGGCATAAGGTGCAAGGTGCGACATGAGTTGAGAGTCATCTTTTTTAACATAAAATAATAAAATGGTCTGGCTTGCAAGGGACCCTTAAAGATCACCTTGTTCCAGCCCCACTGCCACGGGCAAGGACATCATTTACTATCTCAGGTTGCTCAAAGCTCCATCCAACCTGGCCTTGAACACCTCCAGGGATGGGGCATCCACAGCTTCTCTGGGCAGCCTGTGCCAGGGCCTCACATCTGTTCTGTAGACCTCTGCACCTGAAATGGTCATCCTAGCTAGACTCCTTATAAGCAAGGAAGAACACAATTCATTTGATCTATTTTAGATATTTCCTTTTGGATGAGTTGAATTGGGCCAAAGAAGTGATTCTTTCTTTCTTTGGTCTGTTGAAAGGTGAGAAATGTATCCAGCATTTGTTGTGATGAATCTTTCTCAGGAAGACGAAGAAACAACGCTGAATATCGTGCTCAGTTACTGGCAGTTCAATCCTGTCTTCCTTATCTAGCAATAATTTTAAAAAGCATCGAGCCTACTTTTGTCTTTTGTTCCACTTCATATTTCCCATCTGTGTGTTTACAAATAAAATGAAATGGTGATATGTCCTAATAACAAATATATATATATATATATATATATATATATATAAAGTTCTTTAGCAGGAACTGCCGATCAAAACTCAACTTTTTTAACATATTCATTACTTTGTTATTTTGGCCCATTGGTTTATATGCATAGTATGATTCAGAAGGGAATTTAATTTATGAGGTGCCTTCTTTAACAGGAGCCAGTGATTTTCTGTCACGTTCATTGAGTGGAGTGGCTATTTCTCCATGTATTCCTTGCCCGTTTCACATCTGTCCAGCAGGACTTGAAATCTCTGTAAGATACAAGAATTCCACAGGGTGAAATCAGGGAAAAGGCAGGTGGAAAAGCACCCCTTTCCTAGCACTTAGTTCAGAGGCAACAGGTAATGGTGCTTGACATTGTCAAAAATCTCCCCATTATTTTCAGGAAAGTGACATATGTTTTTCTTCCCCCATTTTGATATGCAACAACACAGAGTTGAAAAGGTGTATTGTGTTAATCGGAATACCAAAAGTGATAGGATATCATGATATGCTTACTTTGTTGATCTGAATGCAGTATTACTGAATATTTATCTGCACTTTTTCACTTGCTAGGGTCCCACAGTGTGGAGATAGTGATAACAAGCCACATTCATGTACAGTTGAAGAGCAGTATCACAAGTGATATCCCATTTACTTTTTAATCCTTCTGTTTTCAAAATGATGTTCAAGGATTCATCTGTTTGATGTTCTTTCCTGTTGCTGTGCATCAAAAAAAAATAAATCTAAATAATCCCTAATGTAGGAGTATAGAGCTGCAGAGTTTGGGAGACGCTTGAACATGGAAGAATGGTAATGAATAATTTGGAGTCATTGCTTTATCATTACTGTTAATCGCTTATTGGCTTTGAGGCAGTATGTACGTCTGCAATGACTTGTAGCAGACTTGAAGGGTTGTGAACTTACTTGCTCACGGAGCTGAACTTGTGAATCAGTAGGAAAGCTAACACCCATGAGGCTGCTGATTGACAAGTTATTTCCTTAACTGCAAGTGCACTGTATGGATTCCTCCCTGCTTATACCTATAGTTGGCATATCCATTGGCAGTGTTGTTGCTTTGCTGGCGTAATTGCTCATGGGATCATGCTGTGAAATAGCTCAGGGAACTGATCTGGCCTAAAAGCGTCCTCATTTTTTTTCCCCTTTCTCTGCATTTTTTTTTCTTTTTAATCTGGAACTTTTCCTACACCTGATGTGCATTGTGGCACTCAGACCTTTATGCAGGTACAATCAGAGGAGTGGTATTCTACAGCGTGGGAGATGGAGGGAAGAACAGGAGTATTGTTATGGTATGATTTTATGATATGAGTCAAATTAACAGCTTACTACTTACAAACACAGGATATCTTACTCTTTTCTCCATCCTACTGTGGCATGAAGTGCTTCCATCTTCTTCCTTGTGCTGGCTTTGGCATTTCATCAGAAAAGAGCAGATTGGATTCAGTGATCAGCACAAAACCACACATTTTGTATTTAAATATTTTGCATATTTTGTGTTTCAGCAAATGACGGAGTGTATTGTGTTTTGACTTGCAGTAATTACTGATCATAGCTATTCTGCAACACATCAAAATATAAATTCTGTGTCTGTTCTGCAAAGTTAAATTACTTTTTCATGTTATGTAGGCTTTTCTGGTAAGGTTCTCGAGGCTGTATTTCTTACTGAAGTGAAAAATACGTTGACTCACGTTACTGTTTTGTAAACTGGTAACTCATTAGCAAGTCATTTCTCTGGAAGAATAAAGTGTGCATAACCAATGATTAACCCATAATTATACAACATTAGGCAGTCCATTCTTACTTGTATGCTTGAAAATTGCAAACAGGCTCCTTTTGAAGTTTAATATATTCCACAGGATTTCAGTTGAACATTCTACCTACTGATACCCCGTGTTATCAGAGGGCAGTTTTGATGAAATGTCTAAGAACAGACCACCTGCAGATTGGGTGCCTGAAGCACTAGAGGGTTCCAAAAGATGCTTTTCTGTAAATTCCTGACTGGAGCTGTTGATTAATATTAACAATTTGCCTCATCTGGCCTTCATGCTGTTTGGTAGATATACTGAGTGCTTCAATTCTGCACTGAGGTTCAGGTACCTTAAATTTTGTACCATTTTGGCTGATTTTGAGGGTAATATTTCACAGAGACTCTAGTAAAGGAGCTTAAATGAAAGCCACGTCAGAAGGCGGGCGGTGCTCTATGTAATCACAGAATCAGAGAATCACAGAATTGTAGGGGTTGGAAGGGACCTCCAGAGATCATCGGGTCCAACCCCCTGCCAAAGCAGGTTCCCTAGAGCAGGCTGCCCAGGTAGGCGTCCAGACGGTCCTTGAATATCTCCAGAGAAGGAGACTCCACAACCTCCCTGGGCAGCCTGTCCCAGTGCTCTGTCACCCTCACCATGAAGAAGTTCTTTCGCATGTTGGTGCAGAACTTCCTGGGCTCCATTTTGTGGCCATTGCCCCTTGTCCTGTCCCCACAAACCACTGAAAAGAGGTTGGCCAAATCCTCCTCTCTCCCACACTTAAGATATTTGTAAACATCAGTAAGATCCCCTCTCAGTCTTCTCTTCTCGAGGCTGAACAGACCCAGGTCTCTCAGCCTTTCCTCATAGGGAAGATGCTCCAGGCCCCGTTTCATCTTTGTTGCCCTCCGCTGGACTCTTCCCAGAAGATCCCTGAATGGGATGGGGGCTGGACCGTACGGAGCCTGCAGTTGGCAGTGACATGGTTGGGAGCCTCTGTGTAAAGATTAAGGGACAAGCAAATATAGAGGATATCATTGTGGGAGTCTATTACAGGCCACCCAGACAGGATGATGACACCGACGATTTATTCTTAAAGGAACTAAGAGATACCTCTAGATCAACTGTCCTTGTCCTTATGGGTGACTTCAGCTTGCCAGATGTTAACTGAGAATAGCACACAGCTGGTACAAACAGGTCCAGGAGATTCCTAAAGTACCTTGAGGATAACTTCTTGGTACAGGTATGAAGGGAGCCAACTAGGACAGGTGCCCTCCTGTTGCTAGCAAACATGGGTGAAGTGGTGACTGGTGACCATCTTGGCCATAGAGACCATGAAGTAGTCAAATTTAAAATCTTTGGTGACAGAAAGAAAACTTTGACCCTGGATATGGTGAGAGCAGACTTCAGGCTGCTTAGGGAACTAGTTAGGAAAGTCCCCTTGGAAAACTACTTTTGAAGGTGTTGGGGTCCATCAGTGCTGGTCACTTTTTAAGTACCACCTCTTAAAAGCCCAGGAACAGGCAATTCCAAAATACTGGAACTCAAGTGAGTGGGGCAGAAGGCTGGCTTGGCTGAGCAGGGTTCTTCTACTAGAGCTCAGGTGGAAACAAAATGTGAATGGATGTTGGAAGGAAGGCACAGGAGGACTACAGAGATGCTGTTTGCCACTGTAGGGAGAAAGTTGACGTGGCCAAAGCTCAGTTAGAGTTGAAGCTTGCCAGTACCATGGAGGATGACAAAAAGGGCATGTTTAAGTGTGTTAGCAGCAAAAGGAGGACCAGAGGTGACATTGGTCTGTTATTTGATGAAGTTGGTCAGTTTACAAACAGGAACATAAGGAGACGTTTAATGCCTTCTTTGCCTCTGTCTTTTAACACCGATGATGGGCCCTGGGACCCCTGGAGCCCTGAGTTGGAGGACCGTGACTGTGGGAACAATAAACTCCCAGCCAGTTCCAAACTTGTGCAGGATTTGCTGCTCCAGCTGGATGCACATAAGTCTGTGGTGCCCAATGGAATTCAACTCAGGGTGCTCAGAGAGCTGGCTGATGTCATCACGAGACCTCTCTCAATTATTTTTCAATGGTCTCGGGAAACTGGAGAGGTCCCAGTAGACTGGAAGTTGGCAAATGTTGTTACAATTTTCCAGAAGGCTGAGAAAGAAGACTGTGGTAGCTACAGGCCTGTCAGTCTCACTTCAGTGCCTGGTAAAATTGTGGAGAAGATTATTCTGGGAGTTATGGAAAAACACTTGAAAGATGATTCAGCCATTGGTCACAGCCAATATGGGTTCACGAGGGGAAGTTCATGTTTAAAAAAATTAATTTACTTCTGTGACAAGGCCACGCACCTAGTTGATTAAGGAAACCAGTTGATATAATCTTTTAGGATTTCAGCCAAACTTTTGATATTGTCTCTCACGGTATCCTTCTGGACAAAATGTCCAACATACATGTCCAAAACATGACACAATGGGTGAACAATTGGCTGATGGGTTGGGCTCAAAGGGTTATGAATTTTAAGAACCTCTTCCATCTGAATCAGTATAGATGTAATGATAATGTTTTTTAGATGTAATGGTAATGTTTTTAAGGAATTTTAAGGAGTAATTCGTTACAGGCGAAGAGGTGAAAGTTCCATATAAAATAAGTGTTATTTATTGCGTATAATCCAATACCTGTGTAAAATTAGAGATGAAAAGGTGTGCTGTATGTATTATTTCTCTTGAATTATTTCAGCTGTCTGCTGTCCTTTTCAGTTGCATGTGCACATGTGCATTATTGTACCACTGCAATGCAATTAATAGATGAATTGGTACATTTGTATAAATATTCTCTTTCTGGATAATAAAATCTTTCATTACAATGCTATGCACTGGAAATACAAGAAATTATGCTATGATTACCATGATTCCATGAAATATTTGTTGGTATTACCCACCTTGAAATTTGAAATAAAATTGGAGACATTTAATTTCACAATGTCTTAAGAATTTTGTAGGTGTCACTTGGTTTCTTTTGTATGACTGTGGAGTGGCTTTTTTCTAAACACTACACAATTTCTGTGTATCAGCTTACTACTTTCTTTGACATGCTATAAAGAAGAAAATTCAACTTGTTCAGGGATAGAAAAGGAAACATTCTTGGAAGAATTATAGAATCGTAGAATATCCCGAGTTGGAAGGGACCCACAAGGATCACTGAGTCCAACTCCTGGCTCCACACAGCACCACCCAAAAATGAGAATTCAGACCATATGATGGATTTTTTGTTTGGTTTCATGATTTTGTGGAACTTGACAACCAGTTAAGATATTTACAGTAACATGACAATTGTGGGAGGTAAAAGACTGACAGGAGTTGTATATCTAGATCTGTAAATACTTGTGTTTAAGTTTTGAGAGGGTAACCAGCTTTTTTCGTGTTAGAATTGGTATCTTAATTTTTCTTATCACACAACTCTTTTCCATTTAGCTTTTTTTTTTTTTTGAATTTTGAACTTTGTAATCTTGTGAATGATTTGCAGAGGTGATGACTTCCTGCCAGTTGCATTCAACTTAAAGTGTCAGATATTATGTTCCTGCTTATTAGTAGCTTATAAAAATAATGGAGAAGTAGAAGGATGTATTAAATGCCAAGGTTGTTTTGTATTGTAAAGAAGAATTCAGGACAGATAAACTGTTAAGCAATTATTTGCTGTAGAATCACTTGCCTCAATTCTAACGAGCTATTTCTATTTTAGTTTGCTTCACTCTGTGAAACAATTTAATAAAAAATAATCATATTTTTTCAAGGAAAATATGTCAAATAAGATTTAGCTACAGGTATGCACTGGTTAGTTTGAGACATAATTTCACGCTATTGAAGACTAGTGGGTGTAAAGTTAGGTTTCCTAAGGAATTAAGTGTATACAGTTGTTCCACCTATGTACCCCTTATAAGCAGCACTTAAAATCATAGATTAATAGATAAAATTAAGGTTAGAAGGGACCATTGAAAGTCACATAGTCCAGCCTTGTGCTCAAAGTTAGTCTAATTTCAAACTTTTCAGCCACTTCTGAAAGAAGGATGCTGGTCTGAATAATGAATGAATTAATGCAAATTTTTCATAAAATTTGCCTTAAGGCTGGAGAAACAGGTGCTTCCAGTGCAGGAAAGACAAGTGGAATTTGATACTGTGTGCTATGTTCAGCATTAGCAATTCAGCCTAAATGCTTAATTCTGGACAACCAACAAAACATGAGGTTTTTCTGCGTGTGGCAGTGGGGACATGTGGAAGAGAAATCAAGGGAGGCAATTTGGGGGAGTAAAGAGGGAATACATGAGAAGGTTTAGGGCAACGCACAGAATCTTCTTTGAGGAAAATAGTGAGACAGCTTGTTTCATGTTGGACTACTTCTGCATATATCTCCTATAAGGAAAACTCAGCTCATAATTTATACGTTAAAGAGGAATTATAGTGTGTTGTTTTTTGGAAGTCTGATGAAAAGTGCTGTAAGCATGCTAAATCATACTATTAGACTGTCAACAACAAAATATTCTATGCTGTTCTCCTATGCAAATGCAATTATTTCCGTAAAATGGACTTAATACCAGCGTCAAGTAAATCAGTGAGTTATTGTTGAACAAAGACATCTGAGAAGGGAAGAAGTTATAGAAAGTGACTTATTTGTTCAGAATTTGTCATTTAGGCCTTTTTTTTTTCTTTTTAATGTAAGTAGCTCCATTCCAATGGTTTCAAATGGTTAGTAAAGTATATGGAAGATAATTCATTGCTTTAGAGCAGTGTACGCTTGTGTACTACAGACAGTACTACATCCTAGAAAGGTTGTTGGATCTGCATATATGCAGTAGATTTGGAACCTATGTGATGTAGTAGCGTTAACTATGCATATGGTTGGCAAGCTTTCAGCAGGTGGATTTCACCATATCTTGTTGAATCCAAAGACCCTCTGATGTAAATTGTGCTTCAGAATGGCTCATGCATGCTGGGGGAAGGGAGCGTCGGAGAAATGGGAGGCTGGGGACGTTTTTTTTTTCTTCTCTGGGTAAGTCTTAATGATGTGATTAACGTGATGCTTACTTCTGTGATACTATATTCTGAATCAGGGTATTTCAATAGACAGAGATGGTGCCTCATTAACAGAGAATTATTGCATATAGCCTGCTTACTGCAGCTGCCATTTCTGAGATCAGGGAAGAGGAGGATCTTCGTGCATCTTTTTGCCCTTTTGACACTTCTGTGAGTGTGGCAGGTCAGGATCACTGGCTAAATCTACAGAGCTACTCATTACCTTTTTGGTTACTCTTCCACCTGTACAATCTGTTGACAGCTGCTTCTAGTAGGAGTGCATCTTGTGCAGCTGGGACTTACTAGGTCTTTTTCTAACAGTTACAGCCTAGGGAGTGTGTGTGTATTTATATATATATATATATATACAAATATATATATAATGTATATGTAATGCATATATTTATGTGTTATATATAAAAATACATATTAAAATATAATATAGCCATTCACAGAATGAAAGCGATACTCTGCAATATCATAACTAGCACATATATATGTATTATATATTGTATTATATGCATTGTGGTACGTATTCAGATTTTTGTTCTTCCATTGCCAATTTTCAGCCCCTTGTTTTGTATAGATGTGATTTTAGATATGTCACAAAAAGTCTGATTGCCTTCTTGTTAGGAATAAATACTTTTTTTTTTTATATCATAATCTCACACTGACAGCTCTTCTTCCTTGGTTCCCAATGATGCTTCTCTTGCAGTAGGTTAGCAGAAATCTTGTCTCCTTGTCATGCTTCTTCCTTTGTAGCCTCTGCTAGATCCATCAGTCTTTGCAGGTTTAAGTTCAGATGCTACATTTTTGTTCTTCCGCATATCTCAGCAGTATTTCTGTGAACTACTGCTTTTTCACTCTTCTGGTACTGCTTATGGGCTTTTTCATAGCATCCTCCTTAAGCTTTCAGATCTCTACCTACATTTTTTGCAGCTTGTTGGAAAAGCCACTCAGTCTATTCTGTGTTAATCTACTGCTCATACAGTACCTGGAATCCTTTTGTAACTTTCCTGGGTTTAATTTATTTTTTCATCTTTATTCTTATGCCTTTTCCTTTACTTTATGCTTGTCTGTACTTTAATTGTATGTCATAATTCATTGCAATATCAGACAGGGAGCCAGAGGATTATTAGTTTGAATGCGTTGAATGAGCCATTATTATTATTTTGTGACATGTAGTCAGCTTGACGGAATATATTACAGCTCTGAAGTTGAGGTGGCTTGGCTAAGAGCTACAGTTACGTGGTTTGTGTTTCCTTTAATTATCCCTATTTGATAGTTGCAGAATATATTTGTTATTGGAATATGGAGGCAAAACGATTGCAAATACTTGCTGCAAGTGCACCACTGAGACTATGGTAACAGTTTAATTTTAAGACATGGTGCTTAGAAATCTAAGCTAGGCTAAAAGAATTTACTGTTCAGTTAAAGGTAAAATGGTACGTGCTAACTGTATTTGAGGTCTCATTTAAAATTTTGATCTTCTTTCTAGGTTGTCACCTAGAAGTTGGATATTCTCTGAACATGGCCAGTAGAATTAATGTACTGCTTAGAGACTTGAATGAGTTTTGATTGCATGAGTACATATTCCAGTTTTGATACTCTTAGGAAAAGAAGTGTAATCATTTTGGATATTATCGCTTAAATTCAAGTCCTGTCTGTACAGTGAAGTAATTTTTTAAAGAAATCTGAAATAATATTTACTGGGCTAAAATTGGAAGGCAGCTAACTGAGGTTAAGGAGAGGTTAAAGTGTTATGAATGAAAACTAAAATAATTCAGTTTCGTGACTCTGTTGAGATGGATGTCTTAGGTCTAATTCTTACTCAATTTTGTGCTGAATTATCTATGGAGCACTGATAAATAACCTGCCTCCCAGGGGCAGAGCAGCCTGATGTGGTAGTATTGTAGTATTGGAAACTGAATTGCTTGGCAATGTTGAGAGTTGTTCAACAGAGAAAAAATGACCAGTGCCCTTCGTGTTTTGGCTCTTGTGCACATTTCGATGAGTCAATAAGTGTTTTAGAAAGGCCTTTTTCTCTTTATAGCTCTTTTAGTATTATTGATAGAAGGAGCCAACATCCTGTGTAAATCTGGTCTGTTTCACAGCAGGGAAGAAGGGTTGAAGTGTCAAGCATATCAATCTCAATGATAAAGATAAAAACTCTTACTGTTTTGTTTGTATATTTAAAATTTGTTCTTTGCTTATTTTGCATTTATAGAGCTTCAACTTGTAGTCACTGTATCTGTTTATCTTTTATCTGCTAGACTTAGGGATCCTTTTTTAGTGTTTTTTCCCCACTTGTTAATGCAAGCAGACTACAATTAGTTTATACTTTTTGGTGAAGTAAATAGACTGATTGTAGGAAGCATTTTCCCCTCCTTGTTTAAGAGGATCCTTTTCTGTGCAGGCTATAAGAGAATTCTTTCTTAACACTCACACAATCTCTTTCACATCTGCCAGATCAGAAACAATTTTCAGTACAGTGCAATAACCTCCCTATTTTAATAATGTTCTCCCATGTTTATGGCCACATTATCAATTTGGGTTGTAATTTTGGCTTCATGTTCACTTGTGTAGCTGCCCTGGTTCTCAAGGCAATAAAGTCAAGCCATTCCAGCCCCACTTAGCTCGTTTATGGGTAGTATGTCTAGCACCAAAACTGTACTGCTAACCCATAACTGTGTGTTTGTCGGGAGTATTGAGCTGATGCATGTCTCACATAAATGTAGGTAAGAACTGTGCATCTCTCTCACCATGTTCTGTCCTGAGAATAAACCATTTTCTTATGTATTCCAGATATATTCTCAAATAATGCCCATTGTAAATATTTCTTAATTAATCAGTGGCATAAATAATTCTTACCGAACATCTATTGGTGACAATTACTTAAGAGTATCAGGTGTAGTTACCTATTTATAGTGTGAAAAAGAATTACTGGTGAGTTTGATGTGTTACTACTTTCCAGAAATTTCATCGTATCTTGATGATAACTCTATGATAATGATAACTCTAATTCACTCTGACTGTTGCCCTGCTGTATTGTTGTGTCTAAGACTCACGTCAAGTCTGTTTTGTCCTGTCAGATGTTCCAAACCGGTTTTATGCTGCCCCCAGGAAAATGTAAATTAGATATCGCTTCTCAGCCCTGACATCTGCTAGTATATTTATAAATTAAATTCTTGCATAAAGGCCTACCTTTACAGCTCAATTTTATGAGGTATTAGGGGAGAATAATAAGAATAATACTGTTGTGTTTTAAAAAATAGTATTTTTTATTCCTCTTTTGTTCCTTTTGTTTATGATGCATTTAGTAATACATACTGCAGAATATGGATAAGATAATGTACTGCTTGCTTGCCTGTCTTGCAACTATAGCTGTGCCCTTAGCTTCCAATAAGTGAGTTAGTAAAAGCCATGCCCTGTGCCAGACTTCTGTGGTCTTTCTGGTAAGCAAACCTGGGTGAACATTTTACTTCTGTTGCATGTGTAGACTCAGTCATCTCTGATTCTACATAGGTATCCTTATTTAACACAGCTACTTTTAATTTCCTTTCAGACTCCACCATACTCATCACTCTTGGAATTTTGACAGTTTTCCACAGAATTTTTCCCTCTTCTTGGGAATAATGTGGATGGTGCTTTATTAACAAGCTGCAAATCCTAATCTTATCCATTTCACATTCAAATGTAGTCTGGAAACTAAATAATTTCCAAGGTCTTTCTATTTACATTAGTTTTTAAATACATTATGATGTGTATTTGGAATTTAGTGTAGGCAAAGTGAATGGTGAGAGTTAAAGTGCAAAAACTGAGGACAACCATATCCTGTGGTTGTAAGTGCCCAATTTTAATCATGTAAAATATGATTTTTCAGAATACTTAGTATTGTATAGTGTAATAGAGCTCCTCTTGTAGGTTCAGAGCAGACTCCATTGGCATCAACTGCATCAGAAACCACTCTGAACTTGTGTGATCTCCCCCCTTTCTCTTAAAGCGCTTTTGTAGTTTGTTTGGCATGTAAGTTCTCATGGGCGGTGTCTGTATCATCTTGTGCATGGGTGCAACACTTATTCTCTTATGAATTAAGGCTGAGCTTAAACTCACAAGGGGAGGATCATGTATAACAGTATACATTACAATGGCACCTTGAGTACCAAGTAGAAGCATTATCTATCCTGTTTGCCTAAGGATAGTATTGTTGTTAAGTTCCATATCCCCGCAAGTAAGATGGGCAATACTCAGCATTGTGAATTGATTTGAACTCACTCCATGAACGTTACTAGTTTTGCGGCTTTTAGATGCAAGAACCTGCAACAGCCTGCTGCACCAAGAGCCCCAGAGACCATGATAGTTTTTTTGCAAAAACATATTACATTATGTTTTATTATATGCAGTCCTTTGTTACAAATAACTTGAAGATTGATTATCTTTAGCGAATGTAAAATGCTACCCTGCACTTTGGTAACCAAATCAGTAGCAATGTTGCTTTATTTTGCTATCAAGCACTTTGTTCATATTTAATCACAGCAATTATTTCTATTGTGCTTACCCCCTGTTATTTTGTATTATATGGGATGACAGTTATTTGCATTAAAACAATTGCTCACTATATTTTCTGTGTTTGCTCTTATTGTGATTACTGTCATTCCAGCTCTCTCACTGCAAGAGCAAAGCATTCAAAAGTATTCATGTACAGACCATTTAATACCTAACCTGTATTTTCCTTGGGATTCAACCATCTACTTAAGAAAAAACAAACACTGTACAAAAAATGAAAAAGCAAATGAAAATGAGTTTTCTTTTCCCATACTTGCCGATAAAAATTATAGTAGGACCATGAAAAAAGTTGCCATATTCTTTATTTTTCCTCGGAAGTATTAGACTTTTTTTTTTTTTTTGCCAAGGAATATCTTTTAAAGTAAGATATATTTGCCAGCATGTGTTAATAAGAAACTTAACATCACAGAGCTGAACCTGGGCTGAAATCTGCTCTTTTCTGTACCGTCTCTTACTCCAGAACATTCTTCTCAAAATACAGAGACCAGAAATGCACCAGGAATTGTGGGGAAACGAGTTTTACATGGCAGCAAAATGATGCCTTGTGCCTTGTTTCCTGACATTTTCATTGGCCTTTTTGTTGCCAGTATCCCAGTTTTTGTTGCCAGTATGGTTTCAGAAGCCTGTTGACAATGACTCCAAGATCCCTTCTCATGTTTTAAGGGGTACTTCCAAGTCCTGCACTATGTAAGTGCTACTAAATTATCTACCCCTTGATGCATTACCTAACATTTATCTAAAATGAATTTCATCTGCCAACTATTTGCCAGCTTCTCATCTTAGTAAGGTCCTTCTACCATTCCCCACCAGTGACATGGCATTCAGCTACTCTCAAGGTCTGATCTCCATCTTCATCCCAGCTAGATCCTTTCTATACATTCAAGTTCTACTGACAGCTGGCCAGACCAAAGACACACAAGCAGTTTGGCACTACTTTACACACACAATGAAATGGTTTTGCATTTTAGCACTAAGTTTCCTCAGGATTCTTAGGTGAATAGAGTTAATGGGGAAAGACAGGTCTACAGAAGGTAGCTAGTTCTCCACATCCCATGGAGGAAACCTAGGCAGATACCTTCAAACAGAATTGTATCCTTCTCACCGAAATCTGGATGCCTACAAACGAGCTAGTTGTATAGACTCCATCATATAAGGTAGAGATCTAATCAACACTGTAAATTAAGCTTTGGGCTGAATTCAGCTAATCAAATATGGAATTCATCTTCAGAAAGCAAGACACAATTCCCTCATACTCCACTGGTATGATATTTACATAGTTTTTGATTGCCACCATCCTGCAACTGCTACATCACACATTGCATTCCTCACGGTTAAGACATAACTAAGCATTCTTAACGTGTTGATTACACCTTGTCAAGCATTTCAGGCTGCTCCTCTATACTTAACTAAAGTAAGTATTTTCTAAAAGTATGGGTCTCCAGCAACACCACTCAATTTCAGACTGTGATAGGTTTTATTTTATAACATCTTTGATGGTAGTATTATACAGGAAAAGATTTTCTTTAAGTTGATTTTTGCTTGCTTAGATGGAGAAATGTAATTGTTTTGGATCCTTTTCAATGTCATCTCTCAAAGGTTTCATTTTTAATGTACAATTTTATGGGCAGCTGAATAATAATGTAGAATAGACTGCCTTTTTACTTCTGGCACTATAGTACAAGCCTAACAAAATGTAAAAATGCTTAGCATTAAAGCAGGCAGTTATTTTTGTCCTGAAGTGCTACTATGGCATTTTATTTTACCTGCATATTTTGGTTATAAAAGATTCTCCATCGATTTTATCCAATGATAACATTACTAATGCAATTGGCTCTTTCTTGCAGTCCTTCCATGTTTCTCAGATATCTATTTACAAGCAAATTGTTCTGAAGTCAAAAGGGAGATTCTCATTCACCTCAAGGCACAAGAGATTTGCTGAAAGGAAATAGTCTGTATGAAATAAAATCAATTGTGTTTTTATCTGGCACTTAGCACGGCAAGCTCCTGCCATAGTTAATATTATAGATGTCCAAATATTAATCATCACAGCGTCTTACCTTACTATTGCATTCATTATTACTCTGATATTTCCTTTTCCTGAGAATCATTACTTTTTCTTTTGTTTCACCTCTTTCCATCTCCATTTCTTTTACTGCAGCTAATTCAGGGCTTCCAGAAAAGCTGTATTACAGCCAAGAACCAGAATCAGTCAGCGCGGTTGTTTTCAACTACTCATAGTGAAATAGCTTCGTATCTCTTTGATTTAGTACATTGAACTGAGAGTGAGAAGTTTGTAAGTATTAAAAGTTGTGTCAATTCAGATGAAAAAGTGAAATAATGCCTCTCTACTAGCACTGAGGAAAATTTGAGCAGAAAGCTATTTAAACTGCAATAGAGCTGTATGATTCAGTGCTCGACTGGCTCTCTGGGTGCATCATCTTTCTGCCTCTGTAACTCCCCCCTCAGATTTTTTCTCCTTGCATCTTCTTTTGATTGCATATTGCCTAGGGAGGACATTCAACCATGGCTTTTATCACATTCCCTTAAATTTTCTTCTGAGAATTTAAGCTGGCTGGTCAAAGACATATTGTTGCCCACCTGCAGCTTAAGTGGATGTGCTTGGTTTTGGAAATTTGGCTGCTGTGTTAGAAGCCTAGTGCAACTTTTATGGCCTATTTAAAGATTTAAGTTGTCAGTGATTTAGTTTGTAAGAGTAACTCTTTTATCTGTGTTTCCCATTGAAAAGTTGTAATTTTGTTTGCAGTGTGACAACTAAGAATAAGATGTTCAGTCACTTTGAATAAGTATCTGACATAAACTTCTGTTGACGTTCCTGCTTGAGACCCAAGCCTTCTTTATTAAGAACCTCTGAACTCTTCCCTTGACATAGCTTTTGAGTAGTTGTGTGCTTCATTATTTCCTTTATTAAAGCCTGGGCCAGTAGGTCACAGTTTGCGTCACCTGTATGTACTTCTCAGGGTCACTGCTCTCCTGCACTGTGTCATTCTTCTAGAGGTGTTCTGGGTTTTGGAGTTGAATATTTGGGCTTTTCTAAGAACAGAAAGTAATAGGTTTACAAAAAAAAAAAAAGTGTGGAAAAAAAATATAGGATCTGTAGGTTTTTTTTTTGGTTTGTTAGGTTTTTTTAAGTCTACCATAGTTATAAGTTGGTAATTGTACAGCAGTAAGTTGTCGTTAATTAGAAAAAATAAATATTGTAGCAAGAGTTAAAGCCATTCTGGGGCAAAAACTTGTTTTCTCATGTTTAGCAGAGCTAAAGCACGTGGCTCAGGGGGAAGTTGTGCTGAACTGTTTTTGGTGTGGGCATTAAAGACGAAAATGAAAGACTTTAGTTTTCTAATGCAGAGGTTTTGAAGAAATGCTAATATTTGGAGAAAATTAAACTATCGTTAATAAGGATAAAAATACCATAATAATGGGAAAAAAAAGCCAATGAAAGAAGTGTAATCTGAATATAAAGATATCATTGTGATATGTCTTACATAGTAATACCTTACGTTTAGTATTTGAGCAGCAGCCAGCTAAAATGATAACTTGTCCATGACAGAAGTCCTCCTTTAAATTTTGTTTTGTTCTGCTTTGTTACCCATTCCCAGCTGCTTCGTTATCCTTTTGGTGGAAGTTTACATTTCAAAAATTCTTAAAAATTCATTTGCCTTTGACTGAAAATAGATTTTCACAGAATGTGCCCATTTCTTTGTAGAAGCCAGTTTACAGCAAATGAACAAACGAGCCTGTTCTGTTGTCTATAAGATGATTTCTCTGTTTTAGAGCAGTAAATGAAATAAGCCTACCTTTTTAAAAGGTGTCTTGTTAAAGAAAACATACTTTTTTATCTTTTCTCTGCATAGCAGAAAAGTTTGAAGAATTTGTTTCCTAAAATTCCAGGAATTTTAGGGATAAATACCCTGCCTAGGTGTGGTTTATCTCATCTATCTTTACCCTTTCTGACTTGTGCTGCTGAGTTAAGCTGTGGTTCTTGCAGTATCCCCTTACAAGAATGGCTTAAGAAAAGGGAAACACAACTTTTATGTCGTTCCCTCGTTGCATTGGGATTTATCATATTTTCTTCCCTTAATTATGAAGTTATGTCTGCATCCTGAATAGCATCCAGTCAGTCTGCTGAAAAATATTCAGCAAAACCAGCCACCCAGTATTTGCTCAAATAAATTCCTCTGACTAATTGACAATGAAGTATAGCAAAACTCAGCAGGGACTCTTAATATGTTATTTAATATACTTTTGAAGGTCACTTAGGTACAATTCCAAGTTGTTTTCTGATGCATGCTATAAATAAGACCCAGCAAGCATGCTACTAAGCAAGGGAAGTAATATGACTGGGGAGCAAAGTAATTCTATGTGGAAAGGAAACTGAAATGTACTACCAAAACCATGGAAACTATTTATGTTTCCCCTCAGGAATCTATAAAATGTGGGGCAAAATGCTAAGAGATACCGTTGCTACCAGTCTTTGCACTTATATACAAAAAACATTTCTGCTTTGGAGTAGTGCTAATTCAAACAAGGAAAAAAAGAGGAAAAGGGACCGGTAAAGAACCTGTTGTCTATGGGGTTTCATTCCTCTTTGGATGTGCTGTCCTCACAATAGGCTTGTGGAAGAAAATGAACAGTAGAGCTAATGGATGAGTGAAATGCTTCAAGCAATGATGTTCAGCACATGGAACAAATTTACTGCAAGGCAAGAAGAAGCTGACTCTGCTCAACATACCTAGATTCATCTTTGGTTTACAAATTATTGACAGTTTGTTTTAGCTTAGTGGTACTTATTTTTCCAACGTATAAGAAGACCTGCAAGATACTCAGCTGCAGTTCCAGCAGGGGCAGTGTGGTCCAGTGAATTGCCTGCAATGGACTCTACACAGAGCTAACTGAAGAACTGACACTCATCTATGCATTACAAGCATGTGCCATTCTGTATATCCGTCAAGTGACAACGGGCATTTAAGTAAGGTCTTATCCAAATGGAAGAGTGGCAGGGGGTCAGAGTGATTACCCTCCCTTAGCAACACTACTTTGTACAGAGCAAGCACATTCCCAATCAGCATCACAAATTGATTGCAGTCTTGTGTGAGTTCATGTAAAAAGGGGTGTAAGCTCTTCTTACCCATCCGTATTGCTAGGTTAACAAGAGAGCATTTAAAATTTGAATAGCAAAATACCACATTTAATAAATACTGAATTAAAAAAATAATCAGAAATTGATTGTCAATCTCTTAAAATGAGCCCCAGCATGACATCTGTTGCTAAGGATGGGGTGGTTTTAGCATGACAGTTGCAACTAGCAGGAGGTCCTGAATGCAGACTTCTAATGAGAAAAGCCCTTTATTTTCAAAATAATTTCCTAATTTAGAGATAAGGAAAAAGCATTTATATGCCAAAAGTGTGGAGTTTTTCTTTCAAACTTCCAGAAATTATAGGCAGATAGAAGGTAAGCCTTTGAAGACTGTAAAAGATACAGGTAGCAACAGTGTATCTTGAAAATATTTGAGAGCTTTTTCACTTTGTATTGAAAACAATTAGCAATAAAGAAAATACTCAAGGCCATCAAACTACAGCTTTTCTGCCACTTTGTGTACTGGCATCCTAGTGCTGCTTTTTCTTTTCACTAAAAGTGAAACATTGCTTTGAATTCTTTGCTTTCAAATTATTTCTTAAATTTTTTTTCATAGTTGGAATTAGTCACTCCAGGCATCTTCTTTGCTGGTGCTTCAAATAAGCATAAAAGCTAAAATATTAATGGTGCCTCAATGTTATTCATGATTAGTGGCTTGATAAGCTGATCCTCGCAACAGGCTTTCAAATGTCTTTCTAATGTTTTTTAAAGGTTTGGAGAGGAAATGGCTTGGTGGTGGTAGTTTGTTGTTTCTTCTGAACTGCTGTAGGTCAAAATTAGCAGTTGTATAAGTTTTATTTGTTTCATTTCCTCTGCCCCCACCATGTACAATGAGAAGCAAAATTAACTTTGAGTCTTGAGATCCATATGGAACCGTATGAGAACGAAATCCTCCGTGGCTTAATTATAATGTCTTCAGTAGCCTGCAGGAGATTTAGGACTTTGAAGATCTGTTGTCATAATTAAGTTGTATTGCTTTAACACATCAGAGTAACCAGCATGAAACTACTGTTTGTTAATAAAATTATGAAAAAATGTATAGCATGTTTTAACCTACTACATCCCTGTGGTGTTACTTTTTCACATGAATATTTTATTTTCGTTTTACATGATTTTCCTTTCTCTAACTTACTGAAATATTGCAGCTCACTCTGAAAAGGAAGATGCTCATGAGTGACTGTATGATCTGCTCATGTGGATGTACTTGATAAATTCATGCCATAAATGGAAGGGATGGATAAGACTTTGTCATTTAATTAACTGGTTGAAGCTGTGCTCCAAGTACTGTGCCATGACTGAGGAAAGGGCATACTCATTATGCTTTTCAGGCAGAGGAATGTTCATCTTAATAACAATATACAATATAAGAAAACGATGAAAAATATCTTTGATAGAAGGAGGATTATGAAGTTCAGTGTGTTATCTGTAGTGAATAGTTAGGGGACTTCTAGTGGTTAGAGCTTTGATCATCAAAAACAGATACCAAGTGTTACTTGTCTTTAAGCTGAAATCACACTAATTCATATTAGAATATTGGAAAATGCAAATTTTCATTGACGAGGGTAATTGAGCTGGCTCACCTGTGCAGGCAGCACATCCTCTCAGCAGGGATAGCGTTCAGCTCTGTGTGAGCCTCTTAAGTTCTCGCTGAATCAAGTATAGGTGCTCACACACACAGTTTTGCATGAATGAGTGTGTAGAGTAATTCCATTTGTGCTGCATCTGCCAGTGCCATGTCAGCATCCAACACGCAGCCTCGGACGTCAGGGGACTCACCTGGGAAATCACTTCGATTTTATGCCCTTTGTATTTCATATTTTCATGACACGTATAAAAAGAAGGAAGATGATACTTCTTTCTCAGTCTGGCTTGATGATTGTCAGTCTCCTGGGGTATGGGAGCTGGCAAGCTTGACTTCTCTGAGACGTGGATATTGTGCTGGACTCAGCAATATAGGAAAACGTTAAGCACTATCAAAATAGATCTTTCTTTCAGAGTCTGGAAAGGGCATAAACATGGAGATGACTGAATTCAGGATCCCAAATCCCCATGAGAAACCAGATTGTAGGTGCTCAGGTCAGTTACACGTGTGGCTGCGTGTGGCAGAACACCAGCTCCTCTTTTGGGATTTTGTCCCAGCTTGCCAGGACTTCACAATGAGCGGTGCTGTCCCTTGGTATCACCATCACACAACTTTTGGGTAACAGTACTTCACGCGATGAAAAACAAAGTCCTATTGTCCTTAATCATCTGTTTATTTCTTCATTATGCAACTAAGTAAAAACATGCTACCAGATTTTAAGTTTATTTAATTATTTCATCTGAAATTTTGCTTCCTTTTGATGCCTATTTTTTGAGAACAAAAGGAAGATTGACCCAACAGTAACAGGTGGGGAAAAATAATTTATTATTTTTTTTTTCCCCTGTGGGAAGTTAGATAATGATTAGACATCAGTACCATGCTTAACTCTCATCTCGGATAAGCTATAACTGAAGGCATGCTCGCTAGACTTCCCAGGTTTTCACATCTTTATTTGGAATGCCACCAGCAGGCACCATTTCTACTTTGTGTAATTGATACTTTCAAGGATGATGGCAGCAGAGATTGCAATACCTGCAGATTAAAAGATGGCGTTGTAATACAGTAATATCTTAGTATTGCCTTTTATCCTGTGGGAGTCCATACTGCTTTACAAAGCGTATTTACTCACAGCTGTTTCATTGTCCACATAAAAGCATTACAAGAGCATTATGGTACAGTTTGGAAAATACAATCCCTAAAATCAAATGCAAAGCATCTGAGGATAGCCAAGAGAGGTGTCTGATTCACGTAACAGGAGCTCAGTTCCTCATATACCATGTAGGCACATGGACGAATACGAGTAATTCTCTTTGATATTAGAGTTCCAGGGGAGGTATTAAAGCTCTAATAGCTACTGCAGTGATATTAAAGTTTATTACTTTCATATTGTTTTTTATCTGTCACTGTCAGGGTGCCTTACAAAGGAGCTCACTATTCTTATTGCCATCCTGCAGATAAGGAAGCTGAGCATGAGAGGGGAAGGGGTATGCCCAAAGCTACTAAACAGACCTGTGCAAGTGAAATATGCTAAAAACAAGTTTGCTAAGCACAGATTTAAAGCTTTATTTCTAGGGCTACAGTGCCTTCCTTTTTGCTTATGGAGACACAAAATTCCAGGAGGTACAATCCCAAGCCATGGGGGATTTAGAAGCTGTTTGAGAGATTATGTTCTGGTACTTTTATAGCATTGAAAATCACTTTCATTGACCATTTCTTTAGACCAGTTGCATTCCTTGTCTCCTCAGAGACTAAGAGAATATTCATTTTCCTGTCTAGGTGCTTTCTGGTTCTTTGCTGTCTTTTCAGATAACAGAGCACCAAACAAGCCCTTATTTCTGAACAACCCGACCATATCTTATGCAGATCTGTCACATCACTGGCTCTTACAAGTACCTTCTTCAGGAAGGATATTTAACTCATCACGGGACAATTTATGGCAGAAGGGACAATAAGGAAATTAGGGATGGTTTAAATTTTAAACCTAAAAAAAAAATTCTCATTTAAACAATCTTTTTTTTGACAAACATGATACTGTTTTTGAAACCTGCACTATTTCTTAAATGAATAAATGATAAAGGAACAGTTATCTTGAATACTGTTGCTTAGCTTAGGACCAATTCTACCCCAATATAAATTCTGTAGAATTTGTCATTAAAGTAAAATGGGATTTTTTTCATCAGCCGTAGTGAACTTATATTTTTCCCTATTTTTCTTAAGTTCCAAACCTGAGTTAATGGATAATTTTCTTTGAAAAGTTGTGGCATTTAACAGCCACAACACATGTTTTTCATAAGAAATGATGGAAGTTGCCATAAAAAGAAATAATTCAGTATTAAAATGTTGTGTTGATGCATTCAATTCACTTTCACGAAATATACAGCTAAAGGAAAATACATTTTTTTGGAAAAATGTAGATAACGAGAACGTTACGCTTCTGTGACCTTGCTGCTTGTTTGTTTCCAAGTGTAAATAAAGTGGTCCAGTTACAGGATAGGTGTATGTATTTAAGGTGCATTTAAGTAATATAACTGAATATTTTCAGAGTAACCCCTTAGATTTTTTAATGAAATTAAATACTTGATATTCACTTTCATGCAAATAATTAAGTGAATATAGACTTCAAAAGAAATTACCTAAATTAAGATGACATAGCAATGATATTGTACCTGTTAGCTGTTTGTCACATGATAGGTCATTGTCATTGTTAGTTTAGTAGGCATTTTCTTCTTAGATACTGATGATACTGTGAAAAAATGGATGAGTTTCTGTGCCTGGCTTTTGAAGTAAATCAGAAGAGATAATTTTGTGAGAAAGACAGTGGCTATTAAAGTGGAATGTTGATAATTAACATATTCAAAGATTTATATATATATATTTATCTTTTATTTAGTAGGAAACATTCTATCTTTTTGTATTCTTCTGTTTTAATGCTAGAATTTCTATCTGTGAAATTTTGAACTGAGGAAATACAATTACTTAAAAGGTCAGTAGTCCTGAATTAGACACTGATTATTAAAAAGCAAACAAACAAAAACAGCGAAGAAACCACAAAACAAAACAACGAAGCAGACACACAGAACATGTGGAAACTCTGTTTGTTTGTTTTCTGTTCTGATGATGGTAACTGGAATATGCTGAAGATAGGGGAGGGAGGAATCATAAAAAAAATCCAAAAGAAGCAACAAATCTTGGGAAGTTATAAATGCTGATAGGTTACTCTGATGCCAGTGCATTTCTTAAGGGTCATGTGTCCAAGGCTTCCGACGTCTGTGAAGAGTAACGTTTGTATTTCCATGGAGAAAGGAATAATTATATTCCTAAATGCATATGAAATAGTTCTAGGTTAGACTTTTGTTACTGCGATTTTCTATTCAGGTCCTAACAGATCGTGCCGTTTTCTTGAAGAAATTTCTAACTATTACTAAATATGAGTCACTTAAGGCAGCTATCTGGAAACTTATCGTGAAACAGAAATGAAGCTTACCTCTCTTTACATGACAAAACTATACAGCTTTGCACAGCCTCTGTGCCGGAAGGGCAGAGTCTGGGAACAGCAAACTCCTTTTGCCTTACTAAGATCAGGAACCTGTGGTGGTCCTTTGTGCAGTCCCTTACCTGTTGGAGGTTTGAATATATGAATTAGCTGCATGTGCAGTGAGAAGAGATGTATTGTAAGGCCCTTAACATGCAGGTGTACTGCTCTGGCCATGCCTGTGCAGGGATTGCTTGATTCAGAGGTGTTTGCTCAAACACAGCAGTGCCAGTTGGCCAGTTTTACAATGGGTAGGTGATCAGAGTGTAAGGTGATGATAATTTTGATTTTTCTTTGAATTACCATTGTATTATTATTGAAAATCCTACTGGGAACTCCAAATGAGACCATAAAGGTGTAATTCATCTCACCAAACCTCAACCATCTGAAATTCAGGTACCAGATCCAACTACCTTCAAGCATCTGGTCATCCTTCCTTAACTCTGGAGGAGGACAGAGCTGCAGGCACACGGCCATGCCTGGTCTGGGGACAGCTATACATTTGGCAGCCAGGTTTCCCCACATGATGAAGCAAGCTGTTCTCTGAACTTCACCTTGTGAGGTGAAATGCCAACAAATTAAGATTAAAAACATCTGTAGACGACTGCATTATGGCCTGCAAGCCATAATTTAGTACTTCATCTGCCTAAGCCTGTGATCACAGTGAGATGAACCTGCACGTGGTTCTCTCTGTGAGGCCGGGGCATTTGGCAGCTTGGTCTTTCTATATCCTCATCCATCAACACAGCAGGCTGTAACTGGCTTTTGCCTGCAATGCCAGCTGTTGCAAAGCATTGTTTTGAAAATACATTGGTCAGTATGATGGTTGTCTTTTTATGGCCACAATTTCTGAATTTAGTTTTAATATGTGGCAGTGAATTCACAAGCTATTTATTTGCATGTCAGGAATAATACAGTGCACTCATGCACAGTGGCTATTGATTGTACCAAAACAAATCTCAGTTTTCATACCCCCAAAATAAGCAGGCAAATTTGGATACTTAAAAACAACATGAAAATCCGATCATTTGCTTCATTACTGCAGCACCGCTGACATCCACAGCACTATGTGAACACATTTTCTTTCCTGTGGAAATCAGCTGAAGTGATATAACAATTCCACAGAAGCTCTACATGAGGAAAGACAGCCGTGTCCATTCCCATGATGTCATTCCCAAATCCTACTCAGTGTCAGAGGTTACCACAAAGAACTGTATTTCATGAAAGTTTTAAGGGTTTGATCTAGAGTTTTAGTCTGTATTGGAATGGAACAGATACCTCTGAAGCTGGGGGGAAGGAGAAAGAAAAAAGAGGAGAGTGAACGTTTTCTGCCTGAGATCTCTGTGATCTCTTTTGCCATCCTTAGTACGAACTCCTCATTCAGCCTTTCTGGACATACTTTCTGGCATCGTATGTGTTTGGTCTCACACGTGTCCTGTTATCATCACTGAAAACTGGGTTCTGAAGACAGGTATCAGAAACTTGAAAGCAAATACCAGCTTTTGCTCAGTTCATATAGTAATCAGGAGGTATATAGTGAATTTTTTATTTCCAAGGGTGAAGGCAAGAAAAGCTGCTTTTTATGCAAAAAGACTTTAACTTCCCAGGTCTTGTTTTTGGCATGAGACGGCAAAGTAGCCATGTGTCACAGCCCATCTGCGGGGAGGGGGGCAGTGACCCCGATTCACAAATCCCCTTGATATATACATAGTGTAGCCAAGGAAAAAAATGGGGAATATAGAGTGATTGATGGCAGTGAGGGGAGGGAAATACAACTTTCCAGCACCACTGGAAGCAGCATGAGTGATTCTTCAAGGCTTTGCTGCTGCTCCCAACTCTCTTCTTTACCTCTGCTTCCCATGACAAAAACATGTCTTGTCCTTGAATGAGCAACATTCATTTTTGCTTGCGCTGCTGGGAGCCCTTCAGCTGTCTCAGAGTAGCAATTTATTTTAAGAGACTGAAGTAGAGGGGACAGTTTAATAGCAAATTTATTTCTAGTGGATCTATAAGATCAGATGCCTGAAAGAGACTGATCGGCAGTGGGAGCAGTGTCAGTACTGTAATTGTATCAGATCATCCATTTGGAGCTCAATATTGGTATTCTGCTGCATACTTTACACTCATTTGTTGAATCTAGCTGCACATTATACTTGCTTAAATTGTTGTGCTAAAGTACATCTGAAGAGATTTGTAAGTACCAGTAGCAAAGCTGAACTAAATTTACTGCAGAGACCAATGAATAAATGCAACATCTCAGATCTAGCAGTCTAGCCAGGTGTCGTTTGTGAGCCCACGGGTTATTCTTCACTGAACATTGAAATACCTTTGCAGATAATTCAGTGTGCTGTGCCAAGCACCTCTGCACGTTAGCTTCAGGAAGGCCGCTTGGTGTTGCAGTTCCATGCGAACTGCAGCACGAGGGATTTCGTAGGGCCTCACGGCCTGGTTTGCCTTCCATGCTGGCATCCAAAAGGGGTGCTCAAGTGAAAACATAAACTTTGAAGATCTGATGAAGGGCAGACATTACCCCTGTGTGAACGGGGTGAGGAGGCTGAGAAATGTATTTACTACTACTTTGGCATTTTACTAGGTGTAAGCAAGTTGCTCTAAGTGGTCCTAAGGAAGTGAGTCAGGGGAAGAATTGCCTTATAGACACATCGCTGCCACTCCTCCCCTGCCCCTGTAAATCTATGCCTCCTCCTGCATGTGATTGTTGTGACACTAAATTTTGCTTAAAATTGCTTGCAGGTCCTGGAAACTGCAGTTATCTCCGATATCATTCTTTAAGCTTCTTTCTGCATAAGGAATAAAGAGAATATAAGTTACTACGCTCTTGTAAACAGCTTTGAAGCCTGTGCTGCAAAGTGCTCTAAAAGATGAATTCCGCACCTCTGAGATATGAATGTGGAGGGCTGGGGGAAGGAATAGAGCCCCTGGAATGGAGCAGGTGGTTAGGGCTCTGCTCTTTGCCAAGACAGTGTCCTTTATTACCTCTCGTTGTGAAGGGCACGGTTATTCAACCCATCCTCTGTTGGATGACTCTAGGGCTTCCAAGTAGCATGAGGAAAGCAATCATAAACAGGGAATTGTAGTGAGAGGGCAAATGGAAGGTTAGATGAGAAGGACCTTCTCATTAGGGATAATGATCGTGTTTTTCACTCTACAGGGACCAAAGCCCAACCACACGATGTGTGTGGTTCTCCTGCACGTGAGCTGCCTCCTTTTTTCTCTCCAGTGTGAAAATAGAATTTGACACTTTGTAGTACAACTACAATTCATTTTCTCCTTTGTTTTGTTTCATTTTGGTTTTGAGATTGAACTGCTGTTTAGAAGCATGCATTTAAAGAACTTGTGTTAAGAAAATGATTTTGGTGAAAATGCAATCAACGTTTTTAAAAAAATCATTTTCTGTATGCCTCATAGTCTTTTGATGTCTCAAAGAACAGCTAAAACAAAGAGCACCTCAAACTCTATGTTAATTAGCTTTTTTAGCCAGAAAAAAAAAAAAATTCTAATTCACAATTATGTAATACCAGGATCTTTATCTAAATCCTTTTTTCTTAAACTTCACCCACCGATGTGTACATTTTTGCTAAGTGTGTGCAAAGCTCTGAAAATTATTCACAAAAGCTTTAATTATTTGCATTAGACAGTTTCTCTTCAGATTAATAACAGGTTTCTACTTGGTTTTGTGTTCCTTTGTATATACGTATCAAAATAGTTTCATTTCCATTGCGGAGCTCTCAAGGAAGGCATTCTTTATATGAGGGGGGAGCACAGGCTGGGATATTAAAATAGTAAGGAGGATTCAGGCTGGTATTTTAAAGTGCCATTTTGCCTGCAGACAGAATTCTTTGGCAGACATTTAATTGTAGGCATTTTTTTTCCTCCTGAAAGGGACTCATTCCTTGACATATCATAGGCAGCTATCTTGTTAAAAAACAGTTTTGTTTTATACTTTTAAGACAATTTATTTTTGGACAATTGTCCTGAAAATGTTATGTCAAGCACCCATTTCTAATATATCAATGCTCTTGGAAAAGCGGTAGTAAAGAGGTGGTGAAACTTTTTGTTCCCCACAGAGATCTCACTGAAATTAGTTCAGCATGCAAGTCTGGCTATTAGTATACTGATTCTGTAATGGGGAGAGAAATTAGTAAAAGAAGAAGTGCTTTAAAATGAACAGAATAAACTTAATGCTATCTTTCCACTGGCTTGATATGTCCCTTAAGAAAATAGAAACATTCTGCTATATTTCCCCTGGGTCCCCCAAAGCCCCAGCTGACACAAACGTGTTACTACATGATTGAGACAGGCTAGAGAATTTATTAATACTAGTTTTTGAGATTAGACAGCAGAGTTTAAAGTAGAAGTAATGTGTTAAAATCCTTTATATCTTTGTGAGATGCTGTGTTCGTATGGCTCTTGCTCTTTCATTAGAGCTTTCTTTCATTCAACATTTTAACTGTTGGCCAAAACCCAAGTCTGACATTAATATTGTAGGGCTTCTGTTTTCAGTTGGGATTCCCAGAGCTTCCAAACCAGAAAGTTTCATGACTGTTGATAAATGTTCAGAATTTCTTCTTGACTTGGTATTTTGAAACCTATGTATGGCTGGGAAAATCAGGCTCTGTGCCTGTCGAAATGCCCCTTGTATACTTCTCCTGGAAACTGGGAGAAGAAACTGGCCCCATTCTTAACTGTTGAGGACATTCTTTGGTAGATAATAAATAGGACTTGCATTTCCCTTGGATTGTTAGAGAATACATAGGACCTTGAAACATGTTTCCAAACTTCCTCCCACAGCAATACCCAGATTCATACAAATACATATAAGTCAAACATTTGACAAGATCCAAACCAACACACAACATTTTGCTTTCCATAATCTGAAGCAATTATAAACTGTAGTTTGTCTTTTTTTCCAGTTAAAAAGTATGAAAAATATTCTCATTATTTGTAATAAAGTAGAATGTTTCAAAGCAAACAACTATAAATTAATCAGTACCTTCTGAATTCTGGACACATGTAGACGTCAAAGAGGTCTATTACAAAAATTGAAAATCTATGCTTGATGAATACACCAGCAACTCAAATTTGCAAGATAATAAATGTGTAGCCCTCCCCTATGCCTCAGAAGATCACATTAAGCATATTCATTAGCTGAGAGTCATTGCAAATGTACTTCAACTGCAGTTTTCAGTTACTTACCTGTTGTGCTTTGCTGTGCAAGTATCGGTGCAGCAGAGTGATGGCCTGAGCAGAATTATGGCCACAAAAGTTATAGAGGTGGGTATTGTGTTAACTTTGATGTAATTCCTTTGTCATTCTATTCAGCTTTGTCCTAGATAATGTGTAAACATTTGATGTTTCCAGTCTGTTAGTGTCATACTCATGCAGTGGAAGAAACTGTTTGTCATTGAGTAGGTCTATCATAACAGTGGGATTAAAATTTTGGCTCATCAATTTTTGAGTGTCATGGTGTTCTTAAGGGTTCCCAAAGGATACCTCCGTCTCTACCCAAGCTTCCTCTGGCCTCATTGTGTCTCTCATATCTCTGTGGAATCACAAAGAGTTCATGAACTACAGTCATGGCAAACAATAACAAGTTAACAGTGTTTTCTTGCCAGATCTGTGCATTATGTAGTTCTTTCAAATAGGATGGGTTGGAGAATCCTTTATCCCTCTGTGGTCTTGTACCTTCAGCCATACCTCTTTTTTATGTGGTATCTCTGTAGCAAGGGTTTTTATTAAAATGTGTAGCAAATGGTGGCTTGTGCCACAATGCCTTGTGGCAGCTACCTGGTAGCAGCAGGTAGCTGTTGTGCTGTGCAAGTGAATTTGATTATATCTTCACCAGACAGGACTGAACTCCTTCGGCTCATGGTCATTTCAAAATTGGAAGTGCAGAGAAGTTTGGTACAGCAAAGGAAGAGCTCTTAGCAAAATAGGTGGGATGATGAGTTGTACCACATCGGGAGCCAAAATATTTGCTACTGCACTGCGGTACGGGCATTTGCTAAACCGTGTTTCTGTTTTCACGAGCGTATTTGCCAGTGCAGATTTCCTCAAGTTGGATATTCTCAATGGAGAGCATTAGCAATAACATAATTTGGCTATGTTGCCTTTCATAATCAGATTTGTCAGAATTTGAGGCAGTCAGTGGCAATCGGCCCCCAGCAAAGATGTTCTGCAAATGGAAAATTCAGCCTGAGAAATTATGAAGCCAATACACACTTTCTAGTTTTCATCCTTGCGTGTTATGTGAGGATTTCCTTCCTGCTTAGGCCATTTGCTTATCACCATAAATGTTATTTCCAAAATATTTAGTTAGTGGAGGAGTTGCTCTAAAGCCAAACATGTTTTTGGTATGGCTTAAGAGTCAAGAAAGGAAGGTACGGAAGAACCAAAATATATTATATGCTAATTTTGGTATTCTGGTGTTTACAGCAGTTTTCCCCATTCCCTTTCTTTCCAATTGCTTCCTTCTCTCGATCATACTGGGGTCTGTGCTCAGCTGGCCTTTGAAATCTATTTTCTAACAGAGAAATGAAAACGTTACATGACTCACTGGCATATCTAAGTTAATACTAGGGTGTCTTGCCCAGGGTTGCCAGCCAAAGGGGTTAAAACCAGAAGTGGTTCTGCTCCTCCTGTAAGGATGGGCTGTTTCCAAGAAGGGTCTGGCTTCAGGAGGTGAGGCTGGCCATGCCGTGCCACCAGGCTTAGTGGGCCTTGTTTTCAGACTTGTATCTTGGCAGAACTAAGTTCTCATTCAGCTAACCAACTAGTACAGTGACATTTCTTACATTGAATGCAATTGTATAGACCAAGAGTTTTCCAGAGACAAGTCTGTAGATAAGTGATGGAAATGTTTGAGGCTGCCGAGTGGCCAGTAGGTTTTGTGTCCATTTTGAAGACCTGTATGTCATTTCGTGTTATTAATAGTGATGTATTTTTTATCAGTATCTCCTGAACAGCATTCACCATCTCCTTCCACCGTTCTGCCTGAACTTTATTCTTTTGGCTTACAAAAAAAACCATAAAAAAGTAAAAAATGTCTCTGTACAATTTCATATTTCTCTGTAATTAGTGGGCCAAGTTTATTTACCATGTAAGTACTAGAAAACTTTAACTTAGAGCTATGTCAGCTCATACAGAAATTAAAAATTAAAACTGGGTATCTCACATGGGCATGAAAATGTACCTTACTCACAAATAAATACATACATCTATGCAGTGTGTATAATCTATACCACTTGTATCTGGATAAATAGTGAATGATAAGTTATGTATTTGTCACAGTTTTGTTTTTCATGAGGATGTTGAATGTGCAGCCAATATTGCTCTTCTTGTGTTTTAGGTGCTGTAGCAGTTCTGATCCCTCGCCTGGACCTGGTGATTTCTTTCGTTGGAGCTGTCAGCAGCAGCACTCTGGCACTGATTCTGCCACCTCTGGTTGAAATCCTCACTTTCTACAAGGAAAACTTAAGTTTGTGGACGATATTCAAAGACCTTTTCATAGCTGTCATTGGAGTCGTTGGCTTTTTAACAGGGACGTATGTGACGGTTGAAGAAATCATTTACCCTGCATCCATGGTTTTAACTAACACAACTGAGAGCATCTCTGCTGATTTAAATGCTACAGACTTGGTGGTTGGCTAAAAGTAACAACCAGATGCCATGAACTATTTTGTTCCTTAACGAGAATCCAAGATGGATGGCAGACCTGCACGTGGGACAAATTACAGTGGATTTTAAGTGAATTCTTGAAAAATTGCATGCAGCCCTTTCTCACTCTGTTGTTTGTTCTTTCTCTCATTACTTCAGATCTGCTACCTGAATTAACCCCTTTGCTCTCAATCTTCTGTGCTCATCTAGTGAAAAACTGAATTGGTGTCAGGATTTAAAATACATACAATGATACAGGAAGGTAATACGATCTTAGATTATTTGCAAAACAGAGGAAGGATTTTCCTAAGGAAGTCAAGATGCTTTCCTCCTCAGAAAAGGTGGAAGTCAGTCCATCCATCATATCTCTACACAAAGTCTAGGCACTACTGTTTTCCCTCTTGCTCTGTTTTAAGGGCTCCTGTGGGAGTTCAGTGATGCACGGACCTTCTCTTGGCTGTCTCTAGTGGGATGCACCCCAGTGAACCAGAGACACTGGCTTTAGAAATGAAGACCTGTGTTTTTTATTTCCATTCTGGGGACTTTGATGTTTGCCTTGGAAAAACTTCCGGGTGGTTGCAGTTGTGTAGCTCTGGTCCCTGGGAGCTGGTTTGTCTGGAATCACGGTGCGTTGTGCAGAATGACAGGCACTCTTGCTCAGTCTTTTCACGTTGGCTCCAAGGGGAGCTCTTAAGCAACTGGAAGCACCAAACCCTCCTAGTACAGGCTAGTGTAACAGACCACTTCAGTTGGTGGGTTACATGACAGTAAGCATAAAGGCACTTTTTCATGCTGACAGTCTGAACATTTAAGCTGAAAAATGTACAAGACTGACAGAGGGGCAAGGCTTAGAGGTAAAGACTGGATCCTTTATTAGAGCAAAAGAGAGCCAGGTAGGAGTGGTTTTGCCATCTTGCTTGATCTGTTACTATCTGTTTCTGTACCATGAGCTGCTCAGCATGGCCAGACCCTTGCTCCAGGGAAATGGCATCCATGGAGCTCTGCAGAGCCATAGGGGTAGGGCTGTCCCGAGCAGCTTCGGGTTTCATGATGGCAACTTCTGCTGGAGAAAGAAAAGGATGAAACATTACTTTCTAGAATGGAGCTTACGCCATACTTTCACACATATAAGCTGTGGGTTATCTGTGAAGAAACTTATAATTCACAGCACTGTAAGTTGCAGGGGGGCACAGAGGGTGTCTGCTTTGAAGCCTGTTTTCCCTAGAGTGCCCCACCTGCCTGCAGGCTGTCTGAAGGTGTGGATTGTCTCAGGACTTGCTTTCGATTACTGGTACTGTGTAGAGAGGTACAGCTTACATGAGATATAGGGCATACATGTGAAAATGATATTTTTTTAGCAAGTAATTATTTATCTCCTTTGGATTTTGAAGGAAATGTTACAAAATGTTGTTTATTAGAGCAATATTACTTTCTTTAATGAAGCAAAAAACATTCAACACCACAAAAGATAATATAAGTAGTTTATTTTTGTACATTTTGGTAACTGCTGCCCTAACCCATTTTTTACACTATTACTTTATCCTTAATTTCAACTGTACAAATGTATAAAATGGTATTTTTTCCTTTACATATTGCTATGTACATATTGCTAAGTCTGTAGACTAACTATATTTCTACTGGAGCATATAACAATTATTTTTGCATGCTTATGTTCTGCCTTAAATGGGATCTAACATGCCCTTTGCTAATTTTTGCTTCTTTTGTCCATTTTGGAAGGAAAAAAGAACATGTTGATAAGTTGGTAATTGGGTAGAAACGAGGTCTGTTCAGCAAGCCTGCGTGCTGAGTCCCCAGCCAGAATCCTGATTTTCAGGGCTCATATTTGACTTTTTGGCTCACACTGCAAAGATGATTTTCACTCCAAATGCCAAAGCTATATTTTTGGTCTTGTTTCCTAAAAACACTCTATATTTTGTAAAATAATAGAACTGTATTTATCATAGTCCTTTCTGTTATGAAGAAATTCCTTTTTCTAAGGAATATATTTAATTATAATGTTCCTCCAAGACATATGGTATGCCAAAACCTCTTTATTATATTCATACAAATGAAGATAAGAATATATATAATATTTTGGTTGCTTTCTGTATATTCCTCAGAAATTTACCCTTTGGTAATCTACCATTTTGCATTACAGTGCTAAAATAATATAGAGCTAGATATATCTATATTTATATTTTCTCTTCAGAATATTTCTCCAGTCATCTACCATGTGGTGACTGTATATGAGCACTTTCATCTCCACTGAAGGCATTTCTGATAGGGATTTGTTACAGCTTGTAGTTTGAACTGCGTGTCCTTGTTCAAGCAATAGTTCTGAGTAATGTTCTTATTTTTATTTTAGCGTGGACAAAGTTAAATACTTCACAGGCACTTTGAAGGGCTGAGTCTCAGCTGGTTTAATGCTACGGTATTAACCTGTTGTATGAAAGTGTCACTGAGGAGCAAACACAGGTAATTATCAGAGAGACAAAAGGTAACTTCAGCTTTTTGTCTTCAAGGCTTTTTAGTCTTTAAGCTGTTTTGAAACACATTGAAGATAAATGTTTCAGTCTGCTTGGTAATAAACCTGCTGTGTTCCTAAACCATACACTACACACTGATAGACTGTGTTTCTGTGCAACGTATTTCACTTGATACTAAATATTTCTACATGGAACATTTTTAATGGGACCAATAGGATTTAAATTAAAGCTATTTTTCCCGATTTGCATCTGTCTACCCACGTGTGTTTGGAAAATAAAGGATTGTCAAGTCCATTCATATCATCTGTTCTTCAGTGATTGTGTCCTAGTGAACACCTCTGAGAAAATCCTTCTGCCTGGGTGCAGAAGAAGTTGACCAGCTCAGAGTTTGGTGGTAATTTTTGACAGGTGCAAGGGAATAATGACGTGAAGATTTGCTGAGATGGGTCCCTATAGCATAGGTGAATGCAGCGGTTTTTTGAAATTCAGGCCACCTGTTTAGAAGCTTGATAGGTTTGAGGAATCTCATCTGAGCCATCAAACTTTGGATAAGCTGGCCCAAATACGAAGCCTTACAGATCTTACTACCATGTCTGACTGGGGAGCAGCCTGTCAAGGAGCAGATTTTCAGACAGATGTATTGCCATTGATTGACCAGGTATGAAGTAGTGTTTTTATGCAGTGGGTCACTGTTGCCATATTTAATGGTGTATCTTTTGCATCTTTAAAATGTTTATTAATATATTTTATACAATGTTGATTTTCTCCTACAGTGTAGGATTTTCGTTACTTTAACACTCATGCAGGGCTTTGTGTGGCCTGCTCTTTCAAATAGAAAGAGTGAGGAATCAGAATATCTTGCTCTGGATGCAACTAAAATGTCACTAATAGAACTAGAGAAGAACTACTACATCTGAATAATAAGAGTGTTCCTGTGAAACATTGCCAAAGATTTAAAAGATGGGAAATCTGACAGAAACCTCTTCTGAATAATAAGAGTGTTCAATCAGCTTTTAAAGTACTGTAATATAAAGTTCAAGTTAAGATGCAAGGGGTGAAACTCCAGATTTAATGGGTATGGTTTACATTAATATATATTTAATAAGGAAATGTACTTTAGCACAAGGTAAATTAAACTGAAGAATGTGATTGGCTTATGTTCTTGACAAGGAACAGAAAGCTATTGTATTTATATACTGAACATGCACTTATATTTTACAGCATGATATTGTTAACCATTTTAATGTAATCATTAGCTGCGCTATAAGTAACTGGATCATTTTCTTGTCTGTAACTGTTCATCTTCAAATATCGGGCGAGGAAGAGGGTGGGTTCACTTAATGTTCTGTAAATTAAATCTTCTGTATCAATAAAGACAACAATAATAATCCTCTGGTAACTCTTCCTGGATATCACCATGTTACATCACTAGAAGAAATAGCTGCTTTAATGCAAAATTTACCTTTGTTTTTATTTTGAAGTTATCCAAGGAAAGGCAAGCAATTGACATGGGACTGTCAGACATGCTCAAGAGGTGAAGGTTCATTGATAATAAATCTCACTTCAAAGTCATAGGGGCACTCCTTAATAATCCCACTTCCACTCCAAGGTTGTTCATGAAAGCACACTTAGCATCTTCATGTACGTTTCTGCATCTTTTCAGAAGCGCTTTAGTAAATGAGATAATTCCTAACTGGAGAAAGGCAGACAGGAGTTTCCACTGAAATTCTAGTTCACTTCTGAAAACTGCAAAGAAAAAGCCTTTTTTTTTAAAATTAAAAAAAAAAAAATAGGACAAACCCTTATCATACTTGGGTATGTACTTGGCCTTCACTGAAGTATTAACCTTGCTTAAGTATTGAGTTTTGGATAATTAGGTATGGAAGAGATCAATGTGAAAGTTCTGAACTTTCTAACCAAAATTGAAATTACTGGTTGGAAACAAAATCAGAAGTATAAGCTTTCGTGTGCTCTCCGATTGTCAGCCACAAATTTGCAGTTCTCATTTTGCAAATATACTTATGCTCCCCATTATAATACAAGGCATTTCAAAGGTGTGTTCAGTTAGGCATCCAGAATCATTCAACCTATTACCGACTTGCCTGAATAAACACAATTTAGACAGAAACTGTGTACAAATGTCCCTGGGAGTCATCCACCAAAAAATCCCCACAACTGTTTTATGAGTAAGACACCTAGAATATTCTGAAGCTCCCTTCACACCAGCAGAGAGACTGGAAAGATGGATTTCAGACTCCCTGCAGTGAGGAAGAATTTGAATCCCAGTTTCCCTAAAGGATAAGCAAAAGCAGACATATGCTCAAATTATCTCTTGGGTCTAGCTGTTAATGATGTGTATTTCTAGAAGCTGACTTTCAGCAACACTCCCACTTCTGAAAGTCCAGAACTTCAGTTCAGGACTAGTCAGAACTTTAGCCTGAGTTTTCGGTTAAGTTTTATAAGCACTTACAATAATTGTGTCTGTTTATTTCTTTAAAATATTGGCCCTAGATGACTAGTTATCAAGAACACTAAATTCCATTATTCTCCTCTAAGACGTGGAGAACAAGCAATTACTAAGAAATGCACATTACAGCCATAAACTCATATTTTGTATTATTTTGTATGTCTCAGATATGTGAGACAAAACCGCTGCTTCACAAGTGTAAAACATGAAGTGAATCCAAGAATGCAGATTTCCTTTTTCAAGATTTATTTATTAAGATGAAAATTAATATTTACTAAACGTAGTACATTGGAGGGAAGTTAAGGAATAAAATCATTTAATAATTTTCCTCTCTCTCCAGTTTGAAGCCCTAATCTTGCAATGAGCTTGATGCATATAGACAAAGTAGTGTAGAATTGTTGAACAGAACTTAGGAAGTATCAATACGAGTATTCAAGCATAGGATCTTTTGCCCACACATGGCACGGCCCATTTTTTCCAGGACAGATGCCAATAGTGAATTTCCTCTAATGCTCACACAGGGGTAGCGTGATGGTACTGCACACATACCTGTTCTTGTGCTCGGCAAGGAGGGCAAGCACAATCTTTAACTCCTGGTTTGATTAATCTGTTTATGAGGGCATGAATTCAAATTACTGAAGCCAATTAACTCCTTTCAGCTCTGTTATAGCACATGCACACAGAAACAAAGTGTTGTTTTGGGAGCACCCCTATATATATTTGCCTTTTTTAATGCTTGGTGCACAGATGCTTAGGGAAAATTGATTGTTCTGCATTCTAGCAGCTTTCCAAAATGGTACTGTAAGCGATTCAAAGTTCAAATAAAACATATTTTAAAAATATCTTTTCCATTGAATGTTGGCATAAAAACACATTGGAATGTTCAGAGTTTATTGATCCTTTTACCACTTTCATATCTAATATATTTGCTTTGCAGAACAGAACTGTTTTTGTTGTTGTTTCCAACTGCCATACCTGAGAAACCAGAGTTCTGGGAAGCCAAGGGCAGTTCTCTGCTTTTCAAACTTCATCACGGTTAATAAACTTGTTGTGAGGATTAGGTAGTCTCTTAGCACTGTTTGTGCTACACCATCTTCTTCAAAGCCCATGACACTATTGCTGTTAATGAGTTCATGTTAATGCAAATTAGTGGAGCAACTCTCTTGGTTCATGAGGGTGAGGATCAGCCCGTTCCCATAACTGGGCAGGCTCTGGAGGACATCAGCCTGGCCTCAGCAGACTTATTGTCAGTGAAGTGATTAAATATAATGCAGCTGTATGTAGGGAATAAGTCTGCCAAGGAAGAGCTTGACCTCCTTCATCTCATCAGTCTTACAAACCACACTTGAAAGGGTACCCGGTATGTGGGTTTTCCTGTGTATGCATTAGGTTTTACAACACAGGCACTACTTTACTTTCATCTCTATAACTTCTCTCAGACTTCTCAAAATATTTGCATGGATAGTTGGATCAGATTCAGATACTTGCTTTTCTCTCTCACTTGTCAGCTCTTTGCTGTCCCAAGCTTCTATCAGAGCAGGTGGTGCATATGCTATCACTGCAGGGTTATTGCATACGACGAGCGCTTGCACGCCTGAGTCCCATGAGTCCACAGATACTTTCGTGATTTCCCAGCACAATGCTTCAACTGTCAATTAGCAATCCCTTACTTTATTAATTTTTAGCTTGAATTCTCTTCTTTTCAAAGTTCCATATTTCTATTGTTATTGCTGAACTACTGTTGGCTTGGATGAAAGGTTAAGCCAACATGGGTTCACTAGGGGAAAGTCCTGTTTAAAGAACTTAATTTACTTTTATGACAAGGCCACTCACCTAGTTGACCAAGGAAGCCAGTTGATGTAATCTTTTTGGATTTTAGTAAAGCTTTCAGTACTATTTCTCAAAGTATCCGTCTGGACAAAATGTCCAGCATACAGCTAGACAGATACAAAGTATGATGGGTGAACAATTGGCTAATGGGTCAGGCTGAAAGGGTTATGGTAAATGGGGTCACATCAAGCTGTCAGCTTGGTGCAGCTGTCACTGGTGCAGCTCCTCAGGGCTCTATTTTAGGTCCAGTTCTTTTTAATGTTTTCATAAATGACTTGGACGCAGGACTTGAAGGTTTACGAAGTAAGTTTGCAGACAACACTAAATTAGGAGGAGCTGTTGACTCTGCCAAGTGTAAAGAGGCCTTGTGGAGAGATCTTGAAAAACTAGGAAGCTGGACAATCACCAATATCATGAAGCTGAACAAGAGCAACTGCCAGATTATGCACCTCGCATGGGGCAACACTGGTTGTATGTACAGACTGGGGGACAAGAGGTTGGAGAACAGCCCCACAGAAAGGGATCTGGAGATCCTGGACAATGGCAAGTTGAAAATGAGTCAACGTTGTGCCCTGGCAGCCAGGAGGACCAACCATATTCTGGGGTGCATCAAGCACGGTGTTGCTAGCTGGTCAAGGGAAGGAACTGTCCTGCTCTGCTCTGCACTGGTGCAAGCTCACCTCAAGCACCGTGTGTAGTTTTGGGTGCCACAATATGAGAAAGACATAAAACTATTAAAGAGTGTCCAAAGAAGGGCTACGAAGATGGTGAAGGGTCTGGAGGGTGAGATGTATGAGGAGCAGCTGAGTTCCCTTGGTTTGTTCAGCCCAGAGCAGAGCAGGCTGAGGGGAGGCCTCATGGCGGCCTGCAGCTCCCTCAGGAGGGGAGCGGAGGGGCAGGCGCTGAGCTCTGCTCTCTGGGGACAGCGACAGGACCCGAGGGAACGGCATGGAGCTGGGACAGGGGAGGGTCAGGATGGGTGTTAGGAAAGGTTCTGCACCCAGAGGGTGGTCGGGCACTGGGACAGGCTTCCCAGGGCAGTGGTCACAGCACCGAGCCTGTCAGAGTTCACGAAGTGTTTGGACAGTGCTCTCAGACACAGGGTCTGATTTTTGGGTGGTGCTGTGTGGAGCCAGGAGTTGACTTGATGATCCTTGTGGGTCCCTTCCAACTTGGGATAGTCTCTGGTTCTAAGACTTTAATTTACATATGCTTATATATATATGTATCTTTCATATGTATTTATTAAATTTCTACATTATCTTCCTGTCAAAGCAATTTTCTTGCAAGTCACTGCTATGCCTGCATCCAGTGCTATTTCCTGATTTAAAATGCAAGGCTTGCTCTGTCCCTGGCTCTCAATTTTAAACTGTCATGCTGGTTGTCATCCTGCTGTGTGCTGTTATTTATGCTCTGCTTTGTTCATTCAAAACACCTATATATCATAAGTCCATATCTGAATTAAATGTCTTCCAGAATCTCAAATTTCTGTGTATTTTGTTGAACTCAGTTAGCACAGCTGATTTTAGAAGATGAGAATCAGAGGAAGTTCAAGGACTCATTTGGCAGTGATGCTAATAAGAGAACGTGCTCACATTTGATGGAGCTATCTAAGAAACAGGGTATATACAATTGTTGTTGTGGTCCTGAACCACATGTACCCTTTCTGTTACAGTGGTGCCAAAGATTATACTAACAATGGTGTTGCAAAAATCATGAGAACAGCATCTCATTGGTCAGTGCTCACAGTCTCGGGCATTAATGGCTGAGGTCCCGAAGCATTCCCCAGTGTTTGTCTCCCTGCATTTACTCCATCTTCAGGATTTTCCCCACTTTCAGGATCCTTTCTCCTGCAAGGGTCTTCACCTTCTTCTGTTATCTTATCTGTTATCGAGATTTACATCCGGCCAACTTGCAGCAATCAAGTTGCAGGCTTCTGCTTCAGAGCTCAGAAGCTCAGTTTTGTATATGCGCCCCCGCCCCCCCCCCCCCCCCATACATGCCTAATTATCTTTTCCCTGTATTCACAACTAAGCTATTTTTGCCAACAGCATGGGTACTAAATGTCTTACCAAGTCCTGAAGTGTTGCATAAGGCACTGGACAGGAAAGATAACATCCTGGCAAGCCCTGAAATAGACTAAACTGAGACACAAATAAAAAGTTTGGCTTAGACAGCCTGGAGATCTTTAGCTGAGGACTCCGTGAGAGATGAGCAATCGCCCAAGGAGTGTCTCAGGTGCACTCACCATAAACTCTCCTTAGAATACCAAACTGGACCATGCCTCTGTACTGGAAAACACACCATTTGGTTCTAGGGAGGTAGGAGAATAGGAGTGGCATGGGCCATATTGTGGTGGTTTTACCCAGCTGGGCAGCTGAGCTCCATCACAACCACTCTGTCACTCCCCCTCCTCAAAGAAAAAGGGGAGAAAATATGATGAAAAGGGCTGAAGGGTTGAGATAAGGACAAAGAGAACACTCAGTAATTACTGTCATTGGCAAAACAGACTCAGCATAAGGGAGATTAATACACTGTATTGCCTATTACTAACAGACTAGAGCAGTGAGAAACTAAAAGCAAACTAAAAACACCTTCCCCCCATCCACCTTCTTCCACCTCCCCCTCGAACAGGGAATGGGGGCTGCGGTCAGTCCCTGACGCTTCGTCTCCGCCGCTCCTTCACGGTCCCTCTCTGCCCCTGCTCCCCGTGGGGTCCCTCCCACGGGATGCCGTCCTTCCCGAACTGAGCCTGGGGGGCTGCCCACAGGCTGCAGCTCTTCCAGAACTGCTCCCACACGGCTCCGTACCACGGGGTCCATCCCCCAGGAGCAAACTGCTCCAGCACGGGTCCCCCACGGGCGGCAGCTCCCCCCAGACCCCCTGCTCCTGCGTGGGCTCCTCTCCACGGGCTGCAGCTCCGGCCCGGGGCCTGCTCCTGCGGGGGCTCTCCATGGGCCGCAGCCTCCTCCAGGCCACATCCACCTGCTCCACCGGGGGCTCCTCCACGGGCTGCAGCGTGGAGATCTGCTCCGTGTGGGACCCGTGGGCTGCAGGGGGACAGCCTGCTCCACCAGGGGCCTCTCCACGGGCCGCAGGGGAACTTCCCAATACACATATCACAGCCAAAATGCAGCTGAGAAAGCAGAGAGAAGTCCTGGGCTAGAAGCTGAAAAGCTCTTCTGGATCCCATTTTTTGGATGTAGTTAAAATGCATGGTGACAGTGCATAGCGACTGTACGTTGCAAGACCTGATTTGCTGCTGAGAATACCCTACAACAATAAGGAGGTGCCCCAGTGCTTCCCTAAAGTGTTTACAAGCTGTTTTTGGACTCCCTTTCTTTCCAACCTATATTTTCTTTTGCAGCCTCAGAATACACAGTTTTGCTGCTGCAAACTCATTTTCCCTTTTTGTTAAGCATTTTATGGATCTTGCTTCATCCACAAAAATCTGTATTGAGCAGTTAAGCTCTTGTTCTTCCTGTGATTTCCTTCCCTATCTATTCAGCACACATCTTATGTTTTCATCAGTTTTAGCCAGTTCAGCTGATTATCTTTTCTCTTTATAAACGTATTTCTGCCATGTTACATTTTGTTTATGTAACATGCCTTGCCTTGGACTATCGCATGAAATGCCAGATGATATCTACAGCCACTATGCTTTTGTCTTATAAATGCTGGCATTTTCTTGTTTTGGAGGAAATATTGTAGTTAGTAAGAAGCTTGTCAAACGTTTTATTAGAGTCCTGGACCTTCACATTGGAGATGTTTTATTCATAATATGGAACTATTTTCCATTGTTAAATTGTAAGTGCTACATTTCTTAATTAAAATACAGCAGGGTGACCTTTCTCAATGTCCTGAATTATAATGCTCTTCATTTTTTTGTACAGAACAGAGGTATGAATTTTGGAACTGCTGGAGACAGCCATGTTGTCCAACTCAATAAGAAATGAACCCTTACAGATATTGCAATGCCAGCAAAAGTTGTTCATATTTGTACCTCCTCTAAAGTCGTCACTGTTCTCACCTATAAACAGCTTTAATTCCCTGTGAATTATCTTGAAAGCACCTCCGTAAAATGGATCTCCAGGATGCTGTGATTGCAGGAAATGATTCAGATTTGTACTTGCTTCAGTGAGGGTTTGGCTTACTGTGGCAGTTAAGTAGTTAAGAATTATCAGTATCTGTCACCTTCCTTCTCTCCTCTGCTGCTGAAGGAAGACACTTAAGAATAATCATACAATATATTCCTATCAGAAGATCAAGGGTAAAGGGCAATTACCCAGAACTGTCTGAAACAGAGGCTCTTTTTTTGCAAAATCTCAAGTCGGGCACCCAAGCAACATGTTCAATTCCTCTAGTTACTTTTGAAAATTTTGTCTCATGCTGACACAGTTTTAATTAGGAAGGGATCATCCAGAACATAATTATGGCAGATGTTCAGTGCTCTACATACATAGATGTAGATATGTGTAGCTCACTTCAGGCAATCTTTACTGTAAACTATAGGCTTTTCCTTTTAGAACAAATTTTCCCTGTGAATTAGTACATGAGCAATTAAGTGGGCTTACTGTCTACTTAACTCATGAATAATCAGTGTTATCTTCAGCCATATAAAGAGCTCGGGCTTAACTATAGTTTTGAAATGTCTGGGAATGCTTCAACTTGTGCTGCAAAAACAGTGCATTACAACACCATGGGCTCCAAGCATATATGGACCAAATACCTGCAGAGCTCAGTCTGTCATTTTCTCTTTCTTTCCCTCTGTACAACACACATGGCAGATGCAAATACATGTATTAGGAAACAAAACTTCCAGCTAGATCATCCTGAGGAACCATCACCTGATGTTTCCATGTGTCAAACATTCCCTTCTGCTGGCTTGATTATTCTTCGTAATCCCAGCTAGGACTCAGAACTTTTCACCTCATTTTATTGCAATGAACAGAGGTAATGCAAGAAGGGCACTGTGTCTTTCTAACTTACAGGTACTTGGGTAAGTAGGTGCTTTGTTTAGTACAGTTGTGCTTTAAAACATTTTAAATCAAGAAGGCTCTCCTGCAGCATATTGCAGGACACTCCACACCGTGAAGTATTGGTCAAATGCTGGAAGAATGAAAAATCTTCTAGTCTATGTAATATATCATTTCTTGGCTATGTGGGCTTTCTGTTCTGGGGAGACATGGAGAGAAGACTCTGGAATTGAAAGGTAATATCTGAAGGGTAGAAAAGGGTAACACTCACAAGCAGTTATATTGTTCATTATCCATTACTGCCAAAGAACAAATTACAAATTTTGCTTGTTCTCTTTTCTATTTTCCTTTCTCCTTTCTCATAAATATGTATGGCCTCCTAAGCTATTAATTTTGAGCAAAGTAAATTTATTACTTATGGGTGAGCTAAATTTTCTTTTATTTTGTGATTATCTATGAATAACAGCTGTTTGCAGATGCAGATGCATTCACTGGGTTCTCAAATACTGTCTTTCCGTGCGGCTATTCCTGGCCTTGTTTGGCAAGAAGTCTACACCTTTGTGGTTTATTCAACTATTTAGGATACGGCTGCTTCAGAACTGTAGTGTTTTCAGCATAATGTCTACATAGGATATTACAAAATCCTTAGCAGAAAGGTGGCTCCATGATGCATTGATGGCTTTTTTTGCCTTATGTTCCTGGCAAGAAGTAGTTCCCGTGTGAAAAAAAAATATGGTGTAAATACAGGAGAAAGAAATTATGGAGGAAGAAATGGGGTACCCAACAAGCACAGTTTCTGGGCCTGGATTGTGCCGGCAAAAATTAGGTGCAGACAGGGGTGCCCGATGATGTCACTACTATGCTGCCCTCCACCTGTGCTATGTGCTCTGCAGAGGTTTTGTGTTCTTCGGTTTTCTCCACCTAGGCAGGATTGCTTCTTGCTTCAGATCCAATGCAAAGCCTGCACATTAAATCTTATTTTTAGGGCTTAATTCTTAGCAAGAACACAGGTTGTTTGGGGACACTGCACTGTGTTTTGGCAATGCCTCACTTCACGTTACTTCACCACAGAGAGATCTTCTCTGTTTAGTGTGGTCATTTTTCTGGACTCTGCTGTCACCTTGGAGACATTTGAAGGCTTTTGTGGAGCTTTTTCCTGCCCCAGCTGAAGAAAGTATTGGACATAAGTTTATGACTGTATGCAATCCCATGTCTTCAACAAGATCTAGTAATCTCTGGTCCTGAGATGCTGTTTTTTCCTCCTCAGATCTCCTTCTTTCCTGTTTTCACCAAATGAACTAGTAATGTCACATGTGTATCCAAATATTGTTTGAAAGAAGAAAGAGAAGGGACATAAGGTATCTAGCTTAACTGTGCCAGCAGTTAAACGTTGCTTGTATTTACCCCCACTTTGACTAGTTTAGGATTAAATATCTGGAAGCTGAAAGATCGGAAGCTCTTATTCCGTCCTATACCTTTTTCTGTCAGCTGCTCCTGATTAGGGTTGGTTGAGTTGATTGTTGGGAATATATTCTGCTTTTGAGCTAAACCTTCTTTTTCCACCTCCCTGATCGTGAATCTTCCAGCACCTCACTGAGCACTGCTGCTATAAATCTGCCTTTTAAATCATGTCTTTAACTGGAGCTTGAGAAAGAGAAATATATTCAGATTCCCCTGTAATAACTGTATTACCTTCAGCTTGCAAATTTAAACTTTTATTTTATTTTATTTATTTTATTATTTTATTTTATTTTATTTTATTTTATTTTATTTTATTTTATTTTATTTTATTTTATTTTATTTATTTTATTTTATTTTATTTTATTTTATTTTATTTTATTTATTTTATTTTATTTTATTTTATTTTATTTTATTTTATTTTATTTTATTTTATTTTAATGCTTCTGTTAAGTCTATTTTGATTGGTATTATAATACCTTTACATACAAATACCTGCAAGAAATAAGGCAGTTCAGGATAATGACATGCTGCTGTAAAGCCTCCCAGGCAATATAAAAACAAACAAACAAACAAAAAAACAACAACAAAAATTTTGGAATATATTTGTGAAAATTCTGTATAAATATACAAAATAAACTTCTGTTTATTTGATTTCACTATTTCACTTCATACTTTGTAGACTTTAAGCGGTATTTGAAAAAAATATGGAAAAGTGTATAGCCCAGGAGTAGAATTAAGGAACTAAGCCTTTTGTTCATTACCGTAGAATTTGACTGTTGCAGCAGAAATTGATGTATATTAATAAAATAAGCACTGCTCATAGTAAGGCTGGGCAAAAGGTATTGGATTTCTCAGTTTGGCTAGTGACTGAAACAAGAAAAGGAGCAGCTACATAAGTGTAAAGGCAACAATATTCACATATTCATAAAACTTAGAGATGAAAAATGAATCAGATCAGCATACCTGAGGCTCATGCATTACAGAGTGTTACTTGACACCCAGTAACCTCAGCCCTTAAATAAAAAGGCATCAGTTATTACGTGAGAACATCAAAAGGATGAAAATTCAATATTTCCTGCAGCATTTTGTTTAAGAGCTTAGTCTCCCTCACTGCTAGGATTTTGGCAGTAGCTTTATATTTTTGTTTGTCTCCTTTGTGCTTTCAGCCATCTTTTTGTTGTTGTTTTGTTTTTGCTTTCTTATTCCCTGCTATATTAAAGAGCCATTCAGGAATTAAGACATTGTATTTTCTCCTAGAGCAGTATTACTACATTTGAATCAAATGGTTTATTGATTATTTTTGAAAACAGATTGAACTCTTAAGTCTCTCGATGAAGAATAACCTTTTGTGATCTTTTATTTATGCAGCTTTTCACAACAGATCTGCGGTGTGTGCTCGCATTGAACTGCCTGTCCTCTCTAACCCTTACAGATTGTGCCGTTTCCCTTTGGTGCATTGTTGCATTTCCTTTTCTCAGACATACGGGTTTGCACTTACCTCACAGAGTCACAGAATGGCTGAGGTTGGAAGGGACCTTTGGAGGAAGCCTTCTGGTCTAACACCCTGATAAAGCAGGGACACCCAGAGCAGATTGCCCAGCACAATGTCCATACGGCTTTTCATTTGAATGAAATCACCTCCCTGACACCAGCTTGCTCTGAGTGATGCCATGTCTCCACTACTATTTTCCACTCTGTTGTGTTTTTTGTTTGTTTGTTTGTTTGTTTTATACCATCAACTTCACAAAAATTATCTGCAGTGATTTGATATTTACTTTTAGATCGTTGTTGAAAATGTTGAGTAGTGCCAGGTCTAATATTGATCGCCAGCTGTGACAGCTAAAGCACTTTTATGCTGACAAGGCAGTGAGAAGCTCTGGATTGTTTGCAATAAGGCCCAAGTCAGGAGACTTTTGGGGTATATGTGAGAAAGCCAGTGAGAAGCAGCCCTGGGGTAGTGTTACAGGATGATACTGCTGCCAAAAACCAGGGAGTATCGCTGCATGGACATTAAGGTCTTTGGTGCTCTCCCAGAGCCACCATTAGGGAGAGAAGGTCTAAGGGATTTCCAGCAATATACTACCAGAAAAGGAGTCCAGAGAACGTGACTAATCCTCAACTCCAATACTGATCTGTGGGGGAACTTTGGATAAATTTCCTATATCCCTTGTTCCTTAGGTTCCTTGTAGGAAAAAGAAGAGGATATCCAAGTGCTTTGAGTTCGTAGTCAGAGTGCCTTTGACTATGGCCACCGCAGGAGAATTTTGAACCATTGTAAGGTCAAAGTAGGGTAAACTGGCTTTGTGTTGGCACCATTTAAAGCCTTGGATGTTTACATAGACAAGTGCAATGACACAGAATCCCTTGTGAATATGAGCTCTTAGAGAGAAATAAATTGTATTTCTGTTTTTTGTATTTCTAGATGTGAAGGCCAAAATACAGCCTTACTACAGTCAAAATGAGCTTTTAGCATAACATGGAAGGTCCTGCATACCCAGTAATTCCCACAGCTGGCCTTGGGAACAGTAATGATTCTTGGTTTAAAGCTATGTTAGAGAATTTGCCTTCTCAGCACTGCATCTGCTCTGAGTGTTATGTCAATTGCTGTTTTTAAGCTATTTATCACTGCTTAAAAGCTGCATTTTATTTCCAACATAATAGTCCTAGCTTCAGTCCATAACCTTTGTGTCTTGCTACAGTGTTCATCAGTCACAGAGAGAATGCTTTGCATCCATTCCTCAAGGAGGTGTGAAATAATCATGTCTGGATTATCACTTCATTTTCTTTGATACATAAATATGTAAGATTTCTGCTCTCTTTCTGTAGATTATATATAGGCTGAACTATTTACTCTCTGGTGAAATTTTCCTCTGCAAATTTTGAGATTTTTAGCCTGTTATGCCAAGTCAATGACTTACACAGTTGCACACATGGATGTTTGCTTGCCTTATCACTTTTGACTAACCTTGACACCTTCTGGCTAATTCATCAGTCTGGCAGAGGGCATAGCCATCACTAATTTGACAGTCTAAATTGTTGTCAAAACTCTGACTCTGGGAAGGGGACTCAAATGAATCCTGTGTGGGTATGGTTATCATCCGCTCTGACAAGCCCACTTCCCCATGAAGTGTGGTGGTTCAATGGCTCTGCTCCCAGACCTTGTAAGCAGCTACAGCTTAAGGCATCTTTTGCTTCTTCAGTTTTGGGAGATGAATGGGGACTTTTGCTAAAGAAAGAAGGAAGCAAGAGGCCGTGAGTGTCATTAAGCACAGACCTGAGTTATATCAGGATTCCTTAGATGTGATCTCCATGATGCAACCTGTTCACATGGCAAACACCAGCTGTGATCAACTAAGAGGATAAGGTGAATTGTTCATTTACTAATTAGTTTAGTTGGTGTTTTTTTATTGTTCTCACATCTCTCTCCAGAGTCTATCTGCATTTATAGTCTTTCATTTGGAAAGAGGGAACGGATATTCTATAAAATAGAAAAGTGTTTTTTCAGAGAAAAAAAAATATGCCTGGAAGAACATGAAGGCACCTCATTATTTTTAATCTGGTTTTGAAAATAAAAGGACTACTCATGTTGGTAACGTCTCAGGGCTTTGATCTTATTACCACAAAACCAGAAGAGAAATGTGGAGAAATTTGTCAGAGAACTCTCTGGGCTGCAGCTTTTGAAGTAAAAATGACTGGTTTATGCCATTAATTTCACACAGACAGAACAGAGTGGTGGTGGTCTTTCTTCTGCTGATTGATACAAAGTCTAGAAAGCCCTCTGCACGTCTAGTGATGTTTGCAGAACAAACTGCTGGACTGCCTTTGGAACGTTGCTCTTGATGGGAAGGCCAGAGGCTGGCAAGTCTGGAAGGCTTGACATTAGTTCATTACAGAGCAGGCTTCATGTTAATTGATTGGTTTTCTGAGAATTAGGGTTATTTTTCAAATGATGCATGGGGATAAAGTATATTCCACAATGTGACTTGATGGCAAGAAGTATCAACTCATAAATGTAAACTCCATGGCACAAACATTAAAATTTTATGGACAGACAAAATTAAACTTAAAATATATGTATATATTTTTAGCATCTGTTTTAGCAGCTTAAAAGTCATATACTTGATTTAGTTTATGGCTGTGTGTATCATCTCTGGATATCTGCTCTTCTGGATAAAAACTCTCCTCTCAGAAGGGGCTTGGAAGGTTCAGAGTAGTTTCTTCTTCCTGAGCTGAGGTCATCCGTCCGGTCACCTTTTGAAGTATTTATGCAAATATCAGATGAAGAAGAGAGCTTTTGTTCTGAGATTAATGTACAGCTCCCAAAAGGTGTGTTTTGCATCAAAGCAATTATAGCTTAATTTACTGAAACACATCTAGTCTGGATTTGATTCAAGTTTGGAAGATTTTTGTATTTTTGGAGTCCAAGGGTAATTGACGATTTGAAGACGAGGATTTAGAAGACCTGCAATAGCTGGTTAAAATGGAAGAAAAAGCACCAGAAAAAAGCACACAAGCTTCTTATCCTATCAAGTATAAACTAAAAATCACAACTGTTACAGTGGGTGTATTTTGCAGTCGTACATGACCTACATGGCACAAAGGGGTAGATTGTATTTTGAGTCAGGTTTGTGTTGCCTAAATGTTATCTTCTTCGTGTTTCTTATTTCAGTGATTTATTCTGAGATAACAGACCATCCTGAGTCTGTGAAGGACAAAACATAGAATGATGAAAAGTGGCATTTCATGTGTTAACAACAGTAATATAACCACAGCTGAAGTATAATAATTTTCAATAGGGTAATAGAAGGGAGGAATAAATAAATTATGTCTGTGAGGCTGTCTACTAGTATGTTCTTCACTAGCACTCTATCTGAGATTTTAATTTACAGTAACATATTTTTCCTTATAATATACCTTCATGATAGCAAAGCTGTTTTGTATTTCAGGACAGTGAGTTTACACAGGAAGGAGGAAAGTTTGTATTTTAAAAAAATTGTTAGTTCTTCTGTGTATCTACCACAAGTGTCAATATTCTTGCAAAAGAGATCCAAGATGTCTCAAAATGTGTAGCCAAACTCCAAAACAAGGAAATGTCAAGGTGGAAAATAATGGAAAAAAATGGTTAAGGTCATATAAAGAATCTTTGACACAGATGAATATTGTATCTAGAACTTCTTGGCTATAAAGAAGAAGAAACTTTGATAAAATTTCTCATGCAAAGTTGGCATAATGATATTTACTTTGATGGAAGTATTCCAGCCTAATAGAGGAATAGGTAACTAGCCTAACAGAGAAAATGTTTTGGTCTCCAGAAGCATGAGGCAGAAAATGAGTATGTTTATAAAGAGTAAATCTTGCTGGATTATTTTTTTTTCTCCCCGCAGGATTTCTGTAATAATAATTGAAAACAAAGCAGTTGATCTAGCTTATTACCCCATTGAGTTATGGCAAATCCTTTCATTAAACACTGAGCATGAAATACAGTGTCTCAAAATCCCACACTCAAAAGAATTCAGATAAGACTGAATGTGAGCTCTCCTGGGATTGAAAATGAAACGAAGAACATAAAAGGTTAGGACTAAGGGTGATAGTTTTAGCAGAGCGAGATGATAAGCCAGTTTCTGTTGTAATGTCTTCCTTAAGATGCAGAAGGAAAAGAAGAACGTGTATTAATGTGATTGAACGTCCTACACTGAGAGGAGCTGGGTGAAGACAGAGATGCTGAAGATGGAGATTGGAGCGAGAGAGCAGAAGTAAAAGTTATTGTGGACATATTGTGGAGGAGGAGGAAAGGGAGAAAGTATAATAATGGAACTAAAAACTGCTGAAGGCTAAAGATTCAGTCTGAGGTGGTTTGTGGCAGTTAGAGGCTGACAGACTATGTATCAGGGCACCAGTAAATGTTGTGAGATGTTAGGCAATGAAAAGATGGTGCCTGTGTTCTGAATCCAGCTACTGAAGTACTCAGAAAATACAAAGAATGGACCCAAGGAAGATACATGCATCAAAAGATTAGCTGGCAGGGAAGAAGACTAGCCTGCCTGAACAGAGAGCTGTGGCTACAGCTCAGAAAGAAAAAGAGAGTTTATGACCTTTGGAAGAAGGAGCAGGCCACTCAAGAAGACTACTGTCTTAGTGGCTGTCCCCAAAGAGTTGTGGGGAATGGAGTTAAATCTAGTGGGAGGCTGGTCACAAGTGGGTCCCCCTGGGATCAGTACTGGGGCCAGTTCTCTGTAATATCTTTATCAGTGATCTGGATGGCAGGATCAAGTGCACCCTCAGTACGTTTGCAGACAACACCAAGTTAGGTGTGTGTGTCGATCTGCTTGAGGGTAGGAAGGCTTTGCAGAGGGATCTGGATAGGCTGGATCAATGGGTCAAGGCCCACTCTGTGAGGTTCAACGAGCTGAAGTGCACTTGGGGCACAACAACCCCATGCAACACTACGGGCTGGGTGATGAGTGGTTAGAAAGCTGCCTGGCAGAAAGGGACCTGGGAGTATTTGTTGATAGTTGGCTGAATATGAGCCAGCAGTGTGCTCAGGTGGCCAAGAAGGCCAACAGCATCTTGGCTCGTATCAGCGATAGTGTGGCCATCAGGACTAAGGAAGCGATCTTCCCTCTGTTCTCTTCCACAAGCTGAATACAGGAAGAAAGAAATGGGTGTCATAATTTCTGTACCAGCCACACCAAGTTTCAAAGGGGAAACACAAAATATCCACCTCCCAAAACTGCAGAGTGCTTCATAAAGGGATGAAATATTTTACCAGGAGTGAGTGTGTAACTTAAAACAGTAAACATATTTGATCTTTTTACAACCTTCTAATGAATTGTTTAAAAAAAAAAAAAAAAAGAAAAAAAAAAAAGAGAGAGAAACACAAACAATAAATAAACCAGTACAGTTGCCTTTGCTCCTCTCCTTGTGTGTGTGAGCAGCCCGGAAGGAGTATTTTCTTCCATTATTACAGTCAGTGTTAAGAGGATAGTATACAAGTCAGAAGATGGAGACCTTTGATAGACAGCTAGAAAAGAGAATCATGTGAGGCCTCTCTCAAGTTTATATTTTTTTCTCTCTTTTGGTATTAACATAATATCATAGAATCATAGAATATCAGAGTTGGAAGGGACCCACAAGGATCATTGAGTCCAACTCCTGGGTCCCCAGAGGACCACCCAAAAATCAGACCCTATTCTGAGAAAGTTGTCCAAACACTTCTTGAACTTCATCAGGCTCAGTGCTGTGACCACTGCCCTGGGGAGCCTGTCCCAGTGCCCGACCACCCTCTGGGTGCAGAACCTTTTCCTAACACCCAGCCTGACCCTCCCCTGTCCCAGCTCCATGCCGTTCCCTCGGGTCCTGTCGCTGTCCCCAGAGAGCAGAGCTCAGCGCCTGCCCCTCCGCTCCCCTCGTGAGGGAGCTGCAGGCCACCATGAGGCCTCCCCTCAGCCTGCTCTTCTCCAGGCACAGATACGTGCACACATACATCCCTCCCAAGCTGCCCCATATTCTGACCAGAGTACTCATAAAACCTCCCAAAAATACTGTTGTAATCATTCCTACATTCCTCCCTTCTTCCTCCTTATTTTGTTGATTTTCTTTTTCTTTCTTTTTATCATGGGCTTAATGGGTGGAGCCGCCTGAGATCCACATATTTTTTAAAATCACATCTCAGACGGAAGCATTTTCTTTTTTTCAATTCAAAGATACAGTGCATAAAATAGCTTAGGTGTTATCCTGAAAGAAGTACTGTGTATTTGTGTACTAACGTCTCAGTAAACCTCTGAAGGCCCTTTAGAAGATGTGAAGTGCAATAAGGTTTGTGTGATGCTTTCAAGGGACAGCTTCTGGCAGAACTTCCCAAATCACAGAATCACAGAATGGTTGAGGTTGGAAGGGACCTCCAAACTCATCTAGTCCAACCCTCCTTCTGAATGGCAGCACAGCTCTCTGGGGTGTCAGCCACTCCTCCCATTTTTGTGTCATCCACAAACCTGCTGAGGGTGCACTCTATTCCATCATCCAGGTCACTGATGAGTAAGTTGAACAGAACTGGACCCTGTACTGACCCCTGGGGGACACCACTAGCTAGAGACCTCCATCTAGACTGTGCCACTGAGCACAACCCTCTTGAGCTCAGCCATTCAGCCAGTTTCTCAATCCACCTTGATGTCCTTTCATCTAGGCCGCACTTCTTGAGCTTGTCTATGAGGATGTTATGGGAGACAGTGTCAAAAGCCTTGCTGAATTCAAGGTAGACAACTTCCACTGCTCTCCCCATATCTGCCCAGCCAGTCATCCTATTATAGAAGTCTATCATATTGGTTAAGCATAATTTCCCTTTGGTGAATCCATGCTGACTACTCCTGATCAACTTAGCCTCCATGTGCTTGGAGATGACCTCCAGAACAAGCTTCTTCAATCACCTTTCTAGGGATGGAAGCTGACTGGCCTGTAGTTGCCTGGATCCTCCTTCTTGTCCTTTTTGAAGACTGGAGTGACATTGACCTATTCTCCAAATCATTTACTCTCTCCCTGGTCTGTTCACTTATTGTTGGTCTTAGAAAAGTGGACTATGCAGGACTAGCAGCATGTAGAGTCATGGAGTTTGGCTCCAGTTGTGCAAATGCACAATAACTGGTTGCCAGTAAGAATTAGGTGCAAAGATGTTAATGAGTTCCCTCCCAGAAAAAAAAAAAAAAAAAAAAAGTAGTGGGAGTCATTCTCTTTCTCCAAAAATTGCTGCCATTCAGTTTGTCTGAAATATTCCCTCCTACACCATGCATGATGTCCAACCAAGTAGGAGTTAATAGTATTTCACTGATACAAGGTATTAAAGTAATTCTTACTGGTGGTGACACAGCACACTTGAGAAACTTTTTTCCCACTTTCATTTTTTCCTATTTTTCCAATGTGATTCACCTTCCTACATCTTTTTTTTTTTTTTTCCATTGTCTCGAATAATTTCTCTTCAAATGCCTCAACGAAATATAATGCTGTATAAAAGCTGGAAACTGCTGCTTTTGTATTGTAGTTGCTGTTAGTAAGACTGGTGCAAGCAGTCCTCTTATCAATGCAACCTAATTTTTCCCTTGTGAAATATAATGTTCAGTTTGTAAAAATTGGAAAAGATACAGGTCATGCATTAACAGTTTCTCATAACTTGAGCAGGGTCTCAGATATTCCCTCTACTCTAGTCTGTCATTAATATAAGTAGGTTCCACATGAATACCCTTTTTGAGGTAAATATCATTCCTGCTCTGCAGTGATATTGTCAGCCACGTAGTAGAAGCAGTATGAGAAGGTACACCAATCCGTGTGGCATTATATTTTCTCCCCAGTCTGGGCAATGGAATGGAACAAGAAAGTGCAGCAGCCTGGGATCATTACAAGGACAAGTTAGTCAAGTTATGTTCAATAAAGTCTAGCAATGTCCCGGCAGTGATATAGAAAAGGGAAGCCACTTATGGGCTCATTTATTTCAGCTCGTTTAATGGCAGCCATCTGAAAATAAATCACTAGTCTCCCTTTGCTATCAGCAGAGACAAGGGCCCCTTAAAAAGCCATTAATGCCACCCCTAGGTGAGACAAGTCTGTGGAGGTGTCTGTTTCTCTCCATTCAGTGAAGGAAAGTGCAGACAACTGTGAGCAGATGTACAAAATGCAAGCAAAATTCTACTCTGCATTGTACAAAACTGAGAAATGTCAATGGGAATTTCTGGACCCTCAAATCTTACAAAAGGAAGAGCTAATCTGGTATCCAGTTTAAATAAATGCTGTACTATTGCTGGACTAACTGAATGAGCTTTTGAACTCCAACAGCTTAGAGGGGAATACTATTACCATGATTTTTCCCTTTTAACCAATACTGATTGGAGAAAGGGAGACCTGACCGATGTACACAGCTCGTAATACACAAAAATTTACATAATAGCCAAGTGCCTAGGATGGTGTAATTTTGATCAAATGTATAGGACCAAAACAGAACAAAGGCCTTCGTTGATGGGAAGGAACATTTAATCAATGTAAAAATTAATAAATAAATATATTTAAATTTATGATTCCAAGAGTTTTGTACTGAGAGAGCAGAGTGAGAGGTCAAGTCAGAAGAGTAACTCAACAGTTTCCATTCCCTGTTACTGCTAAACCCTCACACTAAGCTGTTCTTGCAAGGCACTGAACAACTTCTATGAGTTACCTTAACTACTGCCACAGTTCCTAGCACTGCTCATAAACTTTCTTCAGAAAGTGTCAAATTCTTGCAAAGTTCAGCCAACCAGTTCTGAGCAGAAGTCAATGGAAAGACTGCTATTGACATTGGTGATTGCTGTAGCAGATTTGGCATTTACCCTCACCTAACTCACCTAGTTGAAAACAACCATCAGGTTTGAGCAAGATGCCCAGACCCCTTGTGCAGCCAACGGTGAGAGAAAAAAATCATCAGAGATGAAGGATTCATCTCACCTCTCCTACTCCCAACTCTTAGAATATAAAGAGATGCCCTCTAAAAGTCTTTCCACACTTGTTCTCTCTATTTGGCATGAAGAGCAGGAAAAAAGGTGCTATGTGCCTTTTTTAAACTCTTTTCACTGACTTGAAGATGACTATCTTCAAAAACAGCCCTTGTTGCCTCTCCAGAGGAAGGGACTAGTCTAGGAAGGGAAGCAGCAGTCTCTGAGAAAAGCCAGCTGTTTTTGTACCAGTAGGAGAAGTACTCAATGCTGTATGTTGCACGCTCAGGAAAGAAGCATAGCTCCAGCATGCTTGTAATTCAGGTCCTTTGCAGAGAATTAGCAATGACTATGTTGCTGCTGTAATGTCCTTGGAAACAAAAACTAAATTGCATTGCAGAAGGTGATTACCATGGTATTGAAAATAAATGCAACAAAAAGACTATAATTGTATGTCATAATAACAGTTGTAAATGTCAGGCTGGTGGAATGGGTTATTTGGAGGAATGAAACAACTTCGTAAGCCTTAGATTTTTCTGCTTTGGACTTAACAGTGTTACTGAAACAACTTTGGAGATATTGAAGGTTCACCAATAAATTGTTATGCTATGGAAAAGCCGTCTGCTGCTGGAAAATGCAGATCGTCCTTCCAAAGCTACAAGGAAAATGATTTTTATTTATTGCTCTGGACAGTTTTCAAAAGAACTCAGCCTGTGTCTCCCAAACTAGATATGGGATGTATGAAATGACCACTGTGACAGAATGCTACTTCTGCTATGTATTTTATCTTCTGATTTCTCTTAATTTTAGTCTATTGAAGTCCTGGTGACATTCCTAACCTTTAAAAATGAATCTAACAAAAGTTACATAGACACGGAATTCCTAACTTGTTTCCTTCTGATGAGCAATGATTTCTTACTGTGAGTAACCACTTCCCCTCTTTGAAAGACAGCAGCTCATTTTTACCTTGAGAAGGGTATGCACATGCAATCTACTTTTACTGTTTGTCTCAGCTTTTTACATCATATCTATCTTTTGGGGAATCTGGACATCTCAGTGCTATATTAGCACTGGTGATGCAACATTTTGATGCGAAACCCTAAAATATCTGAATCTATTATTTTAATATAAGGTAGTCTTTTCCATCAGGATACTGAAGTCATTCAGGTACTGAAAGATAGATTTTTAATTTCTCTTTCCATGCATATATCTCTTTGTACTTTAAAGACCTGTTGCAAAGCAACAGCAGAGTTAACCTTAAGAACTTGACCTGGATGGAGGTGTTAGTAAATGGCATTAGCTCCAATGAGGATGCTAATACAGATGGAGTGCCTGATTAGTGATGAGAGATTGAATGTCAAATGGCACTGTAATAAACAGCTGATGCTGCTGTCACTCAGATTTAGTCATCACTTCCCTGAGAGCCTTAATCAAAACAAGACAAATTCAAACTTAGACTGACAGGATGGGTCAAAAGCAGGAGCAAGAGTTGCAGAGTCTCGGTAGCTTTAAATAGGTGCACAAATTTGAAAAATTATGATGGAGTTTGAAATCTTCAAGACCTAGTTTGCTTCAATTTTCATGAAAAGAATGAATTGTGACTAGATCCTTAACGTGGCATCAACAAAACAAAATTAAGACTAGAAACCAAACTAGCAGAAGAGAAGGCGGAAGGGTAATGAGACAGGTTAAACATACCAAAGCAGTCAGTAAAATGTGCTAGACAAATCAGTCTGGTGAAATTTGTTGTTTGCTGATTGCTGAAGCAATCTCAGAATCTCGACTGATTAGTTCAGAGAAGTTGTGGAGGGCAGACAGGGCCAAAAAAGAGAAAGAGAAAAGGATTTGGGGAATAAATTTGAGGTAGCCTCATTTCAAATCCAGAAAGACAAATCCAGAAAGTACAAATAATGAAATTATAAATTTGTCAATCTCTGAGGTGAGAAGGGAGATAAGAGAGAGACGACACAATTTTGTCAATGACAATTTGAGTCAAATGAAGCTAATTTCCTGTCTTTCCATGTAACTGGCCTAGTGGGCAGGAAGGAAGTCATTGTAATTAAATCTTCTGGCTTTGGAAAGAATTTTGGCACTCCCCTATTACAGAAGGCAATACAGCCACCTTATCTTATTATAGGGTGGATAAACTGTAGTTGACATTAACAAGAGTCCAGAAACTTGAAAGACTTCCAGGTAAGGTTTCCCCATGATTTTAATCATCTTTTTCAATGGCCTAAGGAGTTAATTTGAATTTGCAGATGACACTTGCCCAGGAATGGCTGCAGGCACTATTGGAAACATGGTTGGAATTCCTAGGTCTTTTTTATTAGAAAAAATAGCCTGAAATCGCCTGAAATCAATGATACAAAATGAAATTAACCAAAAAAAAAAAAAAAAAAAAAAGACTGCTTAGGGAAGTGAATGGACAAATAGAAAATATAATGCACAGAAAAGAATTGGGAAAATAGTGAAGCACTAGGCCAGAAGGAAAGGATCTGGGACAGCATGAGACAAGTTATCACAAGCAGCTGGTGTGACAGCTGTGCAGAGATGTGCTCTCCCAGACACCATCTGCAAGGTCTGGCAGCTGAGCAGTCTTTTCTTTTTCTTATTCTTATCTTCATCCATGCTGGTTTGGCCTCAGGCCAAATTTGACATTATGTTTTTAATGTACAGATGTGCATTTTTAAAAAGAAACACACAGTATTGAGAGCCAATACAACAATGATAACAATGATGAGAGATGTAGAAAGCAGAAGTGAAGGCTAAGCATTTTGCCTTGCTGATTCCAAGAAAAAAAAAGACACGACAATTGCATTTGATTAAGGTTTTTATAAGGAAGGCCTGTCTCAGCAATATTTCAGTGGAAAGCATTTTTCACTACTTCTACACCTTGTGCTGGATTCAAGACTGTCAGAGTGAACTCAGAGCTTCTAAGGAAATTCACTGGTTAAAATTTGATACAGATTTTTGAGATTGCATCCTTCAGTTTAGGTGCCTACCTACATTTTACCAGGGGTTTAAAAGAAGTGCCTCAATACTTTGGATCACAGACTGACTTCTGATATTCAAATACCCAGTGTCCAGAAAGCATAGGATTCCAGTTAAAGTTCAGGCAGTGTCTTACAAATAAATACAACAGGAAGATGCTGGTCAACAGGAAAGCGTTTTTTTTTGCTTTTGCATAGCTGCTCAAATGGGTAGTGGGGTGAAGTGGGGCTCCAGGGCCGTGTTGAAGGTAGGTGTGAGATTCATGAGCAAGCCTTCCTCCTTCCAGCTCCCTGCCCTGATACTGAGCAGCTGCATGAAATGAAGAGTGCCGTACTGGAGGGGTGGCAATGTTAGGTAGGATGTCTTGGGTAGGTGTGCTTGGCGAACACCCACAAGAAAAGGTGAAGAGGCTTCGCCAGGTAAGAGGGCTAAACAGTCTGTCTGGGATTGGGTGGGAGCTTGGGCTGTCAGTGTTAATCTATTATTATTATTATTATTAATTATTATTATTATTATTATTTATTTATTTATTTAATGCCCACATGCTGAAAATGAGCTGCAGGAGAGTGCAGCCAGCAGCAGGAGAAGGCAGTTGCTGCAAGAGGGTTTAGTCAGGACCTCAGTTCCAGACACAGGCACTTGTGTGCTTTTCTATAGCAGGCTCCAAGTGCATAAATGCACAGATGATAATAAAGCCCTTGATCTTCTTTAGCAGTGATCTAAGAGTACTCTTGACATATTGTTTTATCATTTTAGAAAATACTTGAGCCCATTTTTGACAGAGATATAGCTGCTGGAAAAGCAGGAGGTTCTTTGTTCTTCTCGCATCAATGCCATCAATGGGCCGCAACTTAAGGCCATATTTTCTACTGCATAGTGCAGCTCCCTGGTTAGGGAAAGATGAGGTGGTGCCAAGTGAGCTAGGGTATCTTCGTGGCAAAACTCAGTGTCTGCATGTATGCCAGAAGCAGCAGAGCTCTGCTGACTCATGCATGCACCTTTCTGAAGTTAGCCTGGGGATCTTCCACAGTCTGTGGGGTGGAGATCTCCCCACAGGCCCTGTGTCCAAGTCTCTACCTTTAATTAGTCAGGAGCAATGTTGTCCTGCATTCTGTACCCCATACACAGAACTAATAATTGTTTATAACCCCACTGGTTATGAAACATAGTTCCATGCTTCATAAAGTCTTGCAGCTGGTTTGCAAGCGTTAGATCAGGTGGATCTCTGTACTTGTCCTGGTTTTGGCTGGAATAGAGTTAATTTCCTTCCTAGTAGCTGGTATGGTGTGGTGTTTTGGATTTAGGATGAGAATAATGCTGATAACATAATGATGTTTAGCAGTTGCAGAGCAGTGCTCACACAGAGCCAAGGACTGCTCAGCTCCTGGTGCTGCCCTGCCAGCGAGGTACCTGGGGGTGCACAAGGAGCTGGGAGGGGACACAGCCAGGAGCTGACCCCGACTGGCCAAAGGGATGTCCCACACTGTGTGGTGTCACGCTCAGCAATAAATATAGGGTGGATGGCTGGGGGATAGGGGGCCATTGCTTGGGGTGGGAGGGGGGGTAACATTGGTCAGTGGGTGGTGAGCAATTACATCGTGCACCACTTAATTTCTATATGCTGTTATTATTATTATTATCCCCTCTTCCTTTTCTGTCCTGTTAAACTGTCTCTATCTCAACTCAACCCATGAGATTTTACCTTTTTTTTTTTTTTTTTTTTTCCTGATTCTCTCCCCCATCCCACTGTGGGGTTGGGGGGAATGAGCAAATGGCTATGTGATGATGATCCACCTACTGGGTTAAACCACAACACTGCTTTAACTGGAGAGAGGCTAAAGAAGGTGGGTTTGATTTCTAAGAGCTTTGAGTTGCTGAGCTGAGCTGTATCACCAAAAAAAAAAAAAAAAAAAAATAGAAGGAAGTGTGACTATGAGTGAAGAAATAAAAGTTAAGTGATAGAGTGTTAAGGAATGGTCATTTATTTTCCCTTTGGGGTGTGTACTTTTCAGAAAGGTTTTACCTTTCTGTGTGAGATGGTCTGAATGTAAAGGATTTTCTGCTTTAAGTGTATGTGTTGTCTATGATTCTGTTTAGAAGGGAAATGCATATTGACACACTTAATTGGTGATTTGTAGAAGAAGAACAATAAATCTGATTTTTCTATTCCAAGGCTTTTGGAAAAGTATAGGTTTAAGGAGCAGATAAAAAAAATGGATAGTTGATAAAAACAATAAATAATGAGATTACATGAAAGCAATAAGAAAATGGGGACAGAAAACATGATCTCAATGAAGATATGTCTCTGAAAAAGGTAAAGGGAAACATAACGAGAATGAGGAGGCAAATAAATTGAAATTAAAAAAGAAAAAAGAAAATTGAAACTTCAGGAAAAATATATCAAAAAGAGCAGTGAATTTGATACAACTATAATGAGTGCAATAGGGAGAAAACATCTTCTGGCAGAAGGGCCTGGGTCTTGTGGCATGGCTAAAGGACGCTGCTCATCTCAGGTGTGAAATGCTGCAGTGCAATGTGTCTTTTCAGGACTGAAGTCTCCAAAACTAGTTAACCCTATCAGAACAAAATGTTAACCTCTCATTCAGAGTCTGCTAAATCAATACAAAAACTGAGGGAGTGTAATTCACTGACCAGACCTAGATACCCACATCTGACAGGTCATGTGAGGCTGTCTCTATACACCCTAGAGAGAAATGGGCCCTGATGCACCTCATGCTAAAGCAGTTGACTGAAATTGGCCAGAGGAACCCCGAACTGAACGGGTGTTTCACTCCACAGATTAAAAGTGCTGGCTGAAAATCTAGATTTAGGTAAAACAGATTTAGTGCAAGAGAGAAACTGGCATAGTGTGGTGGCGAAGTATGGCTTGTTAACTTCAGCACAGCACAGGGATTACTCTCATCTGATCTATGCCCTGCTCTGGGTTTTCATAGCTGTGTGTACCTGTGGTCTTGCTAGCTTGTGTCTTTCCTTGGTTCCTCTCTATCACTCTGCTCTTCAGAGGGTGAACAGAGAAAGCCCTGAAGTGTGACTGAGGACAGCCATCACACTGGGATAGAGAGTCCCTGTCACATCATGTTGGGTGGTCAATGCATTTTGTATATGAAGTTGTGCCTATAATCTGGGATGCTTAACCTCCATTACAAAACTAGAGACAAGTAGCAGAAATTATTGAAAATAAAAATGAATGGTATTTATTTGGGTAAGGAGTACTGTGCCATCACAAAGCAAGTGGTATTTTCAGCTCTGCTTCTGCAGCTATCAGGCTGCTGACTGCTGTCAAAGCAGCAGCAGCAAGGGAGCCAGCAGTGACTCGAGGTTTACAAAAAGTGGGCAATTAGCAAGCAGTTTTAGAGCATCTTTTCATGCAATCAATAGCGTTTGATGGTCATTGATTTTTGTAAAGCCAGCAGAAGGCATGTTGTCGCTATTTGCAGCGATCTCCTAGCATTTAATTTAAAATGTGACAGAAACTAGGGCCATGCCTCAGCAGTCATTGATGGCTTCTACAAGGGCTGCTGAATCCTCGTCCTGGGAGCAAGGCTGTCCCAAGCACAGGTGGCAAACACGATTTTCAGGTAGAAAATAGGCAAGGCTCAAAGAAAAACAGCCTAAGCTACCCTAAAATCAGAGTACTTCAGTCCATACTTTCTCTCTTATGATGGATTGCTTCCTACCCTCATAGAAGAGTAGGTTTGAGACTTACCCTCCAAGCAATCGCTACCTAAGTTTTTCACTTCTCTTGTACGTATGCTATTAAAGAGCTTAGACTATTAAAGAATTAGGTACTGGGTTTGTAGCACATAGGTTAAATAGACCCTTTTTTTTTTTGTGGGTATAGCACTGCAAAGGTCCTTAGTGAGGTACTGTTAAAAAGAAGATGAGAAGAAAGCACAAGAACTGCATTTCAAGTAGTTGTGAGTATGTAAGAAGCCAAAAGTGACTCCCACTTAGTATAGTCACAGATCTAGTTTGGTACTTCTAAAGCAATGAGGATTCTGGCTTTTTTGCAGGCTTTCTCTATAGCCTTGTGTGACTTCTCCCAGCCAGACCTGCAGAGAGAGGCCTGAGGTGCTCCTGCACCACCGAGCATCCCTGTCCCTGGGAGGAATTCACAGAGCAGAGGGAGGTGTAACACAGAGGAGAAAAATGTGCTTGCTATCCCAGTTATACCCTGATGACCAGTTCTTTTGAATGTATCCCTGCATCTCAGGGAGACTGAATGTATCCTGTATTGTCTTGGGGTCTAGGCACCTATCATCCTTTTAATTACAGACATTTTACCATCTTCCTTTCAGGAAAGTAAGGGCAGTATTTATACTACCCAGCTTTTACATAACAGCTTAGTAAAACACTTATTCAGATGTAAGGGATTTTTACTTAATAACACCAGGTCCTGGCAAAGCCCCATGTTACGATGAAAAAACTATTCACTGGAGAAAAAGAAAGAAAAGTAAAAAGGAATAAAAATCAAATTAGCTTAGATATAGCATCTGAACAAAATTGCTTATTTATTTATTTATTTTTATTTTTTGCATTTGTCTGCCTAATTTTCTCATCAGAGTTCCACAGATTTTTTTTAGGCAGCATAGACTTTGTTTCAGATCTTATCTCATATTTATTTGCTGATATCATATTAGTGCATTAAGGAAATCATTTGTTTTTTTGCTCATATGTTGAAAAAGAAAATTTTACAGAGTAGTAATTTTCTCTACAGCCTTTTTTTTTAATGAGAAACACTTCAGGAATAGGCAAATTTAAAAACCATGATGTGTTTCTCCCTCTAGCCAAAAGCCTGCAGCCACTGATGTAAGGGCCTTTCTGCTCTGCAGTGCTAATGGACAGGCAGCAGAGCGCACATCTCCAGCTAACCAGGCAGGGGGCTGTCGATTCATGCCAAGTATTCTGGTACTCTTTCTTTACCTGCTTGGGAAAGGAACAGCTGCAATAGAACAACCGCTGTTTCCCTCCCTGAAGGTCTGAACTCCTTCTCTTGGTGGGAATGGCATCACAGTCTGTGAGCCAGATGCTGGGGCCAGTCCTAAACTCTTTATCCCTGCAGGTGATCTATGGAGATGGGAACCATTCACTGGAGACATCCCCCTGTTGGAGGGGAACAAGACTTATCAGCCCTTATTCGCTCTGCAAGAGAGAAGTGGTACTTCTGCTTTGTTATTAGGTTTTGTTACTTTATGTTGCTTTGAGGTCATAAGGGGATAAGGGAAGAAAAGGCTGCAAATTGTCACAGAGCTTTTTGTTGTCATATTGACTAAAGACCTAGACGTGAATCAGTCATTCCCCTGAAAAGAGATGTCAAAAAAGGCTTCCAAAAGCCTTCCCAGCCTTCTGCTACAGCTCTGAGTTGGAGCCCTAGTGGCAATTGTTGTGAATAATGTTTCTATTGTTGTTTTTTTTTAATTTTATTTTGTTTGTTTGCTTTTTTGTTTTGTTTTTGTGTGAAGAAGGGTACAAGATTTTTTTTTTTTTTACTAAAAAGAGGTGCTGCATCCTTTCTCTTATTATCAGTCTTTCTGATCTATCACAAACCCTCCCCATTAGCATTTCTGACCCTCCTTTAGACCTTCTTCTCTCTCTTTCAGTTTTGCAGTCCAGTGGAAATAGGTTGTCTCACTTAAATTTATTGGCACTGTACTGCAACCTTTTTTTTTTTTTTTTCTTTCTGAAATTTGCATCACTTTGAGCAATGTTCAGTTGCCAACCTGTTGTCTTTTTTCTCTGGCCCAATTAATTTAGACGTGGTCCATTTCATCCTTGGATGGCTTGCACAGACGATTGCATTGTTGCGTCTCCCGTACCTCTTTCCCTGGAAGTTTATCTGTTGGTGTTACCAGCTGCCTGTCAGCCCATGTTGCACATTCAGATGTACCATTCTTCCACAGAGCTCATGCCAGCATCTCAGACAGCAAATTAGGATGCTCTTCATTCATGCAAACCTAAGCCAGAGTTACATTCAGCCTCTCCCACAGGGCTGACATAAGACTTGCATGACACCAAAGCAACTGCTTTTGTTCTGTGAAAATAATTTTGTTTACGGAATGGCCATAAACAATTTTGTAAAAGCATTGCCTTTATATAGGATTAAAGTGAATATGGACCTTGCATGAATAGATCACACTGAATGCAGTATGTGGCTGAACGTGAGGTGGTATAAAAGATGTCTTTATTTTCTTTCCTGCACAGGATCAGAAACTCATTCTTGATATGCAAATGTAAGTTCAGAAGATCAGGCCCGTCCTTAGCTGGTGCACACAAGCCACGTCTGGTTTCTGTAGCAGAAATATGCAATGCTTTCTGTGTCTGGATGGATGATTTATTCTGCACCTTCACAGATACAATGAGGAGATGTTATTTGTACTTTTCTGCAACACTTGTGTGGAATTTTGAGTAGGCCTAGAACAGGGCTTTCTACACATCTGTTTGTTTGCCTTAACCATTTTGGAGAGAGGAGGGAAAGAGCCAAGACAGTCTTTTCCTTGAGCCATTTAAAAAATTGTGAGGCATTTCATCAAGGAAAGTTAGTGACCTTCTGTAATCTACAGCAGTGCTTATGAAGGTATGACCCTGCTGTCGGTAGTAAAATGAATAGCATTTTCCAGACTAACTTTTCAAAAGGAGTTTTAAAATAATTGTGCCAGAGCCAAAAGCTGAGCAGAAGGAAAGGAAAAGAGCCGTAGAGCAAAAAGGAACCAGTAGCAGGAGGTTCAGTAGTGGGTAGCACTGTGGGTAGCATTTAAAATGGTGACATCTATGTGGCACTGCCATGTAAAAGCTGTAGTCAGAGGAAATGTCCCTATAGCCCCTTTAGAATATGCTTACAGGGAGGTAGGTGACAAGAAGAAAGCAGTGTGGGACACGTGGAGCAGTAGAAAGCTGATTTTAATTTTCTGCCCAGTTATAGCCAACCCAACCTTGACATTCCCGTGATTTCTATGGAGGTGTGAAGTCTTGAATAAAATATCAGTGTTCCCACAGCAGTGCTAGCATTTTAGTAGCAGGCTGGGTATTTGAAGGGTTACGGCAACCTCTGTCCTGTGCTTGGATCCCGTCCTTTGAAATCCTGTCCATTCACAGAGCCACGTAAATTGGAAGGGACTTCCAGAGACTGGGTAGTCTTCAAAGCAGGGCCAGTTCAGGCTGGTTACCTTGATAGGTTGAGTTTTGGATATCTCCAGGGATAAAGACTCCTCAGCCTATTCCAGCGTTTGGCCATCCTCATGGGGAAGGCATTCTTTTTATTTTTACTCTTTTCCTTTGTCTAGCTATTTGGAATTTCTCATGCTCCAACTTGTCAGTTGCTTCTTGTTTTATCACTCTTAACCTCCTAAAGAGCCTGGATATTTCTTCTCTGTATTTCTTATTAGATAGTCTGGACAGAAGTATCCTGCCCCTGTGTTAGATTTCTCTTTTTAAGGCCAAGTAAACCCAGTTCTCTTGGTGTGTCTTTTCATGCCATGTCCTCCTGTCCACTAACCACTGTTGTGGCCTCAGATGGACACAAGCCTGTATGTCAGAGAATTTTTAGCATAAAGAAGCCAAAACCTGGAAGTGGAATTCCAGATCTAGTGTAACAATTACTTTTTGCAGAGATTGTTTATTAATCCCACAGCCAAACAGTATCCTCTTTCCTTGTCAATGTTCTAACACATGAAGTCATTAATTTTTTAAAATTTATTAGAACATTTATTGAGTCTTTTTTCCTTGTGGGAACAAAAGAAAAAAAAAGTATTTTTTTTTCTTTTTTTTTTTCTAGAGCTCCAAGAGAAAATTTATTAACAGACAGTAAACTGTTTAAACAAATGGGAAGGTCTATAGATTGGAGTTAAGCACAGCATAAGTGCTTAAACCCAATGACATATTTATCATACTATTATTTTCCCTTTTGTTTAGAGTCCTACATGTTAGGAGGTAGAACTGATACTGAAAACAAATATTTAATCACTTCAACCTCATTTATTAGCAAAGACTGTTCATGCCCCTGTCTCCCAGAATATTCAAGTTTCAAACAAAGGAAAACATTTTCTTAAAGTCCCAATGGTCTTTTCAGGTAGATTTTCCCAAAGAGCTTGCTTTCTTCTTCATTTTCATTTTCATTTCATTTTCAGCTGTTATGCTCCCTCACTTCTACGTTTACTCTGAGTAAACAAAAGCTGCTGTATTCACTGGCTGCAGTAAAAATTTGACACAGCTTATATTATTTACCATCTGTGTTGATCATAAGCCTAATAACTCAAAGCCTTGGCCCCATACAATAATGGACAGTGGACAAATGTTCAGTGTAGTTCTTTCATCCTAATAGAGACAAGGAACAAAAAAGTCCTGTAATCTGAAGAGACATATCACTTATAATGTGGGATCAAAAGAGTTATGAAAGATGATGGACTAGAGGGCAGGTATTAATAGCTGGATTTTCAGAAGATTGTGAATTATCTCTCAGGGACCTGAACAAAATGGCAGGTCTACTTAAAACTGCTGAAGACTGATGGCCTCTAAAATAAAGTTTTAAGTGGCATACTAGCATCAAGCCAAAAAATCAGCAGTAAAGTAAGGAACTGAATTCAGATTTTCTGACTCCTAGGTAAGTACCTACCTAGAAACTCTCTGGGTAGAATTGAAGTCTTTGGCAAAGCCTTTGGCAAAACCCCATTACTCATAGGAAGGATTTCATTCTCAGTTTTTCCCTGTCTGTCATAAAATACTTCACAAATATCCCATCTATAATATATAGAAGAAAATAAAAAGAATCACTCTTGCAAGGTGGTAAACAACTCGCATCCATCTTAATGCAATGTTAACTTTAAAGCTGCTCTCTGCCTCCCTGTCGGTGTTTCTTCCTCCTGTGGGTCCATCAGGAAGCCAGGGTGAGCACACAGGTAGCATTCTCAACAAAAGCAATATACCAAGCTGTGTTTAATCTTATAGCTTTTGCTTACCTCCGTCGTGGAATGCATTTTGTTCTGTATAGTAGCTTTGTCATCTGTCAGAAAGCTGAAAAATTTCTTTTGATGGAGAATAAAATTGATCTGCTGGCAAAAATCAATTTTACTTCTCCAGCCCAGAAAACTGCAAAATGTCATATTTTGCTGAGAGAAGAAAAACATGAGAAACTGGAAAACTGAATAGAAAACAAATATAGGATGCCTTTGTCTTGAAGATCAGGAAGAAAAAGAAGAACTGGCCTTAAAGAGAAAGCAGGGAAACATTTTCCTTCCCAACAGGTATCAGACATTTAGAAAAAAATGAAAGCAGCAGCACAGAGCCCAGGAACTGGTGGACTTAACCCAACATAGATGCAGGAAAGAGCTGCCACCTGTGCTGGGGGTTCAGCAGGACTTACTATGGGTCAGCCCAAACTGCTACTTCTGCAAAAGTTATGGGTGTTGCTGTCATGAGCAAAATACGCCTCTGAGAGGTTCAGTAAGAATTCATGCATTTATAAAAGTAACCCATGGCATGTGTCCTGCAGCAAAGTCATGGGTCATGGCTTTTGGTATCAGGCTGTAAGTTCATTGAAGGGTCTGGGAGTGCTTTGCAAGCAGTTCTACAGGTGGACATAGGAGGTAGACTTGCTGTGGATCCCCCTTGCTTAAGCATCATTTTCAAGGCTGCCAGTGATGGGAGGTGGGTGACATTGGTGACCCTATCCTCCCTGGTGCTGTGGGGACAGGCAAGACAATGATTGCCCCTGGCTGAAGGCTCATAGGCAAAATATCAAGTGACATATGGCTGCAGCCTGGAGATGAGAGGCTCAGAGGAATAACAAAATTGGTACAGTGTGGTGAGCAGAGTCAAAACAAAAACAGCTTCGTGATTGTTCTGCATAATTTAAAACAAAACAAAACAAAACACAACTTTCTTACTGCCCAAGAGGACTCTTTTAATCAAAACTTTAGTAGAATTGCACATCCTACCATTAGCTTAAAAAAAAGTGTTGCGTGCCTTTCCATCCTAGGTTAAGAGTTATGTGAGCCCCCAAACAACCTCTCTTTGTTTTTGGTCTTAAGACATTTTAAAAACTCTTCCTTAAATCACCATTGCTGTCAAAATTAATTCTGATTTCATATAGGGAGGTCAGATAAGCACGAAGTGTGATTCTCAAACAGTGTGGATTGGTATGATTTAGTGATGTCAGCGTGCTGATACAAACTCTCTGTCTCTAAAATTTTAGCCTTCATTGTGACAAATTTTCTTCCCAGTAAAAGCATTCTGTGACAGCCAACACAGCCTTTGTTGCCAATCCAGTCAGTAATAAGAAATACTTGAACACTATTATTTCATTTGCCTTTGGTGACCTGTATTTTATTTTTGAGGGTTTATTGATGTCTTTAAGTTGCAGTCATGTCTCTTAAAAAAATTCATGTTTTTAAATCAAATGGCACTTTACTCTTGGCAAAGTGATAACCCTAACAATATTTTTACTTGTCTTTGGACATGAAATCTTGCTGGCATGATCATTTTCTGTTAGAGTCTAATGAATCTCTTTCTGATAAATTATTCTTATTTTTCAAATTAGTTAATCCACAATAAAAAATAACTAAGATGGCTAAAATTGAAAATAAGGAAACATTAAAGAGGGAATTTTTAAAAAGCAATTATCAATGTAACTGTGCTCAACCATCATAATATGAGCTGCAGTCTCTCTTGAGATGTCTCAGACCTGACTTGTGCATCATCTGAGATTTTTCTGTTTGTAGCTAAACATCTGGAGCTAACAGAAGGGAGGCAGAATTGTGACCTGCAAGAAAAGAGCTTCTACTACTCTCCTTTTGGAAGCTTGTACAAATCAGCTGCACCAATGTCCTCCCAATCTGATTAGCTGAAACGGGGGCCTGGGGAACCTACAGTGCCCTCGGCATCTTCAGGGTGTCCTTCTGGCAGGAGCCAATCTCACTGGTAGGTAATAAGAACCAGTGGAAATGAGGCACAGTTGTGTACCATGAACTAGGACTTGCAGGAAGTGGTTGAGTGCCTTTCTGCTGACTTTGAGCAGCAAAGACCTATTTTTGTAGGGCATTTGGTATAGTAGGTTTTGCCAGTGGAGAAACCGAGGTTATAGTTTCCAATCTGACTAGCACTGGTGTCCCAAGATGCCAAAACCCTGCGGATTCAGCAAGGTGGAATATGCTGTTGTGTGGCTGATAGCAGCACATACCATGCTGACTGCTGTATTCTTCCATCAGCTCTCTGCTATTTCTGTGGGTTTCTCCACTTGGCTGCCTCCTCTTTTTTCTGCTTCCTTTTTTTTTTTTTTTTTTCCAGCAGTGCTTTTGTTCAACAACCCTTCCAGAAGTTACCAAGAGACACTCAAGCACTAGAATCCTCAAGAGTCTGTAGTAATTTTTTATTGTCGTACATAATATACACGTAATTATACATCATGATATAGATAAGGATTTAATTATGCCTTATTAAATTGATTTGCCATATAAACCTGAGCTATAGTATAATGAAAATTAAGCAGGAAAAATATTTGCTTTTGAATAATCTAAAGGGGATTTCAGGACAAACTGAAAGAAATTCAAGCACACAGAAGTATGCAACACACCTCACAGCTTCCCATATGGGCCGTGCAGATGTCTACACTGAAGCTAGTCACCTTGGGCCCTCTTTTTAAATCGATATGTAAAAGATGTTTCAAAATCAAGGCTCATCTTTTCCGGTCTAGAGGTCTAATTTAGGAGGAATTGAAGTGTTTCACACTGGTGCTCATTTCTGTTTATCAGTTACAAAGTGAACACAAGGTGATTTACTTAAACACGGGCACTACACTTTCAGATTGCTCTCCAATCTAAGCTTCTCAAGCCAGCTGTAGGCATTAGAGACAAAAAATGGCTAGACAAATGGGTTTGGCATTTGACTTTCTTGCCTAGCCCAATTTCTTATTACTTAACAGTGCTTGCGTTTAAAACTTTCCAGTCACAAACACAAGGCTTTGAGACTGTTCCCATTCTCCTTCTCCCTAACAGAAGTTGCCTATGTCCTGTCTCACGAGGGGGAGATGTGAACTGCTGACAATAGCTCGGCCATTGGCGGATGCGTGGTAAACATCACAAGAATCGCTTTCTGCTGCTGTATGTGAGAGCGTGAACCAAAGCCAAGTGAGATGTGAATGGAAGTGCTCCTAACAGCTTCACTAAGTTTTAAATCAGGCTCTTGAAAAAAAATGCATTTGTCCTGATGTGAGGTTGATAAACCTAATATATTCTTTTCATTTTGAAATATATCTTTTTATTAGAAAATGCCATTGTACATCAAGGACAAGGAGTTGTTTTTTTAAAATGAGACTTACAAAATCATTAACCCCCTTACATCTTTGTTGCAGCTTAAATATTAGCATATCTTCGTTACAGATTCAGTTAGACAACAATAAGTTTCCCAAAGAAAGGCTTAAAAATATCATACTGCCAAGGTAATTGTTGGGCTAAATACAGGAAAAAGATGGACAAACCAAGTAATTATCCTAGGATAACTGGTCCCAAAGAAAGCTCTGTCTTACAGGGACCTGCATCTTCCAAAGGTAATTTGCAAATGTTTCTACTGTGCATTGCAATGGAAAATAAAATGTTTCTAATTGACTTTCCACAAATAAGAGTCTTAAAAAGTTGACAAGCACTATAAACTCCATCTGTTTGCTGTTTGAGATGTGCCCTGTGTACAGTGATAATGCTGGAAACTTCTAGAAAGTTCTAAAATCCTAAACATTAATCCCAGATGAAAAGATCTCCTGTTGCAGAACTCTTTATTTTTCTCCACTCAGAATGTGTTAGTGTCATTTTTTTTTTTTTTCCTAATTAAATAGTACTGGAGAGAACACAGAATTAACAAGACAATTGGCACACACCCCGGTGTGAGCAGCAGAATAGGGATTCAATTGACTAACCAGCCCATCACAGTTTTCTGCAGGGGTTTAGGAAGTAAATTATTGTTTCCAACTAAGTTCTGATTTTTTTTTTTTTTTTTTTTGCAGATCTCACCTGTGGAAAAACTGCACCAAGAATACACAACACCTTTTCATGCATTTGGAATCCAGATAACTCTCCCATACTTATTTCTCTTAATATATAAGGCTGGACTTGTAGCTTGGGTACGAAGAGTGATAGGCTAAGCTTGAGCAACTTTCTTAAATATTCCTGGCTCTCCCTAGTCTTACAAAACTATGTCATTGCTAAAGCTGAAAAAAATTTTTGTGTTCCCCTTCTCTCCCTTCCAAGCACCTAGGTGGTCTTTATTCTGCAGATCTTACCATGGAAACAGAATATATGAAGGACATAAGAAAGCAAAGCTGTGCAAAAAGCTGAAGTGGTGGCAGAGCAGAAATGGTACCAGGGTGGACAACAGCTGCCAGGAGCTGTGCTTGCTGCTCCACTCCACTGGCTCTGGCTGGCTCCTGCTTCGTGCCTTTAATGACACACGTTCATCTGTCATCTCTAGTTTGTCTGTTACACACAAAAAACAAGTCAGAGGTCCAGGGGTGGGGTTTCAATGGAAACTAGGCCAAGCATAATACTTTGTTTAGGAGAATGTAGCTCAGTTTTTGTCACCAAAAGCTAATTCCTCTTTGTAAAATTTTTGTGGGGTTGAAGCAGGTCTGTATTTTAGTAATATTCCCAACGAGATTTGAGTTAAAAATGTGATGTGATCATTTTTATGGAATGGGCAGATTTAAGAGCAAAAATTTGATCTTCTGTCTTCAGTGGCATTAGGGAAGGAAAAATCTTTTGCATGAAAGGGATTTAGCATAGGTTCTAAATTGTCAGGACAAAAGGGATCTGTAGCTATTTTAACAGAGAAATAGCTCTCAAGTGTGAAAATTCAACTCTGAACATCCACAGCAATGCTTTGTGTGTTGCACTGACACTGGCCTAGCACCGTGAATTTTTATTTTTGTGTGAACAGGAAGCAATTTCCATGATATTCAAAAAGCAACATACTCCATGGGCAAAAGGAGGTCAGTGCTTAGTCTGGAGAAGGGCATCGGAACTTTTATGGCAAATGGGGTTGACTGGAAAATGTTTCACAGTTTTCCAAGAAAACTTTAGATTCAGACACACAAAAAGATTAATCTCTATTGTCATTTTTCTTAGAAATGTTTTAGCATTTCATTAAAGATAAGAAATATTTTGTCAGTGTAGCATGTCTGGAGACATTTTTTGTTGAAAAGACTTTGACAGGAGATTTTTGACTAGGTCTGTGTCTAATCCCTTGTCACAGAACTGAAGCCTCTGAAGAGTAGGAAATGTCTGCATAAAAACATTTGTAGATTTTTTTTGCAGAAATAAAATAAGTAAAAAGGGAGAGTTAGATTGAGGTATTTTTGTGAATCTCTTCTATTTTCACAGATGTGGAGGAATGTCTGTGAGAAGTAAAATATTTGTTTGACATGCAAACAGGATGCAAGTATTTATGTTTTGTGACGAATTGCATGAATCCACACACCTAGCCTGCTGCAGGATAGAAAACCTGAGATTTGGAGTGTTTTAGAGCATGATCTTGACAGTCTCACATGTTCAAGGAATCCTGTTGAAACCAAAAGAAATATCAAGAAATGGACTGTCTACAGGTGCCTTGCCTAAAGTAGCAAGGAACAAACCTAATGACTTCTGATTTTTTGGCCTCAAGACCACCCGCTCTGCTGGCTGCCTACTCCTGTGAGGCCTGAGCAGTATTTTTAGAAAAACAGTTCAGTGCAATGTATAGGACAACACTGTTTTATTTATTAATGTACTCGTCATATAAAAGGATAAAGCTAAAGAGATAAAGTATTCTCTAGGTTTGACCTGAAAAATCCAAATCAAAAGGAAAAAAAAAAAAAGTCCTCAAAATAAATTGAAAGAGCATAAAACATAAAAAAAGAGGAATAAAGTACTCTAGGGAATGAGTTCATAGATCCATTACTACCATTGCCATACATTCTTCAAGGCCTTAAAGGGAACAAGGCCTTGCTGATGTGCATAGAATTGCTAAAGAAAACATGCCCAATTGTGCCATATTGCTTAATTAAACGCTATATAAATTATTGATGTACCATGATAGCACACAAGAGAATATAAAAAAGAGTATTATAGGAAAACATCAGTTCAAACCAGCTGTCTTTTTCTAGAGATTAGCAGATGTTTTCAGCACCTAAAAGGAAACTAAATGATGTATGAATGAGAGAAGGAGCAGACAGCCAAAAGCAATACAATTAGTAAACTGTCACTATGTTTTTAAAGCATAAAATTGCTGTAGATAGTACTGCCTGGGGGAAAAAAGTTTATTTTCAAAGCTCAGCTTCAATGAGAGGATATTTTGCAGGTGACAGTGGTACTTTTTGGCTGAAGTTCTACAAATAGTAATAAAGATGAATGGGGTATCCCTATTTAAGCCTTTAATAAGTCTCATTAACTCAGTTTAAATGAGTGTATAAGCAAAATGCTAATTCAGGATTTGGAAGAGATATATTTTTTATAATTAATTAAGAACTATGGAGTGGTTCCAGCAATGTCTGGTCCAAGATAATCTGAGTCAGAACTGAGCCGGCCAAGCAAAATAGAGACACTCCATTTAAGTCATTAAAAAAAAAAAAAAAAAAAAGGAGGCAACTGGTCTATAGATATATGACTGTCTTATCCACAAGAAAATGAAAAATGTGGCAGAATAACCATCAAGAACCACCAGAGCCCACAATTTCATTGTTATAATCAAATGATCTTGATTTATTCTGATAATGTTGAATTTGAATTCTGGGCTTTCCAGCACAAAGATCTACATCCACTCTGAGTTCTTATTGGCAAGTCAGGTCTGAAATAAAAGTTTTATCAAAGGGAGAAGAATATGGAACAGGAGTTTGAGCCATGGATCAGATTGCAGCAGGGTGAAGGTTCAGAGCCCTTGAGACAGGATATTTTACTCCTTTGTTCTTATTTTGCCTTTTTTGCCTCTATTGCCTATGGGATAAATGCTTCTTAATGTTGAGCTCCAGAAAAGCAGTAGGAATGGGGCTGGGAACAAAGCTCACTGTTGCAGTTATTAAAATGTAACTCATCAAGGACACATTAGTTAAGAAGAGTCCATAACCTTGGGTCCAAGAAAGAACACAGCACAGAAGAAGAGTCCATAACCTTGGGTCCAAGAAAGAAGACAGCACAGCTTCCACTTCTACTCCAGTTCAGATGCTTGACTTCAAGTTGCCTGGATCCAATAGCAAACCAAGGAGTCCTCTTTCTTGGAAAAGCTCAGCCTGAAAAATGTCTCAGGTGCCATGGTCTTCACCTCAGTTTAGCTTTCTTTTGTCCTTCTTCTAAAAGTTATTTGACTTCTAAGAAATACAGGAGTGGGAAAGAATGAATACTCAGTCATTTGCACTCAGCTGTCATAAAGGATTTGATAACCCATCTTGCTGCCCTATGCAGCATACAACCAGAATTATCCATTTGTGATATACCAACTCTGACATTAATAGTCAAGAGATTCAGATCAAAATATGATTTTTTTTGGCCTTAATTTCGTAATAGGATAGTTTAAATTTTGATATACATTTATATATATATTCATAAAGAAATAATGAAACATTTATTTTCAGATTGCTTTTAGCCAGAAGGTTTTTCTAATGGCTAAATGAAATACATCGATAGAGTCAATATTTCTACATTCAGCTATTTCTGCATTCAGCTATTTCTACAGTCAGCTACAAGCACTTCAGTGCATTTCTCTGTAACACATTTCCTCTTGGGATCCTTTGGGTTTGGGTCTCTGAAGATTCATAGGTAGTGTTCATTTTTATCTGACTAACTATTTGATTTACTGAGGACACTGGGGCATATATATAATACAACAAAAAGCAGGGAGTCCATCTCAATGACAGATTCTATATGACAATATCTTTACAAATAGTGGTTGGTTTCTATTAAAAACTGTCAACAAAAATTGCTGATATCATACAGGTTTGAAATAGTAATGGTTAATTCAGTGGGTTATACTTTGTGTTTTTTTTTTAAACACTTTTTTATACTTTTTATTATACTTTTTTATATACTTTCTTTTTTTTTTTTCCCCCTTCAGACATTTTATAAAGTTCCAATTACAGAATCACAGAACCACAGAATCGTCTAGGTTGGAAGAGACCTCCAAGATCACCTAGTCCAACCTCTGACCTAACACTAACAAGTCCTCCACTAAACCATATCACTAAGCTCTACATCTAAACGTCTTTTAAAGACCTCCAGGGCTGGTGACTCAACCACTTCCCTGGGCAGCCCATTCCAATGCCTAACAACCCTTTCAGTAAAGAAGTTTTTCCTAATATCCAACCTAAACCTCCCCAGCGCAACTTTAGCCCATTCCCCCTCGTCCTGTCACCAGGCACGTGGGAGAATAGACCAACCCCCACCTCTCTACAGCCTCCTTTAAGGTACCTATAGAGAGCGATAAGGTCGCCCCTGAGCCTCCTCTTCTCCAGGCTGAACAATCCCAGCTCCCTCAATTTACTGGTCCCCTTCCTGACTTCACCAAGAATAAAGAACTCTACCATTTTGTAGTCACTCTGCCCAAGACAGCTCCCGACCACCACATCTCCCACCAGTCTGTCACTGTTTGTGAACAGAAGGTCTGGCGGGGCACCTCCCCTGGTAGGCTCTCTAACTAACTGCGTCAGGAAACTATCTTCCATGCTCTCCAGAAACCAATTCACTTTCAAACAATTCACTTCACCAATTCAAATTCACTGGCTCACATTTTAAGATGAGTTCCCTTGGAATCAAATGCACTTGGGATCATTGCCTTTATTGAGGAGACTGGGGAAGAGAAGATTTGATAACAAAATGTGTTTCCTTTGGAGCTCATATTATAGGGCGCTTGAAGAAATTGGTGAGCACATTTTTCAGAGGTTGTAGAACTGTGCTGTGCTTGTGCATAAAGGGAGTATAATCTTGTTCTCTGTAATAACATGAAAATAATAACTAGAAAATCACTTGTCTTTGTAAAGATATCAGATTTTAAATCTGGTGACACTTCTCATTCTCCTGTATTTTTATCATAAAATCGTATTCAAGGCAATTGTTTGCTCTCTAAGGCAAAATAAATATAAGAACCTAATTTCCAGGGCAGAGAGGAAAAATTAGAATGAAAACTTGAGCAAAACCAGCAGCACTTATTTATTGTAATTCTAACACCACTACCATCACCACCACAACTCTCCTTTTTTTTTTACAGTCTGTGATTTCAGAGAAAAGTGGGTTGATTCATTTTTTTCAGGGTGGCTGTCAATATGACCGCTGCAAAGTACCAGACGTTCAAAGCCCCAGATGGAAAGCATGAGTAAATCAATGGTGTTTCTTCTTGTTCTCAATATTCCACATCCCCCAGGATTGCTGCAGTGCTGAGCAGCTAGAGGGTTTCATGAATGATTGGCTCATTCAATGGGTGCACAAAGAATATAACTAGAGATGAAACTGAGATAATAGTGCATTTTCCACAAGTATGCCACAAAGAAAATGAGTTGTCTAGAGATGTGTGCTGGAGAGATTTTCACGGATGATTGGGTGCAAAGGAAATAAGGTCACCAGTGTGAAAGGACAGGTAGTGGAGGGAATGTCCCATCTAGAGTCTGATCTTGCAGAAGCAGAAGTGAATGAGCCTCAGCTGCTGGATTTGGGAGACTGCAAGAAGTAAGGCTGTCTCTCTGGCTAAATGACTAAGATGACCTTTTGGCAATACCTTTGAAGGATTAGAGCCACTGGAGGATAAAATAATGACCTTGATTAAGGAGAGCTGAGTAATTGTACAGCATCAGTCCAGGCATGACCTCCTGGATGAAATGTATAGTCTTTTCCTTCCGTGAATTTGTAGTAAATATTTTGGTAGAATTTTAAATATTTGTTTTTCTTCTGGAAGGAATGATAGAACTGTTTCATGACATGAACAGTAAAGGCATCCTTTTGAGGTAGTAAAATCCAGCTGGGGGCTGCCTCTTGCGATCCTCTGTGAACAATTTTCCCTGACATTAAAGCTGGCAAAAGAGGGTTGCTGTTAATAGATCCACTGGTAGTTTGATAATGAAGCTCTCTGTCACTATTGGATGTTGTTTTAGTATTTGATAATGCAACACTAAATCTCACCACCATATTCTTGGGAGAAACGGTAACGGAAAACAAACACCTCTCCCCCATCCTGTGGCTTCACCCCCCCTGGTAGGCCAGGTGGTGATGAGATTTTTTGGGATTCGGGATAGGATGCCAATTAGGTTGTTCTTATACTCACCTTTTAGTTAGCATTTTGTTAACAATTACATCAGCTTTCCATCAGCATTGACTTTGTTGCAGTGTCTTTGTGCTGTCATTTTAATAGTGTAATTCATTTGGCAAAAGTTTTCAAATCTAGTGAAAGCCCTGCACCAAGAAATAAGCCAGACTGTAGTAGAGATACTGACCCAGTCAAAATCATTGTCCCATTGACCACTCCTGTAGACACACACATCTAGGACAATATTTTCTGCAGTTATAGCATAATGTTCCTGTTTTTCTTGTGCTTAGCCTTCTTCTTGTGAAAAAGTGACAAATACAAGAGCAATAATAATTTCAGAAATGATGTCATTTTGAAATCACACCTACCCAGTATATGCCAATACCTAGTACAATAGCTATTTAATCTTTTCATATTCAATATTTTCAAATGGGACAACTTGATATGTATAATTGTATGGCAACAACAACAACAAAAATAATTTCTAAGAATAAATATTTACTGAGGCTTACAACCATAACACTTGTGACATGCAGAAGATATCTTACCACTTTACATTTCCTATCAAATTTAATCTGTATTTGATTAGCAGATACCCTGGGTATAATCATTTCAGCAACATGTCATTTCCTCTGCCACGTGCCAAATAATATTTGGCAATAAGTCACTTGAATGATGTTATATTAGATTAAATTCCTGTATTGCCATTTATACTAAGCGACTATAAAATGTTACTGTTTTGTATTTTGCTGGGTTCAGAAACATCTTAATGTTAGCAATAATGATTTTGTGCTTTGGATCAGTCCATCAGGGATTTCTTTCCCAATGCTCTAGGATAAAATCAGGCTGATCTAATGTGGCCTTGTGTGGACAAAAGGCCTGAGTATTGAATTCAGAGAACCTAAGTTCCCCTTCTTTTTCTGTAGGATATAAATGATTACCCCTCTCCATGTGTAAAAAAGGACCAAAGGTACTGATTTATCCTGTAAACACTTCCAGATTTGTGGAACAGCTGCTGATAGGCAGGTTGTGGCAAAAGCCTTTTTAAAGCTCCTGAACTGCTTTCCAGGCTAGGAGAAGGAATTCCAGTATTCGCAGTTGAGGGGTACATCCTTTCTAAAGATAAAATAAAATAAAATAAAATAAAATAAAATAAAATAAAATAAAATAAAATAAAATAAAATAAAATAAAATAAAATAAAATAACATTTTTAAAAAATAATAAAAAAACACTGGAATAATGTAAAAAAAAACTGAAACAAGGTAGGAAGGGATGTGTGAAGTCAGGCAGCATCAGGCTTCACCATACTCTGTAGATAACAGAGGAATGGTATTGAGGTGACTTTTCCTTTGATTATAGAGAAGAAAGAGATGATGCACCATATTTATTACATAAAGGTATTGTCTTGTAGTCAAGCTCAGATTCCTTATTCATTTTTTTTTTCCTGGACTCTGACATGCTTCATTATTTTTCCATGAGAGATTTCATGGTATTGAGCTGTGCCTGGGGCCCCGTTTGTCAATGATCTGTCCGGTTCAAGGAGTGATCACATTGAGGTCTCCTGTGCCTCACAAGCCTGAGCAAGGCCTATGTCAAGGGCAGGAGTAGAGTGTACCCACCACACTGGGGGCTCTTTTGTATCTCTTTTCCCCAGTGAGGTTTTGTAGATAATTAGTTTACACAAGATAACTCAGCTTGATAACTCAAAAGCTACAAAAGGGGATTTGATACTAAAACTGTGTGGAGAGCTGTTCAACCTTTTGTGGTTGAAACTATTGAGGATTAATTTCCCCTTAGGTAACCAGAATTTAGCCAGGAAAGCAAATACAATAATGGGATCCTCTATCCTGAAGCTCCCAACTATATGTCTCTGACCTGAACAACCAACTGGTAATGGAGATATTTCAATGCTAATTAGTGACGTTTCTCTGTCTGAACAGAGTATGAATTACTGAATGCTCAATTTTTCTGATCTTATCCAAAGAGAAAGCCTTTGGTGATAGGCTATAATAGACCTATTAAGTCTCTTCCCAGAATGATCTACAACATGATTTCCCCATTAATTTAGCTGTCACATCACTTCAAAGCATAATATAAATCTAGACAGGAAAAAGGGAGAAGGGATTGCCTGGTAGAAACAAGCAGGAGAAATAACAGCCTGAAGTTGGGGCAGTAGGAAGTCTTTGTCATCATCATCCTGCTGGATGAAAGGAGAGGATGACTGGTGTGAAAAAGTGGCAAGAGAAGGAGGGAAGTGTAAAAGGCAGTCCCTGGGGAAGAGCGAGAGGGCTCTGTGAAGTGTATGGGAAATGCATATCCAGGTCTGAGTCTGACCACTTCAGATCACTTCATCCAAATCTATCACCAATAGGTGAAAAGGTTGTGTAGAGCTGAGGTTGTGTTGTCAGCATCAGCTGCCAGGGAGAGCATCAGTCTTCACTTCTTTTTCATGGTCTGTTTGTAACATTCTTTCTCTTTTTAATTTTTGGATATTGCTCCTTCCTTATCCGTGATCAATAAGCAGTATAAGTGGTTCAAGAACTGTACAGCAGTATACAAGTTACTGTAGTTTCAGTAATCTTAGGTTGAGAGTTATCCACAAAGAGCAGACCAATAAATTCTGGAGTATGAGCTCTGCAAAAGATTTTACTAAGTTTGAGCAGATGGAAATACAAGTTTGGTTGAAGGCCAAAGACTGGAAAGTCTTGTGATAAATAACCTCTAAAAATCAGCACAAAATTTGTTATACAATTTGTTATAAAATTTGTTATATATAAACAAGTAATTTGTTATAACAAGTTGATTTTGACTGCTTGTTTGCTGACTTTTGCCTTTATCTTCCTAATGTGATTTTATTGGTAAAAGTTAAAAATTAAGTGAAACAACTTTGACTCCCAGTAAGCTCTGTGTGACTGCAGAAATAAGTGGATTACGATGAAATTGTTTCTTACTGGAGAAGTACAGAAATCTTGTTTCATCCTTCTTGACAGATTAGAAAACTTAAGTCAATCCAAAATAGTTTTTTAGATGCCTAGGCTTCCTCTGACATCACTACAGGTATGCCTGGGGAGTAGAAATTAAGTGACAAGTATCTATTCAGTTCCTGACATAAAAAATTAGATGAAGTATTTCACTTCTTGTTTGGAGAAGGTGTTTTCATACAGCCTTTTTTATTATGGCCTTCACCACATTGTCAGAAGCATCTCCTAAATATTAATAAGCTTATTACAATAATGAGGCAAAAACAGATTAAAGCTGGGAAATTCATTGTAAAAAAGTGGCGTGACACGACATGTTTTGGCAGAGAGATATTTGTGCTCTGGCCAGATCAGGTGGTCTGGGTGTGCTCCACAGCCCTACTGTTTTTGTCTTTGTTTTAAAGTAACTTTTAAGAAAGTTATTTGTGTAGGTATGTATTTTAGACTTCATGTCTATTAATTCTTCTGATTAAATGAATATCCTAATGCAAATCATCTCATATGTTATTTTAATTTTGTCCTGTTAGATTTTCTACAACTTTCAGCCTTCCTTCCTATAGATGTACACTGAGAAAAGTAGTAATATATATGTATAAATTGCACGAGAATTAGCTTGTATGATCTATTGTAGAAATGTGTTGTGGGTAAGAAAAAAGTACTAAAGGATTAATTCTAGGTTTCAGCATATGTGATATTTATTCTGTGTTGCCATAAACATTGAGGTGTGAAAGTAGAAAGAATGGTAATGTTAAGAGTTTGTACTGAAAATATAACTTTTATTTTGATCACTGTCCTGCTCAAGACTCAAACAGCATTACAACTGGAGAAACTTTTGTTTCCTTAAATATGGCTAATTTTGTAGCTAAAATAATCAGGAAAAGAACATTGGAACAAATGCATATGTATAATAAGGAGGAATAAGTAGAGTATGAAAAAACACTGCTGCCATACTGCTGTCAGGACATAGCTATAGGGATTTTACAGGTAGTTATTACTACATTTTACTTTCTGTTGGAATGAAATAGTTTTGAAATGCTAATAATTTTCAGATAGTAAAACTGAGTAGGGTTCCGTCATTAACAAAGCAGATAGTAATCTTCCCTTCTCTCTGATTCATCTACCCTTCCAGAAAAAAAAATCACTGGAAATAACACTATGTTTTACATCAGTTCTTTCCCAGTGTGGCCACCACTCCTAAGGGTGCAAAAGATGAAGAAGAGATGGGGAGTGTGTGGGACACTGGGGGTTTCGGGGGAAACATATTCTATATATAAAACAAGAATTTATTGTTAGTATGACCAAAAACTTAAACAGTCTAATCCAAGAATCAACAATAGTCCTCATCTAATAATTACTGAAAAAGAAAGAATATTTCAAGGCAGAAAAAGCTTCAATAATAATGTAATAATGATCACTACATTGTTAATTTTTTTATTTTCACCCTGCCCAGTTTCTAGCCCTTTTCTTTCTCACACCTTCCCTGCTTCTCTGGGTCCTAAGGTCAATGGTTTCATTTTGGTGGTGGTGGTAAAATGGGGCTATGGCCAGTTGTCAACATCTGGAGTCCTTTTGCTGGGAGGAGAAGGGTGTTCACAGTGGTGGTTTCCTCTTCATCATTCCACAACCCACCTGGGGTCATGTTTATGGGTTTACTAACACACCTTTATACATTGGTCTTTCTTCATTGGTCTGCAACTCCATATTGCATCCAAATTTGTTATATGTAGTGCATTTTACATATGTTGGAAATTCTTGTCACTTTTTCTCTTTGTTACCCCTAAAGGCAGTTTTGTCCAGATCCAGCTTGTACAGCTTATGGAGGTCAAGAAAAGTACAGACAGAGCAAGCCTGACCAACCTTCTACAGAGGCCTTGAAAACTCAGTACAAACTCCATGACTTATTAGCGGTAATGGCAGTACTGTATTACAGGGTTATGAATTTTTTATTAATAAAACTTTAACATTAGGCATATTTCCAAAGAAGAAATAAAAATATTGAGAGATAATTTGACCTAAGGCTGCCTTTCTCTTTGTTTTTCAGACCTTCCAAATTAACTGTGTGCTCCATCTGTTTACTGTTGGGTTAGGGACCAACTGGGTAAAAGAAAGAAATTGAATTCACTAGGTTTTCATTGTACTGCAAACTCCATGAGACATGACAGTTTTGTCTTAATTGTCTATAATTGACTAGGAACATGAAGGGGCTCATGTGGTTGGAATCTCATCCAAATTACTTGGCAGGGGACCACTAACAAATCAGATTAGTAAAACAGGTAAGCCCACTGTTCCTGTCATTTTAAATTGAATTAGTTTTCAACCATCCCATTTCTATCTGTTGAAGATATTCCAGGGTGTTCAGTGATGACTCACTCCATCTGAAACATCCACCTAAAGAAAAATGCCTGCTGCAGAAGAAAGAAGACAAAAGGCAGATGAACGGGAGCACAGCTCACAAAGGGCCTGAGAATTTTTACTGCCTTTTACATGATTATTCCTGGTGAACAGAACTTGGATTATGTTTATCTGAGACACCTATAGCTGAGATGGTCATTTGTTGCTCTCTTTATAATTAATGAACAAAGGAGGTTTCTGGTTTCTTGTTTTGCTTGTTTTTGTTTTTAGGCTACAGTTCATCTCATCTAACACAGTGCTGTGAAAATCTCGCGGTGAAATCCCTGGTGTGAAAGAAAATGAACACTTCAGGAAATACCAGATCTGGCATCAGATAGCAGCATTTCACAAAGCACAGTCCTAGCTCCATTTACACAGGTTTCAAAACTCATAATAAATTCACCGTAGCACTGTTTTTCCCAATGGTATCAGCCACCTGGCCCTTGAAGTTGGGTATTTTTATAGTTCCAACCTTCCAACCCTCAGCCTGCTAATCTCCTGCTAGAAGGGGTAGAAGTGTGTCCTTTCAGCAGAATTGTATCTTCTGCTCTCCAAAGTGCATCTTTGGTTGATAAAACCATTTCAGCCTGGCTGCCAAGTATCTCAAAGCAAAGTAACAAGCTGACACCTCTTCTTTTCATAGAATTGTAGAATCATAGAATGGCTTGGGTTGGAAGGGACTTTAAAGACCATCCAGTTCCAACGCCCTGCCATAGGCAGGGACACCTTCCACTAGATCAAGGCCCAATCCAACCTGGCTTTGAAGAATTCTGGGGATGTGGCATCATCCCCCTCTTCATCACCCTCTGAGTAAAGAACTTCTTTCTATCCAGCCTAAATCTACTCTGTTTTAGTTTAAAGCCATTCCCCCTTGTCCTATCACTGCACTCACTGACAGAGTCCCTTCTCAGTTTTCCTCCAGGCCCCCTTTAGGTACTGGCAGGCCGCTGTAAGGTCTCCCCGGAGCCTTCTCTTCTCCAGGCTGAACAACCCCAACTCCCTCAGCCTGTCTTCACAGGAGAGGTGCTCCAGCCCCTTGAACATCTTTGTGTGGCCCTCCTCAGGACTCATTCTAATACTTCCATGTCCTTCGTGCCCCAGAGCTGAACGCAGGGCTCCAGGTGGGGTCTCACGAGAGCAGAGCAGAGGGGGACAATCCCCTCCCTCACCCTGCTGGCCACGCTTTTTGATGCAGCCCTGGATAAGGTTGGCTTTCTGGGCTGCAAGCACACATTGCCGGCTCATGTCAAGCTTCTCATCCACCAGTACCCCCAGGTCCTTCTCCTCAGGGCTGCTCTCAATCCATTCTCTGCCCAGCTTGTGTTTGTGCTTGGGATTGCCCTGGCCCAGCTGCAGGACCTTGCACTTGGCCTCTTTGAACCTCATGAGGTTCACTCAGGCCCAACTCTCCAGCCTGTCCAGGTCTCTCTGGATGGCATCCCTTTCCTCCAGCATGTTGACCACACCACACAGCTTGGTTTCATTGGCAACCTTGCTTACGGTGCCCTCAATTTCACCGTCCATGTCAATGACAAGGATGTCACACAGTCATACTGCAGTTGTTTGTGTTTGCCTGATAGGAAATTATGTGGAGTTAAATGAGAGGAAAGAGGCTTAACAGTCATACACATAGGTTCCTATCCGTAACCACCGTGCCTCGTGATCAAGATGCTCCTATTAGATAAGTAAAGCATAACGGCCCAGTCACAGGCAAGTTGCATGGGCTGCGCAAAAAAATCAGGTAGGATTAGAATTCAAAAGTAATTCTTAGCTGACAATGCACACAATCCTCTGGAAAGCACTGCTGAGTTAAAGCAGTATAATGTTCCGTAAGAACGCCTTTGTCTTGTACACCAGTACAAGAGTAGTGCTATGACACTGTTCTCTAACCCCAAGAAGCTCTTTTAACCTCACTCGCTGCAAATATTTATGACATTTCCTTCCTAGGACTATTCCTGTCTGAAAGGCAATAGTATTATTTATCCTACCACCAACACTTCTAAGTTAATATTCTTTAAGTTTCATGTTATAGAGGTAAGCACATGATGTATGCATAAAGTTTCCTTGCAGATGGAAGCTGCTAATAGAGACGAGATATAGCTGAGGGCTAAGGAGTCATGAAAGAGGTACTGGGTTGGGATAAAAATGAGGGTGAAGGAAGAAAGTGGGATGAGAGTCTTACAAGCAGAATGCATGGAGATGGAGCCGGGGGGAGGGGGGCAGGGGTGGGGCAGGGGGCAGAACAAGATAGACTAGAGCTGGTACTGTGAATGTCTGAGCCAGAAGATCTATTTGAGCAGGGCAAGAGATGTTTTATCATGCAGTTCTTCATTTCATCTACTATACAATTTTCAAGTCCTACAGATAGCAGCCACTAACATAGTTTGTTTCTATCCTCAAAGCATAGCTCCCTGACGCTGACTAAAGACTAATTATAAGATACATAAGAACTAATCTTGCATGGGCAACATGATATTTTTTAACTCTTTCTTAACTTTTGATCACTTGATTTTGAAACTGAATCAAGGTCCTTTGATTCAAGCCTGTGATTTCGATATAGCAAACACAGACTACATCAAACAGTACGGTTTGATAGAATCAAGATTTTATTCCGCTCAGTTTTTGTCATTGTGAAATCCTCATACTAAAATTTCAATAGACAGTTAAAGAGCTAATTGATGCAAGCAAATGAGGTAAGTTTAACACCATTAGCATGTCTTAACGCTAATGGCATAATAGTTACTTTTTCTAATTAATTACTGCATTTCCATCCCATTTGAGATAGCTATCAGTGCACATTTCAATTCATAGCATCAGTTAAAAAGTTTGAATTTTAAGGTTATTATGGTAGGATAATTCAAAAATGTTGGAAGGAATGCAAATAAAGAGAGCAGATAAAGTGACTAGGACTGACTCACAGGAGTAGATACTTTATTGGTATACAAGATATCGGAGAAAAAAAATAATTATCTTTTGTCTAGAATGAAGAAAATATCAGGCCTGATTGCACTGTCTTTTTTAGCTTGGTACTCTGTGGATGGTCCCAGGCAAATTTTAGGGGCTGAATGTAAATTTCAGAAGAAAATGCATTTCTGGAATGAGAGGAAGAAGGAGTATAACGGATAAAAGAGCAAAACTCATACAATTTTTTATTTCTGAGGCTCTCTGAATAATAAGTTTGTTATATAATTAATACTATGGAGTAATGCCAATGTATACAACTAATCTGTTTGTCAAGCAGGATAGAATTTAACAATGATCTGTAAAAGACTCACGTTATGGTGATGAGCTCTCGTCACAGCAAATCCTGTTCTTTTCATTGAGCTGAATATTTATGAACATCAGTGAGAGGCTGAACCGCTAGTGTCAGGGAGCACTGTGTGTGGTAGGATTGTGTGATCAGACATGTTTGCCACATTCTAAATATTGAAAGCTCACGTTCTTCCACATTAGCCAGTGAGTGTGCGGGATGATTGACAGCGGTGTTCTGCAGTATATCTAAATATTTTCAGGTCATGGTAATGATTCAGAGAGATAACAATCGGGGGGAAAGCACTGTGCCATTTCAGGTGTCCACCTCCTTGCAATCAGCCAATTAAGCACAGCAGGGAAGTGCCCCACAGAAATCACCGGGAGGCAGCAAGAGTATCTGGGAATTTCCCAGTGTCACTTCAATTAGCATGTTTAACTCTGAGCGCTGGCTGGATAGCATGGTGGCGTAGCTGCAAAGGCAGCATTTGCAAAGATGCACTTCAGACTAGACTGCATGTGAGAACTGCTAGATTGGATGGAAGTGCCTACTTTTGGATAATTACTGTAGCACTGATTATGGCATTCAGTGAAACGTGCCTGCTTATTTGGGTCACACTTCAGCTCAGGCAGGGTGTCTCTGTAGGGGACACAGGAGTAACTGCCATAACAATGCAGTGTGTTTCTCTTTTCTGTTTGTTGATATAATCCCTGCAAGTGATTCTATCAGAGCCACTGGAGTAACTTGTACTGGTGTAACTGGTGAAAGATTAGCCCGTGGAAGGAAATGGGCTATTGTGTTGCCTCTTCCAGACCTCAGGAAAGCTAGCACCCAAAGCTTATGCCTTGTTTTAACCAACAGAAGAGTACTTCCCAGTTTTGGGGCTTTGGCTTCTATTTAGGCAGCAAAACATGGTTCCTGATTATTTTGAATGCTAATTGTTCCTTCATGGTAATTCTTATTGGGAAATCTCTCGATAGGAATTTCTTATAAAGCAACAGTGGCCTGACTCATTTCCTCAAACTCAGTGGGGGTCCTTGCATTTGACCTTGATGGATTTTTACTATGTAATAGGAATATTAGGTATGAAAAGGATTAGCAGTTTAAACTTAGAAAAAGTAATAAAATATTTGTTTCCACCAAGGGGATTTTGCAGATAGCAGGAAAATAATCAAGATTTTATATCTTTCATTTATAGTAATAGAGTTGTACACAACAGTCTTTTAGATGTTTAAATATCAACATAGATGCTAGGTATTGGATTTCCCTAAATAATTATTTTCTCTTCTTTTTGTTTTCTTCCAGCTGACTCCCACTTTTTAATTATTATTTTTTATTTTTACTGCATAAAAGATGAAAAGCAAATTCATTTTTTTTTCTTCAGAAAATTGCTGTTTGTTTTCCTGTTGGTAAAGCATGCATGGAGAACAGCCCCCTCCTACTAGTGGTAAATTGATCAGAGTTTTTGCCTCTAAAAACTAATGACTGAAGTAAGTGCTCAGCAGATATTACAGCACCAAGCAAACACACAGATTTTCAGAAAGGCTGGGAATTTGGAGTTCTGAAATCCCTTGCAAATCTGACTTTAGTGTCACTGAGAGAGTCATTGATATCTGAGCAGTTATGGCCTTAATGGTTGTGGAACATTTTTTTTGCTCTTGCCAATTACTAGAATTGAACACTTGAAAAATAATTTCCTAAATTGCTTCCTTTAAAGCCTGCCCAAGCAAACAGGAACTTTTATTTCTGTTATTGGCTTTATTTAAAATTGACTTAATTAGTCTAGTTCTGATATACAAAGGTAGCCATTAATTAGCTCACTTTTTAACAGAAAAGAAGCACTGGACTGAGGAGGATAGAAATGCATTTAACTACTAACGATCACTGGGATTAGGATATGTATGGAGGACACAGTGGGATGCTTCCAGACTGTCTGTTGTTCAAAATTTTGCCCTTGGCTTAGAGAAATCAGGAACAGATTCCCTCCAAAACACCAAGGGGAAGACATGCTCCATTAGGAACTGGCAGTACACGAGTTCTGTTATTTTTTTTAGCTGACTGCTGACCAAACCATTATACCACCTACTTCTTCAGGTTTGTCAAAAGGAGGAAATTCCAAGACAAATTAAAAGTTGTGATTTGGATAAAACAAGCTCATGTTGCATAAGTACCAGTCAGGGAGTTTCTCAGGATTAATATGCCAAACCTTCTCATGCTGATGTTCTGGTGAGATCCATTAACTGCTGTTTGCTCTCTTCTCCCAGCCTGGAGACATTTAGCATGTCTGGGCAACTGCTACAGAAACCATCAGTGAGCTATCTGGTGGTTGAATCTTCACATGTGAGACATTTGCTCTCTTAATCTCCAGCCTTATGAAGGTTTGTTTATACATGTTGTCAGCTTTGCCAACAGCTTTGTGTTGGGTTGTATGGTCAGTTTATTTAATCTTTGCTACTTATATAACAGGATTAAAACCAAATATTCATCAAGTCCTCCGCAAATAAGCACACATTTCATCTGTGGGAATGGACAGTCCTTTTTCAGAAAATTCATTTCAATATTGTTTAATTACACTGTCTGTTTTATACAAACCCCTAAACATGTACTCTCTCGTTTGTAATCAGCTCTACAGCTCCAAGGCCCCAGCAAAGCAGCTAGAAGTTTGTGTGAGGTCTGATGACAGTTTTTTCCATAAGCATGCTTCGCAGAGTAAGCACCTGAAAAAGTAAGAAAAGATGTTTTAAAAGGGGAATAACTTGAATTTATTTTTGACATTTTTAAAATTAGTTCTGCAAAACCTATCCATCCTCTTAAAATGGTTCAACAGATTCTTTTGACAGAGCTCTAGAGAACTGATGCTGAGATGTATTGTGCCACCACCTTCTGATGATGATGGGCTCACTGACTCTGAATGAAGAGGGCAGCTTAAAAGATGGTGCTACTAGCAAGGGATAACTTGCACTAAACTACTATCTTTATGGAAATAGTTTTTCGTTTGGTCTGGGCCACTACTTTGGACGTTACTTTGAAGACATAACTTCCAGACAGAGGACACATATTTCTGAACATCTAAATCACAAGGTGCTTCAGAACACTTTTTCTGTTATTTCAAGCAGTTTTATAAAGTAACATTTTCCAACTACTTGGGTTTGAACTAAAAACAAATAAACAAACAAACAAACACAAACAAACAAAAAACCCAAGCAGAAAATAGAAAAAAAGAAGTCAGATTTGGAATATATACAAGGTATGGAACTGCCTAAATTTATGGAATTTTTTAACTGTGCTAAGCTAAGGAGCAAATCTTATGGAAAGCCTTTGTGCAAAAGGTGGCCTAAAGTAAGAGGAATTTAAATTCTCAGATGGAAGATCACTGGAAAATCCCATCTCTTGCTATAGACTACCTAACAAAGGAAGGTTAACTTACCAAGAATTGATTTGTCTGTAACGTTAGAAAATGAAATACCAAATCTTCCTACCCTATATAACATAAATAATGCAGTAGGGATTAAGAAAAGCAATGAGGACAGCACAATTCATTGGAAACTTGGGGAGGCTGTAGGCTTTTCTGCTCAGACTGCCCAAAGCAGGGCATGAAGCATCTGCCAGCAATCATTCTAGATACCCTGTGCCTAAATGACAGGTTTAGTCTTGGCTACTGCTGGTGTAAATTAGTGATGTGCTGAGCTGAAGGGTTATGAAGTTTGTACACTTCTCAGGATCCATAGGTCAGGGCAGAAAGTTCACAACACATACCGGTCAGTGAGCAGCAATGATATAGCATCATCCTGTTGATGACAGGTGGCAAGATGGGTTATGATGCCAAGTGAGGATACAATGCTACAAATTGTACTGGATGAATCAAGAAAGAGAATTTTTTGAAATTATATGAGGTAGCACATCTACAGCAGAAACAAGATAAAGATTTAAGAAATATATAGTCGACTAGGACTATTGAAATTAATTATTTTTATGCATAACATTTTAACGACTTGTAAGCAATTTCTGTACACTGTCTTAAGAAGATTCACAACTCTTATTCCCCTTGATTCCTAAAAATAAAATTATTTCATGGCCAGTGTATCAATAAATATTTTCCAAGAGCCAATTTCTGTTTTGCACAATGCATTACATAAATACTGATTTATTTGTATAAAACTTTTCTAATCTTTACTTAGGCTAATGTATAGCTATTATGAATAACAGGAGATATACAGAATCCTACATACCTCCTCAAGTTTAATTGCCAACAGGCTTTCTTCTTTCTCATTAAATACAGGTTGTACTCAGCTTGTAAATTACAGGAGATTTGCATAAAGTTCCAATGTACCTGCTTTAAGCATTATCAAGTGTTAAGGTTGCTCAAATTTAAAATAACTGATAAGCTGCTGTATTAAGTTTAGGGTTTAATTTTAAGCACATAACTCCTATAACAAACATACAGGCTGCCTCAGACAGAATACCTTCCCTTCTGGTGAATAAACTTCACATCTTCAGTTAAGATTCAGTTAAGCAATACCTGCCCTTCATTAAGCAATTCAGTTAAACCTACAATAGCCTTAACTGCTGTGACTGCATTAGAGACTGTATTGCTCAAAAATTTTGTATTCTGTAGGCCTTTAATCTCAGATGGATTGGTCTCCAATGCAGGAGTCTTCTCGAATCAAGCCTTCATCGCAGATTTAAGACAAAATTAAAATAGCTAGATAAAAGTCTTCAGTGCTTCATAAGAAAGTCCATTTGTTCAGTCAGTAGACTCTGACACACAGACCTTGGAAGAAATAGCAGCATTTAATAATGCTTAGGCTATTTAGATTTAGGCAGCAGGAACAACTACAGACCTGTGGCTGAAACACACAGAGGAAATTTATTTTCATTATCTTGCCAACTGGAGGATCCCCAAAGCAATGCCTGTGCAGAGCAGGGATGCAGGCACACAAGCAGGGATGCAGGCACCGCCGAGCTCGGTCCATACTAGGAGATCACCAGCTTGCTCTTTACACCCGTTTATCATGGGTTTGTGTAGGCACAATTTTTACCACCATGCTGTGATTCCCACTGTGTTTCTTTGATCTTCTCTGTACCAAGGCTGGGAACTCAAGCACATTTCATAAGGTACCTCTGAGTCTACCAAACACCTGTGTTATCTATATACAAAGCACAAACAGCAGTAGGTACAATATATGTGTTTTTCTACATTACTACTCCCCCAGACTTATGCACTTCCAGCTGCAAGGTCACTTGAGCGTATTTACAATCCTCCTCACCAATCTTCCGTTCTCATCCTGCCCTCATTGCCACTCTTCTGCTTTTAACCCATTCCTCCCAACAGCTACTTAGACTGAAAAATATCACTTTTCATTATTTTTCCTTAGTCCCAGATTGGTAGATTGGCATCATACTAAAATAGCCCTTGTCTCAATAACAGAAGAAACATAAATGTATGGATGTTGGATCAAGTGGTTGGTAACAATGTCAAGTGTTCAGCTAAACTTTAAAAAATAACCTTATTTCTCCTCTCTTATGTATGCCACTTTGGCTGCAGTGCTCTGTCCTCCTTTTAGGTAATCAGAGAGGAATATATAAAAGCTTTGCAGTCTTATCTGCTACATAAAGTGTCAGTAAGTGCATTGCTAAGAGACTCTAGAAGTAGTTATGGTTCAGTTGCTCTCTGACTGCTGCCTTTTTTGTGTATAGAACAACCTGATCTGTCTTTTTTTTCTGTGATTCATAAAATAATTTAGCCAAGAGGAAAAAAAATTGAACATTTTGTGATTTGTCATCACAGCAGGAATCCTGAAGTGAGGAATAAAATATGGGAAGGATTGTGACAGGATTTCAAAAATTCAATTTAAATAGTGTTATTGTATATTGTTCAGTATATATTTAATTGAAAAACTAATATGTTCCTTCAAGAGAAATGCTGGGATAGTTATTCTGAAAGATAGCAACAGGGTAGGATACTGGAAGTCTCTTCCGTACCTGCATTTCTCCTCTTTTTGCTGCCCACTTCACAATTGCTCCACCTTCAAGTCCAATTAACTGCACATTACTTCTCTGTGAGGCTTAGTCTTCCAAATTTCACGAGATTATTTCTCCTATTGGCAAAAAAACAACTACCAAATTCTTACAGAATGTAATATCAAAAAGTAAAGATAGCATTACTAGTAATTTAGTAATGCAGTGACAGTGATTTAGAGATGTGATAGAAACTGGTTTTATGATGGAAAATTTCTGTGGAATTTCAAACAGAGCTTCAAAACCATGCTGAGCTCCCCTTGCAGCAAAGCCTCCACCTAGGCGATGTGCCCAGTTCTGTACAAGCCACCAAATGTAAGCAGTGCATTGCCATGCTGCTCCCATTCTCTTCAAGCACAGCCAATTTTTTTTTTTTCTTTCCATCTCCACAGCCTGAATTTGTCACTGGCTGAGTTAATTTGAAATTAATTGCCTTGCTGGCAGAAAATGACAATTCATTTAAGAAAAATCTGTAGTGATTTAGTGGTCAAATATTTATTTTGAAGCAATGTTGCTGCTTTTTGGTCAGAGAAAAAAAGAACGTGGATGGAGGACTGTATGAGGAGGAAACCTACTTTAATGAAGACAACTAACACTAATAACTACCTTTTAGAGTTTATAACGTGAATTTTCTTTGACTCCATTTCTGATTCTGAAGTTTTCAGGCAGCCTGCGCCCTCTTCAAATGAACACTGAATTTGTCAATGGCCATAGCTGCCACACATCAATTTTTATAGGATATATTTAATTAATATATGTGGCAACTAGCTGTATGGTCCATAAAGCTCTATATTAATCTGGTCATTAATATTTCCCTCCTGCTAATCTCTCTCTCCTGCTTATATGTCTGCTTCAATAATTGATGTTAGTACTACTTGTGATGCCTTTCAAATTATAACCTCAAAGTGCGTTAAGGACATTAATTGATAAGCTTCATCCAGTGGTAATTATATAAGGGAACCATTTATTCTTGTGCATTAAGTAAGGCACAGAGAGGTTAATCTATTTCATCCATCATAGCATCAAGAGAAGAAGCTGTAAAATCTAGCATTGCTGATTCACCTCATCCCAGCTGCACGGAATACACACTTCAAATGACTAAAACACCCACAATATCCCAGTGCAACGATCCCATCTTTTCCCCTACAGCTTCCAATAATATGACCAGATGTCTCAATTTTGAATCTGTCACTTATGCTGGTTGAAAGGTACTGTAAGGGAAACAAGCTACTATTCTCTTTCAGACAACATCTGATCCATACTACTGTGAAACATAAATGCAGGATGCTGTTAAACAATAAGAAACCACTCTTGGGGGAATATTGGACAATTCTCATGCAAAGTGAGCTCCATGACATGAGACTGCCCTGGCAGTCTGAAAGCTGGATGCCTGTGAGGTATAGGGAGTTAATGGTCTGAGACTTAGTGGTAAGAAAAGGCATAAAATGAGAGCTACAGGCCAAATGAAGAGCATCAAACAGGAGTCGAAAGCCAGAGAAGGATTTACCACAGCAACAAGAGTTGATGTGTTCCAGCTCTGCTTCAAGGCAGTGAACAAGGACAAACTTCAAGACTCACATAAACAAAGACAGCCAAAAATACCCACAACCAAAAGGCAAGACAGGCAAATCTATCTTCCAACATTCACCCTGTGTCTTCATTTTTCCAGGGTGGTGGTGGTGGTGGTTGTTGTTGTTGTTCTTCTTCTTCATTTTCTTCTCCTCTGTCTCCCTCTCCCTCTTTTTTAAAGTAAGGGATAAATGAGGAAATAGCATTCAGAAGGTAAATTGGAGATTTCCATTACTGGGCTGGTGCTGTGGGTAGGAAATTATACAACTCATCAGCCTGAGATGCCAAACTCACCTTTCTCTGGAGCCTTGTACTCCAAAGGGTTACTCTTCAAAGTCACAGTGGAGTCCCATCAACTTGAAATGGTGTGAGGGGAAGCAGTCACCAAAATGGGGTGCATATAAGTGTTGGTGTGGGTAGGGGGAAGAAGGGAAGTACGGTATGATGGGGTGGGGAGGAGGGCACACTTGCATAAGGCAGTATTTTGGGTTAACTTAGGGGTTTGGGTGATTGTGATCATTCAACTTTGGTACCAACTGAGCACTTGCTAAGATCTAAGTATAAATGTGTCTTTTTGGAAAGAGCCAAAACAAAAACAAAAACAAAAACAAACAAAAACTAACAAACAAACAAAAAACAACAACAAAAAAAAAAACACAAAAAAAACCCACAGGTTTCTGGTATTAAAACCATTATAACCATTTGCTTTAGTACATTCTGAGGAAGTTTAATCAGAATAATCAGAATTTATGTTCTGGGCAGCTATGAACAATATATTGCAAATTGTACAAAGGAATAGATTTTAATGCTATGAACGCTAAGCTTCACTTAATTTGTTGTCCTATTTAATGCCTTTGAATGCCTGAAAAGTGATGCTTTTGGTGTGACCTTTTGTAATGCAAACCCATATGATATGGTGCCATTACTGATTTGTGTTATACACTTGGCAGCTCTTACCAGTCCTGGATCCTCACGCTTCTGATGTATCCTTTTCTTTTGTTGGTAGTAAGGAATGAGGCAGAGTCCAAAATTCAGGCTGAACAGTTTTCTCCATCGTGTTTGGTCCCAAAGGTATCCGTTGTGTGGTGCATTATGACACACAGAAGGAAAACTCCTGGGCTAGAAGTGAACGTGGTCAGCAAGATCTTGCAATGAGGGAAAATCCCACAGCAAACATTTACCTTGGTAGTGAATATAAGAAAGAAAGCTGCCTGCAATGAGAACAGAGAGTAAGAAGCCAGCAGGTTCTGCCAGTTCCTTTTGTGAGTACAGTGATGGCTGTATTTGGGGCCAGCAAAAGCTGAGTTGCAAGGATATCTGAACATCTCAGCTGCATTGCGGGAGGGAGGGCACAATTCTGTTGTCTGCTTTGAAGACACATCATGTGCAAGGTGGTAACTTCACTTATGGATACAGTCAAGCATGGAAGAGAACTGCACGAAATGAAATTTTGGTTTTGAAGAATCTAAGATATATGCCCCCAAAGTCAAATATCCTCCAGAGAAAGAATAATAGGATGACCCTGAATGTCATTTCTGGTCTCCTACTCCTGGAGTTGAATTAGATGCAGAGATCCTGTGATTTGGCAGCTGAAGCACAGGCCTTCCTTAATATTGTTACACTAAGTACTTCAAAGGTCCATGGGAGTTATTATAAGCTTTTTGTTGTTGTTGTTCGTATGATATCTGAGGGCTATGGAATGTTCCCCCCGCCCCATCCCAGCTGGAAGAAGAGACATTTTTTGTCTCCATGATAAACCTTAGTGTGTAAATCCTAAAGATTAGAAGACAGAAGGCTTTTAGGAAAACTAAGCAGGGCTTGCAATTGTTGTCTTATAAACCTTATTAGTTTAAAGACTCCATTTTGCAGGGATCTGACCTGTGACTGTTTTCACTTGAGGATTGGCCAGACAGCCTGTTGACTGCTAGTAGCTGGAACCTAGACTAGAAGCAAAAAGCTGGATTTTGAAGTAAGCAGAGGAAATCAAATGTGTCAGTATATATCTGGTTAGAAAAGTACTTTGCTCATAAGCTCTGCCTGCCAGGACAAAGGATACTTTGCATGTGCTGGCAGAGCAGCTAAGTTAACCTTTGCTACGCATGCAGTATCTATCCTTTTCTCTTAGATATGCAAGCTTTTACTCATTTACAGAAATTGTTGTTGTAAAATGATAAACTCTCTCTTAGTTTGTGTCAAATTACACTGTCTTATCCCTGAGCATAGGAGAAGAAATACTCTGTCAAAGATGCTGCTGCTCTCTGCAGCTTCTCTCTTTTCTGAGCTGGACTCCTGACACATGGGATATCTGTCCTCAGTTGGTTCCCATTACAGGCTTCTTTTTGTCTTCCTAAACAAAATTAGCTATTTCTCTGGCTACTTAAAATGATAAAATATGCTTATGAATGTGAGTCATATCAGCCATGCCATATATTTTGACACTAAAGTGGGTGGTCAGAATTTAGCCATGCTTTGGATCTAATCTGAATGTGACATTTAAATGAAACTGAGGTCAGTGAGGCCATATTAGCTGAAACAACAGGAAGAAAAAATCATCAAGATCTCTGTGATGTGATGTTGACAAATTTTAATGGCCCTTCAGTGAGCTTAAGCATCTTTTAGAGGGACTTAACATCTCAAAATAAGTGCATCCTTATGAAATAGCAATTATAGTGGCTGGATTTGCAGCTACATGATGACAATTAATTTTCATCTCATGCTGTAGAAGAAAATGAACCTTTCCAAAGTTCATTCTGTCAGTCACAGTCAGACAGCTTAGACTAACATCCTATTTTATTGTCAATTGCATTTTCAGTTTTTCATAGTGGGCTGCTTTTACTATGGAGCAAAAAGGAAGAAAGGAAGAAAGAAAGGAAGAAAAAGGAAGGAAGGAAGGAAGGAAGGAAGGAAGGAAGGAAGGAAGGAAGGAAGGAAGGAAGGAAGGAAGGAAGGAAGGAAGGAAGGAAGGAAGGAAGAGGAAGAAAGAAAAGAAAGAAAGAAAGAAAAGAAAGAAGAAAGGAAGAAAGGAAGGAAGGAAGGAAGGAAGGAAGGAAGGAAGGAAGGAAAGAAAGAAAGAAAGAAAGAAAGAAAGAAAGAAAGAAAGAAAGAAAGAAAGAAAGAAAGGAAGGAAGAAAGGAAGGAAGGAAGGAAGGAAGGAAAGAAAGAAAGAAAGAAAAAGGAAGGAAGGAAGGAAGGAAGGAAGAAAGAAAAAGAAAGAAAGAAAGAAAGGAAGAAAGAAAGGAAGGAAGAAAGAAAAAGAAAGAAAGAAAGAAAGAAAGAAAGAAAGAAAAAGAAAGAAAGAAAGAAAGAAAGAAAGAAAGAAAGAAAAAGAAAGAAAGAAAGAAAGAAAGAAAGAAAGAAAGAAAGAAAGAAAGAAAGAAAGAAAAAGAAAGAAAGAAAGAAAGAAAACTATAATACCAAGGAATTAATTAATTAAAAATTAAAATTAATTAATTAAATTAATTAATTAAAATTAATTAAAATTAAAATTAAAAAAAAACCTTTTTGCATGTGTGTCATATTACCATGTTAAAATAACTGGATCAGAACAAAAGAAAAGGACATATTTTCTACGTGCACTGCCTGTATCTGAAGGCAGGTTTTAGACAGCTGCTATAAATACGCCTCTGAAAACAGCCTGCAGAAGAAGATGGTTTTGTTATGTCCAGCTCCTCCCCGGTTCCTCAGCTGGGTGAAGAGGTTCCTGGGCTGGATATGACGTTGCTAGGTACCTTCTGCCACCCCTGAGCTGACCGCAATGCTCTGATTCACTTCTGAGTTCTCCATTTTGGCTGCAGGGCTCACCTGGTCTCCTCATGCCTTTGGATGGAGCATGGAGCCTCCTCTGCCTGTATAATAAACGTCTGGTGAATCTTTCAGCAGAAGGTGAATGTGCACAGTGGTGAGCTTGGTGTTTAGCAGGAAGATCAGGGTCACTCCAGTTACTCACTGGAGAACTTACTGAAAGGAATTATTTGCTTGAGGGATGTTGAAGGAAAACACTTTGCTGACAGAAATAGATGGGCAGATTGCTGTATATATTAAAGGCCTTCAAAAATCTTAGTTTTCATGGATATCTGTGCATACTACCAAAATGCTACAAGGAATTGGCAGGTAAGCATCTGATGTGTCTGCTACACAAATGAATAGAACTTGTTCAGTTTTGTATCATAGGTTATGGCCTTCTGTTTTTCCCCTTGCTAATGGGAAGATCCTGGAGAAATCAACTCCTACACCTAGTGTAGTCATGAGTGGCCACTGTTAATTTGTCAGTCTGTTGTCGGTACTTAAATTGACTTTTCTTGGGCAAGAACTTAGTGTAGCCAGGACTTGCCTGCTGGCTAGGTTGCAGGTGGGCTTCTACCATCTCCTGTTGGGAACAAAGACTGTTACCTTAAAAATAAGGAACTTATTAACAGCAATAAAAAATTACTTTTAAATTCAGCCCGTAGTTCTGATTAATTGCATAGAGATTAAACTTTCCCAATAACAGAAAACATATCATTTAGCCTTGAAGGCAGTCTGGTGCTCTCAGTATGTGCTTGTTACATTAACTGTACAAAGATATTTTTTAGACTAACAGAAATTCAGACAGAAAAGAAGCAGACCTTGAAAAATCCCTTTCATTAAGACTCTGGCTTCTTGATATAACAGAATTCTGGGCACAATCCACTGAATTTGGCATGTTACCCACAGAAGTACAGCAGTTTCCTGCAGCAGAGACTTAACTGCAACAAAAAATTAAGCTGGAATTGTTAGCTGGAATTGCTTTTGGCTAAGAACAAAATAGAAGGCAGATGTAAGGTAGTAATAAAGTCATGGTCTTAACACAATATGGTGATAAGAGTTTGGCTGACAAAATATAAATTAATTATTTGGCTTTTCTGTTAGAATTTAGTACTACAGCGTCATTAAATGTATTGTTCAACAAATACATTTTGGAAAATGCTTGGAATTCAAAATATGGACTATATAAAATAAGTTATAAAAAATATTTCAAAAGGGATTTTATTTGGAAATTTCCTTGGGGTGAAGTACATCATTATCACTACATCAGCATGCCTGTAGCTTAAAAAGGTTATGTAAGGCTGTAAGCATGAATGTAAAGTGGAGCTTGTTTTGTTTTGTCCCCTTCAGTACTGGGGTGGGACACAAGAGCTTTAGATTCTAGATTCAAGATTCTAGAAATACAAAAAATATTAACTTGTGTCTCATTTCCTATTTAGTAGACCTAAGATCCTGTTATAATTTAGAGGAACTATTGGCTAAATAACAAAACTTAAAAAACACTTTCTTGTCCTTTAAAATCACATACAGGAAAAAAATAGAGGATACCTGAAATCAAAAAAGCACAGCTTTGTCTTTATTGCAGGTTCTCTGAAGCTATTCAATATTATTGTCTGGCAGGGACAATGGGTTTATCTGGCTCTTGCTCAATCTCATTAGGAGAGAAGAGAAATTCATAACATTGAGAAAGTATAACAAATGCCTTCATTTGATTACTCAGGCTTTATAAGCTAGGAGCTGCATGCCTTTCAGCTCTTGCCTGGTAATCGTATTGTAACAGTGAACCAGTGGCCAGTTGTGACACTCAAACTCTTAATGCTGTCAGTAGTGCCCAGTTCCTGGTCTGAAATATCTTCAAATTCTGTGTAAAAAGATAGATATAAGATCTCTTTCAGAACTAGTAAAGACTGAAGGCTGCATTAAATGATATTGGAATTGCATCAGATAAAAGTAGGAAGCCAATTCTACTATTTTTAGAGGAAGAAATGCTAGGAACCCATTGAGACCTTCAACTGATCACCTGTGGAGAATATTTATTTATTTATTTATTTATTTTTTACTGAGGAGCTTTGGCTTTTTGGAAATGCAAACTATGGAAAATCAGGATATTGCTTTGTGTGAGGGAGTTGCATGGCAGATATGCCAACTTACAGTAGTAATCTTACTGCTTAGAAGATTTACATAGACCTTATCAGTAGGTTAATAACCGATTAATAACATGATTATTTTTGTTAGAATTTTTTAAATTCTTTACTAGACTCAGTTTTGGTTAGTAATGAAATGAAAATTAAGGGTTCTCACGGTAAGCTTTAGAAATATAGTAATAAATGCTGATAAAAATATTAATGTAACTGGTAAAAAGTGAGGCCTAACCTTTAGATTAAGAAACACATAGAAAATGAAAATGCAATAAAAAACATGTAAAAGCCATTTTTAAAGGAAGTTTTCTCAAATCATTCTCCAAGTTCTAAAAGTTTTGTATACTACAGATTCTGTCAGATCCTTATCTTTACCTCTTGATCAATACCTGTCCTGTTTTTGTAATAGTTTTGTTGCTCAGTTGGGTAACCTGTGCTGCCAAAGGGGCACAGACCAGAGTGGGTGAGTTTACAGCTGGGGAATTTGGGATCAAAATTTTCTTCTAGGACAAGAGGCAAGTTGCGCCAGGGGAGGTTCAGGTTGGAAATGAGGAAACATTTATTCTCAGAAAGAGCAGTCAGGCATTGGGACGGGTTGCCCAGGGAGGTGGTGGGGTCACCGTCCCTGGGGGTGTTCAAGGAAAGGTTGGGTCTGGTGCTTAGGGACATGGTTTAGTGGGTGACATTGGTGGTAGGGTGATGGTTGGACCAGATGATTTTGGAGGTCTTTTCCAACCTTAATGATTCTATGATTCTAAGAAAAACTGAGTGCCAGCAGCCCAGGAAACGAAGAGGGGAGTCTGTCATTTAAAGATAGAAATTCAGGGGAAATCCGCAACAATCTGAATAGACTGCATTAAAACCAGTGAATTCAACATCTCCCTTGTGTGCAGCTGTGGCCACATGTCACATAACAAAGATTCTGGATCTTCAAGGACAAAGAAGTGTGCAGCTGCAGGGTCTGCAGCAAGGCAAGCAGCAGAGGAAGAAATAACTGCTGAGGGAAAGGGCATTTGCTCCAGGTACCCACTGAGAGCATGCACAAGCACAGCTCTGAAGTGTGTATCCATCTCCACTAGAGTAGAAGCTGCACACCACAAAGGGTGAGAGGTTCACAGCTGTCTCCATTTCCAGGCAAAAGCAACAGCTGTGATGAATGGAAAATCCCATGTGAGGATGGTAGGCACAGCCTGTGCTCAGAGGCCTGGAAACTCCTTGAGATGTGCCAGAGAGTACCTGCGAGGTGAAATATTACTGCAGGCTGCTGGGGCCTGAACATCCAGAGTGCAGGCCAAGACATGGTTCTGCTCAGTCATGTGAGCCCTGCTAATGATCCTGCACAGATCCAAAGTGGCTGTGAGATGCTGGAAGGAGAGGGGATTGACTGGGGTCTCTCATCTGTCCCTTCAGTGAAGGGACAAAGCACATCCAGGCAAAGATGCATCCAGCAGATGAATGTATAGCCGAGCAGCTGGTGCTATCAGGAGGGCTTTCTCTGCTTCATCCAAGAATATGTCGCGAGTCATCATTAACTGATGTCAGAGTCCAAAATACATCAAGGGGGAAGAGAAACTCTGAAGATTGCTTTGCAAAACTGTTGAGGAAAAATTTATTTCAGGACCAAGACTAGTATAAGACAATGGACTACAAATGAGTATAAACAGTGCTGACTTGCTGACTTGGACAAAAGCCTAGAAACTAGAGGAGATAATTAGTTACTATAGGGCTGTAGGAGCAACAAACAGGATCAACGACAGGCTGCCAAATGTTATGAGTTTCTGTATATAACACAACAAACATGAGGATTATATTTGTGAACCTGAAATTATTAATGTACGTAACCAAAATGGGATTTAATTTATAGAATAGACTTGGTAAGAAAACTCACATAATTGGTATGTAAATATAAAATGGTATAGTGTGTGGACAAAAGGAAGCAGTTGTTTCTTGCATATCAAAGACATGCTAGATCTGAGTTCTTGAACATTGTAGGAGGGAGTCATGCTGAAAATCTCTGGGCAGTGGTGAAGAGGAAAATACAGATGACACAAGACTGGACCAGCAAATGAACAACGTGGATGACACCTTGTGAGAAACAAGCATAATCATCCAAAGCACAAATCTGTTGAGATATGAGGAATCTCTGCCAGCTGTGAAAGGAACATGGGAACATGGATGTGATATCTGTTCTGCTAAACAGGGGCAGACAAGGACTGAAGACAAGCATGCACACTGGTTTGCTTCTTTGCTGTTGAGAACAAACCTTGTTTAGAGCAGATGGGCCCTGCATGCACTCCACAGCACTTGGCCCTGAGTCTGCTCTGCCCCCTCAAGGCCCAAGGCGTAACTGTGATTTTGTATGTCATCTTCCTTGGCAGCTGAATGTGTCTGAAATCATGCAAGGGGCTAGGTATATCTCACCAGGCTGGTGCTTTCATAGTGCGCAACTGAGAGCACATGCTGCTTACCCTGTGGGTAACATATGAATGTAGAGGCCATTGAAAACAGATTAATTGTCAGATGCATTCATTTGTCAGATGTGGTTTAGCTTACTTTTTTTTTCTCCTTTGGAAGAAGAGTAAAATCCAGTGGGCTTTGTAAGCACAGTTTTCCTGGAATTCTGTGATTTTCTGGCAAGAAATGACAAGGGTGAGGAGATATGCGACAAAGGAAAATTTACAAAATAAATCAAAATAAAACCATCAATCTTGGAAAGAAAAAAAAATCTAAAAAGACGTTTCAATATTGCCCAGTGGCACATTTAAAAAGGAAAAAAGGTGTTTTTCACAATATATATATATTTTGGTAAACAGTTTTCTGAACTATGTTGATCAGAAAGCCTCAAACAGTTGGAAGATATGAATGTCACTAAAATGTGAAGGTCTCCTAGTTTCCCACTTCAAGGTTTCCCTTTTGTGCTTTTACTATAGTTGATATTCTACATGTTTATTCTGGGTTTTACACACTTGTATTTTTTGTAGTGATTTTTTTCAGTCACTTCAACTCCTGATTTGAAATAGGACATATGAAAAACCTATATTGTTTCCCGTTTTTTTTTTTTGAGGGAAAAGAATGATTACCAGGGTCTGGAAGCTCAGTCTGTTTTGTGAGGTTTCTGTATCTGTTTGCTGCATTCATTTATTCTATTTTTATTAATATTTTATTACATTATGTATAATCCAAGTGTCTATAATACCAGCAAGGGAACTTTACTATTTTTCTATAAATCTGGACAAATAAATAAACTAACTATATAAAGGAACCAAGAAAACCAGAGATGATTTAGGATTTAGGTAGTGAGGAACGCCAATGTATGATCAAATTCCTAGAGGCCTGGCTATATTTCCTTGTGTAATTATACTGCACAGTACTGTTGCAATCCTATGGATTGTCCTCCTAATTTCAAAGTAAACTACCAATCACCTTCATTTCAAATAAATGGAAATTGGCCTGGCACCTATTGATCACCCTAATCCTCCTTTCAGAGGAAGAAACTCCCATCTCTTTTAGCACAGGAAATACTGATTTCTGTAAGAGCATGACTCTTAATTACCCTCCTACTTGAAGGCTCCGTTGTTACTCCAGGGACATCCCTTGGCCTCTGTCATCTGTTGTGTTGTAGAAGAGGACTGGGACACAGCATCAGTCAGCATGCGTTTGGGTTTTGCTCACCCTACAAGGTAGTCCATGGGCACCCCAAGACCCTGAAGTTGTCATCACTGTAGGGCCTGGAGTCTTCCTTCCCCAAAGTACCTAAAGTACCCAAAGTCATCAGTAAGTTCCTTACGTTAACTTTTTGCATTTGTAAAGTAATATATTGAACGGGAAATCAAAAGAATTACCAAACATCCAGCCAATTCTTTACACTGATAAATGTACTGAAAAGCAAATACCCAGCACAGGTTACAAAATTATTGCAGAATGTGACTTTCTAGGTTTTAGACAAGTGACCAAGACAGTCCTAAATTTATCCTTGCATATCTGAGGGTCCTTCAGTTATCATACTGGATTTTCCTCTCTTTCTCAACCAGTATGTGGAACACTTTTTTCATGCCCTGATTGATCCCTCTTCTTTACTCCATTTATAAGCATTAGTGGCTTATCTGTCCCAAATAATGAACCCAGGAAGCAAGGCCAGGCAACAGAATGCAATAATAGAGATTTGACCTAACTTTATAGTTCTCACAAATTGAAATTAAATTATATTGAAAACAGAGGATACAGGAAAGAAAATGGCAATACACTAATTTGTTGAATTCTCAGTTTTCTGATGTATAAAAATACCATGAAGGAATTACTTTTTATCACTTTTTGGTTAAATGAAGCACATATTCTCATTACATTATTAAGCAAAGTTATAATGATGAAAGGTCAAAGTAATCAAGTACTATTTTTACTCATAGTGTAAGTTACCCATCCTTATAAAAAGAGCTGGCTCTGCCAGCCCTCCTCCCACACTCTCAGTGATAAGGAAATTAAGCAATTGTTTTTGAACAGAAGAGCAAGTGACATATTACAGCTAATCGAGATATTGATTTAACACTTGCCCACAGGGAGAATTGAGGAGAATGCATAAAAAAAATAATAAAACCTTTCTTTGTAAAACTTTAAGATCTTATTCACAGTGAGTAGTCACTGGCCTTGCAAGTTGACTCAGGCAGCCAGTTCTTCTCACTGAGCTGGGCTGGCAGAGTCCTATCCTCTGTCCCTCAGGGACTGTCCCTCAGATGGTCCATGCTGGGGGAACATATATTCTGTGCTATTTCTGCACCCAGAAATGGAAAGACCCTCTCTTTTTCCCAGGTTCTGTGTAGCGTTTCTGCAGCAGCTGAGTATGCAAATCTGTTGTGTCTTTCTTCTACCCAGAAGAGTGTGGGGAAGCTGTCCTGGCTTTGCAGCACAGTGAGAGCAGCCTGTGGGCAGGAGCTGCTGGCAGCTGCAAGAAGGGAGCCGAACTCTTCCTGGACAAGCTTTTCAGCAAGAGACATCACAGTGGCTTGACAGTCTCAGCTGTACTCCTACGTATTCTTGAAGATGAAATATTACATGACTCAGTCAATCTGTGAGGGCATCATCTAAGTGCTGGGAAGTCTTTGGGACTACAGAACACCTTACTGCTCTCCTGTGGGAAAAAGGAAAGTGCAACGACTAAAGAAACACAACCCCATCTGTATTCATGGATTTCACAAGTGACCACATTGTACCAGCGGCCAGTCCTGTTGTGCCCTGTTCCCAAAGTGTGAAACTTGATCCCCCCCCCCCCACTGGATTATTTGTAGGGCATGTAAATAATCCTTTAAGCCAGAAACATCACTTTTAGCTAGTGCAATCACTTCTGAGAATGGAAATAATAGCCAACAGAGCATAGAGATTTGTCTCAAATTATAATTCCTGTGCCATGAGTTTGTGTGGATCTGCCTTTCCTTCTGAACAGCATGCAGAGCTCAGTCTCACTCTTCTAGTTCTGTGTCTTCTCTATTCATAAAGCAGCTGTAATTGTCTGCCTGCTGGATACTGCTAAGCAGTGACTGGAAAAATTATAGTAGAATAATCAGGCATCTCAAGTATTGCAGTATCCCCTTACTTTTGTTGAAAGATTATCACTCTTGATCTTGATGACAGAGATGTTGAGTAGACAGCATGTAGATGTTGGAAAGCTGCTGTTAGCCCCACCCCCCGAAGCTGTGTCTGCTCCAGGCTGAACAAACTAAAGTGCCTCAGCCTCTCCCTGCAAGGCAATTGTTCCAGCCCTGGTCATCTTGGTGGCCCTCTGCTGACCTTGCTCCTTTTTATTGATGTGTTTCCTGTACTGGTGTGGCCATCATAGCATGCAGGATCTAGAAGCAGTCTAATGAATCATCTCTTTGCAAATTGCTCTCTTGAGGACTGAAGTGCTCTCTTGTATGTCTAATACTTAGTAACTGAGCTCAGCTCATACATCAAATATAGGAAATCTGTGAAAAAGTTGTAAATTTCACAGATAACCCCATTCTGATTACAGGCAATGTCATGGTGCCAGCAATCAGCTCCCACTCTACTTTTCAGGGTCCCAGTGACTGATCTTTCAGGTGCTCTTTTTAGATTGAAAAAAAAAAAAAACGGAACAGGAAGCTGCTGAGCTATGTGATATCACAGCTACGTGATATCTGGTATTTGAAAGTGGATGTAGTTTTTACTGTTATATCAAGTACAAAAACTACTTCTTATTACTTAGTAACAGAGGACCTAACTAAAAGACCGTGCCTTGCTTTTCAAATTTTTTATTCGCCTTGACAAGAGAGGGTGGATCCAGCTTTCAGGTAGTATCCTACAGCTTAGGAAATCCATGTTCAATTCCTAGTTTTTCAACAACTTTGCACAACTTTAGGCAAAACCCTCGTACCTTCCCAAACCCTGGTTCCCATTTATGAAAGGGGGTTTATAATCTTGTTTACCTTCCACCTGCTGTCAGCCTTTAGATGCTTGTTTTGCAGGTCAGACAGTGCTGTGTGTGGATAGCATCTGAGCACAATGGGGGTCCAAGCTTCCTTGCAGTCACTAACCTCCAGTAACACAAGCTGTGAGTGAATTAAAAATGAAAAGCTCTATATCTTTGTAAATGCACAACACTCACAATATGGCTTTGGCTAATCTGAAAGCACTGGGAATGCTTTCCCCTGTACAGAAGAATCAAAAAATCTTCTGTTTCAATCTTTTTTCCTGTCTGACTTTCATAAAGTACTTACCTCTCAATGCCTTGGTTTTCAGAAGTGGATGTAGTATTTTCTGGCAGAACTGTTCAAAAGGGTTAACCCCTCTCTCTCCTTCCTTCCCCCCCCCCCCCCAAAAAAAAAAAAACAAAAAAAAAGACAACATTTTATGATTTCATGAATTGAAGTACTGCTTGCTGAAAGATCTGGGTTGCATTTTATTCTGAACCCAAGATTCTAGTATTTAATTAATATCCACAAGTTCTTTTCTTCTGCACTGGTTTAGGGGACAGGTCCATGGTTTATTCCTCCCAGAGCCCCACCCAGAAGGGTGCACACTTAGAATCATAGAGTGATTAAGGTTGGAAAAGACCTCCAAGATCATCTGGTCCAACCATCCCCTTACCACAAGAATCACCCACTAAACCATGTCCATTAAGCACCAGGCCCAACCTTTCCTTGAACACCCGCAGGGACGGTGACGCCACCACCTCCCTGGGCAACCCCTCCCAATGCCTGACTGCTCTTTCTGAGAAGAAATGTCTCCTCATTTCCAACCTAATCCTCCCCTGGCACAACTTGAGGCCATTCCCTCTAGTCCTATCACTAGCCTTGAGAGGATGTGGGAACTGCTCAGTGACTAGCTAAGGAAGAAGACAGGGAGAGCAGAATAAGGGAAAGAGAATCAAAGATAAGGGAAGAATACAGAGGATGTGGAAACTTCACTTGTATTTCCCATTTAAAAAATAAAAAATGATAACGGATTTCACAAATCCAAGAGGATACTATGGAATTTGTATTCAAGTAAGAAGGCTGACATGGTTTGCTTTTCATTCCTTCACACAGAATCAGAGTAGAAGTGGTCTCAACTGAGAAAGATATAAACATGTAATTAGAAGCACCCTGTGTATTGCTAAATACTGTTTATTTTCAGAGTTGGCATAACCAGTATATTTAAATACAATATTCACACCTTCTTCCAAAGGTTTGGTCTTTTAGTAACATTAATTTCTGGGGGAGTATAAACTACTACTTCACATTTTCTGTTTGAATTTATATTTTGTCCTTCTAAAGCCTTTTCTACAATAACAAATTCTTATCTTCTTCTGAACATCTCCTTCGTATAGTTAAGTCTCTCATTCCCTTGGAGAGCAATTCCAGCTCCATTTGGTTTGTGGGAAGGGGAGCTGGTGTCAATGGCTTGCAGGAGTTGTTTCAAGAAATGTAGGTCCCAGACTGAGAAATATTTAGTGTATGTTAAATGGAGGATCAGAGACCCAGGCATAAGGTCTTCCTCCAAACTGGCTTGTAGATCGCTTACTCTGCATAAGTCAGAATTTCCCCCCTATGCTCAATTTGTACTGCTCGGTCTTCTGCCAATGTCAAGAAGACCCAAGAAAGCAGATGGTCCTTCTGTCATAACTGAAAATTCAACAGCCACAGATCTTTTCAAATTCAGGGAAAAAGAATGAAAGAGGAGTAGAGGGGAGAGAGAATGAGAGGGAGAATTAAATTCATATATAAAAAAGAAGTCTATTTAAAAGATACTGCTGTTTATTCCATTCCATATTTTTTTTTCTGCTTTGTTTTGAAAGAAAAACAGAAAAAGAGAAGAAACAAAGTCTGTATGGATTTTAACTTTTCAGCACAATGCTATTACTGAGGAATAAATGTGCAAGATAGAGCAGAACAACTCCTGCTCCATAACTAACAGGCAAAGAACAATTACAGTGTGAAATTGAGCTTAAACAACCAGGAAACATCCGTAACAGATGTACCTAAGGAAATGAAGGTTATTAAGTTTTCCTAATAGTTTGCCAGATGATTTTACCACTTCGGTGTAGTCAGACTGTCATAAACTTGCAGACAGATTTTTAAAGTTGGAGACTGGGATTTTCAAAGAGACTTCCTTAACCCACTGGCTTCAGCTGGAGCAAGAGGAGTTTTCCAATGACTTCATCCAAATCAGAAATAGACTAAGACATCTGAGAATTTTCAAAAACCATAATGGTCTGAAAACTCTTTTTTCCAAATCTGCTGCTGATTCTACCAAAAAAAAGGTTAGAGATACTGACTGTCATAGGGTCAGTATGGAAGGGCTTACCACCATCAGTGAAGCCAAGTTCTACAAAAGCTTCCAAATATGAGTCTCAGGGACAAACTTCCAAATCATTTTAAGACCACATATGTCTCTTTGAAATGTGTATGAGGAAGCAGTTGGGATAATGAGGGACCACATTGGTCCAGGCATGTCTTTTAGACATATATTCCCTAAGTCCTTTGAAAGATTACTGAATTAAGCCCCCAAGAATCTGATGTACATACTAGACAGTTTAATCTGGTTATTTAAATTTTGCTTCCATAATTAGGCTCCTAATTAAATGTTCTGGTTATGAGACACAATGAACAACATTTATTCCCTTTGTGTTTAAATATCGAGATGCCGAAATTTCAGAGTCTGAAAAAAAATCCCTTTTTCTTGACACTTGGACAGTCATTCAGATTGGGACAGGAAATATTGTTTTTAGCAGTACAGTGCATGCAAAATACTTTAAGAGAGGAAGATGCTCTTATGCTAATTCATCCTGATTTCTGCAGCTGGAAATTTCATGAAAAGAATTATTCTCCAAATTTCAATAATTTCTCTCATTTTTTTGAATAGTTCGAAGTGAAAAGAGCATTCTTTGGATGTTCATAAGTATTTTTATAGACATAAATGCAAGATAAAGGAACTGCTCTGAAATCAGATCTGTAAACAAATACTGGTGTTGCAATGTGAAAACAGTGAGCAATTTATAATGCTGCCTACCCTCAGTACATCATTTCTGTTGCTTATCGAGTGATAACAGAAGAGAAACTCATGTTTCTAAAATTGAACTGGCATTTTATTGAACAGTGAGATGTTTATCAAGATAACGTGGCAGTTTCTTGTGTTCCCAGCTGTTCTTTGCATGTCTCTAGGTTCTACTCTAATTGTTACCTCCTTTTCCAGTATGGGTTCTGTTGCTTTGTGGAAGGGTTTTTTACCCAATCGTCATAGACTTTTAGGTTAATTTCAGATTAATGCATTTTTCTGATAAATAGATAATAAGAATAAAGCCACTGTCCCACTTTAATGACTTAAAAGCTCAAAGAGTAAAAAATGTAAGCATGATAAGTGGTTATTTGTTCGCTTTCTCAAAACTTATGTTGACAGGGAGCTCTGTAGGACAAGACTCTCTTTTACTCTGTATTTGTACTACAGCACCTCACTCTCTTCTAGATGTGACTAGACCTCTTGACTACTGCAACTGAAGAACAAATCCTTGTAAAGGCCAAGCAGTCACAAAAATAAGACAAGTTTCAAAGCTTGTCAGGGTGGTCATAACAGAAGGATGTAAATGCTGGACTAGAAATGCCATTTATTTTTGTGCTTTTTTTTTTTTTCTTTTTTCCCCTCTGTAAAAGCTCACAGCTTCTTCAATGTTGCTTCTGTTTGAGATTCACCTATGAAACAATGATTTAGCAAGACCTTCCCCAAGAATCCCTGTGTGCATTTAATCATCATTTAATATACAGCCACCACTAATATCTTAAAAGAGAGACAGGCAAATAGCAGGACTCTCCCTCTGTTCTGGCATTTGAGTGGACAGGCTGAACTCTAAGAGTGCACATTTCAATCCTCAGACTTTGATGTGGTATCATCACCTTTTCAGATCTGAGATTGTGGCTGGGCTCTAGAAACTGTTACTATTAGATTTCTGAAGTTATACTACTTCAAATGTTCAAAGGTTTGGGTTTAATCTGACAGAAAATATATGGCACTTACTGTGTACCAACAGCAGAGCTAGTTATTGATTAAACCTCTCAGAACTGAAGGAGAAGAACAGTACATGTTCTGGTCCCTCTTAATTTTTCTAAGTAAACAGCAGAGAAATTCTGAAAAAGAAGAAGTTATATCAGAGCTGTGGGCTGCACCCTAAGCTGTTTTTTTCTAAACTTGCATTAACCATTTTATTCAGCAGCACTTAGTGAGATATTTTGTTTAGTTGCCTCTGCACCTCCTACCCTCAGGCAGGGATGCCTGGTTGGAAAACAGGTTGCAACTAAGCCCAAGCACTGTAACCTGCCTGGAAGGCACCAGGAAGGACATCAGTTCTTCCTGCTGCAATTTCAAACTCCAGTTTTCTCTTTTCAGGTTCCTCCTCCGGAAATAGGAGACTAAAAGCAGACTGTCCTGTGTAATGTCACACCACATCATTTACCTGAATATAAAAAAAAGATTCTCCCATGTTGTCTGCCGTCTGAGGTCAGATGTCTCCTGAGCTTAGAAGAGCTTTGCTTGCATCATTCTTCAGTGAGCTACTGATGCTGACTTTAAACTTCAATAAACACTCCTTAATAATTTCTAGTCTCAGTTTTCAAACAAGGCAACCCCTGTAGATGCTGGAAACAAAATTTAGCTCATCTAGCCTTCATCAATGCTGACTTTTAATCCATTTCTGAAAATCTTCTGTGTGAGCTCATCAGAGTAAAATACTTTCTTCACCTCTTATGGTTGCTTAGATTCACTCATCCAGGTGTGGTCACTGTTGAACTAAACAGAAGTGTTAACATCCTATAGCCTGCACTCACCCGCCCTTCGCTATTCTCCATCTAAGATGATCATGTCTCAGATATACCACCATAAGTGTTTGTGAAATTGCTGTCTAATCCAATTAATTAGACATGATCTAGCTTCTCTTATACTGTTTAAAGTAGGTCTCTGGCAACCCTAATTGTAGTGACTAAATTCTCTTAGGAAGAGATTATACATCCCAATGAATGGGAAGAGCAGTGACCAGCTGTTGGGCATAGGCCAGAGACAGAAAATCTTTCATCAAGGTCAGCCACAGCCATGGACAGGATTTGTGACATCAATCTCAGGATATTTTGCACGCAGGTAATATATGTGGGTCATCAGGGAACAGGTCCTGCTATTGAATACACATCAAGGTGTCAAATTAACTTTGAGATACAAATTACTGAAAAATTAGCATTGAGTGGTTGTTGGGATTTTATCTAGCCTAACAGGTAGTTTAAATGGAGAGCATGAACAATAGAAACCTCCGGCCCAACCTTAAGATAGTTCCCTTCCTGAAAAAGAGTGGAAGTATTTCACCTGGTTATTTTAGGAACCATTCTTTCTTCCTCCTCAGAGAGCTGACAGTTTGCAGAATGATGTGTCAAGTCCTCCACAGATCAGCTCTATCCCCCACTGACAGGTGAGTTTAAATTTATTAAGCTTTCAGCCTATGCTGTGTTTCTTAACCCTGGGAATTGCTTTTGTTTTAGATGTGAGTTTTCAGCCTGAAGTCTCTGCACCACTGGGGACTACAGATCTGTGGTCTGCAAAAGCAAGCCAGTTCTCAGGTAGCTTATTTGGTTTTGTAGGGGTTCATGGAAAACTTCCTAGAGGTTTGGGGTTCTTTCACAAGAAAATGATTGAAAGCCCACTGACTTAGAGACTCAGAGGAATGCTTTGCTCTGCTTTTTTACATTAGACATAATTATTACTGTCAATTAGTTTCGATTGACTTTAATACATTAATTTATTTAATCATTTTAAGTCAATCTCTTGTTAAAAGTAGTTTCTGTACTGCTAGACATTAGTATTAAAGTTGTTTGCATGAAACGAAGCTGACAAATTACTCATTATTTGAGCTGTATTCTCCAGGAAAATTGGTGATTTAGGAATGTGGAGAAATTTGAAAATATCATGTGTTACCTGAGTCATACAGAGTTTTTGTGGATGTGGATGCCACGCTCAGAATTGGTATGTTATCCATCACTTTTCAAATTTCCCAAGCCCTACAAGACAGAAGTGTAAATTCAAGGTGCTCTTTGGTATCAGTTTTTCATCATTAACGTTGAAAGTTTTAAAATCTGAAAGATTTCCTTTTTTTTTTTTTTGTTTGTTTATTTGGTTGGTTGGTTTATTTTGTTTGCTACGTCAACCGCCTGCCTGATACCTTGCAAGATTCCCTGATGAAAACCTTCCTTGCTCTGGGGGTGAGAAGCCCCCCCCGCCCCGAGGCAGCCAGGGAGAGGCAGCAGGGAGAGCTGCCCACCTCCCTGCCCACACTGTGACTCAGACCTGTGTGGGAGAGTCTCTAAATGCTGTACGGAAGGCTCTTGCCTCCACCCTGCTGTCGTAATACGGGGTTTTAACTCACCTACTGTGGATGTGCTGTATTTGTTTCCAAATGAATAATGAACAAACTGCAGGTACTATAAATATTCTGTGTAGTTGTTTAACAAAATACAAATGACTGTCAATAAAAAGGACCTTTCTGAGTTAGTGAACTACTTGCCCCTCAATTACAACCACACAGGATGTCAAAAAACATTTAATTACCTTCTCAAGGGCTCTGTAATTCTGCTTTTAATGACTACTCCTCCCTATTAGTCCTGTGCAAAAAATGCCCCTCTGATGAGTTTTTGTTTTGTTTGTGTTGCTGTTTTTGAATAAAGGAAACAAACAGCTTAAGAAGGGGTCTTGCTGCCTGCCCATCAGTCCCTCTTGCTCACCAGAAAATTTGCTGTCACTTGGGCACAACTTCTTGTTTTCAGGGCTGGGTATGGTGCTGACACTTTGGTGGGATCAGATCTGACAGCAACTGAAGTCACTAGCAATGAGACTCAATTCTAAACTAAGACATCAAAATGAAAATTGTAATGTGTGAGCCAAGTGTCTAAGCTCACATCTGAAGTCAGTGGAGATCCACTCATAAAATGTGTGGAGCACTGAAAGCAAATGGCTGACCAACTCTTAGGGGCTCAATTCACCTTCATATGCAGAGACATCTTAGGTGATTCTCCAGAATGGTTCGTGAGTCCCATAGATCCTTCACCATACATGCCTTAAGTGTAGCCTCAGATATCACAGCTTACTGGAAACAGCATTAAATACCTTTTTTTTTTTTTTTTTGGCAACCACAGAGTCACAGAATATCCTGAGTTGGAAGCAACCCTCAAGAATCAAGTTTAGTGGCTGCATGGGGGATTGCAATGGTCTTTTCCAAATGCTTTTCATGAGTGCTAAATGCAACCTGAGAGCTGCTGGCCTCTATTCTAAGTGTATCTTCTCAGTTAACAACTCGGCTGCAACCACAAGTATATTTTCTTCTGCTGAAGGGCATCTGAAAAATGTCTATGGTTTAGTTTACTCATCCTTTCAAAATAAGCTAGTTTAATACATGGGTGACCAGAGGATTCTTAATCAAATCTGCAGCACTCATCTCTGAATGAAGAGAGAGAGAGCCATTATCCTTCCTGCAGCTATCTCTGAAAAAACATAGGCGATGATTCAGCCCTTATTACTGTCACATCTCATACAGTAGAGAAGAAATATGAATGTTACAAAAAAAAATTGATCCTGTGTTCCTAAAGATAACTTGGGGGTCTGCTTCTTCTTCTTTCCTGGTGCTTCGCACTGCAGATGAAGAGGTCTATCAGCAGATCTAGTATAGACAAAAGGAACCACACAGTAGGTGTGAGGTAATAAAAAACTTGCTTCCCAAGCATTTTCTTTTAAGACATTTGCAAAAATAATTTTCTTTCATTTTTAAATGCTCTGTTACAATTTATCCAATTACCAATCTGAAGAAACTGCCTGAATGCAACAGCCATGTCAGCTGTCAGCCACTCGGAAACAAAGACTGCGTTAACTATTTATGGCCTAATGAGTAAGGATTGCTCTTACCCTCCAGGAGCATACATCTCTTGTATAAAACAGAACTAAAGAATTAACTGATTTCTCAATATGTAAAGCTTTGTAAAATTTAAGGTCTGCATTGTTAAAACCTATACTTTTTTTTTTTTTAATTTTAGTAGTCAGTGATGTATGAGGGGAAGAATGAAAGAAATTTCTTTCTTATACTGTTATAACTACAAAAGTACTTTGGAGTCTTGGTGTTTCCAGTGGGAAAAAAATGTTTCCACATGCTTCTGTTGAAAAGTATAATTTGCATTGCAGAACTGTTTATCTTTTTATCCCATTTTTACCAGTCTAAGAGGTCACTTTACCATAAAATGGAGAAAACAGGGTAACAAGATGGAGCGTGAAATTTTAAGTGAGACTTCCACACACTGTAGGAGTGGAAGACCTAAGACTGGACCTTTCAACAGCTAGTATGTCTTTATTTCCTAATTTCATCCCCCCTTTACCCCCAAAGGCTTATGGTGGCTTTGTAGATAGATAAATAAGAGTATTTTATGGCATAACAACACTAAGGATCTTGTATATATTTTATGGTATTATATGTTGACATATATCTGTAGTTAATTGTAAACTATGAAGTGTTTGCTGCCAAAATACCAAACTCTCAGAGCAGCTCTGCACACTGAATCTTCCTTCAAGCACAGGCAGCACAGGGCTGGTGGGGAGGACAGCTCCCAAAAAGATTCAAGTGCCTTTGAGTCATGAGGAGTGACAAACTGCACATTGCAAAGCAAAGGTCCTCTCTTCAGCCACATCGGTGCTGCCCAAAAGTGCCTGAGGTTGTGGAGTGCCCGTAGGGTTTGTGTGGGAACAGAGCCCAGGGCCTCAGTGGAGCAAATCTGAGAAGCCAGAACTGAAAGCTGGTGGAACCGCTGGCTCTTTTCCTTACCACGGTCACAAGGAGCCCTTGTCTAAGCTGGGAAAGTAATACTTGTAAGTCATTGAACCAATACCCCCTGCTTCAAGTTTTCCATGGAATCAAGAAAAATACAGAATGATTTAGCCTTGTGTCATTAACCTTTAAAGCATTCCATTCAAACTAATAAGAAATATCATCTGGGAAAAAAAAAAGACAAAACAAAAACAAACAAAACCCCAAAAATCTTTTTTTTTTCTGTCTGTTTCTAACACTTCAGGTTGGTTTTATCTCTGCAGTAATAACAGTTGTTTTCTTTACCATCTAGTCTCATGATACAAATGTTAGTGGCAGCACTGAGGCAGGAGGACAGTAAATTTTGCATCCATAGTCAACGAGGTCCCCTGGGACTCTGCGACCATTTTCTGAGCAATCTGCCATGGTCTGTAAAATGTTTTTTGCAAGCATTTAGCCATCTCCCATGGGAGGGTATGAGAAGTTCAGCAGAGTGTGAGGTGCTGTTATTTGTAAATGTGATGAGAACAGAGGCATTTTCCAGAATGAGAATCTCGTCACTCTGAGAACCAGAAACATGCTGTTTGCTTGATCATTTATCTCACAGCAGCTCACAATAAATTTGTCCTCATAAGCAGTAAAATTTGACCTCTTACTCAGCATTCTGCTCTCTACAGCAGTATGATTTGTAGTGTCAGCAGATTTATAGAGAGCAGTGAAAAGAGAAAAAAAAGGCAGAAAATCGGCTTACCTGGGTTTCATTTTCAGCCTGCCATGTAGGGATAGTTTCAGTAAGAGATTCCTACCGCTCTGGAGTGTATTCAGTATGTGTAAGTAATAGCATGTGCATGGTGTGTAAGGTCTAGGAGGTTCCCATGCCATGGAGATGCCCTTCCCAGAAGGGTCTGAGTACCAGAGATGTAGTATTTAACAGGAACAAAAAAGATAAATGCCCTGTCTTTTGTATATTGTCCTGTTTGCTGCATACTGACTAAAGACAGATGGGATGGATTGAATCACAGAAGTGATTCCTGCACAACTATGGGGATTTTGAGGTATTATTGAGATTGAGAGGGAAAATTTACAGCTACTCATATACTGATTACCACAGAGATGTTAATGTTTCAAGCCATAGGTAGTCTTTATTTTAAAGTCTCTTATTTTTTTTTCTTTTAATAATAATTGTCCAAAAATATAGAAAAAGTGCTAACACTAAAAGCAAGAGGCTGAGAGAGAGGTTGTCCTTCCTAGAAAGCTGCTTGTATCAGGTGTAGAGACAGCTTTCAAGGCCCCTCAGCCATGTAAGCAATATGTCTTCCTCAAGGCTGAGGAAGCAAGGCTGGACCAAGTTATTACCGACATGAAGAATGGAGCAGCATGAGAAAAAGGTATAAGTGCAGGGAAGAGCCCTGGAAAAGAGCCCTGCAGGATAAAGCCCTGGAAGATTGCTGCCAGTAGAGGATTCTCATCCTCATCTTTTGGGTTCACAGTAATCAGGCAAGCTCTGTTCTGAGGAGAAAATAAAAAGCAGTGAAATTCTCCATATCTGGAGACTGTTGTGTGTCCTTGGGCAATCGTTCACATTTTAGTCTCATGTTAATTTCATGCATGTCTTCAGTGTTTTATGGGGACTTCTGAAGGTTAAAAATTCCAAAGTGCGGGTGTCTACGGTAGAGTACCTTCTGTCTTTCAGAAGGATTACATTATCTTATTGTGTGGACTTTTGCAAAACATTTTGGATTTTTTTCCATGATGAAATGGTTATGTTTACACTAAACGCATGCAAACAGGTGATTTGCCACAGGATTTCTTTGTAAAGCAATTTAAAATTATGGTCACATGGTTTGTTTTCACAGGCTTGGTTTTTGTTTTGTTTTGTTCTGTATTTTATTTTATTTTTTCTAGGGGAAAAACACCAATGTTCACTAGTTTGTAATTAAAAAACACAGCTGGCATCAATGGATCTCAGTTGTCACTACCTATAATTTCAGTTGACATGCATTTAGTTAATTTTATCACATGACTGTAGGTAGAACGGAACGTCAGCAAGTTTACAGAAGAGTAAAATTAATTGGTATGTATTTCAGACATAAAATACAATTTTTAAATGTTGTTTCTGTGGCAAGACCTTCTTTATTCTCGCAAAGAATAATTATTTATGCAGCAATTCCAGGATTTCCTTCTGCAGCCACTGAACAATTTGGAGTTTTGCCTACACAAGAACAAGAAATTAACTTGTTCTGTGAGTAGACGCCAAAAATATTCCATGGGATGGTCCCAACTGTCATAAAGGACTAAAGTCCTCAGGGCTGATCATGAGTCTCTGCAGTTAGAGTGTGACAGTCCCACCTCTGTGACCAGGTCCAGAGAGACACAGTTGGTTGTGTTCTTTGTGGTTTCAGCCTCCAAATCTAGCTGTTACTTTCCGAGTATCCTTTTTTTTTGACAAAGCAGTTAATGTGGTTTTTACCCCAAAATACATTATTTACAAAATTATTTAGAAAAAGATAGATTTAAAAAATATATATTTAGCTATTTTTCTTACTATGACTGAAGGTGTTACTAACAAGAGAATGAGCAGGAATCAGTTATACCTGCTACAACTGACATCCACAGCAGTCTCTATGCATGCTCATTATAACTGGATGCAAAATTTTGATTTATTATTATAGACCATGTGCAAGATACACATAAAATAGCAACATATCAACAGATGACTGAAAATAAATTGTCTTCCATAATTTCCATTAAGTCTGCAAATGTCTTTAAATGACAGAAATTGTTCAGATGATGAACATGTTGTTATATACATATAAAGAAATACATACAATCTTCCACAGGTATTCATTCATTGTGAAATTCCCAGACTTGTGCAGTTCTTTAAAAATAAGATCAGGAAATAAAAGTAAACATTTTTAATCCAAATATGTACTTAAAAGAAGTAATGGAGAGACTGGAGTGCGTTTCTACCCCTGAGAAAGAGCCAGATAGATTTGTTCTATTTAGCCAATAATTTGGTACGAAAACCTGATCTCACCGAAGTCAACACCACTATGATTGCATCCTTAGCCTTAGTTTTAATTCTTCCTTGAGCATGACATTTTCACTTGCACAGAGAGACAGCATAAAGCTATTGCATCTCTTCAATCTGATTTAGACTTTACCACATCTCCATTTCCCTCTTCACTGAAATAGGATTTAGGAGTGGTCTTCACCCACGTACATAAGGACAAGTTTTCTTCTAATAGAGCTCTATTGTAAGAAAAAAATCTAGAATACAAGTATTTATTTTAATAAACACAAAATACAGTGCTTTTTAATAAAGATAAAATTAAGTATTTGAAAACATACCACATTTTCTACAAACAGACTTTGTCCCTAAGGCCCTGGTTTTGCATTCACTAGTTAGCTGTGCAGAACATAGGGTCTATGACTTTCTTCCTTCTTTTGCTTAATGTATCTATGTCTGCTGGTAGAAATACTTCTTAGTCTTTATAACTGAAATAACAACTTCCTCAAAGATGCGTAAATCTGTACAAAGTTGATATATTTTTCCTGAGTATACTTTCAAACCATGTTATAAGCTTATCACCTATATTGATGGTTAGTTATATTTTAAATTGCATTTATAATTTTTTCTTTGAATATAAATTGAAGGAAAATGGATTTTAAATTGTAATAAGTGAAGGGAGAAAAATAATTTAAGGCATTTTATGTAGGTAAATGGATACATTACAGTATGAAAAAATACTGTTACATAAAGAGGTTTCAGCATGGAAGAGCTGTATTTAGTCATCTAAATTAATTTAAATTTTATAATTTTTTTTGATTTCCAGGTCAAATCAAATACAATTATTTGGAGTAATGCCTAATATAAAAACTTACTTTAAGCGGCATGAGTTATTGTCCACATGTCAGCACTCATTAGGTAGCAGTATCTGTCACACTACATTTACATTTATTTTGTGGCCACCAGGCAGAGCAGGATCCCATTCAGGCAATGTCGTGGTGTAGAATCCACATGTAATAATTTAGAATTGTTTCAACAATATCCTATCATTTGTGAAGAAGGATCAAATTTTCAAGCACTTCTTTCTCTGAACAATTATTTGTATAAGCTTCGTTTAGGATAGTTGAGGAAATACCAGCATAAGATTCATAGAATCATAGAATCATAAAATGGTTTGGGTCAGAAGGGACCTTAAAGCCCATCCAGTTCCAAACCCCTGCCATGGGCAGGGATACCACAGACTAGATTAGATTGCCCAGGGCCTCATCCAACTTGGCCTTGAACAGCTCCAGGGATGGGGCATCCACAACTTCTCTGAGCAACCTGTTCCAGGGCTTCACCACCCTCTGAGGGAAGAATTTTCTCCTAATCACTAATCTAAATCACCCTTCTTTTAGTTTAAAACCATTCCCCCATGTCCTACCATTATCTGCCTAAGAAAAAAGTTGCTCTCCGTATTTTTATAAGTTCCCTTTAAGTACTGAAAAGCTGCTATGAGATTGCCCTGGAGTCTTCTCTTCTTCAAGCTGAAGTTACCTGACAAATTGTCATAGGTCCTAATTAATAACTTCTTGTAGTGGATTGTAGATCTCTAGACCTTTAATCTAGAGAAAATAGTTACATTTCTTTATATATCTATTCACAGAGTTTGCATTACTCATTAGTCTACATTAGGTTACATTAGTTTAGACACCAAGGGTGGATTTTGTTCAAGATTACCTTTACATGTGAGGCAAGTATCTAAGTTGCAGTTATAATCAAAAGGATTTCCTCATTTGGCCACACACTGGAGTCTAGTGTCATCCAGGGTATCCTGCTTGGCATCCTGTTGCCATTCCAGATTATAATTTCCAGCATGTTGCAAATGTGTCAGGTATGTCAAAGTGCATCAGATGATATTAGTTGTATATTTTTAGGAAAAATAAATGGGGCAAAATGAAAATTAATTCTTCTCTAAAGGAAGAATTTTGCCTAAAGTATATGTTTAAGAAATCAAACACTTGTATTATATTCTCTCCCATAAAATAAACTACAGAAGATAAACAGTAAATACATTGAGATGGGGAATACAGTGTATGTAATTAAAACAAAGAAACAAACAAACAAAAAACTGTCAGGAAATGTTAATATTTGTGATCATACCAACATTCTTCTCTCCAATTCACAAGTTTGATTCAAAGATACAACTACTGCCACCAGTACATGCACAGAAATCTGATGTTTGGCTTACGCATGAAAATAGAGTATCTGTTTCACCCTTTCACAGAATCACAGAATGGTTGGGTTTGGAAGGGACCTCTGGGTTCATCTGGTCCAACCCTGGCTCAAGCAGGGACACCCAGAGCAGGCTGCCCAGCACCATGTCCAGGCAGCTTTTGAAGATCTTCAGCGAGGGAGATTCCACAACCTTTCTGGGGAACCTGTGCCTGTGCTCTGTCACCTGCACAGTAGAGAAATGCTTCCTGGTGGTCAGAGGGGAATCTCCTGTGTATCAGTTTGTGCCCATTGCCTCTTGTCCTGGCAATCGGCACCACTGAAAAGAGCCTGGCTCTGTTCAGTTAAAATAGTAAGGAGAATATTACTCTGCATCTTGGACAAGCTGGTATCCCTATAGACAAGTACCTTCACTGCACCTTGTAAGACCTGAATCCTGACCTTGGATAAACCACACAAAGCTCCTCCTGGAGAAAAAAATGCCTCATGTCTCGGAGCAGAATTCAGCTCTCAGAACTAAAACAGCTTGCACTCACTTGTTACTTTAATTTTGAAATGTATTTTCAATTGATATCCTGTATAAATTATGAGCTGAGAGCAATGTGCTTTATCAAGAAGACAATATTACAAAGTGCTATCCAAATGGAAAGCCCCCAAGCAAGCAAGAATGATGAGAACATTACAACTATATTATTGGAGATCTCCATGACAGACTCTTGCATTGACTATCACACACTTACAAAGTATCAGTTTTCATTTGGTCATTGTTATTTAAAGCAGGAGAAGGCTTGCTCTTCTGACCATCAGTTCCTCCTTTGGATGTGTCCTGGAAGAAAAGCCTTGGCATCCACAGTGACATTAAAATTCGTTTGTATTCGTTTCGAAAATTCTGGTTAAGAAGTCCATATATTATTGCATTAAGGCAGCTGTTGAAATAGGCCATGAAGTAGCTTATAATGAATAACCATTCAGGAACTTTTGGTGCCATTTCCAAAGGATCGATGGCTACAGCCAGTCCTATGAAGTTCAGAGGTGCCCAGCAAAAGGCAAAAATCACAAAAACCACAAACATGGTAAGAAAGTTTCTGAAGTCACTTGGCTTCAGTCTCGGCTTTGTTTCTGACTTGACTCGTCTTCTAACTTGAAGCACTAAAACCCAAATTCGAAGGTAGCAGAAACTCACAACGGTGATAGGGACGATGAAATGAATTACCACAACAGCTATTGTATAGTAGGAGCTTGCAGTCTGAACAAATGTGCATGAATAGATGCGTGGATCATACTTTAAAGAGCCAACAAAAAAATTTGGTACAGTTGCAATTACTGTTAATACCCAGACTAAGGAGACGTAGAGCATTGTGTTCCAACAGCTATACACTTTGTCATAGGCAAAGCTATGACATATATAGCAATATCGGTTTATTGCAATTGCAGTGATGTTGAAAATAGAGCCTATTACACTTAGTCCCATCACAAAACCACTCACTTTACAGTGCATTTCACCCAAAGTCCATCCATTGTGGAAAATAGCTAAGAGCACCAGTGGGTATGGATACAAGGCCACAACCAGATCAGCCAAAGCCAAGCTCACCACAAATGCGTTACCTAGGGGAAAAAGAAAAATACATAGACATAAGTCTGTAAGCAAGCGTAGTTGTGAACAAGAAAAACATGTATTACTTTATTTTGGATATCTGCAATATTAAATTATTGATGATGTCAGCAAGCAGCAGCTATATAGCACCAATAGGTCTGTAGGGGAAATAATTTTGTCATTCTACTTAGACCACCACAGAAATAGCTACAGCAACAGGATGTTTCAGATCTTTCGGTGACTGGATTATACTCTCCTTTCTATTTCGATCTTCAATCACAGAATCACAGAATCGTCTAGGTTGGAAAAGACCTCCAAGATCACCTAGTCCAACCTCTGACCTAACACTAACAAGTCCTCCACTAAACCATATCACTAAGCTCTACATCTAAACGTCTTTTAAAGACCTCCAGGGCTGGTGACTCAACCACTTCCCTGGGCAGCCCATTCCAATGCCTAACAACCCTTTCAGTAAAGAAGTTCTTCCTAATATCCAACCTAAACCTCCCCTGGCGCAACTTCAGCCCATTCCCCCTCGTCCTGTCACCAGGCACGTGGGAGAATAGACCAACCTCTACCTTGCTACAGCCTCCTTTAAGGTACCTATAGAGAGTAAGGTTGCCCCTGAGCCTCCTCTTCTCCAGGTTGAACAATCCCAGCTCCCTCAGCTGCTCCTCATAAGCCTTGTTCTCCAGAACACTCACCAGCTTCGTCACCCTTCTCTGGACTCTCTCGAACACCTCCGTGTCCTTCTTGTAGCGAGGGGCCCAAAACTGAACACAGTACTCGAGGTGCGGCCTCACCAGAGCCGAGTACAGGGGGACAGTCTCTTCCCTAGACCTGCTGGCCAAACTGCTTCTTAAACAATAAACATAACCATCAACGAGCCATTACATAAGCACGTGCTGAGGTGCTTCAGTATCACTAACTTTGCAGCTGGATGGAAAAGGAGAAAAAGAAAAAGGTCTAAATTGCTGCAGGTAGGAAGGCTACTATGTTGTTCTAATCTATAACTGGAAAACTAACATGCTTGACAGTTATCAAGGGCAAGGGTACATAAAGACGAGGCCTACAGGGATTAGAAGGATGCATTGTTTTAAGTATATCCTGAATTGCTACACAATAAACTGTAATAAAGAAATTTTCTGCATGAATGTCCTACCCTGCAGTTATTTTGCCGGTGGATTGACTAAGGAAAAGTGAATTGCCTTCATTACCTCCTGTAGAAAGGCATATTTAATTATATGCACATGGTAAAAATGTGCAATTACAAGAGAAAGAAAGTATTCAAATGCATAGAAGGAGCCTTCAGATCATTTTCTGCTGATTATGTTCAAAGAGATTTTAGTGATATGGTTGAAATTTACTGTCTCTCTTTAAATGGTGAGCTGTTAATCAGTTTGAAACTTCTGGATGCTGTACTTAAAGTAACTTTAATAAAACAGTGAGATATTAAACTATGTTCCTGAAAAATGAGGTTCTTACCATGGCAAGTAGTGTCCCCCTTGCTTTCTTGGAAAAATAGGAAATAACTCTCTAGGAACTTCCCAGGAGACAGAAAGGAGTGGTATGAACTTTAGATTCTTGGTAGCATTAAACATATTTCTGGTTCCCAAACTCACTTTTTTGCTTCAAATCCTTCACAGTATGAACTGAAGTGCAAAAGACACAACACCTTTTAAAACTGTGTGGGCAACACTATTTTTTGAAAAAGAGTAATTAGGTGATTAAACCTACAAATTCTGAGCTTTCTAGTCCTCATCAAACAAAATATTCTCCACACATTTAATTTTAAGCACATAAATACTGTTGTGGATAAGGAGGCCATTAGATGGGAGACAGAAAACGCAGAACCCGGTAGGATTGCTTTTTAAAAAATGGCAGAATTTCACTTGTATACTATTTTTTCCACTTGCTTGTGCATCTGTACATTGTTTAATCAAAATGAAAGAATAGGGAACCCTCTTTTCTCTCATACAGTTTAGGAAAGGGGTGAGCATCAGAATTTCCACACCAGATAGGGAGCTTAATGGAAAGCGGGATTATCAACGCATAGCCACAGAAACTCAGCTCATCTCAAGACAGGTGTACAGTTTTAGAAGTTTCCTTGTTATACATTTGGCAGCCTGTCTCTCACTCTCTTTATACTTCCAAGGCCACACGAGTGTTTTCACAGCTACAATTCACTGACATGGTAAATCCTAATTAGAGCTAATTTAGAGCAAAGCAAATATCTATTAGTTTTATGATCTGTGAGGAAAGATTGAACAAACTAGAGAGAAAAATGAGGGGTAGATGATAACAAACTTCAAGTAAGTGAAAAAGGAAGGATGTAATATATTCCTGTGTCTGCAGTGAGCACAATCTTCATTTACAACAAAGACACCTCAGTCTAGACATGGACAAAAACATTTTAATGGCATGAAGAAGGCGGTGCTGGAACATCTTTCTTTATGCCTGCTGTTGGAAGTTGTAAGAAAAAGTTAAATAAACAGTTCTCAGTACTGGCCTACTGGCCCAGCTGACCCCTGTTTCGAGCACAGGAACGATGAAACATGACTTTGAAGGTCTTTTCTAGCCATATGAAAACTATGGTAAAATACAAAACTAACAAAGGAACAGGGGTATCTTCACCAGCATCTACTTACATCACAGCAACAAGGATTACTCTTACCCTTTTTTCTTACTGTATCTGACAGTAGAAAATAGAGAAGTCAGGAGAAACAAACTTTTCTTTTCTTTTCTGTTTTTTTACAAGAATGAGTGATTAAATGAATATATCAAATCTCTCAGGCCTCCTAGCATCAGCTAATAGTTAAAATATAAGTATTCAGTCAAAATCAACTGAGCAGGCAGCTCCTTCAACCATATTTGGAAGGCAAGTGACTTTCCAAATTATGTATGTAGTTTAGAACTTCTTGAAAATTCCATCTAGCATGAATAGGGGCAGTTAGCAACGAACTTGTCAAAAATATAATATACCACTTTGCAACATAGAAGAAAGATATTGCAATATGTATAAAGTCCTCTAGCAATTTGTCACTTTTACAGCTGTTTACAAGTTTGGTTGTTCTCACTGTGCACCACAAAGTAAGGTCCAAAGTTTTTTTTTTTTTTTTCCATGTGTCTGACTGCAGAATGAAGTTTAATATTATATTACTGAAATGAATAATCTACAAAAAAAAAGCTAATTCATAAAAAATATGTCATCATCATTTTGGGAAATTAAAGGTCTTAGAGGCTTTTAAAGTGCTTAGAGAAAGTAAATATTCCTTGATATACCTAAGAAGCAGCATTTGGAATGACTTCAATGACATTGATAAGATAATCAGAGGAAACTTTTGGCTATCTCTCATAAAATAGAAACCACAGAATGCTCATCTCGTTGGAATGATTATCATTGTTTGTTAATTTACCCAATAGATTAAGCTCCTAGATTTCAGTTTCATCAGATAGAAGATTATATTCATTTATAAGAAACACATTTGCTCACTGGAATGGAAAGACCACTTAATTACAAGAACTAGCTAGCAGAAGCCAAATATCTAGCCAGGGACTCAAAAAGACACATATTTGTACTGTTCTAAATGTTGATAGCTGACTTGTCCGGATGGTTTGTAATTGTCTTTGATTTCTAATTTCTAATTGAAAAATCTACTGGTGTTCTGTCCACCAGGTTATACAAATGCCATGGAGCTCCTTTCTCTCCAACTGGGGAACCTGGGACAATGTAGCAACAAATAGAAGCAGTAGGGACAGGCAAGACAGAAAGTGAATGAATGTCTGTAAGGTAGTGGCACATTTTTTGACACACCAAGGATCGATGACTACAGATACTTCTTCTATCCCTCCATTTTCATATCTAAGCACTTTTCCCCTGGGAAAACTCAGAATTACTCTTGCAGACTTCTTACTTCATTATGTCTTCATGTGGAATGTTATTGGGAAAGCTTTTTGTTTGGACCTAGGTCTTAAAAACCTCTATAATAACCAGCACTGTGTCTATAATTAGCCTTTTATACTGGCTGAGAGTGATATAAACCAGAGCTTTTTGTGATATTACCCTGACAATTACCTAAAGGTATTTATCCATACTATTAAGAAGAACAGCAAGATCTTGACTTTAATGAAGTAAATAAGAGTTTCATCATTTTAACAAAAATCAGCCAATCATTCCTTGGCAAAGTTCACAGTAATAGATAGTCTCAAGAAAATGTTAGACTGACAGACTGTACAGGAATATCTCAAGTGCTAGCTCACTCTTCAACCCTCTTTTTTTTATTCATCTGCCAGACTCTCATAACATGTCCTCAAAATAATCTAAAAAAGAGAGTTCTGGAAGGCTTCTGATAGCTTTCTAGTTGTGGTTGGTGTATAAAGATAGCATCTGGGCTCAGTTTGCAGACAGCCTTCTAGTCAAAGGCACAAGGTGCCACTTCAGGGATGTGTGGTTTAATCCACCTTTAAGTTACTTATATATAAACATTAAGCATATACAGTATTTTTTTCCACTGTTTTTTGAAATGGTCACAAAATACACAAGGTGTGTCTAATCTTTTATTTCATTCCTGTAATTCATTAAAGGGGAAAAATATATTTTACAGTCTCAATCACAGTTCCAAAGTTCTGCAAAAGATATTCCACTTGCATACAAAATCCCTCCTCAGTTGTGACATCACCTCTTTCTAACGAAGATCCTGATATGAGGCACGGTATGAAAGTTGCTGGTTGCTTACAATTTTTGTTTCTGACTACCAGAAATGGAAACAAAATGTTATTTTGATAATGTTGAACTCAATGTTATTTCCTTTACTTAAATTATGTTGGTATAAATTATCTGCCTTTTAAGTATCCTTAATGACTGCTGAAGTTAATGGGAAAATTGCCATAGACTTAAAGGAGTCATTAATCATACCATTAAAGATATAATAAATAAAGACCTCTTATTAACAAGAATGTGAATCATTGAAACATTTGGTCCATATAACAAGAGCAATAGCAATAAAAAAGCAATTCCTAGAATTATGTTTGGATATAAAAGAAAAAAATAAATCAAAGTCTAACCCCCTTTCATAGCTCCTACAAGTTTTAAAGGAGCAGATTTTACCATCAGACAAAGAGAAATAGGAGTGTGTTAATCCCAAGGCATGTCAGCCAGGATCCATTACAGCAAGTGGCTGATTTGATCCGTTGTTTGAGTCTAAACCGACATGGATGGAGATCAAAGAGGCTTATGCAAAAACCTGAAAAAAGCAAGCAGTCCTTCAGCCAAGATGACTGTCCCTCCTTAATCTCCCCTTGTCTGTATTAATAATAGAAACTATGTAGCTCTATTGCATGGAATTTCTCTTGTGCAGGGTCATCTTTTTAGGCCCAAGCCTAAATACCTTTTCCATGCCCCAATGTGGAAAGAAAAACATGACTGGAGGGACTGAAGAACTGGCACCACGTAAGTAGTCAGAACTAAGGATTGGATAGATTTTTGTTTCTGTTTCCAGAGTGTCCCCAGTAAATTTGGATCAAACAGCATGCCAGAAGATGTTAGCTGCTCCTGGAAACAGGCTGATGCTTCTTACATCCCAGATGAAGGAAAAGAGAACAGGGACTGAGTGTTAACCCTACACCATGATTTCATTCTCTGTTGTTCATGGGATACTGCAGATACTAACAGCCCTGGATTAGCAAGTGCTAATCTGGGACATAACAAACCACAGAAGTCAGAGCATTACATAGTTAGTATCAAGAAAATTAAACTGGAACTTATAAACAGAATGTGGATGTCTCATCTTCCTCACTGATTTTTTTCCCCTCTACTTTTGGCTTATTTGATTAGTATTTTTAAATGTATTTAAGCTCTCGCAGTATATTTTTAAAAGCATTTAAGCACCAGCCTCTTAAACTGTTTAAAATCACCTGTGTCAACTTTTTTTTTTTTTTTTTTTTCTCACCATCTATTAGGAAGAATAAATCTTAGAACCATAGAAACATTTAGGTTGGAAAAGATCTCCAAGATCACCAAGTCCAACCATCAACCCAACCTCACAAGTCCCACCACTAAACCATGTCCCTTAGTGCCACATCTGCATATCTCTTAAACACCTCCAGGGATGGGGACTCCACCACTTCCCTAGGCAGCCTGTTCCAATGCCTAAACACCTTTTCCATGAATAAATTCTTCCTAATATCCAGCCTAAACCTCCCCTGGTGCAACTTGAAGTCATTGCCTTGCGTCCTATCACTTGTCACCCAAGAAAAGAAACCAACACCCTACTCACTGCAGCCTCCTTTCAGGTAGTTGTAGAGAGTGATTAGGTCTCCCTTCAGCCTTCTTTTCTACAGGTTAAACATCCCCAGTTCCCTCAGTCACTCCTCATAACTCTTGTTTTCTAGTCCTTTTACCAGCTTTGTTGCTTTTCTCTGCACACACTTAAGCAACTCAATATCTTTCTTGTAGTGAGGGGCCCAAATCCAAACACAGTACTCAAGATACATACAAGTACCCATGCCATGTACAAGGGGACAGTCACCTCCCCAGTCCTGCTGGCCACACTAGTTCTGATGCAGGCCAGGATGCCGTTGGCCTTCTGCCCACCTGAGCACACCACTGGCTCATGTTCAGTCGGCTGTCGACCAGCACAGCCAAGCCCTTTTCTGACAGGCAGCTTTCCAGCCTCTCTTCCCCAAGCCCATACCACTGCACGGGGTTATTGTGCCTCAGGAGCAGGACCCAGCTCTTACCCTTGTTGGATATCACACAACTGGGCTTGGACCATTGATTTAGCATACCCAGATCCTTCTGCAGAGCCTCCCTACACTCAAGCAAATCAACAGTGTTGGCTAACTTGGTATCATCCACAAACTTATGGAGGGTGCACTCAATTCCCTCATCCAGATCACTAATAAAAACGTTAAACAAAACTGTCTCCAATACTGAGCCCTTGGTAGCAACACTGGTGACCAGCTGCCAAGTGTACTGAACTCCATTCACAATGACACTTTGAGCCTGGCCATTCAGCCAGATCATAACCCTGTGAACTGTATAACCCTGACTGCCCAATGCAGATGAAACTCCACACATATCAGTGGGAATGAAGGCAGCAGAAGTGGACACCAGCAGCAGGCAAAGTAGTAGATTAAGTCTTTCACAGACTGACATTTGAATTCCCTGTGACACTACAAGTCACTATGGTGATCTTTGATTTACTGACAAGTGATAATAGTGCAGTGTTCAACAATGTGTTACTAACAGAAGGTTTACCATAATGCTCCAATAAAGTGTCAGACAGGTTTTTATTTTCTTTGAATATGACTTTTTGAAAGCAGTGACGCACTCCTTTGTAGTCTTTTTTCATGATTTCAGACATTTGTGGGATATACTGCAGATCTAAATGTAATGGGAAGGGACAGGTGATAAGTTTTCACTACAACTGCAGTATTTTGGAGATTCTGGCAAAACAAACAAACAAACAAATAAAAAAACATAAACAGTGAATCGAGGCTGGACCTTTGACCTATAGAACGTTCAGCTTATTTCTTTTTAGGAAATGCATGTTCTCTGAAACTGTTTAAAACACTTGATGAGTTTGGAGAATTTGAGTTATATTACGCTATGTGTAAGGGAATTTCTCTAACATTGCTAGGAGATGCAGAACAGAAGGAGAAAATTTACTGTAGGAGTTATCCTTTTCATGTGAAGCTACCTATGGGCTTTGAGAGAGCTTTCTTTTCAGAAGAAATTCAGGCTTAGATACCATGAAAGTCAGAAGTCTGTGTTCCCCAGTAGTTTTCACAGAAAAGTTTGGAATCTAGACCAAATAGGGTTTAAACCCTAGTCATCCACTTTCTGGATGATGTTTTTTTCCAATCTGATTCCACGCTGTTATGCAGAAGATGAGAAAGGCACTCCTCATTTTTAGATAAATAAACACCTGACTTTATTTTATTTTAGTGAAGAATGCTCTGCACGCTCCTTTTCAAACTGTGCGCCAATGTAAAGAATACAGGATTCAGAGGATTAGAAGCTCAGAATGTAAAAAGTAGTTTAAGATTGTAGGTTAGTGACCAGCAGACTGCTGGACTGGGACAGGCTGGTCTTGGCTCCACATTTGCAACTATGAGTTGAAGCTAGAAGCTACATTAGAAGGAGCTGAATTTTAGGCCAGTAAGTTGTAGGTCTCAGTTGTCAACATGGTCCTGATGAAAAGAGGCACCTAAGTTGCACTGCTGATTAGTATGCCTTTGAGATCATGACTTTGGCATGCTTGGCAGCTACGTGTTAATATAATTTAAGTGAGCAACGCTTCAGTTTTTTCTGTGTGCCCAGACTTCTCCCTGTGGTTAAACATGGGATCACTAGTACCTGTTCTGAGTTTGCCATCTGCAGGTTCAAAAAAATGTTTATAATGCTGTGCTGTTAAAAACTTAGTAAGCGCTTGAGTTTTGTAACCTGCAGGTTTGTAATTTTGCTAATCTGTGCTTTCTCTGGTGCAGTTATTCACAGCAAGTAGGGACGGTGGTGACTCTCTATTGCCACCTACTGCACCAGAGCTAGCCAAACCAGAGACAAGAAATTGTACCCATTAACACTGAAAAAAAAATTTTTTAAAAAATGTGTTTGTTCTTTCAGAGCAAAAATATGATCGCTACTCAGACAGTACATTTATGGGGTGACAAATATTTTTCTGAATTTCTGATACTTTCTGAGACTGAATGAACTTTCCTTTTTCTGAGAGAAAATGTGAAGCCAAAGATGCAAGACAGTCTCTTCTAGAGAATCCGCTATTACCTTAGTGGTTAGGACATTTCTATGGTAGAAGACCCTTTCTTTGTAAAAGGGCTTGAGACTATGTCTCCCATAGTCCCAAGAGAGTGCTCTACTCACCAGCCCAGCTGCTCTTCTGGTGTTAGCCTGCATGTCTCTCTCTAGGTTATAATCAAGAATTCCACCCTGGAACCATAACACACAGGTTATCGCTTATACTGTAGAGTGCTCTTTATCACTCTGTGTGAAAGCAAAAAAAAATTCTTATGATTTAACAGGTGGGAGACTGAGATGGACAGATGCAGGGACTCTCGCAAAACAGAACTTTGGAGGAACACTCAAGGTTCATGAGCCTTTTTCTTCTCTACTGGATAATACCACATCTATTAGGCACACCTTGCAAAAAAATGTGTGCCTGTCCAGCACACTGCTCCAAAATGACACCACAGTGGGTTACCGGTACTGAGGAATGGGGTGACAGAAGAGTCAGAGCTATTAAGTAACGTTAGTAGGATTCAAAGCAGACAAAAGGAGTGGTTGCTGCAATAGGTAGTAAACCTGTGGAACTCCTTAACAGTGGAACTTGCAGATGCAGAAAGTTTACTTAAATTCAAGGGAAGGCTGGAAAAGTACTTGAAAGAGATATAAATTGAAGGTCACTGAACAGATAGAACATACTAGGTTCAGTAAATCCTCTGAGCTGCAAGGAATCACAAACTGAGAGCATAGGGGTGGAAGTATTATTATGGTTGTTTTGTTCTTTTTTTTTCCCTGAGTATTTGGTTACATCTACAATTAAAGAAAACGTACAAGGCTAGCTATGACCCTGGTCTGTATCAATAGCCCTGCTTTTATGATGAGAACACTAGGTTTCAGTGACACTATTCAGAAACACAGCTCCTTTTAAGCCTCCATGTTTTGCCAATCTCAGTTGTATGGTGCAACATTCTCATTCAGATCCTTACCAGCCCCTCCTCTACACAACCAGCCCATTTTTTTTGACAAAATATTTGAAGGGGCAATACCCTTTTTTGTATCTCATCCATCTGCAATTGAGCTGCATTTTGCAGTGATCATAGGGGTGAAGTTCCCTTACACAACTGCCCTCACACTGCAGTTAGGATCTTGCCTTCATTGTAGTCTGCGAAGGTGAAAGGCCTTTCTTGTTACCAAGAGAATGTCTCTATCTAGGGGTACAGTTGCTTTTCAGGTAGGGGATGAAGGGAAGCTTACCACTGTGGGCACCCGTGATAGGCCCAACTTAAAAACCTCCAGTTGCTGAGTGCAGTAACTGAACAACAACAAAAGAGTGTTGTTTTTTTTTTCACTAATACATGAAAGAAGTTGTGTTTCCTGCATCTGTAAGTACATATCAGCTTAATTTTCTTCACTTGAAGTAATCACAGCTGTTGGTTGCTTCAACTGAGGAAGAATAGGAAACCTACAGGAAGAACAGCAAGTACGAAAACTCATTTGCTGCTGACAGAGTCCAATATGGAAAGGTGTAAAACACTATGGTGCAATCTAGTCAGACCCTATAAATTGCTAGATAACCTATTTTTCTTAATAATGTACATTTTTTTTAGTCTTCCAACTCTATGTTGTATTTCATATACAAAAAGTGAAATGTGTAGCATTTTGTAGTGCATTATTTTGTTAAAAAAATAAACAAAAACCCTGAAGCCTAAAACCTGATTCAGATCAAGACTTTCTGTGGTAATTTCCACAAAGATTTAGTCAACTGCTCTGCGGGACTCCTAATAATGATCAGGTTGTATGGGACTTTGAGAAACCTGGTCTAGTGGAAAGTGTCCATGCCCATGGCAGGGCGGTGGAACTAGATGATTTTCAAGGTCCCTTCCAAACCAAACCATTCTAGGATTCTATAACTTGCAGTATGTGGCAAACACACAACCAGTAACAAACACATGCAAGCCAGTTACAGCTGCAAAAAGAAATCAAATCTAAACTAGTTATTGCTGCTACATATTTTAGGGGTTTCCAGACATGGTGGGGGATTCTAAGGCAATCTTGGAATTATTAAAAATGGTATCTGATACACCGCAGTCAATATGGTGTCTAGAAACATCTAATATTAGGATCATGCAGGTGGAAAAGTTCCCAACACTTCTAACATTCTCTGGAGTCCCTTCATTATGATCTTGTTTTCCTATTTTTTTTTTAAATCCCCTTTTTTTTTTCTCTCCTGTTTCCTATTTTGCCAAGGAATAAAATCACAGAATCATAGAATCATTCAGGTTGGAAGAGACCTCTGAGATCATCTAGTCCAACCTTGAATAGATGACACTTGATTAACAGAGCCATTATAAACCTTTCAGTAAGGAAAACTCTTACCCTTTTCATTCTTAGCTTTTAGAAGGCCTCATCATTGCACATGCATATGGAGTTGAATATCTTCAGAAGCTGTTGTCAGTCTGTGCCATCTGCTTCTTTTGGGAAAAAGGTCTTAAAGTAAAGTACACTGACATGATTCATCTTATAATGATACTCATAGGTTTGTAAACAACATTTAAACTGATGAGTAAATAAAATGCTTTTATAAAAAGTGATCATATATTCTCTTCTAAAGCATTGGGTGGTTCGTGTTTCAACTCATTTTAAACAAAGTGTGTAATGATCACTTCCTCAATTAAGGTCTTTCCTCTGAGACACTAAAAGTGTTGTAAAAAGACTGGGAATATACTCAGTTTGTTCTGAGCCCATGAGTCATGATATTGGTAAGCTAGTTAAATGAAGGGTGGTAGACATCAGCGTATAACCAGAGAATCACTGAAGTTGGAAGAGATCTCTGGAGATCATCTAGTCCGAGCTGCCTTCTCAAAGAAGTGTTCCTAGAGCAGGTTGTTGAGGGCTCTGTCCCGTCAGGTTTTCACTGTCCCCAGTCATGGATACTCAACAGGCTCTCTGGATAACCTGCTCCAATAAGGTACCTGCTCCAGGTAGGAGTAGGTATACAGCGCATTTACTGTTCTCACTAGGGAATAGGGGAAAGACAAAAAGACTTGACCCACTAAATAGCAGAGGACACCTAAGAATCTACCAGTTACTATATAGGTAGAAAAAAGACATACTAAAAAAGATAGAGTTCCTTGGTCAGAACAACAGGTCCTAGTGCAGATTAGAGCAGGTAGGACTTTGTTTTGACTGTGCTTCTTTCCTCACATTCCTTATGACAGCAAAATCCGAACAGTCTCTGTCTGGATATAATGGTCTGAGCCAAACAGAGAATCTGTACCAAGAAAAATTTACAGACCTGGGAGGCTGGGGGTGGGGTGTGGTGAGGGCTGCATAGAAAGAGGGAAGAAGCACCAGATCCAAGCTAAAAGACTTTTGAAAACCAGTTCCCACTGGCTTGGGAAGGGCCAGAATTTCCCACCTCATCTAGATATTCAAATGCTAGGTTCAGCTTACCCAGTTTGCAGAACCCTTTCCCATATGCTACTTTGATCATCTTTGTGCACTGTGAACTTGCTGAGGGTACACTCTGCCTCATTTTCTAGGTCATTAATAAAGATATTAGTGAACCCCTGGGCACACCACTAGTGACTTGTCTCCAACTGGATTTTTTGCCAATGATCATGACCCTCTGGGTTCAGTCATTAAGCCAGTTTTCAATCCACCTCACTGTCCACTTATCTAACCCCAGCGAGTCTTAAGAATATGTTATCGAAGAATGTCAAAATCCTTACTAAAGTCAAGATAGACAACATCTAGCGCTCTCTCTTCATCCACCAAGCTGATCATGTGTTTGTAGAAGGCTATGAGGATTGGATAAGCATAATTAGGCACTTGTAAATCCAAGCTGGTTATTACCAATCATCTTCTTGTCCATCATATGTTTGGACATGTTTTCCAGGATTAGTTAATTTACTATTCTTTACCTTAATGCTGAATCAAAAGTGTTACCTTCTTACAGCATCCTGTAATTTTATTGACTGCTTGTCTTCCAAGAATTAATTAAGTCAAACTTTGCTTAGGTTATGATATAATTAACCTAAAAAATGACATCCAAGAACAGGAAAATAATTAGAAATGTCACGTATTCTCATAGGCTGATGCTACCCACAGATCTGTCTTGTAAATTATTATTACAAATAAAATTTCTGGAAGTGATATGGAAGTCATTTCAACTCTTCAAATAAGTTCTGTTGGCCTCAGTGGTACTGGCAGTGTTTGGGGGTAAAAGAGAATACACAGTTGCATTTCTTAGAGTTTCTGAAGTATTTCTCTCTCAATTCTTTGCAGATGATTTTTATTTACATTTCATGAAAGAAGCACAAAGAATCCAATAGTATAGCATTTTACTGAAAACAGAATGTATGATAAACTTTGATGGAGCTACTACATATTGGATAGTGTAATTATCTAGTTTCTGTAGGAAGGCTTTGGAAAAAGTAATCTGCTTCAGAATATATACAAGTATTCCTTTGTAAGGAGATTGACATCTGGGTTTTGTGAATTCTAAGTCTGTATATAATGGAGTTAAGCAATCTTGCATATAGCTGTAAAGTGGGGGCTACAGTTTCTGAACAGCTTGACATCCAACATTGGGAAATCTATTACATCATTTCATACTTATCCAGAAGTTGTGTACTGCTGACTCCTTGTGCAAACCTCTGTATTTGATATGGTGGGTAACACATGCCATTCTTAGCTCTTGGCTGTGTGAGATGAAGTCCTCAAGCCAGAACCCAGAATTGATAAGTCTCAATGAATGAGGCTAAAAACACCTGCAGTGATGAGTGGCTTTATTTCAGAGCAGCGTAGTAGTACATTTTACTACATCAGAACAGATTTGCTGAGATGCTTTTAAGAAAATATAGGAATTAACTATACCTGAGAATCTAAAAAGGATGGTCGTTTATTTTTAAAGGACAACATGGAAGAATGTACAAAGGTGTGTTAAAGTTGCATGCTGTTTTGCATTTGCAAACTCAGTCACAGGTGGTTTGTCTAAGTGGAGACAGAAATTCCAGTTTAGGTGCTGCGTGAAACTTTTCTTCTCTAACAATCCAAAGTTTGCACTCTGTGCATTCCAGTGGGTAACATCTGACTTCAAATGAATTTGCCGGAACACTCAATCTTCAACTTAGATTCCCAAGAGTGTTTCAGAACCACAAGTTGTAGTTCACGTAAATAACTCCCAGTTGGCACACAGTGATTACACCACCTATATATCTTGTCTGATCTTGAAGCGAAGCAACATGTCCTAATAGAACATTCTCTTATTTGTCAGTAGGAAAGCTGAATAGAGTTGGCTACTTATAAGAACATCCTAAAAATGAGCCCTAAAGACTACATTGCTGATGAACCTCACCACAGGCAGGATCACAGTGTGAGTAGATTAAATAGCCACATTCTTTTTAAACTATGCAGATAACATTCAGTAAAGTAGATTATTTTTACTTTAATGAAAAGGACTGTCCAAGCTATGAGTCAGAAGGAAATAAAAATGCCTAGATTGATCAGATAACAATATTCATAGGTGATAACCATAAGGTCCTTTTCACTATTTGAACTCAAATTAAATATTGTGTATACTGATATAATTGGAAAAAAAATAATTGTTTTTAGTATGAGAGGACACTGAGAATTTCAGGCAGGCTTTAAGCAACCTTTGGGATATGAGGATGTCCTTTATAGGTCTCTGTCCTTTATACAGGGATATATTTTACTCTTTAATGTTAGCTCTGAATTTATACTTTGTTAACATAATGATATTTACAAGGCCGATGTATTAAGCAGATATTTTTTGTTATTAGCTAGACTGCTAACTCCAGTGGCTGCATGTGATTTCCTGATAGCAGGTGTTGCCCTCACTGTGCAAATACAGCAGTCTAACAGAACAGATGAACAGATGTTGTTCTATAGCAGAAAGAATACGATGCCTGTGGAAGTGATGCAATATTGGTATAGACTTCATATGGGTATTTAAACACTGAAAATTAGTCCAGTTAAAGTCCATAAATAGTGGCTGAATAAAATTAGTATCTTTGTGAGAACTGGTATGTTTTTCTCTAGACATAGTGTAAGCAGAATTTATTAGACAGTATAATCAAACATCTCTATAACTAATAAATAATTAAGAAAGAATCACAGCAGTCCAGATACCAGTGATCAATAACGCCATTCAATGAATGTGTTTAGGCTAACATCATCGCTTGTCATACCAAGACATGACTGTCCCATACTCAGCTGTAATGTCAGGAAAACATTGATTGATACAGCTCACTTGCTACCAGTATCGAGACAAGCAGGACTCCAGAGCTACCAAAGCAGCTACTCTTGTTAAAGAGTCCAATGGAGCTACACCCACAGTGATTTAGACATATTTTTGTTAGCTTTTGCTGGAAATTTTTTTCATGTCCCTATGAAGGTGGAAGTTTAAAGACCAGAGCAACCACTCAGACTGATTTTTAGGAAGATGTATGCTACCATAGCCTTTCTTCCTCTCCACAAAGGAGAAAAATGGTTTTATCAGCCCAGGATAATATAGCTGTTCTCATAGGTATTCTTGCGAACAAGGTAATGTATTTGACACTCTAAATCTAGGTACCAGTATTTGCTTCTAAATGATAATTTAGAAGAAGCTAAAATCTGGAGCATATCTAAAGATAATGTTACTCAGAATAAGTCTGAGTTGGAGTAGGAGTAGGATTTACTCCTAGAGGCAGAGCACGGTTTGTCACTGATGTAATGAATTGACTATAGTCTCCCATAGCAACCTCAACATAATGGTTCAAGCCACCTGGTAAATATATGTCTCCTAAGAATACTTGAAAAATTATGGCCTTTTAAAATGAGCTGTGCTGGCTCTCTGTGAGTAGATTTGGTCTCTTAGCTCATTGGATAGTTGTGTCAAAGAGCACCATAAATCCTTGAAGATCTTCTGCTGGTCCATCCAAGAATAGAGCTTTCCTGCAGGGAGGTCACGCCTCATGCAGTCAGTGAGTCTTGAGAAGGAAAAGCCTGTCCAGAGTCCGGGAGAGAGCTGGCTGCACAGGGAGTACTGCTAAGAGACATAGGAATTTGCATTCTCAGCTGCCAAGAGGTCTTTCTAATTTCTTAACCCTGAGGGTATGTTTGCACTGTATGTTTCAGGGAGATTAAAGCAAGCTTACTCATACTGAGCTGATATTTAAAAAAAAAAGAAAAAAAGAAAAAAAAAGGCTGTGTGACTGTGTTAGAGCTGGATCTATGGAGAGCCTGGTTATGGTACTGCATGCAAAGCATCACGCTTACATCATCATTTGGCTTTCCTTCAGCTCAGAGTATGAGCAACGTAAACTTGTGCCAACTGAAATACACAGTGTAAATATATCCTTAGATTCTTCTCTTACAGGTTCAAGTAAACCCTTATACCTCTCCAGTCCAACTAAATGCTTATTATTCTGTTTCCTCTAAGGATAAGAAAACCAATAGCTCCATTTACCCAGTAGAATAGAACTTGACATTTTTTCCTAAAATAGAAGTATCTTGGAGTTGATCTTGGTGATATGTTTCCTATTCATTTATCAATAAATAGATCACTTTCTGTAGAGGATTAAAAAAAAAGAAAAAAAAAAAGATTTGGAGCTGTCATCTAATATGGTATTGCCAGGTGCTTTGAAAGAAGATACAAAGCACACTACAGTTGTACAATAACCTGCTTCAGATTAGAATTTTATCCCAATCCTTAGGTGCTAGAATTTGGTTTACACATTTTGTACTTTCTCTGTTGTTTTTGGTAGCGTTAGCTGCTTTAACTTTGAACACTCAAAATATCCAACAAAACTTCTTCTTAGTTATCTCTGTTAAAAACAAACAAACAAACAACACACATTTGGATAAATAAGCTATTTAAGAAAGAGAAGTCAAGTATTTTGAGGAGCTTAGGGACTTGAATGTGAAGGAAGCTTCTTGGCATTTCTTCATATTGAAGATACAAATAAATAAATATCTGGAACTTGCATCCAAAAGAAGGAAAAAAAAATATAAGGAAAAGTTCCGTGTCTAGATGCAGGAGAAGTTTTCTCAGCAGAGATATCATGTGCAAGAAAAGAAGACAGATGGAACAGAAAAAAATTTCCACCAAAGAAAACTGCTAGAGAGAGTAATACGGATAAAGTGGGAACTGGCAAAAACCTAAACTGAATTGGCTTTGCAAAGACTTGTAGAACAAATAAAGTGCCCTCTCACCACATTCATAAAAGGAAGGAGGACAGAGGACTTACTGGAGGAGGGGGAATCTGAACAGAGGCTTAAAATCAACTCAGACCAGCTGCTGGTCTGAAGAGAAATTTTGCTACAGTTTATAAAAGGACAGTAATGGTGGGCTTCGGGACAAGGGATTCTGTTAGGTGAGGAATTATCATATCTGCAATAAAGCAAAAGTGTCTGCAGGTCAGAAAGATTGATTATACTTGATAGCAAGAATTTTTTCATGTCTGTTATCTCAGAGATGGTGTCATGGGCTCTGACAGGACAGAGCTACTTGTGGGATGTTTGAAGCAGGGCTGAATGTGCTCTCTTGTTCTTCTTCCTGGTCGGGAAGTGCTGATTTCTGCCAGCCTGTGGCAGAGAGCTTTGCTCTGCATGCACCCTGACAGCAGCTTTGCCATGGCTTCCCTGCAGCCGTGGTGCTCCCGCACTTTAGTGCCCATCTCCCCCTTCCTTCCTTGGTGCTGGTACACTTGCTGTTCCGTTTTGCATGAATGGTGCTTGATGAGTTGGGAAAACAATTATCAGGGAGTAATGAGAAAACTAAAATACTATTAATCCCCCTAGAAGATCCATTTGATGATCATATCCTATGTGGTAACACAGCACCTGAAATAGGTGGGGAATTAGCTGGAGAGAAAGAACGGATTGAGAAATCTTTGGGCTTTTTAATCTCACTTTAACTGCAGACAAGGCTATAGAAACATTTGGAAGGAAGAAACAAAGATGCAGGTAAAAGCAAATGGTATAAAATTCAATGTAAGTTTATACAAGGAGGCTCTACTTACTAACCTGATCATCTTTACTTAATAAAAGCTGGACTTTCTGTACCTGGAAAATTGCTCTAAACTGATCTAGCTTTGGAAGCATATTTGCTATGTTACCACACATTCTGCTGCTACCACTGCCTGGATAGCAATGAAAGAAAATTGTTAGACCAGAGGGAGATAACCTACATTGCACTAACTTTGATTCAGAAGGGTTAGGCCACAGAACACAGAGAGAACCAATGAATTTTTGTTCTAACACAAAGTTTGGACCCCACATTGAAATAGGGAATTGTCAAGATCTGTTGTTTTTTTTTTTTTTTCTTGAGGATTAAAAGAGTAGAAAGTGGATAGAGTATAATAGTATGGGGTATGAGGTCAGATAAGAAATAATGATTGTGGGGACTGAAAATGCATAAGAAAAAGAAGACCTGTATTAGCAAGTTACTGCACCAAGAAGAGCCATCTATGATATTATCACATAAAAGTGGTCTCAAGACATATCAGGTCTATTCTGTCCATTCAGGGAAGGACAGAACAGAATGGGATGTCAATATTATTTTGGTGAAAGTATTGGTGGTACTTCATCTTTGTTATTTTTATCGGTTCTGTCTTCTCTTGTTCAATAAAGATAAATTCAGCTTGTATAGGCAAATTGAAATGTATAAGACAATCAGGGAAATGACGAGTCTGTTTAATTAAAGGAAAATAAAAGCATTTGGCTAGTTTACTGTGGAAAAACAAAGGTTGAGAGGGAAATAGTTGCTTGTTTTCTATTAAGACGGCATAAGAGTTCTCAATAGGGAGAGAAATTATATATCCAAGTTAAATGACAATTTTAGTTCTACAAATAAAGCCCACTATAAATTAGCAACTAATAAGCGAAAACTTAAAATTATATTAAAAAAAAAGCTTGAACCACAGAATTATTATAATGCGATAAGATGATAAGAGAGCTTTATTTAAGTGTTGGGTTCAATGAACTTTTGTGAACATAGAAGTCATGTTCCCATGAATTCCTCAGTATAGAGTAGCCTCAAGGCTAGAGATCCTGAATCTGAGAAAGAATGTGAAGGCTGGCTGACCACACACAGTCCCAGGGAAAAGAAGTCTACAAATCCAGGGTCCAAGAAGTCAGGAGTACAAAAGTTCTGCTTAGCATGGTCCTACCTGAAACCATTGTAAGTTGATTTCATTTCACCTAAAGGTAGATGTCTACACTGAAATAGTCTCTCTTGATTCTCTTTCTATTTAATGGAGAGAAATGAACAATATTGTGAGTTGAATCACGTTGTTCAAATGTAGATGTCAAAAAATAAGATGCCTGAACTGTGTACTAAAAATTCTGTTTCCTCTCCCCTGATTATAAGGTGATGCTAAAGGAAGAAGCTCAGAAACAGGTATCTCCACTGTAGTCTTCTAAAGTTACATAAGATAAATTCCTCCCCAGCAGACAGCTGTCCTCTATCCCATTGCACAGGAATAATAATAGGGAAGGCATACAGGAGGGAAAGAGAACTGGCGTAGTCAAAGATATGAAGAATAACTGGAAACAGAATGTAACAGTGGATAAAACTATATTACAGACAGAAATGTGGAGTGAAGACTACAGAGAGGGAAACAGACAGGAAAAAGAGTACAAGACTCGGTTATATTACTAAACATTTTTATTTAGTATAAAGACAAGTACAAAATTACAATTCTGTATGCAAAAATGTTTCATTTCATGCATATGTCTATGCATATGAGTACTGTGTCCATCTCTAACAGCCACATACACATGCAGTCATTATTTAATTAAACATGCAAATATAGCTGTGTTCATATGGGTGGGAACAAAACCCCATTAATTATTTATTTTCTATCGTAAGAGCATCTTGCCATTGAAAAGATATCAGTCTTATTTCACTGTGTTAGTTATTATATATAGAAAGGAAAATAGTGGAGGAAGAGAGTAAAAAGGGTTGACACAATGCACTAGAAATATCACTTTCCACTAATGCATTCTTTGGCAGCGCACCAAGGTTAATAAATATTGGTTCCCAGGTCTGCACAATTCTGTGAAATTATATTGGTGAATGTGCCTAATTCTCACCTCACCGTTTTCTGCTGGCTTTAAGGCCAATGAAATACAAACGGTTTGCTCTATCGCCCTCCCACAGGAGATGCCTGGTCAGTTCCTACTTTCTGAATTGCATCCTACTATATCCTACTATTGCATCCTACATCCTACTATGGGCTGCATCCCAGCCCATAATGTTCTATAGCTATGCTATACAATATATGCTACATGCATGTCCTGAAAGTCTTAAAATCATCTAGTGATTTTGAACTTGATACACCTTCAGGACACTTGACCATCCAGCAGTGACTGTTGCACAGGTGAACTTTAGCACTTGAAAAGTTTAGCACTTTAAAAGCTGTCTCCAATTAGGCATACTTAAATGAAGACACACAAAATCAATAGTCTCTTTTGAAAATTCAGTACACAACGTCAAATAGAAAGACAGGTTAATTTATTTCATCATTCTGATATACAAAGTTTTATTTAATTTTCTAATGTATTGGACCAAGTTACTTTCCCTCTAAAATTAGAAATGATAAAAGCACTACTTTATGTAAATTTGGTCACTTTTAGAGATCAGAAATTGCTCAGCCTCTCACAAGCAGGCTGGGTGCAGTTATGTAAGACAAGCATGTTGATTCATACCAATTATGCTGTGTGTTACTTAGAAAAGCCTGCACAAGTTCCCCCCTCCCCCTCCAAAAATACTGAAATGTGGGAAAGAGGCTTCCGTATGCTATGAAATGATCTTCCTGTTGTAAGGCTGGCAAAATTCCCACTGCTTAAGGAGTGAAGGAGCAATCTCTACAAACATCAGTCCTACCCATTCTCCATTTCTCACCTACTGAGCATAATACTTACCAACAGAAAGGGTAGCGGGTCATTTTATTTCACTCCATTCTTGTGTCCCATATTATATAACAGCATTAAAATAGATTAGCTTTTGACCATGCTTTGATTTTAAGGAGAGTGATGTATAATTAAATTGTTTGCAATTATCAGGTTTCTTTGGAAATCCTAGGAGAGAATAGTGTTGATAAGTCCTGGAAGTATGATAAAGCCCTGATTTGCTTTCTGAAGGGAAGGTTACTATTTGTACTACAGAAGTTGGCAGAGCTGCTTAATTTATTTCTTATAGAACATAGGCTTAATTGAAGTTCCATACTCTCATACCTATCCAAAAATCTCTGTCATTAACTTCTTCAAAGAGAATCAGGTGTTCATGGTGCCCCTCCTTGTTTCTGCAGTCATCCAGACCCTCTCTCTCCTCTCACAATCACTCCACTTGGCTTCACCTAGTCTCTCTCTGACACTGCTTCCTACAAGTCTAACCCCTTGTGTGTCATTTTCCCCCCACCATTTCATTTTCTCCCACATACCCTTCTCTTGCTAGTACTAACACATTGTTTCTCGTCTGCTCAGAAAGAAGCACCTCTAAGACCACCTGCGGGCCCATCTTCTTTCCTTGTCTGAGGCTAAGGGCTCCCAGGCACGGCCTTCGATTTCCACCACCTCCCCCTTCCCCCATCACTCCACCCACAGCCCTTAAAACAACTCTCTACCGCTCTGCTCCCTCCTTATGAATTTCTCTCTGGAAAGATCTCTGAACATTTACCAAACTATCCTCTTTCAGCTTTATCCCCAAGACCCATCTCTCCCTGATGGCGAGCTAAAAACTGGCAGTTTATTTGAGGTATTTAACTTTATGAAGATTACACAGAAGGGATTCCCTGATGTTTTTCATGATACTTATCAAAGACAAAGAGATGGTCGTGATAGGGTCAGCGGCATCACATGAGGGATGCCCCCAGAAGCAGTTCAATTAGTATATATTTGAATTACATAAGAAGACCATGTCTATTTCAAGAGTCTTAGGATGCCATGGAACACGTTGATCAGTCTTGAACCTTATTGTCCCAGGCAAACACTCCCAGCCCAACCCTCCCTCTGTTGTTGGTTTGAATGAAGGAAACTGCTCCAGAAGTCCCTCTTCTGCTCCCCCTCGGCCAGGATTTGATGCTGGGGACCAGTCTCCCTCTCCAGCAAGAGCATGAGCACACAGTCCTATTTAGCAGGAGCTCTAGTCACGCTGCACATGGAATTCTGGAGGAATTGGAACCCACTAAAAAAAAGAACTGGGAAATTCAAGCCCCCCATGCCTCCTCCCCCTCCATAAGGGAGCACCCAGCTGTTTAATTAGGCACAAAGTTGAACAGATGTAATGCAGAGCCCCCGTGCACCTGACTTTCCTCAGGCAAGGTTGTGTCACCCAGACCTGCATGCCCATCACCAGGCAAGGTCTCCAGGACCTGAAGCAGCGAGCACACATCAGCTGCTTGGTGCAACAAGACCTTAGGCAGGGACAGGACTCTTTGTTAGGGCACTGCACTTCGGGGGAAGCACCCTCACCCCACCAGCACCTGGCAGGTCGGTGAACCTAACAAGATAAGGTGGTGGAGGGCAAGGAAAATCCAAGAATTTGCTACTATGTACAGAGTTTGGTCATCTGAGGCACGTGTAGCTAGCCCGGCAAGGATGGGAAGCAAAAAGTTCAGCAAATGAAACACACAGAGCCACATTTCAGAGCACGCACACACAAATTATAGACACGAGTGAGAAAAAAAAACCACTTTATTTCTGATTGTAGGGCATCGGGTGAGCAGCCGATAGAGGACGGTGCCCTGAGGAGCGCTGTGAGCTCCCACGGGCTCGGGCTGACACCTCACAGGCACGCTTTGTGCAACTTCTTTCTTCCTCCGATACTTTCGGGCACTCTTTGCTTCACTTCAGCTCCACAAAGACTACATAACGCCTCATTAAGAGGCGCTTAATGACCTGCAATCCCTCCTTAAGTGCCAGGGCACGGCACAGCTAGGCAGGGCTGAGCGCCGGCAGGACCCTGCACATATCAGCCCCAATATAGGGGGGTTTTGGGGGCCCCTGGGCTCCCGCTACCCCCTGCCGGGGGCTCGACCCCTTACCTGAGTTCCTGAGCTTGCGGTTCTTGAACACGGAGACGATGACCAGCAGGTTGCCCAAGATGTCCACCACCGTGGTGAAGATCAGCACGCTGGAGAGAGCCGACACCACCCAGGCGGGCCGCGGGGAGCCCGCCGCATCCTCCTCCCGCTCGGCCGAGCCGAAGCGACCCCTCCCGCCCGGGTCGCAGCAGTTCCTCAGGGAGCCATTCTCCAGCATCGCCGCCCGGCGCGCAACAACCCGCCCACCCCGCACCGCCCTCCCTCCGCTGACTGGGCAGGCGGCGGGGCGGCAAGGCTTTTAACGGCCGCGCCGCGCGCACGGCCCCGCCCCGCCCCGCCCCTCCCGGGACTCGGGGCAGGCGGGGGGCGGGCACTTCGCTGGGCCACGGCCCCGGCTGCTGAGGGAGGAGGGGGAGAGGAGATGGATGCTGGGATGGGTCGCCCAGGGAGGTGGTGGAGTTACCATTTCTGGGGGTGTTTGAGGAAAGGTTGGACCAGATGATCTTAGAATCGCAGAATCGTTAGGGTTGGAAATGATCTGCAAGACCATCTGGTCCAACCATCCCCCTACCACCAGTGTCACCCACTAAACCACGTCCCTCAGCACCACGTCCAACCTTTCCTTGACCACCCCCAGGGACGGTGACCCCACCACCTCCCTGGGCAACACATTCCAATGCCTGACTGCTCTTTCTGAGAAGAAATGTTTCCTCATTTCCAACCTAATCCTCCCCTGGCACAACTTGAGGCCGTTCCCTCTAGTCCTATCACTAGTTACCTGTGAGAAGAGGCCGACCCCCAGCTCCCCACACCTTCCTTTCAGGTAGTTGTAGAGAGCAATAAGGTCTCCCCTGAGCCTCCTCTTCTCCAGACTAAACAACCCCAGTTCCCTCAGCTGCTCCTCACAGGACTTGTGTTACGGAGGTCTTCTCCAACCTTCATGATTCTCTGAGACAACTACAAAAGTCACAGACAGGACATGCTATGTAACAGCTCCAAATGTATCAGCTTTGAAAAATACATGCATTTCAGTTTTTCCTTTCAAGCTGCAGGGATAGACAGTGAAGTGTGAACGAACTTTTTTCAGAAATTAAGTTTGAGATGTACAACTTGGTTTGAGATCCTGCACTGGCAGATGCCATGTGCTTATTTTCATCAAAGAAGACCTCTGGAGGTCCTTTCCAACCTCAGCCATTCTGTGACTCTGTGCGGTTCTGTAATACAAGGAAGATGCGGGGGACAGAGGAGGACAGGCCCTGCATGTCCCTGTGCCTGGCTTCCAGCACGGCAAGCACAGTTACAAGGTGCCACTGATGGTGTATCAGCGGGTTCACATGGCACATGCTGACAATTAGGGCTGCTCACAGCAGACTTAACTCCGATGGGTCTTGTGCCCCACTTTGTATTGCTTTCAGGGCCAGGCTAACCAGACTACATTGGGTCCTTCTCCTGCTTCAAGGTTTTGCCCCACTTTTGAAAATGATGTTGAAGCTACATCTTCAGAAGAGGTTACCGTGAAGCTACATTCTTCCTTTCCATGTTTCCTCAACTCAGAGGGAGGAGTATGCCCCATAGTTTTTCAGGAATTAGGTCTTGAGTTAACCTGCCTATGTTAACTTAGTCTGCAAAAATTGTGGAGCAAGTTTCTGTCTATTCTAGCAGTACATATATGGCATATTGCTGCTTTGAGACTTACCTCTACGCAGATATGCACTGGTTTATTTAAAATACTATAAATTATTCCAGGGACTTCTTTTTCCAGTTTAAAATAGTTTATAGGTGTCCAATTTAAATGTATTCCTAATCAATTTTAGATACACTAAAGTAATCTTCAGATTACTTGAATTCTTGAAGAATCTTCAAGAATTCTTGGAATCTTCATAAAAGTGCACATGTCGATTTTTGCACCAGTCTTATCTGCACCAGTTAAAAAAAAAATCATACCTCAGATACTTTTTTTAATGTAGAAAAGTATGTAAGGTATGTGAGGTATCCTGTTTCTTTTCAAACTACAGATGATTCATGTCTTGAACCAAAGAAGGGCTGTCTTCTGAGAAATATCACTTCTGAATGGTTATTTTGCAGTTCTGTCATTGCCGTAGGAAAGTATTTCACATTTGCAGAGCAGGCTCTTTCTTGATGTAGGCAGAAGTTTACTTGATTTTTCTTTTCCTTCCTCCAGAAATTTAAAGGAAGTTTATCCAAGGAAATGCCCATTTTCTGTACACATCAGTGCAAAAACAAGTTTTTTTGTTTGTTTGTTTGTTTCCCAGTGAATAATAATCCACCTGTAAGAAGAGTTTTTACATTATAGTGTCTTCCTTTATCTGCCTGTGTTCCAATTTCTCTTTTCAGAAAGTTGTTATCCTCAGTGCCCATTATCTATGTACTACTCTAGTCTTATTAATGAGACAGTACAGGCACTGTCTTATTTTGAAGAACATATAAATATTATCATTGGTTTACATGCCTCGGGCTCTTTCTGGGCATCTTTGGAGGGTCTACATAAGTGCTTTTAGGAAAAATGTACCATATTTGTTGTCTTTGTGTTATTACTACAGGATTTATCTTTAACTGTTTGTTAAAGGCTTAAACTGTCCCTGAGCATAAATGTGACTTTTGAAGATAGGCTGTACTCCTGGCAATCTCCAGGTTTTTAGTTTATCCACCCAAGAGGAGTGCTGTACATTTTTGCCTGCTACACACAGTTGTTACATATCATCACTCATTTTGTTTTATAGCTCCCCAAAGTGTGCCAAGTGATTTAGAGAAAAATTAGAAAGCTAAAACCTGAACTTGGCCTGAAGTACAAGCCTGTTGCAAAATATGAGATGAAGTAAGTGTTGCTGGCTTTGTAACAGCAGCCTGTCTTCTATGGTTGCCCTGCCATTTGACAGTGAGAAAACGAGTAGATTGGAACCAAAATGGTAGCCCTTCTGCCTCAGCAACCTGTAAAGAGCAGGTTCTTCATCTCATATGAATTCTCACTCTGTTCATTTGTATCAGTAGCATAAGTCGGAATTCTTATTTAGGGTTATCTGTACAAGGATATGTTATAAAAGTTAATTGGATTTGCTTTTTTAAATGATTGATTAAACTGCATTAAACACTGTGAATGTTCTTAGTCAGCATTTTAGTAACCTTATTTCAAATTAGTTAAATTCTCTTCAAAAGTGAAATGTGTGTTTAAACATATTATTACAGTTAATATCATCATAGAATCGTAGAATGGCCTGGGTTGAAGAGGACCTTAAAGATCATCTAGTTTCACCCCCCCGGCCCTGAGCAGGGTTGCCGACCACTAGAGCAGGCTGCCCAGAGCCGCATCCAGCCTGGCCTTGAATGCCTTCAGGGATGGGGCATCCACAGCCTCTCTGGGCATCCTGTGCCAGTGCCTCACAACCCAATATGATTTATTTCATTGCAGAAAGCACTCCATGTCAAAGAAAGGGGTAGAATTTTAAGGCCCTTCTAAGTTTTGGGAGATTTTCATATAATTCTTTTTCTAGGAAAAGTAACTGTGTTTTGTGTTTATTTCTGAAAGCAATCCCAAAAGTTTCCTAAAGCAAACTGTACTTGTGCTGTAGGCTAAGACCGGGAATTGCCTAGATGGTGGCACAATCAACTATTCCATACTTCACTCTGTGGCCAGAGGCTGTGCTCTCATTTGTCTTTTTTTTTTTTTTCCCATTCTGAACACAAGTGGCTGCTTCCTAGAGATACGTTCATGCTCTATGTTTTCTGGGTTTTGTTGATTTGATTTTTTGAAGAGACTTATCTTTAATTGGTTACAGAAGACAAAACTCTTCATGAACATGAATGAAATTTCAGAAGACAGAAGTGCCTATTGGCAACATCTCTTGAATTTTGAGCAGCGGAAGAAATTACATCTCTGCTATGCTTATGTTATCACACATTTCAAGAAAACCAAAGGGCACTCAGAGCTAAAAAGCATATTCTAAACAGTGTTTGTACTTTTAATTTTATCAGCTTGAATTAACTAATTTTGTAGTGTACACCATGGCTGAGGCTGGAGTCTAGGCTCCTGTACTACTTTCATTTCTATCCATTTTTTTTAATAGTTCTATGTAGATGTTTGAGTGAATTCAAGCCAAAGTACCATTGTTTAAACAAAAGCCTGTTTCCTGTCCATTGCTGGCTTACTGATCATGAGCCTGAACAGAAAATTTGTATCTCCTTTAAGAAAGGAGTGGCTGTCTTTGTAGAAACAGAAGATTCACTTGACAACATTTTCCACTCCGAGCTTAATTTTTTTCACTGTGCAATGTTAATATTTTTAGGTAGAAATCTAAATCTTAGTGGGGGAAGGCTTATTTTGTTGTCCATAAATTTCCATCCCTTTTTTTCCTGCTAGAAATTTCCTGCCATAAAATGAGATCTGTTATCTAATTCTCAATAATTTGTTGGTATTTTAGTCAGATTGATTTTCCATTGCCCATATCAGGATCCTTTTGCTGTGAAATGTCAATAGAGTTTCCTAGTTTTGAAACTTTCATCTAAATAGTTTGGGCAAAAGAAAGATGGGGAGAGTGAAGGGGTTCAGGATGGGTATATCTCATCACTTCTCTTTAGCCATTTAGTAGTAAATTTGTCATCTGTCTTGTAAGTCAGCTTGAGAGAGTTGTGGGGGTGAGGAGAGAGTAGGAGAGAGAGAGTTGGGGGAATGAGAGAGAGAGGTGAGGGGGCTAGTCAGAGGGACGGGGAGAGAGTGGGGGAGAGAGAAAAAGAGACTTCCAAAGGGAAGTGCATGTCTGTCACTGCTGGATAAGTGTTGAAGGCAGTTGGAATGGAGTGTTGGAGGCACAACCTTGTGCCTGCCTTTCTGCAGAAACTGAAGAGGCGCTCTGATGACCAACTTTGACTAGATACCTCGCTGTTGGGTGTTTAGAGATAAGTCTTTCTTTCTGAAGATTAAGGAGTCTTATCAGGGCTAAAACAAAAACGTGGTCTCCTGATTCTGATCCAGTGTCAACATTTCAAATATGCTCATCTATTCTGCCTTGCCTATTCTTTAGTGTAAGCATATATATATATATATATATATATATATACACACACATCCTCTGTATACTTGTATACAAGCTACTATTTCTCTTCCACTCCCAGGACTCTTCTGCCAGATTGTGTGGTGCTTTTCCAACGTGCAAGCATTAGGCTTGGAATGAAAGAAACTGATTTTAATTTCTGACCCAACCTCATATTCAAGCTTATATTTTGTGGGGGTGAGAGGCTGATTCCATAATCCCGCATAACCCTTTGGCTAATCCCATTTCAGATGGAAAATAGAGGCAGAAGAAATTAATTGGTTTATATTATTAAAGTGAGCTACCACAATCCCTTGTTTGTATAGCATTCAGGAGTTGTTATCTCTATCCTTCAGCTTATTTTGCAAGCAGCTGCTAGTTTTTCACAGCCAGCAGGCCAAGATAGGCTGGAGAGTGCTTTGCACCAGCAGCCAGGAGGTTCTGAAGTCCTAGCGGTGAGTGTCCCATGGATTTGCCACAGCAGTGGGGCTTACTGTTTTCATTTCTTTGTCTCTTTTGTTGCATTAAAATGAGGCTAAGGAAACACTGTAATGTATGTCTCAGAAGGGAATTGAGAGTTAATTAGTTAATTACTTAAAATGTACTTAATTTTGCTATGCAGTGTATTGTATTTTGCTTAAGTTAATGCAGAGCAGTCATGAATGACCTACACTGCATTAAAAATAGGCTGTCTTTCTCTGCCAGTACGAGCAGGAACAGATGATTTTGTTTCACAAGTTTGACCGTGAGTTCAACAACAGCTGAAATTTCCAACCAGGGAAGAACTGGGTTTGGTGAATCAAACTAGGTCACAACTAATAAAACTTTTTTTATAAGGAGGTGGGTCAACTTTCATCCTTCACAACCTGTTTCCATCAATGTTGTCCCAAAGACAGTATGAACTGTGCTGTCTTGAGCTCTGCAATGGTGGCAAGGTATCGGCTGAGAGAATGGAATGAAGTGCTCACCCATCTGGGTGTGTGTGAGACTCCTTTTTATTGGGCAGTGAGTTTAACCCTTCAATTCATGCTGTTGAATATGGGAGAAATAACCATCAGCTAAGGATTAAATGTAGATATGACCTCAGGAGTTATAATAGTAATCAAGCTGGACAATGCTTCAGTCAGGTATTTGATCCCAGATCTCCCTAACAGGAAGAAAGAAGAGTAAGAGAAATTTCATGCAAAGTCTTTATCAAGTACAAGCTTGGGGAAAACAATAGCAAGTAACTGTATTCAAGATTTTATTCAACACTAAAAATGTATTGTTTAGAACATAGAGTGAGCATATGAATTGTATGCTGATGACAGCAAGAAGGACTGAGGTGCAGGAAATTTCCTGGGGCTTAAGGGTCCCTAGGGCTGAATGGACTCAGTTGCAGCCTGGGGCCATTGATTCCAAGGACTTTTTAATCCCCAAGAAATACTCTGCCCATCATTCCTTATTGTTTTTGTTAACATGCAGGCTGAAAGTTTCATCTTCATTCTTAAGGATAAAATGTTTTTTAAAAAAGAAAAACAAAACACAAAAATGTGACATGTTGAATTTTATCATTGTGTCAGAAAGCAGGGGTGCAGATTTCTTTCATTTGAAGAATATGGGAAGTATCTATGGAACTACTATTCCGTATATTTCCTCGTCAGGACCCTTAATGTCATCGTCCAGTATTTTTAAATGGAACTGTTATGCATTGTGAAGCATCAGTTAAGAAATTCAGCAAAAGATTAGCTGCTGTATCCACAGAAAAAGTCATCCACATCACACTTTCTATTGTTAAAATTCAGGATAAAATGAAATGGGGAGAGGCAAGAATAGGATTACAGATCCCTCTCCTTCTAACCAACTTTTAATGCAAAACAATGCAAAAGGCTGTTCCAAGGCTGTTCCACAATCTACTTTTTTACTGTGTCTTTCCTATGTGTTTCTTTATCCCATGGTTTTCTATTCCATATCCCCTAATCTAAGGATAGCTCCTTCTTTTATCCACAAATCCTTTTCCTGTTCCCTCTCCACTTGTCATGGCAAACAGGACTTTCTATAGGCTTTGTAAGTTCAGGTTGGTCTGGCAGTGTGCAATGTAGACTGATCAGATGGCAACAAAAACAAGGCATAGAGTTATAACTCCCTTTTTCTCAAAGAAGTGGAATTCTGTCTCTTTCACCTCTAGCCAGCTCCTGATCTTCACAAAACTGCTTGGAATATGATAACCTTGAGTCCTTAAACCATGACTCAAATCTGGTGTACTTTAGCTAATGTTTAAAAGTGACTGGGAAAGACTAACAAAAGAACAGATGTGTTAATAGAAGGCTTGATTATCATAAATCCCATTTCCTTAGGAAGTTCAGGTTACATGTGATCTGTTACTTAGAGTACTTCTATGCAGATTACCGGGTGCTGTATCAACTTGGTTCTTGTATGCCAGGGAAATAAGGACTGGAATTGGAGTGGGAACACAGTGGACTATTGGGAATAAAAAGTAAGCCAGACTTGGCAATTGCTTGATTAGAACAGATCATTATCTGACAACCAGCTTCACACTGACCAGATAACATGCTTAGCTGGGCTTGTATTTTTTTCACTGTTACCGTATGAGTCAGAGGCAACAGTCTGCGCTTTCACTTTGATAAATAACTAGAGTACCAGTGAGTCAGCAATGGATGATGGTACGGTGCTATTCAGTTGAAGTAAAAGATGACAACTCTCAGGGTTGGGAAACAGAACAACAGATTGTGTAAATTGAAAATTATTGTCTGGATTAATTACTTTCCTTGAATAACAAAAGCTGAGCCACTAAATTATCTGCCACTGTTTGTGGGAAATGCATTGAGTCATGTGACACTTTCCAATGGAAGTTAACATAAAGTCTAAACACCACTTCAGTTACTATAATAGTGTTTCAGACAGAAAGAGAGACTACTAAGGTTTCTCTCTCAAGCACTATTATAGTGACTGAAGTGGGGTAGTGCTTTTGTGATGGCTTTCATTCCAGGTCAGTGTCATCTACTAAAGTGGTTGAGGTGGGGTGTGGTTTTTTGGGTATGGAGTCATTCACTACACTAGACACTTTCTACTTACTGTTGAAATTATACATCTAATTTAGGATTTTAGTATGTCAGTTTCAGAAAGGATTGAACAGAATCTCAAACTATTTTTTCATCTAGGGTGCAGAAATAATTATGTGTTTCTTCTGGCACTCTCATAGCACAGAGGACAAAATCAAATTAGAGGACAAAGTTATATTTATGGTAGATGTTAACTATTTATGCAATATTATTGCATAAATATTGACTGGAATTCATTAACTGGACAAAAGGCCTGGAGGCACGTTTGTGGAAGTGGTTCAGAATTGGTTTTTTAACTCAGAATGATTATTAATTCAATAAGAAATGAAGTACTTCCAGACTTGGTATTCTTGACATGGAGGATATGATTGAAAGTAAAATATCAAATGAAGATAGAATCATAGAATGCAGAATCCATTTGGAACATGGTATAATGGCACTATGTTTAAAACTAACAAAAAGGAAAAAGTCAGAATAGCGAGCTTTATAATGTGAAGCTTGGCTGGCAGAACATGAGGGTTGAATGGGTTACAGAGAAATGGTACAGGATGTGGATGAAAGACAGGAAAGGAACAGATGACAAAACTACTTTTCCAGTTTTAAAATTTAATTAGTACATTATTGAAAGCAGGATACTTGAAAAATCATAGGATCGTAAAGTGGTTTGGGTTGGAAGAGACCTTTAAAGATCACCCTGTTCCAACTGGGAGTGGGACTGTATCAAAGGCTTTGCACAAATCAAGGTATCTGACATAAGTTGCTCTTCCTTTATCCACCAATGCTGTCACTCTGTCATAGCAGTCCGCCAGGTCAGTCAGGCACAATTTGCTCTTAGTGAAGTTATGTTGGCTCTCCCCAGCCACCTTTCAGTCTTCCATATGCCTTAACACAATTTCCAGGAGAGTCTTCTCCATGATCTTACCAGGCACAGAGGTAAAGCTGGCAGGTCTGTAGTTCCCCAGGTTCTCTTCTTAACCTTTAAAAAAAGTGTGTTATGTCTCCTCTTTTACAGGCACTGGGGACTAAGATAAACTCTTATTCATCAAAATAGGATCTTCTTGTCTTCAGTGAGACTGGAAAGACCTCAAAAGGAAAAGTAGCCCCGCACTGCTGTGTCATGGGACTTTCCCATTTTTGTAACTCCTGCAGAAATACTGAAAGATCACTCCACCCTTACTGTTGTTGTGATGAGTTTTCAGTGCTTAGAGTGCAATAGTGCCCATGACCCATAACTTGCGCTTTGCTGTGTGCTGCCTGCTTGAACTTAAGGTATTTAAAAGTGGATTGTTACAAGCTTTATTTATTTGGAAAAAAAAATAAATCAAATATAGTACTGAAATAAAGTATGTCTGTCTAAAATTTGTTTTTAAGCCAGCAAAGCCTTTCTGAAATTCATGTTTATATAAAACAAAGTTGTTTTTTTTTGAGAAGATTCTGCTAATAGTTTAAAATACTATCTGTAGCTTGAACTATTTTTTTCCATGTTAATTTTACTTCACTTGTCCAGCTTGTTCTTCAGTTTTAAATGCTTTACCTCTTCTTAGTTTAGGTATTCTCTTTTTATTCCCAAACCTTCTGGAATGCATATTAGAGGTGCCTCAAAACTGATGCTGCCCTTTTCTCCCTTTTTTCTCATACTTAAACCCTGCTTTACTCTTATCCCTCTTTCTCAGGTCTGATTGCTGCAGCTAATTATCACTGTTAGTTAAAACCTGGACTCATTCCCGTGTCTATTATCCTTTTGAGTCCTGTTCATCTCTCAGAATTATCCTTGCTTGCTGGAACCTCTGTGCTAAGTCAACCAAAGAAATGGTTACCAATCTGATTCAGAGGTTGCTGCTCAAGCTAGGTTCCCATACTGTTGCCTCAAGTTTTTTTTTTTTTTTTTCCTCTAGTTTAACCTGTCACTCCATAGAGGTATCCCTGTTTAAGAGCCCTGTCATTTTTGTTACTGCTTTAATTTGTCTGGGACTTCAGTCCTTTGTGATGATGATTTGCTTTTACATCTCTAGCCCTTCCATTTTTACTACAGTCTTGATAAGTCAAGGAGCTGTTGGTTTTCTCTGCATGGCTGTCTGTATTGCAGAACTGTTTTTTCAATACTGCATATTGTGGTTCAACACTCTTCTGTTCCAGATTCCCCAGCACAATCATCATTATCAGCACCCAGTGTGGATGGGTCTGGATCATTCTAAGATGTTGATAAGTTTCAGGCAGCTCTATTCAGTCCTGCCTGCACTTAGTCTCACAGTCAGAACAAGCAAATGCTACTATCTTGCACTTGCACCCTTTCAAATATTTAGATTTCAGTTTTGGCTCTTAAAAATACATTCCAACAGAAATGGCTGTGTGGAGTAACACAAGGTGTGCAAAAAGGAGCTAGCATTTGGTCTAAGAGAAATGATGTAAATGTGAGCAAAGTGCTGTTTCTGTCTCCATCAGGTTTCTGACTTGCTTCTTTTCAGTCAGTGAGGTCAGCAGTGGACTGTCAGGATGTGAGTGGGGGGAGAGATTGCCAAGTTTTGGCAACTGATTATAAATGGAATGCTTTCACACATTAATATTAATGCACCACAAATAGCAAAGGAAGGTTAATTTTAGATGACTAAGTCCTATTGAGTGGAATACAAATCTGAAGAGGTGTTGTATGACTTAAGCAGCACAACAGATATGAAAAAATGAGTTTTGTGTCTGACCAATTGGCCAGGACATTTTATCATATTAAACCTGTAGGTTTTCATGAATGGCTGAAGGTACATGAATTCCTTCATCAGTTTCACAGCAGTTTCATATTCCTTCCTAATGAATTCCCTCATCAGTTTCGCAGCAGTTTCAAATCTGTTGCAGACAGATTTTAGTGAAGCTGGTTACTTTGCTATTAATTATTAAGTGAGACTATATTATCCCTAATGGGCTACTGAGCCACAGTTTCATCACCAAAAAATGTTTTGGCTTCCATTTTGACCATGCTAATAATAGTCTCACCTGTCTTGTTGCGTGCTACAATTACTGTAGTGTTTTACTTGCTGATTACTCTAGAGGCAACAAAACTTATTTCGGTAGCATTGTGGTAGAATATATACAGTAGGAGTACAATTTTGTTCTTTATTGCCTTTTCAATGCCATCACATGAAACCTATTAAGTGCTTACAGTGGAAAAAAATAAGTAGTGACATATTCATATGTCTCAGTGACTCAGCGGCAGGTGTATTGATTTCACTGAAAAAATCTAATTTTTAATCCTGCAAAATCAGTTTTGATTGTGATCATTAACTGTGTTCTTGACTTCCCTATTATCTCCATAATTAATAAAGAAAACATTTTGAAGTGAACACACTATGCTTTGTTCTTTTTGTCACCTATGAAATTGTTCTGACAGCCTCCTATCTTCCCCATGAAGGTATTTCTGAATTGATTGTGAGACTATAATTAGAAGAGACAAACTTTACATTGATTTCCAGAACCCCTGCTGAATAAACAGGATTTACAATTCAACAAACAACCACCAACAAAACAACTATGCTTTTTAAAATTTGAAACTAAACAAATTTGATACTGAAATCAGTGAAAGAGTAAACAGAGAACTCCAAATCACCTTGTAGAGTTTTAGAATACTTTAGTTGTTTTAGCACTAATTCTGTTCCAGAAAAGAAGTATTTAAGTTTGAATGTGCTTTAGTTTGACTGTGTGACTGACTACCTTGACAAAAGGCAAGTGGTAATCTTGGTAGTGATCTGAATTTGTCAAAGCAGAAACAAGAACTCCAAGACCTCTCCCTTCATGAAGTTGTTTCATGCTAAGTTTCAAATCACGTATTCTGAATTGGTCTCATATATTTCAATAAATTAAAAGGATTTTTTTCTTTAATAAGCTAATTACCTTCAAGCAAGGGATCAATCAATATTGTTAATAGTAGAATCCTTGCAATACATCTACTTAATCATACCCATTTTCACGTAACGATGCATCTACATGCAGTTGGTTTAATAAGACCTTTTCTCTGTCTGCTACCTATCTGCTAGATTAAACAGTAGCTGAGTAAGAGCTGTGTCAGAGGAAAAGCGCTTTTCAATTGCTATTTCTTCAGAAGCTTCCCTTCCACTAAGGATTAGGAGGCTGAACTCTGAATGGCAATGAATTAGATAAAAATTTGGAAAGGGCACTGCATGGTGGTAGAGTTTGCTACTGCATGTGGATTTCTTCCTAGTTTTAATTTTCTTAACAAAGAACATAAAGATCACAAGGGTATCATAAGGACTGTGTTGAATTCTCTGTAAATGGCTGAATAACTCTATTTGCTCTTCTGTTACTAGAATTTACTAATCTGTACGTAGTCATGATGTAGAAGGAATTGCTCCCACAGGGCATTCACAAAATACAGATTAATTTTTATTTTACGCAGCCAACTCACCTTGATAAAACATTTTTCTTCTGGTGATTTCATCAGAGAGAGTAAAGTCATTAAGGGTAACAAGCAGCACTTTTTCAGGATTTTAAAAATTCTTCCTCAACTAATCAAAAAGAGAAAAAAGGAAGCTTTTAATTGACCATAAGTTTAGGTGCATCATAATTAAGATTAGAGGACCTGTTATGCTTTTTGAATATTGTGCACAGCTTCCATTAGAGTGACTATGAGAATATCCTACAGTTGTGGTTGCCAAAGTCTTAGCTCAGAATATGTCAGACTTTCTTGTGACCTCCCCACATTGCAACATGCATCAGATCCATAAACCCTACTCTTTTATACAGTTTGCAGGGTTACTTAGACGACACGCTACAGCTTCAAGGTTTTTAAAAAAACTGGGAATCCAAATTGATAGCAATTTCCCCTCCGTAGGATTATGGATTATGGATTGTAAAACTGCTCCCATGGTCATATGCATATTGATAGGTTATAGCTGTGCTCTCATTGTGAAGGGTTCAAAAAACTGTTAGTTCTGCTTTATAACCATGTGATGTATCACACAGTTACAGCCATATATTTTTATTGTCAGCACTATGTGCAGTGTGCCTGTGACATTATCTCAGACAGATTCAAAGATGTTTCTCCAGGTAGTGAGCTTTTTTTATTATTTTATTTTTATGCCAGCAAGCTGGAATATAATAAATTGGTGTAATTTACACAACAGAGCAAGTGTGATGAAAGATGGTTAAAGCAGGAAAACTAGCCAACAGGAAAGTACATACAAAATAATTCAAGACAGCAACGAGACACAAAAAATGACTTTACAAATGTTCCTTTCATCACCCACCATTTCTAATTTTTGGTCAGTTTCTTTCTTCACCAGTAGCAAATAAGCAACTTTTCCTCCAGTTAAGCTGTATTGGCTCTTTGGTACTTTGAATGAATGAGCTGGGTCATCTTGCTATGTCAATGGGAAAACAATGAGATTTTAATTGTTGAATCTTCATTGCTGATAGTAAGGAAAGAAGAATAAAGAGCACGTGTGTTTTTCAGATTCCAGATCTGTAGTTGTTGACAGTTACACAAGTCATATTCTAACTTCTAAAGTATAACTGCATAGTTATCTGTGAAATCCTGATTTATCTTTCTTCCTTTTTATTACATTAAGGCCGTTCCTATTTATACCTTGAAGATCCTGCGTCATAATGTCACTTCTTTATATTTCCTCTCTTCAGCTGTTAAATTTTGCTTTTTCTGTTCACAAAGCAGACATGGTTGTGAAATATTACTTCTCTCGACCTAGGAATGCTTTTCTGAGGTTATCTACCAACCTACAGTCTCTTCTCATTCAAATACATCTCTAAAAGCTATTTCCATTCTTACAGAAAGTCAACCAACAGTGAGTGGGAGACACTGAACAGTCACTCCATATAACAAAAAGATCTGAATAAGCAAAAAAATTGTTTTGGTCATTACACACACACACCATTCCTTTTCCTTATTGTCTTGCTTTTAGAGTAGTGATCACTATGAATTCTTTACAGAGATTACAGTGAGCAGCTGGACATCCCACCCCTTCACAAGGAAGCCTCAATAAGAATGGCTTCTTACAAAGGGAGTGGCATCTTACAAAGGGAGACGTCACTGGAGGAGAAACATGAGGGCAAGGTGCAAACTATAGTCATCTTGAAGAAAGACTTTCAACACTCTCTTCCATCCTCATGGAGACACTGATGAAGTATGGGCTGGATGAGCAGACAATGTGGTGGATTGAAAAATGGCTGAATGTCTGAACTCTGAGGGAAGCAATGATGGCAGGAAGTCTAGTTGGAGACCAGTAACTACTGGTGATACCCAGGGCTCAATACTGGATCCAGTCCTGCTCAACATCTTCATTACTGATCTGGATCTGGGCAGAGTGTAACCCCATTGAGTTTGCTCATGACACAAAACCGGGAAAAGTGGTTGATATGCCATGCTGCCATCCAGAGGGACCTCAAGAGGCTGGGGAAATGGACTGACAGGAACCTCATGAAGTTCAACGAGGAGAAGTAAAAAGTCCAGCACCTGAGGAGGAACAACCCTAGGGACTAGGACATGCTATGAGCCACCTGGATGGAAAGCAGCTCAGCAGAAAAGGACCTGGTTGTCCTGATGGACACCAAGTTGAACATGAGTCTGTAAAGTGCCCTTGATTCTAAGAAGATTAACAATATTCTTGGCTGCTATAGGCAAAGTATTGACAGCAGGTCAAGGGAAGTGATCCTCCCCTCTGTTCAGCACTGGTGGAGGCCACACCTGGAGTGGTGTGTCCAGGTCTGGGCTCCTCAGTATAAGAGAGACCTGGGCATACTGAAGAGAGTCCAGCTTAGGGCCACCGAGATGATGAAGGGACTGGAGCACCTCTTTTATGATGGAAGGCTTAGACAGCTGGGACTGCTAAACAGGACCAGAGGATGTTTGTGGGGAGCACATCAATGTGTATAAATATCTGAATGGAGGGTGCAAAGAGGATGGATCGGGTCCTTTATGGAAATGCCTGGTGCCAGGATAAGAGACAATGGGCACAGACTGGAACACAGGAGGCTCTTTCAGAACATAAGGAAATACTGCACTGGAACAGGCCACCCTGAGAAATTGTGGAAACCAAGGATGGGGTTTGTTGGAAGTTTTCAGGATTCAGAGGGATAAAGGTCTAAATAACCTAGTCTAATCTTGTAGGTGATGCTGCTTTGAGCAGGAGATTGGACTAGAAACCTACTGAGGTCCATTCCAGTCTGGATTCTGTGATTCTCTAAGGCTCTCTGGTCTTTGAACTTCTCAGAGAGAATTCTTGGATTTGTTGTTCTAGCCTAGGGATACTTTCCATGTTATGAATATTTTTCAAGTACAAAAATTCACCCATAATTCATTGCAGAACCAGGACAGCAATTAGCATAAAACCCCAAACATATGAAATGATATTTTCAGGCTGTTCCATATTTCTTCTACATTTTCAAGATTTCAAAAGATTTATCTGCCAGCTACAAACCCAAAATCTATGAAAGAAAAAATAAGGCTGTGCTCTTTTTAACCATTTAATTATCTTCATTAAAAGAAAGAGAGAGAGAGAGAGAGAGAGAGAGAAAGAGAAAGAAAAAAAGAAAGAAAAAAGAAAAACAAATAACAACAAACCCAAACCAACCAACCAACCAAAAAAAACCCAACCAACCAACCAAACAAACAAAATAAAACCAAACCACCAAAACAAACAAACAAACAAATCCACCAAGATTTTTTCATTAGAATACTGGAATATTGCTTACAATCCAGGAGAGCTGAGTGTGGCTCCCTGCTCCTTAGCACACCAGAGCCAATGTAACTTGATTAGAAGAGGAACTTGTTTTGCTTAGTTAAGTACTCCACCATCTCAGAAACATGGGGGGAACAACTCTGAAAAAAAGAAAGCGACATAATAACATATCTGCTTGCCTGATGTTGGTTGCATTTTAAGCATGCTAGAGATGAGATATATGTTTTAGCTGGTTACTGTTTCATTGTGATAACAGAGCTAAATTTCATTTTAAAAGCCTGGGAGTGATGCTCTGAGTGTGTCCTTGTTATCTGTATTGGTATTTTCCACAGAGTAACAGTGGATTAAAGGACCAATGAAGAGGCACATATAATTGATACTGCAAAATGACTGAGGTACATAGTGCTTTGAGTCAATTAAAAAATAAAAATAATAAAAAAAAAAAGGAATGTTAACTGTGACCAGATACTTAGATGAATTTTAATGAAGAGATAGAGGTGCAGAACAAGATAGAGCAGGGAGGCATTTAAGACCATTTAGATAAATTAGATGGATTCAATTTCTTGAGATCTGCTGAATTTCATTCTGATGTCAAAAATAATTCAACTATTAAAAACTACCTCCAAGGATTTCCATAAGGGAAGAGATCTGGACAGGCTGCAGAAAGCAAAATTTAAAATCAACAAGGCAAAATTCAATAGAGACTGTTAGAAAGAGGAAATTTTAAAAGGTGAATAACTCAGTTGAAGAGCTGCAGAAAGTGGTACAATAATTCAGAGAAAAACCCCACAAGTTAACATGTCAGAGAAACTGAGGTACAGTGCAATGTTGTTTCCAGAAATAAAAGTTCTGTGATGCATTAGCAAGGCCAGATTGTATTGGTCTTTGAGCAACCTAAGAGGAGATGCCCCTGCCTACCGCAGGGGTGTTGGAACTAGTTGATCTTTGACAGTTCCTTCCAATACAAACCATTCTATGATTCTATGAACAGAAGACTGCATAAGATAAATATAATTTTTACAGTCTACTAAGCATTTAACTAAGCCTTCCTGAAATACTGTGTCCAGTCTGAACATCATAGTTAAAGTAAAATATAGACAAATTTTTATTGCTCTCAGAGCTCCCTCCAAGAATAACAAAAGGATTGGATAATATGATGTAAGAGAAAGGTCTAAAGGAACTGAGTATATTTAGTCAAGTAAAGAAAGCAGGAGAACAAGTATAAAAATAGTATTTTGGAATGTAACAATTTGTTATAAACAATGAGCAATTGTTCCCCACATTCACCATGATTCTGGGAGACAAGAAGAAGAATTCTGATTAATTGCAATAAAGAAAACTGAGTTTCTAATTTAAAAATTTTTCTAATTTAAAAAAATAGTTTTCTAATTTAAAAATTTTTAACTGGAGGTTGGAAGTAGCTTTTTGTGGGAAGATAATGAAACATCTAGTTTAAGAGAGGAAAACCGAGCTCAGAGAAGAGGCTTAAGGTTTGTTGCCAGAGAACTAGGTCCTAGGAACAAGGTGAATGCACCAAATTCTAATGCAGAATTTGTGGAATTTCTTGAATATAAATCAAAGAAAGTCATAACTCATTCATGTCCTCCCATAGACAGACCTGTGAAATAGGTAATTAATTATTGAAGTGCCATGCAATGCTGTTATTATATAGTGTCTGTACAGGACATGACATACTGTGTGAAATGTGCAGTCTTGATATGGAGCAGAGTACGTCTTAACCAATGAATGAAAATAGCGAATGCAAGACACTACATCACTTCTGAAAGACAATAAAGATATTTTAACATCACTGCTTCTCATTTCTGCATTGTAACTGTGTTCCCATTTTTTCTATTACCAGTTTACACCAGAAGTAGGAAGGAGAAAAAGGTGGAGAAGCAGGAAGAGAAACTATTGGAGAATTTGACATTGTATTTAAGGTTACTTTCAATGGCAGTGTGTATGCCTGTGAAGGGAGGAAGGACTACAAAGCCATTACAGTGTTTTTTAATTGGAAGTGATAACAATACAGCTGCTGTCAAACTGAACACCCAACCCACCCCTTGTGCCTGTGTATGAATGCCAGTAGGGATGAAATATTACTAATGATGAGGTTTGTGTGACAAAAGATGCCTGCTTTTATCAAGGAACGCAGGGATGTAGGAGCAAAGAAGAAAGGAATAGGATCTATGTCTTAACAGCTGGCTACACTTCTATTCTTTAAGGATGGATTATGCTCTACGTAGGTGAAAAATGCTAAGGGAGGGGGTGGGTGGGGTGGGGTTATTATCATCTGAAGACGAGGCCTTGTGATCTCTGTGGAGGTTTACAATAGGCCACTGTGTCTGTATGTCCCAAAGTCTGTATTCCAATGTCAAGCTGCTTGAATGCCCATACATCTAGAATGGATGACCAGTACATCTGAGGTCAGTGTAAGTAATCTCTTTCCCTTAATGAACTTTAAGGTTATGAACTCAGAGTTAAGCTGAGGAACAGAATAATTCTTCAATTACATTAGAGGTGGATGAATTTTCTCATTCTTTTCTTCTTTTCTTTCTTTCCTTTTTTTTTCTTTTTTTCTCATCTGCTTTTACCTTTTACCAATACAGGCAACAGGTTTTACATGGCATGCTGTACATAAACACAGAGAATAAGCCAGGAGGCATTTTTGTTAATTCATCACTCCTGCTCAAGATAATTCTTTGCTGCCTTTAGTGGCTGTTATTCCAGAATATCTGCAATGTGATGTAGAGTATTTATGAATATTTGCAGAAGGTATCTTGCTCACTGTAATTATTCTTACACTAAACAGCTGAGAGAAGCAGATTAGTCTTCAGTATCATCACTGTGCTGATGAGTCACTCAACTATTATTCCAAAGGAGACTGGGCAGTTTTTTTGTTGTCCCATTGTCTTCCAAAGGCTATCAATATTACATGGTGTCTGTTGAGCATTGATAGTATTTAGTGTTTTTTGAGATATAAAACACAGTTCTTCCTGTTAGAAGTTAAAATCCTACAGGAATCTGGTATTCGGTATGCAATCTCACTGTGAACCTGCAAAATAAAATTGATTACAATTTTTAATCATTAATTGTTATAGATTTAATTGACCCTTTTCTTGAGGGCAGTTTGGAGAAATATAATGAAGCTAGGATAAAGCTTAAGTGAACTGTATAATTCCATATATATATATGTATACATTTTTATAAGGTCATTCTTAAGCATGGCAGGTTAGTGTCTTCCACAATGAAAACAATGTGTCAGGGAAATAGGGCTGATTCTTCTGAATGAGTGTGGGATATTTTCAACTACTTGTTCATAATCCCATTAACTTTAAATTAATGAAGTGAGAATTTATTTGGTAAAATTTATTTCTTGCTGAAAGAGATATTTAAAATAGCTCATAAGAAACACATTTCACGAGTTCTTCCACCATAAATATTTGCAGTTGAGCTGAATTAGATCCTTGGTCAGTTTCTCATGATGACTGCTTGCTTGCTCAGCCTGGGCCAAGAAGAGGTTTTCTGGCCAGACCTTCAAAGAAGCAGATAAATTTGAAAACTGGGAAACAGGCTGGCTTTTTAACAATAGTTACATATGGGATATTGCTAAAATCAATGATATACATTTAATTACTTTCAAACTGTGTTATGGAGGTACTATATAAGAAGCCAAGAATAGTTGGTCTCTGATAGGGCAGCAATATAGTTTGGAGAACATTTTGCCTAGATTAGCATCTGCCATTGAAAATTCACTTCGTCTCTTAAAAGGAAACCTAACCTCACTAGCTCAGAGGTGGATATCTAAAGTTAGGCAAGATGAGTGGCTCAGAGTGTACTAAGAGATTACTGCAAATTTGTAAGCTCTGCATGACTGCAATGATTAAATCCAAGTTAGATAAGGCAGGACTGAAGTGGAAGCAGTGAGAAAGGCAGTATCTGGACAAGTCAAGGGGGAACCTCCACTGAGTGGAAAAAAATGCACTTATCTTTGCTAGGTCAGTCCAGTGTTCTAGTTGCAGCCCTTCTTGTGTGATCTGAGGACACAGGTTCAACCACCAAGGAGTTTTTTTCTTTCTTTTTTCTTAATGCTTCTTCTTTCTGGAAGCATATTGCCCCAGACATTTCTTGCTCCAGCAAAAGAAGCATTTTTTTTTTTCACATAACACAGCATGCAACAAATTATCAGTCCCCACTTTTTTGTTTGTTTGTTTGTTTGTTTTCTGGAGTGTAAAATAAAACACTGACACAACTCTGTGCAGTTGCCCTCTTCCTGTACAGACTACAGCCATGGTCTGGAGGTGGATAATTCTCAACCTTAGAGCATCTTAGCCAGATTGATGGCGTGCACTCTTGCCTTCAGGCATGCTCACACAGCGGCTGTTTTTACTTCTCAACTCTCTCCAGTGGGGTTGAGAATTTTTGGTGCTCTACCTCATAGACATAGAGCAGAAATTAAAAAAATATATTATGGTCAGAGCCCAAACATTGATCAGTAGATATGCTCAGGCTCTACCATTGTGTAGGAACACAGAACTGGGGTAATGAAATCCCATCCACTTGTAACTGAGGGCAACCATGTACAGAAGTTAAACTCAGAAGTTGCCACAACATTGGTTCGTCCCACAGCGTTCCTCTCTCGCACTGCAAAGATCTGATAGTAGATTGAATGCCCAGAATAAATACAGTGTGTCCAGAATGATTCACTAGAACAGGAACAGTTTGCCAATATACACCTGACACAAATCAGGAAGTGTTTTCACCATGGTCCATGTGATTTGGCAGTTAGAGCTCCAGTAACATTTGCTCCTTGAAACGATGAGAAAAGCCTCTCACACAACATAACTTGCTTTATCATAAATATGCATGAATTGAAGTCCATTCTGTCAAATTATAATTATAATTCCAGCTATGTGGAAGATGAAAAGTTATTTTCTTTCATGAATTACTAATTAACTAAGTTGACAGATATGTACTACAGTGAAGAGGGTATCTGACTCGCAATTTATTCTTGTCAAATAGAAATGTTTCTCACTCTCTTTCTTTTTCATACCTTTTAGTAGAAATGAATTTTCTAGTCAGAACAACAGCTAAACAATGCAGTTTGCAGTAGATAGGGAATAAAGCTCATGTACTGTCTTCACCAAGGTCTAATGACTCATACAGGTGTTAACGATGAGTGAGACATGACTCTTAATGCAAGATCACTAGGTCATTGGGTTCACTTACTTCACATTGTCTTCCTCAGGCTGTCAGCAAGAGCTTGGCCACGAAGTGCAGTCACCACTGCTCATTCCACTGAGTGTCATTGCTCCTCATTATACCATATAATGGGTATGAGGGTAACATTGTCTCCCTTGTACAGCTGTTACTTTTACTTTCTTTAAGCATCATTGATTGTTTTGGGTCACTCCACAGTTTTCTGAAGTTGGCTGATCTCATTTGTGGCATTTGAATATACCAAGCTTGGTAAAACACACACCAGAATTACTACAAAACTGTGACAGATTCGGTTTGAAATTAAGATCTTTAAATCAGGGTGTCTCCTGTAACATATGTACTATGTTTATTCCTCTCCATTTCTTAGGAAAAATTGGTTCAGTGATGATGTGCTCCTTATAATTTCTGGTGTGAACTCCACCAGGTCTCGCTGACTCAAATTCATAATTTGATGTGTCCTTTTTGTGTTCCAGCCTGCATTTGTAACTCCCTGTTGAAGTTCATGTGAATCATTAATAAGCTTTTTTTTCCAAATAAAAATCTAAGAAGCTACTGAATACTTGACTATTCTCTATATTATCTCTCATTTGCTCTGCAAATAATATCAGGTGTTACTAGACCTGTCCTATCCTTTCTTCTTCTAATTTTCAAACATTATTTGAAGGAATATATTCTTATTGCTTTTATGTTACCCACTAAGTGAAACTCATTTTTAACCCTTTTATTATTACTATTATTCACATAAGCTTATGGCATTCTTTATATCTTTCCATAGTCGTGCTCACTATTTCCCATGTGGTATGATTCTCTATTTATTTTCAATTCTCTAAAGACCTCTGATGCAGTCACAACAGCCTCTAGCTATATTTTTCTTCTTCAGTAGGATGGTTTGCTATGTTACATCTATTTCAATAACTTTCAGATCTTCTGGTCTCATATTTCTCTAGAATTATCCCAGAAAGTTCTCCTAGTTTCCAGCTAGTTGTACAAATTTCTCACTCTTTGAATTTGACAAAGCGTGATTTTCTGAAGTTGATTGTTGATTGCAAGAAAACATGACAGAATCATTCTGGTTTGGAGGAACGTAAGGAAATATCTTATCCAACCTCCTGGTAAAGCAGGGTCAGCTATGAGATCAGACCAAGTTATTCAGAGTTTTGTCCAGCTGGGTCTTGAAAACCTTCAAGGACAGAGATTCCACAACCTTTATGGACCATTAAAATATGATAAGCCCCTTATTGAAAAAGCATGTCTGAGAGCTTCACTGCCTGGCAGGAAAACAGTAATGCAAAACCACTGAGAATTAGGGTGTCATGTTGTCTGATGGAGTCATGTCCACATCACAGATGTCACCTTGAGGGAACTTTTCCAAAACAATAGCTATGAGAACTATATTATTGCAATTCAAATGCATCCAGAATAGGAGGGAAGGGAACTGGAAAGTCATCTTGAGTGATCTCTGGTCTTTCTTCTTTCACAGCTGGTTCAAATGCAAGAGTTGGGCACACCCAAGGAGGGATCCATGACTTCCAGCAAGGTTTAATTGGTGGAAAGTGACATTAATGACTGAAGAAGCATGAATTAAAAATGAGAGAAGCTTTAATGCTAACTACTGGGACCTACAATAGCAGACAGAGAGATCCCAATTTTAGGTGCAAAATTAACCCAGTTTTCCTATGTCATACAACACTGTGCTTCTCTTTAAAACAGCTCTGTAGATTCTTACAAAATATGTTTTCTCATTTACAAAAAGAAATAAGAAATGATGTATCATAGGGGGCGTAAAAAGGATAAACTCTTTTTCCCAAATGACACTCTATAAAAAATGCAACAATCATGATTGAATTTAAACTTTCCACTCACCTCTTCCTTAGTGTAGTTGATGATAAAAAACAGACTTGGGAAAATGGTAATAGGGCACTGAGAAAAGGCAGAGGCATAATACTTCCCAGTGACATTGGGAAGGAAGCAGCTCAGTAGATAGGGAATGTGAAGGTGAACTGGGATATATACATTCGCCTATATATCACTCTCAGTGAGAATACAAGTTTTGTGGAAAGATTATGGGAGACAGAGTTTATCTGAACAATGAACAAGGCAATCTGATGGAGACAGTGTGAGTTTCAAAACCAAGGGAGAAACTTCCATTTTGAGGTTCCTACCCAAGTGAATAAACACAGCTTGCAAGATACATACTTCACATAATTTGCAGCAAACAGCTCCACAGTAGCAAGCATTCTTAAATCTGTGTGTCTCTGTATTTGATAGGTGTTTCATCAAGCCAGACTGATTTTGAATAGAAAATAAAAATACATTTTGATAAAACTTGTTCTCGTGCAGTTGCTGGAACATGTAGACAATGTGTTAAATCGGAGTTAAGAAAAACACATGTAACTTCAGACATGTAGGGGTCCACAGAACCACAGAGATGCTCCCATACTGGGTAAGACCCAAATTTGTTTGAGATGAAAAAGTGTTCAGTGGGTTCGTCCATGAACATGGACAATAAAATAGGCAAATAGTCCTTCTGAATTATTTTGTGATATTTTGATCAAAGCAGAGGCTGTGGCTTTAGCTGAGCTTTGATGTACATTGGTATTAGCAAAAAGAAAATTTGGCTGTTACTCTTATATGCAGTGATTTTGGTACACCGTCATTTTTTTGCATGTAATTTACCGATTTGAGATTAGGATTACAAGGCTTTATTAGGTCAAGTCTGTTGGAATGAATCAAAGTCTTAGACATGTGCTTTCTTGGTGAAAGAAAGAGGAAATCGACTTTACAAAGCTCTGCAAATCCTAGATAAAAAAGAATGACTGAGAAGTTACGAAATACCATTTCTTACAGAATCTTAAAATTTCTTACAGGATTCCTGAGACATGAAAAACCTGTTCCTGACCTTGCTGAACATGCTAAAGAACATGAGTGACAGATTTTTCATTGTACAGCCAGGAAGAACAGGAAGCATTGACAAGCTGATTTTGTCTGCTAAAACCTCACAGAACAGAGCAATGTTCTGTGCAAACAGGGAGACAGACAAGACACGTTAGCATCCTTACTCTTACCTGATGATCATAGAATTCACAGCAACAGTAGCCACAAATAGACTTGCACTCTGATGAATGAAAATACTAAAGCAAACTTGCAAACAAGGGATGGGTTTAACTTTATGTGGGTGTTATGTAGGTACACAATTTGAATACTCAAGACAAATGTTTGACCTGTTAGAAAAGCCTTCTAGAAATGTGAATATAGACTTTATCAGATGAGAAGTACAGTTTTGGGGAATAAGTATAAATGAACAGAAATACTGCAATAAATAAATACATTTAAATTTATAAATTTAAAATAAATAAGCAAATAGATAAATACTCTGACAAAATCAGCATTTTTATAAGGTCTGGTGAGTCAAAATGTGATGATAGCTTCTAAATTCATTCTCTCCCTTTTTGGGTTGCCATTCGTCAGAATAAATGAATGAGCAATAAAGACTGTACTAGATTTATCTCTGAAAATGACTGGTTTTCAGTGTGTATATAGTGTTGCTTTGCTTCTTTTGCTTCTTTTAAACCTCATATTAAAAAGAATCACTTAGTCTCCCATCTTCTTGTTTCTCTTAAGAAACACAAGAGTCATGCAGTCCTTGGTTATAATGTGTAGTGTCTGCCTTAAACTATTCCATAAAAGAGATGGATTCCTTCAAGAGTGTGCAATTCTAAAAGACTTACCTAAACAATTCCTGTACAATTCCTGTAACTGTAACTCTTGTTAATACATCTGCAGTATCTTACTCTGATGAAAAATAGAAGGAATTTTAGTTTGTCTAGATCAAATGATACATGAATAGACAGACAGGTAGATAACCAAACAGACGTATGATCCTGAAAGCTCTGTTGTAATCAAGACTCTGATATTTTGATCTCTCTTCTGTCTTCAGTCACAACAATAATAAAAAGAAAAAAAGAAAAAAAGCGTAACATTTAAGAAGTAACTAAGGTGTTAAAGGCATGTTAATACCAGACTTTGATATGTTTAGCTGATGGTTCTTCCAAGACTTCCAAAACAGACCACCCTTGGTGTAGAACTCTGCACCCTTACTTTATCACATGACCCTAGAAAACAAGGGCAGGACCATTCTGTTGTCACAGCAAAACCCACCCAGAGAAGAACCCCAGGGTGAGCTGTTGTCTAATGCAACTCACGATAAGAATATGTCAAATGTGTCTGCACAAGGTATTTTGAGAAGAAATAACAGATTATAAATTAATACTGAGATTACTGAACCATTCAGTTATACAAAACCTTTTATTCTCCTGCATAAGCATGTACTCAACAGTTGTACAAATTATATGCAATAGTCTATAGTTCAGCTTAGTCAAAATACAGCAACTTGTTGAATCTCCAATTTCCGTGAGTTTGTCAGAAACAGTGGAATGAGGTCTGAGGTGAAAGAAACTTGGCATCCCTTCTTCACATGGGATATAGCACATTGTCCACTGCACTGCAAGGTCATTCAGTTCTCCCAAAAGACTGGAGGACTCTAGACAGAAAGGGACTGCCAGATTTCAACAACATTTGATTATTCAATTAATCCCTAGCACAGCCACTTCCTTTCCAGTATTTGTTGACAGAATGGTTGGCAGCAATGGAAGAAACAACTGCAGCACATTTAACATTCTCAAAGTCTTTATCAGGTTAGGGTTTTTAGCTAAAAGGTGAGAAATAGTCTGCTGCTGAGTGGATTGGTGCCCCTAAGCAAAATGCTGAGGTGCATGTATTGCTGCTCAAGACAGCATTTCCTTGATAGTTGCTTTGGACTTTCGCAGTTTCCTTGTTCTCCAGATGTTGTAGGCAATTCAGAATTCTCTTAATTGAAACCTTAAGGTATTGTGGGAAGATAGCAAACACATGAAGAACATTACCAGATATTTTTGTACCATACCTTTAATGAAAGGCATAACATAAAATAACGTCAGTAAGAGAAAAGCTTTTTCATTACCTATGAAGTTTAGAAGCAATGAGTAATAGTTTCAGGCCTTTGTCCAATAGACTATAAACATTAATTTACATAAAGTTTTATAATTTATATAAGCTTTCTGTGTAAGTATATTATGTATATGTAATAGTGTTTATTCTTTTTGTTGGATCTACCCACACTATTCTCCAAAAATATATTATTTGGAGAAGTATCCAATCAAAATCAAAAATCAAAATTAAAAATTCAGTCTTCTAATCTTTTCAACATATAGAATCTATGAATAATGATTCTACGATTCTAAAAGTAAAAAGAGTAGAAGACTGAATTATTAAAGCTCACCCTCCTTGCATCTTGCTTTTCTCCTCCCTCTCTTGTTGTTTTTGGGCAAGGAACTTCTTTTATGATACCTACAGTGTAGGGGACATGACATAAATGGAGCTCCATGAGATAGTTTATTGAGTGAAAGAATAGAGTGAAAACAAATCTGACTCTCCTCCAAGCAAATGAAAAATTGGCTAGACATTCTACAACACAAAGATACTTCCTGAAAATTAAGACAGATCCAGAGGATAAGGATATATAAGAAAATCCATATACAGCTTTCAAAAAATGACCTGGCACTATATGCAAACATAATTATTTATTTGTTCTAGCATTACAAGGTACCAGATCCAGGAAATATGAAATTCCAGGTTATGGAATAAAATAAATTTTATTTATCCCCTTCAAGAAAGTGTTGGATACTAATGAGGCCCAGTGAAACCAGCACAGAGATAATGCAAATCTCTGAATAAGTGATGTGTATATTCCTAACTCAATAAATATAGTTTAAAATGTGTGGGTATTAGCTACAGGATCAAAGAAGAGCTTAGTCTTGTTTGGCCTTTCTACAATCAAAATAAATAGTTCTCTTAAAGTTGTGTATATTACCAGTAAAAATATTACACGTTCCAGAAGAGTAACTAACAACAGTAATTATCTTGTCAGATATAAAGGTTTCAGAGAAATGAGTGCCGGTACATATTGATTCTGATGGAAAACATCCAAAATCTGCCATGCAGTTGCTACAGCAGGCAGTGCAGAAGCAAGGCACCATAAGCTTATGACTCATCTGTGCCCTTTAAGAGGTCAGAGTGTGTAGGACAGAACTGTCTGTGGGTTTCATTTCTTCTTAGCAGGAATGGAGCCACAGGACATGATCAGCTGACGCAACAATACAAATAATCTCCCAGACTTCATTAACAATTGCATACTCCAAAGAGACAGTGTCAGAATAGATGAGAACCCACCAAATCCTGGAAAAAACGTATTGTCAAAGCTGGCACACAATTTCATGGCGACTTTCTGTTTCAGCTTAATTTGCTATATTACACTGGTATTACAGCAGTTTCAAAAAGGAACATGCCAATGAATAGCTAGACTACAAAGCAATCTTTATGACCCTATGCTAATATAGGAAAGATATGCCAATGAAAGAATAAAAGTGGTACAATGAATATTTGTCTAAAAGTATGTATACAGTCAAAATGTGATGTAATTTACATGTAGCACATAATTTACACACTTTGCTAAGTGTGAGAACATGACTGGTTCTGTTAACTTGGTGACCAAACACTCTTCAGAACCATTTGGCTTGAAATAAAAATTTTGTTAATGGTTTTCCTCAGTATCACTTTATTGAGATCAATGAGTCTATCAGGAATCGTCCACTTGAACATGACCCATTTAATATTCTCTAACAGTCTTTCACACAATATCGCCTTGGAATGGGAAATCTGCAAATCAAGCATCGGTGGCTTTCTCCTATTATTATTTGAATCACTATACAGTAGAGTCATGTGAACATATTATAAGCCTGAGAAATCACTTTGAATGATTAATTTTACAGAGTGTTTTTGTAATTAGCATCTATGACCTTGTGATAAAGTCTATGGTGACTATGAGTCAAGCACAGTCTCAGATACAGACATTATTGGGTCGTGTCTATGGTCTCTGTTTCTCTGATGTTCTTTGTTTGTTTGTTTTTCTTGACTCTGTATATGATTATAAAGGAGGTAGTGACAAATTCCAGATGTCCTCATTTTTGTCCTATTTCATTCTCCATTGGATGCTCTCTTCATCTTTCTTAGGTGGACCCCATTTCAGTTAAAATCTCTGCTAACTGCAACATTCTTACTGCAAGCGAGCAAGCTTAAATCTGAAAACAACATGCAGTCTGTATGAAACCATATGACTGCAGTCTGACATAGACTCCTCTTTGTGTACATATGGCTTTGTTACATGCTCATCCTTGTAATGTGAAAAGTTTTGCTCCCATTCAATGAAAAACAAAACAAAACAAAACAATTTTCAGACTGTATGGTTCTTTCTGTGGTGATTTCTCTCTCCCTCTTTTTCTTATCATATCCAAGCAAAAAAAAAAGAGCTATGAAAATCTGAAGTAGATTGCCTGAGAACCAGTCTAATAAAATTGTCGTGTTATTTTAATAATATAAGGAAATAACAAGAGTCTTTCAGCAGAAGATGATGGAAGTGCAATTAGGAGGGAAAGTGCTTAATCTCCCCATTATATCAAATTTTCATGTTCTATTTCCTCCTCTAGAGTAAGGACCTTAACCTTGATGTGGTGATAAAAGTAGAAAATCTTTCAGCAAGGAATCATATTGATTTTTTTCATTAACCATGCGTGCTGAATGATATATATATCATATCGTAAGTATATATGTATATATACGTATATATATATATACACTCCACGTCTTGAAAAATCAAGAAAAAATCTCCCAAACTGCGTGCTGTGATTGCATGGGAAACATTATCCAACTGATCACCGCTTAGGGTGGTGTCACAAGTTAGGGTGGTGCGGCTGTGCACAGTTCCACAAGGCACCTGGCCAAGTCCTGGAAACTACAGGAAATTGGAAAGAGGAATTGGACAGTCAGACAGACTGTCTGATCCATCCCCAATCCCATCTATTCTCAAGAAAGGGATTCCAGTGACTTCTGTATGTTACAGACATTTGTAGATTATCTCATCCTATAAAACCTATGAGCACTCCTGAACAGTGAATTTACTGAATACAAGATGCCTAAATTAATTTTGCTCTTCAGCTGCTCAGAGCACTCATGGTACCATGACACCACTACTTCTTATGTGTTAACGACCATATCCCACAGTGCCACTGATAACGGGCAACAATTACTATCTTCATCTATACTTGGGGAAATGCATTACACAGAAATGAAACAGGATGCAGATCCAGAGGCAGAGATCTAAATGTAGGTGTAGAGGTAAGCTAAGTGTCTGAACTCCTGCAGAAATTAAAGCCCAGAGAGCAGTGAAGCTCACCCTGCAGCAGGTATCACTAAATTGCAATGTAGCCTCCATTTACAGTACTGTTCATTCACTAATTATAACCATTGCTTAATTTCTTGATTATAATTGGAACTTAGACACTTAACGCCTGTTCACTTATTTCAACACAGGTGTCTAGGGTCATCTGAGGTCCCCTTTGACTTCCAGCTACTTCAGCAGAAGCACATGGGTCTGATATGCTAACCCTGCGTAAATGTGTCAGTTCCCCCAGAAGATTCAGTTGGACAAGACTCCTGTCTAGGAGCAGAAGAACGAGGAGCCATGTTCTTCTATCGACACTCTGCAATTAGGTGCCCCAGTCTCAAGATTAATTCCCACATAACCTTCCTGTGATCATGAGGAAAATGAATCACAGCCAAGAATTAAACCCAGCTATTGAAGAATTGAACCCATTTTAACACTTTGACCAAAAGACCATCTATCTCATTTCATCGACCTCACTGGAGTTTCCTGCAGCAACCACAACCTGGTTTCCCTGTGTGCTTTACCTGAATACTTAACTTGAGTGATGTCTATGCAGCTGTAGTTCATGTCATGTCCATAAAACAGTTCTTCTTTCCCCAAGGAACACTGATAATAAGAAAGAATTGTTTTAAATCCCTAATACACTTTGCACTTTTGACTACTGCGTCATTCCTCATGCCACTGCTTCTGATGAGACAAGTGAACCAAGCCAAAACTAGGTGCTTGGAAGTCACAGCTGCCCAACATGAGAGAGACACTGAGAGATAAGGAGGACCTCCTGTAGCACATGGGCTAATGCTTCACCGTCTTTTTTCCTAGGTATCCCCAAGTCTAACAGAGGGAGCCAGGGCACATCATTTGGGGTTTCAGTTCTGCTTTTAGCTGCCTGAAAATAAATCACTGCAATGTGATGTATTTGTTTGTAGGAGGAAGCTTCACTTATTAAGAATTAGTTTAGCTCTATAGCAACAACTATAGTAGCGTTTGAGATGCTGTAAGATCTGCCTAACTTCTGCATGCAGGCATCTTTCAGGTTCTGTGCCAGCCTTGGGTGGCTGCACTGGGTGATGTCACAGGGTGACATCCTTAAATGACATCAGATGTCTCTATGGGGCATCTGAATCAAGTTCTTCTTGTTGACTAAGACATTAGTTTATTTTTATTGATAAACACTCCGGCAGCCACATACTGTGTTTGCAAACCCCCAGATCCCTGAGGTTCTGCTTTACACTGCTTGCTCATTAAATACAATTTTATTTTTCGACTGTAAATATTAAATAAGAGCCCATTTTCATTGTTAGTGGTTTTAAGCTAATTCAGTCAGAAGCAGAAACCCTGCACATTCTTTTGATTTTCTTTGGCTGATGCATTTATGCATAACTGAGCTGGCTGAGCAGAGCAAAAGCAACTTCTTTTTGTTTCTGAAATGGCAATGTTGGTATGCTGGGCACTTGGTATTTGAGTCTTGAGAGAAGAAACTAAGAAAGTGAAATGAGTAAATTTATTTTGTGCGGAAGTGAAGTTGCACCCATTGGCTAGATGTGTATGATGCGCTCTCCACATTCCTTATAACGCATGCTTTCGTTGGTGATGGGACAGAAATGACTCACTAGTGTGTGGGTGGGCTACCAGCTCAACTGAGATTTCTAACTTTGACACTGCTTCTTAACTGAATCTGACAAGCCCATATCTATCTTTTATATAATATTTTATAAAGCCCTAAGGTCAAAATGCAAGTTCTGTTCCTCTTGCTTATCTTCTCTTACAGAACATTAAATAAATAAATAAATAAGTAAATAAATAAATGGACTAAACCAGCTGGAACTATGTATTATTTAGGTGAAGGTAGTGTGAAGTAATATTTTTTTCCTTCCCAATTAAACTCTGTAAATATCAGCAAACCTGAGTTGTTTGTTATTGAATGTAAAGCTAGTCAGATACTATTCCCCCAGTGGCTGGAAGGCTGCATTGATTATTGGCTGGAGAAGTCACTGTGTGTATGCATGTGAAACACCCAACACCCACGACTGAGGGTGATTGCTCTGCAGTGCAGGGTAACTCTCAACATTATGGGGTACCGTAGCTATAAGGAATGCTAATGCTTAGAGTTAGGGAGTCAACAATAAAATGATGATTTTAAAATAAAATCTTCTTTACTAATATGACCCTGTTCTAAATAACTAGAAGAATTGTTTACAAGGAGCTCCTCTATGTATGGTTCTGTTCCTCTACCAACAAGAGAAAGCTGATTATCAAGAGTCCTCTGTCTTTATACTGGATTACAGGAAGCACAAAATTTGGCAGATGCAACGTTATAAAAATATTAACTAGTGAATGCTAAGGATGTCAAATACCTAGGCCCTTGAGATAGCGTTCATCTATCTAATTTTACCCATTTTGGTCTCAAGTGTTCAGGCTAGTCATCTATCATCCATAGGGAAAGAGAGTGACCTGTGTGGTCCCTCACAGCTGATTCATCTCTCCTCAGCCATCTCTTTCAGAATAGGATTAACTGTCCTCTGGATGCTAATCTCTCTCTTACTATCTTAGTCTCAGGCTTAGTTTTTAGATGACTGGTGCTAGAGGGGATGAATCCCAATCTTAGCTTTTGTTTTGGGGAGGCAGGTACTAGGGCTTTTTTGTACAATGACTGGCCATCAGTTTTGACAAGCAGGTCATGCTTTGTGGTGGAAACTTCCAAGTGCTACTGCAAAAACTCCCCAAAATATCATTTTCTCTTAGTCACTTCATTGGGTATTATGATAATTCAGTTCTTTGGGCTGATGTTAAGTACTGTCTAGCCCCAAATGATTACGTAGATAGATAATCAGAAAGACAAAAAGTCAGAAAAATTTTTAACAACTGAAATTGAGGGTCATACAGGTTATTCACTGAAACCCAGATAGACAGGTTGGTAAGTAGAAAGATAGCTAAAGCAAAACAGAAGAGGTAGACTTTGTGTTGCCTATGTATATTTACCATGTGCTTCAGTTGCTGCAGCCCAAAAATGAATTCACTTGCTTTAAAAGTAGTGTGGTAACATCAGCAAAACTGCTCCTGAAGAAAAAGAAGTCAAAATTGAAGCCAGTAAGACCACAGCAATTTATAAGTTTGAATGAGAGGGAAAAGAATTGCTTTCAAGGAGTCTCCCAGCAGCTTAGTGGAAGGCTTGCATGGTGCACTGCAAACAAAGTGAACAGCTGTGTGCGCTGGAGAGTTTATCAGTCCTGAGGCTTGCTGTGCCACCCCATTGTACACCACCATCTGTGCAGATTAGGGTGTATAATTCTGCTAAGATACAACATGACCACCCAGCACAGGGAAGAGCATGGGAAGGGACATAGGAGTGTTGGCAATAGCCGTGAGTCAGCAGGAGATATGCCTGCTGCTGGTGGTACACCTCGTTCTTCGGAGTTCTGGCTTGCAGTTCCCATGAGGAAATGAGGGGTTTCAACTGCAGGGAAAAAAAAAAAAAGGAAAAAAAAAAAAAGGAGATGGGGGCAGTATCAAAAACATTGAATCCTGGTGAGAATGCAGGAGGGAGATGAAGCAGTGCAGCCCACAGGCTCAACAAAGATTCAGCACTTGGTGGGGAGCATGAAGAAGCTCATCACACAAATAAAAGCTACCTGCTCTCCAACCACATCCCCTGCCCTATTCCTCCCATTACCCAAACGCACACCTCCAACCACCATTTCCCACCCACTCCTTGACCTATTTGCTTTGTCTGACCACACTGATGGGTTTTGTTCTTAACTGAATGGGAGGCCTGCACTGCCTTAACCATATCTCCCTATTGAAGAGTTGACTAGGTTTCTTGGCTTCAACGAGTAATTAGTATTCTACGACAATTCACTACTTCCCATGGGGAATGGAGGATTTCTGGCTACCTCCTAGGCCCCCTAAGTGGTTAACGCAGGGCTCCTAACGCTCCTGCGAGATGCTGTGCTAACACCAGTGAGAAGGAGGCAGGCTCAGAAATCCTCCTGCTGAGAGCTATCACCAAAACCAGGACCTCAGACAACAGAGCACCTGGTCCTATAAATCTATCTACAAAAAAATATGAAATTGACATAGTTTGACTGTCTCTCTATATTGACGTACATGAACAGTCTTTGTAATTTGAATATCTTATGTCTTAATACAGACTTCAGAATACTTTTAAATCTCAAGTTGATGACAGTCATCAGGCAATAAAAGTACTGTTCTGTTTTTTAATACATCTGGTAATCAAACATTAAAAATTCCCAGCCAAGCTGTGAGGCCCAGGAGAACATGACAGTACACAGCCTGAGAGGTACTGGAAACATCAGATGAGTGTATGAGACAAGTAGGATTGTGTGGGCTGGCAAGTTTTTAATAAGCATCGCAATACTCTGTAAGTTTCCATGATCGCTAGCAGTTTCTTTCTCACGTATCCAGGAGAGTCTGTCATGATGCTGAAGTACAAATTTGTTTCAATCTTCTTCCATTCTAGTTGTATATTCTCCTGTTCTGAGTGCTCTGGAACACACACTCTTGCAGCATGCCTCTTTCTGAAGATCTCTGATCATTGCATGTTCAGCCATCTTACCCTGGCAATTTGTGGCCTACTTCAATCAAAAAGTTGTTTCCAAATTTGCCAGGAATTAGTATGAATTTATTTTATTTTATTTTTCTAATACATATAATTAAATCTACCTACATGGTTTGATTATTTTCATTTTTAAAAAACAACAACAGCAACAATAACAAATGTCCTTGCAATTTTCCATTGATTCTAAATATGCATTAAGTTAGTGGCTGTCCAGCAAAGTATGAGACAATTCTTCACCTAGATTTTATCTGAAGTCTAACTTCCATGTGACTGCAGCAGATAAGAGGAAGGAGCAAAGGATCTTGGAGTTTCTCTGGTAAGGAGACGCTGGATGTAAAAGTAAGTGTAAAACATTTTGAACATTCCTCCATCTTGAAGGAACTGCAAAGCTATGGAGTATGGAACTTTGCAGAAATAATACCTGGAAAGAGGAATGTCTGTGCCTCTTCTAAACTGCGTAGAAATAAATGCACCCCAGAACCTGCTATAGTCTACAACTTCCTCGTGAGGGGGAGTGGAGGGGCAGGAGAACTATTCTCCGTAAACACCAGTGACAGGACCCGTGGGAACGGTGTGAAGCTGAGGCAGGGGAAGTTTAGGCTGGACATTAGGAAGAGGTTCTTCACCGAGAGGGTGGTTGCACACTGGAACGGGCTCCCCAGTGAAGTAGTCACTGCACCAAACCTGTCTGAATTTAAGAAGCGATTGGACTGTGCACTTAGTCACATGGTCTAAACTTTTGGGTAGACCTGTGTGGTGCCAGGAGTTGGACTTGATGATCCTTATGGGTCCCTTCCAACTCAGGATATTCTATGATATAATTCATTAAAACTAAAATTTAAATTAACCTTGCAACATCTCTTTGTGCCTTCAGATATTCAGCCACTTCTTGGAAACCAGGCCTACTCAGCGATGAAGAAAATACTGCTAACTCTAACAGTGATTTCAGTAGGTGCATTACGAATACAGCCCTGCACTTTGCAATTACAGAATGAAAATTAATTCTAGGTAGTTTTATTATGGCATCAAAGCAGTCATTTCAGAGATGTTGGGAACTTGATTGCCCTAAGCAGACACTACATGTTGTCCAGGAATGTTTATTTACATGAATATGCATCTAACTTTCACTTTCTTGCCTTCATTCATGATGCGATAGTGATGAAATGCTCTGTTTCTTTAGCCTATTCTCTGCTGTAAACTGTAGTACTTTAGACTTAAGCAAGTTAATCAGGATCTTCTGACTAGAATAACTGTAAAAGAAATAGCATGGACTAAGTAGCGGGTTTGAAAAAAGACTGTCCACAACCAGGATTATGCACTTGTTGCCAAGAACGAAGATAAAGATTCGTTTTTTAACTCTTGTAATTGCTAATGCTTATAATTTTTTTTACGAGCAAAGATGATGCACAGCTTATATAAATATGTATATATATATCCAAGAATTTATTTTTAGTATGCTTGAAATTTTATCAGTCAAGTCATTATTCGTCCAGGTATAATTGTTACAGAAAAAAAAAAAAAAAAAAGACTAATAATGCAGTTACACCACAACCACATTTGAGTCTACAAGACCCAAAATCTACAGTTGGAAGCTTCTCCATCATTTTGTGTCTGTGAGTCAAAGTTGCACAATTTTCTAAAACTGTTCTGCAGGAAGGAAGGAAGGAAGAAAGGAAGGATGCAGTAATACCTGTTATCATATATGACATGGTAAAATCATAGAAGTTAAAGTTCTGCAGGAGGACAAACAAAATTGTCTATCAAAATTATGCTGTCACCCAAAGCAGAAGCAGCTCTTTGATGTCAGCGGTGAGGGAAAGCTGTCCTCAGTTGCTCCCTAAGAAGGATCCTTAGACATCCCTTTTCCTCAGAGATGAGGTGGGACAGGCATGCAGAGCCTTACTGACAGCTTTTGTTTCCTCATGCCTCCCTTAAAAAGCAAACGTACCTGAGAACCCACACCATGTACTGGCCACTTTCCCTCATCTCCACCTCAACCCCATCCGTATCTGCTTTACTCGCCTCATTTTTCAACCACAGCATCCTACGCTCCTCTTCCAAACCTTCCCCCCCTCTCCCCAAACACCTGTGGTCTCTGCCCTCTGCAGACTTCCCAGGGACAGGGCTTCCATCCTGCCGAGGGAAGAACAATTTCTGTCTGTGTCATTTGAAGCCTGGATGAAGTCCTGGATTTAGCCGTCACTGCTGATATTGGGAGATACCCTGTATCTCTACCTACTTTGTCACCGTTTTCTGTGTACCCTATCATACACCTTTGGGCCTGTCACACTGTTGGCTTCAGGAGCAGACCATGGAACAACAGGAGAGGCCATGCGATGTCCTGGTTCAGCTGTAGCTTGCTTATTTGCAGTCCTTGGTACTTAAGCAATTTGTTACGTTGCATTACTAGAAGCTAGTATATTTCAAATAAATATAAACTTTAAAACTAGCACTGCAGAGCAAAATTTCAAGCACGGGATGGTATCCATGGGATGCAATAAATGGAGTTAAATAGATTTTTTTTTTTTTAATTTAAAATTGCTCTGAAATCTGTGAAGGGAAATGGGCTCATAGCATACTATAAAGTTTTATAAAGAAAAATAATGAGAAAACTTTCCACTGAAGAAAAGGGAAAGAAAACCTAGTCCCTATAAAATGATGTAATTGACAAAAAGTGTTTGCTTTTTACTGTTGTTTCAGTAATGTGTTTATAGACCCTTTGATTGCTAATCCTTCCCATGGGTCTGGGATGTTTCATATACACCCCACTGAGTGGTAAAACCAGACATTAATGCTGTGGGCTTAACTATCCCTCTTGGTCAATCAGACTTGTGTCCTCCTGGCATTTCTGAGTGGTACTTTCTCCCAGATTATATAGCATTTTCTCTCCTCTCTTGCAATTTGGACCCATTTTGAAATTATCCTCTTCCACTGCTCAGAATCTCATTTGAATCTCAACAGTCCTCGGGGTTTCATAGATGAACACACATCTGGTATAAATCTAGAAGCACATTCTGCTTACAAACGAGTTTCTGTGCAGTGAATGTCTGCAATAGCAGCAAACTGGACCAAAGTCTGAAAATGTCTCTTGCTGCCACATTCATGCTGGTAGGAACCGTTATGAACAAAACATTAAATTCACCCTAACAAGTTACTATCTGTCAGCTTAGCAAAAGCTACTCATAATAACTGGTATAGTGATACAAACCCAAATTCAAACAGATTAGCTTAAACTGCCACAAAAATGGGCCTCTGTCCATAGCTTAGCTACTCTCTGACCTTTGAACACCCCATGTGTCGTTGAAATTACTTGAATACAGGCATACAGGTTTACTATGCTGAAACTCTTCTCACTGTAGTCATGAGTTCTGCTATTTTACTAAAATACCTAGGTCTTGGGGTCAGGTAAATGCCAACAGCATCTTAGTTCCCTTATCAGAATGTTTTGAAGTCATTATGTGAAAACAAGAAAGTAAACAAAAATCCTTCAACTCATAACCCAATTATTTTCAAAAGTGGGAAATCAGGTATATTAAATTTTGACTATATTATTTTTAAGTGCAAAAAATTTGGTCAATTCTCAAGATTTTGCAGTGCTCTACTTAGAAATCATTTGGATGTCTCATTGCCGTGGCTATTTCTAGTTTGGAAAACATTAACATTGAAGCAGTGAAGTCATGTTCTATGACAATTATTAATCCCATCACTCAGGTATGTTGGGTTCATTTATGCTGCTCTGTTGGTACAAGCTGATCCTGCCCAGGAGCACATGCTGAAGGAACACAAGCCAGCCCCAGAGATGGGCTTTGAAGACCTGGTTGCGGGGCAAATGGCAAAGAGCCACCAGAGATCTGCATCTACACAAACACATGCAGACCAGGTTGGACTTGATGATATTAGGGGTCTTTTCAAACCTAAATGATTCTATAATTCTATGGTAGACTGGTTGGAACTTTGGAGTCCGTGTCTGAATAAGAAGGAGGGAAAACCATCCCCTGAGGTGGGGTGCAAATGGGTACAGTTCTTGGGAGACAGCCACGGTGGTGGGTCAGTCCTTGCTAAAGGCATTTTTTGTAACTTGAGCTACTGGCTGTGCTTCACCTGCCCTGAGACCAACCAATCCCCCTTCATTTAGGCAAACAAAGGGTCAGTCACCTCCAGGTGCATGTTTGGGATATGTCCTTGAGATTTTTGCCGTAACGAAGAAACTGCTCTGACCACTGCCGCTGACTGCTGCCCCCCAGAAGAAAGACTTGCTAGAGGAAAGGAGGGCAGGATGGGCTCAGCTGGGGACACACGTGCTGGACACATTTGCTCTGCTCACAGCTGTTCAGCAGGCAGTGTGGTGGCAGTTCAAATTTCTCTTTTCATTCATATTTTACTGCAAAATCTTCCCTTTCATCAGAATGGCAGAGAAAGCTCTATGCCTATGAGATTCCCCATTTAGAGATTATTTTCTTTACAAACTACAATGTCACAGTGTACTTTATGCTCTCTGCCTGCCCTTACTCTCATGCAGCCCTCTCATCCTGCCAGAACTTCCTTCACCATAGCTACAAATCGCATTAGGCAAGGTTACCAGCTTGAATGAAGGAAAATGTTATCTTTTCTACATTTCTCAGTGTCACTTCAAGCAAAGAATTATTATGGCAGCCATCTAGGTGGTCTCCAGGAAAAGAAACTGTCAATTTTGAGTACTTTTTGCAAAAAAAAAGAAAAAACAACTAGCAAAACATTACAGGCCACAGAGCTGTACTCCACTGTTACTGAAAAGCTATCATGTTATAACAGAAGCCATCAGCTGCTGCTGCTGAAATTCAACTTAATGGTCACCTTGCCATGGGAAGCTGATCATTTTTTTGAGCCAGAAGCAAGTTTTGAGCAGGCATAACAAGAAGAAAGGTAAAGCATTAGTGTTAATATTATTATTATTTTACTTAAGGAACACATCTTGTTGTGAATTAGAGGCAATAATTTTCACTGAAAAAAATGTCTCTTTAAAAAAAAAAAATCATAGAGGCCTTACTTAAAAAGATAGCTTTTAAAAATGTAATAAAACTTATCCTCTCTTCAACCCCTCCTGATGAAAGCGGTGATTCAGAACCTGACTGAACAGTCACTCTTTGAACAGTGACACATCTTTCCTACTGTTGACATTTACAACATCTAGCTTTCGGATTCCTTCCTGTCCTTTGAAAGCAACATACAACTAGAAAGCCTCCCTAATATATATCCATTTAGTAGCAGGGACACCTTTTGGTTTTAACAGCAATTATTGGCCAGGCTTATGAGTTTGATCTGCATAAATGTATCTGCATCCTTTTTCTTTGCTTATGTGCAAAGTTGTCTAAGACATTAAATGCTAATTACGTTGAAACATCAGTGTGTTCTGTAAGCACTTATGTGACTTCAAATGCTTGCACATTTGGATGCAATGCTGCCAACAATGCCTTTCATAGACAGTAGATTCACTCTCACTTGATTTTTTTTCCTTAGCATTTTTGCAGTGTCCATTTGCATTACTTTCCTTTTTTTTGGTAGATTTCAGCAAGGAACTTTTCCTAGAACCAGAGGACAGAAGCAGAAGAACTCTCTAAGGTGTTGCACAGCAGGAATTTTCCAAGAAAAATGAGCAGTAATGCGTCAAACTGGAAAGCTACATTGCACATAAAGTGGAATAGTAGTGTATTCCTTTTGATTCTAGTCACGTTTGCTTGATAATCCATTCCTGTCTGGATATTCCAGTCCCCTGAGCATGATCAAAATCCCGTATTTTTAAAATCTTCTATCAGAAAGATGTATTCTGTTTGTCCTTGTAGATACAGGAGTTCTCCCTACATTGAATTATTTCTTAGATTAACTTCACTGCAGGATGATCAAGATCCATTTCTGAGCCAGGAACATGTTTCCAGTATACCAGTTCCAATAACTGAAATATCATCATCCCATAAGGACAGAGATTGCATTGCATTATAGGGAAGCACAGAGTTTGAGTTTCCTAAGGGGACATATTTGAAGGTATCAGACTATCATTCCTTATAGAGGGGTCACTTTGGAGGAGCTTTTATGCATTATTTTACATGTAACTTTTAGGGTTAATGATAGCCGAGGCATCTAATAGCAGAAAAATAACTTGAATATTTGTAGCATGAAAAATACCTGTAAAACATCTAAAACAGTATTTCCTATGTAGCATGTGCAACAACTTAAAAGTTATTTGGCTGGCTGAGATTTGCTTCATAGGCTTTAAAACTTTGTTCCCAAAATGTTTGAAGGTAGACTTTCTTGGTGTGCGCTTATTCAGCAAAATTCCAGAAAACCTCAGCTATCATATTCTGTGAGAAAATGCTAGTGGATTTTGCCTGACATAAATGACGTTCTTCATGCAAAGAAGGTAAGACAAGAAACCAATGAAAAGCAAACCCACTGAGCAGGTATTTTCAAACATCACTGATGTATAATATTTGCTTTACTCTAAGTTTTTAGGTAAAAAAACATCAATTGGACATACAGAAAATAATGCACAGTATATGTGTGACAATAAGGCTATAACTGCCTTGTAATTAATTTGCTTTCAAACTTGTGCACTTCAGGCTTTTTTATCAGGACAATTCTCTGAAACTCAGATGATTACTAGTTTCATATTTTGTTATTTTTAAATCTAGATAAAGTTTTGCTGGTGTTCATCTTTGCCATACATTTTCTACATAAGAATGAATTAAGGCCCAAGGAAAGTGCTAGTAATTATGCCTGGCCACATCACATTGTGGGGAAAACGTATTCGTGGAACTCAGACTAAGATTTATGACTTCATAAAACACAGCATTTAGGTGACTAGATGTTCTGGAGAGACATTGGTGTAACATTTGCAAACAATCGTGGCTATCCGCATGCAGCACATCACTGATGACATCTCATGGAACAAAAGTACTGTAATTGAATGGATTTCACTGCAAATGTATTTCCCCCAAAGAATTTTCTGCTGAATCATCTCATGAGCTGTAAACTGAAATAAATGCAATGCATGGGCCTCCCCAGTCACAGCAATTCAGTATCAGAAGCTATCTGTGCTTTATAAAGGCAAGAAGCGAAACATGCCTTAACTGTACAAAATGCATCTGTTTCCTTTTCAGCTGAGGTTTACAGGAAGGAAGAAAAAGTATTCAGATAAATACAGTCTTTTAGAACTCAAATGCATTAAAACATAAAAAATTTTGAAGAGCAGTTTGGGATATATCTAGTACCTTCACGTAACCAAGATAAGGAAGAACCTGGAAGTTAAACAATTTAAATGCTTATCAAGAAACAATAGTTTTAAAGCCAGCTCTGCTGTACCTTGTATGAATGTGGGACATGTGGGAACCCGGAGAGTAAAGTTGCACCAGGGGAGGTTTAGGTTGGATATTAGGAAGAACTTCTTTACTGAAAGGGTTGTTAGGCATTGGAATGGGCTGCCCAGGGAAGTGGTTGAGTCACCATCCCTGGAGGTCTTTAAAAGACGTTTAGATGTAGAGCTTAGTGATATGGTTTAGTGGAGGACTTGGTAGTGTTAGGTTAGAAGTTGGACTCAGTGATCTTGGAAGTCTCTTCCAACCTAGATGATTCTGTGAATCTGTGATTCTGTGGCTTTCAGCAAGCTAAGTGTGTATCTCTGTAAGTGATGTGCTGGGAAGCTGTCCAGGGAATATTGACTTCTGGTCTTCTGGATCCAGGAAATAGTACTGTGAAGTCCTGAGGGACAAAACTAATCCTTATTTAATTAAAAATTCTGAATAACTGACTTTGGGTAAACAGGGCGGTAAAGTAACCGAAATATCTTCAAAGCAAAATAAGGGAACTGAGAGGCATGTCATTGTTCAGCCACTCATCAGTAAGCACACCTTCTGTCTCCCTGCCTTTGCACATGCTGGGGATAAAACTGCAGGCTGTGGTGGGATCAGTGGGAAGAGTTGTCAGCTGGCTTTGGTGGATTCATGAAAGGCATCTGTCAGCAGTGTCTTATAGCATTCCCTGTGCTACCAACTGTGTTACAAGAAAAAATGAACCTTTTTCTTGTGTCTGTTTGGGATGGAGTTAATGTTCTTCACAGCATCCAGTATGGCACTGTGCTTTGGATTTGTGACTGAAACAGTGTTGATAACACATCAGTGTTTTAGCTATTGCTGAACAATGTCTGCAGAATGTCAAGGTTCTTTCTTTTACCCACTCTTTCTTTTACCCTTCTGTATGCTGGGGGTGCACAAGACGTTGAGAGGAGACACAGTCAAGAAAGACAGTGGGCCCAAAATGACCAAAGGGCTAATCCATACCATATGATGTCATGTTCAGCTACAAAAGCTGGGAAAAAGAAGGAGCGTAAGACGTTCAGAGTGATGGCATTTGACTACCCAAGGAACTGTTACACATGATCATAGAATCATAGAATCATTCAGGTTGGAAAAGACCTCTAAGATCATCTAGTTCAACCTTTAGCCTAGTACTGACAAGTTCACCACTAAACCATGCTACTAAGTTCTACATCTACATGTTTCTTGAAGACCTCTAGGAATGGTGAAAACCACTTCCCTGGGCAGCCTATTCCAATGCTGCACAACCCTTTCAGTAATTTCTCTTAATATCAAATCTAAACCTCTCCTGGCACAACTTGAGGCCATTTCTCCTCATCCTATTGCTTGGAGCTTCGGAAAAGAGCCTGATCCCCACCTAGCTACAACCTCCTTTAAGGTGATTGTAAAGTACAATAAGGTCTCCCCTGAGCCTTCTTTCCTCCGAGCTAAACAACCCCACCTCCCTCCAACCCCCAGCCTTCACCTTTACATGCTTTTCCCTTTTAACTTATTCAAAACATGCTCAAGAGACTATAATTGACCTATGTAAGAAATATGTAAATACACAGTTACACACTTAATTCTTGTGAACAATTGCAAGGACATATGCAAAAAAGGCATGAAGTCCAGCACCTTCTGAGTCAGCTGCTCATTTGATTCTGGAACAATCATTTTCCAAGAGTTATTTAATACGAGTGATGTAACTGCTCTGTTGTGTGACTGACCTCTAGTTTAACTCCCCTCAGAACACCACGCCAAAGGCTGTCCTCAGTTGTAGCCACGCAACTGCATTGATTTCAGTGATGTTGCACAGGAATGGCTGCAGACAGAAGCTCGCCTGGGTGGCATACCTTCCTCCACTGCACAATCAATCCCTGTCTAAGTCTTATTTTTGCCATCTTATTTACTAACCACTTGCATTACTAATGCAACAGTGTATGGATGATTATTTTACTGTTCTCCAGCCTCTATACTGCTGCATGCCAGGTCATCCTTGCCTGGGCAGGACTCCCTCCTAAACTACTTCCTTTGCTTCCTCACCCACTAGTTTATCAGCATCTTCTTTGCAGGTTATCAGATAAAATTTGATTTTCCTACTTTACAGCAGTGTGAAAAGAATTAATTCAGTAGGGCAATGATGGAGAAATGCTTGAGGCACTACTAAAGTTTTCTGTTAAAATTTAAGGTAGATTTCCAGAAGAGCTTAGTGTTCAGATGATTCCAGTCCCACAGTTACTCTCTCACTCACTCAATGTATTTTGTGTTCATATAAGACCATTATGGTACATGCAGATCCCCAAACTTTGTTAGCCAATTTGCTTCAAACATTAACTATTGTCACTGCTATTTTAGTTCTTGTCAGGATATATCTGTTTTCAGCTTCCAGCTGCTGGATTCCATCAGAGGCCTGAGAGTTTGAAAACCTACTTTTTTTTTTTTTTTTCTTTAGGCCATGTTATCTTAACATGGTAGCACAAAAATCCAGCATCTTCCCTTTTTCTTTTGACGAAATTGGGTTCACAGTTATGTAATAAATTACCACTTTTTTTCTCCCCTCAGCTGTTTACAGGATAAAGTTTCCGTACATCTGCATGAGTTCAGCCCCCAGCTGCCTATTCTGGAGGGCCTGAAACCATTTGCATCCATTTATAGAATAGCACAGGTTTTGCTGTTTTTCAGACCAAACTGGATGATATGGGATAGATACCATGTACGTGAAGACAGCTCAGACCATGTGCTATCAGTAGCAGCACCCAGCAGCTAGCACAGCCACTAGAAGCTTTGTAACGTCCAGCCAGCAAGGGGAAGAGCTGGCATCTGTTACATCAGTATCTCAACAGCAGTCCTTTCTCCACACCATGTTTGAGTACCAAGCTTGGAAGAAAGATACGTTGGTGCTTATAAGTAAACACAACCAAAATTCATAAATTTGTCCCTTTTTTTTTTTTTTTTTTTTCCAAATCAGACCCCAATCCAAGGAGAGACACACATTAATTCATAGAGAGGGTTGCATAGGCTCCTGCTCTAACAATAGATGTGCATTAATTTCTTGAGAGGGCTGAGTAAGTCCCTCTTCAAGTCCCTGCACACATTAATGCCCAGGAAAGACCAACTCTGTTAAGGGTATGCTACTTTAAGGGTACTTAGTCAAGAATTCAAATTAAAGAAAAAAAAAAAGGTTTATAAGAAAAGTAGGAAGTCATAAACAAGAACTTATTGGGACACAAACCTGACCAAAAAATGATAAGGAAGGCAATGATGAGAACCAAATCTGGTGATTGAAGAGGGCACATGGGAGTGTGAGAATGTTTACTGCAGTAAGGTTATATGATCAGTGAGCTTGTCAACCGGGAAATTAAGGAAAAAGGGGGAAACCAGAAAAAAAATTAGAGACAAGCCTGGCAAACTATATATAGACACAATAACAAGAAACACACCTTGCCAGTCATACTAACTGATGGGCTATCAAGAAACCACAGGCACTACTTCCAAGAAGATTAACCTGGGTTTTACAACTGATAAGACTGTAAATCAGGGGAGGCCTCAGACAACAGGCTGCAAGGGGTGCAGGGATCAACAGAACTATACAAACCCATGAGGAAGCATGCAAGGGGAAGGGGAAGCAGGGAGGAGCAACTCCAGCCTTCTAAAATGAGGCCTAGGAGGATGGTGAAGAGAACAGCTCAGCTGAGGAACAAAGTGAGTTTGAAAGGTGTTTAAAAAACATTTGCAGTCAAGTTTACACGCCACTGCTTGCTGTTATCAGAGTGCACCACTGGTCTCAAAATTATGTCTGTTTCTCTGCCTGGATTTTTCTTGTCTCATTGCCTCCTTACATCATAACAATGCAATCTCATTTTCTGCTCCCCTGGATTCCTGGTGCAGTCAGTCATCCATGTGAGGTGCAATGCCATTGTATTTTTCACCCCTTTCCCTTGTTTCCTTTTCAGATCTTTTCAGTTGAGTAAGGATCCTATTTCAGAAACTTTATTTCTTGGTAAGTAATGTGTGCCATTATTATACAAAGCCATAACCTCAAAATGTCACTTCAAAGTAAACATGAATGGTTTAGTGCAGAGTCTACCAATAAAGGACCAATTTCATAAATACCTTGATTTTTTAAAGTCTTTATCTGTCACACCGTATGTCCTCAGAAGCTTTAATGGCCTGTTAGAGACAGAAGTCAGAAGGATGAAAAACTACAGTGAAGAGAGAAGTTTACTAAATACACAATTCAAAGCCCATTTCATCCGAACTCTTACATTAGCGTCTAATGCTTACAACCCATGAGACACAATTTAAATGACGGATACTGCTATCTAGAACTTCATGGCATAAGTTATGCAGAATAGCAGAGACCATTGTCCTCAAGAAGCTACTTAATAGCATCTTGATAATTTGTAGTCTGGGACATACAGTGGAGCAGGCTGGAGGCTACTTTAATAAACCACCAGTACTTTGTGCCTACACAAGATCAGCTGCCTCAGCCCCTTCTCGGCCTTGAAAATTTGCTCCAAGATGTTTCAGGGGCAGATGTTTATTGGCACTGGCAATGCTGCCTGCACCAGTGCCACCAGCACCAGACTCAGAGCCTGTCTTCATGCCTGAGAGGAGCCAGGTGATCCTCTCTATAAAAACATCTTAAAGATGAGATAAGATTTTGTAATTCTAAGTCATTCTGACTTTTTTTTTTTACTGTTGTTGGTTTTGTTTTTGTAGTTGGTGGGTTTTTTTTTTTTTTTTTTTTAATTTTTTGACTGTGTTACTGCCTGCAGGATTGCCCAAGGGCACTCACCTCTTCTCTCTGCCCCCACAGGGACAAACAGGGTTTTCCACAAACCTAGCTTGAATACTGAAGAAATCAGATGCTGACTTTCAGTAAAAGTCACTGTAGACTAGGCCCCAGAGACCTTTACCAATCTTATTCTCAGAAAACAAAGTGAATCAAGGGTTCACTCATTTATGAGTGTGTTAGGAGGGAGATGAAATAAGCTTCCACGGGAAGCAGAGGACAAAAATAATAATTCAATTGGGTTTATTGTTCAAAAAGACTTGACAGTCTAAGTCAATTCAATCATTTTCAGCTGCCTGAAATCTGTGTATCTCTTCTTATTAAAACACCTTTGTTATATATTTAAAGTAGGTATCTATCATTTCACTTTTCAGGGAACCACAGCGACTCACTGAGACTTGACACATCGCTTTTAGGAAGCAGCTGTAAAATGGGATGAAACCTTTTCTTGGGGACAATAACTCCAGGAAAAGCTTAGAGAATCTGGTCCGTATGAGCTGGAATAGAAAGAGAAGTCTTTTTAGGTAAAAGTCAGGTGGCAGATACTGTCTGTGTTTCATTCATACTGTGCTTTGCACCTTCAGATAATGGGCAAGAAAACTCCAAACTGTTCCAAGCTAAACCATGTCAGCAAATGAACCATTGGCATCCTGCATAATCTGAAGGATTGGGTCTCTGAAGGTAGTGCTCTGAACTAGTTACCTGCTCCTGCCCTCAGCTTTCCTCCACCAAGATATGCTTCCCTGTCTTCCTTTGCCTTTCCCTCCCTATTATCAGAGGTTACAAATCTGTCCTTTCTGTGGATTTACTTGCTCATAAAACTGTGCCTGAAATAATCCAGATTTTTAAAATATGTTTGAAAAAGTAGTCTTTTTCAAAGCCCAGACCATTTGACAGAAGCAGGAATGAATAGGCAGGATGGGTTGGGCATGGGAACCACCTGCACTAGGTGCAATAAACGGAACAATATTTTTTCTGTGCTGTCTCATTCCTTTGACTGAGACCTTGGTGGGGTGTGCATCTGTCTCTCTGTAAGAACACAGTCTTGTTTGAGACTGCTGAGGAAGAGCATTTACTCACAGAAAACAAAAGAAAAAGCCAGAAATAAGAAGTAGCTCTTCTCTATTTACTACCCACATTATACCACTGGGTGCATAAGAACAGCAAAAAGAGGAGTTCCTGTTCCTTAAGAGGAATTTGCAAGACCAAGGCCAAAGTAACGCTGAGAGTTACAGTGGTAAGTAGACAAATGAAGCTACATATCACATTCCTGTGATTCTATTGCCTGAGTAGGTGTTGGGAAACATTTTAGTCACAATAGACTGTTCTACCTGTCTTCCAGCTGCCCACCTAGGCAAGCACAGACCTTATATAGGACCTATGCTATAGTTGTCATCTGCATAGAGATATCCTCTAGCATCCTGATAAACTGCAGCATCTCAAGTGGATCTAGTCACTTCTCTTTAGGCAGCTAATTTTGCCTCCAGTCCAGATGCTTTTTTTTTTTTTGTGGGAGAAATGACTTGACCATAATTTGAGTCATGGAAGAGATAGGAACACTGGAAAGAAAGGCAAAGGGAAAATACAGATTTAAGGATATTTGAAAGGACAGGAATATCTGTGGGTGGAGTGATATAGACGTTTTCTGTGGACACATACGATGGGGTTTCCATCACACATCAAGTAGATCCCTTCCTACACATTGCACAGTTCAGATGCCCCTCCACTCGGTGCAGCCACATTGAGGAAAAACAGCAACCAGCTTCATTAGCTGTATACATGGAGCAATAAGCTGTGCCTTATGGGCAAGAAACAGTGACTTGAGCAGAAACTTCATGTCATCTGTGTCCCTGGAGAAAAACCTGTGAGAGATTTCTGTAGCTGAGCTCAGAAACTAGAAATCCTCCATCCCAAAGATGGACTTGTGTGCATGTTGTCACTGTGTTCAAGAAAAAGGGTTATTTATGAATGACCTGATGGGAAGAGTAAATTAACTTGCAAGGGGAAAGCCTTTTATTTGCTGTCTCAAGAAGGCCAGCAGTCCAGCGCTTAGTGTGAGCCCTCATATCTCTCAGTGCTGTCTCATACCGGCATTTCACTGCTATTAATTACATGTAAATGTTTCTTTGTCCCAACATAAACTTGCAGCTGTCAATACAGCCAACGCTAACTACCAGGAAATCATTTGTCTGAGAAGGAAATGTTGCAAGCTATCAAGTCCCTGTAGTGTGCTAAAACATCCGTAGAGGCAGACTGCCAGTGGTTTATTATAAACTATGGACCATATGTTCTCCTGGCTTCTATAGTTTTGAGCAAGGAAATGTGTCATTAAATAATCCTGAAGGGAAAATGCCCTGTGAAGAGTCATAATGCCATTCCACTGGAATGGTACCCTGACAACTGCTTTCCGGAAGACTATGAGGACTAAAAAGACCATTAGAGTATTAAAACTGGGTTGTTATTAGTGTGCATAGGAAGAATGAGCTTGGCAGGAACTCCACCATATGGCAGCTTTAGGAAATTTGATAGATGTCTGAGGAATATCTGTTGTCATTCATGCTGATACAAGAAGCAATAGTCTAATGCATGTATCTCTCTTGGCAGTAGTCAAGACAGGTAAGTCAAGACAGTCAGGACAAATACATTTCACAAGACTCAAGGTGAAGCAGACACCTATCCAGTCTTACTAACTGTGCTGTTGAACTAGCTCCACAGGATGCAGTGTATATACGATTGGTGTTGAACGAGAACTGCATCTGACAAGACAAATTCCACAAAGGAAGCAGACTGAACTGAGGCTACATCAATTTTTGCCATCCTAACCTGGTAACACTTCTTCACAGGTTAATGTTTTCCTGTGCTGACGCCAGGCAGTGCAGGTCCACTCTTGAATCCTGCTCTTGAAAAACACTGAACTGCATGGGCTGTGGCACAATTTTCTCCACTGACCTGACAGCTGGTATCACTAGTATGCAGAATGACTCTCACAGTTTGGTGCAGACTTCTTCAGAGATTGAAAATGCGTCGACAAGTCAGGCACTAAGTGAGGTACAGAAGAGTGAATCGGCACTGCCTGAGGTGTGGAGACAAACCAGCTCACTGGAAACAGATACTGAAGGACATGACAGACATCTTCAAGAATATGCTTCTCACTAGGCAAGATTAGGGGAGAAGTCAAGTTTATTCTTGCAAAGTATGAGTTTGGCCACTGGATTACAAAATTACATAGTTATGAAAAACACCTAAACCAAAATCATAGATCACTGTAGTGCAAGCTATCTGAAGTCGTTGGGGTATATACATTGGGTGTCAGCGGCAAGGTTATATGGCTATGGTAGCAGGGGAGCAGCAGAGAGAAGAGGTCAGGGGCTGCCCTTGCCAGACACTCTGCAACAGACACATCCAGCCACAGCTGAGCTCATCAGCCAAGGCAGTGGCATCTTGTGAAAACATATTTCAGAAAGGTCAGAAAATGATGGATGGACAGAGTAACAGGGAACAAAAAGTGAGAAACAACAGAGGGAACAGCAAGGTCAGAGAAGGAGGAGGTGCTCCATGGCACAGTGTGAAGGACCTCATGCTAGAGCAGATTTTTCTGACAGCCCTGTTGCTGGCGGAGAACCCGTGCTGAAGCAGAAAGGTGTGAGAAGGAAGGAGCAACAGAATAAAAATGTTATTTATTGACCATGAATCTCCTTTTCCACTCCATGACATTTGTGTCAGGGGTAGAGGATTCTGGAGTGAAGGAGTGAAGCTGAGCCTGGGAAAGGGTAGAGAAATGGTGATACTTCAGTGTTTTTTTGTTCATCACTACCCAAATCTATTTTAGTTGGCAATAAATTAAGTTCTTTTTTTTCCCCAAATGAACCTGTTTCACACACAGTAGTGACTGGTAAGCAATCTTCCTGTCTTTATTTATCTATAGCCTGGGAGCCTTTTCATTCCTGTTCCTTTTGTTTTCCCTGCTCTTCTGCCCTTGTCTCAATGATGGGGAGTGACTGGACTGCTAGGTGGGAGTTTGGTTGTTAGCCAAGGCCAACCCACCACAGTATAGCATCCATACACAGTACACAGACAACAGACTTAGCAAATAGTGTATTTTTGTACCTCGTCTTACGGCCACAGCTTTCATCATTTTTGGCTTCTAGATGCTTAAAATGATGTCAAACTTAAGACCCAGACAGAAAACTGCAGTTCCACATGTTTGCCTCTGGCACTTCAAAATAAACTTCAGGAGACCTAATTAATTAAAAATTAAAAAATTAAAAAATTAAAAAATAATAAAATAAGATGTCAAGCTTTAATATACACATTCTTAGAATTCATTTACTAAGTCCAGCATTTCTACGCTTTGAGAAAGTACCTCAAATTTAGTTGACAATCTCACAACAAAGTTGTGTTTTTTGACATCTCTCTGAATAGCTCTTTGTTCAGTTACAAAGTTTTAGAGCCTCATTTTGCATGTGCTGTAGAGATTGGGCTAAGTGATTGCAGCTCGTTTCTGTGACTACTGCATGTGTATCCACAGGGTTCGTGAATATAGAAACATGCTGGCACGTCAAAGTGGCACGTACAGCTGACAGTCAGGTATTATTTCAGCTTATAATGTTCCTCTTACACTCACTCACTTCATACACACAAAAAGCATACATAAACGCTGTGAGGACAGTCTGACCTTATGCTTGACTTCAACCTTAAACAACACAAATTACATATCTCAGAAAAGCATGGCATGCCAAGGAATTCCATCCTCTGTCTTGACTCCCAGTATACTTTGCCTCTGTAAAATGTGCTTTTTTTTATATTTTCATTTTTCTGAATTAGAACTAATAAAACCCACATGGTGCAGCTGTGGGAGTGACTCAGCAGTATGGCTTGGCATCTTCATGCATATGACATCCTGTGACATAAAGCCACACATTTTCAAGATAAAATTCTTAGTTAAATTATTTTCTTCCTCAATGGCAGTTAAAATTATTTTGAAGGAGAAACAGTAAAATTGAGGTTCCAGTACACCAATCTCTCAAGATGGTAAGCATGAAAATGATATCAAGAATGTATTATACTTCAAATTTTATTTCATTCATAATTATTTTCATGTTTTCCAGGCAGAATTTAGGAGTATTTGAAGCAAGGCTTCTAATAAGAAGCACATGGCAGATGTAGTCATGCTGATAACAATGGGGAGTAATGAGAGGAGAAATGTTTTGCTAACGAGTACATTTTACTTCGTAGATTTTTCCTCAGGATTAAGGAAGGAACCTGGAATTTAATAGCTAAAAGAGAAAAATGGTAGATATCCATTTGATTTTGAATTTGACCTCTCAGAGTTCATAGTGAATGCTATCACTCTCATTTAATAGGAAAAAAAAAATAAAAAAAAAATTGATGAATTCATCTGTTTTGATTTTTTTTCCCCAGATCACAGATGGTTTTGAGAATTCTGCAAGGCCTTGCAGTATAAGTAAGATTCACCTGCTTGAGGTCAAAGTGGATTTCATTGTTTAAGTTTTCATCTGCAACTCTTTTTCCCTCTTTCAGCATCTGTATCTAGAGTGATGTACAAAGGTTTATAAATGTCTAGCAGACATCTCTCACTTATATTCACACTCACATCACCTCAAAGAAAGACACCTAACATGCTCTCAGTTATCTAGCACCAGCATTCCTAATTTCAAGATATTCAGCTTCTGTTCTAACCACGGCAGTTCAAAAAGACAGCCTGCAAACAATCTCTGATAAAACACATACTCATCCTTTTTTTTTTTTTTTTTTTTTTTTTGTGGTTAACCAACAAACTATGCTGTAAGGAAGACAGATTATCAAGAACAGGAGTTTTCCCACAGCCTTTAGTTTATGGTTACTGTGGCTGGTTAAGAGAGTGTTACTAGTTAAATTACTGGTTAAGAGAGTGCTCATTGGCCTTGGCCAGAACCATGATGGAGGCATCAAAACAATCCAGGCTCCAGGGCCTCAGAAGATTCCATAATACCATAATAGTGTTCACTATCACTAATAGTGTTCACATCACTAATATGGCCATACCCAGTGTGTTCACCTTGGTACATGCCCTTGCCGCTCACCATTCAGAATACGCACTGAAGGGGGTCTAGGAGGTTACCTCTCTGCATGTAATGACTTCTCATCTTCCATTTATACTCCCACTTCTCAGACTTCATGGGCAAACTACACCAACCTCCAGGCTAAAGACAAAGACCATTCAATTTTCATGTGAACTCCTTACCTCTGAACAGTCCAGCCAAAGCCATCATTGTCCTGTATGCCAGCACTGTGCCACAAGCTCCTTCTAGCACCAACTGCATAGTCAATAGCTTCTGGGGAATTTCATCAGGATTTGCCAACTTACATCTCTTCTACCTTCGAACTTCTGTTCCAGCACACGTGTCAGTATCTAGAAGCTGTTCCTTCACAGCGGTACCACATAAGGACCATAAAGAGTTATTCCAATTAGATCTACATGGTTAATTCCATGGCTATTTGTAGCTATCCATCCCCATGTCTCTGCCAGACTAAATGGGTTTGTCCACAATGAAACAAACATTTAGTTTTCAGGAGACAGTACATTGGACTACTGGTATGACCATAGAATCATGATGGAAAAGCTTGCTTAAGTTTTCTGAGCAGGCTGGAGGCGAGTATCTTTTGCTTTCAAAGACATAAATGTATTATTCAGTAGCTCTCTGTTCTACAGTGAGGTAGGGGGGTGAGCTTAGAAGAGAGAGAAAGAGATGGTAGCTTAATAAGATAACTGCTTTACTCAGACAGAATAATAAGAGGATTATAGATATCAAATAAATCTTAGGTACCCAACATCTAAGTTCTATCAGACATTGGATACATGCAGTATTGGAGGGAGCCTGGCAGTATTTTCCCATGGCATACTCTGAAGAGTAGATCCTGTCCACGGAGAGAGGTTCTCCCCTTTGATCATTTGATATATAATTTGTAATATCTATTTTCCTTAAAAGAAAATAACTCAGTTCCTAAAGGATGTTCACATGACAACTTCTTACTCCACTTTTAGATAAAGGCAAAGCCATGCAGGCAGTGTAATCACGGGTACTGAGTCCCAGTACTTGAACTGCTCCTCAGCTACAGCCAGCTGGCTAAGTTTACTGTGGAACCACGGAATTTGTGCAGCACAACACAGGCCTGAAAGCCTGTCTTTTGTTAAAGAGGGTGAATCCTAGTCTAGAGAACAAGAGTTTTCAGGAGTCAGAGATTGCACAGCGTGTTGTATCAGCTGTTGTTTGCGGTGTGCTCAGTGCAGACTCACTTGCAAATGTCTGTACGGAAGCACTCTTGAATTATATTTTCTAACAGGTGAAGGACTGGTTCTGTGTATCCTCACAGTGAAAGCTGAGGACAGCCTGAAGTAAAAGCACTTGCTTTGTGTGGGAGGAATCTTAGGCCACTGATACACAATTACCTCCTACACTTTGGCTGGTATGTGTCACACTTTGAAAAGGGTATTAAACATTAGATGAGACAACAGAAAAACATTCAGTCAACTGGTATTTTGTTCTGCTCTGTCTGCACTCCCTATACTCCTCTGAATGCCATCCTAGTATATCCCTTTTGGCAAAATTATAGATTTTTTTTCAGTCTTCCGTTGATCCAGTGGAGCTCCTGCAGGTCTCCTTGTTTTGTGGGTGATGCCTGGATCACTCTGAGAGTGTCCTGTGAGACCACTGGTCTTCCCATCCCAGCTTCCCTCCAGTGCCTGGCCTCCACCTTACCCATAGACAACCTAGCTGGTCTCCCACATGTATGCCAAGATCTTACAGTTATAAACCTTAGCTAAGACTGCAGGGGAGTTCAGTGTTCAGAGCAAAGTGTGATTCTTAGGGTACAGAGTGTAAGGACAAATAGACATGCTGTACCTTGCCCTGTGGTGCATCTGGGCTAATACTGGATCTCAGGTAGTGGCTGTGAAAGATGCTAATTAGGGAGAGATTGTGAACCTGGCTTAAGCAGTCAGTAGCTTCAGGGTGTTGAGGTCTAGTCCCTGTGTTTTCCTGTCACTTATCTGTTCATGTACCTGCTTTTGAAGAATTTATCAATACCTTTTTTCGACCTGCTGTAATTTTACCTGCAGAGTAGACATAGCCATGAAGTCTAACACCTGAATAATTTTCAGGTCATCCAGTTCACTAAAGGTAACTGAAGTCCATCCACATTCCTCACCTCCTTGATAAGTCCAAAGCTGTAAATTACAATAAGCTATTTCATTTCTCATGTAACCGAACTGCATCCCATCCCACAAGGAGAAAATGCACCTACCCATCATCCCTGCTTTTAAAATGACAAATTCTGTAAGCCCTTATCAGAGTATTCGCCACACTATATGGTTTTCTTTTTCTGGCTTTGGCTGGTATTTGGATAGTAAAAGAAAATAAACAAAAAGAAATCCAGGGTCTCTGAAAAGAAGTGTACTTGACAGCAAAAAAAATAAAAATAAAAAAATGCTGGTGTAACTGAAAAGCAAAATTTGGATATATCTGCCTCTTTCTCCCACTCTTTTTTCTTCCAAGTAGTCTCCCACTTCTGTTGCATCATTCACCCTCTTCCTCCTCCCGCAAGGTTTCCCTTAAGTCATATTTCCCTCAAGGCTTTGTTACGTGTCTTTTCCAAGAACATTCTGTTTTTGAACTCCTCTGATGCATTATACTTGTGTGAATGAGGTAGATCATTTGCCAGGGCAGGAGCCCTGACTTTTAACTTGGTGTGGAGTGGTAAGGAGATTTACAATGCTACAGGGGTTATCAACAAGTCTAAGCTCTGCTTCACTTTTTCTCCCATAAATGTCATTTTTGCTCTCATCAATGCTGAGGGTTAAAGTTACAAACAGTTACTGTACCTTCTGGTTACAGTTGCACAGCATCTCTTTTAAGCCAGGGATCTCAAAAGGTTTGCAGTCCTGTAGTATTCTGTTTAAGAGACAAGTGAAGTTTATTATTGCTTGCTGACGCGTTGAACTTCAGGGATTTGATCAAGACCATATTTGTCAACAGCATGACTAAAACCTCACCCAAACATCCACCATTCATTTCTTTGATGCAAACAACTCTTAGTAAGATTCAGTTCATCTAACACTAGCAATCTCACAATGTGTCCTGGTTCCAGTTAGGACAGAGTTAATTTTCCCTCATAGTAGCTGGTAGGGTGCTATGTTTTGGATTAGGATGAGAAGAGCGCTGATAACATGCTGATGTTTTAATTGTTGCAGAGCAGTGTTTACACCAGGCCAAGGACTTTTCGGCTTCTCGCTCTGTCCTGCCAGCGAGCAGGCTGGGGGTGCAGCAGGAGCTGGGAGGGGACAGACCCAGGGCAGCTGACCCAAACTGGCCAAAGGGGTATTCCATACCATCTGGCGTCATGCTAAACAATATATAGGGGTGGCTAGCCGGGGTGGGGGGGCCGGCTGCTCGGGGATAGGCTGGGCATCGGTCAGCGGGTGGTGAGCAATTGCATTGTGCATCACTTGTTTTCTTACACATTATTATTATTAATACTATTATCATTATCACTATTATTATTATTATTGTTATTATTATATTCCTGTCTTAATAAACTGTCTTTATCTCAACTCACAGGCTTCACTTTCCCGTTTCTCTCCCCCATCCCAGAGAGGGAGGGGGGAGGGTGAGCGAACGGCTGTGTGGTGTTTAGCTGCCAGCCAAATGAGCAAGACTGCATCAATCTTACCTCCTTCTGCACCACATAACCCTCCAACAGTATCTCAGTAGTCTTTACAACCCAAACACTCCCCAGTGTCTCTAGGACCCCCTTTTTGGGGTAAGTAGCACATACCTTGAGCTCCTCACTGTGAAAACATCTTCCTGCTCAGCTGGGGCACAGCCCCACATCATGGATCTGAACTTGTAAAAAAAGCCGACACGTGAGCTAAGTAGTAATTATGGTTTAAGGCATACAAGGGACACTCAACAATGTAGTGAGAGAAGACCAAGGTCTTAGGGCTTGTAGCCTTTCTTCCTGGCCTCATGGCACAATGCTCCCCCAGGAAGATGCTTCCCAACTTCAGATTTATTTAGCATGATAGATGTAGTCTTTGATTCAGATGCAGTCTCTGATATAGTCAAGACTATATAAGCAAAGCACAGAATTACGTGTAGTGATTCAAACACCCTGAACAGAGCATTGCTTTAGATAGAGCCCATATTAAGATTATCTGACCCAACTCCACTCTGCTATGATCCTAAAAGGTTGAAATGACCAATATTTAATCACACTAAATAGCAAACCTAATGGGACCAGAAGAAAAATATTCTCATACTTTTAGAAGAGTAAAAACACTATTTGAACTGAAATAATCCTATTACTTCAAGCTTTCAGAGCTTTTCCTACAATTTAGAAGATATTTTCAGGCTGTGCAAAAGTGATACAGACACTTCACCAAGAGTCAAATTCTCAGTAGTATGAACTGGCATAGTTCCAGCTCAGCTACTGGCCTTACAGCAATTACATTCAAGCATGAATCTAGCCCAAGAACCACAGAAATTATCTTCAAATTGTGACTGAAACTGTCTGGACTGCTAACTCATTAAATAGCATTTCAGTTTCTTAGGCCAGCATCAGTTGTAATGCAAATGAAATTGCACGGCTCTTTTGAAATCACATTAATGAACAAGGGATGTTCTTATCTCACACGTAAACGATAATTCTATGGTGAGGGAAATCTGCACATCCTCTCCCTCTGCCTCACACTGCCAGCTAATCACTGGTGACAAAGGACACCGGGGATTCCCAAGTGCTGGAGCGCAGCCAGCAGCAGGATAATGCATATGAACTTGAATGGAAGGACAGGATTCGGGACATTTCAGTAGGATTTCTATGCTCAGCTAAATGTCAGAACCCGTTGAAACTCACACAGGTGAAACCATGTTCTCTAATGAGCCAAAAGCATATTGCTGCCCTCGCCACAGCAGCGCAGTGCTATCCAGGACTGTCCTTTGCTCCACATGGGATATTGAGTGAAAGACAGGCTCAATAAATGATTAACGTATTCACTCTGCAGGCAGGTCAAATGGTAATTAACCTCGTGCTCGTCCCTGCTGCTTTGAGAGCTAACTCAGTATCTACCATGCAGCTATAATTTGATCCGATAACTGCTATAATGGGGAGGAGATAAAGGGAAGCAGAGAGTCACAGGAGCCATGAAAGGAAGAGACAGGCTGACCAGGCACTTCTTTGACCAGGGTGGACCCAGCCGTAGGGAGCACTGTGTTCAGAGGTTGCTGTGGGCAGAGGGGCAGCCTAGGGAAGATGGGGCAGTCTCCAGCAGTGGCTGTGCTTCCTCAAGCTCTGGGGTTTGCCATGACAGCCATCCCTCCTCAGGCCTGATGTGCAGGTCCAACCTTGCCTAATGGCTGAGGTGTTCAGAGGCATCTCTGCTAATGGATGTAGCTTTCTCAGGCAAAGATCTTCATTATTCCCATGGCAGCAGTTTTTCTTTTAGAGAAGGAAGGGCTAGACCTGCCAGTGTGTTTTCTGCAATGCTGCTTCTCTCTGGCAGACACATGAAGCTCCACCAGCAATAAAAATAGGCTTAGTGCCATGTCTTGGAAGCACTCTTGATACTGCAATGTACAAATAGAGAAGGGAAGGCAAAGATGCTTTCTCTATCCCTTTCTCCTTTGAAAGGTTCTCTGCTTTTGTGCTAAGGATGAGCTAATGGCAACTTCCATTTGTGGAACAACTGGAGGCATCAAGAATATATAGCTCTCCTGCTCCATGCAAAACAGTTTTGCCTCTAAAAGACTATGGTATCTTAGAGACTGAGGGAGAGGAATCTGCAGCCCCACCACAGGCTGGCAGACCTAATGCTCCTCTGACTTTTTAATGCTTTCTGAAAGGCTGCTTTTCTGTCCTGACTTATTTTTGGTTAGATTAAAACTGGAAGTTAAAACTGTCCAGAGAGATAAAAGCCACTGAACAGAGAGCTTTTCCTAAAGTGTTACACAGGTCAGACTTTCTCAGTAGGACTGGCTTGGCTGATTTTTCTACTGGCATACTGTATGTGTGAAGAGGCATTGAACTCCTCCCAAGTGCTGATCAACCATCTTTTTGAAATGAGGATGTGTTAAAGATTAATTACAAAATATAAATGTTTTAAAGATGAATTACATTGTTAAAGATGAATTACAAAATATAAATGCTTCTCTGCAGAGCATCACAGAAAAGCAAAGGTCAGCCTAGTTAAAGTGCTGGCTTTTGAAAGTACTCTACTTGTTCCGTACCTAAACACAATGACATGTGGGTGCACAAGATGGGCAGGGACACTGAGCTTGCTGTTTATTTAACGTAAGAGAACACACATGCATTACCCAACTTAGATGCCAGGAGATTACTGAGGTGGGATGAGTCCACATGATGATACTGCTTGGAGAAATGTCTCTAAGCCCACAGTGACATCATTTTTAAGTATTGTCACTGAGCTTGCTTGCTTTTTTGATCAAAATTGCCATTGTGGGCTAGAGGTCTTTTCCAATCTAAAGGATTCTACGATTCTATGACTGGATGATAAATACTCTTCCACAGTGGTGGTTAGGGTGGAGAGTGGAGCACAAGGCCCAGGAGGTCGGAAAGTAGGAGAAAATTTTTCTCAGAAAGAGTAGTTGAGCAGTGGAATGTGTTGCCCAGGGAGGTGGTGAAGTCACCATCCCTGGGGGTGTTTAAGGAAAGGTTGGACGTGATACTTAGGGACATGGTTTAGTGGGTGATATTGGGGGTGGGTGTTGAGGGGAGCATGGTATGGTTGGACCAGATGATCTTGGAGGTCTTTTCCAACCCTAATGATTCTATGAACCTATGATTTCATGGTTCTATAATGCTGTGAGGGGAGCAACTCCAGGTGTTCCTTACAGAGCTGGTGCAAGGGTGGCTGTTGCTTTAATCCCAGTTTTGCTTCTGGTTCCTTCTGCCGCCCACAGCACAGACACAGAAATGAATCATCTCCCACCTCAGGCTCCATAGCATTTAAAAGACACTGCAAAAAACACTATTCTTTGTGGTGAAGCTTTTTCTTCCCCTAATGAATGAATTAATGACCACAAAGTGCTTGCACATTTTGGGATGCCGGGTGCTTCATGACAGGCGCACAGCGTCTTTTATGTCAGAATCCACTGCCCCTCATTCCCAGCACACAGGCAGTGCAGGGACAACGTTGGCCCCAGGTAGGAAGGAGCTACCACAACCTGCCACAGCTTCCAGTTGACAACGGACCAAGAATTCCCTTCCCTTGAAGTCCAGGGGGCGGCCATTTTGTGCCAGTCACCATTTTGATGGCAGGGTGGCAGGGAGCTGTGGCTGACTGTGGTAACTCACAGCCACACGGTGCAGCCAGCAGCAGGTGAGAAGAAGTGGCCCCTCTCAACATGCTCAGGGACACCACGGCTTTTGGTCCCCAGCATTTTGTCCAGCTGTCTGAAAACAGTGGCTAATAGGTAATAGTTGAGGCCCACGAACTCCCTGTTTCCTGTGGCTTGAAGAGCCCCTTGCTCTGCAATCTCTACAGGTCCTCACTGAACTGAAGATAGGCAGCTTGATTTTAACTGATAAACAACAGTCTTTTTGTGGTGACACACTGATGTCCAACTTGGTCAAAACAAACAAACAAACAAAAACAAACAAACAAACAGAAAAGGAAAACAGGAATGATGAGACTTGCTGCACTTTCATTCCCCTTGTCTCAGTGTGGATTATACTCTCTTTAGTTCACAAGGATTCTGTTTATTTGTTTAACTTTTTTTTTTCTTTTTTTCCTTTCTTTTTTTTTCCCTTCTTTTTTTTTCCATGCTGAATAAGGCAGCAATGAAAAAAATCAATAGTAGATTCAATAACAGCTTCCCTCTCCCTGATGTTGAAATGATCTGGTAGTCTGAAGGAGCACTGACAGAACAAATTAGGCAATTGCAAACTGATGTTCATCATGGACTCTGCAATCCATGATTCTCCTGAAACACAAGAGTGTAGACCCAGGTTTAGATGCTGAGGATCTAACTTGAAGTTGCAGAGGACCAATACTTAACCAAGGCTGAAAACTGACTCTCAAGGTCCTGAGGCCCATAGGTTTGGTTTGGATTTCTGATTACATGCAGTAATTTCTCTAGAGAAGACAAGCCAACTTTTGGAATGGTTTATGGTGGTTAGTCATTCATCATCTCCAAAACCAAAAGAACAAAACATTTCATGTTGGAAGAGACCCACAATGACCACTGAGTCCAACACCTTGCACCACATAGGACTACCTAAATATTAACCATCTGTCTAAGAGTGTTGTCCAAATGCTTCTTGAACTCCGATGGGATTGGTACCTTGACCACTTCCCTGGGGAGCTTGTTCCAGTGCCTGACAACCTTCTCAGTGAAGAGCCTTTTCGTACTAGTCAATCTGAAATTCCCTTGACTCAGCTTTATGCCAGTCCCTTGCATTGTGTCGCTGGTCACCAGAGAGAAGAGATCAGCACTTCCCCCTCCGCTCCTGCTCACAAAGAAGTTGCAGACTAAGGTCACTCCTTAGCCTTGTCTTTTCTAAGCTGAAGAAACCGAGTTATCTTAGCTGCTCATCATCGGTCTTGTCCTCTAGACCTTTCACCGTATTTGTTGCCCTCCTTTGGATGCACTCCAATATTATATCCTTATGATACAGCACCCAAAACTACACACAGTACTCAAGATGAGGCTGCACCAGTGCAGAGTAGAACAGGACAGTCACGTCCCTCGACCTGTTAGCTATACTGTGCTTAATGGACACCAAAATACAGTTGGCACTTTTAGCTTTGAGAGCACACTGTTGACCCATATTGGTCTTGCCATTGACCAAAAAAAACAAACCAAACCAAACCAAACCAAACCAAAACAAAAAGAAACAAAAAAAACATACTTCTTTTCTGTGGGGCTGCTCTCCAGCCTCTCATCCCTGAATCTGTACATACATACCTAGAATTACCCTATGCAAGGTGCAGAATTCAGCACTTGCTCTTGTTAAATTTCATAGGGTTTGTCATTGCCTAACACCCAAATTTATCAAAATCTCTCTGCAAAGCCTCTCTGCAAGGCCAAGAGATGTAGTTAATCAAGATCTTTCTACTCTCAAGGGAGTAGACAGCTCCTCCTAATTTAGCATCATCTGCAAACTTAGTATGCAAATGACCAGATATCATTTTTCTGTGCAACACAGATATTACCTGTTGACAATAGTCAAAATGTGTTTGAAACACCAAGGAAAATTAGATCACTGAGCTTACATTAAGGTGTTCCTATGTGAAGCCAGTAGCTCTATGCTGCAGAATGCATCTCAGCATGCTTCATACAATTAGGGAAGGCACTGTACTCAACCACAAAGAGGCAGGAAGGCTCCTGCCTTCACTTTACGTTCCAGTGAAGAGCAATACTAATGTTCTGAGGCCACCTACTGTTTACTTTTAACACCTACATGTTAATGTATAGGATGCTCTCCAAGAGAGCAGTCTTAATGACTGGAAAGTACTCCTGATAGTCCTTAAGGAAGTCAAGGTGCATCAGAAACAGACTTGTTCTACTTTAATTCGTAATATGAGTTTTTCCTGGAAAATAAGTGTTACCATCTTGGTAGTTTTTTACTTCATTATCATCTTACGTAATCTCCATAAGAATACCATTAAAAGACACAGATTCTCCCAGAGCATCCACTTTCAAGTACTCAGGAGGCGTCGAGATGCACAGAGTGAAATGCTAGCTCCACTGACTGTCCTGGTTCCAGTTAGGACAGAGTTAAGTAGCTCATAGTAGCTGGTAGGGTGCTATGTTTTGGATTAGGATGAGAAGAGCGCTGATAACATGCTGATGTTTTAATTGTTGCAGAGCAGTGTTTACACCAGGCCAAGGGCTTTTCGGCTTCTTGCTCTGTCCTGCCAGCGAGCAGGCTGGGGGTGCAGCAGGAGCTGGGAGGGGACAGACCCAGGACAGCTGACCCAAACTGGCCAAAGGGGTATTCCATACCATCTGACGTCATGCTAAACAATATATAGGGGTGGCTGGCCGGGGTGGGGGGGCCGGCTGCTCGGGGATAGGCTGGGCATCGGTCAGCGGGTGGTGAGCAATTGCATTGTGCATCACTTGTTTTCTTACACATTATTATTGTTAATACTATTACCATTATCACTATTATTATTATTATTGTTATTATTATTTTCCTGTCTTAATAAACTGTCTTTATCTCAACTCACAGGCTTCACTTTCCCGTTTCTCTCCCCCATCCCAGAGAGGGAGGGGGGAGGGTGAGCGAACGGCTGTGTGGTGTTTAGCTGCCAGCCGGGTTAAACCACAACACTGACTCACAAGCAATTACTCCCCTTTGCATCAGTACAGATAAGTTAGGGTTTTTCGCTCTCTCATTTCATCATAACAGGAATTTTCTGATCCCATGCTGTTAAATCCATCTGCTGCCTCGAGGTTTGGATTGAAGCACAATGAATAAAAGAGAGAGAGAAAAGGAGGAGGAGAAACAGAAGCTGTTATCCTCAAGAAGGTATCCCAGACTGAAAACCTCAAGCCGAGCCTTTCAAGACCAACCACTGCAGTACAAATTGAAAGAAAGCTGAAACTCCAGCCACTACTATTAGTAATGGCAGGAATAAGTTAACCGTATTATACAGGGACTACTTTTCATTTACAAATTTATTACACGTTCTCAGCTGCTATTAGGCATGAGTGTTATAACATAGGTCCCACTTGTCTTCTCATTAAACAGAGTCAATTGGATGTTCAGCCCTTGTCTTTCAGTGTCAGGTAGTGAGCTGCAGGATGTTCAGGTCTGTTAATACCAGGCCCTCTCTCCAGCATCTGGCTTATCAAGGCTTCAGTGCATCAATCACTCAGTCAATCATCAATCAATCAACTAATCATTGGCTTATTCCCTTCTGTCAATTCTAGTCCTCGAAAGCTCTCTTTTACCTATATGTCAAAACCATATTCTTCAGGGACCCACAAAAATCTGTTTTCCCAAAGTCATTTCTCCTTAGTTTGCTGTACTTCACTGGCTAAAAAAGCTTATTTAGACTGGATATCAAGTTTAGTTGTGCAGAATCATTGCTGCTGAGTACAGTCCACAAATCCTATGGGAGAAGTTACATAGCATGTTCCGCAGAGGCACCATCACCCACCTACAAGTAAGGTGAACAAAACCTGAAGCATGTGTAAAGCCTCATATTCTATATAACATTCTTGTTTAGGGGGGAAAGCAAAGACTGGGTATGTTTGCTCCCCATAAACACAGATAACACAAGAGTAACACAGAGTAAACACAAAGGAAAAATGGAGGAGTAAGCTGGAAAAAGCATACTAGCGATAAGCTGCATGTAGCTAAAATTTGAAGTGTTGTAAGAAGAATATCCCTAACAACAATGGATGAGCTTTGAAAATGAAGCTTATTAAAAGAAAAACATTTAATGAAAGAAGTTAGATGATGTAATATTTCCAACACAAAAGATGTGACACAGTGACTTGAGATGTGTCCATTCCCCCCTTTGGTTTTATATTCGTGAAGCTGCTGCTTATCTAAACGCATCTCACTGCAGCTTTGCAGGCTCCAGAAACCAGGTGAGAGAAAAGGACTACTTCCCCCAGTCCTGCTGTTCTTTGCAATTGCTCCAGGTTTTAACAAACTAGGTTGATCCTGGAAAAAAAAAAAAAAAAGTGAGAAAAGACTTTTGAAGTTACTTATACCAACACTGACTAATGATAGAAGCTGGGAATTCTGGCTAATGAGAAGAAAGTTCATATAATTGTCATTGCTGAATTTGGGGAGATAATTCTTATGATTTGAAGTGGAAGAGTAGAGTTCTTCCACTGTGACCACCAAATAAAAAAATGTCTTCAAGGCCATTTATGGACATAATATGTCAGTCAGCACTAATCTTGCACAGTGTTGCCATGTGCAATACACGTGAACCTTAAGTAGTCAAAATAATAAAAATTAAAAAAATGTTGGGCTCTAGTCCCTTCTTTGGAAGAGAAAGGAGAACAGCTAGTGGAAATTAACAAAGACACTGATGGAAAGTAAAAGTGGGAAATCAGGGAAATAATACTCTATGTAAAATGTAAATTGTGCATAAAGTAAAGGAAATGAAAGGGAAAAAATGTAATAGTGTTAGCAATAAAAAATCACTAGCGATGACAGAGTCTCATTATTAGGTGCAGATGGTGTAATGCCCATGTACAGTAGACAAAAAAAAAAAAAAGTAACATTTCCATTTTAATCTTGGTTTCCATTCTACTGCTAAAGGTAATGATACCTATTACTTGAAGTCTTTACAGGATTTAGTTTATTTAGGCATTCCTAATAAAAATCAGTACTGTGCCACAGAAAGCATATTGAACAGAATAAGATCTTGGTAAGTGGTTACATCCATGTCATATTTTCAGAGCCAGGACAATTAAAACTGCTAGAGACCATTCCACTCTTCCATTTCCACACAGCCGTAGTGCCACTTACAGGCAGTGCGTGAGCCACATGCTCAGTGTCTACGCTGATTAAAGGCAGTCTGAGAAGAACCTGCGGAGTCCAATCAGGAGGGACTAGCAGTATGTCCCAAGATTTATCTCATGACCAACCTTGACTTGGATCTAAGCAGGAGAGAAGGTTGCAGTTCAGGATCAAGAACAGCTTTGGCCCCCCACACTCTGTGAAAAGGTCTTCGATATAAGAGATGACAGGAAACATACGTGGCCAATGTGAAACATTGGTATTATCAAGTGTAAGACTGTTTAAGCCATTAAATCTCATCATCAGGTCTCTAAAATCACAGCAGACTGTAAAACTGCAGATTAACAGAGTCACAGTGAACAAGCAAGTGCAGACAGAATAATTAATCAGGAGTGCTTAGTATCCTTAGTTCATCCAAGTGGTGTTTTAATGAAGTTATGCATATATGCACAAGGTGGTAACACCGTATATAGAGCACGCAGAATGGATGAGTGGCTCTAGTTATGAAAACATTTTACGGACTGCATTGAACAAACAGATGTTATGGTACAAAGAACTAGTATCACCTCTGAATATATGATCAGGAAAATAATTATTAGACATAGTCAGACTGCTGTTTCCAGGGTGTATTTGGCATAAATTAACCTAACACTGGCGTACTGCATCCTATCAGGGTTGCTTCTTAAAAACTGGAGGTCATCAATAAAGAGCCACAGAAATGTGAGAGGTGAAAGAAATTCTTGTTTTGGACCAAATTAATGAGCTTAATATATTTAGTTTTTTAAAATCAAAACTGGCAAATGACTTGTTTCCCACCCATAAGACCACAGTGGAACACCAAACTTTAAAGAATTAGAAAAGAATAAGAAGAATCAACGTCAGAAGATGGAAACAATCATTTAAAAAATAAGGAATTAGGCAGAACTTTTTCTACCGGAAATTATTAACAAAGAACAAACCAGCAAGGAATGAATGGGCTGTTCCTTATGTCTTCATATTTGGACTAGATGCTAGTTTGGAAGGTTGTCTTCAGCATAGCACAAGAGATGTCTGTGTATGCTTGGGTGAAATGCAGTGGTCAGTGTTATGCCAGGCATTGTGAATCACTAAGTATTTTGTCTTCCCCCTATTGTTGTGTCTTCTGTTGCCTCCCATCTCCAGCTCGCCTGCATAAACACTGAGAATAGGAAACCTGAGCACTTCAGACATTTCATTATTATTCACCTGGTCTACAGGCCATCTCCTTGAGTGCAGGTTGAACTGATCTATTCAAACATTAGGACAGACTCACAGCTGTCCATGTATTAATCATAAAGTTCTGTAATCATGGGTTCCATGCTTTGAAAATCATCTAGTGACTCATGGATGTTGTCAAGTTATGCAATGTTCACAAGACTGCTAGTCTACTCAGTGATTTCTGTTTTTAAATTTTTAGCAGGCTGCTTACGAAGATTTTTTATATCAAGCATTGACATAGGAACAATTGATATTAATGAAAGATAACTGGCATCTCTTCATAATTAATACTCCCTAATCATCAGCAATAGCACAACAAAGAATCAGGCTGACATTTGTTTCAAACCATTTCCAAAAAAAATTTGCCTACTATAATTACATCCACAGAGCAAGTCTACTACCCATATATGGTGTGTGCTCTATTTTACTTAAGATATTACCAAACTAAAGAAAAATAAATCAGTTTAGTGTAAGTTGTCAGTTTACCATGCCTTTGTTTATTTCTTCAGACTTTTAATCTCTGCTGTAACACGCCTACAATTAAAATTGAGCAACCTGATTTAGTGGCAGGTGTCCCTGCCCATTGCAGGGGACTTGGAACGAGATGATTTTAAGGTCCCTTCCAACCCAAAGATTCTATGAAAATAATTTTTGATGACAGCTCTTTCCTAATGTGGCATACTAACAGGAAATCTTATTTGTTTCTCAATCAATTTGCTTCTTTTCCAGAACATTTCATAGCAAGCTTTCATATGTAGTTTTCATGATGTAAATTTGGGAAAGAGAATGAGGACATAACTGTGTGTGTGAATAAAATGATCAAAAAATAATTAAATGCATAATTAAGAGACAGGCATTATTCCCTCTATGAATAGGACAGTGTCTATAAATGTGGGAGTGGTTAGGTGTGACCATTGATTCGTGACTCTCTTTAGTTTTCTTGTAAGTTTATTTACTCTTGAAAGCTATGTTCTTATTCTTAGAGTGAGAGAAAGTTCTCTTTAAGGTGAGTTGGCCAATTTGTATTCTGTGGTGATCATTAAATTAATTTCTTGCCCACTGCTGGTATTTCAGCAAAAGCCAAAACTGCTACCGATTACATCCTGTGCAACTTCTGTGACTTCTGTAAGATTGTATGAACTATAAATTTGTGCAAAAATTGGTCCAACCTTTATAATCTTCTTTTGGGAACATATAGCACATTTTCCAGTAAAAGAAAAAATGTGTTTATTTGATAGAAGAACTACCACCTAGACTCCTTAATAGCATATGAACAGAGTAAACCACTTGGAAAAGCAGTGTCCTTGAATTTTCTTGCACAATCGAAAGTGTCATTTTAAGTGGCATGATCCATAATTTTGCAAATTCTGTAGTTTTACAAAGAGCATTTATACATTAACTTGGAATACAGGGTGTTAAAAATGAGTAAGTAGTGCTTAGGGTTATTTCTATTAGAATAGATCACTTAATTAGCCCTGGTATGGAGGGAGGAGGATTTTCTCTTGAATGCTGTACTTTGCAGTGCATTATTAATTTTCTCTTTCATTCCTTTTTAGCTCATTAGCTTTCAAATGTTATAGTTTGATGCTGAGGTGAAGCTGGAAGTATCTGTTCACTCTGCCAGACATTTCACGCCATCTCACAGTTGTTTTCATTAGTATTCATTTATATTATGGTGGTGCCCAATCTAGGTTAAGAGTGCAAACAGCTCGTAGGGATGACCATTATGAACTCTTAATGAGAGATTTCTTTCTTTGCCATGTTAACGACATTTTAGGGTTAAAATAAATTAATGGAAGTCATGAATTAGAACCCAAATAACTTTCAGTTTCTAAATGCAAATGGCATTGGGGGAGAACAGAAGTATGCAGTGATGAGATTATGGCATACAATGACTGGGATCTGGGAAAAGAACTGAAGACTGGAAGATTTCCCCTCCAGGTGGAGTGTTGCAATGTGTAACCACATCACTTAACACTGTCTTTGGGCTCTGACTCACGGCCAAACAGCTAACATTTAACAACTGAACTATTCTTGGGAATAAGTTGGAAAAAATATATAAAAGCCTCATAAAATGTAACCAGCCTTATTGACAATGTAATCTGGATGCATAAGGGAAAAAACAATATGCTTACACGCTCCAATATTCTCACTTTATGAGATTGAAGAGTCTGACATTCTTTTCCTGTGATAGAGAAAAAGAATAGCTAGTTTTTATAGCATCAGGACATTGAACCTCATGCAGTGTTTTAGTCAACAAATATGCAACCAACTGTGGTACAGCGGAGTTTTAAATTCAGTTGTTAAAGGAATGTATAACTAAAGGAAGAGCCAGACTGTAAACATCTTTGCTATCCAAATGCTGATACTTTATTTGGAAATTTCACACCATAGTTCCATATTGCCTATGGAAAATACATGTTAGCAGATAGTGCCAAGCAACTGCATCTTCCCACTCTTTATAGACAGCAAGTGCAAGAAGGAAGCCTTGTTATAAGTTGATGATGACAATATCAACAAGATGGGGTAAAAGGGTTTTGTTGAAAATGGGTGGCAAGATCATAAGTGGGATAAGAAATGGCAAAGGGCAATACACCACAATCCTAATGCCATATGGAGTGATTTTAATATATGGAAAGATAAATGCAAGGTAAAGAAAGACAAAAGGAATGAAGGGATGTGCTGGTTGTTATCTGCAATGTGGAAAATTGAAAATGAACGGTCTGTTTAGAGGAAGAAAACAAAAGATTGAAAGGGAATTATCAGCCAAGAAGTTACAATTAAGTACAGCCAGATTTAAAGTGAACAGTGAGTCTGAAAAGAGGGCATACCTGGAAAAACAGTTAGTGCCACAATTTATGGAGAAGGTGAGAAAACACTATGCAAAACTATTACAAGGTAGCATAGACCCCATGAAGGTTTGGACAGCTATGTATGATTGTCATTGGGGTAGAGACATTTGGGGCAGCCGAGATGAATCTGATGGGAAAGTAATTGATTCCGTATTGATGTGACCCCTGAAACAAGAAATCACTAATGGTGCCCCACAAGGGGACAACCCGCAGAAACCAGAAACCACTAAAGTTCAAGATTTTAAAATCGATGATCTGCAGAAGGTTCCAGGAACATATCAAAAACAACCTGTGGAATTGATAGTGGAATGGTTATGCTGACTTTGGCATAGTAGGGTGGGAGGAGTGTCTCCATTCACAAGAGAAGCAGATGATTTGGATCCCTAAAGAACCTGCCTGTTTTGTGTCTGGTGACACCTGAGGCTGTAAACAGTTGTCCTGGTTTTTACTGGGACAGAGTTAATTTTCTTTGTAGAGGCTCGCACAATGCTGTGTTTGGATTTTTAATGACAATAGCAGTGATAATACACCGATGTTTAGCAGTCACAGAGCGGTGCTCGCACAGAGCCAAGGACTGCTCAGCTCCTGGTGCTGCCCTGCCAGCGAGGTACCTGGGGGTGCACAAGGAGCTGGGAGGGGACACAGCCAGGAGCTGACCCAGACTGGCGAAAGAGATGTCCCACACTGTGTGGTGTCATGCTCAGCAATAAAGGCTGGGGTAGAGAAGGAGGAAGGTGGGGATGTTTGGTGATTGTCTTCCCAAGGAACCATTAGGCGTGATGAGCCCCGCTTGCCTGGAGGTGGCTGAACACCTGCCTGCCAATGGGAAGTGGTGAATGAGTTCCTTGGTTTGCTGTGCTTGCATGCACAGCTTTTGCTTTATGTAGTAAGATATCTTTATCTCAACCCATGAATTCTCACAGTTTCACCTCGCTGACTCTCTCCCCCCACCGTGTGTGTTGGGAGGTGAGCAAGCTGCTGAGTGGTGCAGAGCTGCCTGCTGGGTTAAACCACAACAACAATCCTTTACGTTATTCTTTTGACATACTCCATGCTATGAATGTCATAAAGCTCTACTTAACTGACCTACAATTTCTCACGGATAATTTCTCAACCTACCTGCAATTTCCCCTTTTGTCAAAGAGGTCTGTGTCAGGTACACTGCAGAAAGTGTACCTCTACCACTGTGCCAGAAATTAAAAGCACCAGGAGCTGGTGCTTTTAGGACACAGCTGAAACATGTGAGTTATCTGAGTGCACCAAGATCCCTCTTTGATGTGTTAAGAGTGTACTGCCAGAAGGATTATACAGGACAACAGGGAAATATTTTCAGGCAGATAAGGTTTCTCCCACACTGTGAAAAACATATGATTCATTCGATGCTAATCACATCATATTTTTGTGGTGGTATGTGATAGCAATTTCTTCAGTTCTTGTCGGTAATTTACCTTCCTAATAAGGTGGAGCTACTGAAAGGGAACTGAGAATCAGTAGATTTTGAAAGTCAGTGAAATCTCAAATGTGTACCTAATGACGAAACTCCTCAGCTTTACATTTTCTCCCCTGCTCCCCTTATCCCCCTTCAAGTTCCTTCTAGAAATCTGTAATATTTTGGAGAGCTGATAATTTTGTTCCAGAGTCTGACCGTACCTCTGGTTTTTGCACTCATTAATGGATTGAATCGGCACATGCGTCCTTGGATGTCAGCTGTACATCTTGCATGTGTTGTATGGCTCATCAACAGGGGCACTTTATTACACGGCTTTGTGTCTCCTACCTGGAGATAAATGGTTGTTAGTCCCAAATCCTTTCTGCGTGCATCCTCTCTAGGAACTGGAAGGCCACACAGACGTACAGAACTAGTAAAGACTTGAGGCAGTAAAGCTACATGATGTGGTACAAGGTGGCATGGACCTCTGTGCCTGGTAAGAGCACAGTCTTGCTTCCACCACGATGTGTGCAAGCTGGGAGGAGCCATACCTTCCTTGCCTAGTGTTACAGTACATCTGTTTGGAAATCAACTGGCCCCAAAGAACACAACTTCAGGGGGAACTAGCTTCCAGAAATACATGAGGTCTGAACAAATCCTCCACGCTGAGGAGGCTGAGGAGAGTAGCCTTGCTACCAACACAAGTATGGCCTCTAGGAGGTGGCGGTGTGTTGTTATAGACTGGGCAGCTCCAGTCCTAATGGTGCCTCCCAGCTCAGCAGTTCAGGTACAGCATCACCCCAGGGAGCAGTCCTATTCCCAGTGAGGGCATAATCCACAGACCTCCAGTTTGGGGTTAACACTGCCTTAGAGCTCTCTGTGCCTATGGCATAGGTAGTCTGAGTCATCTAACATGGGCCGTTAGGTGACATGTGGAAAGGAAAACATTATATGTATTATAATGTTCCAGGGAACAGAGTGTTCATTCATTTATAAATGACTTTGTTAACACAATTCTTGAATAATAATTATTCTCTTGCATTGCTTTTTTTTTTTTCCCCTCTCTTTGCTACGGTAATAGTTTTAGTGTATTTCATTCTAACCCATCAGAAATTAAAAGTTTCCAGCCTCCAGAAATTTAAAAGTTTTGCAGATTTGTTTGAGAAATGCAGTGTGTGCTGCATTCTACAAAAAAAGTAGTGATTATGAATTCATTCACAGTTAACGCTGCTACTGTATAAAATAAATGGAGAAACAGAGTTTTAGGTAAAGCTTAAAACAGTGGGGGCATTTTAGCAGCTAATTCAAGACAGATAAAAGAAAGGATGTTGATGCAATGAAGACATGCCTGCCATGTATCCCTGAATTCTCTTCCAGATCAGACAGTCTCTTACTTCTACATGTTCTCTTATTTAATTCCTAGAATTATCAGCTTTCTGAGTCAGCCAAGGCCAAACCTGCGCATTTCACTGGCAATTTCCACAGCACTGAAAGAGGTCAGAGCCCTTTCATCAGGCCAACTACTGCAGCCCCACCTTCACAATCTCAAAACCAACATTCTGGATGGGCCTCTTCATTGCATAAATCATGAAATACTTTCAATGCAATTCATTCAACATAGTGTTTACAACAAAGCTAAAGTGAGATGCAGCTGTTATAACAAAACCTTCCATTTCCTATAGCATTGGTATAAATTCCTTCCATTTCCCTCTGCCCCCAAATCAGTAATCCGGTAACCTTTTTCTTTTTTTTTTTTTTTTTAATGTGTGTGTGTGTATGTGAGGAAATAGAGAAAATAGAGAAAAGACACTTAGAGAACAGAGAAAAAATAGAGAAAATACCTACTTCTTAGCTGAAAGGCCTACATAACCCGTTTCTTCAAAGTTTTCCCTTTTTTTGTGTGCAACAGGCATTCTGTCAGTGTCCCAGCATAGCCCATCTGAGTCCTGCCCAGAGAACAGTAACTCCCCACCGTGTCTTCTTTCTCTTAATTCAGAAAAGAGAGGTCGGGAGAACCCTACAGAGAGAACCTCTCCCTTTGAAACACAGATATGGAAGTTTCTGAGTTGTACAGCTGACTGGGCATTTAAGAGGTTTGGCTCATCTTGTTTTTGAACATGAGATTATTGCAGTTAACTGATGAACAGTATGACAAAGAATGAGGCATAAAATTTTTTGCATCTCCCTTTCTCTCAAGTGTTTGTTCATGTATCTTTTGTTATACTGGAGACTCATTAGAGAGATGTGCTCTGAATCAAGGTTCACGTGAGTCATCATATTAGCCATGCTACATGGTAGTGGAGGTGGAAAAAGAGTGGAAGAGAAGATTTGAGTGAGAAACTTGAGCAGAAGGTAAAAACCCTGAGGCACCTGAAATTCTCCAGAAATGCTGCTAACTTGCAACACCACTGGCAAGAATTTTGTCTACTCATGAATGCAAATAGAGCTCTGGAAAGGAAGACATGTGAAAGGTAGCTATTTTTATTTTAATATTAATGGGTTGGACACACTAGATATAATAACTATGTTTAAATGAAAAAGAGCATGACAGCTAGACAGTCAGACATTTGAAGAGTTCTGTGCTCTGGGAAAGAATGATTGCATTTGAAAGATATTGGCGTGATAGGAAAAGAGGAGAGAAAGGGAGGAACTGCTGCATCATTTCTAACAGATTTGAGGTTGCAGGGCTGAAAATGCAGTTTTGAATGTCTTGTAGAATATGAGCCCAGATGGGGTGTCAGGGTGTCAGGTATTCAGAAACAGAACTGTTAAAATTACCTTTATTTATTTATCTATTTATTTATTTTTAAGCTGAGAAAAAGCAATCAGAATTTTTCAGGCTGCAAAAAATAGCTGCTTGGAAGGAAGACAGAACAGTGCGTAGTGGACTGGATCAGGAAGATCCAGCCAAATTTACAGAGGAAAAAACAAACCACACATCCTGAGAAAGGAGTTGCAAAATGCAAGATAGATTTGCAAGAAGCGGCAAGATAAACAAAGTGAGAGTTTGTCTTGGGGAGATCTAGTATGCCCGTGAGAGGCAGTTATTTTGCAAAAGCCTGCAAAAAAAGGAAATAAAGTACTTAAGGAAAAGGATTCCTAGTCTATTCAGACAATCAGGAATCCTCGTGAGAGTTGTTCAAGATACAGGTACATCCATTATATAGATATTACTCTGAGGACAAATGGAACCCCTATAAATACGGAAGCCCTATAAATAGGCTCAAATACACAGCATATTGTGCAGAGAATATTTCATCCATTTGAACAGAGAAAAAAAACAAAACAGCTTTATTGTGAAAAACCATTCTTTGCGACTGTATGTCTCCTACTATTTATTTTTTCCTTTTTGCTTGAGAAATAGTTAAAAGCCAAAGTTTGATTTTTATTTATGTATGTATTTATTTATTTATTTATTATTTTTTCCCCCTCAAACGTTACCTATTACTGAGTCAGAACTCAGCATGCACCAGGGCTGGGGACAGTCTCGCTTAACTTGAGATGTCTTAAGTGTAGACATCTACACCTGCGCTAGCCCACTGTGTCCCCTTACATGCAAAGGAGTGGAACAACATATTTTTTAATTCAACCAATGCATTTATTTTACATGTCTGCATCAGGGTGGAATGAATTGTGCCTTATAATTGCCCATTTCTCTCTGCCTGAGGGAAGGTGACTGGTTCAAAAGTAGACGAATTCTAATAAATCCCACCAAAGGTCTCAATGGCGGGGCTTGTGCTTTAGGAGGGTGGGAGCCCAGAAGGTTGCAATCACTCTGTCTTCTGGATCCAGCAATGCTGAGACAGAATATGGCTTACTATCCCACTTACAGATATTCTCAGGGAAATAAGACTGTGTGTGTAAAACATTGGGCTTGTTTTTATCCACTAGGGAAAAAAATATTTATCAATATCCACTTCCCGAAATAGTTGTGGGTTAAACAGGCCATCTTCTTTATTAATATATTTTTACTGATTATGATAATTTGTATGACAAACAATGCCACTTATAATAATGAGAGATGATCATCATAATTGGATCACGATGAACTGAAGTGTTTCACACAAATACTGTGATTTTAAACATTTGCAGTCCAAAGTATACACAATATAATGGTCTTATGGGGACAAAAAGCTGTGTATTGTGATGGTATGAGTGCAAAAGATGGTAATTTCTTGTGAAATGGCATTTCCAGTGACAAATCTAAACTGCACTTCTGAAGACTATGTGTGTGGACTGGCAGCCACCATGCTGTGAGGAGATTTTCCCTGGACTGAACAGTGACACGATCCATGAGTGTTTGGCTAAGCAAGGCTCTGCTGCATATTGAAGGGTTATCTTGGTTGCAAGCTTCCTAATACACTCCTCTTAACCACAACCGATGCACCCTTGCCCTACCACTCTGCTTACGGATCTCCAGCCTTGTGCCTGGACTATGGTGACTCGAGAGACTTTAACAAATTCTTGTCTGCTGCAATGAGATCATTCTGTCCCTTAAAGACCCCATTCCTAAGTATTTTTTTTAAGGAAAGCTTATGATAGAATATTACAGGATTGTGGTGACTCTTCGTGTGAGACCATATGACTTTTATGCATCCCTTTTTACCTTTTATATGTAGCAAAGTGAAAAGAGCAATAATTCAAAGCAGGGACTGGCTGCAGAAACATCTATGTGTAACTACAGGCGATATCAGTTAGGGGCTGAAAATTAAAATTATCCAATTTTCTACCCACTTTTTCCTGCTTATCCTCAAACGCTGTCCTTGCACTGCATGAAGTCTGGTCAGGGGTTGCAAATGAGTGGAGGATCAGAAAACAGATTTTCCCTCTCCTCCTGAAATAGCATAGAAAGTGAGTGCATCAGTGGGTCACCTAATTGAGCAGTTGTCTGATCTCTGAAGCTTCTGCCCAACACGGCACAGTTGTACCTGAGGAGATCTGTTGCCTCACACACAGGCTGAACTGTGCACAAAATGCATGAAGAACTCCAGTAATGAGAGCGTGGGCTCCTACCAGCAGATGTCCACCTGGGGTTTTGGCATGTTCACAATGCTAGACCTAGCTGGACATTCTTATGTTGTGTTCAGTTTTCTGATTTCTTCAGTTTGGCTGTTCTTTCACTCCAGTTCTTATCTAGGCAGATAAGCCTGCCCTGTCAGTGCTGCTTGCCTCCACATAAGTGTTTTGGGTAGTGAATTAGTTTGAGATATAAAATGAGAGGAACAGTCATCCCACTTGACAGTCACATTAGTGATTACTCATATTTTCAAATGGGTTACAAATTAACTTGCTTTTCTGGAGTGTTTCAAGCTGTTTGAACTGCAAACTTAGTCTTCCCAGGGAACAGAGGGTAAAAAATCTCTAGTGCAACAGGGCTCCACAATAGGGCTTCTTCCTGTGGGATGCTTTGCATTTTTCAAGGTAGAGCTGACAAGTGAGGATTTGCAGTGTATCATTGAAAACAACGAGTTTACCTTAAATCTTTGAATTGATAATTCTGATAACAGCAGATAATGAATCACCGCATAAACAGTCATTTTGTAATTTGTCATGTTTTTGAGAAGAGTAGTATTTCGCTGTCCCAAGTAAGAATCTTGCAGTCCCCTTTCCTATGACTGTCCCCAGGACTGGGCATTTTGAACATGCCGGATACTAAACTATTACGTGTATTTATATATATAATGTAATTCTGTTGTGTGTTAATCTTTCCAAGAAACACATGTTAGTAAGTATTACTACCCAAAGATAGAGAGATGCCATAATTCAACAAAGGTCTCCATCACTAACCATGTATTTTGAAGTACACAAGTGGGAAGAACAGGTAACAGCTCGATTTCTCCAGGAAGCAAGGCTTGAAAAAGTTGTGCTTGCAAATGTGGTTAAGTCTAGTCTGCCAAGTCAAATTTGCCTAGTGTAGACAGCTGTGGTGGTGTCAGATCTTCCTGTCTTACAGGGTTTGTTATAGCCTCTTCCCCATTAGAGTGGGTGAAGCTGAGAGAGTGCCCATGCCTCGGTTCGCAGTGTGCGTGCCATGACTGCCATGCATCAGCTGAGGCAGGGACCTGGGCTCCTCTCTGCTGATGTTACAGCAGCAATGGTAAGTAGCAGCAGAAAGATGGGGCAGGCAGCTGGAGACAGCACCAACATTTGCCCAAAGCTGGATGAAAACCTTAGGCTATGTGAACATAAAAACCAGGGCTAATTTTCATTGGAAGGTATCTCTTCAAGTTTCTCCTCCAACATCCTGCTCGAAGGTCACCAGCATTAAATCGGCATGGCTTTGCAAAGCTTTCTGGAAAACCTCCAAAAATGGAGAATTTTCAGCCTTCTTTTAGATTTTCTTGGATGTCCAAGCTGAACTTCCTATATCCCAGTCTGTGACTGTTGTTGTTTTTCATATGTAATCTGCTATTACTGAAAGGAGTTTGTATCTCCCTTCTAAATTGTACAGGCTGCAGTTAGGTCACCATTTGATTTCCTCTTCACTACACCAAACAAGCTTAGCTCTCTTAACAGCTCCGTGTTGGGACTCTAGGTTCTGACCTTATAGCCATGCTTTGGACTCTTACCCATTTCTCCACATCCTTCTTAGAATGGAAGACCCAAAACTGCATAACTGAGATTATGACTTCACCAGTGCCAAACAGAAGAAGATAATACCACTCTTTGGTCCACTGACCCTGCTTCTCCATACATAATACTGCTATGCAGTTTGTATTGTTTGTGAGGAGAGCATGCTGTAGGCTGATGTTGCACCTGGTATGCACCAAAACTCTCAGGTCCTATTCAACAGTTAGCCAGTCAGCGATCAGTTTGTACCACTGTTTTTAACGATGGATTTATTCTGGCCTAGATAGAGCACTTGGCATTTCTTCTTGAACTTTCTTCTTGAAAATTCTATTGTCCAAATCCTTGAATATACCAACTTCCCTCTGAAGTTCTCTCTTCAGAGGGACCTCTGGAGGTCTACTTCTTTATTTAGCAACTGCTAGCTCTTTAGCTTCATCCACAAATTTGCCGAGGGTTCGTTCTGTCTCATCATCCAGGTCACTGATGAAAATATTGAGTCATACAGGCCCCAAGATAAACCCCTGGCATACTGCATCCATTACTGGCTGCCCACTGGGCACTGAGCCACCGATTACTGCACTCTGAGTTTGGCAGTCCAGCTTTCAATGCACTGAATGGTCTGTCCTTCCAGCCTGTGGTTTTGGTCAAGTGCACATCCAGCAGTGCCCAAGCAGGACAAGTAATCATAGAATCATTAAGGTTGGAAAAGACCTTCAGGATAATCTGGTCCAACCATACCCTAATGCCTGTGGTTTAATTAATGGTTTAGTTGGTCCCCTAATCGTCTGGTCCAAAAATACCCCTAACGGCCCATTACGAATAGGTTCTGAGGACAAGAAACAATTGCATAGTAGTTGTGCACAGCTTTAGACCTTCATGTTTTAAATGTGCTATTCAAAAGGAAAAACTTTCTAAAAATAATAAAATAAGGTTATTGAAAGGTCTTTACTGAGAGCAATAAAAAATGCTTTTATTAAAGATTGCATGCAAAGAAAGTTCTATGCTGTATGTGAGATCAGACTAAAAGTTTTCAGGAATAACCCAAAAATATTTTATTCTTTCCCAATAGCCTTTTTCTTATCTATTTAGGGCTCATTCTCCTAACAAGCCTCCAAGGAGGGTAACGAGACATCATGCGTTTCTTTGTTCCTCCTTGTGGTTGCCTATGGCCCCCTTCTATACAGGTGGGAGAAACTGCTAAGAAGATGCTGTTTCTGTCTTAAAAAATGTTCCAGGATGTAGAAAAATAATTAATAGCTTCAAATCTGAATGATAATTCAAAATCTAAAATTATTTTTGTAAAGAAATGTGTCAATATTTTGGTTTTAGCTAATAAAAATACTAGCTTCTCAGTCATCTAGAAGGTCTTAGGCACATTTTAATGTGCATAAATTAAATTTTAATTTTTAATGTTTGTGGCTTAAATTAAATCTCTGAAGGAAAAGCTCCTTTTTATTGAAGAATATCATATCTAACAACACTGGAAAGAGATGTTTAGACAAGTTGTATTTCTAGACTTTTGCCAGGAAGAAAAAAAAAAAAAAAATGTTTGGTTTCACCAAATTGGCATTTAATAAGAAAAAGACAATGATTTCCTGAAATTCTCGTTTGCTTTCATGAACCCGAGTCCTTTATATTTTCTCTAGCGTTATGCATCTCAATTGCATTGGTAGAGAGAGTGGAGTAAGGTAAGGGACTGGTTAGCCTAACTTCCCCATCAGTATTTTAGGAATTTGCCAAATACTTTGGCACATCCCAGTGGGAAATATAATCTCTCCACAGTGGGTGTACTGGGGGTGAATGCATTAGTCTTAAAAGTGTAAATTCATTATCATAAAATCCTTACTCTATGGCTGCACAGCATCATGTCCAAAAGAGCTTACTCTCAACTGGGGTCTTGAAACCGAATAACATATATGATATTAATTCTGATAATAAAAGATATATTCTGGTAGTAAAAGATAATAATTAAAGGAAAGGAAAGCAGAAATGTGAAAGTTGCCCCTGCGTGATCACTGTTACTCTTTTGCACCAACAGAGATAATTACCTGCCATGTACATTTTTCAGAGGATAAAATCAAAAAGTATTCAGATAAAGAAACCCAAATTGTTAAGGATAAGTCTTGTACCATCTTCAGTTGGATTCCAGTACCTTACAAAACACATGAATGCCTTGGGAGTGTCTGAAGTAGAGCTAATAAGTTCAAAATGAAAAAAACTTTCATCCCCAAAGTGTCTTTTAAAAGTCACAAATGTTCATAAAACACTTGAACTTGTCTTGCAATTGTCATGTTTTCTACAAAGGGGTTCATCAGAGGACAGTTTGTACCTGCGTATTTTTCCTGCTGTACAACAGATGCAACCAGCTCACAATATCTGTGCCTGTGTAGATAAGCTAACTGCAGGTGAATCAGTGCAAATGTTGTTGCATTCACAACTGCTTAGGGCTAGGCAGTCACATGGGAATAGCTATTTCGGCACAACTGTTCCTAAATAACTATCTGCATAAAGATGTTTACTTGGGAATGAGTATTCAAGCATGAAATAGCTACTGTCCTTTACCTTCATAGCATATATTAATCTGACTTAACTGCTAGATGTAGGTGTATGCATTATAAAAATCTAATTTCCTATTCAAAGTTGAATACAGAGTGGGGAGACAGGAAAGGATTTAGTTAGAAAAGCAAAGCTTTTTTTTTTTTTTTTTTTTTTTCCCAGCTTCAGATTCCCTGAGAAAAGGGGAGTTTTCCTTGTTTTGTCTTAATCCCAGACCAGACCATAGCACAGTCCATCCTGATCCCTGAAGAATTATGTTGGCACGATGGGAGAGGAAAGGGAATTGTGTTGCTCATAGGGATATACCATGAGTGAGAAGAGGTTTGAAATTAGTAGGAATATTCATTTTAACCCCTAAAATCTTAAAAATCTTTTTACCTCTTTGTTCAAGGAATTTCCATGTCTCCTAGACTGCAGATTATGCTGCTGTATATGGCTCATTACTTTTTAGCCCAATAAATGAAAAGGGCCACATTAGTAGAAAGTGACACTAATTTTATTAGAATATTATTCAAGAACATTAGAAAATATTAATGTCTTTTTATGGTTCTGGATTTTTTTTATATGCTTTCTATTTTATCTAACAAGGATCATTAACACTAAGAGAATAGTTCTGTTTCCTTGCACATGCAGATAAACAAGTCTTAACATTTCAGGTATATTAAACAGAATGAATCAAAATGAAAGACCCCACTTTTAAAAGCTCCCAGTACCCTCATCATTATAAATGTCAAAATTTTGATAATCTTATTTAAAATAAATATGAGTTGAATATATTGTTCTGGAAGCTGCACCATTAAGAATAATTGAGTAGTTTACATAGCAAGGTACTGCTCACTAAGAGTAAGGATAGCTGCACAGGCCCCTGTATGTAGGTGATAAAATAAAATAAAGATAGTAATATTAGCAGGCCTATGCTGAAATAAAATGTGCTATCAGACATTATGGCTCATGGGAGACAAGTCTGCTTTCCACTTTTTCAGACAGCTGTTAACCTCATCTTCAAGGACTAGTGCATTTGTCCTCATCTTTTCTTGCATTTACCACTGAGAGGTCACACTCCATTATACTGCTCATCAGAGCAAGAGTGGTAGAAGTCAGTGGCAGACGTGTTTAGGGCTAGGAAGGCATCTAAACAGAGATAAGTGGACGCTTTATGAGCAGAAACATCCTGCTCTAGGTGCACACATACCATCCCGTCACTTCTATGTGTGAATAAAAGAACTGCAATGGGCAGCACTTTGTATGAGGGACTCTTTCCCAGTTTGTCTTCAGCTGCAGAGACATTAATTTCCTAAAGCTGCAATGACGTGGCAGGCCATTGTGCTTAGGTGAGACTGAAGCGCCGCAGAGGCCAGGGTCTCCAGGGAGAGAATTGCCTCTCTCCATTTTCCTTTTTCAAGCATGCAGAAGTCGTATGCATATTACTGCTGTTCTTTCATTCCCTCCCCACCACTGGCTTCTTTCCACACTGCCTGCAAGTTCATGCCAGTCCTGCAGTGCTTTCAGCAAGTCTCTGCACAGGTTCCCATGTCTGGCAGTCCATCCAGGAGCAGGCATCAGACTCAGGCTTTCATTCATCACTAATGTGTAGCTTCCAGATACCACCAGCAGGTTCTCAGGGGTTGCTGCTGTTGCATCAGCTTTCTTTTAGGCACTGGAAACAACAGCAGCTGCTGCGTGCTGAACAGAGCAGATAAAATCATCACATTTGCTAGCATTTTGGTAAATATTACCCTTGGTGGAAACAAGGAAATACACAAACAGAAATCTGGGCGATGCTTTGCAGATGCAGGTGGTCCTTTTCAGCAGAGAGCACAGGAGACAGGTCATGCAGTAGACTGGATGCTAGAAGGGGCTTTGGGAAATCATAGAAAATAGTCATTTAGGTTGGAAATGGCCCTTACGATCAAGTCCAGCCATTAACCCACTACTACCAAGTCCACTACTGAACTGGTGCCACATCCACACATCTCTTAAACCTCCAGGGATGACGATGCCACCACTTCCCTGGGCAGCCCGCTCCAATGCCTATCCACACTTTCCATGAAGAAATCGTCCCTAACATACAATCTAAACCTCCCCTGGCACAACTTGAGGCCATTTCTTCATATCCTAAGTCGTTGTTGGGAAATGCACTACAGACTGCATGAGCCCCGGTGCAGACCACTGAACACCTCGTCAACAGGAGATCCAAGGTCACTGATGGACACCTCTATATCTCAGGCCCAAATGTGTCACCGACACCAAGAGAGAGCTGAGGGCCAGCAGAGTCAGTGTGGAAGGAGAAGGCACAGAAAGTAGAGGGCTGGACACAAGGAGAAGAGATCAAGTGGGGCCAAGGAAAAGAAGAAAAATGCGGAGAAAAGGAAGGCAGACATATCACCTTCTTTTTCCATCCCCTCCATCATATATATTTCTTCCCAACCTTTTGCCCATATACTGACTCTTGAAAATAAGTTGTAGAGCTCTAGATAGGGGGTTAGGAAAATCACTGTGAATCCATTAGTCCAAGCCAGATTTTCTCTCCACCTTTTTCACACTTCTTGATATTGAAGGAAAACCGACTCCAGAAGACAGGAGTCTTAGGTTGAGATGACATACAAAGGGACTCCTGCTGGAAAATAACAGTTGATAAGGAACTGATGCTCTAATGAGTCAGTGAGCTGCTGACAACAGCATTGCTCAGGCACATCTAGAAACCATGTGCTGTCCACAGCAGGCATGCTACTAGCAGATAAGATACACCCTTACCAGATGAGCTGGATTAAAAATCTAATCCAGAAAGACAGTCTGCTAAAACTTTGCTATTAAAAGGTAACTGCAGTTGTCCACTGCTCAAACTACAGTAGAAATAGAAAAGCAGGATGAGGCAAAATTCAGGATTTATTCCTTGCACCAGAGACTAGTTTTCTGCCCCTAAATGTGGGACTTTCAAAAGTCTGCTCACAAAAGTATATTGGGATCCGTGACCCAGAGCCATTCATGGAAGCCTTATACAGGTACTGAAGTGCCACTGCCTTTATCAGAAAAAAATTACTAAGGAGCATGGTGTTTCCACTCTGAAGGCCTCGCAGTGCCTATCACTTGGCCCAAGGGGAGCACCTTAGCTGCTCTCTCCTGTTTAGGGTTCCCTCAGTAGGGAACCTCATGCTTGGGAGCTCAACCATGGAGCTATCAGGCTGTTCTTTCTTAGTTCTTCATGCATGTGACGTGTCCTGAGGCTGGAGCAAAGATATTCTGACCTTACACAGGCAGGGGAATACCTAGCATTTAGCTCTTGAGATTGGGATATCTTCCTCTGGTAGATATTTCTTCTGAATGCCTGTGATTTTTGCACATCCTACTGAGGAGCTCTCAGCCTGCGCATACTTGGTGGTCCTCCATACCTTTATATCTTGCTTTTGTAGTGGGCCTTGGGAATACATTAGAGCAACACACACACACACAAACAAACAAACAAACAAACAAAAAAAACCAACAACAAAAACAAACCCCAATATCAGCTTACAAACAAGAGATACAGTCTGTGCAGTTTACTGAGAAAATAAGGTCTGGTTTTCTTGTTCCTCTAGGCCTGCTGGCAATGCCATTTCCTTGGCATGGCTAAAAATGACATTTCCTTGATAGGGGTATATTTACTACAGAGGCTAATTGCAATCTATTACACTTTTTTTTTTTTTTTTTTTTTTTTTTTAACCAGTTGAGCTTATCTTCAGTGCTTTTAACAGGTCAATACCTGCTTTCTGTCCCCGTTTCTGAGGGCAGGGTTTCTATCCCTGTTGCAAGGGTGTCTCCTCAATAGCACTGTATGTCCTGGGTTAATGTGTCACCTCTTCCCTGCTATGAGAAATGGCTACATGAGATGAAATAATGGTGAGTGGGTGTCCTGCCTCCTCAGCTAGCAGAGACTTCTTGGGGTCTCTAAGAATCCTGGAAGTCATTTTGTGAGTACCTGAATGCATTTACTGGAGTTAAGTATGGGAATTCTCTGTCTAGGTTTTCTCTGGAAAGGGGGTGATATCATAAGTCCTGGGAGAGAAGCTCAGCAATGTTTCAGTGGGGGAATCTGGAAAAGCTTCTTGGCTCAGGGACTGGATGCCCATCTCCTGACTTACTATTGAAACAAGGTTCAGCTATGTACGGTCTGTCTCCCTCACTGGGTCTGCTTTGAAAAAAAAAAAAACACAAAACAAAACAAAACAAAACAACTCATCTGTGTGGGCAAGAGGTTTCAGATTTCTTTTTCAAAAATTTTTAATTTGAAGTTCTTATTTTTTAAAAATGAGCAATTCCTGAAACCCATCTTTTTCTGATCAGAGGAGGAGGGTGAGGTAACTCAAGAAACTTCTTATGAATTTCTCATAAACAATCTTGAGAAAGAAATATTCTGTTTTTGTTTTTGAGCAAGCAGGATCCACTGATGCAAACTCTTTAAGCATCCTTATATTTTAAAATACAGTGTGCTGCCGGAAGAAAAAAAAAAAGCAAAGTGCATCTCTGCCTCCAGATACTCACTGCATCTAATGAGTCATCTAATCAAATGTCAAAGCAGATGCTTGAAATCAGACTGTACTCGAACGCAGAGGAGTGGCCTTCTTGAACCTGTCACCAGTATCACAGTGACTTAATGCTGTACTTGTACAGTCTAAATTACCTTTTCTTTTGTACAGATAGCCAGGCACTCTCAAGTAAGTCCACCTTTTGTGTCTTTTCTGTCCTCTGATCCATCCTCTTATTTCTTTTAACATGGAATTTAAGAGGTGTATCTGAGAAACTGCATCATGCTAGAGCACAGGGCTTCAAGTTTTCCACAAAGAAATCAGAAGTTTATTCTTTGATGCAACAAACCCACATTTTTAGGATGAGCTTAAAGTGAAATTATGGACAACTGGCCTCCTAAATCAAAGCTGTTGAGGTTTTCGTTGTTGTCGATTTGTTGTTGTTGTCTCTTTTAAGAAAGACAGGTTTGAAGTGAATTTCTTTTCTTCCTGTTGCATGGCTGTAGGCACTCAGCACTACTATCACATATATGAGACATAAGACACAGATGTGAGATTGCAATTCATTTTTGTCTGCTTATCAATAACACAGTTCTCTATAAGTAGCACTTATTCACTTATTCTGCTGCGGAATGAAAATTATCAGAAGAGCTCATTATGGAGTGTAATCTTTTAAGCCAATTGTAATTTTTTCCATCAAAACTTTTGTTCATTGAGATGAAAAAAGCATTTATTCACCATAACAAAAGGTTGAAGGGAAGAGAGATAGGAAATATCTCTCAATATTTTAGGAAGAAAGCTAATGGAAAAGAATCTTGGTCTCAATGGGAAAAAATAATTACAAAATTGGGTGATATTCAAACCACCAACATTTCCCTGTGTCCCAGTTTAAGTGGCTCTTGCTTATCTAAAGCTCAAAGTGTTTCTAATTTGAAACCAAATTTTATGAGTTGATGTTGCAGCAGACATTAACAAATGCTCTCTTCCCACTGTAGCTGCCCAGTACGCTCATTTCATTCAGCTCCCTGCATACCTAAAGTGATGTGCCAAAGAAGGTGATGTTGTAGAAGTGTCAATGGACTTCACAATGCTGTGATTAAAGCAGTTTTCAGGAAACAAGTGACAAGGCTCTAGGCATTCTTTAAATCCATGAAGGGTTGATGCTGTAAGTTTTCTGTTAAAGGAATCAAAGATGGGGGACTCTAAAACTCCACGGATTTCACCTTGTAGTCCACTACAGATAATGTTGGTTGGGCCTAAGATCCTTGGGCTTCCTCCAGTCCCAGTTCAATGATGCAACTGCTGAAATACTGGTACCGACAGAAAAACAAACATCACTGAAATAAATATGGATATCAGACAACCCAATCCTCTTTCTTCTTTTGCTGAGGGGATGAATTTGCTAATGGTCTCACTCACACACACATCCATCCCTTCAGGAGATGGCACTAGTGACTTGATTTATTCAGCGTCTGCCCCCTCTATAAGCGCTGCAGTTCCTGGGCTCCAGAATTATGGGTACCTATGATCTGTGGTCCTATCTTCAGTTGCTGGACCTCAGACCTCTCATCCTGCTTACAAGATAGTCCACCTTAGAATTCACAGGTTCACACATTCCTACACACACACACAGAGTACAGATTATGCTCATATAGAAAAAAAAAAAAAAGAATCACAAATAGGGTTTAACAAGATGTAATAGCCTGCAGTGATTAGGTGCAGAGATAGGCAAAACAAACATAAATACCATCAGCTTGTTTACCCATGACTGGCTTTGTTTCTGCCTCTTCCTCTCCATTTTCCCATGACTGTTCCTTCCTCAGCTAGCTCTATCCCTCCTTTTCCCCTCCTTTTCTCCTTCCCCTAAATGTTGCATATCCCCACAGTCCCATTAAAATATTTCAGAATTTGTTTTGCATAACCCCACAAGTGCCTCAAATATTCCGTAGGAAGATTGATTTTATAGATGAGACCCATGCTAATCTTATTCCTCCTATCCTTTCTTAACTTTTCTGGCTAGACCACATCAAGAGAGCTCTTGAGTAGTTCCTTCAATATCCCATAAATGAGGGACCTGAAGGTTCTGGTCCATAATATTGTCTCTGTTATTTATACCTTCTTACGATTTGTGTGCCTAGATGTTTAATTTATTGCTTCTCTTGTTTCTTGTCTATGTCTCCTACGATAAATAGATATTTAGCAGATATTCTCACAAACAGATGTGATAGAATGTATGTAATATATTTCACATATCCTTCCATACGTTCATGCACCCAGTGGCCACAGATTCAGACTCAGCCTCACTTATATTCTCATTGGCTCCTTAGATATGTTTGAATCCCCTCAAGCTAAGGAAGACCCAGCATCCTGATCACCTTCTTTCTGGGCAAGTCTGCCAACTTCCAGATTAATAAGCAAAGGTTATTGTGTAATTGCATCTTCTTCTGTCTCTTTTGTTAAAATAATTCTCTAAAAGGTCTCATTGTTCCTAAGCCTATATGAACAGCAGTGACAGCTCCGGTTCAGGCTCATATTAAGACATAGTCTGTGTTTTTTTGTGATTTTTTTTTCCTTGTTAGTTGTTTCTCAGTGTCCTTGTTGCTCAATATCAAGATGTTGTGAATAAGTCTGTAGAAGCATGAAGCTCTTAGGCATTTTGTTTAGTCAATATAGAGAAGTAGATTCCTTTTTTATGTGCTTTAAATCACTCTTGATAAGAACCAGCATCTCTTCAACAGATGTGTAGGGCAGCTAGGTGCCTCACTTGGGTGCTCCAAATCATTGTTTTTAGGTAGTGCAATAGCTAAGTTAGATACCAGAAGTATGCAGGTCTGAAAACAGCTCCCACTTCACATTTTACAATTTTCTTGCTGACAAATGGGTCAAGGGGAATTTAAAAGCATGACTATTTCCCTCCCATCCACTCCCACTCCTTCTCTTTGTGTTTGTATGAACAGAAGTGTCTGTCAGCACTCAAGAATGATGTTTGAATCTGTTGGTGAATTTCAAGTAAGTCTATCAGAGAGTTACAGGGCTAAATTATAGGAAGTGCTCACAAGGTTTGTGAAGATGTGGGGCAGGTGAAGGAGACCCTAAAAATGCCTCTGCAAAGGGAAAGCTTAAGTACTACCAGTTTAGACATCATTGCCTACTCCTGAGATGCAAAAACATTGTCAAGAAGGTTCCATTGACTTAGTTATTTACAGAAATACTTGTTGCTTTAAGCATTCCCCCTTCTTTTTCTGATAGAAAAAATAAAACAAGCCAACACAATCATTCCTCATACACCAATGAAGTACAACTTTTAAAACTTTTTTAACAAAGAAACTTTTTTTTTGTTAAAAATGAAAAAAAAATTATGTTATCCAAACATTTTTGCTGTGAGATAATCATTCTCTTTTGACATTTCAGACACCTTTTTCTCACACTGTCCCTCCCAACCACTAAGTTGTCCAGAGAGATTGTGGAGTCTCCCTCCTTCGAGGTTTTCAGAAGCTGCCTGCACGTGGTCCTGGGCACCCTGCTCTGCGTGTCCCTGTTTGAGCAGGGGGTTGGAACAAATGGTCATCAGAGGTCCCTTGCAACTTCAACCATTCTGTGATTGTGTGATATGGCAGACATGCTGGGAAATAGGATTATGCCTACTTAAATTTAACATTTTAGTTTTCTTTTCATGTTTCCACATGAAGGCTTGTGTTGTGTTGACCTGGCAAGGTGTTAGTAGTGGGGGTGCCGGAGGAGTGGCCTTTGAGAAGAATCTAGCAGCTGCCTCATGCTTCCTCTCATGAAAAGCCTACACCAAAGAGAAATTCAGCCCTGTTTTGATATATCTACATAGCATTTGAGAGCCTCACAGCCAATGAATGATTTCATCAGCACAGAAAGCCCTGAATTACTGTCTTAGTTTTACTTAAAAGAAATTGGTCAAATCAGTATGAACAGGCAATGAAACCCCACGTCAGTGAGGCCCAGATCTCCTTCCTCTTAGTAGACAATCCTTCCTATGCTATTTTGTAGGAATTACACGTCTGCATCTGTTCCAGGAAATAAAATGAGCTAAGAGCCAGTTCTTCAGACTTAAGGGTATAAGGCATGGCACTTCTTGACCTCATAAAAGAGTATCCTCATCCATGCAATCACTTGAGAGAAGTCCATGGCATGTTCTGACCTCATACCTGGGCATTGCTTGGTGAAATGTCATCTGGAGTGGGCCGGAATCAGACAGTGTTACTGATAGCTGCACGGTGTCACGCTGAGGCTCTCTAGAGGGGAACAGTTGTAAGAGAAGCCAGAAAGGTGTCTTATTTTCTCCTCTCAAAGTCGGATCTTGATTTTTTTTATATCTGTGTACTTCATGTCCAGATATCATGCTGATGAGCAAAAAATCAATGCATAGTTAATAATGATGAACACTGACTAAACAGTAATTCCTGAGGGAATTACTGCAGCAGCACTGGGGGAAAAATAATTTTGCTACCAACAGCAACATTCTCTTTAGTCTTATAATTTAAGAAAGAAGTGGTAATCTGTAGGTGTTTCGCTGTGTACTTTCGATACTGTCACCTGAGACCTGGCTAGCAACAGCTTGTGGTGCTTTTATCAGGCAGCATTTGCCGCACATGAAGCACAAAGCTCCCACTCCATGCAGAAATATAACCTGTTCTCAAAAATTGAGAGTGCCACTCACAGAGTAAAGGCTAGAACCACAATATTCACTGGTTTGATGTCACAGCTATGAATTATGAATTTCTTAGTCATTGCCTCCAGACTGGTATGCTAATAAGCAAGTGCAATTTCTCTCATTCATTTACTGTGGGTGGTTAATATAAAAAGGCCTTTTTACCCATCTTTAGCTATCAATGCAGAGAAGCTTTTCATCCACAAACAGAAGGCTTTAAAGTTCCTTACTACGTTTTAAGTGCTATTATGCTGGTTTTAGCTTCAAAAGGAATCAATAATTTTGGCTGCCTGTGTGTAGGATGTCTCACTGTAAGTCTGATTTTCTCAGCTCTCAGCATGGGCTGAAAGCCTTTGTAACCACACCGTATCTCAGAGCAAGCTTCAGAAAGCCTGAAGACCAGAATGTAGCCACCTTTTTCCAGCTACACAAACAGGTGGTGACAGTAAACAGCCCAGGGAGTATCTAGCAGCAAACCAAGCCACCAAGCTTGTTTTTTGTTGGCATTGAAGTTTCTTGCACTTGATTTTAAAGGGACTGTTCTTGAAAAGTATATGCTATTCCAAATGCAGGTGTGCATGTGTATATTTATGTGTGTAGATTTAGATAGCACCTTCAGGCCATGTTCAAGATAAGCCTGCTATATACAAAAATTGTTATAAGAAATGCTTTCCATCCGATCTACTGTGTAGGATAAGGATCTGTGTAACTAGTTGTCTTGTGCTGTTCAGGAATGTAGATCCTCATCAATGACACTCTTAAGGACAGTAGAGTCTTGACCCTTATGAACAGAAAGTCATCTCCATGCTGCACTTTTTCTGTCCAACCTATTCTGTGTGAGACCTTCCATTCCTCTACAAGCAGAGGACAAAACATAGGACTGGGGACATGTTCACCACCAACAACAAAACTAGCCGGGACACGTTCATACATGGGATCATACAGTAAGTGAGGTGGTGATCTATGAATTGAAGTTTAGTTTTTGAAATTAGAGGATAAAAAATAAGAGCTGTTGAGTATCTAAATATATTGCCTGGGACATTCTCCTGCTGCTTCACAACTTGCTTTGTCCTCAAAGTGGTTGCAGAAAGCAACGGGTTCCTGTAAGCTGCATCTGATTCTTTCTTCCCATATAATAACAGCTCCAGCAAGTCATACCTCATCTTCTGAGTATCTGGTTCAGACCCACCTACCTGAGCGTCTGCCATTTCTCCATCAGCCTGATCTTTCCCTTATTCTTTCAAAAAGGGATCCTTTCTCTTTGGACAAGTGCACAAGTACTCTACTTTCTGCTTCAAGAGTGAGCTGAACAGGCTTGATCAGCTGTTATTGTTAAGTTCTAGAGCTTCCTGAGTGTCTCTTTTCTTCACTTCCTACCTTCACAACTTCCTTACACAGTTTTTACAAAGGAAGCAAGCTGCTCTTTTGGTGTCTCATACTTTGTGCTGTTGGATGGAGACTAAAGATCTTCACCTAGCCTCTGAATTGAACTGTTCTTTTACAGACTTTGTAAACCAGGGTAGAATCCAGACTATTACACACATGTGCAGAAAACTTTTCTTTTTTTTAATGTGAGTAATATGCAGAAAAATTTTTAATGTGAGTAATGTGCAGAAAATTTATAGCATTCCTTTCCCTGCACCAACACCACCACTTCACTCAGGCGCGCTCACACACACACAAACACACCCTGCTAAATGTTTCATTTTCTGAATTAAAAGGGGAATTTGATAGTATCTAGCTCAGATGCCAACATACATCTATATGATATTCTTGAAGAGAAAATGATAAAAATTAAGTTAATAATATCAACTCACATTGTAAGGGAGCACTGGGTTTTGTGTTCCATAGCATATTAAATTATGAACATAAGAATGTAGGATCACACTAACAACCCATATGTCATGTCTACGATGGTGGCTAGTACAAGATGCTCTAAGAAAGAGTATAAGAAACAGGATAACTCTAACATGTAATGATCCTTATTACTGGAGAGGACTGGGGAAGTCTTTTAGGAAACACCTGAACGAGAGTTTTTATTCAAACAGTTTCATTTAATAACCATCAAGGGATCTATGAAACATTCCCTTTTTAAACATAATTATAATTCTGTTCATATTTTCAGTTCCATTTATACTTTAGACTTCATAACTATTTTAGCAAAGAGTTTCACAAGTTAATTATGTGTAAAAAAATTACTGCCTTCATTTTGTTTCAAATCTACTGCCTAATAACTTCATTTGCTTCCTTTAATTCTGTATTAAGAACAGTGTATGATCATTTCCTAGGCATGCTTTCTATAAAAAACACTCAAAATTACAGATGTTTATAGGTCTTTATTCTAAAACCCTTTGCTCTTTCTGAGATGAAATATTATGAAATATGTAAAATATATTACTGTATGGAAGAATACCATTATTGCTATCCATTTCTGCACCCTCTGCAGTTCAGCTATGTCTAATGTGAGATGGAATACCATAACAACATAGAGACATAAAGATAAGGGTGCATTGTGTATTTTGATAAAAGTATAATTATGTTTTTGCTTGTATTTTCAATTCCTTTCCTAATAATTCCTAATGAGATTTTGTTTTTCAACTTCCAATCATTAAGTCGATATTTTCTGAGGAAAGTTCATTTTCACAATGACTGCTCATGATGACTACTCTACTGCTTTTCTGAATAAAAATACACAATTAGAGCCCATTATAAATGTAGTCAGAGTAATTTTAGTGTTGCACAGTACCTGACATTTATCAACATAAAACTTCTATTTTATAATGCAGTTACCCAGAATTGTGATAACCTTCTGCAACTGTTTCCCATCAGCTTTAGTTTTGACTATCCTGAATCATTTTTATTTTATGTGTAAACTTCAGTACGTCACCTCTATAAATAATTTATGAACATGCTGCACTGCCCAGGTTCTAGCAAAAATCCTTCTGAAATTATTTTTGTAACCTCTCTGTAATATTAAAACTCATGACCTCTTCTAAACTTTTATTTCTGATGTTTAAAATGTTCTTCCCCAGAGGGATTTCCATCTTTGCGTATCAGCTTAATTTCTTTGGTGAACTTCTCTTGAGGGACCGTACTGAAAGCTTTTTAAAGGTCCAGGTAAATCACATTGACCAGACAATTAATACAACATCTTCACTGATGTCTCCAAAGAACTCAAGTAGATTTGTGAGAGATTACTTCTATTCACCAAATCAGTACTAACTCTCTTCTGATACATCATATTTATTCACAAGTGGCTTAATTCTATTCTCTGTCATAGTTTCCAGTTAGTTCCTTAATGCAAGTGTTTGGTCTTCCTAGCCTGTGGTTACCTGGAGCTAGCTATAAAAACCGGCTTCACAGTTGCTGCCTTCCATTCCCCTGGCACCATTATTAGCTAATGCAGTAAGTGTATTAGTTAGAAATGCAACATTTAAGAAAGATAAAAGAAAGATAGGGGTAAATCCTAGGTAGCCTAAGGAATTAATATATCAGTTCATGATAGGACAATCCTGGCTTGTTGGTAAATGTGTTTAAAGAGAGTAAAATTGCACTTATTGATCATATCTGGTGCTATAAGAATTCACCTCAAGAAACTTTGGGATTTTTAAGCCCCAGTTAGATGAGTATATTTACCCCATGCTTCAGTTTTGATGCTTTCAGTAAAGCGTACAAAGGAACTTAAGTTTTAATCTGTCTTCCTCTTACTACTTGGTTTATGTTATGCCAAGGAGCAAAAGCTAAGGCCTTCCAAACTTTCAGTGGTCAAATGTTCATGCAATGGAAGAATTTAACCCAGGAGGATAAATTGAGTGATTAGACGAATCAGAGGCAATATGAAATAACTGACACAAGTATTCATATGCCTCTGTACAGGTAATACAGGGCAGTACGTGGAAGAGAAATCTATTATATAGATTATATATAGATTATATAGAATACTATAGATAGTATTATATACCAAATACACAAATGTACATCAATCTATGGACACATCCTGAGAGGAACGTAGTTGAAGGCTGAGAGTATTAGTGGGAAATGTCATACATGCTCATTCTGTTGTTTCCATTCCCTGGGCATCCATTTATTGCTACTGAGGGTTTATTTCCTCCCCACCACCACAACCCCTTGCCCCAAGAATTATTACTCTTTCGCAGATGCTGGACACAGCATGTTTCCTTTTGGAGAAACCTGTGCTCTGGCCACAGCAGCCAGTGATCGCTGCGTATTAGCCTCATGTGCTGGCTTCAGAAGTGGAGCAGATATCCATGCTCTGGGGTTTCCGCAGGTATTCCAAGCCCTCACACAGCTTCCGAGCTGCCAGTGCCATACGTGACTGACCATACGTGCCATCCTTCTGCTGAGCCAGATGGACCTTGGGCCTGAGCTGTTGCAGAGTTTTTATGGCCTCACAAGCCTAGGCAAAGCCCCGGGTAATACAGTCCCTTAGTGGATTTGAGTCTTATAACATTTCTTCAATCATTTTAATTTGTTGTAATATTATGAAGCATATTGAATATTAAGCAACTGGAGTTTGCTTTTTTTTTGGGGGGGTGGGACTCAAAGCTTGAATTTTATTTTGAGGGTAGCATTGTGGGCGGTACTGGACTTGTCAGCACTGGATTCTGCTCCCAGTTTAGCCACAGACTTTCAGTGTAACTCAGTTCCTAAATTCCTGTTGTAAATAGATTGTTTTGGTGCATTGAGAGTTAAGTTTTTCCATACTGAGCTAAATTCTAATTATCCCTTCTACTGTAAGTACCCAATTTATTTTCGGAGACAATGGTATGCAACTTAGCAAAAGGGCAGCAAAATTATTGCAATATTAATAAAAATGCATCACAACAGTTGTGGAATAAACTATAGGACTTTAAATCAGAGAAGTAATTACAGGCCTATTATCCAATATGGCTACAGCTGCTCTGTGTATTTATACACACAATTGCTTTCACATATACACCAGGAGGATTAGAATGAAATAAAACCCATGAAAGGAAGTATTTATCCAGGGAGTTAGAGCAGAAGCAAAGATTTCCTTTCCATACCAATAAAAATGGAGCCAAGCAGCTGCTCAGTTATTTTGGATTCTTTTTCTTACTTGACAATGATTAAAAATGTTAAGAGCACCAAAATGACACATCAGGATAATAAATGAGGTTTTCTTTGTGATCAGTATTTGTCGTCAGAATTTCTATTCGTCTCAGCAGTATTTGGCAACTTATCACGAATCCCTCCTTCCAATAACGATTGCTCTGAATTTGCTGTTTCACATAAGTCATTTAAATGTTTTTTTTTTTCTTTTTTTTTTTTTTCCCCTGAATATTGATATCTTTTTCATCTTAAACCTCTGGCAATTCAAAGAGGGAAATGAGGAAATCAGTCAGTAATAAGGGATCTCACAAATTGTCCATTTTAACTGAATGAAAATATAAAGCCTAAATAGATGAAATGTTTGTGGGTTTTAGGCTAGGGGAAATCACTGCTGATACAGCTATAAACTCCACTGTGGCCTGGCATCCACTTTCCTGCATTTCTGTTATGGCCATGCACAAATGTTTCTGCCATGCATCTTTTCTCAAATGTGTTACTCAGTTGCATTCTGGCCTGATTCACAAATTATGGTTTTAAACGCTGCCTACTTACTGATAATGTTGCACTTCGGCATGGTGCAATTTTATGTGGGCAGAGAACGGTGTTTTATCCCCTTTAATTTGCTTTTAGAGAAAGAAGAAAATCACATGAAAAGAACTTTGAGGAGCAAAGTTTTTATGTTGCACTCAGGAACTGAGAGAGGGCGAAAGACAGAAAGATTAAATGAGACTGTGCCCGGAGGTGGTTTCATGACCACCTCCACTACAGAGCTACCAAGCCTACCCTGCACTGCTTTTGCACGGCAGAGGTGTCACCACTACGCACTTTAAGAAGCGATGAAATATATACACCTAGAATAACAAACCATGCAATCTCCTCAGATGGAAAGAGCATAGGGAGGAGGAATACCTCTGCTTATCACAGCCACCACAGGCATGCTGGCTCCTGACAGCACCATCTTATCATGTCCTGAACAGCGGCTCCCAGGCAACTGGCTCCTCGCAGTGCCGAGACCATCAAAGAAGCTTAGCTTTGAAAACAGTTTGTAGGACAAAAGCAGGTGTCCTGGGATCCTGCAGCGTCCTGCTCTGCCAGAAAGCCGTGATACAGCTGACACCATGAACCCAACCTGAGGACAAGAAGAATCCCCGGGGTGTGAGCAACAGAAGAATGGGAAGGAAAGGGCACCTGCGAGTTGTTAGCTGGTGAGCTGCCTTGCATTTGTGCACTGGGCCCACACCAATGCCAGCATCACTGCTGTGGGTTATATATAGCAGCCCCACTGCCATGACTGTCTCGGGTCATGACCAGAATCTTCAACCACCCGAGATGCTACAGAGAAAAATGCTTCTTCAGCTTGACTATTGTCTCCTCCCTGAACCTTATCTCAGTTAAAGCTGCCTTTTCATTCAGTCTCAGTGTGATTTCCCTGGGCTATTCTTTCCTGTCATCTCATTCCACATCGTTTATATATTCTCTGCTTCTTCAACCAAACAGGAAAGCAAAGGTTAAAAAGGAGACAAGAATTCAGCTAGGGACTGGTGCAAGGTCCAAGCTTTCAGGAAAAAGGAGAAAAGCATACTGAGGTGGGAACAAACAAAAGACCCAAGTAAGCATGGAGGTGTCTTAGGACTGGACAGAATGGACAGCTTTTGCCTTGCAGGGTGGAGATTTGCTGTTTGCCTGTCAGGTTGCTCAATGCTCTGGGCAGGAGGGCAGGAAAATATGGCAGAGAAAGACATAAGCACAGCTCAATGTTTTGCATCTTTCCTGGCAAATGAGGAAAGAGGGTTTAGGTGTACATTTTCCCCATTTTCAGTCTTTGATGTTATTCTGTGATGTGGAGGAGAATTTAGAAGGGCCCTAGTATGGGGAAGGATGCTTTTGGTTTCCACTGATGGAGCTCGCTGATAGAACAGAGATTGGTGGGAGACATTGTTGGGACTAAGTAACCTTTGAGATGAGTCTGTGTATATTATTTCAGTGCTGCCTATCACATATCAGGTATTTGACAGCACATTCATGAGAGTTTTACATCATTGTGCATTACTTCATGTCTGGAAGGGACATGAGTCTGGGAGCTGATAGCAACATGTTGAAAGATGGTTAGGTGAGCCAAGACATGGTAAATTTTTAAAGCACTTTGACTTGGTTACAGTCAATTATGTAGCCATCACTTGAAATAAATGACTTGGATTTTGTTGAATTTCCCTAGGGCCATCATGGAATCTGGATGTGTAACTGCATTGCTTACTTGCAAGCCTTCAAGTGCTTATCCACTCATATGTGCTAAATGGGTAGTTGATCTTCTTCCAAATCCTAAAAACCCATGCTGACATTGAGTTTTTCAGCGAGGCATAACCCTGAAATTCAGTGAGAAATATGTGTCTGACTTGATTCAAAAGTGCAAAACTCAGTAACTGGCTCCTGCTAATGAGGAAAATTAGACTGGCAGTGTCTTTGTGAACACGTACAGAGCACAATAGTTCTGTGGGATGCAGCAGTAACACCTGACACAACAGCTTTCCCTATAAAAAATCTCAAGATGTCATTGTCCTGTCACTCCGACACATATTCTAATTTGAGGACCTAGCTGAAAGCCCCAACTCTATTGTCTTCTATACCTCCAAGGGTGTAGCTGTGATCCTTCCTTATCTGTCTACGTGTGGGAACATGTCAGGGCCCTTTTTGTTACCTAAAGCATTCAGTCAGAGCTTCTACTGAGTGCTTTGGACAATCTGAAGTTTTCCTTTCTTCCTTAGTTCCTGTAAGTGATGAGTAATTCTCCCCCCACACGGTAAACTCCGGTGCCCCCTGAAATGAGTCTCCTGTGAAGAAACCACGTCAAGGCAGTGATCTAATGTCAAAAAACTCTCTGGCTCAAAAACCAGAGCAAAAAAGAGAGAAAATAAAGGACAAAGAAAAAAACACCTTCCCTAGCAATTTACAGGAGAATTTATTTCTTCCTACAGAATGCATGATGAGTGATTCATTTGCAAATGCTAAATCCCCTCAGAAGGTGTTTTGGGGTAGTATTGCTGAAGTCTTCTGCTCTTCGTATTACAGGCAATATGATGAAACATCCCTGCTGGATTAAAAATATCATTTTACACAGGGAAAAAAAAAGGGGGAGAGGCAATAAGAAAGAAATATTGCAAGTGACAAATTAGTGCTCATAAATCAACTCCCTGTCCCTCAATGGCTGCAAGCGAAGTTCAGGGCTGCAGCAGCTCCGGCTGCTCAGGCACATGCCAGGGCAGGGCAGGAGCGCTGCAGGGGGCTCTGCAAGGCAGATACAGGCCCTGGGGTTCCTCTGGCCAGGTGCCAGGTGGATCCTGTATTTCACACACTTTTCATTTCCTTTCTACGTGAATTGATCATTTATTTATAAATGTATGTGTGTATTTATTGAATTTATTTATTAGCAATGGGAGGAATTAATTTTGACCACATTGGCTGGCTTTCTGTGTACCACAAACTAAACAAGTTTCCTGGGTGATCTGTCATTTCTTTAACTATTAGCTGAACCACAGCTTTTCCACCAAAGGGACAGATGCAGAATGGTTCAAGATCAGACAGGCTGAAGATCAGAGTGATCTAAAGATGTCCAGTGATGGACACTTAATCCAAGCTCTATGTGAGTGATTTCTAGATGTTAATTCTCTGCCTTTGCTGTAGATCTAATCTGAAATAGGATTTTTTTTCTTTTTTTTTTCTTTTTCTTTTTTTTCCCCCTGTAGTTATTTTTAGCCATCTTTTGATACTAAATAAATAGAGATCCCAAACTTTTATTTTGTCACTGTGAAGTTTGGATCACAACTCTCAGACCCATCCTGTTGCTTTTCTGAATGCTTTGCAACTTCCCAACATCCCTTTTTGAACTGTGAGGGTTTGAATGAGTCATAGTGAAGATGGAAATATTATGTACCTATTACCATTTGGTATTTCCAAATATGCAGCCAAAGATTGCCTCTCAGCCACACATCAAGGTCCTACCATCACAGTTAAAACACTTATACAAGGATTATCTACTATACTACTTCTGAGTACTGTTTACTGGGACACAGTACCAAGCCACACTTCCTTCACCTTGTGAAAGAGATGTATGTTCATTTCTCTGAGATATATGATTGCATGTATTAAAAAAGTGCATCCTTCTCAAAAGGTTCTGGCTTGCCATATGCTCCAGCCTTCTCTGTATATTCAACCGGTTTCCATAATCATTTACCGTTCAAACAATATTTCTGTGTCATTGCACCATAAATTAGACAAGAAAAGACTTTATACCTTTCCAGATAATTTTTGTATCAGTAGGACTGGGATAAGAATGCACCTCTTCTCTGTTCTTGTGGAAACTTGTGTGCTGGATGATGATGATCCACAGATTTAACACTACCAGTCTGATATTTAAGTTATGTTATTTCAGTAACTTTGTTTTTCTTATAACGTTTTCACCCAGTTATGCCAGCCTCTGTGGTCTGATTCAGCTCTAAATGCTGTGCATATCTGCCCTTCTATTTTCTTTTAGTTGAGACCTCAATCATGCTGAGTTCCAGCTTTGCCCACATTAGCTGCTGTTTAGTGACTGAACTTCACAGAAGCCTAATGCCTACTGGCCATATCTTCAAAATTTATACTAAGGGGCAACACAGCAACTCTACACACACACAGGGCAGGGAATGTGTGCCGTAGGGTGTGGAGCTCAGCCACACAACTGGATGAACAGAGCCATGGTCAGTGCTTTCTGGCTGGACTAAGATTACTGCCTGAGTCCATGTGAGTTATGGATATTGCAGAGAAGAAGGAAAGCAAAAAGATGATTGTGGTCTTTAATACCGTGCACCTGCAGCCCAGCAGCACTGCCATTTGAACAGACTGCCACTCAATTCTCCTTTCAGCAGGAGAGGAGTAGGAGGGATCTGGGAAAGAAGATTTTTAAGGAGTTGGGCTGAATCAGTTGCCTGAATACAGGCAACTGAGCACGCACTCATCTAAGCCTGAGACACGTGCACGTGACTGGCAAGCACAGAATCTGTAAATGTCTGTCCTTCTATACCAGAGACTAGGTGAGATAGCTGTCATCTGAAATGACACTGGAGTAAGCAGCTGAGTTGCACCATAATGTTAATCCAAACGTAGGTGTCTGTGAGTCACCCAGGTGCCTAAACTCCCACTATAGTTCATGGCAAACTAGTCAAGTAAATGACTCTAGACCAAGAGTGAGTCCTTGAGGACAAGACAGTCAAAGGGCATTGAGTTTACTTCTCTTCCTTTATGTTGAAACATACAGTGCAACGATAACCAGACTCTGTGACTCTGCACAGGTCTGCAGTCTGCTCTCAAAGGGTCTATGCATTTTGAAGGTTCGTTCTACTGTCTTCTCAAGAGTAAGGGTGTTTGGTATAACTTCTGAATTGAAATAAATTTAGGCAGCTATTGAGCTTGCAGTTCTCAAGGAAGAGATACTTACAGTGCTAGCAAAGACGACACCAGCCTGAAGGAAAGAGATGTTGATACCGGAGGTACCAGGTTACTCACCAGAGTAGTGAGGGCTCGGAAGCTTTGCTCAGAGGCAGCACAGCACCCTGTAGGGCTGTAAAAGCTGAGGCAAGCTGTGGCAAATGTCTCAGCTCTTAGCCTGGCCTGCCTGTTTTAAGGCAATATATGGCAATTGTTGCAGAAGATAATGGGAAGCTTTCTTATCATGGTGGAAGGTAGAAAATACAGGATCTCAGGGGAAAGAGCAAAAAGCAAAACTAAAGTTTATCCGTGCAGCTGGGACAGTGACTAGGGGATCAAGAGAGCACACAAGGCAATGAGGGCACCGTGTTGATCATAAATTGCAGGGTTCTGGTAGCATGGAGGTTTGGGGGTGACCTGTGTGGGAGGAGGTCAGGGACTGTCCCCTGCTGGACACAGCTGGTTCTGTCCAGCCCCCAAAATGATGCAAGCAACATACTGGCTGCCCACACTTTGTGCTCAAAGATATTTAAGGAAAAGTGTTAGCTGCAAGGGTCAAGCAACATGGGAAGAGATGCATGAGGAGACATGTGGATGGAGGCATTGCTGGGGACATGGCTGGGGATGCTCTTGGAAAGAGGCACTCCATGCCAGAGAAGGAACCTCGGGGGGACTGCGGTCATGGGCCACCCACACTGGGGTAAGGACATGCCTGGGGACTGTAGCTTGTGAGAGAAATGGTTCCCTAGCATTTTGTTTATTTGGTTATGTTTTTCTCTCTCTCTTTTTTTTTTTTTTTTTCCTTGCTACCCAAATGAGTAACCAAATTTTGTGTTAATTGGCAGTGAATTAAATTAAGCAAAATCCTCTAAGTAGAGGCTGCTTTGCAAGCACCAACCTCTTTAGTATCACCAGCTGAAGCAATTCAGGTCTCTGTGTTCTCCAGACTCTTACCTGGGGAGCGCTGCCCTGCACCCAGCTACAGGCAGCCTGAAGGAATAACCTGAGTGATGGTGGGAGGAGGCTGTACTGCGGTCACCAAGCTTCTTTTGAAGAAGGTGATCAAATGGCAGTATCCAACACTCTGGCTGAGCAGGCCTTCAAGTACTTTTAAAATCAAATGATTATGTTCTTCTCAAGTTATTTAAGTTATTTCAGTTTGCTATTATTCACAAGGCTTTTATTTATTTATTTATTTATTTTAGTGACATGGCTCTGATTTATTACTAACTAACGAGAATCAAAGAAATGTAAATATCCTCACTTCTGGCCCAGGGAAAAAATGATGCCACTTTCCAAAATGAGAAGTCTTTATAAGACAGATGAAGCTTGGCACTTAGCAATATTACAGTATTGTATTTACATGAGATCTCACAGCACTGCAGTCCTCCTGGATGTGGTCCTGCTGTTTTCTGAATAAATCCTTCATCTTTGGAAGGACAGAGTAAGCTCGCATCCTCTTGCCATAGCAGAGCTCACCCATTTTAGCTAATGGATGTTCACAGAAAGGATAAAGAGCATAGTCTTTAGCTTGTCCGGAAAAAAAAGCTTGGATGCCTCCAGCCTTGCTGTTTTGACTTAGATTCTTCATAGATCAGGACCTAGTGTGCTGATCTAGGACTTCCTGATCCAGGATCTCCACTGCTTCTTATGTAAATATCAGCACCAGCTCTGTGAGTACCTAAGCATCCCATTCCTTGCAGTTACACCAGCAGAGGTTTGTGCAGATGCTTTTCCTCATAGGTGGAGGAGCTCCAGCTTTTTTCCTGCTCTAGGAGGATGAGATTGCTGTAGTGAATGTCTGTCCAGGAGCCCATACTGCATGGTTCACAGCTGTAGGCCTCTGGAAAAAGCAATATTCCTAAAGGCTTCCAGTTTTATTAAAGAGGGAGGGAGGAAAAAGTGGGCTACTGGTTAACCTAATAAATCCTGTGCCCTAAGTGGGTTTCCCTGACTGCCCAGGTGTACTGGTGTTCAGCTCGAGTATTGTTGGCTACATCAGGCTATGTGTGGATGTATTCAATAGGGACAATATTAAGACAGCATCTGTTAGCAGAAACTTTGCAACTAGATCTTAATCAGATCTTTGTCTTCTTTCTTTAGGAATATATATACATATTTCATAGAGTAATGTGATTTTGAGGTTTGCATCAATTAGTACTATTAGAACTGAACAGTAAGCAGAGATAATAAAGGTATTTTTTCCTGAGGACCTACTAAATAAGATTTAGGTTTACTGTAATTCATAAAAGGCAAATAACTTTTATACATGGCAACAGATGGATTTCAGCTGAATAGAAAACATTTTATTTCTTAGGACAGAAAGCACAGAAATAGAATCACAGAACCAAATAAGTTGTGTCCCTTAAATTTTCCCCATATGTCATATGCCCCAACCATTTCAATGGCTCTCCTGGCCTCTGTCTGGTTTGCTAATCTCTCTCACTCATATGAGTAAAGATGCTTAAAACAATTTACATGAACAATTCCCAAACGCAAAACATGCACTGAATGTGGAATCCATAGGATCCAAGATAGAAGTTCGTGGCTGAGGCTGTCATCTGGAATCCTTAACTGCCGCTGAAGACACATGAGCTCTTCTCAGCTGTTGTCCTTCTAAAGTAGACATTAACAAAGGATTAGATGACTTTGCATCCTGAAGTGCCTAGATCCCTTCACTGAATGTAAAGAAGCCAAGGATGGCTGGCTCAAACGGAAATGCCAACACCGGAGATATGCGAGGAACCCTCACCCTATGACTGCATTTGTTCTTTGTGGGGAAGGAAACACAAGGCACAGGTTTTTTGCTGGAAAACCTGCAGGCAGCAAGCCCTTGTGCTCTGGGTATTAGTCTTTGACCAAAAGATGCACAGAAACTGTTAGCCTTGCTTTGCTCAAAGAGGGATGGGGAATGGCAGGCACTTGGTCTCCTTGCAACCTGTCAGTTCACATCTACCTTGAACAAGGGTATTTCAATTTCCCTAACAAACAATTTCCAGGAGAAATCCTTCCTGCTTCTCTTCTCCGTGTTGCAAACATCCCATTCTCAGGGAGACCCAGTGAAGTCAGAGGCACACTGAAGACAACAGGAGTGACCTAATGGACTTAATAAAATCAGCACGTCACCTTTCGTCTGTAGTAAGGTTGAATTACTAGTGCTACTCGAATCCTTTTTTTTTTTTTAAAGACATGATCACCTTATAACTTTGTGTTTAATTAATTTATATAATCTTCTATATGTATGTATATATTTTAAATAAATCACTTAAAGTGACTTGAATAAAAAAAGTTTGTTCTCTTTTTCTCTTTGTTATTGTCCACACAAGTGTCCCTGCAAACACTCCCATGTAACTGATCAATAGGCCGTGGCAGGCAACTGCTTTCTCTGCTTGGCCAGTTTACAGCAGCATTTATTCCCTTGAGAGCAATTCATGACATGTCTGAGCAAGCCAAGAAACAGCCAAGTGGGACAGTGGGAATCAGCTTCTGTGCGGCTTCTTTGTAGTTTTTCTCTTCCTTAGGCAACAGCTTCAGAGCAGTTGTGTCCACAGAGCTCAGTGGATTTACCATGGCTTGCACCAGAGCACATCTCTTGCAGGAGGTGCCTGCTGCTGTCCTTCGGCTCTGGCGGGAGCTCAGGCGAGGTGTGCTGCAGAGAGGTATTCTAGGGAGAACATACACCTGAAAGAATTAAACTAAAAGAGAAAAAAAACTGCTGTTACATTTTCCTTGCCTCCTCTTGCATGGAACCGGGTATGTTTCTACAGCCAGGAGCCTTTCCTCCAGCAGGCTGGTGTGCCCTTTGGAAAAGGCTTTCTTCCCTGTAACATATGATTGCCGGCTGAAAAGAGGCAGGGGGCTTCTAAATTGCTTTCTCTGAACTCGAGAGAAAGTCAAAGTCATTGCACTGACTTTTTCCCATTGAGTGATAAGACTGGGGGCAAGTAGCATGAGAAGGGGAAGCAGAAAGGATGTTACCAGCAGGGAAAGGTCTTTGATCTGAAAATTGAGATGCTCAGTAAGTTTGCAGATAGGAAGGACTCTCCTCTTCATTTCCAGATGAGCGATCCCTAGAGAACTGTGGCAACTCCTAATTGTTTCTGAAGGGCTGGAAATGCCAGCCCTGCTTTCCATGCTGTTTTGCATTACAGATATTTCTGTGGAAATAAAAGAGAAGATTCTTCTGATAAAACTCTGGGTCCACTGAAATCACCAGAGCTGTGTTTTTAGCACCTGCTTCTTTCCATTTTTTTCCCATTAGATTTTACCTCCTAACATTTAGACACCACTTCTGCTGCTGGGTGACATTTTATTTGCTGGCAGCACTGGCTGTGTTAATGGGGGAAGCTGGTTTCCACCATGTTCACCTGGATATGCTGCAAGTTTGCACAACCTGTTACTATAACACATGGCAGGAAGAAGTAGTGTGTTGTTGGCGCGAGTTAAGGGGACAGCCAGTGGTGGCAATTCCTTTTTGACAGGACACTTGCGTGAGCTTTGGCCTCTTTGCCATCTCAGTTCTCATCTTTTCCATCCTAAAAGAAACACTGATGTCGTTCTCTAGCTCTGGACATTAAATTGAGGCAGGAATTTTAAATCGTTTCATCCTGAATGTTCTCCAAACTAGTCTTCCCTGTCCACTTCTCTGCTCCATCTCACTATGCCAGTGAGCTTCGCTGACCTCTGTCACTACTTCCACTGCCATGAATGTTTCACTGAGGTTGAGTCAAAATCTGCTGGGAAATGTAGGAAAGCAGAACAGCTCCTCTACGAGCAGGGAATATAAAAACAGTGAAATAAATAGGAAACTGGCTTACTTGTCCATTCTTGGAAAAATCTTGTTATTCTCAGGGGAAGAGAGATTTTTAATGTTGACTTGGTATTCTGCCTTTCCACAGTTTAAGTCCTGTTTCAGGAATGTTGAATGTTGAATGTTGGGGTATTTGTGCCTTGGCTGGTGGGCTTAGTTAAAACACTGCTCTGAGTCTCACGTTTTAATGGGATACCACACTGCAAGCAGCATCCCTCCTCCTTGGTAGTGCAAGGCGTGCTCCTGGCTGCATCATGGCAGGGCACTCAAAGAGCCCTGGAGGGAATGTCTCTTCTTTCTGCACTGGGCTGTGGGGTGGATCAGACGTGTTCAAGGAGACGTAGACGGAGTTCATCCCTGAATGCAACCCCACAGCAGACTGGGTATTGTGCCTAGCACAATAAGGGCTCTGTCTGGGGCAGTGTGTGCATACCTGAGACTTCCTACCTGAATTTGTCCCAGCTGGTCCCAGCTGCTGGTGCCATGACGCTAGAGGACAGAGATGCCCATGGCAGGAAGCAAACCTGTCCTTCTCCACTGCAGAGCAGGCTGCTGCTTTACACACCACCTCCAAGCACCCATCCCTCATTCCCCTGCTAAGCAGCTAACCCAGAACAGCTGAATTGCCCCTGAACTTGGCTCAGTTGATGGAGCTTAATGCCTAGATGGCTACATGATGTGTTGATACCCTTTGCATCATTTAAGGTTGTGATTTTAATTAGGTAACCACATTAGTGTCCACACACCAGCCAAGCAACTCTTGGCAAGAGCTCTGCAGTGTGAGCAGGGCCCCCTATGGAGGAATTGCCATGTAATAATGAAATGAATTTGAAGAGTCCAAAAAAGTAGTATTTTCTGCAAGACTGCACACACTGAGGTCATGAAATGTTACATTCCTTGCAGAATTGATGTCTTATCTTGTTCCCTCCTTTGAAAGTAGGAGAAAAACCAAGAAATAATCAACACAGCTGGGCTTTTCTTTTTGTTTACTTGGAAAACTTGTTTTAACCATCAACTTTAGCAAATTTTGGCAGTTACAAACCTGTACACTTTTTTGTTTTGTTTTGTTTTTATAGCAAAAGAACACAAGACAATACTGCCAACAGCAATTATGAAGGAACAATTAGTTTTCGGATGAGGGACTATACCCACTCAAAGTGATAAACCTTCCCTTTTGCATAAGGTTTAATCTGTTGTCATTGGAGATATGACATCTCTTAATAACTACTTGAAATGGCATAAAACTCATATCTCTAGGGTTGTTTTTTTTTTTTTGTGCAAAACACATTCATTTAAAAAAAGTCAATAAAAAACATCTTCTTAAAAACAGAAAAAGTTAAACAAAAAGAGCAGAACCAAAAGAAAAGTTACAGTACATTTTGAAATGATTAAAAAGTACCAGTTTTCAAATCTAAAACTTTTTTTTGCTGTTAAAACCAACTTTGATGACCCTTTAGAATTATACCAAACAAACAGACAAACAAAAAGAAAATTAAAGCGACCTGATTGGCATCAAATATCTACAAAAGCCTGGTAATTTGAAACCGTTATATACATTATTTTATAAACTTCTTTTTAAACACCAAAACATACATCTTTTACAAACCAGCCTGCTTGCGACAGGTAAAATTTACAAGACAATCTTTTCCGATACAGTGCTTTAAAGAGAACTGCTTTCATTCCTAAATATCTTTGTCACTTCCTGAAAAGCGGCAGCATGGGCTCATTGCATTGTTAAATAACAGCGATTCAGGTACTCCTACGACAGAAGAATGCTACAGTTCTGAGGGCTCCAATCTCTTTCCACAATACAGTTCAAGTGCACTCTTAACAATGGTAAAGATTACTTATGGCCTTTGTGTAATACGACATACTTGTAGTTATTGCTTTTCATTATTACATAATGAAATGAATTTAATTTCATTTCCTCCCCATCCATCCATCCCTGTGATGATGCAGCTGATTTACTAACTGAATGCTCCTTCTGGTCATGGAGATGTTAAATGTCAAGTTTATGAAACACAGGCTAAAGGCCATGGATAATGGGCAATACTCTAAATTTCTAAGGCTCTATTCACAGTTTAGTGTATGGAGAGGGACAGAGATGCAAAAAGCACAGTTTTACTGCATGGCAAATGATGGTAAATGATCAGAAGATGAACTTTAAGATGTAGCTCTCTCTTTGGAAACATATGAAATATCTATTATTATTCAGTTAATAGATCCCCCAAAATACCAACCAAGCATAAATGTACTTTCACTACTGGCTTTAAATTGCTTTTTTTTTTTTTTTTTTCTCCATTATTAAGCATGCAACCTTTCCGAATGAAGTGTAGCAGAACTGGTCCAGGGCATCTTCAATTCTCCTGTGTATGCAGTTATTACCAGCTATAAGGATGCACTATAGCATTCCTTTAGCTTTTCAAACAGGAGCTTGATGAGGAGTACAGCCATATTTTTAACCATTTTTCCTGTCCTGCCCATATGTTTCTTTACAATGGATGTTAAATTGAGCCAACAGCAACAATTTTCATGTCATATTCTTGAAGATTACCACCTGTCTGGCTCTCAGAGACAACAGGCTGCTGCCCCCCCTAATAACCAGCGTTTCGGCATTGTGCATTGCCTCACCGTGCTGTGTCCAGGCTGAGTTTCTCACTGAAGAGGGCACCAATACACCAAGGCCAGCACTACTTCGGACTATACTAGAGAATTTAGAAAAGAGAAGAAAAATACCAAAGACCTAAATCTAACTTGCCTGTGGGACATGCAGAGGGGTAGAGCCCGTGCTGGAGCACAGAGTTTTCTTCTATCAGGAAAACAGAGGCAGCGAGAAGCCTTTGGCTCCTTCCAGCTTTGTGCTGCTCTACAGGCTAAAGAAACCCACGGGATAGCACAGGATTAAGGACATCACCAAGCTTTAGGAAAATTTCTGGACTGTGTTGAAATCACAGCACTGCAGTGAATCTCTACTACATCTTCCTGGTTGCCCTCCTATGCTGTTTCCTATAGGAGTAGCCGATAGGAAGGCAACTTTACGGTGGTCTTCTAGCAGGGCTGTCCATTTGGCCCTGTGGGAGGGAGGTGCTGTTGTGTCTCCTTGTGTCACCTTGGGCTCTGTGCCCAGCTATAAGATACTGGGTCAGGATAGCAATCACATGCGGTACCTTTGGGACTATGGTTTGTTTTGTTTGTTTTGTTTTTAGGATGTTTATAACCCAAAGGCAAAATAATCAACATATTTCAGAAAAGTACATAAGCCTGTTTTTCCCTTTTGCACAAGGCCACTTAATGTGGTATCGGCAGCGTAAATTATGATGTCAGTCACTTTAAGGCTCTTCCCACTGCCAGAATTATCAAAAGGCTCTCCGTGTGTATGGCATTTGGACCAAAACACAGAGAACACGCATCCTTTTACTCAGACACACACCCCTCAGTAAAGTCAGTGATTTTTGACACAAGCAGGTATTTGAATTTTTAAAAGTTGCTTATTTCTTGGTTTGCTTCTTTACAAAAAGCAAAAACTGTCTTGTTCCTAAGGGTATTAATTCACTGATAGTGCAAAGCATTTAAGTCTATGAAACCTCTCTTACAGCAGATCCTGAAAGAAAACACTGTGTGGTGGAGCCATCTACAGGAATGTGAGTTGAAATACAGACACGCAGGATCAAGGCCAACCAGATCAGCTCTAACAAAACTAGGGAGCTGGCAATGGCAGGAGCAGCAACATAAAAATCACCATATGGCAGAAAAAGAATTAAATGTTGGATGGAATAACGTAAACACTAATTCTTACATCAGGTTGTGCATGTGTTGTTATCTTCCAGCTTAGAAAATTAGGGCTTGTCCACGTAGAGCAGTAATTAAAAAGAAAATAGTATGGATTAACAAGAGGATGTTAATACAAAAATCTTACTCCCTAAGAGGTATTTCACCTTGAGATCTGCATTCAGGTTCTTATCACTATCCAAAAAGGCCAGAACAAAACCAGAAAGGCCACATCAGTACCAATATCCACAGAGGGGCATTTGTTTGAGATGGAAAAAATAGATTAGGCTCATTTGATTTGGAGGGGAGGAGATACTGAGGTATAGAAATGAGTGGGACAGAGAAGGCTGAACGGTGATCCTTGGCACCTTCCCCACAGCACTTTAGTTTGTAGGCATTCAGTGAAATGAAATGGCAACAACATCAAAACAGAAAAGGTACTATACATTGTATTTATGCATATTTTACTAGTAAAATTCACTACCAACAAGATATTACTGAGGCAACAAGCTTGGTAAGAAACATCGATCTTTTTTTGTATGGCAATTGCTAGGCTCCAGTGGTGTTCTCCCTTGTGACACTTCTGATATGTCCCAGTAAAGTTTTGATATCAGAGTCTCAGGCTTACTCAAGATTTTTCGCTACAGAAAAGAAGATGACAAGTACACTTCATAACTAGCTGGGGACTAAAACAGAAGTAATTGCATAATAGATAAAAATGTCTCACACCAAAACTGAGTAGGAGCAAACCCCATGTAAACTACAACTAGATGCTAAGAGACTATCACATTCTCAGAAAGTCATACCAGCTTTAAAATTGCTTCATAGCAGCTAAGCTTGCAGCTTTGCTTTTCTAACTCAGTTGTACCTAATCTTGAAGAGACATCAATCTAATCCTTGCATCTCATTTCTTGCAACACAGACTTCATGAACTATGCAAATCATCCTCTGTCTGTGCCTCAAGGCTTGCCAAACCACTTCATGGTTTATTGGCAAATCCCTCAGTTCCTTGCAATCGCGATACAAATTTCCATTACTATTTTTTTCTTGAAAACACAGGGAGAATAGCAGGGAAAGGGAGTTGAAACGTACTGTGTGCACATTCAGAATATATCACTGTTACAGAAGCATGTTTACTTTGAGAAGACCAAGTGACATTCATAAATTCAGTGGACAGGAACTACTTGTGGACAAGTACTTGATAATACTTGTATGTGCAGTATATGGTATTTCCAGAAGTTCACTCAATTTTTCATGTACTTGTATAAATGAGCTGTTTTCTAATGAAGAACTGCTGCATATTGTACCTACTCTGAGAATTTTAGAAATCCCGTTTTATTAAAAGTGTTACAAGCTGCAATTATTTCAATTATATTCTATTAATAATTTCTTCGTGTTGGGGGTAATCTGTGAATGAACACTTTTTGTATGTCAAGAAATGGACAACAACTTAATTTTGGGCAAAGCTCAAATCAGTCAAGCACACGCCCGGGAATACAACTGATGAACCTATTCAGTTAACATGTTTGACCATGAGACAGGATATGGAAAGCAGCATAGGAAACCTGTTAATGAATCTACTCATTAATAACAATGACGTATTCAATAGCTTTTCAAAATGACTGAATTATGCCATGGCAGGAATGGATGAAACCCCAGCAGTAATGCAGACTACAGACTCACATTCATTGATAAGGTATAAAGATGCTATAAAATGAGGTGGTAGAAACATTTTCATAGCACTGAGCAATGGGTACATGTATTCTGCTTTAATACATTGAGTGAAAATGCCGTATTTCCATATTGCACTTAGCTGCTCGGGCCAATCACTGTGAAAGGTCATTTACTCCAATGAGGATGAGGGAAGCATAAGAGCATAGTTGATGCCGTGGTTTTCCTCATTCCATGATATCCTAAAGTCTGCAAACAACCTTCGGAAGTCCTCAAATCCTACGAAATCACACACACATCCGACAGAAAATCTAAAACCAGATCTCTGGCCTTGGCCCATCCGTGCAGTTCCACCGACTGAGTCAGTTTACAGCAGCTGACAGCTCATCCCATAAACTCTAAGGATGGACATTTGCCAAATGATGTTAAACTAACATTATATATGATTATAGCAATGTTTTATGCAACTTAATTGCAACTAATTTTACTGCAATAATTGTAGCATGATGACTGCTGTTAAAGAGGTGATTGCCCAAGCAAGGAATTTCAAAAAAATCAGCCACACTACATAGATACTTAGGTTTGCCAGATGTTTTCAGATCCATGTTCATGCTGCATACAGAAGTCAAGGGAAGCTGTAGGTACACGTCTGAGGCAGAACCGGGCCGGTACTGAACCAGACTCTGACATTGCTAGAAGTTCTCACAGGTGAAGTTGTACACACGCATCTGACATCAGGTGTTAAAACACGGCAACCAAAGCAGGCCAACTTAGAGTAAATATAGGCTGTATATATGTTGTTGTATATATGTTGTGATATATGTACACAAAGTAGAATGAAATGCTATGTAACAAACAAAAGGGTAGATAAATATTTATGGACAAATGACTGGTAGCTTGCCTTTGATACATCAATTTGTAAATGTTGATTTTTAAGCCATCTGACATGTTGTACATAGCAGCCTCAGCAATCAATTGCTTTCACTCTTTTGCTCACATAATATTTCATGCAGTATTGCATCTTGGAATGATCCATACCAGTTCTTTAATACTGTAGGGAGATCATAACACTGTAACACTTTTAATAATACAATACCAAAAAAAACCACAAACCCCAACCCTGGGTGATGGTGGGAGGGAGAGAAGGAATTTATTTAGCAATGAGATCGTTTCCCCCTTCCTCAAATGCTCAGTTTTACTCTTGGTAATAAATAGAAGGTACATACTCTCCAGATTGTCTGTAACAATTTTGTGATGTGTAATACTTAACGCAATTGGTCTCTTCGTGTCTGCACATACAGTATCATTTCTGAACAAGTTAATAATGGGTTATACTGTATTTTTGCATTGCCCAATATATATAGATACACCTTCAGCAAAATTTCTTCTCAATATTTATACTATTAATTGGACCAAATGACAAAAAAAAAAAAAAAGAAAAAACAGAAGAAGAAGAAGAAGAAGAAGAATGGAGCTTCCTTTACACTTGTGTCTGATGCTGGGTCTCCACAAATGGAATGTGAACATTTTCTAGGTTGAGTTCCTCCACGCTTTCATAGTCACTCATGGCTACTTCAGAGTCATCAAAGCCGCAGCTGGCTGAGACGTCAGAAGAGGAGGCATCTAGGGAGTTGTGCAAGGATAAGGGCATCTTACCTGCACTAACGTTTTCTGTGTTCTGGCTTGGGCCAACAGCAAAAGTACTAAATTCGTTCCCAGTCTGAGCCCCTGCAGTGTCTGTCTCATGGGGGAACTGGTGAGGAGGGAGGTATTGGCTGGGGTGGAAGTGCGGCCGTCGCCTACAGTCGGGGCTGAGCGTACTTGCCATTGAGACCGGCTGCGAGGGCGGAAGGGTTTCATATTGGTCTGGATAATCCTCTGGAAGAGGAGGTGGTAACTGGTCCTGGCTCATGAACTCCTCTTCATGAGGGGGAGGGTAGTCGCTGTCGATGTCGTAGCCACCAAGGTAGTAATCTGTTTCCAGCTCTCTGGTGCTGCCATGGTGAGCCGAGCCTCCATCTGCCGTCTCAAAATTGGGCACTTCTTCGATGTCGGATAAACGAGCGCTTGGCATCCAGTCAGAGGTATCCCAATGATACGCTGCAATGGGAAAGAGAACCAGAGCTGTTAGGATGAGGACACTAATGGCAAGGGGGTGTCCAGCATGCACTGGAGTTTGCTAAAGAGCAAACTCTCAATCCTCACAGCACGTTTAAATCACAGCATGCGCCACAGGCCATCGCTGCAGGTCAGCCATGCTCTGACCAGAGCGGTAGGAGAGAAGGACAAAATGGCATGATGATGCTAATGCGAACAAGCAGAGAAATGAAACACGGCTAATCTAAGGCCGTGTTCACATCTTAGGGTGTTACTAGGTTGTATTAGAAACCATGACGCTGTCAAATCAAAATTACAAAAATCTCTGAATTAATGCTTTTCACAGTTAATTGAAAAAAAAATAAAGGCAGCATGCTTATGATAAAACATCTAATCTCCCCTTCCACCTCCAATGACTTTGTCTCAAGAAAGGAAGTGTGCAAGCAAACAATCTGATCAACCAAGAGACTGAGAACTGGATCCTGAAATAAAAAAAAAAAAGTGTCTGGCCATTCTCATGCAGCATTTGCAACCCGACAGAATTCAAACAAAAGAGAACATGTGAAGCAGTTCAAGAAAAAACAGATCAAGTCAGTGCCCTCCCACCCCAGCACAGTCCAACAGGCAGAAAGGGTCTCAGAAAAATCACCTCTGTTGTAGTTCTGTCCTTGATCCATAACAGACACTGTTAGATACAAAGTGAAAAGTAAAAACTGGTAACTTTGAGCGTGTTACCAGCGTAGTCTTACATGTGAAAATACAAAACTCTGCATGCATATTTCTAAAGTACAGTTGGCTCGGTGTCATTTTAATAGGATTTTAAATTGTTCTTTATTTTAATGTACAAGATAAGCTTGCCCAGTCAAATGCAGACATACATAAAGAAATGATTGTCATGTGCATTATATTCCTTTTCTATCATATCTTAATTATCTACCCTCACTGAACAGATATGGAATTACATTACAGCCGGAATTCTTAATACAAAAAGGGCTATCCACCATCTCTATGGTTTATAATTGCAAAGTACATTTCTCTCTCACTTTGAAACAGAAAAATAAGAATCTACCATTCTCAGGGCCGGTTCAAACAAATCTGGGCCCACCTGGGCTCAGATACCATGGTGATGGGCACGGTATAAGAACCTGAATAGAATAGAATACAAAGCCATTTAATGGGGCCGTCAGCTACAATGCCCCGCAACCCCGTACCCACCTCCCACCTGCACTGCCATGCTAGCTGGTGGGGAGGGAGGCATTCCGGTATGGAGAGGGTGCAGGGGCTGGGGAGAGAGCAAGGAAAGAGGTTTTGTGTGACAAGAGCGGGGAATAAGCTGCAGCGTCTTCTAGATGAGATGCTCTTGTTCAGCCACATGTTATTGGGCTTCATGCAAGAAGTCACCGGGCAAGGTCTCTGGACTGCCTTGCTGGAGGAGGTCTGGTCCGATGAGCAGCACCTTATGGCATGACAGTCCTTAATCTCTGGCACAGATGAGGTCAGAGAAGGCTATTCTCCAGGCCTCCATCTATTAACACCACTCTTGCCCTTGCTTATCACCACATAGGCTGCGTGGTGACAGTGATTTATTTGTTAGCTTGTTAGCCAGATAGCAGCCTTCTACCTGCTCTGCATTAGCCTGGGCTGAGGAGGGCTAGGGCTACCGCAGCTTTAGCGGCACTGTCTGAACCGGCCCTAACCACTCTTCTCCTTCGTCATTCCTCTCTGCTGGATACAGATGCTGCTGTCTTTCAGTCAGTGTAATGACATTGCACCCGAGATGCGTCGGGTCCTTCCGAGCTGCGTGGTTTCGGGATCCAGGAGAACCTCACTAATGTGCTGACTCGCACCACCCGCTGCAGCTCCCCGGGGCAGGAGCCCTGTCCTCCTCCCACCGCGATGCACCCGCAGCCCCTGTGCAACTAACGGTGCACTGCTTTCACCAGCTCTGCTGCTGGGCATTCAAGATTAGTAACCCTTATGTGAGGAACGGGGAAGTGGGCTAAGCATTTTCAGTGACAGCCTGTTGAAATTGTTGCCAGGTTGGCTTTTTCTGACCTGTAAAGCATGATAGGAAGCCAATGTGTTTGCTTATGCTTTCCTTTAGGAATGCAGGGACAATTACAGTGGCTGTGCTTTCATTTCAGTTTTTTTTTTTTATTTTTTTGAGTGGGACTTTCTTTTTGAGCTAACCTTGCCTAGTTTATTTTATACAAAAGGCAGAAGAATGGCAATCTTACACTTCAGAAAATCAGAAAATACACTATAGACTATATTTTGGACTTGTGGATAACCAAGTTGATGCTGAGTTGACATTTTCCCAAGAATAGGATAAATGCTTCACAAATAAATATAACTAATATTTATTTTTGGTATATCACATTTCTTCAATGCTTTATCAAAGAGGCAAATTGTAATGTTCTGTTTTACAGTTAGGGAAACCACTTGTAGCATGATGGGTCTAAGATTACCCAGAGGGCCAATGGCAGAGCTGAATATTGCCACGCTCATTCAGTAGGCAGAGCAACCCCAGGGGAAGGGCAATGGTGGGCAGGCTGCTTGCTGTGTCATACGTGGAGTTATGTGTATATATCAGTTTGACACTATTATCTGGGAGAATCCAGCTACCTGCCCTCCACTACTTTGCTCCTCTCCACGTAGTGCCAATGGAGTGCATAAGCCAACTTTACTGCAGCCAGGATACTTTACAGCCAGCCTTCCTGGATCTTCTGTTTCCCATCCTTTGTAGATGGGACAATCTCAGTGACTTGGCTCCATTGTCAATCTCATCCTACTCTCTCTGAAGGCAATGGCAATAAGCAAGCAATAACATTGACTGAACAGAAGATGATGATGGCCTTGACACCTTTTCTACCACCTCCAGTTACCCATAGATATCTTCTGGTACACCACCCTGATGTTCTTGGGTTTGCTGGTGAATATGCTGATTTGCAAATCCCAATCCCCACCACAGGTTTGCTTGTCAGTGTAGATTAGTGAGATTCTGCTGGAGTGTTTCACAATGAAAACAAGAAGCATTGTTGTATAACAAGAAAGAAAAAAAATTAAATACCTTCATTTTCTATAGTGTCAACTACATTGTTGACAAGCTGTATGACAGTCACTATGGAAGCTTGCAGGGGAGGGAAAGCAGAAAATAAAGGGAAGGGAAGGACAGCTTCAGGTTAGTATTTAAAACACATGTCATATGTTACCACAATAAATTCTCTCAAACAGACAGAACTGACATAGAAAAAAAAAGTCTGCCGACCAGTGCATGATTTATGCAGTGGGTTGCAGGACATTTCATTTCAGATAACCCAATACATTTTCAGAGTGGTGATAAATTCCAAACCAGCATTTCCAAAAAGGCATATGGCATGATGTGTATCACCTCATAAATTCAAGCAGACTGGCCAGCTGATTCAATTAAACAAAGCAGTATCTTGCCTACCTGACACTAATTTCTAATTCATTCTTGCTTAAAGGTCTCCAGAGACCATGCCATGTGCTCCGAGGGATCATTATCTTTTAGACCAACGTACCATCTGAAACAGTGCTAAGCTTAATCTATTTCCTAAGAGGAATGTTTTACTTATTTACGGTTTGAGCCATGCAATGCAATACCTCTGGGACATTATACAGTACTCCCGTAATTAGATGGACACAGTCAAGTAGGTTTGGCTCAAATTTAGGTCTCTGCTTGACAGAATATTTTCATAAATGCCTTGTGTGTTCTCAGCAACTATTTCACCAAAATATACTTTTTCCTTGAAATAATTAATATAGGCCACACAATCTTTTAACACAGAGAGGAACAGTGTTTGATCTTCTAGCTGATCTGAATTTTGGACAAACTAACACCCTTGCCTTTGACTACTTGAGATAAAACCCAGTGAAACCAGAGGGGAAGTTCCCATTACATTCAGTGCGTACTGGGTTTTCCGACGTCTTCAGCTAGAAGAAAACTGATTGCTTTGGAATAGGCTAAGAAGAAGACCCAAAATGTTGTGCAAGAAATACATTGTTGTTTCACACAGCCGATAGACTTAGAGGTCATAGAGGTCTTAGACTCAGACTTAAAGCAATAGCAGCTTTCAACTCTGTGCTGAACATTCAGGGGACTGTGTTAAATTTTGAGCATGGGATCAAGTAACTCATCCAATTTCCTCAGTCCTTGTGAGTGCTTGGCAAAAAGAGCCTTGATAAACCAAACAAACCATGTTCTATGTCTCTGTTGAGTGTTTATAACATCAGTGGCACTGGTAATCGTGTAAGTAAGGGAGGCTTGTATTGGCTAATGCAAATAAACATTATGGAAAAGTTGGTGGCACCATGTAATTAGCTGCTGTGTGGCTGGAAAAAGAGGTGGAGAACAGCCAAAAGATGCACGAGGAGCCTTGTCAGAGCTAGGGGGAACCACTGCCTTGGCAGTAAGGTTGCAGCCCCATCCTAGTCCTGGCTTCCCCATATATTGCTGATGTGAGTGAGACAAGGCAAGGAAGGGCTGGAAAGAAAAAGAATTCCACCAAGAAGAAGGACCTCTCTATCCCTCCACTACTGGGAATGTCAGCCAAATGGGAATGGGTAATATGAGAAGGAAAGGTGGTGCTTCTGCCAGGGATCTGGGAGCTACGGAAAACAGAGTGTGAAAACAAGAGGTCAAAAATCAGGCCCAGCACAAGAGTCTTCGTGGCAGCTAAGGGATGGCTCTGGTGAGAGCTGAGCAGAGAAGGGAGGGAAACTTCTACCCCAGGCAGTTCAGTGTAAGAGAACATCCAAATCCAGCACTGCCAAGGGTGGAAAATTGGCATCATCAACAGCAGTTCCTTGGACTGCTCAGCACAACCAGCAATTCAATGACAGTGAAATGGTGACCTAAAGGTCCACTTTTGCCACATCCTCCTGTTTCCAAATTGCTTATTATGGAGACCTGTAACTTGCTTTTGAAGTGAGTTTTCAAAACATTATTGCTGAGAGCAGGCAACTATTTTTCTTTGCAACCATTAAAAATATTGCTTTTTGATTACAGGGAATACCATTAATTACTCTCAGCAAGTCTAGGGGAGCTGAGAAATTTAAATGAGGTAGAAATGAGAGAGTACACTCCAGCTCAATATCACATCCAAAATGTTTGCAGGGTGAAAAAAATATATGTATATATTTTTTTTTCAATGCAAAAAGACAAGGCTCCAAGCAACATGGAGAGGGTGGGTGGAGGTTGCCTGCACCTGACACTAACTGAACAACGTAGGGCTGGTCACACCTTCAGCAGGATGTGTCACAGTGCTTCTCTGGTGGAAAACAGGCTTCCCCAGTCAGAAGTGAATCACCAGTTTCACAAGATGGTGTTGGCACATTTCTACTGCAGCACAACGAAAACATGTCCTCCCTGTCTAGCCACATGGACCTCAGCTTTGGAGGAAGAAGCCTGGAAAAGGAGCAGCCTCTCCTGCCTTCCCAGAATGCTGAATTGTACTCACTGCTGTTCCACTGACAACCTTTTAACCTTTGCAGGGCTGTGAAGCAGAAAAAATTAAAATGACAGGAGGGGGAAGAATTTATGGTTTCAAGAGGGATATCCATTATCCCCTATGTACAACTATGTGAGTGTGAATATGCTTACTTAGCCTGTATTTGTATTTTAGGTTCTTCCACTGCAAAACCAAGCCGACACTGAAAGAAAGCCAGAACGTGCAGTCTTGCATTGACCTCTGAAAAATGACTCAGATGATTTAAGTTACTTTCTTCATTCTCTCTGAAGTTATTGATTTGTTTAGACCTTGAACTTGAATTGTTACCTTTAAAGGCCATATTTTCAACGTAGGTTTCAGGAAAAATGAGCGGGCACAGAAGGCCCAATTCAATTTCAGTGGGTACTGTGCCACTGCCTCAAATGGGGGCAGGATAAGATGCTTGAAAAGCCTTATTAGAATTTGGGGGATATAAAAAGTAACCATGTACAATAAATGAACACAAGGATAATTATTATAGAAACAATATCACAAAAGGTTTTTTTGGGGGGGAGGGGGCACAGAAAAGTGCTGAGAAGTTTAACAAAAATATTCATGATGCTTCAGTCACAGCTGAAACAAAAGGAACTGCAAGTGCCCTTCACTTTAAGTGCTTTTTCCAACATTCAGGAGTACCTAGGGAAGAGCTGCGTGACTTGACTGAGGAACCGAGTCTCCTGACAGTTCATTAACTGGCATCTGAGGAATCTAAGTGTAATGTCTTTGTGCTAATCTTTTTCTGTGTATCTGCATGAGTCTTCCCCGACATCCATCATCCCTCCCTGGCAGAAACATCACGGGTTTTCTCAGCACCACTGCTCAACATGCATGGGACTTAGGAACAAAGGTTTGGTCTGACTTTGCATGCCGCTTTCTGGCTGCGTATGGCTCTGCCCACGTCACCCACTGAGATAATGATGTAGGGGCATGAGAGGGGCAACTAATATGCACTGAGTAAGGATTTAATAGTGCTCTATTGTTAGCTGAACTGTGATTGCCAGGGAGAGGCCAAGCCACCAGGGACTGTCCCATCCACTCATTGTTGCGTGCTGAGCACCAGCAGAGTTTTGTTGGGACTGTGAATGAGACCTGGAAAACTGCAGAGAAATTCCTTTCATTTGACTCATGAAACATCAAAGTCATCCTCTTTCAAGAGGGAAAATGATGGAAAACCTACAGCTTAACTTGCTACCTATTAGTCAACTTCTACCTTGGCAACATAAGCCTGCTCTATCATAACTGATTTACTGTAAAGCTTGGTACTGATGCAACAGCTCCAAGAATCAAGATTTTAATTACATTCCTGTAATTTAAAAAATGGCCACAAAGTGAAGGTTTGATTCCAGGACTTTCTGACTTCCAGAATCATTAAAGGGTTTTCCAGATGTCTTCTAATTGTTTTTAATAATGTTAGAAAGAGAGTTAAATGCCTTTGTCCCCAGCATAATAAAGATAAAATCATTTCTTACCATTGTCATCACCCGAATCAGACTGGAAAGAGCTGAGGGACTGTACTTCAGAGTTGCTGCCTTTATTACTTCCTGCAAAACAGGTCACTTCTTCAGCGTCATCAACCCCTTTACCTTCATTGACAGCAAAAACAAAGCACAATGGTACTCTATATGTATGAGCATTTGCCTATTTATACCACGGAGCCATCTAAATGCTGCCCACAGGTAGTCTTCTATTATTTTTGTCAGGATAAAATTATTTCCTCCAGACAGAGGAATTGACCCATTGGTCATGAAGGCAGCTGATGACGATACCCAGATTTTTGAAGTGTTTGAAGCCCAAAGAGTCTCTTGAGTAGCTAACACCATCATAATCTAGGAATCTGTATTCAGATGCTTTTGATACCATGTAGTCTCAGTGGCAAAGAAAACGATGACTAAAAATGTGGTATAAACATCTTATACAAGAGATTACAGTTGCATTTATCTTTACTGTCCATTTCCTAACTTAAGAGCCTTTTTATAGGCTCACTCAAAGCTCAGAAAAGTTATTGGGCATCTTTTTATTTACATCAGTGGCCCTTGGATCCACCATTGATGTAGAGTAGATTATGCTACAATTTACATTGTTTTTCATCAAGGACATTCAGTCTTGACAACTCTTCTACAGTTCAGAAATGTTAACTGCAGCCTGTGGTATAAGTTCACATGTAATTAAATACAGACATTCAAATACACATTCTGTGAGTGATAACAAGGAAAACATATCATTCACAGTAAGCACTGAGAGACAGATGTGTTAGTTAATTATGAATGAACACACTCAGGTGCTGCAAACAGTCAATCCACGTAAGTACAGCTCTCCACCTGCTACCTGTAGGTATTTCTACCCAGCATGGGGCACCTGCATATAGTAACAGCTGATTTGCTCCTGCTGAGAAGCAGGGTATATAGTCGATGGAGTGAGTGCTGCAGTAATGAAGCTGCACTGATTCCACTCGTTGACAGCTGAGGTCCATCCCCATGGTGTGGCATCATGCTGTGCAGAAATTCATGCAGATACCAGAAGCGTCAGTGGCAAGAGCACCCAAGAGAATACAGAACAGAGCACGTATGGAGGCTTACGTGCTTATACTTTCAATCAGCAGAACTATAATGGCTAAAAAGGTCAACCACAACACAATTGTGAAATACAGCCTGAAGGAATGAAAATTGTTCCATTTTTTCACTAGAAGACCTTGGCCAATGTGCTGCCTTAGATGAAAATGTGCAGGTTGGATATGAGGCAGTACTAGGTTTCTCTCTCTATTATCTGTTTTTATTCCCTAAAACAATGGGGCTAAAAAAGTTTCTAGATCATGGAGTTTTAGTTGACTATTTTGATCAAAGTTGTGTTGCAACGGGGTTGAACGCTTATTAGGAAATATTACTAAAAAGAGGAAACATGGCTAAGAAAAGAAACCTCCTGCTCTGCTAAAGCAAACATCTCTAAAATAAACCAAATCCCTTCTTTGAGAAATATAACAATTTGAAGTTTGTTAGCCTTCAGGATAGAGCATTAAGTGTAGCTGTGCTGCTCTACCAGCTGCACCCTGAGAGTGACCCCTAGCTATGGTGGGGAAGAATGAGGACATCATGCAGTGCTACTTACTTTCCGTCCCAGCATCCCACGTGCTCTTCCTGATGGAGTCACAGTCGGAGCGACAGGGAGACACGGTGGGCAAGTTGGGAGCCACGCTGCACACCACGACACCCCGCCTGGCTGTCAGGATTCGAGGGGACTCGGGATGAAATGTCGTCATCTCCTGGTGCTCCACACCAAGCCCATCCACTATCTTGTCCAGGTTATTCCGTGAGTCACTCTGGAAGCACGGGGTATAGGCCATTGGCCTCACGGGCACCTGTGGAGGCCCAACCTCTTGGTAGATGTTCCTGCTGTCTCCGCTGTTCCTGATGTTCTTGAACTGGATGCCGTTGCTCTTGTTGAGCAGGGCGGCAGTGGCTGGATCCTGTACAAGCGTGATGTTATTGCGGGAGTAGTTCTTCCTGAACACTTTCTTGCGAAAAATGATAAAGAGGATGATCAACACAAATATGACAAACAGGACCACAGCTATTCCTATCAGCTCCTCCTTGCCGACGTATGAATGCCCAGCTTGTATATTGGGAACCACCACAGGGCGAAGACCACAGTATTGTCCCACATAACCAGGCGTGCAGTTACACAGAAATGAACCAAATATGTTGACACAGGAGCCACCATTTTCACATTCTTCCCTTTCACACTCATTGATATCTTCTTCACACCTTAAAAGAAGAAAAGAACATAGGGTTTGGAGAACACTTAGCAAACAGCCCAGCTTATAAGTGGTGTCTTATCCTCTCAGAGTGGTACAACTACAGTGAACAACTTGCTGGTGCTTGGCAAATTATCATATTATTATCATATTATTTAATGGTATTTAAATTTTTCTGCAGCTATTCCATGGCTTTTTAAGACAATAAAATGAAAATGTCAAGAAGGAAATAAGAGTTTAAAACATCTGATAGGAAAAGGCTCCTTGATCCTAATAATATCCTCACAGAACGTAATAGAAAATATCAGAACTTTTATATCATTTTTGGACCATAGGATGGAATTCAATATAAATATCAGGGGGATTCAAGGAGAAAACAGAGTTGAGAAAAAATGTAGTAAAAATATTCAGAGACTACTAATTTGAGAGGAGAGGAGGATATACTGACTTCTAGAATTTATTTAGGACTGGGGATAAAATGAGCAAATGTTAGAGAAGGGGGAAGAAAAAATACAGGAACCCTAAACAGAGAGAAGTGGGGAGAAGAACAAGCGATCAACAAAAAGGCAAAAGAAAACAAAAAGTCCAAACAGACAAAGCAGAAGAAAAAAGCAGGAAGTAGGTCAGAGGATTTTTTGTTTCTACATCAAGTATATATATGATCAAGGCTTGAATTTAAAAAATGAATGCAATAAATTAGGCTTTTATGCTAGGTCTAAGGTGACTGAAATTGATCCATTAAAAAAAAAATTACACATCAGATTCCACAGACTTTAATGGATTTCTCAAAAAGCCTCTAACAGTTAGGTGTCCACATCATTGAAAACCATTTGAAGATCATAGCCTGAAACAAAACTTTGCAGCCAAGTTCAGAAACCTCATGGATTTCTCATCTCTCTTTAGTTTGCACTTGATATAAGCACTGATTTTGGGGTTGTTCTTTTTGCAGGGGAATCAAAGAATTGTCTAGGTTAGAAAAGACCTTCAAGATTATCAAGTCTAACCATCAACCCGACCTACTGAGTCCCATCACTAAACCATGTCCCTTAGTTGAGTACAAAATGACTAATCAAAAAATAAATCCCACCAGTGAACTGAGATGCTCCCATTGCCCATGTGGAAAAGTTTACTTACGTTACTCCAGTCAGGCCATTCTTGCAGTTGCAGATGAAAGCATTGCCAATGGGATCGCATGAGCCTCCATTCCGGCAGGGATTTGGGAAGCAGGCTGTGATCTCTGATTCACAATTTCTTCCAGTAAACTGGGAGAGGCAATTGCACTGGTAGCCTGGGAGGTGAGGGACACAAAGAAATATATCAGAGGCCCACCGCTGTATCTATCTAGAAGCAAGGGAATCCATTTGGCTAATTTTCTCCAAAAAAAAATATTGTCCTGGGGGGCAAAGAGGATGTTTATAGACATTCTGGTACATCTCCATGGTCCACACTAATTTCAGTAGAGCATTTGCTTATCTCAGATGTCTGAGCAATTGGAGCTTATTTCTACAAACAGTGACCAAAGGAATCAGTGCAGCCCAAACTATTCTGAACATCATTCAGGTAAGGATAAATGTCCTCTGTGAACAACCTTGGTTGTGGTAAATATTCTGGATCAGTGATATATCTCCCACTTTTTTTGAAACAAAAGACCACATTTTTCAATAGTAGCAGCCGACACTTCTTTTGGGGCTCCATCAAAGATCAAACACATGAGCTGAGAGCTCTTCTACATCTGCCTTTTACAAGGACAACACAGCAGGGATGTGACAGCAATAATAAAACACTTGATAGTGATACTTAACGCTTTCATAAGGTGCATCACCCAGGCATGAACTATAAACTTCACAACACCAGCTGAACTGGGCAACACCACCTCTAATCAGAGCTGATTAGGTGCAGTGTGTGCTATTAAGAGACTGATTAATCACTAGCTGCAATAAATCATGTGTAGCACCACTCAAGTGGAGGGGGACTCTACAGAGGATCAAAGTCTTTCTTCCATGCTTCTTGCAGAGAGCAACATCACTCAGAAACAGTTCTTGAAACCATCAGTTCTACCCCAAGTATCAAACGTCAATCTTTTTTTTTTTTTTTTCCTTGTGACTTCATATGGCACAATGACATTGACAAGAACCTTATTTAAGGTCATAAAGAAATCCAGTGAGACAATGCATGTCTTTATGTTGTGAACTGGATATTGAAATCTGAGTGCTTTTTCACTTGAAAAGAGCAAGGAACAACTACTTTCAAAATCTAAGTGTCCCAAACCAATGCGTAGGCAATCTTCAGTTACGGGATTCTCAAACCAAAGCAACTGAAAATGGTGTATTAAGCACCTGTAACAAGGAATCTTCCTGCCATTAATACTGTTGGACCTAGAGCTGAAATGGTTCAATGCAGCTCAATTCAATGTCAAAATTACAGGAGATAAAGCTGGTATACCTGAAATATTGTGTCACAGTGGTGAGATTTTTAAACATATTTTTTTAAAAAAATCCTTATATCTACACATTTGAAATATATATATATATGCATTCTCCCAGTTCTAGGAAACAAGGCAGGAGTTTCTGGCACAGTTACGAGGAAGAGAATTTCACAGAAACAGTGCAGAGAAGCCCAGTGATGGTATGAGGCAAAAGTAATTCTGAATTAGGACTCACACATCTTTTATGTCCTAGCCAGTTCAATTCACCCTGCTCGGTCACCCTAATTGAATTCTTTCATGAGGACAGCTTCAGAGAACAAACTTGGAACCAGATTTACTGGCTTATTCAGTCAAGAGTCCAACCCCATCTAACTGAAGATATAAGAAATAGATACTCAAATATCATGCTGTTTCATTGTCATGCTACAAAAAATAAAATAAAATAAAATAAAAATAGAAGCACTGCTGTTTTAAAGTTGCAGAATTAAGAAAAGAAACAATTCCACTTTAAGGATTCCCGGAAATTGTGTTTTGGACAGCACAAGAAAGACAGGATTATTTTTGGTGTTTTATACACATCTCACCCAGACAATGCCAACAGCTTTCTGGACCTGTAGAGAGATGGGACTGAAGAACAAAATTGTGACTGCAGCAGGCATCACATTTTGATGCCACCCTTACAAAAGGTTCAGAATTAGTTGGTAAAATACCTGATCTAGAAATGCCTGAGGTAGAAATCATAACACGAATAAGTAAGGCTGTTTCAGTGCTACTTTTTATGACTGAATAGTGACATCTATGGTTCAAAAATTTACAGTAATGTTTGTATATTTTTATGGTCTCAGTGAGTTTAAGTGAAATGAAAATGTTGTTTGTTGCCTTATGCAATAGCAGAATAGATTTGTTCTTCTATTTGTTAACTGACATTTTAAAACTATAAAACTTTAAAGTGACTTTAGAAAACAGCTTTCTGCACCCATGTTGCTAGTTGGCAGTCAGTAGAAAGACAAAGCCTTCAAATCACTCTTTTCACCTTTTTTGTTCATTTCAGCTGCACTTACTTAAGTTCTGGGTTGTCATCCTGTAACACGTTCTGTTACATTTATTCACTGCAAACAACCCGAGAATTTGATTTTAAAAAAATCCTTTTTCCAATTAAGTATAAAAGGAAGATGGACTTATTCATTATTATCATCGTCTATTGTTTATAATAGAGATGCACTAACTTCAGTTAGCATTTTTTATCAAGAGGAGATAAAAGTGAATGCTCCAGATGGGTCAGAGCTCTACTGGGTGATGTATGAACAAAACTGAAATGAATAGTCTGCTTACGAAAGCCAACATTCTTGACTGAAGGTGATTTAATGATAGTGCAACGCAGTCAGATATTCGAAGGCTGAAATATTCAGCATGGATTCTAAGTCTAGGGATCAAAGTTAGTAATAAAAAGGCAACAAAGCTAGGAATAAAGAGGCAATAAAACAAGGCAGTGTTAAATTACAATATTTATCACCGACTTTTCTTCCTTTTAGAACCGCTGCCATACACCTGCCAATGCTGAGCCACTGGCAAAAGACACTGAACTTTCCCATGACACACACGCTCAGAGCTGCAAGGCATTCATCCGGGAGAGCTCCAGCACAGCAAAGCATATGTCCAAATCCATGGAGTAGGGAAGCGAAGAGCCGATACGATGGCTCAGTTCACAGCATGGGTTGACTCGGCCAGCAGACTTGCCAGACCTTTTATGCTTTTCCAAACCTCTCGGCAGAGGCTGTAATTTTGCCTGGTGCTGCACATTGTGGCCACATGGCCGTGGACAAAGTGCAATCCTAAATAAAACCTTTTTGGTCAGGACTGCATCCTAGGTCTAACAAAGAATTTTTATTATATTTTTATTTTAATATCCAGGCAATGTATCATGTATTTCTTCCCATCTGTTTAATGCAAGAATAATAAGCAAACTTCCCATGTCCAAGGACAACACAGCTGAAGAAAAGGCTAAGTGCCCCTGTCCTCTCAGTCCAAAAAGTACATTACTCTTTCAAGAAATCTAGGGCTTTCTCCTCTTCACAGTGAAGGCACTGGAAATTTTGGAAATTCATCAACATTTAAGATCATACAATCCGTCTGGGTTCCCTCCAAGAAATATGAATATTTCATTTTGCATACTGATGCTGAAAAACGTTGATACGCATTCTCCAAGGCAGCAAATCTCATGCTGTCACAACTGTATGACTTCAGAGGGAACCAGAAGAGAAAGACAGAAAGCTCTGACAAACACATGTGCTAGGGTAGGACCAATGCCCCCCAGCATGTGCCACAGCAGCCTGTACCAACAGCTGACCTATAAGGAACCACAAGCAATGAGCAACACTACTGCCCAACACTTACACAGACATACCCCTCTACTGCCTAGATATAGTCTTAGGCATTCTGTTTGTTTTATTAGGTTTCTCTCATGCTCCTTCAAGTAATCTGAGTCCCCCCCCCAAGTAGCTGTGTCACATCCTCTGACTCCAGCAGCTTCTCTTCTTGACTTCTTGGTGTGTCCCTTTTCAGTCATTTAGTCAAGAAGAAAAGGGCTTTTTCAGCTCAGACGTTACTGAAGAGCAACAAGCTGCACGTGAGGACACCACACAGGCTTCCTGTCTATACCTATGTTTGCTTGGCACTTGGTAAGCAGCAACAGTGGCAAAAGGCAGGCACCGTGCCATCAGCAGATGGGATGCTGTTATGCAGCGAACATCTCTGTTGGTAGAATTCCCAGCCTGAGCATCTGAATGTCTGTCTATCCTCAGGTTTACTTGGCTTTATTGAAGAGGACGCTCCTAACTGCTGCCAATTCTTTTTTTGAACATGTGTATGCTTCTCTTTCTATCTATCACATGCAAGAGGAGCTGGCTTTTATTTGTTACGTGCATTCGCTTTTGCATTTGATCTCCCCATGTAGTTTCTTCTCCTGCTGTGCTGCTAGACCTGACAAACTCAATGTCAAGAAACAGGCCTACCCTTGGCCCTGCTCACATAGTGTCTCGTGGTGAGTTAACTGATGAGAAAGCTGAAGGTGAAAACCCTCTTTCACAACATTTATGTTTTGGTGTGTTTAGAGATATACCTGGCCAGCTTCAAGAACTGTGTGTTCTTCAGCCATACATATTCCTGCCACTTCGGATTTAACTTAACTGTCTTCAAAGAGATGATCATTGCTTTATGTTACAACTTAGTAGGAAAATGAGCCTCAGCCTATGCTGAACCGGTGTTTTCTATGAGAGGATTGGTGTGTATTTGCTTTGAAACTGTGAATCTAAATCCAGATGTCTAAAAGCATAGCTATAAATAAGATTGAAATAATCGAGAATATGTGAAAACCTTTAAAAATGAACTGACACACATTTGGTACTCACTCACGTTACAGCGTATTGGATTGTTTGTGCTCGTGTGAAAGAGACACCCAGAATAGAGAGCTGGTGAATTCACAGCTATGGCAGTAAACCACCCATTTTCCCCTGTTGTCATTATTACCAACTACCTAGACCTCAAAAACACCCGTGTGGTTGATGTTGCCAACTAGCTTTAAAATGTATTAAAATCACCACCTAGTTACCAAGCTGCATTTTTCCTCCCATTGGATTTTAACTCTGTTCATAAAAAAATAAAAGTAAGGAAGAAAAAATGAGAAGAAGGAAAAGCAGTGACTTTCTGTCCTTACTCTCTGCCCACAGTCCTTGACTTTCTTTACATTTTTGCTCAAATGCTTCCTATTCAAATAAAATTGCCTACTCATATAAGATGTTTACTTCAATCAAAGCCAGATGTATACAGGACTGATCACATTAAAAGGAAGTAACTATACTTCTAATTGCAGGCTTTACAAGTACGAGGTTTTTCTCTGTGGTTGGAAAGCTTGGCTCAGTATTCAGATTTGATTACAGTAAAGCTTTCTATTGCTGTGATTGCTCATGTTGTTATTCAAGCAGATAAACATACACTTACTATTGGCAGAACTAGTAATGCCACTCTATTATTAAGGTTGTGTGACATTTCCCATTTTAAGACCTCGAATTCAGCAGCTTATAGCCTAACCACACTTTAAACACTTGGTTGAATTTTCTTGGGAAATTTCAGTCCAAAGAGCCAAGTTGTTAAGGAACGCGAGGCAGTTTGTCAGGTTTCAAAATGCTAACAGCTTTCTTTAAAAATAGCTTTACTGACCCATACTTAAGGGCAGAGACTAAAAATCTGGAAGAATGTGGTCTATATTTCAGGGTTGTGGTTTCCAATGGCTCCAAGAAAACTATACTAAAGCTGAAGTCTCCTTCTGCTGGGATTCTCCTAGTTGTTAGCTGAGTGCTTTTCTTTCGTTGAGTGCTTTTCCCCCTTTCCCAGGCCCTTTTAAGCATGCATGAGATGTCCCCGTGGGGTCCCAGGACACACTGTACCCTGTCTCAGTTTTAAACAGAGATAGCGCTCGACATCCACTGCTGCCACGGGACTTAATTCAGACTTGTGGAAACACATGAGTGCAAGCTGAGGTTCCTGTCATGGCCACTTTCTGGTGGTCCAGAAACCAGATTTTGGAAGCAGAGAAGGTCTTCTGTGCTCCCAGCAATGTCTCAGAGCATCTGAGCTATCTATGCATCCTCCTGCAGGCTAAGATCCCCATCTTGTCGTCCTGTTCCATATGTTCACACTCCTCATGCATACAAAGCCCCACTTTAGCAATTCCCAAAACAGGGCCATAATATTACCCTATTCCTACAGCTGCAGCATGAACTAAGAAGCAATCAGAGGCAGCTTTTTATTAACGGGGAACAGGACAGTAGGCATTTACACTGAAAGGAAGAACTCACAACAGGAGTACTATTACTGAGTTTGCATTTTAGATGATCAATTTATGCAAATTGTGTGTAAATTAGACACGGCCCCTTTGATTTCTGGCGTGCAGCCAGCAACTTTCATGTTACAATGTTGGATAACCTTTACTTGACTGTTTTCTTTAAAGTTAGCTACAAATATGTGCTTTCTTTTTCTCTCTCTTAATTTCCTTGTAAAGCACAGTAGGGTGTTTTTTTTTAAGAAAAAGGATGTTAACAGCATATGAAATCTGCTCCGTAAAATTCATATTAAAGAATTCATTTATTAAAATAAATCCTATTATTATTCCAAAGGACCATTATTCTCCAGAAATGCTAATAGGAAGAAAATATCATATTAGTGATATTAGTATTAGTAAAGAGATCTTGATGCTACTGAATGCCCTGGGACTGGAAATGTGACTTTGCTTGCACAGTGTATTTTTAATGTTTCCTCTCCCAAAAAGCTTTCGTTTCCTTTCTTAAGATAAAAAAATGAAGATTTATTACATTTTTATTCTATTTTAAATGAAATCCATTTGCTAGCGTCTATGTCAGCGAACACAATGTCTGGCGATTCTTAAATGCACACTGCAATTTGTGGCTCCGTAACTAGCGTTTGCAGTGCTGTTGGGCTCTCCGCTCTAAGGAATTTAATTACATGGTCTTTTTGTGCATGGAGGACACTAGCAGCAGAATTGTTTTGCCTGGTGGAAAAAAAAAAAAAACAAACAAAAACTGCCCATGACTTTTCCTGATGGGGCTGGGCTACAGAACCACCGATGTACAGTCAGGGCCCATTGCGCTGGAATTATGGCTTTATAACAATCCCGTATTTACATACGCTGCTGAGGCAGTAAAAACAGCAAACAGATTTTTGAACGGCAGGCAGCTGAAACATCCCCACAGGGCACATGCCCCCTCACCGAGGCAGGAAGGCAGGCAAGTTAAATCAGCTCTGCGTTTGCATTCCAGCAGCGAGTTATGTTGACAAGAAAACTGTGCGTGCCATTCCAGTAATAAAATGGGTCCAACCTTCAGAGCCACTGGTTTCTCCCCACCCCACTGCTCCCCTCAGTGTGAATTGGCATGCACAGGGAGCTGGGAAAAAAGCACACACAATTGCTGTGAAGCAGTTCATTAGAAAGGTTTCAATTTACTCATCACGAGATCGTTGAGCAATACTGTAAATAGGCTTAAATAAAATCAATAGAAGGAGTTGTTCTCGTGCTTCCTAGGATGCTAACTTAGGGAATGGTTAACCTCATTTATTAAGCATGGAGTCTGAATCAAAGCTGTGTTATGTCCATATACATATTACAGATCCATTTCCTAGGGATTTACATAGTTTTTAAATAATTCTGTCAGTGGCCGCAGCATCCTTCTTCCTCAGGATGAATTTCTTTTGCCCTTGTTGTGCAGCTCTCTTTTTCTTACCTTCCCTCAGTAAATAAAGACCTATAATGGCAAAAGCAAGCAGCAGCATCCATCCTTGTGCTGCACAGCCCTGTGTCTCATTGCTCCCACCTGTCTGCACATCTCCATCCACCGACAGCAACATTGATGGCACCCCTGATGCACCCTTCACCCTGCTCACTACAACCCAAGGCAGGGCATGAGCCCAGCCTTTAGCATTTAGCAGGCAGAAGTGCTCACTGGGCCAAACTGCAAATAAATCCCAGATGAGCTGTGGACCCCTTCTGCCTATGGCTGCACAAGACATCCCAGGAAACTCCGTGACTTCACCCCGTGCTCTGCAGAAGCAAAATCCAGCTCCTCCGCTAAGTGCAAACTCCTCCACTGAAGTGCACTATTTAATTTCTGGAGGGAGATACAAGCTCCTTGGCATCTATGTACTGTTGGAGTTGAGGACAGGCATAAATGTATGCATATATATATTTATTTTTTTTTACTAAAATAGTGAGGACAGCCATGAACTGTATATAGCCCAGGGTTTCTTAAGGTAGAAGTGTCAGAGCCACAAAATCAACTAACTATGGAGGACAACGAAAGTAAATGCTAGTAGGAGAAGACACAGCTGAATCGAAGCCGAGGATCTAGAGGGGATGCTAGCTGAGACCTCAGCATCAGAAATCCACACTGCTGGGGCTTACTATATAAGGACAGAAAACTTATGTCTGACAGTCAGTTTTGCTCACCAGATTTCAGCCTTGAGGCTTAAGGCTTAGGAAGTTTCTGAAGTTTAGGAATAAATAAATAAATGAGTAAATTAATAAATAACCAACAAAAACAGTTCTGTGAACAGCACCTTCACAAAAATACCCTAATTAAAAGCACCACACAGGTTGGGCACAGAAAATCTTAGTCTCGGTGAGGGGTTGGGAAGACTTTAGAAGACCCTGGTGCCAGCATGAGGCTGCATGGGGAGGACAGGGAATGTGTCCTGCAGCTTCCTCCAGGTGTGCAGGTTTCAAAGACATTCTGAAGTAACAGCCAAACTCTCAACCAAGAAAATGAGCTAGAGAGTGCAGAAAACTACCTACTCCTGGGGGAACTAGGAGGGAAATATGAGAGTGAGGCTGAAAACAATGAAAAGCAGAAATTACATTTACGGGTATGAGGGAACTGCATGGACACAGTTAAGCAGAAAGCCCTAGACAGTGGTTAGATGGTCCATAAAAAAAGGCTAGCAGGATTTTCCCTAGGGAAACATGAACCAAACCACTAACAATAAGTGAATGGAAAGCTCTCTGCTTGCAGAAGACCTCCCTGTTAAGCATCCTCCTTTCTGGACTGGAAAATGTCCTTGCCAGGACAAGGGGAACCTCAGATCTTGTCAGCTCACAGTGGCAGATTTTTAGTTTGCCAGAAAAGGTGAATAATGCTTTCTGCTAATACAGCACAGAAAACTGGATGGGAAAGCTGTACACTGCAGAGATAGAAGAGCCCTACAAAAAAGGCCCTGTGTGTATGCCATTCGCTTTTTTCCTACTAAGATATTCTTATGGTCAGGGTACCTTGTGCACTAGATTACTAGGTAGTAAGTTACTACCACCAAATCACACAAGTCACTGTATAACCACTGGACAGTAAACCCTAACGTGAGCACCATTTAAATCAATGCCCTATAAACTTTGGTATTACGCAGACCTTGAAGCACTCAGGCCTCCAAGGAAGCTGTAAAATATACTTCTGGGGGTTTATAATAGTGCGGACTCTCTCTTCTACATGCAGACATGGAATCAAATTACGTAGTCACAAAAGGTGTTTGTAGACAGCTCCGTAATTATTTCTGACAGCTTCAGAAACAGAGAAGGGCAACAGTACCGCTGCATCTGTGATGGACGTTCGAAATCACCATCTTCATGTACAACCTTCGATGCTGTAAATGGATCCTGAAAAATCCAGCTGAGCATTACAGTAATTGTAATTCTATTGGTTTCTATAGAAATAGGATTATCCTAACAGCCAATAAATCAATTTCCTCCTGGAATACTAATGCAATGAGAAGGGGCACAGTTTCACCCTTATTTATAGAGCAAACAGCTTTTACACAATTTGCAATATCCATCATAGTTTTATAGAGTTCATGAGGTTTTTTTTGGTTTTCAAACATGCTGCTGCGTAAAACCATCTCCGACAATAAATTGTGGGGGAAAACCCATAAAGTAATGCAAAATATTTACCACCAGATGGCACGCTGGTACAGGTGCCGCCGTTCTGGCAGGGATGCCTCTCGCAGGCGTCGGGGTAGAGGACACAGCCAAGCTTTAATTCGGTCAGGCCAACCACTTCTGCAAAGCTGCTGCGTTTGTTTTGGAGCGGCAGCTCGTTGTTATTTAGGACGACTGAGTCCAGGCAGCCCTGAAAGCCGCTCAAGACCTGCGTCGTTCTCTTGTCGGTCAGGCTGCGGACGTTATCCACTTGGACCTGGGCTCCGAAATAGACGGAGCTATCCGTGCTGAGAGTCTGGAAGTAGAGGGGGGCTTTGCGGCGCTCCACGTAGCTGTCGTCCAGGGACAAGCTTGTGAAATTGCGATTCAGCTCCAGGAAGACAGAATGCCAGCTTCCGTCGTTGACGGCCCTGCCAGAAATCCCTAGGATTCCCGGGCCACTCCCGCAGTCCAACTGGAACCAGAGTTTGCCATCCACAATCTGCAGGAGGAGAACAGAAATCAAAGCGCTTCAGACACTCAGATGTCTCGTAATACGCTCTCAGAGAGAATCTGCAAAAACAGAGGATTTCCAGTCTCTGTACAGTGCTAAAAATGTCTCCTACATGACGCTGAAATAGCAAGAAGCTGTGCCTTTATCATCAGCAATAAACACACAGTAGTAAGTATTGCTACTTGGTATTCACCAAAAGCCAGTTACCTTAGGCAAACTGAAAATATGAAGAAAATATAGAAATCTAGCTGCATAACACATGGGATGACTGGGAGCCCAGGGTGTCTCACTGAACAGGGCATGGACCACAGGACTCCTGTTCTGCTGCTGCGCTGCTGCTATGCCGTTGTGCTTCTCTGAGCAAGTCCTGCTGTCCACCTGCCGTCCACCTGTGTGCTGCGATTGTGCTGCCGGTGGTTGATGCTACCAGACAGTGCCTCAGGGCAAGCAGCCACCTCTGACGGAGAGAGATAAAGTCAATGATCACTGCTATCAGCTGTGGATGTTATGTGCTCTGGTCACGCATACATCCTGTGACTCTGTAACCTTTTGGAGCATCTCAGCAAGGCGTGCGTTTGTGCCTAAGTTCAGCACCTCGAAGGGTAACAGTGATACAGATAGGGGAAGGGGATACCATTAGGAACACTGAGGTTAAGCCAAGGGCTGGTGCAGCACTGCCTGAGGGTGGCAAGGCTAACAGGAGCATTTATGATGCTCCAGGGAGCGCTGAGGGTTCAGGAGCATGTCCAAAACGCTTGTATACCAACACACGCAGTACGAGGAATGAATGGGACAAACTGGAAGCTTTGGTCCTTTCCCAGAGCTATGATACCATTGCTGTCAGTGGGACTTGGTGGGATGAGTCCCACAACTGGAGTGCTGTTCAGGAGGGACAGGCAGGGCAGGCGAGGTGGAGGTGTCGCGTTGTCCAAAAAGGAGAGATGTGACTGTACAGCCCTTGTCTTGGGGATGATGCAGCAGAGAGCCCCTGGGTGAGGGTTACAGGGACAGACAGCAAAGCAGATTTCGTCCTGTATATCTACTACTGACTGCCCACCCAGCATGATGGCACAGATGAGCCATCCTATAGGCAATTAGGGGAAATCTCTGGATCAGTTGCCCTCATCCTTATGGAAGATTCTTACTTCAAAGCCATACGCTGGAAATATCATACTGCTGTGACCAGCAAGCCTGGGAAATGCCTAAAGCATGTTGGAGATAACTTCCTGACACAAGCACTTAGTGAGCCAACGAGGAAAGGTACCCTCCTGGACCTACTGGTTGGGATAGAGAAGGCTGGCTGATGTCCCATGCCTGTCAGTGTTCAAGAGACATTTGGATAATGCCCTCAACTTATCTTTTGTTTTGCCCTGAAGTGGTCAGATACTTGGACTTGATGACCTGCACAGGTCCCTTCCAACTGAGCTATTCTAGTTCCAGTTCTAATTCTAAATTTCTGGTTGGCCAGAAGTCAGTTATTTTCCAGGGAGGCTATACTATCTGCTCTGCATATACATCACATAAGATGGCTTCCAATATTCCTCCTTTCCTCGTGTTTATGCTGGCTTCATGGCTTTAGAGAAACTGATGCGATTTGTTACGACTGACACACCGGAACAGGTTGCCTCGAGAAGTTGTGGATGCCCCATCCTTGCAAGCGTTTCAGGTCAGGTTGGACAGGGCTTTGAGTGACCTGTTCTAGTGAAAGATCTCTGCCCATGGCAGGGGTTTGGAGCAGATCTTCAAGGGTCCATTCTAACCCAAACTGTTCTATTATTCTATGATTCTATTTTATGAGTCTATGATTTCTCACTTATGCCCCTCATCCAGGAGGGTGGCTATAAAGGGAATGTGGCTAATGAGTGCTAGGCAATGGGCAAGCTGGAGTGCTGGAGGGGAATGGGACGTAGATGTGCTTCCCATTTAATCTGCCCATGCATTAACTGTAAAATAATACAGCCCTTCCCCCCCCCCCCCCCCCGATAGGGAGGGTCTAAAAGTAAAATTCATCAAGAACTGTCTTATGACATATTAATTGGATTCAAGCTATCTGAAAATTCTTGCAATTATTTTACCTTTATGCCGTAATCTAAGATGTATTTATTCCTGCAAACCCCATCTCAAGACAGATCTGTCCCACTATTTATCCCCCTGAAAAGTTCAGGTGCTGTGTCCTTTTGCAGCCTTTCCTGCAGCACAAACTGTGCTGTGCACCACTTTACCAGTAACACAATGCTATTGCTCTCCTCTAGCAAAGTGGAGGTGCCACAGCTGTCAATGGCTCATAGGCCAAACCACTTGAGACCATACATTTTACTCTAGGCAAAGAAATACTCCTCAGATTACAGTCTCAGTACTGTTTGCCACTTGCCAGTGCTCCAGCCTGATGTCTTCACTAAACTTGAGTCTATATCAGACATTAAAGCAAAAGTTCCCCCTCGATAATCATATCATTGTTATTGTCAGCACTTTACGGCCCTCGGAGGTTCACAAAACTACTCGGAGAAAAAACCTATGGGTAAAATGTTGACTTCTGATGATCTCTGGACTTCGTGTCTCTGCTTTCCAGATCTCAGCCTCATGACAAGTTGAATTTGAACCAGGGTGCACCTCAAGCCAAGCTACGTGGTCCAGGTGGGGTGCCACCACACCACACTGCTCCACTGGTCTGCAATTGCTTGGACAGGGCAGATGCAGACACTAAGCACACGGTGAGCTCCACACAAATGCCCACTACCTAAAGTATTCTGCATAGCTTGAGGGATGAATCGCATGTTGAAGGAGCCAGAAGAACGAGAATTAGGCCCTGCTATGGGCAACTGGTTATATTGAAGTCCTTGACCTGTAGCATGTAATGAAACTGAGAAGAAATGAGGTCTGTGATTGTAACACATGTTTGAGGGATGGATGTTGCTTGGTACTCCTACAGCTCAATCAAAAAAAGGCTAACGGATGCACAGAAAAGTAAGTCTGGACCATTTTTCATTAAAAAGTCTTTTCTCAAAGGACTCAAAACTCGGCTATAAACTATTTCTGCAGATTGAAATTAGGCCTATTAATGCATCTGCTCAGGAGGAATCTCGGTAAACAAGATGCCCAGAGATTATTTCCTCCAGAGATGGAGCAATAGCTTTATTTTGCTCTGTGCAACAAAATAGTCCACAAACCTTGAAGGTGCTGCTCAGAAAGCATGGTCTGTCTCAACAGGAATACAAATCGCGCGGAAAAATACATGCCAACATATTACACTTTGAAAAATGGCCATCGTTGAATAGCAGTTAACTTTCTTCTTATTCTAAAGAATTTTTTCCTATGGAAACTGTACTACTGATTGTATATGACATACATATACCTCCCCTAAGACTACTTATACCCTGAAGGACCTACTGCCTGCATATCTATTGCCCTTATTCACAGAACATGCTTTTCCAATTATCTTTATAAATACAACACCACGTATGAGCACCTGGGATAAATATTGCAGCATTTATATATGGGAAACGATGAAGTATAAGATTCACCATTAAAATATGTTTTATACATCTTTCTCATCCATTTTTATTTCTTTTTGCCAGCAGATGATCTGACATACACGATAAATGTATATTATCTGAAATGCTGTGCTTCCTTCCTTTTATTAAAAAGGCACTAGCGACCCCCACCTTAGGCTAGAGTGAAAGATGGGAAGGATGGTCCAACTTGCAGTACTAGCCTAAGGTATGATAGATATGCATGGGAATCCACACTCTGCTACACTCTTCCTCTGGGATCTCAAGCAAGTCATCAGTTTCAGGTCTCCATCGGTAAAACAAGGGTAACATCATTTCCCTACCTCACACCGGTGCTTTATGGATAAATACATTAAAGACTCTGACATGCGCAGAATCCCCTAGCACTGGGACCATAAAAATACTTTCATTAAATGGATGGTCACAGGCCTTGCTGTAGTGGGGCAGGGAGGAATTATTTGTTCCCTGCTGGCCCCGAGCCTCTAACAGGATTGAGGAACACCAGAGGGCTCCTGTCCTGCATACTTAGCAGCTAGGCTGGCAGGGCAGGGAGGAGAAGGGTCTACTGCAAAAGGGCAGAAAGACATCTCCTCCCCTAAGCACTGAGAATTCAGCTGCAGAACTTCGATTCAGCAGTTAATTCCTGTGATTCCTCATAACTGATGTAACGTCAGGGGCACTGTTTCATCCTCAAAGGAGAATCTTAGCTTACAGCCTTGACTTTGATACCACGAACAGCTGAACTTTAAGTAAACTTCTGACCAAATGAGGTGCATGCAAACAAATAGTATGAAAATCCAATAAAAGACCAATGTTTGTGCCAGGGCTCAGCAGTTATCCAGACAATAACCTCAGAGGGATGACTAGTCTGACTGACAATTCATAGCACCAGACTCAGCTCAGGACTGAACGTGTGACACTTTGCTTTTTTTCTCCAGCTATGTAAAAAACACAGCAGAAAGCTTGAGTTATTCCGTCTTACAGCAGAGAGCTGCAAACCCTGCAATGCCTTGGTAATGCAGAGACCCTCTGCACCCAGATGAAAGTTGGGAGATGCTGCTTCAACCACAGGGGCAGGCAATTCCCACCAAGCTTCCAGCTGCCCACCTCTCAAAGCTTTCTGGGCTCAGTTACACTGCCTCTCATTGCACTCATTAGGACAGTGAAGTAAATGCACACTTAAACATGTATGCTTTTATAGACACAAAGTTCCTCACATACAAAGTGGGCAGAGAAGTACAAAGAACGGAGACGGCTCCAAAAGGTGATGCAATCTGTTACATTTCAATGGTTTCATTCAATGAGCAAAATGGAGCCAAGCACATACTGTAAATTATATTAGAATATTAGCCTGGCTAAGATGTTTGGCTAACATTCATATTTGTGTATCAACATAGGTAATAAAATGATCAAATGGTTCTTCTGAGACCACCTTAGGCTCACACAGTCCATCTGCAGTCACACACCATGGATACAGCATGCTGCCTACTAATCTATCAGGGGAAATATTTCGTTAGCTGAATTACATTTCGGGTTCGTTTGTGTAAAACGGTATATTTAATTAAAATATTACTTGTTTCAACTCCAGCCATAGCTGGGATCATATCCAAGCTTCAGTCTTATCCAGCAGAAGCCATGCAGCAGTAATGCATTAAAATGTATAATACACACTTAACTAAACCATGAAAAGTTTCACATTAACTGCCTGGACAGGAGACCATATGCTTGCCTTTTACCATTTAACAGCTATATTTCTGGAATGAGGAGAAACTCTTCCTTTACCTATTTTTAATCCTTTGAGTTCTAGAAATCAAATCAAATCTCCACTATATTCCTTTAAAAACATGAAATAAACTGTGGAATTTTCTTCTGGAATGGCCTCATTACGCTTTAAATTGTTAACTTTTATTTTTCCCAGATAGATGCTATATAGGAAAAAGGAAATGGTGATACTGTTTTCAGCATATGAAATCCTCCAAAGGAAAAAAAAGGCCATCGACCTGCATCTCATTTTGCTCCAATTGTCTTAAAAGCAGGAGCGCACAATGAAAAAATGGCCAACCTCTCAAAATCGATGGATGAGCTGCTTTATTTGAAACAGCTGAATAAATAACACCCTTATTATATTGTATCAACACAGTGTAGCTGGTAGGCTTTCAGCAAAGTAGTAGACGGGCAGTTTGCTCCATGGAATTGATTATTCATCCAAGGACACTGTGCTATGATTATGAAATATTTCCATCACTAAAGTTATCATAAATGTACGCATTTGCAAAATTAAGCTGGTCATTTAAACAGTGAAAACCATACTGCAGCATTAATTTTTAAATAGACTGCAATGGGGGAGACTTGCTTGAGAAAAATCAATGCCACTATACGCCCCAACGGTGATGTTGTGTTCTGCTTGTCCTCCCATGGGTTTGTACTATGTGGTGGGTCTAAACTTCCTCCAACTCTACCTTCGTTTGGGGTTTAGTGTTGGTGCTGGGCCTTCTGGTGCTAAACCAGCAACATACTTAAGTACATGCTTAAAATTAAGTTACGTGAGCAGTTCCAATTGCCTTCAAATACAGGAAGTTAAGCAAGTGATTAAGTGCTTTGCTGGAGTGGTGCCAGGGTGCTCAAAAGAGCACAGGATCCCATCCTTTATCCTCTATTTGGAAAGCTTCTCCTCATGTTTAATTTAATTGAAAGCAATGCTCAAATGATAACAACTTCACATTTATAGACCTCTAATTAATCTACTCAATGGCCTCGTTTCTGAGAGCCTCCCTATCTCACAACATACGTACTTGGTTAAAAGGAAAAAAAAAAAAAAAAAGAAAGCTTAACCTCTGGATTACAAATGAAAACATATAAGCTTGGAAAGTCTAAGGGTAACTTACCTGAAGACATGGGAGTAAGGGATCCCCAAAGTGCAGTTCATGAGTCAGTTGCTATCCTTGAAGAGTCCTGCTATGGCTACATCCCTTGAGCAGAATGCCACTTGTCTACCATAAAGCACCTTTGTGAGACCTTAGTCTGATGCTCCTCTGCTAAACGAGCTTCACGAACAAAATTAGGAATTCCTGACCTTTTAAGTAATACCACATCTCCAAAACCACACCAAATGTAATGCTTTTCTTTCCTTTAAACCTTGTGCTTAGAGAATCCAAGGGACAGATCTGGGAAAAGGACTTACTTCAACAGTAAATTCTGCCCTACCTAAAAGATGAAAAGCAAGCTGTTAGACTCTAGGAGGGGAATTCCCTGTGTCATTCCCTGCCTGATCCATTGGAGATAGTGGCACCCTTGCATCTTAGCACTGTGTACATGACCCTGGACCTCGCCCATCAGACACGTGAGGGGTCCAAAGATCTGTATTAAGTGTCATGAGATGGATTCAGATCTGGAAACCCTTCCTTGCAGCTAGGAAGAAAAAAAAAAAAAAAAAAAAAAGCATGACCCTGAGATTGGCCTCTGAGACATGAGCAGAATACCCACTGCTCTTGTCACTGCTCCTTCAATTATCATTTTTTCTTCTCAGTACCTTTCAAAGCAAAATGATTAAGTGATTGTTGGAAACCATGGCCAAAACCACTAAATTCCTAACCCAGAACTAAGAACCCAACCCAGACCACTGCCACGAGGGGCTCTCTTACTTATTCTTATGTAACATCATGAATTTTTCACTTTTGGCTGCAAAATTGTCCAGCTTCAACCGGAGGTTTCCATTCAATTACCTACAACCCAAAGATTATCGAACTTCTCCAGAAGGAGAGCAGCCTGAGCTCAGTCCATTAGCATCAACACATCTCCCACTTTGCAGCAGAAGCACTACCCAAGTCGTAGGGACAGAAGTAGCAGGCGAATGAAGGAGCAATGGCAGGATTTAATCACTGCAGCTAGGTCTATTCCCAGAATACTGTCAAATGAGCTTCATGGCATGTCTGGTTCCTGAGTAGGCTTAAGTGGCTGGCTTAACTGGAGCAACTGTGATTCTGGGCATGCTGTCTCCTAAAGCCTAGGTGGGATACCTGGGGCTCAGGGGTTACTTCCCTGACCAAAGCCCTGCTGAACTGCAGTACAGATTGGATTTCCCTGTGAAAATACCTTTTCCTATCACCAAAGCAAGGGTTAGTGCTTTTTACTTCCATCCATGCCTTCCATAAAACTAGGAATAATAACAATGATAACAAAAATTGTAATAATCTACTCACTTAAAATAATTATGTGGAAAAGTAGATGGTATACTTGCACTGCAGATTCCACTCTTTTGTAATATTTGAAATGAAATGTTATCACAGGCATGATTTAAAACACCATCGTCCTGACCTGTTGGACTCCCTAATCACTACAGTTTTATACACTAAACTCTAAAAAAATAAATTCTCCTATAAACATTCTAACACCATTTCAGTCTGCTTCTGTATCATCTACTACCATTTTCAAGTGGCACCTTTCGCCAGGGCCATTTGTTTTTTTTCTAAGCATTTTTCAAAACTAAATTGCAACATTCCTTACTGATATATACTAAGAGCAACCACACTGAAGGCTTCAAAAAAGATCTTCAACCTTTCAGCTTTTTTTTTTTATTAACAAAAAGTATATTAAAAGGTTCAAACAGTGCCTTTCTACATGTCTCAAAGCAGACCTTAATTGTCTCATACAAATCTCAGCACTGCTGAGAGTTCCCAGAGAATGAAAGACAATACTCCTGCTGATGAAATATTTCAGTCCAACAGCTATAAAATCATTTGTTGCCCATTAATAATAACTCATCTAGCAATTTTAACCTTACCTAAGCATTCAGCCGAAAGTGATCTGAAGATTGTAAATACAGACACAAAAGGCTCTGTGCCATCTCTTCCACTGCTGAATTACAGGACATGGCTGAGTTACGAAAGTCAGCATCTTCGTTTTGTACTCTAGAGGCTCTAGCAGAAATACTACACACACAGGCTCTTGGATGAGCCCATCCTTCCCTTTCCATCCAGCAGATATTTGCCATTCAAAAAAAAACCAACTCAACAAAGAATGAAAATGCATGGAGAGCTTATTAATTAAATACTGATCAGCTATCAATCTCCAGCTACCTCATGCCTCTCTGACAAATAATTTTAATTCACAGAAGGTAAAAATCTACATATTCAGTAGGAGACATGTTCTAAGCAGTCAGTTTCTGGAATTAACTCGACAACAGAAATGGCATATTCTCTAACCACAGTCATGGACACAGGGGAAGAGCAGCTATTTCAGCATGCATTGTTTTGACTATATGGTCATATAAATGGCCAAATCTTACATCTTGTGCAGATTGGCTCCTGCATGCAGACACATATAATATTCTCATAATGAACAGCACCCAATAGAGCATTTTCCAAGTAAAGTACCACTAACAAGCTGCTTTTTTGATTGTTGTTGTTGCTGCCATTGTCGAAATTGCTGTTTTTTCCCTGTTAGCAACAAACAGATCAGACTTCATCTTCTAAATCTACAGCTGAAATGAGAGCAACATTCCCCAAATCAAGAGCCAACAGAAAACATATAATCAAGAAAAAGAACTGCAGAAAAGATAAGTTATTTTAATTACCTTCAGAATTATACAGGGATTCGCTCTGGTGTACATTATAATCCCATTGCTTTGCAGAGTTCGCAGACGTAGAGCCAACTTGAATTCCTCTTTCTTGCTATTTTCAGAAACACGGTATTTAATGTAACTATTCCCAGCAAAGCTAAGGGAAGTGTGGCCTGAAATAACCATTTTGAAAACACACATGTTCTTTTAGTGACACATGAAATAATTCCTTAACTGTCAAGCTAATTTATTACAGCAAATGAGAATTAGTTTAGGATGAAACTTGTAAATAAGACCCAACCTTGATGGGAATAAAAGCTTGCACCTACTACAAATATATATGGTAATTTTTCAGGAAATTATTTTTCAGTGGATGGGGGAAAGGTCTATTTCTCCACACTTATAAAAAAAAAGAGGGTTTTCTCCAAGTGTTCAGCATTTTTAAGGTTATCTACCGCTGGTCACACCTCTCTCTCCTCACTAGTGAAAGAGAGAGTTAAAGACAACCATGCTTGTACATCAGGGAGTTGAGTTATGGGTATAAAGTCAGATGTGGGCAGATGGCAGCCAAACCTGTACAGTTAATTCCCTGCAACCACTGCCCAGGACCACTGTGAAAAAACTCAGTATCTGCTGCGCTTTTTTCAAGAAAACATCACGCAGCCTTGGACTGACTGAAGTAAATGGAAAGCTCCACTTCATGGGCTCCCTACCACTCTCTTTGTATCCAAGGGAACAACATAGCTGCAGAGAACTAACAAATGTCCTGGAAGTTTCTTTTTGGGATGCTGTAGTGTTTTCATTAGTAAAGACTGTAATTTTGGTGATCTAAATTGCAAGCAGGAGTTTATTATAGAGCTTTGCCCATGGCAGGAAAGCATCTAGCATAACAGTCTCTAGGAAAAGTCCTGTTTACTCAGCAGCCTGTTTTAATGATCTGGGATTCAACCCAGTCAGTAGGAATTTCCCAACAGAAACTTGATCATGGCCTTCATACAGTCCCGTAGCTATAAAGCCAATTGTTTTCCAGGGCTTATGAACAGATAGAACAGGTGCCAGTGCTGAGAAGTGTTAAACAGTAGATCTTCTGTTGACCTGAGTGGCACCTCTACCTACAAAATGAGAACAACAGCCCTTTTTTGTTCAAGTATATCCCCCTTTACCGCTGTGACGTGCACCTGAGCATTCGCCAAGCTTTCCAGGTGGGCATTGACAGATGAATGGTCTCCGGTTAGCTTCATACCCCACACACTGCATGTCCCCTGGACACGGCTTCTCCAGACAGGGATCGTTAGACCCTGGGCACAGTCCTCCTGCAATAAGTTAAAATACTGTCAAGGACACAGTGTAAAACATGATCTTTAGCAATACAGAACTAATAAAAGAAAGACAATTATTGATCTTGCTCTTCAGTACAAGCCAAGCACGGCTTAACAATAATAATAATAATAAAAAAATATTTCAGGAAGAGATGCCCTGCAGACAAGTACTTAGCAAAATACTGTTATGATTTTTCAAAGGATGCACTAAAACCTATGACAAAATAGTATGAAAATTGGCTATTTTTAGCAGTGACTGGATATACAGTGGTGTTGTGATGCTCAGGCCAGTCATTTATTCACAAAGCCTCTTGTACAGGGAATTTAGGGCTACCAGAAAACAAACAACTTCAAGTTACACAATCCTTTTGCCCAAGCATGCCCACGTGAAGCAAATTTAGAGAAGTAGAGTTCCCTGGGAGACAAAATAAAAAACCAATTCCCTGGCTATGGAATGACAGCTGAACTCTTCATCTTTGTACTGCACAGGGCACACGCGCAGGCTGAGCACAAGGCACAGGCAGATCTGCTCTGTCCTCATGTTCCTCCTGGCTTTTCCGAGACCTCACATCCTATTGCACACCTTGCCCAGGCTGTCAAAAGCCTATCCTCCTTTCTTGTGGTTGTGACTACAGAACTTCTGTTGCACACGAAACTCCGTATGTCCAGGCCAAAAAAAAACCAAAACAAAACAACAAATAAACAAACACACACACACACACTAACAGCAAAAGAGGATTACTTGCCTTGGACACTAAAAATGCAAAGAAATTTTGAAAATAAAAAATACAGTGACTGTATTTCCTGATATTGCCTAAGTGAGGAAAGAAACCATTTTAAATAGTTAGTTGCAATTCATGACTACAAATTGGGCAAAATATTCATGCTCTTTTATATTTTGGGGAGAGTGTAAGTTGGATAGAATTGGTTTGAATGCTGCTGTCAGCTCTTTCCTTATATGTTTTTAGTAGTATGGAATATAATTTTGCTCAAGAAAAGGTGAATTCAAAACTATTACTAACTTCAAAATAGAAGTAATATGAAGAGACAGATGAATACTGTTTTTTAAATTCACTTAGAATACTATCATGTGACACAATTTCATTATGGTTCTTTGAAGCCTCCTAAATTTTTAACGTGTAACATGCTGAGTATCTCAGGGGCTTACTTTAAAGCCTGCCAATGTCAAACTTCTTGGATAGAACTTCTATCTAACTTTTTCAAAGTGTCTAAATATATGTTTCAATTGCTCTAATCTTAAAATTTTTGCAAGCACTACCGACAGTATGCAAAACACAATACAACTGTTCATGCTCAATTTATGAATTCTCAGGATTACATGAATTTCTCAACAGTTAGCCTTTTGCTGGTTGTAATAAAGAATTTAGTACATGCAGGGTCAGCTTCTACCTCTGGATGTCTGTGTGCAACTGCTATGAAGTTACACACTTTCAACTGCAGGAAAAGGCATTCCCGTCCTTGCTTCTATTGATTTACAGCCAGGGCTTGAACTGAGAGAGAGCCAGTTACTGGGAATGGACTGGCTTCTCTTTTTTTTTTTTTTTTTGCCTATCAAATTCATTTACCTCGAGTAATAGGTACAGGTGATGATATTAATGATAAAAAGCCAGCACCTTCCTACCCATCACTTTCTGAATATTGGCAGTTCTTGGTTATTGTAGAACCTTAGTCATATTCAAATACTACTTTATTTTTTGAGCACATGTATTTTATTTACAATTTATAAAGGAATAAATCAACCTGTCATAGAATAAATCCCTAAAGCAATGAAAGAAAGAATCTTATTGCTCTCACACTTTAGTACAAGCCAAGCAGAGCTCATACCAAGCACAGCTGAAATTACCTGGTACTGTAAGTATTTTCTGGAAAAAGAAAAATTACCGCTGCAGGTTTCAAAGTGGACATGGGCTGACTACAGATATGGCAAGGACTGTAAATGTCTTGCTTGATGTACAGCACAGTCAATTTAATCTTTAACATCTTCCCCTCCTTTGTCAAACATTTGTTTGAGAGGTCTATGCAGTAAACGATTTACAGTACTGCCTGTAGCACTGTTAGAAAATGATGCATGGCAATCTTTATTAATCAGTTTAGTAAGTAACATTAGCAGGAATAACAGCTGCAATATACAGTCACACTTTAAGTCTCATACTATCAAGAAACAAATGTTAGTTTCTGCATTGCAGAATTATATTCTATTCAAATATAAGTTCTACAGAATTTAACCAAGAATATGTTTATTGCTTATTTTTTAACCAGTTCTCTGGAATTCAATAACAAGTAACAATTACTTCTGAAATTATATTGGGTGGTTAAATATCTGTATGCTGGCTTGTATGTTCTACTTGGCTCCGTAGGCTAATTTAATTTATTCTTATGTGACAAATACACAGAACTCTGCTGTGTGCATAGATTCTCTCTTCCCTGAACACACTTAAACCTTATGTGAAGCTGTAATTCAAATGAACTTCTTCATAGCTGACAGATAAGTCATTTGGACAAAGGCCCCACAGCTTGTTGGTGTGGAGAAGAAAGGGACACAGAGATTCTGGAATATGGCTCCACAAATTTTCACAACCCCTAACCTATGACTGCATCTTTGACATGAAGCAATAAAGCAATAGGTTACTTTGTTAACCATCTCTGCCAGTTTTTTAGCTGATTCAAGCTCTGATTTGTACTTGGGAGTCATCTTTCCACAGTCAAAAAATATATGGAAAGGATCTAATGTGTTTAGTATAACTGCAGATACACTAAAGAACTGCTTATCCTGGCAGGCCAAGAATAGTTCTTCTGCTAAGCTACAAGAAAATCAACTTTTTATTCATCCTCCTGCAGCAGGATTTCATAGCTGTCACAAAAGTTTTAAAATATTCAGACTTGGGAGAATAAATGCTTTGTGCCTGTCTGTATGGTTATAAGTACATAAGTTACAAATCTGTATTATTGCTTTGCCCTAGCTAACGTGCATTTTCAGGCTGATTTCACAACTGTGTGAAGCAAAATTGTGAAAACGTTCAAGGGTGCTTTGTCCACATCAAAGATTTACAGCCTGAGTTTAAATAAAATTATTCTAATGTTGCATTTCCACTCCAAAGAACAGTCTATTTACCATTCAATAGAGATTCAAGAAATATGGATTTGAATTGATCTCTTTTTTTTTTTTTTTTTTTTTTTTTCTGTACGCAAGTCCAGAAAACCCATGGTATTCTCTTGAAACTCACATTAGTATTAATAGAGCTGTTCTCTACAGGATATCCCAGAGACATAAGGGATAGTGTCAACCAGAGCATGGCAGGGAAGGTGGAATAGGCCCATCTGATTCTGACAGTTCATCTTCAGTTTAATTCTCTGAATCAAACTAAAAATATTACAGTCTCCCTACTGGTATACTGAGGAAGAAAACATATCAAAATGAGACATTTATTTAATTACTGTACACCGAAAGAAGGATCACTTCCAGGAATGTAAACATATTTTTTAAATTGAGTGCTTCATCAATGTTAACTTGAGCCTTGAGGTACTTGGTGTGTTTTTATAAGCCCACTCTCCTGAATCTCTTGGAATATATATATATATTCAGTATTAGCCTATTTCTCTCATTTGCAGAAAAAAAGCTGGAAAGGTGACTCTGAAGGTCAGTCCCAGAAGGCAAATAAAGGGAAGTTCCCATCTGCTACTTTTAAAACAATCTAATGATTATTTTAGTGATGTGTTGGGTTTATGTGGCAATGTTTTGGTAGCAGGGGCAGGTTGCAGAGGTGGCCCAACCTTGGGCTTGAGGAATTTGAGATAAGGGTGATAACTGTTAGAGGTAATGGACAAAACACGGACTGGACATGGTTGGAGAGTGCAATAACTGTAGAGAACTCGTGTTGTAATGTGGGGGAGGGACAAAGACTGTATAAACTGTCCACCTTTGTTGCTGTTGTGATGATGTTATGTTGATTTGGTGTGGGGAATTTTTTTTGTTGTTGATATAAGTGAAGTTTATGTGATGAATGTTTATGAATGTCTGTTTTAATGACAACTTAAATATGTTTCTCACAGAGGCAGGTGGTGGAATGCGTTGGGCTTACACGGCAAGGGTTTGATAGCAAGGAGCTGCAGAGGTGGCCTCTGTGAGAAGAGCCCAGCAGCTGCCCCAGCTCAGATCAGAGCCAGCTCCAGACGGCTCCAAAGGGATCCGCTGCTGGCCAGAGCCGAGCCATGAGCAATGCTCATTGGACCTCTGGGAGAACAGATTGAAGGAAAGAAAAAAAATAAACTGTTGTGCTACAGCAGCTGGGAGAGTGAGGAGTGAGAACCATCCCTGCAGCCCCCAAGGTCGGTGCAGCAGGAGGGCAGGAGGTGCTCCAGGCACGCAGCACAAGTTCCCCTGCGGCCCGTGGAGAGGCCCCTGGTGGAGCAGGCTGTCCCCCTGCAGCCCACGGGTCCCACACGGAGCAGATCTCCACGCTGCAGCCCGTGGAGGAGCCCCCGGTGGAGCAGGTGGATGTGGCCTGGAGGAGGCTGCGGCCCATGGAGAGCCCCCGCAGGAGCAGGCCCCGGGCCGGAGCTGCAGCCCGTGGAGAGGAGCCCACGCAGGAGCAGGGGGTCTGGGGGGAGCTGCCGCCCGTGGGGGACCCGTGCTGGAGCAGTTTGCTCCTGGGGGATGGACCCCGTGGTACGGAGCCGTGTGGGAGCAGTTCTGGAAGAGCTGCAGCCTGTGGGCAGCCCCCCAGGCTCAGTTCGGGAAGGACGGCATCCCGTGGGAGGGACCCCACGGGGAGCAGGGGCAGAGAGGGACCGTGAAGGAGCGGCAGAGACGAAGCGTCAGGGACTGGTCGCAGCCCCCATTCCCCGTTCCCCTGCGCTGCTCGGGGGGAGGAGGTGGAAGAAGGTGGATGGAGGGAAGGTGTTTTTAGTTTGCTTTTATTTCTCACTGATCTAGCTTGTTAGCAACAGGCAATAGATTATATTAATCTCCCTAAGCTGAGTATGTTTCACTTGCGATGGCAACTGGTGAGTGATCTCCCTGTCCTTTTCCCAAGCCACGAGCTTTTTTTATCATCATATTTTCTCCTCTTGTTCCTTTGAGGAGGGGGAGTGAGAAAGTAGCGTTGGAGTTTTGCTGCTGTGGTGTGAAACTACCACAAGTGAAGAGGGAAGACAGTCAACCCATGATACTTGGGTTGACTTGGTTAGCTTCTGTTGAAGAAGACTATGCTTGTTTAGCTTCAATTTGCTTTTATTTTTGGAGCACAGTGACCAGGTATTGTAAGCAATGATTACAGTACACATATAAATGCATATACCACAAACTTGGTTCTGCACAGGCCAAGCATGGGTTTCAGTTAGCTTGAGAGCCCCCAGAAAACACTCACAGTATGTCCTAAGTATGTCCTAATGCACAGTATGTCCCAATGATTCAGTTTCTCTTCCAGTTTTAGAAGAATGGCAGTTTGGCCTACTCCATCCACTACTTGGTAACAGCTTCCCTTAAGACCTAGGTGATAGACAACGATTTCCACTCTTCCTGATTCTACACTCAGGTCCCCACCTCATGCTTCAGCTCTCCTGGGTTTCATAGGAGATCCTGCATTATCAGCATAGGTCTTAAAATAGGGAATATTCTCAGGGAGAAACATCTCCACTTACATAAGTGTAATGTTAAAAGGACTGTAACCAAATTAATCAAATCTTTCAAATGCAGTTCTTTGTTCCCAAGCACAGACAGGACATCTTTTTCTTTACTTTTCCTGGCTCTCTTGCCAGGACACGTCAAGAGGCATTAGTATGTGTTAGCTTCCTGGAAATGGGAAGAGCATATGTTGTTCAGGATCCTGGTATTAGGACTGGAGTTGTACAGACAAGAATTTGGGTTCCTTATGCCCAATACTGCAAAACATTCAGGACTCTTTAAGAGGCGGTGTGTGCTCTGAGGAACTGAGGAACAAACCACCATTTAAGATTAGGTCCTAGATAAATAACAGATCTTATAATGCATCACAGTCTATGATTTCCTTTTGTGAGAACATTCACAAGATGCTAGAAGTGGCTTCATAAAAGTTTGAATTGCCTGGTTTCATGAGTGGTCCAAGACTGCTATTCTCTTGATTAAATAACATAGATGTGAGTGTCTGCACTTTCACTAAACACTTCTGGGTCTATTAGAAAAATTCTTTCAAACTATTAAGCCAGAACCATATTAAACACTTGAAATGGAATTCATCTCATCTAACTTTAGGGCATGATTCATCTGACTGATTTTAGACATCCAGGGAGAGATGTATCACATCATTAAAAATACCTCATTCTTTCCACTGTCTGGAAATGAGGCCTGGAGTGACCAGCTCACATGTAGATATATACCCACATTTGTCAAGATAATTTCAATCAAGCCTTCTCCCATATTAATGGAACCTCACTTTTGTAAGGTTATAACACGGAGCCATCCACTATAGCAAAGTAGACCCAACAAAACCTGCTTCCTTCCTGCATATTTGTCTTAACACAAAAGAATTACTTTGCCACATGAAAAAAAAAAAAAAAACAAACAGAAAAAGTGAAATAGATTTCTGCTTCTGAAAAATGAGAATGTCATGAGAACTATTTATTATATATATTTATTCTGGTTGTCCTATCTTTATTTCCCACAAGCACTGACAAATGTTTGCATGCCTTATGTCACATGATTGGCAATTGCATAGCCCCTGTAGCCCCACTGAAACAAACCCCAGTTTGTTACTGTATTTTTCATATAAACACAAGCAGAAGAGCCAGAAATCTAAGGAGACAGCCTGTTACTGGAAAAAAAAAATCGTTCAATTTTATTGATTTTAAAAGCTTTGATTGATACAGCTGAACTTTCGAACTTATTCTTCTAGAACTGAGCTCCTGATCCTTAGAAGTTCACACATTGCCTGCTTTACAGTCTCCCTGCATTTTAATGTTAGATAACTCTGTTTGCTCACAAAGGTAATCTAGGTAAGTTATGCACAGCTGGCATGCATAAATTGTGCATATCTGTGACATCTGCCAGTGGGAAAAACACTCCAAGTATGATACATATTTCAAGAACGAGTGAATTAGCTCAAACTCAAGCTTTCTGGGTCATAATTGAATCAGACCACTGAAAACATATGCGATATTTTAATGGGCTTGTCATATTTCAAGCTATTAATATTTACTGGACTGGGTCATTAAACTATCCTAGTAACAAAGGAAATATAATGCTTTTATTATATTGATAGTATCTTGCTAATGCTGTCTTGTAAAAGGAGGTATGATAGATTTATTCTGCTATTCTGTGCTCTTTTTTTCTGGTTTGCTGCATTTATGTCCATGTACAAAGGATCAAAGGAAATATTTGGATTTTTCTGATCAAAGGAAGTATTTGGATTTTTCTAACTCTTACTGAGCCTAGACCTTAGTATTCGTGAGAGTAGCGCCATACTCAAGTTCTCTAATTAATATATCCTCAGAAGCCTGTTAACCTCCTAAGGGACTAAACAAAGTGATGTATCTGTGTATTTACCTAAACAGCAAGACATTTCTTGTGGCTCCTTTAATTAAAAGCATTAGAAGAGGATGACACATTAAGTAATGTGGAGAAGGGCAAAGCATGAGTTTTTTTAATTCCTAACAAGGTCTCTTATTTCTGCACAAGTAATAGGCACCTATAGATCACCTATCTGGTGACCTATATATTTAAATCAGCGGCTCTGGACGAATTTCTGTTACAGTTTGGATGGTGGACTTGAGATGTACAAGCCCACGCTAAGGATTCTGGATCAACATGGGAAATCTGCACCTAGCAGCTTGAATAAGAGCTGTGGGACCCATCCAGCTTCCCAGCTGGACAAGGAAATATCTGCACCAACTGTTCTCAACAGCAGCCTTCACAGCCATGATAGACGGTCCAAAGGCTATGGACCACAGACGGTAATTTTGGCAGCCTGCAATACTTAGATCCACAGGATGGTTTCGGTTGGAAGGGACCTTAAAGATCATCTTAGTTCTGACCCCCCTGCCATGTGCAGGGACACCTCCCACCACACCAGGTTGCCCAAAGCCCCGTCCAGCCTGACTTGAACACCCTCAGGGATGGGGCATCCACAGCTTCTCTGGGCAGCCTGTGCCAGGGCCTCATCACCCTCACAGTAAAGAATTTCCTCTTTATATCTAATCTAAACCTACCCTCTTGTAGTTTAAAGCCATTCCCCCTTGTCCTATCCATACACTCCCTGAACTTTTTGAGGATTGATTGGTACATGACAGAAAAAATTAGAAATCACTGTCCTAGCTGATTTTTTGTGTTTCCAGTGCAAACTTGCTGAGCAGAGAGGAGGAAGGGGAGAGCTGCTGGATCAGAACTGTTCTGTATTGTAAAGCCCTTTTTTTGGACCTAAACTAATAGATTATGAGGCACATCCACTCACTATTAGCTTCTGAAAGGAATATACATCATTACTGACTTTAATAAGTAGTGAAATGAAGTTATACACAGTGAAAATCTTGGCTGCCAGAAAAACAATTTCTGTCACAGTGAGGGCTATCACCATCCCTACGGAGATGAGGATTTGTGATTTCTTGGTACATAAATGAGACAAAGCTATGACTTAGAGAATATAAAAGTGTTTTGCAGACAATGCTCCTGCATTGGCTCCAGGACTCAGCTGGAGGATATTGCAGCATTGTCCCTTTCAAACCTGTGAAAATCCCTTTTTATTTCAGAGCCTTTCATGTGTAACAAAAAGCCAAGTATTGTTATAATAGATGTATCTGTTCAGAACCTATAACGCTATTACTTAAAAATTGACCAAACAGTCTGCTCTTGACTACATGAAAACACCGCAGATAGAGAATTCTGATATTTTTACAGAGCTGAACTCCTAAGGCATTACTATTCATGTGCTGCAGGACACAATGATTTCTGGTTAAGTTTTATGCATTAAGGCCTATTTTCATTCCCACTGAAGTCGATGGTATGACATGAAGTCCTGCTGACTGCTGCAGAGACAAAGGCTGGCTATTGAGAGACACAGCTACTGAATTCTTGTACAATTGTGTGTGTGTGTGTGTCTGCATGTGTGCTTAAGATGAGGGAGACTTAGATGTATTGATTTTACAGCAGCTTTTTTCTCTGCTCTTAAATGAAGTGGAATGAGGAGCAAATAGCTTGGCAAACAAAAGAAACAGAACTATTATTACAACTGCCTGAGGTGTTGTACTCCAAGTACAGAATCACAAGGAAGATTGGCTCTCGAGTCTATTTGTCATATATACCCATGCAAAATCGCTGCCTAAATGTGGAACAGACTGAAACCCAGAAAAAAAAACACCACCCTGTCACCTACTGTAGCATTAAAGGTCAGGAATGGTGCTTGCTCTCAGTTACTCAGTAAATTATTTCATTGGTTTCTGCTCCTCTCTGCAAAAATGAACTGGAAAAGGTCTTTCCAGCTGTATTGCTTAGACCGTGGGTCCTTTTCCTTGGGCATTCCTGGTGCACCACTGCAGACCAGGCTATCCTACTATGACTACATGACAGCTTTATTCTGGTGTTGGTGGAGACTGAGTGGGAAACCACATCACTCCCTCTCTTATCCCTTCCTCTCCCCTTCCTTCCCCTCCCCTGGAAGTTTGTTGATGGCTCTGATTATGGAGCCTCCAGGAAAGCAGTCTTTGTCATAAAAGGCCAAAGTTCATCAACTTCCATTTACATCAGTAAACACGAACAATTCTTCCTGAGCCTGAGAAATCAATTCCCACAATACATCAGCCAGTCGTGCTTTAACGGGCTGAATTGAAATGCCCCTTCTAATCTGCATCAGAGGAATAAAAACAATCCTATCGCATAATGTGTAAAGATGGGAGGGGACGAGGGAGCGGTACTCACCATTGCACATGCAGCGCACATTCCTGTAAAAGCGGGGGCACACAAAACTAATTCGTGCTGTGCTATAGGTCATCAGGGAATGTGAATCAATAGATAGACTTTGCTCACAGTGTTGTTCCTGACAATCCAGTCCAGAGCAATTCTTTTCCAAGATAGCAGAAATACGAATCACATTTTCCAAGTGTCTCCTTGCATTGGTAAGCTTCTGAATCAAATAGGCAGGCTTATAGAAACCACCGTTGTGCATCTGAACTGCAAACAGCATGTCAAGCTGATTGTTGCCTGCCACCGGCTGAATACTGATGATGTGCAGGCTGTCCTGTTTTTGGGAGAGCACTGCGTTTCGCAAGGTACGCCGGAACCCATGCATGTGAAGGCCCACAAAGTCTTCCGGGGAAACATTCTCAAAGCGAATGGTGACGGTGTTCTGCAGCATTTCTTGAAGCAACTGCTCGACGTGGACCACAACGTCAATGGGTACCTGGAACCGGCCATCACTGACAGAGACATTCAGGACATACTTGCCATTATCGAGCCCTCCGAGGGCAATGATCTTCCCATCATGGCTGTTAACCTTGAACAAACTTTTCTGCTCTGATTTCAGTGTGTAAGTGAGGACATCATACACGTCCTGATCTGTGGCGTGAATTTTTCCAATGACTCCGCCTGGAAAATCATCTTCTATGGTGACAATGAAAATCTCCAGTGGAATGGCCGTCGGTTTGTGAATACTCTCTTCAATAACCCTCACCTGAACATAGGTGTGGGAAACCTGCTGAGGCTTCCCAGAGTCCTTTGCCTAATATAATTAAAAAAAATAAAAATAAGCCAACAAAATATAACACACATATAACGCAGCTGACAACCATAACTTTTTGCTATATTTATTTCCACAGCATCAGTAATTCTGAAGACCTCTCAAAAGAACTTCCCAAACACATTTGCAAAATACATATGTAAAGAAATGTCTCAGCCATTTCTAGCAGTGGAACTTACAAACTCTTTAGGGAAGCACAGATATCTTATCTAAGTGGATTGCAGAGAGAAATGTGTCAGCACTATGTCTCATTACTCAAACTGAAATGTTCCCAGGATCCCACAGCTATCACTTGCCCCCTTCACAACAGAGCTATTTGAATATGGTATATTCTGCAGCAAATGGAGTTTGGACTCACTTCTACTCTGGAAACGACATTGCAGCCCAGTGAAATACCAGCAGCAGTTTCTGTGCTGCTTGGTGTGCTCCATAGCGTTTCAGACTTTGCTTAGCTTATGTGGATACACGGGAGTTCAGAGTTTTTCTCAAGCACTCTCTGTGACTTTCCCTGAAGCAATCAAAAACCGTGCTTGAAATAAATAAAATTTATCATCCTCCAAAAGTGAAATAGGGTGCTTGTGCTGCTCCTAACGATAAAATATGAGAGAAGCACTACACTTGGACAGACAACTCCATGACCCAGAGCACATATGATAGCATCATTTGCACTTTTTTATAGGGAGTAAAAGAGCAAATATGACAAAAAACCCAAGGCCATCTTGACAGAAAGGTGCTCAAGCTTGAATCGGTGTCCTTTTCTGCACAAAGAAAAATGCTTCATTGAAGTCAGTATTAAGATAAACCACTCCACACATTCATTTGCTTCAGAGGAGAACAGACGGCTGAAACATCACTGGGCACAGACGTAGCACATATTGAAATAACTTTGTATTTGGACATGGAGAGGAAAATTTACAGACAAAAAGAAAAAAAAAAGGCAGGATGGCAGTACTAATATGGACATTACCAAGAAAGGATTAGTAACTCAGAGACACTAAAAATCATGCTTCCTAACCATGCTTGATGGAGAATTTTAGAAAAGATTTTATGTGGATGTGCACATACACATACAGACATGAATACATGCAGAAATTATCTCCATTCCACTTTTAGTTTCAACATTACTTTTTAATAAACATAACACAGAGGAGGAATCTGATGGTGGAAAGGGGGAAGCAGCAATCTGGCACATAGAAATGGAAAGAAAGATTTCTATGTTCTATACACAACAGAAAACTATAAAATATGATTTCACTGCAGAAATCCCTAAAGAAAATAGCACTGGGAGGAACTGGGCCTCCACAATCCAACTGCGTGGTTTTCTGAATATTTTGGTGCATCTCAGTGATTGTGGTCTAGCTAATATTTCATTTATATGACATACTTGGATCTATACAGCTGAGGATGCTGCTTAAATGTAATTTACATGCCCAATTTTGGCTATACTGGAACTTTGGCTAGTGAATTGTCCTGAAAGGAGGATATTTTAGGATGAGGACATGGTAAGAATGAAAGATATATATATATACACACACACATATATATATATTTCCTACAAGGCTCAAAAAATGGGTTGCAAGAATATTAAATTGCAAACCTGTAAAACATTACTTTCATATGAACTGTTAATTAGCAACAGAGCTTACATTTTTTGGATTGTACCTAGCTGAGGTTGTTACTGCTACAAACAGTATTAAAAGTACTCATAAAGGAGCAGTTATGCTCTATTTAGAGAAATTAACTCCAGTACAGCAAGCTGAGGAAAACTGCATTTTCAGACTTAGATGATATGACCGTGTCCCATTTCAATGAAAAGGTGCAGTTCATTCCCTAGACTTGCATATTTACTGAATCCTATTACATTTTCTCTGGTAAACCTGAAAAACATGGTCCAATTACTCTTGGATTTATAGTTTTTGGTAAACAAAATTACCCTGGTTACAAAGTTCCTCAACAATGACTCTAGAGCTACGTTTGAGCTTGACTGTTATATGTCTTCTTTTTACATTCTTTAAAAGCTAAGCTGACCTTCGAAATGTGATTTCATGAATTCTTGGTAGGCTTCCAAAAATTTGTGATTAAATTTACGACTTAAAAGCAGAAGTGATTTTCCCTCCTAGAACAATATTTTGCTGTCACTCGTTCTGTGGTGTATTTATATGTATATAATGCTTTTTAGCTTATTTTCCTCTCGTAGCTACAGAAAAAAAAAAGGATGAAAATCTTAAATCATAACAGCTGCTGCTCAGAAAATCCATTTCATGCGGAGAAAATTGGAAAGGTGGCCGGCTACCTATTTATATTTATACAAAATTGGGTTTAAGGACATCAAAGGAAATATACTATATTGTGTACACGTAAACTGGAATGCATGGTATTTACTTACAGAATAAAGTCAATTAAAACCAACCCTTACAGGCAACGTACACACGACCTGCCACTATGAGGGCTGTCTTTTCTTCTGTGCAGACACAAAAAATCAAGGCATACCTGCACACAGAGCACATATTCGGTTGCAACCATGTGCTTGAAGATGACTGCAGATCTCAAGACGCCATGAGGGTCCAGCGTAAACTCCTCCTCTTCATTGCCAGTGAGGATGGTGAAGGTAAAAGGGGGGCCATTGTGAAAAGAGTCTTTGTCCGTCACTACTAGCTGCAAAATGCTTGTGCCCACAGGTTTATTTTCCTTTACACATACACACAGCATATAAAGAAAAGGATTAAAATGATGCGTCTCATCACAATGATAAAACACCACATTTCGCTATCAAGAATATACAAGTAAATGCTTTGGCCAAGATGCCATTTCACCGTCGCATTTATTTCGCACTGCTGCACCCTGTGGACCAGTATCAGAGATGGAGGCACCCACTGCATTGCTGGGGAGCGATCATACCCTGTCTGATCAGGCCCGACTAACCACTACAGCTCATACCCTGAGCAAGGCGCAGAGAAGTGCAAACTCATCCCAGCTCAGAATTTTGGAGGCCAGAGTACATATCCTGGTGCAACAGGGATGAACAGTAAAATGTGCGACAGATGCTGAGGTTAAGGAGTCTCGGCAAACAGAAACTTACCAAAGAGTCAAGAAAGACGTGTTTATACTTTCCTTTAAATAAGATCATTTGATACATCTTTGGCAGATAAATCATCAAAAGCTGCTTAACTGAAACCAAATGCTTTTGCATTTTAAAAGTCAGAGAAGGTTTTGATGTGCAGGATGAACTTACTTGAATTACAGCTGTATAGTTAGCTGGAGTAAATACAGGGCTGTTATCGTTCACATCAGAAATATCCACGTTGACCGTCACAGAGGAAGACAAAGGAGGGGTGCCACTGTCTCTTGCCTGAATAACTAACGAATAACCAGATATCTGCAAAAAGGTGAAAATATTAAATCATCATGAAAGCGGTCCTAAATTTTAACTCATGTTCTTTACATCCAGTGCACCACCTACCATATTCTAAGGAAAGATGTCTGGCCTCATTACCTTCCCTGCCCTTTGTATAACATTAGCCTGTTTATTGCCAGACTGTGTCCCAACCTCTATTTTATAAGGCTATCAATAAACCTAACACAGCTTCACTGTATTAAAATAACTTTGCTAGATGATGCATTCCTGAAACAAAGGGACAGACAAAAAAACAAATGACGAATAATATCCAAACTCAGCCTAGATGTCAGCTGGGATATGTGACCTGATTCTATTTATTTTATGGGTGGTTTCCAGGATAATATATGTTACTTATTAAAGGAAGCCTCAATTTGACACAGTGTTTCTGACATGGTGATGGAGATCCAACAAAAGTTCACAGACAGTTGGCTTACACACACTGAAAAACATTTGGAATCACCAGGGACAACACATCCTGTGTAGCAACAGGCTCTTATCCACCATTCAGTAGAAGATAAGGGCATTTTTGAGCCTGCTTGTTTGCAACAGCCACAAACAACTCAGCATAGCGTGGGCTGTTCAGTGCATCCCACAGGCTGCATCAGCCATGGGCCCTCTACATACGGATGTGCACGTGCGTGAGGTGTGAGCGTGTATGACGATTTGGAAGAGATCTATGCACAGTTTATGGATGACAGTTGGATTTTATGAACTGCATCCTTATGTCAGCCTCCTGTCTTAGGACCATCTTCGTGTAGTGCTCCATGCTCCCCAGGGAGAGCTGCCGACACGTCTGCCTGTGAAGCCTTCAGAGGGGTGGAGAACAAAGGATGACCTGCGTGCCAGATAAAACACCCACTCCAGCCTCTTGGCGCGGGTCTGGGGAGGGGAAAAACATGGCCCCATACAGGGCAACAAAGAAAAGTCAAAGGAATTTTTTTAGGGTGGGAGGAAATCCAAAAGGACACAAAGGTCAAAGCCGTTTGGGTAGGAGGGAAGAGGACAGACTAAATGTATGAAACAAGGAGGATCTTCTGGGCTGTACGACCAAAATAGTAAAAAGGGAATGTTTTTTAGGTAGTTTATAAGGAAGAGGAAGGGTGCAATTTGCTGGGTGTGTAGTGGCAGAGTCAGAAGGAAAAACCCATAACTATGGAAGGTCAAGAAACTGAGGCAGAGCATTAATAATTTTCTTCCCTTTCAAGCTTTAATTTTTACTGCTAGTCAGGATTGACACCTTTGTGGGATCTTTTCCAAATTTTGTGCAAGTTTGTTTTCATTTCCACATATCCCAGAAAGGCAAATGGCAACAGCCATGGTTTGTACATGATTAGAGCTCTGGAAATGAGTTTCCTTAAACTGCTAAAACCTGGGAGTCAGCACTGCCTTTGGGGATCTACAGCAGATGGGGCATCATGTATCATTTCCCCTGACGAGGTCAGAGACACTTGTGTCTAGGAAATGTGCCAAGGAAGCAAAGGAAAAGACAATATTACAGCTCACTTTAACTGAGGGAAACTTAGAAGAATGCAGATCTGAGAGTTGGCCTTAAACACGCACAGATTGGTGAGGGTGAAAGTGTGTGTCTGAATGCACACTTATATGCATATATCTCGTAGCTATGCCAAGTGCAGAAACCAAACACAATCATGCTAAGAAATTAAGCCTGTGCCATATAAGAAAACTACCTAATAGCAAATATTCAACAAGCACAGCCATTATTACTTCCGTATCCTCGACGGTCTGCAGTATAGTCGTCCTGCCACCAGCCACTGGCAATTTAATCCTGCCTTTGTGATAACACAGAAAAGATATTTGCCTCTGTTTTACGCAGTAGCTCTGCTTCCAGCAGAGAGCTCTTCCAGCTGAGCCCATATTCTGGGGATAGCAATCAGCTTCCCCAGACACATGGCTAGGGGGAAGGAGGCATGCATTTCTTCATGTGTTGTGAGACTTCTGAAGTCACGTAGCACTCTCCTGCCCTGCTAGTAGCACAGGCAACTGTATTCATTTATTTATTTATTTTCTTTTCCTAAAAGCTGCTAATTGCTAGCTATGGCAAAATGGTGATAAATCACCCCGAATGAATAATCTGGTGAGCAAACAAAGCTGCAGAAGCCGTTTAATGAAGCACTCTTTCACTTTCGGTGCAGCCTGGCTACTCCATAACATCACCTCCCCAGTGAGATGTTTTGCAGAGCGCTAATTAATGTCTGAGGTCTCGGCTCTGTGCTTGGTGCCACAATCTGCAGCTCGCTCTAATCAGTCCGTTGCATACACCGCTGCATGCACGTGCAGGAGAGAGGAGGCAGCTCATTAACACAGCAACAGCTGCCGGTGGCACTACAGGAAAAATCCAGGGTGGCTTTTTTTCCCCAACCTGGCTTCAGCGGTTGTGTTGGTGCAGGATGGGAACACTTCCAGGGCAGTTGGCTCGCAGATACAATTGGGGATAGGGCTTGGGTGGGAAGAAGTGCAAGAAGACCTGCTGGAGCATCTTAAGCTGATTGCTGCAGAATGAAAAGCAGCTTCTTCACAACTGGCTAGCAGCAGAGTTGAAATCAATACACATCTGTAAGTCATTGTAAGTTAAGAAATCCCACGTGTCTTACCCTTTCTCTATCCAATTTCTTTTTAACTTTCACGAGTCCCAAGCCAGGATCAACCGAAAATTCATTGTCTCGATCACCACTCACTATGGAAAAATGAATCTGGCCATTGGAAGGACTGTCCAGATCTTCTGCTATCAACTTTTTTGAGAGAAAAGTGAAAATTAGCAAAATAAATATTAAACCATCTGCATGCTCCATTAACTGCTCAACGACCCAAAAAGTAGGAGTCCGTATTCTGTCAGACTAGTCATATCTGAACAGCACAGCACCACAGCATCAAACCAATCAGCTTGTCACAGGAGACTCTCCTTGGACCTTTTCAAAACTCTAGCCTTAAAACATATAAAAGGTTTTAATCTCAACAAGCTATATGACAAATGAAATATAACATAAATACAATGTATTTCACTGGGAAGTTGAACTCTGCCTTTCCAGTAAAACACACTTGTTTAGCTGACTCCTGAGATACAACGCCTTAAACATACCATTGGTCTTTGACATCATATAGGGGGAAAAAAAGAAACATTTGGTGCTACTATTTCTTTATTTTTTTGGAGGGGGTAGGGAAACAGGCAGCTATTGGGAAAGCAGATGCAGAATATTGGTTAGAGAACGGTTTGGGTGATTCAAGATGCAGTAGTTACCATTATTAATCAGTGCAGCAGTATTTTACTAAAGGTCAGGCAACAGAGGGCCTCATCCTGCCTAAACATGGCACGTGGCCTCACTCACCATTATGACAGAATCACCGACTGCGGCGTCCTCGCTGATGACTGCACTGTAGACCACCTGGCTGAATTTTGGCGCGTTGTCATTAACATCTGTCACATTCACATTCACAGTCGTAACAGCGCTCAGGGCTGGAGTACCTCCATCTTTTGCTTCCACTACTAAGTAGAAATCCTTACACGATTCATAATCCAAAGCTTCAAAAATGGAAATGGCTCCTTTGAAGCAAGGGAAGGAATGTCAACATACAGCAAAAAACAAATACTGTTGTGGATTAAGGGATTTGACTGTAGTAAACAGTACAGCATGCTATTTATCACCACTGCACAAACACAAAACATGTTGTTCTATCTTTAACACTGCCCAGTCCAATAAAAATATTTGGTCAGTTTTCTGCTGCTGTCATTTGATTAAAGAATGATGCCAATTGCTCTTGGGCTGCCTCTACTGAAAGGACCTTCGAAGACATGAAGTAATTAACGGTTTATCATGAAAATAACTTTTATTACCGTAGATGGAGAAGTGGGGGCTATATCCATCCATTGCCTGGGCTCATGTACAGAGCCTGTGGCAGAACTGGATGCTGACTCTGGAAATCAGCACTGACAAATCAGCAGAAATTTACTCCTACGTAATTAACTTCTCATGAATTAAGTACTAATAAATGTGGTATGAATCCCTTTGAGAAATGAGTTGTCTATCATTTATGTGATTAAACAGGGACTTCCCCACTAAGCTGGGTTTAAAAATTTTGGGTTCCCACACCACACAACCAAAACTAAGATCATCTGTAACTTGACTCACTCTCTCCCGGACCTCTTCTAGCACAGAAATGCTTTTTATGCACGTTCTCTACTTGTCTCCCATGTACCCATAACTTTAGCAAGAAGGAGGGAGTGGGTTGTGCACAGATTATTAGTGATGACTTGAAGGAGGTGATACTGGGCATGGCAGGAAAGACTTAAAAGCAAATCCCTAACCTTGGCAAGCCAAATCCTTTTCAGTATAGACTCATCAGGAGAAGGGATGTACAGGGCTTAAAGGTCATTTAGTCCAACTGCTACCCAGCAAAGGTTAGCTAAACCTAGTCATTTTTGAAGGTACTCATTTCTAATATTCTTAAAAAACTCCAACAACATCACTTTCCTGTTCTTCTTAGGAAATGTATTCGAGTACTTAATAATCATTACAGCTAGGAATTTCTTTCTATCATTTAACTGCAATTTAAGCCAATTCAAAATTTCTTTCATCATGAGTGGACACAGAAAACAGTTTATTCCCCTCCTCTTCATAGGTACTTTTACATAGGTAAGTACTTTGAATACTATCAGCACGTCTTCTCTTTCCTAGCTTAAATAACCTCAATTCCTTCAGTCTTTCCTGGTAAGCCTCATTTTATAGCTCAGATCATTCTTCTTAATCTTGTCTGGGCTCTCTCCAAATGAATCCTACCTTTCAGCATGACTTGCTGAAAGCAGGAGCCCTGAAGAGAAGCTTCCAAGTGGCTAGCAGGGAGTCCCCACTGATAAATGGTGTGAGAAGCATTATTTTTCAAGCCCTGATCAGGCATGCTACATCAGTACCCGGCTGTCTGGAAACTCGGCTCCTGCCTCTAAACCGATAATAATGGAGCTGTCACACATTAATGAATAATAAATAGTTTTTTTTTTTTCCCTGTGTGATTAAGCTTCATTATGGGTTTTTATTGATTTATCTCCTTGGCTTCATTGTCAAATGTGGAGTTAAGTATTGCTGTTTAGGCGTATTTATGTTTAAATTTTGTTAGCACTAATCAACATTATGAAGATAGGAGACAACACACAATTATGTTATGTTAAGTCCCTTATATGTAAGGCAGTGGCCTCTGCAGAGACTGGAGAGAGATTTTTGCACACAGTAATATAAATGACACCATGCATCATTTTGAGATTTTCCAGGTTACTGGTTATTACAGCTGCACTCCAACAAGTACACGGCAAGTCACGCGGCACTTGCAGGGCAAGCAGGCGATCAGGCCCAGTCAGCATGGGTTTATGAAAGGCAGGTCCTGCTTGACGAACCTGATCTCCTTCTATGACCAAGTGACGCGCTTGGTGGATGAGGGAAAGGCTGTGGACGTGGTCTACCTTGACCTCAGTAAGGCTTTTGACACCGTTCCCCACAACATTCTCCTCAAGAAACTGGCTGCTCGGGGCTTGGACTGGCGTACGCTTCGCTGGGTTAGAAACTGGCTGGATGGCCGGGCCCAGAGAGTTGTGGTGAATGGAGTCAAATCTGGTTGGAGGCCGGTCACTAGTGGAGTCCCCCAGGGCTCGGTACTGGGGCCGGTCCTCTTTAATATCTTTATTGATGATCTGGATGAGGGCGTCCAGTGCACCCTCAGTAAGTTTGCAGATGACACCAAGCTAAGTGCGTGTGTCGATCTGCTCGAGGGCAGGAAGGCTCTGCAGGAGGATCTGGATAGGCTGGAGCGATGGGCTGAGGTCAACTGCATGAAGTTCAACAAGGCCAAGTGCCGGGTCCTGCACCTGGGCTGCAACAACCCCAAGCAGAGCTACAGGCTGGGAGATGAGTGGCTGGAAAGCTGCCTGGCCGAGAAGGACCTGGGAGTATTGGTGGATAGTCGGCTGAATATGAGCCAGCAGTGTGCCCAGGTGGCCAAGAAGGCCAACAGCATCCTGGCCTGTATAAGAAGCAGTGTGGCCAGCAGGTCGAGGGAAGTGATTGTGCCCCTGTACTCGGCTCTGGTGAGGCCGCACCTCGAGTACTGTGTTCAGTTTTGGGCCCCTCGCTACAGGAAGGACATGGACGTGCTCGAGCGAGTCCAGAGAAGGGCGACCAAGCTTGTGAGGGGTCTGGAGAACAAGTCTTACGAGGAGCGGCTGAGGGAGCTGGGCTTGTTCAGCCTGGAGAAGAGGAGGCTCAGGGGCGACCTCATCGCTCTCTACAGTTACCTGAAAGGAGGCTGTAGCGAGGTGGGGGTTGGTCTGTTCTCCCACGTGCCTGGTGACAGGACGAGGGGGAATGGGCTAAAGTTGCGACAGGGGAGTTTTAGGTTGGATGTTAGGAAGTACTTCTTTACCGAAAGGGTTATTAAGCATTGGAACGGGCTGCCCAGGGAGGTGGTGGAGTCACCATCCCTGGAGGTCTTTAAAAGACGTTTAGATGTAGAGCTTAGGGATATGGTTTAGTGGAGTACTTAGTGTTAGGTCGGAGGTTGGACTCGATGATCTTGAGGTCTCTTCCAACCTAGAGAAATCTGTGAATCTGTGAATCTGTAAAGTGTTACCTTCAGCTTTCAAAATCAAGACTGTTCTGCTCTTAGAAGCTCATGTGGCAGATTTGCACTGGTCATCCTGAATGGCATAATAGTAAGGGCATCCACTAGAAGAAGCGCAGAAGAATCACCCCACGGGGAGCAGGGGCAGAGAGTGACCGTGAAGGAGCGGTGGGGACGAAGCGTCAGGGACTGACCGCAGCCCCCATTCCCCATTCCCCTGTGCTGCTCAGGGGGAGAAGGTGGGATAGGATGGATGGGGGGAAGGTGTTTGTAGTTTGCTATTAATTCTCACTGATCTAGTCTGTTAGCAATAGGCAATAGATTGTATTAATCTCCCTACACTGAGTTTTTTTTTGCCTATGACAGTAATCGGTCAGTGATCTCCCTGTCCGTATCTCAAGCCATGAGCCTTTTTTCATCATCTTTTCTCCCCCTATTCTTTTGAAGAGGAGGACTGAGATAGCAGTGCAGTGGTGCTGAGCTGCCCATCAGTGTGAAACCACCTCAGTGATGTAAACCAAAAAAACCCCAAACCAGAATGGCTGAAGTCAACTGTCAGACAAGACAAATTAGGAACAAAAAATGGAGAGCAACTCTTTGCTCAATCAGATAATGACAGGACAAGGGGGAGTTGTTTTAAACTAAAAGAGGGTAGGTTTAGATTAGATATAAAGAGGAAATTCTTTACTATGAGGGTGGTGAGGCCCTGGCACAGGCTGCCCAGAGAAGCTGTGGATGCCCCATCCCTGGAGGTGTTCAAGGCCAGGCTGGATGGGGCTTTGGGCAACCTGGTCTGCTGGGAGGTGTCCCTGCCCATGGCAGGAGGTTGGAGCTGAATGGTATTTAAGGCCCCTTCCAACCCAAACCATTCTGTGATTCTGTCAGTGAAGCTATACAGAGTTGTATAAATGGTGTGGTCACTGCCTGGCAAGGTAGGATTGCCAGCTATTTGGTGCTGATAGCACTTGTCTGATGCTTGCTGTGGTCCATATCTTTGAGGCTTTACTCAGCTGATAGGCAGTTAAACATTACAAGTGTACATTACTGACAGGGTTGCAGAGTTTGGCTAATGGGCTGTCACAACTACGCTGACTTCAACAGAAATACTAATGGAGAAAGCCATTCTCCACTCAAGTCAGGGCAACTGAGTGGGACTGTAATTTACATCCACATCCAACATAACGTCGGTTTCTAACTGTGCAACTAATTTCACATTGACAAGCTCTGAGTCTCTGCCCTTGGAACTTTTTTTATGGTCCAGGACGTTTCTCCAAAGCACTCACATTTTTTCTGATGCTTTCATGTTGTATTACAAGTAAGAGCCAGTTTACAAACCTGTCTTTGAGTTAATCCTGAACTTCCCCTTCTCATTCCCAGATCTGATGAGATAGGTAATCTCAGCATTAGTCCCAATGTCCTGGCTTGTAGCAAAAACAGAGAGGACTTCAGTGCCAGGTGAAGTGTCTTCAGGCACAGTGACAAGATAATCTCTTCTTTCAAAGACAGGGGGATTGTCATTAATGTCTAGTACGGTAATGGTAACAGTAGCAAAAGAGGACAAGGTCAGCACAATGCTTTGATCTGAGGCCTTTACACTGATGTTATAGGACGACTGAAGCTCTCTATCAAGTGGATGCTCCAAAATAATGATTCCTGATGAGCGGTCAACTGAGAAGTAACCATCTGCCGAGTCTGCGAGGGAATAGGTAACTTTTCTGTTCACACCTAAAAGAGAAGCAGATGTGAAAATGATAATGTGAAATAAAAAATAAAATAAAAAAGCAAAACAACCCTCCCTCTAACCACCTAATGGAAAACCTAATCAAAATCTGCTATCACACTCATCGTTTCCAATTGGTGTGGAGCACATGGAGGTAAGAGTATGTGAAGGTACAGCATTGCTGAAGGGTTGGGAGATCAGAACATGCTCTTCTCACGTCAGATCTCTGTGGATGACTTGAGTTCCTTCCCTCATCATGATACTTTTTAAAAAGATCACTTTGCAGAAGTGCTGCATAGTGAAACCTGAAAGCAGTATCCAGATTGTTCCTTGCCCAAAAAAGCTTACAACGGAATTAGGTAAAACAGGCAGAATAGTGAAAATGGAAATGTCTCAGAGCACATCCTGAAGGAATAGAAATGTACATAAGGGAAAAATAAGCACATAAAAATACATCAGGTGGCACAGAATGTATGTGCTACCAGTGCTGCCTCGATTCCTGTGTTGAGAAGCAAAATATTATCATAAGACAATACCTTTTAGACAAAAGCTTCATCAAACAACTCCTGCAAGAACATGGACATTTTAGAAAGGGAAGTCCCCCCACTCCCCCAGTTTGAGAGCAAAAACTGAATTGTACAATAGCCCATGTTTTTCAAACCTTGCCCATATTTCCCAATACATAACAGTTATCCACCCGGCTGCTGAATATGTAGATCCATGCTAAAGTTTCTAGTAATAGGGCCTGAGGGGAAGGTACTGACTTGGTTGTTTGCTGTACTATAGGGGGATAGCCATTTCAAATCTAATTAAATGTGAACACAAATGCAACCCCACTCAAGCTCCCTTGATGCTGGTTGTTTCTGTGCTTTGGTCCTGGGTTCTGTGCTAAAAGATTATAACTAAAACACAAAGACCCACTAAACTGGAGTGTCTCTGTTTTTAACATCTCTCACTTGAGCATTTGCTGCCCTTTTTGCTGGAGAACAGACCTTACAAGCCTGACATTACTCAAATGAACAAGAGCTACCAATCCCTTCTAGGCATATTTTGTTAATTTAAAATTTGTGACAGTATTATTCTGCTTTCCAGCAGCAAAGCATTGTAGAAATGACTGATCAAAAGCAGCACAAATCACATTTGTTTTCTGCTTGACGTAGCAGGAGTAGAGCATCCACACAAGGGGGAGCTGGGAGACTCTTTTCTTCAACCATGCTCACATAAAAGCTAGAGCAACTACAAAGTCCCAGACCCTACTCAGATAGCATTAGGAATTCCTGTTTGACCTCCTAAGGGAATAAAGTTTTAACACAGTGCTTGAGACACCAGAGTATATTTCAAATGTTCAAATGCCTTTAGAATTAAGAAAAGTTTAAATGCCAATATTGTAATGAACCAGATTTTTTTTTTTTTCACAGCATCACAAATGTAAAAACTGCAGAGAAGCTCTCCTTCAGCAAAGCATGCGAGGCAGACGAGGAGACTACTTCTGTCTTACACATGAAGAACTGAGTTCAGCACACAAGCTAGTTGGAGACTCTTTCGTGTGTTGGAACACCTAGACCCTGAACACCCTGCAGCCCGATGGAGACCATGCTCATATCTTCACTTAGCCTCATAGACGTGTTGAAATGTGCTGTCACCTGACAATCAACTAAGGTGACTGAACCGAAGAAGGAATAAAACCCCCCGGAGAGTGGAAGGTTCTGAAGGTCTGAATGTCTGGAGATGTGTCTGCATTTCTGTAAGGATCTCCTCCTGCTACAAATCCTCCTCTAACCTCCACAGGGACACACCTGACCAGAACAGTTAATGAGCTGTTAATTAGAATTGATCCCTAGGGATGCTGGAAAAGTGGATTTTGCCCAATTCAGAGCGTGCTGTTGAACAGCCAACTTACACACGCATCTCAACTGTAAAGCTGTTTAGAGTTATGTACTTGGATCTCTTGTTATCTGCCATCTTCTATACAGAATTAAGCACTTCTCTTAAGCAGGGACCTTAACACACATCTTCCATGCCTATGTGCCTGCGACTGCATGAGAGACTGAGCTTGGTCTGGGTTTTCCTCTGGCACAAAGACCCTGTTTGATACTCATCACAGTGTTTCTTGCCACAACACAGAAGATACATAGATTTTATTCCCTTTAAGGGCAAAAATAGCTGGAAAGGAGATGGCCTACCCATGACTTGTGTCTCAAAGCACCTCAAAACCGCAGCAAGGACATCTTGCATGAGGAATTGGGGAGAGATTTTGGTGCATGAGACACTGGATGGGGCGAGTTCACATACAAGAACTGGTAACTCTGGTGATTGCAACCTGACCAATATACAATCAGACCGCACTCCTTGTACTCTGCTGCCTAAAGGTAATGACAGTTAATTAACAAAATATGAATAACGCTTTTTGATAAGCGATTGCTATTGGTCCCACAAAGGAGCCTGTTCAGATTCACATTATGGTGTTCTGGTTGCTAACCCTAAGACAAGTAATTTTCAGGCAGAAATGGAGAGAGTTACTTCTTGAAGGCAAGTGTTCTTTTCTTGGAAAACAAGAGAGGAATACAGAACTTCCAGGGTTATCACAGAACAAACTATCTGCATTGATGATCAAAACAGGTTGATGATCAAAACAACCTTATTTTGGCCATGGGACCTGGAATAAAGTTTCTTACAGGTGAATTTATAATTTTATGCATGGGTCAGTGCTGAGGGCCTGAGCTGGGACACTCACAGATACCACTCCTTGGTGGCTTCCAGCCTGAACACAGAGGCAGAAAAGAGGGAAAAATACATATCTCAGCAGCCTGCTGCCCTTCTATAGTGCTTTGTGGGGATGCAGCCTAACACTTGTTCCTTGGGAGGACAATGAATTCAATGAAAAGCTGCAGAAGAAAAAGCACTTGGGAGGAAGTGTTGTATCAGTAGCTGTCTCCCCTCAGCTTCCTGGCTCAAGTCAGGAAACTAAACAGGCAGGAGGCAAAGATGAGGTAGAGAGTTATTTCCACTGAAATCCAAAATACTTGAGTGCTCAGGGTTACCATTTGCCTAGACAGAAGTGTCCACCAGTTTGTGTCAGTGGCAGCCCTGCTGTGGAGACAATGGTAGACTCTGCTGTGATTATAAAGACTTTTTTTAATTTTTTTTTCCTGTGGAAAGGAAACAACTGCTCCAACACCACGGTTCCTGGATTGGTAAAGAAAGCAATCCTCCCACACTGCTTGCCCACAGCTGTTGGGGGATTAATGTTTGCAAACTGTGTTCTCTCTATTCACTTACTCACTTAAACTTCTCAGATTTCTAAGGTGCCAATCACAAACATAAGCTATTTGAACATGGAAAGCTTTGCAGGAATTACTATTCCTATAAGAGGATTGCAGTATATTTTTAAAATAAAGGTAAAAGCTAGCACATTTTACATTTAGACCTGTATTAGCATATGATAGAATATTGCCCTTTGCCAAATCTCTGGTGTGAAGAGCTTGTACAACAGCCATCTAGTACCTCAAATGCCATCCTTCAGCAGGGATTTTTCTGGTTTTCTTCTGTACTAAAACAAAGGAACATGTACTGAATGTCACATAATAACATCTTCTATGTCATTACTGCTTTAAATAGAAACAGGGAAATAAAATCTCTCTCTTTATAATTAAGAAATATCAAATTGCTCCTTGTCTAAGTCAATTGAAAATGGTGGAGTTACAACACAGGTTGATCCAGATGAACATCAGTAAAAGGCTGAGCATTAATACAACAGGCACAATCCCCATACGACAGTGAGATTCTGCAGTGGGCATTACCTCCTGACTGCATCACACACGATCTGAAATTTATACATATTCAAGACCTTATATAGTGTGTTACTCCTCTCTAGTTTTCATCTGTCACCTGAACTCATTATTTAATGTTTTTCCCCAAGTATAGCTAGCCCACTCATTCTTGTTTATCTGTGGAAAGTGAGGCTTAACTTTGTTGTCTGCTCACTTACATTTTGAAAACCTTGGGAAAGAAAAATAATGGCAAGCATTAAAAATAAACAAACAAGCAGTAAAACAGAAAAAGTGTCCAGAAAGAGAGCTGTAAAAATAGTTATTGCTTATCAACTTAGCAGTTAAGTTTAGGCATTTTGCCTGATTATTTATTGTGCTTTCTCTTTCCTCTGTTTCATGGTGTGATTGTTAACAGTGGCACCTAGCACATTTTGTGATCAACTAAATGTTAACTACAACACCAGTTACTGGTAGTTAAAAGTCCACAACTTCGTTAACAATAAACAAGACAGAAGACAAACACTAAACCAGATTTTATATTTCTCCATCATTTTGAGATGAAAGAGAGAGAAATCTGGACAAAAGATGTACTGAGACATGCTTTCACTATGTTGTTCCTCTTCTGTGGAGAAACAACAGCCTTAACTCCAAAAGGAGTTTTCTGGTTCAGGTGGGTTGGGTGTTGTTTCTTGAGTGGGGAGATGAAGTCTTGCTGACTGGCTCACTCTCCTCTTTTCTAGCAGGGATTTATATGGCCCAGGGTGTGGGCACACACAAGTTGTTTCCATCAGTGATCCTGAGTGCTTCACTTCTTCATGATTATCAGGCATAAGCTTGATTATATTTTCGAAGGGAAGAGAAGCTATGAAGTAATTGGAGGTGTAAACACCATTCAGATACACCTAATTTAGAGTTATGCTGGTTACAGTAACGCTGCATCTGACAACACTGGGCAATTTAGCACTATGCTGAAATAATGGTCTGTAGAAGGAGAATGCATTCATATTTATACATATTTATATACATATATATATATACATATTTACATACATATTTATATGTATGTATGCATCCATGCATATATATACATGCACATAGACATAAATATGTATGTTTCAGTGGCCCAATTCAAATACAGGGCTTATTCAGTCAAAACCATCCAGGAGGTACAATTCTCCCTGTTTGTCACGCATCTAGTTCTCTGACTCCATGCTGTTAATAATGTCTTGGAAATCTCAAAAATAAAAGAAATTCATGGGAATGACGAAGTATAAGGATAGCACCAAGGCCATACAACCCATGTTTCTTTCCTTTCTATCTGGCCTCTTAGGATGTCGCAGAAGGAAATTAGAGTGTTTTGATGACTTCTGCTTGCTGAACACAGACTAACTCTGAGTCATCTCAATACACAGATACACATTATTGTAATGCAAGATGGGTGCTTGAGTTCCCCTGACTACCTATTTGCAGCTTTAAAAATCTGACTCTTTGAAGGATTCAACAATAGGGTCGCATAGTCTGACTGCTAACAGGACTGGGTCTCCGAAGTGTCAAGGCGTGGGAAGCAAAATATGGAATACGAAGCAGGGCTTATTTAGGTAGAAACCTGAGTTTTCTACAATAATCCCCAAACACCTTGTTTATTTACCTCCTAACACTAGAGAAGTCTTAACTCCACTGAGTCTATCATTTTTTATTTGGCAATTTTTCCGGGGCCCAATGTGCAGCATCTCTGCAGCATCTCTGCATTCCTCAAAGTGCTCCTGACTTTATTAGAAGGCAAAAGCTATGTTTTCTCCTGAACAGCTTTCTGGGTGAACTTGAACCTGTAGGTGTCCTCAGGACTAAGCAGTCTGCCTTGGCCAACCTGGTCTGGTGGGAGGTGTCCCTGCCCATAGCAGGGGGTTGGAACTAGATGATCTTTAAGGTCCCTTCCAACGCAAACCATTCTGTGATTCTATGATGATAGATTTGGGCTCTTTTTATAATTCAATAATACCTAAAACATTTTTTTTTTAAACTTAGCTGAGGGGGATGTGGGACTTTGCCCTCCCACTCTCCTTATAGAACAAAAGGAGTAGGTACATTGCTATAGGCTATTACTTTTCGTTGAGTAAGCCTTGGGGAAAAGAGCACAGAATCCAGTCACCCACCATGCTACAGAGCAATTCTCACTCATGTCTTTTTTTCTTTGATTCCTGAAACCCTTTTCAAAACAGCTTCAGTGATGGTGGAAAAGACCCTCTACTTCAACTGTAACCCGAGTCTGTATAACCTTTTACTTATGCAATGTTGTTTTGAATAGCTTCAGAAAGAGGAAGAGATAATTCAGGTTTTCCATATCCTGCATTAGTATACTATCCCCTGGACTATTTTATAAGGCGGTGGGGCAAAGAGGTGAGTAAAGACACAGGAAGCTCCACGTATGCTTTTTAAAGAGAATGAGCAATCCTTGCCATATTTTTTATAAATGCTCAGAAACATCATCTAGCTAGCTTTGGCTTCACTGCCAAAGCTATCTACCTAGTAGCTGGGTTTTATTACCTCTTCTATCCTATTATTTGTATTATTCTTCTTATGCACATTTCAATCCTCATTTTCTTTTTCAGATCCTAAATGCCTCAAAATTTTCTGGACCCACTTTAAGGGACCTGCCTAACATAAACAAACCACATGTGAAGCAGAAGTTTGTTGTACATTTGCTTTGCCAGCAAACGTCAAAATCAATGTTGCCTTCAGTATTTTCATGTGCCATTATGCATTATACAGAAAATTGCTCTTTAATCAGGTTGTGACCGCCTTGCCTGCTTCTCTGCGATCTCACCTGGCAGCACTTAACTCTTCCCTGTGTGGCCCAGCTGGGTGTGCAACAGGCTCACTTGCCCTAATTCCTTCGAGAGCAAAGCCCATTGCTGATACAGCTGAGATCTTGACTAGTTTACTTCCACACACATGTTGCTGGAAATGGTCACCCACTGAACCACCTTGTGTTGTGCTCACCAACACTTTGATGCAGGCAAGTGTTTTGTTTCATAAACCCCAGAGTGCTATGTCCCTTGGTCATTATTTTACAAGTATTTAGTTTTTATTCTTTTCATTGATTCTTCAGTTTTCTTGTTGACCTGAAGAAGAGTACAAGAAGGAAAATACGATATAATACTTTTACTGCACAACCCTCCTGGGGGTAGATACAATCCAGACTGGACTGACTGAAATCTAAAGGAGAGTCTACATTACCATTCTTTCCTAGGAAAAAAGCAAAACAAAACAAAACAAACAAACAAACAAAAAAAAAACCAACAACCATTTCTTATTTCCTGTGCACCTGCCTTACAAGTGTACATGGTAAGGGATTTTATTGTATTTTTTTGGCAAACCTAGTCTTTATTGGAACATCAGAATTCATTGAGGCCTAAGACTGCTGGGAAAGCATCAGTTTTGTCATAGATTTATTTCAAATCCAAGTTAAAGTTTTCCATCAGAAGCAGAAAGCAAATGGCACTCCCTCCCCCAGTTCACCAGCTTCCCCAGCAGCCCACCGGGCAGACGATGGGCCACAGTCTGCTCCCCTGCACTTCGTGGTGGAGGGCAGGGTTAGAGAGCAGATGTCTCCCAACAGAAGGTCAAATGCCTTCCCCAGGAGGGCTCAGTCCCTTCTGCTGCACTTCTTCCACTTTACATGAAGAGGTGAATAATTAGTTTCCCACACCGAGAACCAGGACGATTAAAAGCTTGATTGATTAAAACTCTCCACATTAAAGGCACTAATCAGAGGGCTACAGAATCTGTCTCATAAATCTTGGCCCAAGGAGTATTTAACTCTACACAACTCTTTAAAAAAAGCACAGCCAAACTCAAGCACAATTGACCTGTATAACCTGTCTGCATAAACTTACCTAAGATAGCCTCAAATATTATCCCAGCTCTCTGAATTAGGCTTTTAACATCCATTTTTTCCCTCCAACCTACTTGAGTACTGCAGCTTCAAATACTGAGTTTGTTTCCGATCATTCATGAAAAAAATCAGATCTCTGCTCTTCCCTACTTTTGTCAGAATACGTGCTGATTTTTGCTTTTTGTTCAGCCTCCTTTTCTTTCCCTAAACGAGCCAAGCTCACCTGTACCTGTGCTACACCCACAGAGCCTTGAGGGGCGTCACATGGCCAACATGGGACCCACGTGTCCTGGACAATGCACCCAGCTCTGTGCTGTGAGGCTTGCAGGCTTGCAACCAGCTCAGTTCATCTCATTTTGAGGAGCTACTCCAAGCACACAGTGTACACACACACACATGGAATGTTCAGTTCATAAAATTGCCTAAACATAAAAGTTTTCCCAGACAGCACTGCCACCTTTTTGCTGCCTGCAAGTACCATAACCTGCTTTAGTTATAGCCCAGGAGAAATACCCATGGCCAGAAGAAGGAAAGAAAAGCTTCAGTGACACAACTCAGCACAAATCCTGCACAACTCAGACTGCAGCACTGTATGCAGGCAATAAAACATGAGCAGCACTGAAAATGATTATGGACCTGCAATTCAGGTAGCAATTTGGGCTCCAGGTTTATTTTGATGTTTATCAGCCTTCTAATTTTGTGTTTGCCACAAAGTCCCATGTACGTTTTCTCAGTGTTGCTGCTCTAGCATAACCCTAATTCCTTTGAAACAGGCTGATATTGTAGTTGTCTGATGAGCTTGCTCAGATAATTACGCATCAGTGTTCATGCCAGCTTTTCTTCTCCCCTAATTTGAACAGAATGGAGTAATTTGGCACTTTGATTTGAAGACAGTGGGAGGTGGAAAATCTACCTGCTTCCTGTGAACTCCTCTAACAAACTGTAAAATCAGCATTTGTCCTTCATTTCTTAGTTTGCACATATCGAAACCTGATGGTGGCAAGTTAGTAGGAAGTATTACCTTGTGGAAATATTAAGGTTTTCCAATGGAAAAAAGGATGGGAGAAAATATTATTTTATAATAAAGTTATCAATATTTTAACAAAGGGATGTGTGTATCCACTCTCTCCTCTAAGCATTCATTTAACTTAAAATACCTAGATGCATGGAGAGGTTAAATGGAAACCAACTTGCATGCTACTACAGTTAAGTTCTCAATAGCCAAACCGTTTATTTTTTTTCTGCTGAATACTGTGAAGAAAAATCACAGCTCTCCTTCAATGTGCCCAGGTGGCACAGGCAGTTTCTAAACATGTAACCAAATTACAAATATATGAAACAACTTATGTTGTTAAGTCCTGAAAACTCCCAGAATATTATGAGTTCAGGAACTTTAAGAGACATCAAAGACACAAAGCAGATACAACACTATTTTCCTGTTACCTAGAAATTATCTTAATTATCCAGCAGTGTCTGACGACAATATTTCCACTTTTATGTTAAATGCTGTTTAGTTGCAGGCAGTTGCAGACCACAAATTGACTTATCTCAAGTTTTATCTCAATGGATTCTACATCAGTATTCTTACCCTTATGGTACCTGGTTCTGCAAAACCTAGAGCATAAGAACTGTCAAATTCATAAGAACTGTCAAATTTTAAGATTGATTGTAAAATGTTTCCTGAACATTGAAAATTGATTTGTATGATGATTCCCAGCTTCATTTATGTTTTTAGGATAACTCTCCACAGGACCCTACAGGAATATCGTATACCATGGAGAATATCAATAATATATTTCTACTCTGCGTTGGGAACATTACACTACGTAAACTTAATCATTTTGCAGCAACAGGGAATCAGTGATTTTGGTATCAATAGAATAAATAGTATTAATAGAACAGTAATTAATATAAAATCATATTTTAGAGACCAGAGTCACTTTTATATGATAGTGTCTTGTCTGATTTTCAAGTCTAGTCATTAAAGGAAGGGCATACCCTTTTCTAATTCATCCCCCTCTTTCACTTATCTTGTTTCAGAAAGAAGATGTAGCAATTAGATCATGGTGGTTTTTTTTTTTTTTTTTTTTCATAGCTAACCATCTTATTACGCAAAGCTGGTGCTAACAGGAACTTTTATTGACAACTTTCAACTCTAATTCCATTGCATCTCTCCACCCCTTGAATGTCATCTCACCTATGAGAGAAATGGTAATTAAGACAACAATGGAAACCAACAACACTGGGTGTTCAGACTGTTCAGTAGCTAACTACCAGTAATTGGCTCTTCACTGCAGGACAGTGTCATAAATTTTAATAGTGATTTTTCAGCCAAGCATATAATGCAGCACTTCACAGATACTTTAATGAATGCTTTTTGCTCCTTTACTGATTACTGTATATTTACACTATCAACCTTAGTAAAAACTGAGACTTCCAGCATGTACTGTACTTAAAAAAATATATTAAATTAATTACTTTTTATCATTCAGTGAAAGGCCTGCTTTTTATGTGAAGCTACTTAAGCCACAGTTTTTAGAAAACATCTCCAAAACCACAGGAAGAAAAAATAAGTTATGGGATTTATTTATTCCAGCTGAAGTGAATAAGCTGAGAACAAAATCTGATATTCATCAGGTTTTACCACTGTGCTATGAAAAATATCTTTAAATATTTATAACTGGGCCTAGATTTCAAGGTTAAGGTCCTCATATAATAAACTATTCCACTTCAAAAGAATCTACACTTAAACAGCTAGACCATTTATAATGCACATTCACAATGTACAACAATAGCTTCATGCTAAGGTAACCAGCTGGAACAAATGGGAGTTAGAGCAGTATAAAACTCTAGCAATATTGTGATTAATCACATATAAGTCCCTATAGCACGTAACTATATTATTTGCCTATGTAGAGGCACGGGCGTCCAAAACCATGGCTCAAGAAAGGAGGTGAGACTGCTGGAGGAAGAAAGCTGGAATTTACCCCCCAAAATTACCACAGATCAAGAGAATAAAAGACTACACACTTCTGTAGCTGCTGCAATGCTTTTTCTTTTTGTAACACCATCATGCCAAGCTTGGCCACGAGCATTTCCAGGTAAAGAAAGAGAAGACAGAAAAATGGGGAGGATCCAGAAACAAGGAGGAAAGGATGAAGAAAGATGAAAGAATGAGGAAAGACGACAGAAAAATTCATCTGCATTGCAGTTCCACCAACTCAGAGTCTTCCTGAACATTAGTTACTGTTCTCAGTGTTACTCTCTTACCGACATCAGGATCAGTGGCTTGGACTCTCGTTAGCAACGCCTTAGTGGCGGTATTCTCATAGACACACGCGGTGTAGTGATCAGATGAAAACACTGGTGGGTTATCATTCACATCTTCTAAAATAAGATGGATTTCCGATTGGCAGAACCTGCCACCGCCATCCGTAGCTCGGGCAATCAGGTTGTACGCAGGGATCTTCTCTCGGTCAAGTGGGGCTAAGGATTTCAGCTCACCTGAAATTGATTTAAAGCAGCAGTCATCATTACTGCCATAGCAACGTCGCTAATTCTAGACAGTGAGAGTAGCTCAGAAACATGTATTTAACTGGAATTTACAAGAAGAAAAAACAACCTTGCTTATTCCAATGAACAGATTAAAACATCACAGCAGTGTCACTTCTCACTTCTCTCCACCCAACCAAATGAGCTGGCAGCATGAGTGCAGGGAGGACAAGCCACTCATGGTGGCCTTTGAGAATCTGCAACTTCTAAGAGCATAACATGGTATGTTTTTTGAAGTCTGTCTTTCATCACTCTCAAGAGTTATAGACTTCAAGGCTTAGAAAAGCACCCTGGATCTACTGATGACAGCAGCCATAATGAACTGCAAAATTTTCTAATGCTACCGTTCAAAACAGAACCAATCTTTTCTCCCACATTTTAACCTCCAATCACCTCTGAATTCCTGTAGATGCCTCTGGCATCTAGCTTGAATATGACTTCTTATTCTTATAACACAATAAACATTAGCAGCAAAGACAGTTTCTCACTCGGACTGTGAGAACTTTATCCATGATCCATTTTCCACAGCAGAAGACAAATGACAGCGAAAGTGGCCACATCTGCAAACAGCCATTATTAGTCAAAGAGTAAGTTTTGGTTTATTTTGGCAAACGGAATAATTTGCAGTAAAATACAAAATTTGTTCTTAAGGAGCGCAAAACTTCCCTTCCACACACTGCACAGATCTCCGAATGCCTCTTGTCGGTAGTACTACGACAATATCAGGTGCTGCCTCCTGCTAGCCAGGTGGAGGAGGCATTGCACAGGGATGGACTTAGGCTGTCATAACAGAAACTAAATTCCTAGAAGTAACAAAAGTAACAAAAGAGTGGGATTTTTATTCATGGAAAAATTATTTTATTTAGCTTTACTTTATGACAAGCACAAAATCTGGACCTTAGCAGAGATCAGCATCTTTTTGCAGACGCTGTGCCAAATGAACAACACCTTTGTAGCACTCCCCTGTGCCCACAAATTCGTTACTGATATCCTTTCTCCACTCAAGCCTGGGTATAAAAAGAATGTTGTTACATGATATAAAAGCCAGTAATTCCAGATCAGGGTGGAAGACATAAAGTCCAAATGTGAAGGAGGATCCTGCTGGCAGGTTCCCCTTTTCTTCACCAAGACAACTCCAGGACAAGGGCCCCATGCCTCTGACCTAACTTGAGGTCTGGCTGGGAAACAAAAGGGTCAGTTTCTGCTGCCCTGAATACAACACTCAACCAGGCCAACAAACGTCCCTCCTCCCTCCTGCAATCGCCACCTCCAAAGTGGTCATCCATGCCTGTCAGAACTGGAACTGGCTGATAACCAAATGTAACCTAACTCCAGTTAAGAAAACTGGTACCCGCTGAAGTTGAGGGATTAAGAAGGCTGTCTGAAAACATTTAGCTGTCATCTTACCATTTTCTGGATCTAAGAAAAATTTATTGTTCCCAGGACCGTAGAGAGAGTAGCGAATTTCACCATTGGACCCAATGTCAGCATCTTTAGCTCTGATTTTTAGAATGACTTTGTTTGATGGAATATCTTCAGGAAACAGTGCTGTGTATGCAACCTAGAGAAAACAAAAACAAAAACAAAACAAAACAAAACAAAACACAGAAACGTAAGCTATGCAATAACAGTATTTTATAGCTATTTTACAACTTTTTTTTTTTTTTTAACTCTCTAGTGCATTTTTCTATACAGGAAACAATTTTCCTTTATGTAATACAGTCCTAGAAATTCACAGCATTGCTAAGCCTTGAGGTGTCACAAAAACAATGCCATTATGACTCTTAATAGGGCTAGTCTTAGGTGTAAAATGCAGTCACATTTTCTGTCTTCCATTTCTTTCATCAACACCCATGAAATGGATCAGTGTGCTAATGAAGACAACTGTTTTTATCACATCATCCAGCAATGTTGAGGGAGATACAGATTGTGATTCCCCGGAGTGATGCTTGCAATGACAATGGTCCATCGGTGATAATGTAATGATGGGAATTACATATGTGTATACATATGGATATATATAAATAAGATTCTGTAAGCTGTACTGTTAAGGAAATCTAGTTTTCATAGTGCCTTTTGTTTCACGTACACCTTCCTGTTACAGTGATACTGGTTTCCCACATTGCCTCTCCATAGAATAAGAGACAGCTGATGCTGTGAAAGCTGTGGTCAGGCTATACTGCATACTGCATGCATGCCTGACAGCTTGAGAGTAAGCTATATTCTTCTACCTTTTCCACTGTGTCTCTGGCTGCTAGCCACCTGACACATTCGGGAAGGGTGGAGTTAGATTAGAGTAAAGACATTTCCACACTGATTGTGAAGGAAAAGCTTTTTTTTTTTTTTTTTTTTCCTGTAGGGGGGCAGTGGCTGTCCTATAGCAGTGCCACCTCACAACCCTTTTTATTTTAGAAAGCCAGATAAGACCACAGTGCAGAAGATGGAGGAGACTCCTCCACTGCCTTTGCTAGGCCATTATCCTTTCACCTTGGTTTCACAAGACTGTTGAATCCTGCTTCCCTCCAGGTTACTCTAGATCCTTCGCTTAAGACCTTCAGGATGAAAATGGGCATATCCTGTAAACACAGCAGTGGTATCCACTGGGAAACCATCACTTCCAGCACCACAGCAGATTGCAGAGGGTGTTGCTAACTCACCCGCTCACAGACTGGGTTGTTATCATTAACGTCAGTGACCGTCACTTCCACAGCAGCTTGGGTTACAAAGAGGCCATCCGTGGCGGTGATGTTCAGGTAATAAACATCTTGTTCCTCCCGATCTAGTGGCCTTTTTACATAAACCTTCCATTCGTTCTGAACCAGTCCCAGAGCGAACTTCCCTTTGGGATTTCCTCCTGCAATGAGACAAGCAACACACAACAGGTTAGGGCATCCCTCCAGGGCTCCCACCTGATTTAAGCACAAATACAGACTCATCTTAGAGGACCAGGAATATGCAATTGTCATTTGTTTCCCAGTGACAGGTGCTTTCAAACTTGCAGATTCAGGAAATCTGTAATGAGATTACGTTCCCTGTGTTTATTGCCCCCCAAACGGCTTGTATGAAAGTGAACCAATAACTTTCAGCGGAAACAAAATCCATTTAGCAGAGCTGAAGATGATCTCTTGTTTAGTTCCCCTTAAGGGCAATCAAATTCAAACTGTGAACAATCAATAGTCCTCTCAGGCTGGTACAATTGTCTTTCCACTTAGTCTCGGGAGAGGATGTAATACACCGCAGCTCTTGTTACCAAGACAATTTCATTAGCTGTTGATTATGCAATCAAGGACTGGAAGTAGGTTCTATTAAGGAATCCTCTAATGAAAGCTTTATCATACAGCTGTGCCTTTCTTCTGCTCATTAAAATTCTAGTTTTAAAAAAAGTTTACACGACACAAGAAGACACATTAGTATTAAATAGTCCTAACAAGAGGTCATTTGAGGAGCAGTTGGAAGATAAGCACTACAATTAGGTCAAATGTATCAGAGGGTGAGAGCTGGGGAAAGCCAGCAAAGAGTGCAGGAGTCGAAGCAGAACAGCTTTTTATCATGCTGTAACACCAACAGTGAACCTCCTAACGTTGCTCTTCCACATCATTAAACTGCATGGGGGAAAAAGCAGACTGGAGAGGGAAAGATTTGGTCCACATCATCCTCAGGAAGGAAGGAAGGACATTTCACATGCAGAAGGTACAAGGAATCAAACCAGGGATAGCTCTTTAATGTTTCTGACAGTTATTTACACTTTCATTTGAAAGAGTACAGTCCTCTGCCAGCTCCACAAAGAAACCACCATCAAGCACCTTTCTTTGAGCCTGTTTTCAACCCCCTTGTCAGACCAGACAGAAGATCTTTTAAGCCAACCACCCAGTCTTCTGTGTCCAGTATCCAACATGTTTGGTCTGTAAAAAAGGTATCTGCACATTTAACAATTTAGGATGGAGCACAAAATAGTTATAGCAAACCCGTGTGCTATAGGAACTGAGTAAGGACAAAGAAAAAAACATCACACTGCTCCACTGGGTAAACTTTAATTCCAGCTAACCTGGTACTAACTCTTTTCCCACCATATTAAGCTTTCTCCTGTGCAGAAATGCAATCTGAGAACTGCTATTCATGTTTCTCATGTATAGAAGTGGTATAAAAATATTAAGGGAAAGCTTATTCTTTCTTGTGTCAGGATCAAGAATGTCAAACACGCCAAGTTTGGTTTTGCTCACAACTTATTCAGGGTCCTGACATGTGTCAGGGGATCAGTCCGAGCTTAATGGAAAGACCAGGTTCTTAAACCTTCCTCTCTAGTTCGATGTTTGAGTAAATAAGTGTTTAAAAAAAAAAAAACACAAATCCAACAGAGAAAAAATGTATTTTAAGGGCTGAATGTATTTGAGCTGCCTCTGCTGTCAGGAGATTGGGTGTCACTGCTGTTGCTTCTGGTGGCACAATTCTGTCAGTTCCCAGGGACCTTCTTAGCAAAAATAAGGCAGAGAAGATCTGAGCTCAAAACTGTGCTTAAAATGAAGCAAAAAAGTGTAATGCACATTTCATGCCTTCTTCGTACATCAAAAAGCAGAAAAGAGGTCACGGGCTGTAATCTATGCCTTTTTCATTAGCTACCAACGACAAGACAAGATAGACTGGTTTCTGTTTGATATGAAAGCTAAGTTAGTTGAGATGAGCTGAGGAAATCTTTCTCGTTAAGCATCACCATTAGAGCTAAGTGTAATTGTGTCAGAAAACAACGTTGTAATGAAGAAGATTTCCCAAAAATTAGTCAGATATGCATTATAATTATAAAAGGCCCTGTAGTCATACAGAGCACAAAACAGATATATCACAGATATTTGCTGTTGATAGAAAATCAACTTTTTAGGTCACAAAACCAAGCTGATCTCAATTTTCCCACTTTCTACAACAGTTTGGAGTAACCATCACAGGACTCAGACAAACCTTGTTTAACCTATTGTGTGATATAAACTGACTTCTCCTAAAGAGGGTTACTTAGTATGTTGATGTGCACTGCAGGCCAGTCTGAATACAACCCAAGGCAATGTGAAGCTGTCCACTGACTTGAGTCTTAATGTGATTGTCAAAGAAGGTAGACCCCTGCTGATTAACATTAAATTCTCTCTATTCAGCTCAACATCAGCATAAAAAAGCTTAACTCTCTTTTAGAAAAGGCTGTAATCTTATCACAGTGAGCTTAATGTTGTAAACCATTAATAAAAATGGTCTTAAATACTCTTATTTAGCTTCATGATATCAATCAGTGCTTTCCTGCATATTAGTTCTTTTGTAAAAAGAAATGATTAACTGTTCTGATCTACTATGAAGCATTGCATTCAAGGTATGGATATCCCATTGCTAAGTAAAGAGGAAAGGTAAAATCTAATTAAAATCAGCTGGTGGCTTTTATGGCTGGCAGTAACACTAGCTTGGAGCAATTTTAAAATCACTGTTGCTTTGTTGTTGATGGAATAGCTTTTGAATCACACAGGAATTTTGGGAGTATATATTAAAAAACGGTCCCTGGAATCCCTTTCTCTCCCCACTTCACTAGAAAAGGATCGATTTCAACGGCCAAAAAACCTGTGCAATAAGCAGCAAACATGTGAAACAGTTTATTTGCATGCATTTTTCATGAGTGCTACCTTTCTTCTCTTTTGCTTCTCAGGACTGGCTATATACTTTGTTTTTGGAAGACAGAGGAGGAAGTTGTACTATACAATGTAACAGAAATAATGAGATATAAACGGTAAGATAATGCCAAGACAATATTCTTAAAAAAGGAAATGCAAAAAAAAAATAAAAAATCCACACTGTGGCCCAGGGAACCATTTTCTAGTACTTCTACATATGTCTCGATGCAGATCTCATTCTGCAGTGATTAATTAACTTTTTCACTAATATATGTAAGCAGATTCAGTATCCTAGGGGCGTTCTAATTAATTAGTTTTTCACTCTGAATAATGTAGCTTTTCTAAACGGAAGCCTCCTGACTACATGTATTAATGGATTCTTTAAAATCTGTTGGCAGTTTTCTTATGTTCTACTTTGAATGTCACAACAGTGAAGTGCTAGCTACAAAAAACACTCCAGTAACTTTTTAGAATGGCTTTGAGGGTAAAAGAATCAGCATTATCTTTTATCTTTTGTTACTTGAAGTTTAAATAATGCTCTCCCTCCCTCCCTAGTCAGCAAATAGTACAAAGCCAAATCAAGCTCAAGTTTAAGAAAAGAAAGAAAACAGGTAGATACAAATGAAATGCAGAGACACAGTGATCCAAAATAAACGAATCCTGACACACATCATTACTAAAGCACACACAGAGGGAATTATAACAGCTAAAAGGGAACTGAAAGCTAGAAGCCAGCAGTATCAGTTTTCACTGCAATGCTGACCGGGGAGGGAGAACTGAATATTTACTGACTTATTTATTTAGATTCTCTCTTACATTTATGCATCTATTTAGATACATTCAATTCCTAATTAGAACTCTGGGCATTTGTTTAACTTAAAATCAATAGGTTTATCCCCCCCCCCCCCCCCCCCACTTTAAGATGTTGCATGTTTACTGAGCTGCCAAAATAATAAACCCAATCCTCTTAGCTTTACTATTGTAGAATATGCACGCTGTTCTTCAGCCTACAGTACAAGTCCTCCCCAAACATCTAAGCAAACATTTCTCCAGAACTCCAGATTTCAAATATAAAATAGAAGCAAACAAACAAACAGTCAGTTTGCTCACATTGGACAATTAGCCCAGCAAAAAAACCAAAAGGACACTGCTTACAATACTAGTTTCTTCTCCCAAAACACTGTCCATCTTCTTGTATTCAGTTGAACCACATTTAACACTATTGTCTGTTCTTACATTTACGTGCCTGTCGAAGCCTAATTAACTCAAAACACTTTACGATACCAACGTCCTAGCAACTGACATTTTTCTGATGGCTTTTCCTTGTTTTCCACTGTTAAACCTCAGTAATATCTAGCTGTCTTTAGGCTGGCTAAACATCCTAGCTAAACATTGACATAGCCCTGTTGTTTGTCAAACTACCTCAAGTTATATAGGCAATGAGCTCCAACGAGCCTTCAGAAGGAAACTACTGTGCTTCCTAAGTGCACTTGTGTTACCTAAACTTTCTAATGATTTTCTACTAAGATTTTTATATCACGCTTTTCCTTTGTGAACATCTCCACTTGTTATCAAACTCCAAATAACAAATGACAAGTGCAAAATTTTTTCCCACTATCAAATGCAGATTAAAATGGCAGTTTGAAAAATGGAGTTTGAAAATGGCAACTACTTGCCAGTAATCATGGAAACCTCTCCTAAAGGGAAGGAGTTCAAAACAGAATATATATTTACCCACCAGAATGCATCTTCCCCTTTTCAAAGGTGATCAGAAGGCTGCAATAAGTGTTTGCATTTCTTAAAAAAGTGCAAAGGGCTCTTAAGTGATCACATCTGGCCCAGAATGTTTCTTCCTTTCATCTCCTAAAAGATGTTTTTTTTCCATCTCCTTTCTGTGTGCTACTTTTCATGAAGTGTACTTGCACGAAGCTGGTTTTGATGGATCCAAATGTCATTCTCGTAATTTGTCTTCTTTTCCCTTTTTGTCAGTGTCCTGTTTTTCCTCAGAATTTGTTTATTGTATTCAGGGAGGTTTCTACAGCTCAAAATGCCTCCAAAAAGATACAACATTTGAATAATCACCTGGCTAATCTGATCCAAGAAATATTCAAATGCAGTTCCCAAGCTTAATTTGGGGTGAAGTGTGAATAGACTATTTCATTACTTAAACTACACTTTAATATGTTTTAATATCTGAATCAGAAGAACCTAGTTTCTCCATGTGCATCTCCCAGGTTCAAAGGTTATACTCAGACAGTGGAGTTTCTGAGCTCATATGCTTTAGTAATTGCACAGTAGGCATTAAAGAAAGTTTGGGGCTTTGTCATCTAATGTTTTCAGAAACTAAAAACAAAACAAAACAAAAACAAAAACAAAACAGCAAAATATCTGATATATTTTGAACTGTGGTACAAATTAAAGTACAGAATGACCTATAGTTTTTGAGTCATATATGACAATTATTCAAAAGTCCAGTTTTTGCTAAATTAACAGCACAGGAATGTGAAGAAAACAGATCAGTACATAATTAAAAGCATAATTCATTATAAGAGATGACAAAGTCTTCAGGGCAAAGAAAAAACAGTATCTTTGTCTGATTAACAGGGTATGCTAAAATATTTTTGTTACAAACCTGAAGGGTTTGCATTTCCTATAGCAACTTCTATACTGGCATCTCAAATACTCAATATTACAAATCACTTCAAATATTACAAAATCACTAAGATGAAGCACTACTTATATAGTTTTAGATATGTGGAAACTGAGGCACTATCAGATAATGCACCTAGTTTACAGCCTCCAAATCCTGTGCTTTACTCACAAGACTAATTTTTGCCTCTAGTTCTAATAGCCTACAACACGTCACACTGCAAACATACTAGCTTTTGCAAACCTTCATACTGAATCTAGGCTTTTATGTAAACAGTATGAATTTCTGACTGATTTGAAAATGATGCTACTTCAGATGCATAACACAGGCACTCTGTAGATAACTGGAACATCCCACTTGTCTCTACAAACCATCCCACGAACATTTCCAATTTAATAGCCAACACAGAAGTAGAAGTCTTGTACTCCAGTGCAAAATAAACAAACTGTTATCCTGTGAGTTGTCAGACTTTTCATTTTTGCCCAATGCATCTACTTGTGTGCAGTCTTGTGTAATTCTAATCCTATCCAGTGAGATATATGTGGACCTGCCCAAGAATCTGTTTATTACTGTGTAATTAGTATTAGCTCTTGGACTGTGAAGTTTGGAGGGAGTGACAAAGTTATTCCCTAAAAAAATCTATTGGACAACACAAGCTGTAGGCAGAAAAAAAACTGCAGCACCCCATCACTCATAGTACACTCACATAAAATACAGCCTGAATCTAGGAGAAAAGAAGGAAAGAGCAATGTTACCACACTTTGAAAAATATGTTAGTAATATAATTGAAATAGCCTCTTGCTGTATATAACAATGCATAGCAGCTAAACGGCTCTTCAGAGTGGATTACAATTTCCCTAGCCAGAAATCTGGGCTGATAAGAAATGGCATCCCCATCTTCCTCCAAGGTTGCTCCATTGTGCAATTTTCTTAAATAGTGTTATTTTGAAATGGTTCCTACATGCACTCTCCTCTCTCAAAAAGAAAAAGGCTATTCCAAAATTTTTAATGCTTGGAAGTGTGAAGACTTTCTCCTTATGAATGAAATGTTCTTCTTCCCTTGGCTGAAACATTGTCATGATGTTTTCCAAGCTGTCGTATTAATTATGATGGGTTGATGGGTCATGCTACATTGCACCGCAGCAAATCATGAAGAATTATTCTGGAAAGTTAGAGAGAGAATCACCTGGACAGACACAGACTGACACAAACACAAACACACTTTCCCTTCCCTTCTTCTCAACTTTTCTAGTTGCTCCAAAAGTCTCTCCAAACTAAAGGAAAAAAGAGTTGAAGGGAGATGCATTTGTCTGAGTCACAGTGGTAACTTAGCTGAAACACTCCTAATTTTTCTCCTTAAAACTGGACACATGCACAGTTCTTCAGTAAAGCTGTTTTTGGGAAGAAAGCATGCTTGTCGTTTCTTACCTGTAATATGGTAGCTAACCTGCCGGTTGACATCAGATGTGTCTTCATCCCAGGTGCTAAGAACAGCCACAACTTCCCCTGGAGCATCGCTCTCCTTCACCGATCCTCTGTAGACCTCATGCTCAAAGACAGGTGCGTTATCGTTTATGTCTGTCACAGTGACTGAGACCAAGGTGGTTGATGACAAGGATAAGGTTTCCCCCAGATCTGAGGCCACCACTGCAAAAGTGAAGGCAGGATCCTTTTCATGGTCCAGATCCTTCAGTGTGCTAATCCAGCCACTGTTGCTATCAATGGTGAAAGCTTCTGTGATCTTCTCCAGCTCTGATTCCAATGCAAGTGTATAGGTGACCTGTCCATTTGCACTTGAGTCTGCATCAACTGCTTTAACTTGCATAAGTTTTGTTCCTACGGGCATCCCTTCCATTATTATAGCGTCATAGCTCGCTGTTTCAAATATGGGCTTGTTGTCATTTATATCCAACACCTTCACCTCCACATCCACTGTCAACACAATGTCCACTTTGTCCAATTGAATGGTGGCTGCAACTTTGAAATGAAAAGCAGAATTTGTCTCGTGGTCAAGTCTCTTATCCAGTTTTAAGAGTCCCGTGTCTTGTTCTATGATGAATACACCATCTTTGTTATTTTCTGTCAGCTCACCATTAACTGTGCTGTACAAAGCACCCTGATTAGGCGCAACATGCACAATGTCAATAGTACTGCCTATGAGGGTGTCTTCTGCTATGGTGAAAGAATACTGGGGTTGAGAAAAGGAAGGTAAAATGGTTTCTGAAGGTAAAACATGGATGTAGACAGGAATGAGAGAATGCTTTACAGGAATGCCACCATCAACTGCTTTGACGAAGAATGACAGAACTGTGTTTTTCAGTTGGTTAAAGCTACCCTTGGTGACCATCCATCCATTGTCTGGATCTATTTCAAGCAGATCAGCTACTGAAACCGAGGCCTCACTATAAAGAGAATAGGTAATTCTGGAATTGGCTCCATCATCTGGATCTACTGCTTGCACTTGAGTCACCAAGTAACCTTTCCCAACATCTGCTTTGATGCTTGCTCTGTATTCAACTGTCATGAATTGGGGAGCATTGTCATTCTCATCCACTACTATCACTCTCACAGTGCAGAATGTAGTCCTGCCACCTCCATCAAGTGCTCTCAGAAATATACCGATGTCACTTTCCAGCAGGTTCTCCCGGTCTAGTCGCTCAGTTGTCAGAATCTGGCCATTGCTATCAATCAAAAATCGGTCCTTGGCAAAGTCATTTATTATGGAGTAGCTTATCTGGCCATACACACCTGAATCCCCATCTGTGGCCTTCACATGAAGCACCTTAGTTCCAGGTGCTGCATTTTCTCTAACCTCTGCAACATAAACACTCTGTGAAAACACAGGGCTATAGAGGTTGGCCCCAAGGATCTGTATATGCACCTGAGCTGTGCTGGTGAACAACCCATCTGAGACAGAGACATTTAGGCTGTACATGGGCTCCATTCGCTGCTTCCGATGGTTGGAAAGGGTGATTACACCGCTCTTGCTATCCATAATGAAACTGGTCCGATCGTTTCCTGATAGGATGCTATACTCCAGTCTGTCAAAATCAGAGCTGTCAGCATCTGAGGCTTGGACGCAAGTCACAAAATGACCCCGAGGTGCCAGTTCACTCACATACGATTCATATATTAGCTGGTTGAAAATTGGAGGGTTGTCATTCATATCTGTTATTGAGATACTAACAAGCACCTCACTGCTAAGTGGTGGGAACCCATTATCAGTTGCTCTGACTTTCAAGCTGCACTGCTGTATGAGTTCATGATCCAACATACGTGCTGTCAGAATTAGGCCACTTGTGCTGTCTATATGGAAATAATCTGTGCTGTTAAAGGTGTCCTGGACTATCTGATACTGCACAATTTTGTTATTGTCAGAGTCAGCATCAGTGGCAACAACCTGCAACACAGGAGTCCCAATCAAAGATGCTTCAGACAAAGTAGCATTATAAGCTGACTGATCAAAAACTGGAGGGTTATCATTCACATCATTAACAATCAAGTCCACAGTGACCTCAGCTCGAGCACCAGTGAGGGCATCACTAGCTCGCACCATCAACTTGAAAAGGGAATTTATTTCATAGTCCAGTGGGCTGATGACACTCAGAACTCCGGTATCGAAGTCAATATTAAACTGATTGTAAGGATCTCCATCGACAATGATATAAATGATACCCTGGCCTTCTGGACTTGTTGCATTTATGCTTAAAATTGGTGTGTGAATTTCTACATCTTCATTCACGGAGGCTGTATAGAAGGGCTTGTCAAATACAGGCATTGCTTTGTTAACAATAGTAATGGGGAGCTCTACTGAAGCAGACAGTGATGGGTTGCCACCATCTTTTGCAAGAATGACAACCAAATACTCTATATTAGATAAGTCAGAATTGAAGGCTTCTTTCAGGGTGACACTACCAGTTCCCCTATCAATTTCAAAATGTCCGTAATCTTCCTTCAGAAGATATGACACATCACCATTTTCATCCTTATCTTTATCAATAGCTGTCACTCGATATATCAGGGTACCAGGCTCAGCATCAACTTGCACAGCAGCGTAGTATGGAAGCCCTACAAACACTGGTGCATTATCATTTATGTCTTCAATGTAAACCCTCACCACCACTCGAGCGACACGAAGGTGATCTAGTTCACGGCTTGCTTCCACCACCAACTCATACAGCTCTTGTTCCTCTCGGTCAAAGGGTATGCCAGTCGTCTGAATGACTCCTGATGTGGGTTTGATTTTAAATTTGTTTCCTGGGTTTAATATGCTATATTTCAAGGGCTCATTAAGACGGTTTCCAACAGCATTTACCACAGCGATCTTTGTGATATTGGTGGTGTTTTCTGAGATAGACGTGGAATAAAAATTTTGTGTGAAATGAAGCCCGCTATCCATGGCTTCTTTTACCATTATTGTCACCATAGCAGTGCTATAAAATTTCCCATCAGATACTCTTACTATTAGCATATAATGGTCTTTGGAGAGGCTATTGTTTTTAATGGTGAGTACTCCTGTGTTTGAATCAATCAAAAAATGGTCCAGATTGCCTTCGATTAGACTATATGTGAGTTCAGGAGGGATCTCTGAATCTGGGTCTGTAGCCCTGACTTTGAGAACCTCAACACCAACATATGTGGGCAGAAGCAGGACGGTCTCAAATACTGCCTGGCTGAAGACTGGTGGGTTGTCATTGACATCAGTTACCTCAATGGTTACTTCAACAGGGCTCTCTGCTGTAAGCTGAGGATTTCCACTGTCTCTAACATGCACATGGAAGTGGAAGTGGGCTATTGTTTCATGATCTAAATTTGCAATGGTTCTAATTGCACCTGTGCTGGAATCTACTGTGAAATACTTTTTTGCAGTAGATTCAACGATCTGGTAGACAAGCAAAGCGTTCTGGTTGCTGTCAGCATCAGTGGCACGTATCACAAGGGGGCTGTTATTTGCACTCCGGACTATGCTATTTACAGGAGCAGCTTCGCTTATGCTGCCTGAGTACTGAGAGAAGAGAAAAACTGGTGGGTTATCATTTTCATCAACAACCTGAATGTTCACAGTGGCATTTGATGCCATCCCTGCCATATTTGTTGCCTGTACAATGAGCTGATAAGAGGAAGCACGTTCATAATCAAGGGTTTTTTGACTGGTGATGACTCCAGAATATGGGTTTATAGTGAAGACTCCATCCACATTCCCATCTTTAACCTCATAAACTAATGTGGACTGACTGATTGCAGAAAGAGAGATCACAGAAGTACCAATATCCACGTTTTCATTAATCTCAGCTTGGTATTCTTTGAGAGTGAACTTAGGGTGGGAGTTATCTGCCATTGTCACAGATATCCGTACAATTGCTGTTGCAGAAAGTGGTGGAGAACCTTGGTCGGCCACTTTAACTGACAGAACAAACTGTCCCATTGTGGTTAAGTCTGGCTCCTTCAGTAATGTAATGATCCCTAAAACTGGTTCGATCTTGAATGTGTTTCCTGTATTTCCTAAAACATAAACATTGCAAGAAAATTAGAAATGAAATACAATGCATTTAAATGATAATTAATAAAGGGCAATTTGCTGCAATTTGTCAAAGACAGTTATTAAAAAAAAAAAAAGCATAAAATAATTATAAAGGGCCTTCCAGTCTTTCTTTCTGAAAATCAGGCCATTCCAGTAGGCAGTGCAGATGTTCAAATGTTCAGAAACTCAGGTGCTGGTGTTTATTACCTTGATTCTCAGTGTCAACATTGGAGCATGTGGTGCATGTATATTACTACCACCAAACTAGGAAAAAGCATCCCTAGATTATGGGAGTTAGTCAAATACATGTATGTACACCTAAGGCAATGAAACTAGATCAGAGGCTAACAAGCCAATTACATGACAAATGGATAACAACTCAGTCTCTTAATTGAAGGGGATATTATGCAACCATAGAGAAGATTACAGTAGTTCAAGACTCAAAGAACTGAATATAAAAAGGTTAAAGTGGCATTTAGAAAAATAAAACTGAACAAATAGCATAGAAAAGAGATTAAAGTATCTTGTGGCACAAAGGTTTATCATACGATCTCTGAGGAGGATGAATCTAGATGAATGAGATTTAGTAGAAAATGTCATGAAATGTCTGGTATAACATGCAAGCAGGGATATCACTGCACAAAGGTGAAAACAGTGAGTTTGGATCAAGAACCTTCTTTGGGGTCTTTTTTTTTTTTTTTTTTTTTTTTTGCCTACCTCTTCTTTAGCAATACAGATTCACAACTATTGCTATGTATCCCTATCCTGTAATTAGAGATTGCTTTTATTAAGCAAACAGTATTTTGCTGGTTCCTTGAGTGCCTGCTTGAAAGAGGACATTATGTGCATATCTGGCATGAATATGCATAGTCTCTTTTTCAGAATTTGATTCTAAAAATAAACAGCATGTACTGAGTTACAGTGATTCCAATCATTGTAACATGTTTCATTTATTTATACTATTTACTTTTATAATACTAAATACTTTTATAATAGTATAATAATAAATAATATTATATTATTTATACTATTTACTTTTATAATAATTTACTTTTTTTAAAAAAATTAATTATACTATTTTTTTTAGAGTAATTTATACTCTAAAATGTAGAACTACTTCCAATCCATCCATGAAGTGAAGAGAAATATGTCTCATGAAACTGGTGATAAACAGATTTTTTTGAGTGGTGATTGCTACAGGTGCTGTGCACAAAGAAATAAATATGAACATTGTAGCTGAAATACCAAATACATTGAATCCTAAATGAAGTGAGTTAATGTATATTATTTTAAAGATGCAATTCACTATCTGCTGTAAATTCTGGCACTTGGAGGCTAATTTAAGCCACATACTACTGTATGTAGTTCAATACTGGTAGTAGCTTTCTATTTATATCAGTCCTTTCAGATCAGTAAAATTTACTCTACTAGATAAAACAAAAATTGTGCTATTCACTGAGGAGCTGAGATTCTGCCAGAGCTACAAATTCTCATAAAGATCACAGTATTTGTCTCACTTGCAGACACTACAAATGCTGCTGTAGTTGTTTTGTCAGTGCTTGCTAATACAAAAGATTTGTAGCCACTGATTGCCTTACGTAAGGCCAGAGCTCATTCTCCTCCCTTAGGAATCTGCTATGAAATTAAGCAGAAGTTACTTTCTCTACCATTTGCTCTCTTCACATGTAAGGTGATGTAAGTAATTTCCCTGAATGAAGGGGCTGTATACTATCCGAATGCTGCAGTTAAAATTAGTATCCTTAACTGCACAGATTTTATGGATCATAAGCAGCAAAAGGCAGAATTTTGATGCATCTGGGATTTGAACATCTGTGGATAATGAAACTGCGGGAGTGCATGGCTTATAATAAATGGAAGTTTGAAGTCTGACACCGCAGAGAGAACTCGATGAAACAGCAAAAGGCTGCAACAGAAGAGAGAGCCTGTAAGAAAGAAAAAAATACCACCACACAGACTCATCTAATCATCTAATAGCCAAAAAATCCTTTCTAATCTTTGTATTTTTTTTTTTATCTGCATCATGTATTCTACTACCAGTGGAATAGAGCCATACTCCTAGCATGTCAGAAGGCTTCTTACATTGTGCTGGCACCTAAGGGTGACTGGGTTGGAGCTCATCATAGGAACAAGGTGTCAAGAAAAAGCTGCTAACAGGCTTGAAATACAACACTGCCCCAGGAAGCTGTGTGGTCTACTCGGGGTTTGTTCTGCAATATACAGTGTTGTCCTGTCTGGGTATGTGTAAAACATTAAAACAATAAAAACTCCAAAGGTTACAAATTTCCACTTCCTCCTCTCTTTTTCCAGGCACCCGTCTTGGATCTATGCTAATGGTTTAACTTAGAGATAATGCCTAACTTCAGATTCATACGAGTCAGAGAAAGTTGCATTTGCTTGCACATGTAGCATAGATAATGTGAATTTCCCATGACCTTGCTGTTGTACTAGCAGAGAGACGCTTTTGCTGTTTCAGTTTATATGGTGAATATAAATATATGGGGCTTAACAGCAAAAGCAATTTTATTCTGATATCACTACGGCTTCCCTTAGGCTTCTACTGACATACAGTTGTTTCAAGAGCCATTGTGCCTCTAAACAACTATGGCTTTGCTGGCAGAAATTTTTACTCTCCATGCTCCTCTGATCCTAATGTTGGCAAAGATGCCAAGTTGTACCAGCTGTTGTGGCATTTGTTTATGGAGGATCACTGTGCACTAGACTGAAGCCAACAACCTGAAAACAGTCTCTATCAGCAGCTTTCAATAACTATTTTCCATGATGGTTTTGAAGGAACGACTTAAGAGTTAAAAGGCTCAGTAGCCACCTAGTGAATGTCAACGAGACTCAGTGCCGACGCCACGTTTTCAGCCTCTGTCCTAACCTGCTTCAATAGTGTAGATAAGCTCTGCATTTTCTCCTTTATCTTTGTCCAAAGCCGTGACCTGCAAAACTGCTGATCCAATAGCTGCTGATTCGAACACCGAGGCTTCATACAGTGGGCTGGTAAAGTATGGACTGTGGTCATTGGAGTCTTCCACATTTATGATGACTCTGGCCAGGTTTCTTCTGTAAGGGAATTCTTGATCTCGAACCTATGGAACAAGTGCATGATACACTGTTGGTATCCATTTTCTAAAACTTCACAAATATTAGTCACCTGAGTGCTAGTAACATTTTCAGTTCAGTTGAATACAAAGTAATAATAAATTACATTTGGCCCAAAGAACCTGCAGTCTGAACCACAATCACATACGAGAAACAAGAGATCTGAGACTTTTTTTTTTCAGTTGTGAAAAAATGAATGGTAAGTAAGCATCATGCCATGTAGTTTTGGAATAGCAACCATATGACATCACCAATTCAGTTTTAGGATTGCAATATATCCCTTTTTTTTTGTAATACATGTTATATGGTCATGCCCTTATGCTAACACTCCCCACTTTACAGCCTAGTGGCAAACATGCCTTGCACGTTGCTCCCTTCAAAGAACTACAAACAATTTTACCCACTGTCATCGGTCAGGTATCAATTGAGCCCTCGTATCTGCCAATGGACTCTTTCAGCATTATATATGTACATTCCTTTTTGAAGATGATGATAAAAATAGCAATCAGACTAGGAATAATCTTAAGAATTGCTAAGCACTCCCAATGTTAGCATCATTTATTGCCCCTCTCTCAGCTCGATACTAAAAATCTCAGTACACTGACAATCCTGCCAGCAGCCCTGAAGTTCAGTTCCTGATACATAGGGCAAAAAAAAAAAAACCTACTGCATTAGGTAGAGATCAAACAAAAGCATCGAGAAATGAAAACCTCTGTGGTTTAATTTATATTTATTTCTAATCCTGCTCACAAAAGAATTTGCAGCTTTTTACACAGTGTGCTCAGACCCCGCTCAGCTCCTGCTCGCTGTGTCTCCCAGCAGCTCTTGAATCCTGGGCTCTCCCACCCAAAGCTGTCCCTGTACCTAATATGTTGTGAGAAGTTCCTTTACAGAACTGTTCTGCAGGGCTATTAAGTATTTATAGAAAATAGCAGACTACAAGTTTAAACGAAGACAGATTTTTTTTTTTTATTAACCTCCACTTCACAATATACAACCTTCACTTGAAAACAGAGACTTATGTTCTGTATCTAGGCATACGGAGCAAAAAAAAAGGTAATTAATTTTCCCTGCATACCCAAACATTTGGAAAATGTAGCTGAAAACTATTTTTATATCAACAGTTTATGTACTGAAATACGTCTGTAAAAGTAAACTATAAATGAGGCTTGTATTCAGAAGGGCTGTAGCATTCTGTATAGCAAGAAAGCCGTTATCTCCCTGTGAATAACTTCTCAAATAACTTTCAGCCTCACTTCAGAAACTCTGAAAATTACCTTGAGTGAGAAGACCAGATGCCAAGAGATTAAATAAATTCTTGCTTGCTCTCCCTTGAGATGCCAAATCATTTCATATTAGATACAATGAATTCACAGTAAGAGTCACAGAAGTCCAAATAAAAAGGTAAAATAAATACACAGCAGGGCAGGCAAGATGAAATTAATGACTACTTACTGCAGCGGAAGTACTTTGCTCAGGCAAAGAGTGAGGCATGTCTGCACCTGAAACATCAGTGATTGTGTCTTGAGCCAAGTGAATATTGCATTCTTACCATGACATTAAGGATGTGCTTATCTTGAGCTTCGTGGTCTAATCTCTCAGCAGTATAGAGTACCCCAGTGCTGGGATCAATTCTGAATTTTCTCACACTGACTGCATCGATGCTGCTGTGAATAGTGTAGCTCAGCTTATGTTTTTCATCTCTATCTATGGCTTCAATTTGCAGAATTTCAGTGTCAGGGAGGATATCCTCTGAGATGGTGACATCATAACTTGGTTGAGAGAATTCTGGGCCATTATCATTGTTATCCAACACTTTAATAAGAACCTACAGTTAATAAAAGAAAAAAACATTTGGAGTTATTGAAGTCTAGTCAGACTGCTGAACAGGCACCCGAAGAAATGTAATTTACTGTAGATGGCTGATGATGTTACGCTGCTGTATGGTGGGACTGAGAACCATCATTTAATGTAAAATACTTACTGTTCAGATCAAAAGAAATAGTGAGGATATGACTTTGGAGGCAAAATGTTCCTAATTACAAGACCTACTTGGAGGCTGATAAAGAAGTCCATGTGGGAGATTTTCCATATCTACAGATTGGAAAATATTCCTGAAATGGTAAATAGTAATGGTTCTGTTGTCCCTTACAAGTGTGCTGGTTACAAGGGACTTCTGCAGCTATTATGGGATTTCCTTTTCCCCTCACTATTAGTAAGGCAATAAAAGAATCCTTTTCAAGTTACTAAAATCCATCTTTTATACGATCAGGAGTATAAATCCTACGAGTATAAATCCTGTGTTGTTCTCTGCCCTATATACTGTGTTGGGACGTACTAGCACTACCAAACCATGCCATTAGTGGAGACTCCACGATGCTGTTACGTCTTAGGCTAACGTCAGGTAACACTTGGCGAGGACAGACCAGGCGTCGCCCTGTCACATTGGTGCCAGCTCACCCCACACTGTCCAGGACAGATAACCTCAAGGTACTTGTGCCAAAGAGGGATTATTTTTATGGTTTCACCTTTGCTCTTCCTTTGCCAGTGATGCTTGTCTTTATTGCTGACTAACACAATTTCCCCTTGAACACCTACTCGTTTCCTTTCCATTGCAGTTTATGAATGGCAGGACTGTTGCTAAGAATGTGAATGAACGCTATGCCATTGGCTTCTTTAAACCGTAAGTACTACCCCTTACAGAAATGCAGAGAGGGGAAAGGCAGCCAGAATAATGTTGCTGCCTGCTACACCCATCACAGTGTATCACAAGCTATCCCTGGTAACTAATAAGAATCACTATTTTCCGAGCTTTGCCTTTTGACAGTTATATTATGCAATGTCATATGTGTGCGGCTCTGATGAGGTTTTGTGTTTTTCACAACTGGAGGAGTCACACAGTGGTGAAAATTTGCTTTCGAGACTCTGTATGCTGTAGGTTACTTTGGGCAGCACAGCAGCAGAACCCTTGAAATAGTATCTAATACTGAAAGATGCAATGCAAAGAGCTGCCTCTTTTTCAGTACTGAAAACAAAAAGTATCCTTTGCGGAATATGCCCATGAAAACACACCTGATTTTATAATGAAGGAAATGAAACAATCTTTTTATTCAAAACAATTGAAATGTCAAATAGTCCAATGAACTGCGTGGGAAAGGCTGTGCCCAGGACTCTTCCCTAAGATTGGATGACTTGACTCATCTCTCGTAATATTTTCTTGGTTGCTCTGGAAAGTACCTGACTCATTTTTAAAAATATACTTTATTACTTTGCTTGATCAAGCCCTGTAAACCTATACAGTCTTAACGGAAGAAAAATACAGTTATACTTTTACTACAATATTGCACAAACAGATGTTGGCCTCAGAGAGAAATGAAACTTTAGATTTCCCTGATCTTGGAAGGGTTTGCAGAACACATTACCAGAAGGAACATGAACAATTGCAAGCAGCAGTCATAATGAACTAGCCTGGGAACTGTTTAAAAGACAGCTGAAATAAAATGTTCTGTAAGTTAAATTGCATAGGACTTCAACAGTGCATTCCATACGATTTAATTTTCAGCAGATTATGGTACGCCAGAGTGAAGCAGGGAGAAACCTATATTAAGTAATGCTTCAGTCTTGGACAGATAGCAATAAAAATGGGGTGAAAACATACATTGCTGGGACTATAATAATGATAAAAAGTTACAAAGCATTTTATATTTTTATCGTTGTTATACAACATATCAAGGCATGTTTCCGACCTGACTCAGAAGAAAACAAACAATCAAAAAACCCCACATCTGAAAAGGATGTAAAGAAATGAGTTGTAATATATGAAAGAAAGACTGAGGGAAAAATAAGACTCCGTCTCTAATGGGACACAGAGCCAGTACTGAACAACTTTTGTTAGTGTAAGGAAGGGACATTGAAGCAATCTGAGCTTGGGACAATCTGATTATTGTTTTTTAGCATTTAAAGGCACCTTCTCGAGCAGTTTTGATACCCTCAGTTCTTGCCAGGTCCCACTGTAACATGGGCAAATTATTTTACTGCTGCATTGCTAATATAGAAAACAAGAAAATACATTTCATTGTACTTTTAATTGGTGGCCCAAAGCTCTGTTATATATTGTTTCATATATTCTAACAAAGAAGGAGAGACTTTTCAGTTGGTTTTGCTGGAAAACACCGCAATTTGGATTCGGCAGATGCTATTACAGCACGGTCTACTTTGAGCAAGTAAGCTGCCATCTGGGGGACAGGCTCCTATGTGTGAGCTTGTTTTTAACATTGCTGTGTGCAAGCTCAAACTATTGTGTGAAAAGGAAAAAAAAAAAAAAGAAAAAAAAGGTAGAGATACACAGCAAAATGTCTTAGAGCTACTGCTAGAGCAGCGATGTGCTGTTTTGTTACCGTGTGGTGTGCGACCAACCCCAGTGTGAGGTTCGCTTCCCGTTATACCCAGTGCATTTTGGGCTCATGCTGGCAAATTGTGAAAGCAGAGAAAGGCATAAAACTTTATCCACCACAAAGCTTGCACCGTGACTGTGCAAGCCAGGGCTCTGTGATTTATGCCTTTAAGAGACTGTGTAAACTAAACAGGGGAGGACTGGATCAGCGTCAGAGACCAGGCATAAGCCATGAGGCTACGGAAACTAGTGTGAATTCATGAAGCAGCACTTCTTCCCACTGAAAAAGGCATAAGATAATGTCCTGACACAAAGATAGAGATCATGATGGTGCCTGGGGAGTGGAATGGATGTAAAGGGGAAAGATTAAAAATGAGGTCACCAAACTGTGTCCAGCAAACTTACAGGGAACTATGTGCAATGTTGTTTTGATAGTTTGAAGAACAGAACTTATTTTTTTTATTATTTTTATTTCACTTCCTGCCTACTGTAAAACTGATCAAGTGCCTGTTTAAGTGGCAGGCGTTTTACTACCTAGAGATGACAGCATTTTAGTGATTTGTCAAGTGATCCACATTGCAATACACAATATTTATTACATACTCTGCATTTCAACAGCCACTTCCATCTGGAGATGAAAGACAGTGGGTTAGAGATGCTAATGAATAAAGAGGTCATTACTGATTCATAATTTCTTCTATCAAAACAGAGTTAGAGTATCTCTCATTTTCGTCAGTCGTCCCTCAAAATCCCCGCGAGTCAACTGTGATTTTAAGGTTGTGGTCTCTCCTCTCCTGGGGCTGGGGTGGGAGTAAATCTTCCTTGTGACACAAGGAAATCAGACTATATAAGTGACTGCTGATTAAAGTGTTCTGTCAAACCCTTCAGCTATAGAAAAAAAAAGTAACTCTATGTTCTTCAAAATTTGACAGTCTTAGGAGCTACCTGAAATCAAATAATGTAAAATAGAATGGAACTTAAGGACCATTTAGAGTAGATATTAGTCCTTCAGTCCTTATAAAATTTTGGCATCGCAAGTGACTATTATTATCCTCATCCTGTACACGTGAAAACACTGCCTGGCAGCAAGGCTAAATGATTTATCAAAGCCATGTGAGAAGTAAAAGTGGGGAAGAAGTTCAGGGTTGCATTCTTAGGTTTATTTTTCAGCCACCCCACTTTTTGTTAGTTCATTTTAAAATTCCACTTTCCTATGCAGAAATTTCTTGCCAGGGCAGCATGACTTCTAGTAAGGTGTTATTTAAAAAGAGGGGAAAATCTTTTCTTTTAATAAAGGACAAATGTTACATTGACACGAACACCAGGCTCATAGAAAATCAGATCCTACAAACATATGTGAGGCTGAGCAATCTGAATTCCACCAGCTCGTTAATATGAGGAAAAGTTACTCAAATTCATTTAATGGTTGCCAAACTTAGGCATAACATCTTGGTACTACTGGCAAACTTCCCATTGACTTTACAAGGGCCGCGACTCTGCTCCTTGAAGCTTTAAGCTTTAACCAGCCTGGAACATGTCTTTCAAAAAAACACCTAAAGTCAAGTCTTTTCCTACCGAAGGCACTCAAAGACTCACAGAGTATGTATACTTTCATATTTTCTTCAGATTTATTTCCAAATGGAAGATAGGGCTAGAATGAGCTGTGTTGCATAAATATTTATTGCTCCATAGGTGCCCAAGTGTTCAGCTGTGACAATACCCATTCTGCAAAAGCAAAGACAGGTTATAACAGCATCTGAGAAGGTGACGAATGGAAATGTTTGCTATTTATTTGCTGCTAAGTAGGGATTCCTCTTGCTGCGGACTTCGCAAGGTTACTGACTAAAACACTTTCCACAGACAAACATTAGCTGCGAGTCTTTTTTTTTTTTTTTTTTTTTTCCATGCTCATAAAGCAAACCTGCAGCAAAGCAGTCTCTGCCCAGTTCTCCTTGAAAGCTCGGATCTGTTCCAGTACATGGCGGGCTCCAGAAAGGCAGGCTTGCCGATTGCTGCTTCCATTGTGCATGGCCTAATTTATAGTCCGAACCAGCGCCTCGCTATAAAAGATCTGCTTCTCCCCGCTCACTTCCTATTTCCCACAGTTAAAGCAAGTTTCAAATAAAGGATTCACAGGCCTCCAAGCTTACAAATTAGGCAAAGTAACACTCAGAGCATTTGCAAAGATTTTGTATTCAAAATGGTAAGTGAAAGGCCTAGAGAAACACAATCAAATCAAGGCAGAACAAAACCTAATGCAGGAAGTCTCTCCAAAGCTGTTTTTAATGTTGCCCATCACAAATACCTTTGGTTTAGGCACAAACGTATTTGAGTGAAGACTGGATACGTGCCAGGAGCTGCTTTATAGGCATTTGAAGCTGGAAGAATCTGCTTGGCTAATTGCTTGGTCTGGGCACAGTGTTGTAATACAACCTATTAAGTGCCTGAATTGCATAAACTCAGGTTACGCTTTTGTACGGGTTTTTGAAAACCTATTTTGATTTAATATTGCTTTCAGTAGTGTTACCACACAGCTTTATTTGCTACTTCCTGACAAGTTTGTCTCTCTCCAAGCCCCAACCTTAACATAAAAATGCAAACAGTTTCCCTGTGAACCTCAATGGGTTGTTATTTATACTTCACCATGCTCCTTGTGTTATATTAAAATAGGGGGAAAAATCTTTGTTTCCCAGTCAAGGCAGTGCTGAGATTGCTGCATGGGTCAGAAAAAAAAAAAAAAAAGGACTGGGATAGTTCTAGCTTGGAGGAAGCATTCAACCGAGCAAAAGTAAAAAATTGAATGGAAACACCACATCTTCTTGTCCATCCTATAAGGATCCACTGCCTGCAAGAGCACTGCTCAAGGTGTCTGTCTTCGGAGGAGTGATTTATTCAGAAGCAGTCGACATCTCGGTATATTCCCACTCTGCTGGAGATGTATGAGCAAAAATGCTGAATTTTGAGTTTTCTGAGGGCTCAGACTTGTTTAACAGCTGCAGACCCACCAAAGGGCCGAATGTCACCATAAAAATGCCCCTTGTGCTCTGATGTCTTATCTACATACTGGTCACAGTCCTCGAAGAAGCACTTTTCACAGTTTAGTTAAAAGAACCACCTTCACTCAGTGTGACTGATCAGCTCCTTGTTGTTAAAAAAAAAAGAAAAAAAAAAAAGAAAAAAAAAAAAGAAAGAAAAAAAAAAACACCTTATAAAGAAGATGTTTTCTGACAGGTGAGAGCAAGTTTGCTATCCTGAAACTCGCAGCTAAAGATCAATCCACAGCAAAAGAATGAATAAAATTCCACAACCTTTTGCAAGGAGAGACAGGGGGGACAATGAGCAGTAACTTCTCCCTCCTGCTCTTTCAGCCTGGTTGGCTTGCATTGAAGGCACTGCAAGTGACCATGTACTGATCTTCAAATACTTCTCAGAGGGAAGTGTATGTTCCCCTCCGAGTGCTCACGCTAGGTGAACTGCCTCCAGCAGCAAATAGTGAAGTTTGTAGTAACTGAAACTGAGGCATTTTTTGCCTGCAAGCTTGGAAGCATCAGGCTTCATGCTTTAAAGCATTTTTTTTTCAGTGTTAGGATGATGAGAAACAAGGAGGAGGCAAAGAAATATATGAAAGAAGACTGTCTTTTTTATATAATATTGTGACTCCAGGAGTTTGTTCTTCAAAAAATAATTGCCTGCTAGTACAAGATTCTCCATTAAAGTGAAAGATATCATCACTTAGATGATCGCTTCCCGGTGTGCTGTACTTTTGTGGGTATTTTAGCAGTATGCATTATTAAAAAATAACCACTATTCCTATGCTATGCTTGAAAGTAAAGGATGTGAGCTGTCCAGTGGAAAAAAAGAAAACCAACAGCAGCAATTTTGGTATAAACCTGAGTCACGACCAAGAGAATCTCTGATGCTACTTAGTCAAAGTTAGTCAATATTCTGGCAGGAATGGGTGTTTAGATACCATTACACTGGTTTCCTGCTGGAGGTTCCTCTCTCTGCTCATGCAAGGACAATGGCCCCCTCCCACCCTGCTGGTGGCAAGGAGCGGGCTGCTCAATGAAGATGTGGTCCCAGTTCTCACCAGCACGTGGAAAGCAGAAGCCCTGTCCCCCATCCCCTCCTCAAGGCCAACAGCTCGCCTGGCAGCTGCAGGAATCATGTTTCACGGGGATTTAGAGCCAACGTACACGTTCAGCCTTTCATAAATTACCACGTGGCCTTGAGCAATGATGAATTAAGCTAAGGGGAAAAAAAACAAAAAACAAAAAACACAAAAGCTCTCCCCGGCTTATTCCTGACTTAGGCTTCCTAGAAGTTAATCAACCTGACAGAAGCTTTGAACCCACACTCCAAATATATAAATCAAACCAGTCAACATTTCCTCATCTTCATCCTCCCCCATCGCCACCGTGCTGCTGCTCAGAGCATGGGCAGCACGGTGAGAGGCAGCAGCTCAACAAGTCCTGCTGCTGTGCTTCTCACCTGGGAGCTTGCATTCCTTTCTGCTAATCGCTCCCAAACTGATTACACCTTCGGTTACAAAGGAAGTTGGTGATTTTTTTTTTAAATGTTCCTTATGTTCTCTTCACCTCTTTTCACAACAGTGAACTGTTAATACAACAGATGTAGCTTTTAAATCAAAATCGTTTCCTCCCTCTGATGGTAGAGCAGTGAACCATGTGTGCAGTAAGGCACGAAGGAAGCAAACATTTTATCAGAATCCAAGGCGTGCAGGAGCATTGCTGAAGAAACTTACGCAAGTCCGTGCCAGGGATCATGTTACTGAAGCAAAAATCTTTGGCATTTTTACGCTGTATTTTGCCACCTCCAACTGCGTAGCAGACAAAAGGCCAGAAAGAGATAAAGGGGAACAGGTGGGGTGGAATAAAAAGCAAGACTGCTCCATTTGGCACGCTGATGATCAGCTGTTTCACAATGAACCACTGCGCTTTTGGGGGGCTTTGTATTATTTGATTGCTGTACAAGTGGATGAATTTATACATTTGCTTTCCTACCACTTCCTTTTCTACCATATCTTTTTGCAGCTATAGTTAGAAATGCAGGTGGTGCTGTGCACATGAGACAAAATAATTCCAAGGTCATTTTACCGGAACTCAGAACAAGGCCACTGACAGCCATGAGCAGATGCTTTTTTGACACTTGCTATGACACTTACTATGACATTACTTAACAGTTTTTAATAATTTTTTCTAACAGGAAATGAAGATGAATAAGGTCACCAAAGGCTCTGAAGTACAGTCGAAAATACAGTCTGAAAGTTTTGTAGCATGGAGAGATAATTAGGCAGGCCATCGTTCTGGCAGGTTTGAGATAATGATTGCTTCTGAAATCTCTGTTGTGAAGAGTAAAAGAAACAAATTCTCAGATGTCATTCAGGCCACAATTAAATCCCCAAACAGTACCCATGTAGAGAGAAGGAAGTGGAGGGAAGAAGGGCTTGTACCCATCGCTGATTATCAAATGCTATGCTATTGCAATCTTAGATCACTATCTTACATTTTTAAAATAGGTCACATCACTGTTACAAAGAATGCTGAGGCTTCTTTTAGAATGCAACAGCTTTGCTGAAATATGTTTTTACCATATGTTTTAATTAAAAATGTAGGGTTTTCATCAAAATAGGTTTTGAGAACTGTCACAGGGGTCATTTTATTAAATCATAAGCAGCAAAAACAAGAAACAAAATATCCATGAAAATACAAATTATTTGCATCCAGCATGTTTGAAATTCCCCTTGCTTTTTAATATTTGTTTGGCTGAAATATTTGCAAGAAATAACTGTTGTGTTAGGGATTCAACACCCCACTTCTGAAATGTGGCCTGAGAATGTCGCCAAGACTGAAAAAACAAAACAAAACAAAAAATTACTCAAGGGCTGAAGAAACTGCCTTATGGAAAGAGAATGTAAAGAGGTCAGTCATTCTCCTTCGCTTGTCTGCCAGAAGACTGGGAGGTGAATTGACTACTCTGAGTAAGTGCCTTCCTGGGGAGAAAATACTGGTTTTTAAAGAGCTCTTTAATCGAGCAGAGAAAGGCATAACAGGGAATACAGGCCAGATATAATCAAGTTAAAAAATAAGGAATGTTTTCAGCCGAGAGGCAATTAATTACTTAAACTAACAGGGAAAATAGTAGATTTCCTGCTACTGAACTTACTCTCAACTGATGTTTTTTTATCAAGACTGGATTATCAAGAGAAGTTATCAGATAGGGATAATTAGATAGAGATTCTAGGGTTGGTTATAAACAAGAATTTGGATTCAGAAAGCACTCAGTGATTTAACGCTCTCTTAGGAATGTCAGTGTTGTGACTCAGTGCATACAGATTTGTATCTGAACCTTTTGAGCAAAAAGGCAAGGTAAAACAGAAGAATCTGCCTGTGAATGTATATACCTATATAAATAAAAAATGTTCAGGCCTTCCTCCTGCATTATCATGTAACAAATCACGTCACAAGCCTATTTTTTTATTTCCTTTATAGACCATATTTAAACTGGGACTCAAGACTGCACACAGGTGTCTTGTACAAGCAAGTATGTGTCTTTCCCTGTGTCAAATAATATTCAGGCTATAGCGGACTTTACATTTGGACACTAACTCTGATGTAGGATTTCAGGCTCTAGCTAACCCATACTCCACAACCCCACCTATTATTGAAGGGTTTTGGAGTCCCCCCAGCACTGCCTGGACTGATAAGTCCCTGTCCCTGTGCCATGACCATCATTGTGTCCCAATTCTAGAGTGGAGCAAAATGGTCAAATGTGCCAACCACCTTCCCCAAACTGGTTCCCACTGAGCAGACACCCAGGTTGCGTGTCAGGATCTCCCCCGGGGATGCGGCAGAGCCAGCATTATCCCAGCCCTTCACATTTATCTGGCCTGACTTTTTAATTGCTGAAAGGCACTGACCCTGATCAGAAAGACTGGTTTTAAAGGGTTGACTGGGGCTGTCCCCCAAAAGACAATGTAATCACAGGCAGTGACACTAAAAGGAGAGATCCTTTAAATTTTAAGTGTCCCCTCTGAACAATTTTGTCTCTGAACAATTGATTTGGTGTCACACATTTGGGTCTTGGGAGGATGAGAGGTATAAACTCCATTTAATACAATCAATAGCAATATTCCCCAACACCACAGAAGCACTGTTGTATTTTGGACCATTATGCGGTGATACAATTGTCAAAATCTATCATTGCTGCTTGTGATAGGGACTCCCTCAGCTGGAGGAAGGCAAATTACTTTTGTGTGAGCACAAAGAGGACAAAAGAAGAAATACCGCTTTGAAGCATTCACCAGTCCATTCTTTACAACCAGATGGAAAGGCTCTGAAAAATATCCCCTCCATTAGTTAATAGTGGTCTCAAAGGATGAGGTTTTAGTTGAATGGCAAAATTATTGATTTTTATAGCATATACATTCCACTAACAAATGAAAAACTTGCCAGAAAAGGAATGTGATATTCTACCTGAGTCGTGGCAATGTTTGTTCCATCGGTGACTTCCACAGTCATATTATATATTGACCTCTGCTCTGCATCCAAGGGCTTTGCAATGACAATAGTGCCCACTCCCTTCTCCGCGTCGAAAGAACTATCGTAATTCCCTCCTAATTGTTGCACAAAAATACAATTAAATTAGCCATCTCTGGAAAATTTCCATCGCAAATGTTCCTAAAAGTGGGCATATCTGTTTACTGGCATCCATCTTAATGGCTTGCCTTAGCATACACAGTACATCTACTGATATTTCTTTGTTCGTAACTCATTTATATTTCAAAGCACAGTTTGTATATTGGAAAGCAGATATCATTAAAATGCACTGCAAGAAAAAAATCTAGCTGTATATTTAAGTGAACCATAACTGAGTCTATAAAAAGAATGCAATGGCTATAAGCCTGTAAGATGTTGCCCTTGCAGTTTGAGTAATGAACAAGCACAATAATCTTTTTGTATAAAAATCATTTTAAGATGGTTTTGTTCCACAAATTTTATTTTCAGGAATTTCTCACTGATGCTTGTGGGTGCGAAGACCACTAAGTGAGTCTAAAAATTACAATTATAACCAATTTTAAAAATGCAAATAGAGATTTTTTATGTTAATTTCAAGGACAATGAAAATTACTGGCAGCAAAGGTCACATTCTACTAGTCTTTTAGGAATTATTTAAATAGATCTGACAGGATACACATCATAAATTCCTTTCCACTAAAAAAAACCTCACAAAGCACTGTTCTGAAACTAATATCCCCTTATCCTGTCACACACTGAATGATGCAGCAGTGAAAAAACCCTCCTGAGTCTCAGGTAAAACAAAAAAAAAAAGTAAAAGATAAAAAATCTATTAAAAAGTAGGAGAAAGCCATAAATAATTTGAGATTAAAGGGTTACAGGATTTCTCAGCCACAGCTATAGTTTATAAATTAGAACCACTCATTATGTTCAAAAGTAAAGCATACACTCCCTGCTGCTAAGCTGCTTCTTACTCACTCAACTCTAAAGTGAAATTTATTATGAGTTGAGTCTGTAATTTTTGGAGGCTGGGGACAGGGAGAGGTGGAACACAACACTGCTGACAAACGAACTCTTAAGGTATATTCATCACACAGCAATGCAATGCCACTAGCTACAGACTCTGACGATCCAGTTCTGCAAAGTGGTAAAAGGCTTTCAAGTACCACTGGCAATAAAACTTGTGTAAGAGCTGCTGTCTTGGCATTAGATCCACAGGTAGAAAGACATCTCCATTCCACTGACTGAGTTCTTATGCAAAATAAATATATATATATATTGTAGTTACTGTATTATCACGAAATGTCTCTCATTTTAGGGCTGGAGACAGAGAAGAGGAGGGGACAGTTTTCCTTGCTCTGCCTTCAAGTCCTGTATCTGCATGGTTTGCTGATCCATAACCATACTTATTCTCAGAAATAGTCATGCATTTAGTGAGAGGAGAAAGGCTTTGGCATTCCAAGAAGTTGCAGATTTAGAGGAATAACTGCAGGTGAACAGAATGAAATTGCAGCCCCTAAATACTTTAACATGGAGAAACCTTCACTTCTCTCTCCCTCTTGCTCAAGTTACTGCAAAGAAAGTGTAAGCTAGAAGAAGCACTGCTTTGTCCGTATCTGCCTTGGAAGCCATTCAGGTAGGGTGAGAAGAAAAGGGGAGAAGGAATAAGAGAACAGGTGATCTACGCAAAAGAAAGGCAGAACTGGTGAACTTCTGCCCTTTGAAAAAAATCCAAATACGATTTCAGACGTGACATCAGGCTTCCCTATGCTGAATATATGTATATGCATATTTATAGCTCTGAGCCTAACAGATGCTGTTGTGGTTCTCCAAGAAAATACTGACACTGGATCTGCAGTGATTTATGGAGCATAGAAACATTGCTTATTCCCTAACCTCCTTCTGCAAGCCCAAATTGCATATTTTTTCTCGATTGATATATATATGTTTAAAATTATTTGACACTAGGAAAGAAAAGTAATTGCCCTTGACATTTAAGCAATACTAAAGTATTTGGACATTGATCATACGTTCAGTTGTTTTTTTTTTTTATTATTATTATTTTTAAAGTTAGTCTGGCAGAAAAAGATGTCATCTCCCAATTAATGTTTTAAATTGATTTACTTGAGAAAAACTGTACCAAGAAAAGTTAACGCTGAAAAAGCATCCTTTGAAGAAGAGAGTTTGAGATTCTTGCGAGATCTTTGCTGAAATGAAGCTAGCCTTGGGACAGTAGGCACTTTACAAAGAGAACGTTTCATGCTGATAACCATGAAAATAAAATGAAAGCCTATACTTCAAGATGCATAATAACCATCTTAATAAGCAATCAAAAATTATATGCTATCAACTGGCATACATGTCCAAAGAAACCATGCCTTTAAAAATTCCAAGAAGAGAAAATGGAAGGATTAACAGTAAATGTTTTTAAATGCCCTTCCTCTATTGGCTTATTGCAGGGTTTGGAAGGCACTGTATGTGTGTTGCAAATACCCCAACTTCTTCAAGACACTTTCACAAAATGTGGTATATTCTTCCCATAAAATATGAATTGAATAAATCATATGGTATATTTTAATAGACCATGGTCTACTGTTGGCAATGAAGAACCTGCCAAATGGTTGAACTCATCTGGCCTGGGATATTGTGTCCTGCCCCTCATCTAGAGTACTAGAGATGGTCTGGAAATACTTTGTACTGCTCCTCAGCTTTGACACACCCTCAGAACAGAACCTCATATGATGAATTCTTCTGAAGTTACACTGAAGTATAATTATCGAATTAGGCATAAATGCTAAACTGTAAGTCTTAATAAATGTGTAAAGTCTGTGTAAGGCCTGTTTGAAGCCCCCAGAGAAGCACTCAACAGAATTATCTTTGAAAGATGGGTGCTGAAAGGGTATAGACAGAGAGGAGTCGTATAAAAAAAAATCAGGACTTTTCTATTAAAAACTAGTCCAGCTGAACTATTCTGGGAATTGCATGGGAAGCAACTTTCTTCCAAAATGTGCTCACATAGAGGACGGAGGGCTGAGGCTGTAAGAGGTGACAGCTGAGGAGGTGTCAGCGTCACACATTTCTGGAGTACTGAGTATTCTGTGGCCAGTTTTCAAAAGCATGCTGCTGTGTAACTCCAAATCCTTTTGATGCAAGTTTATTTGCATTGCTGTAAACTTCAGCAGTATCAGTTTTACCAATGTTACTATTGACCATTTAACAATTTCTTTGATCACAATCTTAGGACGAAAGCAGGCTAAGGATGATGAAATTTCATTCATCTGTTCGGTTTTATTAATGTGAATTTATATTACTTATTCCATTTTCTAGCACATGGCACATGCTTTCCTTTTTATTATCTAGAGAAACCTGCTTTCAAATACAAGATATGTAGAAGCTGTCTTTGCTAATGTGCTTGCAATTGCATTAGGAAAGAAATATTTCAAATGAAGATCAAACACTGTGAGGTCCTTGGCCACTTTGGGAAAATCAGTGATAAAAAAGGCAACTTAACTGAACGGGCAAAGTGGCTATTCAGGTTGTCCTGAAAGGCATTTTAACACCGAATGACTTAAGAGAAATTGGCTGTTGTTGCCAATACATTGCAGGCTAAGATGTAATATTGATACATCTTCAATATAGCTTAAAGAATTCCCTTAAAATACCCTGATAAACTGAAACCCTTAGGGTGGGAAAAATCCACATCTAGTTGCAATGTCATCTTTAGGTGAGACTGAATATTGTGTTTGGATGTTATAAATTAATACAGAAAGTGCTTTGTTTCTCTAATTGACTGTTAAGATTCCCAAAGACAGCTAGCACAGATATTTATGTCTACACTTCGGACATCTAAAGTGAAATGAGATGATTTCTACCCTTACTTTCTTGAGATTGATCTTTATGCTCTTGCATAAACTGTGGAAGCAGTAAATTTCCATAACTAGGAGATTTTTATGTTATCTGAAAGCATGTTGTCATTTATATAGTATTTTCCAATATAACTGTAGCCAATTCCAGATGTTACCAACTCAGGACAGCTGCAGAAGCAGCCCCTGGTACGAAGGAGCTTATTTGTTGGTCCTTGCTACAGCTTCATGACTGCTTTCCAGCGCAGCCCTTATTTTCAATTTGGGAGATGCTATGTAGCATGTGTAAGAAGGAGGTATCAGGGAATTGAACCTGAACACCTCTGATTCAACAGCCTATCAGTTGTGTTCTTGGTTTAGAGTAGTGTTGATTACATTTTTATGACTGAATCTGGAGTGTCACCTTGTTTCTTAGCTCATTTCTGGGCTTCATAATCACTATCAGCATATTTTTCTTCTGAGAAAAAAGTCCTTCATGCTAGAAAAATATAATTTTCCTTTTATAAAAAGAGATGGCTAAGGAAAAAAAAGGCATTGAATCTTACATGACTAACAGGAGGGGATCTTCTGATGTCAAGCTTACCACACATTTGGTGCAATTTGGTCAAGGAAAGCTTCCTGAACTGTTAAAAGGGATTTCTAATGGGATTTCTAGACATCAACTAGCAAATTTGTGTAAGGAAAGATACAGTGCAGCTACCACTATACCCTTTTTGAATTCAAGAAAAAAAAAATCATTTTCATGCATATTCTGCTTGCATTTTGATTATTATATTTGCTGCAAGCAATGAAGGTTATTTTGTAGTGCTTGTCCTAGATGGAGTTTATTTTTGATAGGAGGCTGAGCCTCTTTATGTTCCTATCAGCTGCTGATATGCTGTTTTAGACAGGATTATCCTGCTGTGAGAAATCATTTCCTCCTCTGAGAAGAAAACATGTCAGCAAACCTGGAGGAGTTGTAGGCAAATGAGTCCCATCTGAGGGCCTTTCTCCTTTTTTTCCAGTGGAATGATCAAGAAGAGTGGGACTGAATATACACCTGAGAAATGTCTGATAACCATGGAGATTCTGAATTGTTGGGTCTTAGATGCCAAGATGAATCACTCTGAATTCTGGGGGAGGACATCCCCAAACCAAGACTCTTCCTTCACTGGCAGATAGCAAAGAACGTACAAGCTAAGGTACATGTTCAAATGTAAAAAAGCCAGGATGTATCACAATCTTCACACAAGTCTCATTTGGCTTAACATGACAGAAGAGTGGAGGAGAAGAGAAATACAGGAGACGACCTAATTTAGAGAATAGTGTTCTGGGACAACTTTTCTCAGAGCAGAAAGGATTCTTACTTGTCTTGCCCCAAAGTAAACTAACAACACTGAGGACACTGATGATAAAGTGGGTCTATTGCTACAATTCTCACGTTGCTCAGAGAAGAGACTCAGAGGAAAATACAGAAAGCAAATTCACCCTGACTCTCACGGACAAGTCTGAAGTGCCTCTAGGATTTCCAGGAAAAGAACCAATGGCCAAATTTCAAATATTTCCATTTCCAAAAGATAGGAAATATACTTAACGATTGCCTTAAGAAATACTCTTTCGACTACAGACTTTTGTTAATCACAACATAATACATATTAGTAACATAACATGCAAAGATTTATTGTCTTACATACTATATCACACTAAGAAGAAGAAAATACTGCAGAGTTTAAGTTTTCAGAAAGATAAAACTATTGCAAGGAGAGTCAAAGCTCTGCGTTTGCTGCTAAGAAGCCGAAGGTAAGGGCAAAAAAGCAGAAAATAAATCAGAAGGTATATTAGCTAGTTCTCAGAGAATATAATTGAAAGGAGGCTAGGGAGGTACATGTTTTTGATGTTAATGAAAATTTGCAGAACTGTGAATTATATGGACTATTAATTAAAATTAATAGATCTTAAAATTATTGCCATTTAAGCACCCTTGATAAAAAAGTCCAGTACTTTAAAAATTTGGCTGTTTTATTAAGGCATGGGCTGGGAAAGACAGAGGGAGGCCTATTTGAAGAATCAGAGAGATGTTGTGCAACATGCTACTTAAGCAAAAACTAGCACCATGCAGCTTAGCTCCAGTGGTCAAAGTAATCATCACACCATTTCCACCACTAACAAAGGAAGAAAGAGACAGAGGGCTCAATTTACCTGGGAGAAATAAAGATGTCATGATTTATCTTGGAACTTCCTTTAAAATTAGTTTTTTTTTTTTTTTTTTGGAAATGACTGAATAAATTTAACGTAACTGAAACAACCTGCATTCATGTCATTTGCATTGTGTGATCTGCATGAACTGAGAATGGCATTGAATGCATTCTGAAAACAGAAAACTGTAGTGACATCGCAACCATTCCCAATTAAACAACAAAATAACCAACCAGTCCTGTTTGTCTCTAGTCTCCCTGTCTGCAAGGCACCATTCCCTATCTTAGAAGTGATTAGCTGAAGAATAAGCAGTTATTTAAGATGCATACAATGTAGGTGCAAATTAGATGCTGAAGTTAGGCAAACAGCATCCTAGAAAGCCTAATCTTCAGCCACCCTTCCCCCCTTCTTTAGCTTGGAGAAAGTGCACGTTACGCATTAAAAAAGAGGTCCTCTGGAATTCCAATGCCCATTTAGTTTGAAAAGGTCATAAACATAAAGGTCAAGCTGCAAACTCTGTATTAAACCATGCCTCTACATAAGCCTTCAGGGCTTTTGTTGACATTACTGTGAACTGTGCACAGAGGTCCAAAATCACAAAATACCAGATGGAGTAGGATCAGGTCTAGGTTTTACAACAGCATAGAAACTCTCTCTTGCATCAGCAGTCCTGTAGAGCTTTCCATTTCCTAGAACTAACTTCTACTAATAACCTATGTCTTTCACCGGGCTTTTCAGCCCTAGGCACCACTGTTAGAATCACAGCATCACAGAACGGTTTGAGCTGGAAGGGACCTTAAAGCCCACCCAGCTCCACCCCTCTGCCATGGGCAGGGACACCTCCCACCAGACCAGGTTGCCCAAAGCCCCATCCAGCCTGGCCTTGAACACCTCCAGGGATGGGGCATCCACAGCTTCTCTGGGCAGCCTGGGCCAGGGCCTCACCACCCTCTGAGGGAAGAATTCCCAGTGTTCCTCCAAGAGGAAAGCATTGATATGTCTTTTTTTTTTTTTTTTCCTACAGGATGATATTGCAGAACAAGAAGAATAAGTGTTCTTGATACTGACACTGACTAAAGGCAGCAAAGATAATCTAAACATGAAACGCTATCTATAACCCTCTCAGGGTGGACTTTGTCTTTGCAGCCTGTATGCAGAGCGTCTGAACAACAAAGTCTTCTGCATGCCTGGGATTGCTGGCTATTCGTATTGCAGAAACGCGGGCTGTTGCTAGCGCTGTTGTTAATAACAGCAGTAATATTTAATGACAACATTCATATGGCAACAGCACCAAACTGGATGGTCAGGGTCATCGATTTCTCATTAAGTCTAGGGGAGCTCTGTCTCCGTGACCCTCTGCATCGTGCAGCATCAGGAGCTATAGCCTATAAGGAAACCATTAGCATTGTTTAAATAGCTAAAATTTAATCCATTTGAAGTATTTTAGCCATAAAGGTCACATTAAGTGACAAATTAAAGGCTTAAATTTCATTATGTTCTTCCCATCACCTCTGTTTGTGAGGCAAACGTGAAATATTATTATAAAGTGTTGCTAGATTGCAAATGAGTCTAACAATGTAAAAGAAAGCAGCTGAAGAACGGGGGCTTCTCTCAGTGCTTAACACAGGCAGCATTTTAATGAGTTGGTGAATTCACCAAGGAAAAGACCAAAAGGCTGTGAAGGGCAGAGGAGTCCAGCAAAAGGTTCAAATGGGAAAAAAGTGTCAATAATATCAATAAAGATGGATTTCTCCTGGGACAAAAGTTAGGGTCAGTGAGGAAGAAAAAGGGAATGTAAACATTAGCTAATAAATTGCATGCAGCATACTGAAACAGCCAAGGGAATGGGACGGAAACAGTAGGAAACATATGCTGTCCTTCCCCAGAGGCTAGCAGGAACCCCGGAACATGATAATAGCTTTGGGTTTAATTTTAATGCTGTTGGCACCAGAAACCTTGCTACAAATTCAAAGAGGAAATGCAGCTGCTTCTGCCTTTCATCTGCACAAATTGGCAATAAAAGGTGGATGAAAGTGACTCTGACAGACCCTTTCTCTTGTGGTCCTCGCCCTTCCTGTTGGCTAAACCCATCCACAAATAGCTACGCTGAAATGGAAGCCGGGCTCAATCCCTGCAAATAAAGACTGCTGATGCACCCTTTCCACTAAGTCTGTGGCAAAAGCCTTTGTTTCTCTAATCTTTCATATAGTATTTGCTTTATAACCCTTCATTTAAATAACACCACTTTGTGCAGACAGTGTTTGACATCCCAGGATACACAAACATTACCTACAAGTATCTGCAAATATTAAATACCACTGTAACTTTGCAAGGGTCATTGTGCTGCTGGGGGAAGTCTCGATTTGGAGATCTTTTATTTTAAATGACATAACTGAATTAGCAGTAGAAGCAAGGAAACAATGCTTAGAAACATGGATTCCTGTTTCTCCACTGCAACCAAGTGAGACCCTCTATTCCCTGTCTTTCTGGCAACTACATCCTTAACCGCATTTCCCTGGGATTTTAATACTTCTATGGCTTTTCCTCTGCTTTGCTAAGTATACTTCTCCCTCCCTATTTTTGTAAGCAATTTTATGTGAGGCAATTTTGTGGTTGAAATCTCACATCAAAACACATTTCTCTTTTTCAGCTTGCATTCAAGACAAACTTTTGGTGGCTCCATTTGTAACCCATATGTTGATGCATCCCATTCTGTTTCACAGTTAAATGGATGGCACTGGACTGTGAAAAGTTTGAATTAATTATTTGTGATAAACTGTGGAAAATCCGTGAATAAAATGATAATAATTCGACACAAATACGGTAAAAGCTGTCATAGAAAGAAACGCAGCACATCCATGTGTCGCATTGCATCCTGTCACAGGCACTTATGAAAGATGTAATATAAATTGTCTCAAAGAACTTGCAAAAATAAAAGGCAGCCTGGATAGTTGTATTTTAGCAAATGTGTTTGCACTAAGGGTACCTTCTGTTGAACAGTTCTGCCCACAAGCTGTCTGTAGAATATAGAACATCTCTCGAGCATGCTTGCCACCTTGAAGCAGGGCAGTCGGAAGCAGAAAAAAAAGAACAGAATGCAGAAAAAAAGGTGAAGAAAGAGAGAAATGAGGGACAGCAAGTCTAAGTACCATAAATACATTTAGAAATGAGATTAGCAAAGTATGACAATAGAATTTAAATGACAGACAACATTAAGATTGCAGTAAATAACATACTATGAAAAAAAACAATTCAGCCATACAGCGCTTTTTTCAGCTTAGCTAAGGAGTCATAACAAAAGCAGGAATATTATTATTATTGTTATTGCTATATATAAATAGCATTTCCATTTCAGCATTACAAAAGTGGTTTTAATTTTGGGGAGACAGTTCACGGTTAGTTGTCTTGCTCTCAAAACCACATAGCCATACGCTTTGCTTCTTCCCATTGCCACTGGCTCCCAACTTACCGACAATATCAAACCAGAGAGGGATGTTAGATGGCTGCACAGAGACCACCCCAACGATTTCTGTCACTTTATCACTTTCCATGACGGTGAAGTTGTAAAAGGGTTCATCAAAAGTCAGCGGCACTGGCGAGGGCGCAGGCTTTTTTATCCACTCGATGTGGAGGCGTGCAGTTGAAGATTTTTGGGGCCGGCCATTGTCCACTGCCTTTATCTGGTGGGTGTAAAGAAAACAGGACCCAGACTGAGCATCCCAGCTTGGCAGTTCAGACCTAATTCTATCACAAGAAGACACCTTCTTGGAAAACGGACTTTTAATCTTTATGTAAAATCCCAGGAAAAAAAGAGGGATTTAAGCACTTCACTGTTATTCATTTTTTTCCATTACAGTTTAACTTTTCTTTGAAAAGACTGATTTAAAACTGAAACATTTTGACTTAGAACTGCTGATGTAAGGCCCCCTGGAGATGTGCTCCATATATAGATCTCTGTCTCCAGAGCCAACTTCCCTCTCCGATGACATCTTCGAAGCAGTTCCCTCTTGCAGCAAAGGTGGAAGTCCCTGTGTTTTAAGCCATGCACTTAAGAACACATGCTCACCCAGACCATGTTTGATTGCTTTTGTCATCTGTATTACAGATAAGATTGGTATTCCTTATATTACTTTCATCAGTATTTATAATTGAGTTAAATATGTTTCAGATCATTTCCCCCATTTTCCAAAACAAATATAACTTAAAATTTTGCCACACCTATTTTCCTTGTTTTCGTTTCTCAGTAGTGTTCATGAGTGCTGCCCTTTTTGGTTCTAATTCTTTATTTTATAATATATACTAGAGTGATGGATAGACTCGATATTTGCCTGCCATGCTTTATGGTTTTAGCACAGAAAAGACAAGATGACTAGTGACAAACACTAGGGATAAGACAAGGGAGAATGTAGGTTACAAAATGGGTGCTTCATTGAATAACATCAATGCACTGGGAGTACGAGGGATTTTTCTTTTAAAACATAAGTAAATGCTTCTGGCTATATAGGACCACTGGCATACAAAAATGCTGTTACTATGCCTGTTAAAATAGGAAATATTTTCCTGAAATACCATACCCTATTTCTTTCTCTGGAAATGTGTTAAGTGGGTTTGGTGCGAGCGCTCATCACCCTGCTCGGCTCAGGCTGGCAGGCCCTTAGGGGAAAGAAGCTGAGTAGAAGACCTTCAGCTGCTACATTACAAAAGGGGGCAGATCCCAGACGTGCCCTCCACCTCTGCACAGTGAAAAGCATTCACTCAAAGGGTGCTGGCCTCTGATTACTGGGTATCGCTCAATATTTTGGTATTTATGCTTTTGTTTTCTTGTCACAATTTTCAACCCTATGAAAGTATCTCAACAGAGACTCATTATAAATGTAAAATAGAATGTAAATGACATTGCTTCCTTTACTATGGGCCTCACTGTGGACCTCTGACAATTTTCTGTCTATTATTTTGTACATTTTTGGTGAACTCCTCCAATACAACTGTAGCTTGTTGCTGTAGATGAAGATTACACATGCAAGCTCTCTTTCTTCATATCAACAACACCATCTTGTCTCCTTTCTGTCTTTGGCCACGTTTACATGGTTTGAGTTTTGGCAGAATAATTTTGACAGAGATTACTTTTAACTGAAATTGCTGCCACGCTTAAATCCTTTAATGCACCAAGAAAGCTACTATTACATACAGTATACAGTACTTCCCTTCCCTGAAGCTTCCAGATTTGGACATTGTAAGGACCTTTCCATGAGGGCAAGCAGTTATGTCCACACAGAAGTTGTATATCCATTTGTAGCCCAGTTCAACATGATATAATTTTGCAGGCAGACAAGCCCATGGTCTTCAGTTTTGTGCATTTAAGGGAATGACTTACGTCAACAATCTGCAAGCTAATTCTGAGTAGTCAGAATAATTCAGTATATGTAACAGCATGAACACTCTCAAACTCAATTGTTTGCTTGTAGCCATATGTGTACATCAGATTTTTTAATACATTCAGACCTATCTATGACTTTATATATAGGTCACAGATTTAACACAGTCATGTATCACTCTTTATACAACAGTCTGTTTTTTTTAAAAAAAGTCACATCAAGGGTTTATATATTGATGGAAGAGTACTTACTGTTAATATGTCGTAACTCCCTGCTGTGAACTGCTTTCTAGAAGAAACCATCCCTGTTTTTGGATCAATAAAAAATTTCCCATCCTCATTTCCATCCACAATGCTGTATGAGATTTCTGCATTAGGGCCTTCATCTTTGTCGAAAGCAAAAGCTCTGTAGATTGGCTCCCCTCTTTTCTTACGATCCCTCTCTGGCAATTTGATCTGATAGACTTTCTCCGGAAACTGCGGTTTGTTATCATTCTCATCCAGAACCTGGACCACCACCCAAACTGAGGACTGCTTGGGAGATGTGCCCCCATCCGAGACGGTTACCTGAAAAACAACAGCAGCAGAGGCATTATTCTGAACGGGTAAAGCAGAACTTTATAAATGGGCATCGTGAAACACGAGGGAACACCCCTCCTTCCCTCGACCTAACCTGTAGTTTACAAGGTCTTCTGTGTGATAAGTACTTCTACCCAAGACATCCTCACTACAAGCATGTTGAGTACGTATCTGTAATATGCCCAGAATGGCGAATAAAGGAATCAGGAAGATTTTTCCTTTTGAGATAGATCTATAACAGGTAAGCTGTAGAGGAGGAACCTATTCCTCAAAACAGCAAATCCTTTTATCTCAAACTTGGCAAGACTTTATCTCAGAAGAAGAGTGAACTGGAATTAAACCATAAGCAGTATATCTACTTTTTCCAAACATATTTTAAAATTTCTTCAGTCACACAATGAAGAATTTCTTCTAAATCTTAAAAGAATCTCTGTCATTTTTTCCCATTAATTATTTGGAATTTCTTAAACAATGACAGGATTTTCTGTCGGTTCTTTTCATTCATTACCTGGGATTTGACAGCTCATTAATTCCAAAACTACTTTAGATGACTGTAAGAAGCACAGAAAGGAACGTAGTAAAAAAAGTCTGCTGCACTTTGTAAAGAGCACACTATGCTGGCACATATACTTAAAAAAAAATCTTTGAGACAAAAGTTAGTTAGTAATTTAGCTGCAACTTAAACAGAATTGCTAATACTTTTCAGTCTGAAACACTGTGAAAAAGAGATGATCCAAGTTCAACAAACACTCAAGAGCTTCAATAATATGCATTTAAAATGCAATCAATATGTTTCAAACTTCTCCCTAAAATTTTTGATTGCATTTCGTAAAGATAAAGAAACAAAATAGAATGTTATTTCTGTTTGCATGAAAGAAGTTCAGATTTCACTTTCAGCTACGTATGCTAACATGGGAAATCCCACAGTAGCAATTTTTTGTGATAGCAAGCCAAGATATTACATGCAGTTGTCTGGCCTGTACCTATCCTTGCACATTGATTGCTTTGCTGGTTAACTACTAGGTGCTTTATTTCACCTTAAATGTTTCTGTGCTCCCTTACAATAATATACTCCTGATGTCCAATCCTGAGGCAAAGCAAACATTTTCTAGGAATCCTGTCCCATGCTGTTGTTCTCGCCTTGCAACAAGATATCTAAACTTACAGTAACCTTGATTTAGTACTGAAACCAGCAGAAAAATAACATTTTCAAAGAGAAAAGCAAAACACTGTTTCTATTTCCTGTTTTAACTATACTTTCAAAAACTGATACATTAGAAGCGATTAAAGCGTTAAGAACTTAAATCCCTTATTTACAGATAAATAAATGGTGTGGCAATATACAGTGGCAACATGAAATCCCCCAAATCAGCCTGAAACTTATTTGGAGAGCACAGCCTGTTCCCCCAGAGATTTATAACGGCCTCTCTCTCCTAAGACCGCCACCAGGGTTGGCAATTAGCACATGCTGGGATGGCCAACTCATGATGGGGAGCTGAGATCCAGTCGGGATTGTCCTCAACACGCCTGCCACCAATGTGCCACCTGTCAGCAAGGGGGCAGCGGGTGCTGGTGGCTTGTGGGGAGAGCACCCATAGCTCATGGCTGCTGCGCTCAGCCATCCAGATCCCACTCGACTCACTTTCCAAAATGGCATTTATCCCACCAAAAGGCAGCACACGTGGCTGCGGATCTGCCTTTCCACCCAGAGAAAGCAATGCCACTGGGGAGCTCAGCCATTCTGCTTTAATGCTCCGGGACAACTTCAGAATTTTTTCAGCAAGCAAAAAGCCAATTCTGCCAATATTACCCCTTCCTATTACAGGCTTTCAGCAATGAATAATTTTTGACCCATTTTTAAGGCTGATCCCCTCTATTTTTGTTCTGCTTTGGCAGAATTGGCTGAGCTCTCAGCAAAACCACAGGTTAACAAAGAAAATCCTCTTTTGGGATTTCTGCTGACTCTACAGACAAAGTAATCAATGATACCGGGCAGTACAGGAAGGCTGTAGTACACAGAAACAAAAGGAGACACACTTATTTAAATGTTGAACAAGAATACAAAAAATATGTATTTTTGGTGGGGCTAATGCTTTTAATGCATAGAAAATACAATTAAGACTCAGGAAACTTGTTTTCTGAACAGAACATGAGTGAAAGTTTAATAAAAAAACAAAAACAAAAACATTTTCCTCAAGCTTTAAAAACTATGACCTAAAAAGAAAAAGGGGAAAAAAAAAAGCAGGGTGGAGAAAAAGTTTACAAATAGTAGTAATAATAAAATCTCTGAAAACCAGTGATACAAGCAGCCAAGCAACTGTGATGAAAAACCTGCTTAAGTCAAGAAGCTGCTTGAGAAGCTAAGCCATCCTCATGTCTTACCAGCCCACAGTCTCACAGTTTGTTAGGTTACTGCTGAAATCATGACTAAAATGGTATGGCACCAAATAGGTACAGGCATTTGTTTGTTTTTGTAAGCCAAGACACATGGGAAATCCTTTCTGCAACAGAAAAGTTGCACTGAAAATATTTGCTGACAGCTAATTGAAAATAGAAATGGCTAAAACACAAAATGTCAAGCAATTAACAGAAATTAACAGAGAAGTTCTGGAGGTAGTCAGTTCAGCTCTGTCTAAAATTTTACATCCCCAGAGAGGAAGACATACCAGCTAAACCTTTTTTTCTGGGTGACACTCAAAACTTTTCAAAACAACAGGTTCCAGCTCTGCTCGAGAAGCTCCGAGTGCCAGACATGGGAAGCTGAAGTGTGAGTTAAAGCCCTCTCATTGCAGGCGTGTAAATTAATTAACTAAGCCACCCCCACACCAGAGATGTGATTATGTGATTATTATGTGAATATGACCCTCTTTTCTACACCATCAGCCTAACCCCAGACCAGGCTTTTTATATTCCAGCTACGAACAGGGTATAGAGCTGCAGAAATTTCCTCTGGCCCTACAAAAAATAAAATAATAAGAGAAACAAAAGCAAAACAAAAAAAATCACCACCACATTAAAACAAAATAACATTATTATTATTTTTTTCCCAGACAACCCAGCACAGTGTCAAAACAAACCGTAAGGAACTGGGGGGGCTGGAGCAGCTGCCCATCAGGACACTGCATCACACCAGCATTTAGGGGCCCCTCTAACCAATGCAATTTCAATTCAAACAGAACCACAGTTCTCAGCAAAATCCTCAAACAGCTGGAAATCGCAGGGAAAAGTAACCAGGGAGGGAAGGGAGGTTGGGACATTTGTAGGACACAGAAGCTAATTCGCAGCTGGTATCTTTGGAAATGGGAAAGGCAGATGTGCAAGGCATCAGCTTGCCAGGAGAGAAGCTGTCATTCAGGACCAGCAAGGTCCTTTCATTTAGAAGCCTGCAGATGGCACGGTGGGAAGAAAACAGAGAAGAAAAAAAAAGGTGATATACATCAATGACAGAGAAGACACTCTCGACATACACTTGTGAAGATACGGCATCAAAAACCCCAGAACAGGTGAATCTCTGAGAAATCAAGGTAAGGAAATGGCTAGTTCAGCATCAAAGCCTTCCCAGAGGAGAAGAGGAATTGCTGCTTGGTTGGCTTGCGCTTTCCTAAATGCTGAACACCTTCTCCAGTCATGCTGATTCTGGTATCCGGACACCAATGGGTGCAGACACGCTGATTCTTGCCCAGGTACAGCATGAGATGGGGTCGGCCAGCTGCTATCCCCTCTGCCTTTCTGGTTACATATTGCTGCTAAAGCTGTGTCAGCACAGACTAAACGGAGGCCACCACCTCCCAGAGCTGGGATACAACCATGGAAGCAGCTGAGGTTTAACTCCCTGACCCACCATACAAAGGGATGATCCATTCACCAAGGCAGAAATATCTTAAAAGGAAGATGACAACGTGTTTTATGGGGTCTGATGGCATCAGAAAGCAAGAATATGAACTTTATATACCATTTTCATGGTAAATTCTTAAGCATCACTGCTGTTTTCCTACAACCTAGACAGTTCCTCTGTAATTGTCTTCATAAAATGAACAGTTTTTCAGGTATCTGAATTAACCTGTTGGCTTTAATGTTTATAATTTTACTGAACCACATCAGCCAGCACACACACTTGTTTTGGTCACCTGGAAATCTCTTTGATACAATAATGTACCTTCAGCTGTCAGAACCAGGACATAACCTCCTGAAATTTCTTCTACTTATATTAGACTTTTTTTTTTTTTTTTTTGAGAAAAACACACAAAGACTATCTCCTTCTGCAGAATGCAGTAAATTCAGTATAACAACAGAACTTTGAAAATCTGGGTAAGTCAATTTCCATCTCTTTTGCACAGTGTTTGGTCTGCAGACTTTAACACTACCTGAAATAAGTTTACAGGAAACCAGGACTGAGAGATACTCTGTCATATTCATTTTTATGTTGGAACCCCACAGATCAACTACAAAGACATTTCCGTAGCGGTGGACCTTCACAGTGAAAACCAAGGTCAACATTATTAACATGCAACATCTGGAATGTTAGATATGAAAACTTCTTATTTTTATGACCATGGAGAAGGCATGGAGGAGACATTTCTACGACTGAAGTGTTGGTTAAAACACAGGGTAGGTCTAGCAGACCTCAATGCTGGTGACATTAATCATTGATCTTGAGACAGTCACCCTTTTTAGAAATTGGAGGGTGACACAACTGAAGAAGGATTAGCCTCCAAATTTTTTCAGAATACCTATGCAATTGTGAGGACCACCTTCCTGACTTAGAAGTACAACGCAGAGTCTCATTAACAAAAGCTCATGACTTCCAAGATAATTATTAGCTCAGCTGGAGAGAGTAGCTAGCAGGGATCTTACTTTAACAAGTACAACAAGACAATCAGCAGGTGTTTAATATGAGTTATCAAGCCTCGAGAAGAACAAGAATCTTCTTCCATATCATTCCTTGGCAGGAGGAAATACTCAGCCTAACCAATTTTTAAGTCAAGAGGGGCTGCCACATTACTGTCATTAGCATTGCAAAATGCTGAAGATGTCATATTTGCTTGTTTATTTTCCTTCGTGTGATACTACTTAATGCAAAAAGACTGAGCCAAGATGCCTGCCTCTCATCTGAGGAGTGTGCATAATGAGGCTTTCAGGTAAAAAATTCTCCCTTCCCCCAGCAGCAAGGCCGATTTTGCTTAGAAAACTTTAGAAAAGAGAATCTGGTTGAGTTACTGGAGACAGAAAAATGATCAAAGGGAGTCTGAGAGCTGAGGCATACCCCCGCTGTTAGTGACTAATGGGTTTGTTTCTTCTGCCAATGCGCAAACGAGCTGCAATACCTATTGTAAGAGTGTCTGGAATTCAGCCCAAGTAAGAGAAATAAAAGACGACAAAGGAGAGCTCATTGAAGGCTGAATGAAACCTTAAAGTCAAATACACTGAATTACTCTCTATGCCTACTTCAGAGAGAGACTTAAGTTTGCAGCTAAATTCTTACAAGGACATATTTTTCTGAAATACATGATACTACTGAACTACATGTCGGATTATTGGTACAAAGTGAAGGTAGCCAGGGTCAAAGATATACAAAATAGAATAGAAAAACTCCATGTTACATATTTTATTTATTTATTTATTTGTCCAACACAAATACTGGTTTAGCTGTAGCAAACTAGATTATTTTTTAAAAGCCTTTATTTGGCAGCTTTGGAAAATAAGTGGGCATCTGTTTATTTCACATACCCTAATAGAATTTAGTGCTGTCCCAAAAGACAAATTTCTTAAACACTTCTTGTAGGAAACAGTGTCAATCCTATCAATATGATCTTTCCTGATTTCCTTTAAATGTGTTAATAAGGGGTACTCTTGTTTTCAATCATAAAAAATTAATACATTCACTCTGGCCAACTATGAGAAATAAATAATTTAGAGTACTTCTAAAATACAGATTATTACTGACATAAACTCTCTAGGTGGCTGATTAGAAAAGTCAATGGCTTCCAGCCACAACCAAGCTAGAAAGCGATGCATAATGGTCTGTTACGCCATTTGAGAATTAACGATGACATCAGGTAATTTCAACACTGTATTGCCAAAAGACAGGAAGGAAGGAAGGACGGCTTTTTCATTTGGAGTTAAATGCTCCCTGCAGTATCTGCAAACCTAAATATTAGAAGAGCATGCTGAACAAAGTCTTACAGGCTTCAAATCTTAACCTTTGTCACTCATAGTACTGAGACCAGAAGACGGTAAACAAATGGGAAACTATGACCAGGCAGTATGAAATATCAGAATGGGTGACCTGAAGATCCAGAAATACTCCTAATTAAAATCAAAAAGTCCCTTAATTTGTGTCCTACTTTATTCTACAAACTTTTTGAAAAATTAAAAAGTAAACAGAAGCCATAAACTCTGAAAAGAAACTTTGGACTTGCATTTTAGCTTTAGTAGCAACACATGGAAGGATCTGCATAGCTTTCAACACTGAGTCTATAAAAGAAAAATAATTTTCCGTGGGCATTACTTTTAAAACTTGTTACAGTTTGGAGACACTGGCAACCTTTGTGCATTAGGCTGTGTTTACAGTATTCTTCAATGGGTATGTGCTGTGATGAGTGCAGAACCAGGTACTGCTCCATTAAATTCCCATGATGACAGAACAGTCTGTTCTATTTCACAAGTAACTCCTTTAGGTAATCTCAAAATAGCATCTTCCCCTTCTTTTCACTAAGTAAAAAGAAAACTATAGTCCTCAGGAGTAACAAGCTCATCTAATTTTGTCTGTGACAAACTGTAGATAAAATTTTGCCTGGAAGTGATTCTACCAATCACTACAGTCCAAATGTGCCTCCTACTTCCCTAGGTGGTGTTAAATACAAATAACCTTTACCTCTACTACCTAACAGTAGTATGTAGTCAGTTATGATTCAGCTGACAATCATCTGTTAAGAGAAAGTGTTGCTCTAGGACTTTTCCTGACCTCTTAGGCTATACCACCACCAACTAAAGCGATGCTTGATCTTGATGTTATCACATCCCTTGTCACGGAGTTTGTAACTAGAGGAATGGAAATTTTGAGATGATCATAGTAGGACATCCATCTTTGTCTCCAAATAACAACTGTAAAGGCATTTTGAATACATTAAAACCTTCCTTTTTTAGTTGAAGAGGCTACAATAATGAATCTTGCTAACCCAGCATATGATGAAGGAAAAATTGGAAAGATGAAGACACTCCAAATAGTCCTCTTACGATATCTGGACGCATTAATGTTTAACCAGCTTCAAACTGACACCTTACAAACATGATAAAGACCGATATGTGATTGCTTAAAATCAATTTTTATAGGGATTTAGAACCTCTTTAGAATAACCTATTACTAAACAGAAGTATAACTACCCTAATAGCCTCTAAGCAAGAAAGAAGATAAAAGTTGTGTATTGATCTTCATAGCAAACTTTGAAGAAGGTGTTTAGCTCTTGCTGATAGCAAAGATTAGAATCAAAGAGTTTTGTGAACAGAAAATGATGAGTAGTCAAATCTGCGAATATTTCACTTCAAGCAGCTTTAAATAAAGTCAAGCTTGCAAATTAAGATCCTAAGGCAGTTTAATGTTAGTAATTTCTATGTTGATTGTAATTCCATTCATACCTGAATATCTACTTCAGCCATTTGTGGATTTTACTTTTCTCATTATAAAAAACACTTGTGATCAAATATTGATATGTGAGACCATTCATCTATACTATATCTACCTCTACGGATAATGCCCTTCTCCAAAAACCTTATCTCAGCACTCAAGAAATACACTTGCTTTCAGTCTCTGTGCTTCGGAAGAGGTATGTATCAACTTCTAAGCTCACTGCACTAACCTTTTCTCAAATATTCAACTACCTTTCATTTTCCATCCACAAAACTCACTTGATTACAATCTTCACCATAAGCAGGAACCAAACTCCTTCAAATTTTACTCAAAATTATGAAGACTGTTGCACATTCCCAGTCTTCTCTTTTTCATATTAGACCAGTCAATATGTTTAATCATGTACTAGTGAGAGAATTATTTTGGATTTAATAAAGATATAAGATTTTATCGATGCTTCCAAGAATTTTTCTTACAGCTAATGTAAATAATTTATTTTATGTCTCAACTATCAGCAGAAAGACTATGCTCAAAAATACATGCTAATATATTGCCAGAATTTAATCAAGCTATAGTCATTGTGGAGTTAATTAATCAAGCAGCAAAACAAATTATACTTTACATCCTTGTTCTGGTGTGCAGCTGCATCATTTTGTAGTGTAGGTCCCCAGATATTCAAACTGATGGGAAATTAAGGTACAGCAACTCTTTTATTAGAAACTCTCAAACACAGTGCAGATGATTGACTCTGTGTGGCAATACCCCTCCAAATATTTCGCTGTAAGTCAGTAGCACTGCCTCATGCTAACACAGTACATGTTGCTGAACTTACTCAAAGAAAAGACATAATGCAGGAGCTTGCTCTGCATGTCGTTAGAGATATCATATGGCATGCAGTTTCCGTTACAACAGAGTAATAACTTCAAAGAAAACTTTCAGTATTCCATTGAAATGTTGTCTTCTATTCTGAACTATAATCTTAAAACTTACTTTATAAACAATTTTAGGCATGCCAACAGCCAGTGCTTTCTGCAAGTTGATGAAACAGCCTTAGGTGAGGCTCTGTGATGGTCAGCCTTGAAACAATATTTCTATTATTCAGTAGGTAATACATTTATTTGGCTACCATTGAGTTAAAAGATACATGCTGTAATTCATAGTTATTTACTTCATAGGTACAACACATCCAAATTCTATTCCACTTTATGAAGCAGAACCATGTATTTTCAAAGGAAAGGTAGCAGTGTTTTGTTGTTGTTGTTGTTGTTGTTTCTTTTCAATTGCTCTAACAAGCACCCCTTGGTTATGTTAACAGTGGATGACACCACCTTGTCTCTGGCAGAAAGGCAGATTAAGATGCATCCATCCCCATCTCCAGCTCCTCCTCCAGCCATTTGTTCTTCCCCTGTCATCGGTTTGCAGCCACCTTCACCCATCAATAAACTGTTTGTGCATCTGTGCTACTAACAGGATTACTGAAATAATCAGGGTTTAAAATGCACTGCTGAAAGAAAACAAAATCCCCCCAAAGGCAGATGGTTAACTAGTCTTGGGGTGGCAGTGAGGAAGCAGAACAAGGCAATGAGTGGCAGGTCCCTAAGTCAGGGGAAGGAGAAATTTCTAAGAATGTTTTAGCCACTGAAGGAAAATGCATTGTTTAACCAGTTTTGGTGAGGAATTCTGCTATTTCTCTACAGATAACCTCTTACTCATCTCCCTATTCCCAAAACCCTACCGCAGAATTCGTCACTTATCAACAAGCCTTTGATCAATATCAAAGTAGCCCAAACCAGAACCAGACATCTCAGGGTGAAAGCCATAGAGTCCCATCAGTAATTGCCATAAACATCCGATTTCCATCTTACACTATTTTTCTGCAATACACAAGAAATAATGAATGCTCTCCATCCACACATATGCTGGGAAAATTCTATGTAGAATGTCTCAAAGACAGTTTTATAGCTGATAGCCTGACTTGTAGTCTCTGACATTTAAACGCAATTTTTATTTTTCCATGTAAAAATGAAGCTTCTAAAGTTTTATGTTCAAAATAAAGCTTATCAGTTAAAAATCTGATTAAGAAAAAATGAATTTCTTACTCAGGTAGAAAACATATAAAATCAGACCCTTAAGGGGTATAGTTCATTTCCAATTTTTGATCCTAGGGAGATATTTTAAATTTGTAAAAGGCCAAAAAGGACTTCTTATACCTCATAAATTTCACTGGTTTTAGAGAACTGTCACTCAGGAAGATTGTTGTGACCTTACTCATTGATCAAAAAGGAAAAAAAATCAAGAGTTCTTTTGGTGATATTCAAGTTATTTGATATAAGTTTCTTTCATTAACAATGAGGTACGAAGTAAAATTTCAGTCCACTTATATGAGAATATGATTACGATTACTATGTAAATCAAATGCATGTTTGAATAAAGTGATTTTTTTTGGTTAGGTAAGGACTAAAAAATGCTCAGAAAACCAGGTTGCAAGATAAATATAATAAGATAAAGGCGATAAGCATGAATAAGGAGGTTCGTTGTTGGAGCTGTTTCTAGAGTTTATTTTTTTTAATGACAATTTCATCCTGTTTTTGTCAGACCAGGTTAAAGTTAACTAAATCAATATTTGCTTTGATTTTAGTAATAAAAATTCTACTTGACTTCTTGATGTCTACTTCACAACTTTCTGTGACAAATTAATTTTAGACAGATAATAAGCATTAATTGGGCCGTATTTAATCACAGTTTCATCTAATAGGCAACACAGACAAGCCTGATTATCTCGCTCTCCACTTGCCTTCAATTCAAAGTGGCTATAAATATCTACTATCCGGTTTACATTGACATGGGGGTCACTTCTACAAGCTGGTTGAGAATCAGCATGGGACTGTGAGCTGGGAAAAATTCAGATGCTGATTTTGGAGCAAAACTCATATTCATGGACAACCTTTTTACTTCTCCCAAACTCAGTTTCCCGATTTGAAAAGTCAGCCTGGAAAGCAGGCTCAGGAATGATGTCCAAGACAAAATATTTGAAACTGAAATTCAGCTAACTGTTCATTCAATATAGGACAAGAGCCATCGGTCCCTTCCCTGATGGGTGCATTAGGTCTCCAAGTTTCATCTGAAATAGTAAAACCATTTTTTTATTTTATTTTTTTTCCAGTAGACAATACTGACACAGCAAAGTATAGATTTAAGGACCAGTGCACTGTAACACTTTCTCATTTTGTCAGTTCAGTTCTCTTTTCAGCTTTCTCTCTGCTGAATTACTACAAACCTCCACAAGCACCTGATTAGTCTTGGGATCCCAAACCACACCAGGGACAGTTGGGTATGCACATACTGCATGGCTAGAGATACAGGGAAAGTCTAAAGACGTGTTTCCCTGCTGAATCAAGCTCGTGTTGTCTGAGCAGCCAAAGAATTACAGATAGCTGCTTGGTGGAGAAGGACCCTGCCAGCTGTGGAATCCTCCGACTTGGAAGTCAGTGGGAATTTTCCCATTTTGATTTGGTGACAACAGGGTTTCACTGGAGCTCAACAACGTCAGTTGAACTTGTTTTTATTTCTCATTCAGCTTTTGCCCAGCCCTCACCTCCAGCTACATAACAAGCGAAGTACCTGAAACTTGTACACCTTCAGCTAAAGGGTAGAGAAGATGTGCACCACTCTAGCAGCACAACAGTAGGCATCATAACTGACCAGGAAGAGTCATACTTTTACACCCTGGCAAACAGATGTTGTTTTAAGAAACAGTGATATCTTACATAATTCTCATCTTTAAAATGTTTTTTTTCCTGTTGGAAAAATTGTTACACATATAGCTAGTGATCCTGCAAAGACCAATGTATATGAATAATTTTCAAAATGTCTTGGGACCATACTGACAACATAAATAAATAGGTGTGAGTATAGGAACAAGGTCATTTTAGGGATTATGAAACTCAACATGAAACTCAGTCCCGCGGTTTTAACATTCCAAATGTGTTGCAAAGAAAAAAAAAATCTTGGCCAGAAAACTGGATTTCCCTGAGTAACACTCAGAACCCATTAAAAATGTTCAGGTTATTAATATTAATTAATCAATTAATACTATTATAATTAATTAATTATACAGTTGCCTGGAGTCCTGGAGAGGGATCTTTGTGTGCCTGAATAATAAAAAGATGACATTCTACTCCTGCAATGCAGGAGGAATTTTAAAAGAACGCAACTTTTAAAATATTCTTAGCACTTCTATTCTTCTGCAGTATTAGTCTTTAACGTGCATTTGATTTTTGCAGCCACAGGATGGCATTAACTGCTGTGCAAAAGGGCAGTTAAATGCCATTTGACCCTAGGCAGTGTACTTTCCATCCGGGGAAGGGAAATATTTCATCAAAAATGATTAATATAAATTCACTACTTTCTACTGATGGCAACCATTTCTTCGAGTATGTAGTATCAAGATCTTACCATGCACATTCCTGAAGGTTCAGGTTCTGAGAGTGTGGCTATCAAGGTCCTCAACAGATACTTCTTTTGCCTGACTTCAGTAATATGGGACCTTCCAAAACCACAGAGCAGCAATTCCAACTTCGGTACCAACAACTGCATAGAGCACTTTCACTTCCAAGGTTTATGGAGTCATAGTAACTCTTTAATGGATTTATATAGGCTCATAATTTACTGTTTTTTTTCCCATTAAGGCTGTATATAGAGTAGGTGGTGACACATGGCATGCCAGCGGGAAGACAGTTGGACTGAATGAATGGCCAAGGTGACTGATAATTGGATTGCAAATGTCAAAGTGTGTGGTTGAAAAGTCAGGTATATCAACCCACACATCCTTTTCCCAGTTGTGAAATTAAAGTTAGGAGCAGGCACAATAAGCTACACGTAGTTCCGATTTATAGAGGTGGGTCTGAAGGCAGCAGTAAGCAGCATCCAATTAACTTCAGTAGAGATGTCCAAGGCCACTGGTAAAATGACTGGATTTAGAGTGATGAGCAAGAATGTCAGACCAAGAGACAACCTAGTAATGCTATTAACCTTTGTGAGATTGCCCTGCCGATAATGTGATCTGGGGGACAATAAAACATGGCATGAGACAATATGCCCAATTTGCTAGTGCAAGACTGATACATGGGAGAAAAACAAGAATTTTCCTTGATTCATTTTATGGGCCTCCAATTAGCCCTCAATAGGTGAAGGGAGAGAAGGGAGGGAAGCAGAAGGAGTCCCTCTAATGAGTTGCTTTGTTGGTTTGTAGCAGAAGAGATTGAAAAAGAAAAGTTTTAGGAGCTGGTTTGCTTTTGAGGAAGTCTCAGGGGGTGTTAAATGGGCTGGGCACTTTGCTGGAAATAGCCGTGAGAAAGCTCCTGATTTATGGGAGTGCTTGAACAGCACAAGTGCATCCTGTCAGGCTCAGTGCTGGAGGCGTGATCCCTTAGCACAGGGAGATCAGATATGTCAGCCCCATGCGCTAATCCCGATGGTTAGATGCTGGGGTCATGATGTGCTGATGCTTGCTCATGATGACACCATCTATAATACCACCACTGCTTCCTTTGGGAAACGGCACATAAAATATGCAGATATGCTTGTTCTCTGTAACTGCATCTAGTTTTAGAAGTGGAGGACTAAGAGAGGGTCTAATCCATGGATTACTGATCTGACAAAATATCTAAATCTTATTTACAGGCTCAGTGAAGCAAAGGCAATTTGTCAATCACGAGAAGTTTAAGATGCAATTCCTGCTTTGCTTTGTGAGTCTGGTGATTCTATGTGCTCAAGAACCTTTACAAAACAGAGCATGAATATGTAATTGATTGAGCTGCTACTGTTTAGACATCCAAGAGCCAGTGGAACATGGCTGCACACCTAGAGAAGCCAGGGGGCTCTCAAGTTTCAGAGCTTGGAGGTTCTCAGTCTATGCTATGGCGAGGAAGAGAGGGAAGGGACACCAAATCAGCCCTGCAAGAACTGAGGTAATGAAAACACAGCCTGCAGCTCCAAGTAGGATAATTTGCTCTGTCAAGGAGCAGAATAAATGACAGTCCCATGACCATGTTGCAGCAGTGAGGATTTTTTTTGGGAGCTCGGCAGCTTGCTGAAAGTTGGGCGTCCTATCACTGGTGTCATCTATCACCAGGCAGCCTCCGAGGGATGTAGAAAAAACAAAATCTCTATGCATCAGATTCCTTTTTATAAAAAAAGCCACAGCTTTGAATTAATACTTTGATACCGAGCGTCAGATATTAGAATTAAATGTCTGAACAGAATACACTTAATGTAGATATTATTTTACTTTTTAAAATGCCATTCCATGGTGGAGATGCTTGAGTTAAGACTTCAGTCAGGCTGCATGCAGTGGTTTGCAACAAAAATACTGAAAGATCCTTAGCTGTAGATATACGTGGTAAATACCAATGCAAAAAGGACAAGATTGGACTTTAGTATTTGAGTTTATCCCACAAACATATGTCCAAAACTGCAGCACAAAGAGCAAATTTGTGCAGGTCCATTGGAAAAAAAAAAAAAGGTTTTGGTGGGGAGGATAGGATGATATGCAATTGAACCTCAAGTGTCAATTAACATTTTTATTCCTTCAGCTATGTGTTTTTGACTTCTTTTGAGACTACAGTAATGCACATATCTTGTTGCTTTCTGCTTCTTGTTCAGTCAACAAAGGCCACACCGCTATGGCACACTTCGCTATATCACATAACAAGACATTGTCTCTATTGAGATAAAATGGGTAGTCCAAAACTTACGGCTTTCTGGAAATTTGGGGGGTATTTTTTAAACTATGGTTATGTTTTTTTTGAAAAAATAGGTGCCAATAGGAAGTGACAAGTTTAAAATCTCCATGTTTTTTTCAATTAAGTCTTTTAAATACCTTTGTGGCCTTGAAGGTTAAGAACACATTTTTATTTATACAATGCCTTAAACGTTATCTGGAATGGTAGTGGAAGGGAACAAGATCCACAGGGAAAAACAAATATATCTGAGGCTATGACAGAAAGTATTAAGCTTTCTATTGGTATCTTGACTAAAGATAACATGCCGGTCTTCAGAAATGTTGAAGCCATAAATTGACAGACCACCATTAGCAATATTTGTATTTTTTACTTTCCCAGGGAATGTGAGAAAAAATAATTCACTATTTTCATTCTGACATTTTTGCTCTCAGTTATTCATGCTAATCCTTGCTTTTGAATATTTAGAATATTCCTTGCCAAAGAAAGCATTATTTTTTTGCCAAAACATAAAATGTACTCTAGAACTGCTATGATAACATTTTCAACATCTCTGTATCATGAGATTAGCAAACTGCAATATTACATTTCAGAATGAGGAGACTAATCTGTTTCCTGACAACTGAAATTCGTTAGGCTGGGAAAAGAAAATTACTGCTTTTGAGGGCAGATTTCATTGCACTTGATGCTTCAGGGCCTTTGTACTTTTCTGTTTAAATCATATCTTCATAAAAAGCAAAAGAATTGTTTGGTCTCTTATTATCAAGCTGAAGTCAGATAAGAAAAGTATTAGGATTCTTATGTTCCATGATAATATATTTAGAGAGAAAGAAGGTGTCAAATATGCTTATTAAACTGATTCTCAACCTGATTAGATGTTTTCTTATCTCTAGGCGTCTAGTAAATACTTTAATTTGTGTCATGTTACAAATTATGTTAAATACTCCAATCATATTTCATCACATATCACACAATGATGCACTTTTGCCACAAGAAATTATTCCGAAATACTACAGTAAACAAATTTTGCAGACTACCACATTTTTGCATGACATTTTCCTGCCCTTTTTTGTATGTCTTTTTGCTCAAACTGCATGTTGGAGGATCATGTGGCAGGGGGACAGGGTGGCAATCTGGTTAAACAAAAGCACAGACAAAGAGAAAAGTATATAATATCAAAATACATTTCAGGATACAGTGAGGAGACTGTAAGAGATGTGGTAAGACTCAAAGAAAATGTAGTGTACTCAAGGTATACTAAAAATTGGTTCTTACCAACTGCACAGCCTGGTGGGGCAGTTTTGGGCAATGAAGACCTTCCAGTGCATCACCAATATTGGACATTATGAGACCCTGGACAATATGAGCATTAACAATGTGGAGACAAAAAGAAAAAAAATAAGTCTGAAGAAGAAGCAGACAAAATGTAGATGATGTGAGTGCAGACTGACAGATACTATGACTCAAGGGAGTGGACCTCAGGAGTAAGGATGGTCTTAACCATGACAGAGAAATGATAGAGAAAAGATAATTAAATCTAACTGAACTTGCAAAAATTGTTCTAAAATTGTTCTAGTTTTTCCCTTGCAAGGGGCTTCCTGGAAACCAAAGGGCACGCAAGTGAAGATGATCTGGGGAAGCTGTGGGTGTCCTGGGAACCATCTGCAGTCAGACTCCATGGACATTGCAACAGCTTGGGATGAAAGAGCACATCCCAAACCACCCCGGAGTCAACGCATGTCAAAGGAATTGGAGGTGCTGGGATCCCAACAGGGTGTATCACAGGGTGGTTGGATTGTGTGCGTATGAATGGCAAGTGAAGTGTTTCTGAAATCACAGGACAGGTAGTAAAGATGTTGTGAAAATACCCCAGATTTAACTTTTGTTAGAGATAACAGGCATGAATTCTGAACAGCTGAATACAGATCATCCCAGAAGAAAGGACAAAAGGATGCAAAACTTGTGTAAGGGCACGTTTCTAAATGCTGGATTAATTAAAAGGCATTCTAGGTTTTTCTGTGCTCAGAAAGGACTTTAGCACAGATGCAACGTATTGCTAATGGAGAAAAAGATGCTTCCCTGCTTTAAATGCAATGCTTAGCCAGAGAGGCACGAAATGGAGACCTCCACAAAATGTGTGTGTGAATGCATGTGTGTGTGCTCACACTTACAGACATAAATTAGCAGTCTGGCAGCTGATGGGTATTGCAAATGCTACAGAACACATGATATAGCACTAAGGCAGACATGCTTCAGATAACACAAAGACTCTGTACATTTAAAATAGATTCAAATCATGTGAAAGATTTCCTGCTGCTTCTGCAGAAGATTAAAATATTGGTACATTCATAACACAAACGTGAAATTTAGCAAAGCAGCATGTCCTTCACAAGGACTCTTTGTCTCACAAAGCACAGAGCCTGGCACTAGAGACACCCTGAAAGCACACATCTGACCAATTTGGGGCTGGTAGGTGGGCTCCACCCCACAAAAAAAAAGAGCGCTACAGGTCTTAAGAAACATCCAACGAAGAAAGATCCTGAGCTTATCTCTGAGCTAATCCATCAGTGGGAAAGCAACATCAGAACGAACTCCTAGATCCTGACAGAAAAGAACTTAGTACAGATTAACCACAGAATTCGCCTACATAACCTTAGCCTGAGGAATGATTTATAATACGAGAAGGAAGACCATTAATATATCCTTCTCTGTTTCAACAGCATTTAACACATGGCTGCAGACCTAATTTTCAAACCACACAATAATGTTTGGTGTTTTAATAATACTTTTCCATCCCATTTACATTGATCTAATGCTCTGCCATCACATAGTCTGGCAAACAGAGCAGAAAAAAAACAGGTGTTGGGTATATTTTAAATTGCTTTTCTCTCATGTGCCAACTCACCCATTTCCAGGCATATCTGGGAAAATGCAGCCATGGGTGCCGGTGTTTAATTCCCTCATCCTGGGTATTACCATGGATAATGTCAAGAAAATCAATGCCTCTAAAACCGGACTAGGTGCACCACTCAGGGCAAGCAAGAGAACTCAAGACTTCTCCCTCTCTACACTGACAACATATATAACTTAAGATAATACTAGTTAACTAAAAGGTCACTTTCTTGTACTGTTTGACTTCACAGCTGCATGATGCCAAGTCTAGTGAGATTTTAATTAGGTCAAGCAGGTTCAGAAAATGCTGATGCACCTCTCTGCTCCCAGGAGATGCTCAAGACCTTGCTGGGTGGCAGCCTGCATCCTGGATTTGTGTTCTGGCACAATTCCACCCTTTCTGTTACGCTTATAGAAGAAGTGGGAAACACCTGATAAAACAGCACATGAAGCCTACACACTTGAGTATCTGCTTCCACGCGTGCATGTGATGAGGTGCTTAAAGCCAAGATCTGCTGCTGGACTGCTGTGGGTCCACAAGGAAGATCCTAGAAGAGGCATTTGATGCCCAGCATGAAAAAGTTGACAGCTCTATACTTTACAGATTTTCATTTCTTCATTTCATGACCCAACAGCTCAGGTCAGTGATTCATGAAATCTGTAAAACAAGCTCCCTCCCCTCTGCCAGCTCCAGATATATGCAAATCATTCCTTCACTAAAGCAAAGCTCTAGGCAATCAGAAATGTGATTTTTCCAGTGAGACACAACACTTGTGGTAGACGGCAGTGTGTGAGCCAAAGCACTACCCCTGGACAACTCTGATCTTGCCACGAACTTCAAAACTTGAACCTGAATTCATACATGCAAAATCATCGGTATTTTTACACTGGATCAGACTGTAACTTCTCATCTAAATGGCTAATAGTTTTCTAAACCCGTATTGTAATAATAATGGTTCAGTGCTCATTTCTAGGCAGACTCATTGCCCAGTGAAACATTATCTTGTGGAAGATATACCCATGGCTGTATTTCGCTGTGGATGGAGAATCTGTCATTACATATTTTGATGAACTGGAAAAATCAAATCTCTTACTAGAGTAAAGGAGAGAGCAAATAAAAAATGAGCTGTGTTTCTGTATTTTAATACGCAAATAAGTTAACACAAGCTTATAATGTATGTATATAAGCTGTGTAAAGTATTTGACTCATTCCTATAACTGTCTAACATTTGTAAGAAAAACAAAACAAAACAAAACAAACAAAGTTCTGCATACTGAGTTATCTTTGATTTAGGAAGTTCATTGAACATAGAAAAGTGGATTGCTTTTCTTCATTACTCTTGGTATCCGAAATCAATAGAATAAATTAACGAAACAAGTGTGAGAGATTTTTAATGTTGGCCTGAAATCCTGCCACATAACTTCCATGCAGCATCAGATTATCTAGATGGCTAAAGCATTCTCTAACAGAGGCCAGAATCAGGTAATTGAATATAAACAATGCACGTATTGAACTATTAGTGTTGTGTTCATCCTTTACATCACCCTGGTGACAGCATGTCTAAAACATTTTAAAGAAAAATAATCTAATCTTGAGAGAGCTAGAAGAATTAGAAGAACAGTATCTAAAAAAATAAAGACTGAAATCAACCGTAAGCACAAGGCCAAAAGCAAACAAAGCATTTGCAGGGGTGACTTAAAAGTCTACAGATGTTGTGGAAATGTCACAGACATCCTTAGTGCATCCAGTCTCTCAAGGCTATTGGTATTTCACAGAATAACTGAAATGAGCTGAGGCTCACAGCTGTAGATATATACAGACCCATTCTTGCCCCTTGCCTTTGGTCTATATTTTGTCATCAGGGTTGTGTGCACATTTCCTGTTGGCTATCTGAATTTCACATGGGAGATTAAGGAATTTCAATAGAAAACTTTTCTTTTTTTTAAAAAAAAATTAAACTTATTTTCCCCTACTATAATCATTTCATGGAGGTTTCTTTCTTATTTAACACCAGAGCAAAATTAAAATTCCACATGCATGAAGAAAAATGTTATTAAACTCCATCTTCCCAATGCTTAGGCTTTGTCGTCTGTGTTACTTCTCAAGTCGCTATCTAAAATAAAAGGACATCTGGGAGCTATTTAAATTTGCAATAATCAACGAAAAGAGAAGAATCTGTAAAAATGCCGTGCCTTAATTATTTTGCAGTTTAAAATTCCTGTTCATATCTCTTGCACAGAGGCCACTGAACTACTAATATTTTCAGTGATGCACTTGATGATTCTCCATCTTATTGGATCACATTAGCTACAGATGACAGTCTGTGCAGGGAGACCACTTATCAGTGCAGACAGATGAATCACACCAGGACTTTCCCCATATTTTGCTGTGTAAGACTTTATGCCTGAGCACACATGAGAAGCAGCGTGCAATGTCATATACAAATCTGTTTCTGAGAGTTTTAACCCCCGGTCACCTCCTGTCTTTGGAAAGTTGTTGGCTTCTTCTGAAAATAGCAACTTGATGGGGAAAAAAAAAAAAAAAAAAAGGAGTGAAGGGGAAGGGGGGCCAAGTGAGGCCCCTGCATTTCTAGAAAGCTGGTGCACAATAACAACTCCCAAAGAACAGAGTGTGCAGGATGGAAATCTGCAGCATGGGATGGGTGACCTCAGTGCGTGACTTTCTACACCATGATCCCAGGTCTCAGCTAGATCCACTACCTCACTAAGCTGTCCTGTGAGCAGCTCCACCCTTGGGGCAGCAGCCTCTGTTGATAAACCCATAGAGGACCGGTAGGAGATGAGCATTGTTTTGCTGGCTTTAGAACTGTGTTTTTACTTCCTTTTTTTTTTTTCTTTCTTTTTTTTTTTCCCCTTTCCTTTCCTTTTTTCCTTATCCCCCTCCCCTTTAGAAGTTGTCATTCAAGTTCAAAGCATCACCATTCAGAGTGGACATCATGATATCATGATAACGAGATTTCATTGTCTTTTCTCTCTATACTTACTGTTGTTCCACTACAAATCCTTTCAGGCAACATCAAAATAATGAAAGGCAGCAAGCACTGACATTCTGCAAAACTTTAAGCAATCGTTTTTAAACTCAAGCTGAAAATAAGAAGCTGTTTACCTACCCTTTTAATCTTCCTTGCATCATCTGAAAGGCTTCAATGTTAAAAACAGAAAGGCATGTGCCTTTGGAGCCATTAAAACCTCAGACAAAACGTTCAATCAGACACACTACCTCATTTTTACCCCATCACCAGCATGTCACCAAGAAAAAATGCAGCTTCCTCTGCCAAATGTGGGCAATGCTAAAGGTCCATGAAACAAATGCTTACACAGATTCCTAATCCAGGATTTTAGCAATCAGTGTTCTGTAGAGTACTATTCAGCTACATAAACCCAATGAACTTCAGCTTTAGTACTTCTGCTGTGAAAAATACACACAAGCATATTACCACACTGCTGTCTATATTTTACAGAAAACATGCCAATTTCTCACAAAGGACCACTTACTTTAGACATCATCAACAGTGAAGGCTACAGCCTAAATGAATAGACTCAAAAGCAAAACAAGGTTAAATATATTAAGTTCCTGTGTGGGAGATGTCGGAGAAAAAGAGGAGGATGGCAGAGAACGCAGTGTTGGTTCAGCGCTGATCCACCAGCGTGGTGTTTGTGGGAAGAACTGAGGAGGCAGAGCTATTTTTAAATGCTGCTTTTCAACATTTTAAACCCCCTTCCCCCAGAAAGTGTGGCCATAAAGTTTCCAGCAGCTCTTTCTCCTGTGCTATTCCTGACCAAATTCCAAGGGGAAAAATGATAGTCCCTCTATCAAAACCCCCCTCACAATTACAACTTCCCATTCAATGAGTGGAAATTTGAATTTTTTTTAGAAGGCTACAATTACAGCACATTATTACTTTTTCCTCTAATTACTGCATATAAATGCATACTATGTAACAGTTTATTGCACCCTGTTAGTGTACTTACAGTAAATAGAAACCAATATGCTTCATTCAGCCCATGTATTTTGACACTCACGTCAGATTTACCAATTTATCTTCATTACAACCCCTTGCACTGTTACTGACATCCTTCTCAGAGCTATGCTAACGCATCGCAGTGGGAAGATTGATGAGGCTTGTATATACTGATTTGCTGCCGACGCAAGGCACTTGAGAGGCACTGTTACTGTTCTGATAGCACAAAGTTGGCTAAAAATTAGCTGCACTAAGCCAATGCTCTGCTCTTGTTTCTCCTCCTCATTAATTATGGTACATGGCTTGGACCTTGGAAGGTTAAGTCTGTTGTAACCATGTTTTTAAACTTATTGTCTTCAGTTGCTTTGTCAATGTGGCAGAGATTTAAAGTTCTGACCATGCCTGTTAGCAACTACTTTTACTCCTGAGATCTAAATAGAGGCTCTAAATAGAAAAATTTTCCACCATGACAGATATTAGAAGACATTTCTGAATGAATCTACAATGATAAATTTAAACATAGTTTGGAGTAACGGAGATCTGATATGGCTACAATTTTCAAAACCGGCTAAATGACTTAAAAGCCTGCACTTTGCGTGGTCATCAAGGAGACACAAAACAGCCTCAGCACTTTAAAGGCACCAATCTATTATATTCCCTTATCGAGAGGATGAAGAGGTCATATCTCACTACAGATAATTTATCCCTCCAATCATAAAGTTACAGCACTTCAAAGACTTGCTACAGCTGCACACTGCAGCCCGTAGCACTTTTGGCTCATTCTTTTGCTAAATACAGGTCTTACACCCCAACAGTTCCCAGCAAGCCGAACTCTCCAGCAGTGGGTATGTTGTGCAGAGGCTTTCCTTGTTAGATGCTCAAGTAAAGTAGCATCTCCAACAGTGCATTCAGAAACCACTCAGACTGCGAAAGCATGCACTCAGATCTACTTTCCAGGCTGAATGAGCAAGTCAATGAGCTGTAGCCTGGATTAAACAATCCTCTCCCTATCAAGCTGCACATGTACGCTGGAAAGCAGATGAGGAATTTTTCATACTCTGGACATCTCAAAATCAGCTGACATAATACAAGGCTGCAGATCCTGCATGAAATGGCTTTACTCTTTACGCTTATTACTGGACCTCCATCACTCCAGCAGCTGTTTGCATATAATCACATAGCAAAATCAATATAGGTAAAGCTGTCAGACCAGGATTAGGAGGCATCTACAAAACAAAAAAAAAAAAATGTGGGAAGAAAAAACTGGCAGACTGTTTTCTGTGTTTTTCTATAGCTCAAAATCCTCTAGCATTCTCTGCTTTCAGCTTCTTATTTTTACTAAATTGGTGTAATCCAAGAGAAGATAGAGTTAAGTGTTAGAACAGAAATGGTTAGAGGAGAACACATACCCAGAAGAAGAAAAAAGTGAAAGTGAGTAAGAAAAGATAGGAAACTTATAGCCATAGAACTGATCTGTCCAATTACTGAAGCAAAATAAAGACAGATTACCTGAAAAATGCAATTGCACCTCTCTTGGAAATACATTGTTATTTTCATTTCCTTGCAAAGCAAGCAGGTAACTATTAGAATTGCCTTTCTTGTTTCAGATGAGTATTTAAATATTTCATCCCAACTGCAGACTCTTTAAAAAAGTCTGTGAAATATTTCTAATGCGTTCGGTTTGCTTCATGTGGGAATGTAATGTAATCAGGTGGTCATTTTCCTCCCATTTCAGGCAGAAGCATTCCATTAGTAAGAATCCACTAAAGCAAGAGATCATCCTGTGTAAAATCCAGTGACATCCAATTTCAACCTAGGCAGAAAAATGCTACCTGATACCAAGTGCTGAATAAAACCCACAGCCTTCCAGGACATTATAAATGTGTCAAAAAATTAAGCCCTCAACTTGGGACCTGAAAAAAAAGTAGCACGGGCAATGCCACAATCAGTGAAAGATCTGGGAGAAGGAATATGTTTTTTTTCCTCCTCCCCAAACACACAAAACAAAAATACAAACCCTACAAACAACATCACCAAAACAAGCAAAAAAGCCCCAATTATTATAAAAAGAAGTCTGGTTCTGACTTCCTGATGTATCTTTTAACCCAGGGTCTAGACACGCTTTCGCGTTCACTTTGAGACACTCGTTGGTAAGTGCAAGCCTCGCAGCACAGCCCTGTGACAGCAGCCTGGGGTACCATTAGAAAAGTCACAAAGAGATGTGTTCAGGGAAAGGAATTCAAGGAGGAAGGAAGAAGTGATGGACGGATGATCTGGGCTCAGAACTTGCTTTGCTACGGATTCCTTGCAACTACAAGTGCAGTCACTTAGATTCACGTTTCCAGCCTTGGCAGCCAAAAATACACATACAGCCCTTGCTGGAAATTCATGCTTTCTCCAACATGGACAGGGACAGACAACTCCAGAAGAGTCACCCCTATGCCATCACCTGGAGATGAGCAATGGCACTACACAGAATTATAAGTGCTAACATCTCCCATGTTATTTGACCTCATTTTCCAAATAACTTCTGCAATGAAGTGGAAATGCTGTCACTAATGGAATCTGCTCAGTAAATACTGGCCAGTATAGTATAGCATCCCTGTCAAATTCAAGTGGGAAAAAAAAAAAAAAAGGCTTATTAAAAATAATTAGCAAGTCGTATCCAGAAAAGGTCTGTCAATGCTTTGCACATGCACTGGGCATAAGGGAGCAGGGGCTGTCAGGTCAAGCCCTATCAGAGCTTTTCAAAGGGAACCACGTTTGCTGTCTTTTAGAGCAGACAGACTACTGGAAGGAGGGTATGAAATGAAGCTGAAAGGGAATTACTGTACTACTGGGAGACTGCGGTTGTCTTGGCAATTAAAGCCTACCCAGGGGGTTAATTACACAGAGCCAGAGCCAGGCATTTTATATAATGTGTTTTGAGACTGCCACAAAAATGCGCACACCTCTGCCAGCCCAGCTCTGAATCTCCAGCAGCAAGTTTGCTCTGATCCCAGGGAACTCAACTTCCAAGACATAGCAATGGTCAACGTTTCATTAGCAGCTCAAAAGATCCATTTGGCCATCGAGGTTGTGTCTCCACCACTGCCTGGTTCCCTTTCTCACACAGCATTCCCAGTTTGGCTTTACAAAAATGTGGTCCCGTCCCTGCTTCTCCAGGAGACTGTCGGAAACCTCCACGTTCAGGAGTTTCTCTGCTCTACAGACTGCCCCGTTTCATTCTACTGCTCCCCATTCAGAAGTGTGGGAGCAACCTATGACTTTACTTTCCTTCTGGTGTGTCTTCAGTCTTCAGAATCTTATACACCATTATTTTTTTTTCAGATGAGACAAAAAACAGAGGAAAAAAATCATTTACCTGTATTGTATTGTCGACTACAGCTTAGTTCTTATGTGATTACTTTTTATTTTTTTGCTATTAATACTAACACTTCCACATCGCTATGGGAATCCTCTGGCAAGTGTGATTTTGGCATGTTTCACAGAGCTCTTTGGGAAGCACATGAATGCAAAAGAGACTTATAGACCTAAGATTCTCATCAATAGATATATTTCAAAATCAATGCTAATTTCATTCAGTTTACGATCTTCTCTAACAGTATAAACTGGAAAGCTTGCAGTTATTTGAACACATGATTACTTAACAGTTTCCAATGTAATAAATCCTAAAAAGGGCAAAATCCTTTTATTCCCTTCCATTTATTTATGGCCTGGAATGTGTGGGAATCTACAGTGTATTATCAAGGAAAAAAAAAGCAATGTACAGTAGTAAATTAACCCTTCACTTCTGTGTTCTCCATTAGGCAAAAATAATCTTGGATTTATAACAAACTAAAATAACCATAGAATAGATAAACGTACATTTTACTGCATTTTACTGCCAAACAGTGATCGCATTGGGAACTATTTTGTCTGGACGTTTTTTAACCTGTATGGATTTGAAGAGTATTTCCTAAAATATATAGTAGGAATGATTGATTATTTGAGACAATATAGTTTTATTTCATTTGCACCAATACGAATAACAAATTTCTTATTTCACAAATTGATTAAAAAAAAAGCCATGGACCTTCTACCCAAACAAAAAAAAACACACTATGGTGTACAGCAATGCTGAAGGAAACACATGTAGTAATACCAGTAGCATACAAATATATCACTCTATATCCAACACATGAGCTATTTATAAAGAGAAACTTTCTCTTAAGATTAGACCTAGAACATAGTTGATACTTAGAGAACATTTTTTTTTTACTTGAAAATTGTCATTGGTATCGCCAATAAACAAAATTAAGAAATTATTCATTGATTCTGATGATGCAGTGAAAGTGAGCAAGGTCAAAGTTGGCTTTCATCCAAAAAAACATTCTGAATCTTAGACTTGAGATTCAAATTTTAAACTTTTAACTTCAGGGGCTGGAAACAGTTTGGTACACAAATTCCAGACTACGCAGGGTGTATGAAGTACTGCCTATGCAAATCTTGCCAGGGTTGGGGTGATGCCAGAAATTTAAGAAAAAGTATTTTCCTCTGGACTATTCTACTGTTCTGTTAAAAATAAAATGTAAAAGCTACAATAAAAGAGGTAAGTGAAGCAGATTTGAGGTGGAAAACAAATGTTGTTCATATTTGTTCATTTTTTTCCTGTGCTTGTGAATTGCAAGATGTATTATTTCTTCCTTATCATCAGGCACACATCTTTGTGGGTGTCTGTCAAACATTGAGAGAAGGGAGAATTCCACTCTCCCGGCACAGGAAGAAGTTATTTTAAACTACAAAAATCAGTTAACCTTTTAACATATATTTTCCACTTAATCTTACCTCCAAAAAATGCTCTGCTTGCTGTTCCCGATCCAATTTTCTTGACGTTGTTGTAATCAGACCTGTGAAAAGAGGATGATATTTGATTGTCAATACCCGTTGAAAAATATATGTCTCTATCGACCAGAAGAAACAAATTCATTTTTCAAACACTCAAAAGGAAAAAATCTATTTGAAGCCATATCAGACACAGATTTCTTGACATCTGTCAAGCCTTTTCTTTTGCAGCACAGCCATTATGACTTTCTGACTAACAATAAATCTTAAAAGAAAATAGCTGTGAGAAAAGTAACTGAAAAACAGTTAGCTGTGTATCTACACTTAACATGCTACATTTATCACACTGAATAAAACACCTTACTGAAGAATCACTATTTGTCTTATGATTAAGTGCTTCAATGAATCATTTGCATTTGACTGAAATCCTTCTGTAAAAAAACTCATTAAAGATTTCAGAGTTCTCAAACAACTAATGGGATAGGATGCTGATTACTTCCATGCCAAGAATACTTGACAAAGAAGGTTATTTCTGTAATAACTACTTGTATACATAATGATTTCCAAATGTAATCATTCTAATGCATTAAAGGTTTTGTACCACAATTTCATCAATTTGTTCCATGCTCAAATTGAGTCTTTAAAATAAAGTACCCTTTTACATGAGGATGATCAAGATATCTTTTCTTTTAAAGCAATGCATCTTCACAAATGATTAACCTCTTGTGAGATTTATACCAAGTAAAGAAAATTAAGCACTTCCAAAGTTCCCTCAAGAAAAGTAATGCATACTGTTCTATGAATACAACTTAGGGTTTTTTTTTTGTTTGTTTTTTTCAGTAAAGATTTAAAGGTTAGACTTGAGTTTTCCCTCCTACAAAACATTTCTTTGGATATGGAAATGAATTGTTTGTCTATTTTGTGATAGATTCTGACAAGAGTAAAGGGACCAAATTTTCCTAGAGGTAAATATGTTTTTGGAGACAATGCCAGCAGACAAAGGAGTTCTCAAGAATTCCTCCTCTGTAAGACTACCAAGGAAGATAGGAAGATAAATACTCCATGGATTACCTATAGGACTTACTTATTTAATCAGACTTGATAATCATCTAAACACATATCCATGATGACCCTGAATTCTTCAGAAAAGAGTTTCAACAACATCTTATATCTACGTAATGCCTCTAGTCCCAGAAGGCTTCTACAGGTACTGCTCCTCATACATTGTCACCTTCTGCCTAGAGGAATCACTTCGTCTGTTTTGGTCAGAAAGGGGAGTAACACATTGTGAAAAAAATGTGAAACATTACTTGAAGTAATGGAAAGGAAAGTCCACCCTGCCTCCAGTATTTCAGGCTCCTAATGAGACCTACCAGACCACAGAAGTGACATCCAAGGGGAGGTCAAAGACACCAGAGTGGATCACGACAACAATCTCTGTAATATTATTACATGGAAGAACAAGGTGCTGGCAAAAGGCTGAAAAAGTGAAACAACTGGTATTTCCTGCATTGAGCAATTGTAAGTATTCAAAACAGTTACACCATATGGGAGACTTCTACTCACTGCATGAGTTTTAACAGACATGACAGAATGGATGACAAATTGGTGTCATTCACACAAGATCCCCCATGTCTAGAGAGAATGCAAAGATACAAGGAAGAAGTTCTTAGTTATAAAAGAAGCTTAGCCTCAATAATTTGATAAATGAAAGAATTCAAATGTGAAATAATCTTCTTTGTCCCATGCACGGTCACTAGGGACATTTATCAAGCACGACCTAACCACAGTAAGGAATATGGTCATTTTTATACCATCTTCCACTTTTTTCCTCCTTAATATGCCACTATGAACTACATCTACCTTCCTTTTAGCTAAGAAATATTTAGGGTACTCAGTATGTTGAATATTAGTTAACAACCAGCCCACCCCACTCCACCCCCTGCCTCCCCCCCCCCCCCCCCCCCCCAAACACTACTGAATGCCCAGGCAATGCTGTAAATCATAGAAGCTCTCTGTCCTTATCCTCTCCTTCAGGCAAAGGATTCCACATTTATTTTGAAGACCAAGAGCTAACATCTGACACTGAGCATCACTAACTGTCAGAATTTACAGTACTTGTCTTTCACTGGTAGAACTAAAACAGTCTCACAGAATCGCTGTTGCCATTGTAGGTTTGGGATTTTTTTTTTATTTTTTTTTTTTTCCAGTCTAGAGCCTTTTGGACTGCCATAACGGTCAGAGCGCCTGCAGAACAGAATTCACTTCTAAAAGAGGTGTATGAACATATGGCACAACAAAAGTGCATATATTTTAAAATCAGCAGATCTTAACAGATTTAGTACCCAGACTTAGCAGTCAGACCTAAAGGACAGGTAACCAGGCCAATTAAACAGAAACAACAAAACCTTGGATTGAATACTAAAATGCAGTTGTCTTTGATGAGTGCCAGGCAGCGCAAATACAGAGCTCTACAACACAGGATACCACCACAAGCAGTTCTGCAAACCTGATCCTGAAGAATGGTGCTAGCACAACTCATTCCTTCTGCTGTACTCTTACATATGCATTAAAGACAGCTCTACATACAACTATCAGTTACAGGAAGATTCATTAGGTTGTTACAACAAACTGGTCATTTGCTGAGGGGTCTCTAGTTTCGGTTCCTGTACTCTGGAGGACTCTCCCATCTGATGCTCTTGGTGGCCCCATTGCAGTCTCTGGACTGCTCCACAGATGTTCTTGAAGTCACTTGTAGATCCTTCTACACAACTGGTGTTTAAAGCCATATACGTATATACATAAAATAATAGCTATTTGTTAATACTTATTTAATTATGGTCATGTATTGATACAGGTAAGAATTTGGTCCTTTCAGATTATATAACGGTATTTCAGGGAATTCTGTCTAAGACTACCCATAGCTTTACCACACCAGTTCCTTCGTGAGTTTTATGAGAACATTGCTGTGTCCCTTCTGTATTCATTACTCCGTGCCACAAATTCATAATAAAAGTAATATTTAGCAGGACTTACAACTTTCTTTTACAAATCCAGGGGCAACTGAGAGAAACTTGGTTTTGCACAAGGGAATATATCCCAACTTCAGTTCTTCTCTAACTAGATTAAATCGTCATACTCTGTTATGATATGAAGACATTATCTAAAGAAAATAACTCACAGAGAAAAATAAGCCCAAAGAAATGAAGTTAGGCTGCACTGCAGGTTATGATATAAAATCACAAGGGGACAATGATGAAAAATGACCGTTTCTTTTTCTCCCCATCTTCAATCTGTGCCATAGCTCTTCTAGACACACCATCTGGTCAACTGTCCTAAGCCAGCTGGGAAATATAGCAGACATTTATCACAAAATAGCAAAACCACTAACAAACTTCAGAAACCATACCACACCTCTCAGATGGTTCCCCTCAAATTTCCAGGGAAACACTGTGGTCCTGATAGGACCAGGAGATATTTATAACTGTGATGATTATTTAAGAACAGCCATGAAAGTTAAGAGAAAAACTGGACAGGACAGAAAATTTATTTACAATAAAATCAATATCTCACAAGCAAGGCTTTGTGATTCCACTCCCAGAATTTGTTACTTCTCTTTGAATTTCTGACTTAAAAGTCTCTGTGCATCCTGGCACATCTGCTCCTCAGGCCATATAACAGAGCCATTTTGTCAAACTCTAAAACATTGCTTGAGCTGGTGTTTCAGCCTGGAGATAACTATGTTCTTATATAATTTGCTTTTCTACAAAACCTCTTACTTTTGATACTGGAGCACTTCTTCCATCTTAAATAAATGAACTGTTACTGTTCTCCTGTTACGGAGTTCAGAAATGACGGAAGGTGAATAAGCTCGCCCTGCAGAATATGTCCCTTTGGCTTGCAGGACACGACAATTCCCAGCTAACACTGACTGCAGAACATCCTTTCAGCTTCCTTCTGTACACTAGTGTACGGAATGTGTACACTAGGACTAGTGTACAGTACACTGTATACTAGTGTACTTCCACTGTACACTAGATAGGACTATCATCCTTTTCTGCAATCTTTCCCTCAAAAAGGAAACTCAGCCTGTAGATGGAGAATAAATTCCATTGTCCTTCACCCCACTGCCTTATAACCTACATGGGAGAACTGAAGAAGTGGTGTGAGCAAGAAGGCAGGCCTGCTCACAGCTTAGGTACAGCCATAGCAATACAGAAACAAGAACAGGACCAACACTAAGAAATCCTGACACTTTCACCAATACATCAGCCTACCCAATTTTCAGCCAATGCATCATCTTGGAAACGAATCAGCAGTTATTAGGGCTCAGACATGTGCTCAAGACATTTAAACAACACTTAGCGCTGACGCTTGCCAAAATGCTTTTAGTGCACTGCAAATGCAAGGTGAAAAAAAGAAAAAGTTCACTGAAAGATTAAAATCTATATGAGTTAACTTTGCATTTGAAATGAGTGAAGCATGATGTTCCCAGTGAGCAAACGAGGAAATTTAACTTATTACTAAATGATAACTTGATCACCATGTCTTAGAATTAACTGCAGATATGTGTGTCTGTGGAGGCATGCACATGTATGTTTATATATACGCTGAACGAAGATGACATAAAGTCAGGAATAGTTATGAATTCAATAGTATGATGAATGCTTTATAATCATTTTTATAAAAAACTATCTTTATTAATAATAAAGCCAGCAAACCTTAAAGAGGAGCAGCAGCTTGTAGGTTCTATTGAGTCTATCTGCTTTGTTATTCAAAAGTGGCACAATGTTCTGTCTTAAACTGAGTCTTTTGTGATATATATATATATTATTTTTTTTTGAACAGTAGTTCTGCTTGGATGCTTAAAGATGTGGCTAAGCCAAATGTCTCTATCTGAGTAATATCCCAGAGCATGCATTGCTTTCTTGATATGCAGGTAGTAGACTCAATCTAGTGCAATTCCACTGCAATCAAAGGAGCTCTGCAAATTTATGCTAGCTAAGAATTTGCTTAAATGACTGTAATCTTTGCCTTTTTTAGTCAAGAATACATGAAAAAAGACAGAAAATTATTAGTTTATTTAATATAAACAAAGCAAGGCAAACAAATTTATAATCAAATGTAATTTAAAGCCAACATCTTTCACTTCAAAAATGCATATTTGCATTTGTATATCCAAATTATTCCTTCCTCAGAAGGCTGTGATACTGCTATTTAATCCTACCATAGCTCCAAAATTTAATTTAAATTCTACCATTTTTGCCAATCTGTATCATAACTTCTATTGGACAGTACTGAAAATGTAAGCGATGGTCTGAAGCTAAAACAGATACTTAAGTTTATGGTTATTTTTGTTATTAACTTGCCAAGAAATGCAGGGTAATATGCAAGCAGGGTGAGAATCTTAGTGACTTGTCAAATTTTATACAATCATAGAATGGTTTGGATTGGAAAGGACCTTAGGGACCATCCAGTTCCAAGCCCCCTGCCATGGGCAGGGACACCTCCAAAACCCCATCCAACCTGGCCTTGAACACTTGATGCTGATCAAAGTGAAGGTGACAAGTAAAGTTGGGGGAAATAACGCCAAAACTTCACTAGTCCAAATATTGTTATCTTAGGATCCTGTATTTGATAGGCAACACTATTTTATCAAGTCCATAAACTATCAACTAGTCAGACAGCGTAGACTATGTACATAAACCTTAATTTATATGCTGGAAAAGTTAAGCATTTCTTTATTTTCTTAACACTTGCACAGGCCAGTATGTCTAGACATTTCACCAATTACTTTCTCTAACCTTCGCTATGAACTGCTCAGACTCCTAAAATAATAGGTTTATTATGGCAGATAAGAACTGAAACATCAGTGTGATGAGTACCATAATGAAGAAAAATGAGAGGGGCATCCTGGGCAGCAGGGCAGACCAAGGGATGCAAACTGGCTGGATCTGAAAAAGACACAATTACATTTTTCTATAACCTTTTGCACCTCCCCAGACAAACAGGCATCTGATGACTCTAAGAGCAGCATGGATGAGCTGGGTAGGTGTTGCTCACCAACATGGCAATGACTCAAACACATCTCCAGAACATTTTGTTTTCTCTTCTGGAAAATTCAAGGCACTCACGATTGCTCTCGGAGACTGAAATGGTGATGGCATGTGGAGAGCTGCAAACCTGTTTGCTAGTTCAGATTTCAATGCTTTAATTATAGTGTCCAATTGCCAATTGGGATTTTCCAACTGAATAATCCATGTTCTGCCTTCAGTTAGCTCCCTTCTGTCAAGGAAGTGTACTCACGTACAAATGTGTAAGTGTACAAAGTGTAGAAGAAGTGTACAAATGAATCACAGAATCATAGAGCCACAGAATGGTTTGGGCTGGAAGGGACCTTAAAGCCCATCCAGTTCCACCCCCCTGCCATGGGCAGGGACACCTCCCACCAGCCCAGGTTGCCCAAAGCCCCATCCAGACTGGCCTTGAACACCTCCAGGGATGGGGCATGCACAGCTCCTCTGGGCAGCCAGGGCCAGGGCCTCACCACCCTCTGAGGGAAGAATTTATTCCTAATATTGAATCTAAACCTCCCCTCCTTTAGTTTAAAGCCATTCCCCCTTGTCCTATCACTGCACCCCCTGACAAAGAGTCCCTCCCCAGCTTTCCTGTAGCCCCCTTTAGGTACTGGCAGGCCACTGTAAGGTTTCCCCGGAGCCTTCTCTTCTCCAGGCTGAACAACCCCAACTCCCTCAGCCTGTCTTCACAGGAGAGGTTCTCCAGCCCTTTGATCATCCTTGTGGCCCTGCTCTGGACCTACTCCAACAGGTCCATGTCCTTCTTGTGCTGTGGCCTGAGCACAGTACTCCAGGTGGGAGTGTCATGAGACATCCCTATGTGTCTTGTGTGCTTAAGGAGATAGACAATATTATACAAATACATACATATGCATTGTACATACAGTCGAATATTTGAGCATGCATATGGTATGCATACCATGTAACATACACAATGAGTGAATGTTAAAAATTATCCTAAAATACACCTATTTACAGAGGCATATTAGCTCTGAGGTTTACCAATGTTCATTCTTTCAATATATATTCGTTGTTTCAAACCTTTGTGTCAGAAACAAATTAATCCGTGGACTTAAGAGAGCCACAGAAGAAAAATTCGCCAAGGTCAGTTAAATACAAAGCCTATGGCAGAGGAAACTTCTAAGCACTGAATCACTTGAACAGCGCACAGAGGGAAACATTGCTACTTTTGCTTCTTCTGATGCTTATTCTCTATGCGTCCAGACCAGCTCAAGGCTGCAGGTGTGATCCTGAACTAAACTGACCTTTGGCTTAGAAGAAATTCACATATTTTTCAACACCATGGCACTTTGGGACCAAAAATCAGTTTGCCACAGGCTATTTTCTAACACTGATTGAATTTCCCTAATACGGCCATGAAGCCAAGGAGAGTTCAATAGCCTTCTCCTTAGGAAATTAAATTATTTTCATTCAGCCTGTAGATGGATAACCTTACCTGAGCTGTGTCCTGAAGTACTGCTTAAAAGATAACAGAACCTGCTATGGAAAGACAGCATATTTTACTGCTGTCTTTGGAAATACTGCGAATTTTACGGCATAAAGCATACATTTTTTGAAAATGAAAATTTAAAGAACTCCTTTATTAATAGCTCATTTCCAAACTTAACTTAGATGAGATATGAAAAAGTATGTAACAGGTAACAAGCAGGCTAAAGTAAAAGAAGCCCAATATGCTCCTCAGTTTTAAGCCAATGACTGAGTATCTCATAGAGATACAAAGATGAGTAGGAAAGCAACTTCCTCCCCTTTCCCAGAAATTCTAACTGGATACAATTTACTGCATGCTTTACTGTTCATTATTAAATCACTTTTTTTTTTTTTTCTGCCATGCCTATAACCAATGAACATATGGTTTGCCTCGGGATATACTGCCTAGCTACAAGTCATAGCAGAACATGCTTTACACCCTCTTCGCTTATGGACTTGGGGTCTTCTCCCAGAAGAGCCAGGCCAGCACAGGACCGTATATCCCAGGGCTTATCCATTACATTCACATGGCATGGTCTGGATGGATTACCTGAGGTCTCGGCTAGAAGCTTTTCTAATCTCTGATTATTGGGGAAAACTGTCTCCTGATTAAGATACTGATCTTCATCTTCACAGAAGTCAGTTTTGAAATGGAAGCAAAAAAATAAAATTAGAGAGGCTTCTCTTCAGAGGTATTGTGCCCCACTAGATGCTCATCCTAAAACACAGACACTGTCTTGCCACAGTCTAAGGCAGATGTGCTTCCCAGTCTTTCTCAAACATTGTAAAGAACAAGAACACAGAAGGAAAAGCACATGAAGATATCAAAGGAAACTTTCTGTAGAACTGCCCTTGAAAGCTCTGCTTGGGGAGAAAAATGCCTTGGGATTGTTTGCTGAAAACATGGGCCTTTTAACCCAACAAGTTAAACAGACAAAAGGAACTGCTAAAGCAAACACAGCTTTTCCAAAAATGTTCTGTAAATTCAGCAACTGGTTATACACACTGCTCACTTCCTCAGGCTGATTTTGCAGAAATTCATATGGGAATGTATGGGTTTACTGATGAGTTTTCTAGAAAGCTCAAATATTTATTAACAGTACACACAAAGGTATGAACACAGTCTACATATCCTGAACACAGCAGAGCACACAGCTGTTCAGAAATAGAGCCATCAGCTGTCAACTGTCCCACTGCTCTTTGATAGTATGAAAGTAAATTTAGGACTTTAGATAGAAAAAACAGGGCAGCCAAAACAAATAGCATCAGGATTTTCAACCTAATTCAGGAAAGTAAAACTATCAAGCATTCCTGACCACAGAAATGCAGAAATGAATTGCAATAACCAGGGTAATTTTATTACCCACAGGCAGTGAGAGGCGTTGTAAACACTCTAACAGCACATTCATCTCCTGCAATAAATTAGGGATCGACAAAATGAAATTGAATTTCAAAGATAAATGATAGAAAATGATGTAAATTTTACTTGGAGATGTAAACAAACATATCATTTTATATAATTACACATGTAAACCTCTAATTTAGGAAGGCTGTATTCTGATCTAAATGAATGATACTTCATTGAACAAAAGAAAAAAAAAACAGCAGGCAAGCCTGTGCAATTACGTGAATGACTGCTGCCTTATTGTTTTTCCGGAGGTGACAATGAGTGAAATGACCTCTTTGAAACAAGCTATGTATAAAAAGTGATTGCTTTTAAAAACAGTTATGTTTTCTAACGCGTGGTTATGTCTGAAAAAAAGTGAAGAAGGAGCTGAAGAAAAATCTTGTAATTCCTTTTTAGCTGACCCTTCTGTCTCTTGTGAGACTTCTCTTTGCTTTTTGCTGAAAATATCAAAACTCTGCATAAAATGCAAAACAAACATTTACTTTAATGAAGAACTTGGAATATGCCGTTAAAGGTAGTTTTTGGCTTTTTTTTCTTCTTACATTATGTTTAAAATGGCACTACGGTGTGACAGTCTGTTCTGCCTTGTGGAACAGAGGACTGAAAGAGACTTCCCTTTTTCCTTTCAAAAGTCAGCAAGTGCAGACCTCAGCTCCTGCAGGCAAACCCACCAGGTACACATTCTCATAAATATTTCTTTTCTCTCTAAGAGGTCAGGTTCCCTGTTCCCACATTGCTCCTGGAAGGCTGTTTGGGAACATGACTGTTCTCATCAGAACCACCATAACCAAGTGCGTTTCTGGGCACTTTACACCTATTTATTCTTTTGCTTTGTGGCACTGAGAGGGCCAGAGGGCAAACCTGGGCCATAGACCCTGGATCAAACCTGGGCCATAAACCCCCGATCACTCACAGCTTTCTCCCTGGCTCTGTCTTCAGCTGCAACTAAACAGACCAAGATCCTATGGCTTCCTCTCACCTAATGAATTTTGTAGTGCCCTTCTTGCATGGTAGTTCGAGCATGGTCTCACCCCTCCAAAGCCTGATGGATGGGGGCTGAACACTGTGCTCCAGGTAACATCTCCACAGGCCTCATGAAACAGCCTAACGAGTGCCTCCAGTGGGTGCACTGTGAGCAGAGAGAGGCAGTCTTGTTATTAGCCCCCCAGCGCAGTGTTTCCTTTACTCTGCTAATGAATCTCATCCCATTTCTGCTCCTCGAACCCTCAGGTATTCAGTCTTTCCTTCTTCTTTCTTCCCCAGCCCCTGCTAATTCTGGTTGGGAGAAAACACCCACTTTTGAAGCAGGCATCCCTGACAGAAACACCAAACAAGATCATTTGTCTAGCCAATACTTGGAAATAATTTGTTAATGTGTGCCCTTCAGCATGCAAATTCCTCTTTCAAGACTCATCACTTTTATTTCCTCTTTAGCCAGACCCATATGCACATATCAACTCTCCTATTAATCTCCATGTCCTCATGCCTCATAAATTCTGCGGGGCAACCATATCAAATGCATTACTGAAGTCCACGTGGATGACACATACAGCATTTCTTAGAACATCGTTTATCTTATCAGTGACATCAAGAAAGGCTGGTACAATTTATTTCTGGTAAACACATGAGCACTTTCATCCCATTTTCAGTGTATTTCAATGTTTTTAATTTTACTGTCCTTCTAAATACGTCCAAAAGCCTTGCAGATGACAGAGGTCAGACGAAAAGTTCTGTGACCACAAGGCTTATTCTTCACCCTCCTGCCTGCTTGCTCTGTACCGCAGACATTTCATTTGTTATCTGCCAGTTGTACAGTTCAACACCGAGATTTGATAATACCACTCAATAAGTTACTGGCTGCTTGAGTTCAGCGTAAGGTGCTGCTTCTTTCAGATTTCTGGAGTGCAGATTATCATTGTTATTTTACTTGCTAAAAGAGTGATGTCAGTGAGCTGGGTTTGGCCAGGCAGAAGCCAAATCCCGAACAGCTCTGGACAGCAGGGTAAAGTCTGCAAAGCTGCCTGCGACATCCCGCAATCTTCACTCGATCCTGGCTACTTTGGACCATAAACAGTGCCTGAACTCAGGTGGGCTGAAGCCAGTGCTTCTGTCACCCCAGAAAGCCTCCCCTCAGGGCAGGGTGGTGGAGCCACAGCCACGCACACCATCTGCAACCCATGGCTGCAATTTTAAAATGCAAAGACCGATAATACCCAAAGTGCCCAAGCTGCGCTGGCTCCTCCAGCACAACTGATGGGCAATTTCCCCGCAGTGGCATCGCTGCCTGAGTCATCTGTTAGGGCCGTCGTGCTGTGAAACAATTGAGCGAATGCCCTTGAGGGACTGTCATGCAGGGGCTTAGCTCCCCTAAAACACTTCACATGGAAGTTCGCTGTTTGCGGGATCAGGGTTTTTAAAGTTCATGTCCTTTATTTAGGCTTAAATGAAACCGTAAGAATAGAAATGGCATTCATATCTTCTTTTGTTTTCTGCTCTTAAAAAATGCAGTGCTGCCTAAAAACCTAATTGCTAATACGATGCCTCAGCAGAGATTTTAACATCCCCCTGAATCGCTTTCATTTTCAGGGAGAAATTACAGAATTCTATTTGGGTTATAATTAGCATGTAATTATTACTTGCAGGAATAGCTATAAATATATATAACTGGTGGCTAGCTTAGTAACCAGCGCACATAATCATTATACAATTTTCTTTAATTTTTTTATGCACAAAGGCCTCATAATTCTGCAAAAGTGACAACAGAGCCTAACTAGACTCCAGTTATAATTTATGGTAATTAATTTCACTGTTTGCAAGAAAGAAGACTTACATAACATGGGCGGTGGGGGTAGGTGGTGCCACTTTCAGTGGAAAGGGGCTATGGAAATGCTCCGCGTCCCACCCTGCACGTTGAGCCTTGTTCAATCTCTTTCTTTGGCATGTTATGATATAACAACAAAGGCAGGAAAAAATAATAACAACCAAGTCTCCAATGTATGCTTTTGTATAACACATGCATAGGTCGCAGCGTGATGAAGCCCTGGTATTTTCTTTTCTCAATTGTGGAGGAGGTGTGGAGGTGTGCAGGGCACAGCTGTCAGTTTTTCCTCTTCATCAAGACACCCTCATTACCTTTTAAAGAGAAATGATTTTGCGTTTTTCCACATACACCCTCAACGAGCGCTGTTCTTGACAATGGGAAAACAAGCCCATGTTTCTCCCAACTGCACTCAGAAGGAAGGCGTTGATCCTTCTTTTACTTCTTTTACTTCTTTCCCAGCAATTGTCTCCAGCTCAGAAAAGCCCCCGCACTGGGAAAGCAGCACCTTGTGCTAACTGCAGATTCCGCACGTCAAGTAAATCTCATCTTCATCTCCAATAAAGCATGATTCATTGGCGAGGTGACCTTCCTGATCCAAATGAAGAACACAGAGCTGCAGAAAGAAGCCTCGTAGAAAAGATATATGGCCTTGTTTCATGACATACAACTCACAGACAGACCTATGTATATCTCAGCGCTCTTAAGATCCACTGCCCTTTCCAAGGTGGTCTCTTGCCTAGGAGACCATACAGAAACACGTCTGTTTGTTTCCAGCTCACCCTCTGTCTCGGTCTGTAACCTTCCATGTGACATTCGATGTCTCTGTGCTTCAGTTTCCCATCCCATATAACTGGGATAATTGATATCTTTCTCTGTAAAGTGCCTTGTAATCAATAAAGGAAAAAATCAGTTGTGTAAGGGTAAGATATTATTATTAACTAACAATCTCATAAAGATCTCACTAAGCATTTTCCAAAATTTATTGCTAAATAAGAAAATCATTTAGTTAAAGAATGAAATGAATCCTTCTGCTTTCTTTTTTAACTCCTCTGTGCAGTGATTTATTTAGATTCCTACCAATGGGTGAAGTATAGCGTTAGCTCTGACCCCCCACTTCAATGGCTCAGCACATAACAAATACCAAAAATGCACAGCAAGACAGGAACATAAGCAGCAACTGCTTTTCTCTGCAAAATAAGGCCAGTACGTCAGCCTTGCTGAGCAGCTGTCAGAGCAGAGAGGCAATGCAGTGGGACCTCAGTACCAGTCTACCTTTGGACGAGGAAGAGCAGCAGAATCAGTTGATTGCAAAGAGCTCTCAGTTAGGCACCAAATGAGAGGAGGGATCCTTAGGCTGAGCTCTTTCCACGTGTACAGGCAGGTGGAGCTGAGGAAGGACAAGCAGACCCAAGTTGCTCAGCCTGGGGTCTCGGCAGCACCCCAAGCACCATACCCTGCTGGCTGCCTTTTAAAAATGGCAGCGATTTCTTTATAGCTCCCTGAGTGACTGAGGAAGAACCTGAGGGGACTGGGATGAGAATGCAGAGGGGGTGGAGGAACTAGGAGGTGCACAGAAGTGGGAGGATGTGGGTGTGCATCAATCCTGTGAGAATGTGCTAAGCAAGTCTTTGCCACTGGTGGGGCAGGTGACAGAGGAACAAGGGCCGGGTGTCACCAACACAACCAGAGCTGCAACATACTGCTGCTAGAGAACAAAACCACCACATGCTTTTTATTTTCTGCCTGAAGCCCAGACTTATATTTTATCTATCGCTGCCCATATACTCCTTTTACGGCTCCATCTTCTTTCTACCGTCTACCTTCTCCTTTCTACTTGCAGTTAGTGCACAGGTCCTCATATCCCACTTCTTCACCTGCCGAAGGCCACAGATGATGTTGTTCACCCACCCAGAAGAGGGCTGAATGTGACTTGAACCAGGCCTCACCTGTGCTTCCTTCCTGGTCACGCTAACGGAGCTCTGAGGCCACGACAGAGCCGTGAGGCCAAGCAGCAACTGAAGCCACTTCTCTTCCTTCCAACACAGTAAATCAAATTTCCTCCTTAGCTGACTCTCTCTTGTAAAGGTCCCTATCAGAAATATTTAAGGTGGATATGGGTTAAGTAGGAATGGAAACATATGTGTGTGAAAGCACCAGAAGAAATGGCAGTCAGGTTGAAAAGAATGGTGTGTGTCAATAAACCAAGGAGGTAAGTGACAGCAGGCAAACTGGTAAAGTGAGGAATGTGCTGTTTACATCTGGGCAGAGAGCACTGATAAGGTCCCAGCACTGATGACTTGTCAGCAGAAGACCTGTGGTCTGATAACAGAAGGAGGGCAACGAGGTTACAGGACATCACAAATACCATCATCCCAAGAGAAAGACAGATGATGGCCCTAAAGAAACCAAAGATGAGAGATGAAGTCAACAGGCTGTGATTAACAGAGATGGAAGAAAGCAAGCTTCTGATGCAAAGATAACTGTTAATCCCTAAATGCTTTGAAAGACCTATCCAAACTCAGTTCATTGTCAGCTGGGAGGAACCTAAGAGACATAGTGAGGATTTCAGCTTTGCATGCAATTTATCTCGGCCACAGCAACTGGACACATGCCCTGAGTATGAAAGTGTGAGCAGCTAAAACCAACTTACAGAACAGGTTAAATAAAATAAAACATCCTTCTCCCTGCAGAAGGTCTTGGACTGAATTTTGTATCATTTACCTGTAGCACTCTTATTTCAGCCAGTTTTAATCTAGACTACTTTTCTACCAGCTTCTCCACAAAGCAGATGTCACTTTTCCCTATCCTGCTGACCACAAGCTGAGGAGAAGCATGAGGATAATACACACACACGTTGTGAAACCTATTCTGTGCTAACCTATCATGACTCAATAGCTAGTTGTTATTGCACCACTGGATACAAAGGCTCTGAAGCAGAGTGGGATGCTTGGTGTGCTCATTTGCATCTCATTACCCAGCATGCTCGTCCTCCTCAGAGCTATTTTCATAGCGGCATTGTTGTCCGAGCCCTGGGAACAAGTGGAAAGATTTGGTGATTTTGGATGCATGCAGTTCTTTTCTACTCACTTTGCTCCCCTCTTACAATGAAAGGCTTTGCAAAGTGGTGAAAATGAACCTTTTTTTTTTTTTTTTCAATTTTTAAAGCTGGATGGGTGTTGTTTCTTTCTTTTTTTTTTCTTTCTTTTTTCTTTTTTCTTTCCCCAGTAGTTTAAGCTATCAGGAGCAAATCTTGAATAGTAAATAAGATTACGGAAATGTGAGCCTAATGTTCCTCTCCACAAGGTGCTCAAGCATGAAGGTTTTGATCACAGAGTAAGAAATGAGATTGAACTTCCTTCTGATTTAAGTTTCGTTTGTACAAAGAACTCTTCCAGCAAAATGTGATTGCGAGCTCATCATTCAGTGAAGGGCAAATATCTTCAACCGCAATCCAGTAAGATCAGCAGCTTTCTGTGTGTGTTACAAGCCTCAGTGAAGAGAACTGAACATACTGGCTTCTGTCATTGTCTACATCTAAGACTGTGATGATTTCACCCTGTCCAATTCATCTCAAAAGCTGTAGCTTCCAATTAAAAGCATAAGTTGTCAGCCAGAATAAGTGCCTATCATTTGAGCCAGAGCAGTTTTGGTTTCTGGCAGTTGTATTGCATCAAAGGGTTGATTTACAGATCAGTTTTTTTTTTTTTTTTTTTTTTTTTAATCCAGTAGTAAAGGGAATAACACTGCCTCGGACATAGAACTCAGAACAACACCAAGTTACTTAAAATTTCTACAGTTTTCAGTATGCTTTGTAAAGTTGGAAATAAAAATTCATTCCTCAATGACTTTATAGTTTTTCAGAGGCACCTCAAAAATAATAAAAAGGAATAAAATCCAGGAAAGTCTAAGAACCTCAACATCATATTCTTTAACATCTATCACACAAAGATTACATTGTACTCCATAAATGTCAATGAATTCAGCATCAAAAGCCAGCGTGAGGTTTGGAGTTAACTGCTCCATGGGTTAAACAGATTTCTTTCATTTTACAGATAGGGAATCTTAGCTATGAAATTAAAAATGTGTTGAAGACTGGTGCAAACCATAGCAGCAGCACATTTGTAGCTCCTATCTTCAGTCTCTCAGGCTTGTGTTTTAAGAATGAGATCAATTTGGAGATTCCTCTTTGGGATAAAAAGTGGACAGTATGGCTAAAAATCATACAAATACATGACAGAAAATCTCCAAATACGAAGAAACCACTACTGAAAAAAACAACGTGTTTATAAGGGTAAGACTCAGTACCTCCTTAAAACATTCAGAGCATTTGCTGCAGGAGGCTGAGTGGCATTTCACAGCAGGATCGTGTGACGATGCTTTTAGTGTTCATGCTGTACAACCCCTGATGAATCAATTAGGCATTCTCACTCACCAAGTTATTCATTTTACTAGCAGCATTGTTTTTACAGCAGTAGCACAGCTCTAGGTCTAGAAACTGGTCCTGTAGGATCCAAAGGGATCAGGTTATACCTCTTGTAGGTCCCTGGGACGTGCTTGGTGAAATTAAACCCAGAGAAATCAGGCAAATGGATTAGGCATTTAAAACTTTTTAAAACGCAGGAAATCACTGCCAGCTTCTTTAAAATCCAAAGCTAACCCTAGTACATCATACTGCATTCAGCTTGGAACCAGTGTGTTGGGGCATCGCAGAGATGTGCAGGCACTGGGAGCAGAGACCAGAGACCACTTGGCAGCTGGGATAGAGCTCCACCAGAGCCAGGAGATGCACAGACCTAATCACATCAACAACAAAACTCACCTCCCATAAGGATTCCAAAAGGTATTTGGTATTTGATATTTGGTTACGGCAACACCCAGAGCTGAGCGCACCACTAGCAGCCAGAAGATTGTGGTCGCTGCTGCACAAGGCGTGGTGGTGGTGGTGGTGCACACGCAGGGGTGCACAAAGCTACTGTGTCTGTTTCTCTTCCACAGGCAATGCTTGTACAAGCAGGTGGAATTAAATCCAGGCAGAATGGCAACAATGCAAAGTAAGAAAATTACGAGCAGTAGTTCAGTAAAAAGTGAAATGAGCAACAGTTCATTAAAAGTTCACTAAGACACGCTATGCCTGAAAATAATTTTGCTTGGTCAGTGATAGGAAGGAAGGTAAAGAAGAAAGATTAAATGCCTTTTTAGTAAATGGATTAAATGTCAGTAAGTATTCCTGAGTCACACCACTGCAGCCCCTCTGAAAGCCAGGGGTTAGTGCAGGTGCCCCAGACCAGGATAGGATCCAGGTTCAGGAGTACAGGCAGATTCACTGCACTCACCTGCATCTTTCCTAGTTGACAAATATCCCTTTATGGTGAAAGGAAGAACCGGACACTTCTTGAGCATGATTTATATGGTTTATTTCAGATATCCAAGCTAAGAAGAGATAAAATGCAGCTTAAGGGTGTCTATCTCTCCAGCCACTATAGAGGCAGTTTACAGACCCAGCTCAGGTGCAGATACCTATGGAGTTTGATAAGAGGAATCCCACCCTCTGTGTCCCAAGAGATAAAAAACAGCTGGCAGAGGAGGGAAGCAGAAGGGGACTGTCCTGCACTCCCAGATTTGGGGCTGTCAGCGTGGCCTTATGGCATAAATTTGTGCAGCCCCAGAAACTGTCTGGGAGCTGCAAAACAGCTCTGAATCAAATCCCTTATTTTTCTAGGCTACATCACTCTCTCCCCTCACTGACATTTCTGCCCACTGGACCCTTTCCGTGCCTGTGTGCAAGGTGCGGGTCAGGAGGGACCTCCTCCATCCCGCAGCTCCTGCAGCTTGTTCGTCTTCTGGCCACCAGAGGTGAAGGAGAGAGATAACACCTGCGACCCCTATTTCTGCTGCGGAGATAATTTCAACTTTCTATTCAGTTTTATTTCTAGGTCAAGATAAGAATGATAGATTAAGAACAAAAATAGCTGAGCATTCAGTCTAGAAGCTGTTGTGCTGCTCTTCCAGCTGCCCCCCCCCCCCCCCCCCCCCGCCGGCTGCCTCTAGCTATGCCAGTTATTGATTTTTGTACCAAAACATTTACACTGGCACAACCCCTAGCCAGTGCAATTATGGGGGTATAAAGGTGCTTTATACTAGCATAGATTATGAGATAAACAAGCTCATTTATACCGCCGTAACTGCATTCACTTCAGGGTATTTGCACCGCTTTAATGGCACCAGCGTCGTTAAAGCAATACAACTTGTGTCTCCAGACAAGACCTCAGCCTAACAGTAATTAACACAGATGCTTCCAGCCACCCTGAGCAGCTGAGGTTTGTGCTGGAAATAGCAACTGACCCATAACAATCTGCAACTGTATGAGAAACCCCCACAAAACAGCTCCACCTTCACATGCTTTTGCCACTTGAGCAGGACGGATGTTTGAGCAGGAGGCCCTGAGAGCTGAAAGCTGCCAGTGACCACTTTTCTCTAGAGTCTGGGCAGCGAAACAAACAAACAATCCATTCACCCAATGACATTTTGCTGTAAAAGCACTAAAAACGGGGTCAGGGCACTGTGTGGCCACAGGACCTGCCGAAGGGCTCACTCGGTGTGGGCTTTGGATAGGCATCAAGATTGGTTTGGATGGGGCACGTGTCAGCTCGTCCTGGGAGAAGCTGTGCCCTGCGTGGTATGAAACGTGATAAAGGGAAGGGAGCAAGAGCACCCCTCTCCCTCAAAATCCCTCCACGGGTCAAACTGAACTCCAAAATACAGAAAACCAGATTGCGCCTTCCTCTGAGGCTGGGTTTGCCAAGAGGCTGCTGAACCCATCAGTGAGATAATGGGTAAACATTTTGCTTAGCTGCATATTCCCAGTCTCTTTATCGCTTTTTCCTAAATGACACCAGAAGAATCTCACGGGACAGTACAAGAAATTCCTGGTCCAGAAAGCACGAGATCCAATAAGCTGTCAATGCAGACACACGGGAATGCTGCCACGCGACAGGGAGCTGAGGCACGGCACGGAGGAGCTCGGTGACTTGCTCGAGGTCCAACCCTCATACGCACGGACAAGGCAAGACCGAAGCTGTGCCTGCAGCAGCATGGACACTGACCAGCCACGCGGAGTCCTGATTTCCAACTATCTTCTACTTCCCCAAATGTTTGGGTAGGTGATACATCAGAATAAAGAAAGTGCATGTAACATTTAAAATACACATGGCATGAATACAGAAAATGCCTAACAAGACTGACACATATAGTAAAAATCTTGGGGTGAAAAATACAAAAGTTCCATTTCGAGGAACCATTAAGTTTGAGGTTCCATTAAGTTGGAGGGAGAAAAGAAAACGATGCCTTGCCTGGTGTATCATGGCCATGTGATGACAGGGGCTGCCGTGGAGCACCTCCTACTGAAGAATGATTTAGGATCCTACTTTTGGCAGTCTTAATTTCATTTTCATCCTGCATGGCCTGTTCTCTGGACCTTATCTAACATAGAGCTGTGCTAATTCTTACCTTCCTATACTGCTTACCACCACTGATAGACTCCCTCACAAATGTTTTTGACAAAATTGGGCATCAAAATAAGTGCTTTTCTCACTGAGTCTCAGCTTTCCAACACTTTTTTTTTTTTCTCCTGAAAAATCCCACACCTCTTCATTGCAGTGTTTTCAATTTCCATATTTTTCTCTAAATTTAGGAGTTTGGCTTTGAGGATCCCACTGTGATGTCTAAGTGATACAGCGTAAGTTACCACAGTCCTTGTATCAAGAGGACAAAAACTGGTGCTCAGAGGAAACAGTCTGAGCGGGTTGCCCTAGTCCAGAGAACTGCAACCTGCAGAAAAAGCAGCTGGACAGATATTCTTGTAAGAGCAATGAAATGCTTTTTACTTTGATTTTTCACTTGAAGAAAAATGAATTTGTATATGACATTTCTAACAGGAAAAGAAAAAAAAAAAGACGCAGGCTCTCATTTGCTTTACGTTGTGATACATAATTTTGTGGCATGTCACCAACTGAAAATCGTCCTTGCAGAAGGGATTTCTTGGCTGACACATATTTGGTTCTTGTAGCACTGTCATCCCCTGACTGTGCAATACATCCGATTCAGAAGGACTGTGGAGCTGAGTCAGACCCTAAACAGCTCTTGAACGAGCAGGTGCTCAGGGCTGTAAACAGGCACATATATTTTTTCCTGTCCTTTTCAGTATGTAGCTACCACCATCAGCAGCTCCTGAGTGGGACCTGCTCAGTGTTTTCCTGCCCTCCTGCCTGAAGGGAAGAGGCAAGGAGCTTGCTTTGGACAGGGGACTGGGAGATGCATCAGCCACAGGGGTTGCTGTGCCCCAATTCTTGCTCCACACTGCTCCTTCCGCAGGAATAATGCTTAAATGCAGTTGTTTGATGATTCTATGTTAAAATATCTTCTATCTGGAAAAAAATACCTTTCCCATAAATTTGTGAGAGCTGTACCATGGCAACACTGTGCTGTCACAGGAAGAGAATTAATATTTCAACTGTTATGAAGCCAAACAGCACACAGGATGGAAGTCATCATGTCTAATTTTAGCTGAGTAAATCTGGATGTCCCGTCTGAGGCTGTAATTTAGGTTTCTGTTGTAAGAGGCACAGGAGGAGCAGAATGGCATTGGGATTGTGGCTGTCTCCTCACTGCCTCCATGTCTACATGCCTGCCTTAGCAGAGACGCCTAACTCAAACAGTGACACAAAAACAGGTCACTCTCATCCTTCACGGCCAGGGACACCAGAACAAAAAGCTGTCCTCACCGCTCCTTGCTCTTCTCCCCTCTCTTCCTTCGCCCACTCAGAGAAGCTCAGTATGTCTGTGGGCAGCAGTGTGCTGGTATTCAGAAGTTTGGGCTCCTTTTGGCAATCCAGTCCCGAGGCTTAACTGTTTATATGGGAAGACTTAATGAGTACAGTTACTTGTGTGAAAACACAAGCATCTGTGGTTGTGATTATGGCTAAATTCAGACTGGAACCTCAGCTGTCAATAGTTTATTATCTTTTCCAAATTATTAAATTGCATCCCCTAATTATAAACGGTTTATTTTGAAAAGACTGAGAAAGGTGACCTGCACCTTGCAGGCAGGAGCGTGCTTTCCGTGTGACCTTCCTGTCACCCGAAGCATAACGATGCAGAAATAATTGGGAAATTCCCTCCGATGTCACCTCTCGGATTGTTCTTGCTGCTCCTCGAGCCTGTCATCGCGCTGCCGCCTGCTCTCGGTAATCGCTGCTGGCACGGGACGTGCTCGCACCACGCTGCATTATTAGCAAGCTGTCAGACACCGGCAGCTCGCAGCCCGAGTGCCAACACGGGGAGTTATAGGGGTAATAATGTTGTGCGTTAGGTAAAAATAACTGAACTTTTAAAGTTAAAAAAAATAAAATAAAAACACCACACACACTTAAAAAGCCCTGGGGATTTATGAGGTGGACGCAAGCTGATGTTGAAGAGCAGCACTTTATTTGCAAAGTTCTTACTGCAAGCCTACCAGGGTTGGTGGAGGGGGTCACTGCTGTGTTTTAATGGCTTTTTACAGGCTGGATGGCGCCTGCAAGCCAAGCCCTGAGAAGGACTTGAGCACAACCCGCGCCCAAGAAGAGCTCCAGCAGGCACCACGGCTCAGACGCGTGCTCCTGGTTCCAGACACCCCACACTTGCCCATCGCATCGCAGAGGCTGTCACCCACCATGGGCCTGCGCAGCAACACAGCCAGCACAAATCCTTCATCCACGGCTCCAGAGGAAGGAGGAGAAGCTGCCAAGGTGCTCTCCACCTGCACAGGGACACAGGAGGGGACAGTGACCCCCACCCCCGCCCCCGCTTGCCCGGCCTCATGTTTCAAGCAGCCTGCAAATGATGGGGGAGGATTCACACTCTCCTGTAAAAAAATATCCATCACGAGTCGAAGTCCAGCTGTCAAACAGTTCATTCCTCTATACCATCTTCCCCTGCATAAGGAACAGCCTCTCAGTTCAGTTTTCAACCTAACACCTCATTTAAATCTCTCCTGAAGCCCATAAAAATCTGTGAAAGGCAGTAAATATTTCAAGAATAACTCCAAGTTACTTCCCTCTCACCAACTTCCCAGCATATCATTTCCTCCGCCTTTCTTGTTTCTCTTGTAAACCCAGGATACGGGAATGCCATCAATTTGCAGCAATGATGATCGTTCAAGTATTACAAAGACAACAGGATAATAAAACAATTTACAAGCAAGTTGAAACACTTAACAGCTGACCTGCTCTCTGTGTCTACGAAATCAATAGCCAAAGTCTTCCCTCCCACAACAACTGCAGTTTAGGAGTCTGGTCACTGTACTTCACTCCATAGTGCCTGCTTCCAAAATACTAAATGTGAGATTCATTTACATGACACAGGAAACCGGACAAAATCTGTGTGACTCCCAGAAACAACAGAGAAATACATTTCTCTCTTGCTTACACAAATGGTTAATACAAGATTTGAAATCAGCATTTTAGCCACCAACGATTTTTTAAACTGGCACTTAGGGGAACAGTTTCACAAATGACTCTCCTGGTATTGAAGACCTATTTTACCGAAATGAGCAAAGGTTGTGTAGGTGCTGAACCCCTAAGACACAAATGGCAATTCCTCTCACCAAAACATCTTTCATAAAGAAGATAGTGAAAAATACACTGGATGTGCCTGAGCCAAACTTTAATTTGAATTTTGGCTCTGCCATATCAACTCACTAGCCAGTTGGCAAAAGGATAAATCATCAGTCATCTGTGCCCATTTTGTCAGATCTCATCACTTTTCTTACTACAGGAGTATGACTTAGTGTGCTGATGTGGTTCCCACCCTTGCAAATCAGAGCCAAATCCAAGACAAGTGACCGCAGGTAACCAGGCCTTGCATCTCTTGAGCTGCATGGGGTTCCACTGTCTTCCACAACCATGCAAGGTCCACACAAGCATCTAGGCCAAACCATTGCCAAAAACTATAAAAAAAGTGGCCTTGAATGGCAGCAGTGCATCAGCATGCTGACAACGTCTACTTCTCAGCCAGCTTGCCAAGCACACAAATCTACATTTGAAGGAGTCACAGGTAATTGAAGCTAATGCTCAGCAGGAGGATTTGTGTTATTATGCACCTAGGCATAAGGTACAAAGCTGTATTTCAATATTTCATATAGTTTTTAAATGTAATAATTTGGGATGCTTCAAACAGAGGTATCTTAAAAAGGTCAGCTTTTCAGAAGACTAAAGAACTACATCTTTTGAAATCAGATCCCTGCTCATTATTTCATTTTGGGTGCCTCTAAACCAAAGTAACTATTTTACTTTTCAAAATCTGTCTGAATTTAGTTAATGGCTTTAAATTAGGATAGATAATACCTGTGTGCTTAAATTTAGCACACCGGAAAGACTCTTAGGAGTCAGTCCTATCTGTTAAACTCCTCTCTTCATGAAGTCAGGTGCAGATTTTGACATATATAGCGTCCCTCCTGTTAACCATTGAACTCTTGTTTGTGCTTTTTGTTTGATGCTTTGCAAACACATGGTGACACCTCTGGCTTCAGATCAAAGCCCATGCGTAAAGACTCTTAAGCTGGAAGCTCCCCTGATAAAGGGGAGTAGGCTTACTCCTAGAGCCACTTCTTCAAGTGCAGTGCTTGTCAGAGAGAGGTCCAGGCAAGAATGTCCATCTCTGCAGGCAATGGAAAAATGGAAGGAAATCCACTGCTGCCAAGGGAAGAGCAGATACAAAAGTTGAAGGCTCCTGAGAGATCTCTACAGACCTTGAGGCAGTGTAAGAATCTGGCTGCCTCTGCTCTTCAGACAACCAAGAAAGCAGGTAAAATGGGGCAGACTGGGGTAAAACAGCTATTAACTATTGCTTCTCTCCGTGTAGAAAAGGGGGGAATCCAGACAAGAAAAATAAGAACATAACTGTAAGTACATATAAATAACACATGAAATAACAGAGCTCTAAGGCTATAACCTTTGTAGGTCTTGTGGGGAATGTATTAAGCTTCTCTGCTGAATATGGGTGGGAGGAAAGCAAGGAAAAGCAATGGTGATGGGTGGCCTCTCATGAGGCAACTGATAGATCAGATAGACCTGTCTGATTCTCCTACAGAGTGAAAGTTTAGAAAATATTACAACCATCTGTATCTGTTACACCTGTCAGAACATGATCGGTCCAGTTAGTCAGCGATCAGGCTGACAACTGCAACAGCTTCTCCTTCGCTTGGGTAGCTCTAAGGAGTAATCAAAGCTGCTGTCAACTGGAAGCCATCATTTAAATTTGGGGATCAAGCACACCTTTTCTCCAGTTTCACGGGCACCCTGTTCAGTGCTTGTTTGCAAATGAGATATTTTCTCAGCATAAGTTTATCTGAGAGCTACACTTCTGCTTGCCCATCTGGTCTTATGAGATAATTCTTGGGCATCTTTTGTTCTGCTTATTCCTAATGCACTCTTTGCTTGTTTAGTTAAGCTGAGGAATAACTCAATTTATTCTGCCCTTAAAACGAAATATTAAAGAAATCTACTTGTTCCTCTGAAAAAGATAAGCTATCCCTTTGAAAATGATAAGCTATTTCTTTTGTAGACAAAAATTAAAAGCACCATGAAAAATCTCTCTGGCATTAACATGTCTTCACGTTTACATAGCTAACAGCAAAATAGGAGGTCAATGTCTCCTTCTGGCGTTATCCATTTTAGTGGACAGTATCTTTGTATCCCATCAGTCCCCTTCTACTAAAGACTGGACTGTCAAGAGGAGTGACCGAAAGTCCATCCCCAGCACCAGGAACACAACTTTCCATATCTGCTTTCCTATATATAAAAAAAAAATCTTAGCTAAGAAGGAGTTTACATTGAGGATCAGATCAGCATATAAGAAAGCACTATTAATTTAAAGACACCAAGGCAGTAGTTCAGTGCGATACCACAAACACAATGGACTAAAAGGAAGGATTTAAACAAACTTGGCTCTGACTTTCCACATTTACACTTCTTGGTTTTCAGTCTTTGCAAACGCTTTCTTTCTCTCTCTCACACACATACGGAAGTAAAAAAATGAGTGACTTGTAGCCATAGGGAAGAAGGGTTTTTTGACTTTTCAGGAGGACAAAAAAGTAGTTTATGCTTGCACCTCTGAAAGTGAGGATATGCCATGGCTAGACAATCTACCTAGCTCACTGAAAGCTACATGGGGGATGTCTACCCGATGCTGTAATTATATTTGCATCCACCTGGGCAGTAGGGAAAAGGTGGAAAGAAGCAAAAAGAAAGATGCAGATAACAGGTTGAGTTACAGCTGCTCTGCATGTCTTCCATATGGTGAATCCTTTTGCAATCCGGCAAGGGCAGCTCCTGCAAATAGAGCCACTGAGTTTTTAAAAGCTCAACTTATCCTTCCGAAGGGGACGGAACTAGGATTTAGGAGATACTACTCTTTTCCTCTGTCTGAAGATAAATTAATCCTCATATAATGCAGAATACACTGCAGGTAATCTTTACTGATTCAGGACCAAAATATGAGATGCAAGTTTGAGAAAAGCTGTAGATGGGGCAGAATATCTCAAGATTGGACTCTGGGACATTAATATAAATTTAGGAAACAAAGCAATGGAAAGGTGATTGAACAATATGTATATATATACATATATATATATATACACCAAATTGTTGGGTTTTGTAGGGAAACTTTAATAAGAAACTTTAATAAGATTTACAATGTGATAATGCAGTTGAAGTCTAGCTTAACTCCACTGACTCCAGTGCCCCTGTTTCCCATTCATGCCATTGTAATTTGTGTGAGTATTAGACCTGGCATCCTAATGAAATTTTAATTAATTATTCAGCACAGAACCTCAAGAACACTTTAAAAACTGCAGAAAGCGGAAGCAAGTACAGTACAGAGACTAACCAGTTGGGAATGCTGTAGTGCTGAGACAAAGAGACATTGTGTCGAATGTATTTTTGAAAGGCTGAAGCAGCCCCGAAGAATACATCACTGACACAGAAAATTACTAAACATTTATAAATAATACAGTATGCTCAAACCTATCACAGTGCAAACAAAACAGATCAGCAAGCTATCAAGTAGCTGATGAGAGAGGAAGACATGAAGTCAGCCTGCAGTCAGCCAACTGATGACAACTGGTGTAAGCAAGGGGGCAGGTGAACTAGGGTTGTAACGAGGGCTGTAGCAAGGCGGGTGCAATGGTGCTAGCCATGCTCACGTTCCCGACTGTGCTTACAACCACACCACGCTTCAGTTCCTGCAGCTACAGCCACTGCTGACACTCGTAAGCCACTGGGAAATTCTGCAAGAAAATCAAGGTACAGGGAGGAGAGGGATAAGGGAGTGAAAGGAAAGTTGTGATGCTGAAGATTATCTCCAGCAGCAAAGTGGAAATGACATTGAAAGTAAGCTTCACAGATAAAAGACAAACGCAGTCAAGAAATCCTAAGTACTACTAAAAGGCTCTGCGAACGGATATGTCTATTATGAGAAACAATATAATTGGCTCTCTTGAAGTTTGAATGTCACTCAAAGAGTTTAGCAAGACAAAGAAGTAATAAATTGTATCTAGAAGGGGAGTTTTTCACTAAACCATCACTGAACAATAATGCTAGATAATATGTCATAATGCTATAATTTAGTGCTCCTGTCAGATAGAAATTAAGGTAAACCAGCATGGCTTTATTTATGGAATTTGACCGACAGGGTCAAATCATCACTACAAAAACAAAACTGGTAATGAAACATAATAGGTTGCAGCTATATTAACTACTTTAAGATGTAAAAAACCTTTTCCCCTATCTTTTTGTCGATGTCCAAGTGCCAAAGGCAGACTGGCACTTACTTCATAACTTACCCTCATTTTAGCCTTCTTTTCTGAGGTAAGGAGAGGACATGAGTGTGCTGGCTGATAAAAGCCCTCGATAGCTTTGAATAGGTGATTTCAACAAAATTTAACAGAGGGGTATGTGTCTCAATGGTACTGATTCAATATATTTAGGTTGGACTAGATGTTCTTAGACGTCTTTTCCAGCCTAAATGATTTTGATTCTGTATTTTGGGAAAATGAGCAGCTGTAGACAGAAGAGACCCAGGAAGATCAGGGTGGTTATGGTGGACCTGCTTGTGATGACAGGTAGAAGCTGTATTGCATTTACGTGGTAAGGGTTTGGTAGCAGGGAGAGCTGCAGAGGTGGCCTCTGTGAGCAGAGCCCAGCAGCTGCCCCAGGTCAGATCAGAGCCAGTTCCAGACAGCTCCAAAAGGGACCCACTGCTGGCCAGAGCCAAGCCATGAGTGAGGCTGGGTGGGCCTCTGGCAGAGCAGATTGAAGGAAGGGGAAATCTGCTGTGCTACAGCAGCTGGGAGAGAGGGGTGAGAGCTGAGAGAGAAGCAGCCCTGCAGCCCCCAAGGTGAGTGCAGCAGGAGGGCAGGAGGTGCTCCAGGCACGCAGCACAAGTTCCCCTGCGGCCCGTGGAGAGGCCCCTGGTGGAGCAGGCTGTCCCCCTGCACCCATGGGTCCCACACGGAGCAGATCTCCACGCTGCAGCCCGTGGAGGAGCCCCCGGTGGAGCAGGTGGATGTGGCCTGGAGGAGGCTGCGGCCCATGGAGAGCCCCCGCAGGAGCAGGCCCCGGGCCGGAGCTGCAGCCCGTGGAGAGGAGCCCACGCAGGAGCAGGGGGTCTGGGGGGAGCTGCCGCCCGTGGGGGACCCGTGCTGGAGCAGTTTGCTCCTGGGGGATGGACCCCGTGGTACGGACCCTTAGGGGGGCAGCTTTTCCCTGTTCCGCTGCACTGCTTGGGGGGAGGAGGAGGTGGAAGAGGGTGGATGGAGGGAAGGCGCTTTTAGTTTGCTTTTAGTTCTCACTGCTCTACTCAGCTAGTGAAAGGTAATGAATTATGTTAATCTCCCTATGCTGAGTCTGTTTTGTCCGTTATGGTAACAGGTGAGTGATCTCCCTGCCCTCATCTCAGCCCTTGAGCTCTTTCCATCATGTTTTCTTCCCTTTTTCTTTGAGGAAGGGGAGTGAGAGAGCAGCTATGACGGAGTGCAGCAGCACAGCAGGTTTAAACCACAACGGAAGCCTAAGAACTAGCAGGCACCAGCAAGGATATCCAGTCCCGAGCTCTTGATTCTGGGTGGTGAATTTAAAACTTGCTGTCCTACCTCCTCACAGAACAGCAAAACCTCAAGGCATGTACATGAAAAACCTTGTTCACAGAAATCTTGTTCTTTCCATGGGCACTATACCACATCAAGACAAAATATCTAAAATTCATTGTCTCTGAGAGAAGACACAAACTGGAACACAAATCGAGGAGCTCATTGTGGAGAATCTCACCTCAGAAATCCTCCAGTTCTGCGTTGGGCATTTTAATCCAGTTGTGGCTCAGTAAGAAATACCCAAGCAGCCTCAGCAGTAAAGCACAGGGGCTGGACATACCTTCCCAGGTAAATGCTCATGACACTCTGAGGGAAACTCACATTTCTCTTATTACTTGCTTTATTTCCCTTCTCTCCTTCCATTACAGAAAGAGTTATTTTTTGTACTGAGAGCCAGCATAAAAGAAAGGGTACAGCAGTTATCAGTATAGTGCATCCTACCTATTACACTCTGATGTGGAAGCCAAACTCATCTCCTGGAAGAGCACAGATGCCAGCTTGAACCTTCAGGGTGCGAGGACACAGAATTTCCTGGATGAGTGCTCTAACCACAGCGCTAATCCATCAGACATAGAGATTCTCTGTCCTTCCTACAGCCTTCTTCCAAAACAGCATGGCAACAGCAAGGTGCAGGGAGTCCAACTCTACCAGCAGGTGCTCCTTACGCTCAGAGAAAGCATCCTGGATTGAGTCCATCCCATTTTATATGTGAATTACAAACCAGGCTGATTAGCTCTGTTGAGACCACAGCCATCCAGGAAGGAAAGTCTCAAGACCCTGGGATAGGGAGGAGCATTCAGCAAATGCAAATGAAGTGAAAAGCTGAAGTTGCCTCAGGGTTGTGTGTAAATAATTACAGCTTTTGGGACTGCAGTTTTAGATTTGGGTATCTACATTCTAAATCTCATTTTAGGCAATCAAGACATTTTCTGGCTCTTGCCCCCAGTGGCTAGGTTTCCAGTTGCCTTAGTGTAAAATAATTACTTTCTACTGGAGAAAGCACTTGAGCATCCATTTATAACCAATGCAGCCTGGCTCCAGAACTGCTGACATTTTGGATGTTGGTTGAACAATCCCACCCCAGGTGTTCATTTCACACAGAAAAACAACACTAAGCCCCATTTTCATCCTCAACAGCAGTTTAACCAGCAGCCTGAAGGTAGTGCGTGCAGATATGGGGGTAATACTGAGGGGGGAAGCAGGCGGTGTTGGCTTGGATACTTGCTCAGAGAACTGGAACAGCTGCAGAGAGAAGGGGACAACAAAAGGGAAGGTTTTGCCATGCACCGTGCAGTCTGAATGCTCTGTCCCAGCATTGGTGCTAGCCTCAGGCACACAGCATGTACTTTGATCACCCTTGCATACAGCAGGTCCATCCATTTCACACGCACAACGCTTTCAAGACTAATCCCAAGCAATTTCCTACTGACAGTTATAAAACTCAAACAAGATGATTCCACAAAAATCCCCAAAGCAATTCGTGTAGTAAAACACTATTTTTTTTCCCCCCATTACAGTCTGTGTTAGGAAGAAAACTCGCCCATTGTGTCTCTTACTGTACAGCTTAACCTTTTGGATACCACACATGGTGACAGGGTTGCATGTGGTCTAGTTTTGAGCAGTCACACAATTCCATGCCATGAACTTGCTATGCCATGAACTATGCCCCAAACACAGCCCCTATCTGCAGCCTCGAGATGACTTCCAGGGCCAAGTGTCTGGTTTGTGCTCAGTGCTTTACAACACAGTGGTTATGCAAAAGTGATGCCAGCAGAGTTCAACGGCCAGAAGATCTGGGTCGTAGCTTTTCATGGGGAGAGCAACTGGTTCTCACATGAAAACACCGAGATTACACTCAGTGTACTTAAGGAACACTGTATATTTCAAATCTGTTCTCTGTAAGAAAGGATATAAATGAAGGTAGTTTGCAGCTATTGTATAAAGCCATCAGTGTGCCTTCCATCAGCATGTCTCAAAGCGATTAAAAAATAATTTTAAACAATACACCCACCTAAGACATCCTACAAAACATACTCATTTTCCAGTTCTGTTCTGCCATTTAAATACACATGCTCCTATGCAGATACATTTTCAGCTTCTTTTCCCAGATCCCACTTTCATGGCATGGACTGTATAAAGGCTCCTTCACCCCCAGGCTATCATGGGGATCCCCCTGCCTGGGACGGTGATGGGACCAGGGGGATGTGGGGAGAGGCAGAGTGTGATGCTGTGGTGAGGGGAGGCACATCCTCCTCTGCTGGGGGCCAGGAGGCTGATGGCTACACAAGGTGTATGGGCTTGGACACCAGGGTTGCATGGGGTACAATGGGGCAGATGGATTAAGTCTTACACAGCCAGTAAGAGATTCTCAGTATCCACATGAGACAGGCTTTCCAGGAGAAAAGACCTTGTAAATATGGAAAAAAACATGCAAGATATATGTATATAACTCTCCTGCTCACACTGCTCCATGTCCTTCTCTATTTTACTTTCCAAACAGAAAGATGTAAGAGGTCTGAATGCGGGTAAGGGCTGTGCACTGTTAAATGGGACTATATGAGAGTAACAGAATGGAGCTTAGAAGCAAAAGAGATGTTAGATTCCAAACTTAACAAATAAGAGAAACATAATTGAGAAGGAAAACCTGTCACTTGGACAAAGAGAAGTAAAGGCACCTCGTATTGAAATATTTCCCATAAAAGATTCAGTTTCAGGACAACTTGTTGCTTTAAACATGGAACTGTTGTCAGATTTCAAGGTTTGGACTGATGCAGGGACCAAGACAATCTTTAGGTGATCAAAGGATAAGGAGGTGTCCAGAGTGAAGTGAAGGGAGACTGGATTAAGCACTTCTAATTTCAGTGGAACAAGTTCTGAGTTTCTTAAGTCCTTGGCCTGCAATTGGATTTGCACAGCTTGATCCCTGAAATCCACGTGGCTCCATGGGCAGCATCAGCAAGGTTGCATACTTCTTTGGCTACCACAGAGTGGAACTGTCAGAAGTCATCAGTCAGTGATAATTTTCATAAATAAGAAGCTGATTGAAATTCAGAACAAGAATTTTCCTCTTAGAGAAAAACTCAGAGAAGCCGCAAGATTCCACTGGAAGAAATTCCTTCTCTGTAATGCAGCTGGCAGAGCCTTCCCATGTAGTTCCAGAAAATCACTCAGACTTGACCACGTTTGAAACCTCTCTAGGGCTTGGGATCACTTTTGCTTCCTCATGTTTTGCAGGTCCCCATTAACCCTTTCCACGGCTGTTTCTGCAACTTCTTCTGCAGCTCAGCGCTGCTCTGCGGCCTGGGAGAGATCCTGCTGTGGCTCATGGAGCTTCTCAGCAGAGAGGTACTGAGAGCTCTCCCTAGACCAAAGAAGGTACTAAACTTGTAACTCCACAGTACTCATGTTTGACTTTCACTAGACCACAGAAGGACTTTTTGTTGGAGCAAGAACACAGGCAGACTGAGATGGCAAGCTTTAAATCCTGAACAAGGACATGAGAATTAGTCCCTCTATTGCTGTGAAAGAGACCTTTAAAGTACTTCACTTACTGATAAACCCTTCTCAACATAATCATAAATTATTTTTGAACCTCAGAATGCTGTAAAAAACAGATGGAACAACTTAGATTAAAAAAAAAAAAACAAACAACACCTCAGTTTAAAACACTGACCAATTTGTAGTATAAAAGATTAAACCATAAACTGCTTTCCTGCACACCTAGAGGTAACCAATGTCTTTAAAAGGAGGATAAACACCTAAACCCAGAAACAACCAAAAAGCAGAGCTTTTCAGCATTTACAGGTTATTCCCTAACCATGACTAGATGTATTGCATCATAAAATGTCAACATCAAAACAATATAGAAAAAATAATTACAGACAGTGTTAGTGTTGTAAGCTGATAAGGACCAGATGGTCTTTTGTATTTATGGTTTGCCTTGTGCATACAAATGCTTTTGGGATCTAATTAGCCTTCTACAAAACTCAAACTGGGTAATTACTATCATTATCCCCTTTTCAAATAAATCTGAAGTCTAAACTGCAATTAAGTTTTTTATCTTACAATTCATATCTATGCATTTTAAGAATTGTTCTTTGCTATCTTTTCACAAATCTTCTTTCGGTGATTGACGTAAATAAAATGACGGAGCTGAAAAAAAAAGGAGGATGATTTTGTTCAAAGATGAGTTTTTGGTTAACAGACTTAAAGCATTTCTGAGCAATGCAGCATTCATGTTGAACAGGTTGCTGATTTCCTAAGCATTTGATTCTGCCACCTTCATGGCTGTTGAATGTCCCATATTCATATTGACAGGAATCACTAAAAACAAAAAATGAGGCACAACCAGCAAGAGCTGATGACAAATGCATATATGGAGATGTATTACTTCTCCTGTACATACAATGATCATCTTTTATGTGACACGAAGTGGCAGTCATTCTAATTAACTTTTGACTTTCTCCTCGTAGGCAACACATAGGTTGATGATGGGCTATGAAAGGGTAGTGGTGCAAATAATAAGCAAGAATGTAATTTTTATTGGTTTCTTGCCCTCAGGACAGCTAATCACATGACAAAGGTAGCACGCTACAGAAGAGCATGACAGTATAATAATGTACACCACTGAATTCGTTTAATGGAGAATTAATCAAAATCTGTCCAAAAATAAGATAGCAGATGAGATTAACGTGTTATAAGTTAATCATCTTCCACCCCCATCCCAGACAAATGATTACAGGTTACAGAACTGTGCTGCCATTTCTTCTTCCATGAAGGAAAGACTGAGCTAAAAGCTGATGTTGTAAGAAACAGCACTTCTAGAGACGAATGGAGTACATATTAAGTGGCCAAAGTTTTGATGTAGATGTCTGTTTTACTGCTGTAATGTTTTCATTTTATTTTACTACTCCTGCGAAGCCCGTTAATAAACTATCAAAATCAGTATTAAAAACAGACCAAAAGCTCTTATATTTCGATCTGGATGCATCCTGGAATAATAATACCAGAGGCTTCTCAAAATAAACTTTTATGAACATATTCTTCTTTCTCACGTCAAGTGCTTACACTGGAGATATATTTATGCTACATTGTGCTGCGAACAAGGTTTTGAGGATTTTTTAAGTCCCCAGTTACGTCGGATTCTTCCACTCAGGACCACGGGGTAATTCAGGCTGAAAAGGCCCTTGAGAAGTCCAGTTTGCTGCATTTTCCATGTGACTGCTCATCCTCTTTAAGTTATGCGTGCACATGCATGTTTATACACGCTTATGTACAAACAAGGTTCACAACTGCATTTTTTATTAAAATTTTCACAACAGAAAACCTTGAAACTTTGAACTCAGAAGAGAAATACAGGCTCCTGAGGAGAGATTCCCCAAACCCCTGCTAGGTTTCCACCCAGACACCTAAATTCCCATCAGCGCCCGAATTCCTGAGCCCACATCTGTTGTATTATGAAGAAACAGTTTCACACCTGGCTGAATCTTGATGCGATTAAAATTAGGCACCCATTTGTCTATCATCTCATTCATTTGAGGCAGTGTTGGGTAAGTGTGCTTAGAGCTTTCCTAATCCTATAGAAAACGAAAGGCAGCCCTACACAGCCATCTTGCCTCTCCTACCTCCTCACCCAGCAATTTAATTCCTTCTGCTAAGGTATGTGAAATCGAAATTCAATTCTTCCCTATTCCTCCTGCCTGATAAGGACCAGAGATTTGCATCCAGGTCTGAAGGAGCACTGCAGTCACCTGGCGGTAGCTTTCTGAGACATACCCTTTTAGTGAATCTGTTCCATTAGAGAAAGAAATAATTATATATTCATGGGAGAAGGGGCAAAAAAACAGATTTCTCTTTTCCCAGTTGAGTGCCTGTATCACCTGGCTACTGAGTCACTGTCACTCTTTGTGGCCTAATTCTGTAATGATTTCCATGACAACAGAGCAATTCCCTATTTGAATATTGTGGAGTCTGAAAAAAAATCTTTGCAGATAATAATGCAAAGAAATATCACAGATAATATTAAAAGCAGAAGAAAAAATGGTAAAAACAGCCACTACCCAGGAAGCAATCATCATCTCTGACTTCAGCAGGCAATTTCTCTGTGTTTGCAGGCTAGCAATAGAAACTGCTTACGTGCATCAAAAGATCTTTTCTGCCATAGGGAGATAAATACATGCTTAGTTGCTGATTTCCTAATCTTCAATTAAGAAGTGCAGCATGTCAAAATGCAGCCTTCCTTGGCTCCTCAGATATCTATCCATTGCGATTTTGGGGGGGATTTTTTCACTTGTATATTTGATGTTTGTGGTATGCAAGGCAATCTCACTTTACATTAAAAAGACTTCTTATAATTGGGAATTTATAGCTGAAAAAAGCAGCTCACTTCTTGGGAGCTGGAGTTCTTCGCGATGCGCTTGCATTACATGCACATATGCATCCTACCGCAGGAGGGAATGTGCCCCATTCATTCAGCTCACAACAATTTGTTTCTTTCCCACCATTTTTCACAGAGCACATCTGTCCTATCTCTCCATGTGCTGCACATCAAAGGCAGAAATTTCGGCGCTTCTTCCTCCTCTCCCCTCCCACGGCAGACCCCAGAACGCCACTCCGAGAAAAGAAGGAGGCAAGGCAATACAGAGAACACATAGGAACCACATCGTAAGAGATTCCCTAAATAGTTTCTCAGCCTCTACCAAATGCTCGTACAGACGCACAGACTGCAGAGCAGACCCCAGCTCTCTGGAAGGTGAGCCCTGAAGCTCTGAGCTGGTAGCAGATGTGGGAGTACCCTAGAGACACGTGCTGTTGAAGCCACATCAAACACCACGCTAGGGTTTTAGGAAGCTACAGAGAGGGGCTTTGCAAAGGTCAAGGCTACCTTTGCAAAGGTAGCTGCTTCATGAGCTACAGTGAAATACGCTGTCCGTTGTAGCTGTGTTGAGGCTTGAGCTGCTGCTGCACACCTCGATACACACAGAGGTCAAGTGAAGAGGTTAAGTCAAGTCAGGTTCGGTCAAGTTTTGGGCTAATATCACCGTGATTTAGATCCTTCTGTTATTCAGATCCATATCTATAATGATTTCCGGAAAGGCTCAGTGAAGGTAAAGAAACAGGCTTCTCTTTACGTTAAGCAAACATGGCAAATCCTCAGAAGTGAAATTAGTATGCAAAAAGAGACAGAAGGCCTTGCATCTCCCTTCCTCAAATAAGTGTTGTCCAAATCACGTTCAGAGACTTCAAGCAATGTTTTTTGTCAGTAAAGACGGGCTTAATTTGATGAAAAGTGAATGTCTGTGTGTGGTCCTCTTTCTAGTCAATACAAAGGAAAAAAAAAGAACAGCACCACAAACTTTTCTGGGGGACCTTCATCTCTCCCTAAGTGATGCATCTGTAAAACAGACTGCGTCTTGGAAGGGCCTATGTCTTTCTGTTGCTCACAGAGGAATTGGAGAAGCACAATGTAATTCAGGATGGAAGGGGTGTGTGGAGGACATCTAGCTCAATTCACTGCTCACGTTAGTGCCAAAAAGATCAGGTTGCTCAGGCACTGGTTGAATTTTGAGTATCTCCAAGGATGGATACTCCATAACTTCTCTGGGCACGTGTTCCAGCGTCTGGCCACCCTCATGGTGAAAAAGTTTCTTCTAATATATAGCTGGAATTTCCTGCACTGCAACCTGTAAGTCTGGTGTGAGAAACTCCGTTACGGTTACAGAGGCTGCAGGTGAGGAGAATGCTATCCTGGGTGTTCTTCCACAGGTAGTACAACTAATATCCTTCCCTGACTGTCCTGACTTTCTGATAGCAGATGTCCAGAACATGCAACATCTATCATCTCAAAAGACCAACAGAGTGTTTTGGCATTCCGGCATCAGAAATCAACACAGGGTTGCAGTTTTTGTTGGTGGTGGTGGTGGTGGTGGTGGTGGTGATGTTTTTTTTCCTCATCTTCAGAGCTTTACACCACAATCTCTCACGTCTTTTGGCCATGGAAACAACTGAAAGAAAAGATTGGTGGTGAGAAAATAGAAGAGGACCATAGCCTTGTAAGGGCCTTGCCAGCCTTCTGCGTGGGCAGGGTATGAGTGGCAGACATCTGCCACACAATTCTTGCCCTTTCTTCTTCTCCAATGGGAGGATGAGACTAGCTGGCTGAGCGCAGACTGGTGCAAATATACCCCCGAGGTAAACTTCTCTGACTCCTCCATGGGAATCTGTAAAGCTGGACTTCTTCTTCATGTGTTCCTCCATGCCTCCAAAGATACACATCTGTGAGGTTGACAGAGTGATGAGCGCTTATCAAATGAGGGGGATGAATCAGACAATCTGAAGATCAAATCAGAAAACTCTTGTTCTATAGCAATGGAACATAAAATACAAGCAGGGGTGGATTCATGGTGTTAAAACCACACATCCTTGGTGGTGTGATCTGCTTACGGAGTTAATACTTAAGTGGAAGGAAGGCCCATAGCCAAAACAACCATTTTAAGAAGGCAGAAGATGTTTCTAGAGCCAAAAGTTTTGGAGTGGTGAGCTGGCAGCAGGCAGGCTCAAAGTCTCAGGAGAATTTCTTTCAGAGGGATCCCATGGCTTCTGTGGGAGGTAAAGATCACCCACATCAGCAGGTGTCATCAAAGGGAGACCCTGGAAAGCGCATCTCTGTAGGCAATGCCAATGGAGCAGAACTAGGAACAACTTCCAAATGGAGTTGGAAAGATGGGGAATTCATGGCTAACACTTCTGGACCAGCATGAAACATTAGCAGTGCAGTTGCAGCTGCATCTTTCATGAGCACAGTGCTGTGAAATCAAGTGACACCTCCAGACACATCAATACTGATGGAGAAATGTGAGGAGAAATCTACCAGTACGAAACGCTGAAATTCACCATGCAAAGACACAAAGCCATGCCTGTGTCAGACGTGCAGTTGCTAGCAGCCAGAGGAGAAACTGAAAGGTGCTTTGTACTTCCATACCTTCCAGGCGCTGAAGAGCAGAGCTCTGCAGGGAGCTGGGCCAGCATCAGCACAGCATCTGTGGACTGAGCATCACGTGGAGCTGCTAAATTTGAAAAAGCTGGAAAGAATTTCTCAGAGAACCTTGCAGCCAATTTCTCCCTCTGAAAAAATGCTCTGGCCTTGGGTTTCACTACAAGCTTGTGCCCACAGAAGTTAACGCATGCAGCTCAGTCCTCTGCAAGAGGAACAGACTCCATTAGGCAAACTGCAGTCAGCTCTCAATGTGCTCTTTCGTGTACAAAACGAGGACAGCACACAGCACAATTCCCATGTACACAGGAGTCCATGGAGATGGGCTCATAAAGACCTTAGCCCATTGACCTCAGGAGAGCCACAGTGGTGACCGAAGGAGAGTTCAAGTCAGTTAGGAGATGATGGAGGCATCCTTATTTACTGAAGACATTTGGTGCCCAGTGGAAGCACATCGTGTCTGAACTGATGTTGACCCAAGTGACTCAGCTTTGAGCTTGAGATTGGACTAGAACCTTCAGGGGTCCCTTTCAATCTAAACTTATTATTTTTTATTTTTTTAATATTTTTTAAAATGATTCTGTGGATGAAAACAAGTCAAAAGAGAGAGGAAAGGGAAATGAATGCCAAGTAAGGCATTCACAGGACATCTGCAGGGTGTGCATGCTCTGTCTAGAATAACAGCAGTCAAGAGGAGCAGTAAGTATGTGAAGTCACCAATGGCCCGTTTGCATGGGGTACTTAGAGCACCTGGCTATACACATGACATACAGATATGCTAAGCAAAAAGTCTTAGCATTTGTGTGCTGGTGGTGCATGGAGGTCTGCAGTGCAGTGTGCATGCAGACAGGCACTCTAAGGATAACTATATTTTATTCCCCAGCATAAAACTCAATTGTCCCAATAATGGCATGGCTTGCAGCCAACAGTACTGTTGTGTTTTGCTCCAAACAGTAATTGAGTTGACAGTCCATTTTTTCACTAGGGGTTGAAATATCAAATTTGATCAGATATTAGTACTGATGCTGCTGCATTTTGCCAGCTTGCCAGTTTTTCTGGATGACAGGTGGATTTGTGATCACAGCACCATGACTGAGGGCCACAGCTGCCGCAGGAGATTGCCTTGGTCATGGGTTCAGAAACTTGTGCTGCAGAATATAATACAGTGCAAGAGTGGGAAAATGGGTCAGAAAGATAGGAGTCAGACTCATGAGTGACAGGAGGCTTTGCTTCTCAAGTCAGGCTACTGTGAATCCATAAAGTCAGCGAAAATACTGCGGTCCGTGATACCTTTGCTGCAATTTCCCAACCAAACTCCTGCCCCCTTCGGGCTTTGTTTGAATTAGTATTTGGAAGAACAGTGAAATGCAACGCAGACAAGGAATATTACAACGTGCTTCTTCTGTAGCTTTGTTAAACTTGAAGCTGGTGACTACATTTCCAGTCACTGAATCTCAGATTTTATTTAGGCTTTTATTCAGGGAAACACACCGTACATATGGTTTAGTCTCCTTGTTTTCAAGAACATGCTTAGCTTTAGGAGTATGCTTAAATGCTTTCTCAAGCTGCTTTGCGATATGTGCTTTAACGCGGGCTGGCATAACGGCTTAGCCATGCAGCAGCTCACCCAAAAAGTTCTTACTACCCAGATGGCTCATTACACCTCTCTTTTGCAATCTCTGCTGGATGCCAAATGGCTCCTAAGTGAAGCTTAAGGAGTTGTACTTGACCTTCTATTGCCATGTAGAGTTGATATTGCTTGGGAAGCCATCCCTCTTCCCCTTTATAAAGGCCAAGCAATCACACTCTTCTGATGCAATGGTGGTGAACGAAGCTGCTCAGCATAAAAGCTCCATGATTTGAAAAGGATGTGAGCAGGTAGGGAGTTCTTGAATATGTACGGCTTGATGATACTTCCTCAACTGTGAAATGCAGCTTTCCCCCTTCAGAAGCTACACCTGCTGACACTCTGCAAACCTCACACAGTCCCTGTTTCCAAAGAACTGAGAGTTAAGTGAATATATTACATGTGCCTGTCATTCTTCCCCAATAACGTTTCTTTTTTTTTTCTCTCTTAGCCAATTTTAACCTTAATTTGACAGAAACGAGAATCTTCTATCCAAGTTCTTATGAATTTGATGAAAACAAGCAGCCAAGAAAAGGATGGAGGCCCACATTAATGCCTCTCTCTGCTCTAAATGTAGCACAACTTTAGCTGACTTAGTGGTAATCAGAGACTCCATGTGGTAAAAAATGAATTATGAATGGGAGAGTCATGGCAAATGTGTAACTCATCAGCCACCAGCCATGAACAGGAAGCAGGGCCCTGTGAGCTTCTGGCCTGAAAGAACTACTGTTTTGGGGTTGAAGTGAGGATGGAAGAAGCGCAAAAGTTATTTTTCATTAGAAGAATATAGGGATGGTTCAGGTCATTCTAGAATCAATAAATATATTTTCTTTTCCGAGAGAAACATGGTAAGGTTTCATGTTTCCTGCACTTGGTGCATCCTTGATACTCTTGTGATTTTTTTATCCTTTTTGGCCAGTATTAACCAAGCATGACAGAGGGACAGATAGGAAAAGGAGAAAAATACCCAAACATTCATTTCAGTTCACTTCTAAAATCCCATCAGCTAATCTCTGCAGTTGTATATAGCAGCCCATGTGTCACTGTCAGAATACTCTGAGAACAGGAAAGCAGAAGAGGGGAATTTGAGAGATGTATATAGGGAGAACAGAATTGTTCTCTTTTCCAAACTTATGAAGTATTTCAGTTGTTTTTAAGCATGATTTTGATTAATGTTTTTCGTAACACAACAAACTTGTAACAGGCACAGCGGAGGAAAATATCCTAAATTACAAAAAAAAAATATTATTATTAATAATTACCATCATTATCATCTCTCTGGAAGAGCACACCTTTCTTGCAAATTACTGTCAGATGTAGTAGTTCAGACATGTCAATTCTGAGGTAATGCTAAGGAGTATCAGTAGGTGTACAAAATGTAAAACCATTAATCACTCTAGTTCCAGGCCAGTAAAAGAATAGGGTAATTGCACCCAACTGACACCAAAGGAGGAGGAGAACAACCTCCCTCCGTTGTGGGTTTGCCCCGTACCTACCCTTCTTTGAGGAAACTTCTCCTCAGAAGCAAACAAACCCCCAGATGATGCCTCCAAGTTTAAGGCCCTTTCTGGAGTGGAAATGTGTGTAAACCCACCAGCTGGGAACAGGCTCCTGGGCTAACCCTCAACACCTGCTCTCAGTTCTGGTACAGACCTGAGCCAGCAGCTCTTTCAGGTGCTCGAAGACTCCCCCCTGTTTTGTTTCAGTGCTTTTCTTATTTAGATACAGGAGGGCAGTAAGGTGCAGTGCACAATACTCCCCCAACCCCAAAACATTAGCACCCATTGCCTAGCAAATTGATCAAACGTAAGCAGAATCTTAAACTGAATTTAAACTGATGAAATGAGCACAAGATCCTACTCCCTTCTCCTACTAACACTAGATGCTAACATTTTACTCTTGGTCGTAGTGGCTTTCACAAGGGATGAAGTTCATGCATGTCCTACTGGCTGGGTTTGCATTTCGAATGATGATACATTCACAAATATCCGCCCCGTGAGATCTCTTTGGAGGAGCGATGATGACACAATTATTACAAATAATCTCGCTTCATTTGCCAAGCTGATTTGATTCACAGAAATGACTGAGCCATAAACTCAGTGGAGTTTCCACAGGACTTTGAGCTAGAGATAACCAGGGGCTCCAAGCAGCACATCAAACAAGGAGTGCGCTGCTAACCCCGAACTGCTGGTGTTGGCTTCCCAGTTGCTCAGAGTGTGGCTCCTCCTTAACAAATCAGAAACGCTAAATTTAGTGCAAGTTCAAAGGGAACAGAGTACTGATACAGAAGCAAGGGCACCATGTAACCTGCTGTATTAGTACCAAAGCATTGGCTCAGTCAGTGATCCTTGCATGCAACGTATCTCACTTTGTCATTTTTGCTCTAACCAGTGGGCCTTCCATGCCTCAGCATAGGATGCTTGATGTTATGTGGCTCAACCCATTTCTCCCAGCTTTTCAATTCACATGTCAGTCTACAACTTGCCTATTTACTCTGGTTTCCATTGGAATTCAAAATTAAGGGACATTAAAGGACAAGTATAAATGAGCACTGTTTCAGTGAAACCTCCAATCATTGAAACAGAGCAAATCTACTACACATCTCTGATCAGAAAGGCAGCAACTCTAATCCTCCTCTTCACTCAACCCTTGCTCCCTCCCAACTGTTACAAGCTTGACAGTATCTGCTGCCACTGGTCTGAGAGTAGTTTTATTTCTTTTCTCTGCTTAGACTCTGTTTTTATATTTTATGACCATTCACACCCTGTCAACAACCACCTGCATTTCAGTATTGGACCTGGAATGTGAACTGGAAGGAAGATCGTGTCTGTGCTTCTCTCCTCCCGCAGATTGTGCCTCTTGTAGACCAGCTCTGCCGAAGGAAGTAGGGGGTGTCCCTTGAGTCAAAGCCAAGTGACAAAGAAGGACTGGGGCTATACAAACCCCTCCAAATGTTTTCCACTAAAAATGCCTGGTGATACGCAGCCAAGTCCAGAATGGTGAAGTAACACTGTGTGCTTCAAGCATGAAGGAATAATGTGAAAAGTCTTTCAGCAGGGAATTGTCTAAGACATAACAAGGGGCTGCCAAAGAATTCAGGTTCCTAATGGTCCTACCACTTCATGACAGTGACATCTTGAATGAATGTCTGTATTTGATTAAATTATACTGTAACCGGTGCGCTTTAAGGCACTTTAAGGCAATTGATCTCTATATTTGCAATTACTCCAAGCAAGACCATATATGACAATGGGTAGCCTGCTACAGAGAGCATGTTGTCTACACTCCAGCCTCAAGAGCTTTGGATCTGTTAAAATACCATGGAATGTATGTTAATATATCCATGGAAAAGGGCCATCATACTGACTATTACCCTTGCTGTTTCATTGCCAGGCTCTTTCAGAGCCAAGGAAGGACATTTCTTTGAGCATTTGTATTTCACTGTGCCTTCACTCCCATCAAGCCACCCGTAACACATATTGCAGTCTGTTGCAGGCTTCTTTATACCCTGAGGGAAGAGAGAGGTGTGAGCTGTTCAGATCCAAATCCTCACATAAACACGATGCAGCCTTTTAACTCTGCTTTTGTTGTAACTCAGTTCCCAAACTCACCTTCCTGCAAACCTGAGGGAGGCAGGACTTGATACACCCAACACGCCTGGAGCCCTCTGGCTCAGCCACAGCCCTGTTGTCAAACTCTCACGCTCATGCTGTGCCCCAAGTTTTACAGCGGTAATTAGATACAAGATCTATGCATGACCAGAAGCTTTGTTAGGCTTTGTGGTTTTGAGCTTGTTTTAGTGACATTATTAACTAATTTGCTTTAACTTCAGTCTTGCTTAACTTCATGCAAATGCAGATTGTCTCCCCCCCAAAAATCATGCTCTATACAGAGAAGGATTAGCAAACCTAAGTAATCATGGTACAACGAACCCCATGAGTCAACAAGAGTGCAACTTATGAGCTACTCTGGGGTTGAACCACAGGCAAGAAGTAATTCTGAGTGAACCAAAAACTCAGGAGAAGGAAATTGCTATCATCAACATCATACTCCTGTTGCAAAGAGCAGACGGTACTGGCAGCTCACCCTACTAATGCATCAGAGAGTGGGAACGTGACACTGGAGGAAAGGACAGATACTTGTGGACATGGTTTTCCCATGTTACTAATGATCCTTTACAGAAATTTGGTGCTGTGGATTATTGTTATAACTTGTCTAATAACAAGCAGTTGTTTCATTTTGATTGAACCATGAAGACATTAATTAGAATAAATATAAATTTTGATTCTTGCATTCTCCAATTAGATATCTTGCTTTTGGTCTCCATTTTGTATGAAAACATTTGAAATTCTGTATATAAAAATAAGCATATATATATACACTTAAAGTGATTTACAGAAGACTTCTATTTAACAGCAGTGCAGCTGTGGAAACTATCATGAGGTTGAATCATGAATTTAAAGTAAATTAGACTAACTCAGTTGCTGGAAGATCTCTACACTGGTATGAAAATCAGTAGATAAATTGCATGAAATATCTGTGAAAGTGGTCCTCTGAATCCCAAAGTTATATACGTTTCTAAACTGACTATCAGAAATTATATTCTTTCCATTACTTAAAAATATTTAACTGTAATTTGTGCTACCATTTCTCCTTCTTAAGAGAGATGTTCCAGCATGAATCAGAAGACAAGAGCTGCTTTTATAGCAAAAAGGGACCTGATCAATCAGATCTGTGTTGTTCTTAATAACCCACCCAAAATCCCTAAACCAAAACAATCTCTTTTATTTTACTTATAAGAGTCACTACAAGAAGAGCTGCTAGTTAAATGAAAATCTTATGAAGATTTACAGTGCTGACCCTTTCAATGCTCTTAATTTTTAGTGTCATATCAATTTCACTCTCATTGTAACTATTATCATCAAAGATAATCACTCTTTATAATCAGTCAAAAAAGACTTCTGAGGATTGCCAGCAAAGAACAGTTAAGGGAAAACTTTCCCAATTAATAGACTATTTTCCTTTTCCTCCTGAAGATAGGTTATAAAATCTTCTTAAAAGTAGATTACGGTTAAAAGAAGTCTTGGTGAATATGCGACAAATTTCAGTTGATAAGGGGTCAATGAGTGCATTCGCAATTCATTATTAGACTTCGCAGCAGAGGACTGGTGGTCAGCCCCTAGCTCTTGCCACATTCATCCATCCCAAGGTAAAATCAAATCCTTCAGCTCCCCTGCTGTTTCACATTGTTCAGAGGGCAACATCACAACAGTACAATCCCCTGAAGATTTGTTCTAGGCCACCTTCTGCCCCAGTGAGTGATTACTACAAGTACTACAGAGATACTCTGCTGAAGAATTTATTCAGGCTTGCAAAGTGTGTCCATTTTACCAACGCTTTAATCACCAGTTAGTACACATGCTGCTCCTATTAGCTCACTACAACTTTATCTATGGCGAATAAAAGCCACCAGCTTGCTTCTGCTTTAGGAAAGGCAATGGGAATGAGGAGCACATCGCTGGCTGAGTTAAACAGTAGCTCTGTTTTTATGAAAATAACCATGTCACAGGTTAGACAGAAAGCAGCAGGCATTCCTGGTTTTCAGGGACTGGACAAATTGCTTCAAAATGCTTCAAGGTCAAAAATCTTTTAAAATACATTCCAGCCAAGCTCAAGATTTAGCGTGTCTTTTATCCTGTACTGCAGACAATTATGGAGTAATGCCAAAGCAATGCTATATGCAGGCATAATGGCGAGCTGAAATCCTAAACCTCTGCAGGTGATTTAACAATATATGGTGCAGCTGGTTTTATTGCACCTTCTTTCTCTGTGCACTGGCTGATTCCTATTTTATTTATATCTTGGTCACTATTTCACCTGCGTTTTCAAGCACACATCTGATTTCCTGCTTCCAGATATATATCATCTCTTCTTATGCATTTTTTTCTCCAAGGTAGGGGAATCATTCCTCCGTTGACTAATTAATAAAATTCAGCCCCACATAGAAATTTAATGTCCTGTATAGCAATGTGTAATCAGCATCATCATCTTCAAATTTATAATAGCTAACCAGTGCCCTGAGCAATTCTTATTTCTGCCACCTTCACTTTAACAGGGATAAGCACCAGCTATTCTTGAAAAAGTTGCAAGAAGCCATCAAAATATGTACCTTATGCACTGTGGAAGTTTCTTCATACCTCCCTGCCAATTAGTGGCTTGTTCTAAAGCATGAGGGTTTATAATTCTTGTTTTTTTTTCTCTTTATCCTTCCTAGTACAACTGCGGATATTCTCATTAGCTGGTTTCCTATTAGTTCCATACCTTGAGGCCACAAGCAGCATAGGTTCATTATCTGGCATTACTTTTAATTCTGATTGTTCAGTGCTTGAAAAAAATGAATAGTAAAAACTTCTAAATGCCTTAATGACATGAGATTCTCTAAGGGTGCTTCTAATGGGAAGCAAAGCCACCTTTTTTCACAAAGAATAAAGTACCAGTGGCAGATAAAGCTCACCATGACCAATAATTGTTCCTTACAAGCCACAGACACGCTTTTATGTTCCTAAGTTTTTTGCTAAACATTTGTTATGTGGATACAACTTCTCATCCTACCCTTTGCTGAAGATATTTCAAAAACATGTAAAGCCCTAACAGCTTTAGTTTCTCCTTCTTTTCTCTATTTTTGCAAGCAAAGCAGCAATTTAAGTCCACATAACAGACCCAACAGATTTGCATTAAAAACATGTGACTTGAAAACAAAAACAAGGAGCCTTTTGACAAGCTCACTCTACAAACTGATGAATATAGTGTACCTAACTGTGATGAAATATTTAATACTACAGGCTATTTGCAGTTCACTTATAAAAAGCCACTGACAACTCTGAGGAAACTGTGAAAAACATACTAAAGAATTCTGCTGATGAAATACATTTTTAAAGGGAAGTGTCATTCTTATATTTTCATAACTAACACGGTTAGCATTAAGAAACTGCTATTGTGACTTTGACAATACCCTCCTGTGGATTCGTCCTTACCTGCATTCATAGCCATGTGCTTATGACTGTGCAAGCCCGAGTACTACACAGGGAACAAAGAATCACAGATGTCTGAGTATGAAGTTGTAGAGCAGTTGGTGTAGAGCAGGTCTACAAAGACTATTTTTTCAGAAGCTTATGCCAATGAGAGTACCTTTATCTTGGATATATCCAAACACAAAGGTTCCTCTTAGTGTGATAGCTCCATATTAAAGTACTGATATGATACTAGGGAGGAAGCTGGAAATGGCATAGGCAGAAAGGAAGGACTCAGGAAACACAGAGAAAAGAAAGCTCTGCCTTGGATAATATCCCAAGTGAAGAAGCACAGCCAACATCTTTTAGAAAAGCAGGGGCAGAAAGGGAGTGCAAATGAGATGTAGTGCTACAAGGATAAGGATTACACCCATTGTTCAGGAGAGGCAAGGGGCTGGAGTTCTCTCTTATGGAGGCACATACTGTGCAGACCCCTACAGCTTGCTTTGCTCCCCAGAACAAATTTGCAGTCAGTGAGGAATATGCTTCATCCTCACACAGAGGCCTAACTTAGGTCCCGCTTGCTTTGACAGAACATTTAGGAAACTGCAGGAAACTAGCCCAAATGCAAATACCCATACTATTACTTTTAAAAATTAGATGATGTAAATTCTGCTAAAAAGTCTTAAACAAATGGCTCAGCAGTGTAGTTCTTTTGAAAACAGATGCCTGAGAAGTTGTTCGAAACAAAGCATGGACAGTTGGAAACTTTGTTTCCAACTAGGAGCACCTTTTAGGAAATGTCAATGAATTCTAAAATTTAAGACTTTTCATAATATAAGTGGTCAGTGGTACTTGTGATTGCAACTCCTTACGAAAAACAAAACAAAACAAAAAACATTCCCAGGGGTCATCAGGATGTTTACGTAAAGCATGGAAACATAAAACAAAACTTGAATTTGATAAAGCAAAATTAGTCCAAATGCTAACACTTTAAGCATGCAACCAGCTGCTAAGAGTGTAAACCATGATCAAATGATTTGCAGATTTTTATCCTGCTTGCTGTTATTGACCTGGACATACAACCCGGATATAATGATTTGACTACTGGTAATCCGTCAGTGCCTTCAAAAAGTTAATCTGATTTACTTTGTCACACGTCTCCTTCCATCACAATTAAAACTTATGGCTGTGCACATATTCATAGCAAACTTGTCATTCACAACTGCTCAAGAGCTCTATCGAAAGAGTGCATCAAGCCTTTTCTTCAACCCAAATCATTTTATATTCAAAGACTATGAACAGCTGAAGACAGAGGTAACTTCTGGAAAGTGGCAGGGAAGAAAGCTTGTGTCCCAACAGGACCCAGATGAAGTGATGCTTGCAGTCCAGATGATCAGGGAGAAGATTTTCTGTCAGCTCAACAATCTGTCACCAGACAGACCATAATGATTTCCAACCACAGGGTCTACATCAGGCAGGCAAACTGATGCAGGGTCTTTACAAAAGTAGGGATCACTAGGGATTTCTCAAAAGCAGGTCAAAGTGCTTTACTTTTACTCAAGCCTCTTATATGGCTTGTTCTCCCTCAAGTCAGGTAAAACCTACACTGAGCACAAGATGCTTGTTCATCTGGGGTTGGCAATCTCACACTGGCTTTTTAGGGATTCTGAAACTACCTTATTTATTTTTTTTTTTGGGGGGGGGACGGGACGGACAACAACTAACAAACAAACAAAAACACTAAACAGATTTAAATGTACACTGACATTTCATCAAATTATCTGTGCTACAAAACATACGTCCTTACAGCAGGATGACCAGAAAAATTGATCTTTAGGGATGTAAAGTTATCTTATTTACAACAGCAGCTTCCCAGATCAAACATTAGTACTGCAGAGGAAAAAGTCATATTAAAGAGAGAATTAAGGGTTTTTTTTCATATTTATATAATTCAATTACACAACTATACAAAAACATAAAATAAAAATAAAACAACCGTGAAGAATTAACACCTCTGAACAATATTAAGTTACTGAAATAACATGAACAAATCTATCAGTACCATTCTTCAACAGGGTCTGTACCTTCTAGCAATGCGCACTTCAACACAAGCACAGAAACAGCCCTGATTATAAAATCAGAGATGGATGCCCAGGAATACAAGAAAATGTAAGAATGCTTGTGAGTATTCATTTATGTCATGAATCAAACCAGCAGATTTAATACTTACACAGGATCAGTTACATGACTGTTGAAATTCAGCTGCCTATAAATGCTCCATGCTTGAAAATATTCATTATTTGTCCTACTGATGTCTCTATTTAGCAATGACAGTTTCGTGAGCTGGCTAGGAGTTTTTTACCTATATATGCTGCACTTCAGAATGGCTAGACTCCTACCCCTTACTACAGAAAAAATAAATAGGCCTTATTTCCTGGGCCTGGTGGAAATACAAGAGAACCAGTATCTGGCAGCAAGCAAGTCAGCAGTGAGTCTTCAGTCTTTCAGCCAGTTTTCAGAGAGACTGGCAAAGCTGGATCCTCTTCATTTTAAGCTTTATCAGGAGCTTCTTGACTTGAAAATAGCCATTTCTCTTTGGAAATGGCTAGTGTCATTCTCAGGGTCTATTCACATCACTTTTAGAGCCTCCCCATTCCAGTAACTTTGCTTTTTGAAAAGTCACAGATACAAAATTGTGTCAAACCAGTGGATGGGAAACCACACCCCTTTGACACAGCTTAGGTCAGGTACTGTCTCTGTCATTCTAAAAAATCCTCATGAACCAATAAACTAAGGAAAGGAAGATTAACAAAAAAAAAGAAAGGACAAGAAACTGTCAGCCACAAATTTAGTTAGGTATATCCAAAGAGGCACAGATACTGTTGGTTTGCAGTTGGTGGCTTACTGATATCAACTTTCTAAGCATCACGCAGAGTAAAAACCCTTCCATGTGCTGAGGCTGGATATACAGCCCTGGTAACATCAATGGAAAGTCGTCACTGCCTTTGAAAATTCACCTTACTATGCTATTCGTTTTATTACACATTTCATTGCTCAGACACCCACGTCCAGGCTGAACAGTATGTTCAGAACAACCCATTAATCACCAGATTAAATAAAAAAATATGGAAGACAAGACCAGAAGGACTTTAAGAAGTTTTGTCCATCTCACAGCCTCAAAGCTCGCTCACCGATACCTAAATCATTCCCAACAGATATTCTTTTTCCTACTCTTACCCAGCTACTGAAGATGTTTCATGACTTTTCATGTTTCCTTACTTCTGTGCTTTGCTATCCTTACCGTTACAAAGTTTCCTATAAAGTTTGGCCTAAATCTTTCTTATTACCATGAAACTTACAGAAAAAAATGAGCCTGGATTTTTCTTTTGATCACAAGTCCAGGGAAAAGGTGTCATGTAAAAAAACTGATGTAAGAAAATCCTTTGGAAGCCTCCAGCCTGAATATCAAGTAAAGGAGAAGAGCAGGAGCTATATGAGCTGTTCAGGCAGCGCACGCCTGCAGAAGGGGCAGCAGCATCACCATCTGCTGGAAGGAGCGAATTTAGCTAATGTACCAGTTGCCACCAAAGGAGGAGTGAGAAATGCCTTTGGCAGATACGCAGCATAATGAGAGGAACACGGAGAAGTCATACACTGCCCAGTTCACAAGAAGCAAAAACTTTAACGGCTTTCACAGACCACATAATAAATCTACGTGGATAGTCTTAACTCAGGGCAATTTCAGATGGTTTGTATTTTCTGTATTAACCATCATTTAGATAATAAGCCCAACCTTTCTAAAATTCACCTCCCTCCTGTAAGAGGCCTCCTGCTATTGTGGAGGAGTCTCCTCTTCCCAAGCAGACCTGGCGCAGGCCCCCCGTCAGTGTGACGGAGGGTCAGCTCGGAGGGATCAGGACAGCAGGCACGCGTGCACTTCACGATCTGCCCATCAGTTTGGGGTGAACAAGAGCAATGGGAGCGTGAAAGGCTGATAATCGCCTCGGGAACAGATTGGAATCCTGCTGAGGAGGAATTTAGCACTTCTCCGCAGGCACCGCCTGGTCAGATGGTGCTCCTTCTCGCCACAGCTCTGTGCGTGCAGCGCGACAGCTAACTTTCACAGGATTTCCCTGATATCTGTTCTCCTCCTCACGACTGCTGTAGTAGCTCCAGGGGTCCTGCGAGGCGGGGAACGGGAGGCCTCCCGCACAGTCAGAATCGGGACACCCTATGGGGGAGCCGGGGAGGTGCCTCCGGGGCAGCTGCGGGAGCGTGAGGGAGCGCGGTGCTCTCCAGAAGGACTCATGCCATCGCTGATGACTTCAAAGGCAACCAACAGAGAGAGAGCAGTGCCTCAGAGCACTTGGCCGCGAAGTTTGGCAGCCACAGCTTGGCTCTTGGTACTGAGGCCTTCTGAGGGCTCACGCTGAAAGCGTGGCGGAGGCAAGTCTCAAGTTTCTGCACGCTGATTTCACAGCCCGCGGTATCGCTGGTGGTGGTGAGAGCCCTGTCTCCACGAGGGGCTGAAGGGGGTTAGCACATCAATTAACCTCACCTTTCGTCTCTGATGAACGGTGTTGTGAGGTGTTGTAAGAGGAGAGTGCACAGATGGAGAACAGCAACAGCCATCGGGGATCCAGCAGCCACTTTTTGTTGGCTCTAGCAGTAAAAAAGGCTGGGAACTGAGGCTGAGAGAAGGATGCGATCACCAAAAAAGTCATTCTTGCTGCACTGCTCTCCCCTCATGTCCCTTCAGTACCAACAAACCTTTCCAAAGCCGTGGCCACCCAAGCCCCTGCACAAAGCCCCAGTAAAAGCCAGCCAGGAAGGCATATTTAATTTATCCCAGTGTACAAACGAAGTGGTGACAAGGCCCTCTGGCACCTGTCGAGACATGGAGGATCACTCCTGGTTAGCTTGCTAACGAGCAGCACAGAGAAGTTATCACCACCAAAGATTTTATAGCAAAGCTACTACTGTGTGATAGCTCTCTCTGGGGCAAAATAAAGCAACGCATCTGTCTTTGTGTCACGGGAGATGGCCCCTGGGTCTCCTTCGCGCTTTGCCCACACAGCGGCTCTTCCCCCACGTCCCTGGCCCAGTTCCACCATCACAGTCCCACGGAGCTCCCAGCTCAGCAAGGCACCTACACATGCTCTTCTGATAACACCCTTCCTATCACAGCCCTAATCCCAGGAAAGTGTGTGTCAGTGAGTTAATTCCAGTCTCTCACACCTAACTGTAACACTCCATTTACCAAGTTTTTGTGGTATTCAATAGCGGCAGCTATCTGCGGCCCACACTCTGCAGTATGCTGAAAGCTGTCTTTGCACTACACCACCAGAGCCCTCACCAGCATCTAACACTGGAGCTATTTTTAAGACATTTGTGTTTTTCTTTTGCTGTAAGAAAAGACCAAAACCTTAACACTTAATGCCTCCTCGGAGCACGCAAGGCTGAACAGTGAAAATGATTATCACCATGTGCCTGAAATTGCTACATTTTATTAAAGCTGGCATGTCACATCCAAAGATTCTGCAGCAAACAGGCTGCCTCGTGGATGTTATTACTGTGGAATCGCAAGTGCGAGCGTGGCACCACTCTGCAAGCTGCTAGGAAGGCTGATCAGATTTCAAATCTAATAAAAGATGGGATACTGAACCCCTCCTAGCCTGTACTGCTAATTGCAAAAAGCACCAATCTGCTGATTTCAAATGCTTCAGAAGCAAATGCGCTAGCTCACAGTCCCCAGAACTTTATAAACAACATGAAATAAGTCCCTACTTATAGTAAACAATGTCATCATCACCCTGTCACGCTTGATTACTGTCCAAAAAATAATGGTTAAGCATGGCAAAACGTATCCCTGTGCCATCCGCTTTTTAGGTGATACACCTACGTCTGCATTTTCAGCCTCTGGGGGTGTTACCCTTCTGCAGCCTGTATGGTCATGGTCTCCTGGGTCAAACCGGACCCAACAGGTGCTCTGAGAGTGGAGATGAGATTTTATCAGTGCATCACTAACACCATGATGGTTCACGATGGTGACCCCTTCCTGTGGCAGCATTTTGCTGCCAGCTAGGCCCAGGAATATCAGAAGTATGTTCCCTCAGGTTTTATGCCTTGTGGTAGATCGATGTTGGTGTCTAAGATGATGGAAATACAGAAAAATTGCCTTGTTACAATATCTCAAACTCCTTCTGCTTTGTGCCCTTCCAGCTTTTGACTCGATTGCCCATCATGCAGATTTTCCATTGCCTAGTAAGTCATGAATGCATAGCACATGCTTCTGTCTCTTCTTTTTGCCCTGTCATTTCTTATCCTTACATCACTTGAAAGAACTTCATCATCTTCATGATGCTTATCTTACTGCCAAGGTCAGAGCTGGTCAATGAATTTATATATATATATATATAAATATATATAAATATATTAGGGATATGCTCAGCCACAGAGACAAAGACACAAATCAGATTATCATGGAAGAAGGTAGGCTATAAGAAATCATTGTGTGGTGGAAATATATTTGATTTATACCAGGAATGATGTCCTTCCTGTCAAACCTTTTTTCAGAAAGCAGAAATAACTGATTTGAGTGATGAAGAGCATAAGGCTCCCTTCCAAAAGTTGCCACTATATTTCTTTAATACAGAGATTTGGGTGTATTTAGAAACGTCTTCCAGAGTAACACTTTGTATTTAAGCGGGGATCTCCAGAGAGTGTTAATTCTGAAAGCAAATATGATATTACAAGGGAAGCTACTTGTAATTCACAACAGCAACTGAACTAAAATCATCTTCTTCTTCAAGTATTTACAGTTGCAGAATAATAGCAGTGCAGGAACATGCCTAGAAATAAGTCAGCATTCAGGCCTGTACCTTCTGTTGTTCTGCACCCTGGATAGTCACTTGAAACAATGAAAAACGGGTATTTATCATTGCAACTCCAAGTGAAGAGCATGCTGTGTTCATTTCGTGAAGGCATGACTGCAAACGGCTCGGTTCTGTGGCAAGCCAGGCTTAAAATGCTTATTCATTTAGGACACAGAAAGCTGATGGCAGTATTCTCAGCGTGTTCTTTTGTGGTAAAAAGCCAAGCAGACACCTTTGTCTGAAAGTAACATACTTGCTATTATTTCCAATAATGAACGTTCAGAACTGTTTTTCTTATTTTCTTCAACTCAGTTATCTAGGTATGACATTAAGTAATGCCAAGCAACACTTGTGACAGAAGCACGAATTATAAACAGATTAAAAAAATAATCTAAGTGGTGTAGAAATCTAAGTTTGTGGCTCAGTGAATATGCCATTTAAGATAAGACTTGCAGAGGTATTTATGTGTCTGAATATTCAGACAGACATTAGGATATTCAAATGCACTAAACCAAAAATGGCAATCAAGTGCCTAAGACTGTGTTCTGAGGCACCTAATTAACACCCATGGAAGTACGCATTTTGTGTTTTCCTGGCACTTTTACTCACTATCCCTTCAGTTATGTGTTGTACTGGGCTGCAAAACAGGGACCTCTCCTGGGGAGCTACCAGCAGTTTTCAAATGAATACTCTGCCCTGTTCACAAAGGCTCCTGGTGGTCACCCTAACAGTGACAATACCTTCCAATAATTATGACATGAAGATAAATAGGGTACCATATAGTCATGTTCTGATTTAAATGATTTTCAGTATGAATCTCTTCTGATATTACTGCCCCTGGGAACAACTCTGTGTTCTTACCCTAATCACACCAAGGAGCCGCATAAGTGACTCCAGTGTTCTCACACATCTGGGAAAGATATTTCAAGAGCAGGAAAAAAAAAAAAAGGACTAAATGATTTATCACTTGGAGAGAAGAGATTTAAAAAACAAAACAAAGCAAAAAAACAACATGCAGGTGTTTATACATTTAAGTAATATCAAATGTCTGCTACAGAGGAAATGTCTTTACATGTGGTAAGACTGACCCAGGCTTTCAGGTGCAGGTCCCTAGAAAATGGACAGATTTTGGCAGTGCTGGATAGCTGAGGTTCCAGCTATTGCGATGGCCATTTATGGGCTTATCAGTGCTGCTGAGAACTGAATTTTGTAGTCTGGTGTCCACAGATATAAGGGTCTACCAGTGGAACTACAGGTTTCCCCATCATCTTTCTTGAAAATTAATAGAACTCCAATCCCAAAGAGTTCCAGACAAGAGTTCCTTGCGTTGACAAGGGGCAATCAGTGGGCTCAACACCCAAATGAAGCTTGCAGAGCTGGGATTTGAATACAGTGCTCAGCATAAACCCACGGATTGGCATCCTTGCATAAGACTGCTTGCATTTTTCATCACTCTCTTGCATTCAGACATCAGAGCAAGCGACTAAGTTTGACACAGTAAATCATCTGAATACGAGCTATGTAATTGCTTCTGATTTTACATGGAAAATACTTGGATAATGTTGAGAAGGGTATCAGAGACATTTGAATAATGTTGTATTAAAACAAGTCAAGCTCAGGAGCAACAGAAAACACAACACTAGGAAAAAGCAAGATGTGTAATAGTGTCAGGAGATACCTCTTCACCAGAGAGTTCACCGTGTCCCATTTGATTCAGAAGTCATTACCCTGCATCTGTATGTTAACGAAGCAGCTGTTCCACTGCTAATTGCTCTTCCGACAAATTGCTTTTTTCCAATTAAGATTTTATTATAGGATTTATCATCTCAAACAGAAATAGATGTATTTCAATTTTAGAAAGACAACAGAGTGGTGCAATTATCCCCCAGTCTTCCAGCAGGGCATAAATCAGAATCCATAATGTCAAGGTTTTACAAGTTCTTCAGAAGTTGGGCAGACATCTAGGTATACGCTTCTTCTGTCAATGTCTGCCTCCACAAGGATACTCAGATTAGCCTGTTTAAATTGGGTTGCCTCAAGCCAGGCATTTAAGTCTTTATCTGGGCATTTAGGTAAATGGCTTGATTTTTCAGAAATGCTGAATGCTTACAAACCCCATCTCCATTGCAGTCTGGTAGTCTCACACATCTGATTCCACAAGGTGAATTAAAGTAATAATTACATTTTTCTTAGAAAGTCCTCTACTATAAGGCTGTCCCTCAAAATGGTAACCAGACTTTTACATGATCTGAAATTGTGTAAATGGAAGTCAGCAACACCTAAGGAATATGGGATTTGAAGAACCTCTTAGTAAGTGTACTTCTCAAAGTTCCTGCAGTGGTCCAGCATGGCTCAAGTACATTTCTCTGCTTCCTGTTTCTCAGCATAGTAACTTTCAGAAAGTAACTGAACACTGAGTTAACTGCAAAACCTGTGTAAGTGCGGTATCCTAAGATGGAAGATGGAGGAGTTGACAAGCCTCCAGTGTTGCACCAAGACCCCAGTTCATGCAGGTCCTCAGGTTTGTACGTGGAACAGTGCAACAGTGGAACAGCTACTGTACTGGGCAAGAATGAGCTTAACTTTGCAGCACTGGAGGAAGCTGTGATACTTGGGACTGGGGGTGTTGAAGTTAAAATTAAATAAGGGGGAGAGTAAAGCATTATTTGAAAAAATAAATAAATTAAGAACTCTGCAGCTGCATAGACTCAGACATGTAGATTTCTGGAGGATAACATTTCTAAGACACTGTATTTGTTTCAGGAAGACAAGAGGGAAAAAATTCTGACATCTATTTTTTATATTTCTTCTTTGAAGAAACTGTGCTTTATAAACATCTCCCCAGCTCACAGAGATGTCATAGAAAATTCATGCAATACGGAGGTGTGATCCCAAGTTTTATGAACTTAAGTACTGGACTATATACATCTTACAAAATACTGCTACCAAGACCCTAAAGCTGTGTGCACTCACTGGACTGGATGAATAATGTTATTTTCTCTTCAGAGGAAAGCCAAATGGTTACCACAAAAATAAAGTATTTATCATCCTTGCAGAAAGATCTGAACACCAATTTCCTGTTCAGAAATAGGGTGCACAGGCAAACCAAAAGATTTTCAAGGGCGCAGCTGCTTCATCCTACTGCTCACAGTAAATGTCTCTGTAAGAAGCCAAATATCAACCAGTAATAGTACACGAACTAAAGGGCTACAACTGCAGCAAGGATGGCCAGTCAGAGACAGCTGCCCCTCTATTGCCAGTGCTTAGGAAGGATTAAGGGTAAATTTATTTTCAAATTACTTATTTTTGTTGGTGTTCTGTTTATGAACATAGAAGATGCTTCATTTTTTAAAATTTCAAAACAGTGAATTTTCTAAGAAGATTTCAGGGGCTTTTTAGACAGCTGGAAACAACTCTGACAGCGAATTTATAACTGGAGAAATGTAACTACTTTAAATACAAACATGGTAATAACCATCCATCTATCAAGCACCAGATTAGAGTAATGGATTACAGAGAAGAGCCACTTTAGTTAATCAGGTTGGACTTTGTAATATTTTTGTGTTCCATAAATAATTTCTAACAGGAGCTTTACTGTTAGAGACCACTTTGAGCAAATGGTGAAAATAAGTCTGTCCTCTGCTTTATCAGAAAATATCAAAGGAAAAGACACACTGGTGGATACCTCTGCCCTTTGAAGCAAACTATTAGAAAATCAATCTTGTAAAAGATGACCTGCACCAGTACCAAGGAAGACCTAGCAGCTACAAATCATACACTGACTGTCTGAAGTAACAAGGCTAAAAGGGGCAAGTCACAGAGATGCAAATCTGGTTATTTTCTTCGACTTAAAACGAAAAAAACAATCAATCAGTCAATCAAACAAACAAATAAAAAGAAACATAGAAAAGCACTAAAACTTTCAAGGTCTCAGACAGAACCAATGACTTGAGAATACAACATTCACTAAGGCACTTTGCTGAACGTTATACTAGGGGTATGATTAAAGGGTATGATTAAGTGGTCATGTAAGAAAAGCATGGGTGTTTTTATGTACTGATTTTTACCAAAATTGCCTATAATACATCCTATTAAGCTTAAGCATGGCAAGGCCAACAAAATTTGTAGAGACTAAGGAAAGTAAGTTTCCCTAATTATGTAAAATCTTGGATTCCCTAGGAACATTATCCTGGGCTACCCTTAGGAAATGTATCAATAGTATAACAACAGCAATAAGTTAAAATGATGAATCCATTTATGGCAGAAGAATCTGAAAAGCTTAGAAACACTCTGCAGTCCTGATGCCTTCAAGCTCCACATGCCCTTCAGGAAGGTGCGAGCCCTTCAGGAATGTGTGTTGTGATGATCAGAAACTCAATGTCATTCAGTGAGATGCGCGCTGCCAAAGAGGCATTCCCCTGATGGATAGGTACTGCAGGGTTGAAGGCAGTAGGCAATTAGTAAACAGCACATCACGCAAGACAAAATTCTGTCTGAAGTGATCTGGCAAATTTCTGCTGTTACAGAAAGTGGTAATGGAATGTAATGGACACATATATCAGATGAGGTCTCAGTCATTAAGATCTCACCCAAGAGAAGGAAACACAATAAAATGGGTAGTCTTTAATCCACATAACAGGAAAGGATAAACACTGAGGTGATTCTGCCAAGATTTACATCCGTGGTTCCAGGAAATCAAGGTATTTTTGGCTTGATGCGTAAGGTTAATAATCAATCTCGCCTGGCTACTCACGTACCTTTCATCCTGAAATATTCTGTAGCACTTAAAAATAATATACAAATCGAAATTTCTATTCATAGGAACATTCACTCCTACTCTTCACACTTAAAGAGCTCATAGCACATGCTAAGAAGTAATGGACAGGGGTAACTTGATGTTTTATGGCCAATGAAGATCATTTTATGCTACCCTTAATATTAAATAACCATACAGTCATCCAAGCTCCTCCACCAAGAAATAAACAACTCAGTCCGGCTCTTGGGTTTCTGTGGCTTTCTTTCTCTTGCTTGGAGTGCAGGCCATAATCAAAATGGAGATACACTGAAATTAGGCACAGGATGAAAAGACTATCTTTGATACAGAACAGGGTGAACACATCCCTGTCAACTGTTACTAAATACTTCAGTATTAGCCACTGCCTCGGGAACACAATGGCTACTCTGATAGATCTATAATGAATGCAACTGAGGTTGCACAGAAGTCCATGCTGTAAGGTTGCATCTTCCAAAAATTAAAAAGGATTAAATAAAAAATCTCTTCCATGTTATTGGTTCCTATTTCATGAACTGTAGCTTTTGTGAATGCTGGAGCTAGCCACAAGGACTGCTAAATATCTATAATATCTATGGCCAAAACCAATAAGGATGTATGAGTTTCACAACAAACAATTAGCCTCGCCTTCCAATGTACATGCATTTTTAATTCATGTAACCCATATTTTGCCCTCCATTAATCTCTTCTCAGTTTCTTTGCGTAGCTGAGTATTATCTCCTCTCTATCACTGTTACGACAATAACTATATTATTTGAGAGTGGTTCATTGAGAGTAATGTAGTATTATACTCCCAAGAACACCCAGCAGTGGATGCTTCCTATGGAGGTGCACTGGAACTATCATCTGTAGAAGACTAGACTCCATGGAGGAAAACAGACTTTTCAACTCTGTCATAAGCATACAATTCTTTTCCATTTCTCCCCAAAGCATAAAATCTGATATCACTTACCATTTTTATCCTCCCAACTGTAACTGTGACTGTAATATATATATATAATATATATAATATATAATATATAATATATAATATATAATATATAATATATAATATATAATATATAATATATATATATGTAATATATAATATATATATTTCCCCCTGAAATAGTTCTACTTCACATCACAAGAATTTCTGAACACAGCTCTGGGAAGCTCTAGTACTATCACCCTGCCTAAATGAAGATAAAACCCTCAGGAACCTAAAAGTAAACCATATCTTTTAAACTGTACTCTTGTCAAGCCTACCAACTTCCCAACATGAGAAGAAAAAGGGCTGCTTGTTATTTAATAGTTGGAAAAGCAAGTGACTGAGGTTCATGGATCTGACCAAGAGTCACTGCTGCTTAAAAAACAAACTGTGGGATCCTAACTGATTACATTTTTTTTCATAAGCTCAAATTCAAAAAACTAAGTTTAACTTCCAGACTGATAAATTTGACTAAAAGCAGAAAATACCTAGAAAACTACACCTTGAAGACATAGGTTGACATCTCCAGCAAAGAGGAGAGACAAGCAGTCATCTGTCCCCCAAATTATACTGCATCAGTGAAACAGAAAATAAATGTGGGCCTCATAATGCAACTTCGCATCTAGAGCAACTTCCTGGGAAGTCAGCAGAATTTTTGTTACTGAATTTATTACAGAAAGCTCAACCTGAAGAACAATCTTGATGAAGTTATTAATAGCTACGAGAGTAAGTTAAGTGAAATAAGCACTTTTATATAAGAAATGTACCCATGCTCACACTAAACAGAAACTATAGGTTCAGTGTATCACCAGGAATGCTAGTTAGCATTTCTGAACAGATCACCTCCAAGTGTCTTTACGAGAAAACGAAAGGAGATTCCTGGACCTGGCAAGATACATTCCTCCTGCAGGTCCCAAGGTATTGTGGAGATGTGCCACTGTCTATCTTACTTGTGCTTATACTCTATCCAGCTTGACAAAGACTGGTTTGGGTACATTGTTTAAATTTAATCAGCAGAATCATCTTCAGCAGCAGTAAGTAGCAGATCTAAGGACACGAGTAATGATCTTTTCTAAATCTAGCAGAAAGAAAAAAAGAAAAAAGAAAAAAAAGAAGCCATAAAGAGCAAAAGATCACATACTCTTCCAGTTTCTAATGCTACTGTAAGATAATTCAACTTCCAAATTTAAATATATTATGAAGAATTTGCCAGGTGTGGCTGGACTATTTGATGGTGTGTTCATTATGAATTACTTTGAGTAAAGTAGCTGGCTGATCTCTCTCTTCCTAACTTTGTGGTGAAGGTAGTACCTGAGACCTTTCTCCCCTCTGCTGGCTCACCATGAGAGAAGGGCAGAGGAGGTGAACACCTCTGCGTGCTGCCTCCTTTTGAGGAAGCAAAGCAAGTCCTGGCCATCCCTGCACTTACTCCTGAACCTGATGGCTGCTCTTCAGAGTCTAAATCAAATGCCACAGCTAATCCAACATTTCACTGCAACAGGACTTTCCCTAAGAAGCACACAAGGAAGCCTCAGATACAATAGTTGCCTGATTACACTTCTGAGAAAGCCCCATTTCTTTTTCTCCTTTTAAGCAAAACTGCCCTGTAGTACAAAAACCTGACAAATCCCACTTGTTGCTGTGTAGGCAGACTACAGTAAAAGCTCTCCTCTTTTGCCAAGGTGCTCTTCCTCCACCTAGGACAGATCTGTGATTCACTGGACAGTGAACCATTGACTGAAGCACCCAAATGGTATCAGGAAGCCTGTTTTGGAGTAGGTGCGTAGGAGTTCTACACTCCCATTAGCTTCCGCGAGATTGATTTCCTTTACTTACGCTGCCTTGCATGACAAATTGTTCTTGATGCAGAGGCTGATGGAAACATGAATGGCCCCACTGAGGATTCTCTTTATTCAGGATGTATGAGAGGATGCACAACTTGTTTAGCCGAAGGAGAATGACTCAATCCCTTCTGACATTAATGTAAAAATCCTTTAAAGTGTAGGTCAGTCCCTTGGTTATTTTAGGGACCCTGACAGCATAATATTGGTTCTTTATAATGTAAGTCTTTTTTGTTTGTTTGTTTTCTTTCAGAAATGCTCTTTACTTTAGGAAACTCCACTTACTACTCACTAGGGCTGGATACTACTAAAAGGCTGAACTACAGCCATCCTCTGAAACTACCCCACAGCCTTACAATATGTGATGAGATATATCAATAACCTTCTGAATGTCCTTAATCTCAGGAGTGCCATTATTGCTCTTTGATAGGTTTGAAACAGAAGTATAAAGAAGACAGGACAGCACATTTTACATTTCCCCTTTGCATTACACATCACCAAATTTACTTATCAGAAGAATTATGAATGTTCCAAAAAAGAAAAAATAACCTTGGATGTCTGACTGAACAAAATCTGTGCATTTTCCACCTCTTTAAAGTCAGTCAAGGAGCTTCTCGTATTCGTTCTTTCAGGCTTTAGGCAACTGATATTCAGGAAACCAAAGATTTCATTATGATCTCTTGTATTTTCAGTAATGGTTTGATGGAGATTAACCTCTGGGTTACAATGAAAGCTCTCACGTCTTCTGTTTGCAATGACTAAAAGAATTATCCAGCTGCATAAGATTATTCCCTTTAATGAAACTGAAAAGGTAACACAAAACTTTTATCGTGCAAAGCCAGACAATACCATATATTGTCGTGCTGAATTGTGAGACAGACAGAAGGACAGAAAGACAACCATAAGCAAGGTGGGGGCAATCAAACAAATTACTGCAGTTTAAAGACTTATTACTGACCAACAGTAATGCACTGAGTGCATGCTCCATCCCTGCTGCAAGTGCAAAGGAAAGCATGCAAACTTCAGCTACCGTCATGGTGATTTTTGCACTGTAATGAGTCAAGAGCATTCGATGTCGATCACCATGCTCTGCTGATGAGAGTACTTCATTAACCACAGCAGCTGTAGTATTTACATCTGTCGATACCCTCCTCCTACACAGTGCTGGGAAGGGTTGCCAAGGAAGGCATCACTACAGTGAGGAAGGACAAATGAAACAAAAGACATTTCAGACCAAAAAAAATCAATACGCAGGGTGAATAGAGAGGCCAAAGGAAACGGTAATTAGATAACGTGCTATAAATGTACTTGTATAAGCAGAGGGAGAAAAAAACAACATGCTCAAACAACTAGTGAAGGGAAGAGGACACAGAAATGTAATTGTGGTTAACTAGAGGCAGTTCTATCATTGTGGGAGAGGAAATAATGTCTCTGGACTTGAACTGCCAGTCTCCAAACTGGTCAAAGCTATCTAAAGAGAAGTGACTTATATCACCCATTTTAATCATGATTTAAATCAGCAAGAGGGAACAATTCATTTAAATAATCAATTCTAATCTTGTTTTGCAGCAGCACTTTTTACGTATTTCCCTAAAGTGAGTTTCAGTCCAGTGACTGGTAACCATTAAAATACACTAACTTGTGACTAAACTGTAACTACACTAAATAGGGTACATTTTTCTAACCAGGACTGTATGTTAAATCTGCACATACTTCAGAGCAGTTCTATGCCTTATTACGCTAGATTTGAGAATTTTATATTTGCTAGATTATTTTTATTGCTTCACTTTATATTTTACTCCTGTATCAAGTCGCACTGGGAGGCAAACTAGAATTCAATTACCAAGTCCATAAACAATATTTGAAAGTTATGTGTTACTTACTAAGAAATGATAGATTAATTGTAGGAAATATACAATAAAAACTAACTGATTTATTAGATCAATGAAATGTTCATCAGCAAGTTGAGCTACTGGTTTCTACTCACGGTCTGTCTCAAGATTTCAGTTTCTGTGAATCTCAGTCTGTGCCTCTCTAATCTAGTCTGACACTGTTAGACAAAGCCATTTTCTTCCTTTTTATACTTCAAACCTGTTTCTGCAGAACAGGACACCAAAGTGAACTACCAGGAAAAAACAAAACAAAACAAAAACAAAAACCACAACCAAACACAACCCTAAAAAGAAAACTAAAGTAAAGGCTCAGACTAAAAAGAAATGGTTCCATTCACTGACTTGGTGACATCCAGCCATTCGGGGACAGGACCTGCTCTGAACATGGAGGAATTTTTAGCTTTGTCAGAGGGCAGTGCTCAGGAACATGAGCCCATCGGCCACATGTGATGCTCTGGGAATGGGGGCACAGTTTTGTGGTTATCCTATAGCCTGAGCAAGAGGCACACGAGAAGTTTTGAACATTTTGGTAGATTTGGGACGGGTTTGCTACCAAATATATGCAAAAATTATGACACTGACATTGTATCTGTCAGCTTATAAACATTACTGGATTGCTCTAGGAGAGGGAAGAAAATGGCAATGAGATCAGTGCATAAACAGATTCATTATGTACGAAATCCCTGCTCTTCTGTGATCGTGCTGCTATGTCAGGCATCAACAAGCATATCGGTTTTTAGGCATTTGTAACATACGGGTGTTAGGGAACTTCACAGAAATTTACTACTCGTCTTACAGGAAGCTGGCTGAATCCATACAGTACTGAATATCAATATATCAGTTTCACAGATTGTGAATAGATTGGGATCACGCTGGTCATCGGAGCGACAGCGTATAAAGCGCATTATAGGATTTGCACAGATGTATTCTGGCTTGCACTCAGTGTATCCCAGCTCAGAGCCAGGGGTGGCCAGAAGAAGCATGCCATCCGAGTGGGGATGTGAGCCCATTTCGGTGTCCTGTGGGCAGGCTGCAGCCAAGGGACCCCCAGCCTCCTCCCTGGGCAGCAAGGGGCTGTGCTCAGGCGGAGAGCATCCTCCTAACAGTACCAACAGCCCACTGCAGGCATTTCAAATGCAAATGTTGTTAATTGTACTTAATGATACACCATACTTCTGTTTGAATATTTACCAGCTGAGTTCAAGGTACTTTGTATTTTTATGCCCCTGCCCTGAGCACTGAGCAAATGGAAGCAGCGAAACATGTGAAGGGGCACAGAGGCCACCCGGTCTTGCTTAATGTGTGCTACCGAACGATGTAACATAATTACTAATACCAAAAGAATTAAGTACTTCCTTGTGGAAAAAAAAAAAAAAGGCATTTCTCGTCCACACATTATCTTTATGCTGGACATTTTAAGTGTTTTTTCTGTGTGTGAGTAAAGTTTTTACTGGATTATGCAATGGGTGAGGATTCAAAACAGCTCAGAAGTCATTAACAAGAGAAGACACAACTGTGCCTTATCTTAAGCCGCTGCAGAGAAAATGACTGACGTGAGGAAAACAACAACATAATAACGGGATGTAAGCAGCTGATGTTTCATGACAGACTGATTCTGCTCCAAATCTGGATCTGTGTTGTAAAAAACAACCAAATCAAATAAAGCACGCTTCTCTCACCTCAAAATGAAGATCTCATACAGCTCTCTGTTTATTAACCTATTAATTGTGTGCAGAACCAATGCAGTCAGAAGGCACAAACAACTGCTGGTTGTTTTTTTTTTTTTTAAACACAATTGCAGGGTGTAAGGGCTGTTTGGAAGATGCAACGCATTGTGTTCAGCAATGCTACTAATTATAATACTGGAATATCATGATTGTACTCATTCTGAAAGACAGTGATAATTGCTGCCTCTTTTCCGGAGTGGGACTTGTTGACTTTTTAAATTGTGTCAGATCTAAACTTCTGGGAGGACTGCCGAGCATCAAGTATAAGGGAAACAGCAGCATGGCTGTTCCATTGCATCTACTTTTAGGATCTCTGGTCATCACCATACTTCTTTTCAGCTCAAAATGTGGTCAGGTCTGGATAAAATGAAAGGGATCAGTCTTGATAATTTAAAAGTCACTCTCACGATGGCATTTCTAAGTTTTAATAAAGCTTACATATTTAGTTACATTTATCTTGAGTTATTAACTGTACCTATCAACTGTCCCTTCCATCAGCACATTCTATAGAATACTCTGCATTATTAATGGAACTGAAAATTGCATTTTTAATGTAAAGTACTGGCAATATTGAGCTTTTCCTTGCACTAATTCAGAATAATATATCCAATTATATGCCTAAAACACAAATGACAGAGCTGTATCAGACAAGAATATTCCTAAGTATGTGTTATTCCCAATTTTTCTCAAGCACTTTCCCTTTTTTTCCTTAACTTACAAAGAACTGAGTAATGTCTACATATATACATAACACAGAATCTTTTTTATTACTATTTTTCCCTACTTTTGCTATTCAGTCATTAATAATGCAAGAGATGAATTCTATGCTGACCTTTAAGACACATAATCCTAACTGAATCAACTCAGTTACACCAATTTGCAGTCAGCAGAGAATTCAGTTTTAAGGAACCATGCTATATTCAACCCACATTTATTGCACACTCTCCTTTTGCAATAATGAAATAAAATTTCTTTCTTCGTAAGCACAAACACAGCTGAGGAGATTTAAAACCCTTAGATCAGAATACACAAATCACTTTCCCACAGAAAGGAGATTTTGTTCTATTTATTGATTTTTAAAACATTCAGAGGGGAGATGCATTAGTCTCCTCTGCTGTTTCTTGTTTTTTCTTTTGTATTTAGCTTCAGCCACAAACTGGGACAACCCTAAATAAAGTTATGGTAAGAAACATGATTCCAGTAAGAAAGATTACTCTGCAGTTTTTTGCTTTGGTGGGAAATTGTGTATTCGAATAGAAAGAACAAACCTTCTTGTGGTACGAAGTCAAAGTGCAAAGAGAGACCATGAGTTCCTTTTTTTTCCAGCAGATAAGATAAGCGGATAAGCTGGTAAGAAAAACTTCCTTTTCTTCATCCCAATTTTCTGCAGTTGAAAAATATAACTTCTATGGAACAGACAGTGCAAAGACAACAGTAACGGTTTTCTATTCTCCTAAAAAGCTCTCAGATGCTGACCATGTCTTTCCCCGTCTTGTTCCTGGAGCCCAGACTGACGGGTGAGATAGCCAGCTTGAGGCCACAGGACAGAGCTCTTCTTCAAGGAACAGGTTTTACTATCAACTGATGTAACTGTTGTTGCTCTGGACATAATACCACAGACCTCTGTGGCTGCCTCTGAGAACCATACATCAGACTTTGCAGAATAAGTGAATGAGGAAAAAAAAAAAAGAAAGATTTTGGTGAAAAAGAAATTGATGATCCTTTTGGAATCCCTACTCTAGATACTAAAGGACTAAATGTAGCCTGCATTTCCATAGCAGAAACCCTTACGTGGACAAAGAAAAAAAAAAAAAGAGGGCGGCAAAGAACAAAGAACACTTCACAACTTTGGGCTTCTAAGAGAAAGTCAGTGAAAGGCCTTTAATAACACCTTCCAAAAACTCAACACATTTTATCAACTGGAACTGGATCATTTGTAGAATGCCATATTGGTTCTGGGGACATTGATATCCTTTACAAAAGCTACACTGTGCTACTACTCTACTACTACACTGCTAGTATGTACTACACTAACTGCCATTTTGGGTTTACTGCCCTGAATTTCCTGGAGGCATCTTTGTAGCTTTTGTTGAAGAGTGCTACCAAACACTGTAGGTTACAGAAAACTGAATTCTGGGTTGGGAGGTAGTAGCCTTACATAAAAAGAAGTACGACTAAATAAATTTGTGATATGGAAACTTGTTGAAAAGGTACCATGTACCACAGTGGGAAAGGCTACGAACAGCACTTCTGGTTGAGACTACCTTTGAGAGAAAACACATTAGTCAATTTTGAAATAGTCTAATAATGATAGCAGAGAAAATGATGCTGTAGGTGAAAAGACCTTTCTTAAAACAGAGCCCAAAGCAAATCTAGAGTAATTCCACCATTTAGCTCTCTTGTTAAAGTACAGTCTCAAAGATGTTACTGTCTTGCACAGATACCTTTGTTTAAAGAAAAAAATATGTTTCAACCTATATGTGAAACACATAGGGAATGACTAAAGTGACTTAACATGCAAAATACATTGTCTATCTTGTCTTGTACTAAGGAAGTGACTAGAATCTCTAATGAAGCCAAGCACACCTCTCTCTTTCATATGCTCAAAATGCCCTACTTTTCTAACAGCATTGCCTGCACTAGAAACATCACCCATGCAGAACTGCTCCTCATACTACACTGCACGCATTTCCAAAAAAACTTATCTACAGCAGCAGACTCCGGTTTATTCACAGGAGTGTTTTTATTGGATCCTCCTCTCCTTTATCCTCGTACAAACTTGAGTTGAGAATAATGTGCATATGCACTCTGCTTTCTCTCCAGGAGTTGTTGGTACTTTCTATGCGCTGGCACCTGGGGAATATTTTTTTTGAAAGCCTCAGGCAAACTGTCTCTTAGATTTAGACATTCCTTTTATATTGAAGAGCTTGTGCCTCTCCTTGAGCAGTTCAAATGCTGCAGTATAAGGTATGTCTTTCGGGTGCTGCCTTGTAGCAGTTAATAAAAGTCAAATCTGAGAACCTTAAGATAAACACAGCAACAAGGATGAAAACAATAATAAACAGGGAAAGGTGTGCATAGACATTTTAAATGTGTATGGCAATGAATCCAGGATATAGTGGCTCTTTCTCCATATAAAAATAATGCGACACTATTCTGAGGTCCTATTGAACAATGAATTTTACAAAGCTGTTTCTCACAAAATACAACTACAAGTGCTAAAGATTCTTCCCCAGTGACCTTTTGGCACCAGACTGCCAGGTTAACTTCAATGTAAAACAATTCATATCTTTCATCTTATGCTACAAAAATCCAGCAGTGAACACACTAAGTATTTTTTTCTGATAAGATTAAATTAAATACTAGTTTAATATATGGCACAAGATCCAGGCAGGCTACAGTTTATGCAGTGCATCTCATCTGTATCCGTACCCTCAGTCCTCGTGAACCTGTAGCATTGGAATTAAAGTGCCACAAATATGGTTGGCTCTGTAAAAGAAATGACCTATAAAAAGTTTGCTCTCAAAGACCAGATAACCAGAGTTATAGTATATATTAAAGAAGGGAAAAAAAAAAACAGTTAATATATACGCTGTGACATCACTGACTTTTCTGTTGAGTATCATAAAATTGATGCTTTTTAAATATGGAATGCCTTATTTTCTCTCATTCAGGGCCAGCCCTAAGTGGTTTGTTCCAAAACGCTGAAATATATACTGTGTAATGGAAGATTGTCCAAGAAAAAAAATAAATATATATATGTTTTTATGAAAAGATCCTACAGAGGTAGAATCATAGACTCGCTTAGGTTGGAAAAGACATTCAAGTCCAACCAGCAATGTGACCTACCAAGTGTCATCACTAAACCGTGTCCCTTAGTGCCACATTCACATGTCTCTAAAATACCTCCAGGGATGAGAACTCCAGCACTTCCCAGGGCAGTTCCAATGTTTGACAACCCTCTCCATGCAGAAATTCTTCCTAATACCCAATCTAAACCTCTCTTTGCACACCCAAAATCTTCTCCTTCTGTTATGAAGAAGAAATGAGACAGAATGGTTTGAAGCCCCATACATTGCCTCTTCTGCAACAAAGCATAGACTATCAGCCTTTTATGTCTGTTAGCGCAACTAAGTGAGCAGATCTTTATTTCCAGATTTCCCAGTGGAGAAAAACCTCAAACACAAACTTAATGTGGAGCAAAACAACGCCAGAGAGCTCTTTGTGGCATGTGCGTGCGTGACAAGGTGTCATAATGACAGACTGATGAGCAGGCTCAGCCTCTGCTAACCTCCTTCACCTTGTCACAGAGACATTAATCAGGCTCTGCTCTTCTGCAAGGATTTCAGGATGTTTTGGTCAATGTCAACACTGGGAAAATGAGAAGTTTGCCCTTTTATTAAACTTGCCTTGAGAGACATCTTCACCAATTATGTCCAGGGGCCGTTCAGAAAAAAGCTCCAACTGTATGTGATTTGTACTAAAGTACTTGACAGCATAAAAAATGACCAGTGACTCACAGAGTTCCCCTTCCTGTGTTTTACTGTCTCTTTATATCTTGTTCAAAAGTACTATGCAAACCTATACTGTTCGTCATTAATCCACCTCCTAACAGGTTACTGTGGAGCTGAGGAAAGCTACTTGAGAGCGCTCTGAAGCTGCACTCCTTGTTCTTTGTAATCCCAGCAGTAATTTTGATCAACCGAAGTACAATACTGGGACTTAGGTTCAAGACATTCATTTTAGGTTTTAATACCAGGAGAAGGTTGCTTTCAGCATGCTGAGGCAGCGCAAGAGAAAACCACAATGAAGTGTTATCAGTACGGCCAACCTGGAGAATTCAGGAACTATGAGGTTGCTCTAACCAGCCTGCAATTTGTAAACAAATGTAAGCAATAAAACACACAGAGTGGGCACGAAATCTCTCTTCTCCTTTTCATTGATTTCTGATTACACCCCCTGGACCTTACAATATGAAGAAATTAGCAGACATTCCCCATCTCCTTTCTTCAGAGTCTTCTGCATCTTTAACTTTTTCTGTACCACAATGAGAATGGATCTGCTTCTCCTGCACTGTCTGCTCTGAGGTCATAGCGCTGGGATGCTGGAAGTGGTGCTACCAAGCTGCTTGTGTTTTGTATGGAAGATTATAAAAAGCTTCCTCTCCATCACACACCTTCCCCATCACCAAACCTTCCTGTCTATCACCCATCTCCTGGACTTCTCCCCACACCCATGCACACAGACGATGCTGAGGCACTCGCTGTGTGGTATTTTTGAAAATGTTAAGCCTGATCCAGAAGCCTGAACTACAACAGTTTGTGCAGTGTTTGGATGTCAGCCCATACCTTATGCCTACACCTACACAGCCTCACTTAGCCAGACTCTGCAACGCTCCCCACGTCGCTAGTTAAGTGCTGACCGGCTGGCTGAGTTTTATCAGCATAACATGATTTAAAACTTTATGGCCTTTGACACACAATTCATATGAGCATTGAAGAAACTATGTTAATGGAGTCATGTGGTTACAGCCCAGAAGTTAAGACAGTAAATCACAGATTCATCACAGAATAGCTTAAGTTAGAAGGGACTTTAAAGATCAGCTGGTTCCAACCCCCTGCTATGGGCAGGGACACCTCCCACCACACCAGGTTGCCCAAAGCCCCATCCAGCCTGGCCTTGAACACCTCCAGGGATGGGGCATCCACAGCTTCTCTGGGCAGCCTGGGCCAGGGCCTCACCACCCTCTGAGGGAAGAATTTATTCCTAATATTGAATCTAAACCTCCCCTCCTTTAGTTTAAAGCCATTCCCCCTTGTCCTATCACTGCACCCCCTGACAAAGAGTCCCCCCCCAGCTTTCCTGTAGCCCCTTTAGGTACTGGCAGGCCGCTGTGAGGTCTTCCCGGAGCCTTCTCTTCTCCAGGCTGAACAACCCCAACTCCCTCAGCCTGTCTTCACAGGAGAGGTGCTCCAGCCCTCTGATCATCCTTGTGGCCCTCCTCTGGACCTGCTCTAACAGCTCCACATCCTTCTTGTGCTGGGGGCCCCAGACCTGGACGCAGCACTCCAAGTGAAGCCTCACAAGGGCAGAGCAGAGGGGCACAATCACCTCCCTCCACCTGCTGGCCACTCCTCTGTAGATGCAGCCCAGGATGCAGTTGGCCTTCTGGGCTGCAAGCACACACTGCTGGCTCATGTGGAGCTTTTCGTCCACCAGAACCCCCGAGCCCTTCTCTGCAGGGCTGCTCTCAATGAGTTCTTCCCCCAGAAGACTGTGCTTATGTCTGGGATTTCCCTAACATAGGTGCAGCACCTTGCACTTGGACTTGTTGAACCTCATTAGGTTCACATGGGCCCAATTCTCAAGCTTGTCCCTTTGGACAGCATCCCTTCTTTCTGCTGTGTTGACTGCACCACTCAGATCAGTGTTACTGGCAGACTTGGTGAGGGTGCACTCAATCCCACTGTCTGTGTCATTATAATAAAGACATTAAACAGTACTAGTCCCAAGATAGACCCCTGAAGGACACCGCTCATCACCAGCCTCCACCTGGATATAGAGCTGTTGACTGCAACTCTCTGTATGTAGCCAACCAGCCAACTCCTTATCCACTGAATGATCCACCCATCAAACCCATCTCTTCAATTTGGAGACCAGGATGTCATGTGGGACCATGTCAAAGGCCTTACAGAAGCCCAGGTAGATGACATCAGTCAGTCTTCCCTTGTCAACTGATGCATTCTATCATAAAAGGTCACCAGATTGGTCAGGCATGATTTGCCCTCAGTGAAGCCATGCTGGCTATCTCGGATCACCTCCTTGTCCTGCATGTACCTTGACATGGCTTCCAGGAGGATGTTTTCCATGATTTTGCCAGGCAGAGAGGTAAGAGTCACCGGTCTGTAGATTCCTGGGTCCTCCTTTCTACCCTTTTTAAAAATGGGAATGATGCTTCCCTTTTTCCAGTCACCAGGGACTTTACTTGATGGCCAGGACTTCTCAGATTGGATGGAGAGAGGTTTGGCACCTCCATCAGCCAGTTCCTGCAGGACCCTGGGATGCATAGCATCAGGTCCCATGGACTTATACCTGTTCAACTTCACCAGGTGGTCCTGAACCTGCTCTTTGCTTACAGTGGAAGGGACTTTGCGCCCCCAGCCTTTGCCTAGAGGTGCTAAATATAACAGTAGTGCTTGTTTTGTTTTTAGAAAACCACAGATACCTGACAAAGCTAAGGCTAAGGTGCAAGACAAGTGCTAAGCAGCACCGTCCTGAGTTTGTAGATAGAGTGTCCCTTTGCACTGGCACAGAGATTCTCCTTTGTTACACAAGTCCCTGACAAGACAGGAAATGCAGTTGAGCATCTCCTACTACAAAAGCCAAGGGGTTTTACAATTTCTTCTCCAAACGTCTGGCTGCTGCAGGTGTGGAGAGTCTCCACCACCTCGGTCCCTTCTCCTCTTGGCCGCTGCATGTGGCCACCCTGCCCCTGCTCTGCTCCCTGCCCGCAATGCTTCCCCTGGGAAGCACTTCAAAACTGCAGAGTGTCAAAGATGTTATGGTCTGTGAGAGACTTCACAGCCAGACTCCTCGAAAAACCCACACAGCCTATTTATACCGCAACAGCTGCGGCAGAGGCAGAACAGACTGAACACTTGCAGACTCAGGAAAATAACACGGCCTCATTTCAGAAGATCATTATAATACACAAAATGTATAGCTCTTTTGTTCATCCTTTAAGGAAAAGCTAAAACTGATCAATCTGTTCTTCGCGATGGCTAGAATGTGTTCCTCCTTAACGACTTCTGAATAGTAAGCGCTTGCTGGAGCCCAGAACAACTGTGAAGAAAAAATATTGAGCCCTCGATTTAAAAAATGACTAGCAATTTTATCTGCTTCAATACCCGAGTGGTGTACGTTTGCAGTCGATTAGTCACCGCAGATTACTTTTCAGCCCACGTGGCAACATTTTTTTTTTCTACTGAGAACAGGGAAAACCAGGCCAGGAGGGTGAAATTCAATCCTAATTTTTTGATGTCCCAATAAATATAAAATTGCCTGCTTACCTGTAAAAACTACAGCTACACATCTTAATGGTATTACGACAAAATAGTATTACTTGGTAATTAAAACTGTACTTCTTCAATTGTATTAAGATTTGGTTTAAATGCACAAGAAAAAAAAAAGCCACCAATGCCTGGCACTGTATTCCTCTTAGCTTTGATTTCTAATCCTTAAGTAACATCAGAAGAATATTTTTTCTCAAGAAACTGTCTTCTGAAAGACAATTTAAGTAACAACTGGATTTGCTATGTAAATTAAAACTTGGTAAATCTCAGTATCTTTTTTTTTCTATGCAACCTCTTCAGAAGGATGCACACTCCATTTTACATTTTTCATTAATGCGCCAAATCAGTGGAGGTTGTAAAGGTTAAAGATGTTTAATCGTTACTAGATGACAATCGGTCAAAAATGGCATTCTAGCATGTAGCTAGACGGCAAAGATGTTGCATTTTCAGATTCACCCCCCCTAATTCTTCCTTTCCCTTCGGAATTTATCGTTAAGCTGCATTTATGTGTATCGCATGACATGTACAGTCAGGAATCAATCTGAAAAGCCAAATCTGAAAGCTTCTTGTCATTTCTCATTTTCTGTGACCAAGTAAGGGAAAAACCTACATGATTTCTTCGGTGGAAAAGACCAGCTTCGCCGTTTTCATCATTTATACTATGACAGCCCTCAGAGGCCCCAGATGTGGACCAAAATTAATTCTTTCAGACCCAGCGTAAGCAAAATATGAAAACAGGCTGGATGCCAAAATACATATATATATGTATGTGTGTATAATTTCCCACCTCTTTTGCTTCTCCCTTTACTGAAAGTGTTGCTGAGCTGAGGCTAGAAAGGAAAGGGAAAGGAGAGTAAAGTGACCTCTCATGCTACCTATCCTGTGGCACCCAGCAGCGGTGGGTGACAGGGCACAGCAGGACAAAAGAGGCAAAGTTGTGTAAATTCCCTCCCTCTCCTTTCTCCTCTCGTCCTGATCTGGAGCCACGTATTCTGCCATTCTCATGGTAAGACTCCAAACAGCTGTGTTAAAGCACCCAAGCTCTTTCATTAGCACCTTCAAAGAGCCATTCACCCCCTTCTAACTAAAACCATAACGGGAAGAACTGCCCTCTGGAGGGCTTTCTCTCTGTGCGTTCATTTCAGAGGGAAACTGAAGAGTTCTTTAAGGCTTTTGGTTTACACAAACTCTAATCCAACCGGGGTATTGAACAGTATATTAATATTATTTATAATTCAAAATAAGCCTCTATCTTCCTGGAGATGTTAAATGGAGTGGTTCATGAATTTTGAAAGGTATTCAGATGCTGTGGCATTAAAGGATGGTGCAAACATCTGAATACAACAGAGCGTAATGCAATTTAATACACACTACAGTACAGACACTACAGAATTTCAGGCACCAATTTAGGCAGCGAATGGTATCTTTTAATAACCTCACCTCTGCCTTTGATCAAAAAGAGATAAAAAATGCACAACAGAATAGTCTTGAAAGTTGGACAATATATAAAAGGTCACGGAACCGGATGGAAAAAGCTCATTCCACTTGCACGATATTTTGAAATTTGCACTTCTCCAGATACTGACCGACACTGCAAGGTCTGCAAAACTCTGTGAGAATGGGAATGAACTCGTGGCCTTGGAGGGCTGTCAGGGGCATGGGCACAAAGCCCTTGCTGCCCTCTGCGTAGTGCAGGGGCTGCCTCGGAGGTGGCAGAGCACCAGCCAGGACCAGAGGCTCAGTCCTGCAGGTTTGGGCCCTGAGCAGGCAATGAAACACCCTTGCTCCCCTCCACCTCCCAAAAAAAGAAACTGCATTTTCCTTAACTGGTTGTATCAAATCACGGCAGCTCCTTCCAGCCTTGAAACCTACGGCTCCATGTGTTGCTTTGGGCTCAGACATTGGGAAGAGAGCAGGCTGTAACAGGGGATCATCACCAAGAGTAAAGCCACACTTTTTAACACCTTTGAAAGCAATCATAAAAATCTGTAAAGGGCTGGAGTCAACAACAGGGACGACTCAAAGAGCATCATGGCAGGATCTCTGCAAAGAGCAGTACAACACCGGGCGCTGACGGAAAACAGAGAACAGGCACGGCAGCCGAAGGCAAATAACCCTACACTGTACCAGGGAGCCCTAAAAGCAGGTGAAGGTCTCAGTGAAAGTGCAGGACCAGCAAGCAAAACCAGGGCTGGAGCTGTGTCCTACAGCAGGGCCAGGGCCTGAAGGTCACCATGCTGCACCCTGAGGGGCTGAAGACGGAGCAGCAGCAATGCCAGGTGTGACTTTGCGGGTTGACTTTGGTGACGGAGAGCATTTACACTGAATGCAGATTGCATTTTAGTGAAATCCAGTGCCGCAGCATATTATATGCTTCTAAACAATATTATTAAACTACCATAATAATCACCCTGCTCTTCAATCCAAGGTCTCAAAGCACATTACAGGCGGTAATGAAATAACTCACACAAGACCACTGCAAGGAAGAAGGGGATCATTACTGCCAGTGCTTGCAGTCATAAAGTTGTGCTCAACAGAATTTCATTGCAAGGAGCCAGGCACACAAGTGGTCACCAGATATATACTTCTCTCCGTGGAAGTCTGAGTTCAGCATGGGTCCTGTCAAGGATTTATCATCCCTTCCCTGATGCTCAGTATTTTAACTCAAGTTCCAGGTCTTGAGAATGTTGTAATTGCAAGAGACTCTCAGCTTTCATTTACAAGAAACAAAATGAAAACAATCCCCAGAAAAAAAAAAAAAGCTATATTTGTGGAACCAAAGTTGGAAAATCTGTTCAGTCTACTCTAAGACAGAAGGCAAATGAAAACAACAAAAATGTATTTTCTTTTTGTGCTTCAGATACTCCCCTTCTCTAAAGCAGTCACAGTATCTTCTTGGGGGCTGAGTCACGATTTCTTTCTGCGCGTGGCCACCAGCCCTGTCCAGCTGGCACGAAGTCAGCTGGCTGGGACACAGCCCTGACCTCTGTACCGAGCAAGCTGCCCCGAGCGACATTTCCGAATCATGCAGGAGCCTTATGGCAGAGCTAAGGAGGGGATCCAGGCCTTAATTACACCACACTTCACATCAACGAAGAACTGTTAAGACACAAATGAATTAACTGGCAACACGTTAGAGGAAACAGGACGCAGCATCTTGCGATTCAGACTTTTAGCTGGAGTTCAGAGGAGTTGAGTCCAATCTTGCGACCCTGTCACAGCTTTCCTGCGTCACCTAAGGCAAACCACTTACCCCTAGAGCCCCGTTTTTCAAAAGCACGACTCCAACTGATTTGTTTCTGTGCCAATAGCCACATTTTGCTTGTGGGTAACAAAGCGAGCATCGCTCTGTACGCACAACGGAGCCGATGGCTTGACGGGAAAGCACAAACCAACAGCCCAGACTCCAGCACTGTTGCTTTGGTGGACAAATGTGTGACCACAGGGCTATAAGCACCTGGGTCAGACCTTGCTTCCCTGCTGCAACATGCATTGATTGTGATCGATAAACCCACATTGGTCGGGCTTCCACTGTGTGCAAACCTGAAGGCAGAGCTAACAAAGTAGAAACAAATGGGAATTTTGATAAGCTTCTCTCATACATTTCAGAAATTCCAGAATTTGTATTTTTTTAATCCCTTTTCCTTTAAAACCATACTATGAAGCACAGAAAGCTAGTATCTGTCTAGGTTTTGTGCCCCCGGAATGCTTCCTGTGTGTTTACATGCAGTACCAATTTTTCTAGCTTTTGACACTAAGTAAAGCATTAATTGGGGTGGGGAAAAAAACTGCAAGAACTGAAACACACACACAAAAAAGCCCCCAAAACTTTCGTCTCTAGACATAAGAATAACTCAGTGATTTGCCCTTGGGGAGGGAGGCAATACACATAGTGGATGACAAATGACTAAACCCATATGCATTCACTTCCTATCTACCCTGAAAAGAAATTAAGCAGCTATCAGCTTACCGTGGAAGCCAGAGACACAAGCAATAATTTTTGTGAACGATAACCTGGCACGTCTCCTCTGCTGCAATGGCAGCTGCTGCTGCTCATGTTGGGGAGGTTTTGGGAGCTACTTCGGACTCTCACATTCACACCTGACCCTGGTCTACCCTGCATGCTGGGACTCAAAGAGGAAGGACTTTGGAGGTCACTGCTGTACTGTGACCACGGCTTTATGGAAGCAGAACAACCTGTGTTTTCCTTACATGGAAGTCAATTACAATCTGGCACTAATTAAATCAGTGTTTCTTTCCCCCTCTCTGCATTAAAGAACTATACCATGTGTAATTAATTAATAATTGGATTAACGCACATAAGTACCTGCAAAGGGAGAAATTACAAGGGAGTAAAAGGCTCTTTATTCCAGCAGAGAAAGGTACAACCAAAGCCAAAAGCTGGAAAGAAAAGGCAGACAAATTCAAATGAAAAATAAAGCAGACATTTCAAAGAATGAAGGAGATAAGCATCAGGAAAAAAAGGTCTTGTAGCCTTTAAATCAGTATCTTCCTGGAATATAGGCTTCAGTCAAACACCAGTTAGACGTGTCAGTGTAGGAGCAATTAGGTGATTTTCTACAACTTGAACTGTGCATGGGGTCAGAGCAGGTGATCTAATAAGCCCTCTGACCTTATGACTATGAATCTGTTCACTCACTACCCTATCACACTGAGAAACCTCTGCTTCCACCTCTAAAACAGAAAATATTGTAAGCAGGAAAAATAGAGGGGCTCTCATGCACTATGCTGGAAGGTCTGGGAAAAAATCACTTCCATCAGCAAATAAATAAATAAATAGAACATAGTATCAAAAAAGTAGTACTATAATACAAAAATAATGGGATTACAACTATAGCAACAGAAGTATCATCTTCAACCCATTAATTTTTTCCTGAAGCTAAAATAATTCCTTAAATGCAGTAAACTTCTATGGGCAGAGAATTCAAAGATTTGCATTTTTTTTTTCTGTGTTCTGTTACAAGCCCCTGAAAGGGAAGAGACAGATATGGGGAAATAGGTTATTCCATACTCATGACATACTTTATGGTCAATACACTGGAAGGCCACGGAAATTAGCTACGACCGTTATCTTAGATGAGTATTTGTACCTAATAGTCTCATATAAGCCCAGCTAAATATATTTTCTCATTTCACACTCAGACAATCACTAAGGGTTCAGTCCCACACCCATCTGCGGCAATGGCAGAAATCCCATTGACTTCACTGTGAGGAGGATAAAACTCATTCCTCGTAGGTGTTACAGCACAGTTACAGTCACTTTTTTTTTTTTTAAAGCATCTATGAGACAAAAGAGTGGGACTTTATTCCCCCCCCTTTTTTTTTTTTTTAAGATTAAAGAAAAAGATGGGCTTCTACACCAGAACTGAGTTAGACCTAAACAGTGCAAGTGCCAGAGCGGAACATCAAAGCGTTCAGCCCAGGGGCTGCATTATAAGACCACATGGAAATCTGGGCAGGAGTATTTTCATAGAAACAGAGAAGAACAGAATGGTTTGGGCTGGAAAGGACCTTAAAGCCCATGCAGTCCCAACCCCCTGCCATGTGCAGGGACACCTCCCACCAGCCCAGGTTGCCCAAAGCCCCATCCAGCCTGGCCTTGAGCACCTCCAGGGATGGGGCATCCACAGCTTTGCTGGGCTAAAGCAAAGAGCATCTAAATTCTCAAAACTCAAAGGGCCTTCAAAAGCATCTAAAATGGCTTCTCAAAAGTTACTTCTAAAAATCATTCACAGGCATTTTTGATGACTTTACTGTGGTCGCTGTGCCAACTATGTTATGAATCAATCTTGACCAGACAGAATGAATGATTGAATCAAAATTCAAGGTGGGGAAAAGGATAAACTCTAAAGTAATAAGATCGGGCTGTTATTCATTTATGGTACATTCACATCCTGACAGTTCCACTATTTCTGGGAAAGATTTATCTTGTCTTAAAATCATTTCTCAAGTGTCATGACTCAAGTGGACTTCTAGAAGAAGCTGGGCTGAGATACGTGAGCCTGCGGGGAGCCAGGGACTGCCCCGGTGCAGCACTGTGTGCCCGACCGATGGCACGGATGCAGCAACTAGAGGGGAAGTTTTGGCCTGGAGGGTACCAAAAACAGTCTTGCGGTCATCCTGACATCACACGAGCGCCAAAACGATCACCGAATCAGAACAAGTTAGTCTTATCTTTAAAAAACAAAATGTATATGCAATTTGCAATTACAATTCAGTGCATATTTTATGGCAAGGACTCACTTATGAAGGGCACTTCACGGACTCTAGTTTCTTTAAAGCATTTCTAAGCCACTCAGAGCTACATTTCTACCTTTTTTCATTTTAAAAGCAGCTGAATATTCAAATGCACTTTTGTATTTTAAGTGTAATTTCTAATTACATGCACAATTGCTAATCCATCTGTTTACTACATACTGTAAATGTCTGTAGTTATATATGCTTGAATAATTATTGAAAATTAAATATCGTAAACAGTCAAATTAATTTCTCTCAGCATACCAAATTGCAGGAAGTCTGCAAGATGATGAAATATTACTTGCCCCCAGAAATGGAAGAAGTCACTCCTATCCCACACCTCACTGAATGTGCTTATTGCTGTGCTGTAACTGATAGGGAACTTTTTAATCCAAAAATTTGTAACAAGAAGTGTCTGAAAAGCTCCATTACACTCTGCTATCAGTGAAAGAGTGATTTAAAAAGAATGTGGTCTGCGAATGTTTCGACTGTGTTGGAACAAGAAAATGATGTTCCTTATGTGAGGCAAGTTGCTGTTAACATTTTCTTGTTTCTAACAATCCTGTTAGAAGCACTGTAGGAATATATATCATAAAATAAGGAAAATGCCTATTTTCTTTTATTGATTTGTTTATAACATTGCATGGCAAAAATGCTATTCAGGAAGCCCAGAGCAAAAAAACACGGGAACGCACAGATGTATATTTGAGTATACATCACCTGTTCCCAGAACACACACAGCCTTTCCTCCCAGCTTTCAGTGCAAAACTGAGCTGTGCCACAGTGCCCCTCTACTCTACAACTACAGTCATTTTGGGCTTAAACTTCATTTTTTATGCATTAACAGGTTTTCAGTGCAAGTAAGATCATCTCTTCTGAGCTCCTACATAACAACATTTATGGAATTTCACTGTTCGGCTCCTGCTCCTAGACCATAACTTCAGAACAGCATCTTTACAGCCAATACTACTATCCTGAGCCAGAAAAATAAGACTTTTTTCTGGTCTGAATTTCTCTAACTTCACCTTCCACTGACTTTTATGCCTTTTATCTGTTAGATGAAAGAAAACTTTTGTCAGAAATCCTGTCCCTGCGTAGGCACACACAAACCATGAAGGCATCACCTCTTGAAGTTTTCTTGACAAATTAAACAGACTGAATTTCTTCAGCTTCTTACGATAAGGCGGTGCAGATTTTAGATTTTCTAAAAGGCAACTGAGAACCTCAGTGGTGTGATCCTTTCAAGTACACGGCTTGACACAGGACCCAGACATGCTTTAAAAGAGATGAGGAGCTGGCTCTAAACTTCTAACTTCATCATTTAAAAGTGAGTCCTACTGTCTATAGAGGCAGCCAAAGAACATTTAAGTTCTTAATTCTATGATGCGTGTCTACAGCTATCACAGCTGTCACCCACCTAGCAATGGGAAATCAAGTGTCCAGACACCTTCCCAAATCTCACCCTGGCTGTAGACAAAAGGTCTCTGTAAACTCCCTCTACCAAAAAAAAAAAAAAATTGAGCTATGGTTTTGGAGGAAAAGACTGGGATACTCCATTGGATATTTCATTTTTAACTATGGTGAGAAGACAAGCCAGCTTTTCCAGAATACAAAGGAATTTCACCTTTCAGAAGCACTGCTGGGTACCATTTTTGAAAAGCTCAGCCTTCCGAGGTGACTTTTCCTTCATATTCTAAGGAAACAGCAACTAAGCTTTTTTATTGTAAGACTCTTGCTGTCTTTCTTTGCTCATGAAAAAGGATGAGGAGAGGAGGGAAAAAAACTAAAATTATACGCATGCCATGGAAGGAAAACTGAAAGAAAAAAATCCACTTTGAATGTTTTTGTTGAAAAATCCTTCCGTTTTAAAAAAAGCAAAATCTGAAAAAAAAAATGCTTTGCAAGTCGTGCAAAAATTTTGGGAAAAAAAGGTACATATAAATAAAATATATGCTATATATATACAGAGACACTTGAGAGAGGCAGAGGGAAATGCCTCTGTAGATGCAGGCACCCGCTGCCAGCTCAGCTGAAGGCGACAAGGAGCTGAGGAGCTGACACCCATGAGACAGAGAGCGGGGAGGAGGCCAAGAGCATATATCCACTGTACCAACAACCACACGGAATTACCAGCCATGTCCTATACCCCATTTACACCACGAGACTGATGGGGAAGCTGCTGAGCGATGGAGGTGCAGGGCAGGCAGGGAGAGCAGCACAGGGCTGACGACTTGGACACCCTGCTGCCAACACCCTCCCTTCCCCTGAAGGCCAAAGCCTTCGCAGAACCTGGCATGAGGCTGCTCTGCCCTTTGGTGAACGCAATTCCCCATTTTTGTGGAGAGACAGTGCTATGTGAGGGTGTCCAAATTGCCATGTGCTTGAAGTTATGGCCTGAACGTTACCTGAGGCGGCACCAAGACTGTCCTCCATGGAGCGCCTTTAGGACCGTTTCTGGGAGACCAGGCCAGCTCCTCCAATGCTGCTGCCTCTACGCAGTGTTCAGAACCTCCTTTCAAGCATACAGGTGTCATATAGCTTATAAAATGCACATTTTATAGTTTTTCAGGCTGGTTGTGCACTTTCCTCGTGGTGCTGGGCAGGCAGTGTGGCCTGTCCCCAGCTGGAGGAGGGCAGAGGGCTGCAGCAGCCCCAGCGCAGTGGGGTCAGTCAGGATTTAGTGAGCATGGCATGTGGTGTCCTCCACCACCCATGTGCCAGCACACCATCGTTCCCCTCTGCCATCCCTGTGATAATTTGGGGTGAAGCCTCTCCAGCTGCTCCTCCCTGCTCTGCACGGTGCCAGGATCTGCAGCCCCAGGACAACGCCTGCGGCACAAGCAGGCACGCCGGCACCATGCCAGCGAAGGACCGAACTGCCCGCTCCTCCATTTTAACAGCATGGTCTCGACTCACTTAAGGCTGATCAATACTGCCTGGGTTTTAATTCTGCATCCCCATCTGCTTTTTCCCATCTGTTGTCTCAGGCTCCCTTTACACTGTGAGTTTTTTGGTGCAGCAACCATCTTTTACTCCATCTACACTGCCAAGCTCAGCAGGGTGCCGCCTCATGACTGTAGCTATAAAGGTGCTACAAGATTGCAAATATACTTTAAAAAGTCATAGTTTTAGATTACCAAGAGGCAGCACAGGTTTTGCTTTTCCTCACAGAATTCTTCTTAGTTCTGAATTATTTCTAAATACTAAATGAAAAATAAAAACGAAACACAGTTTCTCTTCCTTTTTGTGCAGCACTCATTGTGGAGAAATTAAGCTATGTTGAGGGTACAGGTTTTTTTGTTGTTTGTTTTTTGTTTTCTTTTTTTTACTCAAAAGCACTCTCAGAGGTAAGGGTGGGAGTTCACGATGACACAAGCCAAATACACACACAGTCCATAATTTTGTGTGAAACAGTCTTCAATACAGAGTATTTTCTGAGACAACTGTCTTTATACAGTCACTTCAACAAAACATATTTTATTTTATTCATGTTTTAATCTCTTTCCTCATGTTTGTTCATAAGCAAAAATGGCCTCTCCCTACAGAAATTTTCCCTTCTCTGACATTTCTGTTTTCCCATTAAGTCTTTTTTCACATTCCTAGTGCTGTGTTTCTGTTGTTAACAAAACCACGAGTTGAAGAGGTTAGGCTGATGCCTTGCAGGGTGTTCATAAAATCCCAGCTATTCTGCACAATGACTCCAAGCAAAAAGCAAGAACAGAAGTTTTGGAGGTGGAAAGGAAGAGGCTTCCTCTCCAGTATAAATAACTGTGAGGAAATGCCTTTTTGATCCTCCCTCCTCAACACCAGGTAGCAGCAGGGAAGAACAAATCAGACAGATGGGAGCTGAACTCATGGGAGGGTGATGAAACCACTGGTGAAAGAGTGACTACACCTAAATCCTGCCTATTTGCCTCTCTGACACCAGGCTGGACATCATTCAGTGGACGACTCTCTCCTCACCAAACAAACCCAAATCAAACTGAGGGGTTTCCAGACATAAAAATTCAGATCATGGGCATCTTACTGAGTCAATGCTGCAGTTTGCCCCTGTGGACTACTTTAGAGTTAATTTTGGTCATGTGGTTGCTTTATTTTTTCTCCTTTAATACATAATATTCTCTTAATCAGTTTGGATTACATTAAGTATTACAAGAAAGAAAGAAAAAATGAGATAAATCCCATAAGAAATTATAGACTCATTGAAAAATATCTACAGCATCATACATTTTTAAGCCGTTAATACTATCTAACATTTTTCCATCCCTGCACCTATTTTGGGTAATCTTGTGTGTGTTTATTCTCTCTGTTTAATCAATCTAATTCACACATACTCAATAAATTAAATTTAGTAACAATTATTCCCCGTGTCATTTGTAATATGTTCCCAGGTTCCATCTCAAGAATTGCCTTAAATTCATAGAATAATAATGAAAACAAGAAACTTCTCCATTCTCAGTTGCGTCTCCCAAAGGATCTCTCTGAATAACTTAAGTCATGGGCATACAACATTTCTTCAGAGATTAAAAAAATGTCTTGTTCTCACATTAACAAAAATAACTTGAGCATTTTTGAACAATGACAGCATCCTGCCATAATAATACCTGTTTAAGGATAAGATGGCCAAATTCTAGGGTGGCATAAGCCATATAATTCAGCTGAAGCTGTAGTACCATAAGCACCCATGCTTCTCTAACCAACTTATATATATATATATATATACACACATATATATATATACTGCAAATTTTATTTCATAGTGTCTATGATTCAAATGAAGGTTAGAAAATACGAACATATGGTGAAGGGATGCAAAATTAATTATAATCAAAATATTCTCCTGCCGGCCAGACTTACAGTTATCTTTTGTGTATTGTGGCTACATTAAAGAAATGGTGAATGTGCATTGATGTTCATATGCTGTTATTAAGTTGAAGTTCAAGAAATATGCAGTTTTAAAACCAAGATCTGAAAAGCTACTAGTTAATTACCATACAAATAGATTACTGCAGCACAGATTCCTTGCACGTAAATCATCTGAAAAAAAACCAAGACATTTCTCTTCTATGACAACAAACCCACAGCAGATAATGACATTGACTCATATTTACAGGATGCAATGAGCACAAATATTCTTGCAAAGCAAATACAAGCAAATATACTACGGAGAAAGAAAGAGTACAAATGTGCGAGGCCAGCCTGGGACTTCAGAGCTCTGGGTTTGCCTCCTTGTTCCACAACAGCATCAAGCAAGCTGCTGTGCAAGCATTAGGCTGATAGCGAGAGGTTTCGCTTCACGTACCCAAGGGACACAAGGCAGCTTGGTCTTTACATACCTCGGAGGCCTCATTAGTGCCATCCTGCTCCTGCCCCTGTACACACTGGAATCCTTCTTTGCCTTTGGGCAACCCAGGGTTGCCTTTGGGCAAGTGAGGAGGAGGTGAAAGACAAGGATGGGAAATGGTGGGCTAATTGGAAACAGGATAGGAGACAGGATAGGAATAAGGCGCTCGTGAGGCTCCTACATGCCCAGGTAGTTTCTGTGCAGGTTATAGGGAACACCAGAGCTGAGAGGGAGGAGGCGTGGGGTCAGCCTAGCATTCAAGGTCCAGTGGGGCAGGCTGGCCTGGACCATTGCCAGGAAGGTTTTATATATGGCCAGTGGTTTCGAAAGCAAATTGAGACCAAATCTTCATTATTGGCATAGGTTGTTAGCTGCTCCCTTTGCCTCAGTTTCTTGTTTGCTCAAAAGGTACAACAGTGCTGCTCTGTCTTACCATATGGTATGGAGGACTTAGCCACCAAGAGAAGAGAAAGCATTTAAGCACAACAGGTGAGGAAGTAACAGGGATTGTCGAAGCCACAGGATGATCAATGTGAAAATATAGTTACAAGACCAGGGTCCCTTGCAGGGAAACTTTTTTTCTTTTTTTTTTAATTTAACTTCAGAGATGTAAGAGTTTTGTAGAAAGTTTTGTATAAGATGAAAGCTGTGATTAGGGGGGTCTTCCAATATTTAACCCCCAGATACTGCTTTATTTTTATACATATATGTCTTCTGTTAAATTAAGCTCTGTGCATCTAGACATATGGCGACGCGATCTGTACAATTATACTGATAAGGTCACATACTTAACTGGCAAGAACTGGCAACAGCATTACTAACTTCAAAGAAGTTGTGTCAATCTTCACAGTGAGAGAAAAGCACTCTCATTAACATAAAGGGAAGGGGGAAAGTGAGGGGAGAATAATTTCACAGGAAATAATTATCTTCGGATATAACAGTGTAACTCTAATGGAGACGGAGAGTCAGAGAGAGACAGAAGAGGAAAAATAACATTGATCTACTATTCACCTTAATTTTGAACAGACCAGTTCAGCTGTATTGCAAGGTGATGAAGTTTAGGAGGTTTATTAGGTGCTGATACAACCTCCTACGTGACAGAAGACAAAGAAAAATTAATAGTTTGTAATTATTGACATCATGATGGCTTATGCAAACACACCTCTCTTTACAGTTGCCCTCCCTTCTTATTCCCGTTTCCCAACTCACTTTTTTTTTTAAATATTCACACACAGAATAGGTCAATCTCATTCTCTCAGATAGGAAATGTCTCCACCTCTGCTTTTTGTTAAGTAATGAGGAACGGATGTCACCCTGAGAGTAAATTATGGCTACAGGCTTTGCCTCTAACTTCCAGTGAAGTCAGTAAAGAGAAATTAGAAAACATTCATACAATAAGGTGAAGATACACCACTCAAGCCAGGAAAGTGCCTGTCCTAAGATGACAATATGAACACACTCAGAGCAACTATGGAAAAGGGAAAAATGCTGATCCTTGTATTGTCTGCTCTGATTTGCAAGATCCAAAATCATAGACACACAGAGTACCTCTGACTGTTGAACAAAAGCAAAATGCAAGTTACTTGATGGATTAAAAAGCAGAAGCAATAAAAAGAAAGCAAAAGTCAACATTCCCCACCCCCAAGCCTTCACCTCATCTGGCCCAACATCACAGCTTTATTTTCCTCCCCGGCAGCTCCTCCTCCACACCCCTAACCCTGCACGAACACCACACTCACAGGCTCCATGTCCCTGCATCCATAACTCACAAACCTAATTTCCCTTGCCAGAGTTCAGGCTTGGGCCACAAGCAATTACTGTAACGTAAGGGCATTCACTGCTATTACCATAATAATGTATGGCAGGATATGACAAGTGTCCACAGCATGTGCATGTGTGCATATGTTTAACAGGGCTGTGACTCGATACTTATGGTACACAGCTTCACCGAATAATCTCGATTATGCTTGTCATTGATAATAATTTTTTCAAGAGTAGAAGGCTACCTGGAAGTGAATGCAACAGCCCTAATTGCAAATTAGTGAAGGAACAGAACAACTTATGAAAAAGAGAGATGGTTTCTTAACCAGTCCTGACTAGCCATGGCTTCTGGAAATGTATGAATAAAGAAAGTGGACTGACAGACAAGGCAGAAAAATCAGATATACAGCTAAGGTGATAGCCAGAGTTCTGAATACAACCAAAGTCTGTTTTCCTGATGTTTTTTTGAAAATGATAAATGACTGTTGTAACATACAACAATGTAGATTTATGGGATTAGTGGCAAAATTCCTGCTGTTCCAGAATCTGTATAAGGGCAGGACAGGAAGGAGCTATTTTTCTGCAGGGAAATGTTGAAAAGAGGTTCAGCGTGGGATTGTCACTGTGATCGGGGGTGGACTAATGCTCCTAACATCAGCATGGACATTCCTCCCCACTGGCACGGCATTAACTCAAGATCAGTATTTCCCTGCCTCTTTCTCTTATCAGGCAGTAACCTTCTCCAGGAGAAAACACTGACTCGCGGGCCCACACCACACTGCTGCCCTTCAGACATACATCTCTACCGAATCAGATGGGTAGTTCAGGTTAAAAACTGATGTTTTATTGAATAAGGATAACAATGGTCCAGTCGAGTCAATGGGAAAACTCACAAAGCTTCTTACCATGAAAGAGGGCTAAAAAGGTCATCATAAAGATCTAAAGAAAGGTTAAAATTTTTATATGCCATGTTTAAATCTGCTGATTACAGAAAAAAATGGCATTTATGAGCACTATTGTATCTGCTAATACAATTTTAAAAGAGACACTTGATATCAGAGCCATCCAGCAAGCTCAACTGTATTCAGTGCTTCACGAATCAAACCCCACTGCTAGCAGCAATCAGGCCTGTTCAGAAGAAGTGATAAAGCTGGATTTATTATTTTATTAATAGCAGCATTACTGTAGCCTCAACTAAGGTGACACAGCTCACACCTTTATCCCCATCCACAGATAACACATACAGAGTAAGGAGGAAATCACTGCCAGAGAAAAAGATAGAAATGGATGGGCTGAGCCCATGTTTTCTCATTTTCTGTGGAATCAGTGGTCTTGCCACTAGACCATAGTTACTTAATTTAAAAGGGTTTTATATTCCTCCTCAACCATCTTAGAAGCGATGTTCCTTTTTCTTTTAATATGCCTACGAATATATGACTGTGCATGGATGCCTATTAATGCTGAGATGCCTGAAAAATCAATAGCTTGCATTTTCAAAGCCTATTTGATCTGCAAACTGGACTAATTTCCAGAACAATCACATGAGGTAAGAAAATATTTCCACTTACACACACACACAGAAAAAAAAAGAAACAGAGTGAGGTTACGTGACTCAATCAAAGTCAAAAGAAGAGTTCGTGTCACTGCTGGGCTGCAGCTCAGGAGTTAATTGAAAATGTGCTCTGGGGAATAAACGTGCACTGGCAAGCAGATGGACTTGATGATTTACATCCTTTCCTTCTTTTTTTTTTTCTCCCTAATTATTATTATTATTACTATTATTGTTGTTGTTATGACAAGCTCCTTAAGGCAGCAACTTTGACTAACATGTTGTACAATCCCTGATGGGCTTCTAGGTCCCACTGTGATTTAGCATGTAACTGCAACATCCACGGTCCTTTGATTTGCGAGCTGCTAACCCCAGGCTCAAACCACTGGAAATATAGTGTCAAGTAAAGAATGAGCCATCCCAAACCAGAAATTAAAGCTTTTAAAATACTCAGAAGCTCAATTTTTAACAGTGAGCATATAATAAAGAAGTCATTGAGAGTCACAGTTAAAAATATTGAGAGGTGAAAGAAGAAAGTAGATCATTTAGCATGTGTTGATATAATATAAATTACTGGAAGTGGAAGCTAGCTAATGTTCTAAGGGAATTACATTGTAAAAATCTGTGTTAGTTATGGGTAGTTAACAGATCAGTTATGGATATATTGGGCTGGACGGTGCAAGTGTTAGAGAACTCGGTATTTGTACAAATAGTGCTGGATGGCACAGAAGGGAGAGCAAAGTCCTCAAATTCACCATTAATTTAAGAGACATACAATCAATGGTTGCTTGTTCTGCAAGGTTTTCTACAGTCTTGGGCAGGGCAGCTAAACCATGGGGACACCTGCAGTATGAATGGCAGTGGGCACAACACGATCTGCACGGCGGTGTTACAACGCACATTGCTGCTGAACACGGCACCGTGCCAAACACACGGGTAGGAGGTGCCACCAGGTGCCCTCCAGAAGGAGCCTCCAGCCTGGAGGGAGGCGATTGCCCAGTTTGGTCTCTACATCAAGTAAAATGTGCCCAGGAGGGAGATGGCAAGTTAGAATACACAATCGGAGGGGGGGAAAAAAACACAACCAACCATACAAAAAAAAAAAAAAAAAGGTCTCCATTTACGAAACGTCTAAGATATTTTCAGGGGATTTTAAAAAGAATTTAATAGCATGAACAGCATCAAGTGCAGTCTCAGACGTGTTCCCCAGAAATCCCATGACAGGGGGAGGAGGGAGAAACAGTACCCAAGAATGACCACTGAAGTTGTCTATTCTTGAAGGCTTTAAAAAGTAGCATGAAATGCTTCTTACACAGTGACAAACAGACCAAGGTAGTACCACATTTAGTTTGATGCTGTTGATCCAAAGTCCCTTAGAAATGTTATCAAAAAGTAATTTTGTTTAATCTTTTCAAATAGCCTGGCATTTAACATTGATTATGATTTTGTGGAAGGTTTTAGATGGCCCTTGCATTACAGAACCAATAAACAGTAGCCTTTTCCTTAACCCAGCGCAGCTTGGATTTAAACCTAAACGATATGAAAGGCTGTAGCAGGAACTAAGTCGCCTCCACTTCCATTCATTGTCCATGTGGCTTTTTGCACCACCCAAAGTACAGTACAAACGTTAATAACTGGATTATTAAGACCACCGAAATGTGCTTCCCAGTGCAAGGTGTGTACCCCTGAAATGTTATCTACCCCAAAATCCCAGCAGAAAAAAAAAAAAAAAAAGTGATGTTATTAACAGTCTTTCTTCGTCTTCCGGACAAAAAATAAAACAACAAACCAACAACGACATGACAAACTTGGGAGATCAAGAGATCTTGGAGATCAAGAATTTATTGCAGAGTCCCAGGAGTGCTCTCCTGAATATACCAGCCTCGGTCCCTCTCTCCTCACTGGCATACCATTACTTCTGGGCTGAGCAGAGGCACTGGGTAGCCAACAGCAGTACTGGCAACCTTCAGGACACGGTACAACAGCTGAGCACCTGGCTCAAAAAAGGAATACATGTGGGGATCTCAGGAAAAACAAGACAAAAGTATCCGTAAAAATCGGGAGGGTGAAGAACTGTTTTCATATGGCATAGCAATTGTGGCATTCAGCCCCAGCAGGATCCTGTGCTGTCTCAGTAAGCGCAAAAGAAAGAAAAGCCTGCTTAGAAGAGGTGTCTTCCTCAGCATTCGTATCAATTTAAACATGACACTCGCTATTCCCACATTAGCCTATATAAATATTAATATTACTTCAGTATGAAAATATCCAGTCTCTTTCCAAATCTAGGTGCAGCATGTGACAGTTCAGAGACAACTTCCAGAAGCAGGGAATCGCTGCTCTGAAATGATGTACTGACCTACATACACAATTTCTAACCCCACTAGTGCAGCCTGCTTTAAAGCCACAGCAAATACTATTTTGGGAGTGCCAGGGCTCTGTCTTTGTTAAAACACTGCCAGCAAGAGCCAAAGCAAGGTGTAAACAAAATTCTCAGACACACCAGCGTGAATTTAGAGTAAACTCATTAACATCAACAGAATTGCTGTGCATGAGAGCTAAGTTTGGTCTGCTGGCGTGTTAGTTAAAATATCTCTTAATCTCATCTACATAAAACTGAAGAGAAGCTTATGGGGTTTCTCCAATATATGTGGAACACTAAAAAAAAAAAAAAAAAGCGATGGCTTGAATTAAAATTCATTGTTTTCTTCAGAACACAGAAACTAATAAATCAATGTAGTAAATTACCACTGTGCTGTGCTGTGAAATTAACGCCTATATACATGAAATTAAAATAAGAATTTACGCCCCTAATCAATCTTTTTTTATATATAACTCCATCATATGTTTTATTTACCTTCTTCCACCAGCTTCTCACGCTGAAATAACTCACTGGGCTGGGGGCTGCTGTGGCATGCCACGGGATCAGCGGGGAGCCGGCCGCCCCAGCTGCCTGCCCAGCCCCTCTGCTCCTCATCGCTGGCCACAGCCCCAACCCACAGCCCCAACCAGTGCTGCTGGGAGCAAAACCCAGAGACCTCGTGCTCTGCTGAAGGGAGACCAAGCCCTCCGCTGCACAAAAGTCATGGTAAGAGGGAAACCCCCCCGTCTCCCACATCAGCCCCATCAGGCTGATCCTAATGACAGGCGATGCGACTTCTTAACACTTCCATCACTGCTGGGTGCACGGTGTCGCTGAGAAGCAAAGGCACTGAAGGAATTAGTGTGCCTTTCCCTGCGGTAATATAACCAGGAGAGTCACTTCAGCTACTTGAAAAACGTGTTAACTGCCCCCGCACAAACCAGTGTACTGCAATACCTCTTGCCCACTAAAGAAAAATCCTGATTTGCTCTCTTGGACCTGCTAAATTTAGGAAGCAGTCTCCGCCAGGTTGCGGAACAAGGTCTGGCATTTTATGTTCTTGAGCGTGGGTGATTTATGGTTTCACACGTACTCATGTGCTACATTATCCACGCAGTGCTAGTACCTATGAATATTAGCTCACGAGATAAAAGTGCACTCCAAGGTGTAGACTGATGCTGGGCGGTATGCTAGAAAAAAATAAAAAACACAAAGGAGGTGAGAAAAGAAAGACCTTCGTGGGTGGTGACACCTGGCTAGCTTTGTACAGGAGGGCTGCACGTGTCCCCCTCCTCCTGAGGAGCAGACACACAGCTACTGGAGCCTCCCCTGGCACCCCCACAAACCCCACACAGGAGCCAGCAGGGCCGAGCCACGGTGGCCCACTTGCACTTCTATTAAATACAGTTAGGAGCTCGAATGACCGCAGATAAGGCACAGGAGTTTGCGCAGAGGTGGAGAGGGACACGCCATGACCAGAATGAAGCAGCACCCAGCGCGTTTGTCTTCACACCAGCAAGCGCTCTCTAAAAAGAAGGGATTGCCCACCTCGCTCAGTCTATGCCGTTCATCAGCACCACGGATAGCCCTGTCCTCTCAGGTGAGGGCAGAGATGTCTGAAGTAACACCCACCCTTCACACAGCCATGATACACCCCGTGCCCTCTCTGCACTTTGTAGAAAACCGGGTCTTGAAAGACAGGGAGGAAGAAAGCACAGGAGGCCAAGGCCAACAAGGCCTTGTCCTCCAGCAACGGGGAGAGATTTGTTGCTGAAATATATCCTGATGATCTAAGGAAGTGATCAGCAAACCACGATCAGCGCTTCTTTGCTGCAGAGGAAGCCGGCCTCCTCTCCTGCCTGTCATCCTGACCCTCCTCATAATCTGGATTTAGGAGGCATTTATTTCTGACAGCAAATCCAACGAGAATTTTAACCGAAAAGCCTCATCAGTCAGGCATCTGAGAAATGTCTGATTGCCACAGAAGCACCCATGTGCTCCAGCCCGTTTCCCATCTCCAGTCGAGGCCAATTTCTGCTGCTTTGCACAGAAGGATGTAAAAAATGTGAGATGGGGCCTTCGTGCTGCCTCTTGACACCCGATTAGTCACAGGAGAAAGATGTCAGTTTGTTGGTGCTGTCTAAACTCCCGAAGTGACAAAGAAAACAAAAGATACCTCCTCACAAATGACTGCTCTCGCTCAACCCACACACGCTGCCATCATCACATATTTGGGTTCATGTTAAACCTTTTAATCTTGATTATACAGCACACTGCTGCACTTGTGGCTGCTGTACGAAGCAGTGCGTGAGTTATGGCATCGCTGAATCCCAGCAAGGACACGGGGCCGGCACACTTCTCATCTCTCTGGTGTGTGCAGAAGTCGCCTCTATAAACAACCGGAGCGTAAGCCACTGTCTGAGAGAAGGTAATGCCCTGCAGGAACGTACCGGGGACAGATATCTCAGGGAAAATTTCATGCAAACCCATCCTCCTCCTGGGATGCCAGCCTCCTGTTGGAAGGAGCCTCCTGACATGGAGCACAGGGCAGGCAGAGCTCGCCACGCTTTGATACTTCACAAGGGAGGAGGAAATCCTTGTGTTCAAATGACAGACCTCCCTTTTGGGGAATCAAGGGACCTCAGTGCACACACACTCCATCAGTCCAATCATTTTCAAAGGAAAAAAAACAAGAAAAAAAGCAGCAATGGGGGCCCCCCAGGGGTTGCCGAAACAGTGAATTGTTAACTATGCTGATGCCCTTAAGTTCTCTGACAGCAATTTTAGCAGCACAAACTGAAGATGAACCTCTTCAGCACCACCTGCGATTCAAGAGGACGATGATTTTCTTACTGGAGAAAACTGTTCTTGCCCTCTGCTCTGGCGTGGGCAAGTGCCACCAAAATACCTGGTGCTACCAGCAGCAGCACCCAAGCAGCCATGGCTGGGACTTGTCTGAAACTCACGGCCGTGCAGAGACATGTGCTGATCAGCATGCACTGTGGGAGGAGCTGATGGCAGGGATGCACGTGCATTAAATGTAATTAATTAAATATTGCTGAGTCCTAACTCTGCTATTTTGCCCAGATGGGATTTATGGGGCAGGGGGAGGAAGGGAAGGGATGCAGATGGAAGAGCCATCTTCGGCCATTTCAAGTGTTAAGAATAAGTGAGATATGTGCCTTAGGGCTCAGCAGATTGAACGGTGTGAATACACATGCTCTATGATTTCCTCACCTGAAGAAAGGCTTATGTCTGAAATGATCCCAGACCCTTCTTAAGCAACACATTGCAATAGGATTGACAAATGTTGAAAAGTTATTTAGCGAATATCATTGCCTTATAAATTAAAAGCGTTCACTCAGGTATATTCCTTTTGATTTTCTAGCTGCAGCAGATATAAATAAACTTGAAAAATAACCCCAGAACAAAGCCAGGAGCATTACAACAAGCACGAGAACTTGAAGCAAGCATGAGCACCAGGCGTACAGCGGCGTGTCTGTGACACGGCCCACACAGGCCACTCATCCTAACTGTTACAAATCAATGCAAATGCATAGATTTTTTTAAGGGCCGGAAGGACTGTTAGATCATCTCAACTGTCTTTTTGTATGAAACAAGCTGTAAAATTACATCCAGCTCGTGTAACACACAGCCTAATTACGTGTACTTGACAACTGTAGTGCCACTCACTTCAGCGAAGCTACACCGGATTACAAAGGACAAGGCTCTGCTTCATGAAATCCAACAGCTTGAATCTGCCTGCTAGCACTGCTCTGCAGACTCAGAGCAGCAAAGTCTCATCCCTACAGACAAGGAAAAGAGGCAACAGCCAGCAGCTATTCAGTGACCTGCAGACGAGCAATCGCTGCAGTGGCACACATGCCCCACATCAGCTGCCAGTGCGCTCATTTACAAGTGCACAGCAGGATGCTTCAGACAGATAACTAACAAGAAAACACAGGTTGGGAAAAATACTGAAAGGGAGGAAGCCAGTAAATATTTAAATTGTATTTTCCTACCACCATAAGGCAGCAGGATTTCGTTACCTGTTTTGGGATTGATTACAAAGAAATTCTGGGGATTTCCACTTGTAATCCGGTAAGTCAGTTTTTCATTGGTGCTGGAGTCCGGGTCCTGGGCTTGGATCTGAATGACAGATACATCCTTCGGGGAGTTTTCCATGACGGCTGGGTAATAGATGGGTTCAGAGGTGAGAGGGGCATTGTCATTCACGTCCTCCACTTCAATGTAGACTTCGATGGTCGTGTAGAGCGGGACGACCCCGTGGTCAGTCGCATACACCGTCAACCAGTAGGACTTGGTCGTCTCCCGATCGAGAATATCTGCTGTGTAGATAACTCCTGCAGAAAAACAGCAAGCAGAAGATCTCAGGAAGAGGATCAATGAAAAAACACATCTCTTTTAATTTGGCTGTACTACAGAAATGTACTCAGATTTATTAAATGCTTCAACCTTACAAAAGATAAATATGTGCATATAATGAAAATAGTCACTGTTTCCCAAAACCCTGCTCAACATCTCAGTCCTTTGTACCACAAAATTTTTTGGGGGAAAAAAGATGGCTTTTCCTAAGTGTCCTAGTGTCACAATCAGTTTTCTGCTGGGACTGGAGCTGGCAGAGTAACAGAAGAAATGCCATCATCTTCTGCCAGTAGTGCGAGCTTGTATGAACTGTGGTAGAGGGAAATCACCACTGACAGTGAATTGCACAAGGGAAGGTGGCTACTCATTTAAAAATCCTGCCAGTGCCCTTGCTGAAGAAAAAGCCCTAGGGGACAGTTTAAAATAATACATTCAAGTTCAGAAAATAGACAGCAAATTAAATATTGAGAAAAGTCATTGCACATTGCCAAAATCCCAGATAACGAGCAATTGAAAGCTAGCCTGGTAGAAGCTCTTAGACAATCAGTATATTCTCCTTCATCACAGAGGAAGGAAGGATTTGCCCACACTACTTACTGGTCTAAGACAACATTGGCTGTTTTCCTTTGTGCACCTAAGAAACTAGGAGAGAATGCATTTGTCTGTAACAGAGCGAAGGACTTCAAGGCACCTTCAAGTCTACCTAAAGTGATTTAGGTAGCCATCCTACTCATGAAATGAGGACCAAACCCACCATGACTTCAGCAATATCAGATACAGGGCCCTTATACCAGGAAGACCTGCTAGCACTAAAAGACCTGCTAATATTTGTGTAGTCAGAGCTTTCACTGACTTGTAGTGCTGCCTGCAAACACACAAGGATCAAGTACACCAGCACCACACACGCATTCACACCAACATCAAAATAAGCAAGTGCCCTTTCCCGTAACTTCTGTGACACCTATCCCAAGAGCATTTTCCTCTTCTATCCAGCATTAAACCTTGGACGGCACGTGAATATGATGGGTCTCAAGCTTGAGATAGATACATTGAAAGGACAGTTTCCAGCCAAGCAATTCAAGTCATTAATAGAGAGGAACTAGTGAAGAAGTAAGGCAAGAAACCTGAATTTAGTCCCAGATGTGCTTGATGCTGCTTAGAACAACATCATCAGTTAATTATGGAGGGAAGTGGAGCTCTAAGATCAGTGCTAGCAAGGGAGGTAGGTGTCTTTTTTTGCCTTTAGTTTTGTTTTTTTTTTTAATTATCAGAGCACCCTAAAATTTCCTAGGACATCCTGAAGTCTTAGAGAGGCTTTAAAGACCCTGGAATAGTCAGAAATGATGCTAACCTCCCTGCCTGCATGTGAGAGGGGTTTCAGGCAGGCTTTGGGTGCCTCTTTTAGGTGCACAGGGTGTGGGATGCCAGGAAGAGCTCCTCCTCACTGGTCCTATCATGAATCCTTAATGGCATAAGTGAAGTTCAGCCGTAATTCATCTACTTTATTCCTTGCCCCGGTCTTACAAGTTATGCATCAAATTTGGCTTTGTAGATAGCAGCAATTATTCCATTTATGACACTGGATGAAGCCATTCTTGAAAAGCAGCCATGAAAATGATGGCCCTGCGCTTGTGAGACATCAGCAGAAGGAACTGATTTGATGGCCTGATAGAGCTTCTGATCTGTAACGATCTAAACAGCCCTGGTGTGAACTTCCCTGGCCATTTGATAGCAGAACCCATCCTATGCTCAAGGCTACTGGTGAACTTACTGCATTGCTTTTATAATGGGTAGCAGCAAGAGGCTAAAGAGGTAACTTCCACCCTCAGGGACCACCACTCCCCAGCGTAAGACAGAAAGTTCCCTGAGCGAGAAGAGATGGTGCCTGTCCCCAGGGAGTCAGGCTCCAGATCATGATGTCCCCCATCCAAATCTGTGCTGGGTGGGAGGCAGCACAGGACGCACCAAATGGACGCCTGTTGTATTAGTTCTTGTCTTCTAGAACAACTCTTCTTTTTTATACTTTTTTCAAGTTTGGATTTTTTTATTATTTTTTTTTTAACACTAGTCTGAACTGGCAGGTATTTTCCTACAGTTTCATCAACCATACAGAGAGAAGAAAGAGAAGAAGGAGCAGCACCAGTTCCAGACAGGTTTGGGGCTTAGGTCTCTTTGCAGTAACACCAGGCCCATGTCCTTCTTGCTCGTATTATTCACCCAACAAAGGTGAGCAACACGGCACTGGAGGACAAAGGCAGACTGTATTCCAAATATTTTTGTCAGCAGCAGGCTGTGCTACATAATGACTTTCTGTAGAAACATGGGTGAAATATGTAGCAAAGTGTGATGAAAATGCCTGGAAGTCCAGAAGAGAAATTACATCGCCGGGATGAGAAGAGCCCATAATAAACAACACCCCGTGGAAATAAATAAATAAAATAAATCCACGTGGGCAAGGATGAGGCAAAAAATGATGAACACTGGTGCTTCTAGAGATGTTGATTTATTCAGATGACAAGAAGAATTATTTTAGATCTTTGAACAAAAATTGAAATGAGGGGGGATTTCCCCCAGTGCAAGCAAGGAAGGTTTTAGCAGATTAACCTCTGTTTATGAAGCTGAATTTCACCAATATTGAACTGATAATAAATCTATCTTCCGAGTCTTTCCTTCATTTTATGACTCCTGGCAACAGTTCCTTTCCATTTGTGTATTTCAGAAGGAAAGGATGATGAAACAAGTGTTAGCAGCTGCCAATGGGTCTGCTACACTGATTCTTCCTTTTACTTTTGATTTATTAAAAGGTCCCAGATACAGATTAATTCCTTTTGCTCAATATGTCTTGTCATTTAACCTGTCAACACACAGCGGCTTGATGGATAGAGAAGGAGGTCTTTGTTTCCTTTCAGGTTTTCCATGTGGAGACCCTGTGTCAGCCCTCGGATCCCCTTCCCCTTCTACCTCACTCTCAAATATTCCAAAGTTCCCCCTTGATGACTTCCTAAGCGTGGGTCTGAAGTTTGTACCCACAAGAACACATACAGGAATATTTAACCAATATCTCCATGTAGATTTGGGTAACGCCTTTCAAGCACATGTCAAATTTCATTTTCAGATGAGGTGCTAACTCTGAAGACTGGTGATGCCATTTTCTTCATCACCCAAGGAAAAAGGCTGATAGTGCTGGTATTAGAACAGCAAGATATTCCCTGGGGCTTTCTACGGGTAGGCCCTGGGGTACCTGAGGTTAGCCAAGTGAAAGTATAGAAAAGGATGAGAATATTCCTGTATAAGACCACAAGAAAATCAGAAAAGACCTCACTTATTTCAAAGTTTATTGCTATTAACAGATACTAAAGAAGGCCAAAAGCTTATTTTCAGGTACAGGAGGACAGAGAGGAGGAGAGGGCTCTGGGAGCAGCCATAAAGCTCTTCTGGGATAGTTTTTGTGCTAAACTCTTCCCAGCTGCCTGCTAATTAGAAGAGAAACATGAACAAGGTAATGATACCTGAGCTAAACAAATCATGAAAAAAGAAGAAATATCAGCAGAGATCCTGAAAATTTCGAAGTCATTAAAAAGAGAAGTTCACGATTTTGCAGACGCATTTATGAATGAGGCAGAAAAGCAGATGTTCCCATCCACCGGGATGCTCCATCAGGGAGACACTACTGCATTGCCACACGGGGCAGCTGAAATCCAGGTGAGCGGGCTCGAAGCCAGCTCTTTACATCCCCCTCAGCAAGAACTGCCTGATTTTGCAGTATCCCTAAAGAACTGAAGCCAGCACTTCCTCGGGCCGCTGGCACCCTCAGAAATAAAGCCGGTCATCCATCAGAACAGCAGTGCCACAGATATGCTATCCACTGCAATCCTCAAAGTCCATTTGTCCTATGCGATCTGCAAAGCACCACGTGCATTATGAACGCTCTAAGTGAAAAATAACAACAGAGTGCACTAATCTCTGATTAAAATCCTGGTCACATTTATATGTAAATGAAGTGCAGCCCTCGGGCTCGGCAATGTGCCAGCAACGCAAAGGTTGTGCGCTTGTTTCTCTTAAAGGCTTGTTTTCCCTCTTTCCCCAGGAAAATAATGGGGTAATGTTTTCTGCATGGCTCCTGCAAGTGGCACGCAGTGAGGGGCTGCATTATGACGGGTGAAGGCAAAAAGGAAAAAAAAAAAAAAAAAGGCATTGAGAAGCTAGTGGCTATTAAGCGGACAAAAATCAGCAAACTGGATTTCCTTCTTGCCTCTCCCACTGATTTGCTGCCCATCTTTCAGCAGACCACTTTAAATGACACAGTCCACTCAAAAATTATCGGAAAGTTATGTATTTACTACAGCCACAGGAAACCCAAGAGGCTCTTAAAACAAAAAAGGATTAGAGAGAAGCATTATTTCTTTCCTAGCCTCTTTTTGCCCCCTGCTTGTTTACCTTACACGTCTGACAGTACTTTGTGTATAGGTCGCGTGATGAATGAACCTGCCACAGCTCTGGAAGAGAGTGTTTACTGGAGCTGTCAGTCCGCGTGTTTACATAGGTGCCCATCGCCATGGATATCTGCTTCGCACATACGTTCCTCCTAAGAGTCACACCATCCTTCATGAATACCCTCAATAGCGCAGACACTGAAAGGAGTTCAATTCTGTTTAGTTTTTTTTGGAAGGCAAGATTAAAAGACAACTTGGTGGTCTGTAAGAAGCCGGGCAGGGAAAAGACAGAGGAGAATAACGAGGCTCTTTAATCTCGCTGAGAAAAGCAAATCGAGGTCTGATGGTTGAGAGTTGATGTCAGTAAAAGGAGAGTGCAAACACGCACCGCGGAGGATACCTGGCAGGAGCACCTGCATGATGGAGACGGGCCAGAATCTCCCACTGTTTGGCGTCTTGGTACTGGGATGAGCCACTGTAACCTATTCTCCTACCCACCCATTGTTATTGGCATAGATACAGAAATATTTTAGTGTGTGATTTTGCTGAGTGGCTCAGTAGCCTGTGTTATAGAAGTTGTCAGTGGAAGTCGTCATAATCTCATGGTTTCAGCAAATGAACAAGGCAGGCTCCTGAGCAGACAGGATGAGGACTGACTTGGAAGAATGAGCCACGCTTCCAAAAACTTCTACCAAAAAACTACTACAGAGATACCTTAGCTATTTCTTTTTCAAAATACTGCAGTGATTTTGCACAGGGGCACCCCACTTAATGCCATCAGCTCTCCTCAGTCATTCAGTTGAGAAGAGTTTCAGCGACAAGATCAAAGAATCACAGAACCATTAGGGTTGGAAAAGACCTCCAGGATCACCTGGTCCAACCATCCCCCTACCACCAATGTCACCCACTAGACCATGTCCTTAAGCACCAGGCCCAACCTTTCCTTGAACACCCCCAGGGACAGTGACGCCACCACCTCCTTGTGCAACCCGTCCCAATGCCTGACTGCTCTTTCTGAGAAGAAATGTCTCCCAAATTCCAACCTAAACCTCCCCTGGTGCAACTTGACACCATTCCCTCTAGTCCTATCACTAGTTATCTGCGAGAAGGATGACCTGCACCTCAAACTGGGAAATTAGGAAGGGCCAGATGAGGTGAACAGCCCAGACCCTGACCCAGCAGCGGCCACAGAGGTGGGCAGGAGGAGTGGTGGAGGCAGCAAGGGCAGAACCTGTCCCCATTAGGAGCTGCCTGGAGGTGAGCCCACGCCAGCAGGCCCACAGTGCTCCCACCTGCTGGGTGGCTCTGCGAAATGAATGTAGGAGTACAGCACGCCCCTTCCAACCAAAGCCAGCTCCTCGCCAGTGCAAATGTGAGGTCTGAGTAGCTATAAAAATGCATAAGCTTTAGGAAGGACTGAGAATCATGCACGCACCTTCTGGACCTACAGACTCACCACCACTGTGTGCCAGGGCCACTTTGGTTTGTGCCATGAGAAGTGCTACAAAAAAAGCATTTCCAGAGCCCTAAGTGTGCATCTCCCTCCTCCAGCTTCAAAACTAAGGGGATTCAGTGCAAAACAGCTACAAAGTAGAAGCTGGTCTCTGCCCAAATTAAAATGACGGGAATGAGGCAGAGTCAGGAATGAATACTGACAAGAAAATATTCAGGACTCTGTTTCATCACTCAGTTTCAAAGGAAGAAAGGAAAAATCACTGATTCTGAAATACCACTAATTATTCATGACCCTCAATCAAAGGCTCTGCCAGTCTCCCGGTAGTAAACACAACACCTTGTTTGTCACCGAGCCGCCACCCAACGGCCCTTGCTTGCATTTCCTTGTTGAAAGAAAAGAAGTAAGCAAAAAGACACAGATTAAAGCTTTATAATGACATTTTTTTTCAGGTTTTCAGCATAAAGCACAGAGGCACAGAGGGGAAGAAGGCGTTTACCAAGCTGCTTTGGCCTCCCTGAGATGAAGTTTCTGCAGCCACCTCTTAGCACTCCTACCACCAGCTGCTGCCGTGCCCAGAGCCGGGGTCGTGCAGAGATTTGTGAGTCCCACCCAAATGTCAGAACTAGTCCAGATTCCTCACAGGGAGCAACTGCATGATTTCTGAAGGGTGTTTACCAGAGAGCTAACGTAGGCAGGAAAAGTATAAAAATTATGGAAGCCCTTAATTCATCAAACCAATGAACATAAAACCAACTAAAATAGCATGATTTATAGACGGGAATTACACTTCCAATAAAGAAAGGAAATTTATGATTTAAAGAAAGCTGACATTACGCCTAGCGCATACACTGTTTTATTTAGGTACTTCACATAAAATGGCTCTGATGTGTATAAAAGCCAAGTGTATACCTCTTTTAGAAGATATTTCTTCCATTACCTCCATTAAGGGTAAACTGTAAATATAACCTAAAGGACTGAACGGCTTTATAGTGACGAAGATGCGCTCTGGATCTGAGCACCAGTGCCTGACAGAATGAGAACACTGGGGCCACTGGAGCCAATGGGACTGAGAATAAACCACACGTTATATTCACCCCTTTTCAAGTCCCCTCAAGCCGTGAATCACCAGGGCCAGACCCGACTACAGACGGCAGCATCACATCAACCACGAACTCCACCGGAGCGTGAAGGCGGCCGGCCGCTTGTGCCACCCACTGCTCCCAGCAGGCAGCTCTGGAAATCAGGCTCCTTATTCTGGTGATTAAATGCTATCGCAGGACCTTCATTTGAGCCCCCCCACTGTGCAAAGTGTGTCCTCCCATTTTTACTTTATTGCATGAATTTTGTAAGCTTTAATACATATTAAAACGCAAACCCAGCTCCTATTGAAGTGAATAGAAATATCCCCATTGACTTAAATGGAGATTAGATCATGCCAAGGAACGAGTCCAAAAGCAATATTAACTTTGTGAGGTTATACCTATGTAGAACTTTCTAATATTCTTTTGTCTGGTTCAATTGTAAAACATACATAATAAACCATGTTCGTCAAACAATGCAGGACAGGTAACACTCCTGCCTAGGGCTTAACTTTTAATTTTCTCTTTTTACTGATGTTTTGAATGTACAAATCTGCTGTTACCTCAAAATGCAGTTTCTGCAGTGGATATTATATTCAAGTTCCCAGGGCAGTAAAAGAGAATTAAAAATCCAATCCTCAGCAATGTTATTTCAACGGACACTGGATTAGTCTGCAAACACACCTTTTATCCGGTTATTGCATGCAATTGCATTAATATCACATCCAGTCAGGACCGTGACAAGGACATTAACATTGCTGTTAGTAAATGTAATATATCTGCATGCAAGAGATAGATAGGTTGATAACGTGAAGGTTTACAGCTCTTACTCTCCATGACATGCCACCATACATTTTAGGGGAAACTTCAAGTGTGGACTCTTTCCAAAGGCTGCTGGGGTGTGCACAGCCTTTTGGGTGTACCTCGGGGCTGCAGACAGCTTTCACTCATAAAACCAAACACAGCCATGCAATGGTTTAGACAAAACATGTCCAGTTAGTCAGCAAAAAACAGATCAAGTACAGGACAATTCGTTAAGTATGGAAACTCCAACTAACCTCTGAGGTTTTTGGCCAGCCAACTGAGGTGAGGGATACCCTGTATGACTTGGATACACGGTGTAATTGCACGGCGGGTCTGGCAGGGGTCTTTAAATCAGGTGCAGCCCCATCAGCACGGCTTTTGTGGGCCTGACCCTGACACAGGGCTGGGGACAGTGTCCCACCTGAGCACAGACCCTGGCCAGCCCTGCCTCAGGCTGCAAAACATAAATGTAACTTCATTTGCCATGGCTGGGGGGAACTTCAGCTACTTAAAGGTAATACTCAAGCTTAGGTCTGGCCAGTGCCCTCTCAAATCAAAATATCAATAATGAGAGGGAACATACGCATTTTTCCATATTTTTTGCACATATACGTACATCTGAGGCAAGTTACAAGGTGAATGTTATGCCCTGAACTGACAGTGCAACCCAGCACCAGATCTGGGTTTTCTCATGGGACTGAAAGGAGCTCCCCAGGTCTGACAAGGCAGCACCGAGCCCGTGGCACTGCAGAGCTCCTGGTAAACAGCACCTTCATGGCACTGGAATTAAGGCACATCTCAGGTTAGGAGCCTGACCTTCCACGTTACTTAGCTTTTGAGGTTTGAAGGTAAAGATTTCCTTCTTTACTTTCAAACGACTTAAACCCAATGTGTCACGTTTTCTTTGCTTGCTGTGTTTGGGGCACGGAGGTGGAAAAAAAGGCTTACAACTTCAAATCAAAATGAGCTATCGCTTAAATATGACATCTTCAAGGTCATTTACACATCAATTTCAGAGCAATTTTCCAAACATATCATCAAGACACTGAACCAGACACCTAGTCAAATAAATTCTCTATCTTCTTCCATTTATGAATTAAATAAAATAAGATGTGCCAACATTTAAACCTGACTAGACTTTATTATACTTTCTGTACCTTCCATCACAGCCCTCTATTTATTCGAAGAAATACGCATATGCTGCTTGCTTTAATGCTTTTTTGCTTGGGAAAAAAAAAATCATAAAGATAATCTTATATGGATAAACAAAAATACACAGTGGGACATCTCCAGAAGAACCAAATTGCCTTCAAAAGCACAAATACGATAAACCCCCCGCATTTACGAATAATCTCTGTCAAAGCCTCACACACTCCATCACTGCCGAGCAGCGCACTAAAACCCTGCAGTAAAACCAGGCTGTGAGGATCTGGGAAACCCCAGCGATGACTGTATGCTACCACGTGCTGCTTCCCACTCGGTGCAGTCGGAGAGTGATGGGACCGAGCATAAAGCTGCTCTGACAGACGGGATGTGCTGCAAGGCTGGGCGGCTTCAGCCGTCTCCTTCAACCTTTACGGACAAGGGCTGCTGTGTTTTGGTCACCGAGACACAGCAAAAGGCGATGCCTATTTATGGGATCTGCTTTCTGCTATTTGCTGGACATGTGCAGGCTCATTTTTTTTCAGCCAGCAGAGCAACCAGAACAAATGAAAAGTGCAATATTGTGACTGTGGTGGGTGTCTCCCCAAATTCAGACACCTCAGGCACTTGTAAATGCTAGAAGGAAGATGTAATGGGGTAACATTTGCTTAAGGTAACTCCAAAAGGTCAGCAGCTGACTGTATAATTTCATTCTATTGACAATGCTGTTTTTGTTTGTTTGTTTGTTTGTTTGTTTTTAAGCACTTGTGGCTACTGGGTTTCCAGCTACACACGAATTATAAACTGTGAACTCTCTCCTATATTACAGCACATTTCTATACATTTATGCCTCTGTATCTGTTTGCCTCTCCAGCAAACTGAGTTCTGCTTTGTTTCCTGGGCCTGGCTCGGATTATAAAACTCACCTGTGCAGCCCCCCAAAGGAAGGGGAAGGGACCAAAGGAAACCCACAGCCAGTATCAGCAGAAATTCTCCCATTGTTAGCACCAACAATGGAAGTTGTTAAACCTCGATAATAACCCGCTCCGGTGGAGGCACTTTTTCACAAAGGGCCTGCCTAATGCCCAGAGTAACCCAGATTTTCTGTACATCCTCTTTAGTAGATTAATAAAGAGATCAAAGTCCGACCCATGTGTCCTCTGCCAGGAGGACTGGGAAACTATTTTAAAAAGAAGGGTTTGCTCCCGGTTATTTTAGAAACGAGATCAGAAGCAGAGCAAAGCCAAAGCAGGAAGAGGAGACAGAGAAAAAAGGCACGGGATGCTCAAAAGGATCCTGATGAAAGTCCTGGCCTGAACAACAGCAGCAAGGGACTTCTGTGCAGGTTCCTCTTCCTTTACGAAGAGCTTTGCACCTTTTGTGTTGCCTACTGTAAGAGGGATTGTTTTGGGAACCCTTCTACTAAATCTGTCCCAAGCAGCTTCAGCTTTTTATACCTCTGGGGAGGGACTGAAAGGCACTGGAGGCAGCTCCGTGGCGGAGCCTGGCTGCCAGGGGAGGCTCCCTGGTGCTCTGTGCCTGCCCTCCACCATGATGCCCACGGAGGACATGTGGAGCTGACTCTACCTGGGCTGAAATAAAGCATAAAAGGACATCGACTCCTCTGATGGATCTCAATGCCAAGCAGAGTCAGCCTGGGATGGCTGGCCAGGGTAAACAAGGGACTGTCAGGAATACATCTCCTCATAAAAGACTTTCACCTTGGAACTGAGTTTTTTATTATACTGGAAATAGAGTCTTTTTTGTTTTTCCTCCTTTGCCGCTGTTTCTTTCAGCTGCCTGTCAGCCCACAGCAAATGGGTAGCCCTCTGAAAAGAGTAATAACATCAACCCTGAAATACGCCTTTAACTTTTTCTCTATCCAAAAATAAACCCAGAGGAGTAGTCAAACAGGAGAGAATGAGTACCTCTGAAAGGGGTTTAATAGTCACGCTGTGTTCGAACACAAACGCTGCGGGGAAGAGGCAAGGGTGATGCACAGCGTAAGCACCGGAGCACCGCTTAACCCCTCTGCCAGGCACAGCGGCATTAACTCTGTCGGGAGACACCGCACCTGACTCTGGAGTCTGCTTTACAAAGCATATCAAAAAATCGGAGAAGATATAAAAAGACGAGCTCCACAAACAGTATGAGAAGCGGAGAGAATGATTTACAGTAAGAGAGTTTAAGACTTCGATCTGCTAAGCTTATTAAAAAGAAGATGGAGAGAAAATTTGATTATAAAATCCATGCAAAGTTCATGGGGAAATATGGGAAACTAAAGGGCTCTTTAATCTAACAAAATAAGGTGGAGCAACATCTAATGATTGGAAACTGAAGCCAGGAAAAATAAAATTAGCAATCAGCTTGATACCCTACTTTATTATTTATTTTTCTAAAGTGGGTGATTAATTCTTGGTATAATTTTTCCACTCTCCAGATATCTGCAGATGAGGTCTACAAGCTGCTGGGGAAGAAAGATTTTGTGGAAAATGTATGATATGCTTCTGTCAGAGGAAGACTACTAAATAGAGAGGTAAGAAGATTAAATATAATAGGCAGTATTATATTATATCCAACATAAGCGGGATGAAACCAGACAATCTGGTCCCTTCTGGCCTTTAAGCAGGCTGAATCTGCAAACACTGTCCTGCTGCACTTACTGAAGGATCCTGGAGAAAGGGGGTTCCCTGGATGGTGCTGGGTGGCTCCCAAATTGCCTGGCTTGATCCCCCTGACCGCCATTTGGTTGTTCCAGAAGTCTCTGAATTACCATCCCCACGGAGGGGAAAAAACATATATAGTGAAAAAAAAATCCCCTTCCCCACATTAAAATCCTCACCACCAAAATAGTTATGTCTGTAGAAACATACCATGTCCTACACTGGGAGGTGATTCGGGATTCAAAGCAGAAGTTGCACCACGCACAGCGAAATGCACAGTTCCCAAGCACGCAGACGTGAGGTGGGCGCCCAACAGCACTGCCCAGGTGGGCACCGAGTGTGACTGAGCCCAGCAGCACCAGCAGTCGCTTCCCTTCTCTTTTTGTAAGGGGTTAAGCCAGAAGCTTACTTTATCTTCTCACCGGGTCATGCAAGAAACCTTGTTCTGGAGGTGTGCACAAGGCATTAGAAGCAGTAGAGCTGCTGGAGGTGAACCCTGGTGAGCCTAGAGCAACGTCCGTCATTCCGTCCATGCCGAGCACCGGGCCAGACAGACGTGCAGCAAACGGCCTGGTCCCCTTCTGTGCTTGAGTAGAAACTCTCAGATGACAAGAGACTCTTACACAGCAAACATGGCTTCGTAAGAACAATTGTTTACTCACTCCTGTGTTTCTGAAAATAAATCTTCCGATGGGTAAGGGCTCTCTAGGCAGCGTACTTCATAAATATTTTCCATGATGTAGCAGAATATTACTGTTTTGCAAGGCTTTATGCTGTGAAACACAAGTTGGATGCACTGAAACCTGCAGCTTTATCTAGACCCGTTTGCAGGGATCTCCCCGGGACTAGAAAATGCAAGTTTTCCATCTGTATCACAGAACTGTGTACGGGGGCCAGGGTAGCAACAGACAGCATGTCAAAGTAGAGGCATCTTATTTTGAATTGGGATTACTGTATGTACTGTACAAACCACTCAGAAGCAAAGCTTTCCATGTTTTCTTCAGTACACTTTCAGCTGTACTCTCTCATCTCCCCTCTAAAGAGGCTGAGAAAGAGAATCCCCCTTTCATCCTCCATGTCCAGGGAGTGTAAAAACACCTCAAGCTGCTGCTTCTGCTCCAGGCAGGAATCTGGGTGGCTGCAGCAGAGGAAAGGCAGGAGGATTACCTGAGGGCCAAAATTTAGTTCAGGCCTCTGAAGGAAAGATCACTTGCCAAAGCCAAGAAGATTAGGAGCATCTCTTGCCATTCACTTCAGGAAGGACATGAGTTCAGTTTCCTTCCTTGAACAGACACAAGAGTGGTTCTGGTCTCACTCCTAAGCATACCAATAGGTCTTACACCCCAGACCTCTCTCACTACTGGCGCATTACCCTCCACAAAGAAGTCCCCAAGGGATATCCTTTGCATGAATGCTGCACCTCTGCAGGGAAACCACAGTGCCATCACGGTCTTGCCCATGCTGTCATACCTGTTGTATCCCAAGGAGGCCACAGCCACTTACAGATGGTTGATAATAAATAAAGTAAAATAAAATGTAAAAAATAAAAGGGTGAAAGAACTAGAATTGATTTCCATGCTGGATTTTTTCCAAAACACTTTGAGCAATCTTGTGGCAACTCTGCAGGAAAACGCTGCACATGATCATTAAGGGAGTCAGAACTTTAATTTTCTAGCTGGTGTAAAGTGTGGCGGAAATGGAGCTGGGGTTATAACAGCAAACCTAGCACAGACCCTAAACAAGCTGACAGTAATGACATTTCTGTTTCACTCTCCATACTCTGCGTGATAATAAATCGAAGGGTCAAAGAGTATATGGGAATATACCAGAGTGTATTAGTGGAAAGTACTATTCTTTTAATCTTCTGGTAGCTTTAGTTTGAAATTTGTCATCTTCAGAAGTATTCTAAAGGTAGAATACTCTTCTTCAGACAAGAAAACAGAAGGAAGCTGAGATACACAAGGGACTGTGGCAAATCAGAGGATCACGATAAAAGCCTTCAAGCAGACAACCCTACCGTGATCATTGGGAATGGTGCCAGTGACTCAGTGGGTGCTTCCTTTTGGCCCAGAACAGAGAGAATCAAATAAATGTGCTGTGGCTGCGTTTCTCCTAAGTACTGTCTTTCATGTCAGACAGAAAACTCAGACCTTTATCTCACCAGAGTCCTCAGAAGTCATGGTACTTTCTGCCAGCTCTCCCTGCCCACCCTTCCAGGAGATGATGTGGCTCCGTTCAAGGGGCCGGGAAGCAAAGAGGGCAGTCTGGCATCTGAGGGGTACCGAGGCATCAGCATCTGCCCAGATGCTCCCTTCCCATTCAGGGTAAGGCTCTAATGGACTCAATGGAAATAAGCACTGTATTTCCCAGCTGGTGTATACATACACGCACAGGAACTGCAGCAGCTCAATTTTAGAGTCTCTTATGATGAGGCAGACTGAGCTCCCCAAAGAGGTGGGGAAAGTCAACATCTTGATAAAGCAAATAATGAAATGTTGCAGTACCAATATACATTCTCTAGTCCCTTGAGAGAAACCACAAGCATGAGACGTAATAAAAGAAGACACAGAAAATAAGGGCTTTGTTGTGGACACAACCCTTACGTGCTCATTATGCACTGCAGTGACTTTTGTCTTTCTGACACTTATACACCTTTGTGTGATGTTGTATATATGTACAGACAGATAAGATATGTGTGAAAATACGTATACATACACTTGCACATACATCTATCCTAAATGAAAGAGGGCAAAAGAAGTGATTTATTTTCATTCTGTAAATGGCCAGACCATAAACACATAGTAGGCTTCTCTGCATGGCTTGCCTTACATCATCAGATGTAGTTTAAAGCATTCGTAAGCACTTAACATTTGAATTGGCATTTGTGAATATTTTAGCTTTTAAACACTTCCTTGTATTTTATGCTGTAAATTCTTAAACATTCAGTAGTACCAGTGTGGGCTTTGCCTACGGCTAATCTATAGGCTGCACTTAAGACAGAAAAAATCTGTCTATTTATACACAATTTTGAAATGGAGTTTATTTTTTCCTCTTTGAAATACATCAATTTGAGCAAATCTTGAAAAGGGTGATTCAATTATTTATTTGTAATGCAGCTTGGCCAACTGTGGAAGCAATAAAACCATCCAAACAAAAACCAGGAAATTATCCCAGATCCAGGAGCAGGAGCAAGCATGGCTCCCTCTAATTGAGTTTCCTCCGTTCTTATCTTCTATAGATCCCTTAGATTGTTTTCCAATTTTCATTTCCATTTCTTCCATTAAACGCCTCTAACCTATGACCTCCATTTACTGCCACCCATTTATCTTCCGCTTTTAATTGAGATGTAACTTGTCCACTTGTCCAGAGCTGAGCACTAAAACTCTGACAGCATGCTTGATAAATACTGGCTTCCTTCAGCAAAGCTTACTTGGGAAAGTGCAATTCAGAACTCGACTTGAACATCACTAAAATGGGGTTTACCTTATAAACATACCGCAGTGAAGACAAATAGAGCAAATAATAATATCCTTGGTTTGATTTGCTTTTTCCAATACAAGACTGGATTAGATTTGTTTTGACCCTGGGATGGTGAGGGGTGGCAGGGCGAGTGGGAAGACAACAGATAAGGCAAGCTTTCAGCAGTCAGTCATTTCTCACTTTAAAATAGAATAATTTTAAATGTGGTGGTTTTCAATCAATCTCCCTCCCCCTGAGATTCAGCATACAGGAATTTTGGAAGGATGGCATTGTTTAGAAAACAGTTAGGCCTTATACAACATCACTGCAGGAACTCTTGGCAAACATGCGTGAACTCCCACCATCCGGGTGCCTCTGTACCATTTAACCAAGGGGCAAGGCCAACATTAGGAGGGTCAGAAACACAACACAAAACAAAGAGTAAAGCTCCAGCTACTAAGCAGTCGCTTTAATCCTGTGGAGTACTTCTAAACTAAAGCCAGAGAGAACTGAACAGCAAAAGCTTAGCCTCTTGGAGCAGCACAGTAAAATGAATACTACACCCCAGGCCACTACTAAATTGTAAAAGTTAAGAAAACATACTGTGGTCAGGCATTCAATCACTCAAAATAAATAGATGAATCACTCCCCAATTACTCTAATGGCTTGATGTTTGCACCAGTGATACCAAGGAAAACATGACTTCGCTGGAGTCCTGAAGGCGAACATCCAGGAGGAACGTTCTTCATCCACAACCATTTAGTAGCTGGGCCTGGGCTGGAAAGCACCACGGTCAAAACACCTGAACGTGGCGCTCTCCTATTTCATGCCACATAGGTGTGACTGAAAATGGTGCTGACGCAGCCCAGACAGCTTCAAATTAAGGTTAAAACTTGGCAGTGACAGACAGAGAGGTGCAGCCCCAAGGCCCTGAGCAGGCTACACGAATCACACAACGGTTGTGGTGCCTGAGGTCTGCCCAGCACGGCAATGGCTGCCAGAGTCCACGCTAGGCCTCTCCCCAGACACAGTGCGGAGGGGAAAAAGGTGTCAAGAGAGGTTGGAGAACTTTGGGTAAGAGCCAAAGGCATCCAGGAACAAGAAATAGGAGCTGCTCTATCTAATTTTCTGAAAGAAGGTGACAGGCAAACCAGCTCTTTCCCCTGTTGAGCAGTAGAGCCTCCAAAAGTGGAACCAAGGGATATTATGCTTTGTATGGGTGCCATTTACACAGATACTGATGGATAATCAGGTGTGTACGTGGCTCCCAGCAGAGCAGAATATTGAACTTTATATTACAGCCATCTATAAGCTGAACATTTCCCTGTGTCTGGCTGTCTGCCTGCCGCCATGAATCCCATCTGAGGACCATGTCATCCATCACCTGCATGCCCAAACTGACTCTCAGAGCCTTCAGTCTGGCTGGTACTGGAGCAAGTTGGTTGGCACTTCTGCTACCTGTCACCCTGACCATGGTATTGAATGGCAGGACGGTCTTGGCTTTAATCCCAGTTGACAGTTCCAAGGGGAACTGGTCTCTTAGAGAACCACTGCTTGGGGCCCCTCTAGTGATGACTCCAGAATGGGACCTGTCAATGAGCTTTATGGACACGGCCTCATCACCAGTGCTGTCATGAAGCTTGTGAACCTGTATGCTGATGGAAGAGATCTTGGGAAGACCCAGTGGCATTACTTCAGCTGGTCAGTAATTTTTAAGCAACACATAAGGTCATGCCAAGGAAGCTTTGATGGAATGGTCTTTGTAAGGGACTTGAAAGCACAAGGAAAAGGAAAGCAGGGGCTGGGGGTTAGGAGAGACCATGGTTGGTCATTACAGAGAGCATCGCTCCGCGAACGAAATGAGGGGAGGCGGCAATGGCACTGCAAGGACATTGGCATTCCTGGCATAAGCCCCCCTTAATTTGCTCGCCACCAAACAAGCATCGGGTGCCACCTAATTAAAACACCAGTTCCAGGAGGTGACATCCAGCATCATGAATCAAACGAAACATCTGCTAATTCTTACAACAGCGAGACAAAACGAGCCAAAAAATGGCAAAACAAACACAGATACACAGACATCACTAACTTTGGCACTCACAACCCCACTGAACATAAGAAGCATCTAAAATTCCCACATTATTAACTAGCGCATCTTCAGTTTAACTGATCGACCGTGCAAATTTGCTACAGCACATGTTCAGCGGTTCAACGGGAAAAAATGGATCAAGTTTTCTAAAAGTGGGTGAACGCCTCACCGCACAGCATTGCACCGCAGAGGGGAAGCCTCCCTCGAGCTCGCGCAGTCTGACGGCACAAGCTATTAGCTCGGATGATTGAAGGACTGGAGTATGCAGGAATCTCAATACATGCATGGCCTATAATAGAAAAACGCACAGTGTGTTCTCCCCAGCGACAAACAGATGCTTTATTTTCCTTTCTGCTATAAATAATTGTTGTTGTTTTTTTTAATAGGTATAGATAATCAGGCATTTACATGGTTTCCAGCAGAGCAGCAATATTAAACTACTACGTTACAGCCATTCATAAACTGAATACATTGCTGGAATTACTTTTTAGTGTCATTATTATCCAACAATCTCTACAATATGTGTTGTTACCACAGCAGTAAAGTGATTAGATTCTGAACATTGCTGGAAATCTGTAAGTAACACCATGGTAGTGAATCCTGAGCAAAATCAGGCATTTAAGGAGAACTTTCTGACACCATTTGCACGATTCTTTCACCAGCAAGATTTAATTTACTTGGTTTAACCCTGCAAATGAGCCTACAGCACAGGTGTGTAATGGCACTTTTTTAAGTGTCTCATTTCAACACATAATCTTGTTAACGCTTTGTTAATTCTTATGGCCTCTCTTCTCACTACTCTTACACAAACCGGTTGCTTGTCTTACTTTGAAGTTGTCTTTTTTTTTTTGCTCTACTGTAAGACCGTACAGGCAGAGGCTGTGTTTAACCTGAATGAACCCTCTGGAATGTAACTTTGCTTCCTTGCTCTGGGACTGATTTTTAAGCAGCATTTTGTATAAAAGATGTAATCAGAAACCGAGCAAAAAGACAAAAGATATTCTACATCTACTCCAGAGATCACTAGGTCAATCTGGCACTAGGGCTGGAGATACATGAGGGCACTTTGGAAGTGCTGCAGAAGGAAAATCCTACAGCAACCTCTAATGACCTATCTATGCTGAGTCAAAGAGAAAAAGAGCATCTCTCTTTTTCTTTTTTTTTTTTTCCCCCCCTATGATGGAGAAGAAAATAGGAATTTCAGGAAGGGATAATATGCAAGCTGATTGCAGCAAGTTGCAAATGAACTAGTGGGGGGTATCTGGGAATAGACACTAATTTCCATTCCAACAGGAATGGAAGTTTCCGTATTAAAGGGTATTATTTTTGAGCAGTCAGCACAGAAGGAGAAGCTGGTGCAATAAAACACATGAAATTTCTAAGTGATCAGGAACAGAAGGAAAGAAGGAAAGTAACCGAGGCTGCAGTCCTGCTAAATACTAAGATGGGGGGATATGGAGAAGATGCAGCTGCCAAGGCAGTCGCTGAACAACACACTTCAGAGATAAGAGGCACCAGCCATTCTTCGAAGAAATCGTAGCTGCCAAGAGCTACAGAGAAAAGAGTGAATTGAAAGGACAGAGGGGTCAGCTGCAGTGAATACAAAAACAAGTCAAGGCCAAGGACAGGCATGACGCTTTGGGATTTGGCCAGGAGGTGATAATTTGTGGGTTTAGTTAACTGCCATCTCAGCGGAGTAGAGAGGGCAAAAACTCGATGAGAAAAGAGAGAGTTGGCAGCGAGAAAACGAAGGCAGCCAAAATACAGAGCAGGAATAAGGAGCTTGGGTAGGAGAGAAAAGGAGAAGGGGCATCTGGCAGGAGCAGATATGCTTGGAGAATTGTGGGTTTTTCCCAGTCTAGGGACACAAAGGCAGATCTGAAAACTGAAGTGATGCCAAGGGAGAAAACAGGGTTAGGTGAGGTGGCAGGAACAGCCGTGAATGAAAGAGGTCACAGGGGATCACAGGCAGAGCTCAAGAGGGAAGTCAAGAGTGGGAAGAACGAGGCTTATCCAGCGCAAGCAAAGGAGAATTTCCACCCCGAAACGCCACTGACTGGTATTCCTCAGCCAGGGGAAAAGCTGTGCTCTCTCACTGCATCCTGCTCGAACGGCCCTTTGAGGCATCACGCCACGTGTCAGCAGTTTGGGAAAACACTTTCCAGAATTTCTCAAAGAGCAATGGCATCTTTTCCTGTCTTCTGTTTGAAAAATCTGAACTGCATTTCTATAGCGTCTACGTGAAAACAAGGTACAGTATATCCTTATTTTATCCTAGTATTCCTCCCAGTTTAAACTCTGTCTCGTGACAAGAAGCAAGGAATTTGACTTGCTGTCATCTACCCTCACTGCACTGAGGAATATTGCATACCAGTTCCGTGAAGTCTACCTGCCTGAATTTCCACCAGGGCTCTAAGCAAATGTTGCATGAAATCATAACCCCTTTTATACCAACACTGAACCTCTCATGCCCTCTGAAGGAATCCAGATCTTACCCTCTGCTTTTAGAAGTCTCCTGTAAGAGAAGCCATAACCAACAGAACATAGCATTTACTGGACATGGTGTCACTTATGTGTCACCCAGATCACTGTTCTCACTTGATATATTTATTACTAACTTCAGGATATAATTTTGTGTACCTAGAGAATGAAAAAATATGTGCTAACAGTTTACAGGGGAAAAAAAGAGTGCCGTGAATAGACAAGGACAACAGCATTAGAACCACAATGACAACAAAGCTGCACTTATTGACCCCAGCAACAAAGGAAGACTTGGAGGAAAATTCTTTGTAATATTTTATATCCTGAACTAATTAAAGATCTCACTCCCCAAACAGCCAGATAGCAAACATAAGCAGTGCCTCCAGATGAAGAATTCCTATTTTGATGGTTACTGTAATGAGCACACTCCCAAAGGAAACAGCCAATAAAAAGCATCTCCTATCTGGAGGATGCTGAATGAAAGTTGGACTTTTCTTCATTTTACAGCAATTCCTTATTGCACCATATCAGCCTCCACCAAAGGTCTCAGTTCAATTTTTCTGTAATGAATTTGGAGACTCCAAAGAAAGATTCTATCCCATTTTTGCTGGCTAAATTTCTCTCTTTGACTTAGAGCTGACAATGATTACGAGAAAAACACCATTTTTACATCACTGTATGCAGTTTTAATTAAAGTTTATTAACTTGAGAGAAACTATCTCCTTATCACCACCAGACACTAGAACAAAAATGCCTTTTATTGTGTTATTAAACTGATGTTTTGTGCAGAACCATCTCTACAGCACACGGTAGCTCAATTGCCTAGTGGCAAATTAAACTGATCTCCATCCCCCACTCTTTCTTTTCATGTGTGTTGTGCCTCTGGCAAAAAAGATCACGCCAGTACCTTCTGCAAAATTTTATACCTACAGCCTGTGTCTGTGGAATCACATAAAGCTTTCCTTACTGAACTGCAGAAGGAACGAGATCACTTAGGTCAGAACTACGCACCCTGCCCACTTTTATAACAAAAAAAAAGCGTACACCAGGGGCCAGGCTGTGATGCATTACACCCAGGACCACATGCACAAAAGGATCTTTGGAGTCACTATTTTCAAAGTGACAGCTGGGGTTAAGAAAGCCAGAGCGAGAGCACATGAAAGTAGGAACTTTCAAAAATACTTTTAGAAAAGCAGTCACAGAAACATAGAATACCCCAAGCTGGAAGGGACCCGGAAGGATCATCGAATCCAACTCCTGGCTCCACACAGCACCACCCAAAAACAGGACTATATGCTCAGAGTGTTGTCCAAATGCTTCTTGAACTCTGCCGGGCTCAGTGCTGTGACCACTGCCCTGGGGAGCCTGTCCCAGTGCCCGACCACCGTCTGGGTGCAGAACCTTTCCCTAACACCCAGCCTGACCCTCCCCTGTCCCAGCTCCATGCCGTTCCCTCAGGTCCTATCACCAGGCACCAGAGAGAAGAATAAAACTTAAAATGCCAATGAGTATCACAACAGGGATTAAGCAATAGGGAATGATTAAGGGAGCTGGAAGACGGAGTGGTAAACCAGGAGGACTGAATACTCCAAATGGGAAGAGAGTTGAACATGGATTGGGAAGATGGTATTCAAGATGATGATCCAAGAGAAGAATTACTAGTGACCTTGCCAAGAGTATCTCCAGAGACAGACAGAAGAAATTAGGAAAATCACTCAGAACATATTCAAGGTACTTGAAAGTGCATGCTGGAGATGTTATTACAAATGAAAGTCCTTAGTCTGGGATAAGAGTTATGAAAAAGAGGGTATCAGTTGAGCAGGAATGAATGTGGCTTATATCAAATAAATAGACATGGGGGGGCAATAGGCGAAAGAAGAGAGATGTCCCAGGTTTGATTGCAGAGTAGAGTGATGGGACTGAAGGCTGCTCAGCCAGGCAATGCAGGATGGAACATGGCTAAAAATAAGAATAGGAAGGAACGAGCAGTGCTCTCAGCAGTGTAACTTGCAAAATACAATTTACTGGGGGTTTTATTCATAATGTTTTTCTTGCATGGGGAGGAGAGGAATGGGGACCACAGACGGAGATAAATACAACTATCATGAACACAAATCTTTTTTTCCTTAACGAGCAAAACTAAAAGGTTAGCAATGGCATGGGGGTGAGGGGAAGGATTTTCTCCTTGGTGGAGAGGAGATGGGGGGCTTTCTTCAGCACTGGACCAAGGGCAGAAAGCACAAAAAAGAAAGCCTTCCGACACGGAGAGGCTCACTGGCCTGAAGTGGTTAAAGAGGAAATAGAAAGATTAGAAAAAGCAGAGCAAGGAATCAAATTGCTTCAGTGATAAAGGACATTCAAGGTGACAGAAAATACTCTGCAATAGGTATTTACTGGAGCAGATTGAGTTGAGCGGGATCATTTACGTGGGCTTTGAAAAACACCACAAACACAGCAAGCAATTACACTGCAATAAATAAACCAGTAGCACACGTGCAAATGAGGAAGCCTAGAAGAGTGCACACGGGAGATAGAGCAATCGCCAGGAGACTCAATAATTGCTCCTCGGAGCCTGACTTGAAGGGACTCAGAGGGTGGAACGAAGATGTTGTGTCCATCATGGGCACAATGAAGCAGCTGTGGCTCTGCACAGCCCTTCCCCTACTAACCTGCTGCACACAGGCACAGAAAAACAAATGCCTGAACTCAGCAAAAAAAGCATGTTTCAATCCCCTTTCTCACCTCCCTGAAGACGACCTGCAATGCTAGACACACACTGAGCTACTTCAGGTTCCCAGTCCCGAAAACCACTCCAGCTCAGTTTTAATGGGGTTTTGCAATTTGCCGTGTTCAGGTTCCGGCAAATTTTTAAGCTTTCCTGCCTTCCAAATATTTTGCAAATCATAACCTTTCCTCCTGCAATGTGGCACTTGTGGGACTGTTCACAGCTAACACAAGCTCCAGAAGACTTCTGTCCCCTATGTGGCTTCCTCCCTGTGCACGTGCTACCAACCGTGTAAAACATCAAAGTTTGGTCTCATGGAATATAGCTATTTTCACCCATTATCTACAATTACCAGCTCTTAACCTACCATTTCAGCTTCACAAAAAGCCAGCACACAGCTCCTGGCAATCTCCCCACCCGTTTTGGCTGGTAACAGTCCACAACACACCGATTAATCCCAAGGCCAGGCCTATTCCACTGAGAGCACACCTATTGCCAGGAAATGTTGAAAGCTGACAGTCAATTCATCCTGCCTGTGTAAAACCTAGGCACAAAACCACAGCAAAATGAAGTAACAAACCACTCCTCTGTATCTTCACCCCTCGCTTGAGTTCAGGAGCTTTTGGGTGAGGGCTGAAGTTGAGGGTGAAGTTGAGGGTGATCCCAGGCACATGAGGGAGAGAAAGAACTTTAGAGAACTACTGCTTGTACTCCAAATCCATTATTTTTTCCCGTTTTCAACAAGGCTGGAATGTAAATCAGAAGTGTCTTTGACTTCGTTGCTTTCCCAGAATTTTCTAAACAAGTTTCAAAACCACATCTGTTTTGCTGCTTTCCTAAGTCACTTCTTTGTGTCCTGGCTCTTCCTTTGGCTGCTCAGTGTCTGGGAGACAAAGGGGATAGCTTTACACCTAGCTGGTAAGAGACCACATTGGACCCAAGAGATGCCAGCACGACCCTCCACATGCCAGCTGAGCTGGAGCTGTGCAGTTGCACTCGAGCTTTTTGCAGCTCTGGAGATGTGCAGAGCTTCGTTTTCAACGCCTGCCTCCCAGCAGCATCTCCTGCTAATAAACTGCGATTTACACTTGCAAAAGCGCTTACCCTTACAGCATTTCTGGAACTCCTACAATTCATCTTGCACTGTGAGGTGTTTCTGAAAATCCCACTACCTGAATAGCAAAAATGAGTGTCTGACATTAAGAGGCCATCTTCCTCCTACTTTCTGCCTGTTTATGATGAGGCTGGGGGCGATGCTACCATCTTGGAGGTAGAGCCTATACACAGCTCTGCTCATCGAGCTCAAGAAAAGCCTTTGTCTTCTTTACTCACAAGCATCATGACTTTGTCAAGCTGCCTGTCTCAACTGAAAACAATCTGGGCATTGATTGGCACTGGGATGGGCTTTAAAGCTGGCAGGGGAAAAGTACTTTCCCACTTGTAAGCTCAGCGAATTTGACAAAGAAGTGTGCTTGGACAGCTACAAGTCTCTTTCTACAAAGTCAGTTTTCAGAGTAAAATCACCCAGCAAAGGCTTTTTCCTGACAGTCACAAATAATTCCAGCAGCAAAGTTATCAGGTGTCTAAAAGATGTTTTAACCTGTCTCGAAGAACCTGTATGACATCTTTGGCTGTCATGAGAAGGACAAGGATTAAAAACATAGTTACTGGTGCTAGGAGTTGCTCTTAGAAACTGGAATAACAGGCACACTAAAAATTTATCCAGAAAACGAGCAGAAATAAAAAAAAAAAAAAAGGAAATTCATAACTCCAGCAGACTCTAAGGATGAGTCCCCAAAGCAGATACTACAGCCTCTTTCTCTGACCCCAGGTGCCATCCTCATTGCTGCTCAGATGGAGAAACCCCACAAGAGATGAGGTGCTCATGTCCCCACCTCAGCCATATGCAGCTGTAGAGACTTAATGACACTTTATAGAAGAGAGAGAAGAAGAAACCTCAGATAAACACTTCACTTCTCTGTCCTGAATACAGCTGGGGAAAGCCATGCCACGGAACGAACTAAAACCTCGCCATGCAGTCAAAAAAATGGTATTTTCAACCTTCTGATAATCAGCCCCTCAGCTCTGTCAAGTCTGAAAGCCTCCCTAGTTCCTGCCTTGTCTTCTTGCCTCTCCAAAGCATGTGTCTGTGCTGACCGCTAACATGCAACAGACATCTAACTACGCAAAGTCCGAAATAGGAAACACAAACATACAAATCACAAGCATACGGACAGCCGGCATTCAGGCTTATTATCATCATTACTTAATCACATGTTAAACGAGCTAAGAATTAACAGTTAACACATGAAAAAAGTTGGCTTTCCATCAAAAGCAATTATAATTAATTCCTAAGAAACGTATTTCTGGATGCCAAATCAGATGGAGGAATCGACTGGGGGATAGATACACTCCTTCCATAGCTCCACTCAAAATTCTAATTAAGACCAGAAATACAAAAGTGGTTGTGGTGGAAAGGTTAATAGAAGAGGAGGAAATCTCAAGAGAAACCATGCCAGATATTCAGTCCCTGTTTTTGGCTCTTCTGCACTTTTTTCCTTAACAGAAAAGTCCCTAGAGACAAGAACACACGTGTGCACGCACGCACACTCTACCATGTGGATATTTTAGAAAAATAAGCTGACCACAAAACAATGCGCTCTGCCATCCTAAAGGTCTTGTGGAGAAAGTGGCATTGAAATCTTAGTCTCGACTGCAGTCAGAAAAATCAGCTGTGTCAGAAAAGTTCATCTCCTCAAGCTATTGAAACATGGAGAGAAAGGATTTGTAACGCTGACGATACTGAGCGTGCAATCTGCCCCCTAAGCAAGAGCAATGCTGAACAATTAAAGTGTAGGCAACAGGATGGTTTGGAAGAGCGAGGAGAGCATTTCAGCTAAAAAGCCCCTTTCTTTTGCACAGATTCTCCTGAAATATTCATAATGTAAAGAGAAGATGTAGAAAAGAAAGGAGCTTTCTAGATGAAACCATCTCCAGGCTGGGGGAAAAGAGAGGCGAGTGCTTCCGGCAATGCTTCATGCTGCAGTCTCCAACTGGGGTGCAGAAAGGCAGCTTGAGAGAAGCCTCATGAAAACCTCAGAGTTCGGGCTGGGTGTCACCAATTTGCAGTTTCTGCAAAAAAAAATAATGGGAAAACCCAGGACCGGCCACCAGGAGCAGGAACAGCCTGGTTAAAAACAGACTTTTCTGAGGACAACAAAAAGAGGCTTGGGGGAAAGCTATCAAAAAAAATATTTCAAGAATTTGTCATTTTTCATCTGCTTCTCCCATTCATCAATGCTTAAAAAGACAGGGAGGAAGTGAGGCATTCCAAAAAAAACCTCTTTGCCGTCTCCCAAATCCTTGTGCATATGCTGCACAGTGGCAAATTCTCCTGAAGGGAAAATACAACTTTCAGAAAATATGAAACACTGTCCTGTGGGAAGTGATTTCACAAAGGATCACAGAACCGAGCTGTTTTTTATACTTCCATGTAAGATATTTTTCTTTGAGAAAGAATTTTCTCCGGCAGATCCCCCCCAGCAGCAGCCACTGAGATGCACTATGAGCCTCCATCCTGCCTTTGAGCGACCAGACCTCTTCTTGCATTTTACATCAGTTTAGCCAGAAACAAAAACTGTCCATTAGGGAGGCCTTGTACTAAAATGTTCATCTACAACACCCTTTTCCTTACCATTTCTCTTTCAAAGCCTTCTATCTCAAGGTACTGCCCCAAAAATCCCTAAAATCAGAAAATAATACCGATTACCATTGTTATACCTGGTAGCCATGCACGGTATGAAAGGAGCTGTACAAAAATGAAGCAAGCTGGCTGTAGCTTCAAAATCTGGTAGCAAAAGGCAGAAAGTAAGGCAAATCATTGTGGCTATGTTTTTTTAAAGCTCACTGAAACACCACGTGCCAGGAGGTGCAGATCCCCAGGTGCTATTCTCAGACAGTGAATCACTTCCCAGTCCCAGGCGTATCTGTCTGTTCCTCCTCCATCTCCTCCTTCCCTAAAGGCATGAATGGAACCTGGGGTCATCAAATGACTCAAATTAATGTAGTTAAAAAAAAAAATACACCTTACTGAATGTGCTTTTTCTGATGACTCAAACGTCATTCATCTGGAAACAAATACGCACAGAAGTCCCACTGTCTGTGACTTCAATAAATATTTAGGCTGTCTAACCAAAGCATGTGCATAAAGGTATCTTTAGGATTATTTTAGACTTGCTATCTTATCAGCAGAAATGCTTCCCTTCCTATTATTTATCTTGCATAAAGTGAGCCATCATTTTTTTTTTAATTATTATTTTTTATGTATTTTTTAAAGAGTAATTTATTGGAAATTCTCTGTCTGCATTAAGATTAATTTAAACCCAGTAAAACTGATAAACTGTTGTTATTGGCTTCAGTCCACACTACCTTTTAAATCTTTGGATTTTCATTCCAAGGCTCTGATGAAAGATTCATTCCAAGCACCTAAAGTAATCTCAGCTTTCTACTCCCTCTTCCACCCTCCGCTCTCTTCCAGTGTAATCTATTTTATGGTTTCACTTATAAAAACATAGTTCTGCCTACCTTGCACTTCAGATAACAGAGGTCCGATATACCACAGTCTCCCTTGTACATGTTTAATGTCAATCATGGGCACCTTCTCTCTTATTGACGCTGGTCACCTCATGCTTGGTGTAAAGACAGAGGGTTGAAATATTTCCAAATTCAAGCTGGAAAAATAGAAATCATGGCTCTGCCCCAGGTCACCACACCTCAGTAAAACACCATCTATAAAACATTACAAATCTATCAGTTTGGGGATCAAACCTGGTAAAAACTGACGTCCTGAAGAGACTGGACGAACTTTACTCAAATGGAGGTTAGTTCACGCTGTATTTCTGTTCTTTTAGCTGACTGAAATGCAAAAGGTAAGTGCTATGTACAACACTTCCTGCCACTGAAAGCTGTGAATCACACTGGAGGCTTTCTGTAAAACTACCTTTTCAACGACATGCAGTATATTTTTTCTTTTAAAGTCAAAAATCTTAGCACTCTGGAGAATATCTGATGCCACAGGAAATAATTACCCGCAAAGAAAGAAGCCTGCCAGCTGCCAACACACACCAATGCACGTGCATCAACACAGTTACACACCGAGAGCTTTCACTTCATGGGAGCTGGGCGTATAGCTGAAGTTCAGCGTACTCAGCTACATAATTTCCTGCTAAATAAGCATTAAAGCTAAACTAATATTTAGTGTCTTTGTGATGTAGGACAAAAAAAAAAAAAAAGGTCAGAAACGTAGAAGCTTCCTAATACAATATTTATACGAATCAGCTTTATTTTTTATGACACCTTGCAAGGCATAAAATGCTTTAGAAGGTTAAATAATAAATGATAGGAAAGAAATGAGAATGTTGTAAGGACTAAAATTTGTATCATCTGATGAAATGTATAATGACATGGGCTCACTGAAGGAGGAAGATACAAAGAAGCTGCCCCAGACAGGGAAACCTGGGGAGGTTCTTCAGTGTTAAAAGTGCTTGCTTCTTCGTTTTCACCTTTAATTTCATTTTTTTCTAGGATAATACAGTATTCACAGCCCTTCTTAGGGGTAAGAGCTTTGTGAAAGGACAACATTTATTAAGTTACTATCAAATACTCTCCCATTGCTCCAAAGCGATTCCACTGCTTTTTCAGATCGTGGATCAAAATTTAATTTTTCAAGCAAGCCTTGCATCCTTCGGGTTAGTTGTTCCCCACAAATACACACCAAGGGGAATGAGGGCATGTGGGAACCTCGCAGCCCCCGTGTGATAGGAGGGGGCAGCTCAGACACTGCTCCCCTCCCACACTGCCTGCCATTGATGCCACCTCTGCCGGCAGCATCGCCTGCTCCAGCCACCCAAAATACCACCTCACAGGCTCTGCTGCGCTGATGATCATGCTCCAAGAAATATTCCTACCAGATCCACTGAGTTACATACAATACCAAAGCTTCTTACCTATGAGAGTATCGCATTTCACACTGAAGTTTCAGCAAGATGGTTACGGGACTCCTGCAAGGCTGCTGAACACAGTGCTCACAAGGTGATACTGCATAAATAACAAGCATTTTCTTAACTGGGTCTTTCAATTATTTAGAAATACTTGGCAAATGCGCCGCTAACAGCTGTTTTATAACAGATTTCATGGTACTGTACACCTGGTGCTAATGCTTCAGCATGTCTAAATGGTTTTCTAAAGATTACACTATCAAACATCATAAGATAAAATCACGGTAATTGGAGCCCTCATCAAAGAAGAAATTACTGTTACACTTTACAAACCATATCTATTACTTTCCAAAGCTGAGCAAAAGGTAATAATAATACGATAGCCACAGAGCCAGAAGATCTTTCCTGACCTCTCCGCAAGAACAGGGATCGTCTCGTGATCCCGCAACAGGCATACACCGTCCTTGTGACAATAGGGAACATAAAAGCTCTCTCTGATGCACCTACTCCATTCTAAGCAAAATAAAGATTCCAGCTTGAAATCTGCAGCAGAAAAATATCTGAAATATCGTGTCACAGACCCCTTTTTACTTATCTGGTGGCATCTCTAAAGTCAAAATATATTAGTGACCTTTGAGTCATGCCTTAAAAATTGATTTCCTCAGCACTGATATCATGTTGAAAGCCTTTATTCTGATCCCTAAATACTACATAAATAAGTGGATGTTTTTTAGATGCTGAATATCAAATCAGTGCCAGATAACTGTGAGCTTTGCCCAGGTGTTTTCAATAAAATGAGCTGGGTAAAAGTAACGCAGTACAGATTTACTGAATCTGATGACGGCTTTAGAGCATTCGCCATTACAACAACACATGGGAATCACACGCGTATCTCCAGGTTTATAATCTGCATGTGATTTCTTAACTAGGAGGAGAATTTTTAACTATGTTAATTTTTGCATCTGTTTAAGTGCTGCAGAATTACGGTGACTGTGATTTGCACAGAAATGGCTCTGCAGATGGCTAGATGAGCACATATACATACCAGGTGAAATCCCAGGTTTGTCAAAATTAATGCAACACTTGAATCTAACTTCAGCAGGGGTTCTGAACACAGACTATGTTAGATGAGCTCACATTAGGTCACATCAGATCAAAGACGGGGCTGAATAAAGCAGGAGGACGACTCATGGGCAAAGCCACAGGCACAGAGCAGCGTGGGCAGCTTCTGCGTGGGCAATCAGGCACCCTCCTGAGCTGGGAAACCCAGCAGGGTCTAAATGGGAGAGTCACCACTCTCCTCAGTTAATTCCTATGGAAAAGAGCTCAATATTGGTCAACGAATGAAGCAGCCTCCTCCCTGCTCCCAAGGACCGCTTCACAGGATGCATTTCAGCTCGCAGAGAAGAGCAACAACCTCTTTCTCACTGCAGACCTTTTCTCCACCGCCAAGCTGAAAGACTTGGTTCATGGTCAGCATGAATGAACCCAAATGCCCACCTACTTCTCAGAGCAGCCCGACATGACCGAGCAAGTTAAAATAAAAGTTATCCCGATTAACCCCCTTCTGTTGTTTTCCCCTTGGGGAGTCGCACTCCCACTCCAAAAGGCTGGAAATAAACTGTTTTTATTAAATCACATTCAATTACAGCAGTATTTATTAAAACCAATAACTGCAACTGGTAAGAATCCCCCTGTGCTTGTTTCTAGGTATTTAAATTAAGTTAAATGCACAATAAACTTTGCATTGTTTCAATTTACATGACCCCAGAGTCTTTAGACATCCCGTAGGCAAAATTCACAGACTTATAAACTGCTATTAAACATGAACATATGGTGGACTCGGCATCCTGCTCTGTAGCTGCTCTTAAAGGAGTGCTGTGAAGTGCCTTGCTGCCTCTAAATCCACGAAAGCAGCCTTACAGCAGGCCAAAATCCCCCTTCATCCCACGGAACGGTTTCCAGCAATGTCTCCAGTGAAGCAGTGATGTGCCAGGCGCCAGCTGCTTCGTTGGACCTGCATTTTCCACTGCAGATTCAACAATATCCCGCTCATCAGGGCCACTACAGCAGCTCATGGACCTCAGAGCCCACCAGAAGCATGGATCTGAATGAGCTCAGTGACTAATAGGAGGAAATTTCCTTACTGAAGGATGATCCCAAGCCTGTAGCCTAGGAGGTGTTTCTCCTCCTCTTAGAGCACCACCTCACCCACTGCTCTCAGGGTGGCACCCAGGTGTCCTCACCACCCAAAGGACCCAGCTGCTTCTTGTCTTCAAATGCAGATTCCCTGCCTTCACTTGCCATCTTCTCGCTGTTGTGTGAGGTACTGCTCTGCAGTCCGTTTGCTTGGTTTTCTATCCAGAACAGAAGCGAATCACTGAACTTCTTTGGCTAGTCCAGAGCAGGGCTACGAAGCTGGTGAAGGGCCTGGAGCACAAGTCCTGTGAGGAGCAGCTGAGGGAACTGGGGGTGTTTGGTCTGGAGAAGAGAAGGCTCAGGGGAGACCTTATTGCTCTCTACAACTACCTGAAAGGAAGCTGTGGGGAGCTGGGGGTTGGCCTCTTCTCACAGGTAACTAGTGATAGGACCAGAGGGAATGACCTCAGGTTGCACCAGGGGAGGTTTAGGTTGGAAATTAGGTGACATTTCTTCTCAGAAAGAGCAGTCAGGCATTGGGACGGGTTGCCCAGGGAGGTGGTGGCGTCACCGTCCCTGGGGGTGTTCAAGGAAAGGTTGGACGTGGTGCTTAGGGACAGGGTTTAGTGGGTGACATTGGTGGTAGGGGGACGGTTGGACCAGATGATCCTGAAGGTCTTTTCCAACCTTAATGATTCTATGATTCTGCTTTCTCCCTTTTGAGCCCCACTGCTGGATTTAGTTCCGTATCACACTCAGGCAAGCATTCAGTTTCATCCCATACCCTTAGTAATTCTGCCTGTAACATTTCTGTCAGGTTCAAAGTTTCCTGAGACACTTTTCACGTCTTTTTTTTTTTTGCACATCCCTCACTGCAGAAGTACCACAGTTTCCTCATTAAAGACAGCTTTGTGTCCTATACTAAGAGCAAAGCTCAAGTTACACACAGTGTAACACATCTTCCCTAAACAACAGAAATCTCAGACAGTATTTTCCAAGGACTCTCAAATAGGGTCATTTGTCATTTCGTGAGTTAAAATCAATTGAAAATGGGTTGGTAGCAACCTCCCTCAGCCCCTACTCTAACCATATCTTCATCCCGCAGGCACAACTTAAGAGGAAAACATCATTTGAAAGACCAATTTAATCTGTTCCGGGACTTTAGAAAGAATAAAACCCTATTATTCACTCACCATAATTATACAGATATTACACGACCTCAATACAGAACAGAGAATTCTTTGGGTGAATTGATTGTGCATTTCCATTCCTTAGCATGTTTGAGTTCTCTTAAGGTTAACCTTAACTCTAGATACACTGCATTTATTAAGTTTGTTTTGGAATAATTACAATATCCCTGTAATGTGCCTAGCCCTAAATTACTTCCACATACTCTCATCCTTAACTCCATTTTAATAAAACTTTCATTCAGGAATATGTTTTAAATTATCCCCTTGCAAAATACAAAGAAAATCCAAGTTTACTTTGACTCTGTGACTCTTAGAAAACCTTTATTTGAAGTTGATTCACCTTTTAATGTGTCTATTCATGTCTATTTTGCTTTGAGAAGTTCCTATCTCACTTCAAAGGGTAGAGAGTGTCCAAACAAGCTCATTTCTTGCTCTGAAAACCCAGCATGTACTGTTCCTGCTTCTGCCATCTGTTTCCTATATGGTTTTGCTCTCATCCTACTATACACAGAAAAACTCGTTCTACTTCTAGCAGCCGAGCTCCACACCACAATACTCGTATAATACACTGGTGCAGAATGACCAACACTATTTATTCAGTCATCTACCTGATCGCCTGTAGCACCTGGGTTCTTCCCTGTTGCTCTCTGCCAAGCGTTGATTAAGTCACATACTGCTTATCTCCCTACTGTAGGCATTACCTGGTAAAACTCAAAGAATGAAAACAATAATCCTAGTCCATCTCACAAGAATTCTAAAATGGCCTCACCATTAATCACTAGGCCCCTTTCAACAAACTTTATCTGGCAGCCAGACAAATCACCAGTCTGTATCTGTATTAAAAATAGAAGACCACAGGAAAAATCCCCAAAGAAACCTGGTACAAAGCCATAAAACTCATATACTACTTATTAATTTTGACATTCCTCTCCAGCCAAATAGCATCATAACCATGGACTGTGTATAACAGATGTGGATTATCCATATCTGAAATGGATAATGGCACATAATAATAGTTTTTAAGGTCCACAAGGATCATTAGACCACCTAAACTGACCTCTGGTGTAACACAGGCAACATCATTTCACTCATCTGACCCCTGACTGAACTTCATAACCTGGGCTATGTAGGTTACATAGGCTACATAATAACAATATTCCCCTAAGGCTTATTTTCCTGAAAATCAGGGGTATAGCACATATGCTGTCCCAACGGTTGGTTGCTCACACTTGGGATTGAAATGTAGCACTGATATCCAACCTCGAGTTATTTGGCTGCAAATTCCCCTTTTTGGGTTCTTTCTCTTTCCCCCCTTTCTCTACTGCACTGAAGACCCCAAGGTACCCAGCGCTGTCTCTAGGTTAAGGCTTTTATCACGTTCACCTGTCATCACTTGATCTGATTTGATAAACTAAGCAGAATATTCTCTACAGTTTCAGGTTTCTCTCTGTAAAGCATCTTCTCCAAAACTCCCAATACTGTTTCCTTGCCAGCTCTTCTGACTCAGGTTAGAGCATAGGTATCCTGTCCAAACTCTCATCTCCAGCACCATGTTAGAAATCACTTATTGGTTTTTTCCCTTGTTTCCCTTCACTGTCAGTCAAAGACCAATTATTTCATTAAAGCATCACTCAACCCAAAGCTTAAACACTTTGTTCTGAACAATATAAAACTAGTCAGAATACCACTGTAGGTCTAGACAAATAATAAGCAGACCTAAACGGATGTTACAACTTGGGCCAAAAGGACAGCCATCTCCACGCACTCAACGCCATGCTGTGTGCTTCCAGCCTTCACGCCTGTAAGCTTTACTTGCTGGTTTGATCCTTAATCACCAAGCGGCTTGGCAGGCTGCACTATCCAGCAGCTATGAAACGCATGGGAAAGCCATGGGAAAGTGTGCTGTGCTGCTATCTACTATACTAGTTGACCTCAAAAAGAATAAAGAGTAACAGATACCCAGCATAGCATCCTGTAACAATACATGCCAGTAGAGAGGGAGCATGAACAACAAAGGTAACTTTATATATTGCTTCCTTTTGAGCTGCAATTGTACTCATTGTACAAACATCTCATTTCATAAAATCTTGAAAGTCTATGGCTCATTTTCTTATTCTCTGCTACTGAAACTTCTTCTCATTGCCATCTGCTTCCAAAGGTCCATCTCCCCCATTCCTTGGGCAGAGAAGTAGTCTACTACTCTTGAGGGCGTTGCTTTTCAGCCAGAAACACAGACAAAAACTAAAAAAACCTGGCTAGCTCTGACGCTGAGGTGAGGAAAAACCATCTGTAAGCTTTTAAAAGCACACGCGTGCACACACACGCAGATAAAACAAAGAAACCATTTCAAAGCGGAAGCTATAATAAGAAGGGTTTGTATCAGAGTCAGAAAAACTTATGGCAGGACGCCTGGAACAACCAACAGCAAAAGAAGAGGCACCTTCTCCTTTTTTTTTTTTTTTCTTCTTTTGATAATTTAGATTCAAATACAGATTTCTCAAAAAAAAAAAATGTGGTTAGCAATTGCTGGCTGCTGGGCACGGCCATTAATCCAAAGGACCGTGGTGACGTTAGAGGCAGCATTTTCCTCTGGACTTGCTTCACAAGGAGGGGAGGTGTCACTTCTCATTGAGTCTCTGGCTGCCGGAGGGAAAGAAACTCAATGAGCTGGACCCAAAGCAGAATTGCTTTTGGGATGTTGTAGGAAACATGCATTTTTTAACCGTTTTATTGAATGCAAAACCAAACCAATCAGCAAACTTGGCTATGTGTTATAGATCACATCTATGAGCTGTCACACTTCAACTATCAAGAATTATATTAAAATTATATATTAAAATTATATATTAAAATTGATCATGTCTGGTGAAGTCAGCATGCACATTAGGTAACTATTTTGCTTTTTCCCATTGATAACATGGTGTAACAGAGAAGTAGGGGAGGCTACAAGATTCGCCCAGGACAAACACTGTCCCTTGCCTTGTACCTGGGCTGACCTCATGATTTCCCAAAGGTGCCAAATTCAGCAGGCTGCACTGCAAACATCTCCTGCTGCCCACAGAAATAGTCACTGATGCAAATAGCGGGTTCTTCCACCTGGCGGAAATGCTTGTAACGTATCCTACAAGGTATCTCTGAGGTTAGCATCGGGCTTTTATTTAGGATTTCTTTCTGGAAAGGTTTTCCAAGCTTGAGGGCCACCAAAAAAGACGATTCTGTAAAGAGGACCCATAAATAAGGTCATGGGTAATTGCCAGTGACTCACTTAACGTGAGAGAAATTATTAATATTAACCCAATTATATCTTACAAATTTTATCTTCCACTCCTTTGCTCTGCCAAGGAAGGCAGATGGCAAGTCAGCCTACAACTAAGACATGAAGGAAAAAACCAAACCCTTCAAGACAAATAAGTGCAAACTGACCTACTTCCAAACGAGACTTTTAAAGAGTTCTGGGTTTTAATTACAGCTATGTTAAAGCAACATTTCCTCAAAAACTTCTAATAATATTAGAAAGAGCTGATCTGAAAGCTCAGCAAGAGAACAGACACCGGGATGGCTGGACTGAATCAGCCCGAGCTCCGTTTTGCTGATGCTTGGAGCCAGATGTAAGGGACACGCTGAGTACAGGGACACCTCCCCAGACAGCCCTCAGCAGCTTCTGGCAACCTAAAATTAGAAGTTTCCTGAGCCATGGGAAACAACTGTGCCTTTGTAACTAATAGCTCATGAAAGGCTTTTCATCCAGCCCTTTTGTGAGCACAATTGGGTAGCAGAGCAGCCTGTGGGTGCTGGGGGAAAACGTCCTCCTACCTGTTTGCTCTCACCTTGCTGCCTGGTTATCTCACTTGAAGTCCGTAGACCTTTCAGCAGGCAGACCCGTGAAAAATCATTCCTTTCCACCTTCTCTTTTTGCCACTTTGGAGCCTCCGCACACCTGGTGTTTCCACTCTCAGCCCCCCCTTGCCATCCAGCTCCTCTCCTCCTGCCCAAAGCTGTCCCACGCACCTGGTCCTCACCATCGCTTCGCCGCAGCTCCCCTGACGCCACATCCTCGTGATGGGCATATTTTTCCATGTCTGTTTTGTTTCTGCAGTCTCAGTGTCTTGGCAAAAGGGTAATAGTGATGACTCAGTCTCGCACAGCACACACACAGACGTACGCGTTGCGCACCCGCTACATAAGGGGAATGTGCACTTCCAGTCAATTCCCCGTTAAATGCACGCACTCTCAGCCCTGGGACCCTGCTCCTCAGCACTCTGCCAAACTTTAATGATTCAGTACTTAAACTTTCGTAACGGAGCTCTGTCTCACAGCAAATTAATTATCATCACTCTTTCTTTCAGGCCAAAGCAGAAATAGCTACTATTTCTCTGGATCAAACACTTTGCTTTATAAATTTAGTGAGGAAAATCTCGATTTTCACGGGATGAGCAGAGATGCATTTGTGTTAGCCTCCTCAGGATGCGCTGGGTGTCTGAGCTGCACATTCAGGGTGAGATGTCCCTGGAACTGCGGCTGCACGGGGAGGCAGGGGTATTTTTACACGGTATATGAGGTGATAAATGAAATGGGAAAATTGGGAACCACTGGACTGGGAAGACAGTGATGGACTGGGACAGGCAGATGACATGGGGAAAAGGAAGAGTGAAGGCTTGTGACATCCCCTTCCCCCCTGCCTGGGACTTGAAGTGTCACCACTTCGGTGTGCCTGCAAATATCTGTAAAATCCACCGGCAGTCTGCCCCTGCTAGCCCTGCTGGGGCTCACTAAACACATAGGGGAAAAATATAAAACTAGTTATAATAATTAAAAAAATCAACACTAAGAATACTAAGGTTGCAAAGTCAAGCATTCAAACTTCGAAAATGCCAGAAGTTCCAACCATACAAAACTTAATTCATCCCTGATTCACACATCTATTCTCTTCAGCAGCTTTTGTCTAGCTTTAGGCACCAGAACGTGCATCTGCTCCTCCACGCGGGTCCCACAGCAAGACCCACTGAATCCTACCAAAATCATATATGCTCCCCCGCCACACACGAGCTCAGTTTAAGTTACCAGCACAGTAGTTCACCCTGCTTATTGTCTTGCACACAAAGACATCCTGGCTCCTATCCCTATACAAAGGGAATAACAATGGGAATGATAATAGAAAAGCCCTATAAACTCCAGTGATTTACATAGTGCCTTTGTGTGAAAAGACACCAGCACCGGCACAGTGTGACGCTCTATAGGGATGTACAGGGAGAGGAATCGGGGTGCACACACACGGCTCTGGATAAATGCTTACCCACAGGACCCATCTGTAGACAAGGAAAGGAGGCCCAGAAAGCGACTCCCTACAAAAGAAAACCATCAGCACCACATCGTTTCTGCCTCAGCTTTACAATTTTGTTCCCCAAATTTGTCGTTCCCAAGTTTGGGCTATTTTCATTTCTTTTTTTGAAACTGAGGGAGACATAAAGGACCTCTGCTACAACATGCTTCTCTGTACAATATTAGGAAGCCCGTTTGCACTTTAAAAATCCTGGTAGTGTTACTGGTTTTGCATGAACTTTGTGGGGCAAAGCAAACAGGAGTCTCCCAAGACTTTCAACATTCAAATATAATTCCATTAGTTTTCAATTAGCAGTTTGCCCACGTACATGCAAAATAAATTGATTTAGCACCTTAGTCCTGAGATACCAAAACCTAAATGGAGGGTTTTTTTCTTCCTCTATTGTATCCTGTCTGCAAATATTAGTTACCATAACGGAATATCACGTAAATCAAATAACCGCCTCTCTTTCATAATCACGCTGGCAGCTGCAGTGCCATGTTTCAATGGCTATCCACTGGAACTCATTAAGAAAGCATTATGTATAGTAAATTAAAATGCAGGGTCTCTGATCTGCAGACAAAAGGATGACAAAGCTTATCAAATGTGTGCTGTGGACTTCTCATTAACTCGGGGCTTTAAACGGCATTGTCCTCTCCGAGCAGGTTCCTGCGCTCGAGGATATTTCGCTTTGTAATGAGCAGCCTGTATCTGGCCTCGTGGAAATTGCTCTGAAGAGAAAGCCGTGTTCCTTAATCAAAATAAGAAGAAATTTTGATTGGGATGAGATTGCGCTCTGAGTCAGCTCCGAGAAATGTGGTTGCTGCGGAGAGAGCCGGCAATAATTCACTCTCTGCAACCGGAGCTCAGCGGGGACGGGCGGCCTCGGAGGACTTCGGGTCACAGCCCCCGTCACGGGGGAACACGCTGCTGCTGCAGAGCCACCAGGGAAGCTCAGGAGGGCTTCCCCTCTGTCCTCGCAGGGGACCAGGAGCAGAATCCGTCCCTCTCAGCCTATAATACTGTGGGGTTCATTCTCTCAGCATCCCCTTTCCCGAGCACAGCTCTGCAGCTTCAGCATCATGCTCCCAACGCCCCAGCAGCGCCACTGCCACGGATGGAGGCACGAGGCTTTCGGAGCAGCACGGGGAAGTTTGTCATGCACTGCACAACGTTAGTTCCTTAAGCAAATCAAATCCTTGCCATATAAAATGTCACGGGTTAGTTCCACAAGCTGTGACAGTCTTCTGTTTTCCACTCCAATTTCGTGTTATGGGTGATTGTCTTTTACATTGCGGACGGTGCGCAAAGCATCCACACCTCACAACACGACAAGCTATTGTAAAAACATCCCGAAATCCCAACGGCCGACACAAATTTTCACAAGTTCCACGCAGGGATGCACAGAGCATTTCTCAGTGCATCTGACAGATGCATAATTAGCTTTGCCCATAAGCTTTGCTATAATACTGCTGGACTTGCACCGAACATGACAGCGCAGACAACACTGGTGTGCTTCAGTACATCTCTGATTTCCCCAATGACAGCTCTCTTTGAAGAACATCATTCATTCACCAGAAAATTAAAAAACACATCAACAAACTGCCCAGACCCAGACAAGTGCTTAATTATCTACAGCCTCTTTAATACAACTGGGGCTATCAACACTTACGCCCCGTGCCTCACCTCTGAAAAGAAGAAGAACCAAATCCACCTCCCAGAGATCGTTTATTAAAAACTGCCATCGAAAACTCATCTGGGCTGCAAAATTCACAAGCAGAAAAATGCAGGGAAGGAGTACGTGCTGGGGACTGAAAGGTTAATAGCTCTTCTTTAAACCCCAACTACTGAACATGCCTTAGACCTTAATAATTGAAGGAGAAAATTTGCTATTTTCAATGCATTTTCCTATCTGTTCTCAATGCATCTGAGCAATTACTTTTTGGTCCTTTCCGGTGCTCGGCATGCTGACAAGCAGCGCTACAGAAAATAAAGAGCAGCAGCAAAGGAAATAATGTATGGCACAATCACGCGTTAAAACTGCAGAAAAGTTGTATCTGAGCAGACGCCAACACAGAGGTTTCCTGTTAGAGAGAAGCCGCCGTAATGCCAGGGAAACAGCCTCCAGGACTACCAGGCTTTGGCTCTGTCAGCCTTTCCAAACCTGAATTAAGGCACTGCCAAGACGTGCATTCCTGTGGTTGCCCCACTTCCATGTGCTAATGCCTCCCTCCTGCAGGACCTGGACCACAGGCTCGTTGCTGGCAGGTTAATTAAAGTGGGCACCCACAGCAAAGCAACCACATGAGCTTTCCCTGTTTTCCACAGGCAGCTTCCTGAGCAGGGCTGATGGTGCTGAGAAGCACAGCTAGGTGTCCTCCCGCACCTCTCTGGCCACTCCGTGTCTCTGCACATGGACCTTCATCACCCACAGGTGGTGGGTTACGGGTGGGTTCATTTAAATTCACTCCTATTTCCATCCTGTGGCTATCAGGCAAGTATTTGGTCCATGCAAAGGTGTCAAGGGGCAGGCACGGCTCTCCCATAGGGGATGCTCATGCTCATGGGCTCTCCCAGGGAGGATGCTCTCCCATGGAGGATGCTCAGCAGATGCTCCCTTGCCCCAGCGTAGACATCACACGAAGTGGTGGGAGCAGGGACTCTCCTACAGCAAAGCCAAAGCTGGGATTAAAATCTGGAGTCCTCCTGAAGCCAAAGGAAAACTTTGTTGTGTTGCAATAGACCACATCTGAGCCTGTGAGGGATAATCACCCCATAGGAAAGGGCTCTGTGGTCAGACCACATCAGCTGTTCAGACCACTGAGGTCCTGTTTCACCTTTCCAAGTCCCACGAAGTCCAGCTCTTCAGTGCTATCCAAAAGGCCTTCATTGTGTGATTTGTCCCTTCCTTCTTCTCCCCTTCTTGGCCGTCTTCTATGCAAGACTGAGAAGGTTTTTGTAGTTATTCACACTTTGGGGAGATAACAATGTGGCCAGACAAGGAAAAATAAAATGAAGATTGCAGCCCCCGAGCTTTGCCAAATGAGTGAAGCTTATACAAGCATTACATTTTTTTCCACTGCACACAGATGTGGCTGAGGATGCAGAATAGTTAATGCTCTTCTGAAATACTCACATGACATATTATTATTGACTGACAGTGTGGAGGCTGTAAGACCCCACAGAAGCAAAGAAAAAGGGAGAAACCTGTGATGCTCAGCCCCACTCCTGAAATTTGGCACAGGCTTAACGCTTCCCATGCCATGTACTCATTCCTCAACTGAGCCAAGAGATTTGGAAAACGTCAGTAATGGAGATAACTGTGATGCCAACAGCACTGGAAAAACAGGAATTCCTGAGAGCTTGGGACTTCTAGGTAATAAGGACCATGAATACAGAAGGACACAGAAAAGGCAGGTTTACCAAGAGAGCAGTTTGGATGGGATAAATAAAAGATGTGTAATGGGTTGGGAAAAACCTACTGCAGCACCTGGTCAGCTTCCAAATCCCAACGGGATTTAGCGTTTGCAGGGTGCTCCTTGGGAGGAGGAGGAGGAGGAACGGAGCTTGTCCTGCTTGGCCCCTTATTGCTGTTTGAGGCAGTGGCCAGGCCGTGCCCTGGGGGGCTCCAAGGGAGTAGCTGCCCTGCTGCTGCCTCTACCCAGCTGCACGGGAGCTCGGGGCAGCTCCCCGGGGAGCACCACAAACTGCAAACATCTGCCAGAAGCAGACACATGCTGCCACCTCTGTGACCTCAGGAAGGTGAAAGAGAAGACAAGGCTTTAGAAATAGGGATGGGTTGAAATCAAGCGCATTGTAAGACCTGTGTTTTGAGATCTCACATGGATTTATCAAGAATTTGTGTGTTTTAGGATTTGGCTGAGCGCGTTGACTCCCTGGGGATGGAGCACGGGCTTCCTGTGCTGCTCGTCCAAACTCCAGGATGGGGCCATATGGGGTTAATGCCGGGCTAGGGCCCAACCTTCCTGATAGAAAAAATACACAAAACTGTAAAAACCGTGAGTGGTTTTAATCTGCACTGATGTCCTTGTGGAGTTAAGAAGGCCAAAGCAAACCCGAATTGAGCCGTGCCACCAGGCAGTGAGGACACCGCCACGGCTGAGACATTTGATCACTTATGACCCCAGGTTACAGCAAACAGACTGTAAAAATATTCAGATGTGGGCGCTGGTTTGTTTTTGTAAACATTTCCTTTTTCTTGTGGGTGTCACTAGATGGCAGAGCCCATCACTGGGCTTCCTAATGACACATTCCTACAGCTTTCAATATTTGGATTTCAATTAAGCTGTAAATTCCTGAGGTTTTCAGTGGCGATCTCTGGGGTAATTACAAAATCAATGTCCTTTAAAACAAACAAAGAAAGAGTATAGGTTAATGATATGAGCAATCGATCCACCTTAATACACTGTATGTTTGGGATGATGACATAAATTTAACCTTTGATTTAAAAATTATTCAAAATAGCACGCTCAGAGAAGTCACTTTGGTGTTGAAATGACCCGAAGGGCTGAACTTTGCTGAAGCTCTCCAGAGCAAAGGCATCTGGAAAGCACAAGCTCCTCATGCTGGGAAGCTTCCCCTTAGCAGGGTAGAGTAAAAAAAAAAAAAACAGCCTTAATGGTTAACCTGCAGCTCGTTTATGGCCTGAAGTTATCAATGGCTGAAGATGATGAGGGAAACTCACCAACAAACCAGGAAACAACTGCCACAAATCCATCACGAAAAGTTTGCACAGGTTGCATCTGTCCATCATTTAAATCACCTGGGCTGAAAACAGGCTTTAGCACACTGGTGCTTTATTGTCTAAGACCCATTTAAAATATAAATAATGGGGAGTGAACTCAGTCGAGAGACTGAACCGTGTCCTCAGCACCTGTGGGTGTGCAGAGACCCCTTCACTAGCTGGGGTCGGAGCATCGCGGTGCTCAACGTCTCCTCCGGCTCCAAATTCTGCCTCCAGCACAGGACCATGATTGCCAGTTGCCACAACTGAAATACTCACACGCGAAGACACACACGCAGGTGTAGCTTATGTATGTGCAGGAACAGGAGGGAGCAGCTCGGCCATCACTACGGTTTGGAACAAAAGGTTGCTCAAAAGAAGCAGAATCCTGCTGTGCTCGTCTCTGGGTTGCTTTGTGTTTGTTTCTATGCATTTTCCAGTAAAGATCCCATTCATAATGTAATTTACTGCAGGAAGCTATACGTTCACTGTCTGTTAAAGCTCTTGGAAAGGATGACAGAGGCATTTCTTACACAAGAGTTCAGCCACAAAATTCTGTCTTCTCCCAAAAAAATAAAAAAATAAAAGCAGGGTTTACACAGGTTGTAGAAAATTATTCTCCAGGAAATTAAACATCTGTAACACCTTCATCTTATTAGCTTACTTGCCAATTACTTCCCTCCCCATGATTACAAAGCACTCAAAAACCGAACCAAGCTGGAAAAGCGACCTGTGCTGCTCTACATGAAAACCCATCATTACCCTGCTCGTGACAAGGGAAAGCGCTTGTGTTTCAAGGACTGTTCTTTCTTTTTTTTCCTGTAACTGCTGCCTGCTGGGACAGCCAGCCTTGCCAAACCCTCCTCAGTCTGTGGCACGGCGGGTGGCCCAGGGGGACAGCGGGTCACGTCCCCGGGGCTTCAGGATGCTGAGGGCTGCAGGGCAGTGTGCTGCCTGCCCTCTTCTTCATGCCGGAGTCCCTCTCCTTCTCCACTGGAGGCACTTCTCACTCCATAGCAAAAGCTACTGAGGTGGGTCCCAAGGAATCCAATCATCGCCTTAAAAACTGTAAATTTTAATTAATCTCCCCAGTGTCAGTGAAAGCAGCACCACGCTCAAACATGCAGATTAGATGCTTGAAGACACACTTTCAAAGTCCAGTCCTACGCTGCCCCTTAAGGATGCTGAGGCTGTACCCTTGAGGATATGACCACAACTGGTCAACAGCAGAAATGCATGGCAATATGGGATCGGCGAGGAACTCACTGCTGCAGCCATCCTGATGTATCTTTGCTGGATTTGGCTCCACTGCTCAGCACCAAAGGCACCCCTTCCAATACCCATAGAAAAAAAGGCAATTTCAGAAAAGACCAAGCCAGCTCTTTCACCGACTCTCTCTCTCTCTAGAAAACTGCTGTACTGGAGTACTTTCTTTAGGAGTTTTTACTGAAGGAGTAAATATTACGTTAGGACTCCTAAGTGCTTGCTTTGATTTCATTTGTCCCAGAATTTCTTTTGCTGCCTGAGGAGGAGAGACGGCCCTGGCCACTGAGTGCACCCAGTTACCCACTGGAAAGAATCTCATCTCTAATCCTTCTCCTTTTTTTATTATTTTTTATGTTCAGCTCCTTCACAGGACTCATCAGAAAAGCCCACCAGTGGTAATTAGGCATGTAAATTGCCTTAGCTAGCCAAACTGAAACAGCTCTTTGAATATGCATGATGCACATCCACGGGAGCAGTTTTGAAGGACATAAGACCTGCTGACAGTATCTTGATTTTATAAATGCTGTGGCCACTGAAAAAGAAAAAAAATGGATAAAAATCCATGTTCCCATTTAACTATGTATGAAAACCAGCCAGAATGCCAAGATGCATTTGCTAGCACACAGAAAGCAAATCTCCTGAGGAAGAAATGGCTCAGTGAAATGATTGACGATGTTAGTCCTTCCTTCAGCTCTCCTGTCTGCCAGTCTGAATCTCGGGTTAGCAGTGACAGCAAACGTGGCTATCGTAGGGCACGTGTGATAGCATCAGCACAGACCTACCACTGTGAGGGCACAGGAGAAATGCTGTTCTTTCCACAGGCTATTCTGTCATGCAAGTTTTCAAGAGGAAGCACTGTAAATGTGTGCTCTGCATTCATGATGTGGGCCCATGCATGGGAGAGGAGTTCTGTGACCTCAGATGTCTTTTTCTTTTTTTAAAAATTTGATCCCTCAAAAAAGAAAGAAGCCACACACGCACAGGAACACACACACACACAGCCTGCACCCTGTGTCAACTCCTGTGCACTTTCTCAGCTAACATGTTTCACTCAGTTGTGGGGAACATGACTCGCCATCACCATCCGAACACCTCAGGGAATGATTTGGCCAGAAAAGCTTCCATCAGGCCTCCTGCTCCTCTGCACAACTTCTTATCCGCTGTGCTCCCTCCCAGATCCTTAGAACAGATTATCTTGTCTCTTGCTACATCCCAGTGTAAAAATAAGTCTTTAAGTAAAAGTAATACATCCATACAGTTCTGGATTTTGTCTGTCAGCACAGTATCCTCAGCAAGTGACACCTCTCAGGGCTCAGATGTGACGGTAACGCTATCACAGTGACTGACAGGAATGGGCTCTTCCAGTGCCCATCAAGCACAGCCATGAACACAAGCTCCTGCGAACAGGCTAAAGCTAAAACTCTGCAAGCTGCCATTAAAGGGATGTCCCAGCTGGCCACTTGGCACAAGCAGATTCGTATCTCTCCCTGGGACTGTTATATTTAAAGGTGTTTTTTTTTGGTTTGCTCTGCAAGCTTGGTGGTCGTGTCAGGCTTGTGAGGCTCCCCAGCTTTACATGGGACAGCCACAGGAACACTCATTATTAGGATCATTTAAGAGCACAAGCTTGGTTTAGAAAACCAACCACAACCTTGACTATGGCCTCAGATATCACTATTTTTCTTCTCAGAAAGAGCAGTCAGGCATTGGAATGGGTTGCCCAGGGAGGTGGTGGAGTCACTGGGGGTGTTCAAGGAAAGGTTGCGCCTGGTGCTTAGGGACATGGTTTAGTGGGCGACATTGGTGGTAGGGGGGTGGTTGGACCGGATGAACTTGGAGGTCTTTCCCAACCCTAATGATTCTATGATTCTATGATTTCCAAATCACCTTGCAACGGCACAGCCTACGGGTTGCACATAGGTAAAGAAATACGTGGTGACTTCAAGGATTTCTTACTGAGCAGCAAGACTTCCTTCTGAGCAGTGTGGGGGGCTGTTGAGAGATGCCAGGGCACATTTCAGTGCCTATTTCATCCCTTCCACGCAAAGAAGCTTCAAAACATCAGCCACAAGAAAACAACCTGCTTGTTTGCAGCTTCAAACCATGTTGAAATCAGCAATAAATACTAACAAAAGCAGAAGCTTTGGGAAGCGGAACATACCTGCAAGGAAGCACAGGGTATTTGGAAGCAGAAGTATTATTTTTACAAATATCTGTACAATTCTCTTTGAACTGGAGTATGCAGATGTGTAAAATATGAAACTCTGTATTTAAAAACAAGAACAAAAGTATCAGTCCAGAGTTTTCGTTTTTAATCTTTTAAATGAGAGGGGTTTCTGTTATTCACAGATAGAGAATGCATAAAGCCATATGCATGTAATCATACTATGTTTCATACTGCCTATCCATTTCCTAAATTATTTTCCCTTGGGACTGGATATTGTACTGTTACTATATTTGTTCTCCTGTTATTTATATTTCTTCAGATTTATTTCAAAAATCCTGCAACAGATTATAAATTTCTGGCTAGGACTGGAATTTTCTGAGAGAAATGTTTTGTTACATTTTGATAGAAGTGTAATTACAAAAATATAAACATGCAATTTACATACAATAGATATTAAAAAAGTCAGCATGTAACCCACTTAAAATAGTTGGCAGGCTATTTATCTAAACTATTTCAATTTAACGCAGATGTGCCCTAACAAATAAAATGTGCTTTAAAATCTGTCGTCATCCCCAGTCAGACATCCAGTTGTCCATGCCCTTAAGTTGATGTATATTTAGCATTAAAAGAAAATGTTGAAGATGGTGACAACAACACAGTTAATCATTCTATTAATCAGCAAAGCTGGGGAGGGACTCTTTGTCAGGGGGTGTGGTGATAGGGCAAGGGAGAATGGCTTTAAACTGAAAGAGGGCAGATTTAGGTTAGATATAAGGAGGAAATTCTTCCCTCAGAGGGTGGTGAGGCCCTGGCACAGGCTGCCCAGAGAAGCTGTGGATGCCCCATCCCTGGAGGTGCTCAAGGCCAGGCTGGATGGGGCTTTGGGCACCCTGGTGTGGTGGGAGGTGTCCCTGCCTGTGGCAGGGGGTTGGAGCTGGGTGGGCTTTAAGGTCCCTTCCAGCCCAAACCATCCTGCGATTCTATGATTCTTTATTTATGTAATGCTCACCCCTGTGATATAGTTCCAGTGATACACTCCCCCAGTAAAAATTAGCAAATGTCCCTGATAAAATTTGCAAAACTCAAAAAAAAACCCTCAAGCATCCTCCTGTCTGGGTGAAAAGTGAAGGGACCCTTCTGTATTTACATTGCAGCAGAGGGTCTCTTCGTCTATTGTGTCAGCTTTCTGTTATCCCCAAAGTACTGTCATTCACACGCTGATGGCAATTTTTGAGATTTTGGTTTGTTGCATTGAACAGGACCAAATCTTTATGAAATTTAACAGTTCAGCTGTACCAGGTGCTTGAGCACAATCCCTGTGCCATGCGCATTTGCCTCAGCCACATCAAGTGGTTTGATACAGGTCAGCAGCAAATGCATTTCAGGAATTTCAGCTACTGGCGTCATCTGCCAAGGGTTACACAGATGGGAGGAAGCAGGAAAGGTCATTTTTAGGAGTGAAAAGCATTCTTTTGCATTTATTTTTCCCAACGTTGTTATAAAGTTATAACTGCCAGGTAAAAACATGTTGGACCAAAAAATAGTGCTTTCAGGAAACCTAAAGAGTTATCACTAACAAACTTCCACAGCAAAACAGCTTTAATTGCTGTTACAGAGAAATGGAGCTTAAATCCCAGCGCATTTGTAGAAAGAGACATTAAGGGCAGAGGAAGTGCTTGGTCAGTGCAAGCTTCCTGTTGGGTATTTGCAAAGACCTCAAAGCTTTTTAAAAGCAGAAGTGCACCATGCAAGGCCAGCAGCAGCTCTGCACAAGCCTCCCAGCTGCAGCTGGATGTCCTACGCAGCAGTGTCACTGGTGTCACCTGGAGCGGGGTCACCCTCCCCAACACAACCCCAGGTCTGATACAAACATCCCAAAAGACCAATCCGAAAGTAAGCTGCACCATCTGGGAGCGCGAGACACACAAGGCCACCTTCCCAAAATGATGACTTCGGTGGTGACCAGCTCGCTGGGGGTCTCACTGCAGCCGGCAGCGACTGAAGGTTGAGGAGCAATCCCGCCTGGTGTTGAACACTTCGGAGCAGCGTTTACTGCCTCCGGGTAATGATTTACAGGGTCTGATTACCCATTTTTCATTACGACCAAAAGTGAGATTAAAATGTTTTGGAGGCAACTGCTCATATCAATCTCCCGGGCGCGGGCAGGGAGCGTGGCTGTCACTCCGGCAGCGGTGGCACAGCAGCTGCCAGCGCTGCTCCGAGGGGGGGAATCATTAAAAGCAAATACCTTCTCGTAAGATGGACCGGAGACAGGGAGAATTACAGCCAGCCAAAGAGGGTTTCTGAACGCTGGCCAATGCACACACAAAAGCAGCCAAAATGTACTGACCATCTTCTGCTGCTTTCATCTTGGAACGAAAAAAAAGCCTGAAAGCACTAAAACAATACGAAGCGTTGTATAGGAATACCACATCTATTTTAAATATCTGTATTTAAATCACCTGTTCCTTTGCACCTAATCGGGAGCAGAAATTAAAGCGCAGGAAGGATCAATGGCTTGGAGCTGCTCCAGCGAGGCAGGGCAAAGAGGCATGGAAAAGAAGGAGACAGAGCATCGAAGTCCCTTCTCACTTGACTTCAAACTGCACGATGATGTCCACTCAATGCAGGAGAAAATTTAAAAAAATAAACAAATGCCAAGCCAAAAGTCACAATCCCTTTTCAAGGGATTTTGCAAATACCTGAGCAAGTGCAGTTACCAACAGTAGCTGCGTCTGAGTGCCTGCTCCAGCCCGGTAAGAGATGCAGCTCAGAGGGGTGTTGGGTGTGCTGCACATCAAAACTAAATAAATCATAATTACAGACTGCTTTGCTCTGTTGCAAGGGGAGACAAACATTGCTTTCTCTGCCTGTCTGCCCACCCCCATGCCTGACATTACCTTTTTTTTTTTTTCCCTCTGAAAATGAAAAATAAAAACATAAGCCTTTACTGTAATAATTTACTGCTGGGGTCAAGAACATGCTCCAGGGGTGGTAGTGGCAAAGAGGAACTTCAGTGGGAATACAAACAGATACTTTCCTCCTAAACTGCTTTGATGTGCCATTCCTACGAAGACTGGCTTTCTTCCCTTTATAGCTTTGGGCCTGTGAAGACTTCACACTTTTTTTTTCCTTCTTTTTTTTCCTCCCAGATATCCTTAATGCAGGACCCCTTCCTGACCTCACAGTAATAACAAACAGGAGATGAAAAAATCCGCGTGCCTTCTTATCAAAGCCATCTGCAGAATTTAAGCTTTCATTTAAAAATAAAAATTAAGCTTCTAGCCTTTAAAGGTCGTAGAGATAACCTTCTCTACGTGAACTGATCCACAGCCATCCTCTGTTTCTACAGAAGGATAACTCCCGTGTCAGATTTCCTTCAGGTCCCTGACTGCTCCCCCTCTCCAAACTCGCTATTTGGGGAAAGGGGGTTTGCAGATAGCATTGTCCTGACTTTCCCAAGCATCACCTGCTCCCCACTGATGCTTAAAGCTGATAAGCAGAGGCAAAGTAAGGCTTTTGCTGGAATCTCCACAGGTTCACAGGACCCAAACGTAAACCTCTGTAACAAACAGGCATGTTTGTACCTGAGCTCAGTACCCAGGAGTCTCATTATAGCTCACCAATAGAAAACACCTCTTTTGGGGAGGATTCATCTCGCCAGCCTCCCACGTCTGCGGGCACATCTAGGCAAGGCTCCTCAGGCACCTTTTAGCCACCGACCTGAAGGTGAACTGCTCTCAGGATGCCTGAGGCTGAAATTAAGGATAGCCTCGGAGCATACAGCCCCTACTGGAGACGCGGCAGGGAAGTGATTACAGCAAAAATGTGCAACATAGCCAGGAAAATACGGCAAAAATGACTGCCCCAGATGACGGATGAGCCCCGCTGAGGAGATGAAATTTTCCCAAGTCCTCAGTTAATCACAACAGGGAAAAACCTTCCCTGGCTTCAAAGAGCCATTGCTGTGATGTTGACCACAGAGACAAGCCTTGCTGGCCAAATTGGTAGCAGCAAGCATTCGTTCATCATGTTCAGTCTCTTATCTCCAAATGAGGTCCCTCTCTCCCCTGAGAGTGCAGAAGGGAAAAAAAGCCCAAACCCAACAAATAAAAACAGACATATAGAGAGACCAGGCACATCCCCGGATAATTGCATATTGAGAAAGAAAGCGGTCATTCATCCATTCTGACCCTGGCAGACAACAAGTTCTAGAGGAGAAATATGGAATTGATTGTATTTATCAGCAGCACAGAGAGACACAAGTATTAACAATTTCCTGAAGGCTACGCAGGTAATCTTCATAGTGCTCAAGGGCCATCAAGGGCCAGGATGAGCAGATGGATATATGACTTCCATCTTTCCAGGTCAAGAGCGTGAAGCATAACTGCCCACTAATACCTGTATGTTTTTCTTTTTCAGAAATAACTAATCCATTCGAAAGTCTCCAAGCTATGGGTTCATTACCTTACTTTGTAGCCATTCCGATTTTTAATGACTTTTGTTGGTAAGAAACAGTAGCATTTCAAAGTAAAAGATTTCTCACGTCAACTTTGAGTCATCACATCTTGTTGTGCTTTCACCAAGAAAACCACACCTTCAACAGCCCTCCTGTGCATCCACATGGAGGGGTGAAGACACCAGCCAACGTTCTCTTTGATAAAAGCAAATACAGCAAGATCCTTGCTTTTGTGTCTTTTTTTTTTGCAGCAACTGAAGTTTCCTCTGATCTCTGTTCAGTACATGCATTACCAGACTAGAATATGATAACAGATTTTTTTTTGGTTGTACCCACTTTGGAGACAGAATCTCTTCTTGGCTTCTCCTTTTATGCATCAGAGGACTGAATTAACTCTTTTTGCTACAGCACTGCACTGAGAGATAACCTCCTCACTTTTCAGCTACCTTTATGTCATCTGCAAAGATTTCATACCACTGACTAGGTTCCTGCTAAAAATATTGAGCAACATCAGCCCAAGAACTGTTCCCAGAGGTATCTAGTGAGAAACTACTTCCTCGCTGATATCTTCCCACTACCAACTACAGTGTGACACACGTCATCAAACTGGTTTTTAATCCACCTAGCACGTGCTGTTACGTCTATACAGGCTTAATCAAAAGATCTGGTGTCACCAAGTCCAATGCCTCGGAGAAACACAAGTATACTGCAACGGCAGACTTTATATTATCAAGCAGGTCTCTAAATCCTGGACCGGCAAAAACTATCTTTATAGATGTGCTATTTCCATAACAGAGTGGTATCAAGGGAGCTTTTGCTTTACCTAACAAAACGGTGAACTATGAAAGATTCAGGAAAGGGACTGAAAGAAAACAAAAATAGTTCCAAAAAGAAGCATATATGGAACAACACATAAAGGGGAATAAAGAAAAAAATGAAGACAAATTCAGACTGAATCCAAACTGAATATTTTGTTCCCTGTAAGAGTAAAAAAAAAATAAATCTGTAAATTGGTCTATTGTTTCCTAGACTAAAACTGTCTAAGTGATGTGTTCCAGCAAGAAGCTGTAAGAATAACTGAGTAACATATCGTTTCCATCATTCACAAAGGTTAATAACGGTCCTTTAGGGTCTTAAATTCTTTGACTTTTTCAGACAGAATAAGTCTATGCCTATGTTAACAAGAGTATGAGGTAACTGGAGCAGGTCTGTAAAGCAAAATAACTTGTACTGAGGACCCCAAAGCCATACTGAGCATCAGGGAGATATGCTCCAGCCTGCACTCGTGGCTGCATGCCCACGCTGCCCCAGGTGCACCTCTCCTAGCTCAGTTTCCAAAGCAGAGGCTACTCTGGGGACTCTGGGACCGTTCCCCAGCCTGAACAAAAACCCAGTAAGTGGGGACAACCAGATAAGCTTCCAAAGGACCCTCTTGATTCAAACAGACCCACGCACGTGTCTACAGCCTGAAGAGTTAAAAGGAAGATGAAGGCTGGATGCAAAAGGTGAGAAGATATCACCAAGGTGACCTCACCAGTTTTTGAGTCAGGACAGAAAGTTCCTTTATTTAATGATGTATTTTGGGACTGAGTCTACTGACAAAATGCAAAGCTGCTAGTAACAGGCCTAAGTAAGAGGACGTCATCAAGAAGCTTACCAGTAACAAAAACAGCCAGAGGACTCAACTGGCACTGTGTCCCACCACATCAGGCACTGCAGAAACGGTGGGATGCTGCCTCAGAAAGACAGGACAGCTTGGTGAGCTCACTTCAGGCGAGTAAAATGCAGATACCTGTGCCTGCGTCTGTAGGAATTATGGTTGGTGGTATCATGAGTAATCCCCAGGACGTGCCCAAGCGCTCATTCCCCCAGTTTAGTGCTTCCTTCAACTATTGTGTGGGAGAGGAACATGGTCTCACCACGAAGCCCTCAGTGTAGATGAAAACCAAGCATGCTGGATGACAACTCCCACAAAACACTGCAGTACTTCCAAATGCTTTTTTCCCCCAGCTTTAGGCCATTTTTTTTTTCCCTTTTGTTTCTGGTACTCTTTGTCTGAAATTGTCTGAGCTTTGGCCAATATATTTGATTATTTCTATTTTTACCAGAAACTAAAAAGGCATCATCCATGGAGTGGGGCACACCACTCTTTTTTTTTTTTTTTTTTGGCTTTCAAAGCATCCATTTTCTCCATTAGATCACATCTGTTTGCTTTAGACCTCAGAAATAAATAGCAGATGACATTATGCTGCAGTTACTGTATGTGTTTGCTTTATCCATTTTTGTATTTATTGAAAAAAAAAATTCACTGGTGAATGCTTCCCCAAGTGATACCCTTCCCATTTGTATCTGTGTTATACAAATGTATTATATACCCTTGAAATGAGGTACCCCTTGTTTCTGGAGACAACCCCACACTGTTCCCAAATGCCGCGATGAAACATGCACACTGACCACACTGACCTTACAGTAGTACTAAGAGGTCTTTCCTTGTTAAATCTTTTTTTTTTTTTTTTTTTAATTCAAAATCTTGGTCAATTTGGCAGTGTTCCTTTCACCCAGGCCTTCTTAAGGGATGGGAAAGAAACAGGCTTGGGTTAGTATAAACCAAAATGTATTTAAACAATTCTCAGAGGGTGCCCGTTTGAAAAAAAGAAGAAAACGGCAAAACCCACAAACAAACAAAAATCAAATTTGTCCTGCCATCAGCGCTGCTGTGCTGCTCTGTGGCACAGCACGCTGTAGACATCGTCCCTAAAGAAATGTGAAAAAATAAAAATAAAAAAAGGAAAAAAAAATATCCCGGCATCAAGCATCCTCCTCCAGGACCTTCCCAAAGAAAGCCACCAGGAACAGAGGTGGCGCTGGCCATGTCCAGACACAGCTTTCTGCTGCAACAGGTCTGAAGGCTTTCACTCAAAACAGTCAAAAGCATAGAAAAAAACAGGGGTCCGACTGATGGGCAAGGCTTTGGGCAACTTTACAGCTCCCAAACATCGGATTTCCTTCGGGTCAGCCAGCTTCGTGCTGCAGGACTGGGTCTGTGCTGCCAAGGGCACCACGAAGATGCTGTTGTGCGTGGTGTCTTCTCACCATCCCTCCCCACCCAGTGCCTGCTCCTCACCACAGGTCCCGGGTCCCCGATGGCACTTATCAGAGAGAGAAAAATGTGCCCTCTGTCTCTCTCCTTGTAAAGCACAACTGTGAAAGAAGGTGGATGCTCCTCTTCAGTCCCCTCCAGCACAAGAGATGTTGCTAACGTTAAGGGTTAAAAACGAAGTGTGCAACAGTGAGAGCCTCCTCGGGGCCCAGGCCAAGACTGCAAATGCAATTCCTCCAGGAATACAGGCACGGAGCAGGCATGCATATTTAAAAACAAAAGGCAAAATGCTACCAAGCAAAACATTTCCCTGCACGCACACACTGCTCCCTGCAGGGAGGGAGCGAGCCACACAAGACAAAATCTGGCCACCTCACTCAATGCCCCGGCTTATATTTAGGAAAGCAGGGAGGCAGCTGGGCCAGATGATCAAAGGAGACATTATTAGAGCATCACTGCTAATGCCTAAAGCAAACACGAGGGGACTGCATCTTAGCAATGCGTTTAGATTGGAGGGAAAATGGCCTTACTACAGAAAAGCGAAGGACACAGAGCGGGTAGCTCCCCATGGAGTTGCACTTCGTGCAGTACGTGTTTGCATGCTGTATGATCAGACTAATTTAATCTTATAGCCAATATACAGCATGAGGGCTTTGTGGTGGGGAAAGAAAGAAATGTGAGGGGAGGGAAGGGTTCCACTCATTTTTGTTAGGATGCCTAATGACTTCTGGTGTTAGAGAAACATAAATAGCTGTATCATCATGAAGCAGAGATTAGATTTAAAATAGATTTAAAATATTCCTTGGAATGCAAAAAACAGATTCTTACAAAGGTCTGGATTGACACGTGGAATAAGGCCATTACTTGTCACGATGCCCAAACAAGTGGCACTTCGTGGAGGGAAGACTTATGAGAGCGCTCCTCTCTGAGACAGCAAAGACAGCTCTTTGCTCTTCAGGAACAGAAACACATTGCTATCTCATCTGGAGCACGAGTGATTTCCCTCTTTAATATGCATGTGAAAAGGCAAGTAGTTCAGCTTTAAAAGTTTGCTTGTTTCTCCATGCAATGAACATCAAGCTTCACAAAATAACGGTTTTGGTGGTGGTGCGGTTTGCGTGGTTTTGTTTTTTTTCTTTTTTAACAAAAACCCTCAAGCAGTAATTTTCTGCTTGGTGATCAGTGACCCATTTCATATCATCCGCTACAGGGCAAAGCACCCTTAGGATGTGATCGCTGAACTTGAGCAGGTTTGGTATCAAAGTCTCTGCTGATTCTTTCTCCTTTGTGCAGTGTCCTAGAGCAGGTTAACTGGCAAGCTGTCGCACACTTAGGCTGTTTTTTGGGGATCGCGAGTTGTAGTAATATGTGCATGGCAGGAGTCCTGATTAACATTTTCTTAAGAAATCTTTACACTGGCATTAAGAAGTTTTTCTGAACTCTTGAGGGCATGCACCCCCCTCCCACCTCGCTAGCAATGCGATGTAGTCCCACAGTGTGACGATGTCAAAACCTTACTCTTAGCAGCCCGCAGGATCCCAGCCGAACGTGGCAGTCAAGTCTGTCACTTGCACCTGGAGATGAAAGAGGATGGCAAGGCAGAGCCAAGCCTAAACAGCTCCACGCTTACAAAAATGTGTGTTAATGCTGCACGGCTGTGCCTGGAATCAGCCTCGTGGCTGCTGATGGATGCTGCTCTCTTCTTCTTTCTGCTAATCCATGCAATGAGAGAGCATCGGTTTCGAAAACTCACCAGCCCCTACTATCATGAGAAAAGTATATCCAGTGCCTCAAGGAGGAAGGTTAGATTTGCAGCAGTATTCCCCAGGGGAATTGCTTCAGTGTCCCATCCAATTGACTGCAGTGGAAACGTCATCACACCTCAAGTGTCCTCTTACCCATGGAGGGCTCTCATCTCCCCTGCACCGGAGCAGCTCACAACAGCAAATGTATTTCTTACCAGCATCACTTCTGCAAGAAAGGCTTTTATCCCTGCTTACAGGCAAGAAGTAAAAATCTGTGCAAGTACTCGGTATCAAACTCCCTCTAAGATCAAGAGGAGCTTCTTCTACACTTGTCAGGATCTGGACCTACGTGATTTGCTGAAAAGCTTCCAGTGTTATCACTTGCAGGATAAGAAATGGAGCCTGCAGAGCCCATCCTGCAGCTGTTCATCCTCTCCAAGGCTGTCACACAAACAGGAGCCCAAAGGTGACCAGTGGCGTGCTGTCCCCGGGTACTGAGCGCTGCCTACGCACCACTCACGTCACATAAATCTGCCCCAGATCACCTCACGGATCCTCTCTACCATACCCAGGAGCTGGGTAAAGGAGAAAGACATCAAAGAGCCATGGGATTGTCTCATCAATATAGGTAGGGATGTATTAGGTCACAAAATTGGTCTACCCATGAGGAGAGCTAGAACTTGCCTTAATTAATTAGAGAATGATGGCTTCGTCCTCCTTCCCCAATGTGGATGTTACATGACTCCAGACTGGAAAAATATTTCAACACTGCAGATGAGCACAGCAGTCCAGAGTCTACGCGAGCAGTCTGCTTTATTCCCAGCTCAGCCCTGACCAGCCTTGCCAATGCAGCACCTTCATTAACCTAAATATGAGATTTAAACAGAAAATAAGGCTATGGCATCTCTAAGTCCAAACGTTGCTACAAAACCTACCCACTGAGCAAAAGAAAGATAACCAGCAAAAATGGGTTGCTCGGACTCTATATCTAGGGACAACACCATTTCCTTTACACTGCTCTGATTTTCACAAGCTGAGTATCTGGCCATGTATTCGTAGGGCGTGCATTGCACACAGATGGATGGATGGACTGGATGGAGGGAAGTTGGGGTGGATGAATGGGTGTTGACCGCAGATATCACTAGACCTACAGGGATCTCCTTTGGGTTCACTTTCCTTCAGTGTCCCAGCTCTAGATAGTGTGAAGAAGGACACAGTAAAGACAGCTCTGCAGAGATCTTTTCTTAATGCAGAACTCTCAACTGTCTGCTCGGCAGGTCTCAGTTTTGAGGGGAAAAAAAAAAAAAAAAAAACATGTGCGGGTTGTTTATTCCTACATCTGTTAGGAATAATAATTCCTACATTCATTATCTGTTTACTTGTCATAACCAAGATAAGATGAAAAAAGTCAAATAAAGACCATGAATAAATACTATATATGGACAGGAAAGAGTGCCGTTAAGCTTATTTGAATCATGCTAAATGCAACTTGTTCATGATTAACCTATATATATTAACCAGAAACCTCTCAAAAAATAAGGCAATGATTTGATATCAATGCCGAAGACCTCAAACTTCTTTATTTGGAGAAGTCCTCCATAAAGAAGAAATAATTCTTCATACTGCATCTCTAGTGTACTGTAAGTTCTTAGGCTTCTACAACACCGAAAAGACATCGTGTACACACAGTATGTGGGCAAGGGAAGTATCGCATGTATCAGCTATCGTGCATGACACCCAGACAGGACACCGACACCTGTCTTGTGACCAGTTCATGCAGTTCTCAAAGTATCCCCTCCCGGTGCCCATGGGAGACCTTTCTACCAAGTGCAAACAAACGAAAATATAAAGCACATTACTTTTTATTGTGTAAGTGCAATGATAGGAAGTAGAATGATTGACAGAACCACTACAAAATCAGCTCCAAAAAATATAGCTGCATGGTTTTTTTTTTTCCCTTCTAAGTGAGCTTCAACAGACCATTCAGCTGCTTTCTCCTTTACACCCTCCTTTTTTTTGTTGTTGTTTAAATCCCTTGGGGCAGAGCCAAGAATCTCAATGTGCCACAATAACCACGTTTACTTATTTCCAACTCGTATCCGTAGTATCATATCATATCATCTCAACCTGGCATCGACATGGTGCTTTTCGCCAATGAGCCTAGTAAGGAATCCAATCTGTTCCTCATTATGTGATGCTTGGGAGATACGGGAGGGTAAAAAATGGAAAGGAGAGAAAGGGGAGATAACCAGGGCACCAGTGGACAGAATGAGAAATTGGTTAAAAATGGGTAATGACAGACAAAAGTGTGAAGGAAAAACATGTTGCTGGGACGTAGAAAGAGTGAAAAATAAAAATACGGTGAAGCAATGAGGAAATGGGATGGCTGGGAAGGAGAAAAGCAACAAGACAGCCTGAGTCAGAGTGAGAAATCCTGTAGAAAACAAACCCTGTTGGAAAGGAGTCCTGTCCCTCCCTAAAGTGTAGGCTTTCTGAATACTTCTTCCCAGAGCTTAATTTGATACTTCTTCCCAGAGTTTAATTTGCTGACAGAATTGGAAAGAAAAAAAAAAAAAGAAAAAAAACACATCAGAAAACAAAAAACTTTCAAGGCAGGTGAAAAGCACCAACCCACTCCCGACAGTCTGTGATTTCCTTTAATTGCAAGTGAATAATCAGGTTCCCCCCAGGGCAAAATGTTAGTGAAAAACCAGAACTAAGCAAGCAAGGGAACACCTGCTTAATGAGTGGATTTCCCTTTCCAGAAAATCTGGTGTATAGGTACATTATGCAGAGCCACAGCAGAGTTTAGGTGTGGGTGTGAGTTTACACAGTCGATTAAGCATAATTTAATTACATTTAAATAATTAATAATGAAGCATGTTTTAATTGCATATAAATTCTATGCTGTACAATGTTGGGCACCTCATAAAGCCCAGCTCGCACACATGGGGCAGTGCCAAGTCCCTGCATGTGCGTGCTTTGGACACGGTGTGCAATTAGTCCGATGCATGTCATTATTTCGTTTGCAACCTGACTCTTGCAGGGCACAGAACGGACACAGCTCTGAGGGTGAGGGAGCCATTCAACATTGGTTTTAATCTGCTGCATTACATTATGGGCCACAGAAAATAAAAAGACAGAGGAAACAAGTTGATGACTAGCTAAACTGAGCTTAAACTGGCAGTCAGGCTAAGGCATCCACATGATACTGAAAGCCTGGTCTCATCTCAACCTACAGGTGCCTCCCTGGAAGTATTTAAGATATACGTGGACATGGCATGATGGGACAAGGCTTAGGGATGGGACTTGGTAGGTTGATGGTTGGACTTGATGATCTTGAAGATGTTTTCCAGCCTAAATGATTCTACCATTCTGTGATTCTCCTGAGAGTCTTCTCCAGAGTGCCTCTGCAAGGCTCCCTGCTCAGCACACAGATTCAAAGACCATTCATTCCTCAGCCACAAGCCTCTTCCGTTTTTCTTTTTCTTTTTTTTGATACGATAAGGAAATCCAGATGCTTCATTTCAGTTGCCTGCTGGAGCTCCATATATACTGCTGAGGCTTTATTTAGCTATCAGAAGTATGCAAGTATGGTTCTTGTCCCTATGCTTTCAAGTCTCCCATTTCTAAAACAGCTGCTGACTAGGTTTGCCATATACGGTTTGGATGATGGTGTGATTAATACCAGTTTCCCTGGAACTAGCTCAGGTTGGTTTCCACATCTCACAGCTAATTAGTCAAGAAACAGAAGAAGCTCTTTTGGGCCAGAGGCTGATCCACATAGCAGATTCTGAGCAGACTGCAAGATAAGGGCACTGAGAGATGCCTGAGGCAGTTGCATTGCAGAGGAGTGGTTATTTAACTCCTTTTGGACACCACCAGACTTCTTATGGCATCTATGCCTGGACACAGTGAGGTTCCAGGTCACCTGGATGTGTCAATATCTCAAAACTCACCAAAAACAAAATGTAAGGGTTATTTGCTCCAATATGCACGAATAAGCAAGCTGGAAAGCAAGGGAAGGGACACGATGGATAGCTTGGGAAGCAGTATGAATAAACATTTGCTGTTAAATTCACAGTATTTAAGTTCAGAAAGCTCTATCAAATCATGCAGATTGATCTGTACACCACAGGTAAGTATATGACTCCCAGCCACTCCAGTACAGAGCCTGGGAATCTGTTTTTCATTGAAGCATAGTTTTGTTCAGCTAAAACAAGAGCCAGCAAGACAGCCAGCCTAATTTGAGTACAGAGAGAAAAATCCAGCGCTTTCAATGATAATTTGTTCCAATGGATTGTGACTCTCTTAAAAATGCAGCTCACTTTCTATGTGAATTTGTCTGTCTCCAGCTTTCAGACACCAGTTTGTGCTATGCCTTTCTTCACTGGATTGAAGAGCCCTTTAGTGCGAAATGTTTTCTCTCCTTGAAGGTCCTTAATGCTCACAGTAAGGAACTAGCCATTTCAGACAATTTTCCTCTCAAAGCCTGTTATTTTAGAGTAACCGCATACCAAAGTTAAAAATCACAAAGTGTCTAGACTAGTGAATTCACTCTGATAATGTGCCTACCAAGCAGGATTATTGGCTAAAGCTCAACTTAGCTGGTCAACTGTGTAATAATGTCTTGTTTATCTAATACTGTTACCAAAGGCTTTACAAATTGCCTGTATAAAGTCTGCCCGTCACCGAAATCACTGCAAACTGGTCGTTGTTTAACAAGCCTGAGCGGCGCTTTGCTCGTGGGCGAACACAGGCCCACAGCCACGGGCGAACACAGGCCCACAGCCTGCCCCAAGCAGGGGGCCGCCCACTGGCACGCCTGCTGACACTGCTGTCCTGCTTTTCTGGGCTGCTCGAATAACGTTAATTACCACAGAGGTTATTAGATTCCAGTGTAACAACAGCCCAAAACCAGGCTGATATTTTAACCTCATTTCTACAGTGAGGCCCTGGCCCAGGCTGCCCAGAGAAGCTGTGGATGCCCCATCCCTGGAGGTGCTCAAGGCCAGGCTGGATGGGGCTTTGGGCAACCTGGTGTGGTGGGAGGTGTCCCTGCCCATGGCAGGGGATTGGAAATGGATGGGCTTTAAGGTCCCTTCCAGCCCAAACCATTCCGTGATTCTACACAAGAAAAGACTGTTTTGATTGGCATCCGCATTAAATGCTATATGGGCAACAACAAGCGGGTGTGCACACACACCAGCCCACTCTTGTTGGAGTGGCGGTCAGTACCACCACCTGTTGTTACGGTTGCCCTAAAATCCTTTATACAAACACTGTTTTCAGTGGCTTACTTGCTACTCGTCCAACTGTAACCACTTAGCCTGAGATTTTCCAGGCCCGACCGTCTGCATCACGGTGAGCCCTTTCGAAATTTTTACTGAAGACAGTACAACTACTTCATTACAAGTGCTAATAAAACAGAGCTGTCTGAAAATTTCCACTGTCCTTGTGTTTGGGCTTGAAGTTGGCAAAGGGAGCAGCCTTCATGTCAGAGATCTATTTGCTTTCTTTCTCTGTTTCAGTGCTGGCTGTTTTCTCTCCTGAAGTTAGAAGTGTTCCAAGAACTGTCGCTCACAAATGCTGGCTGCTCGTTTCCTAGAAGCTCGGAGCCCATTTTGCGGTGTCCCTCCACTGTTTGGTGTGATCTACCCCATATAAAACAGGTCACCTTGCACTACTGCTGGTAATGGGCAGTGCCAGGCCTTGCTGCCTGCTCATCCCAGAGCTGAATTCAGGCACTGTGCACACCGATGTTCTCGGTGGTCTCCCAAGACAGAGAAAGAAAGAAGCATTTTTGAAAACATGCTTAAGTTTGAATAAAAACAAAACCTGGAAGAGTGCAAGAGAATAGGGAGAAGAGGTTATGGCAAAGATGCTGAGGAGGAAAAACAGGGAATTAAAACCTGCAAAGCAGGTTCAGGAGATTTGGGACTCCCACAGAAACAAGAATGCAGCTTTCTGAATACCAGAGAAAAAAGGGCCTGTGACCGTGAGCCCAGGAAGGAAAACAGTGCAATTACACAGAAGTGAAAGAATCCCTATTGCAGAGTCAAACGCTGGGAAAAAAAGAAGTTAGCTTCCAATGTGTTTCGACACCTGAGTTCTTCCAAAATTATTCTGCAATGGAAATAAATCTTTGCGGAGGTTAATCGTTCTCTATTCAAGCCCTGCCTTATAAACGTTGATTAAATAAGGGCCTCACTTTGAACAGGGAGGAGATCAGAGCTTGATGGTCAGTCCAAACCCAGGCACTACCCAGGGAGGGGACTGCATAAGGTGGCAGCCACCAGCAGCCCTGATGACACGATCCTTTTGATTCAAAGCCACGCACAACGCAGGGCACGAGGAAGGCAGCAGCCCTTAACCCAGCACGATGGCACCCTGAGAGCTCGCCTTCCCCATCCTGGTAATCCTCTCGTGGCAGACCTGCCCTCAAAGGACAGGCAAACAGGCAGCTTGTCCTCCCAAAGTCAGTCAACTTGGCTCTTTTATGACTGCAACAACTTCCATTTTTGTTAAACAATGAATATAGATTATTGTTTTGAAGTTTACCTGCCCAAACCCATCAGCAGGTTGTGTTTGCTTTTTGCTACAACACATTGTTTTCTAACAGGAAGGCAGAATTATCTGATAGGAAACACAGCTAATGTAGCACAAGCAAGTTATTAAATGGAGTCCAACTGGGCGCATGATGAGCAATCCCGAAAACACAATTCAAGGGGTGAAACACCACCATGCAACTGAGCATAATAACCTGCTTGCAAGGCTTAGAGACTGTGCGACAGAAATAATTTTAAATCAATTGAGTTACTGTTTCTTGGCAATTTGATAGAAAGGAGAAACAGTGTAATTGGCAATCAAGTACTCCTTTGGGAGCTTCCAAACAGCCAGCTGGATTTGTAAATGCATGGTAATCTGCTGGGGCCAAATCCTGCAGCTGCTTAAACAGCGGTGTAAATTGCCCACTGGGTGTAAATTACTCCAAACATGGATGTAAGCAGCAGAGCACTACCACTGGTATGTCAGAGAAATGCTGCTTTTGTCCCAAACTGTAAACACAAACCTGTTTTCACTCCTCTGCCAAGGCAGGGAGTGCACTGAATGCAATCAAGCACAGATCTACTTACCCTTCGCTTGCTAAGCTGCAGCCAAATATAGCTCAGGGATGAAGACACGGTCTGCATGATTAATTAGCTGCCTCCTTTATCTAACTTTCCTTCAACCTTTATATGCTTAATAATATCTATTTATTAAATCAATGAGCTTACGTTTAAAACCAAGTCCATCAGTTTATTTCAAGTCACTGTATAGATGGGATTTCATTGCAGGAGCAAATAGTGTGGGCAAACTTCAGCAGTCAGCTGGAAAAAGCATCTGGGAGGAGTGAGAGGGACACAGATTCTCAGCTCAGCTCAAAAGGACATGCACTGCTATGGTGCTTTCAGGATTGTTACAGGGTTTACTCTGAAAAGAACCCCATTTCATTTGAGCTAATAATCTGTTTGCATTGCTGGAAATAATCTCCTTCTAGTATTGATTGTCTTTATTTGATAAACACAAAATTTAGCTAAAGTCCCTTGCCATGAAGGAAAATGAACTGGAAGTGACCTTTCTTGCTTACCAGACAGACTGTTGGGACGAACAAATTCAAAGATAAATTTTCTCCAAAGAGCAAGGCGCTTCTTGCTCATGACAGCATCTCAAAACCATCCAACCTGCCACCTCAGGTACCCAACTGAGGAGGATGGCACTTTGTCCTGCAGGGCCCCTCTCTGTCCCTTACAGCAGGAGCCCAGACAACCAGCCAAAACTATGCATTTAATTCTAAATGACTGAAGTTAGGTAAGATGAATCCTAGCCCATGTGGTCTCTACAGGATGCTGATTCACAGCAAATCACCGGCATGTCTCTGACAGGAGGGCAGACCTTCCACAGAGCATCTCCAAAGAGCTTCGTTTTGGTGGATTCCTAACAAAAGCCTCTCTTTTACATAAAATTAATGAAGGTTTCTGCTGTTCCTCTGTATCCATACATCTCTTCTAACTTCTCTGAAAAGGTGAGAGGGTTCTAAATCCTAGTCCCACAGCAGCTCAGCTATTTCTTGAGAGGTGTTTGAAGTCGCTCATAAAACCAGACTCTCCAGCTGCAGGGGCAGGCATCCTGCAAATAAATCCTCCAAGGTTGCTCTGAGAGGCTGTGAGATGCCCAGTGGCTCAGCCAGGCCAGCACCTTCTGAATGCCCTCCGGTAGTTTGATATTCCACTAAGCGCAGCACTTCAGGGGGGTTACAAGCCAAAATGGGGTCAAATATGAGAAGTTTAGGGAATGTGCCCAGCTGACAACTACTGCAGGACTGGTCGTTTGTAAGCAACACAAACAGTGGGGAGGAATAAATTCTTCCCAGGCGAAGAATAAATATAAAAAATAACCTACTCCATACAATTCTATACCAGTAAAGAACACAGGCTCTAGGAAACCAAATTTTCTCTGCTCCCATAAAATGCCACTCTCCATGTTAAACAAGGCAAACAAATTGTACAAATGCAACATAAGTCCAGGAAAACAAAACAGAACAAAGCAAGTTTCGCATCCCCTAAGGAAGCAAAATCACGTAGTCCATGTCAGTTCCAAAGGTTCAGACTGAAATTAGCTGCCTCCAGGTGTAGTAATTCATCAGCGTGGAAACTGAAGATGACTTCTGTTATTCTTGAGCCATTTGAGAAAGATTACTTCATTCTGCATCTGGCCTGAGCCTGTTATCTGAATGTCTCTCAAGAAAAGTGCTCTAACATCCACAAGAAGTGAGTGTTTTAGAACCAGAACAGACTAAACAGTAGAAAATACAACGGGAAGTAAAATACAGCACTTTTTCCCCAGAGATGGCTCCATTACAGTTTTCAGTAGTGCAAAGGACCACAGAATTACTTCCTTTCTCCTGGTTATGATTAAATGTTAATTTGGAAAAATGTACCATAAAAAAAAAAAAGGAAACTTTAAGAGTTGAGGAAAGAGTCTGATGGTCTTAAAGCCAAGACCAAATCCCACCACAATCGATACAAGCTGCTGCTGTCTGTTGTTTACTTTTTTTTTTTTTTCTATTTTTTTCCCTAGGTTTGTACCTTTTTCTTAGTTTATTTGCTGGCAAGCCTCCAAATTTTCCCATCTGAGCCCACAGATTGCTGGAAGACCTCCAGCCACTCTTGCTTTGCATCACCTTTCCCATGGTGGAAAAGCCAGGTAAGCAAATCTCCCTCAGCCAGCCAGGAGCAGGTCTGCAGGAGCAGCTCCCCGGGCCCCCTGCTTTCTTGCAGAGGAAATCCAGATGTAGGTCCTGGGAGCAGCCCTGCCAGTCCCCATGGCCGCTGGTGATGTTCAACCAGGCACATCGTAGAGATGCAACCAGCAAGCAGACATCGAGGTGGATGTCCTGGCCTCTGCCAAGAAGGGTGTATACCAACAGTCATGGATATGGGATGAAAAGTAGGGTGATTATTTTTTTTTTCACTTATAACAAGGATGGATATTGTACTAAAGGCTACTGTAGCATGCCTCTGGGAAGCAAAGCTCAGGCATGGGTCTATCGCACAGAAACACCAAACCCAGCAGTCTCCTGAGATAAGGAACAAGAAAAGAGCTCCCTGGAAGACCTTGGAGAAGAAGAAGGGAGTGGGATAAGACAGTTTATTTTTGGCTATGACTAATACAGCATTCAGAATAAATGTTTCACACCCGACTTGAAAGAGAAAGGAAAAAAAAAAAAAAAAAGATCCATTTGTCTCTATTAACAACCATAAATACAGTACTTCAGCCTTCTCTTTGACTAATGCTGTGATTAAAAGGTATATAAAAAGAGCTGGGATTTCACATTTGAACCTGAACAGCAGGGATAGAAATCGTCTTATTTTAGCTGTTTAAAGATTAGGAAGTCTATTGTAAGGTAATCATTTTAGTTCCCATTATAATTCCTGAAGAAACAGACCCCCTGCATGTGCCTCCAAAACAACTTTTTGACTTACAACATTAAAATGCTATGAATACTGTTGCTGCTAACCTAAGAGACGACAGTGGGAAACATTCGAAGACTCTCCTCTCAGTACTGTGCCTATTTGCTAACCAAATAATACATGACATTTACTGATAGGAACTTTTATGAATTGGATAGGACTAGTTTGGAATTTTTCTCCAAAAACTGTTTTGTGGTGGAAATATCTTCTTTCTCTTCTCCCTTCCTTCTTTCTTTAACTAAAAGTGAAATTAATTCAATTAATTTAGAATTTATAAGCTAGAAAAAAAATCAAAATTAAAGAAATTTTCTATTTTGAAAGTTTCAGAACTAAAAAATCAGTTTCTCAATTCAGTGCAAAAATTCAGCTTAAAATGCAATGTTACCATTCAACATAAAAAATAAAAAGTCTTGAATTGGAATAGTTCACTAAACCTACTCCTGAATTTTCTAGATTCTTCGTTTGTGAAAACATTCAGTTCTGGCTTTTTGGACCAATTCAAGAAGGAAAAGCCTTCAAAATACCAAAGCTAGCCCTTGATAAAATCAGTTCCTACCTAGACCATACTTCTGTGGCTCCTAGTCACCAAAAGTTTGGGGCAAGATTAATCATAGCCAAGTAATATTCTTGTTAGTTGCTTGGATTTCAGCTTCTAGAAACTTCAGTAGAAGGATAAAATAACAATAAAAAAAATATATCAGTGCTCCCTCCTTGTCTAATAGGATGAACCTGAGCAATCTCTGAAGTCAGTCTTTCATTCCACAATGCCAAATGGACTGTGAAATTGTTTACCTTAATGGATAGTGCTGGTTTCTTTTAGAAATAGAATGAAATTTATTGGGTAATCTAAACCAAGACCACTGAATTTGATTAATTTTTAGTGAAACTGCTTCTGTTTTTTTTTTTTTTTTTTTTTTTTTTTTTTTTTTTTTCACATGGCCAACAGTTCACTAGGGAAGGGGAATTTTTAGCAGTCACATCTGTACCTTTGTTAGGCACTGGGAGCAGTGGTGCAAACATCTGTGCTGACACCACTTGGGGTGGGAGGGGCATAGCCCATTTCCCTTCGTTGTCACCAAACCCTTGGCTTTTTCACTGAGACCTACCAATATGGGCAACACATCCTGCTAAATGAAACACAGGGCACCCTCTCTGGATTTTAATCTTTGATGCAAGAATTACCATTTTCCAGTAACCACAATGTTGTGTACTTGAAATTTCAAATACAAAAATAATAACCCAAAAGAAAGTAAACATATAATAAAAAAATAAAAACAGAAGAATCACTGTGTTTTCATCTAAACAGATTTAGACTCAAAATTTGTTTAGTGTACTGGCCTACTTCAGGGATTAGATCATCAGGCCCCTTTAAAAGGAATAAATGGAATAATCTCCTCTTTTAAAAAAGACTGCATCTGGACATCATTGCTCTAACCCAGAGTCTACAAACCACAATTAGGGTTATGGCAGTGATAAATGGGGTTACAGGCCATCCAAAATTCAATCTCATTTGATGTTCATGTTAGTATTAAAGTAACATAAGGCCATAACAGAAAATAATTCAGAAACTACTGGACAAAACTCTGAAGGAAAAGATCCAATATCCCTTCTGAAATTAACATCAATGATGATAAATCTTCGTGGTCTTAAAAATCTCTTTTAACATACAGGATAGCTTCAAATCACTTCCTGCGAGTTATCAAGCTGATATCAGATGGCAACATTATCAGCCCAGGACTATAAATGAAAAAGTCTGCTTCCACAAACAATGCCATAAGCCCTCATACATTTCTTCAAATTTCTCTTTGGAAAACGCTGCCAGAAGCAATCATACAACACACGACAAGTACACAGCACGCGAGGAGAAATCCTCCCCCGTAAACCCAGGCGCTCCCCGCGAACTTCTGAAGCAGACAGTTGCAGCATTTGGGTTCTTCTTTATTTTATTTTATTTTTTGAGGGAACATAAGAGGAAAAGAAACTTAAGATTACCGAAACTGCTATAAATACCAGATGGAGAAAATAAGGCGAGTTGTAAAAGATACAGGGTAGAGACAGAAAACAGGAAAAACTCCAGGATAACGGACTCCCTGATTCTCCACCCGCCCTGACTGTCCCGCACCATGGAAATATGGGCACCCAGGAACCTCACAGTGTGAAAAATAATGAAAATAGAGAGCAGTTGATTTTCAGCATAATGTAAGTGCCACAAACAATACTCTCTAACTTCTGAATAAACAAATTCAAATCCAAGGAAAATTAGACAGGAAGCATTAATGCTCTCTGGTATTTATTCACATATAATTTATACAAACAATTTATAGAACATATCTGAGACATTCTACAAGGTTTGCTTTTAAATCTGTCTTCCTTTCAAATTAAAAGAAAATAACATATTTCAACTTCAAATGCATTTAAATTAGGGTCTTAACCTGAAATCCGCTGCAGAAAAAAATTCAAGCCCTTATCTTGAAATCTAATGGAATAAAAGCTCCTCTTTGCAGCTTACAAAATTCAGACATGATTCTGGGTGAAAGACGAGGAGAGAAAAGATTCCCTTTCTCCCCTCTCAGGAGACAAAAGCATAGAACGAATCTTTTTTCAGTGAAAACACTGAAGTTCCTACAAAAGAGAGTAAAATAACCTGGATGAAATCACCACAGTCCTCTACACTGAAATTATCTTTTTTATAATCTCAGGAGCACAAACCTTTTGCCACGCATTGCCAAGACTAACAACAAAACAAAGAGCCAGCCCACAATGCACCAAAAATCATGGCATTCAAACCAGACAGCGGCAGAACCGAGAGCAGAATGGGAAAGTCTACTGGACCTAAACATGGAGCTGGTGGGAGAGAGCTGCTCTTTGGCCTGATAACTCAGGGTCCTTAAGTCTCACCACATATGTCCCTAAGGTTTAGATATTTCTGGATGATATTTCTGGATGATCTTCCTGTTGTCCCACCATGTTGTCAACACATCGGCCCTCTGGCCATGCTGCTCGTCTTGCCTCCATCTTGGGGCCCAGCTGGTCTCTCCATGGACACACCAGGTTTTCCCTGGTTGATGTGACTTGGGCACAACACAATAAACAAAGGTTAAGACTGCAGATCACAGAGCCTAAAACCACAAATCGAAAGGTTCCTTGGCCCAGCTTCCTCATGAGAGTGGCAAACGTTAAGAACCAAAACCAGTGACATTTTCTGAAATCCCAAAAGTCAGTTTGAATTTGATATAAGGTTATGATTTCTCTCCAACTACCATTACATACCTAAAGGTTCAGTGTCTAGTCCAATCTGGTTCGATAGACTTGCTTTGCAGCCAGTAGAAAGAGACAGCCATCTCCAGATCAAAAATCACCCGCAGCACCTCAGCAGGGCCCGTTACAGACAAAGCCCAAATGACTAGATGAGACACGACTCATAATTTCTAGATGACCAACGTCAAGTGTGTGCCGCATCACCTGACCAGCAAAACACAATGCCATGAAGTGTATCAAATACACAACACCAACTAGATGCAAATAAACCTCTTCTTGAAGCACTCTTCCTCCCAGAGCCAGAATGAGTTTTGGTCCTTCCCACTCTTGCTAACAGGCTTTTACGCAATAGAGAGACATTATTATGAGGTATCAGAAGCTTATGAGGGATAAATACAAAGTGTGCTGATACTTATATCACTGTGAAGAAGTATTCTAGTAAATGTGACAATTGTTTCAGGGAAACAGCTTGGAAGTGACCTCTGGCGCAGGTTGCGCAGGACCATGTCCAGGTACCTTTTGAAGGTCTCCAATGAGGAGACTCCACAACCTCTCTGGGCAGCCTGTGCTGGTGCTCAGTCATCTGCAGAGTACACACAAGCTTCCTGATGTCCAGAGGGAACCTCCTGTGTTCCAGTTTGTGCCCATTGCCATTTGTCCTGGCACTGGGCACCAGAGAACAGAGCCTGGCTTTGTCCTCTTTGCACCTTCCCTTCATGTATTAATAGACATGGATGACTTCCCCCTGAGCCTCCTCTTCTCCAGGCTGAACAGTCTCAGCGCTCTCAGCCCCTCCTCACAGGAGAGGTGCTCCAGTCACCTTGGTGGCCCTACACTGGACTCTCTCCAGTATGTCCAGGTCCCTCTTGTACTGGGGGGCCCAGAACTGGAGACAGCACTCCAGGTGAGACCTCAGGTGAAACATTGCAATGAATTTATGAGATAAACAGGCAGTGATAAGGGGAAGATAGAGCTGCATGGAGGAGGCCCTGGCCAGCTGAGGGCCCGCAGTGCTGAATCAGCATGGAGGCACCATGCCGGCATCTGAGACAGTCTGTCCTGTAAAAACAAGAGGTGAATGGAGCTCTCTTTAAACTGGAAGAGAGCTACAGTCATAGACTGTGGTACTCATGGTGGACTTCTGTAGTCAGATCAAAGTTTGACTTTAACAAAGCTTTCACTGTGGTTTCCGCTACTCCCTGTAGCCCACTTGAAGGGATCTGCACTAGTTGGGTAGGCCACAAGATGGATGAGTAACTGGGTGGACTGATGGGCCCGAATAGCACAGGTTTATGGTTCAAAGCATCTATGTCTCAGCACACGTCCATTGGCTCATCATGACAAGGGTTTCTAAAAGGTCATGTTTGGTATCGACACTGTACAACCACAACTTGGATGGTAGGATAAAACCCACCTCATTAAGTTCACAAATGACACCAGTTTAGGAGGAGCATCGGATATTATGGAGGACTGGGATGCCCTCCAGAAGCATCGCAATAAGATGGAATGGCATGAAAACGGTTGACATGAACCTCCCAAAACTTCAAAAAAGGCCCATGCCAAGTCTTGCAGAATGCACTAAGCTGGGACGTGGTGGAAGCAGAGTGACAGAAAATGTCATGGTAGTCCTGGTGGACAACAAACTGAGCATAAACTGATGCATCACTGCATGGCTGATCAGATACTCGGCTGCTTTGGGTAAGCCAGAAGGGTGAGGGAAGTGAGGCCACATCTGAATAGCAGGTCCAGTTTTAGACTCCCCAGTGCAAGGAGATTAGGACAAACTTTTGTGCACCCAGTAAGAATTCTGGGGAGCAAAGCATATGATGTAAAACAAGAAGCTAAGGGACCTGGGTTTGTGTAGCTTGGAAAGGAAAGATTAAGTGTAGAAGTGGGGACTCTCATTACAGTCTTCCCCCACCTAAAGAGGGGCTATAGAAAAGAGAGAGCACAGAGAGGCAACAGTCACAAGTTGCAGCAGAAGAAATTCCTGTTAGAGGTAAGTGAAAGCTCACAGCAGTAAGCACTGGTCAAGCAGTAAACCAGTTCTGAAGAGGCATGGAGCAAGAGTATGGGATGCAGGACCTTCTAGTCTCAAAGTTTCTGCAGTTTTATGATATTCTTTGAAATATAGATTGATATATTTTCTGTAAAGTCAGACTTTAAAATTGCTGTGTATGTTCTGTCCTCAACCCGCTGGGCCTGTGCTCCCATCTGCAATGTGATAATAACATTAACATTAAGGACGAAATCCAGCTCCAGATTCACATTCCTAAATGTAGGTATCCATGTGAGAGCCAGACACCTACGTTCCCCTCATACTCAATGAATGTCTAATACTTAAATCAGTTCCCTCCACACTGGCATTTAGTGCCATTTAAGGTTCCCCAGCATATCTGAGACATCCTCAAGGGACTGACAGATATGACAGAAATTGTGCACGGACCAATGCTCCTCTGCAGTTAGAGCAGGAGACCAGGTAGGCTGTACTGGGACTTATTAAATGAACTTCTCAGAGCAGTTCAAGTGGATTCATCTATCAAATGCAGGTTCATACTCAGGAACTCCTGATGCCAAGCCTACATGGCTACACTTACAAGTCTGAACCTGTGGGTGAATCCTAACCACAAGTTCCACAAGCAATTAGGGTTCTGATGAAAAGAAGTTGAGACACAGTGAGGAGTGAAGAGCACCAAAGGAAGCCCAGTAAGTGTAATGGAATCTATCCTCAAGAATGTTAAAAAAGGTAATCTGAGCCCCAGTAAATGAAAGATAAGAAAAACAACAACAACAAAAATACGAAGTAATGAACAATCTCAGAGAAACTGTGCTTTGAATGAGCAAGAACATACAAAAATATCAGCACTACTAATAAGGATCTTATAATTATCGAGTGCTTGATAATGCAAACCCAGAGAGAACAAATCAGATTTGCACAGGCACTTCCCCATCTCCCAAGTTTTTTGACTTTGCCACCTTGATCATACTCTTTTTGTGCACTTTCAGTGTGCAGTATTCCAGGCACAGTCACAAGTACATGAATACTAAAGGGTGAAGTTTTCAAAGACACTCAGTGTTGGATTAACATTTCTCTCCCTGAAGAACAGGGTAATTTCTTTATGCTTCTGACATCTTCCTCCCTCTCCTCCCCAGCCTGAGATTTATAATGCAATTTTATACAGCCTTACTTTTTCTTCTTGAAATCAGTCCTGCAGCTTTATGAATTACATCCATAACACCATGTTCCGAACACCTATTTTAAGGAGTTGCTTTTGTCCTAATAGTTCATACAGAAAATCGTCCGAAGCTGGCAAAACTCCAATAAAATCCACATTCAGTTATTCCATTAAGGAAAAAAATGAGTACTTTTGCATATGCACTACCCTACAATATAAACTAGCACATAGCTGTGAAATACTGTCATTATTTTACAGCACTGATCTAATTTTCTACTGAATGCCCTAAAATGAAGGGTTTCTTCAGAGTACAAATGCAAGGACTGGAACTTAAAAATGATAATTTGGTGGCACTTAAGTCTTTTTTATTATTATTATTTTATCTCCTATCATTTTAAGTAACACCAACTGACAACGGCTCTACATGCTGAATGAGTCCAGATGCATTTGCTGACTGTAAAGAATCACAGAGATGTAATGCGGCAAGAGACTGGTATTGTGCTCATTAGATCACTAAGCAGCAGCGCTTATAAACAGAATACTTAACTAGACTCTACAAAGATATTCAAATGTAGCTGCCAGAATGTACTTTGAAATTTTCCACCTAATACAAAAATGCAAGAGATGAGAAATTATCTCCCTTTAAAGTAAAAAGTTCAAGGTGAATGTTACCTGATTAACTCACTTTGTTATTAATTAAATTCAATAGAAGTCCCAAATATGGCATGCCATCCTTTATTAGCATTTCTGCAGAAATAAGAACCACGCTTATCATTCAGCCAACAAAATTTAGCCGGAATTCATGAAATATCAAAGAATAATCCCATAGCAGAGGAAAGAGTTAAGTTCAAAACATGACACTGAGGGGAAAAAAAGAAGCATCTCCTAGTGAGGTTTATTAAGAACCTGAAAAAAAGTATTGCTATGTAATTTACATGTATTTATTTATACATATGTAAGATGTGTATTTATATTATATACTCTTACATACTCTATATGCACTTCATAATACAGAACGAGTAACTTCTTTGAAATTGGTAAGATATTTTAGGGGGAAAAATGTTCATCTAAGACTGAGAAGACATGAGAAAAACAGTTCCTTCCTCTCCTCCCCCTCTCAGCTGGACTTGGTTCTTGATTCAGTCATGCGGTTCTTACCTCTTAACCATACACTGCAAAGTTTCATTTATCTGTGATAAGCATTTGCCAAGAAATGGCCCAGAAAATATTTGTCTGTGAGCTCACTCCAGTTGCAGCATTCACATTATCCACCTACCACACCTTTTCAATAGGGAAGACAGACACGAGTGGGCATGGAAACCGGGCAGTACTGCCCCATTTATTCTGCATGTTATTGCTGAGGGCTCTGATTAGCCCTGGGAACTTCACAGCTCTGATGCTGTGCCAAACTTTCTGGGTATACATAGAGAACTGCAGTCTTCACAGATGTCTTCTTTCAACAACACAGAAATGAACATTATAAATATACATATTCCATATAAATCTGTATTTCCATATAAATGGAAAATTAAATTAGCTGAACTTTTTTTTTTTTTCTTTTTCTAAGCTCAAAAGACTTATTCCTCAGGAAGATACATTTGCAGTAAAGCAGTAAAAGGAATTTTCTGTGGTACAACCTGTACTAGCACCAGGACAGAGAAGGATCTCCCCAGGTATTGCGTGGATGGGATAAGTAATAAAGGAAGACTCCCTTCGTAATTTAGCAAGAATTAATGCCCACTTAATATAAAAGCATTGCCAAATCTGTGACTTAACAGAAAGCTATAACGGGTATTAATTGATGTCATCTGTACACAAGGAAGAATCCATTTGTGACACAAGTGTCATGAAAATCAACGTAATTACACACTTTATCGTTCGGGTGATTTTTCCATTAAATTAGGAGTTCAGAGTGTGACTACAGCTTCATCATTTGATTACCTTTATCTCACGGTGTACATTTCCTTCCAGCTACATCTGGAGATCAGTGCTGGGCATTAAATACACGTGTGCAAACTATGAGACATATAAAGGACATTGAAACCAAAAATATGCCATTGTTCCAGTTGAGGAATTGGTAGTTAAACAGAAGGTACAAGAAGCTACCAAATAACACAATATTGCTGAAATATAAGAAATAGGTAGCTCCACCAGGAAGAATGGTGCCCTCAGAGGACCAAGAAGACCACGAGAAGAAACATTAAGAAACTCCACCCAGCCCCTCCTCAAGGAATGAGACAGTGGTTGACTCCAAAAAATAAGAGAAACCTCCAAAAATGTGAGATTTGATTCAAAACATAAACTTGCCCCAAGCTAAACAGTTATGAAAAATGTTCCCAGTAAATTTATCCCTGAGACAAATCCATCATCCCCATACAGCAAGAAACAGATTGTATTCAGGAGACAGAGAACTGCATTCTCTCATGGCGCAAGTAATTTGGGAGGCACCATGGTATTTATTTAGGGAATGACTAATTAGGTATGAAGCCAAGGGGAAAAAAGAAAAGGCAGGGGGGAGCTCTAATGTGCTAAAAATATAATTATTAAAAAAATACATGAACTACAGCTGAAAACATGCTCTTTGGGAGAGCCTAGGGACACGCCAGGTTTAAGCTTCAGCTCTCTGAACTAGTGACGCATGAAAGGGTTTATTTGTCACCACGCCAGACACCTGGACGTCACTGAGGTAATGACGAGGCTAAGGAAGGGGGACCTGATTGGCAAAAAGGAAATCCCCATTAATTATAGAATAGAATAGGTCCAGTACGTGCTGTGGGAAGGAAGGACAGGTATCTGGGCATGAAGGCACCCCAAGACAGCTGCTGAGAAGAGGGAAGGAGGCGGCTTCCTGCGATGGGGAAGGCAGGAGCACTCTGCACTCTGATTGAGCATCTAGAATGATTTACATGTAAATGCATTGTGGGTTTCCATCCCATGCCCAAACAAAGTCACACGTCCCTCTGCTAGTAAAATCCTGCTTGGTAAATGGAAGAAGTCCCCACACTTGGGACATTTAAAATGGGAAATAATGCAGGAAATGAGGAAATAATGCAAGGGGTCAGCAAATGCATAAAATGACCTGCAAGGTCAAGGTAATTTCAATCACTGATTTTTATGATTTCATCAAATACTCAAAAAGAATTTGGGACTGAATTATTTCTATTTAAAAAAAAAAAAAAAAGACATTCAGCAGGCTTCTATACACCCACGCATGCACTTATTCAATGTATTAGTCATGTACCACTACCAAAACAGAATAAAAATATATTTTAACAAATCTTGCAGGAAGTCAAAACATTAATTCCTTTGCAGACATGTTAGTCCAAAACCCTCTTTCATTCAGCTTAGGTTGTCAGAATTTCTTGTGGACATCTATGTCATAGATTTGCCAAACCTATAATTCACTTTTTGACATTAAGTAATAAATACACAATGCAGACACACATTTGTCCTTTTCAAAATTCAGCTGAAATCCATTTCCTTAGATAAGAGCATGCCCTGTACAAGTCACCTTCCAAAATTCAGCAGATCTCTCTACTGAGGCATGCACTCCCATCTTCAGGTCTTACCAAGTACTTGGACAACAGGAGCGATGCACATCCATGCATTTGACATGAAAATAGTGATTTATTCCTGCTGTGCATGTCACTGGCACGTGTAAATGCCAGCCCTGAAGTAGAGTCCCACTGCAGAGCTCACTGTAGAGGCAGAACCAGAGAACACCAGGATAATGAAAATGTTCATAAGGAAAATGCTCAGAAGCCTGCTCCCAAGAAATGCTTTATTTTAGCATCTTTAACCTTAGATGATGTCTATTACCCTGGAGGGTGGTGGGTTAAACTAATAATGAACTCTGCACTTTGCAAACAGTTACACTCAAATTGTCTCCTTAAATTTACTTCTAAGAAGTGAAGCTGGCGTCGAGACAAGAGTTCACATGTAAGTAAACACCCAGCTCTCCACTACTTAAAAACATGAGTGTTGCCTTTTCCGGGCTAATGTAGATAGAAAGGGGGGATCTGCACTCTCTAACACTTACAAAAGCTCCCAGACAGCAGCCCTGCTGTTCAGCGCTTCCATTTCGTAGTCAAATGGAGGTCACTGCAGTAGATGCTTTTCAGGGGAAATGACTAGGATGGGGAAGGATGTAGGGAGGATTTGCAAGAGATGAAAACAAATGACACTGGCCTTGTAATAAAAATTCAGAGTGCAGCAGGGAGGGGAAGATGTATCATCATTAGCTCATTTACCAGTTGTGAACTACTGAGGGCTCACAGCCATGAATCTTTCCATGCCGCATGCCCATTTGTAAGAAAGCAGCGATCTCTAGCACGCATCCCTAAGATCAGACTCAACGATCACGCAAGTAATGTGCACTCAGATTGGAAAAAAAAAAAGAAAAAGGAAGTTTTCTAGCTTCCTAGAACACTTCTGACTCCATGGATTTGAAATAGTGCTGGAACCAGGGCCAGCACTTACAAAAAATGAGCCATGCTGCTGGGGGAACTCCTCCACTTACAGAGGTGAAGCCCATCCCAGCCACTGCTGTGCCAAGTGGGGACTAATCTCACTGAAACACTGAGCCCTACTTAGTTCAAACACTAACTCTGATCCAGGAATGTGCAAAATTAGGCGCGAAGGAAAGCAGGAGGGCATTGGCATTCTTGTGGATTACCACCACCCATACAGAAACACAGCTGGATTTTCAAACCTAGCAAAAATATTTAGGAAATCTGACTTTCGGTAGCACTGGTGCTCCTTTGTTGCATGGAGAACAGCAGTGGCACAATAAGGCTGAGGTTGATAAAAGAAAGATGAGACTCTGGGTTCGTGCAAGGCGAGACCCTTTCAGGGGAAGCCACCACTCCATCTGCCACTCCTGCGAAGAAAAGCCAGCAGTTATTAGGAGAAGGAAGAAAGAGATCAATGGAAGAGACAATTCAAGGGTCTGGCAGCAATTCAACAGGAAGATTTATTGGTCTTGTTTTGTGCGTAAAGGCAGAGGATGTCCTCATCTCACAGCACTGGCCCCTACATACAAGTAAAGACTTGAGGATCGCGCAAAAGAAAGAGGAGAAACAAACAGCAGCTGTGAAGGCAGGAGGAGACGATGTGGGAAAGAGAAATCATCCTCAGTGAGGACGTCTTTTTGTCGGGGGATGTAAATTGAAGGCTGGCCTTTACTTCTGCCCCATGCTCGGTCACTTCTCTTCCCTAGCCAGAAAGAAGATGGTGCTGGGGAACTGAGGAGAAGGTGGGCCAGCAGCATGGGGCAAGCCTGGGACCAGTTCATTGGATTTGAAAGTTGGCAGTAGTGGTCTGGATCTACAAAGGAATTAAAAAGCCTAAACCATAGAGATACAAGGCTCTTAAATATTCAGTGATCGCAAGCTGATTGCAAGCCAACCTTTCCTCCCACCTTCTCCCTGGGCCTCAGCCTTCTGTCTACACAACAGGACAACTTTGCCTTCGTTTGGAGACTGAAACATTAAATTCATAAAAGGCTGAGTTCAGAAAAGGGTAAAGCTAATCCCATTCTAAGACACTCAGAGAGAGATTTAAATCCCACTGGCTTCATTGGGTTAGCAGCACTTAGCTGTATCGGCCCCAAGCTGGTGGCAGGGACAATAAGAAAACCTGTGACAGATAGGCAGGTGGAGAGGACACGTACCAGCATATGCATGAATTCGCTACAGAAGGCTTTGGAAGGCAACAAGAGAATTAAAAAATGGGAGAAAGCTTTCTAGTTAATTGAAGATTAAGAAGAAGTAGAAATGGAAAGTGTAACACAGCTGAAGGTATGAGAGGTTCACAGCAGAAGGAAGGAGATTACTTAATATTCTTACACAATAAAATTAATTCCTTTTAATCTTTTTATACACATTGTAAACAAGATCTCTCTATCCCATGAAAATTACCTTCTAAAGACTGGGTAAATACATTAACTAATCCTAAAATCCCAGAAATCCCAGTTTAATTTTTTCTTTTTTTTTTTTTTTTTGAAAAAAAAACAAAAGCCAAGCAGGGAAGAGCTCTGTAAACAGTTTTGACCTTCAGAGAGCCTGATACTCCACTTATTTATTCCAAAAATGAAATGCTGCTAAGGGGAAAAAAAAAAAAAAAAAAAAAAGGTCATTTAAATGGAAATGGCTACACCTCATTTGCAGTAAGCAAGAGAATGAACCCTAAACATTTGCAATATTACAGAAAGCCCACAGAGCAGATAACTGGTACCAGCAGCAAGAAGTGAGGTGGAAGATAAAACTCTTACTTCTCTTTTGGGGAAAACACTTTAAAAAACAGCCTAAAACAATCCAACAAGACATGGCAAAGGAAATAATTTTGACGGCGGCTGCGAGTTTACTATAGACAATTACTTAATTGCTACTATTCATGTTTCTGGCCACAAAATATCGTAATTCCTGTTGCTACAAAGCAGACCCACACTTGTGCCCCGGGTAGAGCAGCAGCACCCCATGCCAGCTGGCTGCAGACCCGGAGGGTGCTCGTATGCACATTTTGGGGGTGCTGTATGCACATTTCAGGGATGCTGTATGCGAATTTGGGGTGGACCCGGCCACCCTCAGGGCCCAGCAGTGTCACAGCTTGAGCCCCTGGGCTGGGGATGCACAGCACAGCCCGACCCCATGCTGCTCCCGACCACGGCCACAACACAGCCCTCTGAATTGTCTCATTTTACTTTCATGGAGCGTTTCTTCAGAGCAGAATATCCCAATGAATAATAGAAATACATTACACTCTTTCTTCGTAAATGTAATAAAGCATTTGAAGGGAGAGTTAAAACATGGCCATGCAGTGTAGTAATCTAAAGCTGCTCAGCCACATTGTGCGTAGGAAAGAAAGGGAAATTAATAGCCACTAAGAAGTTTTATAGTTTTGTTTCCCACTGTCTGCAGTGGGGAAAATGAAAATCAAGAGCGCAAAATGGGAGATTTAAAAATATGGGCAATATCATCATGCAAAAAAAAAAATATTTAAGGTAATACAAAGGACATGGTGTATGTTTCACTTTGGTCTAAACATGCAGATAGGTCTCTTTGTCTGTGAAATGAGCAGGAATTGTACTTATAGCCCAAATAATTCCTATTCCACCCTAACAACAAAATCAGAGTCCCATCACACTCAGCAATACACAAATCTAAATTAACACCATAATATAAATGCTCATTCCTCTTGGAGTTGCTTCATGAGAGCAGAGCTATCAGTCCACTACTTACTGTCCAGCTCCCATTCAAGAGAGAAACCATCTAAATAAGCAGCTAGACGTGAAAACGTTGATGCTTCCCAGGGCGAGCAGCTCTGTAGGCAAATCGCAGGGAGGTTACAGGATGCAGACGTTGCTGATGATGAGAAACATGGTCTGGAGGATTTCGAATTGAAGTTTCAGGACAATAAAACTCAGATTCAGCAGCTGCTGCTGTGGTATAACAACTGGCAAGACAGTCCTTTTTTTCTATTTTTTCTTCTTCTGTGATACTGTACATTTTGCTGCCATGACAACTAAACATTTTTTGCCCATCTGTATGGTGACAGAGTAGATATATACATCTGTTCATGAATCTTGTTTTTAAAAGACAGATAATATTTTCCCAACTTTTGTATGTTTTTAAACCTCTCTTCTGAATGAAGCAGAATATTGCAGCTTCTCGAAAACAGTGGTCCATAAATCACACCGCCCAGGCAGTGCATTGCCCAGGAGACACTCCAGCATCACTCATTGCCACCACAAATGAAAAAGTCGAACGGAGGCTGGTGACAAGGACCAGGAAACATTACCTTGAGCACATATCCCCTACACTTGCTGCCTTTGCTTATCACCATTAGCAATATAACTACTGGCTGATTAGAAACACAAAGCCATTTTCACAGGAAAAAAACCACACCATATATGAATGATTAGGGACAGGGAAAGGTATTTTACTGCTGTGTAGTTTAGTAATTCTTTAAAATATTTGTAAGATCTTCCATCCCAAGGCTTCCACATCTTTAGAACACATAATTCAATAAATAAATTAACTTCAGTGACATCGAGCGACTCAACCAAGGCTGTAGCATCAATAATCTTTGTGTTTGCCTTGTCCCCAGGCACTTGTATTAAATCAAAACTCCTTTCCTGTACTACCAAGCCTTGGCCCTACAGCCAGGCCAGGTTGTGACACTGGGACATGAGATTATTTCCAACCATAATAGCAACAGATTCCTGAAGTCTTTAAAAAGATGTCCAGCCCTGTGCTGTAAATCCAAATTAGTGAAAAACCAGGGGGAAATAAATAATTCTCGAGTTAAAGCACTGCAACCTGGAGATAACAGAGTTTTGATGGGGAATAGCTTGAAATTTAGATTGACCAGGAAAAGAAAAACTGAAACGAAACAAAAAGCAAAATAAAACAAAAATCCAGGAAAACAAACAAACAAAATCCAACAAAACCAGAGAAGGGCAAGCATCGCATGTAAGAAAGGAGCAGCCTGCAGCTCTGACTGCAGAGCTCACACTTGCCATCTCTGCACTGGTCCCCACTCCCCATGTGATAGAAGTTGATACCTTTATCAAAACAGAGCCTCCCCAAAAAGCGAATAGCAGAGCATCCTTCCTTAAAAGAACTTCTACAGTAGTTCTATGTGGTCTTTTATGTCAGATAACACGGAAAAAGTTTTGGCAAGGTCCGGAAACTACGTTAGATTTCTCCCTTCAGCACATTTTCAAGCCAAACCATCCCGTGCTGCAGGCACCACTGATCTGCTCCCCTTTCTTCTGCGTGCTGCCTCGCATCGCCTGGCCCAAAGCCCAGCCACGGGACTGAGCTGCTCAGATGAATTCCTGTCACCTCTCTGCTGAGCCTTAAGCTGTATTTAAAACAAGGACACCACAGCAGGGTTCCTTACTGGCACGGCAATTACTAGAAGAAAGCAGCACCTAAGGTTAGCTGGTAGCTGCCAAAGCTATTTATTAATGTAAATCAAAAGAGAAATGGAGCTCCTGGTGTGCATCGCCCTCACCTATGGCCATCCCACCTTGCTCCGCTCACGCTGCACACTTCAGAGCACAGCATGGGGCAGAGGCAGCACTTTTTGGGCTTGGTTTCCATCCCCTGTCCCATGGGGTCTGGTGTCCAGCTGGGGTGGTAGCAAGTGGCCGCGCAGGCCTCCGTGTCCCCCTGCCGTCTGGGACAGAACCCACCACGAAACCTCCCCTTCTGGCTAGTAGTGGAGCCCGATCCCACCCCATAATTAATTTACCATACCCCAAGCCCTCGATAATTAACTTACCCTATCACAGAAAATGCTGTCTGCCCAATAACACCCAAGCAGCAACAGAGGCACAGACAGTGAACAGCAGCGAGGGTTTGTCTCACTTGATACTGAAATTAATTTTCTATTTTGTTTTTGCCGTGCATTGCATCGAGCCATGTTTCAGGGTATCATTCACACCCGGAAGGCTGAAAGGAAAGATTGGCAGCCTGACTGTGGCTGTTGGGTATGCCCAGTGCAGTCAATGTAACATTTTTACAGTTAATTATTTGGAATAAATGTACTAGCTTAAATAGGTCACCGAGAAGCTAAAGTTTTCCTTGGAGATTAGAATGCGAAAGACGTGAATCCTGAAGGGGCTTCTCCTCTAACACCCTCCAACTTCAAATACCAAGCGACTGCATTTATGCACGGCTGCTGCAATGCATTTTGATATGTGTTTCCATCAAAATCATTCATAGCATTTTAAAGCCATTAATCATGCAAGCATCACAACTGGCACAAAAATGCCTTTGACAATGTGATGATCATTAGACTCATTGTACAGACAGGTAAAGCGAGGCATGAAAAGGTTAGTCACGCTGCCAGAGGGATTTTGTATCTCCGTAACATACAGTAAGCAGCTTTACCCATCCGATAGCTGCTCTTACTTGTGATACCAGCTCAAGGCTCAGGGGCCCATGCCATAAACACCACTTAGCAAACAACCATCCTACTCAGCTTAACACACTAATCTCCATTTTAGCACACATCCTTCTTGCTCTGTCACAGCTGCTACTTCCACGCCAAAGCCTGGACAAGGCAGCAGCTCATACGTTTGATGAGAGAACTGACCCTCTCACTTCTTCTCTCCAAAAGACGAGGTCTTCCCTGACTGCCTTCTCGAAGGGGCTCAGCAAGCGGCTCACGAAACAGCAGAGCCCTGCAGGGAGGCGGCAGGAAGCAGGAGTCAGGATCATGCCTTTCTTTATCTTGGTCAGAACAGATACATGCCAGGTTGAAGGGAGCTGGGAATCACAGCCTTATTTTACTGCAAAGACGGGATTCTGCAACAGCGATTCAAGTTAATCCAGAAAAAGCTGCTTGCTCTGTCTGGATGTGGCCTTCAGGGACCACAATGGGGAAGACGGCATCTTCCTGGATCCAGCTGACCTGAGGAAGGGGATCACAGCTCCTCTGGCAGAAGTTCCCAATCCCTCCAGGGACTTTCCCGGACAGCCTAAACCCTCTTGTCAAGATGGACTGGATTATAACTGGCAGTGCAAAGCAGCACGAGACGTCCGTCCCTCTGACCACACCGTTAATTCTGACCACGTTCGATGTCTAGACAGCTTCTAACCAGTATCAGAGGAGTTTTAATTTGTGGGTATGGACAAAGAGAAACAGATTTTCTGAGAATTAGATGGATTTTATCTTTGCCAGTGACAGATTAATGTTCATTATGAAAGACTAAGCAATTAAAGGAAATCCCCATGAAATAGCTGAAACATATGCGAAAAGTTTCCAACACTGGTGTGTTTACATGAAGGCAACAAAAACCCTTCTGTGCTCTTAACAATATAACAGTACAGCACTTGGCATTTCAGGAGTGGCTACAGCCTGCGACCTCCTCCAGTAGAAGGTTTTTTTACTTCCAGCATCAACAAATTAAAACTTCATAATTTGCAATTCAGATCTTGCCATCCATGTTCAGAGGGAAGCAGCAATGATTTTGACAATAAATAGAGGGGGAACAAACTCCAGAATCAGCAGTCCTAAATTCATTAGGTCACATTTATTAAACAGATTTTGCCATTTACCCCTTGGACAGCACAGCTAAATGCCAGTCCTCTTCCTTCCTCTCCAAATGTCATCGTGGGCGCATGCTTCCTTTCTGATTATTTTCCCTTTCTCTAGAAGGATGATGTGCACCTCAAAAGCTGCTTGCTGCCCACACTGAACCACACACTGCTAAAACGAAGATATCTTGTTAAAGGCAGAGCCAAACCAGGATGCAAAGGAGCCGCATGCTTGTAAAAAGCACCCGATCTCATTAGCAAATGGCTGGTGTAACCGCTTGTCACGGAGATGAGGACACACCATCAATTTGCTCTGCGTGTAGGTACCGAAGGCACAGAATGCGCTTCCCCATCCCTGGTGCTGCAGGAAGAGAAATAACACATTAAAAGTTTGTGAGGCTTCTAATGGAAGCCGTATCAGTATTTCGCGTGGGATGAATTTGCCGTCCAGCAGATCTACAAAGGGTTTCCTTGACGGGGAAGATGAGGTGGGCGTCTCTGAAGATCAGTGATGAACTGACCGCCGCCGGGAAAGGTTAAAGCGAGCGATGTGGACACGGCCTCAGGAAGGAGCCCCCAGCCACTCGCTGCACTGAGTGCATGCCAGAAGCATCAGCCCCAAAGCCCGGCCCCAAAGTCCGGCTGAGGTCTCACTCAGAGCCCCTGAGGCTGCCGGCATCTCTGAGAGCCTGGGGGGCTCCCGCTGTCTCCTGACCAGGACCAGCTGCTGGTGCTTGTGGCTACCAGTGCTCTCCCCCAGTGCAAAATACAGGCTTATAGTCCCAGAGGAAGCTGCGTTAATCACTGACTTGGACTGCGATCTGTTATCACCTAAGAGTTACTGCCTAATGATAATTAAGCGAGGTTAACACAAAAAACCCTAAGATAGCCAATGAGAAGTAGCACAGCATAACACGGTTCTTCCTTACACAGCACCTCAAGAAGAAACAATACCAGATGATCTTGAAGGTCTCTTCCAACCTTAATGATTCTATGATTCTAATAAAATCCAGTCCTCTTAAAACCAGCTCCAAGATCCTGTGTGGCAGAAGACAGGTGGTCTTGTATAGAGACACATGCCGGAGTCAGAAAAATCCGTCCCATTGTATGCTCTGGCCAAGGACAGCTTCATAACGGAGATGCTGAACACCTGAGGTTCCTGCTGTTTTTAATGAATTTCTACATTGTCCTGCTTCCCCCCCCCCTCAAAAAAAAAATCAAATTATTAACTTATCTACACCTCTCACACCCTACCACTAAAATGGGAAACTACACAAACATCACACATCAAAGAGCTTCCTTCATTAAAATGTGAAAAATAATTTGTGTACTTTAGATGAAAGGTATTTGGGGACTGTGAAGTATCCTGGCAAATTTAATTAAATCCCACAGTTATTCATAAAAAATAAAGCTTTTTGAGGAAAAAAGTTATTAAAAATTTTAACTGATTTGCAGTTAGGATTTTTTTCATTTTGCAAAATCTCACCTTATAAACTGAACCAGTGGTGAGAAGCAAAGCTATTTTTAATGATCTGTGTGCTAAGTTACATTTCCAGGACATGAATTCTCAGTAAAACTTTCAAATGAAATCAGAGGAAAAATCCTCAAATAAACAGGCATACTATTCATTATAGGCTGCAACGATCTACAAGTCAGAAACAAATCTGCTAATGTACATTTCGATAAAACTGAAAAACCAAACGCTTCAATAGTGGAAAAAAAGGACCAACCTAGCCCTCACATTGCGGAAACAGATGGTTTTTTAAAACCACATACATTCGGATTACTCTCAGGCCAAGGTAAACACTTCTTGATAATTAGTTCTCACATAACTTAGAGCAGTTAGGTTGAAAGTTGTTCCTTACAGTCTCTAGGATGATTATCCATTGGTGGTGGCCACATGGCACACAGAGCACAGACACCCACGTTTCTCTCTGGACAGAGTTTGCATTTCTGGCTCTAACACAACCCAGCAAAAACTCCCGTTAGTTCACCCCCGTGCCTCCCCACCCCACTGAGCCCAGCACCCAGCCTCTTTTGGGACAGTGACCCCTGCAGGGTCCTGGCTACAAACCCCTGCACCTCCTGTCACTTGTTGCAAGCCACTCGTCAGCATCCACCTCTTGCATTAGGCACCTCTCCTGCTGTTTCAGCACGGTGAGCACGAGGAGCCCCATCCTTTGTGATCATTATCTCCTGTAGGGGAAGCTCAGGTTGGTAACTCAAAACTGGTATTTTCGCTGGAATAAGCAGCCACCCAGCTCAGCCCAGATGCAGCTCTTTAGCCTGGAGCTGCATACATCTCTAGTCTGTCATTTCAGGGAACTGTCAATCATACCCGTAAAATGAGAACGTGTTGCTCAACTATCAATGAAAATACCATGAAAGTAACCAAAAAGCATTTTCGAAGAGAAGAAACTCCAAGGCAACTCTCTCGTGAGGAGGGTTTCTGGTCATCACCTGTAACCACTGGGGAACACCTGCAAAGCTGAGGCATAGCTGGCTGTGACAACGTTCGGCTGCTACCTTCACATCACGGTACAGACACGCTGCAGCAAACACCACCTGCAGCTGAACGGGGGGTGGGGGGCAGATGAAATCTGCAGCCTGTCTCTGTCCCCCAGTCACACAGACAGGGGATGGGCTGGAGGCTACCACAGCTCTCTGGGCCCCCATGCTCATTTTCTTTCCACTCTTCAGAGTGGAATGGTGAAGGGAGCACAGGGAGAACTGTTCTGGGCTTACATGGCAAGGTTTGGTAGTAGGGGGGCTGCAGAGGTGGCCTCTGTGAGCAGAGCCCAGCAGCTGCCCCAGGTCAGATCAGAGCCAGCTCCAGACAGCTCCAAAAGGGACCCGCTGCTGGCCAGAGCGAAGCCATGAGTGATGCTGTTTGCACCTCTGTAAGGGCAGATTGAAGAAATGGGGGGTAAAAAAACCCTGCTGTGCTACAACAGCTGGGAGAGAGGGGTGAGAGCTGAGAGAGAAGCAGCCCTGCAGCCCCCAAGGTGAGTGCAGCAGGAGGGCAGGAGGTGCTCCAGGCACGCAGCACAAGTTCCCCTGCGGCCCGTGGAGAGGCCCCTGGTGGAGCAGGCTGTCCCCCTGCAGCCCACGGGTCCCACACGGAGCAGATCTCCACGCTGCAGCCCGTGGAGGAGCCCCCGGTGGAGCAGGTGGATGTGGCCTGGAGGAGGCTGCGGCCCATGGAGAGCCCCCGCAGGAGCAGGCCCCGGGCCGGAGCTGCAGCCCGTGGAGAGGAGCCCACGCAGGAGCAGGGGGTCTGGGGGGAGCTGCCGCCCGTGGGGGACCCGTGCTGGAGCAGTTTGCTCCTGGGGGATGGACCCTGTGGTACGGAGCCGTGTGGGAGCAGTTCTGGAAGAGCTGCAGCCTGTGGGCAGCCCCCCAGGCTCAGTTCGGGAAGGACGGCATCCCGTGGGAGGGACCCCACGGGGAGCAGGGGCAGAGAGGGACCGTGAAGGAGCGGCGGAGATGAAGCATCAGGGACTGACCGCAGCCCCCATTGCCCCGCGCTGCTCGGGGGGCGGAGGTGGAAGAGGGTGGATAGGGGGAAGGTTGGTTTAGTTTGCTTTTAGTTTCTCACTGCTCTAGCTTGTCAGCAATAGGTAATAAATTTAATTAATCTCCCTAAGCTGAGTCTGTTTTGCCCATGATGTTAATTGTTGAGTGATCTCCCTGTCCTTATCTCAGTCCTTCAGCCCTTTTCACCATATTTTTCCCCCTTTGAGGAGAGAAGGGGGAGTTAGAGGGTGGTTGTGGTGGAGCTCAGCTGCCCAGCTGGGTAAAACCACCACATTAACCCAGCAGAGCCCTGCATCTGCACACACTTCCCACTCCCACAGTTCAGCACAGAAGGTCTTGTTCAAGCCGAGGGCACCCACCAAGGACAGGCCCAGCCTGACTCCCTTGGCTTTAACCACCTCGTCAGGGCTCACCTCACCTTAGCTGAGCTACGTGTTCGTGTCCAACCTAAGTTAGATATTTAAGCAGGTGAGCAAAGCCCAGTGAGATGAACAACACCTCATGTTACGTGGCTTAACCTTCACGTCACCTAGCCACGCGCCTGGAAGGGTAGCTCCAGGGCTGACCAGGAGCTGCACCTTGCAGACCTTGCAGCTGCCACCCTGTGCTCCTGCCCTGTTCTCTGCAAAACACTGGGGGCACGGAGCCTGCAGAAGTGTCCTCAAAGCAGCCACAGAAAAAGAAAAAGATGTGACAATCTGCTAACTGCACGCGAACGTGCCTGGCAATTTTTTTTTTTTATTAGGTGTGGACAAAATGATCGGGTCAATGCCAACGGACAAGTCAAGTTTGACAAACACAAAAATCCATTGGCTCAAACGCCTAATGCAAACCAACTGCAGTGAAAACTCCCCACCCACATGCACAGAGTTTGGCTTTCTCTCAGTTATTTCTTACTGGCAACACTTCAATGCTAATAAGACACCATAAGTGTATAAAATGTAATAAAGATGTTTACATTAAACAGCAGACTACAGATTAAAAGAATCTGTTCCATGAGCTATAGAAGCTCATCTCTGAACATCTATTTTCAGGTAAGCCTGTATGTACAAACAGAAAAATATCTGATAGTAGGAGGTTTGTGCTTTTTTTTCTTTTTACCTTGCTGACAAAGACCTAACAAGTTCCAAGACTTGAATGATGAAATTAGCTAAGCGCAGCCTTGAAATATGACACAATTTTTAAGCAATGAGAGCAATGAAAAATTTGGAGGAGCTTTCCAAGTAAGTGCCCAATTCGCCATCACTTATGGTCCTTGAACAGAGAACAGCTTTGTACATAGCATGCCTTAAGCCAGCTTCCAAGTTAAATCCTGGAGCCTGCACATGTACTGAAGTAGGGTGAGAGATATATGGACTTGTGTTTTTAATTGCTCCAGTGTTACCACCTGTCTGTGCTCCAAACTAGTCCCAAAAATTCCTGACCAACTCTGCCCCTCTGTCCAGTTTTATCACTCTCTAAAAAGTCACATAACCCACTGCAAGGATCAGGTTGGAGGATACATCCTCAGTATTACTGGCCACTAGAGAATCCTCTTTCTTGGACTTGTTTCAGGAAAGGATCAGGCAGTGCAGCAAAGTGGTTCCATGTAATCTTACACACTGCTGCAACATCCATCTTCCTACTCCTCTGCACATCCCAGGAGGACAGGACTGCTTGCATTGCCCTCAACATGCTCATAAACTTGCAGTTTTGCATTAACAACATCACTTCTCATGCCTAGAGGCTTCCGCTGCTGCCTTGGAAGAGCTAAAATGAATTTTTTCCCCCTAGGTGTTCAGCTGAACTGCTCAACTACCATGAATCACTCGTAAGGGAAGGTAGATCATGGTCTGAGGTGATCCCAGGATAAAGCTGGTGCTCAGACATTCACACTGAATGGCAAATGCTGGAAGTAAATTTTCCCCCAGTCTAACTGGCTACTGCGTGGCTTGGTCCCATGGCTGACTCTTGGGTACGAGCTCAATGCAGGAGCATCTGGGTGTGATTTAATGGACTGTGATGCGCAGGATAATGCAGGGGTCACTTCTGGACTAAAATGCTAAGGGACAGAATAACAGAACACAGAAATGTAAAATATTCTAAAAAATAAGTCTCAAGAATGATAAAGGTGACAGGTAGGAGGAAATACAAACAGCATATTACTTTATTAAATAAATTACTCAGAGATTGAAAAGAATGTCCTATCATCAGGAGCCTCCTGAATAACAAAGGAAGTTCTCTAAACATTTTCCAAAGAAGGGACAACACGCAAATAACAGCTAACTATAAAATGGTACCTCATGAGCTGTTTTATGCAGTACAAAGCCAAGAGAGTTGAACAGCTTGAATGGAACAATTCTGTATGGCTGGCCTCACTTAGGAAACTTTCAAAATATGTCAGAATGATATTAAGGACTCTTTAAAGTAAATATTTTTGTAAGCTGATGCATTGTTTCAGGGTTCGTGTTATTAAATAAAATCTTAAACAAATTCATTCCAGTGAAACCAAGACAGGCCTTGTTTCTTTACTAATTTACAGCTACAAATTATAAATACACATACAGAATTTATCAAAAAAACTTGTTTCTCCACCGCAACTAATTTTAAAGAAAAAGAAAAATGTGAACAATTACTTTCCAAAATTTGGAAATCATAAATGAAGGAAAGATTGTCCTACTAAAAGCTGCCAGAGATAACACAGAGTAATGATAACACGTTACGGCAGACTCCAAAATAGCTGTTCCCAGGAATGCTTTATTCATGCCTGACACAGATAGAGGGTGACAGATCAGAGTTTGGCCAGAGCTGAGCTGCGTGATCCATCTGGCGTGCTCCTCCACGGAGGGGACCGTGCAGGAGAGCCATCATGGCCAGGCTGAGCGCCAGCAGCTCCGGTCCTGGGTGGCCCCTGCGAGCATCCTCCCTTCCCTAGGCAGTGCCCACCAACACCACTGGCACTGCTCGGGTGTCTGGCCTGAGGTTACTCTGAAAACTTTTTTTTGGAAGCCTAGGCTAGTTAAATGGCTCAGAACTACTTGCTCTGGGCAATGAAATTTGCCTACTCTCACCAAGAACGTGAACAAAGTCTGTAACACTCACAACTCAAAACTCTGCAGTGAATTCAAGTCTATGGTGAGTCTTCACAGATTTATCCACTAGCTCTTACGTACTTTCATAAAATTAAACAAGCCGGGGGAAGAACAAAAAAAAAAAAACTACGTATCACAAAGCATTTTCATTTTTACTTGATGTTTCAAGGAAACGCTAGTAATGGTCCCACATAAATATTTATCAGACCACTCAAATTGTAATAAATGAAAGTATCCTTCAACTTGCATACACAATAACCAAAAACTATTTTAGAAGACAGCAACAAGATGCAAGGAGTCTGAAGCAATAAATTTATTCCCTTCTGCCAGACAGTTTTAACGGTGCGAGCAGGTCTGTTTTATTATAAACTATATCTTCTGGTGTTTCTTGTTTCCATTATTAGTCATTTGAAGCCGTTATTAGGGTTTTCCAACACCAACTGGCTTCTTTTTGGACTCCCAGCAACAGTCTCTCAGGAATTTCAATCACTCCTGAGGCACCTTAAAAGGTCTCAAAACAGAACATCAGACCGCTGTACTTGGCACCATAAATCAATCCATCCATGGACTTTGTAATAATTTGAAATCCACCTCCATTTAACATGGTGTTTAAGATTTCAGTGCTGTGAAAGACAGGCTTGGCTTATTCATTCGAATTGTTCAGGGCTGAAAACACCTAAAGATATCAAGTTATCAGGGTCATCTCCAGCTTGTGTTCTTATTAGACGGGCTCTGCAGGGGTGGAAATTAGTGCCAACTAATGCCAAAATTTAAAGTCCGAACAAAAATCAGGGGACTCAATCTCCTCAATAACCTCAGAAAAAGAGGCTAGTAATTTTTGAGAGTGTTGAGTCCATGCTTCTGGGCTTTGCAAGAACATCAAAGATCCCGTAAGCATTTCGCTAACAGCACTGTGGTGTTTCCATATTCTACTTCAGTGCAACTTGAGACGTTTTGATGCTTTCCTGAGAAGCTGCAAAAGACTGACTGCTTCAGCTTTCCCACCTATGCAGTAGGGTTAGTCATTCTTTGCATCCTGGGGCACTGTCACACCAACTCCTATCAAGCCTGCAGAAGTGTCTGCAGCAGCAGATGCTGAGTGTATCTAGTCTCTGCTCCTCCAGAACTCAGTTCATTCCCCTTCTATTAGCAGTACATCCACGGGTAAAGTCGGGGTAAATATAGAAACACTTCTAGTGCCAGGCTGTTACATCAACTGTGCAAAGAGTAGAAACACATGCCAGACTGAAAAGTGGAGCTGGAGTCAAAAACACTGCTGTTTAGCGAAACCACAAATCATGAAAAAATGAGAAGGAAGACGTCAGCATTTAGGCTAGAACTGATCTCATCTAAGTCAACCTTTCGAGAAGTCAGGAGATCTCACTAGTTGTCGAAGTTCCCATTGCAGATAGCACAGCAGGACATCTGGATGGCAATTAGTCACCCAAGGTAGGTGGCATCATATGGCCATGTGCGTTTGCTGGAGTCACCACAAGCTCCTGAGACAGCAAAAATACACCGCTTTGGTGTGGTATCAGCACTGAGACGGTGTACATACCAGAGCAGAAAAAAACAGGATTTAAAGAAGTTAGTAAGGGACTTCTGACAGAGAGCACTTCCAAAAGGCTAGTTGTATCTGTTAGAGCTCTTGCTAGGATGAAAACTCAGAGCATGCTGCCATCCCCTGAAAAACTTTAACTGCTTATTTTGTATTACAACACTCTAGAAATAAAGAGGGGTTTTACACAATTCTTTTCTAAAGGAATGCAATTAGCAGACCAGTGAGGAGCGTGGAGAAATACAGCAGGTGAGGAGTGGTACTAGAGATGAAGAAATGGCTCGAGCTTCTCCACAGCCCATGAGCTGCACAATGAGCTTACCACCCATTTCAGCAACTGAGATCAAAGCATCGGATTTTAATGCCTTTCTGAAGATGGAAAACAGAGTGGGATGCTCCTGTCCAGTGCATTTTCAGAGCATGACTAATCTAATTTCTTTCTTTTTTTTTTTTTTTTACTACAGAGTAATATGAATAATTTCTCCATCAACTGTTTTTCTCTGTCAATTATAAGGAAATCCTGCAGTGACTACCTCTGACTCTACGTGAGCACATTTCATCATGTAGATTACATCTCAGGAGTCCAGAGAAAGGGAGAGATGTAAAGAAAAGTGGTTCTGAATGGCAGACAGAAGGAAAAAGAGAATCCGTAAATGGCAAAATCACATTATGTCCCTCAGTGCGGGGTTCTTAAATGGCAAGCTTGTGACATTTATACCAGCAGTCAATAAACAGACCAATGAAGAAAGAAAATCAATGAGTTTGAACTGCGCACCTAGCATGGTGACAAACTGAATGTCCATTGAGGCAGGCATCAACAGAGTTCTCTATTAAAAATTAAAAAAAAATAATAAAAAAAAAACTTCTTTCCTTCTAGAACAGTCTTAAACCAGTTATTTGTTTGTCCATTAAATTTTTTTGGGGGGAGGAGGGGGGTGGAGGGTGCTGTTTTTAAGCCAAGAATCATGACTTATGTTGTAAACCCAAGAAACATCTAGTCTGACGTCTAAGGTGCTTGTGTGAAACTAGGGATGGAGTTGGAGGAGGTCTGGAACTGCTGCCTTCTACAGCAGGAGAGTTTCTATTGATTTAGAGATTTGCACTGGCTTCATCTTCTGGTAAAAGAAATTAAAGTAAACCCAGAGAAACAAAGTGAGAAGTGATTTAAGAGGCTGTGGGACCAAATATATGTAAAATTCTACTTCATCGAATACTTCTAGCTGGCAAGTGTCCACTACGCTCCTTACTACCATCTATGAACTGGAGTACTTAACAGCGAATGCTGTAATGCAACAGCATCAATCCTCAAAAGTAGTCCTCCAAGACGCAAAACAAAGGGACACACTGCAGGAAGGAAATCCCCAGCCCAACCCCACGGCTCATCTCTTATCAAAAACAGCAAGAGCATCAGGATTTGCACATACAACCTGTGCAGAGAGACCCACCTTGGCCAATACGGAGGGACTCCCAAGCCTGCTGACCACAGACCACTGCTCAGACCTGAATGCAGAGCTACCTGTTGTGGCACCTGAACCATCAGCTAGGTCAAGCTCTGTGGAGTTAGATGCACCTACATGCACCTGTATGTACCTGTAAAGGAACGAGAAGAAAACCACTGTGCTGATAAACAGGTGGCAGCAGGGCACAGTGAGCATCCACCGTACAGGTCAGCTCCTCCTCGGGTACCTCCGCACCCACTTCCCCTCGTCAGTACAGACGTGCCCCAAGGAACACAGGCGCAGCTCACTCAGCACACGGGCTGACACCGCTAAGATGGAGTATTGTGAAAGAACGAAAATAATGCACCTGAGCAAAAATATGCTGAAAGCACAGACTTGCTTGGAGTCCAGCCTGCTCACACATCAGGATGAATTTGGCCCAGTTTATATCCTAATGATTATAATGGATACTGCAGGCTTCTTTTCATTAAGGCAGCAGCCAAAAATATTGATTTGTTGTACTTCATGCTCCTGCTTACCTTCACAAATTTCGTGAGAGACGGCGTATAAGCCAATAGAGTCGGTCAGTTTAAAAGTGACAAATTAACTGCACTGAAAGTAAATAAACAGCTATCTCTTTGTAAATTAATTCAATATGTGACTTGAGCTCTTTTCTACAGCTAGATAGCTGATTCATCATTCAGCAGTGTTTAAGTTGCCACCAGTTCAATAGCAGACTATTAATGTTTTGTCCTATTTGACGCTGCAGGTCAAATTCGGCACTCAAGTTACAACAGCACAACAGTGGGGTAATTCCTGAACCCCCAAATCCTGCTCTCCACACAGCCCTGGCCCAGTTGTGCACCCAAGTGTTCTTCAAGTTTGTTTCAAGATGACTTAAGATGTATCAAATAGCTGGGGAAAACATATAAAAAGAATCTAAAAGAGTATTTTGAACTACTGGATTACGAAATATCTTCTGGAATGGCTTTGTGAGACAGCACAGGTGACAGGTTTGGCTCTTCAAAATACTCATGAAAGAGTGAAAGACGAAAATATGCAACTTTTAAAGCTCTGTTTTGTTGTGGTGTTTTTTTGGTTTTGGTTTGGTTTTGTGTTTTTTTTTTTTTCTTCACTGACTTGATTTCAATTCTAGAAAGAAACTAAGCACATTTAATGTGTAATGTCAAGTACGACTCCCGCTCATCTCAAAACATGATCCATGTTTTACTGACGAGGGGCCCTAAATCAGTGTTAGCTATCACCTTTACTCATTTAGGCACAGGGTAATAACTTAGGTTAATTTATTAATGAACAACACACACTAATTTATCCTCCTGGAAGCTTGTTCCTTAACAATTCCTTTCAGTTCAATAAATGTTGAATCCCAAGATATTCAGAACAAGGCTGAAGCATTTAGACCAAACTCCCATTGCTTCAAAAGGAACCCGTTTATCTGAAGTCCATGCTACTCAATAAAATAGGCTACCACTTTTAAATGCCAGAGCTTAAAACTGAAAATCATGTTCAACTGCCTAAATAATGTTGCCCAAGTTCATTCACTGTAGGATATGTGAGTTCTTAACATTTCTAGAAATTTGAGTAGGTGCCCTCTTGGCTTCTGACACTCAAGTTTAATGTTTCTGGACACAAGGTTTTGACTGTCATCTGTGCACAGCTGCAGCACAGAGACTACAACACAAATAGAATAAAAATATTTTCAACTGCTTATGTTCAGACGAGATCCACAGCATTTGTAATGTCGTCTGTTTTTCATAATGTTCAGTTTAGAAAGTTGACATTTGATTAAACAGTTTGAATTTGCCAAAACATACATTTTAATCTTATGCTTTAATACCACATTCTCAATTAAAAGCTTCAGAAAAAAAAGACATACAAAGTCTGCTTAAACCACAGTAAGCCCACAGACCCAACATATTTAATATAATTTTTTAAACTGTTGACTAATATTTTATAATTTCTTCACTTCTAGTACCACAGCTGCACCATTACTCCCAACAGCTATCAGACATATAAACAGCCAGCTCGTTAGCCGTGTTTTACTAGATAGCCTTTTACACTTGGTGTTTTCCACGTTTTCCAATAGGGTGTGGTAGAAGTGAAGATTAACATCTTAGAAATCTTCACTCTGTTAACACTACTGCCACCAAGGAAAAGTCAGCACAGGCTGAGTGCATCTATCCCTGTATTCGTACCCTTCACAAGCATGCCTACACTGATGAAGACAACATGCTACAAGAAAGCATACTATACAGAATGGCACATCATTCCAGACTGCTGACTCCAATGAAAAATTACTCCCAGCAACAAGGACAAGACCAAAAATAAGTTTTAGGATGAAATAATTCATATTTCCTGCCCCTCAATTCCTTCCATTGAGTTTAACACTGCATTCAAGGTCATGAGTGTTATGACTCTGTGGAGGTGACCTGAGTAACTTACAACGATCAACAGATAATACAGTGACTGCAAGAGAGTCATTACGCAACTATCACTGCTTCTTAAATGGAGTCATCACATAGCAGCTGAAAAGCCATGTGCATTATTTCACACTCACAGAGTAATGAATGCAACCAGGTAATTAAATCATGTCATCACTGTGCCTGGAAAATCCTTATTTACAATTTTATCTTGCCTGTTAAGAAGAACCGAACTTCATGTAATGGGCAGAAAATAATTATGCCTAGTTTCCCATTTGCAAGACCCTCTTGGAAAGGAAAAGGAAATTAGAAATGAAACTCACCTGTTTCTTCATCTATGCTGAATCTCCCCAGCCCACTGCCGTCCCTGATGGAATACTGGATCTCTCCATCCCTTCCAGAGTCCTCGTCTCGAGCAACAACTTGCAAAACGCTTGTACCAATGCGCGAGTTTTCCTTTACAGATCCAATGACAGCAAAGTCAGGAAAATAGGGGGTATAGAGATTTTCGTTAACATCCACTACTTCAACTTCCACAAAAGAAACAGAAGAGAGAGAAACTGGGCGTCCCTTGTCCTTTGCACGCACTGTCAAGTTGTAGAACTGCTGCTTCTCGTAATCGAGCTCTTTGCTCAAGCGGATGGCACCGCTCGCTTTGTCTATCTCGAACCGCCCGTTGTAATCGTTCACCAGAGAGTAACGGACTTGACCTCCCAAGCCAAGATCTGGATCATGAGTTTCCAACCAAGCTATGACAGTGCCAACTGGCAGGTCCTCAAGGACCTTCACATTGTAGCTGGATGGTATAAAGGCTGGAGAACAATCGTTGACATCATCTAAGAAAACCTTCAGAGGCACAACGGAAAACTGCTGATGGCCACTGTCTGCTTTGTCCCTAGCCTCAATCTTTAGTGTGTAGTTTGCTTTTGTTTCCCGGTCTAGCTGATCGGCCACATACACCACTCCCGTGGAACTGTTGATGGCAAATTGCTGCGTGTCCGTCAGCACCGAGTAAGCCACCTCTCCATTCGATCCTAGGTCTTTATCTCTGGCTTCTACTTGGATAATCTCTGTACCAAGGCTTGTACTTTCTAAAATGTTAACTGAGTAACTGTCCTGTAAAAAAACAGGCTTGTTATCGTTTGCATCCTCTACAGTGACAGTCAACAGTCTCCATGCAGATTTCTGTGGATTACCTAAATCATAAACTGTAATATTAAGGAGATAGAGCTCTGTTTTTTCACGGTCCAAGGGCATAAGAACTTTAAGTACCCCTGTCTCCATGTCAATGTTGAAACAACTATCTCCATTACCATCAGAAATTGTATAAACTACTTTTCCATTAAAGCCTGAGTCTGCATCATAGGCTTTTATCCTTAGGATGGTGGCACCAACTGGCAGATCCTCTGAAACCATCACATCAGTAGGGAAGGTTTTGTCAAAATGTGGTGCCTGTCTGTTCACTGAATAAAAATCGAGAAAACCATCTTCCAAATTCAGTTTCACATTTGCTTTTGCCTTTTTGAGCAATTTTTCTGCTAGCTTCTGAGCAACTCTAGTCTCTCTACAGCTAAAGGTCTTTGAAGACACTTTCCCATGAACTACTGAAATATTAACAAACATAGCATCAGCAAAGTTTTCTCCATCAGTGGCTGTTATCTTAAGGCCAAAATTGCTGTTCTTTATGCCAGAATTAATTAGAGATTTTTTAAGTTGCAGGACACCGGAGTCAGGATTTAAATAAAAAATGCCAAGCTCATTTCCAGAGATTATTTTGTACTTTACAAGCTCTAACTCATCTATGTCTATAGCAGAAACAGCAGTAATGTGACCACCAACAGGAAAGTCAGATGAAATCACTCCCTGACATGCCACTTTTTCAAAGAGGGGTTTGTTATCGTTGACATTGCCTATGTATATGGTGACATTCACCTCACTTTCATGGCGGTAGGGAGAACCCCAGTCAGAAGCCCTCACAATGAACCTGTAGCTTTCTGGTGAGGACTCAAAGTCCAGTTCTTCAGATGTGCTGATGATACCTGTAAACTGGTTTATTATAAATGGCAGTGAGTTCAGACTGGCAATGCTGTATGTTATGTATCCATTTTCTCCCCTGTCTTTATCGACTGCTGAAACTGCCAAAACGCTATAGCCCACAGGGACACTTTCGTTGACAAATGAGCTGTACGAAGGCTGCTGGAACTCCGGAGTGTGATCGTTGGCATCTTCTATCCTGACAGTAACCTGTGCTTTTAAATCACCACCTTTGTTTGTACATACTTCTAATTCGTAGAGGTCCTTCTCAATGATTTTCAAAGGACGAGCGGTAGTAATAAGGCCTGTGATGGGATTGATCTTAAAATAATCAGCATCCTCACTAGGAGATAATCTATATTCCACACCCAGTGGCTCTGGCATCAACTTAATTACTGCAACCACCACACCTGGAGGTGAAAATTCATTGATCGAAACATCGTAAGTTTCCTTTTCAAACTTTATGGGTATACTTTCTTTTTTGGGACTAGCAATGTGGACCAATTTGACTGCAGAAAATTTCTGAGGAGATCCTTTGTCCTTTGCTTGGAGAGTTAGGTTATAACCATATGGGAAACTGTCCCAGTCAATAGGCTTTCTTTCCTTTATTTTGTACTCATTCATCCATTTACCTTCTTTAGTCAGAAAGAACTGTTCTAGCGGATCTCCTGCCACAATTGAAACAGATTCAATTTCTCCATTGGCTCCTTCATCTAGGTCGTCAATGTTAACAACTGCATAGGTAGGCTCCTTGTCTGATGGGAAGGGAATATGTGTTACTACATTTATTGTTGGGGCATGTTCATTTATACGTTCAATGTGAACATAAAGCTTGGCCGTACTGCTTACACCGTTGTTTCCATAAAGCTTCATCCCACGGTCCACAGCCAGAATCTCAAGATCATATCTGTTTTTCTCATCATAGTTTAGCCGGCCACTTAAGGAGATAACACCACTCGTAGGATGTACTGAGAAGAGATCAACTTTGTTTTTGAAATAATAATAAAATTCACCATTGGACCCAATATCCGCATCTGTTGCGGTCACCTGTGCAATGCTAGTCCTTAAAGGAGTGCTTTCCGCTATTGTGACAGAGTATGTGGTTGGTGAAAACAAAGGTCTTAAGTCATTCATGTCCAAGACTTGGATGTTCACTTTTGTCCATGCTTCCAAGTCCTCTCCTCTGACAGACCCTTTCACTATCAATAAATAGTTGTCCTGGATTTCTCTGTTTAATATAGCAGAATTCCCACCTTTAGTCCTTATTCTCAGGAAACAAAAGTCAGCAATGATGACTTCCTCTGCTTTAAAAAAGCCCTCATCGTCGCCAGACACTATCCTGTATTTGATATCCCAAGAAAGATCGGCCAAGGTAATGCCCATTCTCGTTTGACTGTTGACGTAGGTCCTGGCAGCCGAATTTTCGTACACAGTAGCATTGTAAGTGGAATGTGTGAAGTGAAAGCCAAGTGGTGCTGTTCCATGAACTACCTGGCAAAGGCAGGCCAGGAGCTTGACAATCAGAAGGGCAAGGCAAGACGGAGGAGGCCCTGTGCCTGACCAGTGGCCCATATTCACCTCCATCACATCTTTCTTTCACCCTGTGACAGAGAGAGAAAAAGGAAGACAGTTAATCAAGAGCTAAAAACGGTACTGGAAAAAGCATTATTTCAAAATTACTTACTAAATTTGTACCTGAAAATAAAATATATAAAATAACTAGTTACTACATATTTAATAAAACAGAAAGGGAGAACACTACACACAAAAAAGCAACAGTTTTGCATTCTTTTTTTTACATGTGATAACATATATACATATCCACACATATATACATATATATATATACACACACGTTCATACTTTTTTAATATAAAAAAATGCTATCTGACCCAACCGCATCTATATGTACATGCACACAATACAAAATAATAATCACAGTAAAAAAAAACAAAACCAGACATACATTTGGGTAAAAAAAATATATGGATAGTTCACACTGAAATTATTATTTTTATTTAACAGTAGCTGCAACCAAGTCTAAACTCGTTCATTTTTATAGCATATTGGAAGACTCCTTTTTAGTCCTAACCTTTGGGGATGAGACAGGATTTTCATTATCTATGTAGCACTGTGATAGTCAAATTACTGATAGTTATCAGGTTTAATATGGGCAGTTAAGAAAGATCAGATGGTTAGTGAAATTTGAGCCACCAAGAAAAGGCAGTACATAAAAATCACTAGCCAACCATTACTGTAATTACAGATGCCTACAGTAAAATCAAAATAAAGGTAGAATTATGGCTATTTAAATGCAATCGCACACACATACCCAGATAGTGAGAACAGACAAAATACAATGAAGAAAATAAAACTGCTTGATAAAGTTCTCACATAAAGAGTCAGGTTAGTAAATGTCACAGCTAAGATAGCCCACCAGACTTAACTCTGCCCTTTTATATGTACTACAATGCATCCGTAATTATGATCACAGCCATCCACCAACTACATGTGGTAACACACAGTAAATGAGGACACAGATGAGTATTTTTGAACATTGATGAACACTGAACACACTCAATAAATGCTCCATTATTTATTTATACTACTCCCATCTCAACCTAAGAAAGGTAAAGACCTTCTCCAATCTGTTGCCTGTCCTGCTGTGGACTGGCCATCCTGGCTAGCAAGAGCATGAAGACATTCTTAATTGGATGGAGTCAAATCCAGCTTGCACCAAATTTCACTCTGGCAGCTCCAAGCAGAATTTGGCTACAAATAAGGCATGTGGCTTCATCGCCAGCAGTCTTAATCTACATGTGGTCCCATTTCAGCCACCTCAAAGCAGCAAGAGCCCTTCCAGCGAGAGCCCTTTCTTGATTGCAAAAGGCTCATTATAAGTATTGAAATGCAATTAGTTAGCAGCCATTTGAGGAAGATGTGGAGATCCTCCATACAGTCCCATTGTGCATTAGTCCCACTGCCTCACTTCATATATCTGAATTTCCAGGTTAAACTGAGACAGGGTAAGGGGAGACATCGGCTCGAGACTGCTGGAGGGTGCTGCAGCAGCTGTGAGCCAGGCTGCTGCTGATTGCTTTCCACGGGAACGAAGGGAAAGGAAAGGAGCCCGAGGAAACTAGTCAGATGCTTAAAGTGAGGCAGTGTGAAAAAGCTTCTTTGTTACAAAGTACGTTCACTGCTACTCATGAAAATCATAGAAATCAATTGTAAAAGGCAATTATTAAAAGACCCACTGCACACATACATTGTTCTCATTGTCATTTAAAAGCTGCTTGAAAATGCAGTTTTCTTCAAGCTAGAATATAGAGTGGATAGGAAAAGTTGTCGATAATGACAGGAGTTAATTTGAATTTCCAACATGATTTCAGCATCCCCAAGGAGATTTATAAATTGCAGGCAAGTTTTGGAATATGAATTCATGTTAGTTATCACTTCCAATATAACTGAATGACTACTGCATTTTTAAGTACTAATGACAATTAATTTATTGCACTGATGTTATAATGTTCACACAAAACACTTAACTTCCTGATCCCACAGTCTATATCCCATTGCTTAACACGTTAATCAGTTTGATCAGTTCTCCCAAGTGTTTGTCAAGGCACCCATCTTTCAATATACTTATTTTTACATACGGCACCCCCCCTCCCCCCGCCTTGTTTCTGACTTATTTTCCATTACACCAACAAAAAATGGAACTGTCCATATTGAAGATAAAAGTCTAAGATCTATCACCTCCTGGACTTACATTTCCAACTAACAGGCAAATCCCCACAGAAGTACATGTGGCACTTCCTTTTCTGAGTATCACCCATCATATAAATAACATGTTAACCCCTGTAGTTTATACAGAGAAGATGTACAAACATAGACTTCTCCAGCATGCTTTGTGTACGAGCTCCGCATGCTCTTCCCATGCCCAGGGTGATCCCCAGAACACCTAAGATGAAATTCTTCAACTAGGAAAGACTTTTTAATGTTGTTGCCATTTCACTCTACTAAAAGATCAGAGCAGTGGCGCTGTATTTTTCAGCACACTAAACATTCATCAACTTAATCCACCCATGTGAAAATATCAGTCCCCTATTTTCATGGAGCTTTATGTGAATCACTTTGAGCACTGCCACGAAAACTGCTGCTTCGGCCTAGCATGGGAGAAGATGCTCTCAAGTAGAAAATACAAGCAATATACCGTATGCTGCTGAGGAACAGCCAGCCAAGGAAAATGAGAAATCCTAATGGGAAAGTCCCAATTCATAACAAAATAAAGGGCTGTGTCTCTTCTGTGAAATGGCACTATTAAAATCCTCAACAGACAAGTCACTGTGTTACCGCCACTTTTTACCAGAAACACATCAGCATCCTCTCTCCATATTGCAGTACCAGCTTTCCAGGTCCTCTGTAATCAGAAATCAGCTTTCCTGAGAAATCTGCTGCAAGCAAAATGCTACAAGCAAAACAAAATAAAATGTACCTTCAGATTAGCCATACACAAGGTTATAGACTCCACAGTAGCAGACAAGCACCACTATATATATATATTTACAAAGCTATATGATCAGGAGAACCTAACGAAAAAGTTGTGCATATCCCAGGCAATAATGTAATATGACAACCTCATGCTCCCACTCCATTTATTTATTTATTTTTAGAGAAAGCCAGGGCTGAGACCTAATCTCAAATACACAGCTGTAAATCCAGCTATGTCAATGGTCTATGAAGTTTGTGGTTCAGTGCTGAAACACTCAGTTTCTACACTAGAAACAACATATGACACACACACGCGTACATGTGTATGTATACATAGCATGTGTGTTTGTGAATGTGCTTTAGTTCTGTATACACAAACACACAGTTTGTATAATTTTAAGTATAACTTCAGGGTTGGCACTGGAAAAATTGGGCCTTCCCATCAGGCAGCACTTTCAGAGTTTGATTTCACTTCAGATGTGGTATGTAGTACTGTAACAATCTCCTCACTGAAGTTATTCATCCATCCATATATTTATATGGCCATCATCATTATATTATTGGAAAGTCCCAACGGACGAGCTATTAAACTGCCACTTGGACTACCCAAGAATGTTTTATTCATTTACTGAATTCCTTTCTTCTGGGATATTTGTTTTTAAGAGCTCATAATACATACATACTTAATGCACAGGAAATGTAATGCGATAGGTTACAGAAACAAAGTACAAAGCGACCCACCGTAAATTAAGAGGCATTTCTTTAAAGGCACTTCTTGTCAAAAAAATGTTATGGTTTCGAGTGAAGAGAAAGATTGTGATTACTCGTGGTTGATTTTGAAACGTTTGGGCAGGAGCTACTCCAAAAAAGAAAATAAATCCCCTGATACTGCTCAACACAGTCTGAAGAAGCGGAATAGCTCTTTAACAAGAACAGAGGCTAAAACACAAAACCTTCTAAATACCCAAAGAAGCAACATGATGACACAGAGAAGGAGGCCAGCATCTTTCCACTCTAGCTCACATTAAATCCTCTGGTCTTGAAGTAAGAAGAAAGGAATGGAGAAATAGAAAGGCCATTGATTTTTAACACTCTTAAAAATAAACTTGAACATCATTGAGAACTCTATGGTCTCGTATTCAGTTCTCCACTCATCCACTTGTCCTTTGTTCTTTGAACAAGAATTATCTATGTAATCCAAACCTTGTAGAGTAGCCACAGGGACCTGTAGGTGGCTGGTGCTCCTTAGAGGAACTGGGGGAGGTATGAGCATCATTCTGTTTTTTCATCTCAGCTCTGTCAATCTGCAGCCTGGGCTGCATCCAAACACAAAGCCCTACCAAACTGGGAACAACAACTCAAGTCCCAGGGACTGCCAGGATTCCCACACATCAAAACTGTGGGTCTGATTCAGTGTGCAGACACAAAACAAGGGCTGTATGATCCTCTGTTTGATTCCCTCTCCCAAGGCTAATTCTCCTAATCCCAAAGATCTCTACCCCATAAAATACATGAAAAAGAAAACAATATATATATATACTCTTGGGTAAACTCTAAAATTATTAAACAAGTGCCAAAAGGACTTTTAGAGAACATAAGGTAAACTTCTTCAGCAGGCAGAAGGAATAAGCTTTTAGCAAGACACAATAGGGAAAAGAAAAATTTCCTCTCTCATCCTTCAAGCTCAAGTATGCCCAATGAGATAAGAATATCTTCAGCTGACCATTGCATAAATGATCTTAGGGAGCGTGAGTATCTAATACAAACATTTAAGAATTTCTACAAGTCCTTTGAAACGGAAGACAGAAGAACCCAATCTGTCCTTCACCTCCCATCTTCAGCAGAAGGACCCAATAAAGCTCTTATCTAAAGGATCCTCCAGGCTTCAGTATGCGGGGAGAAGAAAAAATATTTTTTCAATTCAGATGAAAAATTTATGAGAATCAAGGTGTTTATGAGCCTTTGTGCATAGGGGTAAAAAAGGTCAGGAAACAGGGTTTGGTCTCATTTAAAGGTTTTTAGAATGATTTTTATTTTTCCAGAACAACCTGTGAAAGTTAGTCTGCCTCCTCAGACAGGACAGGAGTGATGACCTCGAGGTATGGAATAATACTACAATTCAGAAATACTACTCTATTCTCAGGAAAGGAGTCACAATTCTCATTCAAATGGTAGCTATTACAGTTCTATTAAATAAGCAGCTTTACAGCAAAAAGGTGTATATATGAAAACATAAAGGACCTTTTTTTAGAAGGCAGGAAAACATTAGCTTCACATGCACATGACAAATAAATAGTATGTATTGAAGCGATGAAACGGCAGCAGGAACAGCAGCAGATTTTGTTGTAAGTGACCTCAATCTTGCAAGTAACTCCTTCCTATCACTCAAATAATGTCAACATCGGCAGCAGTCTATCTGTTCTTATGGTCTAATCATCAGAACAGCAAACCTACAATATCGCCATGCGGCTCCATCCACCTGAACGGAGCCTCTTATTCTCAGTGCTATTTTCTATCAACAACAGCAATCTGCCCCTACAAAAACTCCTGCATGACCAGGTCACGTATACCTGCCAAAAGCACTCTTGACTCTTTTTCAGTTGTTTCCTATTTAAGTTCTACATCAAGCTGCAACATCGATAGGAAAAGATGTTTTTCGCAATGCTGCCAATGTCACGACATGGAGGGGGGACCCGTGTACGTCACTGCCCTCTCCTGGAAGGAACCCCCTCCATAGTGCAGAACTATGGAAAACTTCAGAACTCATGGAAATTAGTATTTAATGCGTGTGGAAGACGGTGATCTAGGAGTCGGATGGATGTCTGTCTACCAACCTTAGGCACAGACTAGAGACAGTGGTGGATTTTATCCTGCCCCCTCAATGCGCGCGCAGTATCATTAGTATGTGGTCAAATGAGAATAGGGGGAAAACATCAATAATGGCACATTATTAAAAACAAACAATGGCACATTCTCTAGTCAGATATCTTTCCTGAACTGCACCCAGATGTACCCCACAATAACTTACCCAGCTAGGAAAGGCTTACAATTTGCTGGCCAGGAAAAGAAATTAGAATATACAATAAGAATATAGAGTTTGTGCCATATGGAAATGAATTAAAAATGCATGTTCAACTGTAGGCAGGAGGGAAAAAAAACCACCTGACTGACATCGACGGTAGATTTATGCCAGGGGATATATATTCACAGGGCTACCTGCTCCCTGATGAATACAAAGATACGATTTTCCATATAGATGATTATATCATGATGTGTTTATCCCAAAAGAGAAGATGAAGACAAACCAACCATTTCTGCAGAATAACCCCTTGCAGGAGACAGCGCTATAAATCCTAACCTTCCTTGTAGCTGCAAATCCTCCCGCTGCCTGCATCTATTTCACACGAGAGAAAGGCCGCTCAGCATGTAGCGAGTGTAATTCCAGGCCGTCCCTAGGAAGTGAAGATTTAGCCACCCAGCCGTATGTTGTGAATAACTGGGGTCTGCTAGCAGGTGCTGGGGATTTTTCCATACGACACCAATTTTGGACAAGGATCAGTTCATCAGCAGATGCTGATGATACTTGTGAGCAGGAGCTGGGCATCGTTTGTCTTTCTGGGGAACTGCTGCAAAGGGTCTTTGGGACTCTCCCTTCCCCCTCGAGGATGAAAAACAGCTTGGGGAAAGCGTAGGGGGGGGGAGAGGGGAGGAATAATTTGCCGCCATGTGAGACTTGTCAAAAGGGAATTCCAGGGAGCAACCTTACAAGGGATTTGAGCTTGTCCCTTGGTGGTCCGTCCCGCTGGAAACAAAGCCTGATGGCCAGTTTTTATGCTTTATCTCCAATCCCCCCTGGCTCCTGCTTCTTAATCGCTGTAAAATGGGGAAGCTCTGGGGCAGTTTCAAAACGCGCAAGCTATTTCCACTGGGGCTACATGCTCCCTCATGAAACACACGCAGAGATGCTATTTCTTGCTTATTTGGCTTCTCTCTCTCTTTTTTTTTTTTCTTTATCTTATAAGCCTACTCTGACCCTGTTCAGGGAGCCTTGGTTTGAAAGCCCCTTCTAGGTACAACGTCACAGTAAAAGATCCACGTCTTGTCAGTGCCACTCATGTCACTGCTGGTCCTTCCCATCTCTCCCTCCACCACTGATTTGGGACCACAAATCAGCATCCTGGGACCCCAAATCTGCGCCCCGGGTGGCTGCCTGGCACAGGCAGGCAGAACCCCAACCTGGCACTGCATCAGCTGGGACTCCAGCGGGATTTATGCTGTGCAACACAACTGGGCTGTTTGAAAAAAAATTGCCCTTACTATACTGCAAATAATAAAGGCAATTAAGACCAGACCAACTTTTGTAAAAGACCCTGGAGCGAGCTGATCTCTAATTTTTATGCCTGGTGAAAGGCAGCAATGGAAGGAGCTCCAACCCAACAAGAGCTGTGACACAGCATTGAAGAAAATGTGCTGGCCCTGCTGATGAAAAAGCATCTCCCGCCTTTCTCACACAAAGCCCTGTGAACAGAGTCTCTTCCACGGCAGCTTCCCTTCAGACCCATGAGTCCTAGGTGCTGCCAGCCACTGCAGCCAGTCTGCTCTGTGCTCAGGATCCTGCACATACTCCTCCTGACAGTTTGCACTATCTTGTATAAACTATTTGGCTATAGTTTATAGTAAGAAAGAAGTCTGTCAGATTTACAACTACTGTTTCCAGGGCCATAATAGGTATATAGGTGTAAGGACTGGAGTAAGCTGTTACTCTCAGGGGGAAAAAATACTACATATCTTCCTCAGCCGCTCTGTGTGTCGAGGCCGGGCAGCTCAAATGGTCCAGACCATTATATATGGGCAAGAGGTGGCTGCTAGGAAAAGAGATGAATATACAAAAGTTCTTCCCAGTTGACAGCCCCATATTAAAAAAAAAACAAAAAACGGAGACCAGGAGAAAAGATTACAACGTGGCAAGTCAGAGTAATGACAGTCCAGTGAGGATTTCACAAAAAGGACTGTGGAATAGGGGGGCTAGAACCAGATGATCTCCAAGGTACCGTCCAACCCAAACCATTCTATGATTCTACAAATACAGCATTTCACCCCGCACCAGAGCCCAGCTGCAGGTTTGTCTCCAAATGACTTGCCAAGTAAGAGAGAAGTGGTCTCAGCAGGACTGCACCCTGCGGTGGCAGTCAGTGCTGCAAGGGCAGGTACGGATGGAGGCCATGGGAACAAGCGGGGGCAGCCAGGAGAAGGATGCACAGAGACAGCGTGGGACCTAGTGCCCCTAGCCAGCACAGTGCCATTTACCACGTACAGGAAGAGAAACGGAGGCAGACACATGTTCTTGACTGTGGCACAATGAGGATCATTCTCCAGAAGTTCGCCCTGGGTTGCTGATCCTCAAGTTTCTACCATAAAATGATAGTTCTCAGTCCGTGCCGGAGAAACACTCAAAGTGAGCTGAGAAAAGGCACTCAGGCACTGCCTGAGCAATCCGGGGACAAGTCTGCAAAGAAAACATATAGTGGATGTATCCAAGTGAAGTTTATAGTGGATGTATCCAAGTGAAGTTTAGAAAATAATAATAACAATTAAACACAAAACTATTTGAGAGATAGCTAAATCTTATGACGCTGAAGGAGAAAAAAAGGAAAAAAAGCTTTTTCTTTCTTGAGGCTAGGAACTGGATTGTTGTTTTTGCAATGCTGTTTCTCTTCAAGATGACTGTGTCACATGGCAAGAAAGAGAGATCATACTTGAAGCACAGGGAGCAAATATTTTGATTGAGATTCTCAACAAGTTTAAGATCTGAGAATGAAACCTAGATTTAGCAGCACTCATTTTCCTTTTGATAGGGCAGGAATCTGCAGGGCGCTGGCACCTGCTGCTGCACAGCAGACGTAACGCAGAGCTGCCTCCAATCCTGAGCAACCCACTTAAGATGTCTACAACCAGCTCAAAATGCCTACAAGGGTCTGACTTCCAGGTGACGCTGAGCAACCATCTTCTGAAACGCAGCTCCCAAAAAACTACCTCCCGCTGGCCCTCTTATAATTAGCCTCTGACAATTTGGACCAAGCCTGAGCCATCAGATGTCTGTGTAAAACAGACAGAAATAATCACCAATGAATACAGCCACTGGTTTCTACATCTTCCTGTGCAAAAAATCAGAAAGGCTGCGGTTGTGGTTTTTTTTTTTTTTTTTTCTAACAGGCAGCATTTAGAGAAAGGGCCAATGCCACTACTTTTTTAAATTACATCCAGTTCGGGCCATGGAAATTGGTTAACCTGCCTAAGTAAGAAGCCATGCAATCCCTCAGATAAGCAGAATCCACACTGCAGACATTGCACTGGAAATAGAAAAGCTGATGGAGTTAGACTTAAACTGAACAAAGCTACTACAGAAACCTACACATTTCCTTCCCAGGCTATGTGTTAAGGCCAAAGCACGGCAAGGAGCAAAGCTTTCCATCAAAGCTGGTCTTGAAACGTTACCTGCATTAAAAGAAGTACCTGAATCTATGACAGGCGCTGATTGCAATTGTTTTCACTGGGACATTATTCATTATTAACACTATTTCTGATGCACAAGTTAGTGCTGATGGCACTAGGACAGATCTGCATGAGCAGCACAGGAGAACCTACAATACCATCTCCACCAGGTACCTGCACCCCGGCCATCAGCCACCGAGGGACAGGCACAGCACTGAAAGCCTTCAGCACGCTGAAATTCCCACCACATCCAAACAACTTACCCATACTGAAACCACACACACTCCTGCCCCAGTCCCCCAGTGGTCAGCTCCTGCACAGATATTTGAGATGAAAACCACTTTTTAGCTTACCAAACACAAACTCAACCCACTCTGGCTTCAGCTTTCCAGCTCGGCCAGTTCAGTTACCGCAGCAGGGAGTTCCTCGAGGGCTGTTGCGTGCCCAGGGAGGTGAAGGTCCAACTTCGCAGGCACAGCCCAACAAAGAGCTCCGAAGAGCAGAGATCCCTATTTAAAGCTGAACCATTCTCTTTTGTTTATTTATAGTAAAACCATTAATTGCCAATCGTGTATTTGTTTGTTGGAAAACTAGCACTCCAAAATAAACACCAAGTTGAAAGACCATTCCCAGAACACTGAACGGTATCAGGAACAGTGCTAAAAATGTAAATCAGAAACATCAAAACACATCATGATCTCAACTGAAGGAACAAACAATCCATTATTTCTGTGCCAGAAAAGAGGTTACCCATAAGCCGTCAGCGAGCTGCACAGTTATCTACAGTCCAGCAGTTATTTATGTCCTGGAGAATGACAGACACCACTGTACAGTATGTTGAAAATATCTTCGTGGCAATCAGCATATGGCAGATTAAATGAGGTATCTCTTAGCGCAGAGTCTCAATAATCACCTTGGAAAAGTGCCTTTAAAATATTTGGCATTAGAGGCAGAACCTCAGAACGAGTACCACAGCATTTATTCGTATGTCAAAACCACACACACACACACAAAAAAAAGTATATGTATTTGTTTTAGCCCTCTTCACTAACAGAGCTCCATGCTCCCCTTGGGAGAAGGATGAAATTCCCTCTAAAATCAAGGAGTGCTGCATGGAAAACTAGTGAAAGCAGCCTTACAGAGCTAGGGTCTGTCCCTTCATCCCCTTGAAAGGTGTTTAAAACAGGTCAAGTGCCCCAGCTGCCTGGGAATCCCCCCAGGCAGCCACACAGGGAAGCAGTAACTGCTCCAAAGCCGACTGCTCTTTACCTCCTAAAATCCTTACGGATTCAGGACTTTCCTAAAGCGCCCACATCCGCCGGCTGTCAGCAAAGCCTTGCTTCCGAAGTGCCTGCATCCACTTTGAAAAGGCTGCCCTTGAGCTCCCCGATCTTCACACACATCTGAAATTAAGGTAAGCGCAGACACTCATCCCGTTGCCAGATGAGGAATCAGGCATGAACTTGCCAAGCCCCTTGCTCCAGCCACGCAGGACAGCCCCCAGGCGCTCCCGCTGCCAGCTCTTGCTGCCTGCCTGCACTGCCCTCTGTACCTGCACAAGTCAGGGCAGGAAGGTTTCCCTACGAAGCAATGCTCACCAGCACCACATGGCTAAATGTTCAAAATCGGGGATCAAACACTGATCTTCCTCACCCCGTTGCAGTGGGTACCAATGAAAACCTGTCATTTATTCACAGTTCATGAGCTTGGGTTTGGTCTGCAAAATGACATCTAGATCTTGAACAGTTAACTGAGGACACTGATAATGAATTGGAAAGTGTAATGTTAATAATAACAAGAACAGTATCATGACTCCGTTATGCTGTTGAAGATGGTAGCCCCTGGGAAGAGGAGGGTCACCTCTTCATGCCTCACCCTTCTCCATTTGCTCTCCTAGAGTCAGGATAACCTGGAAGCCCAGGTCAAGCTGGAAAGCCTGCACTCTCAAGCTCTGGACAGAAAGTCCGTGCATGCCACATGCACACCAAGCACTGGTTAAGGTAGATCACCCAAACACACAAGACGGGGCCAGGCCTGGTTCCTCTGGCCATGCTTTCACCCTGCCTCCTCTTTACCCCCAGTCTGCTGCCTGTCTCCTTGGTCTGGACTTCTCCCCTCCTGCTGGGCGCGCACGTGGCAGTGGTGCCACGCCAACTCGCCGCAAACCCCGCAGGTCAATCTTCCTGATGGGAGCCTCCCCTTCCTTTCCACGCTTTGACAAGCACCAAAATCATTAGCAAGGTGGACACCTCGCAGCAGACAAGGCATAACATCCATGCCAGTGCTCGCCAAGATGAACGGGGCAGGTCACTCCTCCGAACCCCAAGCCACATGTTGCTGTTCTCCCACCGCCCGTTCTTCTGACAAGAGATGGGGAAGGTTGCTCACCTGAAAGTCCCTGAAATTAAAGGACTCCAGCCTCAATTAGAGCTGTGAGCTCACGTCCAGTGAGGCTCGTTGCTGCTGAATTTAAAACTTCAACTAAAAACGAAGTCTCACGTATCAAGGCACTGCTTGCGTGCAGTTCTTCTTCCTCAGACTCCGCCGTGCGCTGATTGGAAGCCAGCTGCCATTTCAAGCTGATGTGCCTGGAAATCTCCAGAAAGATTAAAAAAAAAAAAAACAAAAAAAAAACAAACTTTGCCAGACAGCTTCAGGTCACAAATCAAAGTCATCAGGAACAATCTAGCCTGAGATGAGGCTGCTCTATCTGTTTCCTCTATACTTTCAAGATGAAAGTAAAGAACAAAAATGTAAGAGTTACAAAATTGCAACATATCCACTTACTAAAACAAATCTAGCAATATTACAAATCCATACAGCAAGGAAAAAAATAGAATGCGTGTCACACTTGTGAAACTATTGTGGATAAGGAGAAAACGTCTGTGGATATAATATATTTCTAGAACACTTTTATAAGAGAAGGCTCTCAATAGCTTTTGGCATACGAAAGCCACTGTAAGGACTGCAATAAAACTGAGTATACTGTAAAAGAGCCATCTTGCATTCATCCCTAGAATTTATGTTCAAACGCTCCCACACTAAATTCTGCATTCTGTGGCTTTGGGAAAAAAATGATTTTATTTTATTAAATGAACTATAATATATATTGTTTCTCTGAAGAAAAAGTATCGGTAGGAACATAAACTAAGTAGTTCTCTTCACACTAAAAATAACTGGTTGAAACTTTCAAACTGCTTTCAGCACGTGAGCACACTCAGCACTAGCAGGGGGTTACGCACACACGTACAGCCCGGTTCTTGTGCCCGGCTGCCCTCACACCCCATGTAACTCACAGCCTGTGACAGCTGCGGTCCCTTGAGAGCTTAAATCCTTGCTGTTGAGTCCAGAGGATATTCTAAGGCCCAGCATGGTCTCAAGAACGCTAAAGGATTATTTTTTTTATGACATGTAAAAAGTACAGCTCCGGAACAGACATTCCTCAAGTGCATGCTTTCCAGCGAGCAGAACAAGCAGAGGGGCTGCAGGATGCAGAGGTGACAGGCACGGAGATGCTCGCTCCTGAACAGCATCAGCAATGTGCCACACTGCGTGGGGCATCCCTGTAACAGCCCGGGTCCCACAGCCTGATGACTGCCGACTCCTTTGCCAGAGCTGCAGGCACAACTGACCCCGAGAGCTGTCACATTTCAGCATCCACAGCCACGGTCACTTCATGCCACAGCTCAGTGATTGTGGCAGGATGAGCCAGCGTGGCCACCAAAGCGGCTGTCCCATGCTTACCCCTTTTTCCTTTTTTTTTTTTTTTTTTGTGGATCTGTTCTCACTGGGGATTGAGCTCCCCCATCACAAATACTCCTGCAAACAAAAGGAATGGGGACAGCAACGGGTCCTGGGGCAGGCGGGATGGATCCTTTCCATGTCCGTGGCAGCCCAAGCTGTTTCTCAAACAACAGAGTTGAGGCAACCAAGATGGTGTGCAAAGCAGAAAGCAGAAAATGCTTTCACACCCATAACAAATTTTGTTTACTGCCCAGCATTTAAACAGCTTTTTCTTTGCTATTGTAAGGTTGTTCCCAAACAGTGTGAATTTGATGCTACAGTGAATAGTAGCACTTCAACTCCTATTTACAACCCATTCAGCAACGTAATTCCACAAATAACATGCAGGATTTCCACACTGTGAAATAAAACCTGTTTGGGGCTCAAAGGAAGTTGTGCAAACTAGCTGACGAAATCATGTCCTTTTGTTTCTCTTCTTTAACATAAAAAAATCAAAGAAAAAGGAGAATCCTTATTCAAGTAACAGGAGAAACTTTATTAAAACCATTACAGCCACCCAGCCTTGTTAATGCCATGCAATGTAATGACATGCAAATGTCATGCGTGTAATGACATGCAAAATGCTCAGTATCCAGGGAAACAGCGTCCTAATGAAGTTGGAGCCTACTGTATAAACGCACCTTCTAAATCACCACCAAGAATGTCGATTCCTTAGGGGCTGGCCACTTTATTAGTGTGACACCCTGATAGTTTCGTCATGCTACAGCTTCAAAACAAAAAGCTAACAAGCTACTTTTGCATAAAGAGCCCTTTTGTCTGCAGTGCAGGGACAGCCCCTTTTTAGCATCTCGTTAGATACAGAGCTGCTGCATGAAGTAGCACATGGCTGGCTTCTCTACGCCTATATTCACCTTCATGAGAGTTTTTCAGAAATCTGTAATGATGTGCACTAATTAAACTGCATAACCAGCAAAAAATGAAGCAGAGATGCTGTTTGCCACCACTTCTCAGCAAACAAATTTGCAGTAGGAGAAATTCCAAAACCTTCCACTTTTCTCAGGATCCCGGTGGTCTGAAATCCATTTCATTGGCACCAAGCTCTTTCATAAACTGACTTACGATCACATTATTAAAATTAAATTGAAAACGATCAGTTATGCTTTGACATCTACTTACTCACAGGGATGTTTTCTAGGAAAACAGGCAGGTCTAAGGTAAGGAAGCCAACACAAAATGCACTCCTACTCTTTGGTGTAGCACAACATTAGTGGGCATTTGGCCCACTATACAAAATCCGTAGTTTTTTCAGCAACCATTCATTTATTCTCCTGATTTCTGTGGCAGCTAATTTCACCCAACAAACCACTGAATATAAAGCAGTTCCAGTCAGGTTCCACTACCTCGTCGCTTCATGACCAAACTTTGGTATTCCTCTCTTCCAGTAAGTGTCACAGCTTAATAGGAGCACATACCTTAACATTACTGCTTCTTCCATCAGATGCCCGTCATCTTCTCCGTGACCTTTTTGTCCTGGCAGAACTGAATTCCCTTTGGCTCATTCTTTTCCACAAGTGTAACACCCTTTATAAAAGTACACAACCTGAGCTACGAACAGGGTTTCCAGCGTGGCCTCAGGACGAGGGAGCCAAGTGGTAAATAACCCAACTCCCAGCTGCTACCCAAAGGCACCCACAGTCATACAACTCCATATGCTCTACCCGATGCTGTCAAGCATGAAGTTATATGGTATAAAAGGCTCCATCGTCTTCATGCTGCTGCTTCTTTGGTGCCCTGTCCCTTCGATTTTCAGAAGCTGTACTCCTTCCCTGTTGCAAGCCTCATTGCCTCTGTACTCAGATCCTAAGGCAACTTGGCTACCTCTCCCTTTCCACCCACACTGCTCTGGGGGGTCTCCTATCATTTCAGAAATGTTTACATCTCTAGTAAATTCTGTCGCCTTTCTCACACCTCCCCTCTTCCAGGCCATGGTGGAGCAGACCCTCATTTCTCAGCACCACAAGCAGCTTCATCTCCTGAAACACCTCGCAGCTTTGCCTGGTGCTTCCTCCTCTCAAGCTCTGAAGCTCACTTTCACGGACCATACAAACTGATCCTGCCTGATTAACCTTTTTAGCTGGTTCCTATGCCTAAGACATCTTCTTAAAAGGCTGTAGAAATTAGGGCCATAGCTTTCTCTCACTAGTCCTTTTTTCTCTCTCTCTGTCAATATATCCCACTTGTACAGCACGCCCTAATGGTAATTTCTGCATTGTATCTGTGTATCTGAAAATCTGGCTTGTAGTACCATAATTATCTGATGCTTCCCTACATCTCCCTCTAGATTGCTTTCATTAAACCCTCTCCATAATTTTATAAACAGGTTTCCAGACTAGCTCAAAATGTTATTTTCTCTAAAGGCATCCTCTTGTGCACACTGGAAGCAATTAAGCAAGTGAACTTTCTCATCCCCGCTCCATTTTGCTGTACCAGCTCACCCACTTCTCCAGCACTGCTTTTTCTAATGCCTTAAGACCAGGAGTGACCACAGCAGCGATCCTGAGAAGATCAATCCTCTCTCAAAGGTCACATCAGAGCTGGAATTCCTAGAAAGACTACACCAATGAAATCAAAACCCAGCAACAGTCAAAACCTGTCAACACTCTAGTGAGAGCTAATGCACATCAGTTGGGCATTTTTTGTTTAACGCAAAATGATCCTTAAAAGTTAAAAACCCAACAAAAGCTGCTAAATTTAGAAAGTCGAAGCATGGTGCGAGAAGTGGACATTTCAATACCTTCCAAAATGCCACTACTTATGCAGATTCACTGAGAACTTATCAGCAAGAAGCTTTAAAGTGAGGAGATCTGAACTCGTTTCATCTCTAAAACGCAGCTGCTGGGTGCAAAACCACAAATACTGACTTCCATGAAGGCTATCTCCAAAAGGCTGGCTCTACCAGCAACACCATTTCCAGAGGTACAAGGCACCTATAGCTCCTCTTCGTTCATCGGGAACTCTGTTGTGTAACCTGGTCACTGCCAGGAGAAAGTTGAGCTCTGCACCACTCTGTCTTAGCTTGCTTACTTGTGGTTCATGCTTAACTGCCTGCTGTGAGTGTTGTGAGGTTTTAATTAGTCTTGGTCTGCAGAACACACCAAGATCCCCCGGAAAAGCCCTACATGCACTCACAGTATGATGACTGCAAGATAATTTTCTTGGCACCGCTGGAGTAACCAGCACGAGCAGCCAGAGGACAACCCCAAAGACAAGGTACTCTAAGCACTGAACTTTCTGCAATCCTGGTCTGTAGCCAGATGATCAAAAGTTTCAGGGGCAGCATTTTCATGCAACACATGATGAAACTGATGTAGGACTTCACAGCGGTTTTCTTGTACAGCACTGGCAAAAACATTCTCATCAGCATCTTTCAACAAAAATAAAGAAGGTCAGAAAAAAATCCCACCTTAAAATGGCAATAATAGGAAAACAATAGAAATCAACAACACTAACAAAAGCAGCATATGGGTTTTTTAAATATCCCAAACAGCTTAAAGTTGCTCAGACTTCTGTATTCATTAATTGCTCAGGACGCAGATTTATTTATTTATGGCTCAGAAAAGAATTCCCAGCTCAGAGGCTTTCCAAAGAACAGCCCTCCCCAGTTCTGCATGGCCACCTCAGCCAACTCACCCTGCCGTTTCTCATTCTGATGCTAATGCAGTTCAAACAACCCAGCCCTGCATTTTTTATGTATGCAATAAGCCTATCTTTAGGTCACTTAGTTGTGTCAGTTTAAATCACAACATTCCCATAGAGAAAAATCTGATCATTTTATTTACTTTCGGGGAAAGAGAAGGGAGAAGAAAAAAAAAAAGTTCACTATAAAAACGCTTTTTTGTTTCTGGGGCCTAATTCAAGTCTCACTGAAATCTGCATGAATTAACAGCAGTTAAACCCATGAGAAACAACACATTCTAATTAAGACTTGCACAGCTACCTTCAGCCAGTATACCCTGACAATATCTGACCAGGCATAGGCATATCATATTATAAAATTCCATATATTTTTAGGTTTTATCCAGAGATTGCTGGAATAAAGGCTGAGATCCCACTGATCTCTATGGGCTTCAGTTCTCTCTCTTTTGTAAAATAAGCCTGGATTCTACCGCTCCAGCTTTCACGAGCATCCGCACGGGGATAGTCTCAGGGCTTCTCACAAGAGGAAGAAAACATGAAGTTGAAGCCATCCATGAAAGGTACTGGATTTTTTCCAGATGTGGAGCTGTTTTTAATTAATTTGGAAACATCTGAAGTATTTGTTCATTAAATATGCTTTGCATTTCACACATACCCATAAGAGAGTAAAGAAACCTAAAACTGAAGCCAAAATCATAATGTCTTATTAAAAAGACTCTTGACATCACTTTTAGCAAAATTATGCTTACATGCAGACCACTGCTGTAACATGGCACATGGTACTGAAAGCATGTGCTTCCTGCACTTCCCTGTCCCAGGAAACCTCACCTTGACCTGGAGGAGCCACTGACCAGGAGCTCTCCCCCCGTCCCTCAGCCCCACAGCTCCAGGTGCAGGATGCTTCCCGGTGTGCCCACCACCACCACCCAAGGCACTGCTTGCTCGTAATACCCATCCACTAGAAAAGGATGAAACAACTTACAGCAGTTCAATGTGCCAAATCATTACCTGGCAAAAATGTGGGGTATGATCATAGGGAAGAAGATTCAAACAGCCAGGAAGGGCAGGAGAGACATTTCATTCAACACTTTTCAGATCCTGAGCTAACGCGTACGAGCCACCCACCACTAACTCCAGTTAAAGCACTCTATGAACGTGCTGTGGTCACCTACAGCTGCAAGAAGCAAACAGAAAAACTTACAGCCTCCCGCTTTTGTCAAGTTCTCAGCAAAAAGATGCCTGTACCTATAACTTGGTAGTTATAGAGCTCCAGCCTGACACCCGAGGCAGGGACCACTGCCACCCAAGCTGGGAGCAGGGAGATTGGGTGCTGCAACGACCCGGCAGCTCCCAGCACAGAAAACCACGGAGCTTCCAGCACAGACAAAACATAGATATAACTTCTATATCTAAAAGTGCAACTGGATGCTATTTACCCCAGAAGCGCGGTGCTCCTCGAGGAAGAGGAGCCGCATCAGCCCATGCTACGCCCCGCGCTGCCACCACTGGGCTGCTCCCAGCATCCAGAGCACCCAAGTTAGGTCGGACGTTTCCACCGTACGCTGCAAACCGCTGTGTAGACATCATCATGCCGAGCGCTCGGTGGTGACACACGTTCCCATACCGCAGCTCTTGTCTCCCCTCTAGTGGCTGGCCCACCACAACCGCTCACAGGTCTTCTGCTGCCGCTGCCAGCGGCGCCCAGGGCCGGAGCGTGTCCCCTGGCACGGCCAACCCGAGCGGCGCGGTGGTGGTGGTGGTGGTGGTGGTGGTGGATCCTCAGCCCTCGCCCAGTGCCACGGTTGGGATGGGATGGGATGGCGTGGCACAGCGAGAAGGCACGGGGAAGAAATGAGCACGTCTGGCGGAACCGCAGCTCTTCCACCGCCTTGGGTGCCCAAGGCTCCCATTCGTGTCGTCAGGTGAGCACAGTCACCATTTAGTACGAAGAAGCTACTTTTGTTACTTTCATAACAAAATGATTTATTTCTCAGGGACCTGAAAGAATCAGGCATTCGGTCACTAAGAAACATTCAAACTTCTCCTGTCCAGAGACCAAGTTACGTGTCTGACAACCATGGTTTTGCCACCAAGGGTCAAAATCAATTCTAGTGATCACCAGACAAGTCAATGTCTCAGTGATCTTTAATCAATTTTACCAAGCACTAAACGGCATGTGATGCTCTCCCCATTCTAACAACGGCACACAAACATTAGGAAAAAAAAAAAAAAAAAAAAAACTTCACATTTCTTCACAAGTCATCTTTAAAAAAAAATATCAAATTTCTTTCCTTTGGTTGCCAGTGCTAAAATATGCTAACAGCATTAAGGCAAGGGACGACTTGCAGAGCTCACAATCTGTATTCAGCATAATTAGCAGATGCCAATTTAACTTATTACTGCTTCTTCCTTTCTATATTATAAAAAGGATGTCAATGAAAACCTGTTATCTAAATGACTGTTTTCTCAGTGCTGATATAAAGCAACAATCATGGGAAAATACAGTCACAGAGCATGTGTTGGGAAATATCTGATTCTGAAATGACATTATAAACAGCGACATTATAAACAGCTACTGTAAAGAAAGAAATTAATGCCTTCAGACAGGACTTTCCTCTCTTCCTTCACACTTCAGATTTTCAGACTGTTTTTAAACAGAACTAATTACATATGTGGTGGCATTCCTAGTTAGTCAAATACGCGAGACAACATTCAAGGTAAGGCAAAATCAGTAAAGGAGGTTGCTCAACTGTCTCAGCTACTGATTACTATAAAGCATGAGAAACAAATACCCTTAAGATGCATTTTCCAGTCAGAGAACTAACAGTAAGTAAGACAGAACAGAAATACCTAGGAAAGAAACCAAAGCAAGTCTTAAAAATAAGCCTCCTCCAAAATGGCAAATAATGCACTGTGTCATAGCTAAGGGGACAGTTACCGAGTGCACTTCTCCTGTCTGCAAAGCTAAAACACATTTCATAAAACAAAGCCCTCTTGAACTAAGAGGGAGGCTGTTGAAAGATGCATACAGCACACACACATGCAAAAAAAAAAAACAAAGCACCCCAACGTTATGGATTAAGTAGGTTTCTAACCCAGAAACGATATAAAGATCCAGTCCAGGCATCACTTGCTACTACTTGGGTTGGCAAAGATGCCCTCCCACTAACATTTCTGCACATTGCAACGCAGTGCAAAAAATATTTTATTAAACTCTCTTCTGACTATCAGGGCTGAGTTGAAAAGCCTTGTAAGGCTATGCTTCTCTGCAGCTTTATTCAATTTCAGCTGTAACTTCATTTGTTACGCTGAACAGAAAGTGTAAACTTCACCCTTCACAAGAGCTAAGGAAAAAAAAAAAAACACCATTTCATACTCTCCCGTAAGTAGTATGTGTAAAGCACGGACCAGAACCGCTGCACACATACCCCCAATTAAATTGGTCTCTGTGGAAACTAATAACTTTCCACAGTATGCACTGTAATCCAAGTAATAATTTTAAACAGGCATAAGCTGCAGCGTGCTGAACTAAGGCATTCTTACCTTGCAAAGAGTGCTTGAAGATGTTTAGTTACAGTAAAAGAGGAGAATGTGCACGCCGCCAGGCATTGCCCATGTACGAGGGTGCATGCCTTGCCCCACACATGCGCACGCACACACCAGCCCTGCGTGTGCTTCCTAGGTAGAGAAAGAGGAGCAGGAAAGATAAGCAGCAGTGATAATGCCCCAGCTTTATGTCTCAATCAGGGGCGAGTCAGGCAGGAAGAACCATTTGAGATGAAAAAGGGGGGGAAAAAAAAAAAAAAAAAAGATTACTTTTCTTCCTCTGGATGTAAAGAGCTTTGCCTGGATGATCTGTTAACACCTTAACACAGAAATCTTCATAACCCACCTCCCTCACCAGCCAATTAGTTGCACATGTCAAATGACTGCACAAACAATGCACAAAGACTTTAGCAATAAAAAAAAAAAAAAGAAAAGAAAAAAAGAAGAATCCCTTACCTTTTAGTCAGAGTAAGTGACAGATAACAGGCACGAGAAACTCAGTTGGCACAGTTGCTGTACATATTTCTCTGCGGACTTCTCTTTAGTGGTCCCAAAAGCACTGAACATAAAAAAACTCCAGCCTGCCTGCTTCATTCTTCAGCAACAGAGATACATGCTGTCACGGTAACAAGCAAAAGCAAAAAGAACTACAGATCTTAGGTTTTTAAAGCCTTTGTGTTTACGGGGAAGAAAAAAGAGGGAGCAAGGGAAAGAAGGAACAGAGCAAACACTTTTTCTAAGAGAAATCTGGTCTTGGCTGCAGAACTAACCACAGCACAGGATCGTTCAGTTTGAATTTCCCTGTTTCCAAGCTCCTTGGGAAAAAAAAAATCAGTCTTTAGGAAGGAAAAAAAATCAAATGCATGGATTGGGGGAAGGGAGAGGAGGAGGAGGAGGAGGGTACTGCTCCTATGTGACATACATATGGAATGAGCATTAGAACAATGCTGACAGGACAGCTAAGCAACTGCACTCTGGGGCAGCAGTTTTCAAAGCAGAGCTTTTGCAGCTTTGCAGAAAGGAGAAGAAAACAATAAAAAAAAAAAAAAGACTCCGCAAAGGGGGAAGAAAAAAAAAAAAAAGAAAGAGAAGGAAAGAAAAATAACAGAAAAAGAAAGGAGCTGTTAATTCAAGATGAGCTGCCGGACTTAAAAAAAAAAAATAATAATGAAATGAGTTGCTTAATTTTTGAAAGGGGGGTGGGTGGGAAACGCCGCGACTGCTTTCCAGCGACGCAAGCAGAAGCCTTGGTGTCTGGTGCACTTAGATTTTATGCGGCGCGCAGCGGGTCCCCTCCTCCTCGCCTGCCTCCCTCCGCCCTCCCAGCCTTGGAAGCTCTTGGTCCCAGGGGGCCGGAATTCCAGTGGACCCAATTAACACTGTACTTCGCTGGCTCCTTGGTATGATCGATATTAAATAAGCTGAGTTTTAGCAGCACTGAAAAATAAAGCAGCCATGTAATTTGTGGCTGATGGAGGCTGCGGGTTTTTTTTCCCCCCTCCTGTTTCCCTACTCCCCCGGTCTCAAAAGGATCCAACACGGGAAAAAAAAAAAAAACAGAAAAGCATGTGCCAGCGCCAGTGACACAAGCTGCATCAGATATTTGTTAGAAACTTGATAGAAGCAGAACATCGGCTGCTCATTTCACTAGCTTCGCCAGGACTTTATTAAAGTGGATTTACAAATCAATGGAAGGAATCCAAAGGTTCACAAACGGGCTCTTTCATCAGGTCCGCCGCCTGGCGTACAGGAAGTTTGCTGAAGGGGTCTGGGGGCTGTTTCGCCAGCACGCTTGTTTCAAATGGACTCCCAACAACATGACTTGTTTGGTTTGGTGAAAGGAATGCAGCAAGAGGTTCGCCGCTCTAAGGGAATGCAGCCTAGTGTGTTTACTGCTTCATTCCCACAGCACGTGCTGCAAGGCGCCCTACAAATTGGGAATTATTTTAATTTGAAGGGGGAAGTGGTTGGGAGGCAGTAACCTTCTTTGCTCCTGTTTTCCCTGATCTATCAATCACAGATTGCCACGTAAAAACAATCTACTACAGGCTCCTCTATAGAGGAAATGCAATTACTAGCATTAACTCTTGCCGTCACAAATTAATACAATACAGTCCACAGCCAACTGCCTGCAAGCCATTAATCAAAGAATAAATGGGTGGTTTGCTTAAATCCAACCTGTCTGAAATTCTCAGGTTAAGAATGCCCCTTCCCCTTTCCAGATTTCTGCTTGTCTGTGGAAGTCAGCAGTGAGAGAAGGCAAAGAAAAACATTTTTATTTGCTAGGTCCAGGACAAATGCAAGCTAACAACATCCAGCAGTGAACCTGCTTACAAATACACGGTTTTAGTACCAGCAGTCGCTTTTGCTTTTTTGTTTCTGGGGCAGCCATAACCTTCAAACCAAACCTAATAAATAGCACTGAGCAAGATCCTTGACTGAACAGCTGGGTTGACCAGTGACTTGAATCCATTTTGTTAAATTAATGCGAGATTGCGTTTCTGTATGAGTAAGATCAATTAAAAATACTCATAAAACCATGCTACTAAAGGCAGTGAAGAGTTAAATTAATTAACTGAAAAAGCCTCCAATTAAATAATGCTAAGGTTACGATTCTAGCTGAGGAAGGGAAAAAAAAAAACAAAAACAAAAAACAAGAGCAGGATGAAATCCTGCTAGTCAGTGACTACAAGTAGTAGCTCCAAATGCCACAATGTTTGTCACAAATTCTTTATGATGCTTAGTAAGATCTTTTACAGTTTGACCAATGTGGATTATGCAGATATTCTGAGCAGTCGTCAACCATCCGACCAGGTATCACAAGCCAAAGGCTTTTTTTTTTTTTTTTTAACATGGGAAGACCCAAAAGAGCACCAGTAAATTGCTTATGCAGACAAAGTCCATGTTTCTTGAGCTACCGTCACTCCGGGCTCCTGTACGCTTGATGAAGATGCTGTTCTTTACATTTATTGACTTCACACATTTAATCTAGCTGACTTGTTTTTTTTTGGTGCAGGAAGGGTCAGGAAGGAAATATCCCTAAGTAACGCAGCACTGAGCAGTGAAATGCTGGGTCAGAATTTGAATGAGGGCAAAACACAGAAACATCTGCAGGACGTCAACAAAAATGCTGCAGAACCTCATGCTCCATAGCTGTTATTGACCCAGCGCTGCAGCACATCAAACACAGTCCAGATGAAGGATTTAAAATGAGAATCAAAGATCACTGGTAACAGTAACCGCACCGTCCAGAGTCTAAAAAATTACATTTGCCCTTCAGTCCCCTATTCTAAATTTGGAGGCAACGTGAATTGGTTGAGCATCCCCAAAAGTGGCCTCAACCTCGTATATTATGCTTCTCTTCGCAAGGGACCAAAGCACTTTGCAAGAGCTCTGCATCACCTCTCGATGTGAGAGCATACACAACCCACCTGCCAGAGGAGAAGTGCCCTCCTTCCACGAGAGCCTGAGCTGCACAAAGCCACGCTGCGGCCAGGACAGCAGAGGGGCTCCAGGAAAGTCTTGCAAATAAGGGACATGCTCTCAAGGGGCACCTGGCTATGGCTCTCTTCTCCACAAGCTGCTGGATACCTCAAGCCCCATCTGACAAAAGGCAGGGAAAGCTCACCCCGGCAATCAAATTATTTTCACAGAAAAACACTGTAATAACATAATCCACTGAATACATCCAGGCTGAAGAGGTCCAGTGGGTAGCTGCATTTTGGGAAAGGTTGAGGTTTACAACTGCACAGGGGATCGTAAGTGCTCTTAGAACCCATAAAGGATCCATCAGTCGATCTGTCATCTCAACACTCCCAGGCACTAGGAAAGTCTTTATTATCCCCATTTTAGAGATGATGATTTGAACACTGAAAGCCTAAACTGCCTCCCCAAGGAGATGCAAGAAGTGCTGGAGAATAGCAGGGAACTGATTCCAGGCTTTTCAAGTCCCTTAACTGCGAAGACAGTTCTTGTTTCAAACACAAGCAACTAAATTTGACATATTTTGAAAGTCAAGCTATTTGTTCCTTAAAAAAAATAAAAAATATCAGCATCATCCTAGTCTACCTTTAAATATGAGCCAAAGCACAATCTATGGTGTTTAAGGAGCTCCTGCACTACTTAAAAAAATAAGCATGTGTCTATGCTGACAGGTTTTATTCCAAATAAAAAAAAAAAAATCATAATCCACTTTACTAGAAAAAAAGTCAAATATAATTCCCTGATTAGAATTACAGTCCCAGTTTCATAGAACATTTCAAGCCAGTGGGGAATTGCACAGAAGGACACCCCGCGGGTGTGGAGAAAAACGGACAGAAAACATATCTCAAAATAACCAAATGCACCGGGATCAGCCCACGTTATCGGTTTACCTCTGGGCAAAGGAAACAATTGTGAGTGCCACTGCGGAGGTCCCAGTTCCCAACCGCCCCCACGCTGGTGCCACTGGTATTGCTGGAGGCAGCAGGAGGAGGCTGGAAACCTCTCCGAGCAGAGGCGGCCTCCAGTGACACCAGGTTGATAAACCACAGGACAGCGTGCTTTTACCTTAATGTGATTTGGAGGAAGAACATGACTTTCATGTGAATAAAAGCAAATTCTGAGAAAAAAGACAATGCTACAGAAGCCATAATGGGTACCTAACAAAAGCCTGAGCTGGAGAGAGCTAACAAAGGAAAAGAGCTGCTACCAAAAGAGAAAGAAGTCAGTATTTACTACTTGAAGGCAGGGACTAATGACTGCTAATGGGGCAGCACCCAGAGGAAAAGCTATAAAGATTTTTCTTTTTTTCTCCTTCAAAAACTGTATTAAGCATCAGCATTTACAAGGCTCTGTGGAGAAGTACAACCTAGCCGGGTGCTCCTCAAGAACCTCTGACAGAAACTGCAAACATGGGAGATTAGCTACGTAAGGATACACGGTGTAAAACAATTTGTAGCAGCTAATCCACTTTATTACAGGCATCGTCAACTCTGTTCATTATCTAAACCTTCCGATTCAACTGTTCCTGTTCTCAAAGACTACAGCCCTTGGCATATTTAAAGTTGCTTACATTTTCTTTTTAATATACATATTTGGATTATTAAAAGGCAAATCGATTGATAGGCCTAACCCTTTAATATCGGGTTTCATATAGTACGATAAATACTAGAAATTAAAAAAAAGAAAAATATTTAACTAAATAAACCCTGGCTTCAAAACACTGATACTTAGAAATATTGGTGAATACAAGGCAATGTGGTCTTTGCTCCAGAATGCGAAAAACTCTCTGTGGATATTTTAAATATTTACCAAATGAAGGGGATGCGTATCAGGTTGCAGAGCTTTGGATTGCACATGGTTTCAAGAGATGACAATTCACGTCAATCTACATCAGTTGGCTTGTAGGTTTGTTTTGTTCTTTTTAATTTCTAATTACATTTTTATAAACAGAATGAACACAAAAAGCCAGAAACGAAAAATAAAATAAAGGAAAAACTACTAGTGAAGGCACTTAACATCAGAGAAGGTTAGTCGAAAAATTAGGATTTACAACTACACAATAAACCACAGTGAAGTTCAGCTGACTGATGCTCTGCACTACGACGTGTTGAGCGCCAAGGATAAAAGGCCAATTTCCCATTTGAAAATTGGGTTTTAGGAACTTGCAGCAGCCAGGCTGTAGGGCTGGGTTTTTACCCTCCAGTCACAGAGGGATGCCCAGTGCACCCAAACGGAGCCGTGGCTCCCGTTTCAACTACCTGAGCTCTCTGGTGGGTGCCCGCACAGCCCCACTAAATGCAAGTGGGTCACGGCACCCTCAGCCAAAACAATCAGTCCTGAGCCAGATGATCTGGGAGTGAGGAAACCTTGTCCCAGCCCTCGTGCTGCCCAGAACCTCTCCAAAGGCGAGATCTGCAGAGCGAACAGGACCTCGCACTGCCGCGGTGTACGGGCCAGCAGGATGCGTGTGGTGCCTGTCAGGTCCCTCCCTCCACCAGCACACGTTTTCTTCCCGAAACTTTCCTCAGGTCTTGAGATCCAAAAACGAAGCTCGCAGGTCCACCTGCAGGCACTCTTGGTTCATCTGCTGGGCTCCTCAGATTTCCATAAATTCAGGGCCCCATGCTCCAAAAGCATGGGCAGACACTTCTCTGCAACTCTGGAGGATCCTGAAAGCCTGCTGAAGAAATAAGTCAGCACTGTGAGCGGGGCTTGGCATGTCCTGCAGCCCACAGGAGACCCAAGCTTGGCATCCAGTGTGTTAAAATGCACCAGCGTTGGTTAAAGTTTCCTTTCAATCTCAGCACCTCCTCCGCCTCCGTACAAATGATTTTTGAACTTTTTAGGGTGCCTTCTTTTCACTGCTGACTACAAAGGCTCTTGTTTCAGCTCACCAAATTACCTTGCTGCATGTCATTTTCACATATTTTAACTCCTGAGTGCGTGGGTACAAAGCAGACCCTCCCAAGAAAAGTACCGTGAAGTAAGACCAAGCACAATCTCAAAAAGCAACAGGTTATTTCTCACCTTTCCCACCTGAGATGCTCGTTCCCTCCTAGCAAGGTGTTGGTGCTGTACCTGAGATCTGACTACAGCACAGATAAGCAAACCTAAGCTAACTGCAACCTAGGCTGAAAAGCATTGCTGCTCCCATCAGTGAAGCTACAAATACCAGCACAGACCACATAAATCTAATCAGGACGCAGCGGGCTCTGACCACTGACCATATCATGATAAAGCATCTGATATCGTGACTTCACGGCCACCACCACCCAGGCAAGCTTGGTTTCAGCTAGCTGGGGCACTCGGACTAGAAATACCTGTAATTTACTGGGAAGGAAGGAGCTCCTTCCAGAATGAACTGAAAGAAAAGAAAAATTACTGGAGGAAATTCATAACTCTTAACTGCAAGCCCTTGGCTCCCCAGGCAGGCGGTGCAGGACGACTCCCGGGGCAGCTGCCTGGCCCTGGGATGGCACCACGTCCCACAGCATGCTCAGGGTTACGGGACCTGCCTCCCACCCCCACCCTGCTCACAAGGGCAGGGGCAGCATTTGCATGGAGCGCTAAAGGAGGACAGCTCTTGGCAAACAGCTTTTCTACACCACATCTCCAGTCTCCCTTCCCTGTCCCGACGGCATTACTGAGCTTCAGTTCTTCCCGTGCAGCAAGGAACTCGTTCCCCTGCTGGTCTGGCAGGGCGATGTTGGGATGAAGCTGCCTCAAAGGCAGAGGGAAACTGGTATCGTAACATGTAGCCAGAAAAACCCTTTGGTTGGTCAGGGCACACCAGCACCTCCCTGCTGGAAAACCACCAACATGGGCCCAGATACCGGGGAGGGAAAAATAAGTACGAATAAAAGCATTACAAGTACCTAAGTAAATTGCTATGTAGTGGTCTGCGATTCCACAGGGAAAAAAAAACACAACGTATTATAATGATATGGCTCCATAGCTAATTTTGGTTACTGATCTGTCAGGCCTTTCTATAGGATGCTGGCATACAATGTGGAATGTATTTTAAGTGTCACTTTGCTTGAATATATACCTCCAACACATGCTAATAACAGTTTAAATGTAAAACCCTGCCACGTCACAGCTGCTCACGTCTATTACTTCTGAAGACAGAAAGTAACTGCTAAGCATCATTCTTCAGAAATGGAGAGAGAATGTGGGAAAAGAGATGGATGGATTTGGCAAGAGATCGCAAATGCCTAGGATTTCTGTCTCCTGCTCACTGCAAGCTTGCATACTTTATTCCTTCTCCAGTTTTATTTTAGCACCAACTTTTCTGAGCGTCTTTTGCAAGCCAGCTCAGCCCAGCATGAAGTGCGTTGGCACATTCCACCACCGCAACCCCGTCACTGTGGTCAAGCAGTCAAAATCCTCATCAAGTCGCATTTTCGGAATAGACGTTACGCCAGAGCAGCTGAAAGCACTCCCTGTTACACGTGGACGACTCCGGTGCAGCTTGTGGGAGGTCTTCGGGCACACCGGGAGGTGAGGACTGCCCGTGCCACCGAGCTCACCTCCCCATTTCAGGGGCATCTCTGAAGGTCTCTGGTCAAGCTGTAGCTCAAAGGTATCAGTTGAAGGCTGAGTAAGTAAGATGATAAATCTAAATCTCTCTTCTGAAGCCTTGTTTTCCACTGTTTTGGTATCACTTCTCTCATGGAAGCTCTTCTTTTTTTCTTTTTGACAAATACTTCATCATCTACGATTTGCCTGTACAGGCCACAATTACCCCTTACAGAGAAAGGGTGAGGAATAAACAGACACACCACCCTTACAGACCGTACCTTTCTAACAGGTTTCCAGCATAGCCAGACTGATGGACCCTTTATTAGAAGAGAGCAGATTAACGTAACTGCTTTATAGTTTCAACTCTTTTTGTCATCTTCAGAGCAGATGTTCTCCGAGTTCTGCCCTATTTGCTAAATGCTGTCAAGTGACAATTCCCATCCATTTTGGGGAGGACTCCTGAAGCGAACTGCATGGATGTTTAAAGAGACTTGTGCTTAGGACTACTCCTTCAAAGGCTGCGAGGCTGGTTGCCATGGTTGCTGGAGGCTAAACCTGGCAGGGCTGATGTCTTTATCAAAGCCAAGCCGCAGGAACGAGCCCTGAAGGCTGGGGATGCTCCACAAAAGCACCATCAGGGCTAGAGGTCCTGGCAACGGGAGCTGGAAGGGAGGAGGAGATAAAATGCAGCACCTGGTGAGAAGAAGGCAAGTGGGATGGTCTGATCTTGGTGCAGTGGTAGGAGGAAGGAACTGCCCAGTATAAGGGAAAGATAATAAGGAATCAGGCATTCCCCTCCAAATTAACGTTGGTGGAGATGATTCCGAGTTTGGCACAGTAACAGGCAGGCATCAGCTACCCGGCAGTTTGGGAGCAGGCAGTAGTCATGATCCCAAATCAAATCCCACAGGCAGGGAGGATGGGAGCTCAGTGGGTACACACTACTTCTCAAGACAGCTCTGAGCCAACAGCCTGAAGGACCGTCATGCCACTGGCTTACTATCCCCATCAAGGGTGTAAAACCAAAGGTCGGGAGAATCCATTATCCTTCGACAATTCCACGTTATTCTTACAAGAGATGAAAAACTACAGATTACTGCATTTCCCTAGCACTTCTTCACCTCCCTAAACCCACACAAGGAAGAGAGGAGAAGAGCAGCGGGGGCGAATAAATTTGTTGCACTCTTTGCATCTTGGAAAAGATGGTTCCTGTTGTCCTAAGCCATTTTGAACCCATCCTTCCTCAGCGAGCTGAAGGCCGTGAGCAGGGCTGGGACAGAGCAAGGAGCAGCTCCGTCGCCACCACGTGTGGCGTGGCTCGACTCTGTTAGCGCTCAATGGCCTCTACTCCAAAACTCAGGTTTGGACTGTAATAGCAGTGCTGTAAAAACAAGACTTTACAGCTCCTTAGCACTGCTCCTGCTCTTTTATCCAGAGCAAAAACTTCAGGGCAAAAGGCATCCAGGTCATTCCCTGCACTGAGCCAGCTCACATCCCATCTGGTGACCCAGTGAAAACGTGGCAAAAGGAAGAAGTGCTGCCCACAGTATCTAGCACTACGCAAAAACACGGGCAGAAAAAGACAGGGATGGGACAGTACGCAGCACACCCTGTGAGGTTCTTGTTATGGTAAATGATGGAGAGGACAGATCAGGGTTCACCGTATACAAAGCACAGAATTCAGTTACTAAACTACGCGAGTAATTGGGTTTATGGATGTTCCTGGAAGAGGCAGCAGGGAAGCCATCCTCTCAGGGCAGCTAAGTGCTTGACTTCTGTGGATTTTTATGTGTTTGTCAAACACTTAGATACTACATGCACTTAGAATCCTTTAAATAAATAAAATGCATCGGGATAGTTCAGCGCAAAAGGCGCTGTACCAATGCATGTTAACCACTTCCAATGGAAATTACAACAGTGGATAGGCATAGTAAGGGCAGCCAAAGGGAAGCCTAATAAAAATAGGATAGCAGGGAGAAAGAGGAGGAAATTTAAGACTGACAGCATTGCTGCCTGAAAGAAATCAGGACAGTAGATCTGAGAATAGCTCAGATCATAAGACAGAGAGGGAGGAAAAGCACCTCCGTTTTACCACGATTCGGCCAGCTTACATTTCATTACAGGCAATCCAGGATAGGCAATTGTGTAATCAAGAGCCAGACGGCTTTACTCATTTATAATTAATTCAGAGTACTTTGAAAGTGAGCTCAGAAAATAGCCAAGTGCTTCCCTTTAAGGGAATCTCTCGTAATGCTTCTGCAGGGCACCGCAAGCAAAGCAGTTGTTCAGCTGAAGACAAAAGGGTTTCTCCTGACATAAATGAATAAAATGTTACCACAGGCAGCGAAGCAGAGAACATGGCCCATCTTGAAGGAAGGCTTTAATCCAAACACCGGAGTTTTACAGTGAGAAACACCATTCTGGACATTTTTACACCGTTTTAAGGGTGGAGAGAAATCTCACTGCATTACGGACCGAGGTGGAGACAACTCAGTCTTCTATTTATTGTATGTGGCAAGCATATTTTTTGGCTCCAGAACCACAACCCGCGCTCCCATCTACCCACCACACTTGCCAGGAGTGTAGGTGTTAAAAGCCTTTATGGTTGCATTGGCCCCCGTATGTTCCCCACCCTCCCCAGCCACCCCACCGCGAACCGCCTCGACAGCAGAGCCCTGCGTCCCAGCGCTGCTCGTTTGTTCGGATCCTCAGGTATTCATTAGCTGTCCTGTGCCCACACAAATAATTCAGAAAGTTAAATGCCGCCTTCCGTTTTGCGTGGTTACTAATTTATCTACACTTAGCTTTTCATCTGTAATTCACATTGACATTAATGGAGAGACAAATATGTGTGTAACAGAACAGAGGCAGACCAAAATAAATGAGAAAAAATGTGGTCACCAGAAACCAATTATACATTCAAAACTGCATAGTGGAAACCACTGGAGTGTTGAAATCAAGTGAGGAGGAAAATGTACCAAAAACACACTTAGACTGGGGGAAGGAGGGGGTGCAGGGACATAGTTTCTAGTACATACAATCAGTCTCAGCCTCATGGAAAAGAATATAAATATTTAGACATGAACAGACCTCTTAAAATACAGTTGCAGAGCCTGCTGGCACATGGACAAACACACAATAAGCCCACCAATGTGGAGACACAAATCAGGTAAATCAGACATGAAATTGGCAGGCAACACGTGCAAGATGCGTTTTGTAAAGGCAAAATGTGTTCACCACCAAACACGAAGATGAATTTTCCAAGACAATCTGAAGCTGAACTGTAAAAGAAATAAACATTAAATATTTAAAGCTGTTCACCTAAATGCTATCACTTGGAGCACATGGTGGCTTTTCCTTCCACCAGCGTTCTTCTCCCTGCAACAAAAACCAAACTCTTTAAAGGGAAACACTTTAGCAGTCTTGCTACTTTGCAAGCTGAACATCTGCCCAGATGGCCCTGAAAGAGTTAAGCGCTTCAGAGCTCAGATATTCTCCTTCCCATGTCTCAGGATAAGTACTAGAAGATTTATGTGCAATGAATTTCCAATTACAGATCTCCACCAGCTGGGCTGTCAATCAGCCTGCCTATCCAGCGCATGTCTTTACCTCCCCATGTTCTCGTTGCTCATAGAGGCTCCTTCTCCACCCAGGAGCACACACAAAAGCATGTAATTCCCACATTCCTGCCAACCGAAGCAGGTTAAACGGTGCTTTGGTCTTCCCTTCCTCCTCCAGTTCAACACAAACATCATTTTCTCACCACAGCATCCAGGAGAACTATTCCAGCGATGAATCTGAGACACCAAAACCTATTTTAAAAGCAGAATGACATTTCCTCCAAGGCTTTTCCCATTAGCAGCCACTGGAAAGGAATGCGGGGTATGAGGGAAATCTGGGAGGGAAGCCCTAGGATCAGGACACGAAATCTTCCTACAATGGTACCCAAGGTCCATATACAAGGTTTAAAAAGGAAAAAAAAAAAATCCACTGCCCTAAGTTTCATTATGTTAAGTCTTTCATTATTATTTTGCCCAGGTAAAGAAGTACGAAGTTGTCAGAGAAGTAGCTATGGTAGCTTTGGGATCTCCAACATGCTCCTCAGATTCATCTAAAAGAGGCATTATCTCCCATTAATTACGAAATTACTTCCTGCGTCTCACCTAGTTTTTAGCTCAGCATACAAAAAGTGTTCATGAAAACAGGTGTCTTGCTCAGGGTCACCACCCACCACATTTTAATGGATTATCCTTTATTTCTTTAATACTCCGACTCGCTCTTAGCACCTCCGCACGTCCTTTACTTCATTTCTCAGCCACATGACTAAGGGAAACGCTGAATCAATAAACCTTTGCAGAGCAACACTAAGCAATATAACCAGTGATTAAATCTTGTTTTCAATGTAGAATTCTACTTGAGAAACATAATTTTAAAAAGCTAACCACAAAGCTCTGAAAAAATATTTTCCTCCCCTGTTTGCTAAGATCTCACTAAGCCGTACCCCTGAAATGAAAAAACCACAGACATGGCATCATCCCTGAGACTTCGCCTGTTACAACACAATATTACCCCAGGCTGTTGTTTTTGCACCTGCATCTCACTTCCTAACCTGGGTTACAGAGAAGATGATTCTTGAAAGGTTAATTAGCAGCTACGTAAACAGAAAATCCTTGCTATGCATCGGAGTGAATGTGTTTCACCGCAAGGGTTGAGCACCGTGCGAAGGGCAGGGCTTTGAGACGTGGTACCAAGCCAGGTCCTCCAGCAGGACCCGTAAGGGTTTTTTTTTTTTTTTTTTGCCTGCAGAGGCCTTACCAGAGCTCTCTGGAAATTTTCATCCAGGCTCGACTACCTATAAATAGCGAAGTGCAGCCCCCGGGGGCTGTGTGGCTCTGTGCTGTGGTTGCTCCGAGTTGCTAAGGAGATGGCAGAGCGACGGCGTGCAAACCGCGTGGGGGAACCCAGAGGAGAGCGGCACCGCTTCGGGGCTGGGCCCGGAGCCAGGCAGGTAACCTTTGGATCAGAAGCCTCCCTTGGAAAAAAAAAATAAAATGAAATAAATGGATGGAGACTCTCTCTGGCTTATGGAAACACTGGAAAACAAGCCTGAGAGAGGCCAGGCACGGGGAACATCAGGACAGGCATTCCCATCGACAGACTCCTGAATAATTATTACAAACCACCAACTGTCTGGGTTCTTGCAGCATCCCTGCTTCCTCAGTCCAGACCTGGGTTCTTTATCTCAGCGGAAAGTAATTATAGCCTATACTACACAGCACCTCTCCAAAGCAAAAGAAATTTTTGAATCCTTTTAAGTTACTTCTGTGTAGGCTTTACAAACACGACTGATATGCAAAACATCAAGCTTTGAACTGCAGCACTGGAACAAACTACCTAAAGGAGCTGAGACTACAGGATGACCCCTTATACTCACTCTTTTTTACATCTGAGCATGCACCCAAAACACTTGTTTTGGGCTAGATGATGCCTGAATAGAGACGAAGTCTGCTCAAGACACGGGAGGAAAATAAGGGTCATCCTGAATTAAGGTTATATGTAGATGTGACTGTCCATCTCAGCTGGTCGAATTACGTCCCTAAATAGACGATGACTCGCAGTCGCTGTGATGGTAGCAAACTTCAGCCAGACAGAGTGCACACCCTGACGAGAGGAGGTTTTGCATTTCCACAATGAATGGAGATATGATTTTACAGGGGTATATAAGGCTTACTTAAAGTTTATGCAGGAGCAACTTTGCAATTGCTCCTGGTGGACTGGAAAACAGCCTGGAGATAAAGATATCTATAACGAAAAAAAAAAATCTAGAGTAGTTTCTAAGAACAAAACCCAGAGGGAAACAGTAACAACGAAAAGGTGTAGGAATTCTTCAAAGAAACGTGAATGCAAAAGAGCCAAGGTAGCTCCTACAAACACTGCAGAAATATTTTGTTTTGTTATCCGCAGTTCCTCATGCAGATTACTTGGTTGTGATAGAAAATTAAATGCTTTTGTTTTCCAAGACCCATCCGCAGCTAAAACGATACTTCTTAGCAGAACAAAGGCAGTCTCTCTTGCCAACGTTGTATTAGCTCATCTCTCACAGAAAAACAAAGACTTAGCAGAAAAAGGTGTATTTTTCTCTGTGGCCACCGATGCTCCAAGCCACGGAAGTATCAAAGCGCATCTGACAGCCGCTCATTATTACGCGGCTGAAAGAGAAAACTGTACTTTTTTCTTTTCCCCAAGACAGCAATGAAACCACATTAGGAATATTTGAAACGAAAAGCACGCAGAACAACCGAGTGATTTGAACGTACTGTCTTCCATCTTTTACAGATGATAACGCTAACAGTAACTCACTAGCAACAAATCGACGGAGAGAGAAAGAATAGACGATCGCAGCTTATTTCCCAGCGAACGTATTCCATAACACAGAGGAGTGTACGATAGATCTGCCACCATCTGATCTCGACTGTTGTAAAACCAGTCATTCTTCCTTCGTCTGCCAACAGAGTTCAGAATTACTGGGGATATTTTTGGCAACCTTACGGACACAGAAGCGCTGAGGCGTACTCCCAGAGGACAGCTGAAAGTTTCTTAATAATTTCCATCTATTAGATGCCACTTTTGCACATTACTTGAGGACTGTCCAGTACGATTTTAAGTTAATTAAAGATGATGAAGATGGTGAAAGATGCCTCAGCTCTTATTGCTGCTGCTGCATTTTATTTCTACCCACAGAAGTTTTTTACGACAGCCTTAAAAAAATCAGAAATCTGATCTTGCATCCACTGAAGTTTATGACATAATACATTCACTGAAAAGCAGCTTACAACAAAGATCTGATAAAATATTCTTTGGTCATAAATACAAAGCTTAACTGGGGAGAAACAAACAAACAAACAAACAAAAAAAACACACACACAAAAACGCACCCTCTCACATATTAAGCAGAGTAGAAGTGGTAAGAGTCCTCATTCAATGTTATACACTACTTCGTAAAGTCCTAACCTCTCATTTTGATTTCTGCAAATAAAACTATTTTTAACCCTATTTTAACTATTTTTACAGGAAATTACAAGCATGATCGAACTGATGTAATTTGACAAGAGGCTGAATACAAATTATTCTTATGAGAAATATTATTATGGTCACGAGGCAAGGGGCATGAACTGAAATACAGGAAATTCTTCTTATACATAAAAAAAAAACCTTTTCCACCGTGAGGGTGGTCTGGCACTGGAAGGGTTTGACCAGATGGGCTGGGTAGTCTCCCTCCTTGGAGATATTCAAAACCTGACCGGACACGGCCCTCAGCAACCTGCTCGTGTTGACCCTGCTCCGAGCAGGGGCTTGGACAAGGAGAGCTCCAGCACTGCCCTCCCACCCCATCCCCTCTGGCGTTCCTGGAGTATTAAGTACAAAGATTCCAACGCAGTGGTTGTGGTAAGGCTGAAACTCACAAAATGTATTGAAACATATTAAAACTGATAATCAAGTATCACAGAAACCCGAACTGATTGTATTGCATGTTTGTTAGCCAAAGCAAAAGTAAACTAGAAGAGTACATCCAAAAGAAAAATACCATTTCTTTTTACACACTTGTATCTCCAACAAATGAAGTGGTGTGTCAGGAAATCCTCTTTTTTCATCAAAGGAACAGATCTGGAACATGGATTCTGGATTTCTGTCTCCACATTGTTACCGTGTTGATGGCTATGGCTCCTTTTCTTGTCAATCTTTATTTTCTTACGTCCTTTAATTAACTGTCACACTTCCTATATTTCCCGAAATATTTCTTCCATGTCTCAAACTTCAGAAACTAGTCATTTAAAGTTACTAAAAAACAGTAACACAGTGAAGCAAATAAATGACGCAGCCCTTTACAAGCGTGGCAGAGCTAGCCAGGGAAGCCTCTTCAGCTTCCAGCTGAGTCTGAAAACGCCTCTCGTCACTCTGAGACATTCGGTCCAGCACTGACTGTGCAATTCTACAGCTTTTACTTAGCCATCACTGCTAATGAAGAAGGGAGTTGGAACTAAGCGGCGTTAGCAGCTTCGCCATCAATGTCACCCATTCAGCACAGATTCGTAAGTGTCTTGGACAGGTCTGAGAGGTACAGGAGGAAGTGGGGAAGCTCAGCCTCAGCTGTGAGCACAGGGCTGAAGCACAAACAGGCAACCAGAATGTGAAAAACTCCAAACTATGCTGAACAGCAACAGCTGAACAAGCAATATCTGGGCACACACAAATCTGGAAGATAAGAGCACGCTCAGCAAGCACAATGGTGCAAGTCACCGGAGTGCAATGCTAGAGGAGGCAAGTATTTGAGGGCCAGCAAATTAAATTCATAATCCCCTGAATTCAGCTATTTCGACAATGCCAAACAAAGAAACCTTTCATACAACATACAGTTTTCCTTTAATACACAGATGTTAAAAATAGTTTTTAAAAAGTGAGGGAAAAATTAAAAAAGAATCGAGTTAAAATATATTCCAGATAATAACGTCTCCATGTACATTGTATGAACTCTTTCAGCATCCTCCACATGGGTGTACTCTGCACATTTCTCAGCCAGCCTACTAGGAGAGGGGGAAAATGTGTCCAGAGTCAATATGACTTTCAGGTTTGCGATGTCTGAACTGCTGATTAGTAAAGGGTTTATTTCTCTACTGAAGAAAAACCCTTCACTGGGTTAAAACAGAAATAAAATTCCAGAGGATTCATACAGGCGTGTTTGCTAAATGCTCTGCACCCCTGGACTCCTCTTGCACATCCACAGCCATCTCTCCCCAGAGGTTCAAGTCCTCACCACTGCCCTGCCAAAGCATCCGGGGAAAAATGTGCTCAGCAAATACAGTATTGCTGCAAATGGGCTTGCACAACTTTCAGAGGCTTGCTGCTGAGACTGCAAAGAGTTAAACACCACAAGGCATTGCTCTGATCTCACACATCAGTGAAAGACCAGCAGCAACTCTACCCAAAGCAATGCTGCAAAATAAACATGAAGCTGAATCAGACCCATAAGTTCTTAAAAAGAGCCAGATATAGATACGGATTTCCCAAGGTGAACTCCTTTTGTACCAATGCAACCTCTAAACCTATTATCATTTAACCTTCTTCAGGATTTAGGGTTAATTTCCAACTAATAACTGCCATTCGGATCAGCCATGTAAAGCAAATTGACAGAGCTCCCACATACTGAAAAGGGATGGCAGCGTCCACTTGAAACACTTTGCCAATCCTCTGCAGAGCTGAAAAATAAAATTACTGCCTGCACAGTGGGCTCAGCTTCAGTTACTCTCTTAGTGATAACATCGAATGATCCATTTGCCACCTGAAGCTGATGCAGGCTAAGAAACTAAACGATGAGACCCTAAAGGCACATTTTTCCCTATTTGGGGTGACAGCGCTTCTATTCAGGATACAGATAAAATTCTTAAAATTTCTTGCAGCATTATCACTGTCCATCTGGAGTCCCCACAGAATTAAAGTTTTAAAATCCAACCCCGTTTCTCCGTCTGGAGCTTTTTGCCACCGTGACCAGCTGTTAAAGCTTAGGCGTATCATCAGGAATTCAGTGACACAGCAAAGGTTTGAATGCACACATACATTTCTGACTCCCAGCAAGCAGAAAGCAGACCAGAAAATTATGCCCATGACTAACAAGTCCCATCATGCCTCCTAAGCCTCTTCAGTATAAACTGATTTGAGAATGTAACAGTGGTCATAAACATTACATTCTTGTAGAGAACTTTTTTTTTTTAAGAAAAAAGTGGGTTTTTTCTTTTTGAGTTTAAAAAAAAATGTACATCAGCATAATCATATGTGGCAGAGAGACAGCCGCTTGCAAAACAGCTCAGTTCTCTTCTGAACCTTGCAAATGCAACTAATTTGGCTTCCTGCATTACTGTAAGGGCAGAGAGAAGTCAGAACTGGATCACAAGTGTGAGCTGCTGCACGTTTTTCTCTCCAAAATAGCTGCCACCTGGGGGCATGAAGCCAGTCTGCCTCCTCGCACCACAGCTGTGGTAAAGCTGTGGAGAAAATTGATCGGGGAAGGAAAATGAACAAAAATTAGTATCAAGCACAAAGCAAAGATTTTTTTTTTTTTTCTCCTGAATGTTAAGCGTTACTTTAAAACCACTACCAAGAGAAGGAAAGGGAAGGAGTGGGATGTGTTACTCAGCCCTGCCACACGCCAGGGCAGGGCCGAGGCAGGGGCATGGCGGCCGGTCCTGGTCTCGGCCTCTGGCTGTGCCACCACACACGGGGACACCTGATAGGAGCTGACAGGACTTCCTTGCAGACACGGGCCGGGCCCAGACGCTGTCCCACAACTGACAAATAAAATCGGGTTTTGAATGTGAAAAGTGGGTCACGGCAACAGAGAGGAGGACGAGCCCAGCACGGCGGCAGCGTGCAGCGAAGGATGGAGGAGCGACCGGTGGGACCCCGAGGCTTTCATTAGTGGTGTTATTATGCAAATTTGGCAGCGCCCGTCAGCCTGTCAGTCCTGCAGCGGGGAGCTGCCCTAGGTGAATCTCATTAAATGTCCCTTGCCCCGCCTGTGCTTATTAGTTCTCCTGTCACCCCGTGGAGGACGCGCTCCTCCTCACCCGGCAGTGCCGAGCTGCTCGTCCTGGCCCAGCCTCTGCTCCCCCCATTCCCCCATCCCTCGCAGGTGATCTTCTCCTTCCAACAGCTCCATCTTCAGTGCCACATCCCCAGAGGGGCACAGAGGGGAGCTTTTTGGGACAGGGGACACAGGGACAGCTGGCTTGTCCCCCACCACCCCTGCGCTGCGCTTGCTTTCTCACAAAGCCAAGGGATGGGGCCACACTGAGAAGTCTGGAAGCTTCTTTAAGCATTCACTGTTTTCCCAAAAAAAGTTCGAGTCCCTGCATGCCTGGGGATCCCAGGGAAAGGGCACGTGTCCACCTCCAAAATGGGACGTGTGCCCGAAGGACACAAGCACTGCAAGCATGCAGTGCCGTATGCAGCATCCTCATCCAGACCCTGCACTCTCCCAGCCCTCCCCTTAGTTATCGTTACCATTACCGCACAAAAAATCTGGACTTTTTAAACAGTGCTTAAATGATTCTCTCCCCCAAAGAATTAAATTACCATTTATAGCCTATTCTTCTATTAAAAATTTATCAATTTATTCATCACTTCTAGGACTGAGACCTTTCATTTGTTTTACAATGAAGAAACCTTTGATCCGCAATTCTCCAAGGCTACCATTTTTTATTCTTTAGTTCTTCTCATTAAAAATAAAATACCTCTATTCTCCAAAACGCCTTGATGGCACACTCAGAATGCCCACTGTAACAATGAGAAACTTATTTTAGCCTTACCTTGTGATAGGCACTTCAGAAGTTTAAAAGGCTTCTTTTTCTTTTCCTTTTTTTTTTTTTTAAATCATAACAGTGCTGTACTTAAAAAAAAAAAAAAAAAAAAAAAAGGAGGTTTTACATCCAAGAATCACCAGGCTGGAAGACTGCAACCTGACAGTATTTAGAGAATGAGCCAGAAGAACGCCTTTCTCACAATTACAAACAGCAAAAATAGTGTTTTGCAGAATTTCACCCCCCCAGCATGCTGAATTGGGCTAACCTGAGGTGAGTTTGCTCTGCAACACCTCCCAAGCACCACCCCAGCCCTGCCAGGCTGCCTCCGAGGAGCAGCTCCTCTGCCGAGCCTGAGCCAGCCCAGGCATCAGCGCTCACAGGCACAGCTCACAGAGGAACATTTGGAAACCACGTTTCAGCAATTCTGCCACCCCACACCGCAAGTTTATCCTGTTCTCAACAGCTGGACACACAAAGATCCCTCTCAGCAAAACAACCGTTAGCACTTGGGTGTGACTATGACCACAGAAAGCAGATTTGCCCCTACCCAAGCTGCTAAATGTGCATTTCACATCAGCCACCTCAGGCTGCTCCTACTAACAGCAGGCTAAAATGTCAAAGTGGATTTGCGGGATTGTAATCCTGGTACATTTCACATCTCACCTTTCTGAGGACCATACACAATCACATTTCTTTATTCTGTAAGATTTCTACCCCCTTACCTATCAATAAAAAGAGCTGAGGACCGTTTGCCCAGCCTCAGGTTGCATGGCACAGCCTGGCCGCATCCCCCTACTTTAGCCCCGTATGAAGCACAGGACATCACTACTATCTGTTGTATGTCTTTTGGATCAAAAGTTCCAAGCATGTGCTTTGGATCAGAAGTTTGGAGTGACCTGAGAGCTCTGTCAGCCCCTCTCAGTAGAGGGTCACCTTCATGCATGCCCTGGAGAAGGCTGCAGGAGGGCGCAAAGTCAGTGGTAGAAATTCAGCCTTCATGCCATTGTCCCATTGCCTATGGGGAATGGCCCACGGGCCAAATCTGTGCCAGGCAGCAGGTTAACACGTCTACGAGCTTGTTCTCCCCATTTAGCAGTACAGATGCAGTATGAAGGGCCCCGCTTTGCTGCCAACCCAGTGTAAAGCCTACACGTGCAACGCCAAGTGATTCCCCAGCACAAGAGCACCTCGTGAACTCATGCAGGTCTGCCAAGCACAGCTCTGCATTACATAGAGGCTTGCAGGGCTTCTTCTGCATGAAGGTTTATGATCTTTTCTGATCTTTCAATACACCTAGCTGACAATTTTCCTTCAAATTTATTTTTCAAGAAAAATTTTGATTTTTATCCGAAATACGCATTTCCCCACATTTGCTCTCCATTGAAACTCTGATGACTGTCAGGGAGAACAGCGCCTGAGGAGCAGAATGTGCTGTTTGCAGTTTGATTTTTAACACCAAAACATTTTCTATACACCGGAATGCTATTTTCTGCACACCTGTCACAGAAAGCTGAAGAACGAGCTAAAGCTGAACTCTGGACAGAGACCAGACCTTGTTCCAGACCTGGGCTCAGCTCACATGCAGTGCTGAATCAAGCCCTCAGTCATTTCCCGAGAGGTGAAAGGGAAAAAAAAGTAAAATCTAAACTTTCCAATTCCCAGCACTTATATTCAGCAACACCAAAGCAGAATGACCAGCTAACTTGGTAGAGAAAGAATAATATACTCCACTACCAAAGCAAGAGCGTATCAGAGGATCAAAAACCACTTAGTGTCCAAGCCGCTGTTTAGTGCAAAGTAAACCCTCCAGCTGCTACAGGGAGCGAAAAGGCAGCTTTTGCCAGCAGACACATTTGTGTAGAAGCCCGAGCTATGACCACAGGACCCCACCAAAAGTACCTGTGGTCCCTCCTCATTCCCGACACTCAGCAGTTACCTGCATTAGGAGAGAGAAGAAGACAAACAGAGCCAGTGGAAAGCACAGAAATCCAGAAAACCGCTCCGTAAAATAGCACGTGGCAAAGTGTAGCTAATTACGCTTTTGTCACCAAATACAAGATGGACCAAAAATATTACTGTCTTGTAAGTCACTTGCATATGCCAGAATATTTCCACTCCGCATAAATGGATTCCTTTCAAATATTGTGAAAATGAATTCATCCCATAGAAACACAACAGGCCTAACTGCATGTCACCAGATGTCACCCGGGCTATGATACAGCCACTTGAGTATGCTCTTCACCAGCATCGCATAGGAGCCGCGAATGTCTGATGAGCCCCAGGAACGCGGGCTTGCCAAGCGCTTGTCAATCTCCAGTGTGTGTTATTCCTCTCCAGTAATCTCATGCCGGCATCTTGTTCCTGTGTACATAAAAGCTTGCTCAGCGTGTTCAAATTGCTGTAATTCTGACAGCCTAATCATTTGGCGAAATGCTGCCATATTAACAGATAACAGCTTGCCCTCTCTGCAAACAGGAGGCTCCTACTCTGCATCACTTGTTCCGGGGACGGGATGGACGAGGGGGTTTCACCTCCTGCTCCTGTTGGCATGATAATATTAATAATACATAAATGCCCATTACCCCCCATAGCAGTGTTCAAATACATCGTGGGGGTTGTTTTACTTAAGCAAAACAAAGCACACGCACAGAAAAGAGGCACTATTCCCATTTCACAGAGTGCTTCACAGAGACAGAAGAGAACTTTATGTTACAAAGGAAACGCGTGGGCTGAGAAGGCAAACTGTATTCATCCCACCCAGTCTTAGTCCAAATAATCACAATATTATTGAATTAGTGCTCTGCTTAAAATGAGTGGAGATCAGCAGCTCACCAAGTGTGGTTTGTAGTTAACCTTTGCTCTGTGAGTCACAGGAATGACTGACAGAGGTCAGGCCAAAGGTTTTCCTAGCCCAGTATCCTGCTCGATAGTGGCCCACAACAGATGTGTATGGAGGAGGAAAAGCTGGCAAAATACACTGCAATAACTCTATGCCACAATCTAGCGATCTGCAGCTCCCACATTTCAGGAACCAGAGGGGATTTCTCTCTTTTTAAGAGCGTTTGATGGATTTCTTTTCCGGGAATTAGTACAGATGCTGTCTGTTGGCATGAAAACTTCTGGCATCAACAAGGTCCAGGGGCAGCAAATTGCACAGATTCACTACGTATCTCCATCAGGTCACTTTAAGCCTCATGCCTCAGACTTGAAGCAGCTGGAAGACCAGTCATGTGAAAGACTAACTAATCCTTCCCTTTCCAGCTAAGCAGGTTTTCCTTAGTGGCCATGGTTATTTCAGATCCCATTACTGTGCAGATAAAGTTAAGGTTACTCTTTGCACTACTTCAGGTCTACCCTGCAGACAACGTCTTGGTCAAAAAAGCAGCGAAGTATTAGGCAAATTATATATTTAAGTACAAGGTATATTTTTATGGATTAAATACATATACTTTTTGAAAAAGGCAGGAAAATATTAGTGCCTTTCCCCTGCCACAGCACATGACTGGGCAGGAATGACTCCCATCACAAAAGTCTTGCAGCCGTTCCTCCTAGTACGGTAATTGCAAGGAAAGTGCTTCACTGTTTAGGCCAGTGGTTCCCAAATGGCCGCTTCTAAAGCATGAACCACCTTCACCCAATAGTGCACATTTCCACAGAAATTCCTCCACCCGTTCTTCCATTAAATAGGGGATCAAGTTATTATTAACCCTGTCTTCTTGTTTCTTTTTGCGTTTTCTCCACAACTCCGATACTCATGTTAGAGCTCACAATATTGTCAAGTCCTAGGCCTCTCAAAGAGACCAGTAAAGGGAATACCTTCACTGTATCAACAATACATTGATCAATGTGCAAGCTGGTTTGTACAGGAAATAAACAACCTCCATCCTGATCAAAGGTCCTGAACATGTTGCTTGACAGACTATAAGGAAGTGTTTTAAACACTGCAGGGCACTATGTTTGCATTTAATCTTTTCTTTTTTATTACTTTCTTTTCTAAAACATTTTTCCCCAACCTGTCAGTGTTTGCTTTCCATGATTTGTTTATGCTATGTAAGCTGTAGGTTATTTCTGTAAGAGACCCTAATTTCCTCCTCTGCTGGGACTATGGCGATAGCCCCAAGGAAGTTTACACTGAAAGAGAAGAGCATGACAGGCAGTGAATTAAGTGGTTCAGAAAGAGATTCAATTAGCTTTCTCGGTGGAGGAAAATGAAGATTAAAAAAAAAAAAAAAAGGAGATTCTTGGCTGTTCCACTCTCCTGTCCCAACTTCTGCAAGTGGACACCAACAGACAGTCAAAGAAAATAAAAATAAAAATAAAAATTCAATAGAAAGGGTGATTTATCAACACAGGAAAAAATAATAAAATTTGTCTTTTTTTTTTTTTTCTTGCAGCTATCCCATAAGATGGAAAATGCCTCTTTAACCCCTCCCACTGAGTATCCCAGCACCAGCTACAGCAACGGATCTGCACAATCTGACTGGCAACACTCATCCATGGACACAACCTTCACAAAAGTGCAGCATCTCCCACGCCTCTCCCCTTCGTGCCCCGTGGTGAGGACCACTGCGAGGCTCAGAGAAGAAGCAATCCTGAACAGATATGATCTACATAATAATAATAAACAGCAGGAGAACAGCCAGTTACCTGCGAACGAAGTCACACACTTGTTGTCGTAACCAGACCAGCCATGTGGCTGGAGCAGCCCTGGGCTGACTGATAGAAGCTGCAAAACTCCTGTATCCGGGCACCACCTCGTGTTCCTGCTTTAGGGTCTGACCCGCAGTCCGGTAGAGTCTTTCACCCCTCAGGGTCTTCTTTTAGGAAGGATCGAGTTCTCCTGACAGTCTTTGGTCTTCCTCCCGTCCTGCCAAAAACGTCTGTAAGTTCCAGGTTTTTCCCTGGCAGCCCTCTCAAGAGACAAACGCGTGAGGGAGGAGCTTTCCACCCTCCCCACACACTCTTTTTTTTTTTTTTTTTTTGGTGGCCAATTCCCCGTCTGGCTGAATTCAATTCATTTGTTTCTACTGGATGTTTGCTTTTTGAGCTGCTGTAAAATTAGATGGCAGGAAGCCTAGAGCTCCTGTGCAGGCATCTTCCTTACCATCTCTTAAGCTGCAAAGCACAGAAATGGTGCATTCGTTCCAGTGAAGAAAGCCTGGCTAACGTTCCCACAAGCCTTAAAAATGCTTTGAAACCCAGTGTTGTAAGCTCCCAGGACTGACTGAGACTCGTGTCCTCCTGGAGAAATCCCAACCTAAGAAAACAATAACGCCAGCACTGAGAAGGAGCCAGACCCTGAGAGGTGTTGGAGCTCTAAGTTTTGAAAATGCCAGATATTACTCAATCTGATGCCTAAACTACTACGCTGTTCCATCAGGCACTAGTGGAGTATTTATTATTTTTAATACATGCTGCCTGCGGACAGAAGCTAACAAAGTAAAAGAGAACGACAAGTGCCCCTTCAAAGGGACTGCCAGCTGAAACAAGAAAGCTGCATGTATAGTTTAGACTTTGTACTTTCGAATGCATATGCACCCACAAAGAGAGACAAAGCATTACAATCATGCTATTCCTGACTCCAACCATTTCTTTGCATTTAAAAATACACAGAATGCCATGAACATTCATTATTCCTTAATGGCACACTTTGGCCAAGAGAACCGAATGCAAGAAAATGAAAGACCCGGTTTGCTATTGAAAATTGAAGGCTTCTCATTAAAAGTTTTAAAAAAGAAAAGTGTAATAGTCAGGAGAAAGTGTCTACTTTTAACTCCCTTCTCTTGTTCCTCCCCAACTGCGCTCTCAGCCATGAAGATTAAGAATGTATTAAGAAAGAATGCTGAGGGAAACTTAAATAAAGGTGGCTTTTTCTTAAGAGCAGATTGCAAAAACTGTAAGAGAAGCTTAATCTGATTAAAATAATAATGACATTTTCCAAACCAGAAACTTGGTATTTAATAAGGAAGTCTACATGCAAAACAATAATTTTCACATTTCTGTGAACAGAAGACTATTTTATGATATACTAAAAAAGGCTGTGTTCAGCTGTCCTTGGGATTTACAAGATGCTAATAACAGATCTCCTGTAAGTTGTTTACCACTCCAGAAATACATTTAGAGAAATGCCAGCATGGTGGATGAGTGATGTTACCCTAAGAGGGTTCAAAGTACCCTTGAGTCAATGCACAACCTTTTCACAGTCTTCCTTGGTAATGTCTTATCTGAAATAGGACAGACGTAACAGTTAGATTGTGTTAGTAACTGCCAAGGACATGACACATGGCACATGCAGTTCATGAAGGCTAATCCATGGAGAGACAGTAAATTACTCCCTCGTCAATCTGTTTTGTGCACCACAGAGTTTTGCACAACCGAAGCTGGCAGCGTACAGCACAAATCTCCCAGGACAGACCTCAAACAGCCCAGCGAATGCCAAAGCTGGACCTTGTAGCATCCCAAGGACTCTGCAACAGGCAGCAGCTTTCAGCTTCCACTCCATTTCTACTTGCACACGTAACCTCTAATTTAGGAAAAAAAGGCTACAGGATGGCACACCCTCACGGGGTAAGTGCCAACACCTGCTTTACAATAGTCCTTTTAAATTCCAGGATCTCTTCCAGCCAGTTTTGTCTAGCTTCCATTTCGTTTTATTTCTACAGTCTACAGCCTCTTCACTCACATACCTTTTAAGTCATTATTTCCCAAAGTGAAAGATAATGTACCATTATTATCCTATATCTTAAGAAAACGGGATACAATACTAGATCAATATCCCAGCCTACTATTAAATGGCTGCACAGCCAGCCACAAATCTTCCTGTCCTTATCATTCAAATACTGAAATACCTAAGGTTCTTCTGTCCCGCAAAAAGCTCTTAAACATTTAATATCTTTTCCACTTAACAGCTTTATTTCTTCTTAAAGTTAGTGGCACATATTCTAATGATGCATTTCCTCTATTACTTCTCCATCTGCAATTTATGCATTTGTATGAATTTAACTCTGGTGAACAATAAATTCAGAGACAGAAGAAGGAGACAGCAAGCAGTCATCATACAAAATTCTTCAAAACCATCTGCTTTAGTTTTGGTACAAGAGCAATCAAACTTCTAGTGCTCAGCAGGGAACTATCCTCCGTTCCAGCTGACATACCACAAAGTCTCTGATGACAAGGCCAGTGAGAATAAAATTGGCATCTTTCTTGTAGGAAAGGGACCTTGAACCTCTGTCTGCTCCACACATCTCATGTGGGCCAGAACTGCCATCCCATGCTAGCAACCTTGATCCAATGCTCTCCTGAGTCAGGCCTGAAGTGGCCGCCAAGGACTAAGCTATCCTATGCAGATGGTCTCATGAAATCAGAAACGGCTTGTGGAAGCACATGAGTCATGGACCTCCCTTTATATACGGAGAATGCAGCTCCTTAGGAGAGAAAAGGAACGGAGGCAATTTCCTATCATTGTGGTATTACAACAGTGTCATTAAAAACAGTGGTCACAAGGTATGATTCTTCACCAGTCTTAAAAGTCAAGAAGCACCTAATCTGTCCCTTGTTAAAAAAAAAAAAAAAAAAAAGAAATCCTCTAGACAAACTATGTTTTTTTTTGTTGTTATTGCCTGTTTTTTTTTCCTTTTCTTTTTTTTCTTTTTTTTTTTTTTTAAATAAAAACACTTCTGGCTTCCAAGCACATACATTTTGGCTTGATCTGAAGAGTTCTTCCAGTCCTGAGTTCTTCCAGTCCCAATCATTTTCTCTTTTTTTTTTTTTTTCCTCCTTTTTGTACTGCTTTTCACAAAACCATAGAAACACAGGGGGAGACGAGCAAGGAATGATTTAAAGTGCTAATTCCAGTTCTCAGGTCATGGACCTTCCTACCACATGGTCCCAGCAAAATACCATCTTACCATGTCTGTAGAAAACCTTCCCAGTTCCCCTATGGCAAACACAAGGCAACTACTCCTGAAAAGTTTATAGCCAAAAAAGTTTATAGCCCTCCACAGGGGAGCAGCTGGAGGTGCCATAGCTGGGGACCCAGTCCCAAAATGTCCCAATCAGCACCCAAAACGTCCCTATCAGCAGCCATGTTTCTGCAGTGCTTCCAGGGGTGTCAAGAAGAGCTCCAGCCATGCAGGGAATATTGTTGATAAACAGGAATTGCTCAGATGGCTCCGTTCAGCCTGCAAGAGGCTGTGTGGAGCCTACCATCAGGGTCAGTCAGTGTGTAGAGAGGAGGAAAGGAGAAGAGTGTCCACCCCTGGAGGATGGCTGTCCTTCACCCAGAGGACACCCAGCACCACCACCGTGTTTGTCCCCCTTTCACCAGGTCTGGGCCTGCATGAAGCCTTCCACCAACTTCCAGCTCCAGGCAGGATAGCAAAACCTTGTCTCGTACCTCAGAGAAACATCACTATTTTGTATTAATTTGTTGTAGCCTGTGTCCCCCAGGAGAACAGGGTGGGTGACAGGCAGCGGGCCTGGCTGGGTGTGCACCACCACCATGACTGCTGCCTGCCCTGGCCACGCACTCTCCCCACAGATTTTGGGGACGCAGGAGTGGCAAAGAAGGGGACTACACAGGACACAGCTCCCAACACCAGGTATCAGCCCTGCTCCCTAGAAGGTGGGGTTTCTCTTTGACCAAGTGCCACCTATCCTAAAGTACTGTGCCAACACCAAATTGCAGCAGAAAACACCAGAGGAAAGAATTCTGCAGTATCATAACCTGCAAATATTCAGGTTTCCTCACCCACGAGCGTCCATGTGGGCACCACAGGGAGGTGAGGAGGTCTGGAGCCTCCTGCCTTCTCACGAGGCCAGGCCCCACCAGTGACACAGCTCAAGGACGGCTCTGTCCCAGACAGAAAACCTCCAATTTGGTTTCAATTAAGAGAAACTATTTTGAAGACAACTCAGTCCCAGTTCCAGGCACTGCAATTTCCAGCTCCCCATTTTAGAAAGCTCCTTTCCAAATACCGCCGGTCCTTGGCCGCTGTACAAGCTGCACTCTTTTTAGGTTGTGGACGTTAATCAAACTGCTCCTTATTTTTAGATTTTCTTCATACGACTTTACGCCACAAACTCTATTAACGTTATGTCTTGGAACATCAAAGTTAATCACAGATCAATCAAACTGACAGAAAACGTTCCTCCTGCTTTGGGAAAACTGAACTCAGCTGGCTTTTTAATAGGAGAATCGGAGAGAAAATAATAATAATAATAATAATAAATCTAAAAAATACCCCACACACTATAAATCAACGGATCAGACAACCTGACTGTGAATGAAATTTCTCCAAGGAGGTGGGGAGGGAGCAGAGCAGCAGTTTTTCCCTGGAAGTGCCTCTGTGCACAGGTTTCCCTCAAGCAGGATTAAAGGAAACTGAAAATAAAAAAATGAAATAACTTCAGATCCCACCATTGCTGTTTACTGCGCTGAAGCCTGCTCTTGAAAACAGCCCCAGTCCTTCTCTGCAAAACCAAAAAGAAGTCACAGGTCAGCATCATGTCCTGTACAAGAGGCTGTGTTTTGCCCAAATTTCCTCACTGGCACTCAGAAGTGCTGCAGAACCTTCTGCAGTGGTTTTTGTTGGCACCTGGAGGCACAGGTAAACCACAAATCAGGAAAATCTACCACTGCATATATGAAAACTGATAGAAAGGCAAAAAAAAAAAAAAAATACCTCGTAAGTGCAAATTAAAGATTAAAGGTACTGCCAGCTAGTACCACAATTTCTGATTGGAAAATTCTGACCTGCTACTATTATTAGTGATACTTTTTAGATTATGTAAAAAGAAGGCTATTAAACACTTATTTTTTTTCCCAGGTCACTTACCCTCAGCACAAAAACAGAGCCAGCGACTCTCCTGAGTTCCCTGCAACAGCTCATACGATGCCACAGGCATCCGGAGTGAGACCTGAAGCTTTGCAGCACTCTCAGCTTCTATGGACATCAGCAGCTGTAGCATCAGAGGTATGCAGCGAGGTGTGAGCAACTACAGACTGTCTGCTCAGAACAAGCAGAACAAAGTTAGACCAGGAGTAATGAGACATCTCCCTCCCACACCCCTTTCAAACCAAAAAAAAAAAAAAAAAAAAAAAAAGGTAAGACGATGCTCTCACTGAATATTACAACACACCTTGATTTCTTTATATTCAGTGAGAATACTTCTGCTTTCTTTGCACCCATCCATTTAAGCCACCAACCATACCTGTGTTCTGCTACCATTTAAAAAAACAAACAAACAGGCCCCCCACATAAAACAGCAGATGAGGGAAAATGTAAAAGACATCATCTCAAGCCCTTGCTAAATTAATGCAGGCTAAAATTTCAACACAGAAAAAGGATACAAAAATTTGGCTATGCAAAGCTTCCTGTTTCGAATTCCATGCACCAGAACGTAATTGGGTTAGTCTTAAGATTGCAAAAATTTAAATGGCAACTTTGTGAAAAAGCTGAAAACTCTTGGAAAATTCTGTCAGCAGCAAAAGCAAGGTGACATTCTCCAACACTTCTCCAGCTTCATGTTTAAAATGAAAGGGATCATTCTCTAATTTCTCAGCATGAGCAACTTGATTAGGCAAACTGCAGTCCAGAAAAACACCTTCCTATTCAGAAGGTGTTACAACTTATCTTTGACTTATCCTCCAACCCGAGGAAATGAACCGAAAAGCACCAAGCAGGAAGCTGTACGTTCACATCGGAAGCTCTTGGCAAAACTCCAGGCGTTCAAGAGCTTCCCCTGGCACTGCATGGCCCATCCTTGACAGGTTAAAGGCAGGATCCTGCACACAAACCACTGTCACACCACTGAGCAATGCCACACACCTGAATCCCAGGCATCACACCTGCCTTCAGTTCGTATTTTCCACAAAGAAAACTCACTGTTGGCAGATACGGAACTTTTAGCATATATACAGATGGGAGGGAGAGAATTGAGGAAAAAAAAAAAAAGGAAAGAAAATGAAATCTAACTGAAGCTGGGCTTATGATTTAAAGACTAGAGGAAGCGAGTTTAATCTGTGAATGTTTTTTGCCCTGTTACCAGTCAAGAATTACTGGTTCTGCCGTGTCAAAGCACACAGGGCTTTTGTTATACTTTTCTGAAGTGTTATATTTACACATTGTGGCTATATTTTTTCTGGCTGCTGCTCAGATGCTTAAGGAATGATAAGGATTCTTTACCGCATTAAAGGGGTTTAAAATGCAATGCACAGCCAAGCAATTTGGGAAGCAATCGCTATGTTTCTAAAGTGAACTTTAATCTAGAAATGCTCATAAAAATCATATTATGGCATACGGAAACAATAATGTTAATTAAATAATTTGCATTTACATAGCAATCGGTCCCAAGGGCCAAGCATATAGTAGCACAATTCACATGAAGTACACCGTGTGCTCAGCAGCAACAGATCTTAAAGGTTTGACCTGAAGAAACCCAAGTGCAAGCAACGTCTCTTGTATTTTGCACCTCCTGTCCTCACGTCCGAAGGCAGCCACCAGTTTTTGGCTACTTCAGATTATCAAGCTGGGCTTTCACTCTTGGTGATTAGCTATGTAAGAAGCACCCACAGTTAGTTTATTTTATATTTTAGTAATCTGTACCCAAATGACAACAGGTCTTTGCATAGCAAGGACATGCTCCAACCCAGCACAAGCACCTTGCTCAAATCTCCGTGCCTGGCCCTCTTCAGGTATGTGCAGGTTGCTCCTCCCAAGGTAACAGAAGCACGCGGACTGTCCATCCTTGAGCCTCTTTTCACTTGTTCAACTCAAGCAAAGATAACTGTGGAGATATTTAACACCCACAAGCCAGCTCTAATTCAATATTCTCAGTCAGACAGGATTTGTACACGACAGAAATAGAACTAACCGCATTACAAGAGGAATGAACTCTTTCCAAGACACTGCCCATTTTAAGAGCAGTGCCAAACTCCTTATATTTATGTAGGTCTCTTAACGATTTAGTAAAGAATTAGTAGTGGCAAGAACCAGAAACACTAAAAGCACACTATTGTTTTTAAATGAGGACACTGTCAAGATAAATATATATATGTACACACATATACATAAAATGTAGACAACCCCATCTTCATTTGTGTTTTTTTGTTAGATTTTCTGCCCCATTTATTAGCTCTGTTGGGAAAGCAGCACTAGCTAATTTCAGTATTTGTTCTCAGCCAATTTGACTTTTTGGCTTCCTTCCTATGCCCTAACAGAGTTGCTCTGTTTCCAAAGAAGGGAAAACAACCATTGCATTACTGGAGATCGGATAGTCTTCCCAAATCTGCTCAGGCTCTGTGGGAGAAAAGCATCCCGCCAGCAGCAGGCACTGCCACCTGCAATGCCACCTCCAGCAGGGACAAGAGCCGGCGATGCTATGGGACAGCTTGCTGAAGAGCTGGAGCTGCTGGATGAGTGAAATACCCCAAACACCGGATGGAGAAAAGGCAAGTTGTAAGCAAACCTGAGACGTGGTGCTCAGCAGGGACAACAGCCAGGTGTTGAGAAACATCTACATAGAATGGTGATTACCTTCACACACCTGTCCCAGTCTGCCCCTAGGATTTGGATTTGGAGCTGCTCATTTAAGGTTTTTTGCTGCAAGTTGAAGCAGTGAAGGTTTTGGAAGCTGAAAGCTTAAAAAGAAAGTGATGTGCAAGACTAGAAGGCCTCTTGGTAAGTCAGAAGGACTGAGAAGTGGAAGTACCAATGCTACATTTCAAGAGAGACCTCAGTTCTTGGAGATGATTCTGCACCATGAGATGGCAATGCTTGTTCCCACAGAGGCTGGAGCCCTGAGGCTTTGCTTGGGGAACATCTCCAGCCCTCGCCTTCTTCTGGCCACTACACAAAGTGCACACCATACACACAAAGGGGCAAAATGAACCCCCTGCAGACTTTTCTCTTAAATGGGCACTTTATGTTGCATGAAGCTGAAAGACTTCAACTAGTTTCACGCAGATGCAGCTTCGATCTAAGCACCCAGTACAACCCCGTTAAATCAAAAGGATGTTTTTAACCAACTCAGGTCTTCCTAAGCCTGGAGATCCCAGTCCTTTTGTACAACACCCGTTTATCAGACCTATATTGCTTCTCTGTTTCTGGAAAAAAAAAAAAAAGCCCCCAAAACCCAAAAACAAAATAAAGGATAAAGAACTAATAAAAGGTAGGCCTAATCTAAGTCCCACTACTTTCAAAGGGATTTGCATATGGCCCAGTGCTGCCATAGTTCTTTTCACATCTGTGGGGCATTAAAGGAAATAACCAAATTTTGAAATTAAAGTTGGGTGTCCCTCGTGGCAGTGCAGAGGAACTAAGCCTTTTTCCTTGCCCCTTCATTTTCTTTTCATCTTCAATTTTGTTTGCCACTGCTACCTTAATATACAGGAGTTAATTTCTTTCCTGACTCGAGGTATCACTAGGGGAATATTGTGTGTTACTGTGGCGGCTGGAAGTCATTACATCTATATAAAAATTAACCTGTGGAAGTACTCTAATCTTTTTTTTTTTTTTATTTATACAAAAGCACCTGCCTTATTAATACTGCAGTTGAAGCAATTGCTAATGCAAATAACTGAAACCTTAACTACATTAAATATGCAAATACAAATCTCTAAGCATTTCCCTCAATCTGTGTAAAAAAGATCTTAGTCCTTGAGATGCAGAAATACAAGGTATCCTAAAGCAATGCAGCGTGCACCAAGCAGAGATTGGTTTTCCATCCCACCCACCTTCACAATAAACCTTTTGTACAAAATCAACCCTCCTATTTAAGCCAAACTCACAAGCAAAAAGGGATACTAATATTTATATTTCGGAAACAGATATGAGAGTAAGCCCTTAAGGAAATACGTTAAATGGACTGAAAAAGAGGAAATGATAGACAGAAAACAATTGAAGTTGTTGAACACACTGAATATAGTGCTTATACAAATTCAGACATTCAAACCATTAATCCTTAAACTCCTCGTTTCTGAAATAATCTCTTCCATGCTGAAATACACACCAGGTCTAAACTTGGGAGGGAAGCCACCACACCCCCAAAGCTAGCTAATCGGGCTATTTTTATGTGTAACACTTCTGGAAGAAGTGTTCTGAGTATGCCTATACCATTTTCCTAGATGTTTAGTGCACACAAGCAGCAGGGAAAATTAGCCTGTGCTGAGCTCCACGCTGCCATCGCTAGATTGCAGCTGGAACCTGACGCATCATTCAAGGCAAGATGAGGTGTCTGCATACTGTGGTGTATTTTCAGGACTACCATAGTCATACCTACAATAGGTCACCCAGTAAAGGAACAAAACTTTCGGGCTTATGCTCATCCCAGAACTGTGTAAAAATCTATTCAGCCATTGTCCATTCAAAACCGTCTCATCCATTCTAGGGACACAAAAAGCACACTTTTTAAGATTCAACACCCACAAGAGGCCTTATCAAGAAGGCTGGCAAGAAGTGATGATGTGCATTTACACCTCCCCCGACACCAAAAAATATACATGATGCCAGAGCATGGACAGCATAAAGGTAACAGAAGAAACCCTTGAAATGCTGAAAACAGAACAAGTTTTGTATGTTATCAAATGATGCCATCCCTAAGGACTACAGCAAAATTCTCAACCTATGGCAGACTGTTTCTGCTGTTTCCCAAAAAGGTATGTTCGAACCAGTGCCAAGAAATCAAAGAGCTTTTAATCAGAGAGAGATAAATCTCACTTAAAATTAACTCCTCCGAAGCCTGGTCCTGAGGAAGTCTCCCACCCTTGCCAGTGGAAAGCAACCAGAACCTTAGCAAGGCAACGTGCTCCATCCTGAAAGAGGTGCCTCAAAAGATGGGACAAGCCACTGCTGGGTACCAACCTTCTCTCTCCACACACGCAACATGCCTGTCTCCCTCCTAGCTCGTAACTTGTGATGTTCAGCATGAAGAACTTGGCCTGGTGGACATCCCACTTCCTCCAGCAGCACTGCATGATGGCAACGCTCTCCATAGGGCTTGTATCGACTCAGGGTAGAAAAAGGAAGCCTTGAGGGGCAGCTAAATGTTGTCCAAAAAGTGGACGTCATTAAAAGCATAGCTGTGCAAAAATGTGAGGTAAGCAAAGGTGGGCAATTACAGTGTTTCTGACAGCTTTTGTGTATTTTGCTACGCTGAGATTAAAGGGCAGGTCACTCCGCTGCCAGCACTCAGAGAGGGACGTGTATTTCCCGAGGCACTTACACAGAGCCTGCTACAGCTGGGAATGTAACGCACTACCAGTCACCACCTTGCTTTACCCTCTGACAACCCGAGAAGTTACCTGACACTCACAAACAGCAACATTTGGCAGCCCGGCGCTCCCTTCTCCTGCAGCCCTCCTTCACCACTCGCCGCCACACTTGTACTCTTCTCCGGCTGGAAAATCCTCTGCCCAGGGAACACATCCCTGCCCTTCGAGCACAATATGAATAATGCAGCATCTAATGGTGCACTGGCACAAATCTAAGTGCAACCCAAAGGGCAACACTAGGCCTGGAGGGAGATAGGAGACAGCATCCCCAGCCTGCAGGGCAGGAGGCAGCTCTTCATCAAGAGCCAAGCAGAGCTGCCCCTGCAGAGGGACAGGGTGTTTTGGCCAGCACTACAAGCCGTGCTTCAGACCTGGTCCCTTTCCCCCTGGTTTGGCCTTCGGGTAAAAGGGACATTGCAGCAGCCTGCCGCCTGCCATCGCAAGCCATACACCAAGTCCCAACGTGTTGTCTGAAATGTATCCTTGCTGTTCTCCTCTAACGCAATAGCCTTGTTATTGTTATCATCTGTAAATGAAAACTATCAAGCGGCAGTTTGATACTATAGATTTTTTTATTATTATTTCACAGGACCAAGATTTTACATACTCTGTTTCAGCCAAAGCTCTGACTCATCCCCTGTCCCAAGCATTTGTGCTGCAGCGGATGAGAAATCAAACACTGCAGCACCTAAGCACCTTGAGGTTAGAGCCTGAACTTGAACCTGGCTGCTTTCTTCTCCTAAAGCTGTTTCCAAAGCAGCTTAACAAATGAGAACTTTTTAATGTATTTAATTTTTGCATCCTTCTCAACCCTACCTCCCTTCAAAAATGCGATCCTTTACAAAAACCTCTAGGGATCCCATCTTTTGATTTATTGGAATAATATTGTAGTGCAGAAGTACAGTGTCAGAGTTTGGGGATATGAAAAATGATACAACTTCTGTTCCACTGACTCTCCCTTTCCTGTAATAAACTACTACTGCACTACCCAAGGATAATAAGACAATTTTTCTCCTGCTACTCTAACTGTTTAGCATCCACCCACAAGAACTGAACTAGATACCTCTTTTTGCTACTGTTGTTTGACATCTTTCACACTGCCACAAAATCTGATGAATTTCAAAGCATTTTAATGAGATTTAGGTTTCAGCATTCAAGGTGCTATGAGCACAGTTTTGATCATCACTTAAACCATTTTTTATAAGATTGGGTCCAGTCATCGTATTCATTACAGTCAAACTACATCAGCAAGCTTGCTACTAGTTGGACCCAGCAAAGAGGTGAAAATGAAGTGAAGCAAGGACTACCATGAATGGGTGAGAAGACAGCTCTGGTTTATGACCTGACAATACTAGGTTTTCTTAGGGATGATGTTTAACCAAGAAACAGTTTATTAATTCAAAACCCTAATTTCAAAGAAATTCAATTTCCTTAGAACTATGCTGCAACTTGTGGTTCTTTATCACTGCAGAATAGGAGGACACCAGATTTCACATAACCTATCTAACATACTCAACCAGTAAATGTACTCTAGATTGTGGCATGTATTTTAGGAAATCCTACTTTGACAGCCCACCTGTGATAAAATCTCCATCTTTTCCACTCCCAATCTACAGATATCTAATACTGGGGTTCACAATGAAGATAGCCTGCTCAGTATATAGAAAATGGGAACCCTTGTTCAGATGCAAAATCTGCAAAGCTAGAATCTTTCCATCGCATTCCCTGCTGGACTTACAGACTGCTTGTCTGGTAACAACTGGTTCTTGTGTGTCCACACACCTGGGCAGCTGGACTGGCTTTGGTTGGGAATGAGCGTTTGATTCCACTGAAAAGAGAATCACTCCCTTTCTCCCAGAAAAAGCAAGCCAGGAATTTGCCCAGCTCAGAGAAGGGTCCAACAGAACAAGAGACACGATGTGCACATGCTGGGCTGAACCTACCTCTGAAGGCCTAAAGGCATAAGAAAATTAAGCAAACCAAAGCAGGTCAAAATTTGAGCCCGTAGTCCAGTGAGATGTACAGCATGCAGGATGCGCCAACTTCCTTCCTCTCTCTAAAAATGACCTGCCAGTCTGATAAAAGCAGCAGCATTTGCATTCACACCTCTACATTTTTCGATGTAAAAGGTTACAAAATAGAAAAAAAAAAACACATAAAAGAATACATAGCAGACTGCCCTTCTTTTTTCCAAATTCCACAGAGTTACAGAGTTACCTCGGGGCTGTGGAGACAGGGGTCAGTGCAGCCAGAGCCCCCAGTTTAGGGCTTCCTGGCCCATGTCTTACACGTGAGATCCTCTGATGCTCTTTCTGGATGCCAGAGAAAGCAAACCAAAGCAATTCCTGTGCCGCGAGCGAAGGGGCACCGTGCTGCTTGCAGGTGCAGCGTGTTCTGTGCTGCTGCCCAAAGGCCAGGGATACTCAGCTCTGTTCCCCTGCAGACACGTGATGCTTTTGTTGTGTTGGCACTGAAGTTTCGCAGAGGAACCAACTGGAAAGCAGTGATGGCTCAAAAATTAGAGACCTCACAGTCTACCTTTAATACCTAATCCCACAGACCCTATCAACACAAAATTACTGCTGGCTTTGACAAGTCATGCGTAAAATGCATGCTGCTGGTGGGAACAGAAAGCACCGAGTGCAGGGCAGAGATCTTGGGCGATTGTCATCCAGGGGGTTTATGCTCTTCCCTTTTGTTGGGTGATTTCAGCTCCAAACATCACTTCTGTGGGGAAAGGTCATTGCCAAGCGGTAGCTAAGCAACAGCCAAAGGGCTGTGGCAGTCAGGAAAAGCCACGGTGTTTTGTTTTGTCTAACTTTTTAAAAAGTGACGGCCAGTCCCCAGAACAGCCAGTGAAGCCCCCCACAGGAAGCCACTTAAGGTGATTTCTTTCTATTTCTTAAGTAGTTTGCATATTTGAGCTGAACGAAGCTAGGAGCTAATCCGGAAAAATACTGTATAAACACAGAAGAGCTACTTGAATTTCCCCTGGTCGTGTTTTACATTACAGCAGAAACTCCCGCTTGCAAAAGACAATGCTGGGAGGCCGGGGCTGCTGCTGGGAGGACAGCTCGCCCTGTGCTCCCCTCCCTGCTGCTCTGCAGCCCCCCTCTTATCCGGACAGGGCAGTGGAAATCGCAGTCTGTCTGCATCTCACACCGTGCTGGGGGTGCTCAGCAGCACCAGACCCGAGCCCTTCTGTCTCCCAGAGGGCAGGCTGGCTGGAGATCGTCCACCCTGCTCACCTCGTGGTGCACGAACGCAGACCTCAGTCACGGCTGCTCATTCAGGGAATCCAAGGGCTCCCCAATATTCCTCTGATTACCTGGGTAACAGCTGGATGAATCCAGGCTTTGAGAGGCTTCGGACATGTAGAAGCCTCAAGGTGTACAATGAGTGCAGGCAACCCTGCCATGCGCTTTCTTAATCATTTTCATTCTTTTTTTCTCCCTTTCAATGAACACCTCAAACTTTATTGCTAGAGGGTTGGGTTCCCGCTTTGTTTGCTTTTATCCCAGCCCTTAGATTGCTGGCTACAACAGCTTTAAGCGGAGAAAACGGAGGCCTACGTCCACACAACGTGCAAAACACTGCTGAAACGCAGGTGCTGCTCTGCTGTCAGTGCCCCTAGGGCCAGAAGGCCTTAAATCTGTGTCCTGAAGTGCTTCCTGTAATTCAAGCTACACATTGAGCACACACTTGAGCTGCAATAAAAATAAAATAATAGAAAAAATTAAGCACTCTTGCACTTCATCTGTGCTTTGACTCACCTACCTGAGGCATTTACTCTTGGGCACAGGACAGTCTTTACAGTCTGCATAATGCTTGGTGCCCAGTCACACCAGGAACCTCAGGTCCTTATAAAAATATTAATAATAAGAGCAGGGAAGTCAACAAAACCTTCCAGCATCTCATTCCCAGTCAGCTCCCATAAGGAAAGGGATGAGCAATGCACCCAGCCTGGTTAAAGCCTTGGTGCTTTCAGCTCTCAGCACAGCCCTATCAACACACAAACAAACGCAAGCAGGGCGACCTATTTTCATCCATCTGTACTCCTCCCTTTTCACAGAGTACAGTGCCATTGTGGATCCGCCACTGAATTTCAGCTTCCTAACGATGATGAGAGGAACTGCGAGCTGCCACACGCTGTGCGACTAATGGTGCAGCCCACCCCATGCCCTCAGCATTGCTGTGTTCCCCTCCATCCCATCCAGATCTGCCTTTACAACTATCCCTGAAGTTTCTTCACATCCCCTCTGCCTCTGAAGATCTTTACACCGCTGTCTCCCTGCTTTCTGGCATGGAGATGAATGCACCATTAATGCCACAGCCAGGCAAAGCACCGCGGCCCAGCTGCAGCCACTGGTTTGTGCTGCTGGCAGCAGAAACCCTAGAGCCAGACATAAGCTCAGATATAAATAACTATTTGAGCAATTTAATTTAAATAGGAAAGGCTGGTGCTTGAAATGACAGAACAGCCTTGAAATGGTTTGATGGGTGCCTAAGTGTGGATTTGGAAGCCTAATTTTAAGCACCTGAGCTTCATAAAGTTGGCTGGGAGACCACATAGGTGTCCCAATATCAGCCGTGCAGCATCTGCAGCTCACACCAGACAGCCAAGCTTCCTGCAGGCACAAACCTGCTCTGCACCTGGAGGCTGGTCCTGCAGGGTATGTCTGCCCAGGGGCAACCCTGCCGGCTGTCCCCACGGTGCCTCCAAGCAGAACACCTCCAGGCAGTTATCAGGCAGTGCTATCCCATCACGGCATCCTCCAGTCGCCTCCGAAGGGGCTGAGCTCAGCCCATTTGCACAGACGTGTCCCTGCTGCAACCGGGGCTGGCAGCTTACACATAGCAAAAAGCCTCAGGTTTGTCTGGGCAGGTTCAAGCTCTGGCACAGGCTCGCAGAGACCGGACCATTTCCAATCCTAAATCCTGTTCATCTGTGGGATGGATGAGCTGGCTGGGCAGCCTTTCCTGAGGGCTGATGACAGCATCTCCTCTTTACTACCATTTCTCACTTATCCTTGCAGACCTAGGGAAACCTTCAAGTCTATAACAGTAGAAAAGAAAAAATCCTAACTTTAACTGTCATCTTCAAATGGGGGTCTATTATGCTAACTGTAAGGCAATCGTCACCCAGTGCCTCCGTATAATATTAAATGAAAGGCTAATAAGGACAGAAGCCACCCCAGTGTTACAAGAACAGATTGATCCCCAGTTGATTTTCTTCCTCATCCTATGAGAAGAGAATAAGAAACAGTCCTAACCCCCACCAAACATTGCATCTAAACACTGGTCCAGATGCACTGAAGCATCTTTTAATGTTTTGTAGTTTGATACCTACTGGGACTAGCAGAGCTCCCTGGAGCACTCCTGCTTTTTTTTTTTCTGCAAAGGAGCTTGTTGTGCAATACCACATTGGTATTGCACAGTCCCCTTCCTAAAAAACATTATGCTATTAACCTAATTAGCTGATTAATCTTTTCAGCTCCACTTAGCATTAAATAACCACCTGGCTGCAGAATGCTTTCTCCTGAAACAAAGTGCACCCCAAGTGTTTATCTAGCACTTTAGCGCAAGGGATACCACCAGCAGTCCAACTGGTTGTCAAGACAGAAAGCAAAAAATACTGCTGAGCACACCAGGGACAAGCAGGTAGTGAGAAATACATCACAACAGAAAAACATGAAATGCATCCCTTAAAAAATACCCCCTCCTTAGGATGAGACAATTACCATTTTCTAACTACAAAGTAACTTTAAAGGAATACATTGAAAATCCACACCTAAGATTGATTTGTGGAAGTGTCTCACAGAATTTCAGGCCAAGAGCACACTGCTTGACTCATCAGTTCAGTTCTCCTGTACAGGTCATGGATTTCCCCAAATAACTCCTGGATGCAGCCTACCATTTCTAACTGAGCCTCAGCACCTCTTCCAGGGAAACACCCAATTGTGAAGGCAGGCAACAGCCACACATCATGCTTCTGGGTGAGTTCTTCCCAACAGGCAATTACCCCCACTGTGAAAAGAAAAACTCAAGTGTGTCTCCTTTCTTTCAGTTCTGCTTTCCATAACAGCAGGGCTCGTAACACCTCCACCTGATAAACTGATGCACCACCTCATCTTGGTAATCTTCTCCCTGTGGAGGTATAGACAGACTATGAACAAATACCTTTTTCATTATTACTTTCACTCCCGTTCCATCTGCTAGCGGGCTGCAGGGCTTTTTTGGTTTCTCTGAAAAACAACGCCTACTTTCCGGCTTGCAAAATTACAGGGTTTGGTCATCAGGTGAAATTTCCTTAAGCTCCCAATTTTCATTCGCATTGCCTCCTCCAACGCTTTTGTTTTGAAATCACTTGCTCATATAGGGTGTAAATGATATGAGATGCCAAGACCCTCTTCCCATTTTCCAGACGTCTGGAACATGCACAATGATCCAAAAAATACAGAGCAATACACAAACAAGTGAGCAATGCCTGTTACTCATCTCTAATAAAATGCTGGTTTCTTGTGTATCTTAAGAGAAGTGAAACCTCTGTTACCTTCACTGAAAGATTTGCCTGAACCAATACGTAGGGAAGAGTCCTGCTGCAATGTTTTAAAACTTACCGTCGAGTTGTAAAAAATAAATAAAATAAGCCACCAAAAAAAAAGATTAAAAAAAAGAGAGAGAGAGAGAGAGAGAGAGAGAGAGAGAGAGAAACCATTCACGTCCACTTTGCAAAGTTCATTAAGAAATGACAGCTCAAGGTAATTACTGCAGGTAGTACACTACCAGTGCAGCAGCACTTTCTTCTGTTCTCCACTCCTGGGCAATGCTGCAATGTAATCCAAATGGCTCTCGTAACTTTAAAACAACCTCACTTTCCACTTTTAAAGGGCTCTTAATAAAAAACTCAGTATTTCAGACAGGAAAGCTCATCTTGTATTCCCTTTCACTTCAACCAAGCATCAAGGAACAAGATGAAGTGGACGTTAAGTACCCTGCCTCCACGACAGACATCACACAACACCCAGAGCACTCGCACGCCTCTCCCCTTGCACTGAGAATACAACATCATCAATTACCAACATTATATTTAGCTTATGCAACTAGCTCAGCTGCACGCATTGGCCAGTAATGAGATCTTCGGAGCAGAATTTCCCCCTGTCACTCATATAAGGAGGAAAAAAAATCAAATTAATTTTATTATTGTAAGTAAAAGTAACGCAGGCCAGAACAGAGGAAAAAAAGAAGAAAAAAAAAAAGTGATATTCTAGCAAAGATCTACCTCCCCATTGCCAGCACTTCGAGCAAAACAAATAAATATACAAAAAAAAAATCACATTCTCCATCTTGTCTGCCACTTTTGTTGTTGTTGTTAAGTTTTAGCAAAATCCCTTCAGGCACATTAGAGTGCTGCAAGGGCATAATTAAACCCTCAATGACCCTGAAGGATATTACCTTTCACAACAGGAACGGGAAAGAAAGTCCTCTCCTTCTCTGAGGACCAGATCTGCTAAGTGTAACACTTATCAGCCCCTGACTTAAGCCTGCATCACGTATGTGTAAGTAACAGTGATTAATACTAAACATATGAGATGTAACAGAAACCTTCATATCCCTGCAACACTGGGGTACCAGTGATCCCAAAAGGATCACCAAGCTATGCTACCATGCATACACCTCTCCCATATTCCCTGCAGAAACTTCCCTAGGCTGGCAGGAGCTCTCTCTCCCCTATATGAGAGAATGCCCTACGCGTCTCCAAACCAGTGAACAGCTCAAGGACAAAATCACAATCTCAGTGCGATATTGGTCTGCGTACTTAGCACACAGCTAGACAAGCACACAGTGCAGTGGGCGAGCAGCTGCCTGACAAGTCGGGCTCAAAGGGTTATGGTAAGTGGGGTTACATCAGGATGGCAGTCAGTCACTAGTGGGTTCCCCAGGGCTCCATTTAGGGACAGTTCTCTTCAATGTTTTCATAAACGGTATGGACGCAGGACTCGTGTGCTAAGTATTTTTTGTCAACAATAAATCAGTAGGAGCTGTCAACTCCCTAGAGGGTAGAGAGGCCTTGCAGAGAGATCTTGACAAATTAAAGGGCTGGGAAATCACCAATGATAGGAAGTTTAACAATTGCCAAGTGCTGGATTCTGCATATGGGACAGTGTGATGGTGGATATACCTACAGACTGGGGTATGAGAGGCTGCAGAGCGGCCCCACAGAAAGAGATCTGGGGGTTTGGGTTGACAATAAGTTGAAGATGAGTCAGCAGTGTGCCCTGGCAGCTAGAAGGGCCAACCGTACGCTGGGGTGCATCAGGTACGGCATTGCTGGTGAAGGAAGGGGTTGTCCTGCTCTGCTCTGTGCTGGTGTGGCCTCACCTCGAGTACTGGGTGCAGTTTTGGGTGCCACAGTATAAAAAGGACATAAAACTATTAGAGAGTGTCTAAAGGAGGACTATGAAGATGATGAAGGCTCTAGAGGGCATGACATATGAGGAGCATCTGAGTTCCCTTGGTTTGCTCAGCCCAGAGCAGAGCAGGCTGAGGGGAGGCCTCATGGCGGCCTGCAGCTCCCTCACGAGGGGAGCGGAGGGGCAGGCGCTGAGCTCTGCTCTCTGGGGACAGCGACAGGACCCGAGGGGATGTCATGGAGCTGGGACAGGGGAGGGTCAGGCTGGGTGTTAGGGAAAGGTTCTGTACCCAGAGGGTGGTTGGGCACTGGGACAGGCTCCTCAGGGAAATGGTCATGGCACTGAGCCTGACAGAATTCAAGACGCACTTGGACAACGCTCTGAGCATATGGTCTGATTTTTAGGTGGTCTTGTGTGGAGCCAGGAGTTGGACTTGATGTTCCTTGCGGGTCCCTTCCAGCTCGGGATACACTATGATTCTATACAGTGATTTACAGACTCAACCCAGAGGCTTTTCCCTGATTTCTTCTCTCCTTTCCATGTTTGTAATCAACTCTGGTGGACAGTCTCACAGCACCCTCATGGTACCTTTCTGAAGCCTGAGGAACCTACCAGGCACCTGCTGCATCTAGCCAAAAATCCATCCACCTGGGCACTAGAAATGAAAAAGTACAAAACAAAGCCAGCCTACCATGCCTGTTTCCATAGGGTGATTTATGAACTCATAAAACTTGAGAAGTGAATCAACAGGTAATGAAGTAAAACAGCAACAATGACAGGCTGCTGGCTGTCACTGACATGTCTGTGCTGAAAAGATTCAGTTCACTTACTGAGATGAGCTCTCGCCCCCTGACAAATGCTGGTTGATGAACAATGCAAACATGCAGTCTGGTGCCCAAGCTTTAAACTTTTTAATCACCTCTTTGATTTTTTCAGTTTTAATTGAATTCCTGAATTACCATCTGTCTGAGCATTAGTAAATTCCATCTTGATTTATCAAGGCTCTAGTTTCAATCAACATATTTAATATCTACTCCTGTTTTGTTACCATTACTAGCACCAAAATCCTTGTTGCCTACACGCTTATTGTCAGATTTGTTTAGTCAATGTGGTGGATATAATGAGGCACAACGCACTTCAGGGTCATCTTAATGTTAGAGAAAGCCTCTGCTCCACATAATCACTGCAGCATGCAGGCATATCTGCAATAGGGCTTGAATGAGGGAAGATCTAAAGGCTGAAACTCAACATATCCCCAGCTTCCATTTATACCATCAACACAATCATCTGGTCATTTCTCCTTTTCTTTGACAGCTGTAATATCTGCAATTAAAATCCAAATCAGTGGGGGCTATTTTAAGAACAAAGAAGGTATTTCAGCTCAGTGGAGCACTGCGAGATTGGGTGGGATATGCTACAATCAGCACTGCAGCTCATTAAAGCAGCTTTGCCGAGGACTGTTCGTTCGGAAAGCATTCTACAACCGTATATACACAACACAGGAATCACTGAGCACCAGCGTTTGCTAAAATCCAGCCAGCTCAAGACTGGAAGCAGTGCCCCTGCACAAAGAAAGAACAGGACACAACAGCCCAATGCAGACAGATGAACGTCAACTGAAGTCAAGGAGAATTTGAGGGAGGCAGGGCAATTTCTAGCTGGGGACTGGGGATGGTAGCACCCTCCCCTCTCGCACAAAGCATCACAGGAACATTGGTCTAGCAACCAGTCCCAGTCAGAAATTTGGTCGTGTTTCATCCAAGAGGTATCATAGAATCACTTAAGCTCCAAATTCCTCCTCCAAAGCTGGACACAGCACACCAAATCCCTGTTGATAACTGAACCCACCATAAGAAGGACACCTGCTATAGGTGGCCTTGCTTGAGTAGTGGGTCGGAGCAGGTGACCTCCAGAGGTCCCTTCCAACCTTAACCATTCTGTGAATAAAAACAGAGGTTAAGACGACAATTATCAGAAATATTTAAGAACCATAGTTCTACTGGACTCTGGTAGCTTCATCTTCAGTATTTCAGATCCTAAAGGCACATCTGCACTGCAGCGAGAACCCCAAACATCAGCTCCCCAGCAGCTGGATATGCATAGTGTGGGGCAGATGTGGGACAGACGTGTCTCTTCCTCACCTCTGAGCACATCCTTGGACCATCTCCTAGGTGAGGCAAGGAGGGATTCGGCACAGGGGATGCTGCTCACCTTCACTTGAACAGAGATGTGCAGTCACGCTGCACACACACCAAAGCACGTTGTAAATTCAGCCATTTCTGACAGCACGCCAGTACACGTCAGGACTTAGATATGCACAAGCTGTCCAATAAAACTGGTATAAAAAAATACAATATCTTTTGTCTGTAAAGATAATTACCAAATGTGGAAAAAAAGAAAGTCAAGATCTCAAGAAACATAATCTTGCTTGGAAATGTTTTAATGCAGTACTTGGAAGCACAAACATTCATGTTCAAGATGGGAGAAACGTGTAGATCCTGCGAGCTGCAGGACTTTGGTGCAGCTCAGAAAAACACAATAATAAAAATAATTAGGTTTTGCTTCTCTCATGTTGGGTATCCAGGACAAGTACTGAATCTAAATCACTACTTCTATTTATTTCCCTATTCCACCTGTTCAGAAAAATCTGTTCATGTAGGACCAGATGCAAACTGCCTGCCTGTAATGGGCTTACATGGCAAGGGTTTGGTAGCGGGGGGCAGCAGGGGTAGCCTCTGTGAGCAGAGCCCAGCAGCTGCCCCATGTCAGATCAGAGCCAGCTCCAGACGGCTCCAAAAGGGACCCGCTGCTGGCCAGAGCTGAGCCATGAACGATGCTGGTTGGGCTTCTGGAAGAGCAGAGTTAAGGAAGGGGAAAAAAAAATCCTGCTGTGCTACAGCAGCTGGGAGAGAGGGGTGAGAGCTGAGAGAGAAGCAGCCCTGCAGCCCCCAAGGTGAGTGCAGCAGGAGGGCAGGAGGTGCTCCAGGCACGCAGCACAAGTTCCCCTGCGGCCCGTGGAGAGGCCCCTGGTGGAGCAGGCTGTCCCCCTGCAGCCCACGGGTCCCACACGGAGCAGATCTCCACGCTGCAGCCCGTGGAGGAGCCCCCGGTGGAGCAGGTGGATGTGGCCTGGAGGAGGCTGCGGCCCATGGAGAGCCCCCGCAGGAGCAGGCCCCGGGCCGGAGCTGCAGCCCGTGGAGAGGAGCCCACGCAGGAGCAGGGGGTCTGGGGGGAGCTGCCGCCCGTGGGGGACCCGTGCTGGCGCAGTTTGCTCCTGGGGGATGGACCCCGTGGTACGGAGCCGTGTGGGAGCAGTTCTGGAAGAGCTGCAGCCTGTGGGCAGCCCCCCAGGCTCAGTTCGGGAAGGACGGCATCCCGTGGGAGGGACCCCACGGGGAGCAGGGGCAGAGAGGGACCGTGAAGGAGCGGCGGAGACGAAGCGTCAGGGACTGACCGCAGCCCCCATTCCCCGTTCCCCTGTGCCGTTTGTGGCGAGGAGGTGGAAGAAGGTGGATGGGTGGAAGGTAGTTTTAGGTTGTTTTTAGTTTCTCACTGCTCTAGCCTGTTAGCAACAGGCAATAAATTACATTCATCTCCCTATGCAGAGTCCATTTTGCCTGTGATAATTGTTGAGTGATCTCCCTGTCTTTAACTCAACACAGGATTTTTTTTCATATTTTCTCCCCATCTTTTTGAGGGGGTTGAGCAAGAGAGTGGTGTGGCAGAGCTTAGTGGCCCATCAGTGTGAAACTACAACACTGTCACAGTGCCTGATTAAGACAGGGAGGGAACTTGGGACCTTGGATTCTTTTTCTCTCATTTAATGCTGCAGCTCCTTTCATTTATTTTTCCGGCTTCCCTTTGCTAAGATTTATTTTAACAATATCCAGTTATTAAATGTACCAGATAGCATGAGACTAGAGATAAGTTTCCAATACATGACAGCAAAACAAATTAAAATAATGGAAGATGTCAACATACACCTAACTCCTCCTGTGTAATGCCAAACTCCTGTCCTGCGGCTATGGTACTCTACTGAACGGTTAGATACATGCACACCCCAACAGATTTATCACTGTGAACTTATTTTAACACATTGCTTCCTTCCAACTCACCTTTATTGCACTTTCTCCAAAAAAAATAAATATATTGCTACTTCCTGAACAATGGATGTATTAAATTAGAATCAATGTATCAGTATCAAATAAATTTCTGTTATGCCAGGAAAGAAAAAAAAAAGTAAAATGCCACTCTACACTAAGATATTGACTGCTTTTCCTTCTTCACATAGCAAGTTATCATCTGATGTACTGATACAAGTTTCAGGTGCCCAAGCACAGGGGCACAGTGACACGAGAGACCCATCCTCTTCTGTACCAATGATGATGTGATAACTTAAAGTTCCCAACACGGCTGTAGATATCTGTGTTTAGGCAACCCAGTTCTAGCCTTCATGCCTATTTAAGCATTGCAACACTCAGTGAGCATTGCACCAGTTGGCTTTGGGCCTTAGTCATTTGCGTGCTCTCCAAAAAGAGCCCATGAACACTGCCAGGACAATGGGAACCAGTCAGAAGCTTTTAAAAAGGAGTCGAGATGGAAGAGGAATACAGACTGCATCCAGCCATTCTCACAAAGACAGACAGCTGATCAGATCATTCCTTAACCCAAAGGAAAATAAAATACTCATGAATTTTCATACTGCATAAAGTCATTACAAAGAGCAAGGTTGAGAGGACGTGGTCTCTGCCAGCGTGGGTGTACTGTTTGGGTCCCTGCATTTGGCACCATCTACTGCAGCCATCAGTTGTCTTCTAGGAAGAGATTAGAAACTGAAGCACGGAGGACAGGCTTTCACTAAATTAGCTCACAATTTCTCTTTTGCTTGCAAATCACATCAGTTCAGCACAGAGCAAAGAGGGCCAGAAACGCACCAACTCGGGATGTGGACAGTCTGAGGTCAGGCCCCTGCACTACTTGATTCAAAGCAACCAGGATGACAAAATGTGCTGGAGTCAGAGACGGTCCATTAACTGCAGTTCCCTGAGACTCCTGATTTTATGGAAAGGCAGGGGAACAGAGGGTGTGCAGCCTGGTACAGTCACGGCAGATTTCATTCTCTGCAAGTTACTGAAAGCACAACTGCATTTCTGCAGTCAGCTCTCCCCTTCCCAGCGGAGTTAGCACAGATAAGAGCACCTGGGACTAACTGAGCGGTGCCAAGTTGCCACAGTCACATTGCCCATATGTCTATATAAACCTGTTTGGCTTCCTTTGCTTTAAAAGTCCCTGAGTGAGTAATCACAAGGACTTTTTCATTGCTGGGTCAAGCACTTCTCTGATTCTCTGCCAGCAAATCAGGAAATTCATCCATCCCTTAAGTTACCTCGGGAAAAATGCAAGAAAGCTCTGGATTGCGTATCAGTTCTCAGCTGGATCTTGCCCGAGCCCTCACTGAGAAGAGGGAGGGATACCAGCTCGAGCGAAGGCAGAACATGGACTCTCAGCCATCACCAGCACAGCCAGCTTGAAAACATCACCGCATGCAAGCACAGGTTTTCTGCCTGGGCACAGGAGGAGACCCAGGATTATGAGCAAGTCGGAGGCAGCACAGATTCTGCAGCGCAGCATGTTCCCAGCAAGCTGGTCCAACCCTGCTGCCTTTCAGTCATGGAGAAGCAGCTCGGGTTTGGTCAGCACGAGCAGCAGCGCTGTGCACCTCAGCTACATCCTGAGCTCACATCTCAGGACTCCACCTTGAAGCCAGAAAATCTAGTTCCAGTCCCCGTCTGTGCAGCAGCAATAGCTTCATCACAGCAGCTCTCACCTACAGGAGAATAATAAATCAGCACAGGTAAAGTGACAGCAACACTCACTGTCAGAAAGCTACCCAGAAAGCCACCACCAAGAGAGACCACCACAGTCAGCCTGAATGCTGTCTGTTCAAGGGCAGCTCCTTAAGTAAAATATCTTCTTTAAAGAATGAAAATTAGCAATTTTTTCTCCTTCTCTCTTTTTTTTTTTTTTCCTCCGTAAGATTTCCATAGCAAATATCGGGTCAATCTCAGCTGATGTTCTGCCCCCTCAACCTGCTTTCTCACCTCCAGTGATATTCTCTTAGGTGGCAGGATCCTGCTTAAAAGCAAGGAATTAGGGTCACAGTGCCAGTGAATAATACTTTGGCAACAGACCAAGCACCATAGCAGACAATGCATAATGTGAAATAAAGACTTCTTTTTGCATTACATTTTCTCTGATTTAAAAATCTTAATAACTTCATGGGCAAAGTGATTTGCCTCCATAGCCTGTGTGTGGCATCCCTTTACAGGGGAACTCTAAGCAACCTTGTTTCACTGCTCCATTACCCTGTCTCCTGGCAGGAACAATAACAATAATAATGACAACAACAACAACTATCGGCAAAGTCATACAGAGAGTATATTCAAGATGCAAAGGAGGAAAGGAAAACGTACCACACCACAACTTTGGGGTTCACGCTCCTCCAAAAATGACCTCCTGTCAGTCCAACGGCAGCGATGACCATGCTGCTCTCTACATTTCAACAGACCCACAAGCTTTTAACTACATTTCAGCCATGACGTAGAGAAGTTTGGGTGGATCTGGGACCTTTTGGTGCCTCACACAAGCAGGAGCAAGCATTTGCTAAGCATTTAAAAACAATACGCCACAGAAGTACTCATTCATCTTTGGTAAAGACAAAATCCAACGCCTCCCTATCTGCCACAGTCTCCTCTGCTGCCCTCAGATCCTCATACAGAAAATAAACAGTTAACTCTCTTGCATGCGTTCCTGACAAGCATTTTGAACTACATTTTGCTACTGCACGCAACAGCCAACCTCTCCTCATCTCATTAAGGCCGTGCTGATGTGCGACACAGTCACAAAACACAATCGCACTCCTAAGTCTTGTTTTATTTTCATTCAACACTATGCCAAGCTCAAATTTAAGAAGGGCACGACGTTTTCTCCAGCATAAACACAAGTGAAAAATAACTTAAAAACACACTACAAACCCAAAATGTTATTGCACTTTTCCTCTCTCGAGTATAGCACTGTACAGTAAAAAAAAGTCTGGAACATTTCCACAATGAAAATATGTAAATTAATTACCCTCTTATGTTGATTGATGCAAGTTATTTTGGTTGAGAACAATGCAAGTCACCCGCAGTTTACAAAACAGTATGTCAATAAAATGAGCTAGACCTGCTGAAGAAAATATTTGTTGTAGCCTACAGCTATTTTTGCACATGCATAACCTTGAATTACAGTTTTTAGAAAAAAACATACCACTTCCACGTTCTGATTAGCAACTAGTAAGTTGAGACTTGCTTTTCCTCAAGTACTAAGGAATCTATTAACGTACCAGACAAAAATACACCAAAAAAGGTTAGGGAGCACATTATCATCCTTCACAATCCTAGCAAATGAGAAGTGACAAAACTTAAAAGTTTACAGGAAAAAAAGGGTTTTATCACAAAAAAATAAAGAATAAAATAAATAAACACATTTTTCACGAAAATAAAAATGCTTCACGGCATCAAGTGTTACTCTCTCAGCATGTTTTCCTCCCCCACCCTCCCTCACGACCCAGGCAGATTTGCATTAAGAAAAAAATAAATAAATACTAACCTGTACAAACAAAACATCACTACAAATAAAGCTTCCGCTGGCATCAAACCTTTAAAACAGCATCTTCTGGAGGAGCCATCAATGATTGCTGCTCTGGCCTAAATGTTACACATGTACAACTCTTCACCCTGGCCAAAAAACAGGATACAAGGCAAACCAGGGAGGGCAAAAGGTTATAATGAGTCATAGAGAAACAGCTCGGGCTTGGGCAGCACAAACTGGTGCAGTTTTGTACCAGCACCTCAGATGCGTTGGTACAAAAGGGATTCAAGGGTTGGAGACAATCAGACAGTGGTAGAGTAAGTACCTTCACACCATTTTAGGTGTGACAACTCTATAATTATCCATAGGGTGCCAACGGCGAGGATCGTCAGGTATGTCACCTCCCAGGTTGTGGGTAGGACATGCTGGACCTTCACACTTGAGGCGCACAGCTCAGGGCACGCAGGTCTTGAACCAGCTACTCAAGGATCCCACAAAAATTAAGGGGCTTGCTTGTTTGCTCTTTTTCAAACTTGGGCAAACTAAAATGAGTCATAAGTACCAAAAAGCTTCAAATATGCAAATATGCACCGCAAAGAATCAAAACATTTACCCAACACCTGCTTGCTGGAGGATCCAACTCCATCAACAAAACTCTTGGGTAACTCCCGTCTGAGCATCCAGCTTCTTGTCACCATCTCGGCTTCTGGGAATGAAGGTTCTGGGATTTCTGTCAGAAAACTGTCTCCAAGGCCTATCTATTTCTTGTGTTAACTTTCAAGAGCGAGATGGGAGAAAACTGTGAAGTTTCACATTCCTCTCCAATCCAAGTTGCTGGAGAAAGCTCACTTTCTCACCTCCTCCCCTCTTTCTGAGCTTTTCCTGAGAAAAGGAAATCTGTACACACTCCTCCAGACTTTCAGCACCCCATGTTACAACCTCTCTGAAGGATAACTCTGGCATCACTCTGTGCTGCTTATACTCCCCAAAAGGCCAGCAGCCACGAAGGGGACCAGGGGGACAACTGCCAGCCCCCCAGACACAAAGCTCCCAGCATCAGCTGCAGAACAGACCGCAAGTCTTGCTAACTTCACTCTGCAGCTGCTAGGAAAAGTATTTCAGCTGCTGATCTGCATTACATTCAGTTGTTTCCCTAGAAACATAAGCGACATTACAAATTCAAGTTTCAAAAATGAAATAAAATAAAATAAAATTACATTTTGAAAAAAAACTTAGCGCCTTCCTTTATACCTTCCCCCCTCTCCTCAAGTTCCTAAAAGGCTTAAAACCCAATAAATGCATAGAAAACCAAAGAAACACAAGAAAAAAACCTTCCGATTACAGACAGGCAGCAATTTCCAAGCACTAATAATAATACCTGCATCTTTTTGGACATTATATTTAAACCTAGCAAACTAAAGCACTTTTTGCAGTGGCGTTTTATTATTCAGGTCCAATTAACAGCGGATCTAAAACCGAAATGAGATAAACACCACTTTATGCTAGCAGTCTTATAGAGTCTGTGATATTACCAAAGATCAAAAGAAGCATCTTAAGCAAGCTATTCTCACTGCAAAATAAATAAATGCATTTTAATGAGAAGGAAAATATCCTGTGCATCAAGACTTTGCAATCCATATGTGGAACAAGTCTGCCTGTAAAGGAAAGGACACCTTAAAAATATGAGATTACTTACCAACTTGCAAGAATAGCTTCTTAAAATTTGAGACACAGAAAAAAATGTAAACTAATATATATTCTATTTCAGCAGAATACGTATTTTTTCTACTCACCTCCTCGTAGACAGATATTATTTCTGTATAGGTGTATTATCCCTCTGTATTTCTATTTCCAGAAAGTAATATAAAAAAAATAAATTATTAAGCCAAGTCTGACTCAGAAACATGAGAAAAGGGTTCCAAAAGTCACTCCCCCTCCTCTGAACTTAGACTGAGTCTTTATTTACCCGCCACAATGTCAGAATGAGGGCACTAAATCAGAAGACCCAACATTTTTAAAAGGCACATGTGATGTGATGTTTTCTCCATGGCTTTTATATGATAGGGAAAGCGAAGAGAAAACCGCCAATCTCTTTAAAAACATACTAAAAAATGACTAAGTAAGACCACACCTTATGAGGTACACCTTTACTGTCCAAAAGCCAAGACAAAAAAACAACAAAACTATCTTTCAGAGTTCTTTCTGCACACTGACTCGCTGGAGCCACAAAAGGCAATACCAGGCAACAACCACAAAAAAGAAAGGCAGATCTCTGTCTAGCTGCAGCCTGGACCCAGATTAGAAATGCTAACCCTACACCAGATTAATATCCCCACCAAACCATCCGACACCATCATTCTTTATCCATTGAGCTGAGGACTCCTCCTGAAGTGCAACACTAGTCTGGAGCTGTGCTGTAAACCTAACGATATCACGGTCTCCAGTTCTTCTTGCTTCACGTCATGAATGTGCAAAGATGCATTGCAATTCTCCTTTCTACTTTAGCCTAATATTTTACTATAAAGTTGAAATTTCTCTCAGACATTTTCATCCCATAATAGGTATTTGCTTAGGCTGGTTTTTCACTTGTATTTGTGGGCTACCACCTAAAGCATATGTTTTTGCACAAACATATTTTCATGCTTACAATGGTAAAAACCAAAGAAAACAAAAAAGAGAGACTGACCCAGGAGTACCCAGCCTGAAGAAGCTAATGCTGTGTGAGAGAAGTGATGTTTCCAGCTGGATGCCCTACCTCAGGTTGAATACACAGCATTGATGAAAAGAGGGGAAGAAGGAAAAGGAACAGGCACATCCTTTTTATTGTGAATTCATTACAACAGGAAACGAAAACAGAAAGATACGAAAATATGACACTCCAAAACATCATGTATTTTTTGAGACAGTTGTGCGGTGAGGTAGATCAAAAAAACCCTATAGCACAGGCTGTAGAAACAAGATCCCACGGCAGATGGATTGCCATTCCCCTCCAGAGGCAAATAAGCCACATACACTCCTCTAATCATTTCTCTAATTTACAACTTGGACTAATTTATCCTACCACTTCAATGGATTCAATCAGCAACTTAATGAACACTGAATTTGTCTTTTAGCCCCAGTCTTCTGGTGGCCTGACTTTCATTACTGCTGCAACTGATTCCACCATACAACTGTATTAAATGAAGAATGATTTCTTCTCTGAAACTACCTGCTCCAAAATATAATCCTGTAATGCACCAAGAAATTATTTTACTATGTCATATCCTTTTAGCACTGCATTACTAGTTTTACATATTCTAGAAGACTCTAGAAATTGTTTGCTTAACTTCCTTAGCCTAGAAAGCAACAGGTGACTCAGTTAATTTATTTACATTTCTTGTAATTTAGCATTTCAGCCCATGGAGACTTTACTTTGTTGTCATCTCCACTCACATTCTGCCTTGTTAGTGTCTAGAGAAATCAATGCCATGCGGCACTTCATTTTTATAACTTCATCTTCTTTCAGCGTAGATCTTCATAAATGTGAAAATTGAACAGGTACACAGCTTGCTGTCTCTCTAGGCCTTAAGTGTATTTATAAATAAATAAAGAGAGAAAAAATAGATGAGGATACTTGTTAATTCAGTGCATGCACACACTTATTTTTTATTAATGTGTCCCATTCGAGTTTATGAAAGTTTTTTACACTGCAGAACAACTGGGCAGACAACCCACTCTTCTTTGTTATTTCTTTTCCACTTTGTCCCCTAAAGAATGGAAAAAATATATACTGAAAGAGTCAGAAAATGGGAAAAGTGCACTCAGGTTTTTTTTTAGAAGGCTCTGGGAGACCTTACGGTAGCCTTCCAGTACCTAGAGGGGGCCTACCTGGTCTGGTGGGAGGTGTCCCTGCCCACGGCTGGGGGCTGGAATTAGATGGTCTTTAAAGTCCCTTTCAACCCAAAACATTCTGTGCTTGTGTTGTTCTAGGAAAGAGAAATAATTTTAAAAATGAGTGGTTCCAGAGCACTTTCCAAACAATGCGTAACCCTGGTTTTCTCTCATCACCTCCCAAGGTATTGCAGGTATGTGCCAGCACTCAGCCCCAGCCATCCTGCTGACCGGCACCAGTGCTTGTCCCACCCAGTGCTGTCCTTCCAGTGGCATCCTGTCCCCTTCCAACAGCAGCTCAGTTGTCACCATAGTTCCCCCAGTTGTTTCAAGTTTTTTGGATTGAAACTTCACTATTTTATCCCTCACTTAATGAACAGATTTCTACATAAAAATAGGTTATTAATATTTTCTCCCTAAAAAAAAAGGATTGTTAGTACTGATAGATTTAATTATTTTTTATATTGACATTCACATATTCTAAACTGTGAATTATTTTCCTCTTTGATTACCCTAGAATGTTTCCAGAAAAGCTTCACTATACAGTTAGTCCCCCCAGCAACTCTTCCTACACTACCCTACGTGATCCCCAGCCATACCATGATGATCACTGACTCTTTTCAAGCACTTTAAAAGCTCAAGGGCCAGAACTTCACTCATAACCACGTAACCAAATAATGAGGTTTCCCGTGCAAAATGGAAGCATAAGAACGCTCCCTTTCTTCCCTGCCAAACTACAGTCCCTCTTTCAGCAACCTCCTCATTATGTACAAAATAATTGGACTCCTATCCTTGCGATCATAGGAGAAAGGGGATGGGTGCCGTCACTCGCCCAGCACACAAATGGCTTCTACAAGCTTCAAAGCACGGCACCCCAATCCCAACCCTGTGACCACAGCCCTGCACAGGGGGGTCCCACCACACACACAGCAGCACCCTTGCCTTGTACAGGACACACACAGAGACACCACCTCGCGCCAAGGTCAGCAATCACATGTGCTACCCGGAATAATGTTGTATGGCCTCAATTAATCCTCTCTAGCCCCTCCATCCATAAAACCCAAAGACAACGGGTTTGGCTCGCTCTGCGTGGGAATGCAGGGCTGACATCAGCTCCAGCTTTATTTTCAAAATCAGAATGTAAGATGCTTTCTGAAGTTTTGACTATGCATCCAGTATTCTTTGCTTTACACGAGTAACTCCTGATTAAATCACTGCCTCTGCTTCAGCATCTTTCTTCCAGCCTCACTGTGTGAGAATTACAAGTCTGTCTAAGGTCTCTCTCAGCTCACTGACCTACTTACTACTACAAAGACAGACATTAATAGACTTTTCTTTCTCTTTTAATTTCTGCTAATTCTTCTTTTCTAACTACTGCTTTCCAACTAGAGACTCTCTGGAAGTTAAGTGTGCTTAGCTTTGTCAAGATCTTTGGTCCAAAACCTACTTTCAAAAAATGCAACGCCTACATGCTCTCAATAGCAGACACCTTCAGCAAGGCGCATTAGCAGCTGCTAACCACCCTGGGTCTTCAATTTAAAAGAAAGCTACTAATGACAGTCTCTCTTTTTTACCTACAAAGGCCTTTCTTTACTATTCGTTCACCAATATCCTTTTCTTACAGCCAACAGTACAGTGGCACTGCCAGAGGACGTTGAACCCACCCAAGATGAAAAGTGTGGAATCTGTCTCATACGCTTTCAGCCAGCTAAATGCTATATAGCTAATGTAGGTTAGTCAACACCACCGTCACTGTAGTCAAGAGTGGACTGAATCACCTACCGCAGGTGCCCTCCCAGATACCTGGGAAGGAAGGAATCCCACTTGGAGGTGCTTATCATCAGCCCTAGATGATAGCAGCCTCTGCTGCTAGGCTGGGGGAACCAACCCCTCAAGGGTAGGATTCAGTTGTCTCCAACTATGCTGATGATAAGGAGCCCGGAATTGCTTTCTTTGCTGAGGGGCCTCTGTTTAGAGCCTGGATTCAGATGAATTGTCCTCAATTCATCAACTGAGTTGTTTTCAGATGATGCTGCTCCTCTATGGACCAACCCCTAAGTCTCACAGATGGGATTCCAGACTACCTTAAAGTCTAGCTCAAGATTCTACTTTCTCTGTAGTATAACCATTTAATTAACCTTAATTTTTATTCTGTTATTAAGTGTTCTTTACAGGAAAGGGAAGAGCAGGAGGGAATTCTCGAGTTAAATCAACACGCACACCATGCTAACCAGCATGATCTTCGCTTTGCTACCATGATGGAGCTGGGCCAAGATTACACAAAGCACAGATGAGGACATAGATGAGGCATGCCCTGCTGGAGTGACTCAGGACCTACAAGGAGATAAACCGGGATTTCTTCTTTTCCATCTTCCCATAAGTATAACCTTTTCCTTTGTATATTCCCTGCTATACACATACATATGTACTCTGCACAATGTAAAGTCCAAGACAGTGCAAAAGAAACAAATAAAAATGTCCAGAGGAAAGGGAGCCCCAAAGGTTGACATCACAAAGCTTTGTTTTTTAGAGAAACGGCAGCTAATTCTCAATTTCAGTAGAACTGGATCAGCAGAAAAAAATGGTGGCAGCAGATGTCGTGGTCATCAGGGGGTCCCCTCCAGGCCACATCCACCTGCTCCTGCGTGGGCTCCTCTCCACGGGCTGCAGCTCCGGCCCGGGGCCTGCTCCTGCGGGGGCTCTCCATGGGCCGCAGCCTCCTCCAGGCCACATCCACCTGCTCCACCGGGGGCTCCTCCACGGGCTGCAGCGTGGAGATCTGCTCCGTGTGGGACCCGTGGGCTGCAGGGGGACAGCCTGCTCCACCAGGGGCCTCTCCACGGGCCGCAGGGGAACTTGTGCTGCGTGCCTGGAGCACCTCCTGCCCTCCTGCTGCACCGACCTTGGGGGCTGCAGGGCTGCTTCTCTCTCAGCTCTCACCCCTCTCCCAGCTGCTGTAGCACTGTTTTTTTTGTTTGTTTTGTTGTTTTTTTGTTTTTGTTTTAAAAAAAACATGTGAACCCGATACAGCAAAAGAACAGGGAGCCAAAATCTCTTACACCCACCTCTGTGCTCTTCTGACCCTAAGCAAAACCAGCAAGCACATTAATTATTGGTTTAAATGGAATGAAGTGGTGTATCAACCAACCTATGGTGAAAGGGAGATGAGGTTTATACTCCACACAAAAAAAGTGTAACAGCCTGCAGTACCAACAAGCTCACCCCAGAGTTTGTCACCTCCTAGACCCACCAGCTCTGTACTGTCACATTAAATAGAAAGCTCCCACCCAAAAGAAGACAACTACACAATACCTCGAGGCACCTTTTCCCCCCTGGGAAGAATTACTGAGCATTGCCTGTAGCTCAACAAAAGTTTGAAGACAGCAGGGCCTGTAACTTGTTTGACCACTGTCGCCTGTGTGACCATGAAGCAAATCAATTCAACTGTCTCTACCTTGACTCCTTTACTTCGAAAATGAGAGTGAATAAGGATTCTGTCCTTACTCATGAAGCTTTTTGAGATTTACCAGTGAAATAAACTACATGTTTGTGGGCTGAAGCTGTGTTCCCAGTAACTAAGTACAACTGAGCCTCCTGAAGGGGCTGGCTGTGAAGCCCTGCAAGCCAACACCAGACAGCAGCAGTTCAGGGCAGTTTAGCAGCATTTTAACTCATTATCAGTCATTCCTATCAGACTGCTCCATAAAACCCCTCCTTCTAAAGAAGGCATCTTCCTAAACATGCACATGTTGAATACCAAGATACATGAAATGTTTTTGGAGAACTCATTAGAGAAAGCTATCACTGGAAGAAATCAGAATCTCATGTATTTACAGTACCACTTGAGGTCTAATGCAAGTCTGTCCATTTAAGTAAAGCATGCTGGTTTGTTACTAATCCCCTACTAAAAGATACAGTTTTCGGAATTACTGCTAAGGGTAAGACAAGCCCACCAGGCTAGCACCTGCATTGAAAACTTGTCCCTGAAAGAGTTTGCAAAGTTGTACATGCCAAGACCTGAGGGTGACAGATGGTAACATCTCTCTACATGTGAATTTGGGAAATATTCCAAAACTTGTAAGGGTTTCAGGGTTTCCACCTCCCTTCAGTTTCTTGTTTCAGTGGTCCACACTGGGAAGAATGCCTGGCACGCAGACAAGGATGGTGAAATGATTTCCTTGGGGGAACTGTTGGTCTGCAGACTTATTTCCTCATTCCTTAACTACTACATGGATATCTCTGGCTGGATTTGAGAGTCTGTTAGAGAAATAGTCTAACCTTTATAATGTTCACAATACAGACAGCGATGAAGTCAGCTCCATTCAGGGTCCATGCTGAATGCGGAAAGAGTTATTGCTTCTGGAAATGGTGGCAAAACCCTCACTTTCTATTCCTTTTGTCCTCACAGAGACCAACGTCAAAGTCAATCCATTAATGGCCATGAAAAAGATGCTGAGACTTAGAACAGAATCAGTACAGGAAAGCCAGCCAGAAAAAGTCTTTTCTTTAAAATTAATAGATTGACTAGTCCATTGACTAAGCCCACAGGCTAGTGCATTTTTAGCCTAATTCTTTGCTTTGTTTGGCTTATGATAAAATAACATTAATTAAAATGAAAGGCTCTGATTAGCAATCAGGAAGAAGAGATGAGTACAGTCTATGGTGTTTCTGAACCTAGATCTCCACAACCGAATTCCTCGCACCTACACCTGCTGGAAGAAGCTGTTCAAGTGCCTCTACTTGCAAGGCAGAGCATGTCACACTCCATGAAGACTGGTTTTAAAATGCTGCTCTGTAAAGTGCAGCAGCTCAGCCATCACTTTGCAAAGAACTCTGCTCCCACCTCAACCCAAGAGATGAGCCTCAGCCTTACGTTCACAGTATCACCCAAAGAGAAGAATGGAAATAGCAAGCCAACCAGCCAAATCTCCCTCATGAAACATGTCCAAAGTGAATCCATCTCTGTCATTTTCACAGGATCTCAGCCCTATGACTTCCTAACAGGCATCTGAAAGAGAGATGCTCTCAAAGACTTGATTTTTTTCTTTGGATGTGAAACCTTGCACTGATTTTATTAAGACATATTTGATCAAATGCCATGCCACAGACAGGCAGCTCTGGCTCTACAAGGCTGTTTTGATAGACCTACTGCTGAATATTACTGCAGATAAAGCTACCCTAAAATCCAGCCCTGAGCTGTCATTCCTGCTACACTCAGAGCTGTATAACCAAGCAAGGCCTTAAATTACAGCCCAGGCTTACATTTTTAAATATTTGTTATAGTTACCCCTGGATACTTTGCTGTGAAACTTGATCAACGTGTTGATATATGCAGAGATTAAGTCATCTAGCCTTTACTGGCAGAGAAATGAACACTCACAAGAAGAAGTCACTATTCTTTTTGTCCAAAATCCAAAGAATTCTTAATCTCAGCTTCACTGCGGTGGATTGAAAACGACTCCTTGAATGCCAAGAACTACTTAGCTGAGAGGACAGTACAAACCAGCACTTCTGCTGACCTCCAGCAACAAATATAGTTATGCAGTCAGTACAATAAAGAGAGCCCACGCATAAAATGCACCCTGAAGGTGGCCAGTCCTATTATGGATAACTTTACAATCACGTTAAGAGCAGCATTATTTGAACTCTTTAAGGATACACCATAGTAACAGACAAAATCTTCAATGCACACACGCACTGCAAAAGAACTCCCACTCCACACTGGATAATGATCTACATAATTTCTGCTTAATGATTCCTATTAAAGTCAGTGTATGTCTCTGTACAGCCCCTGAAGGGCATCTGTAAGAATGGCCGTGAGCACACCATGCCCTGTGGCCACGACATGCTCCATGCCCAGCCAGTCTTTTTGCACACAGGTGCTGTTACAGCCCCCGGCTGCCCAGGAACACCAGCACCCACCAGGTCTACTTCAGTTCACAAGCTCCTGACTCAGTGCAGAGCTGACCTCTGGCTACAAGAGAGCAATTTTGGTCCTGATGGCAATATCTGAGCAACCCTCACGATATGGGGCCGACGTACCCAACAGGACTACCTAAACGAGTAGTGATGCTCCTAAAACTCTAGCAGCGCAGAAATCAAGCAATAAATTATTTTTGATGTAAAAGGCTCCTTGACACTGGTAAATGGACTGGGAATGTCTCACCATGGCTGAGCACTGGGAGAAGAGCATATGGTAGCTGAAAAGCAACAGAAGCAAAAAAGCTAAATTATATGCACAAGTGGTGATCATTCTCCCCTCTTGCCAATGACTCTCTTCATGCAGATGTGATCCATGCCAGTAGGACAGCCTAACACTTTGGGTGTACACTGAAAGCTGACTGTGAGATGGATCCGTTACATATGCAGGGGTAATGGAATGCTAAATTCATTTGATGAATGCTCTGGCTAAAAAATACATGACAAATTACGAAGCCAACAGAAAATATCTCAAAAGAGTTACTGCAAGAAGTGATGTGATTTTCTGCAATAAACATGCTCCTTTAGCCTTTGCTTGCCTATCACAATAACTACTTATTCAAAGCTTCTGGGAATAGATATTAAAATTCCCTTTATTATTATTCTCTTCATTTCTGCAGATGAAACAACAAACTAGTAATGTAAGGAAAAAGACATGCAGAAAGTTACCAACACTTTTATAAGAGTCAGAAATTCAAATCTGGTTTGCTGTCAGCAAGGTCATTTTACATTGTTGTCTCCCAAAATCTGTGTGCAGACACTCTTCCTGCTTGCAGATACTGTTAGCTGATGAAAAACTAAGTATGAAAGCACACTCTAGGCTTGCCTAAGAACACCAAACAAAAACATTAACTATGACATTTTAGCTATGCTGAAAATTTCAAGTAGTTATGAGAGCTTAAAAACATTAAACATTTAAAGTAAAAAATAATAGGACTAAAACTCCTCCATCTTTCTCACCCTCCCTATTCCCCAGACAGGTATGTAGCATAGTCCAGAATCTCAAAACTTCCACATTCCTTTCCTCAGTAACCACCATCAGAAACTAGCACCCTCCCACCATTTCTTTGCACATCCTTCGCCCCTCAAAGTTTGTTAACCTTTGCCTAGACTAGTATCCTCTATCCATTCCTTATTCATCTTGAGATCCTCTCTCGTCCCTTCCACTTTCTCCCTAGTCTCCCAACATGTAACCCTACACATGAAAAGGTCAGTAGTGGAGACAACTGATACTTGTTGATGTTCAAGAATCATTTTAGCCATCACCAAAAAGCTCCAAACAGTGGGAAACAGCTCTGGGAAGGATGTCTCAGGATGCAGATTCTGGGAACAGCTAAGGAGTAAGAGAGAAAAGGAAAAGAGCTTGCCAAGGCATTCCCACTGCAAGCTCAGAGGACCAGGGCACCAGTGTGAATCCAGCTAAACCCAACAGTGTAAATTCACCCAAAGCAAAGCCACTGCAAAAAGACCCACTACTTGTTGGAGAGAGCCAGCTCTCCAAGCCCCTTCAGCAGCATACACACCTCACCGTTTATTCCAGACCTCACGGTACGGCTGCAAAAGCAGAATATTTGCTTATGCTCCTATCTGTATCACAATGCTCGTTAGTAATGCAATAAACCACACCAAAGGAGCCTTGTGGGCATCTTTAAATATTCCCTGCACAAACCACGCTGGGCAGAGAGCCTCCCAGGCAGACATTTGCTGTGCAAGGCAGAGGGAAGGAGGCCACCAGCCCACTGCAGGGCAGCATGGTGAGCCTGCAGAGCACCATACGATGCCCCAGAGGTGATCCAAAGCTCATAGATCATTTGGTGAGAGCTGCATCCACGTGCAAGAGCAAGATTTTAAAACTGGTCCACTTCATGAAAACTCACAAGAATGATGCTAGTGTCCAATAACACACACACACACACACACAAATAAATAAATAAATAAATAAATAAATAAATCCAGGTCCCTCAGAAAAGGACACTGGCTGTAGATGAGGTGAGAAACTAAAATGCTAGAAGGCCTACCAAATCTGCCTGTCAGATGCAAACAAAAAAGAGGAAAGCCCTCTCTCTGCATTCAGAAGAACAGCTAAAACCTTGCTGAAATCCCCCGTGTTGCCCAACCTCGGGGCTCCTGCTTGCTGCCCAGCATGCTGCCCCACATGCTGCCCCTCGCCTCCGCACCATCTCTCGCGCTGCTCGGCGTCTGATCACATTGAAGCTACTGAGAAGTAGCAGCTGCTTTTTCACTCTGTTTGCATCCTGGCCCTGAATGAAAACCTCCAGCTTAAGATAATAACAGTAATAATAATTATTATTGTTGTTCCGCCCAATCCTCTAGCTTCTTTGCCAGAGGAACATTTCCTTCTGGGTGGCATACATTTTTTTTCTAGCCCCGGACCACTACAATAATATGGACACCCACCACCAAGGGCAAAGCAAGAACAGAAAATGGTATTTTTTCCAAAGTGCAGGAACAAAGGAAAAGGCTGGGCTTTTCCAAAAGAAACCAGCAATTAGGGTCCCTTGAAGATCCTAACTGTGAATAGCGGTGTTTGAATTTTGGCTAAAAAAAATCATAGCAAGCCTTTTGAAAAAAAAAAAGTCCATGTAAAACCTCAGCTCTGGATTTATTGACTGCCTGTGTATCCATCATATGCATCGCACTGCAGTGAAAATCCATAAAGATAGGTCATCCCAATGAAACACCAGCTGGCAACTCCACGTTGCATGTGATCACACCACAAAGATGCAGCCATGCAAGCCGTCACTTAACTCACCTGACCGCAGCGTGAGCTGCTGTTACTTAATCATCACTTAGAGGATACAAATGAAGAATTTCAAACACCACATTAAAAAAAAAATAACACCCCAGACGTGTAAATGTCAAAATTATTAACTAATTATTTAAATATGAAGAGTCAACAAACAATTTCAGCCTGTGGCAGAACAGAGAGACATCCTCTTAAGAGTCTTGGATGCCGTGATTTGTTTAAGGAATATGGGACATAATCACGTTTAATATTAAAAAGATACCAATGCAACATGTCTGATAGCAAAACTGACATTTATACTGTCATTATATGCACTTGTCACTACATTTAATCTGCATTATCATGTGAAGTGCTCAGATGGCTTGAAGGCAAAAGTGTAATGTATGTTCAATGTTATTTAGGAATATTAATAAGCTCCTTTATTTTAAAATGTGAAACATTAATAGTTGTTCTGAAGAGGGCTCACTTTTAACCTTTAACAACACTCAAGTGGCTGCAATTTTTATCAGATTGTTTGGAGTTTGATTTAGTTCAAGTCCTGAAGCCACAATTAAACTTGCAGCTACCTTCTCTCACTAGGCTTCCTCTAACAGCTGGAATAAGCTTTGAAGTCTGCAAAGACACAGGAGAAATGTTATTTACAGCTGGTTTGCACAGTACAAGCAGAGACAAGTTGTGTTGCGCGTTTCCAGGGCTGGTGACAGACCATTTCTCACCAGCTCTACAGGAAGTCACCGAAACTATTTTCCCCTCCCCAGATGCTCTACAGGCTAAGAAGCTGGAAATGCTGCGAGGCTGGATTTTAAGAAGTGCCCAGAATAACCCGAAAACAGATATCATTGCAGTCAGCATTAAACCCCACCACTGGCTCCACTGGAGATGGACATGGCCCAGCTCACAAGCACAAATTCAGGCTTTTAAGCACAAATCCCAAGCACTAACACAGGTTAGGCAGAGAATGGATTGAGAACAGCTATGAGGAGAAGGACCAGGGTGATGAGAGGCTCAACATGAGCCAACAATGTGCACTTGCAGCCCAGAAAGCCAAACATATCGTGGGCTGCATCAGAAGCAGTTTGGCCAGCAGAATGAGGGAGCGGATTGTTCCCCTCTGCTCTGCTCTCCTGAGACCCCACCTGGAGCCCTGCATTCAGCTCTGGGACCCCCAGAAAAAGAAGGACATGGACCTGTTAGAGTGAGTCCAGAGGAGGGCCACAAGGGGCTGGAGCACCTCTCCTGTGAAGACAGGCTGAGGGAGTTGGGGTTGTTCAGCCTGGAGAATGCTTCAGGAGACCTAACAACGGCCTTCCAGTACCTAAAGGGGGCCTACTACAGGAAAGCTGGGGAGGGACTCTTTGTCAAGGGTGCAGTGATAGAACAACAGGTAATGGCTTTGAACTAAAAGAGGGTAGGTTTAGATTAGATATTCAGAAGAAATTCTTGACTGTGAGGGTGGTGAGGCCCTGGCATAGGTTGCCCAGAGTGCCCAGAGAAGCTGTGGATGCCCCATCCCTGGAGGTGTTCAAGGCCAGGCTGGATGGGGCATTGAGCAACCTGGTCTGGTGGGAGGTGTCCCTGCCTGTGGCAGGGGGGATGGAACCAGGTTATCTTCAAGGTCCCTTCCAACCCAAACTATTCCGTGATTCTGTTATTCTAACTCTGACTGCTGAAAGCCACCCGCGTGGAAAGCCCAACACTTCAGTGGGATTTTAAACCCATTTAAAAGTAAAAAGTAATAATAATAAAAAACCACAGATGCATTTTGAAGAGAGAAACCCACTCAGATATCCAGGAGGGGAGGAGGACTTCAGCCCAGAGGAGCCACCCCACATGCTGCCACCTTTCTCCAAGCAGCTCACCAACCAAGGGACTATACCATGGCCTCTGCACAAGCACATAATGACCAAGGCAACATGTCAAAGGAAGTTACACTCGCGGACTGAAAGCTGTACAATTAGTCGAGACGTCATCCACGAGAAAGAAATAAAATAATGTGTTCTCCCAGGCAAAGCCACTGGTGTTTTCTGTTTGTGTTAACTTGCTGTAAGTGCCTGCGGGGTCTGTTCTTTGATTAACTGGGGATGACTGGCAGTACAGGCACAGACACGTTTAGGTAGAATTATTATAGTATCCAAGCTCATACACCAAGAAGGGCAGAAAAATCAACAACAGTTCAATAAAAAACAGTGAATTTTCCAACACAAAACGCTACACCACTCCACACCAAAGTCTGCTCTTGGTGCAAGAGAAGAGAGTGAAATCAGGAGTTTCTGAGATCAGTTTTAGCATTGCTACTAATCCCACGGAACACCATTTCACCCAAAATGACTCTTTATTTGCCTGTTTTTGTATAAAGTTAACCAAAAGACAAGCTAAGAACACTGTCTCTCAAACCACCACATGATACCACCACCACTCTGGCCCAGCACACAGCAAGCCCTGCCTCCAGCTCCCAGGTCAGCCCTCCACTACGAGAACACTGTCCTTAGGGTTTCAGCAACACAGAGGGCAAAGGACATTAATGGTTACGATCAACTCTTCGAACAACTTGAACCACACTTAAAAAAATGGCAAAGGATGGAAGTCCACGCAGACCCCGGAGCTGGGGTGTGGACAGTGGCCCAGCGGGCTGTTCTGCGGTCTGTTCACACTGCTGCCATCTTCTGCGTCCTGACAGTCCCAGCAGCGTCCAAACCCAGCTGCCACCAACACACTCACCCAGATGTAGCACTGCTGGTACGACTTTTAGGGTCTGATTTGATGCCCGGTACAGTATCTATTATTACCTATACCTGCACAAAATGAGGCCTATACGCTTATCTAAATGAAGTGAGAATTGGGATTGGTTTAGTGTGGATGCATAAATTCTCATAGAAAACAAGCTAAGAGACACTAACAAGCTATAATTTATAACTGTTTAAGATATCGTTGTTACGCATGTCTCTTACACTAAGGAGAGAGATGCACATGGGACTCTCTACTCTCTACTCACTGTCACATCTGTTTATATTGTCTTTTGTCATCATACATGAAGAAAATGTCTAAAAGTTTTGGGTGAGTGCATGGTAAAAAAATGCTTAGTCCCCCAAAACTGCCTGCCCTGGAATTACAGACACCTGAGTGTTCCCACCATAAACTATTTTTTTCAAAACAAATAACAGACAGATCCAAATACCCTAGTCCCTGTCAATATTTTTGTTGCATACTAACCAATCCTCTTGTATGCCACTTGAAACAACATATTCCTGTTGAAAAGAGTAGTTTTATTGCATGGCCACGACCTGTAACAACTTTCAGCCAGCACTGATTAAATGCAAATTCTGACATGCTGCACCACACACCTTCCACACAGAAAAAATAGTATCAAACACTTCGCATTTGTCTCTGTCATTTAATATAAAACATTTATCTGGATGCTGGATATATGAAGTGTCTCTGAGAATATCTCTCCAGATCACACACACAGAAAAAAACTCACTCAATGTGCATGGGCTAAGTGGAAATGAATTAATGAACGTACCATTGCTGCGAATATTTAAAGTCTATCACTAAACTGATAATTTGCAAATGCAGAAGCAGAGATGCCTTAGCTGCAGCCACTGCTGGCTCTCTCCAGTGCAGTCCCAGAAAGCTTGCAGGTGAAGAGTGCCTGCTCCTTCAGTGCTCAAGGAGAGAGGATCAGGACATGAGCAATGACACAGCCAGCACCTGCCCATGTTTACTTCCACTCTTATTTGCCCTGATTTCCTTCCCAAGAACGCCTTGCTTGTGAAAGGCACAGCATGACATCCTAAGCGACTTGCACCCTCCCTGCACCGCCAGACACAGTCTGGGTGGCAGCAGAAAAGCAAAAGCTCCCCTAGAGCACACTCCATGATTATCAATAAGGGAGGACTACTTCTGGATGGAAGCTTTGGCACATTGTCATCTATGGCAAAATTCCCACTAAAATCAGCGTAACCAGGATTTCACCTCTCCTGCAGCGATCTTGTCTCCCTGCCCGTTCTGCCCTGGGACTTCCAGCCAGCACAGTAAGGGTGGTATCCGTGCCAGCAGCTTTTGTGTTGTGGGCTGCAGGCAGAAGTCGTGAAACCCTTCACATAAGCAATAAAAGGCTCATCAGGCAGGGAGAACTTTTAGGCATTCCCAAACGGATTCCAACCTGCATCCAGAAGTAGGATGTTTCGCATTGGCACACCACGCTAAAACAAACCTTCTCCTAACCAACTTTCTGTCCTTCAGAAAAACCTGACTGTAAATACAAGCGGTATGAGTGCAGCTGGCACGTGTCAGAAGACATTTGAGAATTCGGCACAGAAATACATCTGTAGTGGAACAGCAGCTACGAACTCCTAACAAGCAATGGCTGAGCACCCTAACTCCCTCATAATTGCTCCCTTCATTGTATTTGACAGAAACCATCAACCACAGTACATCAGGTCACAGCAGCACAACTTCATGGTGGGTGACCACATAACCTGATGTCCTCATGTCAGAAACAGAGCAAAACAGCACGCAGGGAAATGGGGTAGTCAGACCTTATCTCTGCACAGACGATAACCACACAGTAAAGTAACATGCATTTAAGGAAGCATCCCGTGTACCACCAACACACAGGTACAGGACACAGTCATTAAGAAGCCACCGGATGCTACATCTTGTTAAGAATCAAGCTTAAAAATAAAAAGAAAAAAAAAGAAAAAAGAAAAAAAAAGAGCAAAAGTGAAGAAGTAAAGAAAAAGATGGTATGATTTGCTGCATCAGGGCACGTACAGCCAACCTGCTGATTTTCTACAACTCTAGCACCACCAAAGGATCAGGCAGAGGGATATCCCCAGTTTCCAGCCCTGCAGTATGCTTGCTCCTACCTGGCTCTCTCAACAAGACTCCAGTGCTTTTTGGGTGCAAAAATCACGGCTGTAAACTCTTTCTCAGCAGGCTGGCTCCGGAGGGATCTTTCCTTCTCTCCTTGCTTCTGCCACCAAGTCCTTTCCAAGCAAAAAAAGTAACTTTTTGTTCAACTGGAAGATAAGCGCTCTGTATGTCAGCAGGAAGAAAAAAAGGCAGCTGAGACCTGCCCAGGGTGTTTTGCCATGTTCTGCTTTCCCAGCTAGCGCTTACACCCTCTGCACAACTGCTCCAGACCAGGACCAAGCCCTCAATGAGCAGAGCCAGTCCGGGCAGTGGCTAGGAAACGGTGCAGCACTTCTCCACATTTCTCATAGCTCACCCTCTCTTGCTTCCTTTGCTGAGAACTCGAACCAGATTTCATAAAGCAAAGCATCTGCTAAATGAGAGAGAAGTTAAAACGCCTATGCCTGTGGAGAAGACTTTTTTTTCTTTTTTTCTTTCTGCTGGACAGAGATTGGTTAAGGATTCGCAAAACCCCGATCAAATGGTGCACCTCTCTAAGCCTGTCTGACAGCGCTGCAAAGGCAAAGCAAACGAGTAAGAAGGAAAGCATTCATTTCTACGAGTCTCTTCCTTTTAACCAGCCTTGATGGTTTAGTGCCTCTGCCGGGATGCCAGCGCTGACTTCCCTTTATGTCCCATTTACTTGCATTTATTTTAATTGGATCTGGGACTAAGGACACTCGGCAACCCTTAATCCTCCCAACAACAAAGCAAGGGCATGAAGCCACCACGAACAATAACAAAAAAAAAAAAAAAAAGAGGAAAAAGACACCCACTGATGCGTTTCTCGGAGCAGCGCGCCTCTCTCTTCCTCCTGCAAATAATCCAGCTGGGTTCAAAAAGTGGGCAAGGAGAGGCTGGATTATTTCCTTTAATAGCACAAGTTGGAGCTGGGAGAGCCACGTTTAACCCATCCCTGGCCGGAGCAGGGGTCCTCCAAGTGCCTGCGAACAGGGAGGGCAAGGCGAGCCCTCCCTTTTGGATGCATGTGGGGAAGAGAGGGCGCAAAATGCGACCAGCAGGTCCTCCACTAACAACCCTCCCTCCCTCCCCGGCCCAAGCAGCTGCAGCCGGTCCCCAGGCTCGGCCAAGAGCAACTGCAGCTGAAGAGCAGCGACAGACACACACACACATACACCCCGTTACCCTCACCCTGAACATAAACAGAGAGAAAGAGGGGTAAATTTCAAAAAAAAAAAAAAAAAAAAAAAAGCAATCAGGAAAGATTAATGCTATTACCAATCTATTACCAATTCTATAGGAATATGCGCTGGTCTTGCCTGCACGGGAGCTAAAACCCGGTGCAAAGCAAGGAGCGAGCCGGGGAGCGGCCGCTGCACCTTGCAGGGCAAAGCGGGCGAGCACCCCAAAAGCAGGGGCTGCGGCTGGGGGGAGCCCCCCACGAGCCGCAGCCGTAGGGGGGCGGCGTTAGGCTCGGGGCCGCAGGGGGAGCGAAGTTTTCCCCGAGAGGCAGCCCCCGTGCCCTGCCGAGCCCGTAAGGTGGAAAGTTTCAGCGCGGACCCCCCCCCCCCCCCCGCTTTACACCCAACCCGCCCCTTCTGGCACACATCCCCCCCGGGTACGCACCGGGCGGCTCAGCTCCGGGGGCTGCCCCGCGCTCCCCCCCGGCGGGCATCCACGCGGGCAGCGGCGGCGGAGCCGGGGCGAGCGGGGAGCGGAGCGGAGCGGAGCGGAGCACAGCGCAGCCTGCCGGGAGCCCAGCCCGCACCCGCCTCCCGGCCCGCGGGGAGGGACCGCGCCCACCCCCGCCCGCCCACCCTACAAACCCCCAAAGCCCGCTCCCCTCCCCGCCCGGAGGGGCTGCACCCCAAAAGTGCCCCCCCCAACACACACACACACACACACCCGGGGTTGGGGTCGCCCCCTGCCCGTCCTGCGGGGGGCATCGCTCCTCTGCCCCCGCGCCGAGGGAGGGCTCCGTGGTGGTCCCCCCCCCGGGTGGGCTAAGGGGGTCCCGGGGAGCAACGCTGGAGCCACGGGCACGGCCACAACTTGCCTGGGGGCTCCTCGCACTCCAGCGGGCTGTGGCACATCTCGGCTGGAGGTACACCTGCCCCCAGAGCGCCTCGCTTTGGGCTCAGTGGCCAGGGGATCGAGCAAGTGCCGCCCGTGCCCCTGACCTGATGTCCAAGCTCCAGTCCTGCCTCTTTTCGCAGGACGTTGTGCTAAGGAGCCTGTTCCATCGCCAGGCTGTCTCCTCTGCTAGCGGTGGAGCCCAGGCCCCTGCTCCACCAGGGACCTCATCCAAGAGAGAAAGGCAGAGATCACTTTTACATCCTCTTTTCTTCAGCTTCAGCTCTCCCCTCCTCTGCGAGAGCTTTGAAGTGCTGCTAATTGTGTTTGTTTTCTGGTCTGCTGCTCCTTCGCTTTGTCCATGCCTCCCATTTGGCTGCAAGTCACAACCGCGAAACCAACGTCCAGGTACGAAGTTCCCCGTGAGGACCTGCGCCGCAGCGCCCTTCGCTGATCCTTGAGCACACTTGCGTGCCCCGGTCAACCTGGGCTGTAATTCCGTGTGAAGGTGAAAAAACAAACGAGCAAACCAAACCAACCAGCCCCCCCATGCTAATCACACGGAGCAGGTTAATAATCTCAGAGGAGGAAGGCACGGTCTGCACTGTGAAAAACGAGAAGGGGAAAAAATAAATAAATGCAAAAACCATTTGTAAAATTTGCTAGCTGGAATTAAGAGCCCCAATGTTCTGCAATGGAAGCGTGTGACAAATACCAGCCTTGTCTAACACTCACAATGGAGTTAATGATTTTATACCCTCCACCTGGTTGTGTTGATTGTGGAAGGGGATCCTGTGCAAGTCACCTTTTCTAGAGGGTTCTTGCCAATTACATTTAAAAACTACCTAGAAGTCACGAGAAAAGCTCAGAGCCTTGTTGTGTCAGTCACTAAATAAATACGGCGAGGGGATGTCCTACTCCGAAAAGCTCATAATCTGCATTGGCGAGACAAATTTAGAGTGGGAGGAAAATGTATTATACTGCAGATGGTGCTGAGAAAGAAACCGATTTGCCCAAGGTCATGCAGGAAGTCTGTGGCAGAGCCAAGATCTAAACACAACTCTCCTGAAAACCAGTCTAAAAATAGTGCTTGGTAATTGCACATGGGCTCCAGAAAACACAGATTACACAGATGATCATCTTTGGACCAGTACTTTGGAGGTGCCGGGCACTATTTCATTATAATTTTCAACTGCATTGATAACCGAACAGTCACTTCCTAAATTTAAACCACGTTATTTGGAAGCCCCCAGAGCAGAAATTCTGACTGTGGGACAAAAGGCGTTAGCGGACAGCACTGGGGCTGGTGCAGATGCTTTCGCAGGGTGCCTGCTTCCACTGCCCCATTTCTAGGGGAAGGAGAGGGTGCCCAGATCTGTACCCCCATCTTTGGAAGGACAAACCTTGCTCATCAAAGTGTTTTCTTGGGGCTCCGAGGGGCCGTGCTGTCAGTACCCACACTCTGCCTGGCAGCAGGAATCCGTATTTGATCCCATGTTCCACCACCTCCTGCTTAGCCCCTTTAAAATATTCCCTGGAGTACATCTGTCATCTGCTCTAAAGGAAAACCTGTCTCAGGCTGCACAAGGTGCCTTCCTGGGGTCTTCCTCCTGTCCCGACTGCCTCTTACTGGTTTTCTTACCCAATACTGAGTTTTTTCTTGAAATACAAAACCCACGCAAGCAGAAAACAACACCAATATCGTGTGGCACCCTTCAGGCACCCTTACGTGTCACTTAGGAATGCTATTTACACATAAGTTTAGTGACTGTTACAATGTATAAATGCTAATGAGTATTAGTAGAAGTGGTTAATGCAGTTTTCCTTATTAATCAATCCTACCAGCATGGTAATGATTTCTGTTGTTCTTCTTGAGCTTCCTCCAGCAGGGAGTGAGCTCTTGTTGATTAGCAAGACCATTTTGCATGTGTATAACATTTTGTTCATCCGTAACAATCCTATTACCGTATTTTTTTTTTCTCAAGGAGGTGAGCAGTTCCCAACTTACACTTAAGGAATAACTGGGGCAGAAGGAATTGTGTCGTCTCCCATGCCACAGCTTTGCAGTCACCTATCTGTCAGGTTCAGTAGAATTATGCTGCTGTGCAGAAGAATGGGGAGAAGGATGGCCGAGATGCCCCAAATCAGATAACAAGTCAGGGACGGCCAGGAGCAAAGCTCCCAGCTTCAAACCTCAGAATAATTTGCTATTTTGCAGTTGGTTCTTGAAAGGTAAACAGCCTCGAATGACTATTGGAAGCACAGTAACATAACCATTGTGTCTGATTGATAATGTCATTGTGCTCTACAGATCCAGACCAGGAAGCAGCTTTTAGGTTCCCACATCCTGAGTAGCAAGAAGAATCTCTCCTCATTTTCATGCCAAGATGATCGGATTCAAGAAGATGTGAGTAAACTGCTACGACAGCAGAGCATTTCACTTCCTCTTAACTGAGTAATTTACATTGAAATGGTCATAAATAATTGAGCTAATATAAATAAAAATAAATCCAAGCAGAAAGAAAAGGTTTTCCCAAAGATTCAAGGTTCAGAAGACAGGAAGACAGGTTTTAGACCTGATGCTAACTGAACCTGCAGTGAGCTCTTGAAGCTGAATCTCAGCATACTATCATAAATTATGAAACATTGACATTTCACTTTGAATTAACGCAAAGGGCTATTTATACACTGTTTTAGAGTCAGTTGCCTGGGCAAATTAATACGCTTTTTCCTTCACCAGGCCAAATGTTAGCAACACTGCTATTTTTCAAAGTATCGAACTATTTGCATATTGAAAATGTTGTTTAAATACAAGCTTTCCCCCAGGCCCCAGTTGTATGAGCTACTTTGAAAAGGTAATCAGCCATAATTCACTGGCTCCTTGATCCAAAATCTGACTTGATTCAAAATACTACTGATTATTTTCAGTGTGAGAGGTTGCTTATTGTCTGGGAATTGCTTTCTGCTTGTAGGGCCACAGGCTACCAACATAGGAAAAGCCGTTCAATGGGCTACGATTGCCTTTCTGGGCTTGCTACCAACAAAAGGTCTGGATAGCAAAGAAAGTCCTCTTTGGCAGTGAAAGAACTAGGCATGAGCAAATGATAAAAAAAAAAATATTCACTATATTTGCCTGAAATTTGAACTTTGGATGTGACTACATATTGAAACATCAGCGTATTGCTCACCAGCATTGGCAATGCTTTTTTTTATTAAAAAAATAAGTAAATCAAAAAGAAGGAAAAAAATTACCATTCTGAAGTGACTTTTTATGAGACCACTTTTTACAGACCAAAGTTTTAGGCATCATTTCAGCAAAGCAGTGGTGAAGAATGTGCTTAAATACCGAACGGTTAGACCTACAAACATGCTTAAGTGCTTTGCTGAACTGGGGTTTACCATAATTGAAATACTTATTTGAAAAGTCATCCAGTGGTATGAAAACAACTCCTCACTTCTAGCAAAATCCATGGTTTCCAGGTCCATAATTAGGAACAAGATACTCTGGTATCTCCTGCTCGGAGCCTTTTATTTATCTCAGAGAGAAAATCTCCCAATTCAGAAGCGCCTCAGGACTGATGTGAACAAAAACACAGTCGAGAAACCCGCAGGTGGGTTTCTGTCTGATTACCTGATTCCCTTTAGAGAGGCAGGCTCCTGGCCACACCAAGGACTTCTGTACAAATTTCTTATCTTTTATCTTTTCTTTTCTTTTTTTTTTTTTTCCCTTTTTTGGTCTCTTCTTGTGTCCCATGGTAGTGGATAACACTGGTGCGGTATTAAGGAAGTTAACAGATTGTGACAGTGCTCATGCCCTTCTGTAGAAACGTGATGTGGCAGTGCGGGACAGCTCGATGATGACGACACCAGAAATTTGCTTTGAGGCCATTCTTTACATTTCTTCTAGAAGTGAGTCTTATACCAATGTTATTCAAGGACATTGCATGGCCCTGCTCTGCAGGAGGATCTGCAGCAGACGCTTTTGCACCCTGTGGGTGCTATCGCCGTCATAAGGAGGATGGGTACGGCACACGTCTTATCTCTAGCTGGCGGTGCTGTTCAACAAGGAAGATTTACTGTTGATGCAAAAAACATTGCAGTTAGGTTTTGCTGGGTCTCTCCATCTCGTTCAGAGACTGCAGTGAGATCACACATCACAAAATCCATTTTGACAGTTCGTGTTGAAGTATTTCTCTCCTATTATGCCAGATTATGCCTTACAGCAGGACACTATTAGCACTTCCAGCAGCAGAATGACAGAGGTTTGACTCAAGCCCACAGCAGTGAGGTCGTTCTGCGTGAAAGAGAAACATTTGCGCCAGTGTGCCTGCAAAGCCCAACATCTCAAAGATGCAATGTTTGTGGCAGGGTCTGCTTAGATTAATAGCTTTGATTATTTAAGTTTGCTCCTCTTTTCACTGTTTAGCTCCCCCTGGCCATATCCCGGCGTCTTTCAAGGCCAGCTGCTCATGAGGAGCAGTCCAAGAGGGTTGCAGTGTCATCAGAGAGCCCAAGGCAAATAGCAGGAGGTGATATAGGAATGCGTACCCTTCATCAGAGTAATATGCTACATCTGATAGCTTGATATAACATATCAAATCCTGTTCAGAGAAAACTGAGAGCAGGGATTTGTGGCTTTTTTTTGTTTCTTTTTTTTTTTTTTTCTTCAGTTGAAACTGATCTGAGAGAGGAACGGGGTTCTGTGTGGAGCCAGAAGTTTCCTGTTCTTCTTACAGCCCTGCCAGGGAGTTTCTAGGTAGTCCTTGTCTTGCACCTTAACCCCCTTGAGTTTGATTTCCCATTGTGAAAAAATAAGGTGAGAGAGTTGCTGTGTATCGTAGGACAAGAAAAGGTGATCTTTTAGTGAAGTTACTGGTCAGATATAGTTTAATTCCCTATTATCTTGTGAGACTAGACAAATCATGGGTAATCTCTGCGCCTCAATGTTCCTGCGATACAAAAACAGAAACACCTTTGGCCTGTCTCCCGCTTTTAAACAAATAAAAATGCCTATTGTTATGTATTTTGCAGTGATTTACATTCTAGAGGTTTGACTTTGACTGAGGTTCTGTAATTTTAATAACAGGGTGAGATAAATAGGTCTGAGGTTTCTCCTTGGAGCTCTCAGAGGTTAGTGGGAAGATGCTGCAGAAGCACGTTATCTGAGTTTATACACAAGGAAGAATAAAGTGAAAGCAACTTGATTGTATAAAAATCATGAAAGGTCCTGCAACAGACAATAGAAACCCCCAAGGATTCAGGATATTGTACAGCATCAGGAAAGGACTGATCTTACCCACAGTAGTTTTGTAAAGCTTTTTCTGTTCATTTTACCAAGCACTGGCTACAGCAAACATTTAAACATGTGCTTAACTTGATAGACATGAGTAGCTTTTTGACTTCAATTTTAATGCACATTTAAGCTTACGCATGGCTGTTTGCAGGGTGGGGATTTAGTTTGGGATTCCCTGGTCCTTTACACCACATGATTTCATTAGGTGTTGCCTGTTTCTGCAGCACTGCCTTAGGGCATGAGCCAAGCCCAGCTGAAGTCAGGGGGAATCTATACAGATTTTGATGGCAGTTGGACTGGACCCTTTATAGAAACAAAAACAGATTTTGTGGAACATGAAAGCCAAAAAAAAATCCTCCTAAATTTGTGGGGATGAAATACTCATTTCCTGTTTTAGGACTAGAGACTTTATAAATCAAGTTTCTAACCAGAGCAAAATTTTACCAGCTGTACTATAGACCACTGAAAATAAGGAGAAAGTATAACACTCCTTGAGTTTTAGCTGAGCAGAAGGCATTATTTGGCTGCACATAGCAGTGAAGCAGGAAGTAATGACCATGTTTATTTGGGTTCACAGGTTCTTCTGCTGTTGTATTCTTTCATGGTACCTGGTTTAAAAAGTACACGTGATGAATATATTTATGAATGCTAGCCTATCTGTGGTTTCATGCCATAGCTGTCATCTCACATGGGGTGAGAGGCATGTTTCAGCATGTTTCAGTTGCCATGTCAATCTATCCTAGCTTAACTTGTGTCTTCTGAAGCAGAACTTCACTTTCTGCTGTTGGCATCAGCTTTTAGTAGAGCTGCACGATTAAAAACTTGTCATTCCTGAAAGACTTCTTGGTAATGAAGAGAGTCTGAGACACAGAGTTGGGTCTGATTTGATAGCATTGTTATTCTCTCTTTTTTTGGTGGCCACATTAATGACAAGTTGGCAGGTGCGCGTCATATTACTGCTGTTGGCTTTGCATGCTGCCCTCTGTCCTCTGTTTCCAGCTGAATCTTTCCCAAACCACAGTCTTGCACTCGCTGCTTGCACTCAGTGAGATGAAGTAACAAATAGCAATGCTGGAAAGCAAGAAGAGAATATAAGAGGAAGAAAGGAAAAAAATAGCTATCCACTGGCCAAATAAAAACAACGTGCCAGTGGTGGATGACTACAGTAAAGACAGGTGAGAATGGTCAACTATCTGTTAGGACAGAAGGAGGAATACTGGAGACCACAGAGGATGAAAGAAACGAAAAGACAAAACCTAACGAAAGTCAATCAAGACAAGGATAGCACTGTCAGGTTGGTGTGCTGTTGGACTGTGCTTTGAGAGTTCATACTTGTTGAATGCCTGCTGCCACACAGCTCCTCAAAGCACCAACTGGACCTATGAAATCAGAAGTCCCAGCTTGAGAAAACATCTATTTCTTATTGCTACACTTTCCCCATTTTCTGGCAGATAGCTACAAAGGTTACTGTTGCTGCCACTTACATCTCCAGAAGGTTAGTCTCTGTGTAGGGGTTAAAGGAACGTCCAAGGGAAGAACAAAGGCTGAGAATGTTTATAAATGCCTAATTACAGATGCTGCAAGTTTTGTAGGGCAATTTGCAACAGCTAGGAAGGGACCTGGTTAATTGTGGGCTGTTCAATACCAGCTAAAAATCAGGAAGCCCTATCATTCCCTTCCGTCTGGGCAAATGAACCATAGTTGCAGCTCTTATCCTGGGGCCACACGGGCAGAAATGGATTCTCTGGTTTCTATTAAGATGCAAATTGAGATCTTTTCCACTTTACAGAAGTGATAGTATCTCTTTGTAGAGTGAATTTCATTGGTATCTAGTAAGTCTGCTTCAATCTTTTTCTTCTTACATGTATTTGTAAGTCTTATAGGAATTTAATATCTTTGAGATCCCTATCCTTCCAAACAGAGGTTCAAAAGTTTTGGGAGCAGACTGACTGACAGTCTGATGCAGTGTGACTGAACCAGACATTTCCTCAGCAAGCCAAGCTGCAAACACAGAAAGCTTGGAGGGAGCGCTGCATTGAAATCTGAATGGTGGAGTCCCTCACTAGGTTGACACGTGCAATTTAAACCTAATGAAAAGTGGACCCTTGACTGAAGTCATTTTGCTTTCAATCCTACCTCAGTGGGGAAACTGTTGTGGTCTTTAGTGAGATCAAGAATTTTGCATCTTAATTACCATGGAAAAGAATTTGGTATCGCAGAGCACCTATGCAAACTTATATCAAAAGCAATGTTACAAGAGGATTTGCATTGTAAACCACTGAAAACTGCAGCTCTTCTCTTTCCTCACCCAAATACACCTCACCCACACAACCTCCCGCACAAACATAACTCATCCCTCTAGAGACAACACAAATCGAGGCTCTTTCATCCCACACAGTAGAGATCCCCTCTCCTCTTCCCTCATCATCCCCTTTTCAGACATAAAGATGTTTCAGTCTGAGCAGGCTGTGAAAAGATTATGGCTATTTCAGGCTGGTGGAAGAGGTAGCAGCCCATGGGAAAAACATTCCCTGAAAGTTCAGTGGCTTCTGTCTTACATCCAGGAGGCTATTTTACAAAATCCCCAGTCATTTTAAAAATATTAAAAAAAAAAATGTTAAAGAGTGTGCTGTAATGCAAAAAGCAATTCTGTTCCTATTAGCAAAATTTCCAGCCTTTTTAAGTTTTCTGTTACACTCTGCTGTTGCTCCATTTATTCCACAGGGCTTCTGGAGCCATTAGGGTGTGTAATATGCATACAATAAGTTTGTCAAGCTACTCTTATTTCATGTACGTCAGTTAACTGTGGGGATTAACTTCACTAGGGAGAAGTGGCAAGGACAAACTGAGGAACCAGCAAAGGAGAAGCTTAGCACAGCAGGAGAACAAGTGTAGAGATGGAGGAGCTGAGATTTAAGAGGCACACTTTGGAGAGATCTGGAGAAAACAGAAAAGAGCTTGAGGAACACAGGTTAGGGGCTGCCTGGAGAATGATGCCTCTGTGATAGACATAGTAAAAGGCCGAAAGAAAGTATAACCTGAGGGGAGTGGTTGAAGCACTTGAGGCATGGCCTGCAAGAGAACTCAGCAGGTAGTTTGGAAGACTGAAGGTTGTTTGCAGGGATGTGTGCCGCCTAAAAATGGCTTGTGCAATATTAAAAGACAGAGAATCATAGAATCATAGAATTATTAAGGTTAGAAAAGACCTTCAGGATTATCTGGTCCAACCACCAGCCAATCATCAATATCATTCACTAAACCATATCCCTAAGCACCACGTCCAACCTTTCCTTGAACACCCCCAGGGACAGTGACTCCACCACCTGCCTGGACAACCCATTCCAATGCCTGACTGCTCTTTCTAGGAAGAAATTTCTCCTAATTTCCAACCTAAACCTTCCCTGGTAAATCTTGAGGCCATTCCCTCTAGTCCTATCACTAGTTACCTGTGAGAAGAGGCCGACCCCCAGCTTCCCACACCTTCCTTTCAGGTAGCTGTAAAGAGCAATAAGGTCTCCTCGGGGCCTCCTCTTCTCCAGACCAAACACCCCCAGTTCCCTCAGCCGCTCCTCACAGGACTTGTGTCCCTGGCCCTTCACCAGCTTCGTAGCCCTTCTCTGGACACGCTCCAGGGCCTCGATGTCCTTCTTGTAGTGAGGGGTCCAAAACTGAACACAGCACTCGAGGTGCAGCCTCACCAGAGCTGAGTACAGAGGATGATCACCTCCCTGGTCCTGCTGGCTACACTATGCCTGATACAAGCCAGGATGCTTTTGGCCTTTTTGGCCTCTGCCTATCAATCCAACCTGTCCAGGTCCCTCTGCAGGGCCTTCCTACCCTCCGGCAGATCGACACTTCCCCCCAACTTGGTGTCATCTGCAAACTTAGTGAGAGTACACTCAATTCCCTCCTCCAGATCAATAAAGATATTAAAGAAGATGTGTCCCAGCACCAACCCCTGCAGAACACCACTTGTGAACAGTCTTCAGCTGGATTTAATTCCATTCACCACCACTCTCAGCGAGTTTTTAACACAACAGAGTTTACCTGTCTAAGTCATGGGCTGCCAGCTTCTCCAGAAGAATACTGTGGGAGACTGTGTCAAAGGCTTTGATGAAGTCTAGGTGGACAACAACAGCCTTTCCCTCATCCACCAGGTGGGTTACTTGGTCAAAAGAAGACCCAACAGGTTTTATTAGAGTCCCAAAGCAAAAGCTGAGACTGTAACCTACTGTATCATAAGTTTCATATAAGGAAGAAATTTTTTACGGTAAGGGTGATGAGACACTGGAACAGGTTGCCCAGAGAAGCTGTCTGTCTCCCATCACTGGAATTGTTCAAAGCTGGGTTGGAACAGGTCTTTGAACAACTTGATCTAGTGAAAGACATCCCTGCCTGTGGCAGGAGGGTTTGATGAGGTGATCTTTAAGGGTTCCTTCCAAGAAAAACTGTTCTATGTAATTCACCATATTGTTAGTGTCCTCCTCACCACCTGAAAAACAGGAGCCTATTGCTATTTAATTTGCTGTTTGAAGGGTTTGGACATAGCAAGGAAATCACTTGAACTAAACTTATGCAAAACTGAAAAAAAAATCTATATAGTTGTTTTGGTAAGCATAAATTTCATGGGAAAATCCCTGGATTGACCTTCATTGGAGATCAATCATTTGATAAAGTGAAGTGCCACAGTTCATTTATGCATTGCAGTAAGAACAGAGGAATTTCTGGACTTGACCTAACAAGATACCAGTGGGATTGAGCAGCCTGTCTTGGAGCATGTGCCTCCTGATATTTTGCAGAGAAAGGCAAGAAGCACCCTAATATATGATAAGAGAATAACTTGTGCACAGAAAGTTTCTTCTGGATAACTCCAGACAGTCATTGATTGGCTTTTGCCCTGAGGCATTACAATTTATATCCCTATTATTTTTTTATATTGCCTAATAAAACTGTTGGCTGTTGCCATTACATGGGTAATGGATATTTATATAAAACTCTTTATGAGCTGTAGATGGAGATCATCCTCTTCACCACACACATGGAGCCACCTCTGGAGTAAAATGCAGCAGCTGTTTAATAGTCTGGTTTTATTAATAAACCCCAGTAATATTGAAGAGGAAGAAGGACTCCACATCAAGTGGAGTTACATGAGAAATTTGGAAAAATGATTTTCCTTCTTCCAGAAGAGGTTAGACCACTACAGGCCCTTTCTATGTTTGCTGGAAGTCACTGACTCCAGGCAGTTCAGGTTTCAGTTGTATGTTGCCTTTAGAAAGAGAGAAAACCAAAGCACTTCAAGTGTACCGTGGCTGCTGCCCTAAAGGGGTAGGAAACAGCTGCTTGGCTCCCCAGACCCAGTTTCTGCAGCTCTGAGGAGTTCCTCTCTGAGGGTCATCTACTGTGGATTGATAGGGACAGCAGATTCCAGCATCCAGTGAATTATTCCAAATATGTTTCTTCGGTGAGATTTGATGTAGAAAAAGATGTCTACCTGAACACATTTGCTTTTTGTCATGTATTGTTTTGTATCTTCATTGCTAGAAATCATTTTCTGTGTTTTTCTTTTAATTCTGGTTCTGCAGAAAACAAGAAATTACTCCTCTAGGAATAAAGAAGAGTCTTCATTGAAAATAGAAGTGATAACTGATTGCCATTTCCTTTTGCAGAAGCATTGTTCAAAAGACAGAGAGAAAAACACCTACAGAAGTTATGAAGTCCCCCTGTACTCAGCTCTGGTGAGGCCGCACCTTGAGTACTGTGTTCAGTTTTGGGCCACTCACTACAAGAAGGACACGGAGGTGCTTGAGCGAGTCCAGAGAAGGGCAACGAAGCTGGTGAGGGGTCTGGAGAACAAGGCTTACGAGGAGTGGCTGAGGGAGCTGGGGTTGTTCAGCCTGGAGAAGAGGAGGCTCAGGGGCGACCTTATCGCACTATGCAGGTACCTTAAAGGAGGCTGTAGCGAGGTGGGGGTTGGTCTGTTCTCCCACGTGCCTGGTGACAGGACGAGGGGGAATGGGCTAAAGTTGCACCAGGGGAGGTTTAGGTTGGATATTAGGAAGAACTTCTTTACTGAAAGGGTTGTTAGGCATTGGAATGGGCTGCCCAGGGAAGTGGTAGAGTCACCATCCCTGGAGGTCTTTAAAAGAAGTTTAGATGTAGAGTTTAGTGATATGGTTTAGTGGTTTAGTGGTGGACTTGTGTTAGGTCAGAGGTTGGACTAGGTGATCTTGGAGGTCTCTTCCAACCTAGATGATTCTGTGATTCTGATTCTGTGAAGTCCTTGGTTTTGTCAAAGGAAAGGAATGTCTGATAGATGTAGATGCCTAATTTTTTTTTAAAAAAGCAGTACAGGCAATATTTGCAAAGAGTCTACATAACATTTAAAGACTCTAAGAGAAGAATGACTTCTAAATTCTGTTTATTTTATATAATATATAGCATTTGATGCAATAATCTATCTCAAAAATATATTTTCTTTCCTCTCATTGCGTTTGTATACTTAATAGTGTTCAGCACTCACGTAAAAATTTTTATCTTCAAAAGATGAGAAAGAAGTTAAAATTAGTTAAAAACATTAACAGATTAATCTCCATAAGGATATATATTTACCCTAGGATAAATATTCCCTTCATATGTCATTTGGGGAAACTGAGAACAAATCTTAAGTGGAGTGCGGAGGGCGTCATGTAGCTGAGCCCGTGTTACAATGGTGGAGTCCTTGTCTCCCAGGTTTTGCTCCTAAAAAGGCAGAAGGTGGTTGTACCCACACCATTAATTTCCCTGTCTTTCTTAAATATATGCCATCATTATAACATATTTTACCCATATGAGTTAATCAGATATAAAGCATTAACTTTTGCAGTGGTATTAGAGCTTCACCGAGGAGCACTCACAGATATTAGAGTAACATGAAATTTAACATGGAATAAATTTAGTCCTTTGGTTTAAATGGACATGGAATTATTAGAATGAGTCCAGAGGAGAGCCACAAAGATGATCAAGAGGGCTGAAGCACCTCTCCTACAAAGACATACTGAGGGAGTTGGGGTTGTTCAGCCTGGAGAAGAGAAGGCTCCAGGGAGACCTTACAGCAGCCTTCCAGTACCTACAGGAGCCTACAGGAAAGCTGGGGAGGGACTCTTTGTCAGGGGTGCAGTGATAGGACAAGGAATAATGTTTTTAAACTAAAAGAGGGTAGGTTTAGATTAGATATTCAGAAGAAATTCTTCACTCAGAAGGTGGTGAGGCCCTGGCACAGGTTGCCCAGAGAAGCTGTTGATGCCCCATCCCTGGAGGTGTTCAAGGCCAGGCTGGATGGGCCTTTGAGCAACCTGGTCTGGTGGGAGGTGTCCCTGCCCATGGCAGGGGACTGGAACTGGATGGGCTTTAAGGTCCCTTCCAACCCAAACTATTCTGTGATTCTATGAAATGCATTCAGTGAAGGTTTAAGATTTTCCCATCACCACTCAAGCACTTCCTTACAAGCACCCTAATTATCATGCTCCCCTTACTTACTGGGCTGGTTACCTTTCCAACATAAATACAATGCTGGGAATCTTTCCTTTTGTTCCTGATGGTTTCATCACTCAATTTAAAAAAAGAAAGCGAAGGTGTTTTTATCAGGGTGTGGTTTATACTTTCCTCTAGATATTACCTATAACATTGTGATGACTTAATGTTTGTGAAGCTTCCCTTCCTTAGGGCAAAGACTGAAAATAAATGCTGATATGAGAAGGATTACTGGATGGGGAAGGCAGCATTCATTAATACATCCCAATCAAGCCTGATGAAAAAGCCTTGCATATCGACATTGTGGATTAGCAATGAAATAGGATAAAGCAAACATTTTCCTGCTGGTAGAAGTGATAGTGCTGCAAAGGCTGAGGGCTTTTTTGCTTGTAGCAAATAAGTTCCTCTCCTCTTGTAATGCACCAGGGGAAAGGAAAGTTTTCTACTGGCAGATTACAAGAGATAGTGGAGGTGGAGGTGAACTTTAAATGTAGCCATCAGCACATTTCAGAGAGTGGCAATCAACATGAGCTTGATACATGCACCCACGCCCCATTAGATACCAGAACGTGCATTTTATAAATTTTTGCAGGTGACCTTTCATGTGACATACTGATATAATTTGCCTGGACCCCTTTCAACAACCCACTGGTAGGTCTCATTTTTAAGCAGCAGTGCTTGCGTGGTGAATGCATGATGTGAAAGAAAGATGCATCTGCTTGGAGGCTCTTGCCGGTGGGAGGAAGGGAAAATGAATTAGCTGAAGTGAGCATCAGAAGCAAGGGTGCCCTGGGTTGGAAAGCAAGAGAACTCTGGGTCCAGAAGGACTCAGAGTACATAGTAAAGTCTGATCCTGGAGGGATATTAAGAGCCTTTTGGTGTTTCTTTTTCCTGGGATTAGATTAGATTACCATAGGTGGTGTGAGGGTGTAGAGTAGGAATAGAGAGGTGGCAAGTGTGCTGGGGAGATCTAGGGACTGAATTGGGACAAGTAAGGGGGAAGGTGCAGCCAGGAGCACAGTTCTGCCTGGCAGAAGAGACGAGACAGACAGACATTGTGGCAGGGAGACAGTGAGAAAGAAAATGGACGCAGGAAGTCTGGAACTGATCTCAAGCAGAAAGTGACCATATAGAAGAAAAGAGGTTTAGTCAGTTCTTGGTCAGGTATATTAATGGGAAAGAGCCCCATCACCTGTTTGAACTGGATATTATCTATACCTACGAGGTATTTATTGAAATTTGGACACCTTAGTTTTGAACTGATTTTTTTCCATCACGTCTCAGAGCATGAACACAAGGTTGTTAATTGAAGGGGGAAGCTCTTCTCACTTCCAGAAAGGGAAGTTCACTTGGTGGCTGGTCAAAGCTGGTGGTTCTCAGCGATGAGGCAAACGCACATTTCTGAACCTCACATTGTCTCAGCTACACAGAGAGTGATGAAAGCGGTTCCATGCCATGGCTGTAGCAGTTTGCTGTGGTTAGAAAGATACCTTTGACAACTGGGAAGAGGGCTGGGGTTTGGAGTCTGACTGCAGATGAGGTACAAGAAATGGGGAAACAGATCTAGAGGAAGAAATTATATCAGAGCTAGGAGAGATTGTTCTGTTCTCTCACTAAACTCTACCTCCTTCCAAATAAAATGTGTATAACAGCTTGAGTCCTCTTTCAAGAAGAGGTCATGGTGATGTTGTCCAGTGCAGAGGCTGATGGCAGAATCAGCCTTATGGCTTATCTCAAAACGTGATATTGCAAATTGCCAATGTTATAAATGGCCTGGGGCTATGAAGCACTTGAAGAGTACCAGCACACAAAACTGGGATTGCCTCCAGTGTACAGGGCAAGCTTGCCATAGTGTGGGTTGTCCAATGGAACTTCCAGTCATTCCCTTGGGCTGCATGTAAAGATGAAGCAAGAGTGGGAGGACCTGTATGGGGATACTTCTTTCCCATTTCTCCTCCATGTGTTCTGTCCCATGCTTCACAACTTCTCTCAAAATGCCAGGTCATAGAAACACAGAATCACAGAATGGTTTGGGTTGGAAGGGACCTTAAAGCCTATCCAGTTCCAGTCCCCTGCCATGGGCAGGGACACCTCCCACCAGACCAGGTTGCCCAAAGCCCCATCCAGCCTGGCCTTGAACACCTCCAGGAATGGGGCATCCACAGCTTCTCTGGGCAGCCTGTGCCAGGGCCCCACCACCCTCTGAGTGAAGAATCTCTTCTGAATATCTAATCTAAACCTACCCTCTTTTGGTTTAAAACATTATTCCTTGTCCTATTACTGCACCCATGACAAAGAGTCCCTCCCCAGTTTCCTGTAGTAGGCCCTCTTTAGGTACTGGAAGGCCGTTGTAAGGTCTCCTGAAGCATTTTCCAGGCTGAACAACCCCAAATCGCTCAGTCTGTCTTCATAGAAGAGGTTCTCCAGCCCTCTGATCACCCTTATGGTCCTCCTCTGGACCTCCTCTAATACTTCCATGTCCTTCTTGTGCTGTGGGCCCCAGAGCTGAATGCAGGGCTCCAGGTGGGGCTTCACAAGAGCAGAGCAGAGGGGGACAATCCCCTCCCTCACCTTGATGGCCATGCTGCTTCTGATGCAGCCCAGGATATGTTTAGCTTTCTGGGCTGCAAGCACACATTGCTGGCTCGTGTCGAGCTTCTCATCCACCAACACCCCCAGGTTCTCCTCAGGGCTGCTCTCAATCCATTCTTCACCCAGACTGTATTCATGTTTGGGATTACCCTGGCCCAGCTGCAGGACCTCGCACTTGGCCTTGTTGAACCTCATGATGTGCACACAGGCCCACCTCTCAGGCCTGTCCAGGTCCCTCTGGATGGCATCCCTTCCCTCCAGCGTGTCAACCACACCACACAGTTTGGAGTCATTGGCAAACTTGCTGAGGGTGCACTCAATCCCACTGTCCATGTCACTGACAAAGATATTACACAGCTCCAGTCCCAATATTGACCCCTGAGGAACACCATTTGTTACTGATCTCCACTAGGACATCAAGTCATTGACCACAAGATGTGCTTCTTTTGCTGCAGAGCTAGCACCAACGGGAGGTACTCCCATGCCCCCACAGCACCGTCAGCCTTTGGTCTGGCACTGGGCAGCAGTGCACAGGACATGGCCTCCCTCCCTCTGTGATGGCTGCTGAGACTAGCTGCAGGAGTACTGCTCCATCAGCCTGGGCTGTCTCCGTGCTATGAAACCTATTCAACTCCCCCTTTTTTTTTTTTTTTTTTGTTTTTTTGTTACCTTGTAAAACTGGGAGGCTGCTGCCAAGCTGCCTGTTGGCCTTTAGTCCACGCTAACATCTGCTCCACAGCTGACAGAAGGGACTTGGTCTGGGATGAGTGATGTCAGGGACTCTCCAACCAGTCAGCAGCATAGAGGACTGAGTTCCAGCACTTGGGAACATTCCTGGCGCTGTTTGTAAGCAGAAGTGTATATAAGTTTATAAGCATATGTGTAAGCATACTCTCTAACTACTGTTTCCCCACAAACCCTGTCATCTTTCAATGATCCTTCATTTATTCGATCCAGATAGAAGCTGGTTCCTTTGATTTACATTTTTTACACTCTTTCATGCTTCTGCATATTTTAAATCTGGAAAGTGTTTGTGATCTTCCAGTCTGATTGCCCACGTAACACTGCATTTCCCCATCAGTCGACAAAACTGATAGTTAAATGGTTAAGGCATTTCCTTCATAAGCAAACAACCTGTTCTTTTGGCGCTTATTGGTGCACTTGGAAATGCTCACTGATAGATTTAAATTAGCAGGATACCACTTTGAATGCAAGTATACCAGCTTTTAGCCTGCTTTCATTCTGAAACAAGGCTTCTGTGCTCAGATTCTGTGTGCATCTATCTATCTGTCACTCTCTTCCCCAGGGTTTTTTGACTTGTGCAGTTTCAATCACATTTAGCAATGGTCCCAAGGAGATTATTTTTTGACAAGTTCTAATATAACAGAAGGTGGATTGATGAGAGAGACACTGTTAATATCCCTGGGAAAAGGGCCACAACATGAACTCAAGAATTATTAGGCATCAGAGAGTACAACCACAGGGTACAGGTCCATAGGAGACCAGGCTTCCCCAGTTACACTGCTTGCTGTGATGCATGTTGTATGTTTTGTCCATATTTACCAATTTAGCCTTAATATATGTCTCTTGGATTGTCTTCAGTCTTATTTTCAAATTCACTCCCATTGGGAGTTCAGGATGAGTGGGAGCCCTGCTTTTCCTGCAAATCTGAAGATATTCCTGGATCTGATCCCAACAGGCCTTTTGCTTTGGAAATGGCTATGATCAGAATATAGAATTAGAATCAATAGGCCATCAAAGCTCAAAACTTTTTTCTCATGAGAATGAGTAAGATTTTTTTTGGCAATTTTCAGTTTGAATGTCTACTCTGCTTATGGATCACAGCAGAGGGGAGTTAAAAATTATTTTTGGAGTTGAATTAGAAATGGAAAAGATGTTCCAGAAATCAACTCTGTATCCTTGATGGTCTCTGGTGCTGGCACACTGTGTCTCAGGACTTGCTGCTTGTTTTTTAAACAAAGGGTATAACCTGGAAAAACTAAGGCAAGTTGAACTCCTATTCTATAGCATCTATGCACTGAACTGTATCCTAGCATGGAGGAACAGTCTTCTCCTGTAGCAAGTGACAGAATATGAAGCAGCTGGTAGCACCAAAAAAAAAAAAAAACAGAAAAAAAAAAAAAGAAGAAATTAGAAAAGCCTCTTGCAAACACTAGTGAATCATTCCCACAGGCTTTCTGCTTGCCCAGCATACTTTCTGAGTGCCAAGACCAAGGAAAATCACACCACTTCATTAAGGTAAGCTGCTTTTCAAAGGCAAGCCTGGCATCTGCACACTCTGACTGAGGCAAGGTGTCACAGCCTTAACCCATCACGGGAAGGACCAGATGATGGCGTGAGATTTTTTGAATGTGCAGCACAGAGTGAGCCCCAGCACGCAGGAAAGCCTCGTCCCCTGGATCTGTGTTCTCACTGCATAAATGCACGCCAGACACTATGTAAAGTGCCACACAGATAATTCTTTATTTCCAGCTGCACTAGCAGCCTTTTGAGTGCTATTTCACCCCATTAGGGGATGAGAAGAACATAAGGGCTCATCTGATAGCAGCAAATTGAGTGGGTTCCCCTGCAGGTGGGCTGCTTTGGGAGGTACAGGTGGTGGTACCTAAGCTGTACCAAGGAGAAGGAAAACTTGGAGCACAAGCCAGAGCTGGGAGCACATTGAGCAAACATACAGGAAGAGATGGGCTGAACTCAGATTAGGTCAGAAGAGAACATATGGGGAATTTTTGGCATTTCCCTTAGTGAGAGTATCTTGAATGGGATATGGCAGCAATATGTCCTTGCCACAAAGAAGGCTAATGGTGTCCTGGGCTGCATTAGGCAAAGTATCACCAGCAGGTTGAGTGAGGTGGTCTGTCTACTCAGCATTAGTGAGGCCACATATGAAGTCCACATATAAGGCCACATATGTGTCCAGTTCTGGCCTCCCCTGTACGAGGGAGACCTGGACCTACTGGAAAGGGTCCAAGGAAGGGTCACAGGGTAGAGAAGGGACTGGAGCACCTCTCCTGTGCAGAGAGGCTGAGAGAGCTGTGGCTGTTCAGCCTGGAAAGAGGAGGCTCAGGGAGGATCTCATCAATAAGAAAACACCTAAAGAGAGGATGCGAACAGGACAGAGCCAGGCTCTTTTCAGTGGTGCCCAGTGCCAGGACAAGAAGTAATAGGCAGAAACTGGTACACAGGAGGCTTTCTCTGACCATCAGGCATCACTTCTGTGCTGTGTGGGTGATGGAGAGCTGGCACAGGTTGCCCAGAGAGGCTGTGGGGTCTCCTCCTTGGAGATCTTCAAAAGCCATCTTGACGTGGTGCTGGGCAGCCTGCTCTGGATGTCCCTGCTTGAGCAGGGTTTGGACCACATTGACCCCAGAGGTCCCTTCCAACCTCAGCTATTCTGGGATGCAGTGAAGTTCTGGGATCAGGATTGCTTAGGAAAAAAACAAAGGCACTGAGTTAGGCTCAAGTGCCAAAAGCACAAACTATGGGATCTTTAACAGGCATTCGGTGGGTCAGCCCAGATTGGGATGAGTAACACTCATCTGGGAGACACAAGTGGGTGGGTTGTATCTCCACTCCTTGGAGCTGGTCACATTCTTTGACTTCCTGCAGCTTCTTTGCATAAGTGGTTAAGCATCAACTCAGAAAGATGTTCCTTTTCTGAAAGGCATCATGGATGGTTAAAAATGTTCCGTCTCTACTATGTGTAAGAAATGTTTATGTTGCTTGTATGCAATGATGATTGCTGTAGAGCTCAACAATAACAAGATTCCCCACACAGAACAAATGCTGAGAAAATTAAGTTCATATTTTGGGACACCCAGTATCAACAAAGACTTTTCCAGACACCAGAAACAAGTTTTGATGAGCATTGCCGATACACTAAAGTGAGTCGAGTGGAAGAAATGCCTCTCCCTTTGATACCACTGCAGTTTGTCGGTAAATAGATTCTCAGTTTCTGGAAATCAGTAGCTAATTATCCTGAAAAATCATGATCCTTTAAAAGTATAAATATCTTTAAACAGCAATTAAAAAGTAATTATAACCCAAAAGCAATCAACAAATTTGTGAAAAAGAAAGTCATTCTGGCTGGTGGAATACATGCTGTGAATTGAAGAAAACAATTTTGCTTCAGATTTTGTTTTAGTCCCAATTTTTCCTTCTGCTATGGGTTACCTCTTCGCTGACTGCCCCCTGACTGCAGTTAAGCAAGCGGTGCCAGCCAAAAGGCTCTGCGACCTTCGTAGCATGGATGGAAACACACCCCAGTTTCTGGGATTCAGACTTGTATTTTGGGTCACAGCTACTCCAGCAGGCTTTGTCTATGTCATTGCTTTTCAGAGAAGTTGTTTTTTTTTGAAAAAGCATGTTTTCTCTGCCTGTCAGATTTACTGAGGTATTTTTAAGAGCTAGACAAGCTTGAAATTAAAGCAACAAGCAATGTATTTACAGGATTAACTGCTTAATTATGAAATTGGAAGCAAGAAAAAGAAGCCTGTGGAAGGCAGTCCTTGATTATACTTAAATCCACATTCCTCCTTAGCTATTTTAGTACCTTAACTGGTGAAGAAAGATGCAACAGCACTGAATTGTGCCCACTATTGGGCTGGTTTGGCTTTTGAGACCTGAAGCTCCATTTGCTTTCTTTCTTTATTAAAGATAGATTCTCCTTCACTTCTGTTAACCTGCCTTTCTCCTAACTACTCCCGGTTGTTTTGAAATGGGAATATAGTATTTCAATTTATACCACATACAATTGTGATGACTTGCATTTTTTTCCCAGGTCACTAGGACTGTGTTTCCCAGATGTCTACTATTTTTCTTGTACTTGAATTAGAAAATACAGTAAGCTGGACCTTTTTTTGACTCTCAAGGTGTTTCTCCAACTCTACTTCTCAGTTTCCCACTGGAGTTTCACATTACAAAGAACATGGCCTCAAATATTCCTCTCCCTTATACTGAGAAATTTTGCATCCCCAGGCTGTGCTGTGCTGATTGTCCTCCTGCTGAGAGAGCTGTTGTGGGATTGCCCTGTCAACTGCTTCAGGAAACTTTTCTTTTCATCTGTACAGCACCTTGAATTGTGAAACCACATCCTTACATGTTAAAAAAGGTAACCGGTGTCCAGCCTTTTATAGTTGCTTTCCATATTTCTGCAATGTCCTGAGAACCAAGTGAGGAAACCAAGCGAGGACTAGATTAAACAAGTATGTAGAGACATAGCCCATTTGAAATGCACTTAGGTACATTATCTCAAATCCAAAGTGCCTCACACTTTCTCCTTGAAACTTGCTTGCAATACATGATTTCTTTTTGGAGTGGGGTGGGGTGACTAATACTCAGCCTGATAGTGCCACATGCATAAGCAAAATGGATTCAAACACTGGCGACAACTATGATGAATTGTGCTTTATTCTTGTAAGAGTCTTGAAAATAGCCACTGTCCTCATGTTTCTCACAAGCTGTGGGTGAAAGTGTTTTCATAAGGCACTTGAGATCCTTTCCATCCCCATTTCCTACAATTTCTATAATATTGTTAAGATTATTTCCCAATTTATCCTTGGCTTTTCTTTGAAAAGGCACATATTGCCTAATAATATAGATGGCGGATAAAGTATTTTGAGTAGTTTTTTAAGTTACCTCCCTTCCCTGACAAGCACCTTCTGTCAGGTTTGGGGTCCTGCCATCACAGCTATATTCTTCAAACAAGACAAAAAGAATTGGCTCCAGCTTAAACTATGAATCCCCTAAAAATATCTCTGAAGCCCAGATTGCAGATCTATGATGCCAGATTTGCATTTGTTTCTGCTTTAGTTCAGGCTCTGAGGTTCATCGCTATGGGCCAAGATTGGCCCTGACCTGTGCCTCCCTGTCTGTCTGGAGGAGTGACAGGTTCATTTGGACACGCTGTTGGGTACTGAGCAGGTGAAAGGTAAAGTGCTTCAGCCAGACACAATGAAAATGTCTGTTGAGTCTTTAGTAAGCTCGACTGAAGCAGTTCTGACAGCCCGCAAAGGCCAAGATTTTCCAAATGGTTGGAAAAAGACACAGACTGAAGAATGGCTGTGAAAATTAAAAAAAATCTGTGTAGCAGCACCAGAAGGCAAGGAGACCTGAGAAGAACAAAGCAGTGGGTCAGAAGAACTGCTGAGAAAGCTTGGAGATAGCAGAAAGAGGTCCAAAGACAGTCCTATGTGGATGAAAAATACCTACGTCAGCATGAAGCCCAACAGGGTAATTTTATCATTTCAGCTTTTTCAAGAAAGTTGCAACCCAAAGGAGTGACTTCATATTGACTATATAGCTGCAACTGCGCAGACCCTTCAGGACTTGCCCTAATGCCAAACTTGATGTCTGGAGCTGTGTTCCTTCTTGCACAGGGGAACCTTCACTCAGGTGTTACATCAGTGTCTTAAGTCAGGGATGTCCACTTTCATCCCTTTGCCTTGGACTCACAGCAGCAGAGAGGCTTAAAAATTAGAGAATCTGATGTGTGGAAGAGTGTCTATAGCAAGGGAACCTTATTGAGTCAAACCGTAGTTGTGAGCAGCTGAATGCAGAGAGCGGAAGGCAGGAAGGGACCAGTAAATCTCTGAAATTCCTTCACATAACAGTGTATTGCATTTCATTCAGTTACCCTGCACTGAGCCCCAAACTTGTGTTTGTCTGAGGCATAGTTTATGGAAAGGAGCAGAGTCTTGCTCCAGAGGCACTGAATGATGGGGAATTCACCACTTCCTTTGGTAGTTTGTTCAGGAGGTTAAGCACTCTCAGAGTATTAAAAACGTTTGTCTTAATGTATTCCCAGTTAGTATTTCTTCTCTTTAGCTTCCATGGGTTCATGTTTTGCCCATTGCTGCTAGGCTGGAGGGCTTTTTCTGGCTCACTTTGGGTACCCTTGTTGAGCTGTGCTGCTTTTAAGTCACTTCTCAATTCTTCATTTTGATCAGCAGATTGAACTCTGTCATTCTTTTACAACTAGATGTTTACTCTGGCCCTTGCATAATTTTGTGTGGCCCTTTCTAACAAGAAGAGCAATTTCGATATCCAAGCACCAGACCAAGTTATCGGTGTTGCCTTGCTAATGCAATGAATGGGAAGAAAAATATCATCTTGTCACCTGTCCTGTTCTTACATATACAAAGACTGTTAGATGTATTCTTCAAGCATTGCTCCAGGGAACAATCCATGGCCTGTAAGCGCAGGGTAAGGAGTGGCTCATGTATACGCAGCTCAGGGTGATGCCCTCTAGAGAGAGTCCACATCTCCTCTGTATAGTGCTTGGTCTGGATCTCTTCTGAAGCATTTGAATTTTTTGTTGTTATGCTTCTAACTATGTTGTAGAGAAATGGAATTTAAATAAACAAAAACAATCAAACAAACAAAACAAAAAAAACAGACTTAGCATCTTTATTTTAAAGAGGAAGGATGTATTTAAAAAGAAAGGGTGGAACAGACTTGATTTGAAGTCAGCGTAGATCATCCGTAACTGATCATCAGAAACTTTAAAGTCAGATATAAAGAATACTAAGCTGAGCTGCAAGACAATCAGAGTGATAAAAAATTGTATTTTCCCTCAAGTTCTAATTTTTCTTTAAATTAAAAGTACAGTATCTTTGTGGTCTTTATATAGATTTTGGTCCCACCAGTACCAGCTCAGCTCCATCCTGCCTTGAGGCAACCCATCACAAGTATGAATCTTTTCAGCTGCTGCTTTCTCTCCGCATTAAAAGTTAACTTTTCTCTAAGCTTTCGCCAGTGCAATATCACACCATAATAGCTGCTAATGCAAAGGATTAGGGTTCCTTTCCTATTGCTGCTTTCCAGGAAGTGTTTTAGCCCCATTTACTCATTCTTTCACTGTATTAGAAAGATCTATACCACTGACAGTGGTAGAGAACGGGGATATTTAACAGAGAGCCTCACGAGTAAAGGAACAAGTGAATGAGTTGTGATAAAGGCAAGGTAGAGAGCGCTCGCTCTTTCTTTGCCCAAATGCCTCTGTAGCTTTGTGGCATCTGGCGGACCCTCTCCCGATGTAATGGAAAGGAGATTGGCCTCATTGAGACCCAGAGGGCATATCTGGGGCCTTGTGGAGATCACTGACCAGACAACTCAGCGCCACAAACTGCCTCTGTCCATACTGTTGGAGCAGTATAGGGACTGATGAGCAGCTTTGGGCAAAAGTGCTTAGTGCTGCTTTGCTGTGGACCGGATATTCTGGTTGAATTGTTCTGGTGATATATCTGAGATGCTTCTGGAGGTGACTCAGGTGGTTCCACCCAACTCTGCATCGCCCCATGGCAAAACATCAGAGCAGACGGGTGAGGGTGGCTTATCAGCAGCACATGCACTGGGAAGCCACACAGGCTGCTCCTTTGCATGGTCCTCTGGGCATCACTGAAGGACTATCCCAAAGGGAAAGGCACTCAGCACAAACTGCGGAGAGCTTCATATGCTTCCTGCTGTGCCTTGGTGGGCCAAGAAACAGTTAACGGCAGTAGCACTTAAGCATCTGAGTTAGCATCTTTACTGTGAGGAGTGAAGCAGTTTATATTTCTTGGAGCAATTGTTCCAGGCTCCTCTGCTGTTCCAAGCCCACACTGCTGCTTTAGAGAAGCTCAGCTTGGGTTTTCTTCACAGCTGTGACAGCCAGAGACATCTAAAAATACAGAGAGCTGAGATTCCTCTGAACAATTGTGACTTCTGTCTCTGCTTTCTCCCCACCTACTCCTTCTGTTTCCCTGAGAAAAAAAAAAAAAGTTTGTTTTTTTTTTTGGGGGGGGGGCAGGGAAGGAGTTCATTTTTTTTGGGGGGGGGGAGGGTGGGAGGAATGCTTTTAGATTAAAGTGGAGGAAATCAGGGTACCGATAGATGCACCATCTATAAATATACAGTGAGCACAACACACTAACAGTTTTGGAGATTTAATCCACGCTTCTAAAGACTTGCAAAATCCTTGAATTAATATGTTGTGTTGATGTGAAGTATAATATATAACTGCACAGCAATAAATCAGAAACTGCATGCTAATATTTTACAAGTCAAATATATTTTCAACTTAGGAGTGAAAGGAGATACTTTTTTTTCTGAGCAGTCCTTGCTTCCAGGGCTATCATGGCTTCCCAGTCATGGAAAGAATTTTCTTCCAATTCTGTACACAGCTTTTTTTTTTTTTTCTTTTTCTTTTTTCTTTTTTTCCTGGGAACTACATTACCATAAGCTGCAAGCTTTGGTTTGCTGCTTGTGAATGGCATATGGTTCCTCCCTTCAAGGAATGTCATAAGCATATCACTTGATCTTTCATGTTTAATAGGAACTCAGGAAACAAAAGAGATGCCAAAGATGCTGGTTTGTAACAGAGGATCTGTCACTGGGTCATTGCTGTTAGTTTATTACCAGTGTTGTGATGTAAATAGTTCCTGAGGGAAAAGCAGGAGGGAAATAAAGGCACCACATAAGCAAAAGGCACTGCCCAGCCAGTTAGAGGGAGGACTGGTAAGTGATTTCCCACAGTGCTTAGTATAAGCACACTGATGTTCATGCTCCGTCATGATTCCTTTATGTTAATATTCTTACTGCTTTTGTGGCAATTGTTACTTTATATGTTACCGAGCTAGAAGAGGAGACATACTTCAAAAATTGTCCACATCCCAAGCAAAAAAAAAAAAAAGAGCACTTGTTTGCATTTAATAATCACTAAAAACTTGAAATTCTAAATTGGATTAATTGTCTCTATTATAAATTGATGGGGGAATAGCTATGCATTAGCCCTGAATTCTGATTACCTGAGAGGTTCCACTTGTAGTATAATTAAGAGCAACTTCATAATAGTGGTAGGTGTATGATTGAATAATAGATGCATCCCCTGCTGATGAAATTCAAGGCAAAGTGTTCATGAAGAACTAAAGCTTTTTTTTTTTTTTTTCCTTCTCCCTGCACTTAAAATGTTGAAAGATTTTTCAATTACAGACCATGTTTGCACTATTAGCAGAGACACGCCAAAGCCCTTGGTGCAAACACCTTCAGACTTAAGAGGGTTTGGCAAAAGAATCTGAATTTTGTGGCTGAGCCCTTGTTCCGTGTAGTGTCATGTTCCCAGGTGCCTGTGGTAGGTGGTTTAATTAGGAATATAGATCAGACATTGAAAGAGGTACAGCAACACAAGGGACACCACTTTGTTGACAGCTCTTTGCTTAATACATATGCCCACTAGATGGCTGTAATTGGTGTGGTCATTTATTACTTAAAAATATTTCGCATGTTCTTATCTTTGAAACCTTCTTTAGTTCTGTCTTGTGGTGACTTCCTGTGCTTTTTGATCTTGCTATATATATAAAAAAGCACACAAACAAAGAAACAAACAAAAAAGCCCACAAAAAAAAAACCAAAAAACACACATACACACAAAAACCAAACCAAACCAAAAAAAATAAAAAAAAAACACCAAAACAAAGCAAACAAAAACAAACAAACAAAAAAAACAACCAATTTTGCAGCCCTTTGCCAGATGCTGCCTGAACATTCATAGGCTGCGAGGCTGGAGGAGCCCCATGGATGCTCTGGTCTGAGCTCTTACACAGGCAAGGTTTCGCAGCGCTGTGCCCACGGACAGGGTGTGATTGAAACCTTCCACCCCTCTGATGAAAGATGCAGCTCAGCCACATGCACCCTTCACTTTCGGGGACAAAATAATCTCCGTCCTCAGTGGAATTGCTCCGTGAAATGGCTCCAGCTAGATGTCAAGCAGAGATGAAGGGTTTCGGGAGGGGAAAACTCAGCCTTGAGGCATGGGCAGCCCTGTGCAGTGTTAGTGGTGCACCTGAAACACAGGACTGCCCATTCCTCAGTGCCATGCCCTGGTCAGTACTTCTGTTTCTCCCTTTTCTGATGTTCTGCCTGGTAGATGATGTTTAATTTTGAAATGATGCATTTATCATCCTTGTCACCACAAAGGCTAGACATTTAACTAGTCTTTTCTTCACCATATGTCATTACAGTGAATGGCTTATCATTAGTGTGGAGGCACATCTAATCACATTTTACTGATATCAAACTGGGGGGGGGGAGATGGGGTAATGCTCAGTAGTTTTGAAGCCCCAGTCATGAATTACAGACAGAGTGACAAGGAGGAGTTCCCTTCATGTTGCCACTTTGACTTCTAGTCTCAGTGCTAGAATCTGTGCCTGGCACTGGTGCTGTAGGGTTTTGTGGTGGCTTGGTAATTCCAAAGTGGTAGTGTGGTGAGCCATGGCAAAAAACCATTTTGAGCAGGATTTTCCACCACACCTTCAACTGGAAGCTGAATATGGTGGGATATGATCACCTGTAAGAGCGCTGAAGCTCTGTTGGCCCAGAAAGTTTGGGAACCACCACAAGTGTTCATAAGGAGCAGTGTATGTATGGCAAGTGATCACACATGCCAGCTTTGTGAATTCAGTAGGCAGAAACCTTTGCTCTAAACCCAGCACAATTTGATGTGCAGTCTACTGGAGTGCTATCACCTGGACTTTCTGTCACCTTGCTGGCATTCGATAGCATGTGGTCCTGTCCCCGTAGCTGTGCAGACAGTCCTAAGCTCACTTGTGAGGTACCGAACCCCTTCACATCCAATGCCCGGTCTCACTGCAGTCTAACAACACACTGATGTTTGCCTTGGTGCAGGTAAGAGAACGTCTTGGAAGGCTCTGATTGATATGCAAGCCCTGACCGACCCTGCAGAAGATGACACACTTGTATTTCAGAGGAGGTTGGCAGCCGTGCCTGTATGATCATTGCTCCTTTGGTAATTTTTGCAGAGTAGTGTCAAGAAAAGCTGTATTTTCTGATTTGCCCTTCTCAGAAATCTTGCTGCTAACTCTCTGCAGGCTGAAATGTTAGCTGAACTGATGGCTTCAGCTCTAACACCCACCCTGGGTTCAAGTGTGGTGCTTGCTGAACAGAAGCACAGTCATCATAATCCCTAGCAAACAAGCTTTCTTTTTCTGTGTATTTTTCAAAAGTAGATTTTTCAGTTACCTAAAACCTTCAACTGACCTATGCCTTAGGATTACTTTTTAGCTACTCGTCCTTAATGTTGTAGGCCGTATATTTCACATACACAAATTAAATAGAAAATGAAACAATGACAACAACAAAAAAATATTTGAAACATTTCCTGAGGCTAATTATATCACGACAAAAGCTTTTGCTTTGTTTTAATGGGCTGAAACATTTATTCTTTTTTTTTTTTCCTTTTTTTTTTTTTCTTTCCACTTTCTCTTTATAATTTTTTTCTTTCTTTCTGGCTGGAAATGTGTTATATGCCTATCATGGATACTGTGACAGAAAGAGCCAGCCAGAACATTTTCTTCAAACTGACTAGTTCATAACCCAATGGTACATTTTCCAGTATTTTTGTCTGAGAAGTTGAAGTTGAAATTTGCAAACAAAACTCTCTGTATCTTCAGCATGTGAGGGCAGGAAACAGTAGAACAAGTCAACAGCAAGTTGTTTGTGACAGACAACACGCCATCAAAAAATTCTTACCGTCTGTGTGCCTGCAAAATGTTGCTTTGTCTTTGTACTCCTTCTACTACAACAGTACAAAGAAAATGTGGTCCCAGTTTTCTGGTATGGAAGAAGAACGTTTCTGTTCTGAAGGTTATCAGGATGGGATTAAAAAAAAAAAAAAAGGAACCTTTTCTTAGACATGGGATGCTAATTGTTGCACAAGGAAGCATACACAGAAAACTAGAACTAGACTTCCTGTGTGTTAACCCCAACATTGGTCCTGGTTCTCCTGCCTTGGAAACCTTGTGTGGCACTTGTGCATTGTTAACTCTCCCATTAGTTCCCCTGCTCTATAAGGGGAAACTCAGTATTACCATTCGATTGGGATTTCTTCAGAAATTTCGCAAAATGTACTTTATTTGTGGAAGAAAGTACTCCACCCATAAAATCTCACCTATTCCAAAGCCGGAACAGTGTTGTCTTTCTCTAAAAAAGCTAAAGTTTCCAACCCAGCCTGGGTCCACTAAATTTTGACCCAACACACACTGTATTTCATATCCACTGCCATGTTTTCTTGTTTTTCTCATGAGCAAATCATGCTCAGTTGATTTGCTCAGGGTGTTTGATTAGGGACAGCCAACTGTGCGGAGGTCAGAGATCCAGTTGGTTGTATTGAAGTGGAGGGTCTTCTGCAACCTTCTTCCCTAACAGTTTCATAAAGCAGTGAGGAAATATCATTGACAAAGGTGCTCCTTATTTCTAGAGCTAGCTGAAAGCCTGGAAGAAACTACTTCTTGCAGTATCTGCTATGGTCAAGGCAATGGAGGTTGCATCTGGGGCCACCATCCATTCCAGAACGGCCACTGGTTTGAGCTGGGGATCAAGCCCTGGCAGTTAATCTATTCCTGTCCACTCCAAGTATGCCACTATATGCACAAACAAATCATCTCATGGTAAGGCAGAGTGATGAAAATGGGAGGATAGTTTCTTCTCAAACTCATCTGATCTGTTTGGAGCATGTGTACCTTAGGCTGGTTAATTCCGTTCTCCCACCCCAGAGCTACAGAAAGGCTGCCCAGCTATTTCTTTCCTTTGAACCTTAAGCTCAATTTTTGTCCCAGAAAGGAAGAGAGCATGAAGCAGCACCCCCTGACCATCGCTTCCATTCTGCACATACAAAATCTAGCGTTCTTAGGCCCCTGCCAAATGAATGAGATAAATTCATGAGACTGTCAGATCATTGAAAACCCAATTTATCCTCCCACCTCCCACTGTATTCTGGGCTTCCTTTTTTATTTGTCTTCATATATTTCAAGCTTCAAGCTTTCTTCTCCAACCATAAAAAGATAGAAACATTCTTGAAAAATGAAAATAAAACTGACGTATAGTCACCAAACTCAGGGAACTGTGACTTTAAGGAAATCAGAAAATATCACAAGCCTCAATAAAACAGCAAAAGTTGGCAGCCCTGGCACACTAACCATGCAACCTTATTTATTTTCTGTTATTTCTTTTCTATGCATATCTCCAGAAAGCAGCACAGCATGCTATAAGCAGTGAAAAATCCTCGGCTTTCCACAACCCTCAAATGTGACCCATTGTAATCCCATTTTCTTAATGTGTGAAAGCAGTGAGAACCATGTCATTGACTGGGTCAAGAGCCTGGCAATTTGGGTGCCTGAGTCAGAAAAACAGCAACGTTAGCTTCTGCTGTCATCAGCAGTGAGGTAGGCCTGGTTTTTGAAGGTGGTTCAGATCTTATGTGGAACAAGGTCAAAAGCATAAAGCTAGAGCTTTGTTTTTCCCGTCGTTGTTGTCGTTGCTTGGTAATATCTTTAAATTGAGGATATTTTCTGCCTTCTTTACCATAGCTTTTACATGCAACACACAGATGTCCCTTTTGACTTCTCAGGACAGTCATTGAGGGCTCATATCACTGTACTCTGCAGGACATCCTGATGCAAAGGACTTCTTATTCTAAGTGGAGCACATGCAGTAATTATGACAACAGTTTCTTGATAGTGTTTCAGATGAAAAAATGTTTTGAATGATTCAAAAACACATGCATAGGGTCGAAGAACATCGCATTCATTTTGACCAGCAAAATACAGATGATACAGCAAAATACAGAAAATACAGCAAAATACTCTCCTTTGCTCTGTCTCCATGATGCTTTTACAATATGTTGGATATCAAATTTCAAAGCATATGCCTTTTTTTTTTTTTTTTTTTTTAATCATGGATAGAGTTGAAGAGAGTTTTGTCTTCTCAATTCTTTCTTGAACTTAAGCATACAATTCCTCCGGGAGAGGGAAAATATCAGAAGCTACTCTAATGTTCTTTCTGCTTTGGAGACATAAGGATTTTCAAAGTTGCACATGCCAAAAGGTGATGTATCGATAGTAGAAAATGTCGCATCCCTTGACATTTGAATAAGCTAATGGTAGCTCCCTTGGGCTGTCTAATGTTGGAAAAACCCCAGGTATTCTGACATTCAACTTGCTAGACGTGGAAATACAGATGGCCACTGAACTCATTTCAGTGAGCACAAAAATTGAGGGCAGGGGGTAAGGAGATTGGCACAGAAACCCCATATTTCCTGGTGATAAAATGGAAGTCAGATCTGAAAGCTGTTAAGCATAGAAGTCTCATAGGATGTGGAGTTGAACAGTCCTCCTCCCCTTTCCCCAAAAATACATTAAGATAGAACAACCTTGGAGGTAAACAGAGCAGGCAAAGGATATATTTACCTGTTAGAAAAAATAAAAAAGGGGGCGGGGGCAATTTTTGTTAAACACTGACTGCTGGAATGCACTGTACCGTATTTAAAGGATCCAATCAGTCTTTCTTCCGGGGAAAAAAGTACCAATTTATTTGAGCAAACTGCCAGGTTCCAAGAGAAAAGATTGAAGTAACCAAAAATACAATTTCTAATTGTTTATAGAAATGTTGCTGTAGTTTCCCTTCCTGGGGTACCCAGAGGCTATTGACAGAGCCATGTAAACTGATGTTTCTCATCTCGAGTTGAACTGTACAGGGTTATTCTTGAGGGATTCATTTTACTTCCTTCAGTTTCCACAAATCATCCAGGTAAGTCCCTGACCTCCAACCTCTAATACATGCCTTTGTAGGAAAAGAAAAAAAAAAAAAAAAAAAGAGAGAGAGAGAGAAAAATTCTTGCTCTATAATGGCTTGTAATGCCTTATTATAAAATGTTTGCATCATTTTGAGAAGCTTGGGGAAATTGTACCAGGTGAAACACCCATTTTACAACATCTTCTGAAAGATGTGCTAACCTCTGCAGTTCTGACAGTAGTAGGATGATCTTGGCAGCCACACTAGCCCTACTGCATCTTGGGCAATAGGCACTGATTCATAGTGCAAAATCTGTTTCTGATAATGTCACTGGGTTTTGTGGGGTTGAGAATATGCCCCAGATGGTGTTGCTCTGCAACATGCAGAGCACGTTGGCCCTGATCCAGCACAGCACGTGAAAACCATGTTTCTATAAATATGTGTTTAATCCCCATTTTCAATGGAGCTGTAAAGCCCTCCTCATCTCTCAGCACTGAAATTTAAGGGAACAATCCTGCTGCTGTAGAAGACAGTAGCAAAATGGGACAGATTTAATGGCGTGAATGTGGTCTAGGGTCTAACCTTATTATCACCAACATAATGTGGTAAAACTGGCTATTCATGACTTAGTTCTATCCAATATTTATCTGGAATGCTTTCCCATTTAAGCTGGAGATACCATGGATATGTTATGCTGTGAGAAGTCTTCTTAGATGAGGAAGGAGGTCACAGATAATTTGGTACAAGCTTTTTTTTTTTTTTTTCCCAATGGACACTTTATTTTTTCTGATCTCCTCACTGTATCCTCCAAATGTCTGGGGCACTGGGGCAATTTTGTCTGGCTAGTGCATGCCCAGATGTGAGCTTTGTCTTGCACTGTCGAGTCTGTCTAAGATCATTAGTTTAAAGTCCAAGAAAAGAAAACAAGTTGGCTCTCCTTTGAATCAAATGCTTATTTTAATCCAAGGGTAAATGTGAATTGTGTGCATGGGCTGTGTAATTGAAATCTCTTGAGTGAAGAACTCATATCGTAGACAGGAACGATCATTTTGTGGTGAAATGAATGGGTAAATACTCTGGGGACTTGCCTTCTATTCCTGCTTCAGCAACAGATGTCAAGAACGGTTTGAGACGTGTTACTTAATATCTCTCACCAGCCTGTAATATCCTAAAGCCAGGATAGTGGTGAAAGTGCTTGAAGAACAGCGGTTATTTAACTTGGTTGTGGCAAGTGCTGTAACTGTGCAAAGTGTTATTGCTATTACTGAATTTATTTTGATACTTTGCTCTAAAGTCACCCTGTGCAGAAGGAAATGATGTCATGAACTGGAAAGAGGATAAGGGCATTTCCTTTTCATAGTCACTAAATATCTGCCATGTTAAGTTCAAGTTACAAACCTTCAATTTAAATTCTATTTCTAACTTAACATATGGATGGAAGCTGGACATTCATCAAAGTTACAACATGCATAAATGCCTTTGAAAACTCTAGAAAAATATTAGGCCCTAAATGAATTTATAAAAATATTGAGATTCATCAAAGAGCTCACTGACCTCTTTATCTTTAAGGTTATCCCTCAAATAACTGGGACGCATTAAAATTGCAGCCAGGGTCTCTGCTGTGGCAGACACGCCTTTGCACAGCTGAGAAGCAGAACTTCCTTTTCTGCCCCTCAGAGAGGGATGTAACAACAGGGGGAACTTGCAAGGAGTATCTTAGAAGTGGCTGGTATGACAGTCTTTCTGTCCTTTGCAAACAGACTCCTGGTGAGATGCCTCTCCATGTGAGGGGACTATCCCCTCCTCATCTTTCCCAGTTCATCCTGTGTCCCCTCTTTCTCAATCCCTTCTCCATGCCAGGTAACAGGAGCTTCTTTCAGCTTCTACCACACCTACAGGCCTGATGTATCTTTTTTTTTTTTTTTTTTCCTGGGTGTTAGCACAAATATGCAAGGGGGTTTGGGTGTTTTTTTTGCTGTGAATTACCTCTTTCATTCTCCATTTTTACAGTTCTGTAGGCAGTACCTGGTCAGGCAGAAAGATCCCAGTTCCAGGTTGGTGGGAATTTGTCCTTTGGAACAAAGCAGGAGCATCGCGATGAACTTATTGAACCCAACACGAGCCATGCTTTGACTTCAATAAAATCGGTTTTTTTCACCCATACGTAGGAAGACATGATTGCATTTAAAACATACTTTAGTATATCTCATACATTTCTGAAATCTGGTGTGAGAAGGGACCGGTGTAATAATCACTTCTGACAACCTTACAAGACAAACTGCAGACCTTCTCTGACATAATTCATTGTTGAAACTAGAGGAGGTATTTCAAAGACCAGAAAATCTACTTTTAGTTTAAAAATCACCAGTGGGAGAGAGCCCTAGCCAGTCATATCAACAAGTAATTACCTTTGCTAACAAAAACACACTCCTGTTTTTGAATTTGTCTACCTTAAATTTTCAACCAGGGGCGTTCATTGCATCACGGCCTATGGGGCTTAGAGCTTGTTATCAGTGCTTCGTGCAGGTACATATAAACTATGACCAACTCACTCCTTGATCTTCTTATCACACTTCAGTGGTTACAGACAGTCCAAGTTTCCTTTAATTAGAGTCATCTTCCAACAGCTCAGAGAGACAATTTTCAGAGCTAACAGAATTATCAGCCTGATCGCTTAATCGCTTAATATATCATAGTCCCTTATATTCTGCTTCAGACAGATTTTTGAGCTGATTTGTAGATAATCTTTAGCAGTATTTCTTATCCATAAGATACTGAATCTAAGTACTCTGAAGAATTTTATGATTCAGTAAGTGTTTTTTTTTTTTTTTTTAATTTTTAATAAAATCAACAGTTATGATGCCATTTGCAATGGATTGTGTCTGGAACTAATTGAAAATTTTGTGTCAGGAAAATCTTTGCAGGAAATCAACTTTTAACTGAGCAGATATTTTTATGAGTGTTATCTGCTTCCCATAAAAATTGTGCGTGTGTTGTGGCACTGAACAGTTGAAGATAAGTTCTGAAACGCTGGGGATCTTTACAGTTCACATGTCTCCTGCTGTGTGTGTGTCATGCTCCTGGGCTGGCCTTCATCCCCCAGTACCCAGGAGGATCACTTTGCTCTCAATGAGACAATATTTCTTCACGTTAAAAAAGATAATGGCAGTGTGAGATGAGAGAGGGTTTTTCTGAGCAGCTCAGCTGTTAAAGGAGCATGGGGACTGAGAAGGGGTGTTGTAGACTCTTTGGAGGCTAAGAGGCATGTCCTAGAAACTTTAGAGAGTGAGGAAATACATTTTTTCTTATGCTTATTGGGGTAGCTGTTTCATATAGCAGAGCCCTTTTGAATTCTCTGAGGTATTTCTTTTTTGAAACGGAGTAAATGTTTTAGAATAATAGCAACAAAACCACAAAAATCTAGCCTTGGTTTCAAAATTACCAGTGGGAGGAACTCACTCCTCCCCTTGTAAACTGTCTCAACAACAACCCTCATCCATTAAAAGATATGTTTTGCTTCTAAACTGAGTTAGTCAATGTTCAACCTTCATTTGGCGATGACCAGTGTCCTGTTTTCTGTGGGACTATGTGCCTGTCACCTAGGTTTTATACCATCAAGGCTTTTTTATAAATGTAATTTCCCTCCTTACACATCCAAACACATCTCTGAGGGCACAGCCACTCGAAGCAGGAGCATAACAAGCACCACAGAAGAAGGTTTTCAGCCACGGCATGGGCAGCCAGATAAGCCAAGGACTGTTCCCAGTAGCTGTTGTGTGAATTATTTGCGGAAATGGGAAGATCCAGCAGAAGACAATCCCAGTGACAGCGCGTCTTGATCACTCACTAGTATTCATGTGGGATGGAGAAAGATTCTCTGGAAAGTCAGAGCTGCATAGGAGACATCATTAAGGGCAACAGAAATCTGAGGGGAGCGGAGATGATAAATGCTACAAAGCTATTATTAGTTCATGTCAAACCTGCGAGCAGGAGGAGAACAGCAGGGGCACATGCTTAAGTTACAGATGTATGCTGAAGGCAATTAAGTGGAATTCCTTGCCCAAAGCGTAGTTATGTGGGGAATGTACTTGCAGGCAGCAGTGGAGACTACCCAGATAAAAACAAGGGAAAAGTACTGGAGGGTGGCGTGGGAGGGACAACTGTGGTCTTCGATTCATCCTGGAACTTAAGCACCTACCCAACCATGACCAGCCACTTGAGGACACTGAGACTGCTCATGCATTTGGATACAATAGTCAGCTGAAAGTTCAACCCAAAGCCAACCAAGAAATTGTGGTGATATATTATATTAAATATAGGATTTTCTATACATTACTTATCCAATTTCTGCTTCTCGTGAGCTTCCCTTCAACCGATAATCGTTCATGTCTCCTCCTACATCTGATTTGTAGTAGATTGTAGAGCTTCTCTTTTTTTGGGCACCCTTTCCCCTGTAGCAAGACTGTCTTTGTACAGCTGTGGACTGAACTATGCGTCATGTTACTCTGATGCTTCCCTTCGACTCATTAGTTCCCTTGCTGTGTTTTGCATTCTGTAGCTCCAGTTTGTGTCATCCCTTATACTGCTGCTTTCCATGAACCTAGAAAACAGAATTTCAGCTTTTTTCCTCCCCCCCTGTTTAAAGAGAGCATGATAAATAAGTAAATAGATAAACAGATAAATCAAACTGCTTGCAAATCAAATTCAGCCCCTGCAACGCTTTCCTGCTAACTTTTCCAACATGAAGAGGAAAGTCCTCTTGTAGCTCCTTTCTGTGTGTTTAATGCTTTGTGCAGCCAGTTTTTGATACAGCAAGAAGCAGAAAGTTCCCCTGCAATATTCATTAGACATTAACCTCACAAGAAGAACTTTACTGAGTACATACTTGAAGCTGAAAGGCCACAATGGCTATTGCAACCCTTTTGTTTGTTTTTAACTGGGGCACTGACATAGTTAAGAAGTTTCTGCAGTGAGCTGGGGTGGGAAACATACTCTCTTGTTTACTTTGGAGGAGTGATAGATTTCTTTCCTAGTGGTATTTTTTGCTATGTTTCTACTGTGTTTGCAGAGATTAAGAGGTTTCTTGGGTTGATTTTCAGAAGGATAGTCCCTATCTTCCTCCCATTGAAAGCCAATCACTGACAAAGAAACCCCAGTATACACCATATGTAACTTGATGTACAATGCATGTTTATGCCCTTTGCAAAACAAAAAACAAGCAAACAAACAAAAAAAAACAAAGTTATCATAAATGCTCACATACATTTCTTACAAGTTTCTTTGGGTTAGAGGTTGTTGTTGGCTTTTTTTTTTTTCTTTCTCTGTATGAACAGTCTTATCTTGTTTGATCAATGCTGTGTGCATACAGTAATTATACCTTGATGCTGAAGGAGGCCAAAGATAAAAGGCACGACATTTGTTTTGGTGAAATTCTCTCTCTACCCCCACCCTGCTGGAACAGGAACAAGAGAAGACATATTCCAATTAACACACAATTTCCACTTTTGAGCTCAGAGACAAAATTCACATGTTATGCATAATATAGAGTTGAAAAAGAGAGTATCAACTATCTGACACACAATAAATGAAACACTCTCTTATAGTAACCAATATTCTTCATCTCAAGCAACCCACTGCATTCTTACAGGGATATTTAAATTGCACATGTGGTCTCTTCATCTACCACTGCAATGAATCTGTCTCTGAGGGGAAACTTCTTAAATATTTGACAACAGTTTTTAAAACAATCACAGAAAGATGTTTTAAATATGGAATACAATTGGTTAAGCAGGAATGTGATAGAACATAAGTGGAGGCCGCATTCTTATGCAAAGTATTTGGGGATTTTCAGTGACAAGTGCCAGAGCTATAATTTTATGTATTCTTCATATATGAGGAAAGGATGTTTCATATCAAGATCTTGCTTTCTCCTCTCCTGTTGATTTTAAGCTTACTTTACAGATGCAAAGAAAACCAAATCACTTCAAACCAAAACTTCACAGGTGACAAAACAAAGCCATAAAGCTTGTCCTGCTTTACATCTCGTTTGTCTCACAGCTTCATTTACACCCATGAAAGACAAGTACATGTAACCCTGCTGTTCTGGTTTAAAGTTTGGGTGGGGACACTTTACCATTGCATGGGCAAGATGCAGAGGACAGTAGAGCTTTTTATTTCCAAAAGCACACAGATCTCTGGAAAATATAATTTAAAGCCCAAAGAACCCAGTTCTCTGATCTATGAGATGAGGTGCCAGAGCATCCTTCTGCTCTTTAGGAGATCTAGATGCTTTAAAACCCATGTAGTCTTTTCTGGGGATAGGGCAAGTGGCAATTTCATCGGATGTAACCTGGCAGCTGGTATAAATAAGTAAGAAAGAACAAACTGTTCTCCCAATTTGAAAGTCTCCTTCAAAGTCCCAGATAAACTCAGGAGATATGTAGCGTAAGTGCAAATCAGAGACTTAATGTGATTTCCCAGTCCTCTGTGCAGATATGTAAGTGCAAAGGAATAAAGTAGAAAATTAAGCCAATGAAAAATTCAGAGTCCCTGAGCATTTAGATATTTCCCTTTCTGGGGGAGGGAAAGAAGCCGTGTGCCTCTCAGAGCTTCTGAGAGCTGTGGTGAGAAATATCGCTTTGGTCCTTGTCTGCTCATACGCGAAAGGCAACCACACAGAAAATCAGTGGAGGAAACCTGGAGCTCAGAGAAGGTGTTACTTTGTATTTGCCATAGGTAATGAGGAGACAGATGGGGATGAAGAGGTTTTTGTTGTGGATTGATCGAAACTTATTTCTGGAGAGGAAGAGAGATTTCCTTCTTTCTCCCTCTCTCCCTATTCTTCCCCCTTCTCCCCCCAGTATCTGTGGCTCTATCTCACGGGGGTGTGGGTGATACAGGGATCCAGGCTCACGGCTGATCTCTGTCTCAGGAGCAGCTCAAGCCCGTCTCTCAGATCAGAGAAGCCGCTGTGCTGCATGCACGCATGGCTATGCATATGTGCAGTGTGAAATCCAAATTTAAATCCAAGTTCACTTCATCCCATCTGTGGTTTTAACTTATTTGGATGCAGTTCAAACCGTACAGAAATGAAAGTCTTGAGCAAAGTTTCAAGTAGCAGTGGGGTTGGCCCTGCCCCAATCCTCAGGGCAGCCCCTTCTGAGCAAATGATCTCTGGAGTTTCAGCCCCGTGGGTCACCGTCATCCCAGAGCTGGAGGAATACGACGGTGCCAGCACCTCCAGCTATCTGGTTGGGCTTTTGCAGCTAGCTAATGACGCCTGTGCAGAGGAGGAGTATGTGCACACCATGCTGTTTCAAAGCATGCCAGTGTGCCTGCTGCTCAGTGCTCCCTGTGGGCTAAGTCACGCTTCCCACCCCAGACATGCACAGGGCTCTACCCGTGAGAATGGCAGAACAGCTATTGTTTTCACTTGGATCTCTTCATTTCAATGAGAAGGAGACATTTTTTCCCCTTCATCACAAATGGCTTCAAACCAAATATTATCTGTGGATGCACCCAAACAAGCATACTTGCAGAGGTCCCAAGTGACGTCACCTTTCTTGTCACCAAGAGCTCATGCAAAGAGCTTCACTGGAGCCAAGTGACTGAGCTATGGACATAATGGTGTGTTGGGGGGTGTCCTTTCTGCAAGGGCTGCTTTGAAGATGGAGACTTCCTCTGGGAGGCTTTTTCTGCCCAGCTTCTGTATAGCACGGTCATCAGGAGCAGTACTTGGTGTCCATCACCCTTTTGAGACCTCTCACTATGTACAGACCTGGCACAGGAGGTCACAGGGTGGGAATAAGCCTCCAGAGCTGCATTTCTGCTCTGTAAGGAGGAATAAAGAGGAGGAATAAAGAGGAAGAGTAAAGAAGAGGAATAAAGGGAGGAATAAAGAGGAGCAAGGCAGTTCCTCATCCCAGCTTTGGCAGGGTTTCCCGTGTATGCTCTGTGTGGCTGTGGCTGCATGTGCCTGCAAGGATTCACTGCTTGGCAGACTTGATTTAGCTCTCTTCCTCTGAAAATCTGACTCCAATTTTTAAGCAAAAATAGAATGCTTTTTTTTTTTTTTTTTCCCTTTGGGTGTTGCATTTTATATGATGTTGCTACCAATGCCAGACGACAACATTCTCCCCTGCAATTGTGGAACGAAATGAAGCAGAAAATGTGAAGACAAAAGGAAAAATTGTTTTGATCTGGGAGCATTTGTTAATGATTCCCCCATTGGTTCCAGGCTAGATTGGTTTTCTTCTTTCACTGCTTTACACGTACCTAGGTACGGGGAGACAGTAACAGGCAGCCTGAATGTCTGGGTCACCATAATTTGACAAGACAACATTCCAGAGATACCATTAGCATTCATAATTATCAAAGAGAGAGTGAAAAAAAAGGAATTGTCCTACTCTTGTCATATGAATATAACTATTTCACAACTTTTTGAAGGCAGATATGAGGCAATCAATTGTGAGGCTGGATTTTTAAGTTTCACCGCCACTCTGTGCTATTTTTCTCTGTTGCTTGAGACATCTCATCCCCAGAAAAAGTCAAAAGACTTTCAAGATGAAAAAAAATTGTCCATCACTGCTGAAATGGCCTCGTATCTAAGTGTCAGTGGGGATGTTGCATCACTGATAAATTCAGCATTTAACATATTCAGGATTGCTTGCCCTGGGGAAGTGGGGGATAGAACAGGTTATTTCACCTGATACCATCAAGTGATGATTTATGGCCTACTATCTTTTCTCTGACATTTATCTAGAGTTTTCATTGTTCATAACCTTACAAAATGCCTATCAGATTTCTCCTACTCTTCCGTGGGTGCAGCAGAATTTTAAATAAGAGCACAATTAAATGGAAAGCTGAATTCTAGCCAGCAGGATGTTCACAATAATCCAGTACACTGGGGCGCTATGCAGTATTGATCTTCTGATGTTTCAGTGGGAGATGACTTAAAGCCAAGTTTCTTTATAAAGGTGGAGGATTTTCATCGAAACCTCCCTTCCATTATAATGGTGAGTTGTGCCAGGATCTAAGGTGAAATAATTAGTTCTGATGCAAAACAGAAGTTTGAGATTAAAAAAAAATCTGCCTTGATTGTTGTTTAACTTCTGTTAATGACTGAGCTCTGTTGGCTGTGACAATTTCCACTTGTTCATCACCATTTAAAAAAAGAAAAAACTAAACCAAGAATACAGCCCCCTGCAACTTAACAACAATTATTGGCTACAGACAGAAATAGAGTAAAGAATTAATGCATGCAAAGATTTCTAAGAGTAGAAGGTTTCACAAACAGCATTTTTTTTCTACCTCATAACCGAGAAACTGCCAAGAAATAAATTGGCTGATGCAAACTGAGTTAACTTGTCTATATAAAGGCACTAAACTCACATACACAGATATTAGAATTTTCACATTTTCTAGATTTATTCCTAAAATGTTGGCACACTCAATAAAGGAAGGAAAATACTGCACATCATTCAGTATAAATCACACCTAGGGCATAAACTGCTTGTTATTGCTTTGTTTTTAATTGTAATAAACAATAGGGGTACAACATCATCTTTTATTTTTCAGCCTTTGAGGTACAAATCAGGAGATTATTGTACATAAAAAGAGTCCCCTTTCTTTACAGGGGTGTAGAATATAAACTGAGTTGCACCAGGTATTTGTGGGAGGGGGAAGGCAAGGCAGCAACAAATTCCTGTTTGGATTTAAACCTCTCCAATGGAGATGTCTGTGTGAGAAAAAGTCAGTCCTGAATCCCTGCCTAATAAAAGGAGATGAGCAGGAACCTCCAGGGTGTGATTCATCTCTTTCGCAGGTGGATGTCTAAAATAGATGAAATGAAATATGCCTTGGCAGAGGCAATTTCTCTCCAATTTCCAAAGGGCTCTTGACGTGTGGCCACAGATTCATTCATCCATCCAATGTATCCCTCAGCACACACCTATACGACTTCAACACAGGGTGAGTGCCTGTTGAGTCAGATGTCAGAAGTGCTCATGAACGTAATGAGACCAGTAACTATGGCAGGGACCTACCAAGTCTAGTGCAGATGTGGAATTCTGAACAACAGAGGCTAAGGCAGGGAGATTAATCATATTTATGTGCCATTGTGGACAAAAGTCTTGGTTTCAAATGAAGCAGCTATCTTCAACCTTATTTCTGGTATGTGCAATTCTGGTGAATCATGCTGGAGACAGAGCTTAAGCTGGCTTCCTCTTCCAAAAGTATTTTATAACTATATTTTTCCTTGAATTAGTTTAAAAATAAATAAATAAAATAAAATGAATTAATGATGGTACCTGACCTTGTTCTGTTCCTTAGTGCTGCTGGAATAGAAAATAATTCCTGTTCTCTCCATGCTGAGAGTGCATTGAAGTCTCTAAATTGCCAGTGTCGTCTAAGACTTAGGAAGCAGGAGAATATTCATCTAAAGATGCCAGAATGAGGGTGAGAGATAGGATCCTAACTCTTTTTCTTGCAAAGGCACCTAAAGAAGAATGAAGAGAGGGAATTAGAAAACAGGTAATAGTCACGTCAAGGAGCCCTCTGCAAATTCAGCTGAACATAAAAAAACTGAATACGGGACTTGCACTGACAAGATCAGAAGCAGTGTTAGTACATCTCATTACACGGGATCTAAGCAGTCAAATGCCCAAATTTACAGTTCTAGGGTTAATCACCTCACTAGCTGTTGGATATTCCTGCCTCTGCCTTGTTGCTGATACAGATCAGCAGCCCCTTATGTCCAGCCTCATCTCCCAGGGCTCCCTTAGGCTCCTCGGATAACCATTTATTTTGAGAAAGAAAAGCAGCATGAACATCTGCCAGCTGGTTTCCTTCAGGAAAAAGTCATTGGCCTGTGCACTTGGACAGACCATGGCATGGGAAATACACAGATTCTCTTCTCTTCCTTGAAGAAAGAAGTGTCTTCCTTGATTTCCAGGCCTTTTGCAGACCTGTTTCTCGTGACACAGTTTGTGAATGTGCTTGGCTGTCAGCATGCGCTCCAGCAGGCAAAGTTACCTTATCGTCATGGTACCAAAAACTTTGTCAGGAAGGCGCCATATACAAATTCCCTTGGTGACATTCAGTATATGATGGGGCTGTTTCCACATGCCTGGCATTGAAGGCAAGTGTTTCTTGGCACATGAATACACCACAAACATTAAAAAATATTGGATACGTCAAAATATACCACCTTGACCAAACACTTACAGATTCCATTATGAAGTGGCCAGAAGTATGTCAATCAAAACCAAAATTCTGGTCTCTTTGGTCACACAGAAGGCATCATCCAGGCCTTCTGAGAGCATGAGCAGTCTGTTCGCATGGTCCAATGTCCACAAGCACTTATGCAGAGTGCCTGGGTGGGCATACACTCACCATAAATTGAGCTCTTAGAGACATATGCCAACAGAGTCTTTGGAAGGATGGATGGACCTATGGTCGTGTGGGGCAGGAGGCTCAGCAGAGCCCTCAGGAAAAAGGATGATGTGGGTTGTGCTGAAGGCTGCCTAAATAATTACGTTGACCTGCGGCTCGCTCCCAGGTACATATGAAGAGCTCTTTATAAAGAAAGCAACTGTTTGGTATTTGGCTTTGGACAGATGGTTTGGCCCTCTTTCAGCTTTTTGGTGGTATTACCGGGGGCTGCAACTGTGCCTAAGAGTGAAAATTCAAAAGGTTGAAGTTTTGGAATGAAGCAGATGGATATTTCTGAAATAACTTCAGTGACTCAGTCAGATATTTATTGATATTTCAGACTTGGGGAAAGATCTGCTTCAGTAATTTGGAGGCAAGACATAAATCAAAGAACTAAGCTACCCTACAGGCCTGAAAGTATGTTCTGAGTCTTTTCTTTCCTTCAGGTTCCCAATTTTAACCTAGAACAAAGGGTAAGCATATTAAAAAAACAGTTAGAGGCTTGTTTTTATTCATGCCTTCTGCAACTTGACAAGTTCTTTTATAGGGGCTACGTTTCCTGGAGTTTAAGGTCAGAAGCAGACAGATTATCAACTAATCTGACCTCCTCTGTATCCATCCCAGGCCAACGCACTTCATCCAGTTTCCATCTCTTGGTCCCAGTTTCTTGGCTTAGACTAACGAAGTTATTTCTGGTCTGGAGGTGAATGACTGCTGAGTCAAACTGCGTAGGATAAGGATTTTCTGTTTTGTGAGTAACTATGTGAGGCTGACATATTTCCTTCCACTCCAAAATGGAATGAAAACAATGTGCTTGTTAAAACAATATCCACAAACCCCTTTTTAAGAAACAATCCCAAGTTCCAAGCAAAGAATTTCATACAAAGAAAACCAAAAGACTTTGTTTTGATAACAAGACGTAAAGCATTCCATGTTTCTAACTTTCTTCACTTGCCAAATTTTTAATGTAAAATATAAATATGGAAACAAAATGTCACTGGAGGTCTAAATGCTCTGTTCTGTTTTTAAAGTGAAATCTCACTGCAATCAACATGAAACATTTAGGTTTAGGCAAAGACAACACTGAAATCATTTAACTAATCTAGGCAGCTAAGAAAACTAGCTGGCTTCCTGCTGAACATTTTGTAGTTCACAGGATAGAGCAGATGAGTCAGAGATCAGGAGAATTTGCCTTTCTATGCAAAATAGGTAAAGTTCCAGTGGAAATTATGTAAATAAGTTGGCCCTAACCTGGGTGCTGTGATTACTCCCCATAGTGGCGTTTTTGGATAGCAACCCAGTCACTGGGAAATTCCTCATCAGTCCATCTGCTAAGCTCTCACATGAGTAGGTCTCGGAAGTAAAGGAGCCCGTGGTCTTCTGGCATAAAAATCATGTAGGTGGCAAATCTCCATGGGTTTAATTGTGCGACGCCTTTCCTTGCTCTTTCCAATTAACATGATTTCCTCATGGGTCAAAAGGATGGATCACTTGGTGGTTAATGAGCGTCGTGATGCAAATGCATCGAACACATTGCCACACAGTCTGTGTCTTAGTCCTTTCTCCCTTCCTCAGCCTGTTGACTCAGCCAAAATGGTGAGAGAGTGCCTTATTGCAGGGGAGCACAAGGGTCAGAGTCTGTACTCAAGGTAAGTCTCAGTGGCAGACTATCACACCTTCCATGATAAACTGCAGATTAGAAGCAATAAGTGTCACACATTGGGACTGCATTACCCAAACTATATTAATGAAAATGCAGCATGTTACGTGGCTTTAGAGGAGTGCAAGTGTTTTCAAGAAGGATGTGCCTTTTAAGAATTTACATGTACCTAGAAAAATGGGGCCATATCTTGTACTTACATTTCACAAGGTAAATCAGAACAACATTAGCAGCCAGACAAGAAGAACCATCATGAGGCAGGGATTTTTTTCTCGCAGTTCATCTCCCCTGAGGGTTGTTCTAAGTTACTCTTTAAAGGGATATGTCTCACACCAGAAAATCACTCCGAAATGGTACCCAAAGATGTTCTGCTGCTTTATTTTGTGTTGCAACATTGGTATTTATGCAATTTGGACACTTCCATCCCCTCACCCCACCCTCCCTACCCCCCAACACACACACACACACGAATCTGCATTTAATATTTCAGCTTCATTTTAATTCAGTTCTGAATGCAAAGGAACTCAGTCCTGAATGTTGTCTGAAGATGCCTGCTGTGAAGTATGTTTCATATGAAACTGTTATAAACACTTCAATGACTTTCAAAGAATTAAATATATTAATCTGACTGACTACAAGTGTTGGTCAGTCTAGAGAGTCAGTGTTTTAGCGACAGCCACCAGAAATGAATGGTAAAAGGGAATTTTGATAAAATGGTTCTGTACTATATTCCAGAGAACATCTGTACACTGTGCTTAAGTTGAAATAAGTTTTTTTAATCTATGAACAAAAACAACAAATGGTCTTGGAGAATTCCCCTTTCTCACATCTGCCTCTGCTGCTGCTGCTGCTTTTGTGTTTGGAGTCTTATGCAGAGCTCAGCTGTTGATTGAAAATTTGCAAACAAAGCCCCATGAACACTGACCTGGGCAAATCTGGGGACAGCAGTCAAGACCTACTCTCTGCTGTTCTTTGTGTGTGGTTTTGATCATTTTTTAGGCTGACACACGGCGTTTCCTACTGTGGGGTGGCCAGGGTAATGGTGGGTGAGATAGGACCTGCTTTCCTGCCAGCCCCAGCTGCTCTCCTCGCCACGGACAAGCCCAAGCACAAAGTAGCATTTAAGGCTGGTGTTCGAGGGGAGGCAGATGAAGCACCATTTAAAGGTGTCTGCCCCTCCACAGGAACTATATGAGAAATATAGGCCATATAGCTAAAGGTTAAATTTGTGGATGTACTGGTTAGCAGGGGCTGTGAATTCTAGTGATCGCATAGAGTACCTTACAGCCAATGTTCTCTTATACCCTGATACTCTCGGTTCAGGAACCGACAAATGATGAGATGGATGGATGTCACTGAGCTATTTGCTGGTACAGTTTGCTTTTTTTTTTTTTTTAATTGAATTCTGCTTAACGAATTCTAATTCATTTTGATGTGATATAGTATCATTTCGCTGGACACATCCATACAGTTCATTTTCAGTTTGTTAAACTGACATGAGGTGTTCCTGGCTGAAGTACGTGTAAATTAAATTGCTCTAAGTGAAGGAAATCCATCCCTCTGCAGGAGTTCAGCACAGGACCTATTCACTTCTTACTTTCCATTTTATGGTAACTATTTTTTTTTAAGCTTGTCATATATAGGTCATGGAATAATTTATGAAAGTGAGAATATCATTTTCCAATGTAGAAGTGTAAAGAATCGGTACAGGGTTTTAACATCTTAGTAATACTGATTCAAGAGCTCACATTTCTGAATTTTAATAAAAGGACCCTGTCCACTACATGAAACAGGGCCTCTGATGGTGCATGATGATATACAAACCATTTATTGATCTTCTGTACAGGGACAAATTTTGCCTGTCAGAATTAGTAAAGAGCAGTCCAAGTTTTAACCCAGTGCCTCATCTGTGCACCTAATTTTAATTTCATTATTACCAGCAGTTTGGAATTGGACTTGTTTTGATATTAACAACATGTATTTGTACAGTACTCTTCCTAATTAAACTGAAATGTCAACTTTATGCCTGCATGCAATTTTATTTTCTAATTTAAAGGTCTGTTCTGTAGGAAATGCTTTAATTTAAATAAGTCTCTTTGGGGAAATTTATTTCTTTGTGGCTTTCAAGTAAATTATTGTATTTGAAGTAGACAAGCCTTATGATAGCACTGTACTGTCTAAAATGTATGAAATAGAGGTTGGACTGTTGCAGAACTGCAGACAAGGGGAGTCTTTAGTCCTGACCAAAGGACAGCCCTCCAGATGGGCTGTTGTAGAGTCAAAGACTCCATAGTGCCCAAGGTTGTGAGGCTGAGGATTTTAGGACCTCCTGGCTTTGCTGCTGAGTAGCTGTAGAGATTTGATAGGGACTCTGTAGATTTCCCCTTATCAGACAATTTTTAAATACTGGAACTTTTTTTAATGGATCTAGATGGAATTTCAACATCTCTGAATTCCTTCATGAAACATGATGACTTTTCAACACAAGGCTTTGATAAGAAAATGCTTAACTCCTTTTCTGAATCAGGATCACACAAGGAGAGGCTGAGATAGCTGGGAGTGCTCAGTGAGGAGAAGAGAAGGTGCAAGGGGAGCTTTATCAAAGTCTGTTTGATGGCATGGGTTAAATGATGGGGGTGGGTTTTTCTCAGTGGGGCCCAGTGAGAGGACAAGAGGCAACGAGCACAAACTGAAACACAGGAAATTCTGTTTAAACTAGAGAAAAAACCTGTTACACCATGCAGATGGTCAGGTTGCAACTCGAACAGGTTGCTCAGAGAAGTTGTAGAGTCTTCATTCAAGACATTCAAAATCCTACTAGACACATCCTGGAGTAATCTGCTTTTGCTGACCCTGCTTTGACAGGGGGTTAGACTAGATGATCTCCAATGGTTCCTTCTTACCTGCACCATTCTGTGATTCTGTGAAACTGGAGGGAATTTAGCCTATCCTCTTCCACCTCTAAGGATGCTGGGGAAGGGGACCTTTTGATCTGGGAGGTGATGTTTAGCCTTCACAACCATTCCAGCAGGATGCTGAGGATGCAGTATTGTTGGTTGCTTGAGGCTTTTGAAGTGGGGATCCGTGTCTTAAGCATTAGATTTTTTTTTTTATTTTTATTTTATTTTTTTTTTTCCACCAGGAGATGTGCTAAAATTCCAAGTGGTTCTGCATGAAAACAGAACAAATAGATGAAATACTGGGCCCAGACAGGTCAATGGCAAAATTCCCAGTGACTTTAATGGAGCCAAGAATTCACTAAGACAAGGTATTTGTAACAGCAATGCATTTATGTTATATCTGAAGCTTGTTTACAGCCTTCCAGAGTACTTATCTTTGACAAATAATCTTTACAGAGCATCTGAGTGTCTAACTGCCTTGAAGCAGAGCCATTTGCTAGTGGATATTGAGGAATGTGTTTAAAAATGAAATAATGGGACTATATGCAAAAGCCACTCTATTTACAGAGATAAGAAATGCACCAGATACTCCAGAAATTACAAACTTTTCCATCTTTGCACAACTTTACATAAGCAATTTAGGAAATCTGAAAGACAATCCAAAAATAATCCTGACAGAGGATGTTAAGGTTACATCAGAGTAAACAGAGGGGACAGATATAGTTAAAATAATTGTTTTGAAAAGTTTATTCTTTGTTTTCTCTAATTTCTTATCCAGTGCTATTATGCCAGGTTCTCCACTCAGTATTTCTTGAAAAAATGTTATACAATTTATTAATCCATTTTTATTCGTGAGATTAGCTGAGTTTTGAAACTGAAGGTTTACAGATGCAGGATTTACATACATATTATCATTGCATGGTAAGTGCATTCAACAAGATGTAAGACCCTGTATTGACTGTATTGACCCTTTTGGACATTGGGTCTTCAGGTCCTTAAGTTGAGGTGCTTAATACATGTCGAGAGGTGAAAATCTAATCTGCCTCAGTCCTCCTGAAGACACGTAACATAAGCATAACCCAAGCATGCACTACAGATAAAATTCAAGACCAGCTATTTCCTAGATAATACTACAAAGAGGATCGTTTGAAGAGAAACAAAACTTTGTTTTCAACTCTTTCCAATTTTGTCAGTTTAATACTGAAGATTTATTATGGAATCTTCAAGAATAATAGACATTGAAATAAATAAGTATAAAAACTCAGTTCCACCTTCATCTGGGTAAAAGCTGGAGCTCAGAACCAGTGCAGGTTTTGTCACAGTATTTGTTGCTTGCTTCACCCAGGGAGGTCGGCAGTAGCGTGCAGAGCTCTTGGTATGTGCTGTGAGATGTCACTCTTAACAGAGGCACAGTCTGCTCTCTTGCCCAGAGAGCTCCTCCAGCCTGAACAGAGCAGGCAAGCCACTCCAACTCCCTCGTAGTTTTCTCTGTCATTACAGGAACAGAAAGAGGTTAAATCACAAGCAAACCTCCTTTTGTTCCACTTCCAGATGTGCTGTATTTAGAAAGTTTTTAATTAACTTAGTTGTTTGCACCATGTTCAGAGAACAAATACTGTATTAAAAAATGTTTAGTATTTCCCTTCTTGCTCACCACATCTCCACAAGATGTGTTCATAACACTTGCTTGTGGTGGGGAGTCTCCAAATACAATCTATTTGATAGATATTTTCTTGAGCAAGATATTGAACATCCATAGCAATGCTTCACAGTTATTAGATTTAGCCATTTCCAGAGAACAAAGCAGTGGATTAAGTTCCCAGTTAATTTGTCTTCTCTTTAATAGCTTCTAAGATATTCTTCTATTCCAAGTTAAAAAAAAAAAAAAAGTCCCCGTCTTCTCTAAGTAATATCTGTAATGTTGTTCCTTACAAAGAGTGACAATGCCAGCAGTTGTTCCTTGGCTGTGTTCCCAGCGAGTATAATTTAACAGGTGAGAAATAAAGTATGTGAGTGAGATAACAGTGTGATACTCTAAATTTAGATGATACTGAGGGCTTTTTGTAAATTGTAATTATTCTTCCTGTTTTTCCTCAGAAGGCATGGAGAGTCAGTGCTGTCTTTATTAAAAATGAAGAAGGTTCTGGAGTTTGACTGAAAAAATATTCTAGCTTCTTACATGTTATTATAAGTCAAAGAGCAAATTCAATTTAGTTAGTTTTTTGTTGTTTTACAGCTTTCTTATGAAAAATAACTCTTCTGGAGCTAGTGTTAAAAGATAGCTGGGAGCCAGAGTGTTACTGTAAATGATGCTTATAGATTGTACTTGATTAAACTCCAAATTTAATTGGCTGAAGAGCTCATTTCTGCTCTACGAGGAGTTTGGTGGAAGGTTGTTAAGCCACTTAGCTCTTGACTCCTTGCTTGGAAAGACGGGTTTGCCCAGTAAGTTTCGGAAAATCTTGCTGTCTAAATGCCTTTTTTTTTTTTCCCTTTCTTTCTGTGTTTTGATGAAGTGACTAAGTGACTGGCTGTGTACTGGGATTCTGAGTTACCTTGATTTTCTCAGGACCTGGTAATGGTACTTTGGAAAATAGGAAACATCAGGTTGGATTTGGGTCTGTGAGAAAGCAGAGCCTCTGCCCTGCTTCTCTGATAAATGTGCAACAGGTACCTGCCTGGTAGGTTTCTACAGAGGAGCATGTTGAAATTATGGTGACAGTGAGAAAGCTTGTTTGTGTGGCTCTGACACAAAGTCATCCTGGAGTTTCAGACCATTTTCCATGAAAAGAAAGCTTCTTTTTACTTGAAACAGCACATTTTGAGGCAAAGAGGAAGACTTTGGTGTAGCTAACCAATACGGCTAAAGGTACATTTAGACCTGATTAATTTAGGATTCTGATCTTATATTCCTAAAAAGGTAACAAGACTGCTTATCACCAGAGCAAAACTTAATGTTGAGACACATTGTGATACAGTCCTTTTTCTTGTAGATAATTTTGGAAGTCTTATCCATTGTCTCTATGACCAAGAGTAATTATGTAGTAAGTATGATGATCAGATTTTTTTCCATAATATTAATACACTCTGTTCAATGAGAGATAATGATCATTGTTTTCTGAGGTTGCAAGAACTACCTGATCTTTGAATGTATTCAGAATACTCTTTGTAATTGCTATAGAGAGGAAGCTATGCCTCCAATATTCTACATCAGTATCTCAATTTTATACTGTTCTGCTGTGAGACTGAAGGGTCTAGTTCTTTGTGAAATGTATTTGTTCATTTCCAAAGGCCTTTGGTTGCAGAACTAGGAGATAAAAAAGTCTCTAAAGGATGTCTCCCTAAACTTGTTTTAATGAGTCTGAATTTTGTTAATTTATTTGGAAGTGAATTTTTAAAGCCAAATGTTATTACACCATAATGTGCGATATTGGGCTTCTTTGATTAAAGATATGTTATTGCTTTGAGCTTATTAAAAAAAATAAAATTAAGTATCCCAACCTTGGAATTTGAATTGAAATATGTAACGATCCATGTAGTCTTTGCTCTGATTAGCCTGTTAATCTACATGGATTTCAATATTCTTATATTTTAATAACTCCCTTTCTTACCTTTTCTTAGTGTTTGTCATTTTGATGGTCTCCCTAGACGTCTTAAAACTTAAGCACCTTCTGCAAATGTTATATTAAGAATATAATAATGAAACTCAAACAACAAGAAGTCATAAAAATGATACTCATATTTTCTTTCCATTTTAATGAGTCACAGTTTGATATTCTTTAACCAGCTTCTCTTTACCTCATGAGTGATCCCAATGGTTTCAATGAGAATACTGAAAGAACAGGATATTGTTCAGTGTCAATAAAAAGACGGAATATAGCCTCAGAATGCAGTTATTTTCCAGTAGTAAGTATTTCTGCCGTAAAACTCTTTAAAAACGGAGAGAAAATATATAGCGAAAAAACCTTCCCTTCACACTCATGGAGCAGCTTATGCATAGCAGAAAAGTTCTTTACTAAGCCAGTGTTTTCAGCATTAGCCATCATTCTCCTTTAAAAAAAAGAGGCTATTTTAGTTTCAGTTTCTGAAGTCTTTCAATGGCTGTTGTCCATTCAGCTTAGAATATCAATTACTATATAGTTATACAATTCATCACAGTTACTGAAATTAAATCTAAGTAAAGTGATATGACTTAGCTTTTCAGAACACCTCCGCTGAATTTATAGTTCAGTATTGTTCTTTATAGACAAAGATTGATTGTATCTCAGGCTGAGAAGGAGGCTGGAGCAGAGCTAAACTAATCTATGTTTTTTTTGGCATTACTTCTCTATTGCCTTCAAACCCCAAACAATCAGTTTTGGAAATTCTGTTTCCTGAATGCAACTGTAATGAAGAAAGGCAAAAGACCTGAGGCTTTGAAAATACACTGATAGACACCACTCTGGACTTTGACCATGATGGCAAATGTCAGGGGCAATGAGTTGCACTTATGTCACACAGATTATTTTTGCCCGTGACATAGAGATCTGTGCTGTAGGCAGCGTGATCAGTCTTTGCTCTGGCTGCTGCAGCTTTCTGTAGAAAGTTATACTTTATTAACTGGCAGGACAACAGTGTATTTACTTGGGAAGGAGAAGTGAAAATTAGTCTGCCCGTTGAGGCTCCACAGTGTCAGCTGATAGGAAAGCAGAGTATAACCACCTTTACTCTGCAGTCCTGGCAGTAAAAGGTTGAGATCTGTACTCCATGGGATCTAGCTGTGAGAATATAGTGATCTGGTGTACTGAATTTCTTGCTTATTTTGCTGAATGATCTTATTTTATATTAGATTTCTAAGTCCTACATCCTGTCTTTTTATAGCCAGGGTTTGCATTTGATCACTCAAATGAGTACCATTCAACCATTACATTAATTAAATGCCTTGTCTATAACCTGTGGTTGGTCTCTCACCCACCAAGAAGGTTCACCTGGTCTGTGGACTGCCAATGAGTTTCTTGGGAAGGCCTCCCAGAAATGGGCAGGTCTGTAATTTGGTGTTTGTGTATTCAAGGCTTTTGGAGAGGAAAATGAGTTATTGTGCACATGGAGATCAGCTGCACAGTCTATATGCAGTCTACTCAGATGACTCATCATAGCAGGAAATTAAGCTAAGATGTGTGCCATGGCAAGAAATTTGGGCACTGCTGGCCTAGCACCAGGTAGATGAGTTCTCCTGGCTCCATCACAATTCAAATACTTAGCGTCACAGCTGACACCAGATATGAGCTGGGAAAGAAAATAATTCACAGAGCTTGCCACAGAGAAAGACAGACTGTCAGACAAAAGGTTAAGCAGAACTTTACTTGAAATTGCAAACATCAGTATGGTAAGTGGTGCCAAAATAATGCAATATGACATTAGATGGTCTGCACAAGAAAGAAATATACAATCTACTGACAGCAGACAGAAGTGAGAAAACAAACATTTAATACACAAAGGATTCAAAATTATTCAACAGAAATCACCTGTAAGTTGGCTGGTTTATTAGGGGAAAAGATAATGCTTTTCAGGGACTGTATTTAAAAAAAAGATTGAGGCATGTATAGACAGGAGTTTCTGCACGAACATGTTCATTTAAAGCAGAACGCTACATAAAGCTGTTAACTCTAACTAGTTATTTATGCACAAAATTGTTTTCCTTGTCCTGATATTGGAAGATGTCAGTTTATCTCTCATTCTTCACGTTTCTGCTCTGATGTTTTCCTGCCATCTTAACTCACATCAGTCTGACTTAGTTTGCTGCTAGTACGAGGCCTTCACATTTGTTCTCCCGTTCTCCAGGGGTTGTGTCCAATAGAAACCAAAGTGGGGCTGAAAGGAACTTGAAAAGTTCATAGGTTTCATGCCACTAAGCTTGCTGTGAAGAGAGAGGGGGGAAATCGTGGAAATACTTTCAGAGAGTCAGTTTTAAGATATAAAGAAATATTTGAAATAAGTAGTTTTATTGGAGGTCTCCACTCTGACTTTCAGAGGTGTGAATTGAATTTGCTGACCTTGTTGGGATACAAATCTAGGACAATCCAAACATTGGGGTCTAAAAACACTAATATTGCTGCTATGACCAGGGTAACTACCAAGAGTTAGTGAATGTTTCAGTTGTACCGCTTCCATCAGATTCATATTTTGCTTCTGTAAAAGTAGGCAAACCAAACGTTTTTGTATATAAAGGGAGATCATCTGCAGTTAGCAAGGTCTTTGCACCAGTTGTTACAATCAAAAGCAGTTTCTCTGCATCGGGAGGAATGTCTGAGCAGGGGATATGTCATATGTTGGGTAAATTTGTAACATTTTATTTTAATATTATAGATATAAAAGACATATTGAGTAAGCCGGTACTAAATAAGAGTTACAAAACACACAGAAACTTCATCCAAAAGCTGGCAGCAATGACTCGAAACCAATCTATCAAGGAGCTTGATGGACAGGCAGGCAGATGGCAAATCTACAGGACAACTGTAGGGGTCGAGCCCCAAGGGACAGTGCTGTGGGCCCTGACAGCACCCCGAGAGACAGGCAAAAGGGAAGTCATGTGGAGGGGCCTGGTGTCACTCCTCTTGATTTGCCCTCAAGGTATGGCAAAGTACTGGTGTCTCCACCACCGCCAGAGCCAGGGCCAATAAACAGGAGCACGTACAGATTGGTGGGGGGTCTTGTCTACACCAACTACCCCCATGGGCTGCTGCGATGCTGGATACAGGGCTAGTGATCTCTCCTTCTCTCTCTTTCTCTTTTCCCTCAAAGTTGCCAAGTAGTGGAAGGCCTATCTTGATTCCTCATAAAGCTGCATAGCTCGGGTGGATAGAGCTGTGAGAGTGCCAACATTAACAGAATATTTGTTCTCTGCGTTCCTATTAAAGTTGATGTTTATCATAGAATCATTAAGGTTGGAAAAGCCCTCCAAGATCATCTGGTCCAACTATCACCCTACCACCAGTATCACCCACTAAACCATGTCCCTAAGCACCACGTCCAACCTTTCCTTAAACACCCCCAGGGACAGTGACTCCACCACCTGCCTGGACAACCCATTCCAATGCCTGACTGCTCTTTCTAGGAAGAAATTTCTCCCAATTTCCAAACCTCCCCCGGCACAACTTGAGGCCATTCCCTCTAGTCCTATCACTAGTTATCTGTGAGAAGAGGCCGACCCCCAGCTCCCCACACCTTCCTTTCAGGTAGCTGTAGAGAGCAATAAGGTCTCCCCTGAGCCTCCTCTTCTCCAGACTGAACAACCCCAGTTCCCTCAGCTGCTCCTCACAGGACTTTTGGTCCAGGGCTTTCACCAGCTCCGTAGCCTTTTACTGGACACGCTCCAGGGCCCCGATGTCCTTCTTGTACTGAGGGGCCCAAAGCTGAACATAGCATTCAAGGTGTGGCCTCAGCAGAGCTGAGTACAGGGGGATGATCACCTCCCTGGTCCCACTGGCTACGCTATTTGTGATACAAGCCAGGCGACCGTTGGCCTTCTTGGCCACCTGGACACACTGCCAGCTCATGTTCAGGAACATATTTACGCACAGACCTTGAGTGTTATCTCACCTTAATCCACATAGAAGGGATTTGTGAATTGGGGTCATTTCCCCCTCCCCACAGGTGGGACGTGACAACAACTCAACCTTCCATTTCCACCTGTGCTCCTGTGTGTCCCTGTGGTGTCAGAGCTGGTGGGCTGGTGACTGACCATGCTGCTGCCTGAAGGCACATGGCAGGTATCAGCTCTTTGCCCTACATACATGCCAAAATCCTCTGCAAGTGAACTCTCTAACCAGTGGTCTCATTTCACCCATGTTTTTGCATCTTTCTTTAGACTGATAACTCTGTGAGCAAAAAATGTTTCTAAAAATATAATTTGTGTAGGCCATCCTAAAGTGGCCTTGGAGGTGGTTGGGGCCTGCAGGAGAAACAGCAGAAATAGCTATTTTTCCAGCTGCAACTGAAAAATAGTGACAAATACTTTTGTTAAGGTGACTGATCTTCATACTTCAGAAAAAAGTGATTGGGGAGCCAGTGCTCCCTCTTTGGGAAAGCTATTATTCACTGGCAGCAAGCAACACAGGCTGTCACCTATCTATCAAAAGAGAAAAGAAAATAGCATGAGCTTTACACAGAACAGCCTCACACCGTTCTGGGGAAACAAGGGAAATTATAAAGGGGATGCTGTGGTGAAGTATATGATTAGGACCCAGGATGAGATTTCCTTTTGGCAAATCCTCGTGTTCAGGATTCGAGCTGCTGGTGCAAAGGAGCCATGCTATGTTTGGTACTCTGCCTCCTGCAGTGGAAAGCCAACACAAAGCCAATAGCTGACTCCAGAAGCAGACAATTTTCTGTGGGCGATAGGAACAGAACAGAAAGATGTGGAAAATGGGGAATGTTGCTGAGTAGCTCAGTTTCTTTTGCTGGAATTAATCATCAACTGCTATGCCGTGCTTCTTGGCTTCTGTTTTGCTACTGCCCACAGACTTTGAAGGTGCTTATCAGGTTGTGCTCTTCATACTTTCATGTGTCTTCATCTGACCCTTCCACTGCTGCAGCTGGTTTATGTCAAAATAACCGACAGAAGACCATGGTTTAAGTTTTTTTAAAAGAAAGTTCCTCCCTTTCCAATTAAAAGTGATAACCCATGGCAGATTTATTTTTCGTTGTGAGAAGAATGCTTAAGAACGACACTTATTTTAGATACTCAGGCAAAATCTTGTAGTTTATTTCATCCAGGCACCTTACAGATATCATTCTTATTTCTTGTCTGTCCCTTTCAGTTTTCATGACTTTCATGTGATGATTAAGCCAGGACTGGAAAGCTATCACAGTAAATTCAAGTGGAAGATGGGATCTAAAGGCCTGTGAAGACTTACTTTGCTACATCAATTCATCAATCAGAATCTTTAGAAAACTTTCTTTCTTTCTCTCTTTCTTTCTTTTTTTTTTTTTTTCTTTAAGATTGGGTCTCTTGAAACTTATCTGAGGGCTATTTGTAGGATGTTTTTTAATGTCTCTGGTTTTGGTGTGATTTTTTTCATAGTGATTGTGTAAGTAGAATGCACTTAAGCACTGTAGAAACGATTGGGTAATACTGTAGTTGGGGAAAAAAAAAAGTGATATATCTGAACATCTTGCAGGTTGCTCTTTTGTTCCAGTGTTTGTCTAAAGACATAGTTCATTTAGTTCATTTAAGGTTGCTGTAATGCTGGAAGTGCTTTAGACGGTCAACTGGCACACTTTTCAGAGCACAGGGAGATGAGATAAAAATGCATTTGCTCCATCAGAACACGGAAAATCTGGGAATCTAGAGAGTTGTCTATGTGTGTATGTCTAAATGGTAAGACTTGGAAATAGGGGGGAGAAAGAAAGGAAGTGACCCTCATGGCTCTGACTCTGAAGGATAAATTTTCTCTTAAATTTCTTTGCTATTCTCTTGTGACTGCTGGGTCAGTGTAAGAAGATGGTGACAATGAAATGGATTGGTGATAATCACTCTTAATAAATAGAATAGTTGCAATAATATCTAATTTTCCTTGGTGTGTACTTAATGGACTCATATTGTACAATTATAATGGAAAAAAAGTGTCTTATAGAAGAAATACCAAAAGCATACATGTAGTACTAGTCCTCAAGCATAGCTCTGAAGTACAGACTTTGTGGGAAATAACTTAGATTTTTTTTTCTTTATTTAATATTTCAGCTGGAAAATTCACACTTGAATCAAAAGGGAAAGTTACACAGTGTGGGTTAAAAAAAAAAGCCAGAATTTGCAAGGCTGAGATTTGCCGCAAACACTTCCCCACATGATTAATTAAATGCTACTGTAAGTCCTAATAGGTCAACAGCAGTTATACAGGAACTTCTCTGAAGCTAGTTGAAAATGTCCTCTGTCTCCATTTCATCACTCAAAACATTTGTGTTGTGTTTCTCTTGCAGCTAAAAACTGTTTGCCTTCTCAAGATACATTGTTGTACTTACCAGAACATGCTCTCTGTTTGCTGGGAGCAAATGGTCCAGGGGAATGAGTGCTCAATGTGATGGGCAACATATGGGATCGAGTGAGACATCCAGTGAATGTGGATGCAGTGAAAGCTGTTCTTTTGCTCAGAGTGAATGTTAATGACGTTCCCGCGGTTCATGAATAAACTCACTCAGAACATGAAGTTCTCAGGGAAAAAAACAACCTCCCCTATTTAAGAAATATGCCCATGTAGCTACTGAATTAGAAGCCAGCAGTAGCAACAACAGTTGCTGGCAGTATTAAAAAAAACAATAATAATATTTATTTATTTATTTATTTTTCATACAGTCAATTTAAAATCCTAACGATATCAGTGCAAAAATTCCCTACGTCTGTATTCTGACAGTATGTAGCCCTGGCTCACAGGATCTGGTTTTCAGCCAGCTCTTATCTCTGGCTGTGTCAAGGCTTGTTGACTTACCTGGATCCAGATCAAGGCTTTTCTGGCCTCATTGTGGGTCCAGTAAACCCAGATTTTCTTTCCATGGATAGTGGGGCAGTGGGAGGGAAGGAATCGAGATGTCTGCTCTGTTGTGTCAGTATGCAGCCCAACAGCAAAGCTGGAACATGCTGATCTCTGACATCTAACCTCTGCTTTCTCCCCTGTCTGACCACTGTGACATTTTGCCTATGAAGATTTCCCACAAAGCCACACTTAACCTGCTCAGCCCTTCCCTCTTTTTTGGGTATGGAAATAATGGATGAAATCTTCTCTCTGGTCATCAGCAAGGGGCTCTCACTGTAATGGATTTACATGGCAAGGTTTTGGTAGCGGGGGCAGCAGGGGTAGCCTCTGTGAGAAGAATCCAGAAGCTGCTCCATGTTAGGTAAGTGCCAATTTCAGACAGCTCCAAAGGGACCCGCTGCTGGCCAGGGCTGAGCCAATAAACAATGTTTGTGCCTCTGTGAGAGTATATTAAAGAATGAAAACAAAACAAAACAAAACAAACAAACAAACAAAAATGCCTGCTGTGCTACAGCAGCTGGGAGAGAGGGGTGAGAGCTGAGAGAGAAGCAGCCCTGCAGCCCCCAAGGTCGGTGCAGAAGGAGGGCAGGAGGTGCTCCAGGCACGCAGCACAAGTTCCCCTGCGGCCCGTGGAGAGGCCCCTGGTGGAGCAGGCTGTCCCCCTGCAGCCCACGGGTCCCACACGGAGCAGATCTCCACGCTGCAGCCCGTGGAGGAGCCCCCGGTGGAGCAGGTGGATGTGGCCTGGAGGAGGCTGCGGCCCATGGAGAGCCCCCGCAGGAGCAGGCCCCGGGCCGGAGCTGCAGCCCGTGGAGAGGAGCCCACGCAGGAGCAGGGGGTCTGGGGGGAGCTGCCGCCCGTGGGGGACCCATGCTGGAGCAGTTTGCTCCTGGGGGATGGACCCCGTGGTACGGAGCCGTGTGGGAGCAGTTCTGGAAGAGCTGCAGCCTGTGGGCAGCCCCCCAGGCTCAGTTCGGGAAGGACGGCATCCCGTGGGAGGGACCCCACGGGGAGCAGGGGCAGAGAGGGACCGTGAAGGAGCGGCGGAGACGAAGCATCAGGGACTGACCGCAGCCCCCATAGCCCGTTCCCCTGTGCCATTTGGGGGGAGGAGGTGGAAGAGGGTGGATGGGGGGGGGGAACAAGACGATGACGACAACAGGAGTTTTTTGTTTTGTTGTTTTGTTTTGTTTCTAACTGGTCTAGCTTGTTTGTAATAGGCAATAAATTTCATTAATCTCCCTATGCTGAGTCTGTTTTGCCCGTGATGTTAATTGTTGAGTGATCTCCCTGTCCTTATCTCTACCCTTGAGACCTTTTCATTCTATTTCTTCCCCCTTTGAGGAGAGGAGAGGGAGTGAGAAAGCGGTTGTGGTGAAGTTCAGCTACCCAGCTGGGTAAAACCACCACATTCAAACAGAAGTGTATCTGTGTATTTATAGCTTGGAGAAAACTAGATTGCAGGTGGATTTTGGGTTTTGGTGGGAAACAGCTGGAATCTGGAGCTGGTAAAACTCTTTGTGTCATGGATCTTTGGTCAAAGGTTGGATCACTCTCCTATTACTGTAATGTGAAAAGCTATCCAGGGCTTACACTCAGAGTACTAACAATGAGTGTTATTATTATATGCTGCTACCAATAAGAAGTATCTCCATCAAATAACTAAGTATATATCCTTTAAAGAAGCAGAATAGTAAGAGTTTTTTTTGTTGTTGTTTTGTTTTTTGCTGCAAGTGCCAGCAAAACCATTGAACACAGCTTTCATTTAAAAAAACAAACAAACAAAAAAACAATGCAGAGACTCTGCTCTGGAGAAGCTGCAAGAGTCCAAGACCACACCAGCACCATGAAACACAGCCCTTGGACCCTGCTGTGATTCTTTTCCCTCTTGCTGTCACATCCACAAGGCTCTTGCAGGCAGTATGCCACAGGCTGACTTGTTTTCCTATCAATCACCAGGAAATGGTGAGTATCATTAAGATGTAACAGCTTGTTGTGATCTTTTAAAATGATGATCATCATTTGATCATCAAATGCTGGATTTTGGGTTAAGTCTGTTGCCCACTTGTCCTTCAATTGTAAGTGTTATTGGTTATTTCTGAAAATATTGTCCGAAGTCTGCCCTTAGAAAGACTCTGAAGTCCTGTGATCTAAAGCTTTAAAGTGCCAAATAACTCTGCCAAATACCTGACATATCAATTCATGTCCACTGTGATAAAAAATATATGAATTCTGCTGCATATAAACTCGTTATGATGGACACCAGCCTTGTTTTCTTCCTCAAAAAAGAAACAGTTTCAGTAAGTAAGCATCCAGTAAGAATGAGCTTTCATAGCTATAATTTCCAAGAAAAAGCATGCTTCGTGATGAACAGGAGATAAAATCTGTCTTGAGCATCTTATAGTCTAAATAGACAGATAATATATCCACAGACAGTCTCAATCATTCAATAAAGGGCCAGTAAAAGCTTTTTATTGAGTGTGGATTTGATTTTAGTCAGTGTATTTAAGGGTTACCAAGCCTTCCAGATGTGCTTTTTTTTTTTTTCTTCCTTCTTATCTGGATTATATGGCAAGGCAAGGTTTCCTAAACAGGCTACATCAATCCAGACATTCCATCTAAAATTCTCAGTGCAAAGTCCTGCAAATGGCTGCAAATAATTCATTAGTGGACACATCCTTTACCATTTCTGAAGCAAGCACCAGATAGGAACAGAAACACTGCGTAGCATTTTAGTGATGTTTTTATTAGACAGAAAAAAAATATATGACTAATTCTTACTTGGAGGAATTGCTCACAGTTATGTAGTTAACTTCTAATTTATTGCCAAAATTTATTTGCTGTTAGGTGACAGCGACTCTGGTGACCAATGCCTCAGATTATTTTTTAAGGAACAATTTTATAGCTGAAAAGACCACATATTACAGAGCCATTTATAAAGTTTAAATGTCTTAAGCTAACAATATGTGATTGCACAGCCAAAAGTGAAAATGTTATGGCTTGCTAGGAGAACTCATAACTCTAATACATGGTTATGAAATTGGGCTTACGACAACGAAAACACAGCTTATGTCAGCACACTTCCTCTAATGAGGCTGCAATTGTAATAGAAATCTCTGTGCTTTATCTTACCTAGGCTCTCAGTTTATGCCTGTTCCCTTGATTGTTCTGATTTCATGCAGTCACACTATGAAGCTTTTGTATGAATATTTAATACTGCGATTTGCATTACATTGGTGCCTCATTGTGCGAGGGACTATACAAGCCACATAGCGAGAGCCAGTCTTGCTGCAAAGAGTTTAAATTTTAAATTGACAAGAAGACGGAGAGTGGGAGAGGAAATAAAAGTGTAGAGAAGGAAAGATGTACACCTACGAGCTCCCTGCACATCTGTGGCAGAGAGAGCATTTCTGAGTCCTGTGTCCTATTCCCTCTCTAGGAAGCCTCTTACTCATATCTTTGGGTTGTAATGACAATATTAAGCATTGTTGATAATTTAGATTTTTACTCATTAACCAGTTATTGGCTTCTTCAAAATGATTGTATCTCTTTGTGTTCTAAAGTACATCTCAACACAAGCAATACTAATATTTCATTCCCAAAACAAAGACCATGAAGAGCCTATTGTAAAGGCACCTCTTCACATGTTTTGCAGGCTTTTGTTCTTGCTCTAACCTACTTTATCTCCATTTTTGCCTTATCTTGTTCTTAACTACCAGTATACAGTGACACCTGCAATTTCACAACAAGGCTATGAAGCCACTGAAAAATTTAACACTTTTTATTTGGATGAGACCAATAATGATGCCAGTGGTTTCTATGCTAAAGTGATAATCTTTTCTTCACTCCTTTTTAATCAGCATCATTCATCTATGTCACCGTGAATGCTAAATCTACCTTCAAGAGCAAATTTATTTTGGGGACTGGGTACAGAAATTTATAATTTGCTATTCCCACTCCATATTTTATTAATGGTTTTGATGTTGCCAGTTATTACTTCAATAACCTTCCATTCAAGCAGTTAAAATGCAGATGATATATTTGTCTCCTAATGGTTCTTCATCAATTAATTGGCAAGGCTGGAGATGTGTCGAGCCAAATGATGGCCAAATGCTCTGATGAGCTGGGACAGAGGAACACAAACGCAAGTGAGCAGTACTTGGTTGTGATGTGATATATATGAGAGAAAGTTAATTGGAAGCTGTATTTTTCAAACAGTGAAAAACCACATTAGGGTTGAACTTCACAGTGATGCAGAAAAGGTAGTTTATACACTATTTAACTTCTTTCAGTGGATCCTAGTGTTTATATTGGGTATTCGTACTGAGGGCAAACGGAGATTCACTGGCTCTCTCAAGGTACATGTTCGTGCACAAGTGTAAGTTGTTGTGAGTATGCATGTATGGATGTAGCTGCCTGTTTATCCGTCTATACTTCCGTCCACTTGATCATTTTATCACTTTCCTGAAGGTCATGACCATTTAAAACTTCACACCAACAGCAAAGGGAGTGCTTAATCCTTATGCAACTATGTGCATGTGGGCAGATATAATTTCTCTTAGTAGACATATGTTTTGTATTGATCTTTATACATATTGTTTTTATAAATATGTTACACCTTTGCATGTGTTTCCGTATACAAAATGAACAAAATGAAGTGCTGCAGGAAGGCTTTCGAGGCAGCCCAATCTAGGGATGGAGGTTCTCTCTCATTAGGGGAACATAGTGATGTGTTTCCCTGACATGCAGTTGAAGCAAACTAACAAGTTTTAAGATCCAGCCCTGTGGTTCATTTCTCTTAGCCTTGTAGCTTCTAGAAAGATGCTATTTCCATCTATTGGCCTGAATTTTCTAATTTCTTATTATCATTAATAATTATCATATTCTTATTATCATTTTCATATCTATACCTTTAAAATGAACAGGAAAGAAAGTTGTGCTTTTTAAACTAAATTCTTACCAGATACTCAGTTCCACATCACACATGCATACACACAGAAGATGAATATTTTATCTTAACTAGACATCATGTGTGGTGAAGTGGAAGAAGAACTGCAGGATTTTTTATTTTAAAGGATCTGTAAAAATGTAATATCTGAAATATAAATTGTGTCCTCTTCTAGGAGAAGGTGCCTGAATTGTTGGCTATTTTTGCCTTTTATGTATATTATTATAACTGCTTCTGCATAGGAAGTGAATAGTATTATCATCTCCAGGAAAAAAAAAAAAAAGAAATAAAGAAAGCCCAACAACAACAGACACTTCCTAATCATCTTGCTTGAAGAGAGATGCTAGCTGTGAGCCATTAGTGTGTGTGGAGAGAGATAATTAGAAGAAAAGCAGAGATTAAACAAGAAAATTTAATTTATGTGTGAAAAGGCAAATGCTCTAAGATAAATGTTTAATCCAGAATATTTAACTATTTCATTATTCAGCCTTGGTCTGCTTATTGAAAAGAAACTCAATGAAAAGAAACAGAAGCTCATGGTGTCTTTCCTAACTGGATCCACTTGTCTCTTGTCGTATTTTGGGATGATAAACACTGAAAAGGAAGGCTTATTTCTCCCGCCCTTTTTCCCCATCTATATCAGCCAAAGTGTCTTGAATGCCAACATAGAAATGCACATGCATATTTATAAAATTGCGGAGTAGCTACACTTTGTGATGGTTCAACACATTATTGGCACACCAGGCAGCAAATGAGTTCTTCCAGGAGAGCCAGATCCTGAAGGTAAAAACCAGCCAGAGGAGGGTCCCAGAGGGTGTGATACCAAGTGCTGTGGGAGAGACTTAAGGTCCAAGTGGCCCCTGAGCCCAACATATACTCCTTGGCTACTGAACTCAGTATCTACTCTTGACCCTGCACGTATTTTTTTCATCTTTAGGAAGAAAGATGCTTCTGATATTTCAGGGAGGCTGAAGAACTGAAGCTACAGTGTAAAAATGATGCAGTTTTCTGGATATCCGTAGGGTGTGGATTACAGAAACAGTTCAGCCATACTGCTGCCATACTGGTTGCTGTACTAGGAGCATCCAAGGAGTGTGGTGCTTTTCTCATGTGCATCTGCCAGCCAGACAGACAATAGACACCTGGTAGTTCTTGACTGCAGAAGATACTATTTATCCGGAGAGAGAGCTTTGCACTTTGAGATACCTAAATGACTCTTTACTAAATCAACTCTATTGCTAAAGAATGAATATAAAAATAAAATAACTGAAAAATGTCAAATTCATCCTGAAACATGTCCTTACAATACATTAGCAACACAGTGTCTTGGCACTGTGTATCTTATCATTTCTGTTATCCTGACAGGGCTGATTCTTAATCTTCTTTACCAAGGCTGCTTTATACTGTTCTGTCAAAATATAGGATTATTTTATAGTCAAAAAGTGTACAAATATGACTCAAACACACTGAGAACACAAAAGTATTTGAAAAAAAAAAAAGTGAGATTCGGGAATATTTAGGGTACACGGAGCCTGCAGTTTTGGCACATGAAGCTCATCCAGCCCATATATTGGTTCCAATATTTTTCTTGTCTGCACAGTTTCTTTGTGCCTTTATTGACCAGGCTGTGATTTACAGCAGTGTAATCAAATCGAGAATCCAGCCCACAGCAAGCTGCAAGCACAAAGGGCTCTGACTAGGTCTGTATCTCAGCACATCTAGTACTTCACTGACAGGCTTTTTTCTTTAATATATATTTATTGGGAAAGAGCACACATTAATTAAAAACATAATTTTGGATCATAATGGGTGTGAATTTGAAGTCTGCCTGGAACAGAAAGATCACAGTTCTCCTGTCTGGTCTTGTTAAACTACTAATGAAGTACAGCGTTGTATGCGAGGGTTTTCTGTTGTCTTTTTCTACTTTCATGGAAGAAATCTTTAGCCGGGGCCTATTTAAATAAATGCCACACTGAAATGCTGAAAACTGCCAGGGAGACAATATGACGAGGGTGCACTGAACTGAACTCTTTGTGTCCCCTGTCAGAGGAGGGTGACCAGTTCAGCTGTAGGAGCTGCGTGTAGAGGTCTGCTCTCAGTCTGACACATCTCACCGAGACGTCAGCGAGATCTGAGGGCAGTTGCTTCTGGGCATGGTAAAAGCTTTAGGGATTTCCTGGTGTCAGTGAATTAAAAATGAAGAATGCAGATTCACAACTTAGCAGGGCTGTGAGATGTGGTGAGGGGAGAGTGACAGGAGCACACCGCTACATGTGTTAACAATTAGCATCGCTCATAATTTCAGCTACAACAAGAAAAGGCCAACAAGCAAGGGCTGTTAAAACCTACAGTGATTCCAGGTTCCAGGTATGTGACAGTGAGAACATTTTCTAAAACCTGACATGTTAAATATGCTATTGTAACTGAAATCTGCTGTAATATACCTGGATGAAGCATCAGTGCAGCTAAAGAAAAGGATGTGTCTCGGCCAGAGCAAGCTGTTCTGAAATGCAGGAGGTGTGGGTCTCTCACCTAACTTTTAGTGCTCTCAGCACAGCTTAGATTGCAACAGACTGGAGTCCAGGGAGCAATTCTCATCAGCACCTCATCACACAGTGGATACCCATTTTTGATTCAGGTTATCGCTGTAAACTCAGCTCACTCTATTGACTCCATGTACTCCACATAGATCTTGGTTAATAATGGAAGCCAACACACCATGCTAGCCATCTACAAGGATAGGATCTGTATCTCAGTTTATGACATAGGCTTCCTGTAGCTGATAGCACTCCATCTGCCTTCTGATTGGAAGCAAATGTGTGATACAGGTATGGTTTTTTTTTTTTTGCTCCTCTGCAAATTAGATATTTAAACCAAACGTAGCAAATATGCTGGCATTGTGCCACAGAAGAGCTGTCCATCAGGATACGTGCCTCTTTGCATTAAACCAGTGAGTATATGTATGTATGTGTGTGTGAAAGGCAGAAGTCAGTCTAGTTTTTGCAGGTGCATTATGCACATGTCCTGAGCACTGCAGAGCATCCCCATCTGCATGTGGTGCTTTACATGGCATCTGCCACAAGTGGCTCTTTCTCTTCTGTCTCAGCCTAGGGACAGAAATGCATGATGACCAGCTTGTTGCATTTTGCTTTTTCTTAAGTGATTTTGTTTTATATTGTAAAGGAGTGCCCGGGCAGCACAGGTATTTTTGCAGTGACTGAGCACCATGCCGCTAATATCTGGTGCTTGGGATCATGTGAGACAAAGGGGCTGCAGTGGATCACATGGCAATAGAACAGCCCAGAACAAAGTTGCAGAAGGAAAACGTGCTTTGTTAGGGTAAGGGGAATGTGGTCCCTGCTGCTTTACAACACCATGGCCTCTCTCCTGCTCTGGTGCTTCATGCACCTGCTACAAGAGGATATAAACAAGTTGTGAAACCTGTGAGCTACCAGCCTTGCTGCAGGGTGCGATAGGGGAAGCACGTGTTGGAGCAATCACTGGTCAATGGCTCGATGCAAGACTGATCATGCCTGAGGCCGTGTCTGTCTGGAGGGGTGCAGACTGCTGTGGATGCACCGTCCCCACCTGTGCTTTGGACTATCTGGCCTCAGGCCAGCTCTGATGGGGAAGCCACGCGAACAGTCAATAAGACAGTGCCTGGACCAGAGCTTGCTTCTCACCAGCTAGAACCAAGCAGTGAAAGACTGCCAGCACCTTCCCCACACATACTTGAGTGCTCCTTCACCTTGCTTGTCCTTGCAGAGAACAAACTTTGAGGTGGCATGTGGGTTTCTTTTGGCAAGTTAATTCCAGGGATTCAGATCCCCTTTCTTAAAGCTGTGTCCCCTTCAGAGCAAAGGGTTACCTTGGGGTTGAGCGCTATGTGTCTAAAGGGCTTTCTCCTTAGATGTCTGGATGTACAAGTCTGGGTGAACAGAAACTGTGGCATCTAGTTACTCTGAGTTCGGATGGGCTGACCACCTTGCAGAAAAGCTTGGGGAAAGGCCAGAGCAGTGAGCCGCCTTCTCCAAAGCCTAGCAGTAGGCTGGTTCACCAGATATGGTTATAAGCATGCCTTCCTTATGCTCTGCAACAATTTGCAACTCCAAGGATGTGCAATGCCTGCCTTCCCATTATCCCTAATCCTTTAATATAGCACCTGGAGGAGGAGGAGATGAGTATGTTTAATAGTTTTCTGTGTGCCCGTGCAAGGTCCAAGGACAGGCTGAGCTTCTCCTTTAGCATAAAGGGAAGGTCTCTGTGATTGCAGACTTTACTTGAGAGCCTGCAGAGATAAATCCTTGAAGTGACCTTCCCATCTAGCTGTTTGCCTTTTGATAACACCAAGTCAATGCTTTAAATATGTCCTGTTAGTATTATTTGTTAAGCGCTGACAATGGATTCGGCAGCCTACAAGAAATGGCAGAAGATGACGTTATCTGGCACTGCCAAGGCGGCGAAAGTGGACATGGGGTAATTGCCTAGCTGTGTCCCTGGGCTCAATTCTGCATGTTTCTCACAGCAGTAAATGTTACATCAGGAGCACTATATTTTTGAAGCACTGAACTGCAGAGTACTCTAAGATGTTACCCATGAAGGAGTCAGTCCTTTGGCTGAGCCTTTATTGTGGGGGACTTGAGCATCTGCCCAAAGACTTTGAGGTTTGCTTTTGCAAGACTGCTGCCAGATCCAGTTGGAGGACCTAACTCCTAATTATTATTCATGGAAAGAACAGTCCATCTGTCATCAAGATTTATTTGGGGATAAATATTAAAATTCACTTCTGATCTGAAAGGATAGTATCTGTCTGGTGTATATTCCCTAAGGATGGCAGTCTGGTTAGATGTCAGCATGGTCAAAGCTTGACCCATTTCAGAGAGGGAGCAAAAAGAGAGGGATACACACACATAAATACATATGTATATATAGTCTGTGTATGTGTGTATAGTCTGTATGTGTGTATATATATATATAGGTATGTAAATACATATTATATACAAATACTTCAAAGTCAACATTGTCAGTCATGTATGATCTCAGTGCATGAAAGGTGAAAATATTTGAATCATTCATCCATATTATTTCATGAAAATAGATATTTATTCTAACAAAACAGTAAGATGCACCCTGACCTCAGATATGGATCCTGAGTTAGTATAGTTAGTATAAAATACCCTAATTAATAGAGTTTTGATTGCTACAACAATTTTTAGTTGAGCTACTGCCCTTTAGATTTGTTATTTGATTTTATGTTAAACAGCAATAAATTCTAAATCAATCTTTTATTTTTTTTCCATTGGTGAAAGATATATTTTTAAAGGACTACATTATTATGTTGTTTAAGCATCAGAATATGAATCTACTGACATCACTGTAGTGAAACATGACCTTTTCTGCTTTAAAAATTTTAAAATAATTAGGTCAAAATTGTCATTGTTGATATTTGTACTACAGTAATTCGTGGCCGATAATTTAATTGAATTTTCATATGTATGAAGCAGATGTTATAAGTTCTCTACTGCATCACTACGGCAGTGTTATTCATGCAGATTTATAATAAAGCAATCCTGTATTGTTCATTCCCACATTTATCTACATTTTGTACTGCAGCTGATTTTGCAATTGTCTCATTTAATTATGAACATTGACATCATTTACAGGATTTATGCATCTAATTAAGTGGGCTCTAATAGCGAAGTTTCAGAAATAAAGCCAAGAGACTAATATATGTTTGCTAGTGGTTACGCTGGTTTCTATTGTTTCTCTTAAGCAAGAAGAGCAAGAAAGAAAGAAAGTCTTTGTTTCCTGCTATCAGAAGAAGTCTTAAAATAAAATATTTTCAGTCTTCTCTGTCATTATATATGAAGGAATAGTTTAAAATGTTAAATTGATAATTAATAGTAAATTTGTTATAAAAGTCACTGAAAAGAATGCAAAAGCGGAAGTGTTAATGGGAGCTGAGAAGCCAAGCAGCCTATTGACCAAGGTGAATTTATAACTACCAGTAAACCACTTATTAAAGTGTCTATTTATTCATTGAATAAGCCATTATAAACTACATGTGTGTGACATTAATACAAAGTGTGAACCTTTTCATTTTCCAGGCAAAGATTAAATGAAAGAGATTTGTTGATTAACGATCCTCTAAACTGGTGGAATGGTCCAGCAAGGTCAGGAATGAGAAAAAATCCAGTTCATTAGTCAGCAAGTTTTCCTGTTCATGGTTTTATTGCTCCAGTTTGCTTATTTATTGGTCAAGACAAGTGAAATGAACAGGAAAAAGGCCAGCTAGGGTTACAATCTAGCTCTGTAATAGACAGATAAGGCTTTCTGTCCTTCAGGAATTTCCTTTTTTGCTCTTTCTCCAGCCATCAAGTGTTGATGTGGTCATGACTCACTGCAAACCACAAGTAATATTTATTTTGCCTGACCTCCATCAATACAGGACAATAACTGTTTGTTAATTTCATAAATCTATGGAAGCTTGTTAGTCCTTCCTGTTTTAAAGCCTTCCAGTGAAGTGAGAGTCTACTATGTGGATAGATGCTTTATCTGGACATTTCTTCAGCACTGTGTTCATCACCATGAGCCCTTCTTTGTTAAATATGACAGTGGGGTTGTTGGGGTGCCACTGGTGGAGGTGGAGATGTTCAGAGCAACCTATGTGTAATCAGTACTTCCTATCTCATGGTAATACCTCTTATCTGAATAAGTCGTAAGGAGGTAGTGGGCATTCAAAAGGATCTGGACTCTGAGTAACTCATAGTTAATGAAAAATGATGTTTGATGGACTGGCAGAATTCAGAGGCATTTAGCCCATCCTTTTGCCCCAACCATTATCCCTGTTTGCCTAAACTACCTTTCCTCATTTCCCTCCTTGGTCAGGAATATTCAGAGGTCTCTCCAAGAAATCTGCATGTTTATGGGAAACAGCTGGGAAATGCAATGAGTTTAAAATAATTCTGTCTTGTATGATTGGATCCTGTAATTTTTTGTCTGTTCCCAGAAAATATGAAAAATAATTTATTGCTTTCTTTAACATCTTTAAAGGTTTGTATGTGTTCTTTCCATCTTCTGTAAATTGAACAGGATTTTTTTTTCTAGTAGGGAATGTAGAGATATATTCAATACCTATGAACTGAATACCTATGTACAGTATTTGTTAATTATGCAGCTGTCATCTGTCTCCAGCAGCTTTTCAGCATAATTGTAATGAACATTATTCCTTTCCCTTCTGATCCTTTCATCAAAATCTTGTTATGTTTTATGTTTTCCTTAAAGTCAAAGCTACAGAAGTCATGGGATTATTTGAAATTCAGCTTTTCTTAGAACTTTTTAGAGAGAAGGATAGTGCAGGGAAAAAAAAATATGTTCTGGGCCAGCACACACATTCTTCTTCTCCCTTCTCAACCATTTAAAATATTTTTTCTCTCTTTAAAAGAGCAGATCAGCAAAAGCTTTTCTTTTGCTTGTTTTAGCAATTCACATGAAAGAAAATTTGCTAACATTGTGTTGGCTAGCAGACCACACAACAGCTGTGAAAGCTTCCCAGCACCTACGGTCAGTAAGGAAATGGCTACTGTACTAGTTGACAAACTGCAGTGTTTTTGAGAAACTCATTACCTCCAGGAGAACTGTGCTATCGTTCTCAGGGAAATCTGATGGCTAAAGTATGGTATTTTTCATCTGTGCGCCTTCATTTTGAATACAAAACAGATGCAGAGGTACTAGTTTCCATTCCTCATAATATTGTCATCCTTATCAGCAAGCTGAACTGATAATAGGTTGAAAAACTGTAGCTGGGTGGCCATTACTTTTAATCCTCTAGCAGTTATTTTTTGCCCTATTGTTTCTCACCCTTATGAAGACTGCCTTACAAATACCCCACGATTTATCCACCACCATGGAGCACCTATTTGCTGTGGAGTTTTTCTGTAGTCACATGGAAAGCAGATCAGCCTAGCTGTAAAATCAGAAATGAATCAGGTTGGGTGAGACCCACAAGGTGACTTTACAATAAGAGCTCTATCACAGGAGGAGAGGTGTGACTGGAATTGAGCAGAAGGCAACTGTGGCAACGGGGTGCCAAATGACAGGATGGTGTCTTTTATCCGAAAGTATCTTAATGTCTGCCACTTAAGCATACACCAGTACTTGAACGGGTAATTCATTAGAAAGTCAGAGTATTGCTCTCCTTGTTTATGTTCCTCTGCATATTAGAGGAAGAGGTATGTTTCATCTTAATATGCTGAATGTGTTTTTCTTCTGTCCACAATCCACAGTTAAGTGATTTAATTTTCATGTCTGGCTTCTATTTATTCCACAGCCAGAAATGTTACATCTGTAATAGTCTCATGCAAGCTCCTTTAGTAGTCAGTGGAAAGTCTTCAGCTGACATTAATGGGGTTTAAATCAGACTTAAATCAAAGTTTTAAGTGAAGAATCTAGTTGGTAGCTTCTGTATTTCTACAGATTAGTTTATTGGTAACATTGGACTATATTTTTAAGAAATGGAGTTCACTTTAGCAAAAGTACATGCAAATCAGCTAATTGCTTTTCTATGTGCAATGCCTGAAAACAAGCATGCTCTTTTTTGATAGCACAGTGGATTTTTTTTTCTTCTTAATGTGCTTCCATCACATTAAACCAAAAGGAAAATTAAATTGTTTTATTGCTATAAGCTATTCATATTGTTATAATCTGTGTATCTGTCAACTTTGGATATACTTGAAGGGGAGACAGAGAGAAGGGAGTGAGCTTGTCTGAGGAGGATGATCATCAAGGAGGTACTTGAAAAATAAAATGGGAAACAAATAGAAATGCTTGCAGGGAGGGAAACAGAATTAATGGAGAAAGCATCTGGGAGTAAAGGAGAAAGAGTTTATTGGTCCAAAGCTAAGGGTCCATGCCCAAAGTAATGATTAAAGAGGATAACAGGGTGTGGGGACTTTGTTCTTTGCTTTCTTGTGGGATCTAACAATTACTGATCAGCCAGGGATGGCTTTTTGCATGCTCTCGTGTGCTCTGGTTTGGGAGTGTGTGAACTGTGAGCAACTGTCAGGCTAGCAGAGGATTTTGCATTCCCTTTTTCTGTCTTCTGTGAATGCCTATGAATCTAAGGACTTCTGTTCTTTTGGAGGTTTTGCCTTGTCTCTCCGCATGGGGAATAGAGGGAAAAAAGTGTTTTAAATTTGCTTTTAAGACAGTGCTTGAATAGAGGAGCTGAGAACAGGTACTCCTTGATGCACATCACAGACTCTTGTGTGCTAGTGCTGCTGTGTAGTAGTGATAGCAAAATAGCAGTTCACAGCTTTTGGAGATTCTCTCGCCGCATCTGTATTTATACCCACGGATATTTTCACTCTGCTGAGAAAATTGTACTTAAAAGGAGATGATTTTCACACATGTAATTACCACTCATTGTTACCACCTTGCAATAGAAGTGCTAACATGTGAGGACACACACTACATTTGTGATTTTTTTCAATGGTCTAATGAATGTCTTGAAAGTGTTTCCAAGCGTATTTATAGCCTCCAAAGCAGCTTTACAATGTATGCAACAGACAGCAAACATTATAGAATAAAGTGGTTTCCTTATTTTTATCCAAATATCCAAATACAATAGTGTCCCCCTGCAAAGCTAACCGTAGAAACTACTATGTGCTTGATTGCTATCTTGCCTGAGAAACATTTCATCTTTCTGAAACAGACCCCAACACTCTCCTGCCCTTCCAGCTTTCCTCCAATATATGCATGTAGGCAAGGTAAAAAAAACTACCAAAGGAAGCAAAACACCTTAGGAAACAGAGGTGCAGACCTGAGGCTGCCCAGGATAACCCAGGTCCTTCTGCAGTGTTGAATCCACTCATCTTGAATCTGTAAGAGCAAATACAGAGTTGAGGAGCACATCCACAATTCTGCCATCTCCAGGTGAAATGATATATCTTTACTACACGTACGTGCTCCCTGTCTTCATTATGAATAGAGCAGGAAATGTCTGCTGTAAAATACTTTCCATGCTCCTCTGAAAAGGCAACACATCTGCTAATATTTATGGTTCTTCCCTGTCCTTTCACAGTCCCCTCACCCTTCACGCACAATGCCATCGAACATCGCTCTTTCATTTACCCAGGATAAGGCCCACAGATTTTACTCATCTCACATTTAACAGATGATAATCCCCAAGACAAAAGGAAATTATGCTAAGCGTCTGGCACAGCCTATTCAGCACAGTGCTGAAATGAGGCACCACAGCCTCTGTTGGGGTACACATGTATCTCTTCCTTTTTCCACGTATGCAGAGGTTGCCTGAAGTGCTTCATATCACAATCACAGCTCTCCCAATTTCTCCATGTCCTCAGCCCTTCAGGACACCTACAGCTAATCTGGAAACAGCTAAACTATTGGCAGGTGCTCACTCCTTCCTATCGTGTAATTCAGGGTCAGCAGAATTAAAGTTGTTTGGATAAATAGCATATGCATATGGTTTATCTCTGTTATTTCCTGGTTTTCAGAGGTCTGAGTTTTAGGAGTGCAGTTGCAGAAAATACTGTTAGAAGCTGTGAATATCCTTGGGCTTTTGGGAAGTATTATTCATCACGGTGAGTCTGAGTATTTTCACAAGAACGAGAAACTCCTCCCCAAGAGTACAGCCTGAATTACTATGCTGGGCATATTCTGGACTTCTGTGACAAAAAGTGAAGGTATTTTCATTCCCTGAGTTATAGCTGAAATCTGTGTGAAAAACAACCTGATTCTTGTGTAAGGCTCTTGTCTTGCAGTTTTTGTTTTTTTTTTTTTTTTTTTAATGCAAACAGGGAAACCATCTTTGAACTCTCACCTTTCAACCAGTCACAGGTGAGGCTCTCACATTACAGACCCTGAGAGTCACTTCTGCAAAATGCAACATTTCTTTCAATATTTGAGCACACCCTGGGTTCCCATTTACTTTAGTGGGCATCATAAGCCTCAGCAAATTCCAGAAGTACCCACCGCAACATTGTCCACCAGTGGGATTTCTGCCTTGTGGAGGAGGCCCAGGAGGATTGTTGCTTTTTGTGGTGCTACAGACTGCTCTGGCACAAAGTTGCCCCGTGACAGTATCTGTGGCCTCAACATGCAGCCTCCTCCTTTGTCAATAGGAAAAAGCAGAGGAAGATCTTTCCTAGAAGGGTTACAATCATGACTGTCCCCATAGGGAAGAGGGACTGTCCTTAATTAGCTCAACAGGTAACTTATTTTATCTTATTTTAACATGATTTATCTTACTTTAACCTGAATTAGCTAAGTATTTGGGGATTTTCTTCTTAATCTAGATGGAAATACCATAAAATCTGGATAGTATAAGAAATTACGTAAAGCAACTATTCCTGTAAACCTTCTGTTTTGGTGAAGAGATGTTTTTGATCAAGATATGTTTCTACTTGTATTTAGAAGGTCCTTGATAGAATTGTACCAAATAGCAGCCAGGAGCTGAGTATCTTTTGTGTATGCTCTCCAAATCCAGAGTATATCTATACTGGTTCTGTTGTGTCCAAGACTGGTCTCTCCTTTCACTGGAATACTTCTCTCCCTCTTCCTTTCCTCTTCCTTTCCTTTCCTTTCCTCTTCCTTTCCTTTTTCTTCTTTTCCTTTTTCTTCATGAACAGGTGACCTCAGTAATATGATGAAAGGCATGGTGATTTTTAAAGCCACAAAGACAGGCTACCTCAGGCCCCTGGAACAATTAAAGATGATTTTATGACATTAAAGTTAATGACCAGCAAAAATTTGAAAACAACATTTTCCCACAGAATAATACCACGAGAGTCCAGTTCATTTTGGTTATGCTTTGGAAAATGAAAGGCACCAGCTGAAACTGGTTCCTGTTCTGCAAAGATATTGTTAAACAATGTTAGCACTTAGAAAATAATCCCTCCTGGTCTTTTTTGCCTTTCAATAATATTCTGTAGCAAATACAGCCTGTGTGCACTGACAGAAACAACACTGAAGAAATTGTTTTTGTCTTCTCTGGCAAAGAGATGTGTTTTTTTCTTTTCCTTCTACGAAGGCAACCATAAAAGGCTGGACAACAATAAAAATCAGTCATCAAAAATTTTCCCTGTCAAAAATATGAAGAAGGAAAGCTTAGAAGTGGAGCTATATCACACACTGAATGGCTCCAATGCATGTTATTTGGGAACGATGTAGGTGTACCAGCAGAGAAAACTTCCCTTCCACAAAGAGTCTTTATTATATAGAAATATACTCCATCCTACTTAACATAAACTGACCTTGCTCTGTGTCTTCTGATGTAAGGCACATTCACCTGACCTGCATCTGGAAATGGAGTTGCAGCTCTTCAGACAAATTAAGGATATCAAAATGCCTGACTTCCAGGAAGTTCTGCACCACTGTACTCCCATATATTACTGATGTGATGGCTATCTGAAGAAATAGGCAATGACCTAATTCCTTAGCTAATAGAATTTTTCCTATGGACTTAGCTGGAATTTTTTGGGGGGAGGAAAATGAATTATGCCAATAAAAGCAGAGTCCTGTCAGTAATGTTCATTTAGTCCATATGGAGCAAAACCATAAAGGCCTCAATTTCTAACAGTAGCCACCATGACTCTGGCTTTTGCTATGGCTCTGCTGGATCACTTTTCCAGTCCCTTTGACTGATTGTTCATATTCATGTCCTGTGTGCTTGCAAAACACTGTTGCAGTTAATTTTGTGCGAGTGATAATTCCCATGATTCCCATCTCACCCCTACACTCCTGCAATTACTCTTGTTCCTTCACTACAGAGAATTAGTCTCACATTTTTATATTATTTTTGAAACATTTCTCACACAGAGCTCTGCTTATGTCTGCAAATTTAATACCTGTTCCAGCATGCTGTACTTGTCCTGTCCTTGATTTACTATTTGAAATAATAAATGCAGAGCATTTATGTAACACTTTGCCTATGGAGACTCCATGGTGCAGAACAAAAAAGGTAGGTAACACTAACCCTGTTTTGCAAGTAGTAAAACATGACATAACGGTGGTTTTGGCCATTTCAGGCAGTCCTAAAATTAGGTCTGGAATTCAATTGAGTTATACCAGTATTAGGCCAGCGCAAAGCAGTGTTGAATCAAGTATTTATAAAACACCAGCCCTGTGATATCTCATTTCACTGGCATGAGACTGAAGAACAACAGTATTGAGATGGTGGGAGACAAAGTGCCAAAACAAGCACCTATGCTGTAGTGGTCCAGGAATGAGCCATGTGTGTCAGCCTACCGTGTTTCACAAGCACTAAAGGGCAAAAAGCTTTTTTTTTTTATTTTTTTTCTCTCCTTTCTCTCTCTCTCTTTTTTTTTTTTTTTTTAAATTTAAGTAATTGTATCATAATATTTAATTTCTTACAGCCGAGTCACTCTCCACCGCAGACTGTCAGGAGATAAGGCAGGCTCTCACCAGGACTGCTGCAGACAGGTGTTTCACATACCTTTATGCTGCCCTTTGACCCCCCTGGTATGTATATTGAGATGCTAAGCTGTCCTAAAGCAGCGTAGCTCTGTGAAAGCCAACAGAATGACTCCACTTAAAGCCAGCTGACGGCTTTGGTCATAAACACCCCAGGCCCTCCTGTGAACAGACAGATTGAAGCTTGCTTTTTAAGATGCAGATGGAATATCGATTGAAGAGTAGATGAAGACCACCAGGATAGTTTTGTTTCCAGTGCAAGCATCATTCTTCTTTATAGATTAAAAGTGTGTCCATGCAATGAGTCCATTTCTCTCATCATTTGTTTTAATCACTGCTGACTCATTGTTTTGCCTGCAGTCACTTTGCTGTGACAACAATGATTAATAAGGATAATTCAGAAAGTTATGTTTATGGAGAAAGTAGGAATTAATATCCAGGTGACAAACATATAACTTAGCTTTTAAAGAGAGGGGTATAAAATTAAATTGCGATTTAGAAAATATTGTCAATCCTGTAAGCTCTGCTGTGCTTTTATGTGAAGAGCACATTGTAACCCAATCATGCTAACGAATCACCATAGAATTTACATTAAATCACTACAAAGAATTGGGATACCATTTTAAGAATGCACAAGAGTTTCATTTTCATTAATCTTAGGGTATTTTGAAGGCTAAAGTGTATCAGCAGCAAATGGCCATTCTGTGATTCCTTGTGCAGTTCCTGTAGAAACCACATTCAACTTGGAAATGAGGGATAAACAGAGGATTTTCACATGAATTAGCAACAGACGGAAATCCAGAAATCGTTTTCATGTTTTAGATACCTGCTGTGATAAAGAATAGCCGTAACCTATTTCTTCTTTCAAGAAATAGACACAAACCATAAGTTGCTAAGGCTCTGCTCTATTTTGTTTCAGAATTTATCTCACTGGATGAGACTTTGTAGACACCACCTTTTGCAGCTAAGATTCAAATACACTTCATATGCTGCACAAGGCCAAAGTTTCAGCCACATTCAACTTCTGCTAGTGCAAACACATCAGCTTAGTGTTTTGTTTGCAAACGGATGTTTGCATTTTCCAGGGGGATTATGGGAATAATCCATACGATATTAAAAACCGTCACACAGAGCTTGGTCAAAATTTCCAAATCTAACATCTGACTTCTAAAACTCTAGACAAATAAAATGAGATTAATTTTCAAAAATACTAGAAACCCATCACTATCATTGACCTTAGTGAAAGTTTGGGGTACTCCACAACTTGGAGAGTGAAGCTACTTTTATTTAGCTGCTTAGATATGAATCTAGGACTTTAATTCAAATGCTCTATCTTAGATAGTCCATGGCTATCCTAACAGGTTAAACATGCCAGGGAAAGCTGCTGGGCCTGGAGGCGGTTTGCCTTGGAATAGCTCACATCTACACAATTTAGCTGCTTTAGCCACCAAGAGAGGGTCACTAAATGCAAACTATCTATTGGGAACGGCCCCTGGGCCGTTTAACTGCCAGGACATGCCAGGAATTTGACTGAAAGAGCTGGTGTGAAACCCATATGCATGCCAGGGAACGGTCTCATGGTTTATTAGCAGAAATGACCTTGTTCCAGGGTGCAGGAATGTTCTTGCACACATTTGGGTTTATTACTGTAGGTACAGTGTATTGTTTCAAAATTTTGCATGGTGATTTTATGAAATTCAGGTTTAAAGTTCTGCACTGGGGTTATCATGTGGTTTTTACTCACTTGAGAGCCATAGCTCGCCAAGAAGAGAATTTTTAGAAACTTAAATCCACCTGGGTACCTTAGGGTGCTTGGCTACTTGTTGTTCTAAACCTTTGGCATCACTGCAGAGGATTTTGCTTCACTCCATGTGAGGCACAACAGCAAGTACTTGCCCAGGACTGAATGATGAGTGGGGAGCAGGCTGCAGCAGAGTCCAGAAGTTGTACACAGCAGAAAGCATATGGTTTATGTTGAATTGGATGGTGGTTATATTTCCCATCCTACCCCAGTAACTAGTAGGCATCTCATTCCCTTCTCTCCTCCTCCCTTTCCAACACACGTATCGGCTCCTGGTGTGTTGCTGGGGGCCTGCTGGGTTGTGGTCTCACACTTTACTGAGTGCCCCACTGTGAGTTATGGGCTGGCAGTGAAATTCTAAATCAACTCATTGTAAATCTTTAGCAAAAGGAGTGAGCTGCCGTGCAGGACCATTTATTTGGAAAGCCAACGTTTTTGTATTCTCTCTCTTAAGGCTGATGTCAAACCTCATGACAAACTTGTTTCCTCATATTGTACAAGACAGTGGGGTGCAAGCCAAGATCCCATGCTGTCCCCACTCCTTCTCTCCTGCAGCAAAGCCCCAGAGTTGGAATAGAAAAGCCATCCTCTCAGCAACTTGTCCCGTCTCAGTCCACGGCTCAACACCATAATGCAGTTTGTGTAACAGCAGTATATACACAGCAGTCAGTGCTATCATTGTACATGAGTTCAGACCCACTGCAGCCTAAGGTTTGAATTCTAAAACATATTGTATTTCTCCATTCCTTTGCCCCTTTCTTTAATGGTATATTAATTTTCCACACTTTATAAACAAGTCACAAAGATGTCCATACCACCTGAGAACTGTTTGGCACCTGCTCATCCAATAGCTAGATAAGATACTAGCTGTCCCTTCTGAGAAAGATCACAGTATTACACACCCGACAACGCCCCAGAGTGGGAATGTACACGTATCTAAAGTGGATCAGAACACACACATCTATACCACATGTTCTCTTAAATTAACAGACACATTAATAGCACAATAACTTGTATTCACAAGATGCAACTGAATGGAAAACTGACTTTAGACTTATTGAAAACCTCTCTAATGAGAAATTAAAGCTACTGAATGATCTTATCAAAAAGGATTCTGAACACTTTCCTTGGACTGAGAAACAAAATCTCTGAATACCCTTTTGTGCTCAGAGTCACTGAACATTACTGGCTTTTTTAAGGAACTTCTTTAGCTGGCTATTAAATGAGATTGGAACCAATCAGACAAACTCTTGCTGATGATTTCTGGAGCAAGGCATGAAAAGAACCAGAGAATTTGATCTCTCATTTCCTCTTCTGTTCCTTTCATTATGTTTAACTCTGTTCCCTTTTTGTTGTTGACTGATTAAACAGCATTCGAATGCCACCGGAGGGAAGCAAGGTGGGATGTGTTTTGCAGATCTTTGCCAAAACCAAAATTCATTAAGTTTCTTTGCAAAGAAAGCTTGAAACCTCTGGGGAAAAACAGCCATGCCTCCTTGGGCATGGCCAGCTAAGGAATAGAGAGAGGATTATCTGAGGAGCACTTAGGAGCATAGTTTCCATGGGCTCCCATATGTCTGTTCAGTTTTCTAAAAGTCTTCCTCTGCCAGAAGAGGAAGGAATATTTGTCAGTCTTTCCAAATATGAACCAAGTAGGAAACCTGTTAAGAACACACAGAGTTACTGCCTTCCACTCAGAGAGGAATTTTGGAAGTGGCAATGCTTAAGTGCAGCAGGAGCACTATGAAATGTGTCTCACCAAGGGTTAATAGACCAGGCTAGCAAGAACACATTGTACAGAAGAAGCCAGAATTTGGATCTGTGTAGCTTGCCACGAGCTCTATCAGGACTGAAATTTAGCTGGCCTCTTAAATGATGAAGGGCGTTAGTGAAAAGCCTATGAATTCTGAACTGCAGATTTTCCTGGCTTTGTAACACTCAGGAGGTATTTCTTCAGGCTAAACAGATGACTTACAGACCTCTTAGAAGTATCATAAAAGTGATTATTAGGAAATAATATGCTCCGTGCTATGTTGGCTTTGTGTAACACATAGCGTAATATCTCCCTGTATAGTACACTTTTCTTTGATATGTGAACTATGCACAAACTTTTTCAGAGAGAGATCATTTTTGTACTGTGGCATCAGCTGTGTAATCAATGTTTTATTGGCCAACAAGATTGAAATGCGGGTCACTCAATATTATTATGTGATTGAAGTTAGAAATCCCTCCCCCAGCCCCAAAATAAAGTATTCAATAATACTTTGTAACCATTATTTAACATTCTAGTGGTAATTCATTTCAACTGGATACTTATCACTAATACTCATGGAAAATACATTTCTATAGCTGGTGGAGGTCAGGACGGTGAAACTGCACGTTTAATTCTTTATCGTCACACTGATCAGCAATGTTCGTTTGCTAAATGCAGGTGGGATGAAGCTTGGAATGGTAGAGATTTGACAGCAGGGAAAAATCACGTACACTTACCTCTTCCTCACATCAACAAGAATCTGAGAGAAACTTGCCAGATCAGTGTTCGTCATTAAGTTCAAACCTGAAAACCCTTCAATTTCAGAATGGTTTGTACAAGTACTTGACCTACTGAGAATCTTTCCCCTAAACCTCACAGTTGCAAAGCATTAGATCACTTCACAACTGTTTTGAATGCCTGCTCTGAATAAATCTGTGTCTGAGTTAGTCACCATCAGCTCCCTGTAGTCAGTGGAAAGAATTAGGCATTTAAGGGCACAAATGAGCTGTCTAATTTCAGATGTGCACTTTAGGATAAAAGAACCCATTCTATTTCAATACCTATTTATCTTCAAAAAGTATAAGGGGAAGGCTAGCAATCTACCTCGTATCTTGAAGTCTACACTAAAGAAATTTAGTCAGTGAAACCCAGCTTAATGAAAAAGCCAAAATGAATACCAAAAAGCTCTTTATAGCTGTATAGAATATTGGCAAGGAGTAAACAAATCATCTTGTAATAAAGACCAACAAGTAAAACACTGGCTTTCCAGTCAAAATGGCTACTACACATTCCTGTTTGTGCTTTCTCGTTTATTGAGAGATTTTTGAAATAAGAATAGCAAGAGAGAAAGAAATGAAAAGTATATAGTGAAAAAATGACTATAATATTATACTTGGTAATCTTCTACTGAAAGCTTTTTTTTTTTTCTTTTTCCCAGAAGAGTGCAGAAAGAGAACTCTGCAAGTTGCTACACATAAAAATAATCAGATAGAGCAAAACCCATTGAAGGTTCTCTCAGTGAAATATAATTCACAAACAGCAACACCTTAAAGTTGTAAAACATCTTGTCATGCATCTTGAAACACGTTGATATGACAAGTTACAAGGTGAAGCAATTTGGCAGGTATACATTAGGACTAGTATTATATCATATGTAAATACTTCACTGGTTTCAATAGAATTTAGCTTTCTGATATTCTAGAATGCTTTTGGAAAGCCCACATGAGCCTCTTTAGGCAATGTGGGCACAAATGACTGTGTTATTCCTGCAAATGAATCTGAATTACACATGATGAAATGCAATCAAGCCATGCAAACTTGGAAAGTTACTGTTCATCACCTGAGCTCCTAGCACTGATCATATGTACCTTTTTGGCATACCGTCAGGAACGATTGAGTCACTGTGGTGTAAGGAAGCATTGCCCAGCAGCTGCGTGGTAATAACTGACTCTTCATGCTTTTCTCCACTGTTGGGGAAATACATTTTAATTCATCTAATGCATTCTGTTTCATTACTGGAATAAGCCAGGAGGCACAACTGGCCAGCTGTGGGAGCTCAGCTGCATAGTGGCAATTTATTCACCTGTCATAACTCAGCCTTGTTAGATTGTGTGTTCACACGTGCTGTGCTACAGACCCTAGACCCATCTCTTTTAAAGTGGGTTCTAAAATGTAGATTTTTGTTTGGTTGTTTTTTTTTAATGTTCCCCTTATTCACTAAGTGCTCAGAATTTTTAATTACAATCCAACCAGCAGGGACGTTTCAATGGCACCAACACAAACAGTAAAATCCTTCCATCAGTTCAATCTTCTGCCTAGCTTTTCACAAGATTTGTTTTGGAAATTGTAATCTTTTCTGCTGGTGAAAAGTTTCATAGAATTAAGAAGCATTTATGTTAAACAGCAATGAAGTCTACATATAATCTTTCTTCAGAAGCATCAATACAAATGAAAGAAGGATTAGAAAGCTTTTTTCCTACTATTACACCCAGGACAAGATATTGATATGGAAAATCAGGCTGTCCCTATATTTATTCATAGAAACATGGTCTTAAACTAGTGCTCTGAAATTACCTCAAACCTTAGAATTTGTCTTCAATCTTTTTTCCTGTGCATCTTCTGTTTCAGTAACCATCATCAGCAGATTCTTTCTGAAAGTCTCAGGGACGCTAGAGGTCAAGTAATTCCTTAAGGTAGTCCTTTGGGACACACCACTGATAAAACAGAGAACAGTGCAAACTGTAGGAAATGGTTCCTATAAAATACATAGTACATCAGCACTGCAGCATAGGATTCCATGAATAATTGATTTGTTGGTTTGCCTGCTAAATGGGAGAGAATGTTTTTCTTCAAATGGTAACTATTTTTTCACTTTTCTAAACTAAAAAAAAAAAAAAAGAAAAAAAGAAAAAGAATTCTATGAAACATTTAATTTGACCTGAAACGAAGAGTCTCATTCTCATTTTGGACATTTTTAGCAGAAAAAGAAACCTATGGCTCTGGAGGACTTTGTGACTTTGTTCAAAGCCCTTTCATAATACAGAGGAAGAAAGGGAAATGTTTCCCTTTTAATCAATAGTTCAATGTCAAGGCAACTTTTCCAGGACTGAGAGACTTGAGCTCAGTTCCTTCCTTTGTCTAGGGGAAGGAGGATTCACTTCTCCCACAGATGTTTCCCTAGTTAACCTGCTGCTGGACTCTTTGAGTGGATTGTTCTCAAGCCATTGTTTCATAATTGGTAGAGTCAGCAAGAGATCACCTTGCTGCTGAAAGTTGTGGGACTGCTCTCCTTCCACCTTGTCCTCGGTTAGCTGTCTCTTTAGTGCTGCTGCTGCTTGTATGGCCAGGAATATGGCCTGGATGCAGACTATATCCATGTAGAAAAACAAAATAATTGCTTTCAACTGGACCTGACCCTGTCTCCAGGCTCGCTGCTCAGCTGCCCAAGTACGAGTGCCAGTGCAAAGGAAAGTTGGCCACATTGCTGGAGATGGAGACAGAGGATGCATCCCAAGGTCTTAGCTGTCTGTGACCCATGACGCAGGGTTGTGAAGCTGAGCTCTCTGATCTCAGCTCAGCCTTGCTAAAAAACGTTGGTGCTGAGCTCTGAGGGAACAGAAGCCAAAGTCATGCAAAGTAAGCAATGTAAAAACACAGACAGAAGTGAAATTGTTGAGCCATAAATTAAACACTCAGGAGAAAACTACTGACATGTTATGGTATAAAGCTCCAAGAAATAAAATGAAAGCAACTCAGTAAGGTCAAGGTTCAGTCATTTCCAACAGAGAGGCTGACATTTCCCCACCTGACTGATGGCTGCCCAGCCCGAAGATGCTCACGGAGCACGAGTATGCTCATGCTGAGCCTGGTAGCTCTGGTTGCTTGCTGTGTGTATTCACCAATAAATAAGTGTTGTGATCTCATAAAATGTTTACAGTCCTGCCTGCAGCATCTCTGCACCAGGCAGGCTACAGGGCTGTCCACACCTCTGCTTCTTCCAACTTCGTGAATATACCACCACAACCTTCACATTGAAGCAACATCCATGAGAGATGCTGAAAGCTACTCACCGCATCATCCTGTGCAATGGGACAGTTATTGCAGTCAGGGAGAGGTTTAGATCCTCTCCAGCAGAGCTGGGAACTAAGCCTCAGCTAAAGTCCCAGCCACAGTGCTACTGGATAACTCGGGATGACCTTCAAACTGTGCAAACAGTGAACTCACCGCTCTCTGCTGCTGCCCTGCAAGAGTCGTCCACTGTGCCGTGTCTTCTCCTGTCGCAAATTAACACATGGCCCACCACCAGCAGACAGGCATCACATTGCTTGTAATCGACATGCGTGGAGCTGTGCCAATTGACACCAGCTGAGAATCTGGCTTATACACAACTTGCATGGAATTTATTGGCAGCTCGGTTTGTGCACATAGGCTTTGTCTTTGGTGTAGACGGGTGTGTTTGTGCCGGATTTACAGCTATCTTGCTGTAAAATACTAGTAGAGACAGGATGTTGGTAGCTTCTGTTGCAAATAAGTAGCCAGAATTGATTGCAGGTGAGGATTGTCGGGCTGAGTTCATTTATTTTTTACTGAGGCAGATGGTAGTCTGCCTTGTCATTAGTATTTTGCAGCAAGAGTGATCTCTGTGTAGAAATAACCATCTCTGGAGTGAAGACAAGCCATTGCTGACACCAAAACCCATGTAAAACATCATGTTTCCTATACAGAAAGAGCACACGCTGGGATGAAGATGAAAAATTCTCCGATACATACTGTTTGGTTTAGTAAGAAGACACATTACATCTCTTTTGTGCAATATAACCATCAGCTAAATTGATCCTAAAAACGTACTGGTCCATACAAGTGGGAAAGTAGCTGTATTAATGTGTACGTAATAGTGCTATCCCTGCTGGGGAGCCAGCGATAGGTTATGGGTAGTTGAGAACCGACATGCCCAATTGCTTCACCTTGGCAATCTGGGACAAAACATGGGGCGAGGAGCGGGGGGAAGGCAGCAGAGGCGGCTATCACACAAGGCTCATGCATTATTCAGCTATTTCTTCTCACAAAGCTTCGTTTCCTCACTAGTGATCCTCACTGTAACTCCCATCCTCTTTTTCATTTGTCTCATTAGACCCACTGGACTCATTTCCACCTGTTCAAATGAGTTCACTTTCAGAGACGATAAATGAAGGGGGAAATGAAAAAATTGCCTGCTCCCCAGGGGTATTTTCCTACTAACCCATTCATTACTGCTTGACTGATGTCCTGAAGCATGAGATTTTATACCCTTTACGCAGTTTTATTCTGTTTTATGTAACTAGCTGATATTATCCCTATGTCTAATTAAGATTCCCATTCCTTAATTCTGAAATAGAAGAAAATTACAGCTGTATTTCCTCACATAAAGCTATTTTACGAGCTGGCAAAGTGATCTTTGTTCACAACCTGTAAAACTCTTTGCGCTTCTTGGGAATGAAAAATGTTAGTGAAGTTTTCTGGAATATGAGCATAGAAAGGATTATATTGGCATTTACAGGCTTTTCTGTATCTGTAAATTCAAATGAGTGGATTGAAATCAGTCAGTTGTTTAGTAGTAGTTATAGGGCAGATAAATGAGTCTGTTAGCTAGCCTTTTTTTTTTTTTTTTTTTTGCTAAGGGTAGGTATTCACATCAAGAAATATTCAGCAAAATTGGCAATCAGCAAATGAGCCAAGTAGCACGGTCACTGAGTTAAACTCCTGAAGATACATGGCTCCAAGGCTGAAAACTTACTTAGTGGCTCTTTTTTTTTTTTTTTAAATAAAGTAGTCCATTTTCTTTCATGAGCTCTTTTAAGTTAACATTATTTTCCACCACTCCTGTGGTTTCAAAACGCAAAGAAAATCTGCGTGAAAGCTTTTAGAACCTTTTCAAAATTAACTCTAGTTTTGCTCACATGTTCTGAGAGAAGCCTGAATTTGCTCACAGAATGTCTTCTAAAGGCTTTCCAAAATTTTATCTTATTTCTAAGTTTCCAGTTGCAAATTTTCACAGACGAAGTTTTTTTGCTTGTCTGTGTTTGATGCTGCTTATTTCAATGTTATAATAAATGGAGATTTTTGCTATTATGAAGAACCAGCTGGAAAGCAATACAAACTTTGAGGAAGAAAACTGTTAATTTTTATTGCTGTAATTTTAGGATTCTGGTGCCAGTGTTCTGTCCCAACTCTTCTAGGGCTGCTGTAGTGTACAGCTCATTAGTGTCTCCCAATGTGTTTTCCTTTATAAGTGTATTTAGTCTACAGAAATGCAGATGCTCAGACTCCCACCCTTTCATTTGGTTTTTATTCTTCACTTGTACAGACTTATAATCATACTGTCCCAGAATATAGCTTTTATCTATGTAGACTCTGACTAACACTAAAATGGTAGATATTAAGCATCTTCTTTGTATGTCGGGGTTCTCTCAAATCTCCTTTAGCTTTTTTTTTTTTTTTTTTTCACAGTGGCGCCTGTATAATTTAAAGCACATACAGGATATGCTAATGAGCTGTTGAAAGTATCAATAGCATTTGCAAAATTAAGAATTGGAAGTGAGACTCAAAATGAGCCCTTTAAATTTAACTAAAATTTGCAGGCACAAATACACATATTTTCTGTTAACATCTTTACAGAAAGTGTACTTTCTTCTGTTTACAATATGAGATTTTTATTTAGCTTATTTATTATTTTGTCTGGGAATGTGTTTTCATGAGAAGACAGGGAATGTTTCAAGACATATTTCCATAGCTCTATCTTCTCCTTGAAGAACATGAATGGGCCCAAGTGTTTGCTAAGTGTAAGACCGATGTATAACCTTCATCTTTGTCGTCTCCAAAATCAACCAAACAATTCCTTTGCAAAACAGGAAAACAAGGCATGTACTTAATAAGCACCTAGCACAACAAGGGCAGGGATAGAGGATCGTTACTTATTTAAGCTGAAGACTTGAGCTAGCTGCCTCCTGCACCCTCAGCTCCCATGCTGGCTATCAGCAGCTGGGGAAGACCCACGTTCCCTAGGTGGCCCTCCATGCAGCGCCTTGTGTGCAGCACCCATCCTAACATGAGCAGGAAAAGAAGCTGGGAGCATGGCCGGGGGCTTCAAAACATGTCCAGGAGAAGCTGGGGGGATGTTTGCTACTAATTTTCTCCATCTGGCACTAAAGATATTGACATTTCAGCACCTGAAGAAACCACGTGCATGTCTCCATGTTGTGTCAGAAGAGTTTTCATGTGCTTCTGTAAATGTCTAATGAAATCTCTTCTAGCAGCAGCTTTTCTCCTACTGAGGCAGCCCTTTGGGAGAGAGACCAAACTGCAGAGCATAGCTTTATCCATACACTTTTTGTCCACATCCTTACTATGTCTGATACTGATCATAATTTGCAAAAAGCTGGAGGCTCTTCTGATTTTCAGTGTTTTCCCTTGATCTTTTTCAAATGACCATCTATCTTCTATATCACAGAGTTTTCTACAGCATCCATCACTGTTCAATCTACACACTTCCCTGCTAAATCAATTCTACGTTGTGAAGTCCCTGCAGGACTCTGGGGCTGTTTCTGCTCAAGTCCACAGTCTGCTTGGGGAATACTTTGTTTTAAATCATCATCATTCTCAAAACCTTTTAAATGGTGCCAAAGTACAACCGTCTTTCTAGTATGGACAAAAAAGGGCTTAGGAGTATGTGTTTGGAGGGATATGAGATAATTTAAGAGATGTGGTTTTGGTCAAAGTGCCAAGATCTTTTTTTGAAATCAATTTATAGGGAAATAATTATCTCTAAGCAATGTATATTGAATCTTCATTGCCTTGTGTGGAATTCTTCACTGCTTCAACAGAGGTTTCACTCAAGGAAATGAGAGAAATGAAAGAAAAGAGAGAGACATGCTGCCTAAAGGATCTACTTGGCCTTGTTGCAAGGTTCTGGCAAACAAATTCTGAAATACAACTGTTGATTTGTGTCCAATGGGCCAAATTCTACTGTCAGTTGCAAACTCAGGTGAGTTGTAAGGGAATAAATACATGAGCGCAAAGGACAAAAAATGCTGCTTAAGACTCAGTGCAGCAGTCCTTATGGCAGCATGGAGCATGTTACCACATTACTTGGGTAATGCAAGCACTGATGCTGGAAGCCATATGGCTGCAGCCATGTGTGGTGACTGGCCTGACCCTGCTGCACCACTTGTGCTTCTGGTTGTGGTGTATGAGCTCTGCTGGGCCGTGAGGCCATGCTTGTTTAACTAACCAGCCTCGTGGGCTGGCTGATGATGAAATGGTGGAACTGGAGCTGAGCAAGAAGGTCGTCCTGTGGGCAGAAGTTCACCACACTGGCAATGCTCTAGCATTCAGTGGTGCTCAGTGTTGAGGGTGGTAGTGGGAAAGAATAAAAGGTCTGGTGTCTGGTTTTGACCCTACTGCTGACTGGCTGTGTGGGATAAGGCATGTCACTTAGCCACTCCACCAGCATAAAAAACTGCCCAGGACTTAGTTTCTGTGAAAAGCTCATCCATGCAACCATGTATTCTTATTGCTGTGACTATTACTTCCCCTCCATTCTGGTTTCTGTTTCACTACTAACCCATGTTCAAATTGGCTCTGATTTTTGCAGTCGTGGAGGAGAAAACTGCTGTCTCTGCACAGAGCCCCTCTTGTAATCAATAGAGAGCCTGCACAGGCAGTGGCACACTGCCAGTCTCCAGAACCTAGCTTGAACTTAAAAGCTTTTGGAGTCAGGGCTGTCATCCTACCTTTTGTTTGTTCCAAACAGCGGTAAAACAAATGGAGCTACAGTCCTGGACAGGACTTCAGAGCAGTGTCGCCTCACAGATGCTAAGGTCACCCTCAGGAATCGATGAAAAACAACCTGCAACCTGAGGCAAATAATGCAGAACCAGCTGTGGTGAGTGCTTTGAGATCTCTCTCGATCAGGTAAAAAGAAAACAGGACTTGTAATAATATTCAATTGTTGTAAGGTTGGAGAAGTTTAAGAGGACTATTCCTCATAGGGGTAATTTAAGCTCTTCCAGACTAATAATACTCAAATGTGGTTTCACTTTAATGTTTCATATAGCTGCTTCCCATTGATGAACAAAAGCTTCCACTTCATCCATTTCTAAGGGAGCATTTTGCCCTCCCTGCCCGAGCTCACTGTCTCTGGTTATCTCTCCTCCCATGGTGGATACATGATTATGAAATGGTCAGTGGGTGTGCCAGGAAAAATCCCAGCCCTGAAAACAAAGAGTTTCTGGAAGAAACAGGGCATAGACCTGTGAATTTATTCAGGGCTGTCCAAGAGCTCCGAGAATAGGAGAGCCTCCATCAGGTACCAGCTAGTGCAATGCTGGATGCCTGGAGGCTGAATGGGACAGTGTGAGGCAGTGCATGGAGACTACGGTCCAGCACATGAAACAGGATTGTTCCCCCCATTAATTTCCCTTCCTATCTCATCTTTGCACATGTAGTCTCATTTCCCCACCAAATCTGGCCAACCTGCTGTTCTGTACAGTTTCTGTCAGGGCTGGGGCTTCTCATTGCTATCGCCCTGCCTGATGTGCAGTCTAACAGGACTGTGCTTTTTGCCTCTGGGCTGTTAATTTCTCCTGCATTTAGGAATGAGGAGTGGCAATCGAGGAGAAAGATCAAGGGCAAAACCTGGGCTGTGGGATGAGAACTTGCTGCATATTGAGCAGTCTGCAATCACATTGACTTGCTCTTTCTCTTAGATAAATGTTTATGATGTAAGAAATGAGAGGTCCTGACTCCTTTTATTTTGATGGTTAGAGTAGCTTGTATATAAAGTAAGATAAAAGCACGCCCATAAGGACATCCCAGACCAACTTATAATCAACAAGTTCACAGACAAGAATATCCAAAGGAACCTGTCCATAAGTTCCTGCTATAAAATAATATTGCTTTACAGCTCTCTCGATTTCCAGTTTGTCTTTTGGGCATTCCCAGTTAAGTATGTTTCTCCTGCTGAGAGTCAGGATTGCGTTTTCATTAGTGACTGAGTAATATGTTTGAATTGTAGAGAAACAAATATTTACAGCTCATGGGGAGAGACAACAGAAAGCATTGAGGAATAAGACACAGCTATTGAAGATTGTTATAATTATTTGCTTGAAATTCATATGCTCCAAGTGTAGGTTGCCACAATTAGACATTCTGTGAGAATGTGTCCCTGTGTTTAGAATGGGAAACACCACAGAAACTCTAACATCATTAGTGCTGGAAAGGAAAAAAGGAAATAGGAAAGGAAAGGAAAGGAAAGGAAAGGAAAGGAAAGGAAAGGAAAGGAAAGGAAAGGAAAGGAAAGGAAAGGAAAGGAAAGGAAAGGAAAGGAAAGGAAAGGAAAGGAAAGGAAAGGAAAGGAAAGGAAAGGAAAGGAAAGGAAAGGAAAGGAAAGGAAAGGAAAGGAAAGGAAAGGAAAGGAAAGGAAAGGAAAGGAAAGGAAAGGAAAGGAAAGGAAAGGAAAGGAAAGGACTAGTATTACAAACGTAAAGCCTGAGAGGAAATAAATGCCAGTGTGAAGGTTTGAACCTTTTTCTCTTTTTTCTTTCTTTTCTTTTCTTTTCTTTTCTTTTCTTTTCTTTTCTTTTCTTTTCTTTTCTTTTCTTTTCTTTTCTTTTCTTTTCTTTTCTTTTCTTTTCTTTTCTTTTCTTTTCTTTTCTTTTCTTCTTTTCTTTTCTTTTCTTTTCTTTTCTTCTTTTCTTTTCTTTTCTTTTCTTTTCTTTTCTTTTCTTTTCTTTTCTTTTCTTTTCTTTTCTTTTCTTTTCTTTTCTTTTCTTTTCTTTTCTTTTCTTTTCTTTTCTTCTTTTCTTTTTTCTTTTCTTTTTTCTTCTTTTCTTCTTTTCTTCTTTTCTTCTTTTCTTCTTTTCTTCTTCTTTTTTTTTTTTCTTTAACTTATTATTGATTATTTTACTCTGCTTGCACTGGAGCTTGAAATGAATATTTTTGATAGTTTTCTTGCTTGTGCACTAGCACTATCAATAATGCTGGCAGAACATTAGTAGGAGGAGGTGAAACCAGGTCCAAGCACCTTGATTAGCTTGATGTAACTGTAATGATAAAAATAGGATTGCTACTGACTTATACTAATGCAATTAGGATAAAGTCCTATGTAACGAGAGCATAAGCATTGTGTTTTCCTAGTCTGACTTTAAGATTCAGGGCCTGTTCTTGGTGATGTCAATAACAGAAACATTGGTAATACCAATATGTACTGGTCTGGATGTTTTTTTGTAATATTCCTAGATTTAATGAAATATATTTTCTTTATACTAGACTCTAATGAAAGTCCCACATCTCCATGAGCTTTGGATGATATTAAGACATTAGAATATAGGTATTCCTGCAGGTAGATGATTTAACTGGTAGGATGAAGTCTCCGTTGTCAATGTTTAGCTGTCTATATTTATGAGTTGCCTACCTGTCCACTGCAGGTGAGAGAAACAAATCACTTCCAGAAAGTTCTCCAGAACAAGAAAGGCACCAACAGAAGTGACTCCCCTGCTCCTATTACCCCCACCCACTTCTCTCCTTTGCAAAGAGCAACCCAGGGAAAACCCATGTTTGCAGATGACACCAAGTTAGGCAGGAGTGTTGATCTACTTGAAGGTAGGAAAGCTGTGCAGAGGGATCTGGATAGGCTGGACTGATGAGTCCAATTGTATGACATCTGACAAGGGTAAGTGCTGGGTGCTACACTTGGGGCACCACAACCCCACACAGTGGTATGGGCTTGGGGAAGAGAGGCTGGAAAGCTGCCTGGCAGAAAAGGGCCTGGGGGTGCTGGTCAACAGCTGGCTGAACAGGAGCCGGCAGTGTGCCCAGGTGGGTAAGAAGGCCAACGGCATCCTGGCCTGCATCAGAACTACTGTGGCCAGCAAGGAGGTGATTGTCCCCTTGTGTGTGGCACTGGTGTGACCTCACCTTAAGTCCCATGTTTGGTTTTGGGCTCCTCACTACAATAAGGATGATGAATTCATTTAGAGAAGAACAGTAAAGCTGGTGAAGAGACTAGAAAACAGGAGGAGCGTCTGAGGGAACTGAGGTTGTATTTTCTGGAGAAAAGGATGTTGAGAGGAGATCTCATTGCTAACAGCTACAGCTAACTGAAAGGACGGTCTCGGTCTCTTTCCTCAGGTGACAAGTGATGGGACATGAGGAAACAGTCAGAAGTTGCAACAAGGGAGGTTTAGATTTCCTGTCAGGAAGAATTTCTGCACAGAAAGGGTGGTTAGGCTTTGGAACAGGCTGCCCAGGGAAGTGGCAGAGTTGGCACCCCTGAAGGTATTTAATAGATGTGTGGATGTAATGTTCAGGGACATGGTTTAGTGGTAGGCTTGTTAGTATAGGGTGATGGTTGGACTTGAAGATTTTAAGGGTCTTTTCCAAACTAAATGATTCTATGGTCATTTTTACTCTCCATATCCATAATGAACTCCTCACAGAAGCTGTCCTGTCCGTCCCACTTTGCAGGCTTCTAGGAGAACTTTCCTGTGCTGCCTTATGCTTTTCTCACCAAGCTTTCTCTTGAGCTTCTCTTAGCTGTGTGAGCAGGAGGGAGCAATAGCAGTGCTGTTTAGACAGGCCATAGCTGTCTGAGGCATGCTGAGACATGCCTGGGTCACAGCTTCTCAATTTCAGTAATTCCAGAGGTTTCAATATTACAGGGTTAAAACTGCTTATGAAATGTAATTACATTTTGATTTGAACCGGAAGAAATGTTACAATAGATATGATATTCTGCATTTCGGGCTGGTGACAAGAGGCATGAGGAAGATGGCTATGTGCATATAAGAGAGGCAAAATAATTATTTGCTCTCACTAGAACTGCTGGGATTATAATTGGAACACACCAGTCTATTACGAGCAAAGACAACACAGAAAAATCAGGGAGAATTCAGAGTAAAGGTAAAAAATAAAGTTTTTTGAAAGAAAACTTCTCTAGGTTTCTCAGAGAAGGTCAAGAGAAAGAGGCCTCTTTGCATAAGAGGAAAGAACACTAGCAGGAGACAGACTAACTACCTGTAAACACAAAGAATGATAATACGAGCAGTGGTACTTTGCCCTCATTTAGCACCTTGGTATTGTTGTTTCTCATTAGGGTTGCTTGGCTGGGGCCAGCCTTGTGCAGGAGGTCAGGCAGCATGGTCCTAATGAGTCCTGGACCCCTGCCACCCACCTACTGCGCCGTGATCTGCACAAATACAAAAGAAAGCCTGGCAGCAGCCAAAGGGCTTACAGTTTCCCCCCCCCAAGAAGCTCTGTGTGTTTACAAACACATAACCAGAGAAAAAGTAATCGAGAGTATTAAAAATCATTACTTGCAATTCTTTTTCTTTACAGTGGTTCAAAACATGCATGCTTTCCACTCTGTGGCTCACAGTGATGGAAAAAAAGAAAGCAAAGCAACATGGAAAGACATATTTTTTTCCGATACTGCCCAAACCAACTATACTCCGTTAGGAAAACCAAATTTATCTGTAAATACTTGTCTGTCTTTATGTTTTTCAGTCAACTGTTGGTTTTTTTTTTTTTTTTTTCCCTAAAGCCTTTCTAAGTATTGTTATTACCAGTTGAAAAACAAAAACAACAACAACAAAAACAAATAATTCCTTTTATATTTTGTTGGTTTGGCATTAAGCTATGTTAAGTGAATCCTCATGTAGAACAGCTGTATCAAACACTACAAAAATATTATTGAGTAAACAGCTGTATCTCTAGAGCTTCTGTATGTATTATTAATTAGAGATGAAAACAAGGCTGCAATGAAACCTCCTTTATTAATATTTTGATTCACTTTCATTTTTTTTTTCCAAATAATCCAGTCTTTCCCAGTTGAAACTCTTAAAAACAATTTTAACTTGTGTCTGATTTTATGCTGCAAAAGGTACCCAAGCAGTTGCTGAACAGAATTTATGCAAGTGGAAGTCCATCAGCTGGGAAGAGGCTCCCTGGGCAAATAATCTAGTCCCCCCGGAGCTGTATGCATACTCAGACCAAAGGAAATCATTCCTAATTTTCCTGTCATCCAAACAGCAGATCTGGCAAGTCAAACACACACCACACTTAAGTGCTTTGCTAGCTTAATATCCAGACTTTGAACCAGCATATGCTGTTTTATTCTGCTTGGCAAATGCTGTCTGGCACATCTGAGTTACTCTCCAGGCAGAGAGGAGAAATTTTTGTTAACATCTGCTGGTCCATGCCCTTCTCATGGCTAACGTTTGGGTGTGTGCTGCAGCCTTCCACGTGCATGCATGGACTCATGAACTACAGAAGCATGTAGGGTAACTTCCTACTTTGCTGAGCTGTTCCATCACCTTTCCTATTACAGCCACATTTCTCATTTTGCTTTAATTTCTCTTCCTCCCTCCCTCCCTCCCTCCCTCCCTCCCTCCCTCCCTCCCTCCCTCCCTCCCTTCCTTCCTTCCTTCCTTCCTTCCTTCCTTCCTTCCTTCCTTCCTTCCTTCCTTCCTTCCTCCCTCCCTCCCTCCCTCCCTTCCTCCCTTCCTTTCTCCCTTCCCCACTTCCCCCCTTCCCCCCTTCCCCCCTTTCTTCCCCCCTTTCTTCCCCCCTTCCTTCCCCCTTCCTTCCCCCCTCCCCTCCCCCCTCCCTTCCCCCCTTCCTTCCTTCTCTCCTTCCCTCCTTCCTTCTCACAGCAGCCCAAACACCTTGATATTCAGCTGCAGCCACCACTCTTCCTGCAGATGCTGGCTCATGCCCAATGGTCCCTTAGAGCAATATGCCTGCTTGTATGTGGATACAGACCACCGATCCATTCCTTGTTCAGAAAGTAATAGCACAAAACCCACACTGTCTCCCCGAATATCATAATTACTTGGTTTATAAGTTAGGAAATTAAAACACTTCTGTCTCAAAGATGACCTCTCAGCAGAGAAAGCACTTCGGGCAAGGAAAAGAAAAGTCTTATTTTTCTGGCTGAGGATTATCTCAATCTGAAAGAGAAGAAAGCTTCTTTATTTTTCTTCCTAATTATATTTCATAGATGTCCCAGAACAAGCCATTTCTGCAAAGCCCCTTGAAAGTGCATGGGGTGATGAGAAATATGGTGTGCTTTCCCAGAAGAGCTATTGGAGTGCCCTTTCTTTGGTAATACAAAGTACACACTTGAGCACTCAAGGGGCAAGTGCTTCTCTTCAAATGCTTCCCAGTTGAAAAGGAGGCAGTGAAAGAAAAATTGCTTTCCGTGAGCTTTGACATGTTGTATAAAGCAAAGAATGATCCTGAAGAGACTTGCTAGACTGAAGGTCTATCTGCACTGCCCTCAGAGTAGCTCACAACACTATATCCTGGAAGCTTTCAGCTATGTATCTTGGGTGCAACCCACAGCTTAACCACCATTGAAGAAAGCTCAGTTTGGACTGAGCTGTTCTGCATTTGGGTGCATACATCTCCCCTTCGCTCATGGAAGGAGAGTTCAGATCCTACTTGTGACCTCAGAAATGCCATGATGCTTCCGTACTTCACCCTAAATGATCATTGATGGAAATCATGGAATCATGGAATCAATCATAGAATGGTTTGGGTTGGAAGGGGCCTTAAAGATCATATGATTCCACCCCCCTGCCATGGGCAAGGACAACTCCCACCAGACCAGGTTGCCCAAAGCCCCATCCAGCCTGGCGTTGAACACCTCCAGGGATGGGGCATCCACAGCTTCTCTGGGCAACCTGTGCCAGGGCCTCACCATCCTCTGAACGAAGAATTTCATCCTTGTATCCAATCTAAACATACCCCTTTTAGTTTAAAACCATTCCCCCCTTTAAAGCCTGCACCTCTTGACGAGTCCCTCCCCAGCTTTCCTGTAGCCCCCTTTAGGTACTGGCAGGCCGCTGTAAGGTCTCCCTGAGGCCTTCTCTTCTCCAGGCTGAACAACCCCAACTTCCTCAGCCTGTCTTCACAGGAGAGGTGCTCCAGCCCTCTGATCATCCTTGTGGCCCTCCTCTGGACTCATTCTAACAGGTCCATGTCCTTCTCGTGCTGAGGGCCCCAGAACTGAATGCAATAAAAGGGATGTGAGACATCTAACGTAACCACATGATATCTACGAATGCTCTGCGAAAGGTGCCTCTACCAGCAGCTAATCCCAACCCATTTCTCATCTGAGCTCATTATAACATAATTAAATTGAGATGTCCAGTTTGTGACCTGTTAAGGTTAGAGAAAATGAATGTGATCCTCAACATCTCTATAGAGTAGGGGAATTGCATTCACAGCCTTCCTTTCTCTGCTTTATCTTCTTTCCAAAAGTATTTGGGCCAAAATAACTACTTTCTATTTGTGCTTTGGAAATTTAATCTTATTAGGACCATCTACAGCTTTCAAGACTTTCAAGTGGGAACCAAATTTATTTTCTGTATTTTTACAAAAAGATTACAATCCTTTACTTCTGTGCACTGCTGCAATAAGATAGGTGCAGATGAACACAATAATAAAACCAGGATAAGTCTTGCCTTATAACTTGTACTGTTTTCAGTTTAAATTATAATATCTGTAATTTAAGCCTTTTTATAAGAAAACAAGGTGTAGTTACAATAAATAGAAAACTATATGTAGTTATAACAAATAGATTCTTAAAAAGATAAGGTTGGTCATATTTCTGAGCTGTGCGGTCCTGGGATTACCAGAAGCATTACTACTTTCATCATCTGGAACAAGAATTGATGCAACCCTTAACTTTAGGAAGCAAGCCAGAATGTCAAGCTCAGATATTCAAAATGGGACAATATATGGGTAAAGATAGGCACCTTTATAAATGAGATTTCATTTTCAGATTTTCTGGGTCTTCCTTTAATGTTTAGAGGTAGATGCCAAGCTCCTCTGAAATTTAGCCTGATTTTGTTTAAGTCCTTAGGTATGGACTTAGACATTTTGGTTCAGGCACTGAACTAAGTAGGAAACAAACCTCTTCACAGCCATTGCTGCTTTACTTTTGCAAAGCATAATGTTAAAGTCAAAGGCAAGACTTGCATTGATTTCCAAATGCACAGGTTGACAGCCATAAGGCCTTCTCCAGATGATGAAAAGAAGGGTTCATTTGCTTGGCTGCCATGCTTAATTTGCCACCACTATTAAGTAGTTAAACTTGCAATCAAGAACTGCACAACTGTGCATTTGGCCCCCTAATTACTACTTAATTTTCATTTTTAACACTCATTTTGTGAGAATGTAAGTGAAATTAAACAATAATTAGAGGACCAAATACACAACTGAGCAATTCCTTGGAACTGTGTCATGTAGACCATTGACTACAGGTCTTGAATAAAAATACCAAAGAAAGCATGAGCACTTTGCTGGTTTTGTGCTACTATTTCAGGCTTTGGGAGATGTGTTTGAATATAACTGCATTGCTCATCTTACTCTTCATCTGTTCCTTTATTTATTTATTTATTTGTGTCGTGGCAGCGAAGTCCTTTGATAAATAGCAGATATCTTAATTCACTTGCTAACAGGGAACTTCTAGTGTAACACAGTGTACTATTTTTTTCTGGACAGTGAACACTTAAAATATGAAAAGCTGTGAGAATTAAAGGTATGATGATTTCTGATACTGGTTTTTGAAAATAAATATCCTTTAAGCTTAAAACATATGTTTGAACCATAAAAGCTTTCATCCCAACTGGTCTAAAATGTACACAATAAATCACACTATGCTTGAAGATAACCAAGATTTTGTCGATAAAATATAATAGAATATTCACTTGACAATTAAAGGAAATGAGCAGAAAAACCTTTCTGATGAACAAACTAAGAGAACAGCTCAATTTTTTTTTTATTTTTTTTTTCACTTTGCTCTCTCTGCAGCCCCAGGTTAAATCCATCACAAAGAGTGTTCCCAGAAAACAGACTGATAGGTAAACCCCATTAATAGAAGATTAAACTGACTTCAAACTGCCCTTGTTCAAGGAGGAAGCATATGGGGAATCCCAAGTGGAAGAAGAAAGTACTTGATATTCCATGGAAGGCAGCTGGAAATCCTTCCTTTTGACTTCACGTGCATGCATTCAAATACACATGACCTTGGATATTTTTGTCCTTTGCAGTACACAATTAACACCATCCAGAATGGTAGTTTACTAGACATTTTTAATTGTGCAGAAGTAGTGGTGTTTGTAGTGAAAATGGTATGTCATTGAATCATAATAAAATTCATAGTAATTAAATGTTTTATACCTTCTGGAAATTAGGGTTTTGCAGTAACCTGTTGCCATTTCCCACATTTATTTTAATATTTAACCACACATACTCTGCAGGCACAGATTTGAGCTCTGTTGTGATTACTGGGGAGGGAGGGTTGGGGGAAGTGGGTGGGTGGGTAAGAAATAGTCACAACAAAGGTTTTATTTCATCCTGCAGGTGACATTGAAGACATATTGCCATCTGGCATGATAAACATTATAATACATCAGTGCTTGTTTGCCAGATGTTGCTAGACACAGATAGACAGTAGTTCAGATGCATGGGGATGATTTAGCAAAATGAATCTTGCTAAATTGGAGTATCTGAGTTGTCACGTTGCATCTTGCTTCTACTGACTAGGTATGTAAAGCAGGAGGGAAATCAGAGTTATTAAGAATTAAGCAAATTGTACGGTAAAGTCAATCTTCTACTGCAAACCAGCAGAAATACAGCCACTCTGTGTAATAACTAGTTCAAATTGATAATGTTGTTGAAATTGGCTAACACGTGACAGTGTGCCATGCCAACACTTCATACATTCATGCAAGCACTTTCCAAACATAAATTGCAAGGTGAATAAATTCTTCTATCCATATTTCTCAGCTTTTCAAACCAGAACTTTTTAATTTTCATTTTGATCAGTGTGTGTGTCTAAGTGCATACCCAGGTCACTACTGTCTGGGACTAATGCTGGGGACTTTTTTATTCTCCCTAGCTGAGACCAAGAATGTCATAAACATCAGTATGCCATTCACATAGAAAATCAGACATTTTTCTGTCCTGAGTTGCATACACATTCAATAAAGCCGAAGTGGAAGGGGACCCTGGACCCTGTGAAAATTGAAGGGGAACATCAGTAGACATTGCAGAGTCTGGAAGGAAAATTTGAGTGGCAAGAATTCTGCATTGCCCTGACAATACTTTGCTATTTTCATCTGTATTATAGTTAAGCCAAGAATAAAAACAAACTGGAAAAAAAATAATGAAGAATGTTCCCTTGGGCAGTCTATGGAAAACAAAAACAAAACAAACAAACAAACAAAAACAATGAGTCCTAGGTCTCCTCATTCTTTTTTCTTCCATATATTTTCATTTCTCACAGAAACATTCTGTTTGATCAGGGTAAGAAATAGTGGGGGTGAAAACTGGGAAAGTTAGGAAATGGCAAGGAATCTTCCACCCTGATAAAGCATCTATCTAGGTCTAGACCGCTGCTTTGACATCTTGGTCATACTGATGCTGTAGACCAGACTGATGGATTATACCAGGAGAAAAGCAGAAAAGAATAAATAAAGCATTGCTATAGAGATGCCCTCATAGCAGGGCTTGTGTCACATTATTTCATCTCTTAAGAAAATATGAGATGCCCCTCAGGGTTAGACCAGTGGCCCATGTAGACCAGACTTATGACTCTGGCAGTGGCAGAAAATGAGTCTGTGAAAGGAGAAATCATGAACCCAGCTGTCACTTGCAGTATGCTTTCTGTTCCCCTGTATGCTCCCAATCTGCTGTGCTGCAGACAGTAACATGCTAATATTTTTTTATGGCTTTGTTACATATGTCTAAGCTCTTTTTGAACCTGCTGATCCTATCTGCTTCCAAAACTTCCTGTGGAGGAAACTTTCTTACTACCTCCATGAAGAGCTATGTCCTTTCAACTGTTTTAGAACAACCTCCCATCTACTTCATTCCCTGGACCTAAAATTGTGGGATTTGCTGAACAACAGTTCTGCATCCAGATTATCTACTGACTTCACAATTTTTCAAATATCCTCACTGTTGTCTCTCCAAACTGAAGAGTAGAGATATTCCTAATCTTTCTAGATAAGTCAACCCCATCCTTATCATTATTTTCTTCTCTTTATCTTCTCTATCTCTGCAATGTCCTTCTGGAAGTATGGTGATAAGAACCTTGCACAGTACTCAAAATGTGGGAGTGCCAAGGTTTTATACAGTTCCAATGACTGTTTTGTTTTCAGAGCCCTTTCTGATGATTCCTATTGCTTTTGGTCCCAGAGCTGATCCTCCAATAACCTATTTCCTGATTTTTCTCCACTCTGCAAAAAGACCATTGAGCCCTACCTTCTATTTTCCAGCCCTTAAAATGCTTCCTGTCCATAAAAGAGCTTTTCCTCCGACTTTCTGTCACTGTTTCTTTGGTGAGGAAACTTCTAGAAGATTTTCTGAGGAGTCAAATCTATGATGTCCATTGGATCCCCGTTACTGGCCTGCAGACAGCCTCTTTGAACCGAGGCAGGAATTCCCTTTACATATGCTATGCTGCTTCATTCCCAACACCTTTCTCTATAGTATAAACTACTGTCACACTGGGACTGAAAGCCAAACTTGTAAGTCTGTGACTCCCAGAAGCCTAGCCTGATTTTTTTTTTTCTTTAGATAAGTCACCCTGACATGCCACCTGTCCTGTTCCAGTCCAGGGGTTCCAGGCTGTGGTGCATTTGATACGAACCAGCTGCGGCTCCACAATTTCATTGTTTCTTAATTTCTCACAGGTAAATGCCATCCAGGTCTGTTAACATCTTAATTGCTTGAGGGGTTTAAAACACCCTGTGCATTTCTTTGTATCCTGCCAAGCCTCTCTGACCTACTAGCACAAAAATATTTGATTGTGGGCATTTCCCCTGTCCCAAAGATCGATGCGAAGAGTTCATTGAGTTCTTCCACTGTAGACTGGCCATCCTTGAGTGATCTTTTCATAATTTTGTCCTCAAGCAGTCCCACTGATTTCTTCACCTGCCTCTTGCTTTTGAAGAATTTAACGAACTATTAGTAAAAAAAACACCCTATGCTAGGCATGCTTCATAGTCCTTCTAACCCTCTTAATATATGGTTTTCCTTTTGATCTGCTCTCCTTATTGCAGCAAACTTTCAATTTTTTAATTGCTTTTCCCTGTGACAGCCTTCTTAACTTTCCCATTGAGCCATGCAGGGGCATTATTAGACTGTTTTGTTTTCCTTTTGAATTATGGCACCTATTTTATCTGGGCTTCTAATACAGTATTTTTCAGAAGCCTTAAGATGCTTATAGGCTTCTTGGTTTTGATACTCCTTTTAGGCTGTGTTTTTATTTGCTTTTATGGATCATTTACCTCATTTTTCTGAAGTCACCTTTCTTTTGTGTTTTAACAATGTGGAACTGATTCTCTTAAAAAAATTAATGGGGAAAGTGGGTCTTTGTTGGAGATCTGAGTGGATGGATAAGAACCAGTCAGGGGCTCTGAGTCATTCTCAACAGCAGAGCAGATATTGCTATTATCAGTCTCCCTTTGCTTGTTTTTGGGTAAAATAAAACTGATTTTTTAAAATATTCTCCTTTTCCCCAGGGTCATATGATGTCCACTGTTCATTCAGCTATTCCCCTAATTGATTTTAATACATTTTACTTTTTTTTTTTTTTTTTTTAAAGAATGATATTCCTTCTTGGCATATTCCTTTTCGGAATTCTTGGAAAAATAATATAGTAGTCTTTTTTTGCCTTTTTTTTTTGTCTTTTTTTTTTTTTAAGAAAATTATTTTGGTAAGAATGTTATTACAAAATCATATTTTTCTTGAAACTATGCATTTTTATGTTTTTTTTATTTTATTTTTTTATTACTGATTCTTCCTATTTTCTGAATTTGTATTGTGTTGTTTAATGGAATGGTACGAAATGGGCCTGGTTTGTTACTCTGTCCTTGTCTTTCTGCATCTAGTGAATTTTCTGTTTCTCTATACCTCCACCAATTCAAACTCCTTAGCTCTCTTCTTTGATCAGTGAAACTTTCTAAGCATAAACAGGGAAAAAAGGCAATGAAAAAGAGAATAAACCTTCATGTACCCTGAGCAGGATGGACAATATTTATTGTGTATGCTAAGTGATAGTGTGAGAAGATGGGTGTGAAGAGGCCTTACTAGTGCAATAATATTTCAGCAGCAACTTTCAATTTCTTTTCTCAGGCAATTCTGTTTTTTGTTTGTTTTTCTTTCATTTGGCATTTCATCTATGTCTCCAAAGCTGGCCATCCTCTTGATCTTGTTTCATTTTTTTGTGATACAGCATGACCAAGTAACGCCTCATAGACAACAAGTACAATTAGCTTTGGGTTTGTCTGCTGACATACCCAAAACTAGGAATCATGTGAATCACCAATATGTTTCATATTAGCAACGGCTGCTATAGCCTTTTTATAACTAAATTTATCTATTTTTTCTGTGTATTTAAAATAGTCACCTTCCATAGCACTATACATCAGACTATATTTCATCCATAGCATGAAACTCAGGTGTGAGCCATTGACTTTTCACTTGGAGGACATTACTAGAGTCTGCTCATCTACAGATGAGCAAATTAAATTAGATATGTTTCACAGAATCATAGAATGTCTCATCCATGGTCAAGGATGCCATCCACTAGATCAGGTTGCCCAAAGACCCATCCAGCCTGGCCTTAAAATCCTCCAGGGACGGGGCATCCACAACTTCTCTGGGCAACCTGTGTCAGGGCCTCACCACCGTTAGAGTGAAGAATTTCCTCCTAATGTCTAGTCTAAATATATCCTCTTTTAGTTTAAGACCATCCCCCCCTTGTCCTATTATTATCTACCTGAGTACAGAGTCCTTCTCCATCTTTTTTATAAGACCCCTTTAAGTATTGAAAGGCCACAATGAGTTCTCCCCGGTGCCTTCTCTTCTTGGTTTTGAATGCCACCATTCATTTGAGGAAATATCATTTAACTTATCATGGTGCAAAGAGAAATTTAAAGAAACTGAAATGAACAAGGGATTGGAGGAGTTAGTGAAAGAGCAAAGAATTAAAAGATTGCCACATGAACAAAGAATTAGAAATCTCAGTGTAGGCTGGTGGCTTGCACTTGGGTCTGAAGGTCTTCTGTATGTGTTCCAGTACTACTGCCCGGAAGCCCTTTAGTTTGTCTGATCTGCTTTAGGTCTCTCTGTAGTTATCAAAAATAGGTGAGATGCAGTGAGACAGTGAGATTAAAAAGAAAATAGGAAGTATATACTAACCAGCACAGGGCAGTCCATCTTCAGTGAAAACCTGGAGAAAGGCAGGTGTGAGAGCTGATGCAGTCTCCTCTCACTACTATAACTAACAGGCTCCTGCTGAACTGACCTTGGTGGCTTCATTTCTTTGCAGTGGTGAAGTGCTGCTCATCTCTGATTTCTCTGAGGTACAATAGGACCATGGGTTTTTGGTTTTAGAAACAGCCACCTGAAATAGTCTTAGTCCTGGATTCTGGTCTGTGTGTGCATCTCTGTAGCAGATTCATGAACAATTAATGCAACATACTCACTATCGACAAATATGGTTAAGAATGCTCTATTTAGTTTAAAACTTGTGTGGTTACAGAAAGACCCATTTTCTTTCTGATAGGAGAAATCTGCACCCTCACAAGCTATGAACTGTAGCTTGCTCATTTGCTGCATACAGCCAATTACTTTGGTTGTTCCTTTTGTTTTTGTTTTTTTTTGTTTGTGTTCCGTATTCTGGAAAGAACCATCTGGCTTCAGAGAGACTCATCTAATGAGAATGATAAGTGCCTGCTGGAAGACTGGTAACTTCCTATGAATTTAGTAGGTAGTTCAGACATTCTTTAGACGGGGGGCTGAGAGACATTAGGGCTCATATTTTTAATAATGGACTGCTAAGGTTGCATGTCACTTGCTAATATTTACCACCTGTAATAAATGAATTGATTTTTGCTGACACTGAGCAGTTCAAAAAATCAAGGAAAGCTGAAGGCATATGACATGTGAAAATATATTATATTTTGCTTTGACACACAGATTTAGTGCATGTGGCTTGTAGCAAGTCATCCTGAGCCTTCAGTAGAGGCAGAATGCAAGGAAGAATTGTCAGATCCCATTCAGTGACCTCTGGTCACATATGCTGAATGAACAAGCTCCTTTCCAACTTTTGTAAAGGGGAAACTGTTGGCAGGATCATCTTGTTATGCTGCATAACAGGCAAGAGTCAGCCCTGAAGAACACTTCTGATCCATCTGTTTGTCTTACTCCTCAAAGTACCTCTTGTCCGCAGTGAGGTCTAAGTGACTGCCTTCAGCAGACTTCCTTGATGATTCGTTTTTTATTCAGTACGTGTATTACCTCTTAAAAGAGAATTTTATGTAGTTGGATCCAATTAGCCTTTTTTTTTTTTTTTTCAGCTTTGCAGTCCTGATTACTTGCCCTAGCCATTCAAACAATCTTTTATGCTTACTGGCAGACTTTTGAGGCAGTAATTCTGTGAAATTAAGTTGTGCAAAAAACCCGGGGCTTTTCGTATTCTTGTTAAAAGGAGGAAAAATAAAAATGGATATTTCTGTATGTAAATAGGAAATATAACTGTACTGACAGAGAGACACACAACTTCTCTGTTGCTGTAATGCAGATGATTAGTCAGAATTCTGTCCGTAAATCAGAGGCAGGGAGTTTGGGTGATATATGTGATTGCCTGGGAAAGGAAGCTAGCATGTGCTGTACCTCCACATATCAGCTGAATGGTGACGATGCATTGTCAGTTGATTAGAAGCAGCTTCTTCGCTCCTCTCTAACAGCAGAGCAGTGGTGGCTGTTAGCAGCTCCTCTCTGTAGAGGCACTGCAGTGTCACTGTACGAATATGCTTTGAGTATAATCAGTGTAAACACTTAGATTATTTACAGGGAAGAAAAAGGAGAAAAGAAGAGAAAAAGAGAGAATGATCAAATTAGAAACATGTCAAAGCAGAATGTAAATCTTAAAGGGGCAGGTTTCTGGTTGAAAACTCTTATTAATAATAACAGATCCTGTACTAATAGTTCAAAGTTAGAGCAGACTGAACAGTTATGGTACAATGGAAATGATGGGTAAAAGAATGATCCTGCAATAAAGATTAGGCTTGAAGGAAAGATTTAATAATTGTTAGTCAGTATGGAATTGAAGTGAAAGGTTGGGCTTTAGCACAGGAGGAGACACAGAGGGAGTGTGAATGTGGGAGCTGAGATCCTTCTCCCAAGCACTGATTCCCATGAGCCCAGGAGGAAATATGGGCAGGACGAAGGGCATGTCACAAAAGCCTGCACAGCACTTTTTTTTTTTTTTTTTTGTGGCATCTGAGATTCTAGAGGGAGGATTTCAAGGGATGTTAGTGCTGGCCTGAGATCCAGGACTACCTTTGCACTGTGTTAGGAGAGTTTAAGATGTTGGCTAATGAAGGTAATAAGATTCCCTTAGATCTTCCCGGTTAATCAGTATCTATCTCTAGGTAGCTTTCAAGAGTCTTAAGAGAGTAAACTAAAAGGCCTTCATAAACCTGAACTACAATATATGCTTAAGAATTTGGGCATGTATTTGAATATGCTGTTGGACTCAAACTTCTTTGGACTCACTGTTGTAAGCACCTTATATTGCAGTGTTCCTCCTACAATGTTGTATGGATTTTATAAAAAAGCCAGAAAACAATATGACATATGAGAGACATTTTTTGTTTCAATCCACAGGAGACCCCTGTTGCTTAGTAGTTGAGAGAGCCCAGAAAAGGCTGAATGAATTTTTAAGAATTAGAAAATAACTAATCGTTTTCCTGGAACCTAAATGTGAATGTGTCTAGAAAACATATTTTTCCATTTTATTTTGTTTTGTAATAACACTTTCACAGATCATCTGCATACTGTGAAATGCTGAGAATCTGGGTAAAGTCAGAGGAATTGGTAGCATTTGTTGTGACATAGGGTTGGGATTTTGGGTTGAGGCCAAAACTGATTTTTGATTGTTTGCAGCTGGGGGTGTTAGAATGAACTGCTTGACCAGAATTGTTCTACAACAAATGTTTTCTAGTGGAAATAAGGAGATAATAACCACTAATATCAAGTCCTTCATAGAATGAATTCAGTCTTTTTAATGTTTGTAAATTGTTAATGAGCAGTCTGTGATTTTATTTGAACTTCTAAATTAATTAAATTCATTTTCTAAATACATGTGATAAACAATTTTATTTTGTGGATTGTTTAAAAACAATTAATTGCAAGTACTTCTCCATCAAAATTTCATTGATGTTCATTAAATTATATCACAGCCAATGTTCTGTATTCTGTGTGTTGTGCGTAGAGCTAGGCAATAAATGTTTCTTCTTTTTTTCTTATTTTATTTTCAGTTAAGATAAAAAACCAACAACCTATGGCCTAATGAAACTAGACATTTAGAATTTTCTCACAAAAAAAACCAAAATGAAACAAAACAAACAAAACTAGGCTCTCACGCCACTTAAATGGTACTCATGTGGACTGTATTAATTCCTACATGGGACATGGCTCTTTTTATTTTGAATTGAAGACAATTGAAGTGATTGAAGACAATCACTGTGAATGTTGGCTTCTTTGGGATTTCTTGGCCTTGTATTTTGACTTGGAATCTTGGACCCAAGAAATATTCCTTGATGAACATGTTATTATTGCCAGGAAATCTAAAGAAAAAACATTTTGATTAGACCAAACAGTATTTCCAGAGAAAAGCAGTTTTGTTGAAAAATTCTCAACTACTTTTAATTATAACACATTTTAAAATAGAAATGGCATAAACTTATCAAAATAATGTAGAGAAAGTACTATTAAGTAATGAAGGGCTTAAAAGAAATCTCTCTCCTTCCTCTTCCCCTTCCCATTTTGTCCTTGCAGGGTAGGTCTTTTCCTTTCTCTTAATCTCTTGTGGCTGTAAGCAAACTCCACAGTATTTTTGGGATCCCTGGGAAAGCCTCCTTTCCATCACTTGTCTAATTTGACTTCAGGTATGCTCCCTGCTGCCAGCAACCCTTTAGCTGTGTTCATGAGTTTCCTACTCTGCGTTTGGGCTCACTGTATCTTTCTAATTCCCTTTTTGTCCTATTGTATTCCAAAAGCTTTGCCCAGCTGTGATTACTCTGTTGCTCTCCGGGAAGATGCTATTTTCCCTCCATTCAGAACAAACCACAGTGTGTAATTAGCAAATGGAGACCAGAGACCAATGAAATGGCTGTAGCATCTTTTCGATATATGAATACAAGGCATGATTTGCTGCAATATCTCCTTCTGTTCTTCAAGTTCTTCCTATAAGCCATCATAGATGTACTTATTTTATGTAGTAGTTTGTTTTATTCTGCAGCTTGCAAGGTCTATGCTTTTGCACAGCCTTTGACAAGCTTGCGACTGCAGTACATGTGCTTGCAAGCATGCATTTTCATTGCTCTGGTAACCTCTTCATAGGGCTCCTCAGCTTCAGAGCTTGTTTGGGATGCTGCGGCACAGCTGTTCTTTGTTGTGAGCTCGTATATAAAAATACACACATGCAAACTTAGACACACACTCACACAAATATATACATGCACATGCCTGCCTTGCATTTTTACATCAGTAGCCTATATAAGACTTGAAACTAGCCAGGGTTGTTGCCTAGATAAATCAACAGAAAATAGTGAGTGTGATATTTTTCACTTCTTCATTACTACCCAGGTGGTCCTATTGCAGGTTGAAGATCCGTTACACTCTTTGACACCTTCTGCTCTGTTAAAGCAAATTTAAAATGGTACTCGTGGTTTACTTGAAAAGCACACTTTCCATGCTGGATTGAAATGTGAAAGATAGTCAAGATTTTACCAAGGGATGGCTAAGAAGGTCTGTAGTTGAAAACACGAGGCCAACAAAGTTACAAATGGACATTTCTAGAGGTTTAGTTGTTAACTTATCAGACTTAGGGAGAAGGGTTTATTGGAACACCCAGAACTCAGTATATTATGACAATGTGTAGTTTCCTCTGATTATCCAGAAATTAATTACAAAGCACATAAGCACTGGAGAGCACACACACAGTAAGAATCAACCTTAGGAAGTGTCTATCTGTGGTGGAAAGAGTCAAGAGGAGGAAGAACATGAAAAGACACTAAATTTTTCTGCCCCACCAATAGAAGTCCCTGGGACAGCAAATGGTAAATGCTAGTTTAGAAGTACATAGATATAATACACAAAAATATGAACTGCATGACTCAAAGAAAATGAAAAAAATACAGCAAACTAGCAGTAAGTCCTCCCTCCTTTCAGGTAACAAACAAACAAACAAAAAAAACAAAACAAAAAAGCAGAAATTACAGTGTTTGTCTTTCTCAAGGCAGAAATATACATAAGGAGGTGGGTGTTTGTTTTCTTATATTTGGCTGGAAGCTAAAGGAGCCAAAACCAGATTGTTCTTTCTTTAATTGCAGAACATACATGCTTGCAATAGCTGACTGCCTTTTCCCACTTCAGTTGACACTACAGATGTTTTATTAAGTGAATTGTAATATCCTCTCACCTTGAGAGTCAAACATCATGTGGTGATGTAATGGGATGTTCTTCCTTTTATGTTCTTTCTGATTCTTTTTCCCTTTTATTCATTTAAATGGTTAGACAGGTGGTTTGAATAAGTCAGGAGTACTGAATTTTTATGCACTTTCTATCTTGTATCCTATGTTCAACTGTTTCTACTGAGTAATAGGAGGTGTAGTCTTTTGCATGAATATATTTAGGCATAATAATCCTACTCTGTGTCACAAGGATGGGTGGGTTAGAGGAGGTCTGTTCCAGGTCTTTTTCTAAGGTTCTAAGAAAGTGATTTTTAGATGGTTTGCCCTTTCAGACAAAGATACTTGCTCTTTCTTCCTGGTACTTGCATCATAGATGAACACAAAAGAAGTGTCATTTGTTTGAAGAGTTCACCTGTCTTCCTTATTTTTAAATGCCAGCTTTTTAGGGAGAAGGGATATATTTATCAGACAAGTTGTTAGAGCTGGGGAAAATGAATGATATTTTATGCTCAAAAATTTTTTGGGTCTCTGAATCACCAGAACTCTGAATGTGAAGCCTGTCTATTTTTTCATTTGTATTGTTTGGTTCAGAAAGAAATGCCACATGTCTCTGTAACCCTTTCACCTTAGGCCATTATTGCTATCACATCTTTATTTTATTTTTCATATTTTTTTTCAGACTTGTTTTTACATGGTGATTTCTTTGCATGGGAATCGCTTCTCGTTGGTTACCCATTTGCTCTCTTCATTGCAATTTTCATCACCTTATATACATATACATGTCCTTCTTTAAAAGCTTCTTGCCTTTATGCCATGAAATATTTCCACTGAAAATAATATTGTATATCTCTTCATTGCTTTCATTACGATTGCAATTCCTTTCTTTGTAGGGAAGCTACCTAAATGATCATCCCTGCTTTCATGGTAACAGATTCCATAAATTGCTGAAAATATTTAAATAATTGATCATGTTTTCCATATGAGTAAGTGAGTCATTGAGCTACCAAACCACCACCATTCTTATGCCAGCTTTCAAGCATGTACAGAACTGGGAGCAGAGAAAAAATAAATAAAAATAATAACATGATCCTTTATAATGAAAGGTCTATTGAAAACTCCCTGACAAGGAGTGAGTTCTGAAAGATTTCCAAATACAGAAAGGACCATCATCTGATCCTGATTAGTCCAATCTGTCAGCCTAAGCATATGTCCACTTGAAGGCTTTACAAAAACTCCTACTACTATGTAGAATATGGTTCAAAAATGATTGCTTAAACTATGGGCTTGATCTGACTGCAAAAAAAAACTATGTAAACAAAACTGCTGTGCCTGTGTGAAATCCCACCAGCACTGATGGGGGGAGAAAGGAGGGGAGGTTATATGCAGGGCAGTTAAGTTATACATTGCAATTTGGTGAGGAGAATAAGCTGTTTGACATTAAATCAACACAGAGCCTAATCAGTTTGCAGGAAATAAACAAACTCCCTATCTCTCTGTGAAGCTACTCAGGGCAAGGCTAAAGCAGCACAGGGAAATCCCAGGCTTCAGATCAAGATGCACATCAGTTATGGGGCTTTGGGAGCAGAAAGCTGAGCGAACTCAGCTGTGACACATAAGATCACTGGCGTGTAGAGCACATGGTCTGGAAAACAGCTCAGCTACATAGGTGGGTGGCAGCTTGCAAATGAATGAGAGAGGTCTGGAAGCATGAACGACTGATGTTAGCAGCAGTTGGAGTTAAGTGCGTGTGGACAAAGCATTGAGCTCGCTCAGAATTGCATGAGGGGAGATCAAAACCTAGAGGAAAGTACTGAGCTTCTGCCTGCAGCCCTCGCACTTGGGCTGCTGAACAGTTTGACTCTGCTATGCTGTTTGATTATTGCTGCAATGCAATTCCTCCCTCCCATGCTGCCAAAACACAGGCATGCAGTGTCCCTGGTGTAGCTCTGAGGCTGTCGTGGGAGGCATGAGTAACCCAAGGTCATCAATGGGGGTGAGGCAGCTTCTGGATCAGTCCATGTCCATAACAGCTAACAGGTGGATGACAGATACAGAGGGAGGAAAGAGGAATCAGGACTGGGTCAATGCTGTCATTCGTTGTTCTTCTAGAACACAATTTAAAATCCATTTTCAATAAATTAGTGTTTCTTTTATGATACTTGATTCAGATCAGGGCATCCTTGCAGCAGATACAGTATGTACATACACTGAACACAGTGTATGTGTATGTTAAGAGCTAGCTTTCGCTAATTAATTTATCTTTTTATTACCCCTGTATCTCATAATACTCAGATAAACTCATGACCTTTATGTAGTTAGGACATGAATAGGGAAGAATCATTCATTTCATTGTCCTTTAAATTTTGTCTACTGCCTTGGACAGTGATAAGCCACCAAGTCAGCTAGAATGTTGGTCTAATCCCAGATGACAGTTTTGTTTTATGATTTTTCTTAAAACATACGTAGTAAAAGTAGCATTTTTGAAAACCCAAATTTACTTGGGAGGCAAATTATTATTTCTAAATGTGGTTATATCAATTCAAGTCAAGAGTATGTCTACACTACCTGATACATGCCACGTCATGCCATGCTGTGCCATGCCATGCCATGCCATGCCATGCCATGCCATGCCATGCCATCCCATTCCATCCCATCCCATCCCAACCCCTCCCAAGGGTTATTTTTCTGACTTCTTGAGAACGCTTTGTCTGGCTGTACCTGGTAGCATGCTACACTGACAGGAACCTCTGGGCCCACAACATCCCACGTTTCGTCAGCTGTATTGGAGAAAGTCTTCCAGGGCTGGTGTCTGAACCAATCTGATATAAAGCCTGGTTGAATTAGTCACCCAAGAATGAGTACATTGGATAATATTTTCAGAACCGTTATTAAACATTTTTTTTTTTAATTTTAAACTGTTTTAAAATAACTGTTTTAAAAACAGTTATTTAAAAATTTGTTCAATATTAATCAGTCTTTCTGTCAGAGCAAGAACAAAAACATAGAGTCCCTAAATGTCTAATATCTTGTGCCATTGGCAAGCAAAATCTGGCCACATAAGCAAAAATATGGTCAATAAATAAGGCCAGACTACTCACAGAGACGGACACATAAATGTGTGTCTACAGATATGTTTTGTGGTTGCCACTGGGTGATAGCCAGCACGTAACTCTGCTCAAGTGAGACTGTGCAGACCTTCCAGGGGGGTTGGGACAGTATTAAAATATTGGCCTCCACTGTCCTTGCCATATATATATATATTTGTATATATATATATATATATATATAAAGTAATATAGAGTACTATATAAAGTTTAGAAGCCTGGGAGGGCAAAAAGTGTCTGACTTTGATGGAAACGAGATATTCTTCAAGGTCTTGAACACAGGTGTTATAATTGTGTTTTAAACTCAGATAAACGGGCAAGGGTCCTTCAAAACTTGAGGTCCATTGAAATTTGTCTATTAGCACATGTGAAGGACAGCAGTAAAGATCTTAACAGAATTTCTGGAGACACAGCAGTGTATCCAATGCAAAAGGCACATGGACAAAGACATGGACAAATATATGGGCTTTTATATATATATTGTGATTTAACCCAGCAGGCAGCTCAGCACTACACAGACACTTATTTGCTCATTGTCCCCAGGCGGGATGGGGGAGAGAATATGAAAGGGAGAAATACAAGAACTCATGGGTTGAGATGCAGATGGTTTACCAGGTAAAGCAAAAGCTGCATGCACAAGTCCAGCAAACCAAGGAACTCATTCACTGATTCCCGTCAGCAGGCAGGTGTCCAGCCACCTCCAGGGAAGCAGGACTCATCACGTGTAACACTTCCTTGGGAAGACAAATGCCATCACTCCAGATGTCCCCCCCCTTCCTCCTTCTCTACCGCAGCTGTTATTGCTGAGCATGACACCACACGGTGTGGGACATCCCTTTGGCCAGTCGGGGTCAGCTCCTGGCTGTGTCCCCTCCCAGCTCCTTGTGCACCCCCAGGTACCTCGCTGGCAGGGCAGCACCAGGAGCTGAGCAGTCCTTGGCTCTGTGTGAGCACGGCTCTGTGACAGCGAAACATCGGAGTGTTATAACTGCTATTGTCATCAAAAATACAAAACACAGCACCATACAAGCTTCTGCAAGGAAAATTAACTCTATTCCAGCCAAAACCATGGTAATATTGTAGTATTATATTGCCTTATATTAAATGTAGGAAAATACATGCATAGTCTCTTTACCTGCTGTGAGCCATGCTCCATTCCTCTAGCATATACTGGATTTGCTCATAGGGTAGGGTGGTTTGTAATTGTAAATGATTTTCAGTTCAGTAGTTGCAAACTTTGATCCCAACATCAGACAAAATCTCAAATGCACGTAACAAAGCTGTCACTATTTTTAGACTGCAGTAATTCTTTTATAAGGAGACAATTCTTGTACAGTGTGTATTAACTCCTCAGAAAGCCTTTCCACGTGGTAAAATAGATTTGGAGAACAAAAGCGCTGAACATTGCAACTTGAATAAGAAGACGGTCTTTTATTGTTAGCTTTGAAGCACTGAACAATGTCTGTGACTTGTTCTGCAAAAGAGAAAGGGAGAAATAGAGACTTTCACCTCCATTTACATTCTAATGTTCTCTCAAAATAGAATTCCTCCCTGGCCCTCAAATAAATACCATGTGATAGCTGGGGGATATTGCTTTAATTTATGTGGCTGGTGACAACAGAATTGGACACAAACAGTTCCCCTTTCTCAGATGTTTATTGCCACTGCTTGTATGGGGGTCGAGTGGAACATGCAGTAAGGTGAAACCTGCCTCAGTAAAAAGGGCTGCGCTGGCCTGACAAATCACTTTGGTTCTGATTATTAAAATGATAATCTGGCACGGCTGGCTCTAGCAGTAGCCTTCCTGCAGGTAATAAATCCCGTGCTGAATGGGCGATACGTCCCACCAGACAGTCTCATCAAGCGCAGGAGCCGGTGGCGATGGCTGGGGGAGAGCGGGGAGGGGGCTGCTTGCAGGGGGAGACGCGATGGATAATCAAATGTGACTTGGGCATGGAGTGCTGTCCTGCTATTTAGTTTCCTGACAGTTCATTTGTTGTTAATCATTTGTTTGATTAGCAAACAGAAAGCCCAGCAGAAAAGGGAGAGAGGAGGAAGTCCAAGAGGAAACCCATTTGCTGACAGAAGCATGTATGATTTCAGCCTTGTTGCAGCTGGATCCTTTCTCTCCCAACACGCATTTGCATACTCTGTCTTCTTCAGATTATCCACTTTATACCTACCTGCAGCAACTTAGCCCTGTGTGCACGCATCTGAACTGCTGTCATGTTACATCTAGCTGGCAGCACTGGGACAAAGCAAAATCTGAAAAACTGTCTGCCCTATTCTTACTGTGACAATCTCTGGACTCTTTGGTTATTATTAAAGCTGTCAGCATGGTGCAAACAGCTCACTGATGTTTTACCAGGGTTATGATTGTTCTCACTTGGCATTACTATCAGCATAAACACATCAGGGGAAAGAAGAAAAACTTGCATACTGGGTTAGGACTGCTGTTTTTAAGCCAATTTTAATTTAATATGCATGAAAAAAAAATCCTTGCCGTGCATCCTCAATAGTGGTCCAGCAGGAAGTGTGCTGGACACAGAGAAAGAGCGATCAGGTAATCTTACCGCATAATAGGCTAGATGCAGTCAGCTTTTAGTGCTTAGTTTTGCCCCGTGGTTAAGATATTAACAGAAGCAAAACCTGGATGTGTTCAAAGCTCAGCTCAGGGTTTTGTACTGCACACTGCATGAAAAGCTATTGCAGACCAATCACTGGGTAAATAAGACGCTGTCCAGAAAAGTTGTTTTCATAATCTCTGAGTCTTCTACATTTATTTTTTTTTAATTATTATTATTTTTATTTTTTTGGCAAATATCATGCTACCCAGTCAACTAATTTTGGACCTATTCAGAAACTCACGCTAAATTAACAGCTTCCATTCTACAGCAACAATTTGGCAGGCTGGACAAACAGAAACTTTTAGGATTCACATGGCTGTTTGACTCATTAGTCTTTCACGTGTGTATGAGCGTGCTTGTGTGAGAAAAAAAAGAAAAAAGAAAAGAAAAAAAAAAGAGGGGCTTTGTTTGGACTCACACAGAATTTACTGTCTAGATTGTTCTCTATGTTTCTGGCTCTCAACCTTGTAATTTGGTTTTGCATGCTTTTCATTGGAAATAGTAAAATAGTGTTAGTATTTTTAAGGAATTAAAAATAGACGTTAGGAGAGTAGTGGGTGGAAAGGAACTCTAGAGAAAAGGAAACTGCAGAACCAGTTAAGATTTCCAGAACTTGTTTGGCATTGACTAAATCCACCCTCACTTAGGGGAACCACTCAGCAGAGAAATCAAGGCAGAGGCAGCAGATGACTTGGCTTTTGGTGCACACTTAATTTTGTCGGCCTCTTTCCTCTCCTCCTTGATGATTTAAATTTATATTAATATTGTCCCCACTGCTGTGTGACTGCTTGGGTGCCTTTTAAGTACAACATTGGGCCAAGCCAGCATGATGAATGGTGGATCAAGTTCAAAAGATTTAGTTCGGATTGCACAAACATTACAAAACTGAGATAGTCCTCAGAAGACTGCAGGCTCCAGTTCAAGCTCTGCTGGGTCCTCATGCAGAGCAGTAAGACCTCTCACTGGTTCTTATTTCCATTGCTCTGAAGCAATGTATGGGTCTGGGAATGATCATATCTACTGGGGGTCTATTGCTGAGCCACATCTGCATGTTGGTTTATAAGGGAAAAAAAATGTGAGAGTCTCACATAAATTTGTCATACGGCCAAGTCCTTGCTTGGTCTGTGACTGCTGTTTTTCTACTGTGCTAGCTGATGCCTAGTACTGTCTCCAAAATCACCTATTCTCTTTTAGGCTTTCATGCTCAGGCTTTACACTTGCAGAACTCCTTTTTAAAGGGTGCAGTACAAGAAGTCCTGATTTGCTTTTGATCTGTAAATGACATGTCAATCAGAATTAATTGTGCTAACACCTGATGGCCACAGAATTAATTCTAAGGGAAATAAAAATCCTAACACATTCCTTATCCTGTAATAACTGATGTTTTTATGTGTATTTTGGAAATATCATTGAAAACCGTCCTTAGCAGTCTCCTGTTGAATGCTTTCAGGCTAGTAAACACAGAAAAAAGTCAAATTAATAATTTTTTGTTGCAATGCCCTCCTAGTTCATAGCTAAATTCTGGGGGAAAAAAGGGGTGGTGGTGGCAGGAATTTAAGCAGATAGTCTAAGGTTGTACTTGTGCAATTATTTGAAGTGAATCTTGCTCTATGGAAGACAGTTTTAGTATGGTTGTTGATTTCTGTGGAAACAAGTTCATGTGTCAAATAAATGCCCAAGCTATGGAGAGGGAAACTGCACCAGTATCATGTATTTATGCTGAAATGTTTCTGCCTAGGGGCTGGGGACCACCTGAGCTTTCCTCCTGCTCCAGTTGTGAAGGTGCCAGAAGTGACTGCAGTCATATTGCAGAAGGAAGAGTCTGGCCTAGCGCCAGGGACAGAGCTGCTAGGGTTGAAAAGTGAGCACCACGGATGGTCTGGGAGAGACCACGAAATGTGGGTGAGATGCATCAGTCTCATGTGTGAAGTGGGAGATGGGTCAGGCCTGGCTGAGAAAACTACTCAGGGAGATTTGGTGTTGGGAAGGAGACTTCGTATTTGTCCTTTGTGTAAGAGGGACATAAAACACACAACAGTGAAACCTTCAGGGCAAGAGGGTGCAGAAGGGAATGAGGTAAATAAATCGTGTCTGATAATGTAAATCTATTTGCCTTTGGTATAAAGGCAGTGGCTGAAGCTGTGAGAACATGTGTGGTCACCTGCAGAAAAAGAAAAGCGTTGCCAGCAGGTTGAGGGAGGTGATTCTTCCACTCCGCTCAGCCCTGGTGAGACACATCTGCAGTGCTGTGTCCAGTGCTGGGCTCCCCAGTACAAGACAGACACAAACACACATGACCAGCAAAGGGCCTCTAAAGTTAATGAGGGATCGGAGCATCTGCCATGCAAGGAGAGGCTGAGAAAGCTGGGACTGTTCAGCCTGGAGAAGAGGAAGCTCAGGGTCCATCTCATCGATGTTTATAAACACATGGTGGGGGTAGGTAAAGACAGCAGAGCTAGACTTTTCTCCGTAGTGCCCAGTGAGAGGATGAGAGGCAATAAGCACAAACTGAAGTGTGAAGTTCCATTCAAATATAAGAAAAAAGCTTTTTCACTGGAAACAGTTGCCCAGAGAGGTTGGTTAGTCACCATCCTTGGAGATATACAATATATGAGTGGACACAGCCCTGAGCAACCTGCTCTTGCTGAGGCTGCTTTAAACAGGGGCTTGGACTAGATGACCCTCACAGGTCCATTCCCACCTCCACCATTCTCTAATTACATGAAATTCTTTTGGAAATATGGATTTTATTCACCAACTCGGATTGCTAACTCTTCTGTGTGTGATAATGTTTTCAACAACTCTTGAATCTCAAAGTGCTTTATAGAGCTCATTTTCCTTTTATTTCAGTATCTAAGATCTTAACTCATGTAGCTTGTGGAATTTGCCTGTGATAGTTTCAGTAACGTAATCTGAAAATTCAGAAAATTAGAAAGAAAATAGGGCTTTTACTTTCCTTTAAATAATATGGTGAGCATCATAATGTATTTTTAGTACATAATGTTATCAAAATTCAGTCCGTGTTTTCCTTAATCCCCTAGTATATTTAAGAAGGTAGGAAATAATAAAGGAATTTCAACATATCTTTAGAAGTAGTCCTATGTAGAGTAAGAGATGTCTATTTCTGACTTATTCCGTAATATTTAATTGATATCAGTCTCTTCCAAAGAATTTTATAGGATGTTAACTTGGCTTTATATTAAGATTCTATTAATAAAACATATGTAAGGGGTTAATAAATGATTGATAGTGGGTGTAAATGTTTTATAGGTTTAGGCCATTTCTTAGTTATAAGCACATCAATAGATGACAATACAGAAGGTTGTAAGAGCCAATCAATCAACCTGTTGAACTGCATATAATGTACATCTATTCTTTACCCATTTCTTTATAGTTCTACTATTCATTTTTTAACCCTTTATAAACCACTTAGAGTGGATTCTTAATTAGAAATATGACCTCAGATAGCATGGAATATAGGAATACCACTGATATTTTGAAGACTTTGAGCATTCTTTTGAGACCCCCTTAATGTTGGTCCAGGTGCTACCCATGGCAGCTGCCGTTGGAGAAGGCTGAAAATAATAATTTAGAAGTTCTCTTCCAGTCCTTTGTACTGAACTCGTGCTTCTAAGCCTTTATGGGCCAAACTGAATATGTTCATTAAATCAGCAAAGTGCCATTGTTATCTGACATCTGAACAAATGCCATGTTCGCTCTTTTCCAAGGAGAGTGACAATTATCTAAAACCTCGGCTATTCTTCTTCAGGTGATGAAATCATTTAAATATATTATGTATTCATTTCTTGTTACACAACAGAATTGTATATTAACTAAGAACTGGAAAAATTTTCCACGTATTATTAAAGTGTACTCTATAGGATAATGATCCTAGATACCCACCAGACAGGGTAGCAGGTGTAAAGCATAAAGAAAATAAAATGAACTAGATCAAGTAAACAATTTAAATTCCTAAATTATACAGCCTGAAAACAGTCAGGTACGTCTGATATTCTTTAAGATATAGTTTAAGAAATTTCAGCATTAGTATGCAAGACTGGTCTACAGTCATGAAGCAAGCAGTGACCTGCCTACAGGTCAGAATAATATGCTTGAATAAATGTTAGAGCTTCATTTAGATATCAATAGAGCTCCTCATGTGTTTCTTGAATTGTTGCCTCCTGAAGAGAAGTTCTTTGGAGAGGGCAAGGGTTGGTTTGTTATTCATGGTAGTGTCATGCTTGTGTTATGGCATGTGCTTTGAAAAATCCTGCAGTTGCCAAGTACTGGGTACGTAAGACCAGATCCACAATCAGCTCACATCTGTCTGGCTTGACCAAGTACTGTAGCTACTGGTTAGCAACCCAGGAACAGCTCTCCAGGAGTCATGGAAGGAAGCTGAAATACTGTCGAGAGGGAAGAAAGCAGCAGAAACTTCCATTTACTCTGACTTAGTTTTGCCCCAGGTTTTGCTCCATTTAGCTGGAGAAGTGTCTGGCTCACATTAAGTCCATAAAAATAATTGAGTCAAATATATTAAAGGAGATCTAGCAGCCAATTTGAATCAAATCTTAAGTAAGGATAATGAGCTGAAACCACAGCTTGTGTAAAAACAACTTAAAGCAATAGAAAATTTGACCCTCTGGGTTGTATGAAAGCAAGATATCACTACTGATAACTACCTCTCCTTTTTGTGTTCAGCATGAAATATCACCTCTTTGTTCACTCATGTGAACACGGAATAGCTTTCAGAAATTTAATAGGTTTGGTAAGGGAAATGTTTGCTATTTTTGTTCTATATAAAATAATCTCCATCTGAATTCTGTTGAATAAATGTTATGTGTAATTGTTGGGGCTTGTGACTCTTCTTTAACAGGATTTCATCTTGTACACAAAGGTACTCAGGGACAGTATTAACCAAAATATGATCCTACTGTGACGATACCTGTTAATTAGGGACACACCGATAGCTTTGACTGGCTACTAGGGAAAGAATCTTCTCGGAAAAATAAAAAAATATGTTTTACCTGGAAGACTCTACCACATCTGTGTATTTCTAGTGAAATCCCTAAAATATTTATCTGTTAGGGAACTGAACTCCTGGAAAGGCACCATATGCTGCATTTGGAAAGATCAGAATTGAGAAATAAATGCTGTTTTGAAAAGACTATACAAAAATCCTTATGTGGTCCCAGTGCCAAAGGACAACAAGAACTGTCATATGGTCACAGAGTGTCACGTGATGGAATTGCACAACCATATTCTTTGTAGTGGCAGGACTCTGTATGTATGCATAGGGTATTACAGGCCTCAGTCTCCCTCTTTAATCCATGTCCATAAAAAGAAAGATCCAAGTCTCCAACCGTTAGTTTAATGTTTATAGCCTTTCTACTACTCCCTCCCCTTTTAAACTCTGACTGGGAAGAAGGCTTTTAACTGGTGTGCTGCTCATAGCCCCACCGAAGTCTTTAAAGGTGGCATTAGCCAAGTCACAATGCAAGAGAGCATTCAATAAGATCTTTGAGCCGGGCTTGCAGCCTCTGTGTCCTTGTGGATTTTGTACAGATGGGCACTGCTCTTTCTTTTCTTGCGTGTTTCACTCCACAGTCTCTAAAAGCTTCTCTTTGTGTTTTGTTCAGCCTGTGTCTTAGCTGAACTCTCATCGTACTTTGGGTTGCAAGCCGTGGCACCTGATGGACTGGAACACTGTCCCACTCACCGCTGAGGAGAGATTAATAACAAGCACAAACGAAATAAGGGTTCCTGGTCTGTGCTTAAATATATCATGGCCATTAAAATGGTGTCATAAGAAATTTGACTTACAGGCAGTGTTTGATTGACTTTTCTGTGTGTGAGCTTAAAGTAGAGAGGATTCAGAAATTCAAGTACTCATAGAAGTAGCATGTCTGGGATAGCCACTTCCCTCTTTTGCTTTGACATCCTTCACTCTCAAAGACTTTATCTGTGTATCACATGTTTGCATTCTCTAATTGATTGAAAAACAATGGCAAAAAGACATTGAACTGGGCTGGGCAGAGATCTGCTGGTGGATGAGTGTAGGGTTTAAAGTGTTAAATAAGGACTGAAAATACCTGTGTTATTTTGATTCATTTTTGTTTTTCAGTTTTCCTTGCTGTTTAGAGCCAATTAAAGTCTTGAGCCAGGTTCTCACTTGGCACGAAACAGTCAAGTAAAATGAAATCAGTGAAGCTACATTGATTTATATCCACAGAGGATCCAGTGCATTCATTGTTGTCAATTGAAAAGGCATATTTGGCATAACAGATTTTGGAAGATAAGGCAAAAAAATGTATTCACTGTAGAAGCATTTTCACATTCTCTCTCTGACCTACAAGAATATACAGGCATCGGAAGTTTTATAGATGCATCTGGCTTCCTTGCACAGAAAAATAAACAAATATAAGTATAGAGCTTTAAATTAGAGCTCAAGTATTCTCTGACATGACATTTTGCAGTTCTACAATATCTCTGAGCATGGCTGTAACCAGAAATGTAGAGGAAAATACCATGTAGCAGACAGACACATCAGTCTGCCTTACTGATATCTAAAAGTTAAATCTCATTGTTCTTCAATACAAGAATGGATAGGCTTCGAAAGTTTCTGTTCATATTAATGATCATAACTGGATAGTTTTATTTCACATCGGTATGGATAAAATGTCAATTACTTTTTAGTTTGTGTTAATGTATGGCCACAACAGCTTTCTGTGGAAATATGGCAATCAGAAAACACGTACTAGATATGTATTCTGTACATGGGTTTGGAATTCCCAACAGTTAATTTAAATACCCTTTTCTTCTCCTCCTGCCCCTTTCAAACTTTTCATTATTTTTATTGTTTCATAATCTCCCTTTCATAAAGGTAAAAAACAAACAAGCAAGCACACAAAACAACCAACCAGCCAAACAACCAAACAAAAATAACACCTTTTATACCTTTTAAATCTCTCTTAAACTCAATCTTTAGACTTGTGATCATTATTCTTCTCTGAAACTCTTCTAGTTCTTCAATACCACTTCTGAGTTTGTGGCCTGTAACACCACACATCACTCAGAGGTATTTTTGCTACGGATTCATTTAGGAACATAACTATAATTTTCATGTTATTTCCTATCAGGAATCCTTCTGGATTAACATTTCCCAGGTCTGAATTCTTCTCATGCCTGGCATTTAATAATTGCATTTGGTGTCTATCAAACAGTAAAAGATTAAGGTCAATTTTAGGTCCATAGAATACACATGCTTATGGATGGAATTAGAACTACATTTGTATCTTTTTCACATTATAAGTCTTGCTTATCATCTTGATGTTTATGCTTGCTTATCTAAGTTGGGGTGGTATTTATTTCAAAGCATCTGGTGAAGTTATCACGTTATTGAAATAATTAAAGAAGGATTTACTTTTTTATTATTTAATAACTGAAAGGAACTCTTAGATCCAATGTTTTCTCATCAAAGTAATAACAGTTGCATAATGTGTAAGAGTGATGACTCATGTTTTCATCTTAATTATCATTCACAGACTCCTCCATTCAGCCATGGGGCATGATTATGAGCTGTGGTGTGTTGGAAGATTGGAGCTTCCAGTTTCATCATCCTGTGCAACTACGAAGAACAGAAATACAGCAAAACATTTTGGTGTTCACAGATGTCCTCTTCAAGGTTATTTCCCCCAAACCCTACCTTTCAGGTTCTTTTGCATGTTACTGTTACAGAGCCTTCATCCTGGGTGGTGAAGTGAGACAGGAAAGTTTTCAGTTTTCGTCCCCCATCCCACTGTGGGGGAGTGAGCAAATGGCTATGAGGTGCCTTCTGGGTTAAATCACAACACAAATAAAGATTAACATTTGGCAAATACATTAAAATACTATTCGAGAGTTTAGCAGGTTATATTCTTTCTGAGTAAACAGCATTTGAACTGTGTAAGTGAACAATTTTGCTGATAATCAGTATACAAGGAAAACATGCTACAGATCACTTATCTGCTCTAGTAAACATGTAATAAAAGGCAACATAAACTTGCTGTAGACAACTGTAAATGCAAGACTCTACTAGAATTTGCTAAAGTCATTCAAAAAAGTTTCTCACTGAGGACACATAAAGACACTAAGATGTGAAAGGACAAAGGAACGATGTCACTGGGACAAATAACTCATTAAAAGATAGGAAACAAAGTAGGAATAAATATTCATTTGTCCTAGGTAAGGAAGATTACCAAAATAATCCCACAGGGATTTATGCTGGAGCCTGTGATGTTCCACGTTTGTAAACAGTCTGGTAAAAGAGTTGAACAATGAGGTGGCAGAGTTTGCTGACAATACACAGTAGTGATTACACAGATAAAAAATCTTCAGCCCAGAAGAGACAGTAAAGTTCCGTACAGTCATTACGGGTATGGGGAAGTGTAGGTAGAAAGAACCTAAAAGTTTTGCAGGACATCATAAGTTACAAATGCACTTTAGAATATCATTAAGAAGCAAAAGATAATATTATTGTAAACCTCAGAAACTACTTAACAAACAAGCTGGCAGTCAAGGAATGAATTAAAAGCTGGCATTGTAACAAAAACCATGTTACTTGCCTTGACCTAATGTAATATATCTGGATTGAGCCAGTTTGGAAGACCATAACAAGTAGAGAGCAAAGTGAGGTGTTCAGTCCATGATGGACAAGCTAAAGCCACAGATTGGATAGAAATCATTTCTGCATAGCACTTAGGAGTTTGTAAAGAACAAACAAAAATTATAAATATATAAATGAACAAACAAACAAAACCAAAACTGAAAGTCTTGTCTGAGTATCATCAGGATCAGAATCTGGAAAACAACCCAAGAACCTGGACTCCACTACAACAAAGCATAGAATCTGATCAAAACTTGCTTATCAGTAGCTCTGACAATTTGCAGTAACAGAGTTAATTTGGTATATCTTTTAGTGGTTGACAATAAAGTTATACCTTAGGTGACAGCATGTCACTCCATGTGTGCTTTGAAGTGCTAGGATAATCCAGAATAGCTATTTACCTTTACTGAAAGGATTTCCTAGCCCATCTGCTCTAAGAACCAGCTGGTGAGTGGGATCATAGTATTCCCTCTGTCGGCTGGCTGGTTAGCGAGTGGCAGCAGTCTTACAGGTGGTCCCTCCTGCCTTTTTCCAACACATAAATTGAGATAATGAAATGATACTTGCTTTTAACAGCTTGAAAACTAAAAGGAGGTGGCTATAGTCACCTAACATGAAGTTAAGGTGTATAATGTATTGCCAAAGGCTGTTGCAGATGCTAAACATTTACATAAATGCTAAATGTTTACATGAGTTGAATGGATAAATTCATTGAAGAAAAACCTATGCGAAACTATTACAGATACAGACACTAGTTTAGCTCAGGGGCTTCCCGTGTTACAGATTGTGGAGCACTAGTAGAGTATTCTGGGAAACTGTGATGATGGTTGCTCTGACTTTTAACTATTCCATAGGCACCTGCTGTGCTGCTGCTGGAGGCAGGGTGTGGGGCTAGTGGGGACCTTAGTGTGACCCAGTACTTTTGTTGTTTTCTCAGCTCACCTCATGGCAACAGCTTTGAATATTCATAACCAAGGTCACACAGGTATGTGCAGAGGGAAAGGAACAAAATCCCGGCTGTGTTCTGGCTAAGAGCAGGAGCTGGGTATGAGAGAAGGGGAGAGGGCTGGCAATGGCAAAACCTCTTGAGCTTTCTTGTAGATGACATGTCTGCTGCCACTTTTGACCTCTGCTGCTCTGCTGGGGTAGGTACCATCAGTAGCTGTCATTATTCATGTCAACTATTCTAATATTCAGGCCTGTATTCTGCCTAATAAAACAGGATCGCATTTTCAAGTCACTCTACAGTGTTTGAGAGACTGTGTTGATGGAGATTTATGTTTATTGTCCTGGTGGCAAAGCCACCCCTGGCATGGGCAGCCAAGCAACCTTTCATTCACAACTTCCTTTGGTGCCTGATGAATTATATCTTTTATTATTATTATTATTAATAATAATAATAATTTCTTCTTCTTTTTCTTAGATTTTTAATATTAAGAAAACTGTTAAAATCACAAATTAACACACTCCTGGAATTTTAACAAAGATAGAGGAACATTTTTACAATAAGCTTGTTTTTGAAAATTCTTACAAATGCAGTCATGTGAGCATCCACTTAAAAAAGCTGTTTAGATTACTCAATAGGAGTGAGCACAAGGATGGGGGAAGATAAGTGACTGATAACCATGGAAGTGAAACTTCTACAGAATACAGATAGCAAAGGTAAAAGTGCAACATGTTACCCTCATTAAGCTATTCACTTAATTATCTAAATCACAACCTGGAAATGCAACTGGGAACTTTTGGGGTGTCATTCTCTTTTAAATAAAAAAGGATGAGTCTTGCCACTGGAAGTGATCCCAATCTGGTCCGTGGCTTACCCTCCCTACTTGAAGCACTTTTGCATGACGGATAATATTGTGCAGTCCTAGCCTGTCTTGGAATGGGTCCTGTCTTAAATAAGTGTTAAGAGAGAGGAAGGCATTTTCTGAGATGACTGTTAGAGATGTCTAGAGAATTGCTGTATCTTTTATGTATAGTGTAGCAATACGATAAAAACAAAACAAGTGCTTACAAAACCACCAGGAAGCAATTAAGCATCTGAAAAAGGGGATAGCAGAAAGAACAAGAACATGAAGCTGTGCAGTTTGCAGTGAAGGCAAATCCTTAGAAGGAGAATAAATATCCTGGGTTCAATTGTAGGCATTCTTAGGCTACTTAACTTAGCGGGGACAGGACCAACCTATTCTAGGAGGGTGAATGTAGCACTTCTTGATGCTTTTATTAAAAAAACAAACAAACAAACAAAAAAAACACTCCAAAGAGGATGAGCTGGTGGTAAGATTATATGTCTCATTGAACTCAAGTTTACCACAAATGCCCTCTTGGTACAGTCATCTGCAATGACCTGATTTCTTTACTTTTCTGCTTTCATTATCCAAGACTGTGAGTGAAACACAGCTTACCCTACCTTGCCTCTCTTCATGTGTCAGTGGTGAAGGGGAGACAGAGTCTGCTTCTTGCTGTCTGAAGTGACACTGCTGATCAATGACCAGCTTATCCACAGGAACCAAATTGATTGTCCTTGTGAGTCTGTGCTGGGAACAGCTTCATGTTCACGAACTGCTCTGCAGAATCCTACGCTGTGCCTTGCTCATGGATATATCAAGCTGCTCTCCTGTGGCAGACAAATCATCTTCTGTTACAAGCATTGCTAAAACGAGCTGTACTCACTGCTAGTGATTTGTTTGAATATTGTTAGCCGGTCTGGTTATGCATTGGAATCAAGCAGTCTACAGCCAAAGCAACCAAGAACAGCTGGAGGCATGAAAGTTATTGTAAATTTAGGGTCAGAAAGAGCCCTTAAAGTTATCTGATTTCCTGCATGTAATAGGCCGTTAATTTTATTGTACAGATTCCTCTAAGAAGTTTTGATATCTGTTTAGGAAACCAGGAACCATGTAGATCAGATATAAGGAAACATGTTGGAAGGAATTGCCCAGAGGGTCTGTCAAATCTCCATTCCTGCAGATCCTCAGAGCTCAGCTGGACAAGTTCCTGAGAAATCTGACCAAATTGGATCCATCTCTAGGCATGGGGCTGGACTACACAACATCCTGCAGAGGTTCTTTCCAACCTAAACTACTTTGTGATTCTGTGATTATTCTGGTAGACATGCCATGACCTTGTGGACGTGGTCTCTTTTAAGTGCTAAGCTTCCTGAAAGAGGTGTGCCAGGGCATGAAAAGTTCATGTTGTTTGTCCTGCAGAGACCATTATAAATATATATAAATACTCATATTTAATGGTCACCCAACATCTCATAGTCCCAGAAATTTAAAAAATATATATATATAAATCAAAGTAAGTTACCACTAGAATACCAGTTCCTACTTGCACATTTCTGCAAAGTGAGGGAATTCCTTCTGGAATTCCCAGTTGCCAGGTATAATCTTGGTTTGTGTTGGTTTCTATCCAATTTAATCTAGTTGAAGCTCTTGGGAGACTGCAGAGGACAAATGAGAAATATTTATACAGGCTGTGTCTACATGCAAGAGATACTGCAAAGAGAAAAATATTCAGAAGTGGCCCAGTTTTGCAAGAGCCTTTCTGAGTGCTTCAGTGTTGTTTAACCTGGCAGGCAGCTCAGCGCCACACAGCCGTTCATTCATTCTCCCTGTCCTTCCAGTGGGATGGGAGAGAGTATTGAAAATAAAAAGGGTAAATAAAGGGTTGAGATAAAGGCAGTTTAATAGGACAGAAAAGGAAGGGAAAATACTGCTATTAATAATATATACATATATATAAGTGATGCACAGTGCAATTGCTCAGCACCTGCTGACTGATGTCCAGTCCCTCTCCCCAGGAAGTGCTCCCCCCTCCCCTCCCCTTCTTGCATTTTGTTGTTGTTGTTGTTGTTCAGCACGACACCACACGGTGTGGGACATCCCTTTGGCCAGTCTGGGTCAACTCCTGCCTGTGTACCCTCCCAGCTCCTTGTGCACCCCCAGGTACCTCGCTGGCAGGGCAGCACCAGGAGCTGAGCAGTCCTTGGCTCTGTGTGAGAACTGCTCTGCGACATCTAAAACACTGGTGTGTTATCAGCTTTATTCTCATCCTAAATCCAAAACATGGCACCATACCACCTACCGGGAAGAAAATTAACTCTATCCGAACTGAAACCAAAACATACAGTAACACATTATGATAAAAAATACCAGGACCAGAGAAGGAATGACTCAATACCCTGGCTGCTAAGACAATGCCCTAAGTGGTGGAAGTTGTTTCAGATCTTGCCTGAATGATACAAACAATAGAATTGTAGTTTTTTAATGTACTTTGGGCTGAAAGTTGATATTTACCTCAAGGAATATCTGAGCACATTATTTGAAGGATAGCATTGGCTAGAGATGTTGAAAGCACCCTCTAAGCAGTATTCCAGAACCCAGTGTTCAGAAATCTGTTTTGTAACCTGGGAGAAATGTTCAAACCCTCACAGACAAGGAAGTGAGCTTGGACTTCTGTGTCTGGAACAAGTATCGTGCGTCGGGGTAAAAGGAACTCTACCCCAATTTGGGGAATCTGACTGCTTTCCTCTTTGCTGTTGCTGTTCTGTTTTTCCTCACTCAAGCATATTTTTTTTGGACCTGAGGTCACTCTGGCCATGGTATGAATTTGTCCAAGAGCATATTTAGAGAAAATATCTCTATCTTTTTTTTTTTTTTTTTTTTTTTTTTTTTATGTGTGTGTTTGGAATTGTATTCACATGGGTTTAAGGTACTGGAGGCTTTGTCTTGAAAGAGAAGATGTGTTGCTGGAAAGTATGATTGCAAAGGCTGAATATCCTACTCAGAAAGTCTGGGCAGGGTGTGAGGGCTCCTGGCATATTGGTTCAAAAGGTGTGCCTGGATAAAAGTGTGGATAGCAGGTCACGGCAGCTGAATGAGGGAGTTCCCACTATGTCCTTCTACTTTCCCATTTCCTCTTTACTTCTGACTGTGTGTCCCCACCACTATCATTGTGCTAGTACTGGTGCATAGCTAGGTGGATTGAATTAATTAGTTCATAGAATCATAGAATCATAGAATATCCTGAGTTGGAAGGGACCCTTAAGGATCATCAAGTCCAACTCTTGACACCACACAGGTCTACCCAAAAGTTCAGACCATGTGACTAAGTGCACAGTCCAATCTCTTCTTAAATTCAGACAGGCTCGGTGCAGTGACCACTTCCCTGGGGAGCCTGTTCCAGTGTGCAACCACCCTCTCTGTGAAGAACCCCCTCCTGATGTCAAGCCTAAATTTCCCCTGCCTCAGCTTAACCCCGTTCCCGCGGGTCCTGTCACTGGTGTTAATGGAGAAAAGGTCTCCTGCCTCTCGACACCCTCTTACGAGGAAGTTGTAGACTGTGATGAGGTCTCCCCTCAGCCTCCTCTTCTCCAGGCTGAACAGGCCCAGTGACCTCAGCCGTTCCTCGTACGTCTTCCCCTCCAGGCCTTTCACCATCTTAATGTTAATATATAGTCAAAAGAGTCAGATTGCTTTTACCAATTGGGATGATGTTTCTTGGCACCAAAGCTAATGCAGGAGGACAGAGTAGCAGCAAGCAAGGAATGAGGACTTGTGGAGGGGTAGCTAGGGAGAAAAGATCCCTCCCATTTCAATGGAAAGGGTTCATTAAATTAGCTTGGCTGACATGGACCACGACTGTTGACTTAGTCAACACGACTAAGACTAAAAAATTGCATACTTTAGGGTGAAGGTAAGTTGGGCACCTTTACCATTGTCACTATCAAGGGGAAACATGTGATATGTGCTGTGTCTTAGCTTTTGAGAAATGAACCAAGCGCTTTAAGCTTTTTCTGGATACCTCAGCTGTATTTGATATCTCTGTCTGAGTACAAGCTTAGACTGACCTTAAGGGACCTAGAGAGGTCTCACCACTTTGTGCTATAGCTACAGACACACATGGCAATAAATTACAGGAAATAAGACCATATTATCAGAGATGGAATCTATTCTGAGCAAACTGTTCTTTGAACACACTTTTTTTTCCCCCTTTATACAGTTTTTTTTTCTTTATACAGTGATTATATCCAAACATCACAGTGCGACATTTAATTAAGAATAAAAGAGGTTTGACAGAAAGGAAATTGCTGTACAGGTCACTCGACATTATTCTCAGAATACTGAAAATAAGTCTCTGAAGGCACACCAACTATCCAAGGAACATGTAAATGACATGTTATACAAATGTGTTTTGAACAGTAGATTTCCACTGTGTTTTGCAAATCACAGAAACTTTTGATCAATAAAATAAATAACTGTCAATGAGAACCAACAGAGAAAAACAGGCTGAGAAAGTGGACATGGCTGAAGAAGTTTTTCAAATACCACCTTAATTATATCTATGCTTTGATGTAGATTTCTCTCCACTACTTTGTAAAAATCTATTTTTGCATATTGTCTTCTTCTTCATGTGCCACTAATGTAAAGACTGAAGAATATTATGAGTTATTTATGCTACTGTCAATATATATGTCTTTATCTATTCATGAGAGAAGAGTGGGGATGATATATCATTTAAAAAAGCTGATACATAATAATTCTTACTCACTAGAAGAGGATAACTGCTACAGTACATTGCTGTAATCCTCTCTCTCTTCAAAATACTTTCTAAATGTTAATTAGCTAATGTAAAACTGACAATTTTCTGTCTTTTTTAAGTTAAATTGGGCTATATTTCTTGGAAGCAGATAGTTTTAACAAAAATCTGTGACACTGACAAGGAAAAAGAAATTAAACAAGGAAAGGTGTATGGATAAAAATGGAAAGATTTCATTAAAAGGTCTTGGTTGGTGTATTGAAGCCATTGCAACCAGTGTTCTCATACGCATGTTCTTACTCTGTGAGTAAGAAGTGACAAACTCAGGCACATTTGCATGCTTCTTGACATTCTCTGAACTACTCACTTAATCTGTTGTGAGAACAGACAGAAATGTTTGCCCAGAAACATGGACTGGTCCTGGAGCCTGCACCTAGCTGAGAAAGACACACAAACCATGCCAGTGCCACCTCCACTGGGGAATCCAGGTGGGCTACAGGTAGACACAGCATGGCTGCCAAGTACGCACACATTTTCCTGTGAGTATAAACCACTGGCCTTTACGTTAGACAACCGAAGGCTGGAAAGTGAATGAGAGCTAAGTCTTAAGACTCAAAAGAGGACAAGAACCCCTTCCATTCTGTATCCAGAGAGTGATGTCAACCACTTACTATGTTTCCTTTCCCTACAGAGATTTTCCTAAATCAGCCATCATTAACTTTACTCATATTAGTAGGGTTTTGAATCTCTGAGAGCCTGCAGTGGCATTTGTTGCACATAGTTTGGTGGGTCTGGGAGTTAAGCGCTAAGTCTGATCCACATGGACATGGTCCTGGGCTGTTGGTGTCGCTGCTTGAGTAGGTGGTTGGACCAGATGACCTCCAGAGGTCCCTGTTAGCCTCAACCATTCAGTGGTTATAGAAAAGTGGAAAAATTCGCTGTTTGTGAGATGTGTGTGAGAGGATGCAAAGCAATTTGGAGATGTGTCGAGAACGTGTGCAGCTGTTTGTGTTGAAGAGAGCCTGGAGGCAGCTTGGATCTACCCTGCAAGGCATGGTGGAGGTATCAACTGTCTCGTTTCCCCCTTGTAATCCCTGAACAGTGACACTGCACATGTGTTTTGGGTTGACATATGCACAGCGAGTGTGATGGTGACAGAGCATGCTGACCACATTGTGCCATGGTCTGAGTACCCACAGACGTATGCAGTGTCTCTGGTGGGTGCCAAGCTTGGGGAACCCAACACCTGCTCCTTCCCTTCTTGGGCTTTCTGGCCTGACTGCATCTGGAGTCCCCAGTTCTTGGACAGATGCAGAAAACATTCAAATTCTCCAAGGAATATATTTAAGTTGAAACAAAAAATATCTTAAAACACCCTTTATATTTTATATATAAAATGTATATTCATATATATATATATTATATGCATATTTTAGGCATTAACACAATGGAGGGTGGAGGGACTTGCCCAGGTTTTCAGGGCAGTAGCTACCAATACTGGGGTAAAGCACTGCTGTCTTGCTGTCTTGCACAGAGTACACAATTCAAAAGATAAACAGTTTGGGTAGTATGATATATTTTATTTTTTATTTTAAGTAATATATATTTTATATATTTTTATTATATTTTATATCTTATATATATAATGGTCTCAAGTTGTGCCAGGGGAGGTTTAGACTGGATATGAGTAAATAAGAGTTTCTTCATGTAGAGAGTGATCGAGGATTTGAATGGGCTGCCCAGGGAAGTGGTGGAGTCTCCATCCCTGGAGGTATTTAAGAGATGTGTGGACGTGGCAGTAAAGGACGTGGTTTAGTGATGGGACTTGGGAGGTCAGGTTGATAGCTGGACCTGGTGATCTTGAAGACCTTTTCCAACCTAGATGATTCTATTTTCAGCTTTTGTGATGGTTTAGTTCTGTCTTAAAGTATGGCTCCTGGGATCATATTTTTCCATGGCCTTAGAAGACAGCTGAAGAATTGAGGGTGCTGAGATGTTCATGATGGCATGTCTGCTGGAATTTTCTCTCCCTTTTTCTCTGTTCTTGCTGGCACAGACAGTAGAATAGGATGGATGTGTGAATCCCTGCTGCTTCAGTGCTCCAGCAGCTTAATTTAACTACAGGTGAAAGTTTGCTTTAGCCTCAGCCTTGGCACACTGCACTGAAATACAGGCAAATGTTCTTGTTTCAGTAATTCTGCTATGCAGGACAGGCTGAGGGGTAAGGAGAGTTATTAAAATGTTAAACTGGCCAAATAAATTTTATTGTTGATGATCTTGGTCTCTTCTCCTCAAAATGTAGTAATCAGTATCATGTTGTACAATTATCCTTAACGTGTATATCGAAACTGGACAGAGGGTCGGCTGTAAGATATTTTTCTTTCATGTCAGCCAAGTACCCCTTATGCTGGGCTCTGCCTGCAAGCTTTTGTGGCAGAAGCCATTCTTTGCATAGAAAATGAACAACGGCTGACAGATAAATCCAACAATGGGTGATAAATAGAAATAGGGGTGAGGTAACTTCTCCGTGGAGACACAGCAGACCTTGAAGAGGTCTACAGCGGTACACATTGCCTCTCATATTCCTGTGCTCTGCTCTATTTCAGTATTATCCTCTGTCTTAAATAATTTTCAACGGCATGTGAAGTAGTAGGCAATAAAGTAATTGAGTTGCCGAGGGCTTATTACATTCCTAGGATTTTGCTGAAAGCCTATTTACAGGAGGCGACACATTCTTACAGATGGATTTAGGATTGCTATTCACTAGTTAGACACTTTAAAGAGAGTAGGGATCGTATTGTTTGTGGAGTAATGTTTACTGTGATTGGATTGAAATGCAGCTGCATATTTACTTTTGGAAAAATAAACCGGAGATGACAGTTTGAGCTAAACCTCTCAAAAATTTTTCTATCGTAATCTTTGGGTGTGCATGCCGGAGAGAGGTATATCTGTCTTTGACACTGCTTCTGAACTAAAAAAAAAAAAAGAAAAAAAAAGAAAAAAAAGAAAAAAAAAGAAAAAAAAAGACGAGAGAGAGACAGAGACAGACAGACAGACAGAGAGGGAGACAGAGGGAGAGAACTGAGCAAGACCTGCACATCTTAAACAGAGTAAATGCTGACATTGTCAAAAGTCTTGACAGTATTCACAAAACAAGCTTGCCTTTCTTTGCAGGGAACTGCAGGCTTTGCAGAAATGAGCAGTGTTACCAAAGCTTTCTTGTGGTTCCTGCAGGAATATGCTGAGCTGTCCCAGGTCTGCTGGAGCACTCCTCACTCTGGAAAGTGCTCTGCTATGGTGTTTAGCCTGTGCTTTTATAAGGAGATATGAAAAAGTTTTTTTCTGTCCCCTGTGTGATAACTATTTTAAAAATCAGGAATCCCCCTTTCTGCTTGGGAATCCTAAGGGATTGGTTGCATCCCCTGATGTGTTTTCCCTCAACAACGAAAAATTGCCCCTTGATGCCCTTTTGCTACTGAACGATCATTGTTACATGGGTTCAGTCTGATGTAGTTCATACAAAAACGTTAAAAGGAAAACAAATGCCATTAGTTATATCTTCACCAATGATCTCAGTTATAGGGCTTTGGTTTCAAATCCATCCATTTTTAGGTAATAATAATCATTACCAAGTAATGATAAACTCGAGTTGTTTTAACACTCATCTGCACATTGCTATATATAGGTAGCACATTTTCTGCAGATATGAAACCAGCCCGATAAACTACATGACAGAACTCAAAACTATTTTGCAATCTCAAAGAGACAGTTTCTGGTTAGAAGAAAGTACTCATTGACAGTAACTGGTAATAAAAAATATTTATGACCTACTGGACAGGAAATGACACAAAATCTCAGCAGCAGAAATGATCAGTCACAATTTGCAAGTATGATCTCTTTTCATGTCTTCGAGAGGTAATGATCCTTCTGGTCACTAAAGTGACCTTTGGAAGTCAATAACCTACTTTCTGCTATAACAAACAAAATTAAATTCTTGATTTGATGAATCATTTTCAGGATTGCTGATTAGAAGTCTTGACCCTAACAGAAATACAGGATATAGGGACTGTTTTCTGCTTCCTCCTGATTTCTTGGGGACTGATTCAAATCCAGTTGGAGGCAGCAGATAGACTTGATAAGGTTTTGAATTAGGTTGTTAAAATTAGTATCTATGTGTAAGTCATTTTATCTCTCTGAGCCTCTTTGTTTATGTGTTCACATGGGGACAACTAATATTTGCTTTCTTCAGGACATTTAGAGCATTTTGGGATATGCTCATGGATGACATTATAGAAGGACAAATTAGTAACTTAAGTGCACATAATCTATTATTTATTCTAAATTATGTGCAATAAATATCATAGTTTATTATGGGGTTAATATCTGATTCTATAGTAATTGGTAGCTAGCTGTAAAGAGATCACAAAGAAATGCAAATAAAACAAATTAACATATATGAAGAGAACGATTTGTGAGAATGTCTAAAACCAAATAAAAACTTAATGAAACATAAAAAATAATTATGATACAAGCAGAAATGGCTCTAAACGATGTTAAACCTGTGGTGTTATTAATTCTAAGGCTGTAGTTAAGCAGTGATAAGTAAGTACAAAATACACAAAAAATCTTATTGTTCAATATAATGAACACCAAGGCTTAAGAAAGAGGATTAGATGTAAGGGTAATTAATACAGGTCAGGTTCTAGTTTGGATTAATTCAGCTTCATTTAGTCAATTCCAGGAAGGAGCCTGAACTGGCTTATACGCTTATTATTTTCTTAATATGTGGCAGACTTTTTTCCTAGTGTTTTATTTGGTAATTTTGGTCAAATTATTCAACCCCCTCCCCCAGTCTTTGATTTTATCTTTGACTGCACTCAAATGAAAACATCTATGTTTGTAGAAAGGCCTTCAGTTTCAGAAATATTAGTTTGGGCATGTTTCATTTTTCTGGATCCAACCCTTGGGTGAGACTAAGGTCAGACCCACCTCTCCTTCTCTTCCTTGTCCCAGGTTTTGCAACAGGAAGGCAACATCAGTGTGGTAGCACACTTAAGCAGTTTTCTAATCTGATGGTAGGGAACCTTGAGCGCAGAATATGGGGGTCAACTCCTGGCAGCCTATGTGTAGGAAACATCAACCATGGTACAAGCAAGTAAGGAAATTTATTTGGGGTGCTGGTGGTCACCAAGCTGAACATGAGGTGCTGACGTGCCCTTGCAAAAATGAAGGCTAATGGTATCCTGGTCTGCATGAGGCAATGGGCACAAACTGGAACACAAGAAGTTCCCTCTGACCATCAGGAGCACTTCATTGCTATGCAAGTAACTGAACACTGGCACAGGCTACCCAGAGAGGTTGTGGAGTCTCCTTGGAGACCCTCAAAAGCTGACTGGACGTGGTCCTGGGCACCCTTCTCTGGGTGTCCCTGCTTGAGCAGAGGCTGGACCAGATGGACCCAGAGGTCCCTTCTAACCTCAGCCATTCTGTGATTCTGTGAAATCCTAATCCAATTGAAATCTATAGTAAAACTTCTGTTGGCTTTGCTGAGACTGATACCCCTCACTGACTTACAGTGTATTTGTTAAATAAGCGAGGGAAGCTCTTCTCAGAGAACTCCCTGGGGCCTTTAGGGCAGTTGCAGCAAACAGTGAGGAGGGATCTGCAGAAGAGGCTGCAGCCCTACAAAGGCAATTGTTACCTTATCTAAGGCAACAGAGTTAACTTTGGAGAGGAAGACATGGCTCATGTTAATTTAGACTGAACACTTTGCAGAATGACCTCAGGGAATGAAAAAAACAGAAGAAGATCCAATGATTTGTTGCTGTTGTTGTTTTTTCTCAACAGAAACTGTACTGAGGTCAAGCCTGTGGCAGGGATGCCAGATTCCTTTCCTTTCCTTTCCTTTCCTTTCCTTTCCTTTCCTTTCCTTTCCTTTCCTTTCCTTTCCTTTCCTTTCCTTTCCTTTCCTTTCCTTTCCTTTCCTTTCCTTTCCTTTCCTTTCCTTTCCTTTCCTTTCCTTTCCTTTCCTTTCCTTTCCTTCCCTTCCCTTCCCTTCCCTTCCCTTCCCTTCCCTTCCCTTCCCTTCCCTTCCCTTCCCTTCCCTTCCCTTCCCTTCCCTTCCCTTCCCTTCCCTTCCCTTCCCTTCCCTTCCCTTCCCTTCCCTTCCCTTCCCTTCCCTTCCCTTCCCTTCCCTTCCCTTCCCTTCCCTTCCCTTCCCTTCCCTTCCCTTCCCTTCCCTTCCCTTCCCTTCCCTTCCCTTCCCTTCCCTTCCCTTCCCTTCCCTTCCCTTCCCTTCCCTTCCCTTCCCTTCCCTTCCCTTCCCTTCCCTTCCCTTCCCTTCCCTTCCCTTCCCTTCCCTTCCCTTCCCTTCCCTTCCCTTCCCTTCCCTTCCCTTCCCTTCCCTTCCCTTCCCTTCCCTTCCCATTTGTAATTATTCATTTCTACTGAGAGGTCTGGTTATAATTTTCACTGATGAAATACAGGTGCTAATAAGTAGCATTATTTAATAAGGGGAGTTTGGGTGAAACTGTTATTTTCAGTTCCTCCTTTTGATACCAAAATATTATTTTTATAGACACAGAACATCAGTCCTTAAACTGCCTTACAAATGAAAAACCTCAAAACAGATAAGGAGAAAAAAAATAAAAAATATTTGAAAATGAGAGGTAAAACAAGCTAATCCATTTCTTCATCTCATCAGCTTCTGTCATCAGCATGCTAGAAGGAAAAAAAAACACCACATCCCTGGTTATGTGTAGTTTGCTTGTATGAGAACAGGTTTGTGTGGACCAAACCATGTGAGCCTTCAAATGGCTTGAAAAAGGGTGAGTTTTCACTGTTAGTAGTAAGTGAAAATGTTCTTTCTCTTATTTAGGGGAAAAAAAAGCAACACCTAAACAATCCTATAAAAGTGAAGTTCAGCAAACTCAGAAGTTAATATAGAATCCACGTCAGTCTGTCTGTGGGAAGTATTTTGAAAGCCAAAGGCAACTCAATAAAAAAGGCAGCAAAAGCAGCAACATTTCAATTAGGTGAGAAGAGGCTAGGCCCTGACAGTTCATTACCGAAGAACTAGCTCTTCCAAATACTACCTTTATTTTTGGTCCCAGTTAGTTCATTAATGCTGGTCTCCAATTAGGAACAATATTTCTAACAAAATCTCAAGTGAGTAACCTCTGCTTTTCTTTCTTTTTTTTTTCTTTTTTTTTTTTTCCTGTCCATTTCATAAGTACAATTGTAAAATCATAGTGTAACTTCTGAAATCTGAGGGCTGAATTGCTGTTAGTTACAGTACATTAAATCACTGAGCCCCAGAGAACAAAGATGTTAACCAGCAAAGAAGGACGAACAGGAAAAAAGGAATGGAAAGAGAGAAAACCACGGCACAACTGACCACTTCTTGGTCTTGTCAAATGCACTCTTGCCTTCAGGCATCACATAAACTCTGGGAAAAATGATATAAATCTCAGGTTTTGATGAGGATCGTGGTAGCAGGGATCTTTGCTCACTGTGCTATTCAGAACCATCTTGAATCCAGACAGCTTGGATGCAGGAAAGAGTAACTGGGATGCTAGTCATCAAAGTATTTATTCAGGATATCTATCTCACTATACCAGCTTCAAATCCTTTCAGTGGATCTTTTACCCTCCTTTAGTTTCCCACTTCTTGGTTCTTTAGATGAGAGAACAGAGCCAGGCTGGGAGCAAGATAAGTACGCTGAGAGATTTCCACTGCCCAAATACCTGCTGAGCAGTGAAGTGCTTCCTGTTTTAAAGTTGCTGCTTTCTGATTTCCTTTAATCTTATATTATGAAGCTTGAGAGGTAAAAAACAGTGTTGAAAAGATCCAGAGAAACTGCACTGACTGAAAAAATATGTAGTGCCTAATTTCATGTTAATGAGTCTCCCTCTTCATAACTTCATTTAAAAATCTGCTGGCATGCTTGCAAAACAAAAAGCCTGCAAATAGCACATTTAAAAGCTTCCTGTTTGTGAAGGATATATGTATTTTGTGAAAGCAAGAAAAAAGTATTCCTGTATAATATGAGAAACCTATATATTCCCTACCCATGACTGTTTATTCCACTTTAACAGGCGCATCTAGATCAAGATGCATAAGAAATAGGAACTAAAAATTGAGCTGCTATAAACTTGGGAACTTAGTATTTCATAGGTATATTATGCTAAATGGCTTACCCCTTATTGATTCACAGAGTTATTAATCAGAAAAGCCTGAGTAGATAATCCCACCTGATCTTTAGGTCCTTGGAAATGACAGTTAAAGCTGGCAGCTGGCTTAGTGGAAGAATGGTGGGATGAAAAAAGCAAATGAATATCATGTTGCATTATTCATATAATTCCACTAACAGACACAGGACTTCCATTAACTGTTGTTGTTCAAGCACAGGACACAGGATAAAAGTGATGCTGAAAATGCTAGTCTGTGCAAGCCTATTGCCATATCTTTCTGTTCTCTCTCTCTCTCCCCCTCTTTATCTCATATTTTTGACTTTTGACAAAATAACTTAGTTTTAACACCTATTTTCTGCCTGATGGATGCATGCACACCTGTTTATGATTTTCTTCATGAGTTGCACTGGCATATTTAGATATTGAATTTGATCATAAAAAGCTGCATCATAAAAAAAAAAAGAAACACAAATTGGCATGGAAAGTGCATATGTTGTTAATCACCAACATAAACAAAATGATATACTTTTAAAAAAGCTAAAATGTAAGCCTTGTATGTAAGTGAGTAAGGACATCTGAATTTAGACTTCAATGTACATATGTATGTTTAAGTAACAGGCCTGACTTTAAAAGATCATAGCAGTAATTTTGTTTTGTTTTGTTTTGTTTTGTTTGAAAGATTTGTTCTCAATTGCTATCTTATTTGTCTTAGGTTCTATTTTTAAATTGTTTTTAACTCCTTCACACTGCAGTTTTCCAGTGCAAATGTACATTGACTAAAGGTTTATGGTATGCAATTGTCATCTCTTTCACCTCTGTAAATACAGAACGTGAGTACAAAATTAAGTAAATTGTACTATGGTTCATGAAGCTGAGATAGTTACTGAAAACAAATCCCTTTTATTCCAGCAAAAACACAGGTATGACCATGGGGATGCCTTTCTGGGATTGGAGCATTTAACTTGGGTCTCTACCCAAGTGGCAGAAGAGCACTGTAGGTTTTTCAGGCTGCCTTATTTTACTGTGCCAAGGAAAATAGCTTTTCCTTGTACTGGTAATGTGTATTTTATGTTCTATGAATAATGTATGTTCCCTGTGTAATTCTTCACTTCAGCTCTTGAAGGCGTAGGGTACTCCAATTTCCTGTTTCATAACATGACGAGGACCAGCAATGATTATACAGTTCTTAAAGTTTATCATTTGTTTAAGGAAAGAATGTAAATTCATATAAACACCTTTGCAGACTTCTGAGGTGCGATTTTTGAGGAGCAGCACAGAGTCCAAGCCATGGAGAAAGTGTGTAAATGAAGGTGTCATGCTGTCAAGCTCCCTGCTTCTCAAATTCATTAAATTTTCACACAAAACCCAGATATGAGTCATACTTTCACCAACACATTTCTATGCCCATTGCAGGTATAAGTCAGTTTATGTCAATGAATTAATGTTTACTCAACAGTCATTGGGATCTCAGAGGAATGCATGCTATTAAAGGATATGCTGCTATTACAATATTTCAGGACTTTTCTTTTTGTTCCATTGGGTAAAAAGTTAAAGAAAAGTGGGAAAAAAAAGTATGTACTGATAACAGTCCTATTTGTATATTATCAAGACATCTGGTCATTTCTGCAAGCAGATCAGCAGAGCATTGTGTGGGAACAATGCACAGTTTGGCACTGCATCTTCAAGATGCCAACCTGGGGCTCTTGGAAGATTTACTATAGGTATTTAGTTTTTATTTGGAATTTTACTGCAATCATAATTTTGAACACAATGAATTAACAAGGGAATAATTCTCTGCTTCCTGATTCTTTTGCTTTGTGCCACTTCTTGAGCACAATGACATCCAATTATGGCTGACGTTGCTATTGAGAACTGCAGCGACAGGAACAGGACTTGGGTCAAAGCTTCCCAGCAGCTCCTTGCCCCATGCAGAGCCTGTCCAGAAATGACAATTACTAAGGTGACTTAAATTTTCTCTGTCTTCCTCTTTGCTGTGCTCCATCATTTCTGGTCAGAAACCCTATTCATTTATTTTCCACTTGATATGCTTTTTCCTGTTTATATAGATTTTCCCAAGGCTAGAAAATAACATCAAATACAGGAAGCAACCAGTGTAGCACTTAGAAAATGCCTTCCATGTAGAACACAATTTCTTTTTGCATCACATCCCTGGTACATGATATGTGAAAATACTTTACAAAAATTGGTAGGACAGAGATGAGAAATGAGTGGGTACAAAGGCACTTGTGCTGCTAGACAAGGAAAATAATGTGCAAAGACAGAGACGGAGATGAAGGAAGAAAAAGTTGGAATTTAAAAACAGTAAAGGTGCCAGAAAAGTATTCTTGCAGACTAGCTACGAATGATGGGGAAATACAAAGAACAGAAATGGTGCTTAACATTCATCACAAGCTAAAGTGAACAGAAAAGCTGTAAGATGACAGTTTAAAGAGAACTCAGTGTTAGAGAGAGGGTCAGAGAGTAGAAGGGGTTTCCAGAGGATGGATGCAGTAGCATAGCTGGGAAACAAACCCAAATGTGAAACCTTCCAAAGTGAGTGGAGAGGGTGAAGGATGAGAGTATGATAGCTGGGTGAAGGACCAGGCAGGTTGGATGGTGTAAAATGTGGCTGGTTTGAGCCATATGGGTCAGGCTAAGACTATGTTAGGCAAATGAAGAATAGTGCATTCTTAAATGAACTTTTATGCCAGTGTTACTGTATCAGTAATGGCAATTTTGGGATGTCCTATCTGAGACTTTAATTTTGCTTGAGGAACATAAAATGAATCCACCTTTTAGAAGACAAGCTCAGGGACAAGCTAAAGCGTGGGCAGTCTGAAAGTGGAGGCATCTCAAACTGATAACCTATGATAAAAGAACCAGGCAGTTTTTCAGTTTTATTTGTGCTGGTTTCAAAGCACGGACATCCGTTCACTGTTTTAATTGCCTGGACTGTGAAAGATCAAGTTTAAGTTTTCTACATCTTTTACAATAAGAAACATTTCCAGCCGTAACCCAGAACTGTACTTTTAGGCATGTTTACACCTGGGGTCAGTATGTCTTGACTAGACACTTCGAGCTTTGGTAAAGCTATAACTTTAATCCAAAAGGAAAAATGAAGAACGAAATTTTCTGAAAAGCTGCTCTGAGAAGACAAAAAGTCTGCATTGGTAATATGCGTAAGAAAATATGAGAGTTACTAGAGAAGGAATGTAAGAAATACTTTTTATGTTGGGATAACCACTAAAATTTTTTTTTTTTTAATTTATTATTATTATTATTATTATTATTTTTAAGAAATTAGGCTGGGTATTTCTGCATAGAAAGGTTATCCCCAGTTCTGGCCTCCAAATTTGTTTAGGCCTCAATCTAATAAAGCCTTTAGGCTAGTAAAGCATGTGAAAAAGTGTCCCACCAGAAGATGTGACTAGGACGATCATCTGGATGAAGCCATTGTTTAGAGGTTTTATTGGATCTTTGTTTACAGAAAGGTGATTTAGTTGCTAAAGTTATGTTCACACCAGTAAATAAAAAGGGTATGGGCCTATTTTCTTGGCTTGATGACAAATGGCTTGCAGCTCATATTCCTGCAGATGAGCTTGCTTCTCCTCAAAACCAGTGGTTGCCTGCCAGGCAGGGACACCTCAGGGAAGCTGTCCTCTGGCTTGCAGCATGATGTGCTGGAGCATGCATGAGCCTGACCTGCACCGAGGCCATGCTGATGAATACTGTGAGCTGTACCCAGGTGTTGTTTAGTTTAATGCTACCATTATTCCTTTCTAGATTATTCACTGACCACTCAATATAAAACCCTGAAATTGTATATATATATATATATATATAATTTTGTGTGCATATATATATATTATATTGTATGTATACAGCCTTTGTTAGCATGGGTTACCTCACTGTGGCTGTGGACTGGCTCTCTGAGACACAGCTGCCCTTCAAATCCAGATAGTACTCTGACAGGTAGGGTAGGCACATCTGAGATGCATAGGTAATGCAACTGGATCTATGGAGTCAAAAGAGGGGTTGTGACTCTACACAGCACAGGAGTAATTTCACCTAGATTTGATCTCTGTCACTTGAAGAAAAGAGATAAAAACTGTAACACTCTTTAAAAACCCCAAATAAACAAATCCTTGAAGTCATGGAGAAGATGTCTTAATAATAAACCTAGTGGCAGGTAAAATGCTGTCATATAAAGAAGAGTTAAATGGAAGAGAAGCAGTGTCTGGCTCAATAGGAAATATATGCAGCCTGAACTCTGCCTCACAATAAAGAGAAAATATGCTGGCTGTGAGCAGGAGAACTGTGTAATAACACAGCCCCACTACATTTCAAAACTGTTTTCTCTGAACTCTGGCCATTTATCTAATTCTTTCTCTTCAGCAGGCTTGCTGGGAATTATTTTATGATTGTTTAAGAGAAAAAAAGAATTTCAAAACAAAAAGAAAGCATCTGACTGTCTCCGGTATTATGACTTTAATTTTTTTCTTCACTTTCCTTGATGTAAGCAAATTGCAGTACATTTTTTTTGAGGAAATAACAGACAGCCGTCTGTAGTGGGTTAAATTAAAAATAGATTAAATAACATAGGAGAACATTAAAGGAAGTAGTTTTATATTGGAAAAGACAGATAGTGGTTCCCAGATAGTATGGATGAATTTGATTCAATGATACAATGATTAAATGTCACTTAAATTAAAATCAATTGAGCCTTACATGAAGTGACATATACTACACGTGAAAATATTCTAACATTAAAATTCTAACAAAACCTGATGGGGGAAGACTATCGTACATTTTTAATGGGTGATGTTATTCTGGATTTATCTTTATTTTTTATCAAAGAAATGGAACATGCAAGCAGAAAAGGGTATTAAAAATACAACAATAAAAGTGCATTTTACACTGTTGACTCCAATAGCAACTGTACTGAACCAACACTCTCTGCCCTGGTACACTTATTCAGTTTGGGGTTCATCTCTTGTAGCTTTGGGATGGGTTTTAGTTGCTTAAACACAGGCTGACGACCCTATTTTGGATATCTAAGGACTACGAAGGCATCCACAAAGGGCTGGCAGACATGGCAGCATACCTAAAGTAAACTGCATGCCCTTCTCTAATGGAAGCTGGAGGACAGTTGAGACACCCTGCCACAAACCAAATGTTGCTAGATGCCTTCTTTTAGATAACTAAGTTCCATGAGAAGTACCTACAATGTTGGGGTGGTTCCATCTCCAGATTCAGATCCCTATGTTTAGATATCTACGTGTAGGCGTGTTAGTAGCTGAGATCCAGTTTAGCTGGTGGAGAACTGCTCAATACAAGAAACAGAGCCTCAAGACCAATTCAGTTGACTCCAAAGTAGGCTCTGAGGGAGGTACTCAGATCCCAAAAGAAAGGTGTTGAATGGTATTCTTAGGGTGCTTTGAGGTTTTTTGTGCGGCCTCTAGCTGCTGTTCCAGAAAGCTATAGGATTCCATAGATCCCATGTCACATCTGTCCTTCCCAGAGATGTTTCAGACACCCCATGGTATCTTGAATTACATCAAATCGCTGTGTTTAGAGAACTGAGTCCTCTTCTTGGTGGCTAGACAGCTGCATTGCTCGCTAGACCCCACAAACTCCTTAGTGCAGTGCCAGATGAGGTGGGTGGAAAGGACACTCGTTAACACAGACACATGGGTGGGTTTCTGTTGCCTGAACATAGGTCTGTACCAGTATTTCAGGTGCTGTGGTCCCACTCGCAAACACAGACAGCCGCTAAAGACCATGATGTGGCTTGGATTGAACCTTGTACTGCCGGGCTTTGGTAGACCTGTAAATGCTACTGTCACACAGATGGGGGAGAAAAGAGACCTGGCAGTGTTTTCACCCTATGGTAAGGGGTAAGCTGCCACTGAAGGCATACAGCTGTGCATGATTGTTAACAATTCTGTATCATTAAAGAAAAATAAAAAACACCCTAGTAGCTAGTGCCCCGGTTGAATTTCCAGATGGTTAATTACATTCCAGCCATCTACAGCAAGATATATGTGTGAATATAATACAAAGATCCACTCAGAAGTCTGAGAAAATTCCAGTGAAAATCTTGAGTCAGTTATTTTTTTAAGTCTGAGAATATTTTGCAAGATTCACACACTTTATTTTGATGTCTAATAAAAGAAGGCTGACATTTTAAAGGTGTTTCTGTGCCGAATTCCCACTGTTTTCAGCGAGAATTAGCTATCTAATCCCTTCAAAGCCTGGCTCCCAGCCCCAGGGTTTCAAGCGCAGCACCTGCAGGTTCCCATTTCTATGCTCACGCCTTCAGTCCTGTGGCAATGTGGTTGCAAAGCAGGAGCCAAATCCCACTCCCCAGCTCTGAAGGACACGAGTGCAGAAAGCAAAGCAGGTGGTTCATGGCCCGGTGGGACCTGTATATTGCCCTCATCTGCAGGAGCAAATAGGCACTAGGGACACTGGGGCAGGCAGGCTCGGGGTCACAGCTGGCCAGGAAGGGAGGGTTGTCCCTCCTGGCTGGTGGGGTAGACAAACCATTAGCTACTTCTCTCCATCAGGTGCAACCATGGTCACCATCAGAAACAGCTTTTTCCTTGGAAAACCAGGATGGCACTTAAATGGCTTCAGGTAGCAGCTGCTCTGGGCCAGGTTTACTGAGGGGTTTTAATGACTAATGACATCTGTAGAGCTGGCCTTTACAAAAGTATTATTGATTTAGGCATATTTCTTACTAAGAATACACTTTAATCCCAGTATATATTCTTCTGCACCTGTTTGGGCCTAAATTACAGACCTGTTTGCAAAAGAGAACTTTGTACTTAATGTTAACACTTAAAACCACGCTTGATTTTCTGATCTGAAGAAAAATCAAAATATAAAGTATGGACTCTCTTATGGAATAGAATTGCACGTGCATTTCAGTATAATTAGTTACAAGCGTTTCAGTTTTTACAATATTCTAACATGAGAGCAAATATAATTAATATGATATATAGTATAATACAAACATATACAAGAACCAGATTAACTTCAAAGCAGTATGAAAGTTGAAGCAAGACCTGTAGTATTTTTACTGTAACAAGCAAACTTTTAGGGACATTAGAAATATACATATATATATATATATATAAAATTTTTTTCTCCCACAAAAATATAATAACATTCTGAATGTTTTCATAGAATATATCAATGTAGATTTAACCACATTTAGTAGCAGAAAATTTGTCCTGCTGGAATAACCTGAATTGTCCCAGTGAAGACATGCGCTCTGTCCCCATAAAACACTTACTTTCCATCTCCTAACTGTCCTTTCATACCTGTACTGAGAGGACAGTAGATTTTTAGTCATTTTAAAATCTTTTTCAGTCTTTTGTTTTCCTCCTACTTTGTACATTATTTAAAAGATAGATCTTTCTATGGTTGTGGTTTACTGAAAGCCAAATTGGCTAGAATAAAAGAGAAGTTTTTTTTTTCCTACATTTGGAAGTATTTCTGTTCTTCTTTTTGTCTTAGAAGCAGCTGGAAAAAGGATCCCCTATTTATTTTTTAATCATGCACACCCACAGCTGTGTAAAAGAGGTGATTGCTCACCACCGTTGCTAGCTAATGTCACAGTGCACTGCTCCTGCTGTTTAACAATGGGAAGAGCTTTCTAACGAACCTGACATCACCAGAAACCATGCTGGTTTTAGATAGTCCAGAAGCATTGTTTAATATAACCATGGGATTAGCTGCCTTCAAAATATATTGTATTTATTTATTTATTTGTCCTAGACTTTCCTTCTTCAAAGGCTGTGTTGTGATAAATGCCATCATTAAGACAAGGGGCCATGTGCATGGTGAGCTTTCATACCAGGAATCTCTTCTCTGCTAATTGTACAGCACTTTTTTTTTTTTTTTTCAACTGGGAGGTATTCATTCAGCAGATAGAAAATCACTGTTCATGACCCTCTTCTGTTTTTTGCTTGATTTCTTGTTGTTCTTGTTGTTTCTTCTGTTTATTCTCATTTTGAGAGGGACAGTTAGCACATAGCAATGCCAGAAGAGAAGGAGTTTGAGAGGACTGTAATGGATATAAAGATCTTGGGTTGTGGTGCAGAGATTTAGAAGGAATATCTCTTCTTGGAAGAGGCCAGCAGGGAAAGCCAGGAGCTCACTTTGAGGTGAGGCAGCCCTAAGCTTTACAACTGAGTTAACCTGGCATTATCTCTCACCTGGAGCACAGCCTCCTGTGTGCCAGCCTCATTTTTCCCCTCCTGGTACAGCCTCCATGCCTGGATGATAGTGAAAGGAGTAGGCCTTGGTTACAAATGTGAAAATTGTTTAAGAATTCATTATTCCCCTTTCTGTTTGTGCTATATAGCACACATACATTTGGGGATATAAAAGAACACATCTGCTTAGATGTGATTTTGTTAATGCAGCTGCTCGGCTGCTGGACCATAGCAGAGTTTAAGCGCCGTGAATGCGGGGACTGTCAGCAGCCTCCCATGTAGATGCACCCCAAGGCATTTTGGAAGTCAGACCTGCTTCACTCAACACTCCTTCCAGGCATTGGTGGAGTATGACAATATTTTTGTGGTCAACAATAATTTATTCCCCAAAATAAGCATCAAGATGTATTAGCTCAGATTAAATTCAGCAAATAATTAGACTTCTCAAAACAGAGGAAATAAATTGTATTTTTAAAGATTTTCTAAATGAAATGATCTTAATTCCCATTTTGAAATGATATCTTTAAATTGAAAAAAAAAAACACCTCAATTTTAGAAATAAATACTTGAAATGAACAAAAATCTTTCTTTAGGATTGACTGATACACATTTTTGATTCAAAACACATTATATCATTTTCTGAGGAGTGGAAAGATGAGGAGAGAAGAAGACAATCGTTAAGTCAACTTGATTGATTTTTTCTTTACATATTTTTTTGTTTGGCTACTATATCAAAAATTCATTTATTCCCACAAATCATAAAGCCTTGCTAAGTCAGAAGCTAAATTACTGTAATTGTTAACTGCCTTATCCCCTAGAATGATGTGCTGCTATCTGGAAAGAAAATCCATAATTCACAGACAGTATAAAAATGACCAAGCAATGTAGATTAGAAAAATAAGAAAAAGCCCAAGCATGCATACACATAAAATGCCGTTAACAGTGGCCTGAAATACGGGCATTTGCAGCCTCTTCCCTTTGTGGAGTATAAGGGATGACTGTTTTGTTACAACAACATGAAAGTCTTTTATTTTAATTTATAATCTTTCTGTTAATTAACATGTTTGTTCCAGCAAAACCTGGAAGAATGAGATGAGACTAAGGGCTTCACTGTCCTCTAAAGCCAGGGATTAGAGAAGGTCTGGAGACTTTTCAACATAAAATAGACAGAAAGAGACAGAAGGCAGTTAGATTATTGGTATATTGCTAAATGGCAACCACTTCTTTCTTCATCTGCTCTTTCTTTTCCATCCTCAACCAATTTTAGCACCTTAAATGTGTTTTCTAAGTCCATTGCAATGTTAAATTTACACAAAGTGATGCTACCACAATCCTAATATGGTGGCCAAATTACTATCACCACATGGACCTATTCTCCAGGAGGTTAAATAGGTGTGTAAGAGTTGATGAAGGTTTTACCTTTTGAGGGTAACGCTACCAGAAATCTTTATCTCTTACTACTTTCAACAGCCCTTCCCTTGCAAATTCATGCTTTTCCTCTATCAGGGTGTAAATATGACACTTATCAGCTTCTGGGCACAGAGGGGACTTACTGCCATACAGGGTCTGGGGTGGCTGCTGGAAAGAGGAGGATCCCCATCTGAAGATAGGATCATTAATGCTTGATTTGCTTGATACTATGGCACAGCCTCTGTCTGAGCATGGGACTGGGGGATGCCAGTCTTTGTCCATCACTTGGGTTGATTTTTTTTTTTTCTGCGCCTGCACTTTATCAGCTCTAACAGCTGGTCTGAGGATGCCTGATGGCAACAGTTGCAGCAACGGTCATTTTAATCTGGAAGACCCCAGGGTGGGTGGCACATGTAATTTATGTGCTTTTTCCAATTTTGGAAACTGAGAAGTCAGGCTTCCCTGGCGATAGGAACTGTGGAAATCAATAACAAAGAGGGAAGAGCAATCCGGGGCATGACCTGGCCTTTTGTGAAAAGGAATCCAAAGGAGACAGCAGAATATACGATCTCATCACACACCTTTTCCGTCTGCCCCTTCTGACAATATGTCCCTGGAGACACAGTGAGCATGGCAGTGCTAAGGAGCCCACCAAGCCCCAATGTCTTGAAAAGCCACTTGTTCTGCAGAGATACTCAGTGTTTTTGTTTAGCAGAAATCAATGTGTTCTGGTAGCATCTGCCCTGAAATCCCCCTGGCATTAGGAGAAGGGGAGGTCCCAGTGCAGTGGCAGCACAAACAAAACACAAGAGGCTCTTATCCCCACAAAGCCTTAATAATTATAAAGCAATGTGTTAACTGCCCCAGGATAAGAGCTAGGTGGATGGCTAAGCTTGCTAAATATTACAGGATTCTGGGTAGAGGCTGAGGGGAGATAAATGAGAAACAGACTAAAACCAGATTACTGCACTCCTTTGGGCTGCGTATATGCTAGTTAGGTAGATATCGGTGCTTTGACTGGGTTCTGTCTTGGTTTCTCCTGATGTGCTCCCAGCTCCAGGCCTCCCGGTCCAGGCTGGGTCCATTACACCAGCTGCTGTACAAGTACACGATAGACCACTTGCAGCATAAGGAAAATAATCCATCAGCATCACCATCTTGGAGATGGGGAGCTGAGGTAGCAAGAGATTAAGCGGAAGGCCTGACGTCATGGCAGAAATCCTTGGCAGCGCTCTCAGCTGGGCTCATATCTCTTCTGTCTTAGCCTAGCACAGCTGCCAATGGGGTCCATCCATCATCTGCTGGAACAGCTCCAACTTTACCTAACTGTCCAACGAAGTATGTGGGATTTCTTCCCTTGTGTTATTTACAGAACCTGAAAATTAAACACTGTTCAGAACAATTTTCATGCCACACTCTTTTTCATTTCTCATTTTATGGATACCTGACTTCTATCTGGGAATTATTATTATTCTTTTTTCAAACACAGTACTTATAACAATAGTGTCTAGAGCAAGAATAAGCCATTCATGGAGTCTGCTCTGTAAAGAAGCCTCTTTTATTTTATATGGACACTTGAGATAATGACACAGATCAGGAGGTGCCCTTATGCTTTCGGTATACCACACTAAAAAGAAACCATAATACATTCATGTTTAGCTGAACCTGGACTTTTCATCTTTTGCCCTGGAAATCCCCACGTTTAAGTATGCTGAGGGCAGGAGATCAAGGTTACTTTCTGCTACTGTGGGCTGAGAGTGTGCCTTTATGGGTTAAAATCCTGAGGATGGAAGCGCAGTAGGAAATTATGCTTTCCTATGTGTAGGAGGAGAATAATCAGCAGAAATTTGGAAGAGGAAGACGTTCCGCTCCACTCTGAACACATCTACTACTCTGAGAGCAGCCACAGAGTGGTGTTTCAGTCCTTTCCACCTTGAAAAAGTGGCATTTTCCCCATAGATGCACTTGCTTGTATTTCTTAACATCAGAGTTATTTTGGTGAAATGACTGCTGCTTGGGAAGATTAAAAAAAAAAAAAAAAAAAAAAAAAGGAGGAATAAACAACAGATCAATTCTACCCACTTTTCTAGAGACTTTGTAAACTTTAAGAGCCAATTTGTTTCCTGTTAAAGATGATCAGGCTGTGGCTTCTAATAATCCTCCTAAAGTTACAATAGAAAGCTTAGGCATTTTTAATGCAAAGCAGTGGACATCATAGTTAAATGTAGTTTGGCTGACACTTTGTTACTGAAGGCCAAACACAGTTCTTGGTGGCTCATAGCCCAACAAAAAGAGGGAAGTAACATTCGCCACTCCACAGTTTTGGGATCGTTCATGACTTTCCTATCACACTTGCATCAGGGCATTAGCAGTGACCTGATTTCAGGAGCGCCCTGAGGGGGACACTGTGAAACCAGAACTACATCTGTACTAACACTAAACCCTGCCAAGTGACATGTTCAGGGTACTTGAGCTCTGACAACTACATTGTTTAAATGAGACATTTTTGGAATGGCTCTTGGCATGCTTTTAGCTCATGTCAAAATAACATTTTGCTAAGTATCTCTTAGATATTATTCAGGTGCAAACATAGGGAATCAATGTGCCCAGTAGAAAGTTTGCATGCAGCCACTGTACTACCCCACCTGGGGCCCTGTGTTCAGCTCTGGGGCCCCCAGCACAGGGACATAGACCTATTACAATGAGTCCAGAGGAGGGCCACGAGGATGATCAGAGGGCTGGAGCACCTCTCCTGTGAAGACAGGCTGAGGGAGTTGGGGTTGTTCAGCCTGGAGAAGAGAAGGCTCCGGGGAGACCTTACAGCGGCCTGCCAGTACCTAAAGGGGCCTACAGGAAAGCTGGGGAGGGACTCTTTGTCAGGTGGTGTGGTGATAGGACAACGGGGAATGGCTTTATACTAAAAGAGGGGAGGTTTAGATTCAATATTAGGAATAAATTCTTCACTCAGAGGGTGGTGAGGCCCTGGCACAGGTTGCCACTGACACAGAGAAGCTGTGGATGCCCCATCCCTGGAGGTGCTCAAGGCCAGGCTGGATGGGGCTTTGGGCAACCTGGTGTGGTGGGAGGTGTCCCTGTCCATGGCTGGGGGTTGGAACTGGGTGGGCTTTAAGGTCCCTTCCAACCCATACCACTCTGTGGTTCTGTGATTCTGTGGTATTCTGGAAGAGTGAAAGAGTATTGTGGAAATGCACAGTACTCTGCACATTGATCTCAGTGCCAAGAAATAGCCTCAAGTTCTGTCAATGCTGTGTCATCATTAGCATTTACATTTAGATCAGGAGCCTGTTTCTGAACTGAACTTCCCTGTCCATGTTTTGTTTTACATCACAGAGCAGGCTTGAGAAACCTGAACTGTACTCTTCTTGGGTGGCACTAATCCAGACTATGTGCACAACTAGCACACTCCATCTACTAGGCTGTGTTCAGAAACCTGGTTTATTCCAGAAGACCATACTGGAGGTAGTCAGCAGTGAGCCCCTGAAATGCGGACAGTGTAGATGTTGGATCATCAGTACCAGCTCATCCATCCTGCATATCCCTTCCTGCTGTTCCTTGCTCATCCAGAGCCAGCCTGGGAATCCATACCCAGGTTATGCACAGTTCCCCAGGCTGCGGCACTGCCTCACTGTCGGTTATATTAAGGAGGAGTGGGAGCTTTTGTCCACCTGCAGCTGGAGAAGGATACCAGTGATGAAGGTGATTCTTATGCCCTCTGGCATTTACGTTACAGATTAATCTTAAATGGACAATGAAATAATACCGCTGAAAGTCTTCCAGAAGTTGCTGGTATAATGCCCACTTTGGGTATATCACCACATGCAGAAAGTAGAACACATAAAATTGCCATTATGACCTTTCCTGAGTCGACAACAAAGTTATCTGCCCGAGACCCTGAACCTGCAAGTGCTGCCAAGATGGTGGCTGCTGCCTTTGAAAGTCCTAAGGTATCAAGTGCAGTGTCCTCTGAGCGGGCTTGATACCTACTGACTGGGTTTCAACACAGGTATGAATGACAGCATGACAACAGTTCAAGCAGTCAGTCAGAATAACGGTCTGTAAAATATGTGACCTTGGTCGTAATAAGATGCAAGTAAAAATTATTATTTCTTATCTCAAGAACAGGAACATTTGGGGGATGGAATTCAGAAAGGCAAGCTCAGCAAAAGACTTATTTTTCTAATGTCCTCAATGGAAACCTTGAAGTGAAACATCCCAGACCTTGAAACTGTTTGAAATTTGGATGTGCTTTAGGGTTCATTTCAAGTGAGTCATGTCAGTGTGAGGATATGATACCTACTACATGAGCAGCTTTAAATATAGCTGAGGTTCTTTGAAGGCTGCTGTACATTTTCAGCTTGAAAAAAAAGCTGTATGGCTTGAAAAAGCTTTGTATGGCTGTTACTGTAATTGTGCCCCCCCCACCCCCCAGAAATTCAGTGTCCCCAGAGGCTCACACCTCTTCCACCGCAGTATGCTGACTTAGCACTGCGACACTCCCATCTGTAATTTAAACCATGCAGATGCTGCAGGCCTGCTCCTGGCTTTTCTCTACATAGCTATTATTTTATTTTATTTTATTTTATTTATTTTATTTTATTTTATTTTATTTTATTTTATTTTGTTTTGTTTTGTTTTGTTTTGTTTTGTTTTATTTTATTTTATTTTATTATTTTATTTTATTTTATTTATTTATTTTTCTGTGGGATTGTTTCTTTACACAGCTTACGTCAAAAGCATGTCTGTAAAAAGGGCTTGACAAACCTTGATCATTGGCACTACAATCAAGTTGCTTCCAAGTTACCAGCAAGATGAAGACTGAATGTTCTTTTATCCTGTTTACAAATACAAATATGCATAATTTGAAAATATTGCTTTCAAAAAGAGCTTTTGCTTGAGTTTTGGCAAGCTTAGCTCTTGCTTGGAGTGGAGTTTACCCCTTTGCATAGGGCTGGTGTCTCCAATTGTCCAAGAAGACAACTTTCTCCCTCTGGAAAAAAAGATGACGATGTATAGGTCTGTCCTGTCTTTCCACATAAGTTAATTCCCTTGCCCTATGATCAGAAAGTTTCAAACATGTACTGTGAGCAGCCAAGTTGGAAACACTGGTGCAGTCATGGAACGAGAAAAAAAAGAAATAAAAAGAAAAAGTAATCTCATGAGAGCCACAATGTTAATGGTTAGAACTAGAACTTGAATTTTGAATTACTGCATCAAATGGTCTAAAAATCTGTTGCTGATGCTTAAACACTGGAGATAGTGATATGCTTGCAGGAGGCTGAAGAAAGAAGAGTTCCTGGTCAATTCATTGAATCAAGATATAATTGTGAATTGATTGTTATTGTCTGCTCATCACAGGAGCAGGCTGAGGACATATTACACTGGTCATAATGAGAAAGGCAGTAAGGTTTAGGGAAAATCAATGCATCAGCAAGGGAGACACTTTTCTGGCATCTTGGCCTCAGGAGGGAGATTTAGGGAGCAGAAACATTCCTAAGTGTGGGTCTCCTGTGTGACCTGCTGTGTGCAGAGGGCTGCATAGAAGCAAAGGAGCTGGTGGTCCCACGTCTCTCCTCACCCTCCACCAAAGAGCTTGTGGGAACAGTGCACTCTGCCCTAATTAAAAGCACGGCAGGTTGCAATGGAAGTCAGTGTCTTTCTGAGATTTGCTTCCCTAGGAGTACCTGTGAGTCAGCCAAGCTGCTCAGTTCCTTCTGTGGGCCAGTGTCTACGTGCTAAACTTGGACCCAGCATGGTCAAGCATCCGGTAAGGTGATTCTTACAGTGAGTGCCTGCAATTCCGATGGGATGTCAGGATACCTTTTCGCAGGACCAAAGCTAAAAATGCAAGATCTTAACAGTAGGAGATGAGGAGTTGTAGGAGAAGGCTCACTCCCCAGCAGTCAGAGGGCCCGGGTTCATGTTTGGAGGTACCTCCTGGCATGCGGAACCACAGGCCACACATTTTTCCTGGAAACTTGATCCTTTTTAAGGTTAGAGCCATAATGTTGCAGGTTAGGAGAATAGCAAGGGAGACATGCAGAAGGACTGCAAAAGTCAGGAAGGATGGGTGGGGTGTACCTTTATCTCCCATATAAATTAAACTAATAAATTAGCAAGCAAATTAAGATGCTTAGGGACAGGTTTGGCAAAGGTGACGATGCTGCTGGACATAAACTGCAGCAACTTGTGGATGGCACACACAGATGTACCATGATCATGATAAAAGTGAGAGATTTATGAAAGCTTAGTAAATCTTGTGCCCTTTTTCATCACTCTCTGCTTGTTTAAGTGGCATCAAATGTAAATATTAAAACCCCAGATGACATGCTATTTTGGATATTAGTTCAACTTGGTTATCCTGTTATTACCATGGCATTTGCAAGTGTTATCTTCGGGTACCAGAGCATGGATGAATAACCACGAATGATATTTCAGAGCTGTCCTATCACTAATGAAATCCACACTAGTAATTAGTTTCATCTAAAGAATATGAAGTTTCCTCACTAGGCGTTTATGGTTTTTTACTCCTGATTTATAACATACTTACAGATGCAGGAGTTAACAGATTAGGTTGCTGAATGCCTGGAGTGATCACACAGACAATGGAAACAAAGCATCTTCTTAATCAATCATCTTGCTAGCTATTTAGCTGGCTTTGCTCCTAAGAGATCACTGGACAGAGAGGCCATTACTCAAAAAAAAAAAAAAAAAAAAAAAAAAAGCGCCACAGAGAAGAAAATGCATTCATTATTATTTTCTAACTATGTACCCATGCATAGTCCCAGCTGCTTATGCAACATGAATGACATTATTTGTATTTCTTCAAGAGTCCCTAATCAGGTTCTCTGCTGCTGAAAGCCTTTGTTTGGGAGGTAAGCATGTCTCTGAATTAACCTCTCTAACACTTCTCTTTCCCTCTGTGTTGCTCAGTGCGCACATAATCCTGGGAACTGTTCATCTAGGATTCAATTGTCCATTGTCAGAACAAAAGACTAGACATCACTTAAGGCTCTAGGAGTTGACTGGCTATTTACAGTATATCACAAGTCCTTTGGGCTTTCATTTCAGGTTTCACTGGGGATTTGTGGTAAAACTTGTTCACCTTTTAGCCTTTTCTGTGATGCTGGATATTCCTTTTCTCAAATTCTCTAAATCTATTTAACTGCCTAGGACATTACTGCTCGGCCTGAAACAATGAAATTATACAAATGATGTTTGCTGGAAAAGCCTGCTTAATGCAGTGTATTAAGATTTCTTTTGTCCTTTTATAAGCAAAGTTGCAATTGCAGAAGGATGTGTGTTTTGTCCGGAACTCAGCGTTGTGCTTTCCAAGTTATTTCCGAATAAAGACCTCTGTGCGGGGTCTGTTTTGTCTGAAATCCTATTCACTCTTTCCATTCAGGTTTTCTTCTCTCCATAAATTTAATCCTCAGCCCTGGAATTCTTTCCTTATTTTCTTAGTTATGATGAGAGTGAACAGCTGGACCGTTTTGCAGACTTTGTTGACAGTGCTTGGTTCTTATGCGCCCCCCTCCCCTGCCCTTTTTTTCAGACAGTGCCTGGCTCACTTTGTCTGGCTACTGTCTGACATGTCAGCTTACACTGTTCCAGCTCCCAGCTGTTCTTTCCTTTCATGCTATGGATTGTTCTTTGCATTATAGTCAAACACGGGTTTTTACTTCCAGAGGGCTAATCTGTTTCCACAGCAACCCATAAAATGGAGAAATCTGATCCCAGAACTTTTCTTTAAAACTTTTAAGTGCGTATATAAACACACGTATTTGTCCATCTTAAAGGCAATGGCTGTAGCTATGAAATGGAAGCTGTTGTGAATACTCAGGAATCAGTAAGTTCTCAAGCTGCTTAAGCTACACCATCACATTTCTGATTCTCATTATAGATATTGGCAGAAAATGACTAAGAATATTTTCAGTCAAACATGGTTGCAGTTGCAAAATTGGATATGTTAAACTAAATTATTGGGATCTCCCTGTTTTCTCAGCATCAGATATGTCTGTGTATATTTTGCTGCTTAACTATTAATTGTCATAGTCAAATGTCACTGCTGAAAACTTACCTGGAAAGTGAATGAGTGAGCTGATTTCATTCTGCTGGAGCTGCAAATGCTCTGGAATCTAAATGACTCTGGAAACACAGCTACATAAGGAGAGCAAAGTTATATCTTCTCCTTTTGAAAAACCATGCTTCGTAGCTACTGAAAGCTAGCAGCAGAGCAAATTTTGTTTTCTGTCCATGAGCTGAAACAAACAGCAAACACCTACCTGTGGTGCAGTCTCAGTCTCCTCTGTATTTGTGTGAGCAATTTTGCATGGTCAGGAAAGATTTGTGAATATGAGGCACAGAGAAATCATCTCAAGAAGGAAATCCATTTTACAGACTGTAGCTGTTATCTTGTAAATTTTGCTTACAGAAGCTGATTTGGTGATGCCAAAGGTGTTGCTGCTCATTTCATCTCCTGGCCATAGCAGCACTGACGTCACCTGTATTAACTGAGTTGAATGAAGGTGAACATATTTGAATGAAATAGCGCTCATGTAGGATGTGTTCAGGTGTGGTGGCTATGTATCAATGCCTAGAAGGTCAGATAAAGTGTGAATCTTCTAAAAATCTGCTGATCCCAGGGAAGTTTGGACACCTCTGGCTGGCCACTTCTCTTGGTCCTACCAATCCACTCAAGTACTCCCACATTGGCTTCTGTAAATCCCCAGTCTTCCCTGTGCACTGGCAGTTCTTCAATACACAGGTTGAGCCTGCTTCAAATCCCATCAAAACCTGCCCTGTCTTTACAGCCTGGGACTTGGCACCCAAGTATACAAGGAATCTCTTGGGAGGTTAGGCCAAAGCTTAATTCATCATTCACTTCAGGATTAGCTTCATTATGTTAAAACCAGGACAGTGACCTGTTACATTTGGAGCTGGGACCAAGAAGGACAAAAGCTCGGTGAGCCCAGCCTGTTCAGGGTATACTAATATAGTGTGGCAAGAATTGGGCTGCCTTCGACCCAGGTGTGTCAGGATGGAAAAGTCACTTTCAGATACTATTTAGACCTTCTCTTTGCACATTTTTTTTCACCAAACACAGAGCTTTAGGCATGAATGAATATTTGTAAAACATCCAAATTGGAGGTGAGTTACATAAGGACTTCTGAAAATATTTTTAAATGCTTTCCTGTGTGTCTTTTAGGAATGACATAAAAAAATAAAGATTTGAATGGTCCTGGTGCATCAGTTGACTTCCAATCCCCTGCTTGCAACACTGAAGTGAATTTTAGCTCCTTATTGAATTGTTATTTTGATCAGTGTATGTAGCAGGAATAATTGCAAAGACTTCCATCAAAGCATGGCTTAGAAGAGGGACCTTAAACACCCACTTATGACACTGATTAGAAAAAAAACACGTTGATTCAAAGGTTTTCCACATAACTGTTTGTAGACTCTGTGCCTGTGTTGGTGCTCATGTTCCATGATCTGCCCCCTCTTCATTCCCACTGCTGCATCAGGCACTGTGCAGACACCCTCTGAACCCCTGTGAAGGGTCCCATTATCTTGTGAAGGGTCTTGAGAACCTTAGCAGGACTCCCAAAGAACACAACAGTGGAACTGCACTCAAGCATTAAATTAGATTAAATGTGTTCCTGGAGGATCAGAACACAGGTTGGTTTGCCCAATGCTCTTAACCTCTGTCTGCATCCTGCTTTAACTCCCATGAAAAAGTCAGATTTACTTATTCCTTTATCTTTCTCTTTTTCATCTCAGTCATATCTACTACATGAGTTGTGTTGGTGCCTGGGAGAAGTTTTATTCCTGGCTATGCTTGCAAAAATATTCATAACAATGTATATTTCTGACACAACAGCTCTGGGTTACATCAGAGTTTAAAACAGAGTTTGGAGAAACACTTCTATTTCCTAGTATAGTCAAAGTCATTGACTCATCAGTAAAATCCCAGGCCAAAGAAATTATTGGCTATAATAAGGTTAACAAGGTACTGTGACTGTTATTCTTACAGCTGGGCAAACTTTAACATCCTGGAGGATTTCTGTTTCATCCTCTTTCATGCACTCCTGGTCCCTCATATTAAAAAAAAAAACAAACAAACACAAAAACAACACAAAAGAAACAAAGAAAAAAAAAGCATATAAATACATTTTCCTTTTTCCTATTTAATAGCAAAATTTATATTTTCTATTAAGAATTCCACCTTTTGTTGATGTTTGCCTAGCTGAGGGAACTTCAGGGAAAATGTAACTATATTGATAGAGTTCTTTCTTCTGCTTTATATTCTTTTTTTTTTCTCTCAGCTGGATACTTCTCTCTCTCTCCCTCCCTTGCTCCTTCAGAGTGGTTTGCTAATCTGAGATTGTTCAAAATAATTAATTTTTGAACATCCTGGGAGTTCTGAAATACAGGCAAATCCCCTACTAGTGCTTCCAAGGGCTTAAATCACCACAGTACTATCAATAAGCTAAGGAAATGGAAATCTTTTATATATATATATATATATATATATATACACACACACACACACACATCACACACATATATATTTATAAATAAATAAATAAATAAATGTATATATTTACATATATATATATTTTGTTTGTTTGTTTGTTTGCTTAGACACATGGGCTATGATAGTGGAGCCCAGAAAATTTTGCACAGGGAGATTCATGACATATTGAACAAGTGAATGCCTAGCTGAGCTCATTTGACCTATACCTTGAGTTGGTCAGGCTAGGGCTGCTTTATTTGTTCTTCTTTGTTTTGTGATCATTATATCACAGTTTGACACCTTTGGGAAGCATCAAGCTGTATTTGCATGCTCTGGCCTGTGCACATGCAGAATGTGAGAGGTTTCGTTTGCATTATTTACTGCACGTGCACTGACCACCTGAAGAAGGCCTGCTATTTTATGGAAGTATCAGCATTGCCACGTGTCATGGAATAAGTTTACATACTTTTGACATTTAGGTAGTTGTTGACCTGTAGAGGTTTGCATTTCTGTGTTGGAGTAGTATAAGTACTGTGCTGTTTCAAACACCCATGTTTTCTTAGACCTTTCCCTGAATGCCTCACAGTCCCTTATTTATTCATAATGACAACATCTTATATGAAACTAGAAAATGCTAGGAAGGCCATTTCACCACTGAAGTGATGGGGCAAGTGAACTGTAAAGATAAGCTCTAGAGGCACCCAGAGTCTGCACAACAACATGCAAATCAGTGGCCGCAAGAGGAGCTGCAGCTCTCCTCCAGCCTGGGCTGGCACCATGACCACTGTGGTGCCTACTCCCTTCCCCTTGGGGTGAATTCCCACTATTTTCAGCTGACTTCTTGCAGCATAAACTATTACAGAAGTACAGGACAAGGGCTTGTTCTGCCTCTCAGACACTTGTGTAAATTTTTTTTTTTTTTGAACAATCAATGCAGACAAATTTCAATACTCCTTAGCTGACACCAGAATGAGCATTTGAAGGTGAACAAAGGGCTGCATCTTCAAAGTGGCTCTTTGTGCTTAAGGAATAAATGTCTCTTCTCTCTACCCTTTGTGGGCTCCAGCGATAAGAGCCACTTTTGGACAAAGGACGCAAACCAAGATATATCAGATGGACAGCTTGGAAACTTGATGGGCAAATGTGAGTATCCCACCCTCAATCTTATTTAACAATTGAACTTTCACAGTACAAAGGCTCCTAGAGTCTGTTTTTCTAATTAAAGCAACTTTATGGAAAAAAAAAAGAAAGGAAAGGAAAGGAGAGGAGAGGAAAGGAAAGGAGAGGAGAGGAAAGGAAAGGAGAGGAGAGGAGAGGAGAGGAGGGGAGAGGAGGGGGGAGGGGGGAGGGGGGGGAGGGGGGGAGGGGGGGGAGGGGGGGGAGGGGGGGGGAGGGGAGGGGAGGGGGGGGGAGGGGAGGGGAGGGGGGGGGAGGGGAGGGGAGGGGGGGGGAGGGGAGGAGAGGAGAAAAAGGTCCAAACCTTCACACTGGCATTTATTTCCTCTCAGGCTTTACGTTTGTAATACTAGTCAGTTTCAACGTGTCAGAGCTTGTCTCTGGTATAATGAGCCAGAGGAATTAACTAATTTACCACAGCTGGTCCCACTCTTTTGCCTTGAAAGTTCCTATATTTAGGTAATGCAGCTGTGAACTTCCCTCCATCATGAAGATGAGAGATGAGAAGAAAAGGAAAAGACTGTAATATCCCTCTTATCTCCCCATCCAAAATTGTCTTTGTGGTTTACATATCCTGTTCCAGAGCACACAGATTTTACTTTTGAGAATGCAGCCATGGCCAACATGAGTATCTTGCTGTATTCTCGTGTTTGAAACATTATTCCTGTGGTGCACTGAACAGTGTGCACTACAACTCCTCCCTTGTGCCCAGCCTTCAGAGAAAAATATCTGAGGTCATTAGTAAGGAGCTTGTAATTCATGCAATAACAGCTTTTGCTTATGCTTCACTTCACTATGCAGGAGTGACAGACATTCATACATGCCTCTCTGTATTTCAAGAGCATCTACCTAGTTTACACAACATACATGAAAAGGAAGGGGGTTAAAACTCCAAGCTATGTAGTCTGGTGTTTAGGAATGGCCTATGTTAATATCAGAGCCCATCTTGAAAGTCATCCCCACAGAGATGCCCTTCACATACCTCACCTTTACTTCACAGCAGCTGCCCCAGCCACCCCCATGACACGCGGCCATTCAGGGGAACCTCAGGACTGAACATTCTTCCAATTCCACTTAAACTACAGGCTATAGAAGATGTGGGAAAGGGGAAGAGGCCCTAAAATGGCTGATCCAGGGGCTTTGGGGATTGCTTAATAGCTGGTTTCCTTATGTCTGTTATGCTGGACTGCATTGGGTATGAACTCCTGAAGAACCAGGGCTGGGACTGAAAAGCTGGTGATATAGAAAATCTCTCCCGTTTGGTTAATGAGCTCAGAGATACACCCCTGTGTCAGCTGGATGACAGAGGTCCTAAACTCACTGTGTCTGGGGTCCCCATGACCTCATGGGAACATATGAGTTCTCATGGCTGTGGCTTGTAGTGCGTAGATATAGGCTGATAAGAAAAAGCTTGGGTAAAGCCTCTTGTACTACACAGAGGGAGCATGTGATAGCTCTTATTTTATGATATGCATGACAGTCTTCAGCTAGACATGTCTGATACAAGATGTCAACATTCATCAGGGTTTCTGAGTCCTGAGATGAGGGATTTATTGTGCAAAGTGTTTGTAGAAATGTTTTTTGACTTAGACAGAAGGTAGAAGATTGAGTTTAATTGCCGGCATTGACCTATGTTGAGGTGCCCAGACTCCAGAAAAGGGAAAATTTTCAATCTTGCATATTCTCTGTGCTCAATTTTCTGTTACTGCTTATTAACCATTTGTATGTTGGCTGTTTTGAGGACCTCATGGTCTGTTTCTTTCTGTGATCTGTGTAAGTACTTAAGGTGCTTAGTGCAAGGTCCGGATTTATTTATTTATTTATTTATTTTTCTTTAGGCTAAACTTTAGATATCTACATGCTTTATTCACTCTGGTTCCCAGGTCTGTTTTCAGAAACTCGGAAGATCACTTCTATTTAAGCACAGGTGTAAAAGGAACTGGTCTTTTATTCATTAGCTCAAAGATTACAGAATTAGAGGATGTGAAAAAAATGTGGAAGAATGTAAGACATGACACAAGGGGGTGAAGCTCAGTTTTTCTGTTATATTTTGCATAAAAAATTAAAAATAAAAGGAAATAGAGTGTGACTCACTGTCTGACATAGGAAAGATCCAAGCACAAACTTACTTTGTGATTCAGAGCACCAGCCTATAATGCAATTGTCTGCATTTCAGAGAGTGCTAGCTTTAGTGGCATTCAAGAATAAGAATGTCATGTCTTGTTTCACCTTTAGAAAACCTATAATTCCTCTATGAGATATGAATCGGAAATTTGATATTCTTCTTACATTCCCTAAGTAGCAAGTTTTCTTAAAATCATTTATTTCCTTGTCCCTCTAAAAAATAAATATTTTATATGTGATTATTCTGTTTCAAGAGAAGTGAGTATCCCACACAGAATTTCCTGTGTTATGCAGATTAAATCGATTTTCAAGCTGTTTGTGTGTTCATATTGCCTACGGAAAGGGAGGAATTGGAATTATTTACCCCCTTCTGTGAATGAGGAAATGCTGTGATGGAACTCTCCAGGTATGGTGCTCTGTAAGAGGTTAGCAATTTGTTTGGGATTTATTTCACTTTTAAGCCAAAAACACAGGATGAATTCAGTCTAAGGTCTCAAATTATTCTGGGGTTTCTTTCTTCTAAGAATGTAAGTACACAAATACAGGGAAGGGAGGAAGGAAAGAGGTAGGGAGAGAGGTGGGGGGGGAAGGGAGAGGGAGAGGGGGAAAAAGAGAGGGAGGGAAAAAAAAGGAAGGAAGGGAGGGAGGGAGGGAGGGAGGGAGGGAGGGAGGGAGGGAGGGAGGGAGAAAAAACATTCATACCAAATTCTTGCAGAGACATTTCAGTCTCTTTAACATAATATATAATTTTTTTGTTTGGAAAAAAACAAACAGGAAATATAATTTTTTGTTTGGAAGAAAAACCTGGAACAGGTTTCTGCCATGTTCATCTTCCCTCATTTTTTTCTCTGTAAATGAGGATCCTTTCAACATAAAACCTTCCCATTCAGGACTATGGGGTTTTAACTGCAGGTGTGTGATCTTTCTTCCTGCTTGGTGGATTTCTAGAACAAATGTTTCAGGACAATGTAAATTCTCAACACAGAAGTGTAATTCCCTACACAGGACAGTTCTACATATAAACTGCAAAAAAAGTCTCCCGCCTGAGAGAAATATCTTCCCTCAAGACAGAATTTGCAAAATACCAAAAACATCCAATACTTTTAATGTCGATTTAATATATAACAATCTATGAACTGTAAAGATTCAGCTCAATAACCAGAATATCTAAATCTTTTAATCAAATTTGGGTCAGATTTCTCTACTTCTGTATCATTCCCAATGCACTAATCAAAATATTTGGGGATTTTTAAAAATAAAATATTTTTCCAGACATTATAAAGCAAAAAACATGGGTGATCTATGCTTGCCCAAACTGATCCTGACTCTAATAACCTTAAACTTTATTGTTAAATGACACCTTTTTCTGGACGCACTGTTGTACTGCAAGGACTTGGCACAAACAAGGATTAATAGTGATTTTCTTGGAGAGAATGAGTGCCTCAGGCAATAGATAAGAGGCTATGAGAACCATATAAGTACTTAATAAAAAGAAATAAGCTCAGTTTCAACTGTGGCAGTCAATGAGAAATATCATTTCTCTTCTTATTATCATTTTTATGGGGCTCTAAATTGTGAATGGTGCTTTCTGGATAAGTGACATGACAGGTTCCTGTGATATTAGACTTGATTTAACTTGGTAAAGACTATAAAGTAAAGAAATTCATACAGCTACAATGGTGAACGGACAGCGCTGTATATACATTAATGTATGAATCGTATTGACTCCTTCTTCACTCTTACATATCAAGTAACACGGGGAAATATTAGTGTGGACTGATGCCCCAAAAAGATTGCTGGAAAGCAATAAGAAGAAAGTCTCCAAAAAGAAGTGATAAGAAGAAATTCTCCAGGGGTCTAGTCTGTATCTCATGGCAGTTGGCATGAATGTGCATTACATGCCCTGTATATAGACTATGAAGTCATGGCATAGGACTTAATTTCAGCTCTGGCCATGGAGTACCGACTACTGGGAAACCCATAGATAATAACCATTACACGACCTTGTATGAAAGGGAGGCAAGGGAGGACCATATGGCAGGAAAAATCTGCAATAGGCAGGGAGGCTAGCGGAGTGGAAACTGAAGCATGACAGTGGGAAGGAGATTTCCCTGGTGGTAGCCTGGAGTGAGGCAAACCTCTTTTTGTTTTGCATTTGTTTTGTGTTGGAGAAATAATGTATGTTTTTGCAAGTGACTTGGGCACGCCTAGCCCATGAATCTCTGCAAGGCAGGGAAGGTGCCCATGTGCTGCTCTTTACCCACACTGAACTGTGAAGTTTTATTTTATATTTTTTTTCTGGAAAAAGTTTTCTACAAGTATTTTTCAAATAATAAAGTGCTTTTTCTTCCACCATTACAAATGCTCACAGCTGTCAGGATGAAGAGTGTAGGGGAAGGTACTTTTGATATATGGCTGGGCTAAAAATCTGAACGTTTATCTATTTAACAACACTTCACAGTTGCCAGATTTACACACATATTGTATTTAGCCCCATAGTAAAATTTATAACTCTCCTTTTGGACAGCATAATTCTTTCCTTCTACTGGGAGAAAAACTATATCCAGGGGAAAAGGCAAATTTCTTTTAAAGATTGGTTGGTTGGTTTGTGAAATGTTTGATGTATATTTAGAGACATTACTAATTGTGTTAATAATATTTGTTTGCCACTAAACCTGCATGGAGATTGTCTGCAGTGGACATTTTTATTTTGTGTAAAGATGTTTGGGGCTATATTTGGAAAAAGCATTATGTGTTTTGCATGAGATAAGCATCTAGTGAGGTTTTCAAAAGCAATGACTGCTTTGCAACAAACAGAAGTAAGAACTATGAAGTAAGAACTAAGTAAGAAGTAAGAAGGTGATTTGGTGCTTTGAGCACTAGGAGCCTGTGTGAGTTTTCAGGCAGCTAAGTATCTTCCAGATCTCTTCCTATAGTTCTTTATATGGTAGCCCTAAATCAGGTATTGTAAGTTGAACTTCATGAGGGATGTAGACAACCTGTGTGCCTGTTCTGTCCTGGAGGAGAAAGAGCATAGCGGGGGATTTCTAGATTCAAGGGAAAAGGATAAAAACATTTGACACCACAGAGGCTAATTCCTGGGAACAATAGGGAAGGGCAAACACCAGTGCAGTTTAAGCATTTCTGTATTTTCTGAGTCTAAGTGAACTGGTTGCAACATGTTTCTATAAACTCTTTGAATACACTGAAATGGGTAGCACTTTTGCACAAGTTAGGTTGGTCTGATCAGGAACCTCAGCTCCTCATTGATTCCCCCTAAAGCAGAGTAGGGCAGGGAGATGGTAAAAATTATCCGTACTGTATATTGGATATACTACTCCCAAAATCTCCATGCATAAGAAGAGGATTGATGCAACATGTCAACCGGTGGGGGAAAGTGAGGCATGCTCTAAGACATGGAAAACCCCTGGTCCCAGACGGGTGCTTAGAAATCCTGACAACTGAGGAGCTGCTGGTCTCAGTGGTCTCTGTTTCTCGTCAGTTTGCCAAGTGGGCAGCTGAGGAGCCACGGGCTGAGCTGTCAGGATACAAGGAAACTCTGAAGTCTGGAGCTTCGCTGGATCAAGCTGCTTCTTCATGATGTTTTCATTTCAGCCAGCGTTGGCATCTGATGAAAACAAACCTCCTAAATGGCATAGACAGGCATGCTTTTGTAGAATGGTTCAAGAAATACTGTGCTCAGAGGCATGGTAAATAATAATAAGAATGATATCTGCTCTCTTTCAGTGCAGAGGAGAAAAGATTTGCTTCAGTCAGTCTCTCGCCTAAATCAATTTCCTAAATGGTATCTCAGAACTTTGTACAGAAAATGATACAAAAATGGGTTTAGAAAATCTTACCACTTTGTAGGAACAAAGTATCCAAGGACCACATTTGTGAAGACAATTAGACTATTATATAAAAGCAGCTAGATACCTTAAGAGGTTTTCAAAAGCTTCTAGTTGTGTAATTTTCATTCTAAAAGACATTGGAGAAGATGGAAACTTATGAAAGTCTCAGCAGATGCCTTCCTGTGTCCTAAGGGACCTGAATACCTTTGTAATTCTAGTCCTTCACAGCTAGGGACATTCCACTCCATTGCTTTAGCCTTTCTGTTTTGTCCACTTGCAGTTCTTCTGTTGTTACGCCAGACTAAATGATCCTCCTGGAACCAACCATGCACTTCTCATCAGAAGATACAGGAGTGGGATTGATTTTCTTAAAGAAATTCATCACATGAAATGCAGCTGTGGCTTAACTGCACATCCACGCACCACTTAACACCCAAATTTCTGTACAGCCATAGCTAACCCCACTGACTTCACCCTTTTCATAAATGATTAAAAAAAAAAAAAAAAAAAAAAGGGAAAACAAAACCCCCTTCAGGCTTTTAAGATTCGCTAAAATTGCTTGGGCGGTTTCCCCAGCAATAACAGCTTTCAACTGAAAACTAAAGGATGGTTTGACTTTGATCTTTCATTTTGTCTTAGGCATTCTGAATCCATCCCACAAAGTGATTGAGACTTAAATGGAATTCCTCTAAACAGTCATCATAGCCTCTTAATTCCAGCACTAAGCTACTAAATGTGAAATGGTACAGAATCATATAATTGCAGCCAGACATTATAAGCAATAATTATCTGTAGTCTGTCACAATACTTCTGTTGTAATTTTATACCTCATTGTAGACATGCTGTCTACTTTACCTAGCACATACCAGCAGCTGTCTGTGGTAGTAAACTGCTCTGAAGCCTTTCCCCCTCCCACCCTGTATTGATGTGTTTAGTTAGGTAAACTTGTTTTATACTTAGCCTGCTTGGATAGCTCAGTGAACAGAAATGTTAATACTGGCATCATGTTTGCTGTGATTAATCCAGTCTTCCCTTCAGTATCAGTGCTTGCCTTGGGTTTGCAGTTTTCTCTGGAATCCCACAAAGACGTCCGCCCTGTGCTAAGTGTGTGTATCAAGTCTTGTGGATTATTATTCAGTGTGACAGTGGGATGACTGATAAAATAAATGAGGAGAATAAATAGCAGAATTAGTTTTTAATTTCTTTTTCCCTTGATTGCTCTCACTGTGTGTTTGAAGAGGCATGAAATTACGGTACCTCTGCTGTATTAAAAATTGCCAGGAATTTGTGTGGATTCGGTTGTAGAAGGGCTGATCTCACAAGACCTATTACAAAGAGAGAAGGAAAGAAAGAAGGCAATTCAGAAGCAAAAGTGAAAAATGGCCTTCTTCTTAAATATTGTGTTTCTAAGCATTCATGTAAAATGTTTTTCTGGCTGCATGATGCTAGCAATGGTTATAACATGTAAGACTTTCATACTGATAAGTTCTGTTCATTAAACTCCATGTTTTGCCTGAATAAATCCTAGAGCATTCAGTCTTTTGCATCACAGGAACTGTGGGTGTATTTATCACTTCATATAATCAGGCACTTAGAGGTTTGTGTTTATCTGCATTGGTAATATCTTCTCTCTAAAGGCATACTGAATCACACAGGGACAGACTGTAAAGTTTTCACCGAATCACAGAGTGGTTGAGGTGGGAAGGGACCTCTGGGTCCATCTTGTCTGACCCCTGCTCAAGCAGGGACACCCAGATCAGGCTGCCCAGGACCAAGCCCTGGTGGCTTTGGAAGGTCTCCAAGGAGAGAAGATCCCCACAGCCTGGGGCAACCTGTGCCAGCTTTCCATCACCCACACAGCATAGGTGCTGCCTGGTGGTCAGAGGGAACCTCCTGTGTCCCAGTTTGTGCCCATTGCCTCTTGTCCTGGCACTGGGCACCACTGGGCACCACCTGGCTCCATCCCCTGTGCACTCTCCAGGACCCTTTCAATACTCATCTTACGTGATGAATGTTGAGGCAAGCACTGCTGTCTATCAGACTGGGCTGTCAGCTGATCCACAGGAGAATACGTTGCTCTGTCTCGTCCACTGGGTAAAGTGGTCATGCACCCTTGTATCTGCTCATGAGGTATTGCACTCCCTTGAGTGTGCCGGACTGACATTTGACTTTAAGGAGCCAGTGCTGTACTTGTGTAAGTCTTACACACATAAATCCTTGCTCACTTTATTTATTTTCTTATTTGAATGATTGATAAGCATTTGTGTAATGTATATTGCATTATATGGTTGTTATTTCTGAAATCCAACACCTCCATGCCAGGTATAACATCTGTGATTTGATACCGGCTGCCTTTCCACAGAATTCAAATGTACCATTTTTCTTTAACTTTGTACTAAAAAAGCACTAGCAGTTTCATTAGATATATTCTAGTTTACCTGAAAAGAAAAAAATAAATCAATAACTTCACAGATCATTCTTGCTAAAATTTTCCATGTCTATTTTGTGAGCTTGCTTTGGTAATGGATTTTTACATTAGCTGGCTCTGAGGAGTACTTTAAATAATCTATATAGCAGAATTAAGCTTTTTTTCTTTTTTCATTTAAAACAAAAACAAAAACAAAACAACAAAACAAACAAACAAAAAAACACCACGAACAACAACAAAAAACTGCGGTAACATTTGCTTAGAACAGAACTAAGAGCATCATTATTTTTGCATACTAAATGGCCAGTAGATGGCTGAATTCTGGTCACTATTGGTAAAAACCGCCATGGCCTTTAATTCCATCTAATGACTTAGATACAAAAGCCACGGGCCACTCCATTTCTAATATCTTCTACTACTTAGTAGCCTACATATCCTTAGTTTACAATGGAATATTGATCCAGCAGCTTCTTTGGCACTACTGAAACCTGTACAGTAAGGCAGTGTTGTGGTTTAACCCTGCAGGCAACTCAACACCACACAGCCACTTACTTGCTCACTCTCTCCAGGTGGAAAGGGGGAGAGAACCCAAAAGCGAAAAGTGCAAGAACTCATGGGCTGAGATACAGACAGTTTACTAGGTAAAACAAAAGCCACACACACAAGCCCAGCAAACCAAGGAAGTCATTCACTGCTTCCCATCAGCGGGTAGCTGTTCAGCCACCTCCAGGAAAGCAGGGCTCGTCATATGTAATGGTTCCTTGGGGAGGCAAATACCATCACTCCAAATGTCTCCCCCCATCCTCCTTCTTTACTCCAAATTTTATTGCTGAGCATGATGCCACATGATGTGGGACATCCCTTTGGCCAGTCTGGGTCACCTCCTGCCTGTGTCCCCTCCCAGCTCCTTGTACACCCCCAGCTCCCTCACTGGCAGGGCAGCACCAGGAGCTGAGCAGTCCTTGGCTCTGTGCGAGCCCCGCTCTGCAACAACTAAACATCAATATGTTGTCACCGCTATTGTCAACAAAAATCCAAAACACAGCACCATGCCAGCTACTAGGAAGGAGATTAACTCTATTCCAGGCAAAACCATGACAACCTGCTACAGAATAAACTTTCTTCATTGTTTATTCTTTCCTCATTCTTGTATATAATTCATATTAATGTTAATGCAAGAGTTGTGCTCACACTGAGAAGAATACTTTCATAAATGTGGGCTAAACGTTAGGAAATGATTGCAAATTATATCTTGTAGGCAGAGTTAAAAGTTGATTTGTAAATGTTATAGCTCATCTACACAGTCTTGATTTAATAAAATATAATAAACCTAAATTCAGCTAGGCTGTGTTGTTTTACAATAATAAGCACCTTGAATTGTAAACAAAGTGCAGCTTGGAGTTTCTGTATGGAGATGTATAATGAAAAAAGAGACTTCCGAATCCTTATATAGAAATTCATTTATACTTGTAGTCGAACTTTTGTCAAAGCAAAATGCTTAGTAGCTTTACAGTGACTTTTGTGGAAGCATTGTCATGTCCTAAAATTTTTATTTAACTGTTTCCATGAACATTTGTTCATAGAAAACCATGCAACTCACTACTGCCACCTTTTATACCACATCTTTGAACTTTTAACATTAAAATATTTATTGACAGGCTATAAATTCCTAAAATAACAAGAGGCTCTGTTGATACAGCAGTAGATATGTGGTTGAAGGGATGAGATAACATCATACACTAGATTTCATCATGAAATGCAAAAGGGATGCAGCTGAGGTGTATATCCACACCTGTGAGCACAGCAGGGTGAGCATGACATTGAATCACTTGAGTAGTACTTTCCAAAAGTATTTTTAAATTAATTTTTGAAAAGAATATTTGGATTTCTCCAGACTCTGACACAAGAAAGGAGCATCACTAAGTGGAAGATGTATGTCCCATTTTTGATCCCATGATGAGTCTTGTTGAAGTAAGTTGCAGTAGAGGATGTGTGATGATACTTGGAGGATGTGGTTTGCCTTTCAGTATGGGACCTCCCTTACCACACATTGGATCTGATGGAACAGGAGAGCTGTGGGAGGAGACCTGGCAACTAGGGAGAGTGAAGACTATGTAAGTACCATGCTCAGTTCATGAAGGCTTTCCCAATCTGAATATTTCTTTTTGCTGGTCTTTAGATGTTAGGAGATGAGAGTGGTTGGAGCTGTAGGAACTGCATAGCTACCCGGAATGAAACTTCATCGTCCTCTGACAGCGGGTAGGGGGAGATGGATCCTGTGTGACATGAGCACGCTAAAAAATAGAAATAGATTTACTAGGGAGGTTTTCCAGTGTGTGCCTGTATGAACTTTCAGAAGAGAATACTTATTCTAAAAGTTAAAAAAAAAAAAAAAAAGTCTTTTAAGGTCTAGGTTATGTGTTCTCTTGTTTGCCCTCTTGTTCCTTTTAAATCTACAGTTAATACATATGCACCACTTAAGTTTTTAGACACCTTGACACCTTTTTATTTTATTTTTATGGCAGTGACAAATGCTTTTGCAGTTAATGGGAAAAAATCGGTGATTTGCATCACTGATGAAGGAGAACAAACATATTTGTGACACTGATTTGCAACCACTAGCTCTTCCAGGGCAATATTAAGATACTTACTAAGGAAAACATTTTACCAGTGACTTGGCATAACGTTCTCCTAAAAAGGTAATGATGTGAAATTGTGATTTCTGGACTTGAGACTCCAGTCCTGAATTCCATAATAGTTCAATGCATGTGTTTATTATTACTTCAATACAAATTTGTTTAAACATATCAGTTAAGATTTTATTGTGCGACCACTCCTGGTTATTTTTGCTATAACTTATTTTTGCACATGTTCCATTATAAATGAGCCTCTGAGTACTTTGTCATGCATATTGCATCATGTAATTATTAATTTATGTTCATTTTTCCTGCCTGTTTCCATGTATGTTTAGCATATATAAGCAAATTCCAACCTTTCATTGGAGCAATAAAGGAGATTATGCTGCAGATTATGTTAAGCATTATTCTGAATGCTATTTTAATGAGATATACAGAGCTTCACCCCTAGTTCTCTCTCTGGTTCCCAGCTGCAATTCTCATGACCAGCAAGCTTCTTTTCTCTTCTGCTTCTCTTTTCTAGTAAAAGCTTCCCAGATTGTCCTAATTTTAATTTATTTTCCCTTGATCCTGTTGCATCCTAGTCAGATTTGTCATTCAGGTTCTTCAGCACTGACACTGAGAACCAAGCAGACACATCCTGACTTGTAGAAACTGCCTTTTGCAGAAAAATTCTGGCTTTCCTTTTATAAACTTGTCTTTGAGCGTGCTAATCACATGCAATGCTGAGTACCAAGTAAGAGCTGTGATAGAAGACAAAACATGCTCAGAGAAGATGGTGTCCTTCACTGCTAATTCATTCAACCTCTCAGAGGTGAGTTTGTATGAATTCAGATTCATGACAAATTCTGAACTCAAAAGGCACATTCTGGATAGAATTGTCATTTCTTGATGAGTTCCTAGCTCAATAGGAGGTGCTGTTTCACAGAGAAAGCAGATGCAAGCTGTCATCTGTTACGGCAAGTTAGTACTGTCCAGCCCATCAACTGTTCAAGCAGTTGCTTGCAACTTGGCTCTCACAGGGTCTCCTGGGCCAGCCTGCATCACACAACAAGCAGAAGTTATTTCATCAAGGACTCATCTGAGCTGTCACAGCCATCGGCAATATGGCATTTGCATGCAGGAGCAATGATGTGATGCTGTTCAGTGTAAAAAGAGGCAGTTTGGCATACTTTTGTGTAGCCACTCCATCTCTGGCTCACATGTCTCTGAATTCACAGGGCTGCATAACATCTGAACCAGTTTCTGGCAAACTGTTTTCAATACCACTAGAGAGGGAAAGAAAAGCAAAAATACTCAGTAATGCTTCTCAGATTGCAAATGACAAAACCCCTCCCATTATCTACAGAGAAGCCAAAATCCATCACAGTGCCCAGTCTTCCCAATGGCTGCATTTATCTGCCAATTCAGAACAATCACAGACCCAAAGGTCACATCTACTGGGGTAACACTGAGGAAACACGACCATGTTTGCCATTTGCCTAAGAGATGGATCTGATTTATAACCACTGAAGGGCTCATCCAGAGTGCCTTAGCTTTTATGTGCTAACCTTGTCAGGAAGATGAGCTGAACAGTGAACTGAGTGTGTCAGTATCTTTTGCAGTTGAAGTACAAGGGTATAATAAATGGGATTATAATATATTTCTCTTTAAAACTAGAGTTTTCATTTCATTTTAAACTTTCTCCAATACCTGTTACATTTCCTTTTCTTCTAAAAACAATGAACAATAGATCCTTATGCAATATCTTAAGGTTTTGAAATGATGGATAGGTGCACATCCATAAGGAGAAAATCTCTGAACCATCTTAAAATTTAGAATCATAGAAACAATTAGTATTCTTTTAGTCATCAATGTTTTCAAATAATGTTCCCCTGACTGGATATTTAATACGAGGGGTATATTTCATTTTACTTATATGAGGTTACAGTCTGTATCACGTTATAGAAGACTATGTGCAGTCAGGGAGTTGCCTGCAACAAAGAATTTTCCTAGCTGTGGGCAAAGATGGAGAATCAGTTATATTTACAGGATCAAGTAGAGGTTGTAATGTTTGTTGAGGAACATGGTACAGTTCACAGGGTAGAAAGACAATTACATTTTCAGGAAAGAAAGAAGCCACAGACTGTGTAGAGGAAAGTTGAAAAGGTAAAGGGAAATTAGTGACCAGTATAAATAAAAGCTAAAATATTATCTAAAATACAGAATGATAGAAGACCATAAACTGTTGTGGGTATTTCTGTTTGTTTTCTTTATTTTTCCTGTGTTAAAATTAGATAATGTTGAGATGTGTGAAGGGAGATGTTGCTAATACATGTGAGAAGGAAATACAGAAGGAGCCAGAATGGAGAGTGGTTACAGGGTTATCAGCAATGAGATAAAAATTAAAACTACACGAGAGTGTGAGGTTACTCAGGGACTGCGGCTAAATCACTCCATCCACCTCATCACCAACTCCTTTTGGCATCTACTTCTCTCCTTCCAGATCCGTGTAAAAGGCTCTTCAAACTGCATGTTATGTCTTCTCATAGTAACGGAATAAGAAGTCAGCCTGAAGGGATTCAGGTCACGCAAGATCTTTCTCTTGGAAGAGTCATCAACATTTATGCTCTTCAGATGCTATATTCTCTGTGAGATGCATATGTATGCATATGTGGCCATGAATATTACATGGTTTTCTGAAATACAAGTAAATTTTGTGATATTTGAGTAGCACAGAGTGACTTTTTGCTGTCTTGCTACTAGCTAAGGAAGGAAAAGATCTGAAACCAGATTTTTTTATTTTTATTTTTTTTAAATAATGATTCATTTTAGTGAAAATATTGTGTTTTAATATGGGTACTCAGCAATGGTATGATTATTGGGCTGAACTGAACTGAACAGCATTAGGGGCTTCAGAGAACTTGGCAGCTGTGGCAAAATCTAAAATCTACAGTACTGCAGCTGACTGTTCTTACTGGAAGAGCCTGTGAGAGGAACACTCAGCAGACTGAGAAGAGATCCTAGATTAAAAGAGAAATGTTGTTTTCTTTAAAAACACGAACAGAAAAATGTGTATTTAGGAAGGTAGAAGTCATATTTAGGAAGAACCTAACATGTCAGTTTAGTCCTGTATAGCTTTTTCATAGTTTGTATAATCCACCTGATTTCCCGTCTAAGACTCTGAAGTTTTCACAGTTTCTAGGTGCCACACACTCACCATGCTAACAGTCTTGATGTAAAGCAAAAGTATGCAAGGGAGCAGTATAATGAATTTCCTAGCTGGGCAACTCAAAAACTAGATTGTAGGATCAGCTACCTGGTGTGTCCAGCTTGATGGATCCCTGAATATTTTGTTTCTGCCTCCAGGAAGGACTCCAACAAGAGTGAGATACTTAGTCAGAAAACTCATATCAGAATGAATGGGATTTTCTCCTTGATGAGGCTGATATTTCTAAACTCTTTCAGAATGACACATCTTACATGTCTGACTTTTGAGATCAGTTGTTTCAATAGCATTTTAAAATTACTTGAACACAACAACAAAGATTGGTTATGCTCTGACCATGCCCAGCATATTTAATTGTGAGAGGGACCTGGAGCCAAAGATTCATGGATTTTGGGTTCTGTTTGGCCTGAAGTGTTTAGGCGGTCAGTTTATGAAAAACAGTGAATCTTTTGTGGGTGTCTAAGGATTAAACTCTATGAGTTTAGAGAAAGTTTTCACTGCTGAGGTGCCTCGGCAGTACAGGTAGAGCCTTTTTGCAGTTTCTCCTGAATGTGACTAAATTTTCCCTGAGAGTCCTATATGCTTCTTATAATCTGTTCCATAAGCTCCATAGAGGATTTTAGGAGCACCTAAGTGCAAAATAAACAAACAAACAAATTCAGAACAGTCTATGTCAAATATTACAATAACCTCTTCTGTTTCCTGTGTTCAACAACCATTTGCACAGTGCAAAACCTCAATAATGAAATCATCTCAGGTTTGATTTCACAAACCAACATTGTAGAACATCTATGGATTTCACTGCTTCAACCACTAAAACTTCTTGTGAGAAACAGACAAGGGGTAAATGTTGCTTGCTTACTTAACTAGATAAGAAATTTTCCCAGAACCCAAGTTAATAGAAAGCTGAAGCTTTGACATGGTATTAAGAAAGCTATGGTGTTTCCTCATGGAGAACAACAGTAGGTTATCAGTTCTTTGTGACTGTTAAAGTCCTTTGGTCTGTTCCATATAAAGACAGTTGCCAGAGGTACATTCCAGCTGCTGTTGTAGTATTTTGCCTTCTTTAAATATGTACCACTGATAATTTAAATGCAAGACAGTTGTTTAATTTCTCATCTCCTGCTACTGGAAATTGTTGCTGTAAGCGACTTTGCTCAGAGTTATGCATTTCTCTCCAGAGATATAGATATGTCACTGCTTTATTTATTAAGTCCTGCAGTAGTGACTAATTGGGTGACCACAGGAAAAAAAATCTTCAGAGGTCATTGGTCCAGATCTATATTTTTAAATCTATTAGAAGAATGTGTAAAACACTCACAGAAGCTTAAGGATGAAACCCACCATATAAATGAAAGATTCCCATTATTTATCTTAAAAAAAGAGCATATTTATACCAAAATATTACAGCGGAGTGTAAGTAGTTGTCCATTATCTGCTAACTGCTAGTAAAATATGTTCTGCCAGTAACTAATGCTTCTTTTATCAACACTTTCTACTTAGTTACTGACCTTTAGTTCCTGTGGGAATAATTAGGATCATTGACAAGAGTTATTCATGTTTTTAGACTCCTATGAATAATATGATGATGTGATTTCCTGACTAGATGCAACCCAGGAGCATTTCCTCATGTGAAGAATTCCTGATAGTGATTAAATATAATTTTATAAGTTTGCTGTTATTTCCTACAAGGTTTAACCTGCCCTGTGTATTAAAGCAGTTACTTAACTCTCCTGTAGGCCTCTAGATACCCAGGTTAAAGGGCCATCAGCCATTAATGATGAATGATGGGTACAAAATGGTAGAGCCATTTTATCTGCCCCCCCTTTTTTAAGGAAATATCTTTCTGTCTGCCCATGTCAATTGATTCTCTGTTGGAAGTCCCATTGTGGCTGTTCCCCGACCATAAAATACCAGGCAGAGAAGACAGATCTTTTACTCTATGTTGCGTTGCAGGTAGTAAGCAATAACTTTGGTCAATGATACAATCCCAGAGGAGATGAGTAACTGCTTCTTTTAGTATTATTATACATTAAATGAGCTGTTAATTTTCCATCCTATTTAAAATTCATATGTTTTATAGCAATAATATTTTACATCTCACCTTTGCATTAAAAATGCCTTGGTATCAGTTCCAAAGTTAATATTAAGATGTTGTTTCAAACTCTTTGCATTGTTAAATAATCTTTATATTTTTTCTCTAGTTTTTCTCATGTGCCCCTTTCCTCTGAACTCCTTCCAGGCTGAAATATCCCAAACCTCTCTGCAATATAGAGAGGGCTAATTTAGCACAGGAAGTACTCTCCTGTTTTAATGGAACTAGTTTGAGACCTATAGATATGCCTGTGCCTGCACACATGTCTGTATGGATATATTATTATCCTGACACCTTTATTCCAACAATCCTTCATTACAATTCAAGGTTTGTGTGTCTCTCCCATCATGCATCTATTGAAAAGTTTATTAAATTTCTAAAGCTACTGGAACTCTGCCACCTCATGGGTGTAAGGCAATGGCTGTTTAACAAAATAGCTATGAAAACAAATATTTTTTAGTCAGAACTTGAGAAATAATTTCTCTAGTTGATGTGTTTATTAATTTCTGCAGTTTTAAAAATTAGCTCATCTCATTTTCCTCTAGGTACCAGCAAAAACCGCATATCTATCAAAATAAGCTTAACAACAAGTAAACGTCTTGGAAATGTCTCTCACAAAATCTGAGATATTTTTGCTCCATATTTGGGTTGTTTCACATCAACAGCATAAGTGATTTTCAGAGCTCTGATAGTAATTGGAGCAGATCACCCACACATCTCTTTCCCAAAGCTTGTGCAGCTTCCTTCCAGAGTGGTTGTAAAATGTCGTACTCTCTTCCTTTAATCAACGTTGAAAGGCTTCAGTTGAATTAAACTCTCAACTTTGCTGCCCAGAACAATAGCGCTCTAGGAAACATCACATTGTCTGACTATTGTACAATGTAGAAAATGAGATGTGAGTCATTTGCTGCAAGCAGAGGATGCAGCATCCCAAAACATTTTGCTTCTCTCCTGGAAGTATCAGTGATGTGTCGACAAGTGAGTGGTTAGGCGTGTCAGAATACCCTCCCATAGTCCTTGGATGGAAGAAGATGTTGCCACCTTTGAGTTCCTGGTCTATAACTTTGCCATCAGAACACGGAGAACTTTCCACTTTCTGGGTCAGGACCATGGCCCATCCACTTTTCAACTTCCTATGAGGTTGAAACTCAAATATATCTTAAACTTCATCTTACTCCCATGTTTATGCAGAAAAAAGTGTAGATTTGTGGGGCAGAAGTGAGTTAAACTTCTTTGTGTGTCAAGTACAGCAGTTTGGACACAGTCACGGCAGGCAGATCATTTGAACTGTCCTATGCTCTACATTGATGGTATTGACATACCTAATGAACCAAAACAAACAAACAAACAAACAAACAAACAAAGACGTGAAGTAAAGCACGGGCACAGCCTTATCACTTGGTTTAACAGAAAATCTTTAAGCAGTGGTGTCTTCAGGGACATTACATTTATTTTTGGGGTTGAACTTAGAAGACTATAGTGTCAGCACTGCTTAAACTTTTTGCTCTGCTTGCTTGAGTTCGATGTGCTGACAAATTTCTTTCTTGCTCTCCTCTACCTGAAAATGCCTCTTCAAAATTGAGCCCAGAAAATCTAATACAGTGAATAGTCAGTGGAATTGGGCAACCTGATTTTAAAATATTTGGCAGCATTGTCACAGAAGAGAACGATGTATGAAGAGGGATGTATCTAGAGGGACAGTGTATCGTATGGAAGAAGAATGCAATTATTCAGTTTACAATTAATGGTATGCCAACTGCAGCTTTTCCTTCACTGCCAAGCTATTCTTCTTTACTGATGGTAAAAGGCAGGACCTTGGTTTTACGTCACGTCTTAAAGAAGCAGCTGTATGTCTTTCATGACCATAAATGGCACAACCTTGGCTCTAGCTCTCAAGGCTGATGTCCTGTCACTGTATATGATTAATGTGATTTACAAATAGTACTTTGGCCACAGAATCCATCTAGAAATAAGAAAATATTTGGCAAAAATATTCTAAAGAATATGGATGAGAGAATGGAACTGACTAAAACTTGGGAGCGGGTATTGTATCTTTCTGTGAGCATCTGGATTTGTCTTTCGTGCATTTGAAAGTGCATGGAAAACAAATTAGGAATAATAATAAAAGTGTTTACCAACTTATGGATATAGAGATCCATGACAGTAAATCATTTCAGACTGGCTTATATATCTTTTGTGCTTTGTTCCAAGTACATTAAAAAAACAGGCCTTTGAGCATGTTCATTAGCTTGTATACCTCTTGCTGTGTAGTGTTCACTCATTGATCTGTCAAATCAAACAAAAGTGGATTATGACTTGGCCAGATGGCTTGCAAAGATTATCTTTGACTATAGGTGTCAGGAAGAAAAAAATGGGAATCAATTTGTTGAATGCTGAACCTAACTCACGTTTGAAATTACTGAATTAAGTCCCAGTCACTTGTCTCAACTGACTTAAGTAGCAGTGCTTTCAGAGCTGAGTCTAGAAAATGTCTCCTTTTTAGCCACTCATCTTCAGCTGTCAACGTGTACAAGAACAATTGGTGCTACTGTCAGAACTGACATGAAACATCAACCACAATCCTGGATTAACTTCTCTTTGGGTGTCTCACAAACTGTTCTTACTAGCAGTGATCCAGACTTTCTTATTTCCTAAGGCTTAGTTCTTGCCTTTTTTTTTTTTTCTTTCTTCTTTTTCTTTTTCTTTCTTTCTTCCTTTTTCTTTTTTTTTTTGGGGGGGGGGGGTGGAAGGGATTGATCTTGTTCTTTATTTATGGGTCTTATTAGTTGCCTTTCTAGAATAGTGAATAGGCTGAATTGTATATACAAATTCTTCTTTGAACCTTGCAGAATGGGAGGAGAAGAGATGGGGTATATCTCTGTTAAATACTGGATAGCCAATATGTTGCTCTGAGCAGCTATGAGCAGCACGAGGGAATTAAAGCAGAATCTGTGGTTTGCTCAAGCAAGCAGTAAAAGCATTACTCCTTACTATCTGAATTTACAGTGAACTCCTCACTGATGGTCTCATACATTGCTTTTACTGCATTTGTGTAAGGGTAGGAATGCTACTAAATCCTGACACACTGCAGATGAGCCTTAATGCAAACCCATATGTCAGGTGGTGCAACCTGTATGGAACATGGTTCCTTGAAAGGCTTAACTAAACCAAAATAATCACTGAATGTAACTAGAGACAACAAATCTTACTTCCTTTGCTAATCTTGCTCTTAGGACAAGTTATGTCTAAACAAGGTTCAGCTACACATGAACACTGAATCTTCACCTTTCATTGGGATGAGACCTAGGCATGCCACCTTCTTCCATGCCCTCTGCAGCTGGTGCTTGACAGCTAGACACCTAGATGTGGGAACGGGTAGAGAAAGGTGGTGTAACGCCTGGGATTGAGACGTTGGCTTGGCATGGCTGAACATACCTTCCCACAGGTTAAATGCTGTCTGAATGACCAATGTAGGCCGTAGGGTTAAAAAAAAAAAAAGGATTTGTTTAATATATTCTGATATGATAACCTCAAGCTCTGAGGTTCTGAGGGGTGATAAATATATCCTTGAATCCACACACTGTAAGGCCAGAGACTTTTTTTTTTTTTTTTTAACGGTTAGAACCATATATGAGCATGATTGCCAAGTTGTTTGTTTTAGTTTGGGTAGAATGACAGATTCACAACATATTAAATGTAGTGGAAGTTTTTCCATAGATTTCTATGGGCTTTTGTGATATTTGCTGAGCTGTGCTCACCTTACTTAATGTTCTGATAATTTAGAAGGAAATATTTGTGTTTAAATAGTAGTTAAACGCAGCATAAATTGTTATAAGATATATCTCAGCCTCTTGCTGAAGCCTTGACTATATTAAAACAGAAAATATATGTATATCAAAATGTTTCTGGAATTGCCTGTAGGACCAAATACTTTTTCCTTCTGAGGGAAATCCAGGTGCACTTCAGAAAAGGGAATAAATACCTTTAATTACCTAGCGGGGTGAAGGAACTGGTGGAACCACTTCATTCAGGCCATGTGTACATGTGCTACAGTCTGAGGGCTTTGTCCTTCTTGTCCTCAGCTCTTCTGGTGGAAATTGATCATGTGCTCACTGAAAGCTAAGGACTAGAGTGCTTTAATAACATTCGGATGAGGCATCTTAGATGAGCATTCAGCCCAGTGGAGCAAGTGTTGTAAACTTCAGTGAGTGAGGGGAGAGTCAGAGCCATTCATGTTGGTTAATGCAAGTTTGTTGGCAGATATTCATTACATGTATATTATTATAAACATATAAAATCAGAGTTTACACAGTTTATATATATATATCGCACTTTAAATTAAACACGTAGAAATCATAGGTCAAGCTCATAAGAGGCACCACTGCAGTCTGTGGAACAAAACTGGGATATACAGACTTCTAAAATTTACTTCTACTTTGTCCTACTTGGATATTGCTCAGAATAGAATTTGCTTCAGAGGGAATAGTTAGGTGAGTAATGAGTGCTTTCCTGAGGAAAAGATTTGAGAATAGACTGTTTGAATCAATAACAGAGCTTTCTGAGTATATAACCAGAGAATAAATGAAGCAACTATGATTTCTCATCCACTGCATTTTATTTTTTTATTTTTTTTTCGTTTGGAGGAACAAGCGCACATACTCAAAGAACTCTTTGCCAACAGCAATAAAGCACTTTGTGCCAGACTGCTATTGCTTATATTATAATATTACATTGTGACTTGAGTTGCATTTCTTGTATTTGGTACTTTTTGTTTTTGCATTGTTAGGTTTGGCTGGCTACAGTACTAATGTACTCAGGGTTGGCAGGTTCTTTCACTCGTTTTACAGTGTAAATAGTCATTTTCACAAAGAAGTGATTTTTTTTGGTCCAATAAATTTAAATTCTTTGTTTCGCCTTATATACAATGGTTAGAGAAAAAAAAAAAAAAAAAGGAGGAGACCAAGATTTTTTTTTCGTACCTATAGTTACTGTATAAAATGAATGAGAGTAATTAGAGGCCCACAGTTCACGGCTCTTGTAAGGATAATCCAGACAGTTCTATGAAAAGAAAAACAATACTGAATAATCAAACATTTTCTTTCTTTTCTTTCTCACTTTTTTTTTAATTTTTATTTTTTATTAATTCAATTTTGAGTGGAAAGGGGTTTCAACTGGCAGAAATCAACACAGTTTCATTAATCTCTGTGGAATTTCTTTGGCTTACAGGGTTTACAGATGAGAATCCTACCCAGAATTTAAATTTCTCATCTCTTTTTTTTTTTTTCCTATGAGAAAGGGAAGCAGATTTGTCCCTTTGTGTTGAAGAAAGCAACAAAGAAACAAGAAAAACAAATCTCATCTGTCTTTCCCTAATCACCTACATCACAAGTATGTTGTCTTATAGTTCTTTCACCTCAGATATGCCTAAAACCCTGAGCATCACATCCTGGAGAGCTCTTTGCACCTCTGTAACACAGAGCTTGGCACTTTATATGATTTGAAGTGTATCTGAGAAGTGAAATGTAACTCAGATATTTCAGTGGGTTCCACCTCCCTGCAGAGCGCCTGCCTTGAAATATAGAAAGGTCTGCACTTCCTCCTGTAGTTTGTTATCCTTTACAAAGTTTCTTCACTAATAGGTTGTACCATCTGTTGGGCAATTTGCCTAGATGCCATCTTGCCAGCAGCACTCCTGTATTTAGTCATGTTGCAATATGTACTAATAGAGTAGATAGACACCTGCCTCCCTTTTCTCTGTGTTTGACGGGGTGGGGGGAAGAGCCTTGTGTGGTTTTCTTTTTCTTTTCTTTTTACTATTTTCAGCCTTACTCTCTTATTTCTTCTATATAAAACACAGAGAAGGTTCTGAGACTGAGCATCTAAGCAGCTGTTTAAAAAGTGTTTTTTTTTTTTTCCTTTCTAACCTTTTCTTTTTTTTGGGGGGGGGGGCAGAGAGGAAAAGGGATGATAACTGGAATTTAGAATTACTATTATTATTTTTTTCACTTAAAACCATGTCAATATAGTCAGGCAAGTTTCTGATTCAACATATTCATTTTAAGGCTTTTTTTTTCAAAAAGTTAGGGTTTCCATTTGGTGCCTCATTTGTATCCAACCAGTTCTATCTAAAATTGCAAGGATCAGTCAAGCTGGCCTCACAGAGAATAAAATAACACCAGAGGTTTCCCACTATACCATTCAGTCACAGGTTCAGCTTCTGATGTTACATATATCAAAGATGGTCCCAGATTTAGCGAATCTCTGAACGCTCGCAGCTCATGGGACTGTCTGCCGCTCTGCACATTTGCCATGCTGCAGGGGTGCATGTCTTCTGGATCTGTAATGCTATTATTCTCTGGAAGATAGTCTAGGATAACCAATTTTATCTTGAAAATAATCTGCCCTGAAGGCTTAGGTACTCCTGAATGGTAACATTCACCATTCTTGCAGTGGCATATTTCACCCATTGTGCCCTTGGTGAGTCTCCAGAGCCTCCAACATCTACTTGCAAAGGCTCTTAATCATAACCAGGGAGAGGGCACTGCACAGCAGCAGAAGAAAATTAAGAGCTTGTTGGAAATTCAATCCCTTATGTCTTTCTGGACAGTTTCTATCACACTGTGCTCCTTTCATGTAGAAGAAGCTAGAAAAAAAAATCATTTAAACAGCTCATAAGAAATAAAACTTGGAGTTGGTAGGGTGAAATAGAAATATATCAAGACTCTAGGATTACTATAAGGAGGAGTTGGAATGACGGAAATAGTATAATTAAAGGAAAGTGGGGCAGATGCAAAGCAGTGCAACACATGCTTGTTCTAATCCTGTTTTTGAGAAGTCCCTTTGTCTTTATTCCCCATATTAGGTTTCCTCATAACTAGCTAACATGGTTTGTATTTTCTGTATTGATTCTCCTTTGGAAATGTAATTGGCTCAGATGACGGTGAGATTATTTGATTCACTCTTTTGTTTGTAGGTTCTTGTTCTTCATGCATTTACTCCTCTCCTCCCCTTGTCTGAGGCTAAGTCTGCTTGACCAAGTAATTTTGTTCCTTAGGGAGCAAATTGGTAGGTGAAACCAGCTGCTGAGGCTGCAACACCTACAGCCATGCAGTCCCATCTACAGTACATGCAGTCCAGGGGGTTTACATTGGGGAAGCTTTAGTCTTCTGGATTGAATGTGATGTGAAGAGCCCATGGCTGGTTCAGACTGACAAATTGCTGCTGGCAGAGAGTGAGGGAACATCTGATGTACACCTGAAGGATTTCTGGATTGGTTTCTTCTTCAAGCACCTAGCCTGCCTACACCAAATCTTCTCTGTGAGCTTCATCAACAGCATGTGGGGAAAATTTGGGTATTTGTTTCAAAACCACATTGCTGATCCAAAACAAGACATTACTACAGCAAACTGAACTTGAAGAAAGAGCAGTACTAGTTGAAGATGAGGAGGACCTGATCAGCAGTGTGAGGCTTTAACTCAGCAGCGTATCCAGAAGATAGTTTTTGTGACTGCATGTGGGAAGCGTTCCTTTATGGCCAGTCCTTTATCTGACCGAGGGAGGGAGGGGTAGGAGCCTAACATCCTCCCCAGGAGCTGGAAAGCACTCTGAGGATTTCCTGAGTAGAAAAGATCTGCCCCCTTCAGAAGGACCAGAAAGGAATAACTTTACTATATAAGGCAATAATTTCAGTTAGAAGGTGAAAGCAAGGAGGGGAAAAAATGAGCTATTAAAGCAATCCAGCCACTAGACTCATAATGCAAGGTTTCTTTTTCTGTAAGTGGCACACTCGCACTTGTAGTGAGAATCTGCAGCACTGCACGTCAGTGTGTTTGTGCGGCAGTCGGGATAATTGTGCCAATTGCTTTTTTATCTCCTCACTTATCGTTCCACCAAAATGCTACTTTAAGAAGCAGTGCAAGCTGCAGGTTTTATATACGTAGTAATGTTCCCAGCCTTGAGTATCGAGATGCTTCAGGAGGAAAGTGCAGTATTTGCAGCTGACCTTTCAGAGCCCTGTGTGCGAAATGATTGACAGCTCATGTTTGGCTTAAATCTTCAAGGGCTATTAGAGAGCGCAATACAAAGTCATTTCTCTTTCAGTCCCTATAGGCACACTAAACATTTCAGGTTCTTTCAAAAGTCACTGAAGTTACAAAACTCATTATATTCTATTTTAATTATATCCACTTTTTTTTTTTTTTTTTTTTTTTTACTAGGTAGCAATTATTGGCGAATATATGTATTCTAGAGAATCCCCAATTTGTTCCTAGTCTGAATTCTAATATGCAGTTGCATTAAAATTAGTCTGTTACCAAGAGAATATTCCAATAAAAGCTGGTAATAATGAAATAATTCTGTTTGGATTTAATATAATTCCGTACTAAATACATTAAAGGTCCTTCCATAATCTCTTTCCTACTTTGATATTTTTGTCCTTTTTTTTTTTTTTTTTTAATTGCTGCTGTTCACCAGCAAAACTCATGAAGGTAAAATCTTTTTAGTGTCTTCAGGGGGTGAAGTACGTTGTTGCATACTGGCTTCCTGAAAATGAATTGTACTTCTAAACAACACTACACTTATGCTGTGCAGAAATTCTGGGATCAACCTGCGACTGCTGAAATGCAGTTGCTTTAGAAATAAGGCAGCAATAATGGGCAGAAAATTAAGCCAGAAAGTAGATTCTTGTAAATTTTAAATTACCAGCACAGGCAGAGATGCCTAAACATTATCAGGATTAGCTCAAAGAAGAATATCACTTGAAAGGTGAATCACTTCCTTTCATTATTCAAGTTTGGTAGTTTTTTGTTTTTTTGTTTGTTTGTTCATTTGAAAGTTCTCCTCCCAAAGCCTTTAACACCTCTTTTTTAACTTTTTTTTGTTTGTTTCCTTATTTTTTTTTTCTCATAATGAGGAACAGGATCTTGAAACTCAGTTCTCCAGTCCTTCCTGACATGGGTTATCATGGCAGGCCAGACACCACCAGCTTGTCCTGTAATGGGACAGTGCTGGCTGTCTGGTGGGCCAAAATGCTGAAGGGGTACTTCCAGTCTCTTCTGAGGGCTGTGATAGCTCTTGTCTACTGGAAGCACCTAGACAAGGTTGCAGAGCCTGCAGAATACCTGCATTTTGGATATCTGGACACCAGATTTAAAAGACACATAAGCCGCAATGAAAGCTTCTGATGTTTCATTTATTAATTTTAACTTTCTGCAAGTGAAAATTATATAGTTTTTAATCTCAAGTACTTAGTGTCTTAATAAGAACCACACAGCCCTGCCTTTCAGTCTGGTCTCAGATGCCAAAGACTCATTACCACTCATTGGGTCTGTGTCTTGAAATACCATAATTAAAATAAAGGATTGTATTCACAGTAAGAACAGCTCAGGAAAAATCAAAAGAAAACATAATACCTAACTGTGCAAATGAATGTAACCTTGTGAGCCGGTACCTTTAAACATAAAGGTAGTCATGAGGAAGGTGCAAAGCCTTCTTCCATGTCAAATTCTTGCTCTTCCCATTCCTTGCAAATTGCCCAGTCATGCAGTATCTTTTGCTTCACCTGTGCCTGTAGTTTGTCTGCTTACTGGAATAGATGCGTGTATGTCTTAAGATTCCATGGAAACCACAAATTCCCACTGTTTTATTACCGTCATCTCCCCTGAAATTCAAGATCAGGACAAGGAGCTCTGGTGATAGGGCCAGGAAGTAGGATTACTTGGAAAGAGAAACTGATTAAACCATTTCTCTATAAAAGTATTGAGTTTCAGCAGTGTGAAAATGCTTCATAATGTAGTGTCAATTTCAAAAGAAAAACATTTTAGGAAAAATGCTAAACAAATTTTCACAATATTAAAACATTTCACTGAAAACTTGCTGTCTTTTTGTTTTGGAATCACTTCTTAACTTCTGCATGTTACTGTATAAAGTTTAATAATTAATAACATTGTATAACATCATACGTAATTATATATTATATAAGACTGTGTAAAATATATTACGTTAATAATATTAAACATTAATAATATTCTAAATTATTTATTACAAATATTATGCATATATTTTATGGTACAGTTTAATATATGAAAACATTGAAATGTTTTGATCTCATCAGTATACTTCCAGTGATGCAAAATATAATGTCAGAAATATCAGACTTGTCTTTGCTGATTTAGTGAAATTCTTTGAAGAAGTGGAATTTCCATGCTCTGCTCCTCCTTTTATAGACAGACCTCAAGAGCTCAATAAGAATTGTTCAGAGTACCTTGAGTAGTTGAATAGAAATAAATTGCATTTAAAATACCATTAGTATTATACTGGTATTTTAGGTGTCTATTATAGCTGTTAACATGATACATTGGGAAATCCTCAAAGACCATTAAGATTCTTCAGTGAAGGATATATATTAAAAAAAGAAAAAAAAAAAAAAAGATGCTCTTTTACTGAACCGTTTACTGAGGTTTTTTTTTTTTTTTTTTTCACCTTTCGCAGCAGTGATGCATCTGGCTCTATTTCTTTCCTTCTCTTATACTTTGTAATTTCCCTGAGACAGACTCTATGCTTCAATCTCTTTTTGCAGAGCCTGACATGACAGGTCCTAGTTCATTACTCAGGGCATATCTGCACCAGCATGAGTCTCAGGTAGCGTTACTTTGGATTGATAAATCTGGTGGGGTGAATCCCGTCACTCAGGTGTAGGGGCTTGATAGCCCTGGGCTTATTCATCAACTGTGCTGTAGTCATGCTTGCTATGTTCACACTCATGTGAATTATAGAATCATTAAGGTTGCAAAAGACCTCCAAGATCATGTGGTCCAACCAGCCCCCTACCACCAATATCACCAACTAAACCAAGTTCCTAAGCACCAGGTCCAACCTTTCCTTGAACACCCCCAGGGATGGTGATGCCACCACCTCCCTGGGCAACCTGTTCCAATGCCTGATTGCTCTTTCTGAGAAGAAATATCTTCTAATTTCCCACCTAAGCCTCTCTTGGTGCAACTTGAGACCATTCCCTCTAGTTGTATCACTAGTTATCTATGAGAAGAGGCCATCCCACAGCTCCCCACAACTTCCTTTCACATAGTTGTAGAGAAGAATGGGACCATGCAAGTGTTAAAAGGGTTCTTTGGCTTAAGTGGAAGTAAATGCTTGTTACCACAGAAGACACATGGTCCCATTTGTAGCCTTATACTTACAGAACGGTCACAGAAAGAAGAGATAATGGAATAACCACCTTCCTGAATGTATGCATCTTTCTTTACCTTGTTCAGAGGCATAAAGTATGCCTCTGAGCTTGCTTGGTGGACCTTATTCTTGGAGCTTGTTGGAGCATCCTTGGAGCTGCCATTGTTGGCCCTTTGTGTGGAGATGCGGGGGACTGGAGTGCCTGGGTCATGATCCTACCATGGTCCTACCTGACATGCTAAGTCATTGTCAGAGCCACGGGTACCCCAAGCACTGACTTCTAGTTTCTTGTCCTGACCATGGAAACATTTTAACATGCAGAATATTCAATATGAAAAAAGGTAAAGATAATTTTGATGCTGTTCTCACTTGGCATAACCCATAGTAATGTTTGCAAATCTACAGATACTATGGTGAAGTGCTACAGACACTGTCAGCTTTAATTATGTCTAAAGTGACATATTAAATGGCCACCCCCATTTGTAATGAAGCTTTGAAAAAGATATTATATCTTTAGATTTATTGCTAATTATTTTCTGAGTTTTCATTTACAAAAAAAAAAAAAAGTAAGAAAAACATGGAATTTTCTAATCAGATATAATTGGGTTTTGCTTTAGAAAAGTAGTTTGAATTACCCCATAATTGTACTGATGAAAAAATGAGTTAAGACTGTAGAAACTGTAATGAAAGTACAACCTTAAAAGGATTGCAAGTTAATACCTCTGAATCAAGACAGTCTTTTAACCTGTAGCCTCCGCAGTCTTGTCTCCATAAAGTACATTGTCTCTGTAAAGTACCTTACAGCCATTAACCCTGAGAAGTAGTGTTAATAATAATAATTAGCCTATGTTTTCATTCTAATTCACCTACATCTAAATTCTTTTGAGTGCACAGCAGAGATGCAACTACAAATAAATCTTGCAGCTTCCTCACCAGAGGCTGACCCCTTCCTTGTGCTGGGATTAGTAGGTGCACTCACTGCAAAGCTCCCTTCTGTCTAAATTATGCAGCCCCATGTTGCCACCCCCACAGCAGTGAAGTGTGACCTCCAGCTTCTGAAACTTTGTCTTTATCACTCAGTCTTCTGGCACTGGAATAATGGTGCCTTTTCACTGGGAGCAGAAAGCCAGAGCTTTGAAAACCGTACCAGAAAACGTCCTTCTTGGACCCCTTTGGTCTCACTGAATGGGTGTCCGGAGTGAATCTAGGGAAGGGGATTTGTCACGTAAGAAAGACACAGAGAAACAAGCTTGTAAAGCCCACAGAGTGACTATGTGGGCATATCTGTTAATTTGTCATCCCTCTTTCCTGCCAGCTCTTCTCTGTGAATGCCTAATTTGAATGGTAATGCTCTGGGATAAAGGCAAATCCTTTTCTATATCCTGTGAGCACTGAGCACATTTTGGATGGTGGATAATCAATGCCTTTGGAGGGAAAACACGGAAGAGCTTTAGAGAGAGAGATCATCCAGGATCTTGTCTGTTGTCTCGTGTTATGATGAGGATCCCTTTTTCTTGTCCTGGAACACAGGACCAGAGGCTGTTCCCAGTGTACTTTACAAATGCAATGGAAATTGTTTGCTACAGTGTCCAGTACTCTTGATGTTCCTGTGTGCTTTCTGAGCATTCGGGTCCTGCCAATACTTCTGCATTCACTGGAGATCAGTCTGCCAGCTGTGTTCCAGATCATAGCCATGGCTATAGTGCATTGGGGAATACCTGTCTGCGCTGCTGCAGCATTTGAAGGGCAAACCAGAATCAAAAACATAATTGTAAATATATTATTTTGGCCACTGGAGGGCTCACATTTTGTTCATCAACTCAGTAGAGAAACATGTAGAGCAGGGGGAAAAGAGTAATTTAAGTGTTCAGTTCCAGGGAGTTTTTACCTTTGTGTATGGACTCCTAGGTCTCTATGAAAATATTTTACAAAGTCAGACTTCATTTTCCATGTTATATTCCTGCACACCAAACATGAGAAAGTCAGGAGGGAGATAGGGGTCATCTTGAGTTTACATGCAGTTTCAACAGACCTCTGCAGGAAATTATCTGCTGATAACTGTCTTCTATGGAAGACAATGGCCTTATTAATCTAACATAGTAAAGTGCTTTGCAAGTCATATGGAAGATCTGAGAGGTCTTTTCCAACCTAAATGATTCTATGATTTCATGATTTAGGTTGAAAAAGACCCTTAAGATCATCAAGTCCAACTATCGAGTAGGTAGTTAAGAAGGGTTTTTGTGAAGATCCATAACATGCTTGAACACAATGATACAAAAGTGTGGGGAGAAATTATTATAAATGTTGAAATATTCTTTGTTCGAACATTTAAATTTGCAGGAAAGTGGAGTCTGGGCTTTTACTGATCCACTACCTCGTTTCTCATAGTCATTGCAACAGATCTCAGTAGCTCTCCTCAGAGGAAGGCCAGAAAAAGGCCAAGGCTTGCATCTTTAGGTGCAAAAAAAGGACCATGAGACAACATGGACCAAAATAACATGGACTCCAGGGACGAACCAGCTTGTGGATGGTGAATCCAGTTCTGGAGACTGGCTTTCAGTACTATTAAGGGCACTGCTCCATAGCATGATACAGTGATGCACAGGGTCACTAAGTAGTAGTACAGAACCAGTTAGCTTGTCTAAATATCAGGGGGAACAGGGATCCTGAGTTATTTGTCTGAATTTCAGGAACAGTACATACACCTTGCTGCAATGCCCTTGCCGGGTGATGTGTCTTTTTTCACATAGCTATATTGCTTCTGACCCAGTAGCCTGATCTAGTTCTTGCATTACACTGTGTAGACGTGCTTTGGGCAGGTAAAGAGTTCCTCAGGCACCTTGAATCACTTTGACTATAAAGTTATTGATGGCTTGATTTATTCTCTGAAGTTACATGGGTGAATTGTCTAGGGAAAGCTTTTTTGCTTTCTTGGCACTATTCTTGTAGGGATGGATGATAATTTATTATTTGGCTGGGGGCACTAGTCAGTACCCATGTTGTGGTTGCAATCCTTCATTCTTGCCCCCTTACTCCACCACTCACCAGCATAAGAAAGAGGAAGTTTTATGATTGTCTGCCATAGTGTCTTGGTTATGCTTTGGTGTATTCCATCCCCAAGCAATGAAAGCTTGCTTTTGGCTTAGTCACATTTTTATGGACTCAAGACATATATCCCACAGGAATATCTGACAGTTTGTGTACTGGAGAACATCCAAGTAGATGTTTAAAATGACCATAAGCAACTCAAAACCAACCACAAAAATAGCAGAATGGAGAAAGCCTACTGTAGACAAGGCAGTACATTTCTCTGCCATTCAGCCTTCCCCTCTCCCTTTTTTTTTTTTTTTTTTTTTTGATATTCAGCTGCCAAAGGCACTGGTACACTCTCCCAGTAAGATTATTTTAAGGCTAATTGCTGCCATAAATTGTAGCTTACGATTCCAGTCCTCTTGAACTCAACCCACATTTTTCCCCTGACGTCATGAAAAACAAACTTTGATTGCTGTGGTTACCATATCAACTTCCTCTTCATTTACGTTGTACTCCCCTAATAATTTTTCTCCTTTTATGATAATTTAGATATAGATGTTCATCTGTTCATGTAAGAAGCTATTAAAATATCTCCATATTCATCTCTGTCTATCAGTCAATGACAAGCATAGATGCATTAATACTGAGAGTGCTACAGCAGAATTCAATTAACTTATTAATAAGACATCAGGATGTTTTAAAGCCTGTTGGTGCTGCACTTTGGGATATGATCCACACTCTGATAAATCTTCTGGGGTGTGTAGGCAGTGAGTGGAACGTATCTCCTTGTCAGTGACTTTGTGACCATGGATAGAGAAATGCCTCTCAATTCATTACAAATGGCAGTTGCTATAGCTCTTGTTTTGTCAAGATTTCCAGAGCATTTAAATCTCACATCCCTTCACATAAGAAAGATGACACAATCCTCATGTTGTCTGTCCTGAAGCATTTGATGCAAGTTCTTTGATCTGTTCTTTGGAAACACCTATTACTCTCTTTCTCTCTCTCGCTCTCTCTCTCTCTCTTTAAAAATGACATTAATGGTTCACCCGTAAGAGGCATAAATTTTAGACTGATTTTATTCTGTCTCAGCTTCAGCTCATTGTGTAAATGACCCTACATGGACATGTCCAAGCCAGTCAGCTAAGCTGGGTCTGTCCCATTTCTAGTACCGGAAACAAGTGGTAGGAAACAGCCTGTACCTGGACAACTGAACTCCCTCCTCTCCCCCAAGGCAGGTTGGCCTCATCCATGGAGTCTGCTGGGAGGAGTTTCTTTCCTTGGTGATGTGCTGAGTGGTGCCTGGGCATTGGCTGCAGGACTATGAGGTCAACAAAACTGTTTCACAAGAATGCTAATGATGAAATGCTATGGAAAAGAGCTCAAGGTTTTGCCTGGCCTTGTCTCATTTATTACTGTAGATGTAGCTCTTGAAAGCACTATGCATGTCAGTCCTTAGAGCCATTGCTCAACACAGAATCTGCCAGTTATATTTACCTTCCTAATAGGGATGTTGTGAACTGATTTAAATGTGGAGAAGTATACAGTTCAGAGACTGGGAATTTAGATCTTGAATTACAACTCCAAAGGAAAGAAATATCACCTTTGAAAAGAACACAAAGAACTCTATATCATTCCTTTAAACCAGCAGAGAAATGTATGCACACCCAAATTATATTAAATTAAAAAAATCTTTTCCTTCAGGTATATCCTGTTATGCGCCTTAAAATATATACTAAAATATATTCCCACAGATAGAATGCTCTCATAATTCTGATTAAATTTGATTTCCTTGTGGGACACCAACTTTTACATCAAGAAGAAGTTGTTTCTCTTAAAAAAAAATAATCAAAATTATTTTTATCTAACTCACTCTGAGGGAAATGCTGACTGCAATTTTCTTCATAAGATTTACTTACAAGAGGACCAGTTCTAAGGAGTTAAATCAGAACTGCTTTGTGTCATACAAGGAACCTGCCCAGGTACTATTGCATGAGGACATAAATCATTTACAGTTTCTGCAAACATACCTTGATTTTGACCACTGGCTTTGCAGGTTAGAAAAGCACACTCACAAGGGTGATGTAAGAATTAACTTGAAGGAAAAAAGTAGTGGAAATAAAAAAAACTCTGCCTGGCTGGGTCAAGTGGATTTAGTTATTCTCAGATTGTTCCCTGTTTTTTGAAATTGGTATTGCATGAAGAGGGGCTAAATTTGTACAGAATCACATTTGAGAAGAGAAACAGACTACTGGTGCTGCTTATCAAGAAAGGACATTTGTATCTGTGCATGCAAAATTTCTAAGTACCTGTTCTACAGCTGTAGACCTTAATTTCTTTGTGAATCACTTCCAATTACTTATAAAGATTGTAAAATAGTGAAGCAGCTTTGCAGTTTTATAGAAATAGCAATTCTGGATCCTGGAATATTTCTAATGTCTCAGGCTTATGATTTAGCTTCAGATGAACTGCCTTCAGAAGATAAACAAAACATACCCAATAGCAAGCTAAATATTTAGGTTATTTATTTATGTCATCTGATCAGAAGAGTAAGGCTTTTTAGTAAGTCCATTAACTACACAGCAGAGAACTGGCAGCTACTTACAAAAATAAGTAACTTCTCTGAGTTAAATCAGCCTTTTCCACTCCTTTAGGCATCATTTTTTATTTAAAAACTTCTACTTCACTGCAAGTGAGTTTTGAGGACCTTGTTGAGACCTGTGACCCCAAACTTCTAGATGGGAGGTCATTGCAGTACGAACGCAACAACCCTGCCTTATCCTTGCACAAACCAAACCAAAGATAGATTTAATTTAGTTTACAGCAGGACTCAGTGTTGACTATAGTAGTACTCGCTGAATTAATCTCACTGCTTGTATTAAGACAGACTCTATGACTAATATGGAGTTTGGGGGAAAGCAGGGAATCAACAGAGTTGTTTCGTTAGCTGCTCTTTTTTGCTGTTTGGAAAACAGTCTGGAAGATACACAGAAGCCAGACAGTTAGTCAGTTTGTTTTAGATTGTTAAATCAGTGTTGCTGAAATAACCAAGCCACTTCAACATGCTCTCTTTATGTGTGAGAGAGAGTATTTTGGGAACCTTTTTTTCTTTTTGCTTGTAATATCTCATAGTAAGTTTTGAATTCAAGTTCTGCAGGTGTGAACTGTGGATCCATACACTACACCCCAGGAAAAAGAGCTTTAGTAGGGATGTCAGGAGCAGCTTAACTGCTCTGCTGCTCATCTCTTTCTTCTCAGCCTCTCTGTTAGCCAGAGCTGGCTGTTTGAGACACTGTCTGCGACGTTCTCATTTCACACAGTCCATAACAATCTTTTGCAACGTATGAAGAATGGTGTGGTGTTAAGCTTATACTAGCATTTACTAAGGATTATCCCTAGTCTTTGTCACCTCTTGATGGCAAAAGGCACAGATAAGTTTTAGGAATGCTGACACACAGTAATGGATTAAGTGGTGCCCAGCTCTGCGACTGTAAGACAAAGATTAAAAAAGAGCACGCACCAACACAACAATGGAAACACCTTGCTCCCCCCTGCCCTGATGGCAGAAGTAGGCCTGACAAGGGTGGTATGGCATTTGGATTATGATTTGATAATCATTTGTCCTGATTCAGGGATAGCTGCAGGCTGTTGTGACTAGGTACAGATCTGCCAGACAGGTACCTCCTTCATTTGCGCATCTTATTATCCCTCTCATTGTTTCTTGGTCCTCCTTTTTTCTGACCTTGTACCTCTCGTCCTCCGCCCCAGTCTCTTCCCAAATAAGTGACTCTTGCTCTCCAATTACTTTTTCCCCACTGGTGCCACTTTTGATACATCCATATCTAATTGTGGTGTTTCCTAATAATGTTATGGTGGTCATCTCAGCCATACCTAGTGTTACTGAGGCAGTTCCCCACGGCCTGATAGCTCCATTCCTTGAAGGCTTTCCCCTCCCAGCATTGGTGGGGTTTGACTGCCCCTCACACTACTTTCCCTTACCCACCTGTGAAATCTGGTCATTCCTTATAGCACTGTCTGTGATTTTGTCAGCTTCTCACATTGCCTTCTTTTGTGGCAATTTCTCACCACGTCCAGTAGTTTTCCACATTAGTTGGGATTAATTTAACCTCAGGCCAAGATCTAGACATGGGTCTCATCATTACCTGCTGCCCCAATAGTCTCCACATGGTTTTGGAACATTTCCTTTTTTGAGGCATCTCCCCTTTGATCTTACCTGGACTCTGTCCAAGCTGGCTGTTCTTTAACCCAAGGATAGTTTCTTGGAGGTACACTGCCCTACTCTAAGAGCAATAGCACAGACATAGAGCTGAATGATCCTGGGGCTGTGTTCACAGTGGATCCCTGCATATGTTACATGAAACAGGGACAGTGTGGGACCAGGTCAATGTCTTCACTGCTCTAGAACTCTGCTCAACAGAGCAACTGGAGTTGTTCAACCACCTAGTCCTGTGTTAGGTTAGCAGTGTCTAGTGGGTGCTGTGTTAGCAGTGGCAGGCTGATGCAATATAAAAACATCATTAACTTTATATGAAGATCATGCCACTGGTGTATAATGTTTGTATCTTGGCTAAAACCAATACGTCTTGTTTAGCTGGTGGCCTATGAATGCCAGGGTATCATCTTGAGAAGACCTTTGGGGCCTTCAGACCTGCAGGACATTCAAGGGCATTTACTCACCATATGTAAGTACCCTCTGTTAGTGAACTGTCCTAGATACATCTGGCAGGTGCTTGGTGACACATCCCTCTCATGTAGCAAAACCTTCTCAACAAGTGATCAAAGTGTTTGGAACCATCTTTTGATGACTAGACAAAGATAAGGTGTAGAAACTCCTTATAAGAACAGAAGGGTCCTCCCTCTGCTGCAGAGTGGTGTTATTGTTTTGAGTCAAAAAGAGTTCTCAGAGCATTCAGATGGACTTTCTGTCATATTTTAGGAGTGCAACGGGTCTTCTGTGCCCCATAACAGTAGGAAGGGTATAACAGTGATGTGGCTGCATCGTGATGCTGGATGTTAAGTGGGGAGATTGTGAGTAGGACTGATCCCTATGCAAGTTTTGGAAGCTTTGATGTGCCTGTGATACTACTTAAGCCTTAAGAAAGCTTAAAATTTGGATTATAAATAATCTACCCTGAAATTAAATGAGTTACCCAGCAATCACATGGTTTAGTTATAGCTGGCTTTTCCCAAATTTTCTCTGGCATTTGTCTCATTTAATTGCAGTTTTCTTGACTTCTGGACCAAAAATAGTCATTTTTGACACAAAATGGCATTGATTCTGTAGGCAGAATTTCTTTTTCTGTCAGTGGAAACAGGATTAGCTTTGCAGTGGTTACTACATCAATTTTTCTAATGAAAGATTATTACAGTCCCATATTAACTATTCCTCTTTCATGATAATTCAGATATAGCTGTTCATCTGCTTGCGAAACTCTTAAATATCTTCAAATTCATCTCTGTCAATCAATGACAAAGTGAGCTGCATGAATACCAGGAAAATTACAATGGATTCAATTAACTTATTAATAAGACATCGGAATATTTTATAGCCCAGTAGCACTGTGCTCTGGGACATGATGCATTCACTGATAAATCTTTCGGAGTGCTGAGTACAAAATGGTTTCCTTCTCAGTGATTCTGAAGTCACACTTAATCGAACAAAATTGGATATATAAATGTCAGCTGCTGCCCTGTGGAATAGTAATGGTGGAAGGTGCACAGTAGCAGACCTGAGATGTTTTGGGGGATTGGGCATTTTCAACTGAAATTTAGCTTGATTAGAAGAGAATTTGAGTCTAAAACCTTCAAGACATGGACTCCATTTTGATTTGTGTCTTTATCTATCAGTTGTAGCAGAGATACTCTTAAATACATTTGTAAGGCAGCGTTACCTAGGCTCATCTGAATCTTTGACATTGCACAGATTTTTATAATTGATTAATTTAGTAACATAGGGGTAATTCAGAGGTAAGATGTAACATGTAAATTCTGAGGGAACTGGAACTTTTCCCTGTTAACCTATGCATATTTATATAAGAGGTGATGGAACCAGGAGCTTTCTGTACTATGCATTAATCCTAAATGCACAGATAGTGTTCTTTTGGAACACTGATAACTGACATTTTGTTTTTTCTTTTGTTGTTAAAGATCCTAGACTTGCCTTCAAAGATTATTACCAAGGTAGAGCTGAAAGAACTATTGCTATCGCTCAAATCCTGGGACTGTGTTTAGTGTTGTGTGAGAGAGGGAGCAGAGAGTGTTTTGGCCTGAGGAACTTTTGTCAGCTACTCACAGCAGAGAATGCGAAATTCAGGAAAAACACTAATCTGAAGAACTGGGGGAAGAGGGTTGGGGAAGCTACTTATACACACAGCCACACACATGCATGCAGGCAGTATGTATACATTCTATTATTATTATCACTGGCTGATTAATTAAAAATGAACAATTATTTCCTTGGCTTGATCTTTTTAATTTGTGAGTTCTTAGGGTGGTGAATTTGCTTTTCTTTGCCTCTTGCTCCCCGCCTGTTTGCTCCTTGTAAACTTGAAGTAAAAGGAGCCAAGGATTGTTCTCTGCTACTGGGATAAGTGGCATGTCATGGTTTATGTCTGTATGGCTAGACTCTTTTTTACAGCAGGTTTGTCCTGACCTTAATGCTTGTGGAGAATAGTCCTTCAGATTATGCCTGCATACTGTCTGGGAGCATGCTAGTTAGCACGGGCAGTCACAAGACTGTGCTTTGCCTGAGTCTCTGCTCTGTCCTTTATAGGATGGTCAACAATTCTGTATAGACTTCTCCATCCTGTCTGTTCTGTATAGTTTTCATACTGCTTCATGACTTGGGTGTGAAACTGTTATCAGTAAGAATGAAATTCAGGATTTTGAAATGTGGTGTAAAAAAAAGAAAAAAACAGCTTCTCAATGTTAAGGGAAACTAATTAATGGAAATAAATGCAATATTTTTTCCCTATTTCAAGAAGTTAATTTATTTCCAAAAGTAAGCTGTGCTGACACTTTAAAGATAAAAGCATACTGGATTTCTAAGAATTTCAGATAGAACAGTGAAGATCTCATGATGAAGACTTAAGAGGGACTAGTGCTGACAACAAGCTATAGAATTAGTTCTTTTTTTCTTAAATGCCAGAATAATTGTTCAAACAGTCAGTTAGCTTTTGTATTCTGGAGTAAAACAGTCATATGAGTTCATCCAAGATCAGGAAACCTCAGTACGAACAATTTTGCCTGTGCCTTTTTATCATTTGCTGTTTTCCTTCTTCTGATGGAAGGGCTAAAGGGGAGGGACTGCAAGCTTTGGAGATGCCAAAGCCCAAAGACCTTGCAGGTATGTCAAAGGAGATGTAAGAACCAGCCTAGATCTATTTTTATTTTTTATTTTTTTTTCAGAACAGCACCACTGCACCAAGAGCCATAGTAGCCCTCTCTACTAACTCGATGTAAATCACCCTGATCCCTCCGTTTCTCTGCCTTTGGTTCCTACCCTATATGTCTCATAACATAGCAATGAGATGCATACCAAAATGCTCTTCCCCTGCATCCTATATTGTGTTGAACACCCTTTATGCAGTTATTAATGCTCCCCATCCACATTTAACTTCATGGCTCACTAGTATACTACTGGCTATTGAGTGTAGCCCTGTCTAACATTAATGGACCACCGGGATTCAGTCAGATCTCTGTCCCCTTGTACCTATCATGCTCAGATACAAAGTTCTGACTTCTTGTTACAACTACATAACAATATGCTGAGGATAGAAGAGAAACAAAAAATGTATTCCAAAAAGTAGAAGAATTTAATGCTTGACCTTGTTTTTTTGGTAGATGCTATTTTATTTATTTTTTTCTTAACTTTGGAGAATGAATGAAAGGGAGGAGAATATGCATGAGATCCCCGTTCTTCTAAATTAAATAGCAAGACTTGCATGGAGGAAATTTTCAGCCATTGAGATTTTCCAGGTTTTCCATATGTATTTTCTTTTGTAAAAAAAAATTAACCAGTGCCAGAACTTCAGTCAGTGCAAGCTGGTTTAACTGCATTTAATCAATGTATCTGTTTCAATTTTCCTCAACAGAAGACCTGGCCTTCAGTTTCAAAGGCAAGAGTGATAATTTTAAAAACATAAAGTTTTATGTGAACCCATTTTGCTGTTATTAAGGAAGGTGAAAGTGTTACACGTGAGGGAGTAAAATTAGCTTTGAAATGATTTTGCATGTAGCTACTTAGATTCGCCCCCCCCACCCCCCCACCCCCCGGCTTTCTTTTAGCAGAAAGGACACGCTTTCTGTGTCTGTTTTGAAAAGGCTTGATCTGAAGAAGAACAGAACTTGCTGTTTCACTCTGACAACTCTGATGTACTCCCTGGATGAGCACTCCAAACATGAAAAATGCCTTCATTACCAACCCCCATTCCTGTCTTTCCCACTTTCTAATATTTTAAATGTAGGAGCCATGCTTGATCACCTTTGAACCAAAGCTGTGTGCTTATTACCAGTTTCATAGCCACAGCTGGGTAACTGTTTTCCAGAAGGAAATTAAATCTGCATGGAAGAAAGGGAAAAATTAAGATTGTTTAAATAAATAGGGTATGTTTTCTCTATCAGGTAGTCTTAGGAACACAGAAATTGTCAGACTGGATCACACTGCAGGTCTGTCCAGCCCAGCATCCTGTCTCTAACAGCAGCCAGCACAAGCTGACTCTGTGGAGGACGCATGAACCCCGGTATATGCAGACATGGCATAATCTGTTCCTCTGTGATGTCTCATTTTTTGCTCTTTGGAGACCTGCCTTGGGGTAATTATTGTAGTTCTGGATCTTGTGTTACTGTGTAAACTTCCTTTTCTTTCAATGGACTTTTTTCTCATTTTCAGTCTGAGACAAAAGTAGATGCAATGGTATTCCCATATACCACAACTGAAAGGGAAATGCTAGTAAAATCCCCAAGTGACTCCTATACATATTTCAGATACATGAACAGTAAGCTTCATGGATAAAATCCTGTAACTCCTGAGGCACACATGAGTCAAGTGCAGGTGCTGTGGTAGGTTTCTCTCATGTCTGTTGACAGGACAATGCTGTCACCATACAGAGGAACTTCTGGGCAATGCAGTCATATGGAGGAGGTGAGCCAGTGTGTATGCATAGGCATTGCTCCTGAAATAGCCGTCGTGTGGAGTCCAGCACCATCCTGCCATGTCCACTTCAAATGTCTCTGCTCCTTACTGTGAGGAAACTGTGAGGTGTGTCACAGCTCATAGCCATGCACAGTTTTCTGCACCGCTTATAGAAATGTTGGTTAGCCATACACAACCACGGGATGCAGCACAGTGTCTTGTCCTTCTGAAAGTCAAAGGAATATATATGCTTGCTATTTTTTGACATATTTGAGAATTTTAGCCTCTCGGAGTAACGCCATTTTCTTTAACAGGCGGCCACAACTAACATCCCTGTTTGAAGAATGCAGAAGTCACAGTGCTCTAAATAATATAGCCAGTGATCTGTTGTTTTGATAAGTCCTGCCAGGAGAGATTGAATAAAACTCCAAGCCTTCAAGACATCCGGGACATAAGAAGCACGTGGGGTTGTATTTCCTTTATTACAGGCTGTGATTTTTTCTTTTTTTTTTTTTTTCAGTGATGAAATGAGATGCATATGTGTATCTTAAGCTACCTAAAGCCCTCAAAACCCACTGCTCAGCTGCTGCTTAACTCAAGAGGGTTAAATGCCTAAACTTCCTCTGTTGCACATACACAAAGCAGCTTATGTGCTGATCCTGCTCCATATTTTATGAGCTTCTTGGGTCTCTCACTGAAACTGCAGCCTGAAACCTGCAGTTAATTCCTCTTGTCAGTCTCCTGTAGTCCTTCTCAGAGCGCTTCAAAACTGAAGACTTTTCCCAGCATCCCAACTCCTCAGCACATTACTCCAGGCTTGCTGAAATCTTATTTCCTATTCAAGTCTTCCACAAAGCTCCCTGAATAACCTGAAAAACAAGAGACCCCATTTATTATAGTTAATGGGAAGGTTTTTTAACTTCCTTTTTTAAATTCCACCAGATTCATGCTCTGTTGTCCAGACTGCTTTCAGCTGAGCAAAGTCAGGATTTGGCTGGAGCAGGTACCTTGTTTTGGAAACCTGCTGGGCCCCCTACCCCCAACAAGGACTCAGTTGGAGTAGACCAAAGAGATGTTCTTGGCCATACACAGAACAGAACGAAGATAATGTATTTACTGTCTTAAGGAGAATTTATAAATTTTATTTTATTTTATTTTATTTTTTTTATATCAACCTGATTGCAGCTGACCTCACCTATAGAATCAGGTGGTTTTTTTTTCCTCTTTCTTTCTTTTTCTTTCTTTCTTTCTTTCTTTCTTTCTTTCTACAAAAAATTTTTGGGGGAGTACAAGCTTCTTAGCTTCTTGATTTTTCATAGGATTTTTTTTTTCATAGATGTCATTTTAATCATAATTGAAAAGCTCTATTGCAATAATAATACACTTCTAGCTCTACTGTACATTTAATAAATTCTATGGGCTCCTATCTATACTGAAGAAATGAGAAGTGAAGCGACTCCTCCTCTCTATATAGTGAAGCCATTCATGCATACAAACATCAGCTTCTTTTGTAACCATGTTCAGTCATTGCTGTATAGGGGGTAAGAGTAACTCCATGATGTATATCCCATCCATTTCTGAAACACATATCATCCTAGAGTCGTCTCCTCACTTTCTTAAGGAGTTTTATGAGCTTATGAAAGAAGTTAATCTATTAAAAAACTCTTCACTGTTCATTCTGCTTCAATTCCAATGTCCAAAGACTTACAGCTTCTGGCCATGATAACTTCTAATATATGCTTTCTTCTATATTACCAATTTGCATGTACATAACCTGTGGGTTATCTGCAAAGAAAGCTGGTGTTTCAGCAACTGTGTGGATTACATTCTGGTGCAAGAAGCAAAAGAGGTATTTGGGGAAATTTTCTTCACTAATAGTCTCCCTGTTTCTGATTTCCAACAGACTAATACTTTTCTCTCACTTCTCCTCCTCTTATTTGCCTTTTTTTCTTTTTTTTTTTCTTTTTTCTTTTTTTCAGGTCAACCAAGGGAAAATTTTAGCTGAAATTCTATATTCAGGTACATGTAAGGGGCTAGCATTTATTGTAGGAGCACATTGTGCTTTAGAGTATATGGTTATTACAGATCCTGCTGATGCAAAGTTCATTTCTTTCAATTAATACTGTCTCCTTTCAATTAATATTGCTTCCTTTCAGAGACAGCACTGCTAGCCCTCCCATCCTACACACATTTTCCTGTTACATTGCAGAGGCCAGGTTCCGATGTCACAGAAGCAAACCTACACACATTAGTCTCATCACCTCATGTAATTTGTGACATTGGAGAAAGAAACTTTATGAAAGAGTAAGCTAAAGGCTCGAGCCTGGAAAATCAGCTACAGGACCAGTGGAACCGGTAGACAGTAGACTCTAATGGTGTCCATGGGGAGCATATGAACAGCTGTGAGTGAAAATGTGCTGGTGGGCTGTTTGCGCCTACCTCAGCGTTAGCCTCTGTATCTCAGGTTGAATCTTCATTATTTTTTTCCACCTTTACTTCTTTTCTTTTACTACTCTCTCCTTGTATTACTCTTTCTTTCCTTAATTAGTCATTTATCTGTACTTTTCTTTGCTGAATTTATTTTTTCTGAGGTCAACTTGTTCTCTTGTCAGGGCAGGGACTGTTCAGTGCCTACCAAAACCAGACCTCCAATTGCCATTGCTCTCTAGGCACCACTGTGGTAGGTCTGATAATAAAAATATGACGGATAGAACCAGAAATTCACTTTGGTGTTATGAACTGATTTTTGAACATACAACTGTGTTCCATAGCTTCAACTAGATATTGATGATGGCACATTTCAGAGGAACACTGTTTATTAATATCTAACTTCTATCCTGGGGAGCACCTAGGCTGCTTTTTTTCTACAAAGCAACTAAAAACTGTGAAATTACTTACATGCACCTTGATTTTGTCTTTCCCTCCCACTCTACAAAGCAACGTCTGAGTTTAAACTTGTCACCTCTCTGAAGTAGGGACAGTTTTGGTGCTCCTTAGCTGTTCACTGCGCAATGATAAGGAGCTGCTTGCCCAGTGAGAATGTCAGTGGGTTAGATTTAAAAGTCACTTAGACCATGCAGTGCTTCCTGCTGTGGCACTTGTCTTCCAAGACATCCAGGCGTATCCTGGAGTTACCAGCTGTGAATTAAATGAACTTGATAGAAAGTGAGAATGAACCCCCTGGTGATTCTCAGAAGCCAGTTCAGCCAGAACATGATCAATGCTGTAAATATCTCACTGATGAATCAGGGCAGTGAGAGAAGCATTGATTGAATGGGATTTAGCATCAGGTAAGCACCTTTTTTTTTTTTTTTTTTTTTTTTTTTTCTGAAACATTTGAAAACGGGAACATTTCATCATCTTTCAGTCCCAAAACACTGTTGTGGCAGAATCAATATTTTGACTTTGAAATGCATGAACAGAATAACAACACTGTGTCTTTAGAATATGGTCCAGAAGACCACACAAGTCCCAATAAACAAAATTATTTTGAGGTCTACAGTCCTGAGCTTACCAGTTAAGAAGTCCCAAGAAGGATCTATTTTAAACATTAGGATTAAAATGGAATCCTTTTTTTTTTTTTTTTTTTTTTGGGGGGGGTGGGGTGCATTGGGGTAGGAGGTTGTTTTGGGATTATAAAAATTGGTACCTAAAAGTTAACATTTAAATTCTTAGCAACCGGAGAGAGAAAACTTTCCAAATAAAATTCTTGCCATGAGTTGATCATCAAACCCTGAAACATTTTTAGTGTGGAGGCTTTTGCAAAAGTTCCAGAGCTTCCAAAGGACAAGCGCTAATAAAATTGAAATATTTAGCCAAAGTAAAAATAATATTTGTGTGAATAATAAAGTTTTTCTGGCCTGCTCTACTACAGATAAAAATGTCATATGCCTTTGGAAGATACAATATTTCCTAACACTTCCGTGAAAGTTCATTCTGGGTGGCCTGGTACCATTTAGATATACTCAGTGCTACATTCTAAAGACAAATTCTTAGCTGTGCCCCTCTTAAATGAGGTTTTAATAGCTGCTAATTCTGTCACTGTTAGCACAGCACTAGAATCCTATGCCATAGAAAGGCTCCAGAGCACAGAGGTGTCAGGTTAACAGCGGATTTTATGCCTGGAACTACTTAGCAAAGCCAACCTTTTATTTCTTTTCAAGATACACTACTAGCAGTAAATCTATCCACAGTTTTCTATTCATGAAAGAATGGGTAAGTGATTGCTAGGCTTTGATTGCAATTTAATCTGTTCATATTAAGAAGTTCTTCATTTGTAGTCATTTGCAGGGAAGTCTCTCTGTAGATTTACCCTGGTTTGTTTGTTTGTTTATTTATTTATTTATTTCTATAACATTTACTGTTGACTGCTGCCAGAGGTAGGATAATGGATTAATTGGATCTTGGTCAGATGCTGCAATGCTTCTTTTATGTTCCTAGAGTTCCTGTTCTTGTTTTATTATCACTGTCTTCTTCTAAATACGTAGTTTGTGATCCTGTAATCCTTGTTTCTTGTAGACTTTTTTTCATAATGGAGAAGGTAAGATTCAGTTGCCTAAAACCTGGAGTTTAACTTCATTGTAAGAACAGAGGGGTGTCCTTTCAGGCCTCCAACTGCTTCTCCTGAAGGCTGCAGGCCTTCCAGACTTGGCCCCTTGAATGTGTTTAGGACACTCTTGGGTGTCCCAGATTGCACGAGGAACCCATAAAAAGGCAGCTGAATCCTACCCAGCATGTTTTACACTGTTTTACACGTTACACAGTGTCTAGCGCACAATGAATCTCATATCCTGACAAGTGACTCTGGGTGCTACAAGCAATACTATGCACTTTGTGAGACAGACATAAATATGAACTTAGGAAAGACCACAGATAGATCAAATCTATGCTGTAAAATGTCTTCAGAGTGGAAACATTTCTTTTCCTTGTCAGAATTTGGCAAAGGAATGTACTTCGTAGGAACAAATACATTTTAATTTAAGTTCATTTTGAAAACAGGATAAAAATGATTTCAATAAAGGACATTTTGATTGTCTGCCTCCAAATGGTTTTGTTTCCACTTTAAAATGTTATTTTAGATGTGTGTACACAAAATGACATATGCCCATATGCCTATAGTATGTTGAAGTGTAATGTATGCCCATAATGCAAGAGGTGAAGCTGGAATGGAAACTTTGATTTTTATTCTCATGGAATATTTACATCGCCCTAGAATTAATTCACTTGCATTTCATTTTCTGTAACAGAAAACATTTTATGTAGGATGGCTGTTACTTGGGAAAAGGTAAACTCCAGGTCCTCACAAGCTCCTGGCTGTAGACTCTCCATAACCTAAGATCATTATGAACCAATCAGATGAACATCTGTCATGGTGTTTAGATATACCAGATCAGACTTTGCAGCAAGTGATGGACAAGAAGGCATCTAGGGGCCACTTTCCTATGATTATGTGGCTCAGTTTATGTTGGAACACCACAATCTGGGTTTGCCCACATAAATTTTGAGACAAAACCAAAGTATCTGAGTTAGGAGCACAGTAATTTTATCCTCCTTATTTAGTCATAGGAAAAAGAAATCTCAGGAAGCAATTCTATACTAAACTGGGATGAGTTGGGCTCTGAGCTGGAAATGAAACTAGAAGTGAAATATTCTTTCTCACTGGCATTTTTTGTTATGATTATCTGAATTAATTTCATGCTATGGATATAAATTCTTAAAGATGTTTCAGCAATTTTTATAATTATAATTATAATTATAATTACAATTATAATTAAAATTATTTTAACCAAGCAATTGCTAATGAACAGATATCTCTTTGAACAAATATGTTTTTAGTGCTAGGTAGGACTATCCCTTAAAATATTAGGTGTCGTTTTCATTCATAGGAAGCTGGTGAATACAAAATCTTGGAAGTATCAGTTACTGAAAAATAACAAGGCAATGGATTTATACACTGTTCTAAATATATTTCACAAGAAATACTAAATTAAAACCAAATGTAAGTATATATATATACATATATATATATATATAACTCAGTGGCCCCATCAGCTCAGAAAGGAAATATAAAACGGAGATGGACTTATCCATTGGATGATTAACACAGAGGACAATTTTCTGATCCCTATATGTTGAATACCACTAATGTAAACTGAAATAGAAAAGAATGAGATTATTCATTCCATCAAAGAAAAATGTGTTTTTGTAGAAACTCCTTTGTTTAACACAGCTGAGGAGAAAACGTGTCACAAAGTTTACAAGATGTCAACTTCTCTTCACAGAATCATATTTATCCCTGCTTTGGGAATTAGAAGTTTTTCACTCTGATATGATTTTACAATTAAATGTATTTGACCCATGTAAAAATAAACAAGAACCACCATTCAGATAATTATTTCAAATACCAAGAGATTTTGCATTTACATTTAAAGGCTTTAAAGGCAGAGGCCATAAACGCATGTAAGTAGAGCAAAGAAGTCTAGCTGAAGTGACTCATTAAACTATTTTCCCTGTTTTTTTTTTTTTTTTTTTTTTTTGAGTGTGAATGATCTGTGAATACATTTCGGAATATATATATATATATATATATATATATATATCTCTGAAGTGATTCCCCAAATGTTTCACACAGACAGATTTCGGTTGATGGATTAGTTTCAAATTGTTTTTTGTGCTGCTGTTTTTGAGCATGTTTTTTAAACCAATGTTGTTGATTATCCAAGTCACATGTTGGCCTTTTTCCTCTTTACTCTTTATACAGCTCTATGAAACATGTATAAGCAGGACAAAGGCTTAATTAGGGTGTCTGTGCTGTAAATAATCAAAGAAGTGTTTGAGACACTATCACAGTCATCAAGCTTTCATTGTTTGCAGAAAAGGAGGAGAAGAGAAGGATAACCTTGTGATTAAACTAGTGGAGTGTGACTCAGGATATCAGAGTTCAATTCCTGCATCTAAATGTGTTGTAATACAAATAATCTAAGCCTCAACTTTTGCTTGCAATTTAAGTTTCTCTTTCCCCATCCTCCCTTTTCTTGGTTTAATCCCTTTGTGCTGCATGAAGGAGGACACTGCAGGTTAACAGTGAAAGGTTAATGAATTAGAGAACATGTTTTGAAATCAGATGGCCTGAATTATTATTGCGTTGATTAGCATGCAAAAGATATCATGTGTGAGTCAGCATCATCCTAAAACAGCCTCATCTAAGTGGAAGGACATAAAAATATTCACCCCCTGGGCATTTTGGAAGTATTTTTAGGTTCATTGGTATGGAACCAATATCCTCAGGAGCTGGAATGAATGTTCTTAATGTGAAGCAGAAGAAGCAAGTGCAGCACGATAACAGAAAGTGACATGCCATAAGCAGAGTCTCAGTGCTTCTTGCTCTTCCTCGTTCCTCAAATAAATGTACATTAGTCAGTAACAAACAACTTCCAAGACCAAAGAATTGAAAAGTATAGACTATCAGGCCTAGACATCACTGATTTCAGGTGTACTAATGGAGTTACCTGATAGAGGTGAGAAAAATTTCGGGTGTGCAGCATAGACCTTCCAGTTGTAGGGTGTTACTGTTCTCCCTTATGGATCAGTGAAAAGAAGAAAGAGCAAACACTGTTAGGGAGCAGATGTCTGTGACGGCAGTGGAAGGGAGAAGGTAGGGAAAATCATAGCTGAGGGAGTAGGTTGAGTACTTCATCACAGATCTCTCCTGGCAAGAGAAAGAAGGTAGAAACCTGTGAGAGATGCTAGCTGTACTGTCCATCACATTTAATCTGAGTACAAGGACTCAAATAAGATAAAGAAGAGTGAATTCCATCTTCAGATGGTAGAACAGAAGTAGGGAGTAGTACCAAGGAGAAAAAAAAAATAAATACATATGTATATAAATATAAATATATATATATAAAAGAGAGAGAAAGAAGAAAGAAATAGAAGGAAAAACAGGAAAGGTGTGGAAATACATCTGACCTACCCCAAAGGAGATCTCTCCCAAGCATCCTGTGGCCTAAATACTCACTCTGTCGTTGTGGCTACCAAATTTTGGAACAGAAATATTTGTTATTCTATGTATTCTGTTCCCCCAGACCTGTTTGTTTTATCCAGAAATATCACTTGGTCTAATCAAAAGCCCTACCTCTTTTTCCCTCCCGTGTCTCCATCATGTTAGACATTTGTGACTACAGCAATGCTACTTCAGCTTTCCAGAGGTGAAATGAAACCTTGCGTATCAGAAAGTGACAGTCAGCTTATTTCTTTTCTGCTGCTTTTCACAGCTCAGTGAGTCTCAGTGAAGTTGTTCTTCACTGTATCTGATTTTCTTTCTCTGCCTCAGCATCCTGAAGAGCACTCTTATTTATAAAGAAATTTAACGGTGTTCCACAAAATGGGTCTTATTCTTTAACAACATTTGTTGGAGACAAGGATTAACAGGATTTTGTTTCCTACAGTTGCCTCTGGCCAGTATGGCATATACTTTTATATCACACATCACTGTCATAAAAACCAGCAACCCCATCCTAAATGTGTGCTAGAGTTTCAGTTGCTCTTGTAACACACAACTAGCGTGAAAAAATGAAAACAACCTAAGAATAAAACAAAAAATAGACATAATATATTAATAATTGTTATTGTTTTTTATTTTATTTTTTATTTTTTTTTGTTTAAAATCATCATGTTCCTAGGGTTCATTCCAAATCTGTAAGAATTACATTTTGTAATCTATTTTTTTTTTTTTTGGTGATTTTTTTATTTGGGGATGAGAAGTGGGGGGGAGGGCAGAAGGGGAGGGCAAGGGCAAGGGCAAGGGCAGGGCAGGGCAGGGCAGGGCAGGGCAGGGCAGGGCAGGGCAGGGCAGGGCAGGGCAGGGCAGGGAAGGGAAGGGAAGGGAAGGGAAGGGAAGGGAAGGGAAGGGAAGGGAAGGGAAGGGAAGGGAAGGGAAGGGAAGGGAAGGGAAGGGAAGGGAAGGGAAGGGAAGGGAAGGGAAGGGAAGGGGAAGAGTATTTTTTTGTTTTCTTTTTGACCAGTTCTTCTCCTTATCCTTTCCTCAGCTAATCATCTCCCCAAAGGTTTCCATGTGGAAATGACCAAAACCCAATGTTGTTTGTTGGCATGTATAAACTGTAATCCATACAGTGCTAGTTTGGGGGGAAAAAAGAAAAAAAAATCATTAATTTATGATCCTGGCAAAGTGGCTTGTAGATTTCTTAAACAAGGAAATGCATTCCTTCAGTATTTGTGATCCATATGGTACTTAAGAAGGATAAGCCTATTGTGCATATTTTAAAAGATTTTGTAAAGCAGTATGAATGAACAAATATGCACTTACACATGTTGCTGAGTCAAATGTATTGCAGTATTGCATATAAATGTATTTCACTAAGCTAATCAAAAGTGGCACAAAACAATGATCAAATGGAGGTCACAACCACGAATGAATCAATAAGTTCAAATGATTAAACTTGCAAACTAATAGTGCAGATAATAAAATCACATTATGAGTTTGATATGTGAAAGTTTGTTTTGCCTTGGAAATATTTAAGGAGGAGCTAGTTACCATTCACATATGATTTCAGCTACATGCACAAATATTTCTGGGGCAGGGAAAAGATTCCCACAACACAGAACTGTACTTCACCTCAGTGGTGATTGTCTTAACTTTGCTCATCTGAATGTTAGACATTAAGTTTAAAATAGACATGTAGTCTGTGTAGAAGTCAGAAAGAAAAGGACAAACCAGAGGTCTACTCTGCTTTTCTAGTCTTAATCATTCAATCTTGGTCAAAAAAAAATGCCTTCTAGAAATCTGTTTCTTCTCACTTTGTATAAAGAGGATATCTGGGATTAGTTTGGACTAGACAACTATTTAAGGTATGAAAAATCTGTTCTAGATATCTAACTTAGATTTGTTTCTTAAAGTTTGGTAAAACTAATCCTGGCCTGAAGATTTGTTCTAGGCTTAGCCCTTTGACAACACAATTCAGAAAATAAAAATGGTGAAGTCCTTTTGTTCATCTTAGCAGAGTGTGTCTGAGATGAATGCCATTTGAATGTCTCCTCCTTAAATCTCACTGCTACGCATTATTGCATTATTGTGGTTGTTCTTATTCCACCCCCTAACTTTAGAACAAAAGAACCTTTTCAAAGACTTCACACAGAGGTGATGGATAAATCATACACATTAACTGCTTTTGAATAACACCATTTTAACCTGAAAAATCTATTAATTCTGTGCTGTTTACTTTAAGAAAATTATTTAAGACATTGTTTATGAATATGCTGACAAATGCATATAATTTAATTGAAAAAATAATAAAGAAAAAAGATGAAGGCAATTGTCATCACATACAAAGAGACAGAATTCTACTTCTTTTCTTGGGAGTTTACACTCAAGTGGATGTTGTTCTTTGTTATTTTATGTAGACAGTAGATTTATGGTCAGAATTGGTAACACATTCACGATAACTTAACAGACTGCACATGGATAATGCTGGCTTTACTACTGAGTCAAGTCCTTCATCTATCTCTTTTCTGTTTAGACGAAGTTGGGCACTTTTGTCTGTAATTTAGAACAAAAGAGAAAGAAACATCATTCTTGTGCAAAGATTTGTCTTTATTAGGATGTTACTTTGATATATCCTGTGTGGCTTTTTGGCCAGTTAGGTGAACACAAATCCTCATGGGTCAATAGATGGAAATCTTTAATATATGGTAAAGAACGCCATAGGTGAGTTGCGTGTTTTTTTTTTTGTTTTTTTTTTTTTTTTTTTTTTTTGTACAATCATAGGATGGTTGCAGGGACACTTTCCACTAGACTGGGTTGCTCAAAACTGCATCCAACCTGGCCTTGAACACTGTCCACCTTCTCTGGGCAACCTGTTCCAGTGCCTCACCATCCTAAATCTCCCTTTTAGTTTAAAACTATTATACCTTTTCATATCACTATCTGCCCATGTAAAAAGTTGCTCTCCATATTTTTTATAAATCCCTTTTAAGTACTGAAAGGCCACAATGAAGCCTCTCCAGAGCGTTTTCTTCAGGCTGAACAACCCCATCTCTCTCACTCTTTCTTCATGGGAGAGGTGCTCCAGCTCTCTGATCATCTTCGTGGCTCTCCTCTGGACCTGTTCTAACAAGTCCACATTTTTATTGTGCTTGGGGCCCCAGACTTAGATGCAATATTCCAGGTAGGGTTTCATGAGAGCAGAGCAGAGGGGAACAATCACCTCCTTCAACCTGATGGCCACGCTGCTGTTGATACTTCCCAGGATGCAGTTCGCCTTCTAAGCTTTAGTCACGTATTGCTGGCTCATGTCAAGCTTTTCATCCACCAGAACCCCAAAGTCCTTCTCCACAGAACTGTTTTCAATGAATTCTCCACCCAGTCTTTACTCATGTCTGGGATTGCCCTGACCCAGCTACAGCACCTCACACTTGGACTTGTTGAACCTCATTAGGTTCACATGGGGCCACTTTTCTAGCTTGTCCAGGTCCCTTTGGATGGCATCCCTTCCTTCTGTTATACCAATGGCACCACTCAGCTTGGTGTCATCTGCAGCCTTGCTGAAGGTACATTTGATCCCACTGTCTATGTCACTGATAAAGATATTAAACTGCACCTGTTTTAGGACAGACACATGAGGGACACCACTTGTCACCGGCCCCCATAGAGCCATTGACCACAACTCTCTGGATGGTCATTCAGCCTTTTTATTACCCACTAAATAGTCCACACTTCAAATCTATCTCTCTTCAATTCGGAGATCAGGATGTCCTGTGGGACTGTGTCAAAAGCCTTACAGATGTCCAGGTAGATGACGTCGGTCGGTCTTCCTTTGTCAACTGATGCAGTCACTTCATCATAGAAGGCCACCAGATTGGTCAGGCAGGATTTACTCTTGGTGAAGCCATGCTGGCTTGTCTTGGATCACCTCCTTGTCCTGCATGTGCCTTGAAATTGCTTCCAGAAGTATCCGTTTCATGACCTTGCCAGGCACAGGGGTGAGGCTCACCAGTCTGTAGTTCCCCGTGTCTCCCTTTCTACCCTAAATGGGAGTGATATTTCTTTTTTCCAGTCACTGGGGAGTTTACCTGACTGACATGACTTTTCAAATATGATGGAGAAAGCTTGGCACCTCCATTAGGCAGTTCCCCCAGGACCCTGGGATGCATGGCATCAGACCCCATAGATCTGTACCTGTTCAGCTTCACCAGACAGCCTTGAACCTGCTCTTTGCTTACAGTAGGAAGGACTTTGCTCTCCCAGCCCCTGCCTAGAGGTTCAGGGACTCTAGAGACGTGGGAAGCCTGACTGTCAGTGAAGACTGAGGTAAAGAACTGTTTGAGTACCTCAGCCTTCTTCATGTATGTTGTTACCACTTCACCTTTCTCATTTTTCAGAGGGGGTATACTCTCCTTGGCCTTTCTTTTCTGACCAGTGTTCCTATAGAATGCCCTGCCAACCCCCCGCATCCCCCCCCCCCCCCCTTTTTTTTTCCCTGCATCCCTTGCCAAGCTCAGTTCCATCTGTGCCTTGGCTTTCCTGATCCTATCCTCTTGAGGTTTAATTTGGCAGGCATCTAAGCACCATATAACAGTCCACTTCAACCCCCACCCCCCTCAACCCCCTGGCCTCTCCCCCCAGTCCAAGTGGAGAAAGGGAGATAAGGGAGAGAATTGGGAGAAAAGAAAGAAAAAAGTTAAAGCTCATGGGTTGAGATAAAGACAGTTTAATAGGACATAAAAGGAAGAGAAGATGGTGATAATGATAATAGAATGTAAAAAGCAAGCGATGCACAATGCAATTGCTCAACATCCACTGACCGAAGAAAAGCCTGTCCCCACGTGGCAGTTCCTCACCCCCCCAGCCAGCCACCCCATATTAATTGTTCAGCATGACACCATATGGTGTGGAACATCCCTTGGGTCAGTTTCTGGTTCTGTGCCCTCCCAGTTCCTTGTGCTCCCTGCTGGCACTGCAGCATGAGAAGCTGAAAGGTCATTGACTTACTGTAAGCACTGCTCTGCAACAACTAAAACATCAGTGTGTTATCAACATTATTCTCTTTCTAAATCCAAAACACAGCACCATACCAGCTACTAGGAGGAAAATTATCTCTGTCTTAGCCAAAACCAAGATACATCCTTACACATCCAGATGATGTCTCTGTACTCTTCCCAGGCCACATGTCCCTGCTTGCAGTGTAGTTTTTTCTGGCAGACATCTGGGTGGTTGAAGTCCTTAATCAGGATGAGTGCCTGTGAGCGTGATGCTTCTTGTAGCTGCAGCAGGAAGACCTCAGCAACATGTTTTCCTTGATCAGGTGGCCTGTAGTAGGCTTGTAGTAAGCCCACAACCACAAAGTGTCCTTTATTGTTCCAGTCCCTGGTTTTAACCCACAAGCTGTTGGCTGTTTCTCAGAGGCAGATCTTCACAATCTAATTTCTTAACATCAAGGGAAACACCTTTGCCCCTCCTTCTCTGCCTTTCGCTTCTGAAAAGCTTGAATTATTGCAGTATTCCAGTTGTGTGATTCATCTCACCATGTTTCTGTGATACTAATCAGGTCATAGTTTTCTAACTGCACTATGGTTTCCAACTCCTCCTGCTTGTTTCCCATGCTGCATGCATTGGTAGAGGCACTTCAGCTTGGTTATCAGACTTATCACCTTTTAAAGAGAGCCCCTTCTAATTCCTTTGGTACAGTTCATGGGTATTTCTCTGTTGCTTCCTAAAGTGCTGGTGTTCCTTGGTTCTTCTCTGTCACACAGAAGTACATCCCTTTCCCCCACTGAATATAGTTTAAAGCTCTGCTAATAAGCTCAACCAGACTGCTACTCAGAACACTCTTACCCCATCTGGTCAGGTGCACTCCACCCAGTGTCTACATGCCTCTTGAAGGTGCATCTAAGATCACAGAACCCCAAACTCTGAGCGTGGGAGCAGCCACACAGCCAGTCATTCACCTGATCCATTTCTCTCCTTCTTCTTGGGTCCCAGTCTTCAATTGAGGAGAGAACTCTACTGTTGCTCCCAATCCTTTCAACATTTTTCCAAGGGGTATTAAATCCCTTTTGATATTTTGAAGTCTCCTCATTGCGTCATCATTCAAACCTACATGTAAGAATAGAAATATGTGGTAGTCCTCTGGCTTTATGAGACTTGGTAACCTCTTCATATTATTGCAAATGCAGGACCCTGGCAGGCAGCAAACCTCTCCAGAGAGATTGTCAAGATGGCAAATATGTGCTTCAGTGCATCTCAGTGAGAAATCTCCAATTACTGATACCTTTTCGCACATTTTCACTTTCAGGCCCTAGGGGGACCTCTAGATTCTGAAGTTCCCTGCAACTGATTGTCTGGGCAGATCTTCTGGGAGGTCTGTTTGGGTGTAGGTGTCTGCCTGGGGAGGCTGTGGCCCCTCTGTCTGGGTTTCAGCCTCATCCTGGCAGGGAGACACCATTTTTTGTTTCAGTAGAAGGCTGAACAGTAATACTCATTCCAGCTATAGATACTCATATTGGATTTATAAGGGGAAGTCATGATATTGGCTATAATGATGGATGTGATACAAACAGTTGACAGAAAGTTACCCTTTAGAACACTGCTTAAAACTTGCACCTACTGAAAAACATCTTCCCATATTTAACACTTAGGGAGCTGGGTAATTAATGTCAGATGACAAAAAGGGAAAGGTAGAATGGAATCTTATTCATCATTACCTATTAAATGTTAGGTATCTAAATACTTGGGTACCTTCCATAATCCACAGAGGGTAATAGACCTCTCTTAGAGGGCAATTTATCCTGTCTGATCTAGACATCTCTCTTATCGTAATGTGAATTGTCATCTGAAAGAACATAGATTTGTATTAACTATGGAGTTAATCTAGACAATTAGCTTAGATTTCAGAGTTAATTTTTACATGATAGCAGACCCTTGCTTATAATATAGCCAAGGACTTCTGATCAAAGTTTTATTATTATTATTATTATTTTTTTCAGAAAATGTCTTCTTCACACCAAATGACTATAAACTTTTCCTAGGCACAATTCAAAACTTAACTCTGAGCTTAAGCCAACCAGATCTGTTTAGGCATCTATATTGCAGGCACTCAGTCATTCAGTAGCCTAAAGATAATTTTCTAGTGCCATTTGAGATGCCCCAGGGTATTTCACGTAGCTCAGATAGTGCTCTTGTACCTTATGTGTCATATCTGTTAGCTTCGTGTGGGTGTCTTGGACACTAAAGCATTGCAAATTGCACCATATGTTTGGGCAACTGAACTGAGACTGTGGGGTTGAAGTCAGCTCTAGATGAAGACATTTAAATTCAGATGCCCATGTGTAGGTATCTACATGTGAGTTAAGAGCTTAAACTCCTCCTTTAGTCAATGAAAATTTAACCACTATACTGGAGCCTGAAAAGCGATTCAGCTGACCCACCGGCTTTTGCCAGACTTAGGATAAATTGAATTGCTCTAGACTCTACTTCCTATATTGACAAAAGACTTGAGGCCCATGGCTGGAAGCCAGGCAGAAAGCTTTAGAGCATCTCAGACAGCACAAGAGGCTTACATGAGGACAAATGAACTGAGAGTGTGCTGCTATAACAGGAGTTTGGTCACTGTCTCACATGCAGACACCTACATGCAGGCATATTAAGTTACTAGTTTCATCTCAAACAGTACCACATCCTAAATTTAGAGGAGACAAATCCTGTGCTTGATATCTGAGCACATGGCTACGGGTGCTAGATATGTTACTTTTCTCATGATGAACAGTGAATTGTATGTTCATAAGCATAATTTTAACAGATTCAAACAAGATGGGCCAGTAAATCACTGGCAGAACTGGAGTTTACATGACTCAAGGAACCCGACACAGACTTCTGAAACAGTAGACCAAAATTTAATAGACAACCACGCAAGCAAAAATGACAGCGTGAAGCTGAAGGCAATTACTGACTTGAAAAAAAGATATGAATTTAGTGACTGCACTTGATGAGGCAGACCCAGCAAAGTCTGTGAGCGGCAGACAGATTGATGCAGATGAATGGTGTGATGACTCTGTGTCGCGAGAAAGTACTGAACAAAGAGATTAGGAGGCGGAGAAAGAAGCCAAGTAGAAATACATCAGAAAAAGTTATTTTAAAAAGGAGAAACGTGCCAATTCTAACACTGTGTGGGTTGAAGCAGCTCTGTGGACCAACTCTATGAAACAAGGAGTTATTTCTCATTTATAACCTCTAGCTCATACACCGCAAAAAATATTCTGTGTACCAAAATACATAGATCTCCATGTTCATTGCCAAAGGTTCTGTTACTTGAGGAAATTTTGGCAGCGGAGATTGACAAATGCAATTAGTAAATATAACATAGACTGGTTTATATCAAATATTTTGAGACATTTGCCCTTGAGGTTAATGGGGAGAGTCTTTTGGCTCCCATTAGTAAATCTGGCTGGGAAGAACGAAGGAGGTGAAAATAATGCCAGCCCTTAGTAGCGACCCATCGGGAGTGCCGTATGCTCCATACCGTGAGCTGTCAGGGAACCTTTAATTCCAAAGAAATATGGATATTCATTTATGCCTTGCATGTGTCAGACACATTGGAGCTGACAGTAAAAAATCAAGTTAGGCAAGTGCTGTAGTGTTACATCTTACATTTAAATCATTGTGCTGGCAATAAATTTTTATTTGAGCCTATTTGGGTGTGAAAAATGCCTGGCCAGAAAACTCTCCTATGTCAAGGCTCTATTAATAAAAGGAGATGGTATGGTGACTGAGACTGACAACTTTTTTTTTTTTTTTTTTAAGGATTGGGGAGGGGGTGTGGGGGGGAGGGAATGATGATTAGTTCATAGTTCTTGGCAAGGAACCTGAGAGAAAACAAATGTTTTTAACAGGTGAAGTGGGGAATTAATTCACTGATGTGTGTTATATGATAGGGTCATTACATCAGTACTGGCTGAAAGCATGGAGAATACCTTATTCATGCTTTGCTTGTGAATTTCCTCTGCTGGGAAAACGTTCATGAGAACTCCGCACACCTTTCTAATCTCTTTCCCATGAATAGGATTGGACCAACACAGGGAAGGGGGGAAAAAGTTTTATCAGGAAACCCAGCTTGCATGTTCTCCACTGATATGTAGAAGTCTGATTTTAAGGTACTACCTTCAGTTCTAGGCTGAAATCACACCCGCTTCACACCCTCTCTATGCCAAACTTTGTACAGGTGTACCTAATGAGCTACTCCATCCTGAAAATTAGAAGGTAGGGTTATTACAGCAACTGTGAAGTTGGGAAACTGAGGTACAGAGAAATAATTCTCTTGAAGACACTTTAGCCTAAGTCTGTGTCAAAGAAAACAAATAAACCCATACGTCATACTTCAGTCTAATCACTGAGATATCTTCCTCGTTAATATATAAAATGCATGCATTGGCAAATAAGTATAAATCAAATATTGTCAGTCAGTCACAATTACCTTACACTATCTCCACAAGTTGCTGCTACTCAGTTGTTGGCTAGCAGGTATCCCACTGAGAAATTAGTAGCACATTAGCTAGGTAAGAGTCAAAAGGAAATAGGTTAACTTAAACCATGTTTATTGCAGATATGTAAGGCCACCTTGTTTACCTGATTAGACATTTTCAGATTAATTTTGGTTTGTGGTTTCTGTTTTTGTCACCAGGGGTGCATACAGGGACTTATTTTTTTCCTCACTGCTGCCATGCCGTGAACTAAAAGCCATTATGAACCCCTGCCAGGGCATGCCTGCCTTTTGGGGTTTTGCACTGTTACAGGATCGTTCCTCACTGCAGAAAACCAAACCGAGAGTAGTAGTACATGAGGGATGGCTTCCCACAAATATCAGCCATACTCTGCAAAACTTTACTCATATGACAGAAAAAGGCATGAAAATAGGTTTCTAATGTGCATAATTATGTAAGAAAGCTCTTCATCCACTTACTTTCAGCAGTAAGAAAGTCCTTTGCTTAAATAGGTCATGTCATTGTGGAGAAAGACTTATTTACACAGGCAAAAGAGCTACATCTATTTTCCTGCCTAGCTATGTCAGTAACAGCTTTTCTACCTAAAAGGCTTTTGGGCTCCTATTGACCTAAAGGCTTGTGTGGAAAAACTGAAGCCAAAGAACAAGGATTATGAACAGCTAAGGGGTTAAAAAAACCCACAGAGCTAAACACCCTCCAGACTGTCCAGAACATAGCAGTTATGCATTTTCATGGTTTCATTCACCTGTTTGATTCTCTTCCCCCTACAGGCCTGCTAACTAGCGAGTCCAGCACACCTCATTAGTATTTATATTCTACTGAGTGCTTCATTAGCCTTGGCATTGTATTAATGGTAGCTAGGGGAAAATAACCCAGAAAGGGAAGCTTTGAAATGGAGACTACTTAGAATGTGATCAATCAAATAAATATATAATTTCATTTAAAAGACTGGAGGAAAAATTGAGCTGAATGCTACTCCCAATCAATATAACACATTGAAATGAATGGAGGTATCTTTGCTTTGCTGATGGAGTGATGATCGTGCCCCTATCACCTTTTTGTTTTGCTGATGGATAGGATGTTAGACCACTACCCCATTTGTTGACAGGAGTAGCTACTGGAATTTATGTTTTCCCTTGGCAGGTGCCCGTTCTTACAGGTGCTTGAGTGCATAGCCACGCACCAGCCACGTGGAGACCATGGAGGCTATCATTCCCTCTGATGGGCTGGGAAAAGCAGCAGAGGGTTGCCCAGACAGACTGCCCTGTGTAGTGCTGTGCATGCTGACACATGGAAATCCTCCATACGTGTCTCCACACTCTGCACAACCCTAGAAAAAATGGTGCCCACTCTTGGTGTGCTCCAAGAGAGCAAGTCTGTGTGTGTGGTGTGTGTGTGTGTGCTTATTGCATTGTATCACTGCAGTATCCCATTACAGGACATGGGCTTTGTAATGAGAAAAGTTAGTGAATGTTCCCATTTGTCTGGTGCTGTAACTACCTGTGTTTTCAGACCAAAATCTGAGGTATTAGTCCCTGTTGCCAGAAAGAAAGGAGGGGAGGAGGTATGAGAGCACTGAAGTGGGACTTTGAAGCCTACAAGACTTTTCATCTGTGATCCACTGTGAGACTGTGAGGTTTTTTATCTCTCTGAGTCAGTTTTTCCCTTCCTCCTTCAGTCCTTTTCTAGAAGGCCTTTGGGAACTAAGGCTGCCTCTTTGTGTAAATTTTTTTTTAATTATTATTTATTTATTTTATTTTTTTAATATATGTATGTAATGGTCTGATCGTGGTTAAAACTTTATGGTATACAAATCCTCAAGATGACTAATAATGATAAGAATTACAGGGCGCAAACAAGTAGCTACTGCAAAGATCTGCAGTTACTAATTAGTGACCAAATTTGTTCACACATGAAATTTTCCTTGGTGTTAGATGATGGCAAAGTAGCATAGCTGGCTACTGTAAGGAATGTCTGGGAGTTACACAGACTGTTTTTTTAAAGAGCATTCCTCTTGTCAGTGGTATTGACATGGAATGGTATGTGTTTCAGCACTTAATTGCTGGCTTAATACGTTTTCAGTGTTCAGCACTCTGCAATTCTGAGATTACTTTCACTCCATCTGTGTAGAGGAAAAGAGGAATGTCAGAGACCACGTGTGTTTCTTATACCCAATAATCTCTGGAAGCTACTGCACTCAAGTCTGAAAAAAAGTGATGAGACATGAGACCGCTCTGTTTTCTCATCTTCCCATGCCTTGAACTGACATGAAATCATGTGTTTTGTGTTCAAGGGATATGCTGCAAAAGCAAAGAAGCTCCTGATCCATGCATTTCTTTATTGATTGTCCTGACACTGGAAATGGAAAAAAGGGGATGTTGCACTTCTCCAGAGTTCCTCTGGAGGAAGAATATAAAAAGTTCACGTTTCTCAGTTAAAGCTTGCTGTTTTCTAGGTGAAGATTTAACACTGGCTTTCTATTCATGTATACTTTATGGAAAGTACCTAGATGAATTCAGAGTGATTGCCCTCCCCGAACGGGATATTCCTCATACAAGTTCAATTTGACCCTTGACATATTTTTGCAAGTCAAACAGAAATCACATTAAAACATATCCTCTGCAAGGCTGCCCTCTGCATAATGCAATCAATATTGGTTAATTAAAGGATGATACTATTGATTCTAATTAAGCAAAATTGCCTACCTCATTCATTTACAGTTCATATGTGTTCCTAGAGACAAGATGATTTAGTACTCCTAATACTGCTTTCCATATACAAGAGAAACACTGTTATTCAAAAAAAAAAAAGAAAAAAAAAGGAAAATATCACATACTGCACTCAATGTGTAGCATGTCTTTTTTCTCTTGAAGAAAGGACAATTTGATTTGTATAAACATTATTTAAAAATAATAAATTATGTAAGTGGGCAATCTGAATGTGCAAACATAAGGTTTCAGAAAATTGAATTTTAAAACTTTGGAATCATTAGATTACTGGAAAAGCTCTGCAGCTATTAATGGCACACTTTAATACAGCTTGGAGCTAATATTTTTCACTCCAAATAATCTGTCAGGAAATCGTTTCTGTGAGATATGTGCAAGTGTTGTAGGCTGAGGTGTGCTAAGGAGAAAACCTTATGAGCATATTTATCATTGCATTTGAAGAGACAAATCTTGGTTATATCACACAACATACATTGTAATATAGAGAGTGAAATTACTATTTATATTCCTTTTTTTTTTTTTTCTTCATGATAGGAAATGACATGTAGCCAAGGATTAATGACCTTCAGTTATCCAAAAAGCTAAATTTTAATTTTCATCAGGTTATAATTTCAAGAGGAAACAATAAACTGGAAATTTTTGTGTTAACCCTGAGAATTGGTATGGCCTTAGGATGGACTGCTTAATTATATTTTTTATGTTGTTTTTCTTTTCTTTTTTTCCCTAGGAAGACCCATTAGAGAGTAATTAGAATATTATGATATAGGTTGAAAAATATATTACCCGAGGCTCAGTGTATGATTTTGCAGAGGAGATATACTATGTATCGAAGAACTGGGAGAGTAATGGATTTGGAAGACATTAAGCATAGAGCATTTATGAGAGAATTTAAAATGAAATAAAAATAAGCAAAAGCAATGAAAAGCCCACTGACATTTAATGAAAGCAATGAGGTTTGTAAGTGTCAGCTGGTGTACTTGATTTATTTCTGAGATAGACCTGATCTGATTTATTTTCCTAGTAACACCAGCAGATAGGCTTATAAGAACTGCTGTGTTATCATCTACATGGAAAATTTCAGCAAAGCAAATGTGAAAATTCCCAACAGGGCTTTACTGATACATAATTTGGAGCAACACAGTTACAGAGGGTGGGCAATGTTGTGACAAATAGTACAGCACAGATTGCTTAGGCAGATACCTGGAGCACTGAAAGCTTGCCAAAAATGCTGCTGCTGTGCCAGAGGAGATGGCATAAATTGTTTTATACAAGTCTGCCTGACTGATTGGCTGTTTGAAATAAACTTTGATCTTATAGCTAATTTTGCTTAGGGAGAAACTTGTAGACATGTGGCAGCCAATGAACTTCAAATGAATACTTTTCCTGGACCTGGCCGTGCAAGTGTGGGATGTGAGTGACTTTAACAATCATACCCTCTTATCTAAAAAGAAAAACAAACAAACAAACAAACAAACAAAACCACAGAGAAATAAAAAGCTATGCAGTAGTTAGCATAATCCAACTCCATCTTTGTTGCAGAAACACAACATCAGATATTGTGTAGTTTCTCCTTAAGCCCTAAACCTGCAAGAGTGAATTTTGAAAATAGCCCACAGACGTTGGAGGCACTCCAGTATCTTGAATGCTGATCAATCTATTTATATGGCTGTTCCTGTTCTTTGGAAAGTTGACTGAATAGATGCAAGAGAAAACAAGGTTATGAATGATTAAGGATCCTTGTGCCCTCAAGCTAAAAAAAAAAAAAAAAAAAAAAAAGGTACTTTGTTAACATTAGCTCTATTCGAGAGCTCTGGCAGAGTAGTGAGGGTCTGTTTCCTGAGCAGGATTGATATTTGTCATCTGCACTGGGTTTAATAGATAAAATAAGCCAGATCTGGTTCAGCAGCACAGAGCAATCACAGACATATGACTTAACTCTTTCTCCCAGAAAGTGGTGATTTTGTCCAACTGTTCAAGTAAGTGGGACCAGTCTCCAGGTTGATCTGTGCAGTATCTCACTGATCCCAGGGGTGGTTTGGGAATGTGGACATTGGCCACAACAGTGCTAAGGAGCTCACAGTTAGCCAGCATGGACAAGTGTTAGAGGTTGTGTGCTCCTGCTGTTCACATTTTTCAGTATAGGAATAACCAGGTTCACCATCATCTCCTTGCAATTTTGTCATTTTTTAAACTCAGGTAGAAAAGTGTTGTTTTTGTCTCTTGAAGTACTTTGGGTAGACCTAAAGCACAAAAGATAAAGGGAAGCCACAGGGAGCTATTATCACAAGATCAAGATAAGGTGCAAGGTACCTTGCTATGTTGCATCACATATCCATGCATGTTTGTACTTATTTATAGTTAAATTCTGTCCCCAGATGTAGATAACCAAGATGAGCCTTTTCCCAGGTACAGACGAGCACAGAAATTAAACTACTTGGTAATGAACAGAAGTATGATCCCTGTAGGAAGTAAGAGCACTGGTTTGGAGAGATGTGAAGTAAACTCAAAGCCATTTGGCTGATGAAAAATTTTACAGCATAATATATACCTTACCTCCATTTCTGTCTGTTCTTTTTTTGCTGCCCTTGTGTCTCCCATGTGCTGCAGCCAGCTATCTGATTACAGTGATGAAGAGAGCCGCATGGCACTGAATTTCAGTCGTGCATTGATCTTGCCGGGAATTAGTAAAAAAAATCAATTGGAGCATCTTGGTCACCAGCCAAAAAAATAGGATGTAAGTGGCTCAGTTGCTGTATGATGGGTCAGCTTAACAGGTGCTGTGGATAACTGACATGACAGAACATAATGGTTATTGTGGAGAGGCAGTTATAATATTGACAGGAACACAGAGGCATTTGGGAAAAAAAAAAAAGAAAAAAAAAAGAAAAAAAAAAAGCAGCAGATTGAGACATCTATGCTGTTGCCAGAGCCAAGTGATTTTTTAACACTTTCCCAATGAGGGCCACTACATCTTTGCCACTGGAAGGCTGGTCTGTAGAGTGAATAGATATCTGGTATGTTGTGTTTGATAAACTGCACCAAATGCTTACATGTAACCAGACTGAGAAAATTAAAGGATAGTTTGGGTAGAGGTAACAAAATCCTTAGTGCTAAAAAAATAATAAACAAAGCACCTGGGCTAGGAAAGAACTCGTTATATTTCTCGTTAATTCAAAAACGTAGAACTCATTATTAACCTGCAGCTCCAATGAATCAAATCATTCTGCAGTTTATACATGGGCTAACAGGCTTGGCTTGCCCCGACATGCATGAAGAAAAAGGGAAAAACTGCCAAGGGCAATTTTATCCTCAATTCTCTGGAAAGCACAGATAATGTGCATGCCTAAAGCTTAATCAGGGAGACTGAAAGAGATCAGGCCCCAGACTTCCTTCCTTGCTGTGGTGGTTTTACTCGAGTGGGCAGCCGAGCTCCACCACAACCGCTCTCTCACTCCCCCCTCCTCAAAGAGGAAGGGGGAGAAAATACAACACAAAGAGCTCGAGGTTTGAGATGAGAATGATTTAATTAAAGGGAAAGGGAATGGGGAGAAAAAGAAACAAGCAAAACAAACAACAACAAAAAACACAATAAGACCGCATGGAAGCACAAAGAGAAAGAAAAAAATGTTATTCTCTACTTCCCATCAACGAGCTATGTTTGGCCACATCCTGGGAAGCAGGGCCTCAAAACGCGTAGAGGTTGTTCAGGAGGACAGCCCCCTCCCCCACGAGAGCCCCCCTTTTTATTGCTAAGTGTGACATCAGGTGTTATGGAATATCACTTTGGTTGGTTTAGGTCAGCTGCCGTGGTGATGTCCCCTCCCCATCACTTGCCCACCCCCAGCCTACTGGCTCTTGGGGGCTTGGAGGGAGTCTTGATGCTGTGCCAGCACTATGCGGCAATCGACACAACACTGGAGTGATACCAGTGCTGTTCCAGCTATGAGTGCAGAGCACAGCACTGTGTGGGCTGCTGCAGGGAAATGTGACTCCATCCCAGACAGACCCAACACACTTGCACAACTGCCTGTTTGTGCCGGGGAAGCAGGATGCATTATGTTCATTCCATCATGGCCTCTCTCTGCCTTGTAGTACACTGGGCAGAACTGGGTCCTCATGTGTGCAATACTGGGAAAGAACCCTAAGAATTATGAAGTACATCCACCCTTGCTGTATCTTTAAGCACGGCACAGCAAGGACAGGACAGGATTTGAATCTTCTTCTTCTTTTTTTTTTTTTTTTTTTTTTCCATCCTTAAGTTTTTCTTCTTCTTTTTTTTTAATCTTCTTTTATTTATTTATTTATTTATTTTTTTTATTTTATTCCATTGTATGTATGTATGTATGTATTTATTTATTTGGATCAATAGCCTGTGAAAAAATCTCTTTGTTTTCCATGTCCTCTGAGGCTTGCCTGGGCTCTTTGCCCCACAAATTTTTCAGCAGTTTCCCAATTTCTGTGGGTGCTGTATTCTCCCTTGTGGCTGAATATCTCCTCTCCTGTGTCTCTTCCATGCCTCACCCAGAGGCTTCTTCTGGCTCGCCATCTTCAGATGCTCTTTGGGAAGGTGCACCCTCCTCCTCTTTTTCTCCCTAAAGGTCTGCTCATGCCCCAGGGTAAAACAGCAAGGAAAATGAACAGCTAAACTACACTGAGCAGCAAAATGTTCCGAGCAAGCAAAACACACCCACTCTCTGTCACAATTTATATATATATGTTTGTGCAACTTATACACAACATAAGAGAACAGACATTCCACCTCATCCCATATGGACTGGGTGTAGCTGCCTAGACAAAAATTACGGAAGTGTGTGTTTGTATCTATAGTGAAATTCCCACTGACTGAAAAAAAGGAAACAACTCCTATTTTTAAAAAGGGAAAAAGGAAGACCTGGGGAACTACAGGCCAGTCAGTCTCAGCTCTGTGCCTGGCAAGATCATGGAACGGATCCTCCTGGAAACTATGCTGAGAGGGGATCTGATCAACATACACAAATATTTGAAGGGAGGATGTCAAGAGGATGGGACCAGACTCTTTTCCGTGGTGCCCAGCGACAAGACAAGAGGCAATGGGCACAACCTGAAACACAGGAGGTTCCATCTGAATACGAGAAAATATTTGTTTACTGTGAGGGTAACAGAGCACTGGAACAGGCTGCCCAGAGAGGTTGTGGAGTCTCCTTCTTTGGAGATCTTCAAAATCTGCCTGGATGCCATCCTGTGCAATGTGCATTATGTGACCCTGCTTGGCAGGGGGGTTGGACCAGAGGATCTCCAGAGGCCCCTTCCAACCTTAACCATTCTGTGATTCTGTGATTCTGTAGTATCTCTGTGCACTCTGGTTTCCCTTAGGAATCATGACTTGCTAGTGAATGGGAATGGAATCCCATTTTTTAGACAATCTTTTTGCTACAGAATTTTAACTGAATTTTAACAGATTTTAACTGTGGTTGATTTTATTTATTTTATTTTATTTTATTTATTTTATTTTATTTTATTTATTTTATTTTATTTTATTTTATTTTATTTTATTTTATTTTATTTATTTTATTTTATTTTATTTTATTTTATTTTTAAGCAGGAACATTTGTGTTATAATTGAAATGCAATGGGCCAAATTGATCTGTTGTGTAACTCCCTGATTTCGGCAGAATTGCACCAGGGAGGAAACTATCCTATTTTGTCCAGCTGAGTGTTGAATTCCAGCCTGTTATGGTCTTTTTAGTTTGCAACAGGGTGATTTTCTCAGCAGTAGGCAGGAGATTTTCTGCTTGGCTTTTCCAGAAACCTCTCTGAATTCCATGCAACAGCTGATGACCTGAGTTATATTTCTAGTCATGTTCTGTGTTGACAATTGCAAAGGCTGTGGAAAAACAAAACAAAACAAAACAAATCAACCAATATTGCTTTGTTTGTTTGCTTTGTATGGGATTCAGAATAGAATCTGAGTGGGATTTAGGCTTACATTTCACAGGATTCAATCAAGCTGCTTTATACACCATGCTAAGATACCGATATGTTAATGTACTTTCTCTCATTTCCATACTCATATGTACCTTTTATCATCATTCATCCACACCTACTCTCTTTTTCCAGATCCGTATTTTGGGAGATAGGGGAGGACAGTGGCAATAGCAGGAGGGATAATGTTTTCCTTTCCTCAACTCCGTTGAAGTCGGTGACTGACCCGTGATTTCTCCTGGATTTCAGGGGGAAAGATTAGGACCTGTCGACATGCGTCCTTGTTTTACTCTCTTCAGCCACTAGATGTCTCTGATGCTGCAGAAAATTTCAGGGGGAAAAAAAGTTGTTTTGGCCCTGGTAAACAAGCGAAACAAAGTTGGAAGTCAACCTTTGTGGAAGCTACTTCTTCGCGTCTGTGGTTCATTATCATTTTCTTTAATAAATACTTCAGAAAGCCAATCCTCACCTTTACCTCATGATAGTCACGTGCTTCTTTCTTCTTATTAACAAAGTCAAAAATTGAATGTACTAAGTTGTCAAGTCTCCTCCTTCTCTACTAAATTTCCATCTGGGAAATAGGTAGTCATTTCTCTCACCTGTTATATACCTGTGCTTTTGAAATGGAGCTTAGCTTTTGCAAGGGATCTGAAGAGTCTGAAAAAGTGCAATGGACTGAGGAAAAGTAGATTTACGTTGTTCATAAATCAGCTCAGCATACAGCATCCTCATGGCAAATGCACAGGACACAGCATCCAAGAGCAGTAGGAGCTGTGGAATCAACAGCCTTCATAGTGTTTTCTTGTTCTCTTCTTTTTTCTCCCTTAACATTTAGAAAAACTTTGATGGCATACCAGCTGGAAGCAGATTAAAAACAAAACAGAACAAAACAAAACAAAACAAAACAAAACAAAAATAGCAAACTCTTAAAAACATTGGCAGGAGAGGGAATTCTTTTCCTGTCCAAGTCCAGTTGCATCTCACTGATGTTAGCACAGGGGTATGGTTGGATATAAAAGTCCTTGTATTTTAGGATCTCGGAAAAGTAAGCCATTTGCAAGCGTGATCCTGAAGTTATTGCAAAAACTCAAGCTCATGGGACTAGGACAGACTGATCATGGGTAATAATGTTTATGTAACACATGATTTGGCAACAGAAAATACATATTGGGGTGTTTTATAGAGGGAAGCAATCTTAAGCTTAATGGGCTTCCGAATGTGAAGTTTGGAAATTTTTCCAGTTTTGGCTTTCTGACTGTAAATTCCCTTAAGTTTATAAACCCTGGACTTTTGAATATCCTTACTTCAATCCATGGACTAACCTTTTAGAGACAGATCTATGAATTATTTCTGGGGATATATATATATATATATTTTTGGTAATTTCGTTTAAAAATTTTCAGTGCTCCTAGACTAAAGCATCTTAGTGATGGGCACTGAGAAAAAGAGCAGCTCTTTGCACTTTTAGCCATCAAATTTCGGTGATTATCAATAGTAGGCATGTATCTAACATCTTATACAATACTTTCCTAACCAGCGCCTGTGTCGCATTTTACTTCCAATAGCTATGTAGGTGTTTCCATCAGTATTTCCAAAGTACTGATCAAAAGAAAAGTTCATAACCCAAACCAGATTCAACAGTGACCTGCCAGATTGATGTCAACTGTTTTTCCTGTCTTTTACATAATTCACCCTGTACAGTTCTGCCTCCCAAAGAGGTGCATTCAACTTTTTTGCTACAGGAGGTGGTTACATGAATATACCCACCCAGTTATCACCCAGTTATCTATACATTTTTAAGATTTATTTTTTTTTCTGAGAACTTTGCAAAATCCTCCCATTTCTGGTTCAAAATTTTTATCCTTGTTCCTTCTTTGGGTCTCCTTTTCTGTTTCTTTAGCAACAGCATGGCCGTTATAACCAACATACTTTTTCTCTTACTATTCACTGTTGGGATGCTTGTGCTTTGTGTCTCTCTATTTACTTTTATACACAAATGAAGTGCAATGGAGGTTCTCTTTGCAAAGGTACTTGGGATCACTTCCTGCCATTTTGATCCTTTGCCCTTGTATTTCATATACCTGTGCCCTAATATTTCATGCTGAATCACTGCTTGAAAGGCATAATGCATCACAAAAACATTAATTTCTGAAAACAAATGTAAAAATATAGATCTATGGGTTTGGGCAGAGATTATAGGATAAACAGATATTCCCAATGTTGACAAGAAGTAATACTATAGGAAATGTTCTGCTTATACAGAATAGATGACTATTTTTTATGTTTGACTACTTTTTGAAAGAGCCAAATTTATTAGGCGTAGGTAACAGAAGACTGAATCTCTTATACTGAGACAATGTATATACTGACTTGAGTTAGTTGTCCACACATAGGTGTCTAGTGTGACTGGATGTATTGGTTGGTAGATGTGATTCAGGACCTTTGTGAGACCCCTGTCCTTTTGGAGTGGCAGCTAGCATCCAGGCAGGATACTTGAGTGCATCTCAAACAATGTTATACTGTGTGAGCAACTGCATCCAGCCAAAGACACCTAAATTGAGCACTGCAGGTGGGATTAATCTGACTCACATTTAGCCATCTAAAGCTATTTAGTCAGGGTTCAAAGTCACTGAAAAGGACCAAGACAAGGCAGTCACCAGTACTCTGCTGCTGCTAATTTAACTACGCCACCTCCTGTGATAATTGTCATGCGATGATGATAATCCCAACCACAATGTGTTTTCTCCTTATATAGAAATTGTTTTTAATCAACAGAAAGACACAAACAATGTTCTTTCAGAGAATCTGATAAAGTTTTTCACTCTGAATCTTGCAATCTTGCTCTGGTTTGCAAATTCTTAAACAAATTTTTAAGCATCATTTGCTTTTTTTTCTTTGCTTCTTTTTTTTTTTTTTCTGATTAATATCAAGCTTGAGATCAGACTTCTTGGCTTTTCTCTTAATTTAAGAGAGTGCAATGAGCTAGAAAAACAGCATGTTTCAGAAGAAGCAGATGCAATGGATCCAATCCTATGAACACAATTTTCTAAACATCTGCTATGACTGTGAAGTACTAAAACCAAAAGACCAAGACATTAATGGCTCAGCACACTCAAGAACAGTGATTTGAATCTATAAAAGAGTTGTGTCAAACACACTTTCACAAAATAAGATTTGCTCAATGCAATAGACCTAGGATGGGTGTTTTTTCACAAAAAATCTGTGGGAAAAACTGAAGCAGGGTATAAAACTGACCTCATGTTTTGTCTTTGTGTGGGATACCTGTAGAAATGAGTTTTAATTACACTTCTGTAAAGGTGGTGCTGATGGGGTTGTAAGCAAGAAGCCACAGGACATAAACCTGCATGCCCTGGAACTACTTGAGTTTCAGCAGCCAGACACTCTCATGGAGCATGGGGCTTACATCCAGCACTTACTCCATGGTCTGCACTGTGTAAGTGACTATAGAAAGTGACACAGCGCCAATATAGATAAGGTGATTTTGCCACCCAAAGGCACATGTGCTTCATCCAAGTGACATACCAATTTTCAGTTGCACTGCCTGGCAAGAAAACATGTAAAGTGGTAGGGAAATTTCCCTTCTATACATTTTTCCCTATATCCTGTGTGGGGCTTGACAAATCCCTTGTCTTTGGCATATGTTCAGATAAAGAACTAAATTCCTCAATCTAAACTGTCAGACAGGCAGGACGGCAGCCTTTTTCTGTTGTTAATTATGTGCAAGACAACTTTCCCATGGCTCACTCCAGTTTCCATATATGTTTCTGGTTAACTACGAAGACCTCTCTAACCACCATTTGTCCATAATAGATTATAACAAAGGAAGAACAACACCACAGGGAGATAAAAGACACAGGAAAGACTGTGCCTGGGATTACATTAAGTGGGTTTGGGTCACAAATGTATATGAAGCAATGAGGGAGAGATTGAAGAATGGATTATTGCCCTCTTGATTTTAATAAAAAACAGTAACCTTCCTGTAATTTTTGACCATATAATGTAATAGTCCCCTTATATACTCCTGACACAATGGCAGATACGTTACCATTCTTCATTAATCTCAGTACAGATTTGGGAGTAATTTCTGTCTGCTGATTTCAGTGGACAATTTTATAGGGTTTTTTTTGCCCAGACGTACACACTTACATCTGAGCTAGTTGTCTTGGCTTCCTCTGCACTCGCTGCTGAGTAACTGGAAATTATTGGGTGCGATTCATTTTGCCCTAAAACCAGTCAGATGAATCTCAGGTTACCAGGCTCTCTTTCTTCCCAGTGACTACAAAAAGAGTTTAAAGTGACTGTCTCACATGTTCACGACTGTCCTACCCTCACCTGTATGAGGGTAGGTGAGAGGGTTACAATTTAAAAAATTGATCAGGATGAGATATTAATTAGCAATTTATTTCTTAAAAAGCATGCCAACACGTATTTTGTGCAGTTGATGGACAGGAACAGATTTGTCCCCTGGAAGACAAAGCACTGGTGATTTAGAGATGATCCTTCTTAGTTGGGAAAATGACCATAATTCATTTTCCAAAAGAGAATGATAAATAACTAAATAATGTTTACTGATCATGTCAAAATCAAATATAAATGGCTTAATATTTACATACCAATATTAAATTTTTTTATAGTGTGTTTTTAATCTGTTCTGTGAAGAGATCTCCATGATGCACCTTTTCTTCTCCATTTTGCCTGGAATACCTTCTCTGTACTTCTTTGTTAGTTCAATTCCATACTTAGAAGTGACTTTGATAGAAAATACATAGAACAAAGAATTTTTTTATTATTATTATGGTACATTCCACAAAAGCTGACAAACTGCAGAGAAACTCCTGAAGTTGAGGTATAAAATTAAGTAATTTCCATGATTTCTGATGAAGAATATATATATATATATATATATATATTTTCTTCTCAAAATGAAGAGTGCTACAGTAAAGGCAACATTTGCCTCATCAAACAAGAATTACTTTTTGAATCTAAAATTCCTGAATTTTTATATAAATATTTTCACAACAGTGCTCATTTTTACAACTTACAGACACTAAAAGTGTTTCAGGTCTGTGCTTTGTTTTACCTTGCTTTGCCCTCCAAAAATGTTGGTCAAGTTGCTTTTTTGTATTGCAAAGGATTTGCTCCCAGGACGAGGCACAAGCAAGCAGGGGAAGAAAAGTGCAGAGGGGCAACAAAGAATATGACCAGAATTTATTCAACATTGTTTTCAGAACAATGTTTCTTGCTCCAATTGTCTGAATTGCCAGATGATAAGAAAACTTGATGCAAGAGCTGGAGACAATAGCTTTGGGAAAACTGCACAGATAAACATTTGTTTCAGAAAATACTTACCTTGCTTTAGGAATGGCTGTGGACTGGGATTAAATTTTGGGGGGGGGGATTAAGAAAGATTTACAAAAATGTGTTTCATTATATTTCCTGCCCTCCCCATTATTTATTTATTTATTTATTTATTTATTTTTTCTTGGCAGTGCTAGGGTTTTCTCAGAACAATACATTTTGTGGTACTAATTGGTTAGATTTAGGAGCATAATTTCCCCATTGTCCAAAATATTTGTCCGTAATCAGGCATAAAAGTAAAGAAATTATGGTGTTTTCCAAGTCCATTTGTATCCTTAGGCAGCAAGGTGTCTGAAAGTATCCCTGAAACCATTGTATCAGGACATGACTGAATGTCTACTAAGCCAAAAGAAAAAAATATATATATGTATTTTAAAAAGCCCCAGTGCATCTGGGAAATGTTTTCAGGGGAAATTTCCCTCTCACAGTACTCAAATTCTCTGTCTTCTTTAGATTAGCCCACAAATCCTAATTTCATTTTGGCCCTGAAAAAATCAGCGTACAACTTTTCTTTGCTTCTTTCAACAGTCTTATATATCATACTAGAATAATATCCTATAACAACCTTTAGTCTGCCATTTTGGGTTTGATTAACCTCTACCTAAATGATAACAAAGTTGATACCAAAGGTAGCTTTAGAAGAATGAACATAAATGCCTGTTTTTTGTCCATTCTCAGGAGATTATAGGTGATCTCAGTACATTCTTATGAAATGAGCCTGCTGGCATTCAAGATGAAGACTCTAAAGATTTTTAAAATTAGTGTAAATGCTGTCTCCAATGGCCTGTTCAATAACCTTAAAAATTAAGCACAAGTGAGACTGAAGGAAGCCATAATAGGTGACTTGGTACATCCATTGTGTTGCACTTCAGACAAGTGATTTCCTTATTTCCAGGTGCATTGCTTTATAACTGAATGACTGCTGAGAGCGCAATCAGTGACAAATTTCAGCTTCTTTCTCAGTGTAACACAGCCAGTAACTAATAGTTGCACAAAATGGTAAGTCTTGATGAGGAGTGTAAGCCGCTGGGAGTGTTAAAGTAACCTTGTAGCTCTGATTAACAGGCTTCCAGATGCTAGATTAATGAGTGAATCTGAAAAGTTTGCATCAGCATAAGCTCCACTCTTGCTGAAAGCAGTTAGGTTTGTTGCTAGCACATTGCAGTAAAGGATGAGCTGAGCTGTAGCATGTGGAAAGGCATTTTGCAAAAAATCTCCATGTAATATCTAGATACTGAAATGTGTGATCTCCCCCCACCCTCCTCCCAGGAAAAAAACCCTCTCCAGGCTGAGATAACTCCCCTTCTGCTGCTCATTTTGGTCTCAGAAGTGCAATGTGCTGTCCTATTTGTATAGCTGTCTCATTTATGGATGCATTGTTGAGAAGAACAATCTCACTAAAACAAGAAACTGAGCCAAAGATAATAGATTCTGTTTAATAGTGGCAAGTCTGGGAATTCCCTTTGCTCCATCTCCTTCCTTTCATGCCTGAAAACACCTTAGTAAAGAAAAATGCTAGCTTTAAAAGAAGGTAACATACCCTAAATACAGACACATTGGAAAAATGCAGAAAAAGGATGTTGCTAGACAAGAATGATGAGAGGTGACAGCAGTTAGGACTGTGTAGGGTTGCATCAGAATTAATCTTGTTCTTGTCCACTTCAACATGCCATAGCAGGGCTCTCACCTGACCACATGCCAATTTTTTAACTTCCTTTTGTGCAGAGGCCAAGTGCAGTCTTACACTTACAGTTCAGTGGCTGATTAGCTCAGGCCAGTCAATGGCAGCCAAATAATGGAGCACAAGCTTGATTGTGGGGGTGCAGTGTCCAACATAATGCTTACACATTGCCTAGCAAATAAAACTGTGTGGGAAGCACCCTGATGATCTATTTGTTTTCCTCTAAGCAGCTCATATGGTGGTGTGAAAGGGCATTTCACAGGCAACCAGGTTTCCTTTCGAAATTTGCTCTCTGCCTCTGGTCAGTTGTTTCGTTGGTTCCTCAGATGAGATTTGGCATTGCTGCTTGTGCCAAGGTGCATTTACCTTTCTACAGAGGCAGCTTTGACTGTCAGTTTACACAATATATTTAGCAACACATACTGCGAACTTGTTTCATCTTGAACAGTCAACCTGTTCCTTCGTGAAAAGAAAGATTTAACAAAAAATGGCAAAAAATAAAATAAAAAATAAATATAGTACAGTTACAACAGCAATTTATTCCCTGTTCAAAGAGTAGATTTAGAGGCAAGCAGATAACAGACTGCTGTCTCTAGGCTAATTTTGATTGGATTCATAGACGTTTTGCTGCCATTATTCACACATTCTATGCTGAATAAGATTATGGCCTGTTACTGCTTGTATGTCATACTATGAAGTCCTTTTAACCATGCTGCGGTGCTGCAGTGCCAGCACTGCTTATTTATGTAAGGCTTCAGGACAAGCAGTCCATGCTCTTTTTTTCATGTAGGATGAAAGGGAAGAGCATTATTGACAACGAGTGACTGCTTTGACTTTTGAAGGGTGCTTTGACCATTCTGAGGTCAGATACCTCAAATTGAAAGTAAATAAGAAGTATTTCTTCTCTTTCCTAAGGGGAGTGAGGAAGCATAAACAGCAACAAGACAGCTCACCACCTATATGACCAGCAGAAAAGCCTCATAACAGATACTAGGTCATGGTTCATGTTTACAGCAGCTCTTAGCAGCACCGGTCTCCCAGGGTTGCCTTTTCTCCTCTGGGATTCCCCAAAGTATCTATCTTTAGTGCCCCTGGGAACTTGTGGTCTGATGCTCCACTGCAGCTGTGTCTTGAAATGTCTTTGTCCAATCTGCCTTTTCCCAAGGAAATAGCCTCTTTACAAGTGAAAATGGAAATAATTCCCTGTCTTGACCCGGATTTTAAGATGCAGCAAGCACTCTCCCACTCCACGGTTACAGACTAAAACTCCCCAGGCTTCCTGTTGTGAATTTGGTTCCTCTCCTGCAGGCCTGCCTCAGCTTTACAGCAGTGGAGTTGCACCAGGGTAGAGGGAGAAATGAGAAAATGAGTGTTTCCAATAGCTTGCAGGCAGCACTTGCAGCTGACACACACTTTGCCATCTGTGCGCGCAGTGTTTACAGGACTGGCTGTGGCGAAATTATGATCAAAGAGCAGCTCAGTAATATTTTCTGTTGGTCAATTTTGTTCTAGAGTATCTGCCTCTAGGGCCGATTTGTGACTTCACCTGAACAAGTGAAGTCATGTCAGATTCTAATTTTATTTTCGCTCTTTAAATCAGCAGTTGTAAATGGCACTCTTCATTCTCGGAAGTACTTTAGCCCTGGAGCTGACAGTAGCCATCTAACAAATAATAATATAAGACAAAGTTCATGGGCAGAATATTGCATTAAATAGGAAATTATTTCATATAATAATTGACATTTGAAAACCCTCGTTAGCTTGTATACGTCAGATAATTTACCATCTGTGGATTAATCCCTCTGGTCTACAAAGGTACTTCTATGTATAGTTGTGTGAAAGTTTTTTTAATGCATTTGTTCTCCGTCAACCATTATTTGCTCTTTTCATGTTACTCCTGTATAGATTTAATCAAGTACAAATGAAGGGGGCATCTCTCAACAGTTCCAGCATTGGAAAATTTGTCACAATGTTTGAGGGGCTTTGGAGGGCTCAGCCTTTTTGTCACAAACTGTTCAGTTATTACCTTTTCAAAATCTACCTGTAACTACTGATTTTAATATATATGTTAAAAATAAATAAATAAATAAATAAATAAAATAAACAAACTGCTATTCAATATGGGAAAAAAATTGAAGATGCTACTGACCACCGCTAGAAACAGACTCCTGTAATTCCTTCTGTCTTTTAGTATGACTCAAACTGAGCAATTATTTATTGCTTTCCATTTTGCTGACAGACCTTGCAGTGCTCTTGCCAGGCCTTGCTGAGCTGGGTGGGAGCCACCTGGAGAACAGCAGGAAACAGCCCTGGGAACTGAACTGTCGGCACTCTCCTTGCTGGAACAGAGTAGCTTTAAGGAGTAGCTGCCTCTTTAGCTTCATTCTTGAAGGATAAAGCTGAGATCCTGTCAACCTGACAGGATGCAGTGGCCCCTGAACAAAGAAGGCTTATTTTGGAACTGGTTGAGTTGTTCTTACACATCCTACAAGAAGCAAGTTAACAATATCTGAAGACACAGAGGAGCCTCTGTGCCTGTTGAGTGAAAGCTCTCAAATAATTTTTTACTGCTTCCACATTACCCACAAATTTCAGATATATACCAAAGTAATGGGAATCAATTTTTTCTCAGGTATGTGCAAATAAACATTGATAGCTGTGTGCAGTCCTAATAAAACTAGCCACTTTCTATTAACTGAAACCAATTTTCAAGAAAAAAAAAGAAAAAGAAAGAAAAAGAAAACGATGAAGCTTTGTCAACCATAAAATATTTTGCTTAGTAGTCTCAGTTTTAGCAGCTTCAGATATAAAAAGCAGTAAAAGCCATTTAGATAATTCTAAATCTTTTTGATTCCAGATGAAGTATTTTGCTTCAGACTTTCATTCCAAAAGAAGTTAAATATTTGAATCTGTGATAAAACATCTCAATTCGGTATTGAATAAGTTCTTTTCTAAATGTGTTATCCTAAGTTCAAAACAAAACAAAACAAAACAAAACAAAACAAACAAACAAACAAACAAAAAAGATAAGAATATAAATTTAAATATATATATATATATATATGGCCATAGTCCGTGATTTGCATACAGCAGAGCACTGAACTTCTATTTGAGAAAAAATTCTTCCCTTTTGTGAAGTTACATGGGTCATCTGATTCCCTTGCCTCCTGTGGCTTCTTGGTGACAATTTTTCCAGAAGCTGTGCACCCAGTTACCTCTGTGACTTAAAGTGCAATCATGAGGTTAATTTTCTTTAGCAGTGAAGCTGCCATAAGTGGCTTGATCTTGCAGAACGATCCAGCTCACTGCTATCTTAGATGTCCTGCTCTAATGGTTGATGGGATTGCGCCATACACTTGTTTTGTTTACAGTCTACCCCTTCAACAGAATTGTGGTGATGGATGGTGGAAGGGGACAGCGAAGAGAGCATGTTGGATAATTCTATGAGACAATAGGAAATACTAAAAAGAAAGTGCATTAAATGAGATGTCCAAACCACGCCTTTTTTTTTTAAAAAAAAAAAAAAAAGTAAAACATGACACATTTTATGTGTTGTTAAGTATAATTGAGTCACAGAGCCTGAAAATGGTGCTTGGCATAGTTGTGTATTTGTTAGTAGTTAGCTGAAATTAGCAAGTGGCTGGTAGACTGATGTTACTTACTCTTCTGTAATAACCTTGGAGTGTGCCTGAAGTGGATCTGGTAGAGGGAAGAAACAGGAAGTAATCTTTTTACTTTAATCCTCCATTGAAACTGAATGACCATGTAGCCAGCAACATAAAACTCATGCAACCAGAGCAGGAGATGGAGCTGAAGAAGGATCCTGTACTCCACTGATCAGTTGCCTGGTCCCCTTTCCTAGGGCTGCATGTTAATTTTACAATAGACATAATAAAATCAGCTGAGAAAGCAGTCCCTGGCCATAGGCACAGAAGTGCCCTCTTGGATTCTGTTCTACCATGTAAATAGAGAAATTGTATAAGAGGAAAGGAGGAAAACAGGAACTGTTGAAAGTTAGACAGTAGGCCAGTGACAGGACTGGGAATAAAGCACAGATTTTCTGATTCCCAGGTCAGAGATTTGTTCACTGTTTTTTTGATGTTGTTGTTGTTTGTTTGTTTTTATTGTTGTTATTTTTTTCCTTCTGATTAGCAGACTCCTGTGTGTTAAAATGCCACCAGACCAGAGCTGCAATAGGAATCTCGCTAACTGTGGTTTACGTCCATTTAGGTGGCTTTAATATCAGTGGGTAGAAAGGTGTATCTGAACTTCCATCTTGCCCTTATCTTTTTTTTGGCAGATATCCACAATGAAAGATTCTGAGCTGATGATTAAATTATTAAGAGATTTTATTCTGAAAGCCTTGATATATTATTCAAAGACAGACATTGACCTGAGGTTTATATATAAGAACATCTGATTTTCTTTCTCAAATTATATGGCAGTATTTCAGATTTCTAGAGCCAAAAACCAAAGAACACCCCATCCAACCTTATAATCACTTTGAAAGCTTAAATATTGGATGAACACATTTTGGATATGGCTAAAACCTATATTAATTTTATATCTTTTCATACAAGGGAGAATGCAGGCATTAACAACTGTGAGTGACATTTCTGGGAGAATTCCTTTCAGCCATAAATCCTGGAACAAACCTTGCAAAATCCACTCCTTACCATTAACCAACTCCAGGAAGGAGAAAGGAGAAATGAAAGTATAAAATTTCTCTTGACAATCTTCATGATATTACTGTCACCTCCCAGATACTCCCCTTCCTGTATAGAGGCAGTCAAGAAGCAATAGGATTTTGATGGAGGGGATGAACAGACATTATGCTGGAGAAGGTTGGTCTTTGATTTCCCTGTAGGCACAACAGATTCCTAAAATTTCAAAGTTCATGCCAGAGTTAATACTTGCAAAAGCACTACTAATTGATGCAGATGTCACTAGGGCCTGCAATGGGAATGTATCCAACTACAGCTCTGCTTCTGGAGGAGCTGGGAAGGAAATAGAGATCCTACAAAATGTAATTAATCAAGACCTCAGTGATATAGACCTCAGAGATCAGTGGGTCTGGGAGATGGTCTCCCAAGGGAACCACTCAATATTTCTTCCTCCAGTGGAATATTAAAAAGAAACACCTCTTGATTCTGCCATTTTCTGTCTTCTCTTGGATCCCAGACTTTACTGCAGGACATACGCGGTGAAGAAGCCTAATCTTGAAGTGTAGCAGCCTGTAACAAAAGCACATCAATGTTAAGCAAGCAATATCTTTACTAGTGCGTGAAAAGATAGCATCTAATAAGCAGTTATTCAGTTGGAAACAAAACAAACCACTGGGGCCTTCACTACTTCTCATGTGAAACTTCACTACTCCTCTTCTGAAAAGGACACAGGACTTTCATCTTGCTTAAAAGATCACTGGCTGTGTTTTATGGCTTAGCTTAAATAGAGTGTCTAGCATCTAACAGATCAATATGGTGATTCAGTGGTGATTCAGGAAGACCAACCAATAAACACATCTGTCACTTTATTTGACAGTAGTCTGATCACCTAGACTAATTTTGGTTATCATCACTGAACTGTTGATGGCTAAAGTCAAATAATACATGTCTTACCCTAAATATTTTTTTTCAAAGCATACCATGGAATTTTGAATTCTTGTTTCCCTATAGGCAGAAGACAGAAATTCTGTTTCTACTCTCAGGCTCTTAAAAACTTTCAGACCTTTTGTTTTGAGTTCACTGCTCTGAAAAACAGTTTCATAATTATTTTTTTCTTACTCAGGTTAGACACTTGATATCCCACAATGATAGGTGTAATATAACAAGAAAAAAAATAATTCCTTTAATGAGGTGTGATAGTTCGACACTAAACTGCAGAACATAACAGGAATTTTGGCACAGTTTTTATTGGGACCAGGATTTCCATTTCTAGATGTCCCTATTTCTTACAATGCATCAGATTTGTGAATAAATAAATAAATAAAGGTTACATCTAGAGGATTCTGAACTTGGAGCAAGGATAGGACCTAACAGCAGGCTGTAGGTTAGCTTGCAGTATGCTTAAAAAGCATTTATACCACTTAATACCTTGTAGTATTCTAGGAGGTTGAGTAGTACCTGGAAGATGAGAAGTGGACTCTCTGCAGATGGTACAAAACTGAAAGGAGTGGCTGATACACCACATGGGTGTTCTGACATTCAGAGGGACCAGACAGGATGGAGAAATGCCCTGAGTAGCTGGGAAGCAGCTTTGCAGAGAACATCCTTGGGGTCCCAGTGGACAACACGAGCCGGCAGTGTATATTTGTACCAAACAACGTCAACAGCTTCATGGGCTGCACTGGGTAGTCAGAAGGCCAAGGGAGGTGATCCTTCTTTGCTCAGCCCTCTGGAGACACAGCTGTAGTGCTGTGTCCAGTTCTGGGCTCCTCAGAGAGCAAGAAGCACAAGAGAGATGAAAACTCCTTGAAGTGTGCCCAGCATAGGTCCATAAAGATGATATGGGACTGGAGCATCTTTCATATGAGGAGGTGTTGGATGTGTTCAGCATGGAGAAGAGAAAGCTCAGGTGAATCTTATCAATGCATATAAATACCTGATAGGGGGAATGAAGAAGGATACAGATTTTTGTCAGTCATATCTACTGATAAGATGAGGTAATGGGCACAAATTCCAAAAATAGGAAGCTCTATCAGAATACAAGAAAACATGTTTTTACTGTGAGGGTGGTGAAACACTGGAAAAGGTTGCCCTGAGAAGTTGTGGTCTTCATCTGTGGAGACAGTCAAAACCTGAGTGGACATAGTCTTGGGACACTTGATGCAGTTGACCCCCCTGGGCAGAGGGGTGGACTAGATGGGGAGAGATGACAGTCCCTTCAAACCTAAATGATTCTGTGATTCTTTCTCGTGTTAGTTTGCTTCAGGAAACCCTTTTACCAGCCATGTAGCTGAAACTGTGCCATGTGTTTGCTCTGTGCTTTGCAGTGTCATCTGAAATGGTTCAAATGTGCTTTGTGGTCTCTGAGGAGCTGCTGTAAATATACTAGCCCATCAGGTTATGATATTGTTCTTTCCTTATTTGAGAACCTTCGACTGAAAACCAACAGCAAAGTAATAAGTATTTTTAAAACATAGGCAAGAGCTGGGCCAAATTCAGTGTTGTGCTGTACATTTCTTGTTCACTTGAACTCAACATGTAAGTGACATAAATATACTTCTGTACTACTTGTCCTGTGATATGGGGTGGCAATATCTATTGTTACAGACAAAACTTTACCTGATCAAGTAACATGAAGTAAACAAAAAGGAGGCTGCCTCAGAATCATGTTTTACTTTTTAATTTCTATGAATGCCTAGGAACAGTGTGGAGCATAGCACAGTCATATGAAAGCTAAATCCCTGTTTTACTATAATGTTCTCTGCAGAAAACTTCAGATTCCTTCTGGAGTGAGAAAAAAAAAAAAGTATTTTGGAGTACAATGAAATGGTAGTTTTCAGTTTCTGATTTACAGGAGGTGTGTATGTTAATTCCAAGGAAGTTATGAAAAATAGTTTAAAAAACTAATGTCAGCATAAATTTACTATATTGGAAAATTCTGAGGATTTTACAAAGTGGAAAAAAATAGTTGAAAGCCACTACTTTAACAGACAGAAGTGTGAGGCCATGTTCTTTCCATCATGAGGTGTATAAAAGTCTCTGTTCTGGGATGGTTGCAGTACAGGTGTGTTATGAGGCATAAGCGATTCGTCAGAGTTCACATTCTCTGTTTGCATATAGGCCTTTACAAATCAGCTGGCTGAGAAAAGACATTTACTGTTGTACATGGAAGCTCAGAGCTGCATGGTATGAGTGCAAATCCAGAGGAAGTTTCTTTAGAAAACAGCAACAGGAGAAAGAAGGATTTGTTCTGGTGTGGGAGCACCATCACCATTCAGACTGACTTGGAACTATGACCTACAATTATGCCAGTAGCAGCTCTTGTCCTCTTTCAAGGGTGTTAAAAATTGACGCAAATATAAATTATATATGAGAGACAAGTGGAGTACCCCAGGTGTTCTTGGCAAATGATGCCATGAAAATTAAATAAAATAAAGCCCTTTTAGGATGATCTGAACAAGCAATTTTTCTTGTTTCATGCTGAAGCCACTTGCCCACCATTGCTGCCTCACTACAGATGAGAAAAGAGACATTTTGAGGGCTCTTGAGCTTTATGAATGGTCGCAGTGAATCAGCACAGAATGATTTAGCACAGGTGTTCCTGTAATTGGGCTGCACAGGAAAAATTCGTTGTTCATTCAGCGATTCTCAATGTCACCTTTCCAGTGAGAAGTTCAAGTGAAAAGTCTGCTGACTGTCATGTCAATAAAATGCCTAAGTGTGGTGAATATACACAGCTTCAATATTTCCCCTACTTTACATTTTTAAAGGCTTATTTGTTAGATGTATTTATTTTCATCTCAATAAAAAGCATGTCACAGGTGGAATACTTTAAAAAGCCCCAACTAGGTCTGAAAAAGTTACTACTGAAGCAATTCTGATCCTCATGTTCATTGTGAAAGGACACTGACCCTTTGCTTGTTCCCAGTAGCAATTCTCAGCACCTCGTCAAGCTTCATTAAAATCTTGTATGATTTCTAAGATTGAACTTCTAAGGCTAGTTTGAGTAAGAAAAAAAATAGAAGAGAAAAATGCAACAAGATGCCTGAAAAACAGATGAATGCATCCATCAGAGAGATGAATATATTCTCCTGGAGTATTTGTTGTATGGGATATTTTTGACTATCAGAGCTGAGCAGAGGTTGTTTTTTTTTTTTTTTTTCTTCACAGATTCTATGCAAAAACCAAAAGCAATGTCATGAATTAAATTTGGAAATGAAATGGAACACTTATGCTCTGCAGGGCCTGGGAGAAACCCAGAACAGTTTCCACACGAGTTTCTTTAGCCTCTTTCAATCCCTGCATTAAAGTGTGACCATTCTTACATACTTTCTGTAATTAGAATATATTGTTTCTGTGCCAAGAGAGACAGGGGTCTGTGAAAAACATTTCCCCTTAAGAATATTTTTCAGCTCCTTTTCAGCCTCAGCTCTTTATATGTCACATTGCCAAAGCTAAAGAGAACTAGAGCTCCCTGTCAGTACATTAGTCCCTCAGTGTTTCATATGCTTGGAATACAATTTTCCTTTGTTGAATTTTCCCCCCATAGCAATCAAAGGTCCAGGTAAACGAAGCCTTATAGAAGCGAGGTGCATGCCACTACTTCAAAATCACACATTGAAATAGTTGAGCCTGGTAGTTCTTTATTGCTTATTATTACTTTTTAAAATTGCTCCAAAGAACCTGCTACACTTAAAGAGCAGTTTCCAGCCTATATTCAAGTTCTGCAGCTCTTGTCCTTTATCCACAAAGGTGACTCCAACATTCTGAAGGATGAACCAGCCTGCTCCAGAGCATCAGCTCAAGGGTGTGTTTGGGTACATGGTATCCCAAATGCTCTGGAGAGTTCACTGTGGCTGTAGTGAACTCATGCTGGCAGATTTGTTGATCGAATTAAATCACTCTTGGCTGCTTAGGGTATAAATACCCAAATCCATAGTAAGTCCCAAGGCAAGAATTTGGCCCATTGTCCAGTTCCTCTTGTGGTAAATGACAATTTTACCCCCTTCGACATGTAATCAGGAACCTCTCACAGCATCTTCCCGATGGCTTTTGGCATGCACTGAGTATGTGATACAATTGGGACTAAAATGTAAAACCCTGGGATTTCTATGCTACCTCCAAAATGCCAGGCTCGTTGGAAAGAGAACCTGTTGAGATTGAAGGAAGATAGCTGACCTGTCATACCGCTAGACTGGCTGATAGGAAGGTGTGTTGGAAAGAGGTAGGCAATTATCTGGGAAAGTGATACATTGATCCTGACCAAAACTGTGCCATGGACTGTGCTAAGAATCTATTTTTGGATCTGAATTATCATTGGACAATTATGTACAAAGGCTTGATTTCATGCATAGGTCCTAGTCAGTTTATTAATACAGATATTCTATGATTCTAAGGTTCTGTATAGACTCAGACAACATCTAATCCCACCTTGGAAGAATGTTTGTGTGAAAGAGGCAAACTGCTAAAATGTGAGTTTTTGCACTTAACATAGCGATGAAATAAAAGACTTGGTTTAGTTTCCATGACACGATTACAAAACAGTGAGATTTGTTTATGCAGTGACAGACACATATTAAGGTTCTCCTTTCCAAAGAAAATAAGTTTTTTATTATTGCCTTCAAAGCAGAAAGGAAGAAAAAGAGACACATACAATGTAGACAAATGGGAAATCTCTTTTCAAGACTGCCAGAGATGCATATCTATAACATGTGAAATCCATATATTTAAACAGAAGAACATATGCTTTTCTTTCATGCAATAGAAGAAGACACAAAACAGTCTTTCTATGACTTTACTCATTCTCATATGTAGAGAGTAGAGAGTATTGCAGTAAAAATGGTGTGTTAACATCTTAAAATTCTTAGACATAGCAAAAGTTTGACCTGACCTCTTCACTTCACCCTGCACATGCAAAAAACAGCCTTTGAAATGCTCCTTTTGTCTACTTGATTTCATTTATCCCTGAGAGGAAATTCTTAGTGTAGCTGTAAAGAGTACTATGAGATACACAGGCTCCAGAAAAGGGATTTAGGATGTTCAGAGGTCATTAGAAAAATAGCAGAGTTCCTTAAATCACTCTGTCAAGTTCAGGCTCAACACATTTTATTTTCTGTCCTTCACCAGCTGGCTGGTACAGACATCTCAGACTCTCCAGAGCCTACACTCCTTCACTAGCTATTTCAGTGTTGCATGCTAAGATCAAGGTTTCAAAATAAATCACATTCAGGAATCATTCAGTAAAGTTTGCAGGTGTTTGGTCCTGTGGGATGAATTTCTATTGAGATACACAGACATTTGCATCCAGATTAGCATTTCCTCTATATCCCTGCAAAGCAAGAGGCATTGCTCTTTCAAAAGTAGGAGGAGATTGCAATTCAATTCTAAAAAAATCCTGTATTTCTGTAAGAAATGTATTTCCTGTAAGAAATGTTTTCCTGTATTTCCTGTAAGAAATACAGGAAGAAAAGCTTAAGAATAATGTGGTGGAAAAAAAGATTGAATTCCCAGAGGTAACTAACAGGGATTTAGTTTGCATAACCAGTAATGACTGGAGGTATCTTCCAGTAAGCCTAAATCCTTCCCATGTTTTGGGTTAGGCCCTGAACTGACCCAAGGTCCCAAAAAGAAAGTTACTCCACCTGCTTTAATTAATCCTACAAGCAACTGCATTTACAAAGATTCTCCCTGCCTAGTCTGAAGTTTCCAGCTTCAGATGGCCACTGAAATGCAGAAGTGCTTGCCCTGGAGAGAATGGTGGAAGTCTTTTTCTTCCATAAGAAGAATAATCTTGGCAGATTGGGATTAGATTCCCACTCTTTCATGTGTTTACAACCAAAGAGAAAGATCCATAATTTAGGAAGATTCAATGCTCCTTAGCAACGTCTAAATTCCCTTTTAATTCTAAGCAATACCTTAAATCTCTATTTTGGTATGGGATGAGCTGCTCATGATGGTACCAGTTTCTTGCTGTTCATTAAAATAATATGCTTCAATTTGACAATGTTATTTTTAGGCATTTAACATGAAATGAGATGAATACTCTTCCAAGAAGCCATGACTGAATAATCACGCATCAAGATACATTTGCACATTGGGGTTGAATGAATATTTGCGAAGGCAGTATTAATTCTAGAACCTCCTAAATTTTAAGTCTTTTAATTCACAGCCCTAACATTTACTAATATGCATATACTTCATGCAGCTCCTTAATTTCCTTTAGAAAGCATTGTGTTAAAATAGCATACTGCTGAGGAGATGAATGACTGCTTGAAAAGCTCTTGTTTGGATCTTTCATGAGGGTAGTGCCCAGCATGTGGAACTTCTAATGGCAGGAGGGAGCTGAGAGTGGTGCGAAGACGGTCATGGGAACTGCAATCTGCAAAGAATGCTGCTGCCAGACTGAAACAAAACCCAATTTGGAACATTTTTGGAGACTGAAACTCTTGGGTGGTTTACTTGTCGGTTTCCTGCTTCTTATTTTAAATAGCAGAAGCAAAAAGTGTATCTCTGATGATAGGATTTTTGCCATCCCCTCTCTGTCAAATTTCACATTCTTAATACATTAAGTCAAAGAGACAAAGTTCTAGAATTTAGTGAAATGGCTGCAGGATTAAAACAACAACAATAACAACAACAACAAACATTTTTTCTTTTAAACATGGGGATCATTTCTATTTGGATACTAAGCTGTGGCAGAACCTTAGCAAGGAGACTTAAGCCTGGAGTGTTAAAATTTGGCAGTTAGAAGACAACAAAAAACAGTCTCATAAAGTAAAGTGTGAGAGAAATCTAATTCTAGACATAGTTGCCTGTGCTGCTTTTTATCCAGCTTTGATCTCCAAGCTTAAAGCACAGAGATGGTGCCTTTTAATTTGGGGTGATACTGTCTGCAGACTGTCTCTGACTGAATAAAACTCTGCAGACGGACTTGTCTTTATGTTTGTTACTTTTTCCCCATAGCATGAAAAATAACCCAATTTTAACATTTGAAGTTACTTACACTAAAGTAAACTCAGATATTTCCCATCCAAATGCCAGCCACGTGCTCCCATGTTCTGCTCTCCTTGTGTCCTTCTCTTTTTATGTCGTTGTTTATATGTAAGAACATGCAGTAAACCAAATGGATAAATTAAACGGAATTAAGATTGCACATATTGATCTAAATAAAAATGTTCCTTTTTGTTTTAACATGGCTCTTACGAAAATACCGTGAAAAAATTTACTACTGTAACTAGAATCAGAATAAAAGATTGACAGTCTTTAGTTCCGTCAGTATCTTACCTTATTGTTGAGAAGAGCCTGTTCCTCCTGCCAAAGAAGACATCACACCTGAGAAGATATATGTGTTCATCTGTTTTACAGGCTACTTTTCTAGGAAATTCAGCTGAGATGGCTTTGTGAAATAAGTTGTTGTGTGTGCAGAATTCACAGGCAAATGCTGATTCTTCACAGATGTGTTCAAAAACATCTGGTCTCACTGTCAGAAAAACAAAAAAAAACAAAAAAAAACAAACAGCTTGCAGTTAACAAGAGCTAAGGATGTTTAAGCTGTTAACTCAAGGCATTTGAAAAAATTTGAAAAACCAAGCTCTGGTTTATCTGAAGACTTGCAGAAAGGATATAAAATGAGAATGTGCTACTGACTCTTCCTTAGTAAATGATATTCCATGTATGAAAGGATGTTTAGGCAAGGGATCACAATAGCATGGGCGAATAGTCAGGAAAGGACTTAACACTGTATGAAAGGTATCAGTGACAGATAAAGCTAGAATTAAAAATTTAGACACCTGTCTTTAGGAACAATTGTCATTCATATCCAGTTAGCAAAATCATATAAACATGGCGGCCAACTTAATCTGTGCCAAGGAACTTTTAAGCTCACAGCATTAAAAGAAGCCGTGCCCTAATTTAAAAAGGAGTGGCTACACTGGAAGACTCTCTTGGTCTGTTAGCAGCTCCAGTTCTTTCTGTAGTTGCTGTGAAGGCTTGTCAATTTGCCATATTTCTTAATCAGTCATTTTACTGTAGGGACGACAGCTGAGGGATTTGTTTTAAAACAAATACATAAATGAATGCAATTGTAAGACTTTAGCTATGTGACTTTTGCTCAGAATTGTCTTGTCTGAAGCATAGTTTTGGTGTTAAAAAAAAAAGATCCTCTTCTAGGTCTATAAATACTCATGGAGAATCCAGTATGTTAGGCACAAATAATTCAGACATCAAGTTCCCTTAGCAACAAGAAACCACACAGAGTTTCTGTGTTCACTGTGAAATCACAGCAGGTGCCAGGGAGGAGCAGCAGGGGCTGGGGCATCTTGGGGAACTGCAGAGAAGATGCTATCTTAAGTACTCTCTTCTGCCTGCCCAGTCTCACGATGCTAGGGCTTCGTTGTTGCCTGGTGCAATGAAAGGTGCACGCAGCTGAACAAGGTTAGCTAGCTGAAGAAGAAAAGTAACAACATTCAAAACTAAATACAGCAATTACTGCAGTGTCTACTGGGAATTTGGGTTCCACCTAAAATTCAAAATGTTGAGCATATTTCACATTGCTGGTCTCAGCTTCATCATTTTATCATCCGTGTTTTTCTCTTTCTAGCACACAATTGGGAGCTGATGTCTCATCTCAGATTTCAAGAAGGGCTGGCTGGCTGGTCTTAACTGAAATTCAGGAATTGTTTTCTTTTCTCCTGGAGTCAGTCTTATCAGGCCTTCCTGATAAGCAGCAACCTACTAATTTGACTGCATTGTGAAACACAGAACCACAGAATCACAGAGTGGTTGAGGTTGGAAGGGGCCTCTGGAGATCATCCAGTCCAACCCCTCCTGCTCTCAAACAGGGTTACCTAGAGCATGTTGCACAGGATCACCCCCAGGAGCATTTTGAGTATCTGCAGAGGAGGAGACTCCACAGCCTCTCTGGGCAACCTGTCTCAGCACTCCATCACCCTCACAGTAAAGTTTTTTCCTCATATTCTGATGGAATAGGTCATAGGTGGGTGGCACAGATACAAAATATGGAAGATGTAGGGGGTGTTTGCTGTTCTTGATGATCTATGACCTGTGATGTAGACACATGGAAGAATTGGGTCTTTTCTTTACATTTTAATTATAGGCTGTATGATTTATTCATCCATCAGCAGCCCTGCAGCATAGCAACACTTAATTGAACTTTAATGTTATTATCAAGATCCTTTGACTTTTTCCATCACTGTAGTAAAAGTATCAATCAATTTACCATCAAAATGCTCTTCCAGAGTAGTTTATCTTTTGAACTCAGTTCTACAGAAAGAAATAGTTCCACAAATGTACATAGATTACTAACTCCTATTTAGGCACCTAATTCCAACTGAAGAGAGGAAGGCAAGAGGACGTGGATGCTTAAATGCCGTTCAAGATCTTTGGTTAAATAACTTGGCTATGGTAACAGAAAAAATCTGTGGCAGAACTGACCACTGAGCCCAGTCATCATACACATAGAGCCTTACCCACTAGGCCATGATTTGATGACTGTTTTTGATAGAATTATACAATTGATTAAGGCTGGAAAAACTTCAGGAGGTCTCTAGGTCAAGTTCCTGCTCATTGCAGAGCAGGTTGCTCAGAACCTTGTCCAGTCACGTCCTGAAGACCTCCAAGGCTGGAACCTCTCCAACCAACTTCATCCAATGAATAATTTCCCTCACATGGATTTTTCCCTCTACATCCTCCCCTGCTCCAGTTTATGACCTTTGCTTTTCATTCTCCTGCCATTCACCTGAACATATTGCCTGTCTCCATCTTCTCTGTAACCTCTTCTTCAGTCCTGAAAGGCTGGTGGTAGGTTCCCCCAAAACCTTCTCAGTTCTGGGCTGACCAAACACAGCAGCTCCAGCCTCTGCTCGCAAGACAACTGCTCCAGCTTTCACAATCTCTGTAGCCTCCCCTGAATTTCCTCCAGATTGCAAACATTTTTCTTGTACTGTATTGTTGACAACTGGATGGAGTATTCTGGATGTAGCCTAATGAGTGCTGAATAAAAGAAAAATAACCACTTCCTTCAGTCCAATGTCTACACTTGTATTGATATACTCAAAGTGTTGCTAGCTTTCACAGATACAAGGGCAGCATTCCTGACTCATGTTAATCTAGTATCATCCAGGGCCCCATGCTCTATTGACCACTATAGGGCACAACAACCCATCCAGAGAGTCCTCACAGCACAGCATTGAATTGACAGCAAAGCTGTCTTAATGGTGGGTCTTTTTAAGGTGTTGTTTTTGGGTTGAGTAAATCCCATCACCCAGTGGGATTTATTAGCTTGTGTTTACCATGAGGAAGTCTTAGCAGTTTGAGGGAATAAATTGGTTTATCCATTTCTCAGGTTCTGGTTTGGAAGGAAGTGTGGTAGTTGCTAGCTGGATACATGAACAATGAGGGGAAACAGAAAAAAAAAAGTTTCTAGTTTGCTTCATAGAGGAGAAAGTCTAGACTGATAAACCCAATGATTGGACTAAGCCAATGCCCATATCCACTACTCTTTTTTAGTGATTTCAGAATAATTTGGACTCTTAATTCTCACTGCAGGTGATAAACTGGCAGGGTGGATCAAATTTGTATTTACAGACATGCTTCCCTGCTCTCACTCCAGGACCTCTCCATGGCTGGCTGCTCTTGTCTGCATGCCCATTTTGCTGGTGTGCCTGGAGGTGAATGGAGACCCTAACTGAGGGACTGCTTGACTATGTTTATTTTATAAATCAGTGGAGCTTGGGTGATTTGCTGTCAAATGCTGCTAGTGATGATGACTCCACCGTATTGAGATGAGCTTAATATCTTAACTGAGTGGCTGAGGAAGCATCCTGACATTTTGTTAGTAACAAATTATATACGTGGTGTGTTAGGGGGGTTCCTACTGTCTTCTTCCTTCCTTTCTTTCTTTCCTTTTCTTTCTTTCTTTCTCTTTCTTTCTTTCTTTCTTTCTTTCTTTCTTTCTTTCTTTCTTTCTTTCTCTTTCTTTCTTTTCCTTTCTTTCTTTCTTTCTTTCTTTCTTTCTTTCTTTCTTTCTTTCTTTCTTTCTTTCTTTCTTTTTCTTTCTTTCTTTCTTTTCCTTTCTTTCTTTCTTTCTTTCTTTCTTTCTTTCTTTCTTTCTTTCTTTCTTTCTTTCGTTTTCTTTCTTTCTTTCTTTCTTTCTTTCTTTCTTTCTTTCTTTCTTTCTTTCTTTCTTTCTCTCTCTCTCTCTCTCTCTCTTTCTCTCTTTCTATCTTTCTCTCTTTCTTTCCTTCTTTCCTTCTTTCCTTTCTCCCTCCCTCCCTCCCTCCCTCCCTCCCTCCCTTCCTTCCTTCCTTCCTTCCTTCCTTCCTTCCTTCCTTCCTTCCTTCCTTCCTTCCTCTCTCTCTCTCTCTCTTTCTTCGCCCCCCCCCCCCTTCTTTTCTAACATTATTAACTCATATTATTAAATATACCTTGCCTTCCTTTCTTCAGCTGATTTCTATTTTGACTTGCTTGTGGGCAAGGAGAAAATATTAGGGAAGTCTAAAGTCAACGTGTAAACTGGTAGATGAATTAGATGAATTTGGGATTTTCCTGGCAGCCTTTACTATGGCTGCCTAGGAATCCCTGAGATAGAATAAAAAGGTTTAAATGAAGTACAGTTGTACCCATCCTGCAGGAAATCAAGATGTGTGTATGGGGAATTAGCCAAAGGTTACTATCCATAGCTAATGCACTTAAGGAGATCTCAGCTTTCCCTAAGGATTAGAAGCAGGTTTCACTTGAATTGGTCTGTGAGAAAACAAAGGAAGAGTCTTCCATGGGTGAAATCAGTCCCCTTCTGTGTCTGTAGTAGCAGAGAAGAGCCTGTAGTTTCCCTTGGGTGAAATGATTTTATTTCCCAGCACACTGCTTGGTCCTCTCAAGAATCCTTATCAAAGCAGCTGTAACTGTTGTTTACTTAAACAGCAAGATAGTGAGAGTAGACTACCAAACCTCAAGCTATACCTGTTATTACTAGTAATAGGTTGACTCTAAGAAAAAGTGAATCGTCATTCATTAATGCTGTTTTACTTGAGAATAACTCTAGTGAGATCAATATATTGTTAAATTGATCTCATCTGCATTCTAACACGTCTCCTTTTGATTCCAGGCTGGTTGTTCCTATATTGTGATTTAGGGAGTATGCTTATCCTGTCTCGCTCAGAACAACTAAGGATTGGAATTATCCTTAATTTTCAGATATGCACGTTTCTGATAAATATGGCATGTTTCTCAGGAAGTGTTGTGGAGACCTGACAAGCAAATCCTCATCAAATTATTTCTCCCATGAAAAACAAAAACTTTGCAAAAGTGACTAAAATTTTCATATCCATTTTTTATTCCTTTGAATTTCACCAAAGGAATTTGAGTTTTCTATAATTTAAAATTCAAAAACCACCAAAAAAAGCAATTGTTAAGTTGTTGAAATTAAAAAAAAAAAAAAAGTTTAGATTTTCTCTTGAGTTCCTGAAACAAAATCAAACTAGAAAGGAAAAAAAAGCTACAAAAATAAATATGTCTTAAGGAAATATCCCAGCTGTTCCTTTAAAAAGAACTAAATGAGTATTTTTTTTCCTTTGCTTTAAATTTAAAGAAATTTTAGGAAAGTTTTTGACTTCTTGTACATCATTTTTTTTTTTTTCCCATGAAACTCTAGTATCTGTTTTTCTAATCAATATTTTTCAAGGCGCTCCCTTGCTCCCTTGCTCCAAGGTCTGTATCCCAGCTAGCTTTGGAATAAAATCTTAGACCAATATTCTTCCATAAAAGACTGTAATATTTTCATCAGCTGCCACTGAGAAGCAAAACCGGTTTATGAATGTAATTCTCTCCCTTTAACTGTGTTGGCACTTAGGTTATCTCTAAAACTAACAGAAACAACTTTTTTGATGAGAAATGCATTCCTATTAATGATGAGACTTGCCAAAACTTTTCCAGTTTACTAGAAGGTCAAAAGATGAGTTTTGTATATTTTATTTATTATTTTTCTTATTACTTTTAATTTCTGTATTAATCTTTCCCAGATAGATAATGAGCTTTAATTATAACCTGAGACTGAGTCGTGATATGACACCTACTGCGAGTGCTACAAACATTTTCAATATTTCACGTGGAGGATTAATTTAAAAGCTTAGCTATGTCAATAGACAGTACCTGCCATACCTGACTGACTTGTTGGGAAATCTGACAGTGATGCTGGTGCCTCCAACTCCTGCTTTTAATCCTCTACAAAACGTGGAGAAGACGTTGATTGTCACATTTACAAAATAAAGTATCCCACCATTATGAATGTTCGACAGGTAAAGAATACACTGGGAATAAAAATCCATGATGGTATTTGAAATATAACAGGTTAGATCCTCAGCACCTGGCAATAGACTTCAGTGAAGTTACACCCACTTGTACATGCTTTTCTTTTTTTTTTTGCCTTTTTTTTTTTTTCACTACAGTATAGGTTTTATCTAAAAAGTCAGCTCTAAGATTCCTACTGTGTGCTTTTTCTTTCATCTCCAGAGATCATTCACTGTTTATTAGAAACTGTCATGCCAGATTAAACTCTTGGTCCTTCTAGATCTGTGTTGTGTTTCTGACCATCATGAACACCTGGCTCTACCAAGTAATATACTCTAATAAAATACCTGAGGTATTAGGGAATAATGTGAAACATGGAGGGATAGGTGAATACTCTTTTACTGACCAAAACAGGTGAATTGTTTACATCTTGAAATGAACTTTTATTATCTACTTTATTACACAGGTTTGAATAACAGTGCATGCTATTATTATGCATTAACTTATCCAGCCTTAAAAAATCTGGACACAGTTCTTGAATTAATGATATTTGGTGGCAGTAAATTCCAGAAGGAGGCTGCAGGCTGCGTATAGTATTTATTTTTTCTGTTTCTTCTGTGTGGACAGCCCTGACAATGTAGTCCTCTCTCCTCCTGTTTTTGTGCTATGGAACACAGTGAAGAGGAGAAACTGTTTAGTATCTATGACCTCCATAATCTCAATATCCTCCCTTCCCTTAGTCTCCTCCTCTCCAGGCAAATATGTTTAAGCCACTCTGGCTTTACTAATCTCATCCCAAACATTTTTACTATTTTTATTACCCACATGGCTCCTTATGATCTTTACTGTTTGGTTTCTAGGGGTTTAAGACACTGTGGGATCATAAGAGTAATCTCACCAGCTCAGCCTTCTTCAAAAATATTCTTTAGTCGCATTCTATTAGCTGCCAACTGCATTGCAGGTTTTCAGAGGATTTGCTTTCATCAGAGCCTCTCAGAAAGACCTCAGCAGAGCTCACTCCAGTCCTAACCCTGAGGTGCTCAGTGCCTCCAAAAGATGGGTACACCCCAGGAGTCCAGGAATGTTATGCCTCATACAAAAAGGCAGATATTTATTATTTAAAATGTAATATCTCCACAGAAGCCTTTTAATCTCTCATTTTTATCTTTGTAAATCTAAGGCAACAATTTCAACTGACAGCTCAGTTTCAACTAACAGTACTGGTTATTTGCAAAAAGGGATCTTGGTGTTGTTCCCATTAGATGTGTTCTTTCCAACACCTAGACTCGGTGGCCAAGATGGGCAATGATTTATTTAATATGAGGGTATATATTGGAAGGATAGCAGGGGCTACTGGACACACACTGAGAACCCAGATGAACCTCATTTATTAGTATTGAGAAGACTGATGAGAAATATCTTAAATCTTCCCATTTTAAAGGCTTGCTTTCTACAACCAAGATAGCTTATTGAAGACATCCTAATCTTTGTCACTGTTACAAAGTTTGCTGTCTTGATTTCAGAAGAACTACAGAGATTATCCGGCTGGGGTGTTGTAGCTGGCCGTCAAGTCTTACCTGCTTAGCTGGAGGAATTGTGTGTCCGACTGCCAGAATCTTAGGGGAGAAGACCAGGCTGGTACTTGCCAGGCTCATAGCTCTTTTCCTGCATCTTATTTAGCTCTGTCTCATTTTGCTGGATGTCTGAAGCATTGGTATTTGATCTCACCATGAACTCTCAGAAAGCATATGACCATCTTGCTCTGCTTACTCTGTTGGTACCAGTAATTCTGCTATTACAAAGGCATGATGTGAATCAGCTCATCTGAGAGGTGCTACTGCTTAAGGCCCGAAGAGCTCAAGGCTTCTCCAAGAGAAAGCTTTTGGCAGCATTCATACTGAAAAGGCTGGTGCTGTTGCACAGAAGGATTTGTTTGAAAGGTGGAGTTTCTTTTTCGTTTACAAGCCAGGGGAGGCTAATTCATCTTGGCTTACTGCAGCCTTCTGTGCCGTCTGTGCTGCTTGCATTTTAAGCACTTGGTTTTATAGCCCCTTCTTCCATTTCAGAGTTTACTTGTACTTCTGCTTGGGAAGATTTTCTGTGCCTTTTTTTCACCCTTGTGCACTTGAAAGAGCCTTGCTATGAGGCCAGAGCAGGGGTCATTTGAGATTTAAATCAGACTTTCAGGTTTCCAAGGCCAAATAAGACTTGTCATTAGATGGGATATGACCAAAGTTGGGCACTTTATTACCATTCAGTCACCTGGTCTGAGTGTTAAGTCAGCATGAGAGTCATTGTGAAGATTGTAGTGGCAACCAAGTCAGCCAAGTCTCTAAGATAGCCTCATCTGAACAGGTTTTCCTTCATAGTAGGCCTCCCAATGAAGACAAAATTATTTTTTAAACATACAATATTAGTTTGATTGCGGTATATTTACTTAACCTTTCATACAAAGATCAAAATGATTAGCTCAAAAGAATAAATATAAAAAGGGGTGTAAAAAAGCCTACCTTAACCAGTTGGTACTTGCTTTCTGAGTTACAGTAAATATTTCAGTCTCCTCTGGTCTCTAGAAAAGTGCATTTTTATCACCATGGATGCCAAGATATGTCTGCTTCTTTCTCCTCTCTGACACTTCTCCATCTATCTTGAACAGCTGATTAACCACTCCGTGCTGCATGCATCTTTCACTGTTTCTCCCTGCCATAACTCATACCTTGTAGTAGGAAAAAAAACAAACCACACACACACAAAAAAAAAACACTTTTCTTCGGCATGTTCAGGTTCTCCATATAGAAGGAATGATCTCCTTCTCAGAATTTCCCAGCTGATCCACTCATTCTCTTAACAACAGAAGAGAGTTCATAAACAGATAAGATGGGTATTATCTACCACGTAACCTTTTAACATTTTTATTTTTGACTTAACAGCTAGATTATGTAGGTTGCTTCACTTTCTGGAGTCTAATATGAGATCATCTCAATGCAGTTTTATTTTTGGCAATGTTCTTTTGTCCATGTTCTTCCTTGTTTTCTTCTGCTTTCATTTCATTTACAAGTCCATCCATGGAGAAGAACTTGTATCTTGCTATTAGTTTCTCAGCAGTTCCTTCAGCTACAGGGTTAAGGATTCCACTGATTTAACCTGTCTTATTTTAATACAGGGTAGTCTTTGAAAGACAAGGGGAATTATAAAGTACAAGTGAAATGAAAGTCAACAAGACTCCCAATCTAGGAAGTGGCCCTGGAAGTAAAAACAAACAAACAAACAAACAAAACATTAAAATGAGCAATTTTATTTGGTTGTTTTATTTATATCACTTTTACACTGTGAAATCTGCTTACTGTGACCAGACATAAACTGGACTACTGTTCTTTGTTCTTTTGATTTTTAAAAGAAACAAATCCAAACAGCATTATCCAGTGCTGTAAAAACAGTGCAGTAGAATTTCGAGTGGATTTTTATGCGAAGATACAATGAATATGAACTATTCAAATAAAGATTGAGATATGGAGTATGTAATATTTTCTAGGCTGTCAGTGGTAGTCCTTTTACAGATGGCCAGTAGCTGATATCTGTTTTGGATGTGTGACCTCAGATCTAATCTAACAGCTATACTCCAACTGATGTGTTTCAGGTGTCATAGCACCCATATGAAAGAATGCATAAAAAAGGTGAATCCAGAGAAAATAAGGTGAGAGATGGACTCTCACAAATACATGTCATGAACTTCCTAGTTTTTCTCAGAACATTTCTCAATCCAGGAGTTTGATCATGAATGTTCTACTTAACTTTGTTATTCAGGCTGCAGACAGAAAAGGTGACTTTGTAAACTACTTCTTTGCAATCATAATTGTGATTTTGTGCTATTCCTAATTTTAAAGGCAAAACAAGGTATTTGGTTCTGTAGCTCCCTGCAGTGATTAATTATCAATGGAATTTTATAGAATGTCTTTAAAAAGCTGGAGGCTGAGCTTTAAGCATAACGTTCCTAATTTCTTCAAAAGAAACATGAATAGAAGCAGATTTTAAGATTTATCTTGTAGAAGTTAATGCGGAGATGACTTATAACACTGTGAAGCACAAAACTGTACTGAAGTCAATGGAGATGAGGAGAAAATTTGTCTAGTTAAGTAGATATTGTGCCATGAACTTCTAGAAGGAATCAGAGCTTCTTAATAAATAAATAAATAAATAGAAATGTTGTGGCTCTTTAAAAGTTGTATAAATCCATTCTTTCTGTCTTTCCCTGGTTCACTTCTTCTCTAACTCCTCAAACTAAGAAAACGACTCTTAGCAGTTTGTCAATCTGGTCACAGGAATTTTTGTAAGCTGGCAAGTATAAATGAAAAACAAATCAGACAAGAACAATGTTCCTCTTAGAGCTACAGGAATCACTCAGCATGTTTCTTTTTACTCCATTAACTAAGCTTTAAAGCCTAAAATGCCAGTTCATGATGCTCTCAGACAAATAGCCTTACACTCTTGCATTCTGTGTCTCCAGGAACTAGTGAGGTCCTAGTAAGGACATGCTTGCTTGATAGACTTGTGTGCAAGTAGAATGCTCTGTACTATAAAATAAGACACAATCCAACTCCAGCAACTTCAACTGGCTTTTGGAATGCAAATTTCAACTGTCAAGTCTTAATTAAAAACTACCAGTCAGCACTATTTTAAAAAGTGGAAGAGAACTAAGTGGTAGGTTGTTGCTGAAATTGTGCAAGTTCCATACTAAAAGCAGTAGGTAAGGTGACAGGTATATAATTATCATCACATCAAGTGAAGGACAAGAAACAGTCTACAGTTCCTGAAGAGGTGGGGCTTCAGCAGTCTACAGTGTGGCAAGGGGTTCTTCAGGCAGAGTTAATTTGTCACTCCATTTATTTCAAAAGAGAATCTCCTTTTATGCCAAACATCTCTGAACCTTCAAAAGTGGTGACATGCCGGGCCTAGTTCTTAGATAAAGGGGTTAGCATGAATACAAATGCTTGTGTTTTGTGCATCAATTAGGGAAGAGTTTGAGGAATAATGTGGTATTCAGGTGTTTGGCAGTTTCTGTTCAACAGCACATCACAGCTGTACCGTAATCCCTAATTCAACTGAAAATCAGCAAAAGAATGGATCAAACCCAGTTGATTGGCTGAAGGCAAAAACCTTCATTATCTCTTTGAGGTTTTAAACAAGTGAATCAGATCACTGTATGTTATGAAAATGTGAAAGTTCTGGGTTATAAATCATTTTTGCTAGCCAGGAAGCAACAACTCAGAAATAGCATCAGGACTCCTTAAGACTATCATAACAGTGCTACATGTCTTAACAACACCATCCTCTTGTCCATAGCTACACAAAAAGTGACTTTCTGCTTTGTTCTAGTTGAACATATTAGTGCGAGGTTTAGTAGTGATGAGTTTGCCCAGGTTTTACTGGATAGATCCTCTAAACTTCACTTCTTACTGCTGCTGGTGTATAAGTGCTCTGAGGGGTAGCAATGGCCTTGTGTCCTACACCCCAAATTCATGTTTCCAGTCTGTTCTCCCTTGTGTGCCTGTTTGCATGGCACTGTGGTGTCAGTATGGTTCCAGAATATTAAGAAACCTTACAAAGAAATGTCACTGGTAAATGTTTGGAAATATTTTAAGAAAACAGAGTCAGCTCAGACTTTGAGTTTTCTGTTTTTTGTCAGCTTAAGTCTGAGTGAGAAAAAAAAAAAAAAGGGTAATCATTTTTCTATTCAACCTGAGAATTTGGCTTAGAAGGCTTAACAATCAAAGCTCAATTTTAGAAATAGCGTGATATTAAATGAACTATCCTCCTCTCCTCCTGGTTAGAAAATGTTGACCTTTAAATCTCTACAGATTTGGAATATCCAGTCTCCTGGATGATATATCATCAGTAATAAAGAAGAATAATATGTTAACTACCCAGATGTCTATAAAACAAAAACAAAAACAAAACTGTTTAGTAATTTTTTGCATTTCATGTAATCTACACCTGACACGAAACTTGAGCAATTATTCATAAACAGAAGTGGCATTATGTTACTTAGTTATTGTTGGGGCCTTGAGGGTCCTGCCAAGCTTTAATGTCCCTGCCCTCCTCCCCCTCTCCCCCAGACCTTCTCTCCCCCACTTATGGCCCAGGATCCCATTTCAGCCCCTGGGGCTCTCGGTACCTGCCCCAGCGAAGCTGCAGCAGGGACGGACTCCCCATCCTGCCAGTCCCACCCACAGGACAATATCCCTGTCCCCATGGCATGTCCCCATCCCCATGACCTTGCCTGGCCATCTCGGGGCTATGTTTGACCCTGGTTCCCCTCACCAGCTCTGAGCCTGCCTCCCTATTGCCCTCATCCCTGGTGCTGCATAGCCACAGGGTTGTTCTCTGGGGTTGTTCGTACCCTTTGGCCCACTTGGCCCCTGGAACCCTTCAGGATATCTGGGCACCTTCTCCCATCTATGGTTTTCACCTTTGGCTTCCAGCTCCCCATTCTGTAGGGAGCAGATGGCTTCTGGTTTCCTGATGATTATAGCGCAACACCAATGCTCCAATCTTTAATTAAGTCAAATTCAATTTTCTATATGCTCAGATTGTACTGGGAGCAAAAAAAGAAACAGATTAAAATGAAGGCTACTGCAATTCCTTTCTCCTCGTATTGTTTTTACTTACTCCAAGATCTTTGAGAGATTGAAGATGGTGTTCAAGATGAAATAAAACTTTTTGGATGGAATTAATGTCGCCTCTTCTTTGGTGTAAGTTTGGACTGTTTATGACTGTTTATCACTGCTTGTGACTGTATATCTTGCTGCTATCAATATGAGCACTCTGATTTCAGAACTCTCATAAATCAAAACAAATGAAATTGCACAACATGTTGTATACAAATGCTGTCCTACAGGGTGGTAAGTAGCACTGAATTCCCACTTGTCAGAAAGGTAAATAAAATCAAAGAGCTTTTTACAGATACATTATTTCATTATGTGTCAGTTAAAGCACAGTTTGAAATCTAAACAGAAGTCAGACATGGCACCTGCCAATGCTTGTTGAGCTGCGGGGTATGTTTTATTTATTTTTTTTTCAAGCCCATGATTCAAAATCTTAAGAAGCAGAATAATAGTCCTTCAAATTTTAAAAGTTTTCTTTCTCTTCTTTTCCACTATCTATAATATCAGTGAGGACCACTAGTTCAGATGGATTCATCGTCAGTTAGATGAGATGAATCTTACATTTAATTTTCTTCTATTCCTTCTGTCTTTATACTTTGCTCTCCCAACACCAATACAAGTATCTTGCAGCTAAGCAGACATCCTTGACCTCATGCTCCCCCATGAACATAAAAGGTACATAGTAGGAACAGTCTTCTTTCTATATCTTTCTGCTTGGAAAAGACACTATGAAAGCATCCTTTAGTTTCTATCATTTCAGAAACATTTATGTTAGGTCCTGCCTACACTAAGCTCAAACTAAGGTGTTTTTGTTTTTTTTTTTTAATTATTATTTTGAAATTAATCCACTTTCCTAATCTTCCAAACTTCTAGATAGATACCTGGAAAAAATGCAACATACTCTAGATGTTATGAGGAAACCAGGACGTTTTCTATCTAATTTACATACTGCAATTACTTCTTTTCTCTGAACTTTTTTGAAAGCAAGTGTCTGGCAGTGGTGGGTGGCACTGAACTGAATTAATCATTCACTTAGATAATATGACAGTAAAGATGACTAAATTGGAACTACTAGGGAAAATAGTCATAATATAACCCTTTGTCCTCATCTGCTGGTAGAAGCAGGCTTTTCAGATCTATATCAAGACTATTTGCAGCCTGTACTGAAAAAATACATAAAAAGAAAAACAAACAAACAAACAAACAAACTGAAGTTTATTGAATCACTCTTTACTTATTTTGAAATGCTAGTGAAAAGTGACTTGCAAACTTCCGAGTCAGATAAAAACTAATTCCTTAGAGGACTTTCTGACCAGTAACTGAATTATGGCAATCTGCTGCACCTTGAGGCAGGCAGCACCACTGAGGAAATAGTGTTCAACAGGAGGGGCTGCAGCCAGCAAAATAGTATTTAGCAAGTTCGTGGCTCATCTCCTTGTGAGATTGCAAGCTGGGGATTTTTGGGAGTGGTTTTGTAATACAAGTAAAGTATTCGTGTACTGAAAGAGAAAGAAGATGTCTATGCTAACCATGATGGATATTCTCCTGGACAGGCTCTTCTTAATCTCTTCCAATTCTAAAAAAAATGTGTATTTTAGTTAGCAAATGACTAGAGGAAGAACTGATATAAGGCTATGTCATTTCTAGTAAATAAAATGTACTTAGAACTGCTTTTATTACTGATGTGGAAAAGTCCGCATCTGTACCATGTACCAGCTCCTCCAAAACAGGATGACCACATACAATTATCCAATTGAACTGTGTCCAGAAATCACTTTTGAAGAACTCAGTTGACATGGAACAGAAACATACCCAGAAAAGTATTAGCTCTGTAAGTAACATGAGATGATGTGCCTGGGAATGTGTCCTGATTTCATTTATTAAAATAAATGTAGCTATAATGTATTTTTTCTAGACAACAAAACTCAAATAACCTTAGTTACTGTAGAGAAGTTGTCTCTTTTTGCCTATTGTCTTAGACATCAACATTTTTGAAAGTAGGTCTTTTTTGTCTGGGTTTATGCGGATCCTAGTTTGTGAAGTCCTAGTCAGTGACAGGGACTCTTGGGAGCTACCAAATTCTGTGGATAATAACCCAAGAAGTATTTGTGGTAGTAGAGGTAGTGCAGATTTCCTGAAACAACCTTACTCACCTGCTAACCATCTTATGAGAAAGAAACTTATGGGTTCAGATTTGTCCTTGGAAAGTTTATTTGCATCTGCAAAGAAAGAAAGAAAAAAAAAAGAGGCTTAGTTTTAATGATCATTTTGTCATTATTTCCAGTTCTCTGCAAAAACAAATTGTGATCTACACTTTTACGGTTTCCCTCCCATGGAGAAGAGAAATATTTTGGTCTATAAATATTTGCTTTGGGCTCAGCCACCTGGAAAACCTTGTAGAGGAGGAAATAAACTGCAAGAGGTCAGATCTTCTCTTGATATCTGTTCACCATATTGGACGCAGAAATATTGGGAGAGATTTCCCAGGGAAGCTCAGGGAACATTAGTACCAGCTGGAGCTAGTACTCTCCCATTATATGACATAGCTATTTCATGGAGTCTGTACCTGATTCTGTATGCAGCCAGGTTTGTGGGTGGGATTCATCTCACTACAGCTGAGATGTCCACATGTTCAGACAGCCACCCCAGCCTGTATTTACAACCAATGGAGAGTAATACACATTTTAACATACGATTCATCTGATTTGTTTAAAATGTCTAATCAGAATGAGATTAATTTCACTCCAGAAATGCCTGCTTTCCTCTGTTTATTACAAAGAGAGCACAGAGTGACTAGTTCATACATGGACCTCTCTCTTTCATCTATCAGATGCCATTCTGTTTCATAAGGAATATTTTGGATGTTGTCATCAAGCTTCAACTGCGGTGACCTTGAAGAGTTTTTAAAATTTATTTACTGTCAAGATTGGGTAGCAGGCTAGTTATGGCTGTCTGTATGTCAATCTCTTGTCTGAGCTTTCAAGGAAAAGCAAGGATGTGACATTAGTTTTCTAAGATATCGGTTGTAGGAGGAAATGGGAGGGTCATATTAATGTATCACATCAGTCCTATGGCCTTGCGTGATGGGCATGACCCTTGAGCAGAAGTTGACATAAGGAAAGATGTTTATTTCTCTGTTAAGGATATTCAGCTCTTGTATTCTTGCAGGAATGCAGTTTCTCAGTAGGAGCTGGGACAGTCACCTTGCTCTCTCATGGCAAATGTACATCCTGAGAAAGCATTTCCCATCAAATGAGTTCAGCTCCTCAGCTGTCCCTGTTGCTGAGGTTGCTTAAATCATCAAGTAAGCAATGTCATGTTGTTCAGAACAAAGCTGGCTGAATAATATGGGTTGCATAATTTACTCAGGGCATTCTGTAGTCATATTTGAATGCATTATTTACTGGGCTTCCCCTTCCTCCTATCATTCATCCAATTCATGAAGTGAATAATTTGGTATTATATAGCACAGTGCAAGGACTTTTCAACACAATTCAGAGAACATTTCATGTAAAATCGTTGCACGTTATTTACTAACAGTTAAAAAAACACACCAGGAAGGAAGGAAAGAAGAAAAGCTGATACAAGGTTTCCATACTCCTTACATACTCAGGATTGAGGGCAACTAATGGAAAGGAAAGAAAAGCCCTGCTTCACTACCTGCACCAACACAGAGTATTCTTCCTGTCATGACAATATGTTAGCATTTAGCCAGGAGACAGATTTTTTACTAGGATGGTGTAAACATCGTTCTGTCTGTAGATTTACTGAGAAAAGGAAGTTTCTTGAGCCAACATTGGGTATTCTCCCACGTTTAAATGGATGGTCAGGATTAGCTGTGGCAGAGCTCACACTCCCTGGTGACCTTTGAGGTGATTCAGCTGAAGATTTTGCTTTGGCATGCATGTGGACTGTGGTGATCTGTCCTCAGCACATAAACCATATGCATAAGCATCATGAGGAAAGAGATGGACAGATTTTAAAGCCTTTGAGGTTTTATAGTGGACTTTGGCTTAGGTCCTAAAAGAAATAAGCATGAGGCAGGACTGGAGAAACATCTGTTGTGTGTAGTGCAACACTGGGGTGGGAGGGGGTAGGCGGAGGACAGAGAGATCTTCCTGAAAGGCATCACCACTGTTTTTCCTCTTTTGTGTGCTGCTGGGGAAGCAGTTTAACAGCAAAACATGCAGGCAAACAGTGAAACAGATGGTGCAACCTACTATTGAGGAAACATTTCAAAGGGTAACAAAATATGGTTGAAACCAGCTTACAGTTTACATACTGAATGCAAAACCGAACATGCTGTTTTCAGCAGGCTGTAGCTGTTTTCATTTGTTGATGCCAAGTGCTTTGGGGAGCTGCAGCTTCAAAGTGGTTAGTGCAGTTGCAGGAATCCTGTAACGGTATAGACTTGCTTCAGCCGGGTAGATAAGGAGGGGCTGGATTCTTACCTGCAAATGTTCTTTAGTGTGAACAGAGGGATCCCTCAGAGATACTTTCAGAGAAACGTAGAATCATGGTTTGATTTGGAAGAGACCTTAAAGATATCTGGTTCCAACCTGCCACAGTTTCAATGTGGTTTACTAAAGTTTTTTTTGTTTTTTTTTTTTGGTCTGTCTCTGTCTTTCCATCTATGTGCCATGAATAGCTTTGAAACTCAGGAGATTTTGATAAATATACTGACATGATCTTGCATAGGCAAAATAAAAAAAAAAAATACCAGGAGAAATTTTCATTTCTCAAGCAATTAAACAGTATTTCAGCACAGTTAAAAGCAAGCAAGCAAGCAAGAAAACAAACAAACAAACAAACAAACAAAATTAAAGGTCTTTGGCTAAATTATAAAGTCTTTATTGACTCTAAATATTGGGCATGGATAAAGGAGAGGTAAGTGGATGTTCCTAAGTTCACAATTAGAACCTCAGTGGCAGGTAGGAACAAAACCAGAATGGGCAATTCAGAAAGAATTGCTGCTAGTGTGAGAAACTGGAGGTAAGAAGAAATCATTCCTTGATGGGATTAGTATCAACAGAGAGCCCAAAAGAAGCCCCAGAGCATTAGATATTTATTCTGTGAAAAGGAAATAAGCAAAACTGTTTGTTATAAAGGTTACTTAAAACAAGTAGCAAGCTTATTGTTAACAACAATGGTAACAGCTTAGCCTAGAATAGAAACAGATCATGTTTGACACTATTTTGGTATATTGCAGGTTTTCAGTTTGTCTGCGCTTTCTCGTCCTGATCTGAGTATAGGCTGAAACAGTTTCAGAAACTATCAGCTGTTGTTGGAAAGTTACAGAGGATGTATGAAGTATTGCTGGACTGGAAAGGAGCAATCCTAATGTATAACTGTATATAAAGGTGGGAAAAATGAACTGTAAATTTATAGACTAGTCAACCTCTCCAAAAATCCTTGAAAAAATCTGAAACAAACACTAAGAAGTGACTTGCTAGCGCTTGGAATATAACAGGAGAACAGCAGCAAAGATGAATTTGCCAAGGAGAAGAGTTCTTGTCAAATCAATCTATTTTTCTTTTATGAAAGAATAAATGGTTCTGTAGTCAAGAAGCAATAATCATATTTCTTGTTTTCAGTAAGGTTTTTGACATTGCCTTATACTGTATTCTTGTAAACAAACTGGGAAGACATATCTAAAGTAAACTTACTGTTGGAGAAGAGTGTAGAGTGGCAGGTGAAGTTATCACTTGTTTTCTGTCCAACTGCACAAATTGTTCTCTTTGCTCTGATTTGTTAATGACAGAAATTGCATGATGAAATCAAGATTATGATTATTATATCTTTAGATAACATAAAGTTTATAGGAACTGTAAGCATGTAAGAGGACAAGACTAAAATTCAAGATGATCTTAATAAATTAGAGGAACTGTCTGCAGGAAACCAGAACACAGGCAGCAATATTCTGCCACATCTCAATAGAATGTTGACCAGAAATAGTTAATAAAATAAAACTTCATTCTTTAAAATTGATGAGGGACTAAAAACTATAGGGAAAGAGGTAGCTGCAACAGTGAATGGGGATCAGGTGAGATTAGAAGAATGGAAATATTGAAAGAGATAGAGAAGGGGAAAGATGAAAATGCTGAAATCATCCAGAAATGTTAGCTTTAACTAAACACTAACAAAAATATTAACACTTTCTTTTCAAAGGAAATGAATGCTGAAACACATTGAACATAGGGTTACGTGTCAGTGATATTGGTTTGAAGCAGAAGAATAGATTAAATGACCCCATTAAGTCCTGCCACATTCCTCCTATATTTTCTATTTATTTTATAAGATTTATTTATTTAAATTACATATATTTATTTATTCTATTGTATTTTGTAGAATGATCTGTAAAGAATATGAAAAATGATGAATCTTAGTCTATTGTGGTTTCAGTCATCTGATGCTATCCTAAAAATATGTTTATTTTGACAATTTTCTGAACCTTACTGTGCCTATTTTATATTGACAGATTCTCACAGGGCAGAGTGTCACTAATTGAATCTAATGAATACGGCTGGAGACTTATGGTAGACTGGAGGCAATAGATAAAACAACAGACACATATCAAGACTTCTGTGGATATTAACAGCAGGAATATGTCCATCAACAGTAAATTGCATCATGGCTACAATTTACATATGCAAATACCAGGAACTTTAGAGAATTGACAGAATAAGAGCAGGCATGTACTCTAGCACAGCAAGATCTTATGGGTTTATGGACAACACACTTATATGGCATGAGAGGCAGGAAGCATAATGAGACAGAAAATGTGTTGTAACTTTGAATGCTCAGAAGGATATGGCAGGAACTGTAATGTCAGTTCAATTCTGGATCCCTCATTGAAAGAGTTGCAAATGACTTGCACATTGATAAAAATATCCTAAGAATATAAATCATAGAATCTTAGAATCACAGTATAGAATCTTGAGTTGGAAGGGATCCACATGGATCACTGAGTCCATCTCCTGGCTCCACACAGGACGACCCAGAAAATCAGTCCCTATGTCTGAGAGCATTGTCCAAACACTTCTTGAACTCTGTCAGGCCCGGTGCCATGAGCACGGCCCTGGGGAGCCTGTCCCTGTGTCCGACCACGTCTGGGTGCATAACCTTTTCCTAACACCCAGCCTAACCCTCTCCTGTCCCAGTTCCATGCAGTTCCCTCGGGTCCTGTCGCTGTCCCCAGAGAGCAGAGCTCAGCGCCTGCCCCTCCGCTCCCCTCATGAGGGAGCTGCAGGCCGCCATGAGGCCTCCACTCAGTTTCCTCTTTCCTGAGTCTCGGCCACACAAATTTTCACCATACAGGGTGATCAGCATCTCCCCACCTCACTTCCAGTGGCCATACACTTTCTTTTTCCACCTAAACTCCAGAAGAAGATCCGTGCTCAACCAAGATAACCTCCTGCCCCTTCTGTTTGACTTCCGACATTTTTGAATTGCCTGTTCCTGTGCTCTTAAGAGGTGGTACTTAAAAATTGACCAGCACTGATGGACCCCAATGCCTTCAAAAGCAGTTTCCCAGGGGACCTTAGTAACTAGTTCTCTGAGCAGTCTCAAGTCTGTTCTCCCCAAATCCATGGGGATTATGTGTCAAATGTGATTAAGGGACTTTTGGTATTCTACCTCTAAGATATGTTACTATAAAAGAGAGTAAGTATGCAGGCATCCTTCCTACTGATGACAACATTTTGGAGTGAAAAGAGCTTGTTACCCAGTATTGTTACCAGAGTCTATCAGAGCTGAGACTTGCAAAGGACAGGATATAGTTAATATTGGTTGATTTTGAGTTACCCCCTCAATGTTTTTACTTACAGACTCATTTTTTAACTTGATGCATGAAGGTATCATTATCAAGTCACGAGGAAGAGATTATGGCAGGAAGGAATCATTAAAATCTTCTGTTGGGTCCTCTGCCATTTAATGATTTATTTATAATTCTGTGGTGTTATGTGGGTTCTCTGTCTAAAGTTTTCTTGAAAAGGGAGCCAAAGCAAGATGTCACAGCTGAAGTGCTAAATGTTTATACATCGTAAGTCCTTCTGTCAAGTAGTGTCATTTGTACACATGACTGCACAGTAACTTATTTTGAGCTGTAATTTCTAGATGTATGTTGGAATAACTTCTGCTGCCATTGTCTCAACAGTAAATTAGTTTGTTTCCGCTACTGTCTGTATTTTCCTTTTTCACCCACAGGGAAAAAGAAAAAAAAAAAAAAAAAAAAAAGCTAAATGCACTACCATAAGGTGAGTGTTCCTCAACAGCAAGGTAATGAAAAAAAAAATCATATTTTTTTTTTTTGTGTCTAATGAGATGTTGTAGAAGTATTTCAGAGTTTTTGTATTTTTTTTTAGAAACATGTCACTCAAGTCCTTGTTATCCTTTTTGTGTTCATACAGTTTAACTGCATAGTTTAATTGTCCAGTCTAGGGACAAAATAGACAGTGGATGTTAAAAGGTAGGAGCTTGTTCAGAAAATAAAAAAGGCTATGCAATAGGCTATCCAATAACAAGAAAGAACAACTAGACCACGAAATAGCCATAAGAAAAAAAAATCAGTAGAAAGTGTAGTACTGTAAAAAAAAAAAAATCATTAACTTTGATAAGAATATTATACAGTGAGGGCACTTCAAATTTACTGAATACAATGAAATGGGATGAGGTAGTGAAGGAGAGATAGATCTTTTAGAGAAAAACTATGTTGTTCATAAAGATTGTTTTGCTAATAAACACAGAAATAAAAATAGACCAATGTGAGTGGTCTGTTATAAAAGGTTGTAAATAAGATCAGGAGAAAGAAATAAGATTTTTGGAAGTCTAAAATATCAGCATATCAGCAGGAAAACATAAGAAAACTGTGTATAGATTGCAGTTTAAAAGTATTAGAATGTGTTAAAGCAAGATTAAGGCAGTAAAAATGTAATAACTTATGCCTTTTGTTTGAAAGAATTGCTGTGTCATTTAGTCAAAACTTTGGCAGGTAGAATAAAAAATCTTGTTCAAACTTCAGCCTTGCCAGTTTGCTTCTATCCATCTGTTATTTGTTCTTCTATTGTGTTAGTTCAAACTCCTTGGGGCACAAGCTTCTTTTTGTTCACTTGCTAAAGTGCAAAGGTTGCTTGTTCACTGTTACTTCTTGGCATTCTTATCTTACAAATATAATATGTATGGTCAAGTAGTCAAAGGTGGGTATTGCCAAAGCTACAGAAGGCCATGTTCAAGGCAATCCTGAGATGAATGCTTAAATCAATCTTTCTTCTTAAAAGGGAAGAAAAAAACTTCTAAACTGATACTGAGTGGTTCCTCAAATGGTAGAATGAATGTATTGTTCTGAAGGTCTCATCCTAAAATACCTCTACTATGGATGATAAATACGAGTCCCTGAGCCTCATAGGTACAACTGCAATGCAAATTGTAATGAAAAATTATTAGGAATGTAACAAATTCTCAAAATGTCAACTTAGCATTTGTCAGATAACACCTTAGGAGAACAGCTCATCAAAATTGTTGTACACTGCAGTCCTATATGAATCCTAGTCCTGTTTCTGGGTGGGCCAAAACATTAGTATTTGGTCCTTACATAAAGCATCCTTCTAAATAGAGTTAGGATTTTACAGTTTCTTAGTGTCTCACAATCAATATTAAATTAACAGAACGTGCTAAAATTCTGCAAGACAAAGCACATAACATTCAGACCTGTTATTCACAAGGTTTTCCCCTTTCCTTAAACTGAAGCTTGAGCCTGTTTTATGGGAGCTGTTGTGCACCTGTTATTTTTAAAGCACTGTGTTGAAGACTAAGGATACAGAGCAGACAACCAAACGGGTCAAACAGATGTTGCAGCAGGGAACATATTTTTGTGTCCGCACTTCAGACAGATTCCAGACATCAGATATCTGTAAGATTAACTCCAGACACTGAAGAGCTCCTAAGCCTGTGATTTGTCTGCAGGGAAGATGCTGGAAATTTTGATAAGAGGTGGGGATTAAGCAGCATTTGAGAAATGTTTAGTATGATAAAGAATAAGCTTGAGTTCAAAAGTAGGTGACTGCTTCAGAGGATCTCAAGTTCTTTGAGACCATGTCTAGGTAAAGAGACCAGGGTAGAACAGAGACGCAATTTATTCAGATTTCAGTAAAATGCTTGGTGTTTGAATAGATCAAAGGTTCCATCCCTCTCCTCTTAAACTAATGTTTTTGCTGAATAAATTATAATAGGACTTTTTAAAAAAAACAGAGAGACAATACTAATGTTTTTAGAGGGCTGCAAGGAGCTTCACAAGGAAGATATGGATGTTGAGCAGTAGTATATCTACGTACACACAGTCCAATGGCAATCAGTCTTCCAGATTTTACATGTAGATATGGTAAGCATTTTCCAAGGGAAGAAGATTACTTATAGTAACAAGATCAGTGACATGTCCACGCAACATCGCCTTGAAGCAAGAGAACTAAGTGAGCTGCCATTATGGATAGCCGTGTCCCTGATGCCTATCTACCCAGTACGCCAATGCTTCCCCTGGCCTTACCTTCCTGACTAGTGGAGGAACATCCCAACAGTGGACAGGGATTTAAAGGAGAGGGAAGTAGGAAGGGAAGTAGTTAATTTTTGCCTATGCTAGTGAGAAGTCTTAAACCATCTGTAGTTTTACTTATGCTCTGCTCTGACCTGAATGTCACCAAGCATTGCCAGGATAACAAGAAGTGGAGAAAGGATATATTTGCTGAGATATTCCAACACAGTGAAATTGACTGCCTAATGCAATCCCAGAGTAGTGTGATCTTAGTCTCTATACTCCTATACCCAGATAATGGTGGGCAGCAATCTTAGCAATACAAAACCCTGGTTCAGGATATCTCATTCTGAGGTGAACAAATGCCTACCTTGCTTGGCTTTCAGCATCAGGTTAGAAAACCTAATTTAAATGTCTCCAATGTAGGGATATGCATTTGTCTAAACTATCCAGTGGGTATGGTCAATAACAAGACTTGACTCAGTTGTTTGCACGTAGGCATATAACATCAGTTGAAACACAGTGGGAATATCAGCTGGCCTCCAGCTTTTGTTTCACAATGGCAGATGTCTCCCATAGATCTTGTGTCATAGCTGTCAGCACTGTACAGATGTTTGTAAGTCCCTATGGAGGGTTAAATAGTACTAAGAACATATGTATGGACAATTGTTTTGCATCTCCAGTCAATATAATCAATGGAGTGTAGAAAGTGATTCATTTGATCAAGTGTAGGTGTCTATATTAACAGTAGTTGGAGTTTACATGTAGACTCTGGTACTGTAAGCATCTAAAATCTACTTTCTGTATCTGCCACTGAATCTCATCTCTAAAGTTACATGAGATTAATTCCTTCCAAGGAAATGAGAATTCAAGTCTTTTTTCAGTTTTGCCACTGACCTAGGTCAGCAATACCAAGAGCATAAATTTGGCTGTACTTGACCACTAAAGTTAACAGGAGTATTGTCTGGACTATCATGCAGCCCTGTGCCTTCAGAAGGACTGTACTAAGTGCCAATGCCCAGCCTCACCTGACCTGTCTGCAGAACAGTTCTTTGAAATTGTCCTTGGACAAATTTATGAGTCTGTTTTGTCATTGATTGTCTTCTGTCCAAATAACTCCTCCAGTTTTGCAAAGAAATGCAATGTTTGTGACTATCTGTGTGGTTCACATGTTCTTGTCTCAACTGCTCAATAAATACCTGAAAATAGGATAGTAGGAGTGCACATGAAGAGAAGTTAAGTTAGGTATTTGGAAGGATTGCATGAGATTAACTATCAACAGGGAAAAAATGGGTGTAAAACAGTTGTTTGTATCTCAGCCATGTGTTTGTCCTTGTAAGAGGATAACACCATTCCTACTTGTGTCTGTCCTCGTGGGGAGGTGGTTCATGCAATCAGCACAGCAGAGATTTTATACCTCCTCAGGTGAAAATGTGGCCTGAGAGCATGATCTGAACTAATGATTCCCCTGAGTTTACAGATTCTTTTCATCATGATTAGCAAAGCACCTCTCTTCTCCAAAGTACCATTTTTATAGCCTTAGGAGAGAGATGTTTTGCTTACAAAACAATCAGTGAACATTCTATGACAGTTTCAAAACATAACAGGCTTGAAAAAAAATGTTAAAGTGTATCACCATCAATTTTAAAAACCAATACATTTTTTTCCCCTGGTCTCTAGCTCAAGTGCATTTATCCTGCTGAGGGATTACTTTTATTTTTCAGCTGTGACTCACTGGATATGTGACAGAGTCTTGTTTTAACAAATTTATTGAGGCTGAGGAAGATGTTAAAAACAGACAGGCACCTGGAAATGCCAAAAGTGGGAAAAAAAAAAAAAGAGCAAATGTAATTTATTTCAAGGGGAGCCATGGCATAGTCCTTGGTTCCCCCATGTATAAAACAAATACAATCATTCTCCTGCTCCGCTACTTCCACCTTCTTAAACTTTCGTAAGAGCTCAGAAAATAAAGTTTGTCAGTCTGGTAATAACATTAAAACCCCTGAAATGCATTTTTGAGCAAACTGTCAGGAGGTATCATTAGCCTTCTGATACACCAATTAAACTATTAACTTTAAAGGGTTTTAACTCCAATATTTACATATGGATAAACTAATTAGAATGATAGAACCACAGAATATCCCAAGCTGGAAGGGACCCACAAGGATCATTGAGTCCAACTCCTGGCTCTACACAGGACCACCCAAAAATCAGACAATATTTTTAAGAGAATTTTCCAAATGTTTCTTGAACACCGACTGGCTCAGTGCCATGACCAGTGCCCTGGGGAACCTGTTCCAGTGCCTGACCACCCTCTCAGTGAAGAATCTTTTCCCACTATCCAACCTGAACCTCCCCTGATGCAGCTTCATTCTGTTCCCTCTGGTCCTGTTGTGGTCAAATTTTGTTTGTTTGTTTGTTTGGTTTGTTTTGTGTTTTTTTTTTATTTTCATCTAAGCTGAGAGAAATTTCTAGGATTTAATTTCCTGTCATTAGTATAACTAGCTATTATGACAAAAAACTATGGAAGAAATACAATATGTAACGTTGTGAAAACAAAATAAAAATAAAAATCAGTATAGCCTTCCTCCTGGCTGCAGATGAAGTTTTGATGCATTGTACTAACCTGAGTGAATGTTTTGTCTGACAATTTTAGTATTGGATTCAGATATGCGATAGATGACACTGGCAATTCTGCGGTGACCAAAAGTTCTGATACAACAAAGCCCTTAAGTACATGAGTAATTCAGCCTTCCTACAATAACGAGTTTAAGTATGTATTTAACTCCTATTGTTTTCAGTGGAATTCAGCCACATGCTTAAAGTTAAACACTTATACACTTTGCTGATCCAGAGATGTATCATAATAATTGGCCAAATCTCTTTATTCAATGGGAATGGAGAATGCTCAATATCTTAACATTTGGTCTCTTAATAAAACATCTTTCCTTTACCTGTTTATGCATATGTCTGCATTGCAACCTCCTACTTGTACAGCTATTACAGCTATTGGAAAGAGGCATGCGATGAGGTGTGATCTTTGGCCAAGGTACCAAAACTTTTGGTGTAGCTGTAGCTATACTGACAAAAACATCACCACCACCACCACCCCCAACCCTTCCCATGTAGTTTATTTCACTAACAGAAACCAGAATAAAGAAGCCACCATTCAAACTTTCCAGTATAGCTGAGCACATGCTAGGTGGTTATTCTGGCTGTTATGTATCAAGGACTTTATGATCAATAAAGTGCTTCTAAGTGGGAAATCAGTTTCCGTAGTTAAGGTTTTAAAATATTTTGGGAGAGAAGAATATTGCAGGTTATTAGATGAATATTTAATGTCTTAACATCGTTAAAAGATCAGTTTTGTAGTGTAGTACAAGTGGTTTTGTAGTGTGAGGAATCTAGATGAACTGTGGTGAACCTAAGCAGATCTGGGAAGTTGTTTGGAACAAGTAAGTGGTCAAGGAGATTAAGGATGCATTTGAATATTAGCCCGAAGGTGGAAGATTGTCTCAGGTGCATGTTTACTCTCTAGTATATGTATTAGGTGAATGAAGAATTTCTCTTTATAAAGAGAAATTTTTAAATTTTCTCTTTATACTTAACAGAAGAACAAATCTGAAAATTATAGCTGTTTGCTAGTAAAAACAAAACAAAACCAAACACAACAAAACAAAACAAAACCAAACAAAAACTAATATGAATTACAACTGGAGATTCACCTCACTGATGCAACCAGAAGTTAAGCACCTGGACCAATCTGGTTATCTACAATTCCTCTAAGGTCAGTAGTGAGTGCAATGAGATTAAATGAGAGAATCCTTCCTGAAAATGTCACCCTGTGGCAGACATCTCTTGAGAGGTGGGATGAATAGACATATAGAGATGTCAGTCTCTCTTGGTTGAACACAAAAAAGTAGAAGTGCTTGCTTTAATGTGAAGCCTAGCTTTTAGAAAAATACATACCCATCACATTCACATTTTAATGCGTTTTAGTGTCATTGACATCTGGCTGTTCACAATCCCCTAGCAGGGCAAAATCTCAGCAGGTGAGCACAGAAGGGAGCAGAAAAGAGAGAGCTTTCTAAGGTGCTCCTCAGTCTCACATGATGTATAGAACAAAGTTTTGGGATGTTGCATGGGATGCCGCTGCCACATTCTACCGACACAGCCAATATCCCTAGAAAAATGGAAAGGGAGATGTTTCAGCCTGTTTGGGATTGGCAAAAGATACATTCTGGAAATTACTTTCAGGGCAAGAATTTCTAGAAATAAGATGTTGCTCTAGCTACATTTTGCATTGGAGGCATATATTCCTGGTTATACTGAAGTGTTCATTAATAGGCATGATTAATGTTTTCAGTCAGCTAAATTCTACTGAGATAGCCAGCTTCACCATGCACTGGAGTTAACATTTGTGCCATACAGTCAACATTACTGCCTTAAGACAGTTACATTGAAAATTCATGTGAAATGGAACAAAATGACATAAGGACCTCTGGATTAATTACTATTTTTACTGTTTTTGTAGACAAGAATTGTTCATTAGATTTGTGTCCTCTACTGGTATCTCAGAGAAATTTAAGAATGAGCTGAAGACAGAAGAAAGGAATCCTAGATTGGTGTATATTCTGTACATGAAATAAAGCCATGTCCCTAAAAAGCAGCTATTCTTGTTGCAGCATGAGCTATGTTCTGTGAAAACTTCCTTGGTTTTGATATCACTGCATTTTGTGATTACATATCAATTAATGTGTTACCAAAGATGGACCTGAATATAAAGGAAGAAGTCTGGGGTGTTATTATGGATCCAAAGAAAGGTGATATTCTGGATACTGCCTTTGGAGGAAAAAGAATTTCTGGAGCTAAGTGGTTATTCTGCATATATGCTTTGCATCTAAAACATATTTTCCAGGCACCTTGCCTGGTCATATTAAATATTTATTAATAGGTTTGAAAAATGCTTTCTGTCAGCTATGTTGTATTTCCCTGCTGCTGTATCACAGCCTCTAGCAGGAAAAACTAAACAATCAAGAAATGCTGAGCACCCTTCTCTCTTTCTTAGGTCAGGACCCTGATTCTGCTTCCATTAATGAAACCTTCATGGAGGGGAGATGGACAGTGACTTTGATAGAGTTGTTTGAAATCCCCTCCTGTGTCAGTGGAAGGAGAACAAGGTCTTGGTGTAACGTCTGTACCCTGAGGAAGGGTGGTCTCCAGATGGCTGTGCAGATGGTATGTTACACCTGCCACTAGCATCCTGTCCACATAGCTGCCTTATGGGCTTTCTGCAGGGTGCTGGCAGACAGCCTGTCTGGGTGTGCTGCAACGTGTGATTTCATCTAAACAGGATAAAAACATGGAGACAAACAGTTTCAGGGGTGTAAGCTTTGGCAGCACCCTGAATGCATTCTCTGTTCTTCATATGTGCAGCCTTCACTATAGTCATGAGGATGTTCTTGATACTGTCCTTTGGGGGCACGTGCAGATATGTCCAGCTCAGCACATTACAGGGTAGATACATCAGTTCACAGTTTGGCCTATTTTTCCTAGTCAAGAGTAGTTTGATATAAATCTCTCCAAGTTGTCACTCTTGGTAGTAATTCTTTCTTGTTTTAATTTAGGAATGCAGGCTATTGTAATGACTTGGACCCTAACAGTGATTTTTCCCATTAATAGTCTGGATTTGGATCTGATTAGAATAGAATTTTAGAACAATGTTAAGTCAGTGTATTCAAAAACTTTTCTTAGGAAAAGCAAAAACATGAAAAGGTGTTTAAAGGATACAGTCATGCAGTTTTCTTAAAAAAAGAAAAAAAAAGTGGGGGTGGGTGTGTTATAGAACCTTTTCTTTGCTATGTTTTCTGTTGTTCCAGAGAGGTACCTTTTCATTATAGTAATAGAAATGGTAAAAGAATGATTAGAATTATTTTTCTGACAATTAAAGGTGGTTATAACAATATGATTCAGACAGACGCATCATATTCAAATGTCATTTAGGCAACACTATTAAGTCAGCTTTTATAATAGCTCAAGGGGGTAGATTATCATGGAGTAATTCAATCACTAAGAACAGGGCTCTTAACCCATGTAAGAGCAAATCTCTATTATTGATCTCCAGAACAAGAGGCAAACAACAAAAAGACAGAGCTATCATCATACAGCATGGAATATTTCCCAAGCTGCCTCATAGGCCTTTCAAGGTGCAACACAAGTATTTATATTTGAAGGAATAGCTCATAGTGAGTCAGACCTAAAGCAGAAATCAATAGAAATCTTCTTCATGTAGGTCATTAATGAGTAGTGTGTCTGGTCATTGTCAAATACTGCTGCATATTTTAACAGAGGCTTGGAAGTTAGGACATCTGAATTCTATTTCTGCTTAGATTTCTGACTCCTTAATAGCGCTTCTTATGTCACACACAATTTTCTGGCCTGTGAGAGATGATTAACCTGGGAGTTCAAGGGCGTGGGCACTTTTCAGAGTCCCGCAACACATTTTGTCTCCATTTATCGCGTTGATTTAAGATACTTGGGTGAATAATTCTCTATACACTGGAGATCAGCATTGTCTTCCCACTGCAGTACCATAAGAGTCAGATCTGGTTGCCTGAATGCAAGCACCAGTGCCATTTGTGAGATTGAGGTACACCGTGTGAAACATGTGAGCATATGAGACAGCTGAATGGCAGATGAGGTCTACAGAAGACCACATCTTTCTCGAGCAGCAGATAGAGATGAGGAAGGATACCTTGGAATATAACTGAATGGGATTAGTGGAATTTAATTGGCTGAGAGTTAGTTGTGTAGCATGAATTAGTAGTCCAAATTCTTGAAGAGAAGAGAAATACCTTGCACTGTGATTCACTTTACCTCTTTTAGTTCCATTACAATGCAGGGTGAGCCTTCTTCTGGAGTAGTCTGTCTCTAGAATAGCGCTAGCAATCATTTCTGTTTTGTTAGCTAGAGAGTTAGGGCTGAACTCAGTTGCCCATACGTATTCTGACATTCAAGAAATGAATGGGGCACCTTCTTGTCCCTCAGCTATCAGACTAGTAGAGCGTAGAACTCTTCTTGCCCCTGTGACATTTCTGCTAGCCCCATGCAGAAATCTTGGATACCCTAGGGCCCCTCATATGTTATTACATGACTACATGTGGACAACTGTATCTGCTTCTCAATGTCTGGGAAGTTATATCCCACTTCTGCTTTCTGATTCAAAGAACTTACTATAAAAATCCTAATTTTTCAGAGGATTAGCACTGGATATCAAGGAGGAAAATGGATATCCAGAAGATTCAAAAGTCATAGGTGGATTTTTTTTTCTTTGTTGTTTGAGGTTCAAGTGCTTCAATCTATTCCTGTCTGGTGAAAAGTGAGAGGACTGTTTATGGTGATAACCCTGAAAAATGTGTGCAATTTTTACAGTTTAACATTCCTAGAGGAAACTTCCTTGTTCACCTGGAATTGTTTTCCATGCCAAGAAGTGCTTTAACAGGGTATTTTGCCACCCTAAATCTCCATCACTGTACTGGTAGCAGAAACTAATTAATTAATTTGGATAATTAAAGGTGAATGTGGGCTATAAATTAACATTTTCCAGAACGTAGGATGGTGTTATGCATTCAGGGACTAATATTTCTGTTAGAAAACTGGGGTAAAGAGAATAGAGTGAAGAAAAAGAGGAAAAGAGAAGACTGAAGCATGAACATCCCATTTACAGGTTCAGTGAGAGTTCTCTGTGAAAACATCAATGACACTTTTGAGCTCTGTTTCAAAACTACTTTGTAGTTTTTGTTTCTGTTTTTGTTGTTATTGTTTGTTTTCTGTTGAAAAGATTGTACTAAATCTTAACCTCCATTTGTTTTGCATTCCTATCTAGACTTATTTAAACATTTTAACAGGGGTTGATAATTAGCAGAGCTAGGTGACATGCCAGCCTTTGCTTCGAGGATTAACCTTGTAGACTTTTTCTGTTGAACTTTGCTCTCCCTGCACTGACTTGCTCTAACCATATGTTTTATAATGAGCAGTAATAGCAATGAGATCCTGACACACAATTATTGTAGATGGCTAGAGACTTTGCTGATGTCCCAGTCCGCACCATTTCTGTGCCAGGGATTTCTCTTTGAACACATGGTGGTGTTTAGTCATCATAGATAAAACCCATCATTTTATATTGAACTTCCAGTGAAGGAGTGGAAGAAAACAAATGTCTCTTTTATCTTCAAGAAAGGCAAAAGGACAGACCAGGTAACTAACCAGGTAACTACAGTCTGACCAGCCTCACCTAGATCCCTGGAAATATGATGGAAAAAATAATCTTGGAAATTATTTCCAAACACATAATGAGAAGGTGATTGAGATTAGTCAGCAAGGATTCATGAAGAAGAAATCATTCCTGATCAACCTAATAGCCATCTGTGATGAGATGAGTAGCTGGCTGGGTGAGGGGAGAGCAGCTGATATTCTTTATCATTACTAAGACTTTCATTACTTGATTCCAAAATATCCTCACCGAGAAACTGATGAACTACAGACTCAGCAAGTAGTCAGTTAGTTGTACTGAAAATGAATGATCTGCTGGGCTTAAAAGGCATAAAGTTCAACCAGAGACCAGTCAGTATTTGTGTACCATAGAGCTAGATACTGGTGCCAATACCTTTTAATATCTTCATTAATGACTTGGATGAGGGGACATTGAGGGGACAGTGTGCACTCTTAGCAGGTTTGCAAATGATATAAATCTGGGAGGAGCAGGTGATACACCAGATGGTTGCACTGCCTTTCAGAAGACCTGGAAAGTCTGGTGAATTCAGCCAAAAAGAATATAATGAAACTCAATGATGGGAAATGCCAAGGCCAGCATCTGGGGAGGAATAACCCTAGGCACCAAGACAGGCTAGCACCAGAAATTGGGAAGTAGCTTTGCAGAGGAGGGTCTTGGCATCTCAGTAGAGAACAAATCAACAGTGAGTCAACAACATATCCTTGGGGCTGAGAAGATCAGCAGCTTCCTGGGCTGCATCAGGCAGCATTTGCAGAATATCAAGTGACTTGATAAATCCATCAGATTACCCATTAGAGCCCTCAGATTCAATTGAATGAGCAGCGCCAGATATTACAACCAGTTAAATGTATTTTATGATTACATCATTTCATGAATTTCTACCAATTAGATGAATTCTGTACAGTATCAGTGTGCCGTTTTGAGGACGAAGGTGTTTATAGGAGCCCATGATAATCAAATTTTCCTACTCACATAACTTTTACAATGAAGTAAATCTATTAGTAGTAACAAATTTGCTCTTAACTTCTGTACAGAATAAAATTAAGGTCCTATTATAAAACATGATATCTATTTGACTAATTGAAGATCCAGATACTGAATTGTATTTATCTTGCAATATATATATTTTTAATCATATAATTAGCATTTATCAATAGTTATTTTAAAAAGAACCTCATAATGAGAATTAGCTTATTATTACAAATATTTTCTTCTGTTTCTTAGGCTAAATTTCTGTGCATATGATATGTAGTTTGACTAAGTAACAAATGTTATGCAAATATCATGGGACATTTTCAATTACTGAGTTTTATTTGAGATTTTTCCCATCAGAAATCTTAAGCTTGACTATAGATGGAAAAGAAATACAATATGCAAACTATGAAACAGTTTAATTCCTAGTATTCAACACCAAAATGAAAAGTTACTACAGAAATCATACTAAAATCAGAAAATTTGGTTATTTTTAAAGATAACTTATAAATAGGAAAAAAGGAAAGCAAATTCATCCTCTTTTTTGCCTTTTACCATCTCTGCAGGCTTGACACAGGAATTACCTCCCAGAGCATAGGCAGAATTTAATTCACTCTCTTTCTCCCGTCTGCATTGATTGAACGTGTGGCAGCTGAGTTAATTTCACTTAATTTAGAAGTTCGGTGTCAGCATCTGAGATGGTCTTATAATCTCTCTTAAGCAGAAGCATGAGGGGGGAAAAAAAAAAACAAAAAACATATACTGGACATGATTATCATCTTAAGGTAGATACCTAAGAGAAGTCAGAGAACATTTATTCTAAAAGTGCATCTTTCTGTCAGTTGATGACTAAAATATAAATGTCAACATTGTGATATCTAAAAGCAGGTGAAATGAATCCCAGAGCCTCAGGCTTGATTCAATTGTCCAAGCAAAGATGCTAAATGAAATTTGAGATTCTGTAGGTTCTCCTGCAACTTCAGCTTTCACCTCTCAAATAGTGTTGTATGTTGTCATATTCGATATTCTCCTTTGGATGCGCTGGATATGTCTGTAAATTGAAAATAACAATAGAAACCTATGTTTATGCTATCTAATGGAGTTCTAAGAGTCTTGCTATCTACACAAGGACACTTTTACTCATAGACATGTTTGTAAAATTAGGTACCTGGGGAACTTTCAGCCAGAGATTTAAAATTGAATAAATTTGTAGAGTTAAAGTTTATAAGCTTTAGGGACCTCCAAGATTAGGCAATCTGTAACTGTCTCTGTAACCCTACTGTAAGCCCAACACCACCCCAAGGAGATTAGCAGGCTGTCTCCCAAGAATCAAAGATCCAGCTCTGATATAGTACAGCTGTGTGACCTTGACTCAGATGGCAAAGGAGCTGGGAAGAAATTCTGCAGGGAGATAAGAAAGGTAAAATCATGGACAGAGCTATGACTGGTGAGGCTAGTGTGGCTTAAGTGTTTAAGGCAGAAAACATCAGCATGGAAAGGTCCTACAGGGAAAAAAACCAACAACAACAAAAAAAGGCAAGCTTCCCCACCTCTCCACCTCCTGAGGAATACTAGTCAAACTAGTTAGTCTAATTGGGGACTAGTCAGCAAGCATTGAGTTATTTGCTTGAGTCGTGATGTTTTCAATGTTGATAGTGTTGGTGGTGGATGACAACTCAGCAGCAAGCAGTTGTCCTTCCAAGGAGCTGCAGAAGACAACCCTTCCCTACCTGTCTGATGGATGGTAGGCCAATTCCTTAAGTGCCTTATCAGGAGTGGTGAGTGTATAAAGTTTAATCGCAGCTGTTATATGTATCCCAGCCAATAAATAGTTGTTTTATTCTTTAAATTGTGTATAAACTGCTGGCAGTGTGTTGTGTGCCCATCCCACCACCCAAATAAAGATACCTAAAAGAATGAACTAAGAAGAGGGATTGTAGTATTTGACTTTCTGGAAACTTCTATTTCTACTGAAATCTGCTTAAGATGTCAAGGATAGGATCTAATTTGAAACAGGACTCAGCATACATAATTGCCTAAATTAAAGTCAATGTATGATCTAGGCATGTGCATTCCCACTATGGCCAATGGAGATCTAGGGCTCAGATCACTTATCTACAAGTAGGCATCTTGAGCCATTTCAAAACTCACTATAAATTAATATTTTAATGATGTGACTTAAGACATGTTTAGAAATAAGTGTTGTCCTGAATGGATTGGATATTAAATTTCAGGTTAAGTTTTTTTTGCCAATACAGATGTTGATGTGTGAATGCTTCTATATTTTGATGAATCATATATGCAGATATTTTAGGACAGCAGGTGGTAGAATGGATTATTCTGAATGAACAGTCAGTTGTTTCTATCAAAAGAGATTATTACATGAGCAGGGAAAGAGCATGACAGCAACATTTCATGAAGCAAATGCTTCCTTTTTCCTGTTGAGATTGAAAAAAAAAAAAAAAAAAAGAATTGGAAACGGAGAATAATCTCCCTCTCAACATCCTAGAGGCTGAGATCTATTCTTTTGAGCACATCCAAATAGGCTGCAGTCTGATGTTTAAGGAAAGTTGTTTTAAAGGAAAGTACCCGTGCAAACTGTATATTGAATTGGTAATGACAGCTGTGATACTGCTAATTTTCAGGGTGTGACTCTGCTGCCAAACAGAGGTGTGAGTCCCCATAAAAAATTCAGAAAGCTCCATAAATAGAACTCCCAGCATGAAGGTGCTGCTGACAGAGCAGGAGTTGGAATGACAGCCATGAAAAGTGCACCATGGATACCCCAGAGGCTTCACAGAAAACTGAAACCGTATGTTTGCTGCTGAGGTGACTGGGAAAAGTGGTTGGCCTCAAGCTGCATGGATGTGTTTGATAAACTGATTAAACTGTGAGGATTTAGGGGCATGGGGGAGGCTTCTAAGTAAACTAAATGCTCTGAAATTGAAAGATGCTTGCATCTCTGCCCAGGGCACTGCTGTCATATAGTCATGAAGGTTTGCAGCTGCCTTAACAGGTGCTGAATATTGTTCCCCAAGATAGATTAATTTGTGTCCTTGGAAATAAAACCTTAAGAAGACTTACGCAGTGTTATTTTGAACATTTCAGCAGCTAATAGAAAGTCCAAGTTTCTTCTGACTTGTAACATTTTTACTGTCATCTCCACTAAGGAAAATAATCTATCGCTTTAGGGATTTTTTCCCAAAAGAGATGTCTTAGTATGACTTGACAGTGTGACATCCTTCTAATCTGAAGTTTTAAATTTGGGGTATGTTTTGTGAGCTACAGCTAGCTGAAAAACAGGATGTCTTTTATATTTAATCTTGACAAATCAACACCAACTGCAAAGTAGAGATTATGTATTTTGAGTGAGGATATTCTAAAAGGTTTTTTAGATGAGGTAGGCATATTAATTGTTAGTCTGGAAACTGGCTCATGTGTACCACTTCACTAAAGCTATATGGTTGGTAGGGTATAGCCTGATTGCAACACTGATGCATAGGACGGGTGTAATCTATGCCAAGAACAGGACTGAGGTAAATTATGGTGGATAATGGTAGATTATTTGAAAAAGGATGGATTAGCAGATACTTCAGTGATGAATGGAATTAAAAAGCTTGTAAACTACTTTCCATAGCACAGCTGCTGAACACAGCACCTGTTCAAAGTGGCTGTAAGATGCTATCATATGTATTAAGTACAGAACTTTTGTCCAGTGAATTTTTCATACGCTATTAAAAAACACCCATAGGATGTGCAGTAAATTGTGAAAGTCCTGTGTGTACATATGAGTAATCATATGAGTTTATTTTGATGATAAAATGTATTAAAAAATGAATATTTCTATTCAGTTTCATTATATATATACATATGTATAGTGGGACAAAGACTTAGTGTGAGACTTTAGATAATACTGCCACTGTTCACTTTCTGTCAGAAAAACAGCATTAAGAGGTATATAGTAGACTCTTCCACAAGATATTTTAGAGAAGCGTACATATTATTTAGTGAAGCGTACATATTATCTAGTGAATCTATCTGTTTATTAGCAGACTTAGCACTCAGCAGTGTTCCCTAATACTGTGTTTAGGTGTGCACCCTAGATGGGTCTGACGACTATAATGATGATACAATGGCGTCCTTTTCTTCTTCTCTTTTCCTCTTTGGTGTCTTGGTTTCTATAAAAAGAAAACTCAGGAATGCAGGGCCAATAAGAACCACAATATAGTAAAACAGATCTAGCAATTCAGAACATGCTGTGGCAGATATATGGTCTGAACTGTGCTCTGGAAGATCTTCCCTCTGTGTGTTGACCAGAGCTTCTCAGTTTACCTATGAAGAGGTGGATGCCCAAAGTTAAGCTGTGTGACTACCTCTACAAATATGCAGCTTTGCTGTGAGAGTTGTACAATCCCAATGCAGATGACAAAATTGCTGTGGTGTAAGGAAAGGAGAGCTAAATATTCTACCTTTGAGAACTCGTAAAATTTTCTGAGTTCAAGCTGGATTTGCTATCTCGTTAACAACAACAACAACAAAAGTGTATAAACACTTAAAAAAAAAAATGCATTTCTGCTGCTAACAAAGCAAATATATCCTGCAAGCCAAATAAATAAACACACAAATTTCATAACACAATTCTTCATGTTTTATTTCTCAGCATAAAACTACCCTTTTTTAGAGCTATTTATCTCAGCTTCATATGACTTTAATTCCTTCACTGGTATGGTCAAAAGCCCTGTTGGTGGTGCTGATATGGTGAGTTGTGTAGTGGCACACTGCTGGACAGCCTTGTTAACAAATGGGGTTACTCCTCAGTATCAGGACAAAATATGATGTTAGGTGTTATGTTGATTGCAGATTGCTCTTCCAAACACATATCTGAAGTTTATGAGCATTTCCCAGACTTCTGTAACTCTTCTTTATTTAAAATATGGTTCTCTCTGTTAGAGCGTCAATGGGAATTTTCTTCATATATCACCTCTGCATATTGGTTTCCAACGACTACTCTGACGAGATAATAGAATCACAGAATGGTTTGGGCTGTAAGGGACCTTAAAGCCCACACAGTTCCACCCCCCTGCCATGGGCAGGGACACCTCCCACCAGACCAGGTTGCTCAAAGCCCCATCCAGCCTGGCCTTGAACACCTCCAGGGATGGGGCATCCACAGCTTCTCTGGTTGACCAGTGACTCGCCAACCTCTGAGTGAAGATTTTCTTTGAAATATATAACATAAACCTCCCCTCTTTTAGTTTAAAGCCATTCCCCCCTTGTCCAGTCACTGCACCCCCTGAGAAAGAGCCCCCCCCCAGCTTTCCTATAGCCCCCTTTAGGTACTGGCAGGCTGCTCTAAGGTCTGCCTGGGGCCTTCTCTTCTCCAGGCTGAACACCACCAACTCCTTTAGCCTGTCTTCACACGAGAGGTGCTCCAGCCCTTTGGTCATGCTCGTGGCCTCCTCTGGACTCACTCTAATACTTCAATGTCCTTCTTGTGCTGGGGGCCCCAGAGTTGAGCACCGGTTTCAAGGTGGTCTTATAAGAGCAGAGCAGAGTGGGACAATCCTTTCCCTCGCCCTGCTGGCCACACTGCTTTTGATGCAGCCCAGGGTATGGTTGGCTTTCTGGGCTGCAAGCACACATTGCTGACTCATGTCGAGCTTCTCATCCACCAACACCCCCAGGCCTTTCTCCTCAGGGCTGCTCTCATTCCGTTTTCCGCCCAGCTTGTGCCTGTGCTTGGGATTGCCCCAGCCCAGGTACAGGACCTTGCACTTGGCCTTTTGTGTTCACACAGGCCCTCCTCTCAAGCCTGCCCAGGACCCTCTGGATGGCATCCCTTCCCTCCAGCATGTCGACTGCACCACACAGCTTGGTGTCACTGGCAAACTTGCCAAGGGTACACTCAAAGATGACAGAAGATGGGGGAAGAATACTTGTCTCATCCAAATGTGTTCTAGTACAGGGTCCGAGAGGTCATGGGAACAGATTATGCTTTTTTTGTTTATTGGTGTTTTGTGTGTGTGTGTGTGTGTGTGTGTGAAATTTTTACAATTTTTGCAGTTTCTATAACCATGAGTTTGACATTTTCCTACACCTTAAGGCTAGAAGAGACCATGCAATATTTAGTCTGATATCACTTTTTTTTTTTTTTTTGCCAGCTTTAACCTATTTATTAAACTAGTTAGACTTTACTTAACTTCTCCAGTTAATGTCCTAACTGCCAAGTTAATTCCTAGCAGTGTTTTGGGCAATCATATAAAATCATCAGCCATTTTCTGCTAGAGAATAATATCAAACATACTTTCATATACATTAATGCATTTTTGGACAAATTTAAGGAGCCATCTATTGTTCTTAAAGCTCCCTGATGAATGTCAGGATGGATATTATCTCCAGATAAAAAATGTAGATGAATGGGGTTTTCAAACCTCTAAGTACCATTTACAGTTCTTCTTAAATCTTCTAATTTTATGTTTACTGTTTGTCACTCAGATAAAGCTATTCACATTGAAAAGCTAGAGAGTGGTTGCCTTGATCTTAAAATAACCTGAAGAAAAAACAGGAACAGGGTAGGCAAGTGAAATTACTCTATGTTAAAAAGTAACAGTGATTCCATTAAAACTGTGCTAGTGCTAATGACACTCCTCTTGGTTTTGACAAATGCAAGATAATTCAACTTTCAGCAAAAGAGTATCATGCTACATTTATCAGTCTGAAGAGCTAGCCGGGAGACAGTCAGTTCAGCTTAGAAGAACCATGGCAACTTCTCAAAAAGCTATAAGATTGTGAACCTGACAGTTTGCAGGGAAGTTGTTAATGGATAAGAATGGGTCAGCATGCTTTGGGATTACTCTAGCAATCTCTGGGCTAAATTACTTCTGAGAGGAGAATATCTTGAAAGGAGCATGAGATTATAGAATCTCAAAATCACAGAATGGTTTGGGTTGGAAAGGACCTTAAAGATCATCTAGTTCCAACCCCCTGCCATGGACAGGTATACCACCCACTAGAGCAGGTTACCCAGGGCCTCATCCAACCTGCTCTTGAACACCTCCAGGGATGGGGCATCCACAGGTTCTCTGGAAAACATGTTCCAGTGCCTCACCACCCTCCAAGTGAATACTTTCCTCCTAACCTCTAGGCTAAATCTCCCCTCTTTTAGTTTAAAAATATTCCCCTTTGTCCTATCATATCTGCCTGAGCAAAAAGTTGCTCTCCATCTTTTTTTATAAGCCCCCTTTAAGTATTCAAAAGCTGCAATAAAATCACCCCAGAGCCTTTTCTTCTTTAAGCTGAACAACCCCAGCTCTATCAGTATGTCTTCACAGTAGAGGTGCTCCAGACCTCTGACCAACTTTGTGGCCCTCCTCTGGACCCACTATAACAGATCCACATCCTTCTTGTGTTGGGGGCCCCAGACCTGGATGCAGGACTGCAAGTGTGGCCTTAAAAGGGCAGAGTACAGGGGACAACTACCTCCCTCGGCCTGCTGACCACACTGCTTTTGATGCAGCCCAAATGATATTATGAGATAATGATAACCGAGGTAATGATAAAGGAACCTTTTTAACTTGTTTTCCCCTTAATTCCATTAGGTGAGCACCACAACCTTCTCCTTTGTCCATATGATTGCAGACCATTTAAGGCCACTCACCTCTGGAGATCTGAACACTCTCAGATCTCATTGCCTTCAAAATTATATTTGTCTTCTTCTTCCTGGCTAGTATTAACAAACCTTTTCTGTGAAAATCAAGAGAGTACTTTCTAACCTATTGTCTGCACTTCTGTTCACCACCAAGGAAAGGACTGTAACCCAGCTACCCGCAGCTGTGCTAACATATCCTTGATCAATCATCTTCTCACGAGATCAGTTCAAAGCTTCCGACACTTCCTGGCTTTTAATTAAATTAAAATGGGAGGAAAAAGTTCCCCTTTTATGTGTGTTCTCCAAAAAGAACAATATATCTAGGAAGCGAAGCACACACAATGATCCTGTCTATTTACAAGTCTGAGAATTAGATGAAAATGGAAAAAAAGGAAACTTTGTTCTGATCAGAACGACAGTTTGATACGAAACAAAAAGGGTGGCTTTCTAAAACATTTCAAAAGATGCTTTTTTTTCTGAAGATGTATTTGTGATATAAATTCCCAGCCTACTTCCAGTATTTTGTACAACCCAAAGAAGAAAAATGGAATTAGCTGTAGAACTTGAGAGTCTCAGATGCAGAGATCAGTGCAAGTTGAATATGTTTTGCAGTTTCCTGTGTAAAATGAAAACCAAACCAAACCAAACAAATCAACAATAACAAGAACTAAACATGGACATCAACATTTCCCCTTCAAAGACAGGACTCTGCTGCACACACAGTTACATCTTTAAAGAGAGGACTGGTTTTCTGTCTCTGACAGTCACACATGGATGTAAAACACAGACTTAAAGGAGCACCATATAAGTCTTTTCGCTCTTTTTTTTTTTTTCTTCTGGCCTTCCCACACTGAATTTTCAGTATCTGGCAGGGCATTCATAGGTGCATGTGGTGGCTACTGAAGTTGGACTTGTAATTGGTGTTTTTTTTTTTTTGTAGTCCATCAGCCCGGCAGTGAAGATACAGGTTAGAAATGCACCTTGAGAAATAAATATTTCCCTGTCTACTTTTCCCATGTCTCATTCATAACAAACCTACCTAATATGATTCCTGGAATGATGTCATGTCAGATTTGTTGTTTGCCTGGTGCTTTCTTATCAGTGGTACAACCCAGATGAGCTTTACATAAACAACAGTATCCACCACATTGTCAGTGATTAAAAGCAACCTGTAGTCTCATAGATGGTATATTAAATTTTCTGATAGTGAATATGCCTTCTACCTCTGAACAAATGGAAAAACAACGTGATGCCATATCCTGCTGCATGGCATAATGCAGTTTGACATAGACAACCATAAATCTTAATTCAGGAGGTGCAACTGATTAGCATCAATACATCACTTATTCATCATTCAACAGCGAAGATTGGGGTGGAAAGCTGAAAGTTGTCACCTAAAAAAGGAAGAGATAAAAAGCTGTCAGACAGAACATTTTGAATAGATAAACAATTGGCCCAGATATTTCTTTCTTATTTTTAGTGAAGCCAGTGAAAACTAAGATCAACAATGAAGGCTACAGGGGACTCAGATCACCACATGCAGGAGCAGGCAATCACCCTGGTGCCAAGTTTGCAGTCCTGACAATACTCACAAGTGCCTACTACAGATAGCTATTGCTATCTGACATATGTTGCTATAAGTGCTAATTAAATCTCAAGGCTGTGTTCTATTATTAAAACAAGAGTCCTTAGTAGCTACTAAACAGAGCTGCCTCCCCACAGAAGCAGAGATATCAGCTGCCTGGATTTCCCTGATATGTCTTCTTTTTCTGTCCTGGGAGCACCATCTAAGCAGATTTCTTGAAAAAAGTACAGCATGTATCTAGGGTTTGGGAATTTCCAGCAGAAGCTTTGCAAGGGGCAGGCTTGGCAAGCTGCAGCAGGCAGTGGCAGGGCAGTGGCAGGCAGGCAGCAGCAAGAGGGAAGAAGAGGAGGAGGAGGCGTGCACACAGTGCTTAGATATGAAGTGCTGGCAGCTGCTGCACTTGGCCTGGCTCCACGGAACCACAGATGTGTGCAAGGCTGGTGCTGCGGAGCAGCAGAGCTCGGGGAAGAGCGGATAGAGGTTCGGTGTAGGAAGGGATTTAGGTCAGGGTGGTGATAAGAGCATAGGTGCTTTAGGGTTACTGTACTAGGCTGGAAAATGGAAGTATTGGAGCTGGTGCTGGAGATCTTGGGATGAATGAGGACTTGGGTTCTGGGGCGATGGATCAGATTTAGTAAGTGTGGGAGGCTCTGGGAGCGGGGCTCTGGGAAATGGGCATTTTAAAATGAGAGATCTGATATGGGGCTGTGGTACGACTGATGCTCCATAGGTGTGATGTGGCAGGTTTGCTCAGACACATAGTGATTTTGATTTGGACATGATTCATCTGTTCCTTTTCTTGTCAAAGCACTGACCTTCAACTACCATCTACTTCTTTTAGATCCTCTTCCATATATTTTTCCTTATTTGGCAATGTGGTTGCATTAATCAGGAAGCACCATAACAACTGACCATATTCTCTCCAGGAGAGAAGACCTCACTTTGTATGGAGCAAATGAAAGAGAAAAAGGACAACAGACAGTGCAATGTCCCTTGCAACCTCCTTTCAGTGATTGGTGTTTACATTACTAGCTTCTAACCACATTCATATTCCTAGTGCAAGGACTGCAACAGCAGTATGAAGTAGAAGTCTCTTGCACAAATATGTAAGGATGCTTATAACCTATCCTAAATGAGCGTGATGTATCAATGGTAATTTCCTCACCCTGATCACACATACTATTCATCACATCATTTACTCCCACTGAATAGAGAATGAATCTTGAGCCCCAGGTTCCTATCTTAGACTCTTAAATTTAGTTGGGATGTCTTACTCTTTCTGCATCTAATACTCAACCTGAGTATTTTAGGAATATGCAGATCTGGCTAAATGTTGTATACATCTATAATGTCTTTTGCACAAAAGTGAATCAAACTCACTCTACTTGTTTGTACAAAGCTGATTGACCAAAGTTGCTGTATCATTCTGGACATATGTCCAGCATACAGCTAGACAAATACGTAATGCAAGAGATGAACGATTGGCTGATGAATCGGGTTTAGAGGGTTATAGTAAATGGGGTTACAGCAGGCTGGCAGCCAGTCACTAGTGGGGTTCCCCAGGGCTACTTATAGGGGCAGTTCTCTTCAATGTTTTCATAAATTACTTGGATGCAGGACTTAAAGTTTTACTGTTTGCAGAAGACACTAAATTGGGAGGAGCTATTGACTCCACTGAGGGTAGAGGGGTCTTGCAGGGAGATCTTGACAAATTAGAAAGTTAGGCAATCACCAACAGTATGAAGTGGAACAAGAGCAAATGTTAGATTCTGCATCTGGGAAGAGACAACCCTGGATATACGTGCAGACTAGGGGATGAGAGGCTGGAGAGCAGCCCCACAGAAAGGGATCTGGGGGTTCTGGTGGATGGCAAGTTGAGTATGAGCCAGCAGTGTGCCCTGACAGCCAGAAGGGCCAACCTTACTCTGGGGTGCATCAATCTTAACATTGTTAGGTGGTCAAGGGAGAATCTTCCCTATAAGCCTGGAACATCTTCCCTATGAGGAAAGGCTGAGAGACCTGGGCCTGTCCAGCCTTGAGAAAAGAAGACTGAGAGGGGATCTTATTAGTGTTTAAAAATATCATAGGTGTGGGAGACAGTGGGATTTGGCCAACCTCTTTTCAGTGGTTTGTGGGGATAGGACAAGGTGCAATGGCCACAAAATGGATCACAGGAAGTTCCACACCAACATGCGAAGGAACTTCTTCATGGTGAGGGTGACGGAGCACTGGAACAGGCTTCCCAGGGAGGTTGTGGAGTCTACTTCTCTGGAGATATTCAAGGCCCGTCTGGACGCCTACCTGGGCAACCTGCTCTTGGGAACCTGCTTTGGCAAGGGGGTTGGACCCGATGATCTCTGGAGGTCCCTTCCAACCCCTACAATTCTGTGATTCTAAGATTCTGTGAAGGGAAGGGATTGTCCCACTACGCTGGTGCAGCCTCACCTCAAGTATTGTGTTCAGTTTTGGGTGCCACAGTATAAGGAGGACATAAAACTTGTACTGACTGTCCAAAGGAGGGATACAAAGACAGTGAAGGGTCCTGAGGGCAAGGTGTATGAGGAGCAGCTGAGATCACTTGGTTTGTTCAGCCCAGAGAAGTGGAGAGACTGAGAACAGGGTCCTCAGGGCAGCAGTCACAACACCAAGCCTGCCAGAGTTCTAGTGTTTGGACAAAAACACTCTCAGACATAAGGTCTGATTTTTCTGTGGTCCTGAATGGAGCCAGCATTTGGACTGGAGGATCTTTATAGGTCCCTTCCAACTCGGGGTATTCTATGATTCTATGATACTGCTTGCATTGCCCTGAAATGAAGGAGATAAGGCAGCATATTTTTCCTGTTTCCCTTTTATATAGAAGATGGGCCACTAAGAAATTCCTTTATTATATTATTATTATATTCATTTTTTTAAGGTGGTGCTTAAACATAGAAAACAAATCAGTAAAAAACAGTCAACTGCATTTCCATTGTGACTGCCACCAGAGGTAATTGTATGCCATTTGTTCTAACACTTAAAAGATTACTATTTGATTTTATTTTTTGTCAGTGGAGCAGCTAAACAATATAAGAACATGCAACAATTCTTATTCTCCATGTACAAATTCTGTTCTCCAATTTTAACAAAAAATTAAAACCTTTCATTATGAGTCCTGCATAGCCAAAAAAGATGACGTAATCATGAATGGTAGGAGTCAGCATGAGGTCAAAAGCAGAAGATTGGAAAGGTCTGTTCATGAGCCAGTTTGCTGTAATCCCAAGCAGCCATACTGTGCATTTCATTTATAAGTTAATTGTACCTTAACTCAAAAGCATATTTTTTGTTGGTTTTTTTTTTAGCTCTTGATACTCTGACAAGTATGTCCAGAGCTTCAATCCTTTTGATAGTAGAAAATACTTTCTAGTTCTCAACCTGAATGTTTTTCTGGCTAGTTCTTGCCTGTTTGCCTTGTGCCAAAGTCACAATGAATTTATCAAGCAATTTTAATCTTCTTCTTTTTCCAGCTGCAGTATTCCTGGCCATTTAAAAATCGATAGTTACCTTTACTCTTCCACACCCTAATTATGAGAATGCTACATAAATTGAAATACAAGTAGATTTTTTTTAACTAGATTACAGGATTCTGTCATTTCCTTCTTTCTCTTCCTTCCTTCCTTCCTTCCTTCCTTCCTTCCTTCCTTCCTTCCTTCCTTCCTTCCTTCCTTCCTTCCTTCCTTCCTTCCTTCCTTCCTTCCTTCCTTCCTTCCTTCCTTCCTTCCTTCCTCCCTTCCTCCCTTCCTCCCTTCCTCCCTTCCTCCCTTTCTCTCCCTCCCCCTTTCTCCCTCCCTCCCTCCCTCCCTCCCTCCCTCTCTCTCTCTCTCTCTCTCTCCTTCTTTCTTTCTTTCTTTCTTTCTTTCTTTCTTTCTTTCTTTCTTTCTTTCTTTCTTTCTTTCTTTCTGGTCTGAGTTGATAAAATATGTCCAGGGTATGTTTTCAAGAAACATTTCTTAGAAATTTCAAAGGAAGAGGAAGAGAGTAAATTACCCTCTGTTCATGTGACTCCTGGTGGGCTCTTCCTAGCATTGATTATTTAAAAAATATGGTAATTGGTTATTTGCACAGTTTTCATAGGTTTAATAATGTCAGAATGAGTTGAGCTGACAAAGGAGAAATCTGCTGGAGTCTAGAGGCATTCACTAGAGCAATTCTTTTTGTACTTACGCTTTGTCTTCAAAAATTAGTTGTTTTTAATAAGAATGTGTACATTCTCATGTACTGGCAAAGCATTTCAATGGCAGGCTCAACATAGTCAAGATGAAACTTCTAGTTCTGTGGATGTTTTTTGTTTCTTTTTGTTTTCTTTCATTTGTAATTTAGGCTTTACTCAAGTATCTTAACCCTGTTTCCAATTACATCTGCAAAACTAAAAGGTAACTGAAAGGTTAGCCATCACTGGTCAGGTCTACACTTTTAGTTTTCAGTATTTTGTAACCAGGTTATCTTTGCAATGACTTTAAGAATAGTTTCTTTAAAATCTTGCCTTGAATCCACTAAAATTTCCTCAAATCTGAGCTGCTTCAAACTGAGTACTTCTGGCTAATTGAACTGGCATTTTTGATGACATTTTCTGTGGTAGGAAATTTCAGACTAGCTGAAGGTGAACAGATTACTATTATTATTAATTCATTTTTATGGAGCAGTCTGAAAGAGTGTGGTACCTCCTTAAAGTCAAAGTCCTTGACAGGAAGAAAAATGCTGGAGACAGGATGAACAAATTGTGATGAGGGTCTTATGAACACTTATTTTCTCATTACCTAAAATCGCTGCAGCCATTAAAAAAAAAAAAAATCCTCTTAAGAAAGTTACATGACAACAAAGAGGAAAAAAAAAGTGATCCTTCTGCCCATCACTGCTCCCCCAAACTGAAGAAGAATCTGAAGATTATAGTGAAATGAAGAAACAGACTTTATTTCTTTCAGCCCTTATATTGCAATGAAAATATCCATATGCATGCACTCACATATAGAGAAATCCTGTCTAATTTCTTTCTTAGGCTTTAAGAGTTATTCCCACAAAACATTTAAGCTACAGAAAGGGTAAAACCATCATTCCATGAACAGAGCAGCCCATGGGAAGAAACATGGAAACAATAGCTTGGATGTACTTGCTTTGAGCAACTATACACAAAAACAGTCTGCTACCCTGGAGGAAACTCACGCTGGACTAGAACCAAGCTGAAAAAAAAAAAAAAAAAAAAAAAATCAGGTTATAGCTAATTTGCCTTAGTTTGAGCTGTTGCAACATATAATTGCAAATTTTTTTCCTCTTCTCAGCAGATTTGGACAATTTCTATAGTATACATTTTATTGCTTCCATGGTATGAATTAATGACAGACCAAGATTTGTGTTTGTACCGTGATTTTAGGCCTCCAGAGTCAACTTCAAATGTACAGTAAACATGATGTCAGACACTTTGGACTAAATGGGCATTTATTATGTAATCATTTGTACACGTGCATTTGGGGTACTGTTGAGTATCCTTGTATTTGTATGGCAGAGAACTCCAGAGAAGCATTCATGGGAGGATTAAGGGCTGCCAGGTGTTCTTGGGTTCCTTTCATTGTGTCACAGATTTTAAGTATTCAGGAATATTTCTCAAATTAAACATTACACAAACTGATAGAAGTGGATATTCAAATCCTTCCATCTAATTTCTGTCTATTTAATGTGATGAATAATGTCTGTTAGTAAACACCTCTGCAAGATCATAAAGTGATAAGGAGAAAATTTAAAACATTTTTTTTAATATAACTTTTATTCTTTTTGCTGTGTCTCTGCTGTTGCAAGTACCTGCTTTAATAAAAACATGTAAGAGATGTAAATTTATGCCTCAGGGCATTAGACTTCCACAGATTGCCTCAGGCTTGAGGGAGTTTTCTGTGTTAGGCACGTCTCGTCATTTGCCCGTTATGGAATTCTAGCAGTTACATTTAAAGTGTCTGGTCACTAGAGGAGACAAAATAGAAGAATAAATGTACCATTTGTTTTGATCGAAACAGTAATTTTGATTTTTTTCACTGCTTGTCAATTACTTTTGCCATTTCTGAGCATATTGTGTCTGAAAGAAACAGTGGTTCAATATTTCATAAAATCATAGAATAATAGAATATCCTGAGTTGGAAGGGACCCACAAGGATGATCAAGTCCAACTCCTAGCTCCACGCAGGATCGCTCCAAAAATCAGACCACAGACCATTTATCTGTATCTCTACACCACTGCCTCTATATCTCTATATTCTTGGTGATTTTATTTCACCTTTAACATAATAGGCAACTATTTAACTCCACTCTGTAAAATAGAAATATCAGGAAGGTAATTTTCACAGAGCCAGGTTAAAGTCAAACAACCATCTGCACCTCCGGCATATGTGATTTACAGCTTACTGCAGTATTAGCATGAGACAATCTGTTTCATTTACTCAGTAGATGTTTCATTATTATTATTATTATTATTTTTTAACAGTATGAGACAGCCCCTTTGTTTACACAGGAGTTCACTCGTTTTACTTGGAAATTTAAATTTTTTGTTCAGTCAAATTTTATCTTTGTCAGTGTATTGCAATTTATGCTAACTGAAAAAATGAATAATAAAAACTTGACATTTTTCTCCAAAGCACAGTAGCATTAAAGGTCACATTTTCAAAAGGACATATAAAACTCAACTAACAAATTATGTTTGAGTATTTAAGTGCACAACCCCCCTTTTTTTTTGCAAGTACATAGAATAAAAAACGAATGCAATTCTGGTTCTGTGTTTTGAAATTTGGCAATGAAGCTGAATTAATGGAGCTGGGATAATTTTTCATAAATACATTTGTTGCGTAGGAGCCTAGGTATTATTTTTCATGTTTTACGTGGAAAGTCCTTGAGTTACTTACAAAAATACAGCTTTTATCATAGGAAATAAGGAAAGCGGCAGTAGAATTTCCATTGTTACTAACAAAAGCCATTGTGGTTCTTAATTTTTTATTAAAAAAATATGTTCTGGGGCTTCTACAAGACAGGGATTTTGTTTTACTAGGCATTATTTAATCACTGTGTCAGTCCTTATCACAAAGAGCTCTCAAGACTGAGAGATGAAATAAAATGTGTGAGAGGAAAGAGAGGGTTAAAGAGGTGAAACGAGAGGCAAAGATCACACAGATGGTCAGGTATTGCACTTTTCTTTGAACTATCCATTAGATCTATCTTAGTGTACATATGACACTCTCTCTTTCTTGAGATATTCTATATGGACAGAGTGAATAAAACCCTATTGATCAGCCTAGTACTGAAAAAAGAGGGAGATGAGAGCTGTATTTGTAATTAGGAAGCTAAATGCTATTTGAGTAGTCTTTAAATTTATTTTTAGAGTAATAAAAATTATACACTCTGAAGCAAAAAAGTTGCTATTGCTATTTTGGCAGGCGGGGTTATGGTCCTTTATATCTTGTGCTTGCAGACAGGCTTAGTTTGGTAAAGACAACTATTGCAAGAGGCATGCCAATAAAATTATTCTACGAAAGAGTTTCCAGAATACAGTCTTAGGTTTAACTCTCAAGGGCTTGCGTGCACTAGGGCAATGGAGAAGGTGTTCCATTGCACTGAGTTTGTTCAAAGGTTATGGGAGCTTTTATGAATTACCTGCCAGGTAACCTGAAGTCACAGTTTTTTTGTTTTGTTTTGTTTTGTTTTGTTTTGTTTTGTTTTATTTTTTTCCCCTCCTATAAAGTCAATGGCATTGTGAGATTTTTCCGTGATGCAGAATGGGATCTATTGGAAAAGCAGTGAAAGAAGGTGATGTTCTGAGTCCTGGGGTGAACCTATAATTTTATTTTGATTCTTTTATAACATCACTTAAGAACAATGTTTTTAGTTTATACTTATTCATCTGCCTGGGTTTTGTTTGTATTTGACTAGCCAGTGTTGAACAACCATTAGGATTGGCGTATCTTGACAGAAATCACTGAATTTTACTGGCAAGTGAAATTCAAAGTTAGGAATGCAGAAGTTGCTTTATCTAATGCCATGTGGGAAAGAAAAGGTGCTTCTACGGCTACTGAATCAAATAGAAATCATCTTTGAGATGGATAGAGCTGGAGATATTCAAAGCTGTGATATGAAAAGGGAGAAGACTTGGAAAAAAAGTAATTTGAATAAGTATTTTTCGTGGTATTGAAAATCACTCAAATTCTTGTCTTTTCATATGGTCACCTGCATCACTTCACAGTGCTTCTTGACTATCTTTATTCATTTTATACTCTTGCAAGGATGGAGTCTAGATACTTCAGTTTCTCCAGGAGTGGTTGTATGCAGTGAGGGGTGTCATGGACTGCCAGTTTGGAGGTGTTCTGTATTGTGATCAGTTAGAGGACAGGACTTCAGGTATTTGTTAAAGAAAGTAGTTTGGAAAGGGCAGATTAGTGGTTTTATTTTGCTTCTTTTCAAACTGTTATTACACTGAAAGCAATTCCATCACTATGAGGGCTTTAGAAGGAACAGAAAATAACAGTGCAATAAAGTTAATCTTCAAGATATCCACCACTGCAGTCATGCATCTGTGCACCCCAGGAAGGGGATAGCCAGTCTTTCTGCTTGAGGCAAGAAGTCAACCTTGTCTAGGTTAGTAGAGCTCAACTCTTACCTATGAAAGTCCAGCAGAGTGGTAACTACTTTTATCACTTGGAGGAAGGGTAAAGCATACTAGAGGTAGCTCAAAGGATACTAGCTTTTATCCATCAAACATGTAAATACAAGTAAAGTGCAAATACTTTTCTTATCACAGTAGAAAGCAAGAAATACTCATCCCAAGATCAAATCTAATGAGTCCAGAGAAAAAGTGTTTGCTAACTGAAAACCCTGCAGGAGACTGAAGACTTATGCATTTAAACAGCCTTGGGAGGATAGTGGTTAGATAGGTTTCAGATTTTTTAATGGGATCCTGTGGCCAAGATGCTTGCACACTGAATGGGTGCGAGGTTTGACTGAGATCTTAGAGAAAGTCTCCGCTACTACCATAGAATCACGGAAACATATAACCGCTTCTGTTGGAAGGGACCTTAAAGTTCATCTAGTTCCACCCCACTGCCATGGGCAGGGATGCCACTGACTAGATCATGTTGCACAGGGCCTTGTCCAACCTGGCCTTGGAACACCTCCAGGCATAAGGCATCCACAGCTTCTCTTGGCAACCTGTTCCAGTGCCTTGCCACCCTCTAAAGTCTAAATATAAGTCTATCTTGGACTGCCCATTCTTGAGGGATAGCAGCTTACACGATTAAGTTGTTCCAGTTTTTTCACACTATGGACAGATGGTAGGAAAATCACTGCACACCCCATTCTTACTCATGAGAAAACTTCTGCTTCTACTCATTGCCTAGCTTCTGGCTATACTTTTGCATGGCAATCACTTTAAGGTTAGCCTCTAAAATTTCCCTCACCTCCAAAGCTTTCTCCTCACTCTGAAGGAAGAGGAGGTTTGGGATCTCAATTACATAGCTTAACTCTACATCAATATTTAAAAAGGAAACACCATCCTGTCACTGTGAACCCTGAAGAGCAGAAGGCAAATGAATAAATAGAGCTGTTGATTTTAGATAGAATACAAAGCAGTTCAGAATGATGTCAGGATCGTTGCCAAAATACTGTGTACTGGAAATAAGCCTGTACGTGCAGTAACATATGTTGAATTACTACGTTGTGAAATTTAAGATAGAAGCACACTTTTGTTCTTACCAATTCATCCATACCAATCCTTACATTGATCATGGAAAGATGAGACATTAGAATGATTCTAACTCAACAAAAACCTTACTCTATAGAGACACCGTTTAAGGAAGTGCATACCATTAAATGGTTATGTCTGCATCTGGGATTCAGAGAAAACATAGAAGTGTATGTGAACAAATGTTTATGTCATCTATAGAGGTAATTAAGGCAAGGAAAAGAGACAGATTTCTTCTCTTTCAATTTGCTTGTAGATGTTTAAATAAGGAACCTAATAACAGGATGGTGTCATCAAAGAACTAGTGGGGAGATTCAGACTGAGACAGACAATTCTACAGGACAGTTTCAATATCTACATTGTCCAGAAAGCAAGAACAAGCTCCTGCAAGGAACATCAGCAGAGTAAGTAAAGAAGTGGGATGAGTCTGAGTTTTGCTGAAACATTCAAAAGGAAACTAAATGCCTTAATTCTTTCGACATTTTTAATATTTTCTTGGATTAATCTACGATTACTTTTTTATTAATTAAGCTATTACTTTTAAATGTATACAGATGAGTCATAAAATACTTACAACTTAAGAACCTTCTTGAATTTAAATGTGCCTTATAAGACTGATCATTCAGATGCTTAACTTCATTTGTGTAAGTACTGTAATTGCAGTGAATATACTCAATGTTTGTTTGTTTGTTTTTCATTTTTTTTTCTTCCTGTAAAGAGCTATTTAAATATCAAAAACAGTACTTTCAGTCAGAGGATACATCTTCACTACTGTACAGAAGAGTGTAAATGAGAGATCTTAACTTTACTTATCTGCAAGAAAAACCTTATAGAGAGGGAACTAAAGAAATTAAATGCAAGATAATAGTACCACTTGCCTTTGAGTCCAGGGATTTGTTCAAAGGCCTGTCTTCACTGGTAGATTAAGTATAGTCTGTAAGACTAGGTTGGAAGGCTGCAGTATGAAATCTTACCAGGGAAATGGAATTCTGAAGTTTGTTCTGACCTTTCCCACACCAAATAAAAGATAGACACAAAGGAAGAAGACCAATTATCGAAAATAGTGTTGAAAGATCCGACAGAGGTCTTTCTGAAGTAATAAAGTAGAGAGTATAGTCACCAGTAGAGAACAACCTCCCATATCATATAAGGTGGCTATAAGAAGGGGAAAAAGAGGTAGAAAAATTTATCACTAGCTGAGCTACAGCTGGAAGCACCCCGAGGTTCTTAGAAGTGCTCCTACACATACCTATCTTCCTCATGATTTTTTTTTTTATTTTTTTATTTTTTGTACTGCTGGATAAATCTCAATTAAGAAATTTAATAAAGCAGAATTTGTCGTTTTATCATTCAATGCTAGCAAGATTAACCTGATTTTGAGAATCTTTGTATCACTAGACTCCATATAATGAACTCACCTATCAAGTTTCTTCTTCTATTGCATCACTTCTAATTACCTCCCTGGTTAAGAATTTGATACTTTTCATTTCGCAGTTTGAGAATGTTATCAAAGCTTTTATGAAATTAACTGTGTTAGTTCTATTCATTGATTAAAATTCATCATTGACTTTTGTGAATTGTTAATGACTTCATTAAAAGATCACAGCTAGAACACTGTATTATTCTGCTAAGCACTTGTATGATCCTCATCAACACAAGACCTGAACACTTCTTAGTCATTAATGGATTTTTGTCCTGTCATATCCATGAGAAATAATGAAAATTTGTTATATTATCCTTACTGCTTGTAAGGAGAGATGAAACAGAGTAGATTGCATAGACTATTCAAGATAATATGGGGAAAAAAAATCAAACCTGTAGCTCAGCTTCTGCTTGACCATATATCTTAAATGTGATGTTATTCAGCATTTCAGAAATTAGACAATTCTCCTGACTACACCTCTTTAGAATTCTGGAGGTTTGGAAATCGTGAGTTTACAGCAAAATATTTTATAAGCTGAATTTTCTGTTTGAAGGGTTTTGACTACTTGTAATTAATATTTCTGTAATAGTTCAATTTTCATTAGAGAATCAAAAACTATTCTGCTGAGAAATATTGTAACATATTTACAAGGAATGCTGTTCAGGTGTCTTCTGTCTGCATTTTGACTCATTCCATGGTCAGACTGTCTCATCCAAACTAAGCAGAGTAGAAGTTATTATGTATCATAGCCTTTGTACTTTGTTGAAACAGATTGCTTCAAAGATGACTTCCAAAGCATCCAAAATATATTACAGTGCTTTTTAGTAAAAATGTTTCTTTTGTTTATTTGCTGGTTTGTTGTGTTGTTGTTTTGGTTAGGTGTTTTTATTGTTGGTTTTGTTGTTGTTTTTGGCGGGGTGTTTTTTGTTTCTCTCTCTTTTTTTTCAGTTAGAAAATCTGTGAAAAGAGATTTTGTGAAAAAAAAAATAAAAAATTTCTTACAGATAATTTACAGATTTTTACTCATAAAGAATTCCTATTCCAACACTCTCCTTTGAGGCTTTTTTTTTTTTCCATCATGACCTTCAGTATGTCTACTACTCTTTCTTGAATAACTATGTCTCCTGGTTTGTTCTGCACCTTGCTTCAACTAACCTTTGACTAACTTTGACTAACAGTTCTTACTATTCTTCTTGTATTAGAATACAGAATGAATAACCAATTTTTATTCAACATCTTCATGCTTTTCATGATTTTATAAACTTAGTGTATCTCTCGTTTGAATAATCTCTTTTCCAGACTGAATATCGTTAGTGACTCAGTCATTCTTTATATATGAGGAACTGAAGTTTCAGACTTTTGATCTTTTTCCCTCAACATTTTGGAGGTCTATTATTTCTTAGAGATTGGGGGATTATAGCCACATTTAGATTTTAAAATGTAAACAAAACATGGATTTATGTGGTAGCATAATTACGTTCCTGATTTTGTTTTCTATTCCTTGAATTTTCTCTTTTGACTGAGAGAAAACACAGAGATGACATGCTCATGGAAAAAGAAAGGTTCCTAGTGTCCCAAGTAGTTCTTTCTATGTATTTTAATTGAAAATTCTTGTATAGCATACTGGAAACTTAATTTCATAAAGCTGGAGAATAGTATGCATGAAAACTAACAGCCGGGAGGATGCAGGCAAGGACCAAAGATACACTTTCAGTCTCTTAACATGTCACCAAGATCTTCCCTTCTGTAAAAATGGATGACAGAAAAAAAATATATATATAATTTAATATACTGCAGGTTAATCTCCGGATTTGAAATGCTTAGTTATGTTTATACTCCTTTTATACGTAACCTATAGTAAGATTAAAAGAGAACGAAGCTTCCTACCATATTATCTAATAAGTAGTCTCTGAATCACTAGGTTACCAGAAAGTATAAGAAGATGGCATGTTGTAATACATATGACATCTATCTAACTCAGCTGTATAATAGGGCAAATAAACCCCTTCATGACAATTGCAACATTTAACACCTTTTTCCATGTAATTCAGTTCATAGAAGGCTAATTAAAGATCAGTGAACCAAGTGTTTCAAAGGCAACCAATTTAATTGCTGTAATTGTATGATTTAGCTGAATAATAAATGTGCTAATGATACTGTAATATTAAGTGTTCAAGTTGGCGATCAAGTCAATTAAGATATAATTGTAAAGCAGCAATCCACAAATAATGAGTGAAATGCTTCCTATTGAGCATGATGTTGACAGGAATAAAATATGGTAACCTTTTCACAATTTGACATTTAATTTTATACAAAAGAACATGTGGACAAATTTTAATCCTGTTGATCATGTAGAAATTGGACTGTCCATTGCCTTTCTTCTTTCAAATAGAGATGCAGACTTAGTCATTGGAGGAAAATAATAGCAAGTATTTTATAAAGTTTTATTTTACTTCTTGGATTGACATGCAGGAGTTAGATCTTCAAGAGCTGTCTAAATCTGGGATGAAGGCCACCCCTGACAGCTCCATCAGAACAACCAATTGTGATTCAGAATTCATCTGTTTGTCAGAAACAACACTTCCTTAAGAATCAATCAGAAACTGAAACAAAATATTTGCCAAACTAAGACAACAGTATGTTTGTGGACCTGTTCCTCCTACTAATACAGGGGCTGTGATACAGAAAGAATGCAAATCAACTCAGAGAAACTGCAGATACTTCATGCTCATCTCCAGATATCAATAGTCACCCTTGATATTCTCAGTATCATACTTGGCAGTGTCATAGGTGGTGATAGCATGGGAAAACCACAAGAATAAATTGCCTGGAGGGCTCCTGGCGATATGCAATCCTTCTGAGATATCAAGGCAGGTTTGTAGATGGGTGTTTCCATCCTTTGCAGGACATTCATCTATCAGCTTGTCCTTATATCCCTTTGGCCAGTCTGGGTCAGCTCCTGGCTGTGTCTTCTCTCAGCTCCTTGTGCACCCCCAAGTACCTCGCTGGCAGGGCAGCACCAGGAGCTGAGCAGTCCTTGGCTCTGAGTGAGCACTGCTCTATGACAGCTAAACATTGGTGTGTTGTCACCACTATTGTCATCAAAAGTCCAAAGCACAACATTGTGTGAGTATCTACAAAGAAAATTAACTCTCCTGGACAAAACCATGGCACACGTTTAATTAACTCTTCTGTGTTACATGATAAGCACTTAAAGGTTTTGATTCACCATATTATAAAATAGGTTTCCAAATTGTATGGGACAAATTGCCCTCTGAATTTGGATCTTTATCCAGTAGCCGTAAAGGGTGATAGCTTTATATTAAGAGTCTAGCTTTCAGATAGCCAGAATTAAACTAGTACTGGACTTTTTTAAATTGTTTTATTATTTTATAGATTAATCTATTTATAGATTAAAAGCATTTTATTTCTCCAGAGACTATGCCCAAATTTGTTTGCACTCTGCAAATAATTTAATATGAAGTGTCAGGTTTTATAAACCAAAATTTGCAATGTAGCCCAGAAATTAAAGCATTTTCCTGGAAGTCTAAGTTGAAGTCACTTCTCATTTTGATTCGTAGATGATCTTTAAACCATGATCTCACAGAAACAGGAAGCAGCCTCTGGGCTTTCAGGTCTTTTGGAATGGATTTAAATGCCAGTCAGTCCAATTCATATTCTATTGATTTTCTGGCAGACAAGAAATCAAAATAAATAAATAAATAAATAAATAAATAGATGAAAATTGCAGGTGTTTTACAAACAAGGGTTAGTTTGCAAGTAAGAGTTTCAAAAATCTATAGAGAAGCTTTTTCTTTGTTTGATTGATTGATTTTTGTTTTCTTTATTATTAATACTTAGGTATATCGTGCAAAGTAGGAAAACTCATACAGAAGAAATTGCTAGTCCATCCTCATTCTATACTTTCACTTGATAGATAAGATATTGTTACAACAGGTCTTTGAGTTTTCTCAGCGAGAGAAGGAACTACAGTCTCTTTGTCCTGCATGAAAGCCAGACTGTTGGGCAGGGGAAAAGAACCAGCCTTCCTCTTTCTGTTTTGAAGAATTCCTTTGCTTTTGCTCTAACTGCCAGAAATGGCAGTGAAATACAGTGCGTTAAGTTACTGTTAAATGTTAAGTTTTGACTTCAGAAGGAAAACCTGAATAACTAATTTATATATATATATATATTTTTAAGTTCAAATATATCTTAGCTTATATATTTAGGGCATGCTGACACCCAAGCATAAGCTATGAATTAATAGAAATAAAATTTCTATTAAAGCACATTTAAAATAATTTTATGTAAAGTCTGAATTACAGAACACTGAAAGAAGGTTGTCATGGAGATATCTTTCACAGTATCTTGTTTCTCATTAGCGTAAGCTGTTTGATTTTATTCAAGGTGTAGTCTATAGTATGCATGGTTTTGCGTTTTAGTTATTTTAGAAATTTATCAGTTATCACCTCTCTTCTGTGGTAGAGTGGTCAAGGTAATAGACTTGTGCCATCGGTGGGCATAGATGCATTCAGTTACCAACAGAAAAAAATAAAAGAAAAGGAAAACGAAAACAAAAACAAATCAACAACAAAAAAACAACCTCTGAAGTGTGCAGAACAATGAGCAAAGCAAATGTAGATGGGGCTTGGAAATTACTTAAGGAAAAGCTAAATCTCTAAAGGCCAAAGCAAAGAGAAGTATTACAGCCACTTTGCCTAGCATAGACTCATTATAGCTGTCAAGAAACAAGGCATGTTCATGTCGATCGTTACGCCACCTAAGACTAAAAGGCAAGCCAGCTTTACCATAATGAACTCCAATATCTCTGTGGCATGGTAGAGTAAACATATACAAACTGTCATCCAAGTTTTATTTTTAGCGTAGGTTCTGTTGAACCCAATAATAAATCTAGAGTGGTATTAATGTTTACAAGAGACTTCTTTTCCCTCATCTGTTCCTTTATATAAAATAAATATTCATAAACACCATAAAACTTTTCTTAAGGCCAATATATCTTAGGAATATATTTGTAGCCTACACAAGTAATTTTCCATCCTATCAAATTAGCATAATTTTTAATTGAATCTTATCATCTTACTTTTTGTTTTTGTTTTTGTTTTTGCTAATATGGTCAAAGTATAATTACATTAGCCTTTCTCATAAAGCATGATAAAAGAATACTAATCAGACACCAATAAAGTAGACTGCAGAACTACTACATGGAAAACATTAATTTTTTGTTAGGTTGGAAGCCCATTTTTTGTCCATTCCCTCTCTCAGTCTCTCTTTGCTTATGTCTGATACAATTCTCCCTGCATATCCTACATGAATGAGCAAAGAATTGCTCCCTTAAACACCTTTAATCACAGATCTGGATCACATGACAAGTTACTCTGGATTGTTGAGAATAGTGATATGAGGTGGGACATGTAAGAACATATCTGAGGTTAGGCAGGCTCATAAACATTTTCCTGGATAAGGGTAGAGGTGCAATTGTTGTTAACACATCAGTATTATGATTTCAAGGAATCCTAAAGGGAAGTGCTTGGTTTCAGGCTGTCATTTTAATATTTCCTCATTAATGTCATCTCTCAGTTTAAACTAATCACAATTGAAATATCTGGATGTCATTCTTCTTACTGATCTTTTCTTTTGTTTACTCTTCTTTCTCAGTAACTCAAACAAAAATATCATCTTCACTGTCTGTGAATCCCAGTACGTTGGCTCACTTTGTGGCAAGGTCTCTCTATAAATGCTGACGACTTTTTTCCATGACATCTTAAAGACCCTTTTTTTTTTTTTTTTTTTTAGGTAAAACCTCCCATCTACATCTTCATTTGCATTTACATTTCTACCACTGGACCAGTCTTTCCACTGACCCCTCCTACTTTCAGAATATTGCAGCAAAGGTCATATTCTAATCATGTCATATTTTCCTTTGTCTCTTTCATGTGATTCCGTTTTCTCCACCATATAGAATATGCATCATACAAACTACTTTCAGTCTTCATTGTCAAATATTTTTTGTACCTTCACTTCTTAGTCTTAGCCTCTTTAATAAGTGATTTATCCCACATCAAGCTGTGTCAGAAACCACTTCTTATCCTTGACAAATTACACTTTCAAATTTTCTTATTCTTACTCTCACCCAAGCTATTTGGTACAAATAGAGGAACACCACAGGTACATCTGCTAACTTCTCTATTTTTCCTTTCAAATTTCTCTTAGAAATGTTCCATATACTTCTCTGTGTAATCCCTCTGTAGCTTCATTGCTTTCCATGGCTTTGTCTGTCTGTGCTTCAGGGATTCAAGGCCAAAATTTTATGTGGCCCAACTACGCAACCTTGGTTTAGGCTTCACAGGAAATTGCTAAGCTGTGAGAAAGCTGTAAGAAGGGCACTAGAGCAGAGCCATAGGAGGTTACAAATGTAAAATCATGGATAGAGGCAGGGTCCTTGAGACAGGATTGTTTATTTTTTGCGTAATTTGAGAGGTGAAAACATCAAAATTGGAAAGTACGTGATCCTAAAGCGAAACAAACAAACAAACAAAACAAGCAAACAAACAATGAGCTGACGGAGTTGGTGGAAGTCAGCAGCATGGAGAAGCTGTTTTATTGAGCAGGAGAGGCCACCACTTCTGTTCCTGACCAATGTTTGTCTGGCGAGCAAAGACTATTCAAATGACTTAATGGGATGCTGAACTAGTGCTTAGGCTAGGAGTTCATTACATTCTAGCCATCATTTCTGTGTTAGCCAGTAAATAATTGCTTTGCCATTGAAGTTGCATATATTTATTATTTTAACATGCTTATATCCTGCTGGCAGAGCCTCTTTGTGTGAAGAATGATTCTCACAAATAACACAACCAAATGAAATTCATTTGATGCAATATCCAGGTAAATCCTCCCAGCAAATGGTTTATAGACACAATATACACATCTTTGCCTTTTAACATAACTTTAATCTCAGTCACTTTAGGCTTGCTTTTTGAAAAAATATGGGAACTTTTATGCTGCAATATGTATCATTTTAGAATTGAAATTACTGAAGTGACTTACATGAATATAAATCTGGACATGCTGATTTCTTGTGTTTTACTACAAAGAAAACCTTAGTTTTCTATTTCAGTTGTGGGTGTTTAAACTCTCTGAAGTGAGATAAAATGAATACCAGTGGCTTGCATACTAAAACTGGTATGGTATTACTTCATTTTTGTTGTTCTTTCCTCCGTCCATATCTACTTAAATATATATATATACATAATTTTTTTTTTTAATTTTTATTTTTCCTTTAGGTGTTGGCTCTTTGTCTGTTAATAAGAGGAGTCTTAAAACCAAAGTAGTCAATACAGTTTCAAGATGCTTGTTGCTAGCATGGAGGGTTAGAATTTGGAAGGCCCTTACATTATCTTCTAGCAAATTCTTAATATAGAAGAGTGAAGGGACCTGACATTTCATTATGCTATGTAAAACAACTAGCACAATAGAGCATTTATACATGATGAAAGCCTCTGGCTTTTATCATAAGAAAAGTAATAAATCATCTCTGAATCTTGATCAAATTATATCTTTGCTTTTTGCCTATTTAAATGTCACTTGCAGATTAAATTGGATCATGGGTCTTTTTCTTTTTCTTTTTTTTCTTTTTCTCTTTTCTTAGTCTCAACTTTTTCTAAAGTTAGTTTAAAGCAATAATAAACTCTTGAGCAATAGATAGCACTGAGATTTCATCAGAGACTATGAAATCTATCTACATTCTTTCAAAGGGAAAAAAAGATATGGAAAGTTTGAATGAGAAGATGTAAATAAAATAATATGATTTAATTGGAGTTCCCTAACTATATAAGGAATAGATGAGATGTACTCTCTTCAGCATAAGAAACAAATCAGATACATTTATTTCCACAACCATAAACATGATTGTTTATAGTTTGAAAAGCCTTTCTCAAACACATGAAGTTCTATTATGATAGGTATTTTTTCTAAGCAGTTTGCTGTAGCAATACATAACAAAATATGACGAGATAAACATGTTTACAAAATCACAGAATGGCTGAGGTTAGAAGGCATCTCTGGAGGCCAGCTGGTCCAACCCCTGTGTAAACATGGGCACCCAGAGTTGTGTGCCAAGCACCATGTCCAGGCAGCTTTTGAAGATCTCCATGGAGGGATACTTGACAACCTTTATGGACAACATGTGCCAGTACTCCATTGCCCATAAAGAAGTGCTTCCTGATGTTTAGATGGAACCACTTGTGTTCCAGTTTGTGTCCACTGCTTCTTGTCCTGCTACTGGGCACCAGTGAAAATAACGGGGCTTCATCTTCTTTGCACCCTCCCTTCATTACAGTCAGTAATTTTAGGATTACTTATTGGGTAATAATATATTAAAATCCTAACGATGGGATTGACAGTCGATCCAAATTCATTGAATGAAAGCCTTCTAAAAAAAGACCTGCCCTAAAAGTTAGTCTGAATATAAGTTACTTGATTTCAAAAGGCACATGAGAGTAAACACGTTGTTTGGATAATCTGAAAATTAGCTTGGTTGAGGAAAAGTTAGATGTGGAAAAGGCTCTATGATTTCTTTATGGTGAAGGTTTTCAACACAGCCATTGCCCCAAGCATGGAAGCAGCATAGTCAAAATATTACAATGAAATAATTAGGCCTCATGAGCTTTAACTCTTGATATTTAGCACGTGTTTTACCAAGGGCAGAGCAGATTGTTCTGTGGGAAGCAGATCCAATAATGCCTGTTTTTTTTTTAATGCATTTGTCCCATCTATATCCATCCCCCTGTGGTTAACTATGCAATAGTTTCTATAAAACTTTGTAATTTTGAGTCCTTGATGTTTCTTTCAAATTTGGCTGAGATGAAGGGGAGGTGGGGTGAGGGGGGTGGAATGGGACAGTTTTAAGAGGTCTTCTAGAGAAACCGAAAATATGCTTACATATCATTAAATTTATTATTTATTTATTACTAATACAGCAAAGAATATTCAAATAGAAAAACATTTTTTGACATGAAATGAACAAAGGAAGAATTTAGGTTGCATGTGTGTTCATGTGTTATTGTAAGGGAATAAAAATCAAACAGGATGGAGGTTACAAGAGAAATTCTTATAAAGATTATAGGACTGTTGGATTTTAACTGGTGACTTAAGCATTGCATTTACAAACACATGTATCCTTCCAGATACAAGCAATAGCTTGCACATATAGATAACTAGAAAACTCTAGTTTTCTATGAAGATTCTATGAAGATTTCTATGAAAATTCTCTCCCCCCACCCATTACTTTTTTTTTTTTTTTTTCTATACATGAACTCATTTTCATTTGTTTTAGAACATTTAGTTGACCATGCAGGTAATCCTGATGCTGTCATTAACCTCACATGGATTAGTTTTAGACAAAATTCACAGCTGGAACAGCAAGGAACTCTCAAGGATGAGTATAGCTTTACTTGAAAGCCTCATTCGAAAATTTATTGAAAAAAAAAAATCAATACTGACTGTTGGCACAGACAAATATCATTAGGAACAGTTCTGTTCCTTTATTCTGGGAGACAGCCAAAGTCTTAGGGGAGCTGTTATCTCATGCCTCTGGAAAACGGTCAGGACTCTGTTAGAACATAAGGATAAAAGAACTTGAGGCTAGGCTCCAAAATAACTTTACAGCACTTGATGTTAAGTTCAAATTTTGTTCTAATTGACAGTCATTTCTGCCCCCCCCCTTTTTTTTTTTTCTGGGATCACTTCATTCTTTTAACAAATTAGATTAAGATTTAAGATAGAAAAATACTGCCTTATTTAAGTTATATATGAAAAGCTGTACAGTTATGGCTCTATAATTCTATAAGGAAATCATTTAAAGTTCTAGATTTGTGAAGGAGTGCTTGCATAAGAAACCTATCTGGTTGAAGGAATGTATTTAGTGTGCCAATCCAAACTGAAAAAAAATATATATATTTATTCTGGCTTGGAGCTGTACTACTGATAACTGGTCTGGCTGATCACTTTTGTTCCAGCATTTCGCTACAACTCCTCTTGCATTTTTACAGCAACTTCACTACAAATGATGGTTTCATAAAGTATTAATTCTTTTGAAAGTAAAGACCTGAAAGACCCCAATTTTCTATCATAAATCCAATAAATACAACTGAAAATTTGGGTCTCTCACTCATTTTTTCCTGAATTAAATAAAATCATTTAAGTTACACCTCAGTTATCCTAATGCCTCTTATGCCTCTTATGTAAGAGACAATGTATACCAATGTAAGAGAGTTTCATCTCAGTTAAAAAAAAAAAACAACAAAAAAAAGGTTTGAGGTTTGATTATTTCTCTCTATGTAAAAGAGAAAAAGAGTTTGTAAATAGCTTTTGAAATAGTTGAGTAGAAACTGTTCATTTGAATATATACTTGATACAGGCATTCACTTCCTTCCTGGTATTCAGTTTTGGTATTATTCTCAAGAAATTGCTGCAACAGATTGTCCTCTGGCAATTTTATTTTTAAAAGGGGAGTAAAGGTGAGGAAGAAAAGGAAATTATTTGTCTTAATTCATTGCCATTGATGTCCAGTGTTTACCTAAAGAGGACTTTCGCTTTTCAGATTCCATTAGCAAACTTCTAGAGAAATATTTTACTGCTGTTTTAACTAAAGGGGCACCGGTGCCTCGATTTTTCCTAGACAAGCTTATTTTTTCAGCTCTAAGAAATCTCTGTCTGACTGACTCTGTTCCACGTATATTTTCCGATTTTCATTTCTCCAGTTTCTATTCACTTATTAACAAAATCAAATTGTACTCATAGTGATGATTTTATTTTATTTTTTCCTCTTAACAGATCCTTAAAAAGATCTGTTTGCTAAGAATCTCTATAGAAGATATCTTACCTAAAAAGCATATCTTTTAAACTTTTTAGTAAAATATCTATTGATGTATGTGTCTAATAAATAGGAAGAATTTTAAATGGAGACGTTTTCTCTCTGGTGGACTTTTAACATTAAGGATGAGATTCAACTCTTGTTATGGACACCCCACTTAATCCAAAGTGATCTAGTGAACTATTCGAATGTCTAAAGGTATGTGTCTACTATAAATTGAACTGAATAGCTCTCCAAAGTCCATTGTCTGTATTGACTAGATCTCCAAGGTCTCATTTGCTCTAAGGCAGCTGTATTATGCCAACTTAGTTTTCCTAAGTTATTCTGCTGAACTTACAGCTACCAGTAAAGAAGGACTTTGTTCTCATGTAAATCTCATTTGTGTTTTAGTTACTCAGACACAGTTTGGTATCCTGAGAGCTACATATTTTAACCATATTAGCACATAAAAATACTATTATTGTCTTACACAGTAGGCAAAAGTCTACTTCAGCCAATGTGCTGCCTCTCATAGTGAATCTAATAGCAGGTGCTTAGGCCGGATATTATAATAAGATAATTAACACTTCCTTAGGAGTATCTTCCCTAGAAATTTTGGCTTGGGGTCATCTTGAGCCAAGATCTGTGTTTTGTTTTTAATCATTCCTTGATTTTTTTTTTCTTCTGTGATTTTTTTTTTTGAGTACTTATAATCTTTCAGCATCCACAAAGTCCTGACGTAAGGAATTCCAAACCTTGAAAAAATAAATGTCATTCAAGAAATGCAACATTGCTTGATCTTTCCATTCACATGTCCCTGGAAAAGCCAATGTACAAATTATGCTACAGTTATTATTTTTCCATGTCACTGCTGGCTTCATAGACCTAAGCTATGTTTTCTTTGAAGTATGCCATTTTCCAACTGAAAAGTCATTCTTAATAAATAAAATTTTCCTTACCTTTTCTAGCAGTTATCTACAGCTTTTGTGGTTCTACTATATCTGGTGATTCTGGAACTTGAAGAACTCTCTCACTTCTGTGATTTACCCATGGAAATAATTTAAACTGCATCTATTTTCCTGTTGTGTGCTGAATACAAACTGTGATAGCTTTGGAGATATTGAATAAAGAGATAATTACAAGTCCTGTAATTATGTCATAAATTGTCATAAAAAATACAGAAGTAGTTATAAAAAATACAAAAAACATATCAGTCTATCTGTCTATATCAATCTTGTTGCAGGGCGTACTCAGATACATTTGAAACAAATGATAGTAAAACTTTAATTTGATCATTCTAAATTTCCCACTTCTAGTACTGCACAGAGAAACAGCTTAACTGGTAAGATTTCTGAGCTATAAGAAAGAGGTTGGACTAGACCCCCAAGTTCATCTTGAAATTGTCCTCCCCTTTCCTGGTAGGTGAGAAAAGCTAGGAGATTAAAAAAACCTGTTCTTAATACATGAGTAGAGCCAACTCTTAGCAATCTAGAGTCACAGCGGGACAGGGTAGTTTTAACAAAGGAAAGATGTAGCTAATACAATGTTTATTTAAATTAATCTGTAGAAACATATTTAATACATCTTTTTTGAATTGGTAAATCTCGTGAATTGGTTTCTTTAGAAATTTGACATAGCTTGATATAGGCAGTATGGGCTTTCTGTAGACTTTTCTCCAGACTGTGGTGTTAGGGAAGAAATGTGGTCTATATTATTGTGCAGGCTGCTAATGTACTTACGCATAATCAAGAATTGACTGCCTTTATGTAGAGTAAGTATCTTTATGATGATGGCTAGAACAGGGTGAGTTGGGGGACGGATGGGATTTGCTGCAATTTCACATTATGTTCCAAATATTTTGCCTATAATGATGTGTTGTATCCTGTTATTGTTTTATATGCTCATTAAATATTTTGTTATATCCTGTAACAGGCAAAGTATCTGTGAAACAGCAAAACAAGCCATTTTTTTCCACCCTTAAATGCCTTCAGATGAATATTACCTCAAAGTGTTTACTTTTTTTTTTTTTTTTTTTTTTCTGTTGGGGTCTCAGGTACAAGCTATACTTCCTTGTGGCAGCTGCATCCCCACAAAAGAGCAGGCATTGCTACTATCCTTTGACTTAGCTCTGAGGACCCCATTGGGCTTTTAATGTATAAATGATTAAAGCAATAAAAAATGATTGCAACATTTAAAGCAATAACATTGGCCCAGATGCAGTCTCCAGTTCAGTGAATTCCTAAACTGCTGGAAGATGTGAAGGTATAACCATGGGGACAGTCATTCTAGACCTACCACTTTCTTGGACTCTTTCTCCTCTTTCTCTAAGCACATATGCCATTACTCCTATTTGATTCCTGGAAAAAAAGCCTTCACTGTAACGAAAGTATTCCCAAAACTCTGGGAGGAAGACAAGACTAACAAGAAGAAAAAGTCTCCGAGAGTCATACTTGCATGGCTGACTGACAAATGCAGAACCAGGTGAGGCTGGAGGAAGCACAATGAAATGCTTCTTACCTTGGCAGATATATCCCCCTCACATTTTGTTTTGAGCTTCCCGTACCTATAGGATTTTTTGACAGAGAAACTAACAGTGTCATATTCCTGCTCCTCCACCTGGTCAATCAGAGCTGCTTCCAAGTTATACCTCTGCCCCCAGATTCTTCTGTCAGAGGAAGACACCCCTGTGACCTATTTTTTTTTTTTTTTAAATACTCTTTTCAGGCTTAATTCAGCCTCTGACTTGTTAAGAAATCATTCCTCCTTTCTATTCTGCCGTGGGTAGCTTTTATTATCTGTTCAATTTGACTAAAAGCACAGCAAAGCCAGGATCCTTTCCTCATTTCTATTGGTAAATGGAATTGATAAAAATTGTGACAATTAATTAAATAATGATAATTGACAGAGCATAAAGATATTAATATCTCAGGGTTTTGACAATAGCTTGCAAATGCAAGAATATTGTTCCATGCAAAAGTCCGTCTGTCTGGATCCTTTTTGACCATTGTAGTCTCTAAAGCATGAACGTTTTTCAGATTTGATCAACTGTTCTCAAGATTTTTCTGAGACCAGTGAAGGCCCTGAAAGGTCAAGCTGTTTCAAGCTGAAATATTTAAGCCCAAATCCAAGCATTTAAGCAAGTACCTTTGTCTACGTAAGAGAGTCCTATTCAGTCTCTGGATGAAATATTTTCCACATGGGTCCCTTTCTTAAATCAAGTAGAAGGTAGAAGTTCTGAAAGGGAAATGATTCATATTCTTGTCCTCTACAGTAATAAATAATAATAACAACAACAATAATAATAATAATAATAATAATAATCTCTATTTACCAGTCTCTGGAATATAATTCAGGTGCATATCGACCATCTATACTGACAGCAGATATCTTTGCTGTGACAAGAACTTTTCAGTGGATGATACAGAGTGGATATAGGGAAAACTCAATCCTTTACTGTATGTGTGTTTCTGGTTTGGATGTATGCTTTAAAAAGCAGGGGAAAAAAAAAGAAAAAAAAAAGAAAAAAAAATAACTGATTCAGAACAGAAACTAAGAGTGAGTAGATTGAGTCATCAATATCTTTAAAAGAGCTTTACACTGTGTTTACATTTATTTCCAATGTTTCTTATGGCCTGGTAGAGACACAATGGCAACCTGTCTTTGTAACAGCACACATAAAAATTTCTAAAGACTGAATGAAACAAAATATACCAAGTAATAAGGATAAATATAGGTTCTTATCCTATTTATAGATTCAGGTTATTGAATCTGTCATTTATGAAATTCCATAGATATTGTACTGTGTGCATGGTTGATCCTGGATTACTCATTTATTGTGCACTAATTTTTATTAAAGAGCTCGTTGATTGAATAAATTACCTTACATAGAGTTATTCAACTCTTAAATAAGTTAAGAATTACAGGGGAGGAAGAAGATAACCTACAATCAAGTGAGGAAGTGATGGACCAGGTTGGCAACTAAAGGGTACAGCTGATTTGTACAGGAGACACCCTGAAAACAAGTCCTTTGTGGGAAGAAGTCCCTTTCCCACTGTACATGGATAAAGTGCCTAAAGGAAAGGATTATGAGGTAAGTTCTCATACCTTTTGTGGGAAAAGGACAGGACGAGTGGGTGTCTCTCTGAAGTGTCTGTATGCTAATGTATGCAGCATAGGGGAAAAGAGGAGGAATTAGATACCTGCGTGCAAGGCTATCATCTCATGAGGATCACAGAGACATGGTGGGGTAGCTCACACAGCTGGAGTTCTGTAAAGACAGATGCTCTTCAAGTTTACAGGCTTTTTAGGAAGGACAAGCTGGGAGGGTGAGGAGGGAGATTTGCCTTTGAGATAGCAGAAGGGATGCATGGAGCTCTACCTGGGAATGAGAGAGGAGACAGTCTGGGACTCATCCATCAGGATTACAGCACAGACCAACATTGTCAGTACCTGGTTCTAGCCACTTGATCAGGAGAAATTAGATAAAGCCTTCTTCCAACAGAATAAAGAAGCCTCATGTTTGCAGGCCCTGGTCCTTATGGGGCACTTCAACCACCTGAGTAGCTGCTAAAGGGACAACATAATAGGACGCAAGCAATCCAGAATGTTTCTATAGTGCACTGTCAACACAAGAGACTGATGAACCGATGAGAGACTACTTACAAACAACAAATAACAGGTCAGGGATGTGAAAACTAGGAAAGCTGCAGTGATCATGAAATGGTGGAGTTCAGGATCTTTGGAGGAATGAGCAGGGCAAAAATCAGGATTAAAAACCCAGATTTGAAAAGAGCAGACTTTGGCCTTTTCAGGGAAATATTCTCCTATGAAGAAAGGATGTGAGAGCTGGGATTGTTCAGCCTGAAGTACAGAAGGCTCCAGAGAGACCTCATTGCAGCTTTTCAATACTTAAAAGGGGCTTATAAGAAAGATGGAGAGCCACTTTTTGCTCAGGCATATAATGATAGGAAAAGGGGGAATGACAGTGAGGCACTGGCACAGGTTGCCCAGAGAAGCTGTGGATGCCCCATCCCTGGAGGTGTTCAAGGCCAGGTTGGACAAAGCCCTGGGCAACCTGATCTAGTGGGATGTGCCCCTGCCCATGGCAGGGGGGTTGGAAATGGATGATCTTTAAGGTCCCTTTTAACCCAAACAAAAATGTGATTCTATGTTTTCCTGGGAATCAGTCCTGAAGAGATGGGGTCAACAAGAGCTGGTTGATTTTCAAGGATCATTTCCTGCAAGCTCAAGAATTGTCCTACCTGATGTGCAGCAAGTTCAAGGTTCCACCACTTCAAGGTTCCTTTAGGTTAGGGAGAATATTTACTCAGGCACATTTAGACATAATTAATTGCTCTCAATATTAATACATATAAAAGTTATACAATTTCCTTAGTTTTTACGACACTTTTGAACAGTGATGCCACAAATATTAGCTTTTTTTTTTTTTTTTTAATGAAAAGATTTTACACCTGGCTTCTTTCCCCTCTGATATACAAAAGAAGAAAATCCTCACTTTTTCTTCCTTCTTCCTTCATGCTGCTTTTCACTCTTGCGGTCAGTCATCAGCCTTATACATTTACAGTTCTTGCAGTTCTTGCAGTTCTTGCCCGATAAGTGTTCATGGGACCAGTTTTAAAATTATGTACACAGTTTGACTCAACTGAGTTGAATGTGCTTGAATCCTAAATATAACATTAACAATGTTTCCCAAAATTCTGTAAATTTTACTTCCTCAGGAGAGAAGGGAATTTTAAAAAAGTATGAGCATATAGTCAGAATCCTCTTTTTTTTTTTTTTTTTTTTAAATAGCTACAGTATTCCTCTCCTGGTGGAAAGGAATTTTAGATCTCACATTATGAAAACAGCATTGCCTTTCTGGGATCCCAGTGTGAGAGGCTGAGCTAGGAAGGGGATGATAAAAGAGTGCATCCTGTTTACTGAAATCAGAAGAACATAATTAGAGCTGCCTAGGAGTTATGCTATTTTACAGAACAAAGCAGATCCTGGACCCCAGGAGTGCAAAGGTGATTAAACAATTCTCTGTGTGCTTCATGTGGGTTGTGACTGGTAATTTGGGTTTCATGTTATGCTTATGTAATCCCACTGGGCTAACTGATGGAGTCCTCCTCACCCCTACTTCCTCCACTACTACACTTTGCCAGCCAGGTTTGTATTCTTGCTGCTGCCATGCTTTAGTTCAGGGATTATAGAACCAAGGGGTGAAGCAAACACTTTGCTGAATCTAATGGAAAATGGTCCCTCTGGTGTTCACAACACCTCAGACTCACCACGCAGCCAAATCCATGCCAACCCAAGGGAAAAGGCAGGACTGCATGACCAATGCAAATGGCAGGTAACAGGAAACCTTTTTTTTTTTTTTTTTTTTTTTATCAGTCTGTCTTAGACCAAATTAAGAATAGCAAGTTATGAGAATTAGATATTCTTCCTGACTCTGTATGTCCTGAGTTCCTATATGGCTTGAGGTCTGCTCATGCCCCAGCAAAGCCAGAGGAAGTTTTATCATTTACTTTGGAAATAACATATATTACAATAAGAAGTGTTCTAGGACAAAGGGAACATTTTTACTGTTTGTACAACACTGAACGTTGCAGCATTCCCATCACTACATGTGGAACAGGAAACAACTCAGGCACCAGGGCTGGCAGGAGGAGATATGAGATAGAAGTGAGAACTGTGCAAAACCAGCCAAAAGTCATTCTGCAGTTGCTTTCTTTACATTCATGATGATCTCTCCCTGACATGTTGTGTTGACTTGACCTGTCATTCTATGATAGATGGATCTGACAAGTAGAAATGTCCCCAGGGAATAATATTGTTTGCAAGTGACGCAGTGTCATTTACAGCGTCTTGAAGCAGTTTAAACTTTTCCCTGGCCAGTAAACGAGTCTGTCTGCTGTCGGAGGAGATTACCCTCTCCACTGTGTCTCCTGGACAACTGTGAGCTCTGGATGTAAAACCAATTGCTCCTATCTAAATATTACTATGATATTTGATTTCCTTTATTACTAAATAGAAGCACAGTGTGGAGTCTAAAAGCCAGTGACTACTGCTATTCACTCTGTGATGACAGCATTTGTGGGACACACAAGGGGAGGATTGTATTGCATTAATCTGTTCACTAAGGACTATCGGAGAGAGACCTTTTACTTGGGTAGATAATGATTGGACAAGGGGGAATGGTTTTAAACTAAAAGAGGGGAGATTTAGATTAGGTATTAGGAATAAATTCTTTACTCAGAGGGTGGTGAGGACCTGACACAGGTTGCCCAGAGAAGCTGTGGATGCCCCATCCCTGGAGGTGTTCAAGGCCAGGCTGGATGGGGCTTTGGGCAACCTGGTCTGGTGGGAGGTGTCCCTGCCCGTGGCAGGGGGGTGGAACTGGTTGGGCTTTAAGGTCCCTTCCAATCCAAGCTGTTTTATGATTTTATGATTCTATGGGTATAAAAAAATAAATTGCCCATACTGTCAGTCTTTAAGTAGCAGATAAATAAACATCATGCCCCATGTCTGATTTGGTCTTCAACATGTTTAGGAATAGCTTTTTGCTCTCACTGAAGGGAAAAGGAGAATCTCTAGAAGTGGAAATAGATTAATCAGAATCTTCTTGACCTTCTCTTCTTTCCCCTCTCCCTCTGCCCTCGTTGCGGCCAAGGACATTAGTCTTTCTGGAATATTCTGGGGAGAAAAGAAAGCCTTATATACCAGATACTGAACTGAGTCACATGCAATTTATATCAACTTTACAACACAGCTAAAGGCACCCTGAATTTTCTGTACCTAAAGTTTCTATTTCTAAATAAGAAGTAGGAGAATGATCTCTATAATTGTGTGTTTTTTTTTCTTTTTTTTTAATTAAATAATTAGCTGACATTTGATGCAACAAGGATTTATTTATTTTATTTTATTTTATTTTATTTTATTTTATTTATTTTTCCCCAGTCTATAAATGTCCTTGTATTTCAGGGGATTCAGTTTCTGCTTCATAGAATCATAGAATCATAGAACCATAGAATCATACAACGAAGCTTTACTGAAAGACACAGAAATGGGTAACAGAATTTGGACACAGCTTTCTTGTAGAAAATCCTAATTTAATATTTACATTTAGAAATTTTTACTTTTCAAGTAAAAATAGGTTCTTGGGAGGAAAGAATGACAAGTTTAGGTGGACTAATAGACTGATTTGAAAGCCAAAGAAATATGTGATAAAAGTAGTTTTTGGAGGAAAACAATTAGTTTCCTATTAAAATAAAAGTGTTTTTAATGGGAATAGTCAGTCATCTCTAATTAGAAGCAATTGAAGTTAACAGTTGCTTCAGTTCAGTGTTTTTATATGTGATGCTGGTGGGGATAAAGCTATTATTTAACATTTTAAACTGCATTTTAAGGGCCTCATATTGATAAGCCATGCCGTTGAGAAGCATTGTTATGGTATTGAAGCTTACTTAAGGCATTCATGCTGTTCTTTTGTCCTCATGTGCCATTGCTGGTAGCTGTTTCAGCTTTGCCTGTGTTTCAGATCCACTGCTGAACACAGATACTCAAGACAGGCAAGGAACCATAATCACAATTGATGAGACTATGCTGCAGTATATAAACCTATGGAGTCCGACACAATATGCTTGAATATGATGGAAGACAGATAAGCAAACAGAGTTAATTAAGGGTCTTTTTCTCTCTATAAGGATCAGAAATTATTATTATGAGAAGATTTTGAAATGAGAAGTTACTTTCTGTTATCTGCATTTTCTGTAGCTATAGGAAGAGTTTCTTTATGCCTCTGTTTAGCATGTCATCACCTTGCCTTAGTGTAACAGAAGCTTAACTCTTTAAATATGGAAACAGAAATTCAGTTCAAGTGAAACATGGATATGCTCACAAAAGCTAGTACCACACTGAGTCTCTCTGGGTGATTACTCAAGTGACAAACAACAGTAGGAAAAGGAGAGAAGGATTCATATTCTGGTAAACCACAAGTGGCATGACAATCAGATCTCTCAGTCTTGTGAGTGTACGAGTGGAAAGTACACCAGTTTCCCCTGCCAGTGCTGTTGATGCAGGTGTGAACACTGTGAGTGGAGGTTGCCTGGCTGTGTCTTCAAAGAAAGCATCAAAATGTACAGTGATTGATGAATTAAGCTGGATTCACAGGAAGAAACTCTTTCAGCAATGGATCCCTATTGAGTTTGGGGTGGGTTAGGGGGGCTACAGGGAGGCTAAACAGCATGCTCAAGTGGACCTGGCACTAACAGCATTTAGGAATTCTTACTTTTATTCCTAGTTCTGCTATGAGTCTGTTGTGTATGACCTTGGAGAAATTCTTTTCTCCCTTTTTTGTCCAGCTTGTCTCTTCAGACAGACAAACCTCAGTGAGTTTGTGAAAGCCTCTCATGCAACATGACCTAACCTCTTCTGTTGGTGTCTCTGCCTCCAAAGAGCTAACACTCCTGTCATTGGTAAAAGGCTCAGGTCAGACTGCCTTCTGTTCAAAAGACAAATGTCTGCACCTCACTTAAACAGAGGTCTTGCACTGGCTCTCTGCTGTCTGTATTCCACTGGGAACTCTTCATCCTTCAGAAAGAAAGAAAACAATCCATACATGCCAGAAAGACAAATGCAAAAACAAAGTTCTTCTATTTGCTTGCGTTAAATGCATACATCTTGAATTGTTTTGGTCCATTTAAACATTACAATACCAAAACCAGTAATCAGCTCTTCTGGATAATTTTAGAAACTGTCTTTTCAAAAGCCAGCAGTGGTGTAGTAGTGTGAGAGTAATGAGCAGTGACAAATTATTTGTGCTATTTCCAAGGGAAACTGTTGGCATTAACTTGATGCAGAGTCTTTGTTACTTTATGAATAAGAAGTGCAGTTAATACATTAGACTCCATGTGTCTTCCAACCCTACCCAGAACCTAATTACACTTTATGGAAAGTTAAGTAGGCAGTAAACTAAGTGGTATGGAAAGTGCATACAGTAAAACTCTGCTGGCTGCAAACACTGAACAGTTGTTTTGTCCTTCTACTTTGGAGAACTTCATAATTATACATTTAGTACCACCGAGAGATCCACTGTGCAATTACACAGCTCGGCAATAATGGCACCAGTCAATACTCAAATACAAGGAGCCACAGGAGATTAAAACAAGCTTAACAACAGTAACGTAAAACAAGACAAGAACCTGTAGTAGGTCCAGGTGTCACTCTGGTAAAGAGTTTTATGGAGGTTTGTTCTGAATTGTTCAGTTAAGAGGAAAGAGTTAGAATAACAGTTTTGTCCCAAAATGAACACAGCATCATCCCAAAGCTTCCAGAAAGAATCAGACTGGTTTGGAAGGAACTGTGTCATCTGCTGATGAGGGGGGACAATGTTGGGACTGTTCACCTGCACAGCCCGTTTGCTGACTTGTACTGCACTGGGTGGTGGCATGAGGGAGGTGTGGGTAGCAGGACTGGAACAGAAATTGGGCTTTTTAACCCACCTAACTAAATCACCCAGAGAGTTCCTACTTCCAAATTACCTGAGCATCTCACAGCCATTATGAAATCTATTGTCACAAAGTCTTTGTAAAACTCTGGGATCTAGATATTTCACCCAAATCTTAGGCACGAGCAGGAAATCCTGACCTGTGTTAGAGCGAGATACAAGCCCTTCTGAATGAGATTCCCGCTTTTAGGAGAGCTGTGTGAGGAGCAGCTCAAGCTAAACATAGGAACTGATGAGAAAAGCAGAATGGTTTGTGGAGAACAATAGAGGGAGCCTATATTGGGTCACAAGAAAGCTCTAAATCTGATTGATATTCCCAGTTTGTAGGCTGTTATCAAATAGTACACCCGTGTTGACTCTGATCTTTGCAGTAATTTGGATGCTAAGTCCTGTTCATCTACAGCTAGTTATCTTCTTAGGGAGTTTAGCTACTGTTTGCCCTGACTACATGAATATTACATGCTCTCAGTAGTGCCTTCCAAGTGTTGAAGAGACACCATCATTTTATATTTTATAATACAGTGGCCAACTCTGTAAATATTAATTAACAGCTTCTCCAGACTTCTACACTACATCGATAGCCATGTGGTTTACTGATGGTGTTACATCCCAACATCTTTAATCTACCAGGAAAAACCACAGTTACAAAACCTGCAGCAGTTTCCCAGTTCCACCTCTTGCTGAAATTGTGCTGAAGTCCAAACCCACCCAGTTTCCACAGGATGGGAGACAGACAGAAGAAGGGAACATGGCTCAGCATGTCTGTGTTTACTGCATGAATTTAGGAGATGGGATGATTTCCTACGGCTGGATAATTTCCCAAGTCCCAAGAAGCCTTCTTTCCTTTCTCTAGCTCCTTTTCGCAAACTTCCATCTCTGTCTAGCTTCTCATCTCATCTATCATTTTTATTTTTTTTTATGCATATTTGAGTCTGGCAACACATCCTTTCCTTCTGCTCTGTTAGAGCATCCTTTCTTTAAACTCTAGGTATACTTCTTAATTACGTTGGATATAATTTCCTCAGAGTCCAATTAATCACACTGTCCAAACTATCTATGACATCAGAACTGGGCTTTAGCTTTCAGAACTAGACAGCAGTATTTGTGAAAGTATACTTCTAACAGTGAGCAGATTAAATGCAAGCCTGTCTAATACTTACTACAAGTATTTACCTTTAGTGCTGCTATCAAGAAACCCACCACCCTGTACTTTCTTCATGGGAAGTTTCTTTCAGAATTAGCTTAAATCAAGCCTGGGAAGAGACATGATTCAATCATTCTCCTGCTTAGTTTGAAACTCATTTGTAGACTTTTTAATGCATCCTTTATTACATTTATACATCTTTCAAAGTTCTTTAAGGATCTGCTTTCCTTTACAGGTGGGAGTGGGAACTGCTGTCTCTCAGCAACTGCTTACCAGTTCAAATTAAATTGATTTTATTAAAATTGCAACGACACTCTCAGCATACTCAGCTCGTTCATTGTAATAGAACCCTGAAAATACAGAGCCTCTTGTCTAGAAACCTTAATGTATATTGCATGTCTAGGTCAAATCAATTCTTCCAATACGCCTGTGAGAGAGGTGAATAGAAATTCTTTCAAGACAGACTCTTTTCCAGGCTTGCATTTAGTTACTCAGATATATTTATAGCCTTGAAAAAAATCCTGAAGCTGTCATTCCTGAGGAATAAATCCCTATGTTAATTTTCCAATGTTAATGTTGTTTCTCGTGTGTTTGGAATTACAGACCTGTGGCAGCAGTTGCCAGTTCCAAACTAGGGACCTGGTAGGTATGTGACCATACTTCAGAGCCTAAGCAAACATATTCTGCCTTTCAGCAGTGCATAAATTGTAGTTTCTTCTTTGGAGTTTGCTCAGATTTGGCTGAGATAGAGGAGGCTGGACATGTCATCTGCAAAATATTCTGTAGGTGTATCTCTGCCTAGGTCCAAAACCTACAACCCAATGTAAATTCAAAATTAAATCTTTACTTATTCATATTATATCTTTAGCTGGCAAAGTAGTCTGTGTATTATTACAGTGTTCTATAGTGAGCAAGTTTTGTATAAACCAACTATCAAATGCATACTCATTCAGACAAATGTTTCAAAATTTGTCTTTTCAAATCACTTTTCCACATTAAAGAGGATCTATCTGTTCTCTTCAATGAAAGTTTCACTAGGACTAGTTTTAAGCTGACAATATATATCTTACCTCTTTCTTTCCAGAAATTTAACAGGTCAAAGGTGTTATTCCATTTTCAGAGATACCTTAAATATTTAAAAACATATTTTATATGTATTATCATTAAATCAATTCAATATCATTCCCCATTCTCATTCATACCTTCATCTATGCTGTAAAAACTGCAATATTCATTGCATTCACTTAATTTGACTTGGAAACAACAGTGCTTCTCTCAAACTACATATCCCCATCAGCAGAAATAGATGGGTGTGTTGCTTCAGAAACTGCTGTGCTATGAGACAAATCCAGACATCTAAATAGTGATATAAACAGAATTTAGGTGTCAAAGGCTTCAGTTTGAAAAGACAGGATGCACTAATCTAACTCTTTATATCTGTTCACGCTTGTCTTCATCTTTCCTGTTGGCACCCCTTTGTGAGTTAATTTAACTCACTAACCTAACAAAGAAATAACCAAGGAAAAGTGACTGGATCATTTTCTTCCACATTAGCAAGCTGAATGAGCTCAGAGAACAATCTGACAAAAAATAGTTAAAATGACCCATGTTCTGAACGTTCCTTCTTCCCACAACTTTAAAAAGGAGCACGTGGGATGAGTTCAGGAGTAAATGTCTACACCACAAAAACCTCAGACCAGGGAAGATAAATCTCACCCCAATGAATGTCATCCTGGTCACAATTTTCAGACCATGTCAGACAGGCTGACAAGACCAAGCTACTCAGAAAGACCTGGCCAGGGCTTTCCTTGTAAACATAACAGAAACGGGTTTGTTGTACATATACAACAGCTGAGTTACTAGAACTAGAGTGTGGGATACCTAATTCTACTTCATCCCTGACACTTCTCTTCAGCTCTGGAACTGCATTTCCCCAACACGGTAGAATTATTGTCAGTGTATATGCTGCATACTGGAAAAAAATAAGCACGGATTAGATCAAATATCAAAGAAATCACAACATTCAAATTAAATTGTTTTTTGAGTGAAAAATTAGGGAACTCACCGAGGCTACTTTCCAGCACCTGTATTAAGGATTTTTCACACTTTTTACTACTTTACCATTTTATGTAAAATGTGTAAACAGTGCTGGAAATAGGAACTGGAACAGTTTCCCCCTTTCTAGAAGAGGGCTAAAAACTCCCTTTCCTCCTGTCTCCACGTAAGCCGTCCCCCAGGTCTCTACATTGAAAGATGTAGATTTGAAGCTTTCCAGACTGAGAGAACTGAACTTCAGGTTTTCAACATGTTCTACCACTAGGCGCGGTGGTCATTTACAGAAAGACTAGAAAGGGGGCAGCCTTTCTTCAGGGCCTTTTAAAAATGAATGTCTTCTGTGTTCATTTTTGAAGTTAGGGATATCGTCAGGAAAGGACTCAGAGCTACAAAGACAGCCAGAACAGAAACGCCTTCTTGTCATTTCCATTCAGGTGTTGGTTTAAAAATGTATCCATAGTTGATGGCACAACTGTTTTACCATCAGTCTGGAACAGGATGGCATTGGTCACATCTGATGAACAGATGAGATTTTCCCAGTGGATGTTAAATTGACTAATTACCTCTGATATGGTTCAATGAGATCTATGAAAGTAAAGCGTCTTTCCTGTGTAGCTGTGTTTCTTAAACTGAAGATGGAAAGTGAACAAAGAGTGGAGAGGAAAAAAAAAAAAAAAAAAGAGATTAAAAATAGAGCAGATGTATGAATGATATAGGAGGATAATGTTTTGAAACCCAGGTGATTCATTTCAGTTAAAAGCACTGACCACAGTCTGAAAGGTTGTAGACACCAGAAGTAGAAACTCCACTAAGGCATTTCAGTGGTTTTTGATAATAGCAATACTTAGACTCAATTTAGAGACCATTACCTGAAACTGACATAGATTTAGTTCACCCTCATGCAAAGAGTAATGCAATGCATACTCAATTTTTCCTCATCATGGGCACACATCCTCTACCTCCACTTGATCCAGCAAAGCACTCTCCAATGGAAACACCTGTGGCTGGACTACACCTTTAGCCCTGGGTGCTTCAAGACTTCAGAAACTTCATTTTCAATACTTCAGTAGTTCTATACTAACACAAAGTTTTTCTAAGAGTAGGATCTAAAACAGAGGAGCAGAAGAGTCAGTGTAGAGGACCTTCAGAAAAGTAAACAGAAAAAAATCATAAAAAATCAGGAAATGTATTAGGCCTCAATATCTTCTGTTTCTCTGCAGAAGTGTCATTGTTATTCTCTTTTAGTAGAGCAAATGGCAGTTAGGAAAAAACCAGAGATGTCTTAGGTGATCTAAGAAATCTAACAAATAAAGGTTATCTAACAAATAAAACAACAGAACCAATAAACTGTAGAAGCAAGAGCTTTTGAAAAGCAAGAGCTTTTTCTTAAGACATGATAATTCTTAACATCAGCTTTTCCTTCATTGCCTGCTTCAGGTACTAATTTTAACATCTCACTGTTATCCTGTTTCTTTGGCTCTTTCCATAACAATTACACAAATGACTGCTAATTTTGATCTGAAAGAGAAGATAGAGTCTGAGTGGTAGATATAGGATTAAAGAAGTTAATTAATTTAATGAATTAGCCACATATTTTCTCTGTAGCCTTTGGCAAATCAATGAACCGTTCTGTGCCCTAAGCATGCAACAGAGATGCTTGCAGCAACCTTTTAAGTGCTTGAGAAGAAAAACTGCAGAAATTGATTTAAATGAATAAATAAATAAATTTGTCCCTTCTTGTCTTTTGTGAGATAAATTGAAAGCTGAAAGGAAATTAAAATGTGTCAGCCAGCATTTTTTTAAATGAGGAACTCTTAACATATGCCAAAGTAATGCCACAGTCAGGATGAATGTGTCTGTGTAGACTGACCTCTCGAGGCTAACATGTACACAGACCTGCAGTAATATTTCACACGGATAACCACGCAGTGGTTACATAAGAGTTGTGAATATCTTTGGAAGTGGTGAGTCTGCTGTCAGGAAGAAAAAACAACTCATTTGATATTTCAGTTTAAAGGCATGTTTGGGAGGTATACAGAATTGATAAGGTCTCTTTAAAAAACTTGTTTATGTAGACAGTTGCACATAGGAGTGTGTGAAAAGTATAATAAATAAAAATCATACTTTATACCATACATATGGATTTTCTCTCATTCTGCTCTCCTCTGAGGGAGAATGAAGAGGAGAATAGGAATGGAGATTTAGAGGCTGTATAGGATGTTAGCTGTAAATGAGCTAAGATTGACTTCTGGGGCAAATCTTACCTTTTAAATGCCCGTTGAACAAGAAAATTGAGAAATAAAAGCAATGAAACCAGAAGACCCATTAACTCAAATTTCTGTATGCAGCATGATTCACAGCTGAAGCTGGAGTGGGGTGACCAAGCCACAGAGGTAGCTAAGCTGTGGTGGGATCTTCATTTCCTCATCCCCCCAGCTTCTCAGGTAGGGGAAGAGGCAGGAGATATTTTGCTGCCCTCTCCCTGCCACCTTCTTTGCTGAAGGTCCCATTTCACTACTGCATTGGGTTTATATGTCAAGACTTTTTGTAGTGGGGCACTGCAGGGGTGGCCTGTGTGAGGAGAAGCTGGCCCATGTTAGATAAGGGCCAGTTTCAGACAGCTCCAAAGGGACCCGATGCTGGCTAAAGCTGAGCCAATGAGATGTTGTTTACACCTCTGTGAAAGCAGATTTAAGAAAGGAAAAACAAACCAACCAACCAACAAACAAAAAACAACAACAACAACAACAACAACAACAAAAACTGCTGTACAACAGCAGCTGGGAGAGAGGGGTGAGAAGTGAGAGAGAAGCAGCCCTGCAGCCCCCAAGGTGAGTGCAGCAGGAGGGCAGGAGGTGCTCCAGGCACGCAGCACAAGTTCCCCTGCGGCCCGTGGAGAGGCCCCTGGTGCAGCAGGCTGTCCCCCTGCAGCCCACGGGTCCCACACGGAGCAGATCTCCACGCTGCAGCCCGTGGAGGAGCCCCCGGTGGAGCAGGTGGATGTGGCCTGGAGGAGGCTGCGGCCCATGGAGAGCCCCCGCAGGAGCAGGCCCCGGGCCGGAGCTGCAGCCCGTGGAGAGGAGCCCACGCAGGAGCAGGGGGCCTGGGGGGAGCTGCCGCCCGTGGGGGACCCGTGCTGGAGCAGTTTGCTCCTGGGGGATGGACCCCGTGGTACGGAGCCGTGTGGGAGCAGTTCTGGAAGAGCTGCGGCCTGTGGGCAGCCCCCGCAGGCTCAGTTCGGGAAGGACGGCATCCCGTGGGAGGGACCCCACGGGGAGCAGGGGCAGAGAGGGACCGTGAAGGAGCGGCGGAGACAAAGCGTCAGGGACTGACCGCAGCCCCCATTCCCTGTTCCCCTGTGCCGCTCGGAGGCAGGAGATGGAAGAGAGTGGATGGAGGGAAGGTGTTTGTAGTTTGTTTTTAGTTCTCACTGATCTAGTCTGTAAGTAATAGGCAATAAATAGGCATATAAATAGGCAAATAAATAGACAATCTCTCTATGATGAGTCTGTTTTGCCTGTAACAGTAACTGGTGAGTGCTCTCCCTGTCCTTATCTCAACCTGTAAGCCTTTTTTTTATTTTTATTTTTTATTTTCACCATATTTTCTCCTTTTTCTTTGAAAAGGGGGAATGAGAGAGTGATTGCTGTGGAGTTCTGCTGTCCAGCGAAAACCACCACAACTACCTACTTTATGTGTCTAGGAGGACATGCACTCATTAGGTGAAAATAGCTAATGTCTGAACTGGTCATATTAGGTTTATTTGTGTGTCCCAGTACATTATTAGTATGTCCATTATTTGGCAGAGAAAGTGACAGAGCACACTTCTCTTCCCATTCCTCCGTAAAGTACAGTACGGCTTGCCCAGAGCAACACTGAACCCAAGCCGATAATGTGACCCAGTGGTGCTGTTCTCAGAGGGTATAAATGCACTTGATTTCATTGACCTCAACACAGCACAGCAGCTACGAGAATCAAGCCAGGGAATGAGCTAGCTACGAAGGAGTGAAAAAGAACAAGGGGTCTAGTGCTGACATCCCTGGTTCTCTTATTTATTAATGTGGATGTACATAGTGAATAACCTGAGCCACTCTGTTCCCACAGATAGATCTAGCAGGCATGTGATTTCTATGATTCTTCCCAACTCCATCATAAAATCAAGATACACAATGTAGATCCACAAAAAAATCTTATATTTTAATAATCTTTTTCCAGTATGACTTCAGATTTTGAAACCATTCAGCTTCTTAAAGTCTCCAAGTGCCACCTTTCTTTAGAACATTGTCTATAAGCCTGAATGCCAGATACCTAGAGGAACATCTGCCCTGACAGGATTAAACCACTTGGATTCCACGTGACAACCCAATTCAGTAGGCCTAATCCTGTGCTTAATCCAAAGGAAAACACAATGATCCATTCACCAGAAGTCCCGTAAAGCCTGGATTAACTTTTTTTCTTACCAATAATCTCCTGAAGATCTTCCAAAGATGGGAAAGGAACACCTGGGTTCTGGAGTGGTGTTGTGAGGATAAATGATCTACGAAGTAATAGAAAAAAGCTGGTTAAATTTACAGTTGACAGAAGTTTGGTGAGGTAGGTGAAGACAGATTAAATACAGAATCAGAGAAAGAAGATTACACTCAGAGAACTAGAGACTGATGGAAAGAAATAAATTAAAGGAAGACTTTGGAACTGTGCTCACCTCACTGTGAGTTTTCAGTGCAATTCTGTGACTAAAACCACCCCACAGGTATGAACAGAGAATCCTTCCAACTGCAGTTTCTAGTCACACAGCAGAGATACTATAGAACATCTTGCCCATTTATAGTGTCCACTTCAGGAATGATGTGAAAATACTGGTACTCAAAGAGATCCTTATAAAATCATCCACAGGTTAGAAAGTGACCTTGTAACATGAAACCAGATAACCTCTATCTTGTACTGCACTGTGCATAGAGAGAATTGGATGATGGAAAGGCTTTTTTTCAGCCTTTCTGTCAGAGGGAAAACAAGACTCAACAGATGAAAACTGAAGTTGTACAAATTAAGACATAATTTCCTATTAGCGAAATTAAGGCATTGAAACATCTTGTCCAATATGTCTCTGTATTTGTGAAGGACTCACTGTCTTCTGAAGTATTTCAAATGAAACTAGGTATTTGTCAGGATTAAAAAAAAAAACCACAACAAAAAACATAATCCATTTACAGTTTGTATGGGTCTGGTGGCCTCTTCTGGCCCTGGAATGAATTAGTATAGCTCTAGCTCTGTGAATGCTCTGCTCATTTTGGTTTTTGGTACAGGAGAGCAGAAAGCCATGCAAAGTCCTCATCATATTGCATCTCCCAGTTAAGACTGGCGAAAATCCAAGCCCATGTGCCAGGCCTGTAGCCAGTGTCCCTCAAGGTGAGGGAGTGTGAAAACGGGCTATAGACAATCAGAACTGAGTGAAAGATAGAACTTGAAGTTTTTATGAGGGAAGAAAAAAAAATAAACACAGATTCAGGCAGTTTTGTTGTATGTGCATAAAGTTTCTGTACATTAACTACATACTCATGTTAAATCTGTGAATAAATGTGTACTACAAGACTCTATTGCTATTAATATCTAAGTTCACTCCACAAACTGGAGTGTTAATGAACTTTTGAACCCTTATTAGTGTGAAATGTGTTAAGTGTGTCATGCAGGGAAGGAAGCCAATTAATGGGCTAGTGGACGATATCCAGGTTGTGAAGGCCCAGTTAATGGGAAGTCAAGTGCCTACAAGATAAGACATCATCCTTTGTTAGGAGCCAAATTTTTTCTCCCAGCATTAAATCTTGCCTAATTAAGACCATTCAAGGACTACTAACAAATTAAGTTGGTTTGCTTTCTAAAGGCTTCCAAAATAAGGAGGCATCTCAATATTTCTATCATTTCATTTGATAAAGTTAGAGCCCCAAAATCCACTTTGAAAATAAACTTTTGAAAATAGACTGACTTTAATCAGAGGAAGAAAATAGGAGATGACACTTAGATTCAGATCCATAAATCTCACATATATATATTGTGTATATATTAGTACATACAAATGCACCCTTTCCCATATTTCCACATTCTCCTTTCTTTATGTTACAGAGGAGTATTGAAAATGCTATGCTAATTTGTCTGAAAAATCTTGTAGTAAACTGAGGGGATTGATCAAAGGGTGGATTTGATGGGGTGTCAATTAGTTAACTGGATACTGATCCATTTGGATTCAACAGGCAACAAAACAATTTTCCCTCCAAAGCATGACTGTACAGATATTCTTTTTCATCTGTTTTTGCCTCACCTGTCTCTCCATACTTTCAAAAGCATCAAGCTTTGGGCACAGCTGGTCATGGGGCATGAGTTACCTGTTAGAATTACTTGAATGACTTTTCTCAAAGCTATTTGAGGCTGTGAGCATTGGTGGCATTGTTATTTCTCTTGCTTTATATATACACTATAGTTTTGTATATTTGTAGTGACATGGGATAGTGATCTGAGACTACTTGACCGGCCTCTGCATGGAGGTAAGTAGATGATACTTGATGGCTTGTGACAGGGATAGTTGAGGCAGCCAAACAGCCTTTTCCCAAAGTGACACTATGCATTCCAGTGCATGATTAGGGCATTTTAGCAGTTGGGGACATTTAAAAATCACTTTTGTTTTGTGTTTAATTCTGTAAATGTGACAACAGTTTCCTCCTTGCTCCTGCTTCAATAATCCCCCCTGGTCTTCAGCTGTATGAAACTAAGGAATAGGAAAGATTATATGACAAGGTCAGATGTTTAGGATTTTCCTTGCCATGAGTCATATCTTCATCCTTATAAACACACATTTCTCACTAAATCCATCAGTCTCAAAGATAATAAAACTCTTTCCAATAGGGAATATAGTACTTTTCCCTGTTGCTAAAACACTGCAAACATAGTGGGCTCAGTCTTGCTGCCATGGTTGGCTGGAGACAAGTGGAAGAAGGTCCAGGAACATTTCCAATGTACGTGCTTAGCCAGCCAGTGAGGAACCAGGCTGTTTTTTCTATGCTGTGGAAGAGAATAAGTTGAATTGCTACTAAAATATGAAGTAAATATGATTTTTGGCTCAATTTCTCTTCCTGCATTTCTACAGCTTTCCAGGTGACAAGCTTTCTATGGGTCTCAGTGGCTGAATGGACTTGAACACATGTGTTTTGCTTCATCAGCAGTAAGGGTGATTCCGATACAATCCACACATAGCCCCCGGGAGCTCGAAGTGCCGAGCAGCAGGCTTGCATTTGACAAGTGAGTTTGAATTTACTTCTTCCTGCAGCTGTTGAGGAGATTTTAGCCTCTGAGTTTATCACACTGCTTCTGAGCCCAGAATTCACATGAAGTTTAAGAATCAATGAATGAATTTAACATCTTGCAAAAGAATACATAAGGAAAGACAGGGAACACTTGGAGGGAGAAGTAAAATATAGCTCTGCCCTTGATCTGCTCTATGAGCTTAGGTGAGTTATTTCACCCCCAGTTTTTCTGTTTCTCTTTTATCTTTCTTGTCTATTCAAGTACAGACTCCCCTAAGACAAAAACTGTCTTCTTCTGTTATAATCAGACAGTTCCTTGCAAAATGTTTCAATCTTTTAATATATCTAAATATATCTTCCAGATTTAGTAATATAAATGAAATAATTAAATTACCATGCTGCTAACACATTTAGTTTTGTTTTTAGTTAAAGACTGTTGTGAGTTGAGTCAAGTACTATGGTTTTGTTATCATAAAAGCTTTGTTACATAAAAATCACTTATGATTATGGCTAAAAAGACTAATTCTTGTATGCTGTTTTCTGTTCTTAGATGAGCTTCTCTGAAGAAAAATAGATGATTATCTACTGCCTAACAGTTTTCAGATAACATCAAGAACAATATGATTTTTGCTATAAGCAAGCACAGCTAGGTTTGGCTAATTTTATAAGGATTTATACCACAGTGAAATAAAAGAGGCTACCCAGGAAGTGACACCCATTAGGAGCCAGGACACTCCAGGGCACATCTCCTCCATGCAAAGAATAAAGGTGTATAAATTTATGAGCTATGTCAGACAAGCTATCTCTGGAATAGAATAAAATAACCAAGTAAGTGTGTCTCTGAGTCCTGGTTAATTAGTATTGCTAACAGACCAAGGTAATTCACTTATGTCCTGTGATGTATTAATGCTGCCCGGTTTGCAGGGTCCAACTGGATATCTCTGCCAAGAACTGAGTAATATTATATAAATGTTCCATATACTCCAGCATGATGCAAGGTAGAGATGTACCCAGAATCATGCTCTGAAGACTGATTGGTCTCATCTTTGAATCACAAGCCATTTATCTGTGTAGTTCAGGAAGGAAAACTTTCACCAACTACTGCATCACCTAGATGTTTAAATACATTACAGAACTTTCCAAACTTCCTTTGAAACATCACTCATGAGAAGCTGCCAAAAACTGAATAACAGGTGAGACACACTGAAGTCATATTTGTTTCAAAAATACCTAGGTAATGAATTTGGACATAGAAATACTCCAGACTTCTGCTCAGATTTCAAATATGGTCTTGGAATGGTAATGAGATAATCTCATGAGAGAAATCAGGCAGAAAAGACACGGTCACCTTTTCCTATCAGTGGGCAGATCATGTTGAGTAAGGATGGTGATCTAGAAAACCATGAAGATGATTAATTAGACCTGAGAACATATTGCATATAGTTAATGGAGTATGGAATAGTGTGGAGTATGTGTGTAGGAGTTGGCCTAGCAAAAGTTGTGTCAGAAAGAACCAAAGATCACAGCATTTTTCGACATTTCAGAAGGCATGAATCTCACTGAATGTAAATATCTACAGGGGAAATGTCTACACCTGAGCTAGTCACTGTCATCTCAGTGGTGAAGATCGACCTTTTGCACATAATACAGCTACCACAAAAGAAGAAATCTAAACCAGTTCACATGGCGTACTATAGACATGCCTATTTTTCTTTCCCTTGGATTAAAAATGTAGGTCAAAATGATTAACTGCATAAAAAGTCTTTTTACAGTGTGAATGCTTAATATTAGGTTCGATGAATCCCATTGATTTATCCTCATTTGCTTTTCATGAATGTAATTCCATAGAAATCTGCACTGCTGAAATATAATAGTGATAAATATGAGTGAAGAATAAGATTTATGATTTATTACATGATAATAAATATTCTGGACTACACCCTCTTTATCCTGAAGGAAAAAATGTTTGTGGATATAAAAGTGTATGGAAGAAGATGAACATATTGCACACATAGAACATGGCACATAGCACTTCCTAAAACACAGGAAGGAAGGTGGAGCGGGACTTTACAGAGCTGAGATGTCCCAGTGTTGCCACGGCTGCTCACACAGGAACACCTCTGCTGTCAATTATCTCAGTAAGAACCAGCTTGGATATTCTGCAATAGAAACATACTCGAGGCTATCCACATAATTTTGTTTCACTTTAAAATTTGAAGATGTTTTCATTAGCCATACACTTATTCTCTGTCATCAGCAGAAAGGAAGTGGAACCTTCACAGGTCAGAAAATCTGAGATGTGAACACCCGTTGGAAGTCTGTCTCCCTCCATTGACTGCAAAAGGCATGATGGTCTTTAGTGTCTAACTCAGGTAGGATTAATTTGCACTAGCATAAGCAAGGGATTTGTTAAATTACAAATAGTAAAACCATTATATAATCTAAATTAGAACCAAGATTACCTAGATAAAACACTACATCTTGGACTACAAGACTTTCTATCTTCTTATTATAAGTCTTTTGGGTATGCCTTGTTATCAGACATAATTAGTTTTGTTATCAAAATTAACAGGCCTTATACAAGGGTGCAAGAAAATATCTGAAATAAAATCTTTTAATGAACTGAGTTCAGATTTGTACGAACAGAATTAGATTGCCCAGTAGTAGCAAGGTATCCTTTTTTTTTTTTTTTTTTAACAGAAGCTGAAATCACTAGCATGGTGAAAGAGAAATAACTGAATCTGACTCAGGGCTTCTAATGATTCAAAAAGATGAGGAGAGCTTTTTCTTTCCACATTACCAATCATATTTTGGCCAAACACTTTTCAGTGTCTGGGCATTTCTGAACTGTTCAGAGGTAAAACAACATAAAACAAAACAACATAAAATCAGAAATGGTTATTTCCTCCTGCACATAGTTAATAAATTATGTGCCATTCCCACACTTTTCCAGAAGGAACTGTCTAGCCACAAATTCGTAAGTGATTGCTAAAATGGAGATTTAAAAATAAAGTAATATAACCTGAAAAGGCTCTGATATCTTACAGAACATGGAAACCCAAATAGTAAGCCACTCAACACAACATTACCATCCTTGTTGTATTCTGATTCTCTGTTAAATTAAATACAGTCAAAAAGTCTTAATTTTATTCTTAAAACTACTCTTGCCTAACTGAGAAATTACCTGTTTCTGCAGATACTGAAGAAGAAACTCCGAACCTATCAAAAATCTAACTGGCTTTATGGCTGACGGTGTAAATACAGCTATACCCAGGCAATCCCTATGTCAGCAGTATTCATGAGACTGTTAGAAGAGGGAACCTAATACCTCTGATACTTAATACTTCAGACTTTCAGAAGGGCTAAGCATGGTGCTGAGTGGAACACAAGTAAGGCAACCGATAGGAAACATCTGGTAGAAAGCTTTAGGCGGAATAAGTGACCTGAATCTGGTCCATACATTGTGATATTCCAGGAGCAAAAATAACTTGGCAGATTTCTGTGTTTACAGCTAAAGGTCATACTCTTTCTCACAGCTTTTCCAAAGTGAGTGCAGACTACAGTTCATATGAAGCTTGATGTATGTTTTCAGCAAGCATGAGCCAGAGCAGTCATCAGAAGAAACAATCTTCTGCCCTGTTCTCACTCCAGCTGCTCATTTGTGCCCCTCTTTAACTTCTGGTCTTCTGTTGGCACAAGCATTTGAGTGTGGTGCAGTGGAAATGACCAAAGAACACATCAGACCCAAATATTATTTATCCACCAAAAAAAAATAATTTTCTGTCTTCTACAGCTCAGTTCTTAAAGTGCCCCAGCCTTGCCTATGGTGCAGTCCCTTTCTTTCCAGTGTAGAGGTAAGATATGCTATGCTTCCTCTTTCCTTAAGACATATACATTTAGAGGGAGGTACTGAAGCTCAAGGTGACATTGCCCCAGTCACTTATTGGCTATGTTGCTTGCTGTGTTGCAGTATTGTTATTGCTAAGCCTTAACTTGTCACTGCATTTATTTCTTCACTCTTCAGTATACTACTTGATTTCTTACGCAGAGTGCTTTTGCCTCTCTGAAAAGCAAATCTGAGAATGAGAAACATTGATTATTTGTGTGTTTCTGGTCTCAACTTCAAATTAGCTGCCAGGCTTTGCATAACAAGATACAAATTATTCATGTGAGAAAACCAAGAAGTGATTTATTATCATGTCTGATTTCCAGTGAAGAATTTTCTTCAGATCACCCAGCAAGGAGGCTTTCCTATTTTAAATAAGATAAATTACAATTGACATTGGAATTCAAAACATTACTCCAACCTTTCTAGATCTTTCGGTCATACAGAAAATGAGCCCATGAATTACATTGACATCAAAGTTCATTAACAGTGTTTCTGAGCCCAGCTTGAAAAGTCTGAGATTCTTTACACAGACTCAGCCCTACCTACCTTGTACTGCACCTGTTTTGTTTACCTTGGGACCTGTTTTGTTTACCTTGGGAAAACAGCAGTGGTCTTTGCACATGCCTTACAGAGATGCAGATGCAGAGATACCTTGCAGAGATTCACCTTACTGGTGAAAGGGGTTGGGAACCATTTTGGTGAGACAGTTTTTTAACTTCGTAGAAATGTGGAAATAAATACCACTGGAAAGGTTATGTTATGGAACACACATCATAGTCAAATGACAATGAACTTTTCCATTTCCTTGCACCCACTCTATGGGCTAATCAGACCATGAACTGAATACACAGGACTGAATACAACTGTTTTAATCATCTTTTCCCTGTGGCAAACAACAACAAAAGAAAAAAATAGTAATAATCCAGAGCTGCAGAATGTGCAAGTTCTGGGGTAATATCATAATTTGCAACCAATATATGGCAAGAGGTTGATGAAATACCTATGTTTTTAATCTGTCTTTTGGCTACAAACCCACAGAATCAAACATTTAAAGGGAGAAAAATGGCAACAGAAGGTTGTACTGGGGACACAGAAGTTAAGTTCAGTTATGATAAAAGGTAGGGTACACTCTCCAAAACAAGAGAAGACAGATAAACCCTCTTGAAATTCAAGCCCTGTTTTGGAGCAAAAGGAATAGACCCAAAGTAGTTCAGACAAAAGTGAAGGAGCTCAGAGAGGACAGCATATGGGGATGGGAGATTGCAAGAAGGACTTTCTCTCAAGGTGTCTCTCTCAATATCCCTATCTCCTCCAGCTGTCTTCATCATTGACACCACAGACCTTCTCACCTTCCTTCTTGGAGAGCAGAAGCAGCAAGATGGGCTTGATCATGTTTATCCCAATTCAGGGTCTCCTTTATCTCCTGCTACAGATCTCTGAGATAGCTTCCTAGATGACAACCTGGTACTCTTAATTCTTTAGAGATCAGTAGAAAAGCAATAGTTACAGCCTTCGGTTCTTGAAGAAACTGATCTGAGTTTAGGTATGCCCATGAGAAAGGGAAGGATGTACATTAAGACATGCAAAGTTTGGTGGCTTTGGAGTCTAATTCCTTTAATTAACAATGTCAGCACAGCCTTTGCTCCATTAAGAAAAATCTTAAATATCTTAATTATGATTAAGAAAAGAAAGGTCCTTTCCAGGAATTAGTTACCAAGTTTCTTGATTTGAAATCAAGCATAGCTTGGATGTTACTTTAAGATGTTATGTAAAATGCTTTTAAAATTTTTCTAATATTTTTAGACCATCTTCTTGCAGGATATACCTATCATTTCTCTCCCTTTTTCTGCTCTTCCCCTTTGGCAGTCTCAATTTTTATGGATTCTAGTATCTCCCAAGCAGTGGCTGTGTCTTTACTCATATATGCCTGCATCGTACATGGCACATTTTATACAATATCATAACCTGAGCAACATAAAATAAAAATTTCTAGAGTGATGACTGCATTTCAATTAGGTTGTAAATGTTTTTGAAACCCTTAGGGTAACAATTCATTATATATATGAAAAAGTAGCATGTGCCAAGCTTTATTTAAGATCCCTAGCCATAAAAGCATGTAGGCTTTGACATGGTTTCCCACTCAGATTTGCAGTAGGAAGACACCTAAGCAGAACAAAGGAGATTAAATAACTCTGGGGATTCTAGGTTGCAGGGACTGCCTGATCGGCACACAGGCCAGTTCCTCACTAAGCTATGAATTTTACGAGCATATGATGAAGACTGATTCCTGTCCCCTAGGGCTTGTTTGCTAAACACGGGACAGTACACAGGACAGTAGGACAAGGAGTAACATGAGACCTAGTCTGTACCAGACCAGCCTGTTTTAGGGGACATCGGTTTGAAATCTGTTTTAGAATAACACAGACACACAACACAATTTTTGTTTTGAAACTAGTTATTTCATCTGGAGTTTTCATGTATGGGCATCCCTAGTCAGGCATTTATTGCCTTTTATACAGAAATTTTCTACACATGACACCGCTCCCCCCTCCAAAAAAAAAAAAAAAAAAAAAGTATTTCTGTAATTACTTTCAGATGACAGCCTAAAATCTCACTGAGTTCTGGTCCCTCCATGCTTTTCCATCTCCCATTAAATTTGATGCTTCATTTTCAAATTAGAAATTATGTTTACAGTTAGCAAGGGACAACTTTTAATCAATATGGTGAAGCTACAAAAAGTCATTAACCCTCAGTCACTTCCTTATACCTGCTTTCTAAAGTGGAATTTCTAGTGCTTCCATGAATGGACTTGTAGTGGTAATCTGAAGGGACAGGTATAAGGCAAGAACTGGAGGAGTCTTTGATTACTCTCTTCAGAGCTGAGAAGAAACTGCACTGATAGGAATGACACAGAGTCTTGTAGTACAAAGCATCTGAATTCTCAAGTGTAAGATGGCACGAATGGAATTGTTTTAAGCAACTAACTCAGAGTCAACAGAGAAAGGGAAGTGCTAGCTACAGTTCTACAGTTTAGCTCGTGTGCCCTGATTTGCCCTCCCTAGCTGTCTGCTTCTTTTGTCTGAATATTTTAGCCCAGGTTTTATATTCAACATCTCAGTCTACCACTGAAAACTTTTTTTTTTTTTTTGATAATGCAGTTTTACAGATTTGAATGAAATCACTACATTCATTCGACAGTTAAAAGTTAAGCAGGTGCAGAAATGATGGCAGAACTAGGAGAATGTTTTTTTACTTCATGCTTTCGAGGATTGCTCTTTTCCTACAGTGTCAACACAGCTTAGGAATGTGACAGGTTTGCAAATGCTCTAAATATTTCATAGAGTAGCAGCAATATTTATAACTGAGCCACTGAGTGACCTTGACTGAGTTACCAAGTAGAGAGGCCATGGCAATCACAGACCATTTCAGAGAGGACACATGCAAACATGTCCCCACAAAAAGCAGTGATTTTGCACAGTTTAATTACTTAACTACAGAAGTTACAAAGTTATAAAAAACGGATGGCAAGTAGATCATCATTCTTTTAATCTCTGCAGGGAGCCACTGTGAACATCTGCAAGACACTACCTCCCAGCAGGCAGAACAAGGCAGGTAATGATGAGAATACACATGAGAATAATTATACCAAACACAGTTTCAAGACAGACAACTGGGGAAAATACCAGAAGGTTTGATAGACCTGAAGTATGATACCAGCATCCATGAGGAAATCTGCAGACTTCCTGTGTATTTTATGGTGATATATATGAATTCTGCCAATAAACGGATATAATTTGGCTCAAAGACTGTCCTGTGAAAGGTGTAGGAGGTGAGGGAGATGTCTGGCAAGAACTCCAGAATACGATACTACAAGTATGTGCTCTCCGAGGAAGGGTTATTGTCTTTTTTGGGGGGGAAAGAAAACACTGGAAAAAATTCTGACAGCCTGTGTTAAAAGCTGAGTAATAAGTTTTAAAACCTTTCATTCTTCCAGTGAATGGTTATTTGCCCATTGCTTTGCAAAACTGTTTACAGTTTAGGCTGGCCATGAAACTTATTAATAGACTTCAATTTATTGCCGAATTATAGTAAGTACAGTGTGATACAGAACCTGTCCTGGCCACGGTTTTGTGCACAGCTGGGCAGGATAAGAGCAGAAAGCTGCTGACAGAGTGCTGCTGACATCTGATGCTTTTTGACAGCTTTTGTGATGTGAACACCTTAACTTACTACCTAGAAGTGTTGTCACAGCTTCCATGCAATCCAGCACAGGCAACTTCCTGTGCATCACTGTCAGTAAGTGTCATGAACTTTCAGAGGAGACACAATGAGCCAGGTAGGAGAAGACCTTAAAGTCACATAACATATTTGACAAAGAAGAGCCTAAGAATCTTTGTCTCCTATCCTGATAACCCTTCCCTACTCCCTGCCTTTCACTCCCAGCCCCAGTGAAGGTTGACTGCTGGAAAAATCAAATCCTGGGCACACAAAAGAAAATTATGCTGAACTAAAAAAAATATATATAAAAATAAATAAATAAAAAGGAGTAGGATAGTATGTCATTAGGAGGGGATACAAGATTAATCTTGCATTAAGAGTCTGGTGCCCCCTGACTACAAGTGAGCTGACTTGTCTAATGGTTCTTCTGTAAACTGATATCATAAGCAGAACTACTTTGAAATTCTCTTTTAAATCTCCATAACCAGAAAATGTTGACTAGCTGAAACTGGTATTTCCCTTGAGAATATAAGAATCAGTGTGAAGAAACAATAAATAAATAAATAAATAAATAAAAAAGATAAGTTTTCTAGTCAAAATTTAAGTCCTGACATAATTTAAAATTTAAAAAGAAGTCTTGTGTGTGGTTGTATGTAAGACCGAGGTAGAAACAGGAATAATATGTCTGAGAAAGTAAAGACTTCTCCTACTTCTCTAATATCTTCAGTGGATGCTCTCATCACTGATTCTTAGAAGAGGGTGGCAGAAACCATCTCAGTCCCTGGTTCCTGTCAAAAAAAAAAAAAAAAATAAAAAATTAGCATGTTTCCACAGCATGGAAGAATAATTTCTGAAATGTCAAAACACCTTTTGGAAAACAAAGACAATTTGCCACTTACCTTACATATTAACAGTATCTTCTCTCCCAAGGCTGTTAAGAGTCAGTGTGATGAAGAATGCATTGTAAGTGGCCACGTGTACCTCAGATTTCAAGCACAAACTTGAGGCTATGTTTGAGTCTAAATTTGAGCCATATCTCCACTGCAAAGATATAGGTAGATATTTAGGCATGAGCTTGAAGTTGGATGCCAGGACCATTAGAGCAGAATCCTTGGAAACAAGTTACTCTTTATGAAGAACACAACCCTGTACCTACCCATAGTGTGAAGTGATTGTTGCCATGTGTTTCATCTTCCCTTGTAGTTATCTTGTGTGACTGTGCAGATCTTTCTACAAAAGCATTATCACAGCCTACAGCAAGGATGGCTGGAATTTTTATAACAACTAATTTGTGATGCCTTATAATAAATGCTTTATCATGTTCGGTAGCATAACCAGATTGTTTCTAGTGTAATCATGTGGTAATGAGGCCATAGAATTACACCATCCTCTTATAAAATGAGGGTCTTCTTTTGAGTTCAAAAAAAAGCTCAAAAGCTCAAAAAAATGGCTTGATTTTCAAATGGTTTGTTAAACTTTGACTCCAAATTATTAATTACAAGTTTCTCAGTATTTTGGAGTACATCAAACTACACTAAAGATTAGTCTTCTAGGTATTACATGCAGTATGGAAAGTGAGTGTTTTGCTCACTTCTAGAAAGAGGATAGTGAAATGAACCTGTTTCTATTTGTTCTAACTTTTGTCCTGGTCTCTCAGTTGCCACTGTCCTGTACATAAAAGTCTCAGATTGAAGATGATTTGACAGGTAGGCATATGGCTTTGTGTTTGATAGACTCCAATGGATTATTTTTCAACTACAGGCAAGACCACTTTCATTTGCCTGTGAATAAGGAGAGAATTGATGTTATTATGCAATAGCCCCATGTGACTGATGGGAAAAAGAAATTAAAGATTTCAGAACAATCTTTCCTTCCTAAACTTATTTTTTGTGCTTCTGATTAACATAGAATCATAGAATCATAGAATATCCTGAGTTGGAAGGGACCCTTAAGAATCATCAAGTCCAACTCTTGATACCGCACAGGTCTACCCAAAAGTTCAGACCATGTGACTAAGTGCACAGTCCAATCTCTTCTTAAATTCAGACAGGCTCGGTGCAGTGACCACTTCCCTAGGGAGCCTGTTCCAGTGTGCAACCACCCTCTCTGTGAAGAACCCCCTCCTGATGTCAAGCCTAAATTTCCCCTGCCTCAGCTTAACCCCGTTCCCGCGGGTCCTGTCACTGGTGTTAATGGAGAAAAGGTCTCCTGCCTCTCGACACCCCCTTACGAGGAAGTTGTAGACTGTGATGAGGTCTCCCCTCAGCCTCCTCTTCTCCAGGCTGAACAGGCCCAGTGACCTCAGCCGTTCCTCGTACGTCTTCCCCTCCAGGCCTTTCACCATCTTCGTAGCCCTCCTCTGTACACTCTCCAACAGTTTCATGTCCTTTTTATACTGTGGTGCCCAGAACTGCACACAGTACTCGAGGTGAGGCCGCACCAGCGCAGAGTAGAGCGGGACAATCACCTCCCTTGACCTACTAGCGATGCCGTGCTTGATGCACCCCAGGACACGGTTGGCCCTCCTGGCCGCCAGGGCACACTGCTGGCTCATATTCAACTTGCTGTCTACCACGACCCCAGATCCCTCTCTTCTAGGCTGCTCTCTAGCGTCTCATCGCCCAGTCTGTACGTGCGGCCAGGGTTTCCCCGTCCCAGGTGCAGGACCCGGCACTTGCTCTTATTGAACTTCATGCGGTTGGTGATCGCCCAGCTCTCCAACCTATCCAGATCCCTCTGCAAGGCCTTTCCACCCTCATTCGAGTCCACAACTCCTCCAAGTTTGGTGTCATCAGCAAACTTGCTCAAAATACCTTCTATTCCTACATCCAGATCGTTTATAAAAATATTGAAAAGTACCGGCCCTAAAATGGAGCCTTGAGGGACCCCACTGGTGACCGCCCGCCAGCCTGACGCAGCCCCATTTACCATAACCCTTTGGGCCCTGCCCGTTAGCCAATTGCTCACCCATCGTATGATGTTTTTATTTAGCTGTATGGTGGACATTTTGTCCAGTAGGATCCTATGGGAAACCGTGTCAAAAGCCTTGCTGAAGTCCAAAAAAATCACATCAGCTGGTTTCCCTTGGTCCATCATACGGGTGATCTTATCATAAAAGGAAATCAGGTTAGTTAGGCAGGACCTGCCCTTCACAAACCCATGCTGGCTGGGACCAATGACTGCTTTGTCCCCCAGGTGCGCCTCAATAAGTTCGAGAACCATCTTCTCCATGATTTTACCAGGCACTGACGTGAGACTGACAGGCCTGTAATTGCTAGGGTCTTCTTTCTGACCCTTCTTGTAAATCGGCACATTTGCCAGCTTCCAGTCTACCGGGACCTCTCCATGTTACTACATTATTAGTACTACATGTTAGTACTAATTAAATAAGCAACTCAGCATGATGCATTTGTAATTAGCAGAATAATTCTAACACTATTAAAAGACATGTTGAAAATATATCTCACTCTATGTGGACACTTTAACAGATAAGTGCAATGTTATTACAAATTGTAAGAATATCACATTTGCAAAATTAAAACTTCATATGCAGCAAACCTGGTTGGTTTGAACAAATTCACTGCACAAACATTAAGAAAAGAATCATACTGAAGACATATGCTACAGAGAATAAAGCAACCATTCATAAAAATCCACTTGGAATAACAACACATATAATGGCTCCTAATTTATTCCAAGAGAATTTGAACCATATGGCCTATATTACTATATTAATGTAATGTATCTGTGAAACGTACTTGCTTAAGTGTATGTTATATACGTAGCATTTAAAAGAGGAAACATATTTAAGAAAAAATTGTGCAGTCTCAAAAAAAAATAAAATTGAAATTGGAACAATCATTAAAAAAAAAAATACAGTGGCCTTAAACTAAATGTAAGTTTGTGACCTACAACGGAAACTGCATCAAAATGTCTTTTCATCATGCTGGAAACTCAAATCTGCATCTGAACTTTAAAGCTCAGTTATTTCTCAGCCACAGGACATGAAACACCTCACACTGCATCTACAAAGTATGTGAGAATAGCAAATAATGTAGACCAGACTAATGAGTTCTGATGGCTTAATACAGGACAATTTAAGAAATTACCATCTCCAGCTGTCTGCCCTGCCCTTCTGACAGAAACTACTGCCCCTAAAAGAATTGGCAAAATAGGTGGTACGTCCGCTTCTTAGCAAAAACTGTTCTTGGCAGCTGGTGTTCTCTCAAAGTGCTATCAGTTTCAATTTTTGCTCATGGTACTTGTTGAACATTAAAGCATCTGAGGGCTTTGCTTCATGATCCATTTTGCATCTAGCAGGGGAGGCCACTGTAGGGGAGAAGTTGGGTAACTGTTTCTAATCGTAGAGATGAGCTGTTTTTCTCTTGATTAATGGGTTGCAGGAGGAGTGAATGCAAATATGACAATTGGGAATTGTCTTATAAATCTTAACATAACAGATTGCCACTACCTTCCTCCGGACCCATTTCACCAGCAAACTATATTGCAAACTATATATACTGCTGTATATTGACTACTTAGAGTAGGCAATGTGCCATAATAAGGTTTTCCTGGGCTTAGAAGACTGCACTTATTTTAAAAATCCTGTGCAACACAAGTATCTTCAAGCAGACCATTTTGAGAGCTGGAATGACTAAATGCTTAAAAAGGAATTTAACAAATAATTAAATTCAAGGAGGTGATTGTCAGGGTGCTGGGAGAAGCAGGGGCTCCTTGGGGTGGCAGGACACGGCCTGGCAGCCAGGGCCAATCCCGCCACACCATCCAGAGCACAGGGCAGGCCAGGGGGCAACTGGGCAGCCCCAGCCCTGGTCACCTCCATAGGGATGGGGACATGTCGGGGCTAGGCTGGTGTGTCAACCCAAAGGTGGTCCTGGAGCAGTGGGACCCTTGGCAGGAGACCAACATCCTACGGCACCACTGGGGAAGGGACTGACAGCCTTGGTCTGGGCTGAACTGGGACACAGACAGGGTTGGTGGAGGTCCTGAGGAGGCTGGACAGGGCTGTCAAAGTGTATCAGGGCCCTCAGAACCCTGACAGTGATCATGGTAGTCCATGCTCCAGTGGCCATTAAATTTTCATTAAGGTTCAGTTTAATGATTTATCTTCAAAGGAAATATAACTTACATACACATCTGTGCTGAGAAGCACAGATTAAGAAGCATTCTCATCAAGCTTATTTGAGATTTTAGATAACTTGGGGGTAAAAAAAAAAAAACAACTGATTTCTGCTTAATTCTCCAGGGAGGCCAAGCTCTTAGCTGTGCCCTGCACATGACAAAGACGTGGATTACAACCTACAGCACAGAAATCTCATTCAAAATCAAACCTAAGGAAGACATCCCCTACTGAGAAAAAATAAATAAATAAATAAAATAAAAGCAGCTTAGATCAAAGTGGGAGGTATCAATCAGTTCTAAAGCTACTTGGTTTTGTGTCCCAATGCAGTGTTCAAACGTTGTGTTCAGACACTGGGAGCTTCTTCAGAAATAATGCCAAAATTGTGAATCTGAACCAGAAGGATGGCAAGAAAAAAAAAAAAGCATAGTTCAGAAGCCTAGTTGCAAGACTACTCAATGGGAACTGGCGAGAGTATGCTCTGATTTCCGTTCCTCAGGCAATTGAGGGATTTGGATTTTAGGTGACATTTGGATGTTCAGTGCCCATTGGCAGAATGACTAGAGTGCTTAAGCTCAGGAGTGCTTGGCACCCAATGAGAGGAAGCATAGAAGCCAAATTTAGATATTCTGAGTCCTCTGGATCCATGCATAAAAGCATGGGTTCACCCCACTGCTCACTGAGCACTGTAATGAGTAAATAGCAGACAGGAGTGTAACTGTCCTACAGGGGGTCATTCAAATGTTCAGTCAGATGAAACCTATTCCAGTTGGTTGATAACAGAAAACAACAAAGATAAATAACCTTCTATATTAGGAACTTTGACTTGTTGCCTCAAATTAAGATGAGTCAGAATCCTAATACTGAGATACTGAAATGCTTAAATTAGAAGTACTTAATGAGGTATTCTGCTCTCTCCCTTAGTCCTTCAGTGTCCCAATTTTTCACCTGTAAAACAGGGATAATTCTACCCTGTCTTGCAAAAAAAAAAAAAAAAAAGTGTTGAAGTAAATTCAACTGTATGAGGAATAAGGTTTGTAGAATCAGCTTCCACACCTGAACAAGAAAAGAGGGCACAGATCCCCAGAAGATGGCAGTTGAATAGTTCTAAGAGATAAAGCTTAAAGAAAAGCACTGAGATGAACATTGGTTTCTTATTGTTGATTTCTTTGTTAAAAAAGACAGACTTTAGCAAACAATGAAAGTTTTGATTTTTTTCGTTTATGAATGACATTCCAGGGCAAGCTGAAAATCGTGTCTGCTCATTCTCAGTCTTAAGAAGAGGTTTAAACTCAGAGTTTTGGAGAAGCACATTTTTAACACTTCCATGAGGACTGCAGCATTGGCTTAGACCTTGTTATGTGAGATTCTTTTCATTGATGTTGATGCTCATTTTTATACACCAATGTTTCATTCTTTTTTAACCGGTGACATTGTTTAAAGTTTTTCCAATATTCAATTGCAAAACACTCATGATCAACTGAATAATTTGAAATGGCACATAGTTTCCAGAGATATGTTCTCACACTTTGATAGTTACAGAACATTGTGACGCAGAATGGAAAAACGATGGAGGAGGTCTGGCTGCAAAATTTGCTTTGTGGAAGTCATACCTTGACAACAGCAGAAAAATAAATAAATAAGTAAATTGAATCATTACAATGTGATTGAATCATTACAATGTGTTTAGATGAACAAATTAAAAATAAAAGGAATTTTGAATGATGAAAGACTACCTGCACACCTTCACAGTTCCTTTCGGTCATTTTGACTGTGAATTTACAATTTAGAAGAAAAAAGAAAAAAAAAAAGAAAAAAAAAGAAAAAAAAAACTTTGCTAAGGACTAAGGAGGACCAAATTAATGTTCATAAGCAGGTCTCTCTTTTTTTCTTTTTTCTTTTTTTTTTTTTCAAGGAAAACTTCACTTCTGTTCCTCTGACTTGCTACATGAGGATGAATTTCTGGTCTGCAATGGAGCCCTTCCAGGGTAATTAGGTTACACTCACATTGACTGATTTATGAAGTAAATCTCCCAGGACATAAAAAGGCAAAATGTAATACCAATGGAGAGTACTTGTGCATTTAAAGATCTGTGTGTGTCTGTATATTTTACTGAATGAAAATTTCCATTCTGAGAACCTGAAAATGTAGGGGTTCTCCTCAGCTGTGATTTACACTTATGGAGAAATTTTTTGTGTATTGTGAAAATTCACATTTTTTTTTTTCTTGGAAAAGGTTCTGTGATTTTGAATCTCTAGAATATTCAGTGTTCTTTGTGATTTACTAGACTTGCATGTAACATACAATCAGTCTTAGTTCTGATTTTGGTCTTTATGTACAGATAAAGTTAAATGTGAGTAAATGAAAATTAATGAACTTTTAAAATTAGAAAATGTCTGTGTATCTGATAGGTTAAAAAAAAAGTATATAGAAAATAGACATCTCTTCTTACTGATATGCTTCCTAAGATTTTTTACAAATTCAATGATTTTGAATTCTAACATAAATAAAACACACTTTCAGAAAATAATCCATGCAAATTACCTCTTACAGGTTCACTTTTAATTCATAAAATATTTAGCTCTCTTTTTAACTGGTTATATTTATAGATATTTTTTGCCCACTAGCTACTAATATTGAAGGTTTCGAAAGGACAGAAATCTTCAATAGAAAAGTCTTGAGGTGTTTTTTATTGCCTAGAGATACATATTAGTACTTCCTAGCAGTTTATCCTGAGCCAGTATAGTCAGCAGAAGCTTTGTCACTGGAGTCAGTGATTACAGGACTGCCCTCTTGTGAGTCTCCAAATTTGAAGAAAGGTGAAGGACTAGCCAAGCTAATGATTTGATGTAGTTTCTGCATTCCTGGCTCTTCTGTAAGAGCCTTTGGCTCTTCTTTAAGCCTTTGTCATGGTGGCTGTGAACATGGCTAGAGCACCGTTAATTAAAACCAAACAAACATACAAACAAAACAACAACTGTTAGGAACTCAAACTTTAACTTTGACTTTCAGTGTTAATGTTCATTGTTAACTTGTTAATACAAGTTTATACTGATGGACAGAAAGAGGGACAGGTAGGAAACTTATGATGTCTTGCCATGAATTTTTTATGGAAGGACTTTTATAAAGAAACAGTTACAGGAAAATATATATCCTTATTGAATATATCTATCCCTCTTACCAGAAAAGGTATATCATATAGACGAGTCTCTAAGCCTTTCATTCCAAATTTCCTCTTATGATAAGCCTGAACAGGTGTGGTTGTATTTTATGTGCCCCACATTGAATACCTTCTTGCTGTCATTCCCATCTTTTTAGAAAGCAATCATTATTCAATGTATGTTTGAAGTCTTCACTAGCTTCTTTGGAAGTTTTTGTCTCACTAGCTTCTATGATCAGTATTCATTTAACTTGACTTTTATTATCAATACATGAGGTGTCTATTCCAAGATAGTAGTTGTCTATAGCCTGTGATTTGTCTATGGACAATGAAGAGAGACTATCTCAAAATAGCAGTTAATAATATTGGTCTTGGATAAATATTTTGGAATAGGACGAACACCAGAGTTTGTCTTTCTCAGCGGATTATAGCCTGTACCAGATAAGGTAAACGCTATGACTTTCTGCCCATGTTCAGACCCTAAATACTAGGCCTGAACTGAACAAAAAAAGATGTCAGTTTTACAGCTAGAATAGTTTCAAAGCATTTCTTATAAATTAATTAGAGAGCATATACATGCTGGGAGACAATAGTCTTCACAACAGTTAATTTTTCTGTTGTTTCTCTGATTTAGATTTTCAGTTTGGAAATTTTATTTGCAATCAAAGGGTGGGCCTTTGATGTGAGACAGTGTTCTACTTGGGCCTTTTAATTAAATGGCTCATTCCATAAAACATAAACACTTTACATAAAAATAAGTTAATCTAGTACACCTAATTAAGCATTATATATTGGAGCCACACATCAGTGACTTGAGTTATATCAATGGACCATTTCATTTATCGACAGTGACAGCCCAAGTTCTTAAATACAATGATAAATGAGTTCTTTTCAAGGGAATGATACTTCACCTTGGCAGTTCCCTCTCTTTTTTAATGCTTTAGAGACAGGTAGGAGTGATCGGTTCATAAGTATCCTAAACAGGCACTCTTCCATTTAGTTAGCTTCCACAGTCTATCTCCCTCACTAAACTCTTCAGGGTTATCTGGAGGTGACCAGACCTTATAGTCTGGTCTTTATAGTAAGAATATCTTTGGGAGAACATTTGTATAACCATCATGTCTCTTACCAAATAATTTTGAAGACAAAAAGCTACTCTGACTTTGTAAGACACAGAGCTGGCTCTGTTTAATGTTGTTGAGTGCACATCTCAGGCCAGAGAGGAATTTATCTTACCATTAAATAGAGGTGAAGAAACATTTCTTTCCCTTCTTTGATGATATGAAAGATTTGATAATATGAAAGAATGTAGTTCTGCTTAAACTCATTGAATTCAGTGAAACGAACATAAATCTCATTGATAAAAAGCAACGTATTGTAGCTCTTTGAGAAACTCTTTTTTTTTTTAATGAAATACAGTAAATAATGTCTTAATCGTATTTTTTTGTAAAACTTGGCCTTTTTCTGTGCAGGATATTTTCACTTTCCATGAAGATATTAAAAATTCACAAAAGACCTAAATGTAATGCTACTATTCAAAATTTGTATTAGATGGAAGCTTTAATTTTGTTGCTACATGTATTTATTTTTCTTCATGGGCTGTAATTTTGGCCAGGCTATGTAATCTACAGCAATCGGGTATAAGTTATCATCTGCATTCTCTTAAGCAAACTAAATGTCTGGCTTAGGAAAGACAGAAAAACTATTTACTATCCTTTTATAGTAATTAGAACTAACATCTCTGCAACAGTTTTAGAAAATCTTCTGGTATCGCTTATCATTAAAACTTGTTTTACTGTTTTGCAAATAAAATTACTCTTATCTGGTGTTGTAGAATAAAAGCTCTCAATGCTTTCAAACTGATTGTGTGAATACATGCCTGGTTTCTCAAGCTGTCTAAACACTTGCCTAGTACTGAGGTGACCTGGATGTCCAAGGATGTCCTGGATGTTTCAGATTGTGATGGTTTTCCCATAAACATTTTGTTATATTCATTAGCCCTCAGCAGAGGTCTCATAACCATTGAACATCTCAAATCACAGATGCATATGTTCAGGCAATACATTTGAGCATTAAGTATTTTTTGTTCTGGAGGTTTACCTGTGGAATATTTAGAAATACTGCCAGAAATATTGTAATTTCCTACTTTTTACACTGTGGATTCAAAGAAGGGCTATGTTTATGTACTTTTTAATTTTCCCTGAGTTGTCTTCTGGTCTGCTGACAGCCAGTAAGGTATTAATAAAAGGAAAACCTGTCTTCTGTATGTTGCTTATACTGTTGCTTGACTGTGAGATAGGCTATCTCCAAGAGATGATCAATCTTGAGAGGAAATTACTCTTCATCAAGTTACTTAATGAATGGTCTTAATCAGTCATGGGAACCACAGGCTCAAGCATGGAGCTTCCCAGTATTGATAGAAATAGACTCTGGTTTCTCTTACAGTGTTTGAAACTGGGGCAGGATACTCAATTTCATGTATGGTTAACAATATTTACTCAATTTCCTCACATGTCAATGGTGATAGAACAGAGAAATGGTATTCCTACAGTTGGTCAGATTAAAGGATTTAATAAAGGTGCATTAAAGTGTGAAGCAGCATTTTCCTCATTTGCACACTGAGGTCCTGCTCCCCTGATTACTTAAAAAGATGTGATTGTTTGCACAACAGCACCATTTTGTGGTGAACCACTGCACTGGGTCTAGCTGAGATGGAATTTATTTTCTTCATAGCAACCCGTAGGAGCTGTGCTTTAGACTGGTGACCAAAACAGAGTTGATAACACGCCAGTGTTTTACCTACTGCTGAACAGTACTTTACATGGTGCCAAGGCCCCTTCTTTATCCCACTGTGCTGCTGCAGTGAGTTAGCTGGGGTTGGGTAGGAGACTGGGAGGTGACACAGCTGGGACAGCTGACTAAAACTGGCCAAAGAGACATTTCATACCAAATAGCATCATGCTCAGCAGTAAAACTGGGGCAGGGAATAGGGGAGGAGTTTTTCCAAGGTAGCCATTACTCGGACTTTGTCTAGGCATTAGTCTGCTGGTAGGAGGTGGTGAGTGATTGCCTTTACATCACTTTTTTTTTTTCTTTCCCGTCGTTCGCTTACTGATTTATCTCTATCACAATTCATGAGTTTTTGTCACTTTTGCCTTTCCAATTCTGTCTTCCATCTCATTGCAAGGAGAGAGAATGACTGGATGGGCGAGCTGATGGCCAGGGTCAACACACAGTGGCCATGTAGTTCCTTGTCAGAGTTCCTTCAGTACAAGGCCAGGAATTGACCTGTCTTGTTTCCCACACAAAATCCTAGAAGCTGTAGGTTGGAACTGTACAGGGAGATAAAGTGTAGTCTACAATTTCTGTAGAAAGTATTATAAAAATCTAACCCGCTACCAGAGTTGCTCCAAAAAGATTTTGTTACTGATTTTGTCACACAAAATACTCCAGAATATAAGCACACAAAGAGAGTTTAGAATTACCTTCAACTTTTTTTTTTTTTTTTCTCCATTGGCTGTCATAGATGAGATGGAGTAAAGATTAACATTTCTAGCATTATTCCATCTTTCAGCAGAAACATGTATGGATGAGTTAGAGTATTTCTGAGAGAAGTAATGAGTAGCAATGGAGCAAACTTGCCCCAAATGGACATTGGAAACAGTGTCATCAGTACTGGTGATTCTGACATGATAACCAAGATGATTATCTCTGCTGAGGTGCACATTAGGTCAGGAGCAGAAATGTGTTAATGCAGTTATATTGCCTTCAAAACCTGAACTGGGTTTTCTCTGTTGTTCTGCTCTGCCCTGCAAGGTCAGGGCTGTTGAAAACACAGTCCACTGTATAGTGTGGGCATGTCCTTAGCTAGCCAGGGACTGCTAGTTTATGTGCAGGAAAAGTGATGTATTCTTGAAGGTAACTTTGAAATAATTATCCCAAGGTAAAGTACATTTTAGAGTGCTCAGGCCTTCATGTATTTATTATTATTATTATTATTATTATTATTATTATTATTATTATTATTATTATTTTAGTTTGCTGAAATGCCTTCAGAGTGTATTTGGCACTGGACTAAATACAGCCTTCTTAAACGGAACGGGTAGGATACAGTTAAGTGACTACCTCAGTCTTGCAAGGATGAAGAGAAACATACAGCACATATAAACAGGCCTCTGAGACAAAAAAAAAAAAATACTGTCTAAGGAAGAGATAATAGATGATACCCAAGTATCCTGGCCTCCTGAGAAAAGTAGCATGCCCATACACACATCCATATTTATACAAGATATGTGCATTACAGCTTGAAAGATCTTCTAAGACTTGTTATCTTAAATTAGACCATGGCTACCATGCACAATTGGCAAGTATCTGATGTGTGAAATCAACCGTCTGGAATATCTAAGAGAAAAGCAAAGCTGAGACAAATTGAGCTCCGTTGGCCTCTCTAGTCTGATTAGTTCATGCTGTCACTGAAAGTGAAGCTGGATCTTTGGATGTCATTCTTCTGTTGTCTTACACGGCGATGTTAGATATTTCTGCTTGTTCCCATTAGTACTTCCTTGGAGTCATAATTAATTTATATTAGCAAAGACAATTTCCATTTGCTATGACAGTTCTCCAGCTCCCTCAGGCTTCTCAAATAATAATAAATTGTCTAAATAAGAGGCATTACTTTACTTCTGCTCCAATGTTTCACATTTTGAGGGTCCCTAAACCTACCCAGTAATGCGCGTTTAATAAATTGGAATTCAAATGGACTACCAGTCCTCACCCATATCCCTAATGTGGCTTGACTTCAGTGTTATTTTTTTTTTTTTTTTCCTTGCAGTGATGTGCCAATCCACTGATCATAAGAAGTTATATTTGGAAAACTACACATGCTCTTGCTGAGTGGAATAAAAGGGTGAATTTATAGCTTCCCAGTTGGATGGAAGAAACCATTTTTCATACTTGTGTGCATGCACAGGTGATTAAGGGAAAAAACATGTTTTGTCCTCCTAACTACAGTCAGATTCAATGATTAGTGTCCCAAATCCATTCTGTCAAATGCTGAACTATATATATTTAATGTAGTTTCTTCATCACTCATACTTCTTCTTGCATAGTTAATAAATAGGTTCTTGTTAGCAGAAAAAATGAGAGAAAATGCAAATTGTTGGTTGGAAATGTGTTGTTGATCTTGCATTGGGGGGTTAACTCAAGCATTTAAATGATTTTTTCTTAGCTGTGCAATACTGGAAGCTCTGCATACACAGATACATTCATGTCACACTCCACTACTGTTGGCTACCGTCAATAATTGCTACCATTTTACTTTCTGACAAACTCTCCTTAAAATGGGATTCTGTTTTGGCAGCTCTGTGAAATAAGCTTGAGATTCTTGTGCTCTCTTATCTCTCATTTTTGCAGAGATAAACGTCCACTTTCCCAGAACCCAAACTATTGCAGAAGCTGGAGTGACAGTCTCTCAGTGAGCTAATGAGTGGAATAACCTCAGGGAATCAAGGATTTGCCTGCTCTGCAAAATGACAGTATGATTGTAGCATGAACAGCAATCCTAGCTGTATTGTACCTTGTATGGTTGTCAATGGTTGTAATTACAGATAGTGGAGATCTTTCGGCATTTGAGGCATCTTTTGCCTCATTTAACTCTATTTCTCTTCTCTTGGTATCTTTTCAGCTTCCCGTTCCTGGAATTAGGTATATCAGCCCTTCACAGACATATATAGCCTGTATCAAAATTTCCATATCATTGCTGCTTTAATTACCTTTCAAGTCAGAATAAAGCTTATGTAGACAATTATTTCCCTAAGACACACCTGATGTGCACTGCAGGTAAAATCTGTATTGCCTCATCAATGTCTTCTGACAGGGTTTCACAAATTCTCCAGGGTTTCAGCTTTACACCTGAGGTGGATGGATGTACCATCCACCTATTCATTTCCATTCAGTTTGCTCAGAAGCTAGGTAAACTGGCATTTTCTGCAGTGATTCTCCAGAAAGCCAGTCCTTCTGAATCCAGCTGCATGCATGCATGGAAATATAGAATATATAGAAATATTTATGTGTAGAAGAGATGATGACAATGCATATAAGGAAGTTAGGGTGTATGGTGAATGCAGGAAATGTGAACCACTTATGTGTATAAATAGCAAGGGAAGATTTGTATGAGTAGAGCTTGGCCTCCTCTGCAGTTTTTACTGTTCTTCAAGCAGGACAGACTAACTCATTTTAAATGGGGATGGAAGATTCAAGTTGTTTTGTGTCTTTGTTTGATTTAGGTCAGATAGCAAATGCTCGTCCACTCCATGTATCAAAGGATTTCAGTCAGGGAGATGCATTCACTTTCTGCATGAGGTGCAACATCACAACTTTTCCCTCATATGGCGCTTGACATCTGTCTCATAAGCTTACCACAAGGGAAGGTAAGTCTCTGTCATTGTGAAGAAGATTTAATGTAACATGAAGTCAGGAGCTGAGCTCTTAAGGGGCAGTTTTAAGCGCTCACCTCTACCCCAACACAACCCAACCCTGCATTAGCCCAGGTTTTCAGCTGTTCAGACACTTCTGAAACGTACAGATCCTTGCACTGAAAAATATCAGTATTTCAACTCTAAAAGTTCAAATGTCACAAATATGATTACATATAAGACTGATAAATTTGTATGAGAAATAATGAGAAAAATGTTGCAGTATTCTTTATCTGCCTTGAAGTTTATGAGCATTCAGAATACACTTTTCTCGGTCCTCCCAACTGGACTTGAAGCAGGGTTGGAAACTTTGTAGGGTCTTTTATTTTTTCTCAGATAAAAAAATATAACCAGTGGTTCAAAAGCCTGGGGTTTAAAATAAACCCCCAGAAGTACCAAGCCTTAAAATAAAGTAACAAAGATGGGCAACACTGGACCATACAACATAAAAGTTGTCAAGTTCAAAAAGATCTTGTCCCAAATGCACAGAAAAATAAGAATGGGAGAAAAATCATGAGGGTGCCTATAATTAGAAAACATAATTACTTGGGAAGCATACAAAACCAGTCATGGGTTAAACAAGGACAAATCCTGTTTTTAATAACTGCCAATAATGTGCAGGTTGCTTATTCCTGCTACCCCATTAAATGAATCAGATCTAAATTGATCATACTTTTCCATACCTATTGAATCCTGCTTCTTCATCTGTAGCCACCACTGTGTGATTCTTGTCATGGTGTCCTCCAAGCTTTGCCTCCCCACTGTCTCTGTAGAACCTGGTTTGTTCTCTGAAATCCTGGCTGTGATTGCATAGATGATTCTGGTCCCTTGTTTTGCAGGGACAAGGAAAAGCAAGTTGTCAAGAAAAACTCATATGACTTGAACAATAATATACTGAAATGCATAATCAGGGAGAGAAAACTGATATTTGGGAATCTGAAGGCACTTCTCTGTGCATATAAACAACAGGGGTTTACTGAATATATCTTAAAAAGCAATGTCTTATGTATGCATTTTTTATTTCATATTACTAATGTTGCCACTTAAGGGATACATAATAACATGATGTGTGTTTGCTTCGTTTCTTTATATTTGAATAAAGATATAGTATTTTCTTACATACATATAAAATACATCTAGTAATTGATCTAGCTCTAACTCTATTATGGCTGAAGGTTCAAAACAATAAAATAAAACAGTAGGTAGTGTATAGCAACAAATACACATTAAAAGCTAAAAGAGTCCAAATAATGTCTTTAATGGAAACTACAGCACACGAGGAAACATGTCTAACAGTTAAATATGATAATAAATACAAGAAACAAGACTTTTCAATATGGCATTTTTCCCATACTTCTTGGAAATGGGAGAATAGACAATAATAAAAAGTTGGGAGAGTGAAATATAATATTATTCTTCATCAGTCATTCTTTTCTCATTCTAAAGGCTGTTATGAAAAAGAAAAAAAAGACTTTGAGAAACAATTTTAAAAATCTCAATGTACTGCATTTGGTCAGATGAACCTGTATTTACATTTCCAAGTTTTACATTTCTAAGCCTTGCAAAACAGTTTTCAGTCTTACAAAATTTGTTTTATTTTTTTATTATTATTATTTTTATTTTGTTGCCAGTTAACCTGTTTCAGAAATGCTGCAGCAGAAAAAATGCATGTAAGTACCATACTATGCAAAATCGGATGATTTGTATGTATAGTTATCTAGTATGTGTTGTTTCTAAAATATTTTTAAAAGTATATTTTCTTTTTTCATAAGAAGGAGGTCAATGGAATGGATAGTCCCTCTCTGCTCCACACTGGTGTGGCCTCACCCCAAGTACTGGGTGCAGTTTTGGATGCCACAGTATAAAAAGGACATAAAACTATTACAGTGTCCAAAGGAGAACTATGAAGATGTTGAAGGGTCTAGAGGGCAGGACGTATGAGGAGCTGTTGAGTTCCCTTGGTTTGTTCAGCCCAGAGCAGAGCAGGCTGAGGGGAGGCCTCATGGCGGCCTGCAGCTCCCTCACGAGGGGAGCGGAGGGGCAGGCGCTGAGCTCTGCTCCCTGGGGACAGCGACAGGACCCGAGGGAACGGCATGGAGCTGGGACAGGGGAGGGTCAGGCTGGGTGTTAGGATAAGGTTCTTCACCAAGAGGGTGGTAGGGCACTGGGACAGGCTCTCCAGGGAAGTGATCACAGCACTGAGCCTGCCAGAGTTCAAGAAGCATTTGGACAACGCTCTCAGACACATGGTCTGATTTTTGGGTTGTCCCACGTGGAGCCAGGAGTTGGACTCCATGTTCTTTGATGGTCCCTTCCTACTTGGGATATTCTATGATTCTATGATTTAAGAATGTATAAATACATTTTCTGTGATTCAGATTAAATTATAATTCAATTCCTAACCTGAAAGAAATAAATATAGTTTCAAGAATTTAATAACAATTGCATATATTTTATTTTTGCTCCTAACAGACTTTATTTTTAAATTACATTGTTTTCCAGTAAATCTTGCAGCTGAGGGGAGGCCAAGTGGTAGAAATCTAAAGCTGTGCCAATTCTAAAAATGGGGAAGGGAGAAGACAGGAAACTACAAGTTCATCAGTCTAAAATTCAGCCTAGGCAAAACAACGAAGCAGCTGGTAGAAGTCTTGACTAATAATTAAAACAACAACAACAACAACAACAACAAAAGACACTAACTAATGACAAGCAATATGGAAGTATGGAATTATGGAGAATAAATTTCCTGTAACTTAGTACCCATTTAAATGTTATTCAGATTGATACAAGTAAGAATTTTCTTGTAATATGAAGTACATAAATTTTTATTTGAATTTTACCTGGTATTATAGAACAACTTACCTAAATTCAGTAAATAGCCCACAGTAAACACATGGGAAACAATCTGGCTATAGGTGCCACATATTAGTCCAAGAGGGTTATGAAAGTCTTAGCTCTTTCCCTTTCACAGTGCACCGTTTTCAGCCATATACAAATAAATAAATAAATAAATAAATAAATAAATAAATCCTTAAAAATATTACTAATCCATATGGAGAAGACAGAAAGATTGAGGAAAAAATAATGAATGAGTTGTACAACAAAATGGTTCTCCCAGTAAGTAGGGTAAAAGTAAAGTGTTTTGTTTTGTTTTGTTTTGTTTTTTTCCACTGAGACAGAAAATTCTGTATGCAGGAGCAAAGAGCAAAGGCTGCACTTCTCAGAGGGGGCCCTACCTCTCAAACAGTGACTCTGAGTGACCCATGGGTGCATATTTGCCCTGACCACCATGTTCAGGCATCCAGCTCCAGCTCCTCTCCCCAGCCCAGAAGCTCACACAAGCAACCTTCAGTCTTGGGAGGGAAGCCGTGCCAGTGGCAGTCCTAAGAGAGCAAGCATGGCTATAACATGATCCAGTGGCTAGAAATGGATACTAAATGACAGACAACTGAAATTAGACTCTCATTTCTGAAACAAATTGTAACCAATCTTTGCAACAACATTTTAGTGGCTGTGATGGGTTCTCTGACAAGACTGTTCATAATTTAAGCACTGAATTCAGTCAAAGAATTCCTACGGGTCTATGCTGTGTAGGAGGTTGGACTACCTTGTCACAGTGGTATTTCCTCAACTTATAAATATGAATGATAATACCATCTATGTATTTCTTAAAGCCCAGTATCTGGGAAACATGATTACATAGGATTTTCAGCTTTCCTTTAAAAAATAATAAATTACATAAAAACAGAGCCAAGCCTAATAAAGCAGAAGGCAAATGGAGATAGCTTTATGCTTCTTATTTTTTTAAGAAACCTTATAACTTCTGAGTCATTTTCTTTAAATGCATTTGCTCGACAAACTACAGATGCACCCAGGTCTCTGCTTCATTCACAGAGGCTCTCCCAGGCAGTAGTACTGAAGTTTTTGCTACGAATGGGTCAGATTTATCTATGGGAAAGCAAAACACTGATTTTCACTGTATCACTGTAATCTGTTTCTTCAGTTCATATTAAAGAGCAAATATATGAAATGATCAGGTCTCATCTTATAATGCTCCTCAGCTTGATGATGTGAGGCTATTCTTTTCCCACATTTTCCTATTACACCAGGGGAACTGCCACAACTAAGACTTTGCTGCATAGTTATTGTCTTTAGAAAGTTTTTCTTGTTATCACTTTGAAAAAGAAAAACTTATAGTTAGCATAAATACTCTTCATGCCTTTAAATTTATTATCCTTCTAGATATACTCTTGCAACAATCAAAATGAAACTGAAAATACCGTGCAAAAATTTTAAAAAGAAATAAAATCTACTGTAAGTGAAGCCAGGGTCCTAACTCCCTTAAAGAGGAGTTTAATATACTTTAGATATAATATGAACCATGCTGGATATCACCCTTAATTTTTCTGCTATTGGTTACATGTCGTTTGAGTTTCTTGTGTGCTGTGAAAGGTGTAACATTTATTCTCCTGGAAAAACAGTGACTGCTCTTCTAAAGCTTGTGAATGGCCTCCCATTGGAGCAACTCTGTGCAGCACTGCTTGTTACTGTTCTTCTCTTTAACAATTAGCATTCAAATTAAATTTCTCAGAGAGGGTCAGCTCAGAAGCAGCCCTGGTGTTTCTTTTTTTTTTTTTTTTTTTTTTTCTGCTTACTTTTTCCCTTCAAAATGTAACAGGTAGGGAACTATGAGAAGAACACAGCCTTTGTGTTAGATGGGTAAAGCCATTAATTTGAGTCCCAGGGATGGATGGCTTTCCAATCCACACTCCTTTGTTGTACTGCATCTGTGATTACCCTGGCGAATAAAAAGAATGAAAAAGTAGCTCCCTTGCCTCTCTTCTTTATTACTCCAGGCATAGAGTATCATTATCAGCCTTAGAGTTGACATGAGAACCCTCAGGTTTGTACAAGTACAAGTGGTGAAATAGTAGGCATTCCTTCTCCATGTGGTATCACCTAAACAGCTTATTTCCAATCACTTTTCAACTATGTAGTCGTGAACCTGGATTCAGCACACTGGACTATAAAGCAATAAATACTTAATAATAATTGAGTCTGTGTTTTCTAAAATAACTCCCCAAATTTAGTATTTTGTGGTCAACATTAATATATTCTATCCTATATTGTGCTTTCATACACAAGCCTATTATTTCCACCTTCCTATTATATAAATTAATTAGTTAGGAAATTACCAAACATTAATAGCAGGCCAATAAACACTCAATATGGGAATGGATTTCTCCAGTGTGGTGGGTTTTCTTTTTCTTTTGCTGCTAATTTAGTACTCATCTTAGATTGTGTAGTTTTTCTTGTTTCTGGGAACAAAGAATTTAATTTCATCACTCTATTCTTAATTAACTAAAAGAGCAATACATTCAAGAAAAATGCACGAGTCACATATTTTTGAATTTCTGTAAGAAAGGAATTCAGGAGGACCATAGACTAATACAAAGTGCGAAAAATGTGGATATCCTGATTCAGCTACAGACTGGTCTGCTGATAGATATTGGCTACATTTGCAGTTGTAGTGGTAAAATCTGGAAACTGGGGGATATCTTAGATGTTTTTCTTATGATGATATGAATTGCACTTGAAGGTATCGTTTTTTTCCCACCTGATTATGAAGGCAATTTATTACTTGAGACTTGAACCGCTAAGTTTTAAATGCCCAAATTAAGGCAGATGAATACTCCACAAAATGACTTAGTCAAAATTAAAATCTATGTCTTTCAAAAGTGAAAAGATTCAATAGATTTTTTTTTTTTCCTGAGATGTTAACACAGCACACAAGCCAACTAATCTTTCTGTTGGAAAATTATGACCAGCTGTATTATCAGCATTCTTGTTAGTCTTTTTCTTCCCATTTTTTCAGGTAGCCTAATTCCAGAAGAAATGGTACTAATACAAGCTGATACTCCCGCTGTGGAGCTTCCCACTTATGCAGGTACCCCTGTGGAGGTGTGTTTGCAGAGCTTTAAAGTGCTGATGAAGTCATAGAGGAAGGAAGGACATCTTTGCTGCTGCCTTGGCAAAGTAAGATCCCATGTGGGCGAGTCCTGCTTAGTCTGCTTGTAATGGACAGATGATAGAAAATGCTAGTCTACCCCTCCCCTTTCTTAGGGGATATAATTTCTAATGATTTGAATTATGAAAGCAGAATCAATGACAATCTTTTTCTCACAGAGTGATACAGTGCTTTACACAAATGCTCCCCTTAAGCATGAGCCATTTTCTTAGCTTCATAGTCCATTTGAAAGTAAAATTTTGTGAGCCTGATCCTGCATTGGACAAGTCTTGGCATTCAGTGAGTATATGTGGTGTTCAGTGATACGCATGAACAAGTTCTTATTATTTCCTGAAAATCAAGTTAATTAAAGAGTCTCTCAGCTGCTTTCACATTGGGTTTTCATTGTTTCATGGGGTTTCATATGTTTTCTTAAAGCATCAGAATGCAATTTTCACCAGATGTGTTTCAGTGTTTGATATTTAAGCAGTAATGAGTAAATGTGAGCTGTGAAGCATGCAGCTGGAATGTCGCTTTAATTTGTTTCTAGGTTTCCTTGTATAACATGGTATATTACCTCTCTTTCCCCTCCTTCCTACATGCCTCCTGTTCTACGCTTTCAGTACCATGTTATTACACACCCTTCACTGATTACATCCTCTTCACACCCCCACCTTCCCTTTTGCTGTCTGTCGCATTCTGCACCTGTATCCATAAATGTAGAGAATACGAGGTGTAACCTGGGAAATATTTTTCTGGGAGGTAGTTGAACTTGTCAGAAATCTTTTTGTTGCAGAATTACAGTTCTCATCATGCCTTTCAGCCAGCACTGTGAGAGAGCCTACCTCTGTTTCTTCCGGTTCAGAAACTTTATAAAAATTGTATATATATATCCACGTGGTTCCAAAATCACTTGGCTAAAGCAGCCAGAATTCAGCCATAATATTCTGCACTTGCAAAAGCATCTCAGTTTAGAAAAAATGTGATGAAATAATAGCAAAATTCAAGAGCTTTACAGAGTTGGAAGGCAGGTTGTGATGCAGACAGTAGTGAATATGGCCTTTGGTGGTTGGACACTGCACTGAGAGTAGGAACGTTGCTGAGACTGAAGAGATGGAACATTGATCGTAGATTAGGGGAACTTCTCTTCATCACTGGGGTGGTAAAGAATCACAGAAGGGAGAGGATGCGGGAAATTCTGGTACATGAAACAAGACCTCCAAATACCTCTACTACTGGGTTCCAGATAAATACTGTGGCACCTAGAGAAGTAGGTTTCACAGCTGACCTAGAGAAGTCTTGGATACTTAGAAGTTATTTTCTTACTCAGCACATTTTAACTCTTGCCATTATAATGATTTTATTCCTTTTCTTCATAGCTTTAAATAAGTTTTGGTGTTTACCAGGAAAAACTCAGGAGTGTGATTTGACTGATACCGACCAATATTTTTACAGCAATAAGAAACAACAAAAAAGATCTGAAACTCACTGTTCTGTGATATTGGAACAGGACTTAGTGGGTGGACAGGAAAAGTATCCAGGGAGTAGCAATTTAGATTGAGCCAAAATGGACTTTTCCCTTTATTTTCAGAAAAGCAAAAACTGTTACTTCTCAAATTGATCTAAAATGGGGTCTTTAACTTAGTTTTGAATCTAAATAATTACTTTAAGTAAACTGTTAATTGTTGGAACTGCTTATAAAAGAAAACTGCTGTTTTGAAGCAAAATGTGGAAAAAATTTCTTCCACAGTATTCCAGAATTAATACTGGAAATTTCTCACCTTCCCTGATTACACACTGAATTTAATCCACTTTACTTTCCAGAGCTCTAGCTTTGAAAACTTTTCTATTAACTAGTAAAATATGACTCTTTCTATAGCCAAGGGAACATGAATCAGCAACAATTAGGAAATTAGTAGTTAAAACACCCAGTCAAGGCTGAGATACCCAAGTCACAGCAATTTGAATCCAAGGCTTTTCACTTCATGGGAACTATCATTAGCAACCTCAGTGGAAGGGTATGAAATCCTGAATTGTTCCTTCCATCTTATATTGAAATGTTGTGGAAAAGCTTCACTGAAAGTTCTTGTTCTGCAGTCACTTCTTGGAGGCAGAGGGAAGCCAGGATTTAGAGACTGGGACCTTCCAAGAGCATTATACACTGTATTTGCTTTTGCATGTAAATTTTTTCTGCATCCTCCTGCATCTATTATTTCCCCTTTTAATGAACCTATCAATTAGGCAGATGAAGCAAAAATAGCATAATAGAAATAGTGAAGTTTTCAAATTCTTCAAGGGATGCACTTCCTTAGGGACTTGGCATAAAACCATTCTAGTTTTCAGAAACAGGAAGGTTATTAACTATTTCTTGCCTCCATGTAGTCATATGTTTTTCCATGAGTAAGAGATGGAGTAGTAAACTCACTGAATTGCAGCTGGCAAAGAATAAATGTTTTAAGGTCCTGAACTGTGATGGTTCTGCTCTTGTGACTGACTGCTCCATGGTAACTATGGCCAGTGAAAGATGAATGCATTCTTTTCCACTGAGCGTCTTCACAGAAGTGCATAGAGATGAAACAGAATTGAGTGCAACTGACATAGTGGTCTACTGAATATTAAAACAACTTTGAAAAGATGTGCAGAAATCCCAGTCAAAATGATGTTATTGCAACAGTGACATGGTTGAGCCTGGATTTCATCTTTTAGAAAGCATAGAAAACTGTTCCCTTGCAATAAAGTTTTTATTTTATTCTATAAATTCAATTGCTAAGATATAGTTTTTCCTTTCAGTTCTATAGCAGCATCCCAAATGTACAGAAAAGTCATTTTCTATTTTCTTTTATTTATTTTCTGGTTTTATTTGCTAAGATTTGGCAATGCTGAACACAGAACTCCGATATAAAGCAATGGAGATGATGAAAATGACCAGAGAATATAAAAATATTAATGATGTAAATATAAGGTCTTTCATTCTCTCCTATTCTTTGTCAACCTTTTATTTAAGGTGCTAAGGCATTGTTACAGTCACCAGAGCCCTTACCTCTTTGAATAATACATGCCATAAGATTTCACCAAGGATTTCCTTCAGTGTGAGAAAACATTCTACTAAACCTATTTTGTTCTCAGGCTGAATTTCTATGTCAGTGCACATTTTCTGTGGGTGACTTCTTACGAAAGGAATTTGTGAATATGATTCACTTCAAGCAGCCACACGTGAAGACTGCATTCAGTTCTCATAAATTTATTGAGGTACAGAGTGTTTTTGTTGGTTTTGTCTACCTAATTGTCATAACAATGTCAGGTATAGCTCTTTCTCCCACCTTCCCAGTTCTGATTACACCAAAATGCACTGCAGGCAATAATCATACCCTCCTCATTAAGGCCCCAATCAGCACCAAGCAGATGATTTCCATGTCAATTCAATTAATCAAGTTTCAGGGACAGCTGAGCCAGCAGGTCTACTAAGGAATCAAGGAAGCCCTATGTTTCCGCAATACTCTATAATAAATGTTGCTGATATCTTAGAAATATCAGTTCTGATACTGAACACCTAATAGACTCAGGAGCTGGGCTGGCCCTAAGAAAAGACAAAATACTTTTATTAGCTGCATAAGTCTACAGGTTCTCAAGTGACTTCTTAATAGATTTCCCAGCAGACCTGCTCAGAGGCCTGACATGGCTTGTAATAAAGCTCCTCTTACACTAGCTTTATGCCATTTAATTTGCACTCTCAATTCAGTATGGGTTTCCTGATATCTCAAATTAAAAGAACTATGTTGTAGCTCACTGCTGAATTTAAACTATGTGGAATTACTAGCGTAAACACGCAGTTAAGGCAATACAGTTCTCTTAATGCTACGTATCAATGTGTAAAGTCACAACTAAAGAATGCATAGAATGTGTGAATTATTCATGAAATACTCTCAAAGAATCATAAAACTGCAAACTCTCATACTTCTTTACTATTCTCAAAACTTTTGGAAGTGCTGCAGTAAAGACAATTGAACTTAACCTTGAATAAAGACTATTTATTTATACTCCCATCTTTGGTTTGACATTTACTATAAAAAAAGGAGTAGGGTCTAGTGCACAACTGAAAATGTTTGAATCACTGAACCTCAAGATGCACAAAGTTCGAATCTAACTTTTGTTGAATGAAAGTTTTTGTTCCACATCATCTGTTAGGTTCAGCATTTACCAGTCTGAATTTACCAATAGACACACCAAACCAAAAATTTCTCATTGATTGAAAAAACTTGGCAATATTGACTACTGTGGCATGCAATTTGGATTTTTTAAACTATTTAAATTTAGAAGAGATACATTTGTTTCAGCTCACAGAAATAGAAAAAAAAAAAAAAAGCATTTCTAAGGACAGAAAAAGCTTGTTCTATCTTGCCTGATAAACAAATAAATACATTTACTTCAGAAAACATAAAACTAAAAATATGAGATTAGAATTTGATCTCCTTTGCTGTGTAAACTCAGTCATGCATTTACAGTACTCTGGTCTAGCATGCAGCATACTACAATCTTTCTGAACTTACCTGGCAAAAGGAAAGTCTCCTTGAATTCTCCTGACTTTTATGTTAATGCAAACATATCTTTCAATACTTTTTTTTTTTTTTATGTATATATCTGTATATATATGTGTGTGTATGTCTGTTTCTGTATATGCAAAATAATTATTGCAGCCACCTTTGTTGATGATGCAATCAGTTATAGGCAGATTTAATAATTGCTGTGATGAAATATTGGGCTTTTTCTTTCTCAGTATTGTAAAGAAAATGTTACATTTTGATAGATTATAGGAATATTAAAACAGATATTCATTCCTTGTTTCTTTGGTGTTAAGTGGTGTTACTTGTCACGTACTGAAGTTAATACACTTTTTTCAATTCTTAAACTGAAAAAAAGTGTGTTTCTAGTCTTTAGATAAGGGAAGCAATGTGTTTTCTTTAAAAGCAGGCTACTTGTTTATAGACCTGAAACATTAAAAAAAAAACGGAATATATATAAGTTGTTTAATCATTCTTTTCCTTGGCAACAAAGGTTAATTGGAAGATCCTTTGGAGCCATTACCTCACATATATACAACAAGCACAAACTGAAAACAAACTAGAAATGAAATTCAAAAGTGAGTGTAACCATAAAATTAAATCCAACTTTATCAAAAAGGCTTTCACCTTGTAGAGCAATTTTACAATGAAATTCCTTTTCTTCTTGTTGTTTTATTTTAACAAACTCTGCTGATGTACGTTTTAGCAATATATATTGTCTTACCAGCTATTGCTTCAACTACTTTAGTGTATCCCAAAGATGTCAATAATGAGGATTGCCAGATCACTGGACACTTAATTTGGGTCATGGTATGCCCAGTATATACTTTTCTGGGTAGGAGTTGTATACGGAGTCCAATGAGTATTTTAGGACCTGTTAGGGATTCCTGCTTTTAGGCCGCTTTGGAAGTTTTAGGAGTATTGCCATCATCCTTTTTCCAAGTGCCATTTGGACAAATTTTGTGAGTGTGCTAGAAAAACAGACAAACAGGAATGTCCATCTACAGAGCGATTAACAAAGCTCTACACCAATGACATCTGCAGTAAAAAACACTCCCAGAGGAACAGCAGCAAATGAGATGGGGTAGACTCAGAGGAATACATCCTTTCCCATATTCACATACTGCCTGAATATATGATCTCAGAGATCTTGTCTGCTGGGTCAAGAATACCTGAGCTGTGTTTCATCCCACTGGTACCTATAACTGTGAAGATGGCCCAAAGAGGACTGTTTGTGCCAGTTATATAGTTTGAACGGTACAGTAACATTGAAGACGGTGATCAAATTATACTGATGATATTTGATGCAAATGACAAGTACAGTGTAGAATTTGCTACACATTCTCCTTTGGAAGACAATTATATTTAAAAATAAAATATTTAAGAAAACTTTAGTGAAAAGAACATTATGTAAAGTAATGTTCACAGAATTACCAGATCCTAAAAGTAGTATTCCCAATGCCACTTCAATGCAGCTCTTTGAACATGGTCATACTTCTTTCATGCCCACCTCTGTATTCACAGCTTTCAAGGAATTCATACTTTTCATAGTATATTTCCTGATCTGGAAGTATATTAAGGGTGAAGAGAATAAAGCTGGGTACTGAGGAGTGACACAAATCTTTCAGTTACTACAGAAGAACAGGAATTTACAAGAAACTTCATTCTCATCTGTAGCATCTCACATAATTTCTAAACATAAGTGTATTCACATTGCTGATGAAAAAGAACCAAAGAACATCTGATTTTTTTTCATCAATATTTGAGGGAGATAATGAAAGTGTCTCATGGTGTACGAGTGATAAGCCATATTTTGGCTACTGTCTGAGATGCAGGAGGTTCCAGTTTCCACTGTAGTGAGGATTTAATTACTTGCTACTGAAGTCTTATACTCCAGTATCTTGTTAGTGGAGATGTGCTGTAATAAGAACTTTTGATTCCAAATAATACTCAAGTACTGTTCTCAAGAATACTCAAGAATTTGAAAAGCAGGATTGTAGTAATATTTGGAAAGTTTTTCGTATACTTGCATTCCTGGGCAATACTGGTTTAAAAACTAAATCATACCGGAAATGTTTAGTGTTTTTTATTGCTTGCGTTGAAAATAGTAACTTAAAATTGCACAAACTAGGTGTTGCATTGCTTGTTTGCAATGCACACCTGTAATCTGCAAGGCATGTATCTAACTTTATTATACATTACCAGTCTCATGGCACTTAAGTAAGATACAGAAAACTGGTGATGTTTTCATAAGTGTCTCTGTAAGGAACACAAATGTTGCCCCTGAGAAACTAAAATAGTAAACTGAAATATAAATATGTTATTCCTTTTTTTCCTCAGTAGATGTATCCTGGTTAAACAGAAGCATTGATATATTCCGCTTCATCATTCTTGCCACAATGCTTTGTGACTTCTCAAATATTCATCTCTTTTTCTGCTCTTCCTAAGGGGAGAAGAAACAAGTTCAAAAACTCCTGGGTGGTCACACAGGACTGTTTTGCCCAAAAGAATTTGCTGCTGGAAGTTAAAACATGGGTGCAAATGAAGCTTATGATTCTGGGCATAATTTGATCCCCTGAAGGGACCAGGCAAAACACACCAGCACCTAGGCACTCTTCATGGCATCCAGGCTGGGGCCAGCGCACTCTCAGCAGGTGTTCGCTTTTCCTCTGAAGCAGCACTTACTACCCACAGACATGATGTGATCCATACTAAGCCAGCCCTGGTGCAGCAAAACAGAACCTGGGGCTGTTTCTAAAAAGAAGCTGAGCTACACGAAAGTCTACAATATGTCTATGAGGTGTCCCTGGCCAAGGTGTTGGTAGCATGGCGGCTGAACAGGCCTCTGCAAGGAGAGGCTGATGCTGTCCTGGGCTGGGCACAGCCTGTTTCAGCTGGCTTCAATGCCCCCAACCATAAACACTAGAGAAGGAGAGGTGGTGTTTCAGGCATCAGAGCAGATACTGCCCTGTATGCTGTGTCTGAGGCCATGGTGAAGCATGTGTTTCCCTGCAGCCTGTGGAGAGGACCAGGCCGGAGCAGATATCCACACTGCAGACTATGGGGGAGCCAAGGAAGGCCAGCCTGTTCCAGAAGGAGTGTATGCCATGGATAGGTCCCATTCTGGAACAGTTCTTGAAGAACTGAAGCTCATTGAAGTTGAAGGAGTTGTTAGGTATTGACCGTATCCCCCATTGGCCATTTATCTGTGCTGCTTGTGGGGATGGAGAATGGAGGAGCCAGGAATGGAACTCAGGCTGGGAATGGGTCAGGGAGGTGTTTTAATTTTTGTCTTTGTTTCTCACTATACAACTTATTTTAATTGGCAACACATTCAAATAATTTTCCCTCAGTCAGGTCTGTTTTGCCTATGAGAGTAACTGGAAAGCAATTTTTCTGTTTTTATCTGAGACTGGGAAAAGTAGTTTTCCATTTAGACTAGTCCAGTCTAAACCACTGAGCCCTACACTGCACCTGTCCTAGTGCCACCTCAACACCCCCAAATGATGAGTTGCAACATGACTAATATATATCATGACAGCTCTTTTTATAATGCTCTTCCTATGTTAAACCAGTATATTTTTCTTAACAACTTCTGAGTAACATTAGGTTGTCATATTTGGCTTTGCAAAACATGAATTTTATGCAGCTCCTTTATATCTATTGACATTTCTGGGATAGGTCTAGCTCAAAAAATCAGAGAAAGAATAACAGTGTAGATGTTAAATTGCCCATAAGTTTAAGCCTTTGAGTCTCACCTAGGCAATATTCTAACCCTGTGTGTTGGTTGTGTTGGATTATCTGATTAGCAATCTCTTTGATTCAAATAATAATCATAGACAGTAAATGAGATTCCCTTAGAAGGGAATTACAAGAGCTATACCAGCTCTCATGACAGTCTACCCTAGACACATTTGAATTCTAAAAAATAGTTTATATATTTTGATAAAACTTCTTAAAAAGAAGCTACTAAGATCTTACTAATGTACCAGTATTGTATTATTGTCATTGACTTAGGTCTATAATTTTCTGAAAAATTGAGTTTTGTTTTAAATATATGTAATGAAAGATTGAAAAAATGTTCAGTAAAAGTGCAGTTTTTGAATCCTGCCCTGGATTTGATGCAATATATAATATTTCAATCAGTGAATTCAGAATAACAACCATATGCATTTTATGTGACTTTATAAAGATTTTTATTGATAATGTGTGTTTTCAAGGAGAGAACAGGTAAGAGAGAGAAATGTTTTTCTTTGATGGCCACAGATGGGAGTTACAAAAGATAGAGAATAAAACATCCTAGTTGTGCACTTGATAGTAACTGACCTCACGTAGAGGTTTGTATGGAGCCTGTATAACACAGAATGCCCTCTGTGTCCTTCCCCACTGGACTGACACTCAAAGACGTGACTCTTGCCTGACACACCACCTTTTTTCATTCTGCTGTGCAGCTGGCCATTTGCTATGTGTGAACACACCATGCATCCATGATCTCAGAGCACACTCTGACTGACTTGCCACTGCCTCAGATTAGGAAGTGCTCATATGTAAAAACATGCTGATGTATACAGAGAGAATTTTGTACACACATAAAAATGAGTATATGAATATCCATAAATAGATTTAATTTATTGATACAGACCAGGAAAATATCAGGACAATAAGGAAAAGACCATAAATTTTCCCAAGGAGATGATAACACAAACCAGAAGAACCAGCCAACACATTTATAAATCAGAAAATTTTATTTTGAAATGAGTCTCACCCAGAGATGGCAGGTGGTACAGAGCTTCCCTTGTCCATGGCTGTGGGGAGGGAGTTTCCAGCTGCCTGTGAGACCATGGTGCAGTACATTCTCGGTCTGTGTGTGTTCCCTTGTCCTGAGGTCAATGACTTCACAGGTGGCTGAAGATGGAGAAATCTCCAGTTTAGTGGCTGAGGAGGGCATGGGCATGGGGGTGCCATGGTCTGTCTGTGTTCCTGTCTGGGCCTGTGGCTTTGAAAGACGGGAGAATCTGAACAAAAAAAGGGAGCAGCCACCCTCCATCCTCACAGGCAATCCCTGCCTCAGGCCAATGTTTTTAGTCCCATGTCTCCTTGCAGCCAGGAGACACTTGTCCTGGGCTGACCATATCACTGACCCCATGGAGACATGGGCCACGGCCAACCTGCTGCCTACTGTGACATGGGCACTACAACGTTTGGGTTGGGATGGTGGAAGGCCCAGCCTTCCAAAGCCTCCATCTTCTTCCAAGGCTGTCTCTCTTCTGCCTTGCCCAAATACAGTGTGACAGACAGCCCCCATAACTAAGTCCCATGGGGAAAATGGCAGACATAGAACGCTTGCTCTTAATCATGTCTGTGTGGGGACAACCTCTTGCCTGGTGCTGAGGTCCAACCACAGCCCCAGGTCCATCCCTCTCCACCTCCCCTTGGCCTCCTGCTTGCTGTCAAGGCCAGGGCAGAATGGGGTAGAGTCCAGCATGAGTGTACAGATGAATAAATGCAGTGTCTAAATGCTGGGGAGCAATTCAGGTGTTTAACAGACTTGATCTAATCTACTTGGGCTGCCTTAAAGGCTGTGATCCTAATATCCTTTAATATATATCTGTAGTGTAGTTTGTAAAAGGACACATGAACAATCTCTCTGAATATTAATCAACGTGTAGCTAGGCTGTATACTGAAGAAATTGTGTCTAGGTTTTTAATGGTGATTAAGGATGTGTTTAATAAGTGGTGCAATGCTTCTAAATGAAAAATTAAGAAATTCCCAATTGTAATCAGGTGAAATTTGCAGAGTAACTTGCTTCAGACTGGAAACCTCAAGCAGAATGCAGTCAAGCTTTCCTAATTATTCATTGTTGTTATTAACATAGATACAACTTTTAATTCCTTCATGAATGAATATTCTAAAATAATGTGCCAAGACTTGGCAATGACACAAAAGTTTATTAAAATTGAACTTTTAACCCATGTGTACTTTTTAGCTGTTGAACTTCATTGTCACCCGTTTAAAATCTCCAGTTTTTAAATGCAGTGCTAGATGAGATTCACCTATTCCTGAGAAGACTGATTAAACCCCATACTGATAATTAGATAGCTTTTTCTCCATGAACTTCAGATTTTAGTTTTCACATTATTCTATCACTTAGTAAGACTGCTTCAGAAGCAATAGCGCATAAAGGATGAAGAAGATACTGCGTTATTCAAGAATCATAGAATCATAGAATATCCCGAGTTGGAAGGGACCCATAAGGATCATCAAGTCCAACTCCTAGCACCACACAGGTCTGCCCAAAAGTTTAGACCATGTGACTAAGTGCACAGTCCAATCGCTTCTTAAATTCAGACAGGCTTGGTGCAGTGACTACTTCACTGGGGAGCCTGTTCCGGTGTGCAACCACCCTTTCGGTGAAGAACCTCTTCCTGATGTCCAGCCTAAACTTCCCCTGCCTCAGCTTGACACCGTTCCCACGGGTCCTGTCGCTGGTGATAACGGAGAATAGGTCACCTGCCTCTCCACTCCCCCTCGCGAGGAAGTTGTAGACTGTGATGAGGTCCCCCCTCAGCCTCCTCTTCTCCAGGCTGAACAGGGCAAGTGACCTCAGCCGCTCCTCACATGTCATCCCCTCTAGGCCCCTCGTCGCCCTCCTCTGGACACTCTCCAACAGTTTAATGTCCTTTTTGTACTGTGGTGCCCAGAACTGCACACAGTACTCGAGGTGAGGCAGCACCAGCGCAGAGTAGAGCGGGACAATCACTTCCCTCGACCGACTAGCAATGCTGTGCTTGATGCACCCCAGGATACGGTTGGCCCTCCTGGCTGCCAGGGCACACTGCTGGCTCATATTCAACTTGCTGTCAACCACAACCCCCAGATCCCTCTCTGCGGGGCTGCTCCCCAGCGTCTCGTCGCCCAGTCTGTATGTATAGCTAGGGTTGTCCCATCCCAGGTGCAGGACCCGGCACTTGCTTTTGTTAAACTTCATGTGCTTGGTGATCGCCCAGCTCTCCAAAGTAAAAAGTCTCCAAATCAAAGGTAAACAGTATTGATAGATTGACAGTTGTGAAACACTATGATGATTACAGAATATCCAGGAGAAATCTGAAGCTACTATATGAATGCTGAATATATGATATTATTCATTTATCGGTAAATTGAATGTTTTAAATTTTAGATTAATATTATGGTTCCTGAAAACATTGAAAACATTTATAAGCAGTTTTTCTTGAGAATATCAGCAGAGAAATGTATAAAGTGGCAACAATCAGCCAAATATCTATGAAATTTTCCTGAAAATTCAGACTCATCCTGCGATGTTATAATTCTCTGTATTATGAGTGGTGCCACGCACAAACATACTTCTTTTATTTGTTCTAAAAAATTGGGTTAATTAGATAAATTTAGGATGAATATTCACATTCAGTTTTAGAGATTTAAGGTCACGGAGTCTGCCTTCTGTCCAATGCACTCCTCAGTCATGGCTGCGTGACTAGTCTTGCAGATCTGTTGACTCACACTATGACTCCCTGCTTGTCTCAGAACTTGGCTTTACCTCCTTTATCTGTGTTAGGAAAAGGGAAATGAGGTCTGCACCCTGAATCTCATCCTACCTTAAAATTGTGCACTGGCTTCTGGACAATGTTCTTAAGTCCCACAGTTTAAATATAGCTTTAAAATCCCTATGAAGAAAACAGAATACATTAAGTCTCACGTGGTGTTCTAGGTCAACTTTGGAAGAGTCCAGCACTTTCTGTTACCTCGAGTGGGGTGTTAGGTACTGGCTAAAATATGTGTCCGTCACTGATACAGCTAGTGAAGACTTAATAATGCTTCATTTTGTTTGAGATTTTAGTAGCATTATTATTTTTTATATATTATGAAAGAAAAAAATAGTTTCCGTATTTAATTGTTATACTATATTTTAATTAAAACAAAAATTCTGAAAGTACTTAAATGTTTTCATCTGCAGTGTCTTTCCTTCTTTCCATCTTTCTGAAAAATGACTTGCATGCAATGAACTTTTTCTATCACCTCTGTCTTCACTGCAGAGAGAAGTAAAACTTGTTCTTGCCATTCCTCATAAAAAAAGTCTCCATTTGGCCAGTTCCAGTAAGAACACCAGCCTTCATATAAAGTGTTCAATATTGGTGGTGGTGTTTTTTCTTGTTTGTTTTGTTTTGTTTTGTTTTTCCTGAAATGAGAGAGCAACATAGTCTTTCTGTATTACCAATGCAAATACTACAGATAGAAAGAACACCTGTACTGCTAGTGACACCAGCGCCAAACTAGCACTGCATGTTTTTCTTTCCTTTTAGCAATCTTAGACTTCACCAAATTATTTCACTTACAGGGTCACTCCTAGAAAAAAAGATAAAAATATTGGTCTTCATGAAGACTCCCTAAATGTACACCTATTTATCTGTATGGAATAACACCTGAATATATAATCATGATTTACTTTTGATGAGTGCCATGATTACTTTCATATTCATTAGTATTCTTTCATGTGCAATATGAGAATCAGGTAACTGAATTATAAGAAACAATTCATACGTTGTATTCATGCCCACATTTTCTTTGCTTAAAATCAGCTTTGCCAGCTGATTCCATTGTCCCTGTGGTGGGCTCAGGTGTAGTGCTCAAAACTCAGTACTGGAGTTATTTTAACTTCTGTAATATCTGAAATTGCTTAGTGTTATTTTTTATTTATTTTATTTATTTTATTTATTTATTTATTAATAACGCAGATACTTGCCCCAGAAAAGAGATTTCTGCCAAGAACCCCAGCTGAAACAATGCACCTAAACTCGGCATTAGTGTAAGTATTCAGAAAAGCAATCCAAACTCCCTTACAGAGTCCTACAGAAAGGGCTAAAAAACTTGAAAATGATGCAAAACAGAAACTACTTACTGTTGTTGCTTTGATTTGTTGTCTTGACAGGGTAATTATTTGAGTTTATTTCAATAGAAAAATACATCCCTGAAAACAAAGGTATTTTCAAAATCCACATTTGCATAGCAGCGTAATGAGACCAAAAACATAAGACCCATTTAATAAGTGTAGAGTCATGAAAAAGAAAGGATGAATAGCATAATGTGTTTTCATGTGGTCTTTTCACAACATGTCAATAACAGACATGAGAAGACCCAAATCATGTAATTTAAGAATATGGAAATTCACAGCTCAGAACTAGCACATATGACCTATGTCTCCCATGGTTCTCATCCTTTTTCAGGCACTGTTTTTCCTCTCTGACTGCATCCCTGTGTGATTCTTCTTGTCCAGCTAACCTTCATGAAACTGTTAGTGGTATGGCAAAGGTCGCAGTTCTCAGATTGTGAACCCACAAGATGTGGTTGAAGTTGGATGGATTTAGTAGATTAATGCATAAATTGTTTTGATGTGTCAATGGCCAAAAAACAAAGTGGCTAAAGGAGATGTTACTTAGCAGCTTATGGCTTACTTCAAGGCAGTATTGGTAGGACACGAGGCCAAATTTACCATTAGATTCTACAAATACATAAGGAGGTTATAAACTGCTTAATGTGTCGTGTTGTTCTCAGTACACCATGGAAGACCTTAACAACATATGCATATGAAACCAAAAAAGTGACAGAGAAAACTCTGCTCCCATACATTTCATTGTAACTGGTAGGAAAACGTAACTATCCCCCCTCACACAAATCCTTAGGTTAGCACTCTAAATTTGATGAACATTACAGGACTATATGATTCATGGAGCATGTCTAAGTTGATGAAAATTCCAGAGTATTGCATAATGAGCATTTTAGTTATTCAGATTTACATGATCAGGAATACTATAGTTTTTACTGTTCTGTATGTTAAACTTCCCTCCACACATTATCAATGTCATAAATGTGTTCTATGCATCTATCCAGGTTTTCTTGTCTAGAACTGTAAATTAATGTGAAGATACAGATATATGCAAAATTAGAGAAGACAGCGGAGGAAAAAGAAATGTCAGATTTTGATATTTATTATTTAATAGTAGGCACCAGTTGCTGCCATTAATTTTATAAGTGATTTTTCTTACCAACTCTTTGACATGAAGGGGAAAACTGAGTCTTAGTACTTTGTGATAAGAGCTCCTGCAAGCAGCAGAATTTTTATTTACCTTAATGTCTACAAGTGGGATAAATTAATTAATTCCTTCTAGCTGTCTTAATTCTGTGGAGCAGCTCATTTGACTTCAGGCCAAAAATCATCTGATGAGAAAGCAATTTTTATGAACAGCCTTAGAATACATTTTATTACTTCATTATTACCTTAGCAATTTTTCTAATCTTTTTTTTTCCTTAACTGTTGTTTTTTATTTTTTATTTATTTATTTATTTATTTATATGGCATCTCAAATAACATGATCAGAATATTTGGAAAAGATAATTTCTCATTCTGTAATCTAACTTTATAAAACCTGTAATATATTAACATTTGTTCAAACTTCCAAAACTATGGCACTTCTGTTTCCACAGGAAGTATTAATTATGGTCTGGTGTTTTTACAAGAGCAAAATGATGTGATTTTCCCCACTGTTTCTAAGGAGAAAGTGTCTTTGAATTGTCAAGCTCATTGAAATTTTAACCCCACATGCAAATAAAAGTTTTAGATTATTTTTGTAATTTTCAGACCTCTTGGCCAATGCACTCCAATTCTGAGAGTTACTGTGCATTGGAGAACAACATAACAGAAACAGCTCTGTAATTTATGACTTTTCTCATAACCACATGACTTTTCTGATTGCTTCTGATTCTGAATAAGCAAAAAACGTAAGTGGAAGTGAATAAAGCCAAAGGGATTTGTGAAATTTCAAACTATGTTCTCTATGCATTGTATATATCCATGTGGAGGGACGCATTTTGTCTTGTTTTACGTTATGGACTTGTGTCTGTGACAGCTGACAAGATGTTAATTGATTTTTTTTTTTTCTAAATACAACTTCTATAAAGCTAGAAAATGCTATCTCTTCTTAGAGAGAAATCAATAAAGAGCAGTTAAATTAAATGACATGACTATGCAATGTAGGATACTGTGGCTGAGAGAAATCTGGAATCTTTTCACTCCCTAGTTCACCATCTTGCTCCTTTGTAACCAACTCTTGCCTGTTATCCCATACAGACCATTATGCCACAGTTATCTATTATACGCATCTGCTAAGCTGCATGTGCAAGTCTGAGAGCTCATTGTATTAAGGGTGCCCACTTACAGGTGAGAGCAGAATGCTCCCATCACATTACCCGTTTGCTATATCTGACTCTTCTCACATTTAATACAAATTATGAGTGATGTAGGAAGGTTAGGGGAGCATATGGTTATTTTTTTTTTCCATAAACCCTTTATCTTTTCTCATAGAGTCATTCTTCAGATAGAGCATAAGGACTCAGCGTCGTGTTTTGTCATATGTGGAAATCATCAATTCTACATTCCATTTTTTGTCTATTACATTTATTTCAATTGTAGATTATTTAGCATTCTGGATGAATTCCTTTTAGATTTACTTGAATCACAAAACTTGCATTTCTGTCGCTGGAAGAAATTCAGAGGCTGCACCATATTTAGATAACTCCAGTACAACACCATTGAATCTGCCTTTTTGCAACATACGTGATTCATTAAACTGATTTGATGCGTGGCAAAACCTCCCCATGTAGCAAAAATATGGCTAAAATATGTAACACAAGATTAGGAATGTGTGGCCAGAAATTCTTTAAATTGGAATTGCATCAGCTCCTCATACTGTGGGATGAAAGCTATTGTTGCAGTCTTCCTTGCTGATATTTCTTATGTATTTCTATTGCATTTTGGCTACTTTGTTCACTGATAAAAAATTATGAATGTTAGTTCTACACACTGTTAAAGAGCTATCAACCTCTTAAATATAGCATGTACCCATGGGGAAAAGTCACAAATTCCTTTAGAAAGATTGGAACCCTTTGTCTAGCCTTCCCAGAAAGCCTCAATATATTGTGGTGATAGTCTCTTTGGAGAGTCTGTGCCACCTTCTTGGTCCAACCATTTTTGCATTTTCTCATTGGAATGCAATCAACAAATGCAGACTGCATTTCCTATTTTACTTAGGACAAATATAAGCTGGTTGGAAATTTTTTTTTTGGTCAGTATCGTTTTCTGATAGAAAAGGCAGCTGAAAAAATAATTTAAAAAATATTTTCTTTCTGCTTAAGTCAAATTAGTATATTTTGAAATCTTGTGTCATTTGTCTTCAAGAAAAATATATAATTGATTTTCTCCACCAGCTAATTGCCTTTTGAGTATTATATTTGGATCTCTCTCCTCCCTGATTAGTCAGTTTACTTAGAAGAAACCATGTAACAAAATTCAGTGTTGCTTTTCCTCTAAAATGCTTGGATATATAAGAGTAGTATAATCATTCAGATGGGTTCTGGCATATATATGCAGAGAGCTACCAAGCTCCAAATTTTTGGGGTAGCAATTCAAAAACATAATCTTGCATTGAATTTAACTGAAATTAAAACTAAATGAAGTCACCTAAGGCAAACTAAATTTTGCTTCAATTCCCATTTGGAAATTCCAAATCATGCCATTTTGACTTTTTCCTTATCTAAATTTCCATCAGTTGTAGATCAATTCATTTTGCATTTTTATTTCATTAAAAAAAAAAAAAGTCTGGTTTCATTATTTTCATTCAAAATCTTAAATCATTGATAAATTATTCAAGATGAAAAATTATTATTTTGCTCTGTTATATATGAACGTCTTTAAAAATTAAGTAATGAGTCCTACACGCATTTCCTTTATATCCCTTACAGTTAAAGATACTGTCAACATGGTTTCCTTTCTTACAGTGAATGAGGCAGGAGTCCTCTGTGATCAGGAGCTTGATCATGATAAAAGGGGCAAATGGAAGTTTTACAACTAATCTTAATTCTAGTTGTTCTGATGTTGGGATTAAGAAAAAGTCAAAACTACTTCAGCTGAGTCTTTCTGTTTGTACCTCATTTAACGTGAGAGTTAAGAATATAGGGTGAACTGATCATTTTTCTTCATTAAAGTTGCCTCTGAAGTCTGGATGATGCCAAGTTCTTCCAGTTTTTGCTGAGCTCTAGCAAAGCTTTGCAGTTTCATGAGGCAACGTTGAAATTGCAGAATGACTACAAACTACTGATGAAGGAAGTATCTGTGCCTCATAGTATTGAAACCATGTGACACTTTTCGTAGATATTTGTGATACCTGTTAAAATCTCCTTTGCAATATTAGAAACATTCTTTTAACAATTTAATGGTCCTAGCAATTTGACACAAAAGGGAATTTTTGAAGTTTTCCTTTGTGTGGATAATTATTCTTTAATTGAGATATTGCACCTTCCCAGAGGTTATTCCAGAGTGCTGGAGTCTACTAATCAACTTCACAAAATCCTTTCTCGCAGCCGGTGGACTCTTCAAGAGTTTGTTCTTTTAGTTTAGGAGATGAATAAGAAAGGTGGGATTTTTTTTTTCTTTATTCCAGAGAATGTCCAGGAAAAACAAACAAACAAACAAACAAAACCCCACTCATATAGTAGAAAATTAATTAGAGTCTTAGATTACTTCTGAACCTCAGAAAAAGAAGTGTTCATTGCATTGGCTCAAGTGTGATTATTTCTAATATGATTCCTACAGCCTGGATTGTTCTAACTTAGCTTCGCTCCCATCCCTCTATCTCAAATTCAGGCTTTTCATTTCACTCCCAACCACCTACCAAATTTTGTAATCCTTCTGCCAACTCCTCATCTGACCTTAGCTTCCATGTACCTGGTAGCTGTCAGGCATCAAGCTTAAGCAACCTTCAGCTAATTCTGTTCTCTCCAGTCTTACTCTTCTCTGAATTTTGTGTATCCTGGCCCAGAAAATGTATCTTGGCCCTTCTGCATTGCCAGAATCCTTTATTCCCCAACAGTCTTTGTGTATAAATCTACCTTACTTCCCTTCACAGGTCTTGCTGTTCTGCTTTTAGTGTTAAAATAGGTTTCTTCATTTCTTGAGCCCAGAAGAACAATATCAAAGGAATGGAAAATAAATGTTCCTTGCTCAGATAGTGTAGACTCACCACTGCTAACTCTCTAGGATCATCTGGGCCTAAGGCTTTGATGACCAAGTATGACTTAAAACTTTGATTATCACAAGTACAGTAACAGTCATATTGTTTATGTAAAATATGCATCTGCTTTACTGAAGTCAAATCCCAAGCCTTTGTGGACAATAGTTTTGCAAATAAAAGGCATACTAATTGGATTTGGTGTAGGCAAAATACTGATTTTTAATTTTTTTCACAGATGCTGAAGATCTGATTTGACTTGCATTTTATAGAAAAGCATGGCTTTGTACAGCTTGCATGTGGAATGTCTCCATTCAAGGCTTTGCCAAAGTAATGGGTTACCGCACATTCTGTCTTTGAAAAGCTGTCGTCCTCAGTAATAGCTAGGGCTATTAGGTTCTGCATACTAAGCTTGATGCTTTCCTTTGACTGTAAAATGCTTGAGTAGTTTCCTCTTTTTTTTTTTTTTTTTCCTAAAATGGCTTAGAAACAAAAGTGAAATCAACCTTAAAAATGATCATTGCTACAGTTTAATAGAAGGAAGCATGATCACCAACAACCCCAGTGAAATGAAGGATTCTGGACAGTATCAGTGTTTAACCTCCAATGTGTTTGGCAGTATATTAAGCAGAGAGGAGTTTCTTCAGTTTTCATGTAAGTGACTTTTTTTTTTCTTTTCACACAGATGTGTCTGATTTTTATATTGCTTGATAATGTTATAAATTATAATTTGAATATGCTACAAAAATCTAGAATGTTTACTGAGTTTATTGGTTTAGGATTAGAAAAATATAAATGCTTAATGGGAAGGTGTGGTTGTTTTTCTTTGGGCTGTGCCTGGCAAGTACATGGAGCAGATCCTCCTGGAAACTATGCTAAGGCACATGGAAAATAAGGAGGACATTGGTGACAGCCAACTGTGAGCTTTGAGCTCTAGGGCTTTGAGCAATGTGGTCTGGTGGGAGGTGTCCCTGCCCATGGCCAGGGATTGGAACTGGATGGGCTTTAAGGTCCCTTCCAACCCAAACCATTCTTTGATTCTGTGATTTTGACTTAAAAATAGAACCAACTACTAGGGAAAATAGTACATGATGACAAATACTGTCCTTTAATGATGTACCTGAATACTTCTCAATGATATATTTCACTAATGGCTAATTTCCTGAAATCACTTTGCCACAGTACCCAAGCAGGAGAGAAAGAACTGCAAATTTAGGCATAGAGTTGGATGAACTGCATCTATACTCCAGGACAGTGGACATCTATAGCTATGTGTATGTGAACATTAGAGTATGGCCAATGGGAAGAGGGGAGCGAGTGCCTGTGTGCAGTTCAGTTTGGCTGCCAGCCACAGCACAAGAATGTAAAAGTTTTATGAAATAACCTGTGCTAAGCACATGTACATTGGTAGGTTTTAGTTTGATCTCTGCCTCCCCCAATTCTTCTTAGTACAAATTTGTATAACCTAGAGGTAGGATTTAAAAATTAAACTTTAATATTTATGTCTCAACACTGGATGCTTTAGGTACCTATAAGTGAGTTAAAAAGGAAGCATGTCTTCTCGGTGACTTGAAACTGATAGGAAATTGAAAAAAAGTAGTTTACAAAATGACAAAATCTACCAGTGTACTGGGTTGTATGGCAACGTTTTGATAGGAGGGATGCTACAGTGGTGGCCTTTGTGAAAAGAGACTAGAGTATGCCCCCATGATGGACAAAGTCAATTCCATCTGGCTCCAGAATGGACTGACCCACATCTAACCAAAGCTGAGCCAGTCAGTGGCTCTGGTGGTGCCTCTATAACAACATATGTTAGAAAGGGAGCAGCAGCTGGGAGAAAGGAGTGAGAACAATGTGAGAGAAAAACAAAACAAAACAAAAAAAAACACCTAAACTGCAGATACCAAGATCAATGATGAAGGAGGGGGAGGAGGTGCTCCAGGTGCCAAAGCAGAAGCTCCCCTGCAGCCCATGGTGTACCCACATTGGAGCAGGTAGCCAACTTCAGCCCATGGAGATCCCACGCCTGAGCAGGTGGATGTGGCCTGAAGGAACCTGCCACCTGTGGAGAGCCCATGCAGGAACAGACTCTGGGCTGGAGCTGCAGCCTGTGGAGAGGAGCTCACACAGGAGCAGGTTTTCTGGCAGGAACCTGTGGGTTCACCCGTGGATAATCGACACTCTAGTCCATGAAGGACAGCACCCTGTGGAATGGAACCATGATGAAAGAGTTAGTTATGAACTACAGTCAGTGGGAAGGACCCATATTGCAGAATTTTGTCAAGGACTGTATCCCATGGGAGAGGGATCACACACTGGAGCTGAAGGAAGGAAAAGTGTGAGGAGGAAGAAGTAGCAGAGATGAAGTGTTATGAACTGACCCCAATCCCCATTCCCTGTCTCCCTGTGTTGCTCAGGGTGGGAAGGATGTAGAAGAGCCAGAATGAAGTCGAGCCTGGAAAGATGAAAGGCATGTGGGAAGGTGTTTTTAATTTTGTTTTATTTTTCACTATCCTACTCTATTTTTAATCGGCAAAAAATGAAATTAATTATCCCCAAGTCAAGTCTATTTAACCTGTGACAGTATTTGGTAAGTGATCTCCCTGTCCTTATCTTGACCTACAAGTTTTTCATCTTATTTTCTAAGCCCAAGGAGTGAGAGAGCAGCTAGGTGGGTAGCTGGCATCTCCAAGGTTAACACCACACAGTCTGCCTTCCTTTGAATGTATGTGCTGGGTTCCACAGCATCTATTTGGAATAGTGTGCTGCAAGTTTGATTGTAACTGAGGATGTATTTTTGCATACCTTTGCTACATGGACAATCTTTATTCCATTTGGTCACAAAACAAAATAGCTTTTCTCCATCTGTGGATTATTTAACCTCTCACTAGTATGCCACCTCTGTGGTTATTCTAGGATTTAGCAAGATTTTTCCTCCTCTATTCCTGACATATAGATATGAAAAGCACATCTTGCAAGACAGGTAGAAAGGAATAAAGTAAACAACATAAGATGCTGGGCTCAGTAGAACAGTTTAGTTTATGTAGGTGTTGTCTGTGAACTGCTGTAATTTGAAATGTTTCCCTTAAGATTAAAAAAAGTTCTTATTTTCTAAAAATATTTTTTCAAACTTTGAAAGGACTATATGCAACCTAGTCCCTGTGACAAAACTCGGTTATATCCTCTAATGCACATGGATGTTTATGTATAAAATGGTCCATTTTTTTCTCATTTATCCATTCTTTTTAGCTCTTTAATCATCACCTTAAGACTCCTGCTTGCCTGTGGGTTGTGTCCTGCTTCCGTTTCCCTTAGGGTGATATATAGTTCTAGCAAGAGAAAGGTCGAACTGTGATCAGAATGAGCATAATAACCTCACGTATCAATGTACATTTCTTTCTTGACAAACGATCATCATTTGTCCTGAAAATTCCCTGCATCACATGGTCCCCTTTGACCTTTTGGTCAATAAATAATGCATTTTCACTAAAGTAATTGTACTACCTTATTTGGCTGCAAAATCCCTTATACCAGAAAGCTTGATACATGGGACAGTGAAAAATTGCATTGTTGAAAGTCTCCAGTTTTACTATAGCTTTTGGATTAAGACAGATTCCCTCTTATTATAACCTATTTTTCTCACTACTCAAAAACTTGATCTGAATATAATCAAAATACCCAGCATTTCATAGACAAAATGATATTGTTTTTTTTTAAGGATACTTTGGAAAATTGTCTAGAACAAAAAGAATTCTAAATCCAAATATACTGGGGGAGGGGAGAGGGGTTCTTTTTTATCACAGAAAAGTTACTTGGCCTGGGAATTGTACATTCATAATTTATTGTGTTAATCAACAGCAATTTCTTAGCTGTCCCATTCACCCACACCCCCTGGAAATGGGAGCTCAATGTTATATCTAACTTAAAACTTCATAACAAAATCAACAAAACCTATTCACATACCGGAAGACACAACCCTCCATTATGTTTAGGAAACATTTCTAGGTTTGAGGAGAGACTACAAGAGTCTACGGTGTCTGTAGAACTATAAGCACTCTGAAATCAAAATATTACATGCTTCGAGATCAATGGGAAGATGAACCAGCTAGATAGCCAATACTGCATGGCTTCTGACTGCTTTCAGATGATTTGTTCTGACAAATATGTGGATTTTTCCATTTATTTGAAGTAGAACAGGATCAAGACCACGATAAATAAACTGCAAAAGCTGAGGTGTTGTCTTCTAGTATTTTGAGTTTTCTAGTATTTTTATTCTTTAAAATGGAACCTAAATTTAGAATTCTAGACTTTCTCATGTCTGCGGTTCAGTGTTTTCTAAAGAGACCCTTGACTGAATAAGCACTAGTTGTTTTCAACTTTAACTGTGAGTTAATAAAGTGTTTTGCCTGGAAATAATACATTATATTTCCTACAGCGTGGCACTGAGTAGCTCAGAAACACATAAATCATGCTGAAACTGTGACTTTTGATGCAATCATACAGCATTGTTTCATGACAGACTGTTGTGTTATAACTAAACCTTCCCTTGTGAAAAAGTACCATTTTTTCTTTGCTTTCCAGGCTTTTTTTTTTTTTTTTTTTTTTTTTTTATCCCTAACAGAAACTGTACCTGAAAGTGCTAAAGCTCAAAGCTATCAGGAAATTGCCCTGAAACTGAAAACCTCCAGGAAATTGAATGGACATACTGCATGCAACATCCAAGGTATTATGTCTCGGTTCTGTTTCTTGGGATTTAGTGTTGACGATTTTTATTATACCCTGCCACGGATATATTTCTCTGAACACAGAATTCTGACCAGCCTGGAGGACAATAATAACATTAGACATATCAGGAGGTGTTCTCCTACTAAGCAAGAGGTCAGTTGTTCTCCCCAGTATGCCTATTGTTGAGAAGTACACGTTAAAGAAAATCATTACAATGGTCTTCCACGCAATGCCTATAGAGGAAACGTCTATATATATCTTAGTGATATACTGTAAGAAGTGCTACTGAAAGGGAGATCTTTTTGACTTCCATCAAGCTATTTCAGGGCAAAATCCTTCATATAAAAAAGTTCCTAGTGTTTCGTGTCATAACACTGACTGTTCAGGATGGAAGTAAGATTTTATAAAACACTTCAAAACTTACATTCTAAATTCTGAGAGTATCCATTCATGTGGTGAAGTTTTGCTCTACTGCACCATCCTTCAGTTGAGCCCTGCAAACTTATGTATAGATACAAAGACTTACATCAGGAATATAGTTCAAATACTTGCCTGTTCTCTTACTGAGGATCAATTCAGTATTCCTGCAAAAAACTTACAGGTCAGACATGGTCAGTTCCTCATGTCTGTCCAGCTTTTATTGGTTTATGGGTCATAATACTTTCCAGATGGATCGCATTTCACCAGTTCTTTACAGTTGGTCATAAAATCTTTGGCTTTATAACTCATGCCTCTGCTTTTGCAATCTGCTACTTTTTTTTCTTTTCCTTTCTTTCTTTCTTTTTTTTTCCCACTCTTTACTGTACATATGAGTGCAAAACTCCTGTCACAGAATACACCAGATCTTTCTTCTCTGAATACAGTAGAAAGATTTAGATACAGACAGAAGTCACCTTAGTCAGCCATGATGAAAATGACATTTTCATAGATACATATCATAGAATGGCTTAGGTTGGGAGAGACCTTAAAGATCATCTGGTTCCAACTTCCATGCCATTGGCCTGGATGCCACCCACTGAATCAGGTTGCCCAGGGCCTTTTGTCCATATTTGAAACAAGGGCAAGGAGAAGAGGTTCATGGATGTGTGTGCTAGTTCTTAGCAACACCTTCATGAGAAGACAATGCCCATGTTGAGTGAAGTCTGGTCTTCAGAAGTCTGGTCTTTCAGGGAAAGGGAAAATTCTATGTTATGGGGTCAAGTAACAGTCATGCTAACGTTATGATATTCATACATTTGTAATGAGTTCTGAAAAAATAAGAAGGAGGATCACAGTGGCAATCTGTGATCAGAATGATCAATCTGGCATCTGAATGATGGCTCAAGCCTGGGACATTTTTGAGGAACCAGAAACTTTGTCAGCAGAATGTACAGTAAGAAAATACTCTTTGGGATATTTTCCTGATGTTTGAAAAGGCACTCCATTTTCATATAAAGAGGGTATTCTCCTGTTTAACCTTAGGCACTCATGTGCCTAAACTCATAAAAAAGCTCTTTTTGTTAGCTCCCAACAGTCAATAGAGGCTGAGTTCATCACAGGAGGCCTGTGAGGCCTCTGAAGGATTTACACCCACCCAGAGTAAGAAGGAGAAGCCCACAGAGAGGTCTCCTAGTCGGAGTGTCAAACATGGTGTGACTATCAACCCCTAACATCAAAATGAACCTTTTTGCCTTTGTTTAAAAAATAAAACATTTCATTGAACAGGAAGCTTCTCTGGGTTGTTTGGAAACTGAAGAAAAACAAAAAGGCTTTTGTGCTTGTCATGTTCCCTTTTAAAATTTATTAGTTTGGCTTATATTCACATGAAATGTGTGTGGGAAATGAGAGAGTTTAAAATAAAGAAGGAACCCACTTCTTCTCTCATACATTCTTCTTATTCACCTGAAAAACATTGGCAAAATATTTGTCAAGGGGAGAGAAAATAGAATAAAAACATTTCTTAACTCTTCTGAAATGTGGAAGAGTGAAAAAGTAAATAACAAAGAAAAAAACATCACTTTCACATTGAATCCTTTCTTTTCCTGATTTTTAATACAACAAAAGGATAAAGCTATGCAAGGGGAAGTAAAACATCCTTGAAAACATACAAGCTAACATAGGAACTTGAGTTTATTATTTTTTTGCTTTACTTCTACAAGATGCAGCAAAATAGTATTTGGGTTAAAATGAAACAAACATTTATTTTCTTCTCTTTCCTTTTTTTTTTTTTCCCCTTTCTTTGTTTTGAATCTGTGAGCACTGGGAAAAGTTAGGTATAATTGTTATTTGTGAATTCTGAATCAGGGCAAATAATCTGCTGTGAGGTATTTCTTCAGTCAATGTAATCTGATTTTTTGTTCATGAATTGCAAAGCAGCACCTTCCTTTGAGGTATGGACCTTAATTGAAAGGTAGGAAGCAATATCCAGCCCTCTCCTTTGGCTACTGCATCACACATGTATTGTTTTTCCTCTTCGTTTTGCTTGGGGTTCAGTCAGACACAGACTCCAGAAATGACAGCGTTGGTGAAGCCAATGGGTTTCTCTGTCCATTCCTCTACACATCACACAGCAACCAGAACAGATACCTGCTAGCTGAGCTGCTTGTGGGACCACTTCCTAACCACATCCCAAGCTAAAGTGAATCAGAGTTGTTACTGTTATTTAATCTAATTAAACAAGCCAGGCTAATTAATTCCTGAAATAACTTAGAAAGGGATCACAGAAGGAGCACTACTTGCAAAGAGGTTTTCCTCAGACTGAGGGGAGGTGATGAGCTTTAACAGGGAACTATGGCTGCAAGTTTACTACTATGCCAGATAGGCAGGGAGAAATACTGGGGATACTGACCTCATGCACTAATGATGCATTATCACTCAGTAATGAGAGCCTCAATAAAAGGAGAATGGCACCATGTAGCCAATTCCTTATCTTTAGCAAAAAGGTGTGTATTTTTTTCAAGTTGCAAGGGCAGCTAAGAAAAGCCCTGGTGTTTCAGGCCCATATATCTTCCTTATTTATTTTATTTATTTATTTATTTATTTATTTATTTTTAATGAGGAAAACCTTTCCTTAGAAGTTATCTGCACTCAGGAATGATGACAAAACAGATGATTACGTTTGTTTAAATGCTGACAGTCTGACAAGAACAAATCCTGTTTGAAAAATGCAAGTCCTTTTTTCGTCACCACATGAACATTTGAACAGAAGAATCTGGCACTGGAAAGAATGTGCCAAGACCCCCTCACAGAAGCTATTATTTAGATAGTACAATATGCTCATATCATCAAGACCTTGCTCCCTGCAAGATACACCTCAGCTTGAAAATTGTCAGTATCTATAAGAAATGCGACGTTAAAAATAAATAGTGATACCTACTGTTCAAGTATTGCCGTTTCATTAGTACAACTTCACTGATCAGGACTGCTAACTTATACCTAAAAAATAATTGTCATATGACAGACATACTTTTACTGACATCAAGCTATAGGAGAAGTATAGGTTGGTTTACATGTGCTCTGAATCCAATTCAAAGTAAACAGCGATGTCTGCTGATGCCTCCAAAGCAAAGGCAGCTGCTGCTTCTCACATTATCACATTAAGACATGAAGCTGCTGCTTAAGTAATAATGTCATTAAATGTACAGCATTTTCTTGATATGATTGTTACTATTTTTACCATTGTCTCCTGATATTCAGTTAGATCGTGTTCCAAAAATGTAGCAGTAAGCCAGGAAACATATTGCACCTGATGAAAATGTGAAGTGATTCAAGTTCATCTTGAGCTTCAAAATACAGTAGCTTGACAGAATTGCTTTACCCAAAGGAAAACAAGGAAAGATTTAGTAAGAACAGAAATGGCCTATCACTGAGAATAGGGACCTATGCAGTCCTAGGTACATATATCTATAACTGTTCATAAGTGACTGTTTTTAATGAAAGTCTTTCCTAAGCACTGTAGATGTAGATCAGCACAGGAATACATGTCCATTTGTCAATACCAGCAACGGTTCTGGCTCTGTCCTGTCTTGGGTGTTTATAATAGATGTATTTATTTATTTATTTATTTATATTAGTATAGACATGGATATAATAAACTGCAGTCATGGGGGACTATCATACCCTGAAGGGATTATGGGAATTACCATGAAAAAGGCTACGGAAAATGGCAGGACTGAGGAGAGACACAAGTACATCACAAAAGGGACATAAGGATGACTCAGTAGCCAGATCCTCAAATGTGGCAAATTACTGTGGCTTCATTGACTTCTGCACCCCTCCAGCCTTTCTATATTCATATCCTTAGTCCTGTTAAATAATCAAAACAAGGCAGTAATCCGTCTTCCTGAGAACAAGGGGTGAGAAGGCAAAAAACAGATTAAACTGTAGATGCCACTCCACCTCCCCCTCCAGCCCCCCACGCATCTTGGAGACTAGAGTGAGAAATTAGCAGCATAGAAATTAGGATAACGAGGGAGAAGTCACATTACTTTTTTTTTTTTTTTTTTTTTTTAAGAATCTCAGCCCAAATACTAGTAAGAAGAATAAATTGTTGAATTTGGGTAGTGTTTAGTGGTACCTTCTTTTTAAAGAATCAAGCAACTCAGCATGTTTCCAGACAAAACCTGAATCTGAAGTTCTCAACAAAAAGAGTCCCCTTTTATGTGCCTCCCTACATACATACTCCCTACATGACTATTCTATTCTTTGGTGGAAACAGGTAGAAGTATTTCAAGAATTTTAACCTCTCACTACATAAAATAGTTTATAAATACTGATCAGGATAAAGAATTGTTGCAACAGACAGCTTAAATTAATTTTCACAGATTTAGATAGAGTTAAAAAAAAAAAAAAAGTATCCCATTAACACCCTTCACACTTTAGAGTGTGAATGAGACAGAGCAAATATTCTCTAAAAAAAAAAACAGTTCAAAAATACTCTGAAAGGAGAAAAAGACAACCAACTGAACAAACCAAGAAATGCAGCAGTTACACAATGGAGTGCTGTGATCTTTAATGTTTCCAGAGGGTTCAAAGCATCAGTCCAGCTCAGCTGGACAGGATTCAGCCGCATTCTGTCCTACCTGCATAATAAGGAGACCTCTCACCTTCACATGTTTATGTTTGCAAGCACAGATGGGTTCCTCAGGGTAAAAAGTATTCTTTCATGTCCTAATAGCCACTAAAGCTGCTTTTTTTTTGCTTTTTTTTTCTTTTTTTTTTTCCATGCAGCCAAGAGGGTCCTCCTCTTCTTGCCCTCTACATCACCCTTGATTCTATAGCACTTGCTACCTTCATAGCTGTATTTGAAAAAAATGAAGGTTTGATCACGATAATGCAATGAGACAAAACCAAGCTGGTAAAGTTATGTAAGATAAGAAGAGCTTTGTAATACCTGCCAGCGAACACAGAAGGAAAAAATGTGTTTGAGCTTTAATTGTTTCCTTTCTTTGGTGTAGGATATGGCATTGTTCATTTTACTCTTTGTATGTGTGTGCTTTTTATTTTTATCTTTTTTTAACCTTCTTACTACAGCAACTGCAACAGAATTGGTCAGTGAGAGCAGAATGGGGTGTTACAATTAGCTGCCCTGCAAAGTGAAGCTCTTCACTGAGTAGCAGCTGTAAGCAAATGTGGAAGTCAATGAGTGTGGGAAGCGTGTTCATAGAGAGAACTACAAAGGAGGAAGCAGGCAGTCTTGGGCATGCAGACTGAGATGGTACATATCTCTCCTTCAGTACTGATAAATCAGTTCACAGGTGTTTCTACAAACTGAAATCTGAAGATCCGAAACAAGTAACCACAAGTGCAAATGAAAACTTGTCGAACAGTTATTCATCGTTTATGTGTAAATGCTGTCTGTCTGTAACTTTTACAGAGTTAGATACCTATTTACAAAAATGTCTTCCATTTCGGCAGTGTAGTGACTATTGAATTAGAGTCAAGGTAATGCGTACTGCTTGTCTAACGAGTGCTAATCCATATTCTTTAATTAAAAGCCCTGTTTAAAAGGCATTTAAAATGATTTATGAATTTTATTCAATAACTGTTGCAACGCATAACAAAGATATTCCACTTCCACAAAAGTGCCCACCTAGATTGAAGCCATAGTCAGGATCTTTTTTACTTTATTGTTTTCTAATGTCTTTGGCACACAGAGACACAGCTTCAAGTACACTACATAATTTTTTTCCTTCTTGGCTTTATCTCCAGCCAAGTGATCAAGACATTTGGCTGGGAGTGAAGGTGCAGGTTCTACCTCCTTCAGGATCTGAAACACTGAAAGAATCCTTTTCTGCCCTGTAAAGGCAATGCTTTGGCAACTCTGGCATCACAGCAATGTCTGTATTAGTAGAGCCAGGGCTTGGGTTGGACCACTGGCATGCAGTCATCCATATTGTGTCACTCATGTCATGCTCTGTGGCACAGCTTAGGTGTGTAAGGACAAGCATTCTCTCAGCAAATGCTTGGCTTGGGGGCATAGTCCTGGTATAAACCAGGGGCTTTTCCCAGTAGTTAATCAAGATGAGATTAACACACACACACACACACACACTTTTTTTTTTTTCTTTTTAAAAAAGAAATCTTAGCAGTAAAAACAAACAGACAGACAAACATGCTGTGTTGTAAAGTTTATTCTTGGGACCAGGTAACGGTCCCTGTTAGGCTCTCTCTCTGTTAGTAGGTAGTGAGGGCCAAAAGAGGAATAACTGTAGAGGAAAGCGGCTGGTGTTCTGGACATGGTGTAAGCACTGTTCATGTTCTGGGGGTTTTCCCTGAGACTGATGACCTTTAAGAGGTGAGAACACAGGTGTTCAACTGGAGAATATCTGGTTTAGTCTGACCCAAAAAGCATGTTGGGATTGCTCTGTGTCAGGATACAAAGATCAGTAAATGAGGATAACTGAGAGATTCACTCCAGAAGCATGCTCCTGATCTGAAGTAGAAAGCTAACGTAAATGCACACGAAGCATACATGACTAGTTAGGTTACAGTGAAAGAAAGAAGACCACAGGCTGATCAACTCCCAGATACCTGACTTAGCTTTCTAACTCAGGTAAGGAAATTCAAGATGGCCAGCAGCAACTCCATGCCTTTAATAACTTTACCTGCACACAAGTGACTCCTCTATTATAGGAAAGAAGTTGCCGTGCTTAACTCAGGAAGTATGGCATGTAGTCTGAATTTGGCATCCTTCATTTTCAGCCATCATAGTATGACTCTGGAAAGCACAGTTGTTTCATTGGTTTATTCTATGTAGCTTTAGAGCATGCTGGAGAAAAGTGGCAGTAAAAATATCCCTGAGAAGGGATTTTTTTCTAATGAAATATTTAGCTGATAGTCAGTGGGCTTGTAGTTGAAAGGAAATGTCTCCTCCCCCTTGGATTCTCTCCAGCTCACAAATCTCCATCTGCTAATTGGCCTTAATCCACAGAAGAGAAAGACTTCATAGAACATGGAAAATACTGCAATGATACATCAATCCATTTTCAACTTTTAAGCCAAAAAAAATGCATTGCTTTAACGTGGAAAACTAGGCAATTGAACAAGTAGCTGTAAAAACTAAAACCAGAAGTCAGTGAAAGAATTAAGAAAAAAAAAAAGGTGGGGGGGGGGTCAAGTTAAGAAACATGACTATTAAGTAGTAAAAAAAACCTTTTTGCTCAGCAAATGTACACGTTGTAAAATAATCAAAATTAGTCTTCCCTCAACAATAGAAATTGGTAAAAGTATGACACAGTTAATATGTTTTCCATGCCTTCTCATTCTGCAATTAATGGCTTTTTTTCTACGTTAGAGTGGCTCCTTCTGTGTGAACACAAACTTCTCTTTGAACCAAATCCCTCAGGTTTTCAGTTATAAAAAACTCCTGATTAAAAAATAAATAAATAAATAAATAAATAAATAAGCCCTTTGGGGACTTCTAAGTCAAAATGAAAATTGTAGCTTGCCCTGCCTCGGATTTTTCCACACATTTTCTTTTTGTATGAGGCTGAGCTTCATCAATAAAACCAAATGATAATAACACATTAGTCAAGACACTTCTGTGCAAAACCTCTCCCATTAACACACTAAACTTCACTCCCACAGAATTAAAAGATTAAAAATAAACTAATTACTCAGAATTTAGCATCCTAAGTAACTGGTTCTAGCCACCTGGCTCACAGCTGCTATGGAAACTACTCAATTAATCAAAATATATTTTTTCCCCCGATTATTTAAAGGAAAAAGAGAAAGGAACGAAAATCCCCACACACTCAGTAGGAATAACCTTCCCTTCTTAAATATTCCAGAGAGATTTTAATCAGTCCAAAATGTTAGCATGCAAATATTAATATTGCAGAGAATCTGGAACTTGTAATAATATGGTAAAAATAGTTTTATTTTCTTCTCTGGCCTTGTACCTCCATAAATGTATGTACATCTGGTACAAAAATTTACTCTGTATGTAGTTTTTGGTGAAAATCACAGTGAAGGAATGACAGCTTCAGCTGTCTCTCTTGCTCTCTTTCCATCACATTGGTGAAGATGCATGAGTGATTCATAGCTAACCAACATCCCAGCTTATGTGTGGAAAGTTCTGCACAGACAAATCATAAGTTTGTTGACACACGGTCATACTGTATGTGTGGGGAGGACAAAAGTGGTAGTGTAGAAACATGTTTTGTGTTTGCCTGTGACTTGTAAACACATTTGCAGCAGACTGGGATTAAAATGGTAATTTAATATGGCCTAACATTTTCAAGACAGATTAAGGAATTTAGGCAGTAAACCCCTCTCAGGGCCTTTGAAAAGCCAAATTTGAATTGCCTTTAATTATACAAATTCAATGACTTAATCACTAGAAGTGCTCTGTCAAGTCTAACCCCTGGCTTCAACAGACCTGGAAAGAGTAAGACTATAACACAGGAAAAACAAAAACATAAAGAATACATGAAATAAAATAGAAACTGGATAACTCGTGTACTTCTAATTTAGGTCTCAAAAATAAATCATGATCAAGAAGAAAGGTTTCTAACTGCGACTGTGTCTTGCAGTCATATGGACCAGGTCCAACTTTCTCCATAACTTAACTTGTGATCTAGAAATAAATATGAATCAGTAATTTTAATGTTGGCAAGTAAAACAAAACTTGCAAAGATGGCCTGTATCAGTTAATAAGATAACCCTACAGACATGAACTTAGTAAGCCGTGCTTGTTAAAACAAATTGTTCTTTAATACAGCCAGGTACAAAATTGCACATCCAGGGCCAAGAAATGAAAGATACATCTACAGTACTTCCAGAGAAGAGGCAGATGGAAGCACATGCCTGACACAAATTAATTTCACCCAAATTTAACTGTCTGAAAATGTAGTAGGTTTCTGTGAAAACAGATGAGAGAGATTTACCTCCAGGGGACAGTTCATGTATCTCTGTTACAATCCCCTCCTGGAACACAATGAATCACCTTCTGAAAATGCCTGTTTTATACTGTTGGCTGCAGAGATGAACCTAAACTTTTAAAACTATCTTCATTTAAATGGGCACAAACTGAAGCACAGGAGGTTCCAGCTGAATATGAGGGGGTACTTCATTACTATGAGGGTGACAGACCACTGGGATAGGCTGCCCAGAGAGGTTGTGGAGTCTCCTTCTCTGGAGACATCTCAAACCTGCCTCGATGTCATCCTGTGCAATATGTTCTACTAGGTGATCCTGCTCAGCACTGGGGTTGGACTTGATGATCTTCAGAGGTTCCTTCCAACTCCACCCATTCTGTGATTCTGTGATTCTGTGATTCTGTGAGATTCTGTGATTCTGTGATTCTGTGATTCTGTGATTCTGTGATTCTGTTTGGAGGGGGTGATAATATGATCATGGTAGTATCAGGGTGAGAAGAGAACTGAAGGGACATCATCTTCATCTGAACTTTCTTTATTTTTTCCTCCTGTTAAAAAAAAAAACAAAAATAAAAAATCCTGAAAAGTCTGAAGGATCACAGTGAACTAATAATTAAATACAGGTTCTAATGTGAAACTAGGGCCAAAAAGTCTAATGTGATTCATAGCTGCATAAGACACAAAATAATGAACAGGAAGAGTATGCAGAAGGATCTCTGCTTCTGTATAAAACAGTGGTGAGAAAGGCATGGGAATACTGAATATGGGTCTGATCTTTACGATTTTCGAAAGCATGTTGAAAAATAAGAGAGGATATAGATTTTAACAATATATTGTTTTGAAGACTGGAGGAAATGTCTTCCAGCAAAAGAATCAGAGCTAAGTTTAGCTTAGCAAAAAGGTTGAACAGAAACTTGATAAGTGTGTAGCATGTTTTCATGGAGAAAATACATTAATACTAAAGAACTAGGTGTTGCAATAGTACATTTTGTTCTTTAGCTCTGCTAAATACAGCTATGCAGGGAAGCCTTATCTTAGGATAGAAATGGTGTAATGTACAAAATAATATAATAATGTAAGACAATAACAATAATATAATATAATGTAAGACAATATTGATCTTGTGTGTCTTATTCATTATTGGGAGTTTCTGGGGACAGAAGCCAACATGCTTCTGGTTTGGAAATGGTAGTTGGTAATATGGGTTAATATGCCTTGACATCAGGGCTGATTCCTTTAGATTTCAAGAGCATTGAAACAAAGGGATACAAAAAGGAAAACTAAGTCTATATAACATTGATACACTTATTTCAGTTTCATAGAGCTATTTGATCTAACTATGTAGCCAATAAATGTTAAGATGAAAAGTGTTCAGGAACACACGCAGAATAGTAGCAGATTTTCAAATATTTACGTTTTCATCCTAATGTTTTTTGTGATTTTTTTTCTTTTCTTTCAAGCTATCAAACGGAATGAGTCTGCATTAAAGAGAGCTTCATGCCAGCAAAAATATTCAGATCTTTCAAACCAAAAACTTAATGCGTTTACCTTTTGGATTATTTTTGTAATTTTTGTAATTTTCATAACTGACATTCCATAGGGACTGGTGTATGTTCTGGCTGGAAGTGGGTAATGGTCCCACAAGGATATGCTTTGCTTTCTTCAAATAAATATAGGCATACATTAGCTGGAAAAGCATCCTGGGAGAAATTTACTTTTCAGACTGCCAACACTGCATTACAACCCGACATTGTTATTGCTTCTTTGTGTTACAGTAGTATGTAGGGTGGATGAGGCTGCCATTCTTGTAGGCAGTAGATTACACAGAAACATAGTCTCTTCTACAGGAAGTTATTCATGAGGTCTTTCATAAAACTGTATGGAAAGGAGTTAACAGATCATGTAAGTGAAGTAGCTTGCTGAAAGTCACGTAAAAGATCAGAGATGCTGGGGGAATCCAGGATCTGCTGATTCCCTTTGGCCCATGTTGTTGAATCACTCCAGAGAAAGATGTTGTCATAGCCCCATGGGGAGTAAATAAAGATCATCCTTTCAGACTTAAAGATCATCTTTTCCGACTTACAGCTGATTAGACTTCTCAGTCTAACCCCACTGAAGTGAACAGAGATGCATTTATTTATGCCACCTATAAGTATTATTTACTATAGGGTTTGCCATCAGAGTTATTGAACTGAGCCTAAGGAAAATGGAATTCAAAAAGGACATAATAATAATAATGAAATCCCATAATAATAATAATAATAATAATAATCTTCATCATAATCATCATCATCATCTCTGAGAAATCTAGATCAAGTGGAAGATCTGGATTTTAAAAAGCTGTGACTGATGGGATAAACTCAAAGGAGTTCCCCAGAACCTCCAGGGGCCTATTTAAACATTTTACTATCAGTTGATTCTTCTCTTGGCGATTGCTCATCCCTTTTCTGAATACTGCTAAATCAGCCCTGCCAGATGCTACTCTGGGGATCTCAGACACTGAAAAATGGCTTGCTTTGTTTCAGAATGTTTGATACCATCACAGAGCAAGTATCTTTTTTCCTTAATTGCTCTGCAGTCCCCTCATGCTGAGCTACCAGATCTTTGCTATATCATCAGCTTAAATTATACACCTCTGACACTTTGCTTTATTATCACTATTCCCTATGGGCTTCTAAGGATCAAAGTATAAACTACAGGGCTGTAGGCCAACAACCTGAGAGCCTCCAGTTGGCAAACCTTCCACAGACAATGCAACTCTCTACCTTCATGCTGCTGGGAAGTTCTGTGAGAGCCTTTTATGCAGGAAACTCTTTTCTGCTCAGTGCTGGATCAGCCAAAGCTCTGTAACATAGTGTTTCATAGTGTTTTTTTGTTTGTTTGTTTGTTTGTTTGTTTTAAGTGTTTTTGCATATTCCCTGGTTTCTTACCTTGATTTCAAGAAGGAAAAATACTTAAGCAACAGAAAAAAAGATTTTTTTTTCTTTCTATTCTCTCACTAATGCATCTTGATCAATTCCACTCTGTATACATGCAGACTATCGAAGGTCAAGAAGAAATTGTGGTATTTCCCAACTTAAAATATACACAGCACATCATTGCCAGCCATTGATCCAAAACACAAAAACACAGAGCTACCAAAAACAAAAAAACCAACAACAAAAAACCCTACTAGATGTGCTTGAATAAGGAATTCCTGTGATATCCAAACACCTACTCTAACTCTGTGCTCATATGGAATCAGTCCTTGCAAACCAATGAACCAAACCCTCCAGGAGTCCCCAAGTTATTTACTCTTGTGCTCATTCTAGCATGAAACTGCTGGCCTTCTACTATTTTCTCTCTAAGATCAGTCCACTGTTTAATTGATTTCACAGTCCAGACTAATATAGCATGAGGTGATGCAAATTGACTAGGCTTTGCATTGTTATAGGACAGAGAGAGTTGGCACAGCACAGTAAACAAAAGGGGAAAATGTCAGGAGAAAGCAGAGAAATGATACTTAGGCTGCTTATCCCACATGCAGGGACCTGAAAAAAAAATTCACTGGCAATTCTGTTTCCAATCTAACTTTGGGAGGTAAAAACTTATGGTCTCCCGCCAACTCTGGCTAATTTGTAGTATCAGGCCCTGAGAGAAGATGACAGCTGCAGACGGTGTGGAAGGAAAGCCACCTTGCAACACATTTTGTCAAGTTGCAGTCTCTGGCATTGGCCCAGGGCCGGTATTGCCGGAGACATGATGAAGTGTGAAAAGTCCTGGCAGGCATTTTAGACAAATAAAAGATGGGAGGCAAGGGAAAATCGGGACCAAAAGAGATTAATATTTGTGAGGTTTATAGAAAAAGAGGGAAAGCAATAGGAAGTAAGAAAACCCCCAAAGGGAATTTAGTGTGACAGCAGCAGATTAAAAACAGGATGGACTTGAAGAGGAAGCTTATTTTTTCCAGCTGGACCTTCACCTGAGAGCAGAGATCAGGTTCTGAGCCGCAGTCAGAGAAAAGTAAATAGGTAATAATGAGAGAATTTGCAGTTCCAAAATGTGAAAAAGCTCAGTGAGACTTTGTGTGTATGCGTGTAGTGGGGGGACCAAGAGGTGGAATAGCACAGGGCTGTCTAAACTGGGAATGGTAATGGCAGTATGGCACTGTGAAACTCCATAAAGTCCGTATTTACCATGTGGTGTAACTGCAGTCTTTTTCTTCTGTGTTTGGGCTGGTGGCATCCTACCTGCACATGGAGATGGGAATTGCTGGGCACTCCGACACCTGAGAGCTGGTTCCCTTGGAAAGAAAGTTGTAAGGGTAGGGAGCTCCGGAGGCACCCTTGATCGTGAGGAGCAGGGCTGATGCTAATGACACACCAGGTGGCAGAACACGGCAAAAGCCCGGCCAGAGTCATGGCCTGCCCCTTCCAGTCAGACCTGCTGGCAATCTCCTTGGTCCTGTTTGAACTGGGAATACTGTGAGGGTTTGGTGGAAATAAGGCAAGCTGCATCATCCAGGGCAAAGACAAAAACAGTTGGAAGAAGGAAAAAAAAAATAAAGCCTTAAAGGAAGGCCTATAAGATGAATGTATTGTACAAATTGAAAAATTCACAACAACAAAATTCTTCATTCCTGGAATATGGTAAATTCTTGGATTGCACTCCTGTGAGAATTCTACATTATTATTATTATTATTATTATTATTATTATTATTATTATTATTATTATTATTATTATTATTATTAATATTATTTTGTTCTGGCCAATTTATTATTTTGGAGGTTTAAGTTTTTGAGAAATTTTGCTGGTTATAGGCCACCCTCAATTTAAAGAGGAAATGTGGTACTGCTTTAAGTAGTAACTGTCCAGGACTAGATTTTGTCCAATGAAATTTCCTTTCATTATATGCTTCTCAACAAAAGCATATCCTTTTCCTAATTATGCAATGCATCACTGATTGACCACAGAGTAGAAGTTCCAAGTTGATAAGGCAGAAGTACTGCTGGTGGAGCACAAGTCTCTCCGGTGGGATACAGATATTATCACATCAGAGGCAACTTCCAGAAACCAAGTAACTAAATCCTGCTGCTATCTTGGAGGACCAGTCAGTGCCAGGACTTGGCTCCAAAAACTGGGAAGACAGTTCAAAGATAATTACATGACAAACTCAGTAAGAGTCAGCTAGATAGTCATCCCAGTCTCAGAGCTGGTGTCCTGAAGCCAGCAGCCTAAATAAGGAAGAGGCAAAAAATTGAGAAGAAATTCTGTTTTTGTTTTTTCCTCCCTTTAGTGGAAGGAAAGGGGGACAGTGGTAGGCATCCACACCGCCTGGTGGTTCTCCTGACTCTTTAGTGCTGGCTTCAAGTATGGTGAATTCCCACCCTCTATTCCGTCTTCAAAATAACAATAATAATAATAATAATAATTCCAATTTTCTTAAGTCATCTCTCTCTCTCTCTTTTTTTTTTATTTATTTATTTTTTTATCCCTGTTACTTTTCAGTCTCTGAGCTGTACTGATTTCATCAGATTTTCCCATGCAGCTATATTCTTTCAGCCTTGTCTACTGGCAGAGAGGTGTCCCCAGCCAAATGTGCAGAACAGAGAAGACCAACTGTTTGGATAGGAAAGGAAACACTAGTCCCCCTGTCTTGGGTATATCATTTTTGTCTCTCTTTTCGTCTCAGCAGACTCTGCAGGGAATATGAACTTTTAAGCCTGGCTGGAGCAATCTGAGTTTACCCAGCAAAACACAGGTGTTTGAAGAGACTTAAGATCTTCTCCTGACCTTGGATAAGCTCACTGATACCTGCCTCAAAGTACAAGAGAAGCTTTGCTTTAGGACTTTCCCTAAACTTATGCTGCAGCTGTAGTTTCTTGCTGTGAGTTTGAGTGAATAGTAGGATGCATTTTTACACAAAGATGGAAAATTTATCATGCCTTCAGGTACCCTGAATGGCTGTAAAGTCTCTCTCAATGTACTTTTCTTGGTATTTTAATTACAGTGTTTTGCAATTCATTTCAGCCTCAAGTGCCACTGGCATGAAGAAGCCCTTTATTGTGAGGATGTTGTTGACTCAGTGTAAGGATGAGAACTCTTCACTCTGCCAGAAAAGCTTGCTGAAGTGCTGAATGTCTTGGGAATCAAAAGGTGTAACCATACCTTTCTTTCAGCCTTCAGTGAGAGAACTGATGCTAAAGCAAGAAAGGTGAGTTTAGGATCTCAGTTAAATGAGTGGAAGAAAGACATCTTCGGCAGGAAAAGTCTGGACTATCCTGATTGTCCTTGCTCATTTCTTGTCTAATTTAATGCTTTTAAGATGGCATTATTTGACAAGCGCACCTCTTTCTCTCCTTTGTCTCAAGAGGATCATGGATCACATGAGTTTCCCTCAGACAGAATGACTTATAATGTACATAGACGCCTGAGGAAATAGACATCAGCTTTGGTGACCATCATTCATGTTTTTGTCTTGATTGTCCCAGAGCAAATAATTCAAGAAAATGAAAACATTAATTTCCCAAGAGCAATGAAGAAGAGGGAGAGTAAAGGGACATGCAAAACTGAACCACTTAAAACAAAATGTAATCACAATACCATGTCAGGATATGGCTTTGCTGTTACCCTATTTAATACATACCTGACACTTCATAAAACCCCTACCGTGGAAATATTTATGTCTACTGCTTATGTTAACAAAGGTTTGTCCCTCGTGTCCATGCATGGCCCACCTGAAGTTAAAGAGTGCCTTGTGCATATAGGTCTGCCAGCATTGATCTGTTGGCAGGATAAGGTCCTGGGTTTCTCCTGTTTGTGCCATGGGCAATGCAATGGTGCATAAAAGAGTCATGACTAGAAAAATCAGCAAAAATCAGGAGTCCAGTGACAAGGAAAAATGGCAGTGACTAGAGTTCTGGTTGAGGGCTTCGGACTGTTTCACATCTGTCACAAATATCCTGCATGGTTTCCCTGGAAAATCATTTTAACTTCCTGTGTCAATTCACTGTAACTGATTAGAAGATAGTACTTACCTTTATTAAGAATGTTGTGACAATAAAGTTATTGAAAGTGCAAGAGGTTCCTACTGTGATAGAGACCATATGTAAACCTAATTAGAAGTCCATGCAGACTGTGGCATGTGTCTGTCATTGACTGTGATTGCAGTTATAAGCTTCAGAAGAAAAGAAAATCTTTGTGACTTCTTATGTTTCTCATTTACATATTATGCATATCGACAGCTCAACAAGTTCCCTAACAGCTTAGATTTAGGCTTATCCAGTTTTCTTCTAATGAGTACCCTGCAATATAGAAAGGATTTGTCCCTGCAAATCACATGGAAAAGATGGTAGGGACTGATTAGTTGGAAAACCAGACTTAAGGACCTATAGTATGTTCTAATACATGGAGATGGATCTAATACATGGAGATGGATCAAACAGTAGGATCTCAAGGCAGCACTGAGAGAAAAAATCCCACAGTACAGGAGAAATAAACAGAAGGCAACAACTTTTTTGGCACCATGAACACTTCTGTAAGTGCTGAAGATTTGAGCCATCTCAGAAGTGCATATGATCACTCCTTCACCTGCTTCTTTTTCGCATAGTAGCTTCTCAGACAACCTGTGAATGCACTGCCTACTTCTCTATTTGGACATGCTTACTAGTATGCCAGTTTGTTTATTGTCATGGCGTATTGGGTTTACACAGCAAGGTTTTGGTAGCAGGGGGCTACAGGGGTGGCCTCTGTGAGCAGAGCCCAGCAGCTGCCCTATGTCAGATCAGAGCCAGCTCCAGACAGCTCCAAAAGCGACCCACTACTGGCCAGAGCTGAGCTGTGAGTGATGCTGTTTGCACCTCTGTAAGAGCAGATTGAAGAAATGGGTGGTAAAAAACCAGCAGCAGCTTGGAGAGAGGGGTGAGAGCTGAGAGAGAAGCAGCCCTGCAGCCCCCAAGGTGAGTGCAGCAGGAGGGCAGGAGGTGCTCCAGGCACGCAGCACAAGTTCCCCTGCAGCCTGTGGAGGGGCCCCTGGTGGAGCAGGCTGTCCCCCTGCAGCCCACGGGTCCCACACGGAGCAGATCTCCACGCTGCAGCCCGTGGAGGAGCCCCCGGTGGAGCAGGTGGATGTGGCCTGGAGGAGGCTGCGGCCCATGGAGAGCCCCCGCAGGAGCAGGCCCCGGGCCGGAGCTGCAGCCCGTGGAGAGGAGCCCACGCAGGAGCAGGGGGTCTGGGGGGAGCTGCCGCCCGTGGGGGACCCGTGCTGGAGCAGTTTGCTCCTGGGGGATGGACCCCGTGGTACGGAGCCGTGTGGGAGCAGTTCTGGAAGAGCTGCAGCCTGTGGGCAGCCCCCCAGGCTCAGTTCGGGAAGGACGGCATCCCGTGGGAGGGACCCCACGGGGAGCAGGGGCAGAGAGGGACCATGAAGGAGCGGCGGAGATGAAGCATCCACAGCCCCCATTCGCTGTTCCTCTGCGCCGCTCTGGGGGAGGAGGTGGTAGAGGGTGGATGGGGGGAAGGTCTTCGTGGTTTGCTTTTAATTCTCACTGCTCTAGTCTGTTAGTAACAAGCAATAATTTCCATTAATCTCCTTTATGCAAAGTCTGTTTTGCCCATGACAATATTGTTGAGTGATCTCCCTGTCCTTATCTCAGCCCTTGAGCCCTTTTCATCATATTTTCTCCTGTACTTTCTTTGAGGAGGGGGAGTGAGAAAGCGGTTGTGGTGGAGTTCAGCTGCCCAGCTGGGTAAAACCATCACACATGGTACTGACATAATAAGCACGAGGATTTGACAATAGAGGATTTCATCTGTTTCAGAGGATGGAATCACTGTTTGTCACCTCAGATGGTCTTTGGGATCCTTGTAGAATGCCTCTCAAATGTTATGGTGAGTACATCAGTCAAGTACTCAAATAATTTGTTTATTGCTTTATTGTTGTTATTGACTTTTATCCCTATTGCAAAGATTCCTGTTTTCCTTGTATGAACCCAGTCCTTCCATATATGAAAGGGAAATGTGAATGAGTTCATTTTCTTTGGACTTTTGTTGGACATGTGCATAGGCACATTAAAATCAGAAAGGGGGTCGGACTGTCACATTGCCTTTTGTGTGCTTTTCTCTAATTTAATGGCTTTTCAAGACTAAATACCATTGAACTAAAAATGAGTACCATAGGCACCTGAACACCCATGTGAGTATGAGAGATGGCTTTATAGGATGGACATTTTTCTTCCTGGCTCTTTTTTTGTTCCTTTTTCACAGACTCTCCTGGTAATACTAACTTAAGTAGCTCACAAGGGTGTTGTGCAGATTAATTAAGTGCTAAGTATTATTAAGCGGACCACAAACCTAATAAAGTTTGAGTTGAACTTTTGAACCTATGCTGTTCATGTGGGTTCTAAATTAGCTAAACGAGCTTACAGAGTATTACAGTACCCAGATGAAACAACCAGGGTGAATTTAGGTATGTAAATGTAATTACTTGCCTTGGAATTCGGCCAAAACACCATAGACAGAGTACTAGCCATGCTCTTACAAAAGCAGCTGTAGTTTTTTAACCACTGGAGTAGTGTACTTCTTACATGAAAAAAAAATTGGAAGGATTTTCAAATTAGAGATGATTGGATTAAAGATGATTGAAGGAATATTTTTCAGGTTTTTGAAAATCCATCTTAAAATAAAACCAATAAATATTCTTAGTAGAATCCACATGGTTTTGATTTTTTTTTTTTAAATGTTTTGATCAACTATAAAAATGAGGAAGAAAGTGAGGTCTTGGTTGATTTCTTTTAATCTAAAAAGAAAAATCAATTCAGGCTATATTTTTCATTAAAAATATACAGGGCAGTTTTATAACAGAAAATCTATCAAAAATAAATTTCACTAAGAAGCAACGTAATGTGGAAGAGTATCATTCAGTTTGTAAGTGATTGTTTCATCTATTGGCAGTGTCTTTGTCACTTGACTACAAAAGAAGGTAGCGCAGCATTCATCTCACTTCATATTATCTATCAAAGTCATGTAATTTTCAGCCTGAAGAACAAATGTCTTCAGTATTCAATAGAGAGTCATCACCAGGGATGACATAGTTTATCTGTTTAAGATAGTGGTCTAGAATGGGAAGAACATCATTCTAGAGATGTCTGCTTCCACCAGCTTCAGAGTTGATCATGGACAAGTGCCAAACTTTCAGATGACTAAAGCTACAAAAAATGAACATCTTAAAATGACCATAATGCTAATTTAAGCATCTCACTTGAGTGTGTTCAGTCAGGATAAACCAATATTCTCCTTTTTGTGGATGCCGGGGAAAAGTGCTAGCACAAAAAATATATTCCAGGACTTGAAGGATTATGAACTCCAGTGATGTAAAGCATTGTAGTCACAAGGATTTAGGCATATTTTGGAAAGAGGCATTTTTTTAAGTGGAAGAACACTCTTATGGTCAAAGTCTACCCTGGGTCTTAGGGGGGATGAGTATAATTCCAAAGTTTGTGGACTTTCTTCTTATTTCCCTTATCTCTGTGTGCTGTTAATGATCTCAACTTTTTAGGCTACATATATTCATACAAAGGCATACATTTATGTCTACCTTTAGAAGTTTTGCTTTTGTTTTTTAACAACACTTATTGTATTGGGTTTCAGAACTCATTTTATTTACCTTTATAAAATCTAAACCATAACAAGGCATGCTCAAGCTGCCAGAAGGTTATCATTTTCTGGATGGAGAAGCCAGGAGCTGTGCTTATGACACGGTTTATATGGTTTATGACATCGTCTATATTATGGTTGACTTAAGAACCGAGCTTTTTAATGAGGTTTATACTTACATAACGGTGCTGAGGACTTTGTACACCATTATTAAACCAGATCCAAACATTCATTCTCCTGTGTATAGGCAGACAGATCTTTGCTTAGAAAAGCAAACAAGCAGTGACCATCATTAACATTTATTATCAGCTACTTTGAACTTAGAACACTTTTCTGAGTTTTACTAGCTATTTGGCATTCATCTCAAGGGCCTTTTTCCAGAACACGCAATAAGGATGAAATTCATAAGAAACTTCAAAAAAGTCTTCTTTGTCTCATGCAAATGTTTTTGTCCAAAATCTTCATTTTAAAGAAAAGTAAAGCCTTGATCATCCCCATGAAATTATATTATGTAACATCATGGAGTTTGAAAGTGTACAGATTACCACTGTAAAAAATAAAAAAATAAAAATGTAAGCATTGGTTATTCCGTGAATTTATGTAAGTAATCCCATCCACAATTTTTAATATTTTCCTGTTTTCTTATGAAATAGAAACAATTTATAATTTATTTTTTGTTTGTTTGTTTCTGTTGTTGTCTAACCACAGCAGCTCAGCACCACACAGCCACTTGCTCATTCTCCCCAGGTCGGATACAAGAGAGAATCAGAGATAGAAGTGCAAGAACTCATGGGCTGAGACAAAGGCAGTTTACCAAGTAAAGCAAAAGCTGTACATGCAAGCACAGCAAACCAAGGAACTAATTTGTTGCTTCCCATCTGCAGGCAGGTGTTCAGCCACCTCCAGGAAAGCAGGGCCCATCACACTTAATGATTCCTTGGGAAGAAAAACCACCATCACTCCAAACGTCCCCCCCTACCTCCTTTTTTACCCCAGCTTTTATTGCTGAGCTTGACACCACACGGAATGGGACATCACTTTGGCCAGTCTGGGTCAGCTCCTGGCTGTGTCCCCTCCCAGCTCTTTGTGCATCCCCAGATACCTCGCTGGCAGGGCAGCACCAGGAGCTGAACAGTCCTTGGCTCTGTGTGAGCACTGCTTTGCAATAACTAAAACAATGGTGCGTTATCTCCACTAGTTTCATCAGAAATCCCGAGCACAGCATCATACAAGCCTCTAAGAAGAAAATTAATTCTATCCCAGCCAAAACCGTGACACTTGCTTGCTGTATGGTCCTCAGAAGGCTTCATAAGTACTCAGATTTTTAAAATAGTGTGGGAAACAGTTGTGTCATCTTATAAATGATGAAATGATACACAGCAAAGTTAAGTAAGCCAAAGTAAAAGCGTTGGTTTTTGTAACTGAAGTGAAATTTTTTTATCTAATTTTCAGTGTTCCAGGATAATGCTTAATGTATTAGTTTTTGTTTTGAAATCACTTTGATAAGAAAAAAGTTTATTAGCTACTTTTTTTTTTTTTGAAAGAACAGAATGAGACTCAGCTCAAAAATACTTGACCCTATCTGGATTCAAGTCAAACATTTTCAGATGCAATTATGTTCTGAATTTGGAAGACTGGTGCATTTCTAGTCTTAGAAGAAACCATGGTAAGCCAAAGGGGGAAAAGGAATGTGGTAATCATGAATCTTTCTATGCAAAAAAAAAAAAAAAAAAAAAAAACCTCTCCTGAGTCTTCAGAACTTTTAATAACAAGTGAGAAAATGAGTAATATTTGAGCTGGGAGATTGGTAAAACCTACCTAGCAGGCAGTTTTGTCTTCTGGGAATAGTCAACCTTCCTGTTAATATGTGATGATTCATGCATATGAACTCTGCTTAACGAATTGAGGATATGTCTCAGCTACAAATGAGTTTAAGCTTTGGTTTTTCCAGCATTACTATGTGGGGCAGTCTTCAATGGCCTCTGGGCTGGCAAACCACTTTCTATCACTTTGTGTTAAAACACAAACTGCCAAGCCAACTCAGTCCAGTCGTCCATCTTTCTAATATCGTTTTTCTGACAGTAGCCAACGTTAGATGCTTAGAGAAACAGAATAAGAAAAACAAACAATCAAAAAATCAGTGTAACATAAACTTTCATGTGTTTTGGCATTCATTATTATAAGATCTTCCTGAACTAGAAGGCGTTACCTCCCTGTTATGGTCCACCCTATTAATTAGGAATTCCTCTCCATCACTGTGAAGGACCCTGTAATCAACCCATTGTCTCTTATGAACTCTGTTAACGACCTTCACAGTTTAATACCCCTAGTACAAAAATAGTATTTCCATTTGTTTTCCTTTTTAACCTGCTGCCTGATTGTCCGATGCATTGGGTGTTGTTTCTTCATTCTTCATTACATACTAACATAGCACTATATCATATGCCACAGATGTTGTCTCTTATTCAGAGATTTATAGATTTTTACAGAAGAAATTTTAAGACTCCTCTGATTTCACAGAACTAGGGAAACCTAGACTTGTTCAAAATTTAATTTTCAATTTTGCTGAGAATTTTGCTTGTAATTCAAGAAAAATAAAGTGATGTCTCCATGTTTTTTGACTGGGAAGACTGTTGCTGTATTTACCTCTACTTTTAGGAGAAAGCAAAATTGAGCTGAATCTTCCAGAGGCCTGCAGAGGAAGTAAAGCACAGCTGCTGGAAAGCAGCTCCCCAAGTGCCCCAGCACTGCAACTGGGCTGGAGGGAAATTTGTCATTTTCACCTTCTGCTAGAAACTCACTGAAAGTGACAGGGACTTTTTGGCTGGTGTTTGGCAGCCGACAGCTCCTTCTGAAACAGATTTTCTGTTTCCCCTGGAAGTCCCTTTCACAAGGTAAAATTCTCACTTGTGAATTTCCTTTCTACATGGAGAGGTTTTTCTTTTTCTCTCCCTGCCCCCCCCCCTTTTTTTTTTCTTTTTTTTTTTTTTTTCCCCTGGAAGACTTTCTGTCTTTCCCATCTCCCAGCTGTAACTCTGCTAAGGCCTAAATAGAGAAGCCTTAGCACAGAATTTCTACCAATTGTATTTTAGGCCATCATTCGTCAAGTTCAATTTTAAAGTACCAAGTGATGGGGATTTATTTAATGACATTTCTTTTCCCAGAGTGCCTTTGGTGATTTTCTTTCAAGCTCATTTCATCCTTCCCTGCTAATTAAGACCTTTTGAGAGGAATATAAAAGTTAAACTTCCACTGATACTTCATTCTTTGTGAACCTCTCTACCAAGGCTCACTGCCTTTACATAAAATTTGATTCTCCTCTGAAATTGAGTGTACAAAGTAAAATGTGATTCATTTTTATTTTCTTTCTTCCTCTACTTCTATATGTCTAGCTACCTAGAAGCCATATCAGTCTATTAGAATAGAATCAATGACAAATTATTGGACTTGAGTAACTTTAAAAATTCTTACTGTAAATTAACAACTCTCATTATGCTGGTTTATCACCTAAGTCTTGCTGTGTATTTTCTTACTGTGATCTAATGTCTTACATAACTTGGTGTGCTAATTTTTCTGGTTGATATTTATCTCAAACGTTGTACAATGTGAAGACTGTACCTCTCATCTCTTGCTAGAAAAAGAAGGGAGGAGAAAAAGGCCTAAGGGCACAACTAAAGTCTTAATTACACCTATGGAAAGCTACTGGGCCTGGTTCTCAGTGAATCCCAATCTTTCTTCCATTAAGTTCTTCCATAGATTAAATTAAGTAGAGCAGAGGTGAAGGCTGCATTAGGTGAGTTAAATTCACTGAAGAAATTCCACATCTGTTGTCCTAGTCTGAGTTAAGACAAGGTCAGATTTGGGTGAGGGTGTAAAGAAGGGCACAAAAGGATTATATCCAGGCATTCAGAAGGCTTTCTCTTTCTTCCTGAAGAGGATAATGCAGCAAAAGAGCTTTTATGTCAGGAAAGAATGTAGGTAGATGTTGCACATATTTCTTGCCTTTTTACAACACTCAAATAATATCAAAGGACGAGTAATAGATACTCAGAGAAGCTTTATTATGATCAAATTAAAACCTGAGCAACACCCTCGTAACAAGGGTTATTGCCTTGCAAGCTGAACATGGTTGAAGGGGGCAATCATCTATTTGCTGATTTCTGAAGTTAGTCTCAGCATCCTTGCAGAGGGGAAGAGGTTACCATATGTGCACAGTTCCCTTTGCAAAAGAGTTTTGTTCTGTAATGTCTAGCTATTGCAAACAAAATTTCAAGAAGACAGTCTAATTTCTAGGCCAAAAGGGTCTGCAAAAATTTAGATAAAGTTCCTAAGAGTTTGAGGTGTACGATATATTAATATTTTGCTGAATCCTTGATGATATTTTCACTGGTAATAAGTTCTTCCAGTATTATTTTCTTAATGATAATGGGTGTTGCTCATATACAGCCTACTCAGTTAATGCTCTTCTCTTGAGATCTCCAGTTGGCCCATGCACTTATCAGTCATTTTCACTAGGAAATTATAACTTAGGGCCAAATTAACTTGCCTCCAGGAGCTGTGCTGTTACTGAATTATTAGATATAATAGCACCATTAATGAGAAGCCTTGCTCAGTACTGTGTTGTGTGAGGTTTATGTTATGGTTTGATTTGAAAACTTACCAAATGCTTGTGATAAGGTTGCAAGCTATGTAGCATCACATGGGAAAACATTCTTGTTTGGATCTAAGGGTGTTTTTGATTATATGAATTCTGAGTTCTGGACCATTTTCCACACCATCTGCAGCCAATCTGCATAGCCTGGGAAATTCAATCAGACATCTTGCCCATCTGTAAAACCAGAACTGCTCCATTACTGTTTCACCCTAATTAATGGGGTTTATTTCATTTACTTCTTTGTTTACTGCTAGCCCTGCTCTCTAAATCCCATTAGGAAGAGTACAGAATAGATTCAGCACCTGATTAAAAGTGCTTCTAGAAATATTATCTAAATTCTTTAAAAAAATATTTGACTTGGTAAATTAAATATGTCAAATTGGTTGGAAATGGCAGATATGGGAATGTATATGATTTGTAGTTCCAGCCCTAAATAAGTGACTGTTTGCAAAATCTCTTTTTAACTTACTACAAATTGGTATTACATGTAGTTCTAGGAAATGAGGTACTGTTGCTCAGAAAAGGTACATTAAAATCACTGTTAAAGGTAAATACAGGGCAGGGGGTAGTAGAAGGCTAGAGAACTGCTGTCTGGATTGAAAGAATAAAAACAGGCGTAGAATATTAAGATTTGGGGATCACGCTGCTGATTTATATCAACTAAATATAAAAGACCAAACTCTTCATTCTGGTTGTCTGAGATAATCCATATTTTCTAGTCTGTGCATTTTTATTAAGAATAGCAAAGATGCAGAATGAGGAAGAAGCAGAATCAAAACCCAGATGCTGCCAGACTAATAAAAACTATGTTAATCAAATAACTGCAAATGTTAAAAGAAAACTCAAAAAGACGTACTTTGTCCTTTGGTTTGAATTGCAGCTCTAAACTGGTGGTCAGTTACAAAAAAAAAAAAAAAATCAATTTATAGCAATTTATAGCCAAAGCTCAGTTTCCTTTCTAAATTGTTCCATGTTCAGACTGAAAAATAATAATAAGAATAATAATAAAAAATATCCTGGCTAAGACTACTAAATCAATACATTTTGTAAAACTAAAGGAAAATCCCTTCAGCTATTTTAGAATCATAAAATCCTCCCTGCCCCACCACACACGCCTTCCCAGCCCTTGATGATCTTGAAAGCCTGCAGTTGACAGGATACAGTCTCTGGAGAGAGCAGGTCAGGTGTGGGCAGCTGACTTTTAAGAAGTGTTTTATGCAGGGATTTCATTATGCTCATATAAAGCTGGACAAAATCCTTTCCTAGGACAGGCATTTGACCAAGGGTTACTGGAAGTGAGTAATTTTGCGCCAGATGCAGGCACCACATAAGCACCCGAAGCTTTGGGAAGGGTCCCTAGCGACTGGCAGCAGGCAAAGCCTGCCCGTGACACAAGACCAGCACGTTATCACTGTGACAGTATGTGCTCCAACCTCGCCAGACATAGAAACTGGGATTTTTGTTATGAGAGGCTAGAGTGCCTTCCCCAGCACATGTCACACACGTGGCTGGACTTGCTTGTTTCTTGACTAAGAACCAGACTGTGGTTTCTGCAGAGCAAAACCTTTAAAGCAAAAGATGAATGGGTCTAATACAAATTTTCACTGAGTCCAGAAAATATATATACAGCTTTAATGAGCTCTTTTTTGGACTCTCAGCTCCTTATGGCACTTATTCTCTCTTATGAATGTCTGGAAATTGCTGAGCACTTTATGGTCACTATCATCAACAACTAATGAATAAAAATGATGGCGATTATATCACAAGAACCAGAACTCTGAAAAGCTTTAATCACAACAATGTAACAGATTAATTAAAATGTCCAAAAAATGAGAAACAATGCATCTGATTTTGAGTTGCTTGAGTGGGCATTTTTACAAGTGTACAGAGAATTTTAATACCATGGAAAATCAATTATATTTATAAGAGGTATAATAATCATAAATACATAGTAAATGTTAATGCCAACTCTGATATAATGCCTTCTGTTAGTGGATCTCAAAACACTTCATAAAGGAAGTATTCATTAGCATCACAATGAAAACCCAATTAGTTTTGTTAATTTGCAATATTGCACAGGTTTGTATGATCAGGGTATAAAAGCAGATAGCTGTGTGTGCAGGTGAGTCAGTAATTTAACTTCTTTATTGGGGTGGAGAAAGTGAATAATGGGAGCTGAAATGTTTTGCAAGCCTAAAAAGGAATGAATAGATGAAAAAAAGAAAATGCTCAGGTTTGACCTGGGTATGGTAAACTGCAGTGAATAAAAAAGAAGCGGTTGGGTTTTGACCAGTTTTAAATTGCCTGTAACATACTTCTAAAAGTTATGAGGTTGTATACGATTAAGCAATTGACTTCACACATGTGCAGTGGAATATTCTGCTCTGTTTTCAGGAGTTTAATCACCTGGGGCCTGTGGAGTCCTGGTAAATCCATTTGCAAGACATCACGGAAGCAGCATTGGACAAGAACTTTGAGAATGGCAATCCAGAGGGGCTGCTTATTTTCTGTTTCCTGAAATGTACTTAGATTTTTTTTTCAGTTTGACCTGAGATTTCCTATGTTTACCCACAGAGCTATGGTGTATGTCTATAGAATATACAGTGCAGGAACTTCCTCTGAAGCACCTTAATCATAGAAACAAACTCTGTCACAGATAGGCTGCAGAGAAGTGCCTTGGATATATTCTGGACATGTATTTTCCAAAGGAGCATTATTGTGCTGGAAAATGCTATGTCACTTACATAATTTGGGGACAACTTTTCATCTTGGAATAGGGTTTGCCTGCTATTCTTTTTCAAAATCTTTTTCATTTTTTAAAGTTTTTGTGTGTGTGTGTGTGTGTGTTTTGTTTGTTTCTTTGCTTGCCTTTTTCCTTAATTTCAGCCTGGTTTTATCATTGTATGTTTAGTTTGGAAACCCAAAAAGTTAAAAATGAAGCAAACCCAGTATTTTGTCAAAATTCTGTATTCCAGTAAAACAAAAATAACATCCCATCTCTTAAAATTTCCTTTTGTAGAGTATTATGAAATTCTCTTTTATTTTTTTTAACCCCAATCTGGAAGAAAATAGCATAGGAGATCTGTAGAATTGTCCATGAAGTTAAAATTCCAGCTTATTAGCTCCCCGGTATAAGCATCAAAGTGAGAAATTTGGAATGAATGTATTCAGACAATTAAGCTTCATTTTCCAATCCCTAATTGCACATGCACAGAGGGATTTAATTTAAACATGAATTCTTTCACTGCTAGCAGTTACATGACCCATTGTTTGACCCATATCTTTATCGAACAGATCTTTGCTTAGGACTTTTTTGTGGACTGTTCATCCGAGCTCTCAGTAACACACTCTACTTGGCATTGCTCACAGTTCCAAGGTTTAAAACCATCCCCATTTTAAGCTGCTTTCTGTGTGACACCTGCTGTAAAGATGCCATGGAGCATCTCTTTCTAAGTCACTTTGCTTGAAGACATTGGCAGCTGTAACTCATAATCTTTTCATATAGCCTGGAGAAATCACTGAAAGCTTTTTAGGGATACATAAAGGCTGCGACCTTAAGAGTACGCTTTAAATTAAATTAATAGGTAGTATTTATGGACCCTAGCTTGTATTGACAGAATATTTTTTCCCTCAACAGCTGTGTGCTTTATTCTCTTGTGCCATATGCTGTTATTTTCACCCATAGAAATTGTGATTAAAATGGTGTCCAAAAAGAATGATGTCCTTCCGCATAGGTTTTTGACCACTCTCCATCTGGAGGTCTCAGGGAGATCTTCAGCATCTCCATCTGGTACAACATTGCATCTCCTTGCTAAACACAGATGGAAGAGAGAAAAGAATATCTACTGATCAAACTCATATGAAAACTGAGGAAATGAGTGATTCAAAAGCATTCAGATAGTAAGGAACACTTCAAGAAAGATTAGAGAAATTCTTCAAACATTTTTCACAATCTATCCTCCAGATGCTCACTCCAATCTACCAGCATCCCCTTTTACCTTAAGCCAAATCCCTTTCATCAAAATTCTGCCTTGTATAGCTCTGAGGGAAGCAAAACCAGTAAGTGGGGTTAAGGCATTGAGTCAAACACTGATGTGATTTTCCATATTGTTTAACTACTTGAACGTTCCCCAGAACTATTTTGCCAATATCCCCCTACAACTATCCCAGATTGTGCTTGTGCAGGCCAAGACCATCCTGCTTTGTAGCGAAAGAAATTTATGTGGGTGGACATCAGCTGTGCATGCCACTTGCCCTTAGGGTCAGAGGACAGGCCCTAATGCTCTCTGGTTTTCTACTATAGATAGACACGGCCAGGAACACCACATGTGTAGTGAAGATTCTAATTTGCAAAGTAATGAGGTTTTATAGACACCCTTTCAGGATTTCAGTGCCTTAACTCTTCGTTCTGCAGACAGGAGGGTTTGTTGGGACTGAAAAGGTCATCGAGAGGGAAGTTACTGTGGGATGGTGCGTGTGCCAAGAAGTACTTTAGATATCCTGAAGTAAATTGTTTGGCTTATTCTGATCTTCCTGGATGGTTTTAAATAATTAAGAACTGGATTCTCCTGGGGCTTCTGTGAGCCTGCAGTGGTCTGGATTTTCTCTACCTGAAGCAGGTCTAGAGCTGGACGGGGTCAGTGAATGTGGCCTATTTGTAGAGGTTTGGTGATTACACTGCTATCGATATCACAGGAGTGAAATCATATACTTGATAAGCATTTCTTTGCAAGGGGATGGATCCAGAGTGGTACTGTGTGCCTCCTAAAAGGGACGATGCATGCTCTGAGAAGTCAATGGGAAATGAAAGACCTCAGCATCTCTAAGCCTGGGCTCAGCATGATGCAGAAAAAGCACTGTTTCCTACTAGTATGTACCTAATTGTACTGAACTGTAGTACTATTTCTACAGTAAGATAAGTTAATGAACCTCAGCTGATTATGCTCTAGTTTACTTAATAGTTCACATTATTATTTAAATGTGAAGCAGTAAGTATGCCAGCCTGTAATTGTTTTTACTATTTCTCCTTTTTATTATAGTGCATCTGTAGTATGTGGTTTAATTATGTTTTACTCTATACTTTATATGTAAATGAAGGGAAATTTTTTTATTACTTTTTTTTTTTTTTTGTCTTACATACAGCAAGAGTATTAGGGAAAGATTAGCAGATGGATGGGTGGGGTGCAGGAGTGGGAGATGGGAAGGACGCAGCAGGCAAGATGAGTGACCTTGACCAAGCCATGTGGGCTACATTTCCCAAAGCAGGAGGCCAGAGATCAGTGCACTCAGCAGCCCTCTGCCTTCTTTTGTGTGAGAGGCTTGTCTCTGCTGCTGAGGAGAACTGAGCAGCATGGCATGAAGTAGAGATACAGCTGTGAAATTGCTATAGATTTAGAACTTAATGGGTAGTTTTTTTCAGTCCTGCTGAGTGCCCAGAGCTCCTGTTCTCTTCAGGGGAGTCAAAACTGTAGAAAATCAGGCCACTGCTTGAGTTGCCTAAGTAAAGATTTAGTTTCCTGGCTGTTATGAGCCTCAGTTCCAGTGTACCTGTAAAAAGTATAACAATCCTCTGGCAAAATATTGCTGCTTAAAAATGTCACAGTTGTTTCTTCACCACAAATCACATCCACTTGGAAGCTATTTGGGAAGAGCAGGGAGTGAATGCAAACCTGCCTGCCATTAAAGCACGGGCCACTGCCACTAACCCTGGAGTGACACGCTTAGCAGAAATCCCTCTGTTGGATCATTTCTGGCTCTTGAGCTCTCAGGTAGTAACTCTCCGTGTGTATTCTGGTCTGTTGACTCTGTGCCAGTGCTGTGCCATCTCTGACTGGTTTTAGCCAGTGGGCAAGTTTCTAAAGTTAATGATTTTTTTTTTTACCCATCAGTGTAAGTAAAAGAGCAGTTGAGGTCCATACTCAAAATCCCATAACAGGCCTAAGGCAGAGGGAGTGCCTGGCAGCAGGGAGGAGAGGAGGATATAAAGCCATGCAGAACAGATAGGATGGGGCCATGTGGGACCACGGATGAAAAATACCCCAGGCTCTCTGTCAGTAGCTTTTTCTTCAGTGACTCGGGTGAATAAGTTCCAGAAGTGTTCTGAGATTTGGCTGAAGGAGCCTTATGAAATTGTCCCTTGTCTGTAAATGTGGGGGAAAATATTCTACATTGATTTTATTGTATTTTGCAGTTAATACACCCTATGTCACATAATTAGAGTCTGTGTTGTAATGTACGTACACAAGTGGGGAAAATAATAGAAGAGAAAATATTCAGCCTTAATTAGTGCTCCTTAAAAGCCAGGTGCTTACATATGCAACCATACTGCAGCATTGCGTACACGATGATTGCTACCATTATCTAACAGTATATTTCTCCTCCTGGAGAAGAAATCTATCTGATGAATCTAAAGTGGTATAAATACATCCAGTGCAGTAGATGAGCTACAAAACAGACTGGGATGGAAGGAAATCTGCATTTCAGTTCTCTCACCAGCTCCCCCATGATGTGAATGCTGTAAATTTAGACTAAGGTTTTTACATCCTGACTGGTGGTTTGCATTTCTTATCTTATTTTTAAAAAGGACTTACACCAAATCAGAAGCTGATAGGACACAGGTAATTTCGTCTTCTGATCTCACCAAATGCCTCCTTGGTCCTCAGTGATTTTTATTGTAATTCATTTTGTCCTTACACGTCATCCAATTCAAAGCTAATGGTTTATCCTATCAAGAGGATCACGGTGCCAAAATCTGATACACTTACTTTTCTTTTTTTTTTTTTTTTTTTTTTACTTTTTTTCTATCACTGATTCTTGTATTAGAAGTGTGGCCTTTGCCTGGAACTGCCATCTCTAACTCCGCTGTCTCAGTGACCAATGTCACCTGACCCTTTCTACAGCACCAAATCTATCTGATGGCACAAAAGGGTTTTCAGAGGGCCCCAGCAGCTATTGTCAAAATTCCAAGCTCCGATTGTGATTGGATTTTATAAAGTCTGACTTGAGGGCTTAGACTGTCTTACTGTCGCTACCTTGTCAGAACAGGCAATAGGCATTTTTCTCTATTTTTATCAGAGAACAGTAAATTCAAACCCAGCAGTAATTGCTACCAGCCCAACTTGCTGCAAAGAATTGGTTGTTTTCAGTTAAGAGTTTTTTTGCAGGAAGAAAACGAGAACTGTAATCAAAGGATTGTGGAGAAAGAGATAGAAGGTGGAAGGGATAGAAACAGTCCTGAGGATCAGGATTACAAGGCATTACTGTCCAGCAGAAAGAGAATGGTGAGCTACAATGGAAGCAAAAGAGAGAGTTCTGCTTTGTACGGTCACAGCGGAAAACAAAACTGCTTGTTAAGGTGCATGCAACTGACTTCTGATTTTGGGTTGCCTCCATTTTTGACCTCTGCAACTGGGATGGCCCTGGGAATGCAGATCATTTTAAGGCTGCTTTTGGAGCTTTGAAGGAAATGTTTGGGTATTCCATGCAAATGGAGCTGTCTTGGAGAAAGAGAGAGAGAGAGAGAGAGAGAGAGGGGCTTGTTGGGTAACTTGACTCATTCTTAGAAGCTAAAGTCATCTAATGAAATATAATAAAAAAAGCAATATCTTTCCACACCTATTTTTATTGCAGCACAGTTTTGTAGTCTGGATATAATGGAAATGCTTGGGAAAAGGTGCCCTTTGATTGTTACTTCAGGGCTTTAAAGTGACAAGCTGTAAAGGGTGAAGACTGACTCTTTGATCTTAAAAAGCTTCAAAAGAGGGAGCTTTACTCTGTTCAAATAATTTCAGGTAATTGTAAGTAATCCGAATTGAGTCTTAGGGCTGCAGGGCTTTACATAAGCAATTCACTTTTGAAGAGGCTGTGAATAAACATGAATTCAGATTTGAGGAGCCTCTTCAGAGCATTAGACACTTTCAATAAACTTTGGTTAACCCTCTCAGGCTGAAGAAAGAGATAGCATGCCTACTGTAAAAGAGGCTTCAGCATACAGGAGAAATGATGCCAGAGGCTGGAAGGATGAAGGAAAATGGTGTGGTTATGATGTACCATAGTGCTGACCAGATCAAATGCTGCCTTTTCTTTTGCACCCAGGGGAATGGACAAGTCACGAAACATCATTAAAGGAGCTTGTGTCAGCAGGAAGCTTGAACTCAGGAGCTTTGGAGGGCCTTGCCCTACTGTTCTTTTTAGGGCTGTAAGTGGGGGTATAAAATGCCTCACTTTCCACCTTACACAGACAGGTGTAAATTATGTTGGTGTTCAGCACTGAATGGCCTCTGCACACAGCCTGTCTGCAGCACTGGGTTCAGACACAGATCCAGTGTTCAAACAACTTGATCTCTGCTGCACACGAGGCCTTTGGGTCTGAAGAGGCTTCAGGAAGCAGACTCAGTCAGCTATCCAGGGCTAAACTGTGCCTCAGTTATAAACCTATCAGCTCCGTAAGGAAGACACCTGCACGCCATCAACTTAGTTGCTTCTGGCCCCTCTTTAGGAAATGACTTGACCTGGTATAAAGAGGCATTTACCAACACTTTATGCTCCTGTTAGGCTGGGCATACAAATAACACAAGTGTGGGAATTTTGACCTTCCTACAACTAGATTTTTTTTTTTACTATGACTTTACTCCTTATCCACAAAAAAAAAAAAAAAAAAGATTTTTAATGTTCAAATTTTAAAGTAGACCAGTTCTGATCTGATCTATCCTTGGAGTAAGAGGGCAGGGAGAAGAGTGATTTGAGAGCATATTTAGACCTGAGAAATCACTACTACCTTTAGGTTAGAAGGGATGCTCAGAGAAGGGTGAATTAACAGGCTTTAGCTGTAAGCATGGCTAAAGGTGGAGAATGTGGAGAGAAAAGCAGAGACTAGTATTTGTTTGTGCCTGCTCTCCTAGTGTGATGGAACTGAAAGTTAAAGGGCTTGATTGGAATCACCATTTATATATCAGACCCAGAGAAGCACTGAAGTGCTTTAAATGAAGCCAAGCATTTAGAGAATACTCAAAGTCAATTACACCATCTCAACTGATGGTCAGTAATTTACTAACACAATGTTAACTCAGTCTCTTGAAACCAGCCATAATCTAATGCTTCTCCTAGTTTGCTGCCCTTAAATCAAATCTAGACAGATAAGAAGGGGATTAAAGGCTAACTGAACAATATTTCGGTGTGGTTGCAATATCTGTAGTCACTACAGTATGAATCAAAAGGGAAGACGCGGTGAGAAGGTACTGCCTGTGATAGCAAAGGTAGTTTTCCACTCAGCAGCCTTTGGATTGGATTGTATATACTGGAAAATAGTTGGAGAACATCTAATATAATAGGAAATGGAATCAAGAGGAGTTTATAAACTGTCAGAATGGAAACATGAGTGGGTGAGAAAACGGTAAGACCAAAGACATTGTTGGAAGAGGAATGATTTGGAAGCTGGTTTGGAGTAGCAGTATTTCTCCTTAATGCATGAGTCACTCCATGTGCTGCTCCTTCAAAGGGAACAAGCAGGCACACCAAAGAGAGATGTTTTTGGATCACTGATTTGTAGAGATCATGCTTGTGTCTTTCTGAAGAAGTGAAGATAAACTAGCAGAGGAGAGGCAGACTCAGCATGTGCATTTTGCTATCCAGCTCACCTGTTTATGTATCTGTGAAAATACTGTACTTCTGGACTAAGCTAATTATCAGTCCACAGCTCGGTGATATTCCAGTATCCTTCAGTGCATCAGGAAAAGACACATCTGTTTTCTTAAGGTATTTCTTCACACTTCATTTCAAAAGTTGCCATTTTTTATTTATTTTTTTTAATGTATTCTCAAGGGCATTCTCATTACAGTTATATTTTTGTCTGTAATATACAGAAACAGGAAATTTCCTTAGGATTAAAATGATGCTTATAAGGCAGTTTTTACTCACATTTTACTGAATATCAAGCTTTATTTACAGTATTTTTCTTGCAAAAGAATCAAACCATGACTGTCATGTAGCCGTCAAATAAACCTAGCCCTTGTTAAAGGATGAAGAGTACGAAAAGTGCCTATGGCATGGAGTTACTGTTTTGCCTCTGAAATCTAGTCCAAGAGTTATTAAATCTCAGTGGGTTAGTTTTATTACTATAGCACATCTAGACTTTAGGTCTTAATACTTCAGAGTGTTAATGCAGTGAGGGCAAACCTATGTAATACAATATTTAAAACATATAAATAAATTTTTCCCTCTTATGAGTATTAAAGTTCTATTCTCAGAAGAAAAAGGGGTGTTTTTCCTAATCGAAATCCAGCTAAATTCACTACGCGAGGTCTACTTTAATTTATTGAATTTGGTGGAAATATTGGTGTTTCAGCTCTACATTTGAGATGCCACTGTTGCTATTTCAGGTGTGCATATGCTATCTATCTGTTATGGAATATCTTTGTGCATGGCACTCGTCCACATGCAGATAAAACTGAAAGCGAGACTGGGAATAGTTTCGTAGCTTGTTGGCTAGAGGTGCACAGGCATTAAGGGGATATATTGGATTCCAGTTCTTGCACCAGCTTATATCAAAGTATTTACACAAAGAGAGGCCTTCCTTCACCTTGAGCATGCACCATGTAATGACCACTTACTTGCCTTAATTCCATGAACTGCCTTTAAAACCTTGTGGAAGCTTGTAAGGGCTGATAATCTCCTCTCTCTAAATCTGCTCTCTCAACATTTTCCAATCTTTCAGCCTTGCCAACTGAAGCATATTGCTAGGCTTCTGTTAGTTTGTGTCTTCCCATTCTTTGGAGTTTGGTGTCAGCACATCAGGACTTCTCATGTATTAGAATCTGCTTTGGGGATGACTGTATCTGATGCACTTTTAAAACATTTCTGGGGGCTACAACAGGGACATCTGTGGATGTAGCCTTCTGGCAACGGAAGGGTGATGGGCAAGGAGGGGTCTGTTTTCTTTAATTCTGATAATATTTGTTGTATACTCTTGGACCCTTGCACAGAAGGAAGTCAACTTTTCATTTGCCTCACCAAAGACAGACATACCACAGTAGGCAATATTTTTAGGGCTTAATTTAAACTTCTTTACCCATCAACCCTAATGTCATTCCTAGTGCTTAAAAAAGAGTTTATATTCCTTTTAAATTCAATAAGCACTCATACACATCTTCTGGTCACCTGTGTTGAATGATGATACATTGTAGTTAACAGGGCTGTAATGGAAAATCTTTTTGTATTTAAAGTACTGTGTTTGGTTAACTGGACCTCTCATAAATGTTGAGGACACTGCAAGGCGAAAAGGAGGACAAAAAATATAAAAAGTGAATTCTCAGTTTTGTTTTTTAATTTCAAAGCTTCATTTATGAAAAAATATTGATGAGGTTTGGAGATCTTACCAATGTGTATAAATACCTGAAGGGAGAGTGCAGAGAGTGCAGAGACCAGGCTCTTTTCTGTGGTGCCCAGAGACAGGACAAGAGGCAGTGGGCACAAACTGGGACACAGGAGGCTCCCTCTGACCATCAGGCATCAATTCTGTACTGTGTGGGTGAGGGAGCACTGGCACAGGTTGCCCAGAGAGGCTGTGGAGTTTTCTCCTTAGAGATTTTCAAAAGCCGCTTGGACATTGTCCTGGGCAGCCTGCTCTGGGTGTCCCTGATTGAACAGGGGTTGGACCAGATGGACCCAGAGGTGCCTTCCCACCTCAACCATTCTGTGATTCTGAGAATCAAACAAAACATAGATGGAAGGGATAAAGAGCAGGAGGGCATTAAAACATAAAACTACATTTTAAAAAAGAAAAAGAAAAAAAAACACTGTATTATTCCTCCTACTCCCGATATTTCATGGTTTAAAGGGTTGGTGGCATTTATATTTCTTTAGTGTTGTAATGACATTTATGGCTGGCATCTGACGGAAGAATTTTTCTACATTATACACTCTTTATGCCACTTTTTAAAAACAGATAAAAAGGATTAGATTTCTCTTAAGACATCTAGAAGTCTTCTCCCCTTTAAAAGCCTATTCCCCACTTACATGCTAAGTATTCTCTGCATTCGTGTGTATTAGGAATTGTAGTACGTGTTCTTGTCAAATAAACTCACCTAACAAAGAATAAACTGTCAGCTTAAAAAGCCCATTCTCATTTCTGGCTGTTCCTTCACGTTATTGTGCTGTTCTCTGTTTAATTTTTAACTTATATTCACCCATCAGAACCATTTATTTGGTGTGGGTACAAAAACAGCTGGTTGGAAGGGTTAGGGCAGCTGTAGAAAAGAAAAGAATGACAATGAAATTACAGTCTTAGAGATGACCTGACCCTAATCTATTCAAGAATAAATGTCCTGATTCTATTTTAGTGACCCATTTTATGCAGAAAGAAGCATAATAAAATCTAACAGTTAAAAAATAGAGCCAAAGAAATTTAAATGGAAAAAAATATGCATTTTAAAGAGCAAATTATATTAGGGAACAATTCAGCTTATGATGAATACCAGTGACTTTTGTGTGTTCTTAGGATCACAGAATGATTTGGGTTGGAAGAGACCTTACAGATTATCTAATTCCAACCCCCTGCCATGGGCAGGGACACCTCCCACCAGACCAGGTTGCTCAATGCCCCATCCAGCCTGGCCTTGAACACCTCCAGGGATGGGGCATCCACAGCTTCTCTGGGCAGCCTGGGCCAGGGCCTCACCGGCCTCTGAGTGAAGAATTTCTTCCTTATGTCTAATCTAAACCTACCTTCTTCTAGTTTAAAGCCATGTTTCTTGTTCAAAAAAAGTTTAATGAAAGCCGTTCTTACAGAAACAACTGGACAACACTTCATGACATGGATTATTCAGGGCTCAAATTAAATTGTGCTATTGATTCTTCCTGGCCCTAAAACATTGTAATCTATGAATTATACTGATTGCATAATTAGATATTAAAGAATTAAAATCTATGAAATATGCTATGATACAAAGTAATTAGGAAAGCTATAAATTTTGTGTAATGGTAAATGAACTTTAAAAGTTTTTCTTTAAGAGAATGCAAAACTTTAAAGGAAAAACTTTTACATTTTGAGAGTATTGGCTTTTACTTAAATTAATTCTGATTGCATCAATATTTTTGGCAGTTTTATAAATTGCTGATGTCTCTTTTAGATGCAATATGGAAAATCTTCCTCCTGAGGCTTTGTAGTTTTGTATGTAAATAGCTCTGTAAACACACAGAAGTATGTAGGTACGGTTTTCTGTTCCATGCAAGCATATATATTAAAAAGATTACTTTTTTTCCCCATCTCAAACTCTAGTGCTGAACATAGATTGACAAATTAATGGAAATTTCTGCTATTTCTGCTCAACTCCCACACATGTTCTGTACCAGTGGAGCATTGGCAGGTCCTTTACAGGTGAAATACGAAGAACAGTGCATATGGAAAAGACATCTTAAACCTCTAGAAAGCAGCCAACTTAAAACAGGTTTCCTCGGGATTACAATAAGCCATGGCTGCAAGTCATGCTTCACTGTTCAAGTTTCAAGGCTCAATCTTCGTCTGCTAAGCCATTAGAAGTGTTTCAGAAGGTTTGCAAAAACCCTGCAATGATAAAATGTGTTTTTTGCATCCTCAAAAGTAACACAACTGCTTATATTCAGATTTTTGAAAGCTATTTGACAGCTGTCTGAGAACAGATTACTTCGTTTGTAAAGGTTAAATTTATAAGCTTCTTGTAATGAGCTTTAGGAATGGAAATGTAAGTGTGATATTAACTTCAGGCATCAATACAGACCGTATATAAAAGTTAAAGACTAGATGATGGCCCATTCAAAAGGCCAACTTTACATAGAGCATAATGGTAAAATATTTTATTAGCATGAGAGACTCGACAGTGCAGAATCAGGACCTATAAATTTTTGTTTGAAGGAAATATGACTCAGAATTTTTTGCATATTGCATGTGTTTCCACTACATTGTTCAGGTTGAGATGCAGCTAAGGACAAAGAACATGATCCACAGTGCTACTGCAGAAAAAGTCCCTATCTTCAGTGCATAAAGACTATGGAGAAGATAAGGGCAGGTACCCATAAGTGGAGAACATCACCAAGAGGAACTGAACTGATAGCTACCATTATGATCATGACCCAGTAAGTTGTACTGAAAACATATTGTGGCATAATGGCTGAAAAAAAAAAAATGTGGTCACTGCAGCAGAGTAAGTTCTTTCATAGATTTACAGTGGAAGAAGGAAATGGATTTATAGATGTTTAAAATGAGCTTCTCCCAAGCAACAGGCACTTCAGAGGACAAAGGACAATGTGGTCCTTTAGATGCCGTGGCCACAGCTCTTTTCCCAGGCTTTCTATTCTGAATGAATGCTAAAAAGCAGGATACGGATGATTGCTTAGGGCACTGGAAACGGAGATGGGCAAATAACATCAGGATGCCTCATCTAAGGGAGCCAAGTGCTGGTGCTCTATGGAAATGATAAATTAGGGAATAATCATTGTATTCTGGGTGGATACTTGCTGGCAAGGTGGCCTGTATTCTGTGAGAAAAGCTTCTGTGTTAGCTCAAATGGGGAAAATAAACTGTGGCAAGAGTCAGAGAAACATACTTCACTGACTGTAGTGATAGCCCCAGTGGTGTTGGAGGTAGGAGAAAGTTGTTTTATTTTCTCAGTCCTTTCTAGCTTTTATACTAAACATATTTATCTTAAACATTCTAGCTTCAATCTAGCTTTAATATTAAACCTAGTCATTGATATTAATGTTGTGCTAGACCAGCGTATTATAGATATGTTACAGATTAGAAAAACAAATGCTTGAACTTGAGTATTTAAACTCGGATACTTAGACTTTTAGGCCTGAAGTAGTCAATGCAAGGAAGAGTGAGCTTTTCCTCTCAAGATAAGAGTTTGACCTTGACAGAACCTCTAGACAGCCTCTTTCTCTCTGGTGATCAAAGAGAGTTCAGGGTGGCTGGCTGACAGACATTCAGTTTGTCAACACTTTGTTCAGGTGAGATACAGTAATTCCAAAGTGCTCTTACTAGGTTTCTTTTAGACCTCTTGTGCTTTGTTTCTTACAGTTTTAATCTTGATTCAGGAGGATTCCTTGCTCTCTCTTTTATTTTCTTTCCCTAAAAGTCAATACTGCTCTCAGATGAGAAATCTTATTTTCCAAGCTTCACTCTGGAAAAAAAAAAAAAAAAAGTTTTGTTGTTAAATTGTCTGTAGCAAGACATGAGTCAAAAAGTCAAACAAAAGCTCTGCTAAAATGAAAGGGCCTTGAGGAAGAATGTGTCTATAACTATTTATCTGATACCTGCACCTGCTTTTATCTTCACTAATCATTAGTGGTCCATAGTCATTATGGAGTTGTGTTTGCCCATCTTACACAGAAGGAAAAATGCCTTATTCTGTCCTCGTGAGAGGAAACTGTAAATAGGAGACATGTGGTCTGTAACTTTATGAACACTTCAAACTCACATGAGTTGGCAGTGCACCCCGAGGTGGTGTTTTGTTCTATTTTGTGTCCCCAGCTGTGCACTCCCGATGTTTCCCATGTACTAGAGTTGAAACTGAAATATAAGTCAGCTGCTCCAATTGATCTGTAGAAACCTACCGTACACATAAACAACAGCAAAAGCATTTCCGTCAAATATTATATAAATCATCTTTTTTATTTTTTATTTTTTGATCTTACACAGGCATGGAGACGTAAAACACAGTTGAAGGTGTGGAGTGAGTAGAGGAGAACTGCTGCTTTTGGCAACAACCTGAAGCTACACTGGAACAGATGTAGTGTGAAATGCCTGTGGTGGGTTGACACTGATGCCACTCTCCCACTCCTTTAAAATACAGGAGAAAATATGATGAATGAAGGTTATGGGTTGAGCTAAGGACAGGGACATCACTCACCAGTTGTTGCCATGGGCAGAAGAGACTCAGCATAAAGGAGATTAATGTAATTTATTACCAACTAGATCAGTGAGAACTAAAAGCAACCTAAAAACACCTTCCCCCCTATCCAACCCTTACTATATAAACCCTATTTGGGGTTCAGATATTGTTGGGACTTCACAGGTTTTGAATGCCCACATTTAACTTTCAGTGAGACTTATTTGGCAGTGTCAAGGATCAGATTCAAATCTGAAGGCCTCACTTGCAAATCCCTAGCGCAAGACCTTGCCTAGTCTCCTGGGTTATTGTAATACATATTGTAATACACTCTAGGCACTGAATTAAAAAAAAAAAAAAAAAAAAAAAGCTAATGAAAAAAGACTAATGAACAATGCCTGTAATCAAGGGAGACGATGCAGTTCTAACAGGTGGGTAGGCACAGTAATGATTAACTAATGCTTAAGTAAAAGTGAAGCCATGATAACTTTTTTTTTTTTTCCTCTGGAGAAGCAACAACTAAGCCCTGGGTTGCTCTTCTTGCATTACTTTCAGCTGGACCTGGAGGTTGTTAAGTCTTTCTGGATAGCAAGGCCAGATCTAAGGAAAGTTCAGCAGTTGGTGAGATGCAAGCTACCTGCTCCCCCTTGCTGCATACTATTCCCCTCCCTGTTATGCTCTTCTTTTTACTGCATATTCTGTCTTGCACCATTCCTTGCTTTGCTCTGGTAGCTGCTGTGGCTACCAGAGAGCAGTGTTATTTATTTTGTATCCAAATAACATGTATGTATTTGTGTTATATTGAGAATTAAGGCAGTCTCCCATCTCACAGATTCCAAGTAGTTTCCTTATTTTCTGTCCTCTCGGGAAGGATTCTTATATAAAGTCTCTTCGCCTTCAGGTTGTATGTTTAGCACTAGCACAGGTTACCCAGAGAGGCTGCGGAGTCCTCTTTCGAGATATTCAAAAGCCATCTGGTCATGGTTCTGGGCAACATACTGTAGGTGGTCCAGCTTGAGCAAGGAGGTTGGACCAGATAACCTTCAGACGTCCCTTTGACTTCAACCATTCTGTGACTCTGTAATTTGCATCCCAGTACTGCATGTTGTTGCCCTCCTCTTAGGATAACTACTCAACCTATACACACCTAGACAGAGTTAATTGACCTGGATTTTTATACACAATTACTACTATACTTCTTTCTCTGCTTTGGAATCCCCTTCTTAATAGAAACCAATCTTTCCCACACTGATCCGTGTGATCCAAGATGATTAGTCCTGTCTATCACTCATTTTTTATTTCTCTCCATGTAGCCTTACCAGAGAGTGCCTCTTGGACTTCAGATTCCCTTTCCTTTTCTTGGGATGGGAGAAAGGGGCAAAACTGTCTCTTTTACTTTCTGGCCTTGGCTACCTGGCTACGCATGTTACAGCTGTCATTTCTGCCATACCTTACAGCCTTCTTCCCCTTTTCCAGCTGCTCCCAGCTCTTGCTGGTGTCATACTCCCATTTGTGATGCAACAAATTTTGACCAAGGGGACCCCTGGCCAGGCAATCAGCCCATTTTGCATGCCCCAAAAACGAGACACAAAAATAACTGACTTTCTGTGAGTAACCAACCAAATGACAACAGTGCCAAGATTTCTCAATACTTATTCATGGACTTCAATCATCAGTTTGTCCTTTCTGCTCTGAAATAATTTATGGTACTACATGATAAATGTTTGCTAAACAAAATCTAGCTCATCATCTGGGCCATACATTGTCTAGCTTGTAGATAGTAATTGTCAAAAGTGACAGATGGGAAAAATGCAGGTATAGTAGGTATTTATTTGTGTAAGTTTCAGTAGATAATGAAATTAAATAATTATGAATATGTAATTTTGCTAATCACTAAATATATTTACATAATCCCCTTTTCTCACAGCGATTATAGGATTTGTGTGGCAAGACTTACTTTGAAGCAGCATATTATTTATCTCCACATTTGGTATTCCATTTTTCAGCATAGATGGGTTTTATTTCTGATTTCCTCTTGCATATACAATCACTTCTTTTCCAAAGCAGCACTGTTCAAAGCTGAGAAGCACTCTGGGGATTTAGCCTTACTGTATGTACTGGAGTTTTAAGCTTTATGCAAAATTATTTGCTATCAGTGCTGAATATCCCTGCACACCCCTAAAATAAATTGGCAGTTTCTAAGAGCTTCTACAGTCTGGAGGATCTGACAGAGTAAAGAAACACTGTATAAATGGTTATGTTTTGTTTTCCTTCACTCCTCTGTTTGTAGTGTCAACACATTGTCTTTGAGCTCTTGAAGAGAGCTGAGCAAATAATTTTTAATGATTCACTCTATAAATTTGGCCTAATGTTTGTGTTTGCAGGAAGGCTGCAAAGCTCAGGCCTCTTCAATAAAACGTTTAACTACTCTGTAAAAGGGTGCCTCCTGCCTTCAGTAAGACTAATCTCAGGCTTGAAATTAAGTACATGCTTAAAAGCACCAAACCTTTTCTGTGGCAAATCACCTGTCCCGGTCCATAGTATGCAGAAGCTCTTTACAGCGACCCCTTCAAAAAAAGGCATAGCAGCATAATAGCGAGTGCAACATCTTTTGTCTCTGCGTAGATTGCAGGAACGGCTGATATTGCAGATTTCAAAGCAAGCTTCAAGCAAGCAGCTTTAAAGGTATCTGCCCAGGGGGAAAGTTTTTCTGTCTTTCTGCTAGCCTGTGCTTTTGAGGCATAAAAAGTTGTCTCTTTTCAAAATTGTCATCTTTAATATTATAATTAGAAGTTAGAACTACCTCTGTAAGTGTCTGGTGAGTCTCTGTGATGGTGTGCTTCTGCCCACCACCACCTACACCTTCAGTCTGGCCATCGCCTTGCTCAAATAATGACTGTTGCTTGCAAGGCCTTGATCAGTCAGATAGCAACCAGTGTCCTGGCTACACACGAGGCCTTGCTCAGGCACATGGTGACCACAATATCAGCTCTAACTTGGTACTGGAGAAACTGTCAGACAGACTTCTTGCTCAGCAGCTGCAGGCCAACAGAGCATGCACCAAACAAACAAACAAACAAACAAAAAGCTCAATATGACTATTAGTCCATCATTTTGCCCCATGAATAGTGAGCAGGCCAAGAGCCCTTTGAGGTCTTCTGCATGGCAGCTGGCTGCACAATAGGATCATTCAGAGGGTGGTGAGGCCCTGGCACAGACTGCCCAGAGAAGCTGTGGATGCCCCATCCCTGGAGGTGTTCAAGGCCAGGGTGGATGAGGCCCTGGGCAACCTGATCTAGTGGGTGTCATCCCTGCCCATGGCAGGATGGGTTGGAACTAAATGATCTTTAAGGTCTCTTCCAACCCAAGCCATTCTATGAAATTCTATAGAGCAAATCTCCCCTTGAGTTGGGATGCCTCTCACACCTGCTGCAGAGATCCCTTGCTCCTCATGAGAGATTCCTTGCTGTAACAGATCCCTGATAAGTGATAAATAGCTTGCTAAACTAAGGTTATATTTTTGGTTGATTGTGCACATATCGGAGAATGGACTGGAAGCAGCCAAGAGGAGAAGGAACTGGGTGTGTTGGTTGTTGAGAAGCTTAACATAAGCCAACAATGTGCACTTGCAGCCCAGAAAGCCAGCCTTATCCTGGGCTGCATCAAAAGCAGTGTGGCCAGCAGGGTGAGGGAGGGGATTGTCCCCCTCTGCTCTGCTCTCGTTGAGACCCCACCTGGAGACCTGTGGTCAGCTCTGGGGTCCCCAGCACAAGGACACGGACCTGTTAGAGTGGTTGCCTCTCTAGGCAACCAATTTCACCTAAATTTGGATTCTATTTACATTTACGTCTGTTTGTTCGTGTCAGGGGAATAATTACAGTTTATCCTATGGTAACTTTAATCAGAATTTATCCTTTAGTATTTCACAGAACTCCCTTTTGTGAAGCTATTTCAACAATTAGTACAAACATTGAGGAAGTCCTGAACTAGGATTTTTCCTTTTTTTTCTGTCTATCTTGAGCTTTATTTGCCTTTTTATTTTTATTATTTCACTGATAAAAGTAATGCTAAGCTTCCAAGGGCATAATTCTTCTTGTATGTTTAGAAGCCTTAAAAGATGTCACAAGTAAGGAACTCAGTTTAAAATATGGATAGTGTTAACTGTTTTTCAACCTACATATAGGACTAATCACAGTCTAAAGTCTCCTCCATCAGACATGCTCCTGCTGTTACACTCTTTTCTGTTATGATTAATAACGTCTGAAATCTGAAACCAAGTCAGCTGCACTATAATAAACTTGGTATCAATTTTACAGGTCACAAATAACCATGTAATACAATAACCCTCTATATGTTCCAGACCAACGTGGGACCACATGCTTGTGGTGGGGAGCAATGACTGGGTAATTTCATGAGGAATGAAGACCATACTCAGGGAAAAGAATCTGAAAGATGAAAGCATTTTCTACAGGAAAGGCAGAGTCAGAAAAGAAAAGCATGCTTTCCAAAGATGGCTACCTTTAATGGTATGAACTATCTTCAATCTTTAAAATGTTTCTGTGCATTTTGGAGTGTGTCCAAATGATGAATAATTCATCCTGAACAGAAAGAATATGAACAGTTAAAGAACATGACATAAGACTAAAAATGGTCAGTTAGCAAATCTGCGAGGAAAGATTAAACAAAAATTTTGCTTTGAAGATGAGATTTGGGAACAGATATAAGGTGGTCTAGCTCAATTACAGTCAATACATTAGGCAAAAACTACAGGAGATTACTTTGAGGAACAGGACCATCATGTAAAAGCCTATGAAAATACTTAGAAGGAAAGGATTAAGTGTTCCATATCCAGCTTGCAAAATGATGTGGTTAAGTGGGATTCTCAGCTTTCATTTAAGAAAATAAAATTTCTTTGGTCACAGGTGTACAGAAAATGTGAACCAAGTGAACCGTACTGACTGAAGGCAAGCAGTGCCCTTTTTTTCTTTTAAACTTAATCTTATGAATGCAGATTCATGGTTTGCTGACATCTGTTTTCCAATTGTTCTGCACTGTGGGCTAATGAGACTTTACAGAAAAAAAAGTTACTCTTTTTTATCTCTTACTAATAAATATCTGAATAAACCTCATGACCACAATATGCATCCATAGAAATTCACAGATTGTTTCCTTTGGCTACCTTGTACTTGCAGCATCTAAATGCTGTCAAGTCATATGTTTCTGACACTGGTAAAATGCACAATTATACAAAGTCTGAAAATAACAGTGGTTAAACCCCAAAGGGATTCTCAGACATATACTTGCCTGTCACACTGGCATGGCCCAAACTGGCAGATTTTTAGAAATAAGCAGTAATTAATTTTTCCGGAAGGAAGGAAGAAAGGAAGGAAGGAAGGAAGATAGGAAAAGAGAAAGAGAGAGAGAGAGAAAGAGAGAGAGAGAGAAAGAAGGAAAGAGAGAGAAAGAATGAAAGGAAGGAGAGAAAGAAGGAAGGAAAGGAAGGAAGGAAGAGAGAGAGAGAAAGGAGGTAGAAATCAAAACACAAACCACAGTGAGGAGAAATAGAGGGATTTTCTCTTTGCTAGTTTTGGCAGCTTCTCTCTAATTTTTTTTTTTTAACAAGTTTTCTAAGGTGCCCATCCCTTACCCATCCATATTAGAAAGTTTGTGAATGCCTAGTTTTATCCCAGGCAGCAAGGCACCCAAGATTTAGCTGATCTTAAACTGAGTCTGAAGCCTTTTTGGTAGACTAGTTCCAATACAATTATTTGGGCCTCCCTAGATTGAAAGATCACACAGATCTAAAAATTATATAGGCTTTCTGTTTAGAAACACTATCATTTCATTTATTTATTCCATCATGATCTTAATTGTAGAAATTTCTGCTCATTTCAAATAAAATTTGAGACCAAAATGAGCACAGTATTATTCCTTAAGGATTGGGGTCTAGGGAACATCATGCCATATGGAAAATGAAGAAGCAAAATTTGTGTGTGACAAATGTTTTTCAGCCTTCAACATATGGGCAGTAGTGTGCCAATGAGGACAAGAATAGGGAGGCTGAATATTAGAAAAATGAGATTACACTTACTTTTAGCCCTGATTGTAGCACCTAAAAGTCACAGTTCATGGCCAGAGTACTCTTCTGACAAGTTTTTTGCCTACACATGGAGAGGAGTTGCCTAAGCTGTGAAGGTGTATATGGAAGATCTCTGTCTGCAGATGAACTGAGTTTTGGATATGGCCTTAGTATATTCATTGTGTGAACATGCTCTTCATTGTGTATTCATCGTGTTAGACACCTCTGAGTTTCTGGAGCCATATTGTGGCTCTGGAATGTGCAGGACTGGAGAAAGAGGCTGTGGGACAACCCTGTTATTATCCGCTGAGTCTTCTGTCACAGCTTAAGAGGTGACAGCTGGTGGATGAGAACAGGATGTTGTGATTCTGGAAACACAGCACTTAAACTGATTTGCTGCCTATGATCAGCAACACTGTGACATGACCAAGAGAAATAACAGAAGAGTTGAGTTTGGAAGGAACTTATGTAGGTCACCTGGTCTAACCTCCTGCTCAAAGCAGGATCCTATTAAATCAGGTTCTCAGGGTCTTTTCCAGGGTGTATTTTGAATAGCTCCAAGGATGAATATTTCCTATAATCTTCTGAGCAACCTGTTACAATTTTTGACCACCCTTCTGATGAAAAAATGTTTTTTTGTTTTGTTTTGTTTTCCTAATATCTAAACAGAATTTACCATGTCCCAGCTTGTGTGTTGGATCTTGTCTCCTTGTTCTTTCACAGTCCCACTCTTCTCAGAGTCTGGCTACACCAGTGAGGCGTATATGAAGATAGCCACGTTCATATGTCATTCTTAGGTATGGCTAATAATAATAACATTGTAATTGTTATTCGTGAATCAGAAATGAAAATAATTTGAAAATATGTTGTTTCAAATGAAATGTTTTTTTATGAAAATACTTAGCTTGCTTTTTATCCTTTGCAAATATTCTGCAAAATGCAATGTAAATTTAGGAACAGTGTTTTTTTTGTTTGTTTTGGTTTTGGTTTTGGTTTGTTTGTTTTTTAATTAAACCCTTAAATTAAAACAGAATCTTCCTTGTCTCCTGAGAGTTTTTAAAAGTATATGTTTGTTTTTGTCTACTTCAGCCAAACTATCTGGTTAATTAAATGTAGCCCATGATGTTCCTTTTTTCCTATTCCAGTTTAAAGCTACTAAAAAGTATAGATACAATGTTTCAGTTCTGGGAAAAAAAAAAAAAAAAGAATATACTACATAATTCCTACCTTTCCCTCTACCTTCATTGACCAAAACACTACTGAAGAAAATGAGGGACAGGAGATTATACTGAAGTCTGTGCAGTAACAAAACAAGGCCTACAGTATATTTTGCACCATGAGTGCAAAGAAATTCAAATTAGTTCTTCATGCCCTGAAATTCAACACACTGGGAAGCATGCCTTCGAGCAATCAAACATGTTTTGAAAACAGTGTTTTCCTATTCAGATTGTTTCTTAGCTCTGACAGCATGATTATACTACTTCTGAAGATGAGCTGCTAAGCACGATGCATTGCTGTGTGAACCTATTGACACACATGGGTTGCTGATAGCTTGAGGATTTCTGGATCACACTCCATAGCTCAGTGTAAATAGAACCACCAAGGCTTCAAGATAAGCAGAGAATCACAGCCAGCCTTTTCCATCCCAAAGATCTTTAACTTCAACTCCAAGGCTTAACATCAAAAATTTAATGCCCAATGCAAACATTTCAAACTGGTGCAAGAGGGAGGGATATTCACCTGACTGCATGAGGCATTTGCATGCAGTCATCTACATCTGAGGTAGTTTTACTGAAAGCTTTCTTTAAGGTCAAAAGAGAGAAATGGACATTTCAAGGTATGGTTGAGCTCATCCTAGTCTAGTCATCTAAAATATGTAAGAGGAACTGACCCTTGTAGTGCCTTCTTTTCTTCTGTGAATATAAGGGAAACATATATCAGGATATCAGGAATGGACACCCACACTAAATGGTTTGACTTCTTCCCATGAAAATGCTGACCTCCCAAGCTGATGAATGAGCTAAAACAGTTGTCCCATCATTTAGGTATTTTTTCCCAAACTTTCCTCAGCCTGTTGTTCAATCTCTTATGATTATACCTTTTTGTTTACAATTAATGCTTCCATAGAGCAAAATTAGACCAATGTGCCTGCTTACTGAACATGAGTTTCCACAGTGCCCTTGTTGCCACCTGAAAGTTATCCCGTGTTTTGCACTAGGTTATTTACAAAAGATGATGAAAACCTGATTTATGCTATGTGTTCATAACACTGGGCTGAGATGACTGTGGCTGGCCTCCCCTCTTCCTTCATTAATCAGCAACAGATTGTCTAGAATATGCAGCTGCTCAGGTGCTGATCTGGATTCTGCCCAAGCAGCATAGCCTGTTCAATAGCACCATGGCCCTTTGACCTATCAATTGCTAGTACCTTCTTCAGTTGTCTTTTGAAAGCAGCTCAAATACTTAATCTTTCTCTGCTGTGCTCTGGCATTTTATGTGTTGAGCACTTGTGGAGTTATATCTTCTATTTATGTCCCAGTGTTTCAAAAGGAGACTAGCAGTGAAGCCTCTGCTACAAAAGCTTGGAGGTTTGTCTGTTTGTAAAGCTCACTGAAAATTTAATTTGTTTATTGAATGACACTTTCTTCTGGCTCTTGTTTGAACTCAGGGCTGGTTCATGTATACAGTTCCTTCCTACTGTGAATTTGGAATTTGTCTACAGATACAGTAGAGCTTAAATATTGCCTTAAATATAGGACACAAATAAATAAATATACCTAAAGGTTTAATGAAAATAATTGAGCACTTGGGAAGGCTAAAGGCCCTCAAGATACAGGTGGGAATGTGATTCAAGGGAGTCTGGATTCTTGGATTCTGCTTCTGGTTTGCTGATTTGCTGCTTAATCTTTCACATCTGGTGTCAGTAATTAACTTCAGTATAGCCAGTGTCAGTTCACCAGCTGAGATTCACACCTCTGAAAATATTCACAGAAACCCTAGGGGTTAAATTCTTAGGTGGCTCAGAGGTTACTCTTTGAAACACAGAAAATGGAAGACAACCATTTCTCTGTGTTCAGTAGAAATCTGAAGCCAGAAATCCAAGCAGTGATACCCCTGCTGCTGTCCATGTTCTATTTCCCGAAATGTTTTCTCCCTCAAAACGTGAGACACCATTTATATTTAAGAAAAAACAACAAAAACTACTGTCTTGTGCTTCTTTGAAATGACATCTGGTATCGTATTTGGGAACTAAGAAAGAAGAAGAGAAGTACCCTGTGACTAATCTATTCACTAGCATTTAAGGACTCTTCAAGTGTGTTTTAAGAACTTTTAACCAGTAAAAAATAAAGCCATCAGATGCTTGTATCAGTGCTGGCTGTTTTACATGCGTGCATAAGTTAAGGGAATTTATCTGAATTCATTCCAAAGTAACTCATAGCAAGATTTACCTCACCCAGCTGTAGTTTTGTTAGAAGAGCCTCTGCTACTGCTGAACATGTAAAAAAAAGGAGAAAAAAAGAAAAAAGAGGAAGAAAAAAAAAAAAAGCTCCCTGTAGTGTTTGAATCACTGACCTCAGATGGATTCTCAGATATTACTCTGGTAACAGCAGACATGGAGGAGGCTGAGGTACCCAACAACTTCTTTGCCTCAGTCTTCACTGCCAATCAGGCTTCCACGTATCTTGTTTCCCTGAACCTGTAGATGAGGGCTAGGAAGCAAAGTCCCTCCCACTGTAAGCAAAGAGCAGGTCTGAGATCACCTGATGAAGGTGAACTTGTACAAGTCTATGGGGTCCAATTACATATATCCCAGGGTCCTGAGGAACTGGCTGATGGAGTTGCCAAGCCAGCCACTCTCCACCATGTTTGAAAAGTTATGGAAGTCAGGTGAAATCCCCAGCAACTGAAATATAGGAAACATCACTCCCATTTTTAAAAAGGGTAGAAAGGAAGGCCTGGGGAACTACAGATCTGTGAGACTCATTTCTGTGCCTGGGAAGATCCTTCTGGAAGCAATGTTTAGGCACATGCAAGAGATGGAGGTGATTTGAGACAGCCAATATGGCTTCACCAAGGATAAACCATGCCTGACCAATATAATGTCCTTCTACTTCGGTGTGACTGCATCAGTGGACAAGGCAAGAGCAACCAATATCATCTACCTGGACTTCTGTAAGGCCTTTGACACAGTCCCATGCTACATCCTTGTCTGTAAATTGGAGAGGGATGGATTTGACAGACAGACTATTCAGTGGCTAAGGAATTGACTGTATGGATGCATCCAGAGAGTTCCAGCCAACAGCTCAATGTCCAAGTGGAGATGAGTGATGATCGGGATCCCTCAAGAGTCTATAGAAATCTTAGCTCGGTACTGCTTGAAAATACAGGATTTGCAGTCTTCCCTGAGGAAGTGTCAGCATGTAATTATACTCAACTGGTAATACAGAAGGAATTAATGAACAACTTTCTGACAGAAAGAACACTTCTTCCTCCTGTTGACCTGCACTTTGAATGGTACACACAAGGGGACATGACTTTGGACACTGGAAAAGTGTAGATGCCCATACACAACGATTCTTCTGACCTTTTTTTTATATATATATATATATATATATATATCAGATAGGCAGCCAAACAGAGATATGAAGAGGTGCTTCTCAGTCATTTCTTCCTCTATATGTCCCAAGAAGCAGTTTTTGGGTGACCCTTGTGTGTATAAAATTCCAAAGTATTCGCTGACTGATCTCAAAACACTTCAACAGCAGTTGCGTGTCCCATTTCCCATCTGGGAAGACTGAGACACACAGCATCGGTGATTGAGCATGCATTTGGTGGCGGAGGCACTTTCAGCATGCAGAGATGTGAAGCCCTTACCATTTCTTCACTGTAGGCATGTAAGCTGCTCTGTTAGCTGTAACCTGACTCAATGCCAAGTGAAATCAGCACTAAATCCTTCCATTGGCTTCAGTGGTAGCAGATTAGGTCCTTAATGGGTATGTGAATTACAAGAGAGTGAAACATACAGGCTTTGAGGAGTGGTTTTATTGTGTTCTTTTCCAAAGACATTTATTTTATCAGAAAAGCGAAGAATTGGTGGGCTGGGTATTTTAAATATAGCTTTTAGCTTGTCATCGATATGCTTTAAAAGAGAGCTGTGAGCTGAAATTTTTATTCTTCCCTCCTCTAAACCCTTTTTTTTTTTTCTTACAAAGAAAGTTGTAAAGTATACTTGAGTAGAGGTAGTTTGAGGTGGTTTTTTTTTTTTCTATATATATATTCTTGGTGTATATGGTTTTGACCATTATTTTTGATTACCTGTTCTGGCATGACCGAGACTTCCTGTAATATTTCTAATATTTCTTCTTCCTCCCTGGGGAAATTTTATGTCTGCTTTTAACATTTGTCCTTTATTTTTATTTTGTGAAAACTGAGGCAGGGAATTAATTTCATATTGTAGCCATATCTATTTCTTTGGTTAATAATACCTTACATTTACAATATCCTAGTCTATAATCTCCTTGGATGACCTTCCTGCCCTCACACATTTCTATTGCTTCTCTTTTCTCCTCTTGTACTACTTTGCTTTTAGTCTTTTAGTCTTTTAGTCTTTTTTTAGTCTTTTGCTTTTTAGTCTTTTTTGCTTTTTTTGCCCCTTTCTTTTCTCTACATTTTCTCATCTCTCTCTTCCATAATCTACATTTTATCCCTCACATTTGGTCCCTTCCTAACCTTGAATCCTTTTTACAAAGCATTTTTCCTTCACATTCGCACCCATTTTCCTTTATGCTATATGTACTAAGTAGGTAGTATACACATAAACAACATTCCCTGAGGCAAACATGAATTTTACTTTGAACACCTTCCAATTTCCCTTACTTGCCCCTTCTCTTCGTCATTCTATTTCTTTCAGTTTTGCTCAACGCTTTCAATGCTAACAAAGCTTGCTCTGTTGAAATCGAACACTTGTATTTTTTTCTCCTGTATAGGCTTGTTTTCACCCATGTTAGAAATGTAATTAGATTATTCCTCTATTTCCCATGCTTCATGCATTTGCATTTGCATGCTGTCTTGAGCATCTACTTAAAAAGACATTAATGAAAGTTTCTTTTTGCTTCTATTCTTCTTCTTTATATATATATATAAAACCCCTTACATTTTTGCTTTTTGTTCTGTCAGAAGTCTCTCTCTTTTCTCATGGATGCACATTTTTCACTCACTTTGCCTGCTCATGCCATGTGCCCTTTGTCTGTTCTCCACTTTCATTTAGTTGCTCTCTTTGAGAATTTTGCCACTGACTGCAATGCAACCTGTGTTTGAACTCATAAGCCTCTTCTTCTATGTCCATTAGCTTGACCTGTTAACAGTAAGAACCAAAGGTTGCAAGAGCGTGCCTTGTTCCTTTCAGTAAACTTGCTGGGCTCACAAAAAGCACAAAAAGTCTATTCTCTGCTCAGATGAACCCTTGATCACTTCTGCATTCCCCTTTCCATTCCAGTATTTACAATGGATCTAGATAACCACTTCCCCATGAATGTAGTAGAAATTCTCAAGTCTCTCACATTGGATCTGTCCCCCTACCCTGGTGATCCTGAAAGACATATCTGGCTGGGTTAGCCCCATCCCTTTGGCTAAAGATATCCGGGAGATTTTCTTGAGGCTTCATCCCAAGGACATTCTTAAAAGCCACAGCACACAGGGTAAACAACTGTAGGAAGGGTGAACCAGGGCGGGTGCCAGCATGTTGTACTTTAGAGCTTCTACACATCAAAGAGCAGCATAAATGGGACTGAACCTCACGGTGACAGGCAACACAGCTGAGCCAGAGGGTGGCAGGGAATGGCGCCCTGCTGAAGTGACTTGGGAGTATATAGAGCAGGTCCTTATGCTCCAGATGAAGTCTGAAGTCTTATCATCCAGGTTTTGTCTGGACAGGGAAGATAGGGGCAAAATCTAATCTGAAAATGAATTAGACCACCTGGTATTAATTGCATGTTAAGAGTGGTCAGAAAGAGACACTCTTGCAGACTGCCTGGGCATTATATGTTCACAGCCAAAAATCCTACATAGTAACTGCTGTAACTAGACAAGCTGTCAGAGCTTCACCTCAAGGTTACAAATTGTGCGAGACTTTTCTTGCCTTACTGCAGGCTGATTATCAGCTTTTCTACCACCCTGCTGAAAATAAGAAAAATTGCTTATATTCCTAGTTTCTGGTAACGATAAAGCATTTGCCTGGCCTGTTTAGTTCAGATGCCAACACCCAGCCAGTGCTCCACCCTACCCAGATAAAGTCATTTATTGATGGTATAGCTCTCCCTGAACTGAAAGAAACTCTCTGCCTCAGCCTTGTAAATATTATATACCGCTACAATAAATTAACTCTCAAAGTCATCAGTTTGGATCTCCCAGCACTCAACAAGTCAGCGCCCCATATGCATTTAATTGTCTCCCTAGATATTTTCATTTACAAAATATTACATCTTGCCTTGCTTGCAAATCACAGATTTATTCTCACATAGGTACCTAATCCTCAGACTCCCAAAACATAATCCTGTAGTCTGCCTCTTCCCCCCAAATACTCTGACAGGAAACAAAAGAGAACATAAACCAAAATGTAAAGACAGCCAGGAACCTGTACATTTTAAAACCCCAAATCAGTCCCATCTGTGGCATGGTTGAACACAGCAGTTTAATATAAAATGCATACATAGTACCTATACTTACCACTTACTTGAAAAATGTTGGGTTTTAACAGAAACCCTTATATTTCTTTGAGGATTTAAAACATTTAGGTCTCAAAATTAAAAACAAGTACACAATTATTGGAGTTAATTTGTAATAAAGATATATATTTTTTGAATTTTCTGAAGCATTTTATCTTTCTCAGATCTAATTTAAAAGGAAGGCAAACGGAAGGGAACATTGCAGCCTGGATGGAGTAAAAGCCTTCTTTTTTAGTTTTGATACCTTAATCAGCAGTCTGGGCTTGAGTCTGGTTTCAAGTCCATATCACCAGATGTAGCTCTACTGAAATAAACTGAGTTAAATGGTGTCATGCCAGAAGGATATCAGCTTCTCACTGAGACGCTGTGCTTCTTCAAGTCAGAGTAAAACTCGAGAAAAACCAATGAAGTCACAGGATTTATTGTAATTTTATGCAAGCATTTCTAAGGAAAGAATCTGTTTGATTAATCAGTCAAAATCATACAGTTCATCCCTTACCATTTGTTTTAAAGAATTAAGATTTTGCTGACATGAAGGAAGCTTGATTTGTGTTCCCTTTCAGGAAGAAGTCAAGATATTTTACAATTAATTTTCGTAGATCAACAAATCATACAAAACTGTTTTTTTGGCTACAGACATTTTTCATTTTTTCATGAGATCTGAGAGTGGAAATGAGAAAGGAAAATGTATGGGACTCTCACATTTCTTTGCTGAAACTTAATGAAAAAAGCAGATGGGAATTGCTAGCCTTTTTGCTAGAAGGAATAATATTTCTGAGTGCTGTGACTCAGTTGTTGCAGAAAGAGACGTTTGGAAGGTTTTGTTCATTATCTGTTGTCAGGAGATTATTATTGTGCTACTAGGGATTGAAAGGATAAGGTCCTTTGTTTATAGGTTAAAGGAAGTAAGGGTCATTTAACTTTTGCACAATAAAAGAAAAAAACTGTTGTATTGAGTGTATGCTGTTCTACATGCTTGAGAGTCGGATATTTGATTTTGTTCAGGGACAGAATTTCAAGCACAGTATTAGAAAGATATTTAAAGAAAAGTTTAGTTTCCATTCAGGAACCCAAGTACAAAACATTTTTGGAAAAGCTAAGAACTTGGCATTATCAGAGCAAGGGCAGAGAAGTTGTCCCATAAATAGAAAGTTATGTAATTTAAGAATGTTTCAGCTTCTATTTCTCTCCTTATGTACTGAGAAACAAAGAGATTGCTTTATGTCTAATACATTCTCAATTTTATTTCTTCAAAACTGCCTCCTAGATCTGAAAGTCTCTGATTCTATGCATACATGTGCACATGTGTAGCTTTGTATAGATTCCTGCAAGGTGAAATTGTCGTATGTTTCCAGCATTGGCATCTTTGATGAGCTGAGAGTAGCTGAGATGTTTTCTGATAAACCAGTTTTAATCCACGAAACATGCTAAATAGAATAGAAAATAAATGAAATAGGAAACAATTGTATGGAGGGCTTCTGTCCGGCTGAGTGCAAACAGACTCCTATCTGCACTTTCCAGCAAACATACAGAGGTTAGTGACACCTGGAATCATAGAATTAAAAAAAAAAAAAAAAAAAGTAGTACAAAAGGATACAGAGAGAGGAAAAAGACCATTTTTTATACCGTAGAAGGAAACTAGACAAAAGTAATTAAAAATGAGCGGAAAGAGAGACAGAGAGCTAGACTGTGACATCATTATTTATGCTGGTAGAGCAGCTTATTCAACAAATGTTCTTTTCTTTTTGATGCAAAGCAATCTTCTTTTTATTGTAATTTTTACTGCTGTAGCACAGAGGAGGCCTCTTTATGGGCCAGGAGTCACAAGGCGCTTATGCTGTGAGTAATAAAAGATGATTGTTATTTTCTGAAGAGTCCCTTATGATACAGGTAGTCTTGCCACTGTGCTGCTGTACAGCTAGGATGGCAAGCAAGAGTATGCCCTTGGGGATGACTCCCCATCACCAAGTCCCAAATGCTCTTTTCCCAAAACTTTGTGGAGCAGCATCCTGCTACTCCTTAGCCTTCCCCGAGTGAGATGTGGGGCCAGTGGAAGTATTTAGGATCACTGGGGGATTGGGGTTCAGGTCTTTCCACAACTGATCCTTGAGAGTTGCCAAAGGGAGATCCCACAGCATCTCTGGAAAACCAGTTTCAGTGCTTAATAATTTTCACTGTGAATTTTATTTTCTTTATACCTTGCTGGTATTTCCCTTGCCAGAACTTTCACTCGTGCCTCTTCTGCTTTCACTGGGCATCTCTGGAAAGAATCTGGATATCTTATATCTCCTTCTTGAGAAAGCTGAGGACAGCTAGGTAACTGGTAGGTAACTACCCAGTTAGGTAACTACCCAGCTTTCTCTTGAGGCTGAACAAACCCAGATGCTTCAGTTCCCTCCTAAGTGTCTCATGCTTCAGCCATCAAAGTGGTCCTCCATTGGACTTGCTCCAGTTTATCATTTTTTTTTCTGTAATTCTTGGGAGTTAAAAAATTGCAAACGTGATTTCACAAGTGCTAAAGACTTGAGAGTAATCACTCCCCTTGACCTGTTGGCTATGATCATGCTAACGAAGCCCAGATGCTCTTAGGCTTCTTTGCAGCAAGAGCACACTCCTGACTCCTCCAATCACATTTATTTTGAATATAAATTCTTCAATCCCAGATTCTTGATTACTGATTTAATTATAAAAATGTCTCACCTCTTAATTCCTATCATCTAAACTAGTAATTGTCTGACACAACTTTCTTTTCAAAAAAAAAAAAAAAAAAGGTTACCATATCCAACTGAGTGAATGTTACTTGTGTTGATGCTTTGCATGTAATGAACAAATGTATTCACAATACAAGTTCATGACCGTGCCTCTTCCTGGCAGAGTGCTCCACATAACAATACACATCATTTCTAACTATACACAAGTTTATTTACATAGTTTTTCATAAACACTATTTACACAAACACTAAACTGAGAACAAAAGCTGTGATTCATTAACTAATTCATCATGGGGATTCAACAGGATGAAAGATAAACAGAACTGAGATGTCATTAGGCCTGTTTTAGGTCATCCCTAAATATGGCTTTTTGTGACTCAGAAGTCCATGACAACACTCCAAAGAGATACCATCTACCTGTAAGACACAACATGCAGAGAGACATGGAATACAGTATTGTAGGGATTGTAGAAGTCTGTGGTACCTGTATCCTACAGGCATAACCACTGTCAAGTTTTCTAACAGGGGACTTCTGAGGAAGTTGGGAAGGAAGCCAAAAAAAATACCTGAAAATGTGAAAATACCTGAAAATAACACCTGAGTGTTACAGCACTGGAGGAGCAGAATGAGGGAATCAGAACACTGCATGTTAATAAACAGTGGAGGCTGATAGTGGAGTTTAGCAAAATGGAGGCAGATGTTTAAATATGAAACAGATAATGGTGGATTGTGAGGGCTTTGCAATGTAGCCTTTGTTTGACAGCAGCAAAGAGGCAGCTGGAAGAACGATTTTATAAGAGATGTGTCATGGACAAAGTAGAAATTGCTTCTGTGGCAAGTTTGACATAAAGATATCAAGGCAAGGTCATATCTGTTATGGTTGGATGAAAGACTGTGTTGAAACCTGATGGATAACAGCTTGGATTCAGGCATCTGTTAGCTACCTGCAGATGTTTTTCTGGAGCTGGCAACTGAGCAGCTGAACAATTAGCCAGAGAGCAGCTACCTGCTTCTGGTGCCAGAGTGGTCTCTTCCAGACTCTGAGCCAGACCATCACATAGACGAGCCCACTCATCTACATCAGCATGGGCACGAGCACACTCTGGAGCTGGAGAGGTTGCTGTGGGTGGAACTCCACTGAGCAATACTGCTATACTCAGAAACCAAGTTTGTGCTCTGCTGTTCAGGCTGCACCATTTGTGGAATGAATTTCACTTAATGCTGAGGACAGTCAAACCCCATGATGTGTTTGATGTGTTATAAGATGACAGCATACAATATGTGGAGTATTAAAATAAATAAATACATAATGTTAAACTGATCATTAAAAAAAAAAAAAAAGAAAAGAAAAAGAAACTAGAAACAGAATAAACCTGTACAATGACTTTGCATTAAAAAAAAAAAAAAAACTAAAGCACTTTACCTTCTGAAAGGAAAAGTGAAGGAGATTTCCTTTGAGAATTTTGATTTTTGGAATCAACAGTCAGTGGAAGGAGCTGAACCAAGAACGAATAGTTTAGCTACTGAAAAGAGTAGGGAGTTTTGATAAAGTAGTTACAATAAATAAAGGAACTTGGGAGAGCAGCCATTTTAAGTCATAAAAGAAAAAGAATAGGAGAAATCGTAAGATTTAATAACCCTTAAATGAATGGCATAAAGCCTCCTTGGAATGCCAAAGACCTGAATGACCCTATTATGAACAAGCAAAAATACGAATTTACCTGAACTAACAGAAACTGGATGAAATTGTATTACAAGAAATACACCGAGAAACCAAAGGCTGTTAAACTAAAATTGAGGCGGAAAAATCACTTAGTGCACATTTTTTTCAAATAAAACCCTAAATCTAAAGCAGACGGCAATTTTAGTGAAGAAAATATTTATTTTATGTTATAGGATATGCCAGAGATCCTGAAATATGCAAGGTCAGAAAGTAGTAACTGGTACGATACATACTAAAAGCAGTACTTCTGGAAAGAATCCCTTGAGAAATGATTTGTATGGATTTTGTCCAGCTGGTGGAAAAAGCTTAAAAAGTAGATGTTTTAGAAACATTGCTATGCAGATGGTGGTGTTTTAGACCCATTCTGAACTGCTGTCCTGATTTAGGCAAAACTCTCACTAAAATTGATCAGTGAATGGATTACTTGAAAAAATAACCCTCTTACTTTAGTCCTGGCTGAGCATTTCTTTCCTGCTTTCTTTCTCACTGATGTGTTGTTTACAGGATAATGATACTCCTAGATTTGTCTTAAATCGGACTTTTCATGTAAAGAAACTAACTGATTGTTCACTATAACAGTGATAGAACGGAAGATTTTCAGTGTCTATTGCAGCTGAACATGATAGAAATGGCTAAGGTTGGAGAGTTGCCCAGGTTTCCTGCTGTTTTGTGTGCACCATTCAGTATGGCATTAAAACTTCTCTACTGCTGTGATAAATTCACAGTCTGAGGCATTCAAAGTACCAGGAGCACTGTATGATGTAGAGCCTGAGGGCTGGGCTGGATGTAGCCATTCTACTAATTGTGGGATAGCCCCAGTGCAATCAGTATGTATTTGAGGAACATAAAAGTTACCAGTTTATGTGATTTGGAGTGAAGGTAAGTGGAAACGAATCTACTCATAATAATTTCAATTGAAAAATAAAGAGGGAGGGAAATTAAAATCCTGAATAATTTCATTTTGACATTTTTAAGTGTCTAATATGAAGTGAAATACTTTAGGGTGGAAACATGACAATGTTACTTTCAACATTTCTTAGGGAAAATCTATCGATTCTTTGGTACCAAAACAATGTTTTTTAGTTTAAAGATTGAAATGTTTTTTGAAATATAAAGAAAATGAAATAATAAGATTGATATTAGATTACATGATTATTTTTTAATAAAATGAAAATCATACTTTTTTTAACATTTTTTAAATTAAAATCTCAGCTCTACCTGAATCAGTTTTGTTTGTTTGTTTGTTTGTTTTCTTTGCTTTTTTTTTTTTTTCATATTGCTGTATTGACCTCAAAATTCAATTTTAATTATGAGTTAGAACAGAAAAATGTGAAAATCTGGAGTTAAAATGTGTCAGCATGTTGGATTCAACAATCCACTGATATGTTGGAGAGATCCATCGCAACTTCAAACTATAAATATTACTGAAGAAAAGGATAAGAAATGTGTGAAGAAGGTGACTGTCTTTCAGAAAGGGTGTACTACGTTATAGACAGGGAAAGTGAGACATAAGGTAGCCCAAAGTCAACTAGTTGGTCAGTCAGGAACACAACTCAGTTCTTTGGCCAGCAATATTATTCAGTTGATCTTAGTAACTGGAATGGGAAACTAAATGAACAAAACCAAAAAAAACAGACTTTTTTTTTTTTTTCTCTATTGGATATGCAGTTCTTTGGATATTTACAGAGGACAATAGGAACTTGCTAATCTGCTGAAAAGAAAAACAATTGCCACATACCTTCCCAAAACATCTTCAATTATCAGAGGGGTTTGGAGGATTAAAAAAATCCCCAGATAAATACACCTTTTTTTCTCCTTTCTTAGAAACAATTCTTCTAAAATAATGTCATGAAGGACGGTTGGAAGGTTAGTCCTTTTCTCAGACAGACTGCCTTTGGTGTATGCCTCCATGTTAAGATATCACATTTAACTCTGAGTGCTCTGCACAATGCTGTAAAAAAGCAAATACATTCTCAATCGTGGCAAAGCTAACTGGCACAAAGGAAGCACATGCTAATCTCTTTGTATTGCTCCTGGCTTTCAGGTGGCCCTGTGCCACCCTGGATATCACAGAATCACAGGATCGTCTAGATTGGAAGAGACCTCCAAGATAATCTAGTCCAACCTCTGTCCTAACACTAACAAGACCTCCACTAAACCATATTACTAAGGGCTACATCTAAATGTCTTTTAAAGACCTCCAGGGATGGCGACTCTACCACCTCCCTGGGCAGCCCGTTCCAATGCCTAACAACCCTTTCAGTAAAGAAGTTCTTCCTAATATCCAACCTAAACCTCCCCTGGCGCAACTTTAGCCCATTCCCTCTCGTCCTGTCACCAGGCACGTGGGAGAATAGACCAATCCCCACCTCTCTACAGCCTCCTTTAAGGTACCTATAGAGAGCGATGAGGTTGCCCCTGAGCCTCCTCTTCTCCAGGCTAAACAAGCCCAGCTCCCTCAGCCGCTCCTCGTAAGACTTGTTCTCCAGACCCCTCACCAGTTTTGTCGCCCTTCTCTGGACTCTCTCGAGCACGTCCATGTCCTTCCTGTAGCGAGGGGCCCAAAACTGAACACAGTACTCAAGGTGCGGCCTCACCAGAGCCGAGTACAGGGGGACAATCACCTCCCTAGACCTGCTGGCCACACTGCTTCTTATACAGGCCAGGATGCTGTTGGCCTTCTTGGCCACCTGAGCACACTGCTGGCTCATATTCAGCTGACTATCAACCAGTACTCCCAGGTCCTTCTCGGCCAGGCAGATTTCCAGCCACTCATCTCCCAGCCTGTAGCTCTGCTTGGGGTTGTTGCGCCCCAGGTGCAGGACCCGGCACTTGGCCTTGTTGAACTTCATACAGTTGGCCTCAGCCCATCAGTCCAGCCTATCCAGATCCTCCTGCAGAGCCTTCCTTCCCTCGAGCAGATCGACACACGCACCTAACTTGGTGTCATCTGCAAACTTACTGAGGGTGCACTCGATCCCCTCATCCAGGTCATCGATAAAGATATTAAAGAGGACTGGCCCCAGCACTGAGCCCTGGGGGACTCCACTAGTAACTGGCCTCCAACTGGATTTAGCTCCATTCACCACTACTCTTTGGGCCCGGCCATCCAGCCAGTTTTTAACCCAACAAAGCGTATGCTAGTCCAAGCCATGAGCAGCCAGTTTCTTGAGGAGAATGCTGTGGGAAACGGTGTCAAAAGCCTTACTGAGGTCAAGGTAGATCACATCCACAGCCTTCCCCTCATCCACCAAGCGCATCACTTGGTCATAGAAGGAGATCAGGTTCGTCAAGCAGGACCTACCTTTCATAAACCCATGCTGACTGGGCCTGATCGCCTGGTTGCCCTGCAAGTGCCGCGTGATGACATTCAAGATAATCTGCTCCATGAGCTTCCCTGGCACTGAGGTCAAGCTAACAGGCCTATAGTTCCCCGGCTCTACCCTCCGGCCCTTCTTGTAGATGGGCGTCACGTTTGCTAGCCGCCAGTCGACTGGGACCTCCCCTGATAGCCAGGACCGCCGATAAATGATGGAAAGTGGCTCGGCCAGCTCCTCCGCCGGTTCGCTCAGTACCCTCGAGTGGATCCCATCCAGCCCCATCGACTTGCGTACATCCAAGTGCTGTAGCAGGTCGCCAACCATTTCCTCATGGATAGTGAGGGCCACATCCTGTTCCCCATCCCCTTCCACCAGCTCAGGGTACCAGGTATCCAGAGAACAACCGGTCTTGCTGCTAAAGACTGAGGCAAAGAAAGCATTGAGCACCTCAGCCTTTTCCTCATCTTTTGTAACTAAGTTTCCCCCCGCATCCAGTAAAGGATGGAGATTCTCCTTAGTCCTCCTTTCGGTGTTGATGTATTTGTAAAAACGTTTTTTTTTATCTTTAACGGCAGTAGCCAGATTGAGCTCCAGATGAGCTTTGGCCTTTCTAATTTTGTCCCTGCACAGCCTCGCAACATCCTTAAAGTCCTCTTGGGTAGGTGCTTGGGCAGCACAGGAAGCTGTATGTAACTATTAGGGCAGGAATACTCCCTCCATATAGGTCTGCACAAGCCTCAACTTGGCAAGGGAGATATGCCAGTAGTCTGTATAATCAAGAGGGTCAAGGAGCAAGCCAGAAGGGAATCATTATTTACTGTCTTTTCCATTACAAGAACTAAGGGGAAGTGAAAAGGCACTAGAAAGTAGAAGGTTTGGAAAATCAAAATAATGTGGTACTTCACATGACTTGTGAAACTCAGAATATGGTGCAGCATGATAAAAATGCAGGCTTGAAGAAACATTTTGTATCCTTCTGTTTTGACCACTAGTAGAGATAGGTATTGAGCTAATAAGCCTTTTCCTGATTTACAGGTGTTCTTTCAACTTTATGGTCTTTGCTGATGGAAAGAATCAGACACCAACAACAAAACATCTCATAAGGATAGAGGCATGATGAACAAATAAATGCCACCCAAAGCAAATTAAAAATGAATATAAGAAATATTTTTCTCACAGGCACAGACTGTGCAGTCCGTGTCAAAGTAAGCAGTTGAGACAAATAATTTCATCTCAAAAATAGTTTAGAGATATACATGGATAACAAGAATAACCAAAGCTAAAAATTCTGTTAAATCTTGCTATTCAGGATTTAAAATAACCGAAAGCAATTAGACTTGACCCAAACTGACGTGGGCCTGATTATCCCATCTTGTACATACAGTGCAGGTTACTTAAAGCCTCCTCTCGATTTTCTGGTATTGATTAGATCTGGTTAGTAACAGGGAATGGGACTGGCTGGGTCAGTATGATGATTTCTTTGTTTCTATAAGCACGTTTCTGACACAGTGCGTGCCTGAAGAAGCTGAATGGAAAGGAACTGAAATGAAAAGGAGCAGAAAGGATGGATTGAATTATAAATGATTCTTTAAAATATGAAGAAACAATAGCAATTGATGGCATTTTCAATTACCTTATTGTAGCTCATTAGATACTAGCAATACTGGAAACAGGTTGGAGGAGATTAGAGCAAGACTCATTTCCTGACAGAGTTACAGACTTGGGGCCTTCCCTCAGTAGGCTGTATGAGACTTACCTTACCAGTTAAATGAGACTCTGTGGACTCAAATATTTTATTTGTCTTTCTTCACTTGAAGGAGTTCACTTAAAATGAATCTCAACTTTTTTTTTTTTTTTTTTGACAAAAGTATCAAGAAATTGTTGGCTGTCTCTAGTTCCTTTAGTGCTTCCTTTTTTTCAGAGATCCACAACAGTTCATCAGGTCTTATAAATGAACATACCTGACATTTACAGTGCCTGCCTACTCATGTAAGTTGTTAACAGAAAGATTATCATAGATAATCTTTCAGATTATGTTTTCAGATTTTGAATAGAAGTTCCACATCCATCAATCCTCCTTGTCAAAAGAAACCTCCAGTAGCAAAACCAGCTACCTTCCTAAACCACTGGCAACAGGAGAAGTGTCTTGGTACTGACATCTGTCTTCTTTATGGACAGTCCTTCAGCCTGTAATATTGACCCTCCATGTTGCTTAAATTGCACTGACAGGATGTGGATCAGCTCTGGTACAGAAGGGAGGTGGAAAGGGCACCTTGGCAGAGCTGTCACCCAATTGAAGCCTGGATTTTGTGTTCAGAAGGAAATTACAGTTTTTCATTAAGAAACAACTTTCAAAATGGCTTAAAATGAAAATAAGGTTAAAGAACATTCTTAACGAAACCTGTCAGATTTCTCCTGTATTCTGTGTCTCATCTGATAAGAACATGAAATTGACTATATCAGGTTGCATTAAAGATCCATTTGACTCAATATCATGTTACTTTAAGTGGCCATGATGGATATGTAGAGAAGAGTTTAAGATTATGGCCATATAAGATTATATTGTGACACTGCCATAATGTTTTATTTTGTGGATGACATTCCTTAAAAAAAAAAAAAAAAAAAAACAACTTTTTTTTTTTTGTATAAAGAAAAGCTTTGATTGGAAAAGAATGAAAAACTATAGCTAAACTGATCATAAGAATTTGATTAGGAAATGTCTTACTAAAAATATGACCTAGTCTTTTATAAACATTATTCTTAGTGAATCCCCCCCCCCTTTTTTTTTTTTTACTTTTTTATCTTTTTATCTCTTTTTTTTTTTTTCCCTTTTGGAACTAACCCAGTTTTTAAATCACTGTCAAAGAGGTGATGGTTTGTAAAAGAATCACTACAGTATATTATAAATCAATTCAGGCCTTCTGTAACTGATGAGAATAAGTAATGCTACATCAGTATCATGTCACTATTGAAGTCGTTAACCCAATATAGATCTTTCTCAAGCATGTTGTTTCCTGTGATTGCAATGGAATTAAAAGTCTGAGCTTTTGATGATGGTTGATGCTCTTTCTTCTTATATCCAGGCATCCCTCATTAAAAGCTTGAGGCCACAGCTCTGTAACATGCTGGTGAGGAATTTAAGTGTATTTCTATTCAGCAAAGAATTGAAACATATGTTTTCCTGGGGTCAAAAGAGGGTAAGTGCACGCTTAAATATTTACTTTGTAGGGACACTTAAACATGAATTTAAAGTTAATTTTGCGCTTAGCAACTTTGTCCCATTTAATATGAATGAAATTGCAGGAGAAACATTCTAACTATGAAATTAACGTGTAAAATCTGTTTACACATACTGCTCCCTCCGGTGGCACCAATGTGCATCAGTTCTGTAATGCTTGATTCTGTTGGTTGATGAAATTAATTTTGAGAATCAAAACCAACAACGACAGGCTTCAGAAGTGCTGAAAACCACCATTTTGGTGGTTTTAAAAGAATCTTTTGATTTTTCATTTCGAAATGTCTTACAGGAATGAAAGCAAAACATGAATGTTTTGATTAGACCCAAAAAATTCTTTGAAATATTGTGTCACAGAAATTTTTGATTTTTTTTTAAATTTAATTTCAATCTGTTTCTAAAAGGAAAGAAAAAAAATCAGAATTTTGAAATCTGAAAAAAAAAAAATAATGTCCTTGTTAATCCCCATTAAAGATGTCAGAACAGAACAGGGAGTAAAGGGAAAATATTATTTTTAAAAAGCTATAAAGGTTTGAGAAGGAATATATTTTCCCAACTATTTTGTTTCATACTAGAGGAAATACAATACCTTAATATTAAACTTCAATTTGCTTTTTTGAGTGAAAGAAATCTTAATTTCTTTCCTTAAAAATTGTGATGAGTTACAAAAATTAGAAAATGATTTCTATTAATACGAATAAAATATAAAATAAAAAAGATCAGTTTTAAAGCTGTAACCTTTACAGACTGCCATAAAAAAGTGCGTAAAAATCTCAACTTTATTAAAAGAAACTCTTGGAGAAAAGAATCAATACCAGTATTTCCAACCATTTCTAAAATGATAAAGAAAACACAAAAGCCTCAAAGGGAACTGAAGTTGTGCTTGCCTGTACTATTATTTTATACATTCAGGGGAAAAAAATCTTTCCCTTAGAGACCTTTTAACCTAAAGGATACAGACAAAGAGGAACATATGAAACCTAACCCCACAGAAGGAAGGAAACATTGACTTCTGATTTTATATTTTATTAATGTGGTTATTAGATATATGCATTGTAGCATTGCCTCAGATTACCTATCAAGTCCTGACTACATTACAGTTAGTATAGTCTGATCTTGATTAAAGATAAGATGCTGTACAGGAATGTACAAAGCTATGTCTCTGCAGTACAGTGGTTCAAAATTTTGTCCTAATAAATCCCTCCTGAGTTTCCTCCATGTTTCCTTCCTTCCTTCCTTCCTTCCTTCCTTCCTTCCTTCCTTCCTTCCTTCCTTCCTTCCTTCCTTCCTTCCTTCCTTCCTTCCTTCCTTCCTTCCTTTCTTTTTCTTTTTCTTTTCTTTCTTTCTTTTTCTTTCTTTCTTTTCTTTCTTTTTCTTTCTTTCTTTCTTTCTTTCTTTCTTTCTTTCTTTCTTTCTTTCTTTCTTTCTTTCTTTCTTTCTTTCTTTCTTTCTTTCTTTCTTTCTTTTTTATTTTTCTTTCTTTCTTTCTCTCTTTCTCTTTCTCTCTTTCTCTCTCTCTTTCTCTCTTTCTCTCTCTCTTTCTCTCTTTTCTTTCCAACAAGATCCTGTTGGACTTATCTAGGGAAAATGTCCACTGTCAAGTTATTTAAAGATGAACCAGAATAAAAAATAAATAAAAAAAAAGGGGAGGGAGGGCAGGGGACAAATCTTTTATTCTACTAAATTAGGGGAATTAAAGACACATTTTACTTGCTGATCTGAGCTCATATGCATACCCATATGAGTGTTCTAGCAAAGGAAAACTAGAGCTATGAGGAGGTAATACTAGTAAAGACAAGACAGCCTCACATTCATTAAAATATTGAAAGAATCCAAAGGGGAAAAAAAAAAAAAAAAATCGAACCAACTCCTGTTCAGATGGTGCTTGTGCTAAATGGAACAGAGACTGTATCTGTGCATATTAAAAATGAGCCTAACCACATTTGGAAGCAGACTTCCAGACCAAATTCAGGATCCTTAGTATCACTCATATGTCTCTACATCCACTACTCACATTAATGCTAGTTAACACTGGTCAAACACGTCTACCCTATATGGCGTTGCGAGCATGTTATTGCAGTACAGTATAGTGCCCAAGTCTTTTTTTTTTCTTTTTTCTTTTTTTTTTTTTCCTGCCAGAACATGTTATCATGTTATGGCTATAATTCTGTCACTTGGAGATCATCTCCCATTGGCTTTTGAACACTGGCTTTTGAAAGCTGCATAAAACAAGGCTATAAAAGGCACTGATTAATAATCTAGTCTAGTTTCATTCTTGGCATTAATCTTCCCTAATTCTTATCTTAAACAGCTGACTTTGTTTTGGCCATGACACGTTGGAAGGAAATTAAATCCCATTGTTTTATCCATATGAGGGCTAATATAGCAGTGGAGTTTATGACACAATACACATTTACATTTGCACTGGAGCAAATTCCACCTCAATCCCAAGTCCTGAAATTCCATCGTAGCTAGAGCTACCCAACTGAGCCAGAACCTTGAATCTCTAAAGCTGTATGTTTTGGAGAGTTTATTATTGAAATGTGTATATTTGATAAAAAATGAGGAAGACTAAACTGGCTATACTGAAACAGGTAAAGAATTTACTTTTACAGGATTGTTTTTCCTTTTTTTTTTTTTTTTTTTTCTTCAGGGACGTTATTAGAACTTTCACCTAAAATTTAAAGACTTGCTGCTGATGCATTATTTTAAGAGACTCTTTTTGATGTGCAACTGATTTGTAAAGTATGAAAGGGACAAGCATACAAAGTTAAAGAGGAGACCAAGACCAAAATTCTAATAGTTCCATAGAGAAAGTCTATGGTTGGGAGTTATTTCAAAATTTTAATTCACCTAACTAGCTAGAACTGTGTTGATTTTGGTGGTCCACAAGCTGAATACTTCCAATAAGTGAATAACAGTCCTCAGTTGGGGGGAGCTAGATTGATGAATCTTTCTAGACTGTGGAAATCACAGTATTTGGGGGGGGGGGGGGGGGGGGGGGGGGTGAGGAACATCAGTTTTCCTTAAGTTCTCTTTTCAAGAAAGTGGATAGATAAAGCTACTCAGATGTTTGCCAGAAAGGAATGTCATGACTTGGTTCCCAGATTTCATGGGCAGTTTTAAAAAATGTTGAAAATACTCATAAAAGAGTTATATGATTTAATTGTCTGATATTTGGGAAGCCTGCCTTCTAAGATGCTTCATCTGTTACCACGGAGGAGTTAAAGACTTCTTCTAATCAAATTCCATAGCTGTCTAAACAAATTTTTGAGATAGAAAGTTCTTATATCCGTAGAAAAAAGAAATAATAGAAATCTGTAATTACGGTAAACAAAGATAAATTTACTCAGAAAAAAAATTGTCCTTGCGCATGATATATAATAGTTAAATATAGACATAATCAATTCTTTAGCACTTTGGTTCTCTAATACAGATTTATATGCTTTGCTTAAAATACTGAAATTTGTGTGTGTTATAGATATATATAGATATAGGCTAGATATAACAATTTCAGGGCAAAACTTCGTATCCGGGGATATGTAAATACCAACTTATTTTAAGATTACTACTGATTTTTGAATCAGCAGGTATTAATTCAGAACTTGATTTTCTGATTATGAAAATCATGATCAGAATGTGACCTTAGATATCATTACTCTTATTGGGGCAGTTGGACTGATCTAAGATCCACAGGCTCCAAAAGATTTTTTATTTGCATGCTGCATTTAGTATACTGTTCTCTTTGCCAAGCACTCAAAGAATTACATTTTGATTTTGAACTTTTTTAGCTCCATTGCCATATTTTCTGAGATGGTCTTGCTTTGTCTCAGCAGTTTTCCTTTTGTCAATCTGTGAGATTTGTGATGCAAACAATCAATTTTCTGGGCTGTTGCTGTTTTTTACAGGGAGAGGTGTCTGCTGTTGTGGTTACTGAGACTTGAGAACCCATGAAGACTCTCATTTTTTCCCTTTTTGGTGGAAAAATTACTTCTGAGCTGTGTTGCTTTCTTGGATATTTGGGGCTCTGTGCTCTACATGACTGTTGTCAATTAAGTGTCCATCAGTAGGCAGAATCCAGATTCTGAATATAAGTAATTTAAATATACATTAAAGTTGTCACAGGAAAGGGAAGATGTTGACTCTATTCTCAATTCTGCTTTAGGCACTGTGGGTGAGTTTGCATAAACCCCTCAATTCTGTACAATTTGTTTCTTCCCCCATAAAATGGGATTAGGCATATTTCTGTGAATACATTCCATGATTTACTTACAGTTAGTGATGTTTGCTAGCATTGCTGTTATTGTATACTTTCTGGAAAATGCATAGGAGTGCATAAAGACCATGAGATCAGACCAGGGTTTTTACTCATCCAAGCATCCTAACCTCTCTTCTACTCATTATGTTCAGTTGACTGAAGGGCACTATTATGTTGCACTTTGTAATAGTTCAGAAAAGTGGAGAATATAACTGTATTATTATCACATTTAGAAGCCCTAGTTATGGATTTAGTACCAGTACTTTTAATTTACAAAATAAAATGGTTGCTACTCAACAGAAGTTACAAGATAAGGGTAATAAATAAATAAATAAATAAATATTAAAAAAAAAAAAAAAGAGCTGAGAGAGAGAGGAAATCTAATGAAACAATGAAGCAATTTAATTGATTTTGCTATCCACCTGGTGCTTTGATGTCCCATGGCAGCATAAGAAATAGTCTGTGAATTTTACTTCAGATTGAGATACCTAAATTTAGGATGCATGAAGGTGTCACTGGTGAACTAAATGTCCATGCTCTCATTATAGCAAGAATTGCAAGGGTACCTCAAACAGCTTTTAGCTTCTTGTAGATGACAGGTCTCCCACAGCATAAATACACACACAGGCCATAGCTTACCTTTCACTGACACTGTGACTTGCTGAGATGAATGGAAACACACAGCATGAAGCAGATACTAGGAGACAAAAGTTAAAACTGAAAGATCCAGTGCAGAATCTTGCTATGTTGCCATAAATGGTATCTTTATTAATTCACAATAGGTTTACGATCACTCAGAAATGCTCTTCTCTTACATGCAACAGAAAGTAAATGGAACAATGATATCTTCTGTAGAATACATGACTCAGTTTTGAACTGCCAAAGAGGATTTCTTCCAGACTTTCTGCAAAGCATCATGTACCTCAGACAATTTGCTGCCAGGGCAGTGAAAACTCTACCTTTGGATTTGTTAAGATAAAGGGAATATGTCGTGTTGTCCACTGTTGTAATGTAATGGGCCTGTTAAGTGTTGCAAATTTTCCCCAGAAAGAAAAAAGATTAAAAAAATAAATATAAAGCAAATGAGGGCCTCCTTTATAATTCTCTGTCTACTGTTTTCTATGCTTTTAGGATGTGTATTTTAACAGACCAGAAACAGCCTATTATTAAAGTAAGTTTTACATGCATTTGAACAGATTTTTGTTTGGAATCTGTCATCTTTTATTTTGGCAAATACTTTTCATGTTTTAGGTGTCGTTATGGTTTAGATTATCATACACTGATATTAACCCACATAAAGCTAAGTATTTACTTATAAGTAAGTATACATAATGTTTTTAACATGAAGCTATGGAATGCTGACAGAACTGGAACCTATTGTGCTGCATGTGTTGCATATCTTAAGAAATTTTCCATTCTCTGTGTTTAGACAAAATGGAACCGAGAAAATATCTCATGAGTAAAAAAAAATAAAAAAATAAAAAATGTTTTAGTAGCTTGTCGTTAGTCAGCCAGGATGGGTAAGCCAATAATAAGAATTGAAGTGATTTCCCTAGTGTTTCATCAGTGTCTCCCACTTCTTCAGCATCAAAGTTGCCATAGAATACTTGGGAATGGAACAAGATCATGCTTTGAGTTTGCTGATACTCAAAATGCCTGTTAATCATCAGATGGGTGTTATTTTTCTGCTCTGGAATTCTAGTTAGAGGTAGAAACCACTAGTGAAAATATTCAGTGGAAGATGGAAAAGAGTCAGTTAAAGAACTTTAAATATCTTCAAAATTAAAGATGACATTTTAATTCCACTGTGGTAGCAAAGTCATAGACCCCATTCTAATATTTCAAAAAACCTTTCAGGACAATGAAAAATGAATAAAACTCTCAAGTAGCAGGATTTGAACCTATCTATTGCCATTCCTATAATTCTTCTTCATCCTTTAAAAAAAAAAAGGGGGGGGGGGAAGGAGTGGGAGAGATGGAGATCAAATCTAACTTCAAGAACCTGTCCTTACTTAGATAGCAGCAGTGATTTGGGGTAAAGACTGAGGTAGGGAGAGAGTTCAGTAAGGAGATGAGAGAATCTGAAGGATCCGTATTTTGATTTTTGGTTATGCTATGTCTCAATGTAATGAAAAATCAGTCAAAAACCTGAGTTAAGTACCTAACTAGTGATGTATCATTGCAGTGCACACTACAGCTGGAAGAGGATCCTATACATTTTCTTCTAAACATTATCATTTCATTCAAGAATGAAATGCAGCCAAACCTTCACAAAACTCAGCAAAATATTTATGTTGAAAGTAATACACATCGTTATATAGGTTCCCATACTCCCTTTTTTAAAACAGTTGCAAGTTTTCTGAGCCCAATGAAACCTGAATTACAGAAACTGTAAAATATATTCTTAATTAGTTGATTTTGATCAGTGTTAACAATGAACATAATGCGTAAAGGGCTGTATAATAAAAGACCTTGCAACCTTGAGAAGCTCTATGTTAATCATTCCAATTATTTCAAAAGCATCTTGAGAATTTTTAAATACAAAATGATACAGCTGAAAAAAAAAGTGATACAGTGATACAGTAAAAATAGCAAGGACATAACAGAGGTATCTTAATTAAAGTCTTGTAAATTGCAGGTTATAAATGATCAAGTACAACATTTTAACCATATAACTTAATACATTAGGTGAATTTGGTGCACACAGGATGGCTTTGATTTACAGACTGGAAATCAGTATGGTCTGTGGCATAATAAAGTTGTCTGTATTCTGTAACACTGATAAATCATGGTGTTTTATAAGTAAGGTGGAAGCTTGTGATTTTCAGCCATACATTCTAAGCTGATACACACTCATATTGTGCTGACATGCCTATGACTATTTATACTTCCTGTTGGTTGCACAAGGGAGGGTGAGAGAGGTCCACTTGCAAAAAGAGGTATTAGCAGGGTCCATAGCACATGACATACATTGACTCTAATGTTGATAGTTATAATATCTGGGGAAAAAACAAACGATTGAGTATGAGCGGAGAAGAGAAAGGGAATGGGAACAGCAAAGGCAAAGGTAAAACCTATTCAGGCAAGAACAGTGATGGGTGTCCAGGATGAGTGTCCTCCTCTCTAGGGACACTCCAGATCAGCAAGTAGCAACAACAAAGATACTGATGATGATGAGGATAATGATGACAAAAAAAAAAAAAAAACCACTATGCTTTTCCTGTAGCATTATATGTTCTTAGTTGTGAGCTACTTAACTACTTAAGCTTCTTATTCATCGTTTCTGGTTGTGAAGCTATTAGCACTGTTTGGAGAGTGCTAATTATGCATAGATGTCGTACGTTGATTGGCTGTTAAGACTTGGCACATGTAGCCCTGGGTAGTATTTGTCAAGTATGTAACTATTTTCTTCTGTGTTATTTTTTCTGTGTTTTTCTTTCGTGTATAATAAAATCTGTAAAGCAAGAAGTGAACAGAGGTGTTTCTTATGCTAGTGGCAGTAACTTCCCATGAGAACTTGCAATAACACTGGCATCAAGGTTTGGCAGGTACAAGGTTGTGAGGCTATTAACTCCCAAATTTCAGCACAGAAACACAAGGGAAAACTACCACAGAGACTCTCTAACTGCAAATTATAGGCCCTGAGCACTACTGATGCTGAGGCACAAAGGCATCTCTGCCAGCAGGCTCACTGCTGAATAATGAGTCCTATTTTGTCACTAGTTTATGCGATTCAAATAGTCAGCAAAAGATACTCCTCCAGGCCCTGGTCTATAAAGATGTTTATGCCTCAATTCAGGTAACCATAACGGTGAGCTCTCAGTCATTGCTTCTTATCCTGCAGATGGAAGTGGCAGCCCCAAGAGCCGAGATGTGATAAATGATTGTGTGAGCATGCTTATTCTGCTTCATTGAAAATGTCCTCTAGATCTGCAAACCTCTTTGCCTGAGGAGCAGTAAGTAGCAGCTCAGGGCTGTGACTTCTTCAGCTGCCCCACCACAGTCCTCATGAGCTGAGCTGTCTGTCCTTTGTGTTTGACAGATGCAGCACAAGAGGAGGAGTAGCAGAAGGAACCGAGTTGTTTTCAGACTGCCTACTGCAGACGTTTGTCTGATGGGTCAGTCCCTCCAGGGGCATAGATGAAGATTTTTCTAATTCTGTACCTAGCTCTCTCTCTACTGTTACACATTGTAGAAAGGAGAAACTGCTGAGATTTGGAAGCAATAAAGGATCCTATGTTTATTAAGGAGATTCATCTAGGGATCTTGTTATCCCAAAGTGATCAGACGACATTAGTTGCTTTTAGAATTTAAGACATTGTGGTTAGATTTTTCTGGAAACTGACTACAGAACAACTTTAACAGACCTAGTACTGCTCTGCTTGATTAGCAGAGATCTTATGAAATGTATAAGTAAGCTTCTTGGAAAAATAAAGTTTGGGAACGTTACTCACTCCATCTGATTTTGGGGAAATGAATCCTCAGAGGCTGCCTCAGTTGAAGCCATTTCTTCCTAAAGACGGACTTTTTTCTCTACAGTCCTTTATCCATCTACATTTTTATGTGACATCTAAAGAGAATAAAGAATGCCACTTAGGCTGTATCTTCCTCCTGGAATGTGTTTTTGTTGAGAGAAGACAGCAGGGAGAGTTGTCCACACAGGAGTGTGTGACACACTTAAGTCAGCTTTCATCTCTGTGGGAAATCCAGTTCTTTGCTGTTACTTCCAACTGTCAGATGGGAGTGAATGGCAAAAACATGGCACTGTGTTACAGGTCTAGGTGCAAAGGATTTCAAGCACACCACAGACATCTATTATCTTGGAGGAAAAACAAATCTCCTATAGACCCACTGAGCATGTCAATAGCCTTCATCATAAGATGCCAGTGGAGACTGTAGGAAATTATCTAGCTCTCTGTTACATGTAAAAAGGAGGCTGAATGCTTTAAATACAGCATTAGAATTTGATCTGCTGTCAAGGACACACTTTTAATAAGCATCATTATATACTAGTCTTTCCAAGTAATCTGGCTGCACTGTAGAAACTAGCTGTGTCCTGAGACTTACAGAAATGAATGGCTGCACAGTAGGACCCAGAATGCATTTTTATTGCATTAAGAATAACATTTCTTGCAGTACAAACTGTTTGCAAATTCCAGTTATGAGATGTTCTCTGTGTGTTTGCTCATGAGTTCACTTCCAAATAAATGAAGTGGGGATACAGATTTTTCAGCACACTGAGAGAAAGCAAAAATTTCAAAAGGGTTCATTCCTACCAGCTTTAGATCCCCCCAAACAGTCTGAGTCATTCTTTGCATTTATTTTTGATACTATCTAAATAATTCCTTTAGTTGAGTATTTGAAAAATATTTTGTTCCACAGTAGCGTATATGTTTGAGAGAAAAAAAAAAAAAAGTAATTTGAAACAGAAATAATAATAATAATTTCATGTGAAAATGTCCAAACAGTAAATTCTGACCCAAAAAAGTAGATTTTGTCAAAAGGATAAATTAATCCCCACCCCCCAAAATAATAATAATAAAAAAAAATGATTAAAAAATAAAGCTTCCAGCTGAAGTTTTTCAGTTTTGATAAGCGATATCTCTTAGTGGAATAGTATAAACCATTCTACATTTTTTTTTTTCTTATGAAGGCCAAATTATGAACCAAAGAAGAGCTGAAACATTCAAGAATCTTTCCTTAAATTCTTGATACAGATATAGTCCTTTAGGACATCTCCCTTTGTATCTTGTTGTGAAATAGGACTGTGAGTGAACGGCTTTCTGGCACACAATGCCAGAAGGTGACAGGGGCAGGTGAGTGAAATATATGCATTTTTCTATGTGTTCCATTGCTTGGGTGACTCTAGTTATAAACCAGCTTCTATTACTGTACCCTGTAGTGAATGTCCTTTGGTTAAGTGCAATGTATGGTCCCAAAACTCAGACAGACAAAGGACTGCTTGCAAACTAGGATATTCAGATAATGCAGAGTTTTGGATAAGCTTTGGAAACTAATGCATTCAGGGCTGAACATAGTTTAAGCATTTCTAGGGCTAAACTAACAGTAATTTTCAGCTTTTACTGAGCACATAATAGCTGCCATATCCACCTTCGTATGGAGCATTGCACTGCACAAAAGTGTATCACTCTGTAAAGTGTCTCGAGATAAACTGGACATAACCAACATTATGTGAAATGAAAACCTCTTCCTTGCAGCTGTACCTGACCACAAAGCTCACTTTAGCTGACTTTAACTATGCAAACCAAAGCTGAGAAAAGTCTTACCTCATCCTGTCATGCTGAGATGGTTGGAATTAGGGTTAAAGATCTCAGCTGAACACTTCCTAGACGTGGAATTACATGTCTTTACCTGTACTGCCCAGAAACAGAAAGAGCAGGAATAAAGCTGGAAGGGTTTAAATCTGTGATGCCAATAAATGTAAATGGTTCAGACATCACTTTAAGCAGAATGCTCCAGGTGTTATTGCTCCTGGCACTAGTATGGATAGAAATTTTAAATGGCCTGATACGTAGTATCATAATGACAAAAAATGAATGTTCTTACAACCTTTTTGTTGTTGTTGTTGTTGTTGGCTTTACTGAATCTTTGAAAGTGCCCAGGACCATCTCCCAAATACTCAATCAGATAAAACCTCTATATGCTTCATCATGCAAGATAAAAGACTTGGCTTTCTCTATACTCCAGCAGTGGGGAAACTCCTGCATTACACTACACTAGATCATCTCAACTTTCTCAAATGGTCAGAGAACATCACAGAAAATGAACTGCTTTGCTTAAAGAAAATCTGGATCTGGAGTCTCAAGACCAACCTTCTGAAAACAGAGGCTATCCCGAACTGCATGAAGCATCAGCTTAGCCCTACTCAGCCTGATTTTTCACCAGCACTCACAAGACCAACAGCCCCTTTGACACTCTGTCTAAAGCTAATAGGAAATAATGCAGTGATCAACAGAGGCAGTTCAGAATAACTCAAGAGGGGCAGAGTTCCTTGTCAATTTAGCAGTTATTCCCCACAATTCAATAAAACTGTACTTATTAATAAAATACTTCTACAGTCGGCTTAAGTAGTTCAGCAGACTACTGCTGCTGCTTCAGCTACTTCAAAGAAAACTTAGAGAAAAGTTATATACCTGAGGGAACAGACAGTTTTTATTCACATTCTACCCTGGATTTCTTCATTGTCACGGTAGCCAACAAAAGGAATATACATCAATCAAAGAGAATGGGGAGGATAAATAATTAAACCTCTTTGGAAGGAAAAATTACTCTTCAGCAAGTTTACTATTTCACATTAAAAATTAGCATATTTGAAGTCACACTAAAATGGGACTGTATTCCAGTAATTGATCTTACTGACAAACTTCACCAGAAAATAGGCAGCAATTCATAACCATAAAGGACGGCAAATACTTGGTAAATTCTTCATGTGGATAAGCTGAGATGTATGTGATTCTGCCTTGCAATCCTGGGAGGCTGGTGTTGGTAGCTACAGTATTTTCACATATCTGAAGGAACGAAAAAATTTTAACTGTTTTTAACACAGGGATTTTTCAAAACTGATCTTTGGATGCATAATACTTTGCTCTGTATTATACCAAATACTAAGACGTATTTGCTCTTACAGAACACTTGTCTAATACTTCTCTTACCATTCTGTTCTCTTTTTGAAGTGCTCTGGGTGGCCCAATGGTGTCCAAAAACCCTCTTATGCCAGAATGCATTAGTTCAAGCACCTGTTTCGATTCTGCTCGGGGGGGGGGGGGGGCTATAATCCTTCAATCGGTAATGTAGTAGTACTTCAAGCATCCACTTGAGACTGATTGTGGGTCATTTACAAACGAATACTGATAGGAACGAACACCCAGAAGGTAGCATTCATAAATGTGCATGAAATACAGTCCTGAGATGTGCTGATTGGGCAAAATTTTGCTACCCATCTTCCTGTTCACCTACTTCTGATTCTGTTGTATACCGTAAAGATCATGAAACGCCACTGTGGCACAATGAACAGCTGAAAAAGCTTTCCAAACTAAATAAAATTCAGGAAGATGTCTAGAACACTGATTAAAAATACTCTGGTCTAAAGCACAGAGTTCATGTACGACCCATAGTAAGGTTGACATCACATCAATGACACATTTTCAACATCCTTAGAAAGACGAAATCCATCTGTTGGTCTAAGGTAAGGAATTTTGCCTCAGGTGTTTGCATGTGGCCTCTTTTGTGTGATTTATTCATCAGAATTTAGGTTCATCATTTTCTTGAAAATATAAAAATGAAAAAGGTGTCCTAAATTATCCCATTGGGATTAGACCATGCCAAGATCAAATCTCTCCCAAAAGAGTTAATGCCCATTTGCCCCATTCTAGGCCATCAACATTTGTGTTCACTGTCCATGGCTTGTGGAGATATGGCAGTTAGGCAAGCTTTCCCCAGACACACAATAGCCATCTTCCCCTGTGAATGCCTAGGAAATTAAAGTCATTGTCACTTTCCAGTCCTAGGAGGGGCTCCACATAATCATTTATAAATTCTTGGCCAACTGTTTAAACATAGGTAATTACAGCAGATAGGCAATTACTAAAATAAAATGATACGGTTTTGGCTTCTGAAATAATTCCAATTCTGGGTAAAATGCTTCCTCTGTTTAGACTTTAACTATATTTTGTGATGTATACTGAAATGAAAGATGAATGTCCTTGGAAGCTCAGCCATTGTTAAACTCACTGTTTGAGACTTTGGAGAATTGCAGCCTTTTGTTTTTCCCCACTCTGTATCATTCTCTTCTCAAACATGCTTTTGTAACAGAAAGCACAGTCTGAAAAATTTGAGATATTTCTAATAATTGTTATTAGATTATGTGGAATCACTAAATTAAAGCTCATTTTTTTTGGGGGGGAAGGATGAATTATGCTCCTTTATGATTTTTTTTTTCACATACTGAACAATTAAGTGACATCACAATGAATTTCCTAAGTTTCTTAATGTTTGACCTGTAAATTTTCAGTAAAAGCATTGTCTGCAAATTTCTCACCAATACACTTTCCATTAAATTGGAGTAGTACTGCAATAAGGGTGTTACTAGAGGGGAGACTGCTTTTGAAATGTTCAAATCAAAAATACACTGGAAAATCTGGAACTAAGCATTTAGTGGACTCCCAGAGCCAACTCTTACAGGTTTGTTCAGTGCAAATGTCTTTTAATCATTTGTTGTTGATCAGGGTTTTTCAGCAGCCTAGTTGTAAGTTCATGAAAATCACCTGGAAACTTCTATTACTCATTGAAATGTTATTAGAAGTGAAATCAAACACAATCTAGCTCCTTCTTTCCTGTTACCTTGAAGGTATCCTTTCAAAACACACTCAAATACATTACATGGCTTTGTCATTATTATCAGTGTTTTGCCTGACTTTTATAATAAATGAAAAGGATTGAAAATATTTTTGAGTTGGCATAGAAAAAACCTGAAAAAATTTATTCTAAGTGCAAAAGCAGATACAGTTTATAGTTATCTAAATATCACAGAAAAATAATTCTATAATGAATATACTTCAGCCAATTTTTCCCCAGTCTAAATTCCACTTAAGTCTCTGAGCCTAGCATTTCCTATTGGCTCCATGCCTCTGAAAGCCTAGAGCCACAAGAAGTACCAAGGCTTATGTAGAATATAAGTTGAATCAAGGCCTCAAGGGCAAGGTATTGGTCATAAATTAGTGTAAAAGTATCATTCATCTGTTTTTTGTTTGTTTGTTTGTTTTGTTTTGTTTGTTTGTTTGTTTTTGCCTGTTTGTTCTTCATTGAAACACCTATGGAGTGTTGTACTCCCCTACCCATGCCTGGGGACTGAACCAAGGCTTTCTGTGCTGAATGCAGAACAAATAGATTTCTCCTTTTTAAGTGTCTTTCTTTTTGTTATCCATTGAGTTTTCAATATGTGTCTACATCAGGAAAGGTAGATATTTGAGTAAGTTCCAAAACTTCTTTCTGATCTATGAAATAAACCATCTTCCTATTCTGCCCAAGGGTGTATTCTGCAGTGTTTCATATCCTGGAAGTTCTGCAAATTCTTAAGTGAGCTGCAGGTGGTGGAAAATAGGGTTCCTTAATGTAGGCTCTTACAGACTGATTAACCTCATCCTGCAGACAAGTGAGTGGGTGTACAGGAATCAGAGTTGGTATTCATCAAGTTCTTAGAAGATCTATCATCTGTGCTTTGCTTTATACCATCCTACACCTCTCTGTTAGCTCACTTTTCTTGACACCTATGTCTCCAGTAATTTTAGGGTTGAGGAAAGTGGCTAGGCATCCCCATAGAGGGATATATAACAGAGTGTGCAGGATGAGAGTGGTGCAGGATGAGCTGGGTACTGACAGGCTGGAGATAAGTGAGGAGATGAAGTTGAAATCTTGTTTGGAGGGAGAGGTCAAGAAGGACGTGTTAGGGTAAGAAAGGGGGGGGGGGGGGGGAGTTGGAATAGAGGCCCCCTAAGAGTACATGCAACTTGTCACAGAGGTGGTAAAGGTTGCCTTTTCCATCAAGACCAGGGGTCACCTCTAGCTAATTGTAAACTGTGCTAGTGGTTGAATTTCTCAAATAAGGTTTGGCTGTCTTAACTGGTGGCAATTCTGAAAAGTTGCATACCCTTTAGCTACTCCTCTGAATCTGGCAACTCTCTATTAGCCTCCTGTTTTCCTTCCCTTCCCTTCCCTTCCCTTCCCTTCCCTTCCCTTCCCTTCCCTTCCCTTCCCTTCCCTTCCCTTCCCTTCCCTTCCCTTCCCTTCCCTTCCCTTCCCTTCCCTTCCCTTCCCTTCCCTTCCCTTCCCTTCCCTTCCCTTCCCTTCCCTTCCCTTCCCTTCCCTTCCCTTCCCTTCCCTTCCCTTCCCTTCCCTTCCCTTCCCTTCCCTTCCCTTCCCTTCCCTTCCCTTCCCTTCCCTTCCCTTCCCTCCCCTCCCCTCCCCTCCCCTCCCCTCCCCTCCCCTCCCCTCCCCTCCCCTCCCCTCCCCTCCCCCTCCCCCTCCCCCTCCCCCTCCCCCTTCCCCTCCCCCTTCCCCTTTCCTTCTTTCCTTCTTTCCTTCTTTCCTTCTTTCCTTCTTTCCTTCTTTCCTTCTTTCCTTCTTTCCTTCTTTCCTTCTTTCCTTCTTTCTTTCCATTCTCTTATCTCCTTTGTCTCATTTTGGAGAATATAAAAACAAACATTCTTTTAAAAACAGAATTCGTTTTATATAAGGAAAATAATCCTTCCAACTTCTTTTTCCACTGAGAAAATACTCTAAATGGTAAAAAAAAAAAATAATAAAATAAAAAATAAAATTATCATTTAGGGGGTATTATTTTTTAGAAGTCCAGCTTTTGCAAGTTATTATGTACACGAGGTATTTATACTCATCCTTTAGACATGAACTGAAATTTCCACCCATCATACCCACCACACACATAGCCTAATAGCCTAAGCCATGTTTCCCATAAAAGGTGTGGTAAAGGAGATGCATTCTCTCAGGACGGAGGATGAGGAAACCTGGTAACAAGCTTCTCAGCACTTATTATGAGTTCAAGGTCAGCCAGAAGATCACCTTCTAGTTTTCTATGCTATTTCATATAAATATACAATTATTATGAAAAGAGCAGGAATTTTCTGTTCAATTTCCTTGTTTTTGGTTTCTGTATCACCAGTTCACCATACTAATGTTAAAGTGAGAATAACATGGTAGGCTAACTGAATTTGAAACGGAGACTCCTTTTGTTGAAGTTAATGTTGCTGTCACATGCAGAAACTGTGCTGCCAGTGTCATCATGTGGAGCAGAAATGAATACATTAATGCATATTACTTTTCTGTAGAAAAAAAAAATAATAATAATAAAAATCACAGCTAAGACAAATCTCCGATATTATCATAATAAATCCATCCCCACCAATGGGCCCATCACCTGGCCCCATTCCTCCACACCAACCATCATTTCCTTTCTTCCTTTACTGTAATTTAAATGATGTTAGATACAGCAGAAGTGAGATCCCAGTCCCAGGCATTGGCATTCTGCAAATGATACAAAATAATCTTTTACACCTCATCGGTGGGGAGTTCTCAGTCATGAATAACTTTCCTGGTACCTAATAAATCCCCTAAAATGCACATTACTTAATGTGACTGACTTTCCCTAACACAAAGAGTGCAAATTACATTTTCATAAATATATTAGTTTCATCATACCATAGTCTCTTGCTGGTAAGCCTAGAGGAGAATCATATGTATATTCTAGTAGACAAAGCTGCCTCTACAAATAAAGATGGAAGAATGAAAATATGATTATTATTGCAAATGGTAAACAGAATCTTTATTAACATTTGAGTAGCTGAGAGGGCACAGTGCACGCAAATAAATTTGAATATAATAAATAAAACTGAATTTTTAAAGGATATGAATAAGCGAACAGGAAATATAATTATTTACAGGGGGAAAGTATCAGGATTACAAAAAATATGCGTGGTAATTCTATACCTGTTAGCTTTGGCAGTACAAAAGCCTTTTACAGTGTTGGGCTTTGATCTTCTAATCACAGCCATATCCTGGTGCAAATAGAGAGCCCCAGACTACAGAAATGGTTTCACTGTAACACCCTTGGGCAGATTCTCAGTTATACTGCAATACTCTGTCAAGTTACAAGGCAATTGTAAAAAATTACAAAAAAAAAAAAAAAAAAAGCCTAACTTTTGCTCAAGCTTTTGAGCAAAACAGAGCCCTGCGATTAGGTCAAATACGTGGTTACTTTGCTAAAGCTGTGCCACAGGCACTGGCAGGGCAGTAAGTACAGGGGCTGCCTGGCTGTGAGAAGGAAGAGATCAGGGGTTATTTGGGCTGGAATGGATGGCTTAGGTATGTAGTATTTCTGGCTTAATGGCTCTCAGATGTATGGGTGGTTCAGCATGCAACTTTTGGAGTGCATACAGCTGCCCAACTCTAAAACAGAAATCTTCTTGGGATAACAGAAGTACAACTGGAGAAAACTTACTGCTGTTTTTATTTCAGAGAAGCTCTTGACTCATTATGGCACTAAGTCATATTTTATACATCTAGTTGTTATATACATGTCACGTACCCATGTGCATTTGCTGCAACTCGCTTTTCACTTGAGATATCATGGTAGCTTAGGTATACTGAAGTTCATGGTAAATCACATTTAACCATATTAATGAAACATACATGTCCTTTATAGTATTTTTAATTAGAAGTTTGAGGCTAAAGTTGCATAGCTGTCTGAGAAATGCTAACATTTCAGATCAGCCTATTGATATCAAGAGTTTGATAACTGCTGGTTTAAATCCTTCCTCTACTTTTTTTTTTTTTTTATGCTAATACATAGGACAGAGCTATAGGGAACTGATGGTGAGAGTTCATCTTAGATCAAGCGATCAAGCTACCATTGCATCAGACTGTGACATTATAGCAGTAGATCTGAAATTCAGGAAGATCTATCTGCCAGTGAAGGATGGATTTATACCCACATCTCAAAGTATGATGTTATCATGATAAATCTTAGTTGCTGCTATTATTTTCTTAACCATAACTTCTATCAGATCTTTGTTCAGATTTTTAAAATGAAATACATTTAAAGCATAAACACCTGTGGAAACCAAGCTAGTTGTGATGGTCATGCAGTTTATCTAACCACATGGTCAAAATGAATTGCTGTCAATGCAAACTACTATTTCTCTAGTAGCCAATGGTAGAATCCAGTCAATCCTAATTTATTTGCCTAAATATATGCGTATTATTTCACTGAAACATACATGCTTGAACCTTAAAGGCAAGGAAGCTGCCCATGTAATAAAGCATCTACAGTCCATGTGTCCACAGAATAGAAGCCTGCAACGAACTGCAAAGTTTTCCTAATCTGTAAGAGCAGTAGTTTCCTTTGTTAACTGTAGGAGTAATCCAGCCTATTATCTTTCACTTGGGAGAGGAAAGTAATATGTCAGCTATCATGTACTTTTAATTTTAATTTTAATTTTTATTTATTATTATTATTAATAGATGCACGTTTCAGGGATTTGGGTTTGCATCTCTGTTTCTGATCTCCTTCTCAACAAGACAACCTAAGTGTTGGATTGCAGACTGCCCTTTTTCTAAGAAAAGGCAGCTGCTTTAGACTTATTAAAGCTTCGATTAAGAATTAACACAGAACCTTCTGTACTTGTTACCCTGTGGATGTAGTGCAAGCCATGCCTGAAAATAAAGGCGTTGCATTGCATGAATTTGTTATGAAGCAATACTGTGATTTCCTATTAACAGCAGTCTGTAAGAAAACAAAAAAATAAACAGAACAAATTCAGGAACTTTAATCTTCAGTAAATTAGTTTACAACATCTTTCCTGTAGAACAGATATACTCATTATTGACCTTTTCTGTCATGGAAGCTCTTTGCTGTCTCATGAATTACTTTGTACTTCCTTTAATAGTTGGTGTATTAATTATTGTACTACAGGTTTGCAGTTTTTTTTTTTCACATTTCTAAAGCTTCTTAGTAAAATACAGTTGTATTCTATGATAAACACTAGTTAAATTCTCATCTTGGGATAATTTTCTTTTTTTGTTTGTTTGTTGTTTGTTTTTGTTTTGTTTTGTTTTGTTTTTGTTTTCAAGACTGACAAAGTAATTTTTGCATGAGGAGAGAGCATGGGAATATGACAAGATGCCCTACCATTATCATGCTTATAAGGAAACCTTAAGGGACCATATTCTTTTCAAATGCTTTTGAAGCCAGTCTTACAGTAAACGCCATTTGTTTTACATAAGCTTTACAGTGTTCAGCAGACTACCTGCCTGTAAAGACATCATTAAATAAATTTACTATATTCACAACCTTTCTCTCATAATCAGACTGTGAGCAGAGGTTTGTTCTGAATTTTGTTTATAAGTATGCATGTGTTTTATACATACAATGTTAAGAATACTGAATTACCCAGTGTTTGAATGGTACCTCTGGGATACTGTGGGCCTTGAAGATAAGGATAAAGACCATTAATCTAATTTGATAGCTTTAGGCAAGCCATATACTGAGTTGAGAACATGTTGTAGTGTTTTCACTGTGGCCAGCACTCCTGAGGAGTTGTGCTTCAATGCTCTGGGCCTGATAGAAATCTCTGGGTTCGGAAAGATTCCTCCCTGGTTATACCTCTGTATTCTAACATAGATGGTATAAATATATGAAATACTATGACCTTGTTTGGAAAGATAAAACAGTTTCTTCCATCCCATTAATGCTGCTAAAAAGTGCTGCTCATGAACACTAGTAGGTGAGTTAACATAGAGATTGTATCAGTGTTTTCTTGCCAATAAACACGCTGTAGGTCATTCTGGTTCTGTTTCAGCTCTACCCAAGTTGAATAGGCTGAAGTTTTGAGCTGCATGGATGGCAATGGATAGGTAGCATTATGTTGCATACAGTTGATACTTGCATGCACAACCTCTGAAATTTCTCCCTTTTAGCTGCATATGGATTTTGGCTAAGGCTGGAAAGACGGCGAGTCATTGCAGGATTGCAGTCAGGCAGTGACTCAAGTGCAGTTTCTCATTGCTCATTGCTAGATGTGTACATTTTTTATGAGACTATTTTTATGAGAGACTATTTCAGCACATGCCTTTGTAACATGGTCACATCTTACAGGTGAGATTGTAATATGTTTCAGTTCTTATGAATCACAGAGCTTCAGAGAGGTTACAGAAAAATGGGAACATCTGGCTGTCCTTTATCATATACTCATATAGGACTATACAGTGTACCACACCCACCAATGACACCGCAGTTCTGGGATTGCCATTAAACTATTTGTTGGATTAAGAGTATTAACATGGACTACATTTGTTAGCATCTGATCTTTGCCTAACTCAGTATTACTTTGCACAGGAATGTATTGAGAATGACTGTAATAGAGCCATAGTCAGTGTGGCCTGGGTGAGTTCACTCATTTTTAGTAACAGTGCTTAAAAAGAAAAAATATATATATGTATTTTCCCATGAAGCAGTCCAGATTTTAGTTAGAATCAACACTCATTGCTTATGATGGAATGTGTGGGTCATTTTTAAATCTGTGGATTTTTTTCATTGGTATCATAAAATCTAGTTTTGCTTTCTATATAAAATAACATTCCCCTAAGACATGCATTCATAACTTCTTTTTAACTCCTTAAGCCAGTGCTATTAACAAAACGCTGATTTGGGAAGGATGGTTAGTGAATTTGGAACATTCATTTATTTGTCATTCTGTTGTCAAGTATATTTGTTAAAATCAAGGGCCTTGCAGATTAAATCTCTAGATGGAATGTTTGAGCTTCTCTAAAAGAGTCATAAAATAGCGTATAAGTGAAACTCTCTTTAAAGATCTGACTCTTTCCAAACCTCTTTCTCCTTTTTCTCTATAAACATCTGTATCCTATATTTGCTGTAACTGATACTTTCTCACCTGTGTACAGCCTCCTGATATATTCAATTTGATTTAAAGATTTACCACCCCGACTAGATCCGTAAAGTTAGAATGGCCTGTTAGAATGTTTATAAAACTTAAACTGAAGATATAAAAGTGGAAAAAAATAAAATGTGGTTTTAATAACATGCATGTTGGAATAATTATTATTTATGGGGCTAAACCATGCTGGAGAAAGCAAAGATACATTACAGTTCCACCTGACTTCTATCTGGCCATGTCAGAATTCTTTAAAACTGTTCATTAACCTGGTTCCCAATTTAAGGAAACTAATATCATTACCTTAATTTTGCATTTGGATAAAATCCTTTATTAAACTTGAAGACTTATATGAAGACAGAACTCACAAAGAAACATAACCTGCTTCTGATCAACACAGCACCCATCCAACAATGCCACAATTTAGTGAAGTTCACAGATTATCATTGCACTACGCAGTCTGGTCATAATAATAATTATAAAGACTCTAACTTGTTATGATTTGAAAACCCATAACTGGACGTCATCAGCTAGTGAAAATAAATATTGCATTACTTAAGTTTTTCAGTGGGACTCTCAGCTAGGAGAAACTGATGCACCTCTGCTGGCAATAGTGCTGATTTACACTAGCTGTGAATGTGGGCCACAAGAGGCACTCCAGGTTTTACCAGCTGCATATCTCATGGAAAATCTTTCTGCTTGCTTCACACATACTGAGAATATGCTACAAATTGGTATATATCTGTTACTTTGGTTTACAACACTAAAGCTCTTTGCTAGTGGCATAAATGTTTGAAATGAGGTATTTTCTCACTGTTATAAACAACCCAAACTATGGTGCAGTTCTGAATGCAGGAGGTAGAAAACCACTTTTGTATGGTCATTTAGAACCCAAATAGTTCTTCCTAACATTCCAGATACCTCCCCATCACTGTTTGGAATATGCAACTACTATTTAACCTAATCTCTTGGTGGGCTCCTACAGGACTGCTTCAGCTGCAAAGTATTACCTGGGCCCAGAGAGGGTATCAAACAATTCGTTGTTCAGGTCTAACCTGCTTTCAAGTTTTAACAGTCAAAATAGATCCTGACAGCCATTTACAGTGGCACTGTCAATATGCTATTTTGGAGATTCTTCTTTCTGCTGCCACAGTGTTCAAGTCAGCAGACATGCTAAGTAGATTGTTGGGATCTGAGTCATGTCCATGTAATGCATTCATGTGTAGCTTCCTGTGAGGATATTCTTAGTACATGCAGTTGTGTCATCAGCCTCCACAATGTCACATTCCCTGTTTTCAAGTCTGATTGTGAGCTTTGTGGTTCTCTCTGTCTTTCCTCTCATCAAGGATCCTCTCTATCAATGGGGAAAAAAAAATAGTAAAAATGTGAGACCTGCCAGAAGATCATTCTGGAGAAATCTGAAGTAGATTGGCACCATCATATGAAATCAAAACTTGTAACATGATAATCACACACAAAACATTGCCCAGCAGAGGTATCACTTATTAACAAGTGGATCTGATGAGTTATTTTCCATCTCTGATCTGGAGACAGCCTGACACAGTACTACAAAAGGGAGCTTGTCTCTGCTCTTCAGCTTAAATTCAATGAGACAGTGGTCTTTGCACAGGCTATCTCCAAAGTGGTAGCTATCATAACTGTATTTCCCACCAACCCTTATTTTCATAGAACTAAGGAGAGAACTGGTCCTGAGTAGCCAGAAGAAGTCTGTGACAAATATAACGGATCAAACTTCAAAAGGCACTTGGATTTGTGAACATGCAGTCTCTGAACCAAAGCTGTATATTGTTATCATCTGCATTCAGACTGGTTTATGAGTTTGCCCTATTTTATAGAGAGATGACATAAAATGTCAGCTTTACATATTTTATTTAAATGTATGATACTGGGAAAGCCTAAAAGAAGCAGATAGTGCTTGGAATAGTTAATATTTTACAGCTTTTAGACAATATTATCCTTTTAAAAATAATCTCTTCAATATTTACCCAGAAATATATTCACTGTTTTTAAATAATGTCTTTTTCGACAGTGATGCTTTTAGATCCTCAATAGAAATTTTAAAGCATTAGAACAAGACTAATGCTAAGCAATAAGCAAACCAACATGTACTTTTAAAGTGTAGATCTTCAGTGAAAATTATACCAATATATTCAGTAGGTTTTGTCCCTGTGTCCTTTCAGGATCAAATCTGCTGGGAAATGATACTTTCTCTGCTTTTTGCTTCTGGTAATGGTACAGTATCTACTCAAATACCACAATGCAGAGAGCAGTACAGGAGCCACGCATTAAAAAAAATAAATAAATCCTGGACTGTTAGGCCTTTATTTATGTGCACCATCATCATCATTACCAGAACTACTTGGCAAAGTTAAAAATGCAGGACTAACAAATGGCACCTGTATAAACTTACCGAAAAGTGTGGAGTACTTGAGGTTTTACTGGTATCTTAATTCATCTACAGAAGCTTCTATACGGGTGATGAGTTTTTAAAAGGGTATAACTCAACTTAGCTGTTGGGTTTCAGGTTGAATTTGCAGAGCTGTCAGTTAAGAATACAAAGTATTTCTTGTCCCCTCTCCCCTGTAGGTTTCACTTACAGTTTGTCTTTTATATGTTCAAAGTTAAAACCAAGCCAATTCTTGAAAGCTGTAAGATCATAAACACAGGCAGTTTCAAATTTGTAGTGAACTTTGGTCAATTTTATATTTTGTGTGAAGGAGATTCCTGTGGACATCCTGTAATTCCAAAAATAATATTATCTCATAACTAGTCAAAAAAACAGCAAGGCGTTGCTATATAACAATGCAGATATGGGGAGAGTAGGAAATACTAGTACTACTGTACAAGGCTCTGGTGAGCACTGATGTGCAAGACTGTATATTTTTGTACTCACCCATATGTGAGAAGGAAGAACTCGAGCTGAATTAGACGCAGGAAATGCCACTTGGCTATCAACCTATATGGGGAATGAAGCTGGAAAATTTGATTTAACCTATCAAAATAAAGATGAATATAAATGAAGACAACATTTTTCTGTTTCTAAGTACACCAATGTGTAAGCAGGAAATAAGAAAATCTACTGCTAAATAAAATAGTTCAAGTCTATTTTCTGGTACCTAAAACTAGAGAAAACAGAGTAGAGATAAGCATTCCCATAGGGTGGTAAATCCAGTCAGAGCTCTGTCATCTTAGTTAGGTACCTAAATATAGTGAGATAAATCTAGACCAATGTTGGCACAACAGCAAATGGGCTTAACGATATGCATTATTTGATCTGTCTCCAAAATGCTAATCCTACCAAGAGGAATATTAACATAGGATTATATGTCCAGAGTTCTAGGATGAAGTTATGTTTTGGTTCTGTCTAAAAAGTAAGGAATGGATTTGGTGATTCACCTCTATACTTTAGGGATTCCCAAACTTCCTTTGCTCATTTTTCCACCAATGACAATAACAGAAGCCACCAATTATTTCAGTTATGCATGAGAAAATGCACATTGATTTTCTAACAGGATTTTTATTTTATTTTGGGCAATTTTCTAAACTATTTTTTGGTCCTGTAATATACTTCAAAACTCTGGATGATAAAGATATCTTCTTGGTATTATAAGAGCAGTCCTCAAGACCTCTTATGCCCACAGCTCTGAAATGTCCCAATTGAAAGACTTTAGTTTTTGAACTATGTTCAAAACTTCAAAAACTTTAGTTTTTGAACTTTGAATTGAAAGACATTTAGTTTAAATGCTCTAAGGCCTTGTCTCCTAGGCTAGATGGAAAGGTAAGCATTGCACAGAAGTGCATTCATATTTGCTAGTTAATTTTGCCTTCATCTTGTGTTTCCTTATCTTCACAGGGAGAGACTGTGTTTGCATATTTGTAACTTACTATATTGTGTAATTTCAGAAAAAATCAGGAATGTAGACTTAAAATTTGTCCTTGGCTGTTGTATGTCTGTTCTCTAAATGTGGTTTGCGTAAGGAAAGAGTATAAAAAAGTTGCAAAATGTGGTTTCACTTTCTGTGCTGTAAAGCTAACTGTAGGCATAAACAAAGGCATAAAAAAAATGTAAATTTTTTTGCTCTCTACTTCCATATTTTTAAAACCAAGATCAGCTAGCAATAGCCTGGAGCTATATAATAACTCTGTATAGTGTGAAAAGTTGGTAATTAATGTCTCAGACTCCATATTTACCTTTAACTGTAAAAATTCAATTGAATTTTAGAACTAGGTGGGGGGAAAAATGGTGTTTGGAAAACAGTTATCTATGTGACTTTATGTTAAGATATTAATTTATTAAAAATATTAAACACTATATTTTAAATATTTAGATATAAAAATGCCATAGAAACATACATTGTTTGTTTGTTTGTTTGTTTGTTTTTAATGGGAAGACTCAATAAATTCTCTAAAACAACAAAAAAGTGGTTTCTTCTAAAAGCCAAAGTACCCATCATTATGTAATGTAAATCTATGCACAGTTGAGCTGTCTCCCTTGCAGACAAGTTATATATGCTGCATAACCTACTGTTCAGTATTTCAGTCTGTGTTATTTTGGTTCTTCTAAAGGGTCGAAGTAATACATAGAGTTGACCAGCGAAACAGTGAATCTTATTGAAATCCACTGGATGCTTTCTTCTGACAGAAATAAGTCAGATTCAAATTGATCATGTAAAGTACCATTCATAGCATAGAGTTGATATGATGGGTGGGAGTTTTTTAGTGATAAGAACAGCACAGGGAGCCTAGTTAGTCAAATGTAGAGGAGAAGATGAAGTCAGGAGAATTAAATTTATCTTCTGCATCGACAAGGTATCAGCTGGGGTATAAGAACTGCGTATTTATAAAAAAAAAAAAAAAAAGTCTACAGAGGCTTCTATTGGGCCAGTGTTTAGTGACCATCCATGCTGTGTAACCATTAGCATTGTCATTAATGTGTATTTTGACCAGGCTTCGTCTCACTGACCTAGGCCATTTCCAGACAGAGTTCAAGAGAGAGCATGGCAATACCCAGACAGTTACCATTTCCTTGCTGCTCCTACAAATTTTTGTGGAGTTACAACTGTGGGAATAGGCAACAAACCAACAGCTGGCTACCCAAAAACTTCATGCCTAGAAAACTGTACCAAGTAACTTCAGAGGAGCTTTGCACCATCTAAGAAATGTTAAGGCACCAATAGGAGGCGACAATGATTTGGACTTGTGTATTGAAAAATATCAACTTGGACAATGTTTGAGACAGTTCTCAAGAGAAAACAGTACAGAAGCTGACTAATATCAGTAGGAATCCAGATTAAAAATATGTTTTCAAATGAATCAGCATGTTTGAATAATGCTCACATTCGTGTGTCCCTTAGAGATATGAATCCAGTTTACATTATATATGGCAAGTAAACAATACGAAACCTCTGAAAATAATATCCTGAGTCACTTGATGCAGATGTATGAATTTATTACAGTACAGTAGATACTGTATTTTTAAAATGTTTCTTTCTTGGAATTTCAGATGAGGACTTTTGAAGTACAGTCAGGGTCTCTTCCAAATTTAATTTTCAGTATTTCTTCATCCTTGTTTACTGTTATGTAAAGTTGGTGCTTGGATATACGACAACCTAAAGGTTTTAGTAAAAAAAAAAAAAATTAATTATGGAGTGAATTTTATCAAAAAATATGCCACAGATGTTCCTCTAAAAATGCATAACTTTAAATTAGCATTTTCTGCAAATAAAAGTTATTCATCTTCGGCTCCAGGTCTTCAACAAATTGTGTCATTTCTTACATGGTAATCAGTCACAATTTTAATTAGAAGTTGTCATTCACCCCTACATACCACATCTCTGGCAGAGATCAAGTACAATTTTGTACAGCTGCTATCCTGATTCTCCTGTCATCTTTGGCCTGACTTTGAATTGCTTCCTCTTTTTTCTCTCTTTTTTAGATAATCCTGCTTCTTCTTCTCACCCCCACTGAGCTGTCAAGAGTTTCAGTGCTGTGATATGGAATCATTGCCTCTGTAACACTGAAAAAAAAAAAAAAAAAAAAAAAAAGCCCTGCTTGCACTGGATTCTGATCAAAGAGAATCATTTATAGGAGAAATGCAACAGGAACCTCAGGGATTCTTTTTTTTTTTTTTTTTTTTTTTTTTTTTTCCAGCAGCAGGACCATATGAAATGGGAAAGACAAAGCACTAGACTTTCAAACCCTTTTAGAACTTATAACTACATGATGAATGTTTTTATTGTATAATTTGTTGTTGTTGTTGTTTGCTTTTCTTGTTGCCTTGCTATTCAGTGCCACATCAAAATAGGGTCAAACACATTCAGTCCCATGGAAGTAGAAAAGCTTAGTAAGTATTACAGGACAGTCGAAGGGAAGGGAAGGGAAGGGAAGGGAAGGGAAGGGAAGGGAAGGGAAGGGAAGGGAAGGGAAGGGAAGGGAAGGGAAGGGAAGGGAAGGGAAGGGAAGGGAAGGGAAGGGAAGGGAAGGGAAGGGAAGGGAAGGGAAGGGAAGGGAAGGGAAGGGAAGGGAAGGGAAGGGAAGGGAAGGGAAGGGAAGGGAAGGGAAGGGAAGGGAAGGGAAGGGAAGGGAAGGGAAGGGAAGGGAAGGGAAGGGAAGGGAAGGGAAGGGAAGGGAATATTTCACGGGGAGGGAACACACAGTGGTTTCAGAGAACAGTGGTTACCATGTTGAGGATGTAATGAGAATGGATAAGGACTTTTCACACCACTTCCAATTTGCATTTCTGTCACTCTGAAAAGACCATGTTTATGTTGTGCCACTTCTTGTTATTATCCTTGTCACGACTGTGAAACAGGAATGTTAATGCTGAGCTTGTAAAAAAGCACCCTCCTGTTCTCTGATCTCAGCTTTTCTGTAGGTTGTGCTCAGAGCTGTTGGTATCACACCTTCCCAATGGGTCAGGGAGGCTGATTGCCATTAGAGGGACTGGCTAGCCATTAAAATGAAGGAATACTGACAAAGGGTGAAAGAAAATAAATAAATAAATAAATAAGTCATTGTTATTTTCTCACACTTATGACTCAATATTCACATTCCAATATATCTGTCTTATGTCAGGGTTTGTAACAAATGCAGAAAGCAGTGCGCTGTGAGTCTTTTCCTCAGCCAGAGATAAATAATAAGGAAAATAGAAAAATTCTGTGCAACTTCCTTCCAATTTTTACAGTCATTCTGATGTTTTGGGGGATGCTGCAGTACCCAAGAACCAAAAGTAGTAGCTGTGCAAAAAGAGACATGGAGCTCTTTATCTTGTATTTTATCTATTCAGGCTGATGTTACAGTGGAAGACACTGGTACATGGTGAAACTCTGTCCCAACTTTTTAACTAGTTCTGTTGAAAAGGATATAGAGACATCATAACAGAGACTAAATCCTCATAAACCTATCTTAAAAACAGCTACACACTGCCTGACAAGCTCAAAAATTTGAACTGCTGTAGAGACTTGAAGCACAACATCCACCCACCTATTCCATTGAAGAAAAAAAATGGTCTCCCACTTTCACAAAAAAAAACTGTTTTTTATTGGCTGTTGGGCTGCTGTCTACCTCAGAACTGAACTGCTCCATGCTTGACTGAAGTAAGTCTGCTTCAGCAGCTTTTTCCCTGAGACTGACATGAGGGAAGGGTGTGTGGCTGTCATTTCCTAGGGGGAGCGTGGTTCCCTCTCATCTGTTGAGAGACCTCAGGGATTAACTGCAAGGATCATCTAGGACAGTATCATCATATGTGAACACAAAGGCAAAACCAGTTTTCTGTAGCTTCCTCATGCCTGAACACACCCTCAGATATAATGCAGATCAGGTAAAAACAGGGCAGGTAAGCGGAGACTCAGCTCCATAAGTTCTGAGACACGCATTCAATAGGCTGCTTAGATACATAGTGTGGTATGTAGGTAGCTGAGTATGGGAGATAATTTCTAGAAAACCTGTAAAAGATGGTTAGATACCCAAAACATGCTAATTATTGGATAGTCCTTGCCAAATCTTCTCTGAACACTGAAAGTTTTTACAGATGTACATAAATGCATGGTAGCATGTGGGTTGCATTTCAGTCTTAACCAAAGTAAGCAACTAAATCAAAACAAAAAAGTACTGCCTAGGTCTAGACATGATACAGAAAACAGGTATCCATGAGTGTGAGTTCCTGGAAGTCCAATTAAATGCTTAGATCTTAATTCACTTGAACTATAATGCATACAATGGAAACAATGGAAGTAGGCCTTTTCCTCTAGTACTTACAGCAGTTATCTACCTCAGATTAACAGGAGATGAGCCCACCACTCTAGTGACTCACTTGAATATCCAGGACAGCAAGCGACAGGGACTTCTGCTAATTTTGAGTGAGTACATAGCCAGGAAGGCAAGAAGCAGTAGCCTACTGTCAGAGTATGCAGAGAGATGGAGTTTACTACTTTTCTGTATCTTTCTGCAGAAAAATCATCTACCACTTGGAAATGACTCAAGGAGATATAAAAGGACACCGCAAATCTATCTTTCCACAAGATTGTATTGCTTGAACTCTAGGCTTTGATTACCAGCCTCCCAAGGGTGTCTGAGCTCATAGAGATACCACTGCAACCACATCCTGGTGTTTCTCATCTGTTTTCCACATCCTAGCACTCATCATCTTGGCTGTTGTGAATCCCAGTCTTGGAGGCAAATCTCCCGCCCCTTCCATGCTTAGGAAATAGTCCATGAGCTTACTTTACTGGAGGTGGATATTTGTACTATTAGTCATTGCTGTGTTGAATATCACATCCTTCGAATCCTTCTGGTGGAGGTATACATAATGGAGCGACGGTATGACTCTCAGGATGTAGCACTTATCTAAGGATGTATCTAGTTATCACTGACCTCTTTGCTCAGTTAATGTGACTGAGTTATGACTTTAGGTGATTATATTTATATTGTCACCTGTCCATTGGAAACATGACTGAATTGAGTCTTCTAATTTCCCCCTAGCCACTGCACAAACCAAATGCAGTAGTATTTTTCCTGATCAAAGCTGAATTTTTCCCTATCTTTATAAACATTCCAGGTTCTTTTCCAAACAGCTGCAGTATATGTGTTTTTATCACTAGTAAAAAATATTCTTTGGATTTCTGATGGAAACACAGAAGCTTTTAGTAACACTGTAAAATTTCCCCTATGGTCTTGCTTATCTTAAGAACCTGCTTTAAGGACTGCTTCAACATTTAGTTTATTTAATGTCTACGTAAGTAGTTTCATAAGTAATGTTCAAATACTTAATATTTTTATAGAGATTAAATAAAAATAAAAAATAACTTTTTTTGCGTGAATGACTATAAATAAAGTATTTGAAATATATGTCAAAAAAAAGTGTATGAGAATTAGATGAACAAGAAACAATGGTTTTATTTAACAAAATTAGCATCTCTAGGCAATTCTGAATGTACTCTGCAAAGCCAGACTTTGGACTCTAGCCCTTGAGGATGCACTGAAGTTCATTAACTGAACACATGCTTAATTTTAGGTATATGCAAACACCCCTCTGACACTAAATTTAAGTATATGCATATTTCCTGGGAATGAATTTCTGAAGCAAGACCCAAAACAATCCTCTGTGCCTTGGAAGATCTTGAAACAGGTCCTCCTGGAAGCCAGGTGCATGCAGGATAAGGAGGTGACCAAGATACCCATCATGACTTCACTGAGGGCAAATTCTGCCTTACCAATATGGTGGCCTTTTATGAGTGACAGCATCATTTGACAAGGGAAGACAAATTGATATAATCTACCTAGAATTCTGTAAGTCTTTTGACACGGTCCCACATGACATCTTGATCTGTAAACTGGAGAAATATCTTTTGAAGTGTGGGCTAGTTGGTGGATAAGGAATTGGCTGGATGGTCACAGCCAGAGAGTTGTGGTCTACAGCTCTATGTCCAGGTGGAGGCCAGTGACAAGTGGTGGCCCTTGGGACCGGTGCAGTTTAATATCTTTATCAATTACATAGACAGTGGGATCAAGTGCACCATAAGCAAATTTGCTAATGACACCCAGCAGAGTGTTCAGACAATAGCAGAGTAGCAGAGTTCATACAATAGAAGGAAGAGATACCATCCTGAAGAACCTGAGCAAGCTTAAGAAGTGGGCCCACAGTAAGCTCATGAAGTTCTACAAGTCCAAGTACAAGGTGCTGCACCTGGGGCAGGGCAATCCCAGACATGACCACAGTCTAGGAGAAGAACTCATTGAGAGCAGCCTTGAAGAATTTGGGGGTTTTGGTGGGCATGAGCCAGCAGTGGGCGCTTGCAGCCCAGAAGGCCAACTGCATCCTGGACTGCATCAAAAGCAGCATGGCCAGGTCAAGGGAGGTGATTGTGCCTCTCTGCTCTGCATTCATGACTCTCCACTGGGAGTCCTGCATCCAGTCCTGCATCCAGTTCTGGGGCCCCCAGCACAAGTAGGATGCGATCTGTTAGAGCAAGTCCAGAGGAGGGCTACAAAGATGATCAGAGGGCTGGAGCACCTCTCCTACGAAGACAGGCTGAGAGAGCTGGGGTTGTTCAGCCTGAAGAAGAGAAGGCTCATGGGAGACTCAGGGAGACCTAATTTCAGCCTTTCAGTACTTAAATGAGGTTGTAGAAAGATGGTGAGCAATTTTATGCATGGGAAGATAGTAATAAAACAAGGTGTAATGGTTTTAAACTAAAAGAGGGGAGATTTAGATTAGGAAATGCCCTGGGCAACCTGATCTAGTGGGTGGCATCCCTGCCAATGGCAGGGGGTTAGAACTGGATGATCCTTCCAACCCAACTAGATGGTCCCTTCCAACCCTAGCCTATGATATGATAAGAGAACAAACTGCTACTATTACTGCTCTCAGCCTTACAATCAAACGTTTATTTTAGTTTGAATTCACAACATTTTACAGTCGGTTAGCAAATGGCTCTCTCTTTGTAACTAATTCCTCAAGATTTTGACTCATGTCTTTTGTTATGTATTTTATTTATTTTGCACGGCAGTATTTTTGTGCTTAATTAAGTTCTTACGGGCACTTGGGTAAATATTTTTCTTGTGAATTTTATAATCATTGGATTATTGACATGGCCATGAGATGAGATATTTAGAGACTTTACTAAATATCTCTGAAAGCCTGTTGATTTATAAATTCAAGTTATTTTAATAAAAGATGAGAAGATTATCATCAGTTTTTATACTCTATTTTTATCTTTGAAGTGTATTTTATATATACTAGAAATGCTAAGAATTCCTTACATGGGCTGCTGAGAGCTTGAACTGGACACTATAATAAAATTTTCACTGATTTAATCATGGTCTTTTTGCCTTGCTATGCCTTGGCTGGCATACAAATTTTACAGTGAAGAAACAGATGCATAATTTCACAAAACGTCTCACACTTTAAGCTACTTCTCATTTCAAACTGCTTTCTTCATTTTATAATGTCATAAACAACCTGAATGCTAATGACTTGGGTTTTAGTGATTCCAAATCTCACACACAAACACACACACACACACACACACACACACACACAAAAAAAAAAAAAGACTCCTTAGGATGTATTAGGATGTCCACCTTAGAAATGGAAATCTTTGACAGATATTGTATTTTTTTGTTGTTGTTCTGACATTGTATATTGCACTAGTTTGATAAAATCCTTAACATCAGGATTTCAGTATTATGAAAATATGGAACAGAGAGTAGTGAACGTATCAAATGTGTCCCAAAACAGCTAAATAAGTTGTTTAATCATGACCTGAGATAACATTGTGTCAAATATTGTACCTTTTTTTTTTTTTTTTACAGAAATTCCATTAGATCCTGAATCTGATTCTACAGAAATGGAAACTAATGTGTATATTACTCTATATTTATTTTGTCCTCAATGTAGTGACACTAAATGCTTTTCAGAAACTCATTGAACAACATGACAAAAGCAAATAAAAATATGTAAAATATCTTCAGTCTTAATGTTGGTTGAGATATTTTTGAGAAAATGATTATTTTTTATTACATTTTTCAGATCTGTAAAAAGGTTGCAACAATTTTTAAAACTGGCTGAGAGGTTGACCAAAAGTCATAGATTTTTATGCAGCTGGTATTCTCTCCCCCTTTTGGCATTACCTCACAGCTGAAGTAGACACCTTCACATGTGACACCTTCCCCATGTGGTCCTGCTCCATGGGCAGAGTTGGAATAATGATGTGATTATACTCAAAGGAAGTGGTTCTTGCACCTTATGGGCATGGTAGGAAATGTCATGATCTGCATCTTATGTATCTGCTTTTTAAAATGTTCTCCATTTTTTCTGTTAACACTTTTTCCTGTGAACACAACAGGGAAGAGAATGAGCTGAGGTGTACCCATGTGGGAGCTATGAAAGCAATGTCCTGCAAATCCTCACTATGGGATGAATTTCTCTGTTTTAGCATGTTTTGCTTGGACAGCTTTTTTGATTCCTGTTTTGGTAGATATAGCCACTGATGTAATAATGATGAAGCTAGATATATGAAAAACAATTGAACTAACAAAGGTGTTATTTTTTTCTGTGTAAATTTGGTTTATAATGTAGCTAAAAGGACTGTGGGTAGTGTCTTCTAGTCATAGAAAAATCACATGGAAACACATAAGGTGAAGTTATATTTTGAACATTACCATGCATTCTGTACCTGCACAGGTTTGGGAAGCCTGTTACCATGCAAGCTATAGATTCATTTTCATTTTCTAAAGGAGAAACGTGCTTGGTGAACTCACAAATAGTCTCAAAATCATGTAAAAAAGGAGAAAGAAAAGTACAGGAGTGATGAAAAGATTATATACAACTACATACAAGTTATATACAAGCATATAACTGAAGAAGGGCCAACAACTGGCAACTGACAGAAATGTAGCATGCTGCAGATATGTTCCCTATGTTTTAATGTCTCATTACATCATTAGTGATTTTTACAAGTTTTACAAGTTCACCTTTAATTTCACCTTTAATTGTGGATGCCCCATCCCTGGAAGTGTTCAAGGCCAGGCTGGATGGGGCTTTGAGCAACCTGGTGTAGTAGTAGATGTCCCCGCCCATGGCAAAGGGGTGAAACTAGATGGTATTTAAGGTCCCTTCCAACCCAAGCCATTCTATGATTCTGTGATTTAAACTCATTCCTATTTCATGTATTTTTTTAGTCCTACTCTTATTTTCAGAATGAACTAGAGAAGAGTAGCCTATGATCTTGAACATACTTTTCACTGCTTCTTTATTTTTTTCTCATTGAGAAGAAAATTTCTTCTCTGATTGATCCACTAAGCATCAAATTTATGCAATTGACCTCAGGTCAATAATTTATAGCAGTCAGCATGCTTGTCATTTGCTCTGCAAGAAAAAAAAAATCCTCTCATTAGAATAAACATATTCCTCAGGTTCACGCAAACAGATCACATTTAGTGTCTGTTTTGGTTTTTTTGTTTGTTTGTTTGTTTGTTTTGTACAGTAAATTCAATTTCTTTGCACAATAGAAACAGAAGATCAACCTGCATTTTGACTTTATTTCATTCCCCCAAACTAATTTTTGTGCTGTTGTATGGGCTGCTAAGACTCTAGCAGAAGAAATGGAGAAAATTCACCCAGGCAAAATCTGTGCTCTAAAATTTATCCTTTGCATTATTAACATTGTGCTGGTATGTAAGTAAATAAAAACTGGAGAAACAAATTATCACTTCCCACTTGGTTTCTGCTTCTTGCTTCACTGGGGGCATTTCACACCTTTGATACATGGAGTAAGACTAATTCATTCAAATTTAGGTGCCTCCTCTGTAAACCTCTTCACAAGAGTTAGTCACCCTGGACTCCCTTTGCAATTCCAGAGAGATGGAGTCACTGCCAGGGCAATTCAATTTAGCCTAAGGCAGATGTCTACAATAGATCAGATGAATCATACTCTAAAAAGCTTGTTGTTGTAGACAAAATGGATAACAGAGAAGACAGGTTCAGATGTAGATATTTGCAGTGCAACATCAAGCTGATCTAAGGACAGTAATCTCCCCCAAATCCTGATGATGTGCTATAGAGAAACTAAACTAAAGTCTGTCTAGGTTTGTAGTTAATTCACTGGCTGAGCTAAAGATCCTATGGTTCTCATCCTATGTTTGGGTCAGGGTTCTGACATCAGTGTGTGAAAAACACATCATCTCAAGACCTTGTTGGTAGATGCTTCTGATATTTGTTTTGCATATTTAAATTGAAATCTCTTTTGGTCAAGATTTGCTTCTCACTTTATTTGTTCTGAATCCATTTCTTGGCTCTAGCTTGTGTGTTCTGTCATGTTACAAATATAGATAAAGTAACACATACTGGTGTACAGGATTAAGTTTGGTCTGAAATGCATTCTAAGACATGTTCAACATTTAATGCAGCATTGACATAATTTGTAAAACACAGATAAAAACTATATTCTTGCTTCTCATAGTTTTATTTTGAAGGCTTCCATGGCATAAAAAGATGTGTTTCGGTTTTTGTACTCATTTGTAATTTAATTATGTTAAAATACCAGGCAGCTATACCTGAAAATCTTTGTTTTTCTATTTACCCATTAGCCCATTAGTTTAGATTTTTGTGTTGCTGGATATATATATATTCCAAGTAAAGACAGAGAGCCTTGCTGAATGTTCTGGGTTTATGAAATTCTAATTTGTTAAAAACAAAACAAAACAAAACAAAACAAAACAAAAAAACCCAATGCAATCATTCCTGATTTGGGTAACTATAAAATTATTGTGTCAGTGGAGATATTTGCCCAGAAATTACTGGAGTAAAAACTATTGCTGCTTTTTATTTATATGTGATAAAAAGGAAATGATTTCTGTACCCAGAGGTATGCATAAATCCATTTTCCCTCATTCTGTCAGGCTGGTAATCCCCTAGACACTGAGTCAGCAAGAAAATCTTTTCAGTGATGTTCATTAATTTTCAGGAAGTTATCTGAACTAAACTGAAAATAACAACATGTTATAAGCGGAATAAATTTTCCTTGAAGTTATTCATCTATTATACTGAGGTTCAAAATCGAAACATTTTTTCCCATTATCAGATTTGACATTACCATGGGTTTGTCGAGGGCTTGTAATTATATTCTTCTACAAAGCAAATGACATACAGAACTTCATAAACATGTCCTGTCTTATGATTTTGAGTTCATTTCTGAATCTCAAACAATATCCCTGTGACTTTCTGTCTAAGCTGTCTACCAGCCGTCATGGATGCTTTGCTGCCATATCTAAGAGAAGCACAGTTTTGTGCATGGAGGTAATCATTCTGTTTAAATCGACCAATGTAACTGGAAAAAGAAAAAAAAAAGACAATTTTTAGGCAAGCAAACTGTTCTTCAAGGCACTGTGTGCCTCAAAGCCTTTCCGTTTGGTTGTTTATCCAACTACATTAGTTGGTCTAATAAAATTGTTGCCTCTTTTTATGGACTTTGCCTTGCTCATATCTTTTGAATATCACAGCTGTGACATCATGGGCTCTGCACACACCATCTATCTATGTGAACTGGGGGCATAGGGCAGGAAGAGCTAGTCAGACTCTGTAGGGAAATTTGCACCCTAAAGAGACTGTCCCTGGAGTGGATATGTTCATGCCAATGAAACCACCAATAGCTGGCTGAATTGTGCTCCCCTGCATAACCAGTTGCACCCTTGCTTTCCATCCTCTTCCTTTCCCCCTTTAATGCAGCAACTGTGTTACTTACCGTGTGTGCCTGTTTTAAAGCGATGGGTGTGTATGTCTATGCCATATTTCCTGCTGGGCCCGCACATTTTTCCTGGAAGCAGCTGAGCACACTCAATATCCTTTGAAGTTGAAGAGCCCAGTGACTTAGCTGGTGGCCTTGTCCTGCATATAGTGTCTATGGACTGTGTGAGAAACAAAACTCTGGTTCAAAGGGTTTCTACCATTTTTTTAACTAGTGCTCCAACTATTCTCATAAAAATAACAAATGAAAAAAATAATAATAATAATAAATAAAATGCAGTGGGTTTTGTTTTCAGATACAGAAGTCTCTGCTCAGTAAAACAGTGATGGTTACTGTAAAAAATAAGTGTATATATAAAGTCCCGTTTGTTGTACTGAGGTCTGATACCAAAACACTATTCTGACCTGAGACTTTCCTTGGGATGAAAGTTTTCAATTACAAAGGAAACAAAGTAGTATATGGAAAAGTGGCAAAGATACAGCTGGTCTTCAGACTAAAAGTACCCCAGGTGAGCTTGCCACCATGTCGTGGAGGGATGGGCAGAATAATATGTCAGTTCTTCAATTTCATCCTCATGGATCTCTAATGACACAGAACTTCTTTAATTGCCACAGAAACCTTCTGTCTTCCTTTATGTCATATTGCTTCACAGTAGTGTTTGTACTAATTTCAGTAATGGAGAGCATAGACATGGCTCTGAGCCCAAAACCAATGTGCAAACATATGATCAATAGGAAGCTGCTCTTGATGCCTCCGGCTTAATTAGCAGCATTGTTAGCCATTCATTTAAATGAGTGGAAGGAAGGAAGGAAGGAAGGAAGGAAGGAAGGAAGGAAGGAAGGAAGGAAGGAAGGAAGGAAGGAAGGGAGGGAGGGAGGGAGGGAGGGAGGGAGGAAATTTTTTTTTTTTAAAATTACATTGTGTGAATTACTGTCTTAATTTTCGTTTGTGATTATTGGAGAAAAGTAAAGAAAGACAGCCTCACATAAGGATTTTTTTCCAGTGCCTCAGTGGAAATTACCTTTGTTGAAAATTTTCTGTCAGCATTCTGACCTTTGCACAGAGTAAAAGCTGTAGTTTATGCATCTGGCTAAATTTAGATCAAGGGATTTTTCCCAAATGTGCTCTCTTGAATTTCTAGCAAGGTGATAATATTTATAGGAGGATTTTTTGCAATATCCTACTTATATGTAGAAAGAATGTTCATTTTGTGTCTCTCAGCTCTGTGATTTTACTTCCTCGTAAAAATTTTCAAGGGGCATAAAACCTCTAACTTTTGTTCCATACCCTCAGGACACTTTTAAAGATCTCATGTACAATTTTTCATGTCTAGACATTACTTAGTTATGCCAAGTTTAATTCTTTATAAAGTGTCAGTGAGATCTGCCAGACCGATTGTCTTGGAAGACAGAATCTTCCTCTTAGCTCCAAAGCACAAGATATTGGAAAAGGGAATATGATTTTTCTTCATGTTTTCAAGACATGATCTCAATATGAACAATCTAGGATACAAGGAAAGGACTGGCTCTCCACACCCACAAGAGCTCAGGCAGACCTCTTTGGTACCATGGCTGCTTCTGCTTTGTTTGTCCAGGTTCCTATCTGAATGCACAGACAATACACTACCAGAATTATCCCTATCCATCAATGTAGGTATGACATTAATTTTTTAGCTCTTATTAACATGTGAACTACATTGTAATAACTGTTCCTAGTGTTGATTACTACTGCCTACTGATTTTGCAATGCAATTTTGCGACATAGAGCATGAAATAATAATCAAAATGCAAAGTTTTTCTATGCATACAAGACCAACCAGTCTGTGGTCTCGAAACAATTTGTTTTGCAGCTTGGTGTAATCCCTTGGGCCATCCAGGCATCACAAATAAAATCTTAGTGCCTGCTCACTTCTTTGCTGGTCTGGTGAGCTCATCTGCTCTGGGTTGTCACATGGTTACATTTTAGTGCAATAGGCACCTGGCATCTCTGATTAATCTTTTGCATAAAATGGGAGAAATTGGGTACAGACTTCAATGCTTATTGGCTCTGAGAAACCTAACTTCCCAGAGCTTGGCAGCAGCAAAAGAGAGGCATTGTTTCACAACTCTTTTGAGATAAATATAAGTATAGACCTTATTTAAACCTTAGTAAGGTTTTTTGATACCTGCTGGAATGCAAGAAGCTAAAAAATACATTTTTGCACGTCTACAAATATCATAAGGACACGATTTTATTACTGATAAACTTTTTGAGGTTTTATGCGTTGTATTTTCAGACAATATTTAAATTTATTCCTCTGTTATTTGCAAGGTTTCCTATGTCTCTTCTGTTTCTCATCTAATGGAACCAAAGTCTCTTGCCAGATTTCTGACTCACTGAAAAGCCTTTCACACACACTGCCATGTAGTTAAGAACCTGCATTGTGTAACTTTGAGAGACTGCATTGTGTTAAGAATGCTCTGTTTATTAGATGGTCTAGTAGAAGTTTGGATCTAATCATCTGGATGACTTGTTGACATTATAAATTTGTGATGAAATTTGAGGTTTACTGTAGCCAATTACTTTGCCATGCCAACAGTACAGGCTGTTTATCTTGTTTCCCTTAAATTTGGGTATCTCTGTCCAACAAAACTAGGGGAGCTGAACTGTGCATATTATTTAAAATTGAAATTAACACTCTTGCTGGTTTTGCAGCATGATCAAGACAATTCGGTCATACTAGCATTTTTATATTGCTTATCTAATCGGCTGTGCTTTTACTCTCTGGATTCTGGGCTGCAAATCTTCAGCATAATTCCCTAGGAATTTGCCTAGCAGTCAGAGCAAAGGAAAGGGAATTAACTCTGAAGTTTCCTTCTAGTGTTTTGTTACTAACTGCTTAAGTTTGGATGAAATGCATAGTCTTAAGTCTTAATAAATGTCTTAACTTTCTTTCAGACTACTTCTTTTAGCTCCCACCATAAAGCATGTTTCACTTGATTCAAGGAAGTATCAGTGCTCACTAAACTACAGAGTATTGCTTGCATATCTTTCCTATTATTTCCCAGTTTAACTTTTAGTATTGAGGAAAATGTATTTCATTAAGTTTTCATGGGTCTTGCTTTGATAATCTTCACTAATAGCATATATGAAAACAAGCAATCTTTATTTATATGTGTATATATATAGGAACTATTGTTTTAGATCTTTCTAGCCTTATATATAATGCACCACAGTTCAAAAAACTTCCTTTTCCTACTGACTTAAAACTATAAGCAACAATGTGTGAGCCAAAGAAAATGAAGCAAATAACTTTTCTCTGAAATGTAAACTCTTCTTTCCATGTATTTCACCCCTGAGATGACAAACACAGATAATACATTGATTCTATCTAGGATATCTTAATGCCCAGAGGCATTTTATCATATTTCTTTTTGCTCATAGACAAATGAAGGAATAATAAAAAGTGAAGGTCATTGTAAATCAGTTAAGGGAAAAGCTTAAACAGATCCTAATTTTGAAAAAAAAAAATCTTGGATATATTGTAGGTAAAATAGCAGTCCTCACAACATTTTATTTCAGTGAGACCTGAGGCATAACAAATAGTTTGATCTTCTTAAGATAAGATTTGAACTGGTGGAAACTGTACCTCTTAAAAAAGTTATTTAGAAAAGGATAACTTCTGGCTGGTCAGAAAAATGAAGGTAAACCTTTGAGGGAAAAATCAAGATTTCAACTTAGAACAAATTTTTAAATAAATAATTTTTAAATAAAAAGCATTCTAATTCATGTTGTGTAAGCGAACAACTTAATTCTGGTAGTACTGACTTTAACATGCTGTTATGATTCCCATGAGGATTGCCTTCACTAAATTTTGTTTTGTTTTGTTTTATGGAAGAAAACCATTTAACTAATAAGCCTCACCTATCAAAAAGAATAGGAGTGCAAGCAATGTTTTAGGTAGCATTTCAATTTAAAATTTCTGTTTTTTAAAGTGGCAATATACAGATATAAAATCTCAAGGATTCAGAAAAATCTGTGCAGCATTTTGACACCAAGTCATTTTGTATGGAAAGATTTTAATCCGGTAGTATTATAAACTTTAGTATGAAGATATTTTCTGTTATAACTACACTTCTATTCTCCCCATCTGTCCCTCTTCATCTACATGATACTGACTAAATCCTGTGTAGCTGCATCTCTTCGTGAAATAATTTGTTTCTTACATCAAAACTAAGGTAGCTCAAAAAAAATTATTTAGTCTTAGCAACTGTTGTTTTTGTTCGGAGAAAAGTCTTCATAAATGTATTGTTTTGAAAATATGCATGTGTTTTTTTGCTTTGAAACAGAGACGTGCTCACATTATTTGCATGGTAAATATAATGTAACAGGTTGAAAACATAGTCATCTCATAACTTAAAATTCTTTATCATAACTATGCTCTAAGAATATGCCAGCAGAACAAAGTTATTTTTCCAGGATCTTTATTTGTGACATACTTTTTAAGCTTTTTTTTTTTTTTTCTTTTCTGTATATGAGATATGAAGCTCCCTATGCACATTTCCGTATGAATGAGTTTCACAGAAGTGTGCTGGAGTGTGTTCTGCTTTACAGTGCATCTGCATTTTATTATTTCATTGGATCCCTCCAACTGATGTCATGAAGGCTGCTAAAAGGCTTTGTGATATAGTGGTCATGCACTTCTAAGACTTCTTTGATTATATTTTTATAGGATAAGATTGATTGAAGAAGAAATTATTGAAGAAAATTTAGCATGAACACAAGGATAAATTATTTTCCATTAAGTCAGATGGCTAAAGGGGAATAAATCTGCTTCTGATGGTAGCTATTTGTTTTTTGTTGTATTGCCACTTCCACTGGCCAAACAACCAATTCCCTTCTATGGCCACTGAAATACTTCTGACTGATAGCATTTCATCCTGAATGATGCATCTGGCTTTTTGCCTGACCTGTGCAGATGGTGGTTGAAGGCCAACAAAATGATTTGGTGTCCACCAATGATTTTCTTTCCTCCTTTTCTCTGCTGCTGTGCAGTGACTCACTCATTTACCAGAAAGTCTTAATGCCTTTTCTTCTGAAAAGTCTTAGCATACATAACCATTCTCTTTTAACATCCAAGCTGGAAATCATATACTTACACCTGAGAAACTTTATGGTTTGTGAGCAGAAATGGGAAGGAGTTGTCAGTATAAAGCTGCAGTCAAAACATTAATGACTTACCCAGTTCTCCAGTGCTGCAAAGGCTATTGCACCCATCTTTCACCCTTTGTTTTTGTTATTTCAGTCTGGGCATCAGAAAAGGCAGGTCATTTGCTATTGACCATAGTCTATCATTGGATAACTGAACACTTACCAAGTTAAATGAATCCATGGAGCTAATTAAAACAGAAAGGCCATACATTAAAAGGACAGTTGGCCAGGATGCTAGTGTTGCTGGAGCTCTCAAAATGGAAATGACATCAAGAAAAGCTCTAGGTTTGCCCAGTCCCCAAAATGGTTAAAGAGCATGTCTCACTGTTAAGTGGTAGTAACAGAGTCCTACATTCACTGTAGGCCTCACCTGTGCAAAAAAAAGCAACCAGAGTATATGAAAAGAATTTTTAAATCTTATAGCTTTTTTTTTTTCCACCTCCCAGCATTCTACTGTTGTATTCCTCAAAGTACTGTAGGAACTGTATTCCTCAGTTGACAGTTGTGAAAACAAGCATGTTGGCTTGCTGTCTGAACCTGTCTTCTCCACCTACATATCTGCTCTGCTACTTGCCTCTTTCACATTGGTCCCAATCTAAATGAGCTCAAACCTCCACCTAAGTTGTCTCCATATATCCAAGGTAGAGGGACAGTCCCTCTTTTTCTTTGCCAAGACATGCACACCTGTCTCTATCCAATCTTCTGTAAAATATATGCTAAACTCTTTAAAACGTCCTAAGAGAAAAAATAATCTCTCTATTCTGTCACTATCACTTCTGCCTCTTTCACTACTTTTCAACTCCAAGGTCAAGATGAGATGTAGGAGTCCACAGCTGAGTATAAAAGGATGAACTATCCATTATTATCCAACTATTCAGTCTGAACTATCCATTAATAAATATACACGTAGGTCTGAAATTCAGCAAGAATTAGGAGCTGTCTAGTATTCAGAGGTTTTTAGGATTTAGGCAGCTGCTCTGAGGGATATTAATCACAACTGGACTTTAGTAACAGCTATCTGCCTAATTTGGACAGATGTAGGAGGGTTCTTCAGATGCAGAAGATAAACAGTTTAAACTGCTATGGACATTCACATACCTATATCTAGATGAATAGCAGATGCTAATGTTGTCTGAGAACTGAGGATAAGCAGGATGAGTCATGGTTTGATACTTAACCATTTAAAACCTCCAGATAGCTAATTTACAGTAGATGAATTCAAGCTTTATAGAGTAATCACATCACCTTATTCTAGATATATAAATTAGGTACCAAAATTAGAAAGCTGGTCCTTCTAGCCAACAGGGAGACACTGGTGTTCTAGAAAATGAATCAAAATTATATTTCAACTCTGAAACCTATAGAAGCCTGCTGTTCTCTGCTGACTTTAGAGGCTATGTTGACAATTATTCCTCTATCTAAGGTGATTGGATGCCTACAGACTGTATGAAATCAGTCTTTCCCCGGGTTATAAAGACTTGCATATGTATGAGCATAGCCTCAAGACTGAGATCCAGAAAAACAATAAATGATCAGTTTAGGAGGTTAGTCTGAACATGTGTGATTACAAAGTTTAATACAGTAGAAATCAGTATTTTATAATTCTGGGATGCTGTAGTCACATAGAAACTTCTGCTTGGTAAACTCTGCAGAGATTTCTGGAAGAGGAAATAGTTAACAAAAATCAAACAAAATGCATCAATTCACGGGTACAGTGCAAATAATTTTGCTTTTCTGTCAAGTTCATAGGCTAAAGCTGCATATAGGCAGTTTTAATTGACATGCATAGCATTCATGAAATAGATAAACCATACAAATACTGACCTTGCCAGTATGAAACAGGGCAATATTAACATAAAGATGCCCTTCATCCATTTTATTATGATTTATACTGGAAGAAATTATGATGAAAAAAAAATCTTATGTGCCCATGAACCTATTCAACATCTCGGAACATATTCAACATCCTTCATGTATTTTACTTGGGAAAATGTATGGTTGTTACAGCTCATTAAATGAATATAGAAATCCTTAATATTAGAGTGTAAGAGTATCAAGGGAGTAAAGGATTGTTTTACATAAAACACAAATCTTTCAGTAGGATTTTCACTTACACTGCCAAAAATCTAAAGGATAATAACATTTAATTCACACCTTTGGTTTGAGTTTTGGATTTCCTTCATCCTGTCCTGAAGAAGTCTGGTGTATGACTCTTCTCCATTAAGTGCCTCCAACAGCATAAAGACCTGAAGCAGATGCTAAAGCAACATTTGGATTATTTCTGAAATCAACATAAAGATGTTCATGTTGGACCACTGCCTATCCACTGTTGGAGGCTGAACTAGGTATTATATACTGCCAGTGTGCTGGGCACTTTTTGATAAATATTATTTGCAACTTCCAGGGACATTAAAAGAGGTAGGACTCAATCCTGCGAACTCTAAGCACTTGATAACTGAAGTGGGGCTTTAGCCAGATGATTGGTGTGATTTTTTTTTTTAAATAATAATAATTATTATTATTTGTTTGTTTAATCTGGCTTCAGTTTTGTCAAATTCTTCCTGAAAACAGCAAAATTTGTAAGGTAAAGGATATCAGTTTTTGGAAGTGTTAATGAGGTTTCACTACTTTCTTAACAAATTAAATGTAAAATTTATATGAAGACATATGAAGACATAGTGTGAACCTGATGTGAAATTTCTATTTCATATGAACATACACTTGAGGTGATGATACAACATGTGTGAAGCTGATCTGAAGATTTCACACAGTAAATGTATCTGTTGTGAAGACGTGCTATTTTCTGATTGTCCCAGTGATTTTATTTGAATAATTGTGGTCTTTCTGTATAGTTTATAATAACATGAATAGTAGCGATAACAGTCCTGATATCTAAAGCAACTAATGGCTTATCTTTGCACGTTTGACTTTAGGCATATCCACCAGATCAATCAAATTACAAAGATATGTATTATAGTCATTCTGCCAACTTGCACTCCAAAGCAAAGGCACATAACTGCAATATTCAGTTTGACTGAAGAAGGGCATAAGGCTATACTAGAAGAGGTCCAGCAATGAATGATGGTTTATTGCTACATAATGCTGAATGATGCCATAAAGAACACATACACTTTTTCAAGAATAAGAATAGGAAACTCAAAATAAGTAGCTGTCTTGGGATGAAAGTAATTAACCCTATAGAAATGACTTTGATGTCATTTCTCACTGAAAAATAATCTGTAACAAAATGATTCATTTGGGAAGCATGGCTACATCTTAGGCACTGATCCTCAAACTTTCACCTTCAAGCTACCATAGCTCCACATGACTGAAGTCGCAATTCACTTTTTCAGCCTTCCAAGGTGTAGTCATCAGTGTTCTCATAGTAAGGATAATTGTCTTTTTACCGTAATATATCTGCAGCAATGGAAGATGACAGCTTGTGCTGGCTAAATGGAACCCTGCAGTACTGTTTCCTGATAACACAGAAGATTATGTATGGCACCTGCACAACCCTGGGATTATGAAAGCCAGGATAAGAAAAGACAAAGAAAACCTTAGGGAAAAGAAGATAATCTATATTTAGTCAGCTTGTGACAAGAAGAAGAGAAAGTCTACAGGGAAAGAGCAGAATAGGACCTCAGGCAAACTTATTATTTTCAGCTAATTGTATGTAACACATTACAGTGTGATGACCTTGGTATCACAACAAGCCCAGAGGTGAAGTTTATCCTTCAGGTGCTTATTAATCTGTATGTAAACAACTTCACCGTGTGATAGCTCAGGTTTGCATCCTCTCTGTTATGCCTTCTTCTGACATCCATCACCATCCATAACCCTTGCATTCTGTCTGCTCTTTGTCCTGCATAGTGTTTCAGATCTTAGTTCTCTCTGCAGTCTTTGAGCCTTTCATGAGATTTCATCATTTCTTTTCCTTGGGATATCACTCACTCCATCCTAAACACCCAACAAGAGTCATAAGTATACATCTCTTCTTTCCTAGACACCTGTTTAGATAATTGCCTTAATATCACCTTCTAAGTTTCCTATTTCAACAGCTTCTAAAATTTCTTCCTCTGCTTTCTATCTTCTGTTGCATCAAATATAAATTCTTAACATTCTCCTTCAGGTCAGATACAACCTGTTGCTGCAGATGCTTTTCATTTCTTCTTCATTAGTATTTTTTACAAACCCCCAGCTACACTATTTTCATGGCCTTTGTTTTGGAAGTTTTTTCATGTAGCAGCACATATACGTTTATGTCTATATATGATCTCAGTCATCTTCTTCCTTACAACTAATTGCAATCCTAATTACAATTTACTTTTGAAAGTTTAAATAAGAAAGAAATCATAGTTTTGGTCCCCTCGCTACAAGAAGGACATTGAGGTGCTCGAGTGAGCACAGAGAAGGGCAACGAAGCTGGTGAGGGGTCTGGAGAACAAGTCTTGTGAGGAGCAGCTGGGAGAGCTGGGGTTGTTCAGCCTGGAGAAGAGGAGGCTCAGGGGCAACCCTATCCCATTCCACAGGTACCTTAAAGGAGGCTGTAGCAAGGTGGGGATTGGTCTATTCTCCCATGTGCCTGATGACAGGACGAGGGGGAATGGGCTAAAGTTGCATCAGGAGAGGTTTAGGTTGGATATTAGGAAGAACTTTTTTACTGAAAGGGTTGTTAGGCATTGGAATAGGCTGCCCAGGGAAGTGGTTAAGTCACCATCCCTGGTCTTTAAAAGACGTTTAGATTTAGAGCTCAGTGATATGGTTTAGTGGAGGTCTTGTTAGTGTTAGGTCAGAGGTTGGACTTGGTGATCTTGGAGGTCTCTTCCAACCTAGACGATTCTGTGATTCTGTGATTCTGTAATATAATGAAAAAGACCCAGCAACATAGTATATGCATTATTTCCATATGACTATAATGTATACTGAGCTCTCTCATCTTCTCTGGTACAATACAAGAAGGTTTCTGCCTTCTGCTTGCTTTTTAAGTTATTCAGTGTCAAAAATCTTTTGTGTTATGAAACATCTAAACAAATAAAATAGAAAGAGATCTTTTTAACACTCAGAAGAGGTCCATAAGTCTGGAGGTAAGTGAATCCTACTCAGCTCTTCCATCCTTACCTTCTTATAGGGACTTTCTTCATCCACGATTTGTAAATTATGCATCTTCAGATGCCTCCACATGCCTTTTTCTAGTGTTTCCCATTAAGCACCTACCTTCTTAGGCAGTGTTTTTAGATCTGCCTTTTGAAAAATCAAGGACTAGACTTATCACATTCATTTTGACACCATCCCCCATGATATCCTTGTCTCTAAATTGGACAGACATGGATTTGATGGATGGACCACTTGAAGCATAAGGAACTGGCTGGATGGTTGTGCTCAAAGAGTTGCAGTTAACAACTCAATGTCCAGGTGGAGATCAGTAATGAATCGTGTTCCTCAGGGAAGGAACACCTGGTGTTCCTCAGGGGAGGGTATTGAGACCTGTGCTGTTTAACATCTTTGTTGGTGACATGGACAGTGAGGTTGTGTGCACCCTCAGCAAGTTTGCCAACGACACCAAGCTGTGTGGTGCAGTCAGCATGCTGGAGGGAATGGATGCCATTCATTCAAACCTGGACAGGCTTGAGAGTTGCGAACCTCATGAGGTTCAACAAGGCCAAGTGGAAGGTCCTGCACCTGGGTCAGGGCAATCCCAAACACAAATACAGGCTGGGCAGAGAACGAATTGAGAGCAGCCCTGAGGAGAAGGACCTGGGAGTGCTGGTGGATGAGAAGCTCAACATGAGCCGGCAATGTGTTCCTGCAGCCCAGAAAGCCAACCATACCCTGCGCTGCATCAAAAGCAGTGAGGCCAGCAGGATGAGAGAGGGGATTGTCCCCCTCTGCTCTGCTCTCCTGAGACCCCACCTGGAGTGCTATGTTCAGCTTTGGGGCTCCCAGCACAGGGAGGACATGGACCTATTAGAACAAGTCCAGAGGAAGGCCACAAAGATGATCAATGGGCTGGAGCACCTCTCCTATAAAGACAGGCTGAGGAAGTTGGGGTTGTCCAGTCTGAAAAAGAAAGGGCCCTGGGGAGACCTTACAGAAGCCTTCTAGTGCCTAAAGGGGGCCTACAGAAAAGCTGGGGAGAGACTCTTTGTCAAGGGGTATAGTGATAGGACAAAGATGAATGGCTGTAAACTAAAAGAGGGTAGGTTTATGTTATAAATTTGGAAGAAAATCTTTACTCAGAGACACTGGAACAGGTTGCCCAGTGAAGCTGTGCATGCCCCATCCCTGGAGGTGTTCAAGGCCAGGCTGGATGGGGCTTTGAACAACCTGGTCTAATGGGAGGTGACCCTGCCCGTGGCAAGGAGATTGGAACCGGATAATCTTCAAGGTCCCTTCCAACCCAAACTATTCTATGATTCTATGATTTATGTGGCTGATAAAGGTGATGAATTTGGGAGAGCAATTGCACTGTGTTCACTCTATAGTCAGTTGAGTAAGATGTGTATGTATTAGTTAAATTGTATTAGATGTGTACACTTGAGTCACACAACAGATGTGTATAGAACAAGCCAGGTTTTAAGAGGAATGACTCACCCTCTGAAGGTACCACACTCGTGCCATTGTCTACAATGAAATCTTGTGACTTGCTTAGACCTTAAAATTGGTGTGATCAATCTAAGTCTTGTCTGTTTCTAAATAGTCATATAAAGACTACAGGCTATCTGTACACGCTATCTGGTTTTTAGTTTTATATGTTGTTTATTAAGTCTGATCCATTGCTGATTACAGAAGCCATGATCTTATGAAAAGTCTCATTTGGGACAGTTGTCATACTTTCCTATTATAGACATCTAGAGAGAGAATTGAGACGAGAGCAGAAATGAATGAAAGTGACAGGGTGATAGCAAAATGTAATCTTTTTTAAATATCCAGGAAGGAACTCTGAAACAGGACAGAGAAATAAGCCTTCCAAAATAGGCAAGCCTTTTAAAATATTTTATTCATGCCTGGCAATGTAAAACAAAGTGGAAATTTGCAGTGGATCAGGTTATATTAGCATAGTATCATGTATTAATAGCTGACCTACTCCACAAAGTATCTTCTAACTCAATATTGCTTATTAATTCTTCCCACCTCATGGCACTTTTTTTTTTTTTAAACTGCTCCCCCATTTTGGACATATATATAAACTTGTCTAAGACAAGCAAGCTGAGCTACTGACAATTTTTTAAATGTTTTTCCCAGCTGGAAATTGTTAATATATTTTACATTTTCACTTTATTTTTTTTTCCTAATGAAAAGATATTACATTCTCATATTCTGCTTTACATTAGATATTTCTCTCTCCCTTTCTCTCTCTCCTCTCTCTCTCTCTCTCTCTCTCAAACAGAGAATATATTGCAATCAAAAGAGCTAACCTCTTTTGCTAGCTAAGAGATATACACTAGAGAGAGCTTTCACAAAATCAAATCAAGTTTATGAACTACTATAGAGATTATGTCCTTGTAGTCTTCTAGGAGAAAAAAATAAGAAATCAATTTTCTTTGCAATATTTATTTTTCAAAATAACAATTCTAAACCAAACTGGTAGTTTATGTGCAGAACCAAATAATTCTTTCCATGTCAAGTAGAGCAATTTTGTCAGACTCACTTTGCTGCTAACATGCATGTCATGCTGTTAAATATAAGCTGACAGAATGTATGACAAAACTAGACTAGCTCTTATTCATAGGGATCAATTTTTCCCTTGGGGAAAAAAAAAAAAAAAGTTCTGTTTTTAGGATGGTTTTGAATTGTCAAGGAAAGACAATATTCTGGCAGCAAGGCAACCCTAAGGAAATATGAGAATTCTCAGTGAAGGTTGCCAATGATATAAGTACCACTGCCTACATCTTAGCAAAGTCCTAATTCTTCCCATCTGATTTGGGATATGACCATCCATGTAAAGTGTCACTGAAATGTATTGGGAGAGAAAGATTAATTGCTGTCCATACACAAAATTTCTTATTCCCAAAGTCTCATTTTTCTGAATGTGTGTCCTTTTTTACGTAAGTGTCATTAAACCAGACCCAGAACATAGAGTGTAAAGGCCTTTTTGTGCCAAACATTATATTCTCACACAGGCAGCTGTACCTGCACACACACAAGCATGTACACACAGATGTACTGTTGCTAAATGATAGTTGCTAATGCCAACAAATGAAACAATTGGAAACCATTTTTTTTTTTCATCATAAAGGTAATGACTTCCTTGAGCACAGGGTAGAATGGTATAGAACAATACCCTCTCCAATTGGCACAATTAAGTAACATGGAGACAAGGAAATCGACAAAAAATCATCTTAATTCAGACCCAAAAACATTGCTCTAATTCCTCAGCAAGGCATGTAATTGAAGCATGCACAGTTTGAACATTTTTACTTCACACTCTGCAGCAGGATGCTTTATTTGTCTCAAGTGCATGCAGTAATAACTCCTAAATTCCAGAAATGGCCACTGATGCACAAGAAATCATTAGCACAGGTGATGCAGCAGTCTTGTTCAGTAGGACCTATAGTGAGAGGTCTTGCAAAAGAAATCTTTTTACTGTGGTATTGCCTGTCACAACCCACATAAGTATGTGTATCCAACAAGGCAAAATTTGTGCAGCTGCTCAGTCCTATCTTGTTTTAAATGGGGACTGTGTACCCTTGCAACTGCAAGTACAGGACATGAGTAACCTAAATAAGAGAATTCATTTGGCATGGGTACAGGATCTGATCTGAAGGGAACACCAAGGGTAGCTGCATGGGTTTCAGCTGCTTTAAGAGCTGCCATAGACTCTGTCAGAACTTGAAAATGCTCTTCACATGAGTTGGACCTAGGATAATGTAAGAATATCTGTTGTTTGCCCCACCAGCAATGAGTCCGAGTTCAAGAGGTGGGTGATGGACTGATAGGATGAATGTTTGCTCAAAAATTAAAATAAAATAATAAAATAAAATAAAATAAAATAAAATAAAATAAAATAAAATAATAAAATAAAATCCCAACATCAGCCAAAGAGACGAAGATATGTGTTTGACCTGAGAATGCAACAGTGAAAATCAAGATCAGAGAAAACATGAAAAGCATATCTCCATGCTAATCATGTAAGAACACTTAGAAGAAACTCTCTAATAAAAGATACTTTATGAAACATTGCTTAGGGAGGACCAGAGATTTTAGAAGCTATTGGTAGAAGTCGAAGATTTAAGATTAAAACCAGCTAAAGAAAGCTGTCTTAGGTTTTACTTGGTGCTCATTTCTAATGCACATCCAGTAAACTAGATCCTAGGATAACCCCTTCATGTTTTTATACAGATGAAAATTAAGAGAATGGAGAAATGACCAACAAATTGATAACAAACTAAGATGATTATAGGATCATTCTTATAAATGCTCTGAAAGCTGAGGAAAAGAAGCTTTGAAGCAATTCTGCTCCTACCCTTTCCTTCTCAGTCAGATAAAGAATTTCTTCTGCTTTGAGGGAGCAGAAAACTAGTGGAGGGAGCACAGAACTAGTGTGTGCATGAAGACACAAAGTGTGTGAACCACAAAGCTTTTTGCACCCCTTGTTGAGACCTGGCAATGCAAAACTGCTCTAACATGACTGAGAAACACTTCTAGTGTACTCACGCATATGGTGACAGAGACCGGGAAGCCTTGCTTAGAAGCCTTCAAGTTAGTTCCTCTGAAGCTAACTGTAGTTTGCAAGTCATCATAGTCACTCCTAGTAAGGAGTGGCTCCTAGTAAGACTAAATAAAGTATTACAGCATATATCCCAGTGACTAATCTTCTACCAAAAGAAAATTTGTAATTAGATATAATAGGTCTTTCCATGTATAATTTCTATGACTGTGTCTTCAAAAGCTTTAAACTTCTCTCTTTCATTTCCTACCACCATCTCTTCTCTTTAATCTTATTTCCTTTATGGATGAAGTAGCAGCTAAATAACATTTAAGGCCTATAGCCACCATTATATTAAGCTTGAATGAATATTTCTGCAGAAGTAGAGCAAGATTCCTGCAAATCTTTTATGAGGAAAATTCACTATTTCTCTTTATCTAGTCAAAATCTAGTAGCCCTGTCCTCATCTCTAGAGACCTACAGCAATAAGTGTTATGTGATTGATGGCTGATCAAAAGCATATGAAAGCGTACAACCATAGCTAGAGAGTATGAGCCTGTGAATCAGGACACAAGTCTATACAGGAGAGGAGATTGTCCTGCTGGGATCTGTATATCTCAATAGACTGAAGACAAACATGCAATCACCTGTTTCAAACACTGCTTAAGAAGCTACTTGTTTTAAAATGCTAAATCAAATCAGTCTAGTTCTGTAAGAAGATCAGCCTTATGTGGATTCTTTTTCAGGGAGATTAAGATAAGCAAGTCTCATCTTTCAGCAGAAATGCACAGCTGAATTGTCAAATATTACTTAATAAAAGGATTTATTGGATAAGAGAAAATATTGGATTTGGTTTTACTTAGGACTACTTTATAGAGGACAGTTTATAGCAAGTTTTTAGTGAACTCCTTGCTTTTGGTTTGGATTTGGCATTAGTCTTAATTGGTGTATGTTTAATGATTTCACTTGAGTCTTTCCTTCTAAGTCATCTATACACCATATAATTTTATAGAAATAGCAGACTCCATGTATGCTATAATTGATGCATTGAGATGGCAGGCAGGGAAATAAAGAGAGAAGGCTATTTTTTGGCCTTAGGCACATGAAATATATAAGTTGAAAGGAAAGATTATGCAGCAACAGACTTATAAGATGGAAGTGCCTGGTTTGTTTTCTGTTTAATTCTCTTTCTATTGATTTTCAAAATATATCAATATGTTATCCACAAAAGAGACACTTGGAAAATCAATCAATTGCAAGAAGTTGGGTAAGTCTAATAAACAAAAACCAACCAACCAACCAAAAACAACAACAACAACAACAAAAAAAAACAGTAAAATCATGGAACCATAGTAACACAAAAGGGAAAATGGGGAGAAAACAACTTCAGTTATGTAATTTGTCTCAGGAGATAGGCTGTATGTTGCAGGCATTAGCAGAGATCCTCAGTGTGAATCAAATGTTACAACAGACTGTTATAGAATCTGATCTTGGAAAGACTGTACATGATAGAGTTTTCTCAGGGCATTTTAGGACAAGATAAACACAAAATTGTAGTACATTAATGTGCTTCTGCCATTGGGATCAATTACATTTATAGCTGGTTAATGGATAAGAAGTAAGTGCAGAAGAAGACATAGTTAGAGAGTCTGGAATGCAGCAAAGAGATGAACAGGTCTGAAGTAAATAATTTGCCCCCAGGAAGGTGCTTCTGGACTCCAGTGAGAGAGCATCCAAAAAGGACAAAACCTGTCCTTACCTACTCTTTTCCTTGACCCTTTCTGTGTTAGTACAAGTGCTTGTTATACATCTCAAGGTCAGGAGGAAGGAGCATAATCTAACTCTTAAGAACTCTTATTCTCAAAGAAAAGAAGAAAACCATCTGGTTGTGAAATCTGTTTTCTCACACCAATAAGGCTGAGGTACCTGCTCAGCTAATCGTGGAAGTAGCTCATGCATATTCTCTAACAGCAACTAAATAAAGCCAAGGACACAACTAAGTTAAGAAGTTTTAATAAATCAACAAGAAGAAAGAACTCCAGATTAATTTTGATTAATTCTGTGCTTTGCCTGTCTGAATTTTGCTTGCAAGAACTTCAAAGAATTTCAGGTAACATTAGAACAAATTCACCCCTGTTATCCACAAAATTCACCCTTCATACATGTCATTGAAAATCTGCACCTCAATTCCAAAGAAGTAGATGTTATGCAAATTAAAACAGTATAATTCCTCTGGAGTTGGCAGACTCCAAGCCATTTGGGGCTGCACAGAGAAAGAAGGGACAAAATTCTGAGCCCTTTGGGGGGAACATTACCCCCGTGTACATGAGCTGAAGAGAACCATGTGTGATGCAGAGCAGCCCTGTGGCCCTGTCCACCATATTCCTTCTAGTAGAAGGCAGAAGCTACAGAAGTTGCAGTGTCTTATATAAGCCTACAGGCAGGAGGCTGTGTGAGGGGTGGAAATGAGCCAGTAATACGGACTAGGTGCACTTGTGGCTGTTTGGAGCTATTAAGAACAAAGCAGAGGTGAGGCAAGGCAAGAGGATTTACTGATATACCTCTTGCCATGACATGCAAAGAACCCAGTTAACATCCATGCTTTGTCCAATCATTGTTTCAGCTTCTCAGCTTCCCTTGGCTCCAGCTAATCGTACCCACACTGGTGAGAGGGAATGTGTTGAGTTCAGCTATGTCCCTCCTTTTCTGGGAACCAGCTGTGTAAGTCCAGGCTCTAGCCAGTGTGAGCTAGCCAAAGTGCATGTGTATTGGGTTTATGTGGTAAGATCTTGGTAGCTTGGAGGTTGCAGGGATGGCTTATGTGAGAAGAGACCAGAAGCTACACTTATGTTGGAAGTAGCCATTTCCAGACAACTCCAAAATGGAGTTGCTGCTGGCCAAAGATAAGCCAATGAATGGTGCTGGTTGCACCTCTATCAGAGCATGTTTAAGAAAGTCTAAGAAATACTGAGCAGCATTTGTGAGAGGGAGAAGTGAGAAAAAGTGAGCCCTGCAGCCCCCAAGGTGAGTGCAGCAGGAGGGCAGGAGGTGCTCCAGGCACGCAGCACAAGTTCCCCTGCGGCCCGTGGAGAGGCCCCTGGTGGAGCAGGCTGTCCCCCTGCAGCCCACGGGTCCCACACGGAGCAGATCTCCACGCTGCAGCCCGTGGAGGAGCCCCCGGTGGAGCAGGTGGATGTGGCCTGGAGGAGGCTGCGGCCCATGGAGAGCCCCCGCAGGAGCAGGCCCCGGGCCGGAGCTGCAGCCCGTGGAGAGGAGCCCACGCAGGAGCAGGGGACCTGGGGGGAGCTGCTCTCTGTGATGTTGTGGTGTGTGTGATGTTCTCATGCTGAAGCAGGTTGCCCCTGAAGAATGTACCCTGTAAAATGGTGCCACAGTGGAGCAGTTCTTGACTATGGAGCCTGTGAGAAGGACCCACATTAGATCATTTTCTGAGAGACTGCATCCCATGGGAGAGACCCCCCTCTGGAAAGAGAAGAGTGAGGAGGAAACAGTGGTAGCAACGAAGTGTTATGGACTTACTGCAGACACCCCTGTGCCATTCACAGGGGAGGAGGTAGAAAGATCAAGATTGAAGTTGAGTTTGGGAAGAAGAAGGAAGGGGGAGATTGAAAGGGGGGGGAGGGGTGTTTGTTGTTGTTGTTTTTAATTTGTTTGTTTGTTTAGTTCTTACTGCCTTCCTCTGTTGTCAATTGGCAGTAAATTAAACTAATCTCCAGGCTGAGACTGTTTTGTCTGTGACAGTAATTGGTGAGTGATCTCCCAGTCCATTTCTCAACCCCTGAGTTTTTTCACCATATTTACTCCCCCTTTCCTGCTGAGGAGGAGAAGGGAGAGAGCAGTGCAGTGGATACGTGGTGGCCAGCCAAGCATAACCCACCACAACACAATAGGTGATTAATAAGTAATTAAGCATCAAGAATGAGATCCAGCTTTAAGTTGACACATCAAAAATACATTGTAGACTTTAGAAAGAAATAAACACTTTTTTGTACAGACAGATTCTATATAGCTCATACTAAAAAGAGGTGAATCTTTTTCTCAGTTATGTGACTGATAATGCATGACCTCAATATTGAGACTTATGCCCCAGTGAACTATTACTGTTACACACTGACGTGATGTCTGAGAGCAACGCACACCTTGCTGGCACACTGGATGCTAAATACTGACTTAGCCTTTGTCTGTAGCTGTTGCAGCCCCACATTTCCACTGAAAGAAAACTGGTGTACAAAGTATGATACCTGTATGCATGGAAGTTGGCACTTTCCAGCTAGATGACAGGTGCTGGGAGATGTGATTAGAAACTGACAACCAAGGCGGTGAGAGACCACATTTCTGCTTCTGAGCCATCATTGACCGCTACTCTCTGGGTGTGGTCATTGAACCAATTCGTTATCCACCAGATGGTCCACCCTTCAAATCTATATCTTTCCAGTTATTGAAAAATATGGATTTATGGATTCCAAGTTATGCTTATCTTTCTATAGTTCCTCAGAGTCCTAAGGTCAGTAGCTTTGTTCTGGGAGTGGGGGTGTTATGTTGAGTTCCCTGCACCTGGAGTCCTTCACCAGAAGGAATATGATGTTCATGTTTCATGTTTATGTTTCTTCTTGTTAACTCCATTTGGGTTATTTTTATATTTGTTAACATATTTTTATTCCTTGCTCTTTCTACTTTTGTCTGCAATTCCACTTAACATCTGAATTAACTATATTTGGTGCCTTTTATCTGCTTTAGACAGTGTTGTCTGTTATCCCTAAGGCTTTTTAAGTCCAACCATTTCTTTACTGCCCATTTGTGAGCTGTTTATTGCTGTGGGGTCCACAGTGCCAGGCTGCCCCATACACTTTTATCCAGTGCTTGTATCCTATGACACCATTTTTCAAGACCTCTACTGTCATACCAGGCCTGTATTTCTCTACACAACATCATTGTGTAAGAGTCATAAATATCTCTTTCAACAAAGAATAATTGCTTGTTACTGCCATCTGTATAAAGCTATGTTCACATCTTGCATAAGATAACACAAGTAAAACAAATTTACCACAGACACCTGTCAATTAAAGAAACTGCTGTCACAAATAGACCAAGTAAAACAAAGCTGCAGACTGGTCAAATTCAGGCAGAGAAAGCCTGATAAATCTTAATCCCTTGTTTACATCAAATTGACACGTTAAATACCTAGGATGGAAACAAAGCAACATCATTTGCAGAAATTAGAAATCATAGCTCTGTCTATAAGTGAATTTATAGGACAGCAATATATCAGGGCATAACTGTTCAAGAGGATATGGTACACATGGATACTAGCACATGTGTCTTTCAGCTCTTGCTAGAAGTTGACATGCATTATGGTGACTTAATGGTATATTTATCACAAGCAGCATTGTCTAATTAATGAATTCTTAATGAACCTCCATTAAGTTTAGAAGTGGCCTGTTTTAAGCCATTAGATCATTACTTTAATAAGGTATTTTCTACTGCAGAGGAATTAAAGCAAACACAGCAGTTCTTTGAAGCCAAATGACTGCTTAAGGCGCAATAAAAAAGAAAGCAGAATTATTAATTTAAAGAAATATGAGACCCAGTCTAGGTAAGAAACCATACAGAGAAAAAGAAGCTTTTATTTATTTATTTATTTTCCTATTAATGTTTGCTTGTTTGGAAACAAATAATTTGTATTAGCAATATAAGAGCTTTGAATTTTACTACTGGAGGTGAAGTAGACTGCCAGAGGTCCAGTGACAAATGACCCTTTAGCTGTCTTATATTTCTTGGTCTTTTGTTACAGGATATTTAGAGCCTTAGTTTGGGAAGAAAAGACAGTGTAATACTTACGATGTGAGAAAGTGAGAGCTTGTAAAATCTGATGTTGCAGTTCCCACATAAAGGACAGAGAAGTATCTTAAGAAGTATGTAAGAGATATTTAGATGCCTAAAGAGATGAATAATTGCCTGATGAGATCTTTAAAAGCACCCGAGTCATGAAAAGTTAAATGTAAGACTAGATGTCCACAGTATATCCATTTCTCCTGGTTCTTATCCCATCTGAGCAATAAAAGATTTCCAATCAAAAGAATTAGAAAAAAAAAAAAATGACCATGAGTACTTGTATTGAACTTCGTCTGATTTATCTACAGACTAATAATTATAAGTCTAATCCAGAATTCATAGAATTCAATGAAATACTTTCTACTGAGATAATAGACTTTATATCAGGTTTTTGTAACTATAGTAAGTCATTCTGAATGAGGAATTCATCTCAGTGAATTGTAAGGTATTTGTGGGTAATATGCTAACAGAAAATGGTCACAAATAATAAACAGCTATAAATCATTCACCTAATTGTATTGCATCTAGATAGACAGATAAGGGAATTACATATTAATAATTATGTGTTCCATATAACCAATGGCAATATGATGAAACAGATTTATCATGAAGGATCTGTCCATCAGTAGAAACATTCACTGTGAAGTATTTCAAAGAGTCCTATTTGACTTCAAGTCACCTACTAATAAACAAAGAATGGCTGGAGGCTGTCTCTCTTCGAAAATCAAGATCAGTGAAGGAAATGTTGTATGGCAGAAGCAGTATTTTTAATACATTCATCTTCTCTGAGCTCCTCTTGCAGAGACTATGTCGGTGTGACCATGCTTTCAGTAAACAGATAGTGGGAAGAGATCAATGGAGAATATTTAGGCCATAAGACCCAGCCCTGAGGTATACATTTCTCATGATTTCCCATAGGAAAATTGTGAACCAAATAATGTCCTGGATTATGTCCTTATTGAAATTAATGAGTTCAAAATTTTATCCTTTCAGCAGTCCCTGTATCTTTGGTGTGAGCTTAGGATATGTGTCACTTCCTTACAACCAGCTTGACCTCAATTTAAAAAAAAAAAAAAATTGCTTAGGATCAGTTATGCCCAACACATAAAATGAATTTCTACTGGACTGAAGAGAAAGGGCAGTTCATTTTAAATCTAGGAGTGAATCCTGTCTTTTCCTTTATTTCATGTTTTGCTATGTGTGCAGTTATCTGTGTGTGCATGATTGGTGCAGGATTGCACCCGTGTGTATGGCTCAGCATACATACTTGGCTTTGTGCATATTCACACACTCTGTAGCTGCGCAGCTTCATGTATTTGTGGCTTTCTCTGAGTTCTTGGCTCCATGTGCGCATGCTGGTGTGCACCGGTGCACGTGTCTCTGAGTATGTATGGATCTGTGTGCTTCAAGGTGAATTAGGAAAAGGGTGTCTTCATGTTGTGGACATTTGTGCAAAATACAGCTGTTATTTTTGTTTCTTTCCAAGGAAAACACAGTGTATCCGTTTCATTGTGGTTTATCCCACTTTAGTGACCTAAAGAATTATCTGTAAATGGACATGAGATAATTCAATCTTCATGCTGCATTAGTTCTCAGCAGAAATTCAAGGAAATTTCAGTTATAGGATTTAATAGTGTGGTAAGGAGGCTATTAAAGTACATTGTATGGACTGCTTTATTGTAGTTATTTCACATAATACCATGAAAATAACTCCCAATCATCAACCCCAGGATTGTATATCTTGTCGCTGCCATTTTCAGTCTTGGATATTGCCACCCCTGCATGTGTATGAACACATATCTGCAGAGATAAAACAATTAAAATGGAAATTCAGAAATTTCAGTGTGGATATATGAAACATAATCATAGGGAGGAAAAAACAAACAAACAAACAAAAAAAATACTTCTGATGTTGTGCTTTTCTGTCCCATTTTCCTGCCTGTAGAATTGTGCATGTGTGTGTGTTATATATGCATGTATGTTTGTATTTACAACCATGTCAGAAACAAGGATAGCGAGTCAGGCAGAAGAGGTGTAATTCTCATGGTAAAATTTCAGGATGTAAATAAAGAGGCACTGTTATCAGGGTTTCAGTGCCTGCTATTCATCCCATATCCATGTTTCATTGTGAACAGACATAGTGGATGATACTGCAGAGAGGCATGAACCAAATTTATCAGACAAAGAGTACAACAGATTCACCATGTGCTGAAAGCAACACGGTGTTTGAATCTTTGCAGGATTAGTGAGTTCGTTCATTATCTTCTCAGTGTTAGAAGCAAGGAGTTGTGATTTAGTGTAGCTTCATATCACAACCGGGATAACAGAACTGCAGTTCTGAATGGGGGCTTTCAGGTGCTGCTCAGGATATTGAGGATGAAAATAGAAAGGGAATGACATAGACCTGGTGCTCCAAGAACAGCCCTTAAGTAGTCGTCAATGCTACTGAGGTTTACTGCCTCCCTGTATTCTTGGGTCTGACAAAGACTGCCCTGTGAAGAGTAGGAATCATTTCTTCCCTTTCTTTCATGCTTGTCATCACTCACCTGTGTGGGAAGGAGAGCGGCATTTAGATAACAGTTGCTGTCTTTCCTCTGAGGGATCTGGCAGTGTAGGCAGCCCACACAGGAGACTAACGACACTTCTCACAGACCATTACTCCCAGAGCGGGCATGCAGAAGGACTCACAGCTGAGCCTATTATTAATAAAGTAGAAGAGTGAGGCTGACCAGCAGGAGATGAGGAATTGTTCCTGGGAAGGGAGCAGAAGGCATGCGGTGGGGTCCACCACAGTGATGGAGCGACATCGCAGCTGCTCACTAATGGGTAACAAGTGCGGCTGGCCGAACTGCTGGGAACAACACTCCCCAGCTGCTGCTGCACATCTGCTCAGCTGGGTGGCCTCAAGCCTTTTCCTTTAGGCTCCTGCAGCTGCCAAGCAGAAGCCAAGCTCTGCCTCCCAAGAGCTGTGAGGCAAAACACACATGCACTTGTTCCCATTGCTGAACTTACTAAGACATCAGAGAGGTGGGAAAGATCTGACGGCTGTGATTAACGGGAAAAAAAAAAAAAGACCTAGAAAAGAACTAAGAAAAAGGTAAATGATAACCACAGGTAATCAATACTCACTGATGGGTCTGCACTGTTGGTGCAAAGTGGGTCTCAGCTTGTTCTCAGCTGTAAACTTCTGTACTAATCAGTTTGTTTTCTTGTAATGATATGGCCAGTAACAAACTCTGCAAAATAACAAGCTTTGAAATCACCTGGAGAGCTGAGTGTGTTCAGCTTCCTGACACAGACCTCAGCTTTTGTTTGAATGTAGTCTTGTTTGAGAAAAGTGAGATGGCTGTCTGCAAGGAAGCATATGGCAGTGACTTTCCCAAATTCAAAATAAGAAGACAATTCCCTAACTTTTATCCCACCAACCTAACAACAAGAAAGAGCACACAGAAAGCAAGCAGCTGAAGCATCCCAGCAAGCTCAGGGTCCCATAGTGTTGTCCATCTTTCATGAAAGAAGTGCTTGGTTTTCCGTTCTAAGATGGCTGGATGTGGAAAACTGTAAGGTCAAAGGCTGATTTCTTCAGGTTCACTTGAACAGCAGCAGACTGGCTAATGGCATTGTAGGAAGAGCAGCTCCCACAATATTCCAGTGATATGAATGATTTTGCAGGAAACATAAACTTGGAAGAATTGTTTGACATAATGAAATCCTGGGACTCATTTCTTCTACATTACTGGCCGTACACAGTGGTGAAGATCATATTATATTGGTCTTTGCAAAGGCATGTCCACATATCTACAAGTGGATAAACACTGGGAGAAGAGCTGAGCTTAATTTCATTAGAAATTAATTCCTTAGCGACTTTCCTTTCAGAGCTGCTGAAAGAGATGCAAGTCTGTAAACATCATGGAGGTTTCTTTACTCTTTTGATTAAATCTCCGTTGTCTACAGTAAACCAAACACAAAAACAAAACAAAACAAAAGTCTCTGAAAATCAAACTGTAATTCTTCTAGTCACTATTATTATTCCATAAGAATTAAGGTTTTATATTCAGGTTGTTCAGTGCATGACCAGGAGCATGTCTCCTCACCTGTATATGCTTTGCCTATGAGACTCCCAAGAGGGTAGAAGGAGATTAACAGCTAAGTTAGTTGGCAAAGACATAAATATTGTTGTGGATACAACAGGAAATCAAGTGCTCTTTTTACCTTTTCTTTGAGGATAACTTCAGTGTAATAAGAATAACGTTCTCAGTCTGCCCTCACCTCCTCATGGATATATTTTGCATTATTTTACTATTATTATATTATTATTGTTGCATTATATATTATTATTATTATATTTTCATAAAATTATTTTGCATTATTTTATAAAAATAATTAGGTCTGCACTAGAGGTCAGGGATAAAAACGAACTCCCAACATTGCAAGAAATTAGAAGATTATAGAAGATTAATAACCACTTGTGACCACCAAATTCACTACAAACAACATATTCTACCTTTTGACTCTTACAGGTGACTTTCTGCTCAAGCAGTGTACGCACAACAAAATTGTCTTTGGAAGCTCTTTATGTATTTGCATGAAATCTCAAGTGTGCCATAAAGGATTAAAAAGGCAGAAATTTCTAACGTTTCTATTGTCATCTCTTAGACGCTTCTTTTTAATTAACAACTATTATACTGTCCAAGAATAATTTAGCTGTACACAAGAAACTGCTGTGAAATAAATGACTTCGAAGTGAACCAGAGTTTCTTGAGGATGCAGATAATGTGAAACAACCTTTGCAGGGGGAGGGAAAGCAATTTGTGGCTTTTAGGACTATCTGGGTGAATCAGTGTTGCTAGGCAGACTGACATCAGACTTGGATCAGAGCAGTGTAGGAACTGTAGTTCAAATGAGAGCTTTCAGCATTAAAAAGAAAAGAGAAAAAAAAAAGAAAAAAAAAAGAAAGGAAAAAAAAAAAAAAAGACTAATAAAAGGTCAACACAGAAGCTCCTGGTAGAGTTTTATTGATTTGCAGATCAAACATAGTGTCTACTGTGCATTTGTCTCCTAATTATCAGTTGATTATGGTTTGTAGTCACCAGGTACAGCTCAGTTGTATAAAGCATGGCCCCTTGAACAATGACTGCTGGCTTTTTCATTTCCTCCCAACACAACAGCTTTGAGTTACTTGCTATTACAGAGCAGTTTCCACCCCTCCACAATCATGAAACATATTTTATGAGATTGTAAACGAAGTTGTCTTATTCTCTGAGGTTATTTTCTACAGCAGTTTCATTTCTCTGTTCTTCTGTCTTTTTTTCTTTTATTTTGTATTTATTGGATGCTAAGGGGTAAAATGTAAAACAGCATCAGTGAAAGGAGCTAAAAACAAATATACCTTTAATGTACTGTGAGAGAGGAATTAAATTGTACTTCTACCTCCTCAGTCTAATAGCTTATACAATGCAAAATGGAACAGAGTAAGCTCTTTTACTATTTCAGCTCCTAGCAGTGTAGTTACAGGTAAAGATGTTTCACTTTTTCCCAGTATGAATACTCATTTTCACGGTTTTACAAAATGTCATAAAAATTTTCTCGTGATTGAAACTTACTCAATAAGGTCATAAACTAAGAACAATTTCAGAGAAACGTTGGGTGCAATTGGGTTGACGGAGAGTGTGGTAACCTGTTTAGGCAAAGTGAGTTATCTGGGGAGCTGACATCCAGAATTGTATCAGTGTTCAAAATACTGTGTTGTAAAAAGATAACCCCCTGTGACAGATGGAATCAGCACCTTCACAGGGCTCATCTGCACTTATTAACACTGATCAGCAATGCATCATCAGTAGGTCACATCAAATGCATCAGTACCTTTTATAACATTGAGCAACAGTACATCTGAATCATAGGTATAAGGGGAGGAAGGAGGATGGAGACTTGGAACTGAGCAGCCATGTAAGCATGACTTCTGTTCTTAAGTAGATTCTCTACCCAAGCTCTCATAGTCCTTTAGGTTTCAGCCTGTCTAAATGCTTTTTCCCAACATCACTGTTTTTCTTGGAGTTATTTATATTTTTAGTGAACATGATTAGCATTGTGGGTAGAATGGATCTGAGGATCTTCACCTGCTTCCACTTCAGGCAAATAGTGTTGCAAAAGAGAATCAAGGCTCTATGCAAACATGCATACATACATATATATATATATACATACACACACACACACAAATATGTGTACTTAGGTAATGGGAACAGTTCTGTTTCATTAAAATCTTTTTAAGAATATGGAATCCCTACTCAAAACAGAATAGAGGGATTACTGAAGCTCCACCTCTGATACCCATCCTGATCCCCAGCCTTGATAACATCCCTGCAACAATGATGCAAGATGTGTGTGAAGAAAAGTCTACCCCTGCTTCATTCATACCTAATCTATTACATTTATAAATCAAATGTGTACCTAACTATAGGGTTCTGGCATCAGTTCTCAGTATCAGGGAATATTTATTTGATTTTACATTGTGGAATGTGTAAGAGGAAGAGACTGAGGATATATAATCTAGTTAAGGAAGTAAATTAAGATGTAGTAGGATCAGTTTAAATGATGATGAAGTAGAGAATCTAGTACAGATTCTGTTCTTTCTGAATTTCATTTTTTTTAAGTATTTTCTTTCTGATTTTTTCTTGTACAGTTTCTTTTGCATTCTGAATTTGTGGGTTTACAGAGACACAGTAATTCTCTTCCTTGTGTTTTGATGAGTTTACAGGCTGACTGGTATGATATACAGAACTAAAACACCTTTTCTATTTTTAAACCATTTTCCAGGAGACACTAGAGTAGTAGATAGAGTTGCCAGTTATCATACTGTCTGGTTCAGTCGTCAAAGCAGATCAGAGTTACTTTTTTCAAAAAATATCTGACTGAATCTGAATTCCATTCTCAAAAAGGGTTTTGCAGACAGTCACTAAAGGAGATTTTCCATAGCTTAACTTAGAGGTACCTACATCCCATTGCTTTTCTTTCTGATTTTGACTCCTGTATATTTCACTTAAATTGTTATCTATCATTACCCTTATGTTATGTTTTATTATGTATCACCTGAGCCCTGATAACTATTGCTATACAACAATAGTTGTATTTTATCACATGGTAAATGTGAGATGAAATGAACTGTAGTTGATTCCCATTCTTTGCAGCTGCAAAGACTGCATCCTGGGCAGCTTGGATGACTTAGAGCAACCAAGATTATCTGAGGCAAATGCTCAGAAAAAGTTGCAAAATAAAGGTCATTGTTTGCGAGTCTGATTTCACATGTCTCAAGGAAAAATGAAATCTACTTTTACGGCTTCTTTGACCATATTGGCTTGCTTTTTTTTTTTTTTTTTTTTTTTTTTGAGAATATTCAGTGATTCATGTCTTCTTAGGTTCAATGATTTCACTGAAACCCTTCACAAGTCTAACTTATTTTCCAGGCAAAGTCATTTTTTTAAAATTATAGGCACAAACTGCAACTTTAAAATCTTCCTTTCCAATAATCTTCAGTGACTTCTTACATGAAAATGAAGTACGCTATCCTGTAAAGAGCACAGACTGTAAAATAATTACATTCAGTCTTATTAAAATGGCCAGTCATTTGCTGCAAAAGTACAATTTGTGGTGGCAGAAGAAAGCAATTTGTTAAATAAGATATTCATCCAACTATTCATAATACGATTTAATCAGTAGATTGTATGCAGACTTTAAATATAAAATGTTCAAAATCATCATAGTGAATTATTAACAGCTGATATCTTGGGAAAGGGATAAATACAACCCACATTTGCAATTCAGGGAGAAAGGAAAAGAGGAAAAGACAGATTAGATCAACCATTGTGCCACATTTTTCATTCTCTAAAAAGTTTCTCATCTTCTTGCTAAGCTCAGAGTCCAATGTCTTAACTAGCATAATGTTTAATTCTCACAAGTTCCTCAGTAAGTTAAGACCTTAAAACCTATCAGCTTATAATAAAGCATCATATTTTAGTGCTTTTGAAGATGTCACTTGAACACAGTTATTAGTCTAATCTACAGCACACGTTTTCCAATAGCTTGGCCAGGGCCCACCAAATTCCATGCATATTGTATTGTAACATATTTTCTGCCCTGTGGTTCCATCATTTGTTCACATAGCCCTTACTCTGCAAAAAACACATGCTTTCTTTCTCTTTCACAGACAATACTTGTTGGAGGCTACTGAGGCAGTCCCACTGGCTTATGAGATGAAAAATTCATGTATGATGTGTTTAGCTTTTTTTCAAAATCTGTCACTTTTATGTGTGTGCAGGAAAATTACCTGAAGCTTATTTGGCAGTTTTGCAGAGTTCTAATACGTGCTACCTATATATGTAAGCAATTTTCTAACAACATATGGTAGGTGGAAGGAAACCTTTAGAAGTACTTTGTTTAGAAGTACTTTTTCACTCCAGCCACTTTCAATAGCCTGTAGAGATCTACAGATTTTATATATAGATATGTGTGTATATTTCAGACAAAGCATAATTTTATGCAACAAATGCAATGCCAAAGAGCCATGATATGCTGTTTTTACATTTTTGTATGGTGTCTGGCATATTCAAGGCTGTAATGCAAAGGATTTAAGGCTTATAATACATCTTGCTCACCGATATTCTCAGTTTATTGGAAAAAAATTACAAGTCTAATTCTGTGCTTGTTTAAAAATAGCACAAATAATAAGAACCTATTATAATACGTGACAAGAAAGTACATCAATTGCATTTACTAATCTGTTATGCTTCAGAACATGTCCCTTAAATAAAGAAAACCTTTCATTCCTGTGGATCTGATTCTCCAGTGCATGAAACCCATTTTATTTTAAGGTAATTTCATCTACTTTAATAGCATTATGCTTTGATAACACTGGTGTGATGGAGTAGAGAATTAGTCCTGTTTATATAAGATAGCTTACAGCACACACATCCTATAAAACAAGCAAAGTCAGAATTTAATCCCATTTCTATTGCTCATGTTCTGCAGCCATGGTCAAATGCAGGAAACCATGTTCTGCTTCACTCATGCTCTGAAATAATATTCCTTGTCTCTTATTAGGGCCCTTAAACCTCCCTGAGCACTGTGATAGCACAACCACTCAATCCTGGATGGGAGGTGGCTAGTGCCCACCTGCTTGGGGCATGGACTGGGCTTCAGTGAATGCACCTGGCTGCTCCATTGTGCTCTGCATGCCTTTGAGATATGCACTCTGGTGCAAAGTGATTTTGCTGGGTTGGCCTCTCTGAAGTTGTGCTAATAAACGATAATGGAAAGTTAAGCCAAAAATAATAATGTGTACCAAAGCAAAGTGTTATTGTACCTGCTTGGCCACCATAGCCATTGCTGGGAGTACCAAGCAAATTAAAAAACAGCACAGCATGCAATGCACTGCTCTCTGAGCCTTCAGCAGGCAGTGCCACACTTTGAAATCTCATTTATTGACACAAAAGAAATATGCTAATTTATTAATAAAAGAATAGTAGCATTCTGCCATTATTGAGAAGTGGATTAATTGTGTCTGAGAATAAAACAGATTCATATTAAAGGAAAGGCAGTGCAATATGTTGCTGTAGCAGAACATAGGTGCTATATATTTCCTGAATAAAAATCATCATTGAAGGACAACAGAAATCTACTGATGCCACTGAATATAGTGATATCTTCCTTATATGAAACTGCTTTATTCTCCAGAATCAATATTGTATGTAATTCTAGTAAATCAGATATACAGGTAATACACCAGCCTCCTAAGTGCATATTATAATTAAGTTTCCACCGAGCTCTCATGAATTCATAAGCACAAGACAGTTATAATTTATTTGGCATAGAAAACAAAATGACAAGACACCCAGAGAGACGGCTTGACAATTGCTCACTTTCTTACTGCTGGGAACTTAGTACTTGATAAATGAATTTGTAAAATATTCAAAATGGCTGTGTGTGTGATCACAGAGTGGAGCTGTCTGAAATGACTTATGCCAGCATGTCTGATAGCTCCTAACAGCTATAAAAATACAGCTTTTTGGGTTAGATTTACAAACATTTTGTATCAGCCCAGCAGCCAAAAATAGCACTAATAAGTTAAGTGCTGGTGATTACACTGGTACAAAGTAAATGCACTATTTAAGAAGTTAAATCAATTTGGTAGCTTTTTGAAAGCACTGGAAATATCCAACAATTGGGATAGACTTTTTTTTTCCCCCTTCAGTTTATGAAAGACTCTTTGTATGTTGTACTTCAAAATCATTCCTCAGGTGTGTTCAGGCAATTGCTCATGTTTATTGAAGGTACTTATGCTCACAAAGGAACAAGAATATTACAGATGAGCCATTTAATTTCTAACTTGCATCCCAAATTAGTTCTCATTTTTGTTAAGATACCACTGATTAGGGCATTCAAATTTATGTTTACTTAACAGTGGAAACTGCAGTTTGCATGTTCGTGGTACTAGCAAATTCACTTTTGAAAGTGAATAGTCTTTCTTTGTTCCTTAGGTGAAGGAATGTATAATTTAAACTATTTAAAACCACATAAGCAACATTTAAGATGGCTGGTAAACTAAGAGCTTCACATTCATAAAATGGATCCATCTCCACAGAACAGTAACATAGTCAACACAGTCAATGTAGCAATTAGGAATGAGGGATAAAAATATGGTCTTAAGTCAGCAAGTCAGTCCTGCATGCACTTGTTGAGGATAATCACTTCAAACAGCCTGGCTAAAACAACAAACTTGCTGGATTCAAAATTCTTCTGTGGTTTTATCTCCATTGCTACTATTATTGAAAAGCTGTTGCAGAACATGTTATAATTATCTTCCTACATTCACTTGAAGTCAGATTATATGTATTTGCACACCAGTTTTTTTCTGTAGACTCTGTAGCTCTTCCTCCTGCTGTTAACTGTCCAGAAACGTCTTTAAGAAAATTATATCTTGTGGTTTCATTTTATGGGTTTGATCAAAGAAAGCTCTTTCATTCTCCCATTCCTGGAGCACTTCTAGAGTGCCACTTCTTCTAATTCTTTTTCAGCTTGAACTAATCTTTTCTGAAGATGAGACAGTAGGATGGTACTAAAGTTTCTTGTAGCACTATATAAATAGTCTATTTTCTTTACAGGGAACACCTTGGCGAATCATTACCTAAAATCATTTACCACATCTTCCTCTTCTTCCTTAGCTGTTTCTAACTGATAATCTCCCTGTTGATGATAATGTGCATGACCTTCCTTTCTATACTTTTTTTTTTCTTCTTCTTCTTTTCTTAGATGTCATCTGGGTCTTTTGACTGCCCTGCATATTAAGAATGCCACACACCATTGTGTCATGAACAAATTTCATTAGCAGACTTTCAGTCGAGATGAATACTACTTTGCGATTTCTTTCAATATGTCTTGCAAAGATGAATGCAGCCCATATTTTGACAGCTTGTTTTTTGCCTCTATGCTTCCTAATATCTAGGACATATCCTTCTTTGTTGATGACTCTTCTTTTTTTTGGATTTTGTATATGGGCCTTTCTTATTTGCTAGCATCTTTCTTGATTGATTGACCATCCATTTAGGAGTAAACTCTTCCAACAAGATTTCCTCCACTTATTAGGGACGTGTTCTTGACAGTATAGTCTTCTGACCACAAAATATTTCAGATGCAATTGACTTATGAGAAAGTAGTCTTCTTCCAGTTCTTTGCTTAGCTAGTTTCAAAGCAAGGTCTTATATTGCAGACATTGTTTGTTCATTCCTATATATAACAGAAGCCAAATCATGACTACCGGAAAAGAAATCCAGAAACTAAACTTCTGTTATAACGTCCTAATTTTCTTTCAAAATTAAAGCAACAGTTCCTCTGAGCATTTCTCTTGTGATTTCCTGGGAAAATGTTGGCTGTCATCTCCAAGAATAATAAAACTGTAATTGCAGTAACATCTGATCTCTTTCTGGAAAAAACAAAACAAAACAAAACAAAAAGTCTTCCTAATCACACTTTTTCCATAGTGTTTACTATCCTAATAAAAGCAGAGACATCTCTGCCCTCCTTAAGATCCAAACCTATAGTAGCACAAGTTCTTCAATTTTGTTTCACAGGCACTACACAACAAATCACTTCAAATCTCTGCTGAAACTTAACAAAATCCTTTTTCTAACCACTTCAGGAGCCTGACTACAATCTTGACATTAATTTTTGCTTCATTTCAGATATCTAGTCTCTCTAACTTATGATGATCCTTTTTCTATTGCAGCAGCAGCTTCACTTATCCTAAGATCAAGCAAAGAAATATGACATCTCCTCAAATAATTTTCTTATTCTTACTGTAAAGTTTTTTGTTTGTTTGTTTGTTTGTTTTTAATAGGTTGCAATGTCTTTGTCCCAGACATTTCTCTTCTGAGGTATGAGAAAACATGTTCTTTTATGAATACCTTTATGTAGTTGATTTTCCCTGAACTGTCTTCACTTAATCAATTCATTAGTCACCTCTTTATTATCTTGTCCTTTCAACTTCTTTCTTGATGGACCTGAAAAAATGTACCTATAATCAACTGCACTTTAGCACTGTCAAGCATCTTCTGTGGGCTAACTATCATCATGGGGATAAAATGCTTCTTGACAAATGACATTTATGAGAAACTGTAGAAATAAAAATGTCAAAAAGTCTGGACCATGTATGAAGAATTTCTGATGAAGACATTAAAAATGGTTCCAGGTCAGAACAGTTAAATTTCTGGAGTAAACTTTCAAGTGTACTAAAGATATGATACAGAGTTTGTGAAAGGTCAGCTGGCAACTAGTGCAAGGACAAGCAAGACCTTCAACTGGAATGTTTTAAGTGAGGTCTGAAACAGATTTTATGGTACTCCACTTTCCAGTGGGAAGCAAAAGTCAATGAAGGTAATAATGTATTAGACAAGAAAGACTCTGAGACAATTGTTTGTTCTACCAAAATGTTTGTGCCTGTAAGATAATCACTGTCTTTTACAATTTAAAAATACAATCAGACAGGCTTGTTTCTCACATATCCAGCAACTGTTTTCTTCATTTTCAATAGCAGTAAACAAAGTTTGGAAACTAAACCAGAGATTTCCATTTGTGCTATAATAAAAGTCTAAAGCCATTTAGACATACTCAGAAAACTCACAAGAAAAATTGAAAAGAAAGGAATTCTCAGTACATAGTAGGTTTTTTTTGTTTGTTTGTTTTGTTACGTTTGATAGTGTATAAAACATCAAATCATTAAATGATAAGTTAAAAGATCACTTTTGTTTGTTCTGTGCTGTAAAATGCAATAAACAGCTGATGAGATTGATTAATAACCAAAACAAAGATGAAATATTGAATGAGGTTCAAAATTCTTTTGTTGTATAGCAATAGAGACCAGTCCTACCATACACTATGAAATAAGATTCTGAGATGAAAGAAAAGAAGGGAAGGAAGGAAGGAAGGAAGGAAGGGAGGGAGGGAGGGAGGGAGGGAGGGAGGGAGGAATTCTTCCAGCAGGATTGTTCTTTCACTTATACAGAGTAGGATTATTCTGAATTAAGAATTAATTAATTCTTCAGAAGGTACTGCAAGAGACAGTTTAATTCCTGAAGAAGGCTTGTGTAGGTTGATGTCTTGGATATTCAGAGGTCAGTAAATGTTCAAGATGATGCTTGCAGAAAGGAGCATAGTGAAGACCACTGCGTACCCATCCTCCTTCTCTCTTTGAAACCATTGCACAAATTCTTATTCCTCTCACTTTTCTAGTCAAGTAGATCCAAACCAGACCTCAGAACAGTCTCATATTTGGTCTGTGCTGTGTAAGAATAGATGTGTAGGGATAAAGGCAGTGCCAGGGATTCCCTCTTTCATATCATTTGCTCCTGGAAGGTGTGCTAGCTTCAATGTTTAAAAGGTAGGTACTAATTAATGCAACATAAATGAAGGGAAGGCTGAGGAGGGCACAAATATGAAGGGAGAGTATAATCTGAGTCAATTGATTGCAGCAAATCAATTGAACTGTTATACAAACGATAAAGGAACCTTTTAAACTAGAAACAAACTATTTTACTAGACTCTAAAGGAAGTCTGCACTGAGCATTAATTGATGGACTGAATAGATTTGGTGTCATAATCTGGCATGTCTCTAGGTTTCATGAGTCACCATAGACTTCTGCTGTGGCTGAATTTTTCTTTATATTGAGTTTATGGCATATACATATACATACACACATCACCTGCATGTTGTCATACTCAGTATATTTATTACAGGCTGTGAGCACACCTACAAATATACAAAGCAAAGAGGAAGGAATTCATATCTGCAAAACCCTTTGAGAACCATAACTGAAAGAAAATAAAAGCAAATGATTAGCAATTTATGGACGCAAGTTTTATGGATTTATTTGTGCATTTTTGTGTTTAATACTAGTCCAATGCCAATCTCCAGTGCAGAAATAAAGCATCTAAATAAAATGGGGCTTGCAAAAAGATAAAGTCTAGTGTAAATCAAACTCTGTGGAAGTTTTGAAACAGCAGATTCACATCCGAGATTTATTCTGGTCTAGCTCCTTTTAAATCCATGATTGCACTGAGGCTGGAAATACCATACCATCAAGAAAAGTCACTGGAAAATTGACAGATTCTCAGTTGTATGTTGGTGTATTTAATCCTACTTCTGTGAATATGCAATTCTTTATATCAAGGACTGATCAGCAAGATATATCTTAATATAATCCTTCAGTCTCCAGTTGGACACAAAAGAGAGAATTGCAAGTTGCTGAGTTGTTTGTAGGTTGAAAACTAAATCTTACAAGGAAACTTGCAACAGATGACTGCAGTTGTTGATGTCAGGTGACAGGCTTGTACTAATTTTTATACTGGAAAAAATCTCTCACAACAATTATAATGGTGCTAAACATTTGCCAAAAAAAAAAAAAAAAGTTTTAAAAAGTATTTAAATAAAGAATTGAAAACGAAGGATCCAGCTCTGACAGCTAACTCCTATTCATCTCTCATTAATAAGATATAGGTAGGTGTGTTCATTGTCTCAGTGGAGATGAGAAAATGGATGAAAGATTTGTACAGAAAACAGGGAAGAAAGCAAAGGTGTGGGAAGCTGGGTTACAGGCCATGGTTTCAGGGAAGCCACAGAATGAAGTTCAGCTAGAAAAAAGTCTTCACCTCACTTTCACCTGTACACTAGAATTATTGTCCTCTACAGGTGATTTAATGACACAAACTGGGCTAATGAAAGATTATTCAACAGCCCAATGAGCTGTTCACTTGTTCATCACAAGTGATACTGTTTTAATAGCCCAGAAGCGTATCTGCCCAGAGAACTAAACTAGCAGAAAACTGATAAGTTTTTTTATGAGTACAATGACAATCAAGAGAAGCAGTAAGAGTGAAACTACTGTTTTCAGAGACAGCTATTCATTAGATTGGCTTAATCTCCTGCCAAATCACACATGATAATGAAACTGCAGTGGGACACAATTCAATATTGTAAACCAATGCAACTGAAGAACAGCTACCTGGAAGGACTTTTATTTCAAAGGTGAAAGGCAACAGTATTCATATAGACTGGGCTATGGTGAAGATCTCACATCTGGAATGGTAGCTGGGAAGAAGACAGTAGCACTTTCAAGAAAATAGTGGCAATACCAAGTGAAACAACAATGTCAAATTGGTGTCTTCAGAGCATACATGGTGGGGTTTTCATTCCTTACTCTGACAATAGTTTTCCATTTCCACTCCATGGACATTTTCTAGGCTAAGCATACCAAAATTCAATAGGCTTAGATTGCAACAATTAGGTTTGCACTACCAAGGGAAAATGTAACCGTTGGAAAATGTAAGATGTTCAAAATCTATATTGCCTACATGAAATTCACAAATGAGCTCCATTTAGTCTGGTGTTCCAAAAGATATCCAAAGGTACCCAAAATATTTGGAATTCGGTGAGAGGCAATTTTCAGCTTTCCTGGGTCTTCTGCTTGATTTGGAGTTGATCATACATTACCCTGTAACATTAATGTTCTGAAATGCTCAGCATAGCTTGGCATATCCTGCACCTACCTCAAAAGATAGTTTAATTCAACATGCAGAGTAAAATATTTCTGTGCACTTTGCTTTCATTCATACAATGCCAATACTGCAAGTAAAAAAAAAAAAAAAAAAAAAAGCTTGTTCTTGTTGAGCTGCAAAGAAATCTGTTTAACAGGGATGAACGAATAGATGACACTGAAAGAGCAGACTTCGATTTGACAACAGGGGAATGCTGTATCTGAAGGATACTGCTACTCTCCAGCAAAGCTTCTCTGATTTTGTACTGCTCTAAAGGCAGCTTATGCAAACATGAGTGTACAGATGCTTGAAGCCTGAAGTAATTGTATAATGACAATTTGAAATCTGATCACCTAATCCTCTGTCATTTCTAGCCTATCCTTGTTTCTGTGGTGCTAAAATGTTTATTTGCTAAAGCTTTGTCTGGGGTTTTGCACAAGTGAGTCCCACTGAAGTGAAAAACTTCTGCATTCTTCATTGGTAACTCAGTGCTCAAAGATCAGTCTGTTAATCGACAGGCAGCCTGGACTTTCTGAGGGTTATGTAGGTCATTTGAAAGTGCAAAATTGAAGCAGATGTACCAGATTGAGTATACAGTTACACGGGAAGAGGAACAATCCTGTTTGATTTGGAATTTCCCTGTACTTGTGTGTTGTTTAGGAGCTTTGATATGAAATGGCATACTACAAAATGATCTTATTTATCAGTTGAATGCTGTAACACATACTTAGATTCCTTAGGTAGTCTTCTCAGAGAAAAAAAATCCAAACAATAAAGAGCATATTCTAGCTCAGAGATCCTTAGGCCCCTTTTATATGAGCAGCAGTTTTAATTATATTATAACTGTGCCCAAAGTTCCTGTTTTGGTTCTCTTTATGGCAGATTCACTTAAGACATATAACAGAAAGATAATCGCTCATTCAAAGACCTGGGGAAAAAAAAAAAAAAAGCTACCAGAAAGAAGACTGATGAGTTTACAGGTAAAATTTAACCTTTATTGAGATTAGAATTAATTTTATTTTGCCTATTAAAAATACCAGTTTCTGAAGTATTCCCTGTTTTGCTTCATGTCTTTGTCCTTGGAAATCTGTTCTCCAGTGCAAAGAACTGCAAAAGTCCCTGCATTTTCTCCTTTTCCAGTCTGAGGTCAACTCTCTGCTTTTCCTGTTTATAACCAGCTATTTCTTATATTTTCTTGTGTTTGAAATAAAACACTGATGAAAGTAAGGGGAAAATTGTGAGGAGAGTTTCTGGAATCTGTATCACTATTTGAAACTGAAGAGCTCAGGAGCTGAAGCTAATTGCATCTCTTGTGAAGAGTCTAACCAATTATGCATATTTCACTGTGGCTACGCAATATGCTATTGTCAATGTAACGTGTGGGAAGCCTCAGGAGCCAAGACTGTAGGGGGTTTATCTCTTCTTTCCAATAACTCAGAAGAACAGAGAATCTAAATTGAGTGCTTTATCTAATTGTAACTCAGAGAGTGAATTCATATAATGTCATCTTCTAAAGGCCACCTATTTGCTTAAGTAGGGAAGGGAGCAGTGGAAGTGAGATGGGAATGTATAGTCAATCAAAATGCATATTAACAAAGTTTGAATCTATTATTATAAAAATATTGTAAATGTAAAAGCTCTGTATTATAGTTGTGCTTTTTTTTTTTTTTTTTCGCTTTTTTTTTTTCCTTTATATACTTAATATATACATTGGTGCCATATCCTTCAACAATTAAATTGCAGTCAGGATCAAGCCTTGTGTCCCAGTTTTCACATACTATCCTATAACTCTTTGGTGGACAATGAGCTGGCAGTTCTTTTCTTCATATAAGCAGGAGATGCACAAATAAATGAAAGTGCTCAAAACCATCCCATGTACTTTTGTCTACCTAAAGACTGAACAGCTATAAAAACATTTCTTTATTTTCCAGTCTTAGTATCCTTAACCCCTTCAGTGGTTTTCAGTTTTAATGCACAGCCTTTCAAGAAGTTCAAAATATATATCACCTTCTTCCATAAATCATTGAGTTTATTTTTCCTAGCTAGTGTCTGTATTTAAGCTGGATCTACATCTCTCCCTGAAGTTTTCTCATTTTAAAGAAAACCAGTGAAGCTTAATAGTTTAATAGAATGTTTGTTCCCTGGAAAAAGTATGACCCTGGCAAGTAATTGTGACTGCCCTATAAACTGAGGCATCACACCAACCAGAAGCTGTGCATAGTCAGATCCCCCCCTGGATGGACACACTTCAGGGGATATCTGGGCAAGGAGAGCTGAGTACTAAGATGCCTCATGAGACCCAATTATTTAGGGACTGCTGACATTGCCAAACCTCTTCAGTGCTGTAGAAGTCAAACTAGCCTAGAACCTCAACATTCAGCAGTGAAATCCCAGAAGCACTTCAGACAGCTGAGCACTGAGTTATTGACAGTAATCACTAGCCTAAACCCTGTTAGGATTTACTCCATTTATTTTCCTTACAAGTCAAACTCACAGATTACTCAATCCACATTTAACTGTCTACGAGGCTTGGCACAATTATGATCCTCCTGTTTTACAAAATGGCTAGCTGTTGAGAGTATTAAATTCCTTATCTGAAGAAACCTGAGCTAACATTTCCAGCTTCTGCTTGTTAAAGATGTCTGGCTTTTAACATGATACATAAATATGTACAGCTCCAGGTAATAAATTAAGTTGAGTGATGAACAGTCTGGAAGTTATGACTTGAGAAATGCTGAGCATCCACCTTGTGAACATAGGTTAGATTTTTCTCAGTCCTATTTGGGATGCAACTCTGCCTTTAGTTTACTTTTGACATCTGCTTTAGCTGCACTGTGCAGAAAACTTTTTCAGTTATGTGAAAATAAATCTCTGCAACAAAAACTTGATCTGTTCAAAACAAAACAAAACCAAGCAACTATCATAGCTCACTTTAAAGGTAATGAGGAATGGACAGTTTTTTTTCTAGATTTTCAGAAAAATCAGAAGTGATTGGAAACCTGCAGTTTTCAGAAATCTTCAGCCATGAAAGCATTAACTTGTTCTGGGAGAAATAGTATTGCTATCCACGACTCCCCAGTCCAATATTTTCCCTCAAAAGCCCTCGCTCAATACCTGCTTTAACTGACATGTCCAAAAGTTAGTCACCCTATACTTCTGTTATAAGTAAGTGCTTCTACATGACAGCTTCTTCTAATCTTCTAATAGGCAAATATGGTAAACCAGCAAAACTCCCTTTTCTGTCTGTGCCTGCAGTTCAGCACACATACAGCTCAGCATTTTTGCCACGTCATGATGGATCATACTGTAACAAGCCTTCAGTGTTCACAGATTGCCACAGTTCATTAAAGTCCAAAGGGACTGTCCGCTCAGCACTGCTGCTACGTGTGGGGAACTGCTGTGTTGTGAGACTTGATAAAATTCCCTGCTGATATAAGCTCTAAGAGTTGAATTCCAGAAGCATGGGCCATACTTCATGGACTTCATGAACATACAAATCTACGACCTCTTGCTTCAAAGAGCACCACAGCAAGGCTGCTAGTGAGGGTTTCTTGATGGAAGGTTTCTTCCCTGATGGAAGATGCTTCCCAGCCAGACATGAGAATATTTATTTGCTCATCTCTTCTAGGCTGAAGCAGCTTGAAAGAAGTATTCCTCATTGCTTGAGGAAGTATTTTTCTTCTACTTAATTAAACAGCATCATGGTTGCTGAGACAATAACTCTCTTTAAAATAACAGTGTTTATGTTCTTTTACCCTTCTCTGCACCTTCCAAGTCACATCTATCCATGTGATATTTCAGAGTGAATTCGTATTTCAATGTTGCCAACATTTATGGCCTCATGTCTTCCTAAACTAGCAATGTGATTATAACTGTCTACCTCCTGGTATTTATTATTAATACGAATATAATGAAGTGGGTGATTAAGCAGTCACTGGTTACTCCTGTAATCACCAGACCAGCCCCCTAAGGAAACTGGGTTCAATAACATGTCACTAGAATGATAAAATCTTAATGAGTCATCAATGAGATGCAGAAATGTGAGGCTCAGCAGAGTTCAAGTCCTGTTTATCATAAAAATGAAAGGAGATGAGGCTGAGTGAAGAGGAGAAATAGCATGAATTAGAGGGATAAATTCTCAGCTAGTGGGATTTGCATTACCTCTGTTGGATCTTTGACAAATAACACCTGGTGAGGATCTGCCCCTCATCATTAGCAAGGTAGCTGCAAAATCTTTATTTTCATATATAATCCTATTTCCACACACTCAGCTCCTGCTTGACATCTGCATTAATTCAGAGTATCTCAGAGATAGGACTACCTCCTCCCCACCTGCCCCTCTAAGCTCACCTCCCCATCTTCCTTTTACAGAGAATTTCTGTGATAGGAAGTGATTTACAGAAAAAGAGTTTCCAAACCCTCTGGCATCTTGGATCTGCTTATACAAGCGTGTCCTGATTAATTCAAAATTCTTCTTGTTCTAATAATCCTCTCATTTCAAAGCTTCTTTGTAGTTCCTTCACTATCTTTTGTTGGCATGCAAACGAGCAACCTCAGGTATGGATGTTTAACTTTTTTTGTTCTCCTTTTTTTCCAAATCTTACGAGTTTGGGAAGCTGTGATTTGCTCTGGCTTTTTCTTCCCTGAATGTATTCTTCATGCCATTAATAATTCATATTCTTAAGAAGGGAGGGAGAAAAAAAAATAATTGCTCAAAGCCCTGTTAGACATAAAGAAGTGACAATGCTTCCAGAAGAAAGACTGCAGGTCAAGTTCAGGCTTGGGAAAATCGGCTGCAACTCTATTGAACTACTTCCAGATTATTCATAACATCAAAGCAATATGTCAACTGCTCAATAATGTATCCTGCTCCAACCTTCAATTAACCTTTTTATTCTTAACCATTTAGCTTGGTAAGTCACGCAAATGAATTTATTGAGAAGGTAATAAACAGTGAGTCACAAGAATCAGGAGCTGGGTGATTAGATATTTAGTTTTATGGTTTATTATTTATTAAACTGGATTTTGATGAATTATTGAAGCTTTAACATTAGTCTTTTTTTTTTAATATTGTTGAGATTTTTTTCTAAGTGCAGGGATGATTCTCTAGGAACTGCACATGTCATGATCTAGGGCACATATATTTTCATTAGTAATCTGATATCTCAGTACTTCATGCCCTTGAGGTACAGCTGTTACTCTGTAAGCAAGTAATTGATGCAAAAATAAAAACAGGGAGAGCAATTTAGGTACCTAAACCTAGATACCTACTACTTTCTCAGACACCTTCAGATGTCCAAAGCATCAATACAAGGCTGGTTAACATGACACAAGACCTACAAGACACACAAATCTTTCTGCAAGTCAGGTAAGGGATCCCAGAGTCTCTGCAGCACTATGTATGCGTGTTTATTATATCTGTTACATGTTCCCACATAGTCAAGTGACCACATTTAACTAGCTACCTGGTAAAGCCTGATGCACAGTAACTCTGTGTTTGTGTATATGTATTCTTTCCTCAGATGGATGGTATTTCAGCTTAACTAATGGGGAAAGTCCATTTGCTTGAAAATTTCCCAGAGGTCAGCTGAAATATGGTAACCAGCTTACCCTTTATGGGTAGTAACAGAGGGAAGTCAACAACTGAAGTAGAACTTCAAATCTAACCTACTATTACTCATTATCCTAAGTCTGGCATATGTCTTCATTTTGCAAAAAAAAAAAAAAAAGTGACATTAACGACCAAGGCTAGCGCTAACATATGGTGTCCTTACATGGAATAACCACTCGGTCATTTAGAATTTGCTTCTTGTTTTAATTGACACTGTTATGGATTTGTTTTTTGTATTGCAATCAAGATAGCTAAGAGCAGGAACAAATCTGCTTTTGTTTCATGGTGTCAAACAGTGGATTTTATAGGTCCAAAGTGCCTGTGTGAACTTCTAGATTCCTTCCATTTTTTTCCCATCTCTCATTATTTCCCCATACTTTAGTATATATATGGTCTTGAAAACTGATATATATACATAATATACTTATAATCTATATCATACCTGTAACATACGTATATATATTTTTTTTCCTGATGTGATCAAGAAACTGCCTGACCTATAATTTTTGAATAAAGATGACTGTGCAATTTCATTTTATAAATTGCATGTCTACTTAAAAAAAAAAAAAGTGGGAAAATAAGTAGTTACTCTTTCTTCCTCACTGTTGATCTGTCATGAATTATGCATATATTCCTCATGGGTCCAGTGTACTATGTTTTTTCTTAAGCAGTAGCTCAATATTTTCTACCACTGATAAATCACTCAAAAGGAAAAGGGTAAGTCCTGATTCTTGAGCCACTGTTCAGGGACACTGACTTGTATGGTTTGTTGAACAGCTTGGTTTTACATTGCACAGCTGAAAGTCTGACATCCAAGTCTTTACAGTCCGCCAAGGTCACAGGGATATCGGAGTTGTGAAGTGTGCTTTCAGTTTCTTGGATGCTAGGAAATGGCTTGAAATTCAGCCACAATATTTCTGCTTTGGTAGAGGCAGAATTTTTTTCTGATTTTTTTTATCTTTTTCTTTATAGAGGTATAAGATAATAATGGTGTTCCAAGGAGCTAATATTTCTTTCTTTAAGGAGAATTAGGGGTCAGGTATTTCTATAATGTTCACAATATCTATGATAAAATCTGTTCAGTGAAAAGTAACCCATGGCTTTCTGTTCAGGACCAAATGTATTTTAGACATCTCTTCTGTATATGTTATAAAAAAGATTGTGTAGGACTGTTGAAGATATTATGCAGATTATGGGTTAACTAAATAGTGCTTAAGAGAAAAATAGTATGGTTTCTTTCAAAATGAGTGGTTGCAACCAAACCATGAACACTGACATATTTTTCCCACTGGTATAAACTGCAACTTCCATTGTAAGTGAAATAACTACGTAACCATGCTAAATACATGTCTTAAATAAATTTTCTCTCTCCATATTAAAAATCCTTCTGTTCTGTATTTTATTTGATGCTCTAAAAAGCAAGTTTACTACAGAGAGATTATTTGTAGGGTATTCAAGGCTAATGGAATTCAAATGCAAAATCATGAGCATTTATGGCAGACAGAACTAGAAGGTTCACACAATTTCCACCAGGGAGCAAAGATGAGTCTTGTTCCCCATGCATATATCAAAACATCACAAAGATCAGTCACAAAGAACACTTGGCAGATATAGTTCATGAAAACTCTCTGACAAATACAACTGACTAATGTAAAAGCTTTATTTAAAAGTTGCAGAGGCTATAAAATACCTTCTGCACTTCAAAATGTTCAAATGCAAGTATCAAAAATAAATAAATAAATAAAGTCAGAACTAAAATCTTTCTCCTGGGAGCATTCTGATAATTAAGGATAGATCTGAGGATTGTGCAAGGGGATAAAATTAGCAAACAAAAAATTATAATTAATGGCAGCAAATAATGTGGAGGAAGACGTGCCATCTGTCTCTCACTGAAAGGAATGGAAACAAGAAATATGGGAGAAGAGCCTTCATCTTTTTAATGAGAGAGGGACAGCAGATGAGTTCAACCTCTCCATAAGCCTCTCAATTCACTTCTGCAAGTAAGGTCCCACTGCAAAAAGCTCCCACGGTGACCTCATACCAGCAGGGCAGTCCTGCAAGTATCATCATATAATCATAGAACCATAGAATATCCCAAGATGGAAGGGATCCCCAGGGATCATTGAGTTCAACTCCTGGACAATAGGTCTACCCAAAAATCAGACTATGTGTCTTGAGCATTGTCCAAATGCTTCTTGAACAGCAGGCTTAGTGCCACGACCACGGCCCTGGGAGGCCTGTTGAGGTGCCCACCACCTCTTGGTGAAGAACTTTATCCTAACACCCAGCCTGACCCTCCCCTTTCCCAGCTCCATGCCATCCCCTCGGGTCCTGTCGCTGTCCCCAGAGAGCAGAGCTCAGCGCCTGCCCCTCCACTCCCCTCGTGAGGGAGCTGCAGGCCGCCATGAGGCCTCCCCTCAGCCTTCTCTAAGCTGAAATGTATCATGTGTCCCACACATTTGACAAACTATTCTGTCACTGTTCCTGATATCTTTGTTATGCTTTTCTCTTGGAGCTCATTTCCTATTTTTATATCCAGCTGGGGAAAAGCTTGACATACTCACACCTTCCCAATATGTTACATGGCTGCTTGTTAGTACACAGTAGGGAGCTGATCATAAAGAATCCCAGATCTACTCTTGGCTCTCAAAGAGATGCATGCTGTGCACAGCCTGAGGGACTGAATTGTCCAACCTGATGTAGTTATCCTAAAAAGCAAGGTGGAAAAGAGGATAAATTGGGTTCTGACATATTGGCACATTGGCTCTGAATCCTTGGTGTGACTGTGCTAACTCTCCGTTATACCATTTTAATTTTGCTAGCTTCCTTCTAAACCCACTTTTCTGTTAGGTTTATGACCCCACTTAATAATAATAGCAGAGAAATAGATGGGATTTTAACAGCAGTTAGCAGTGAGATTGGTGTTCTTCTTTCTTATTTCTGGAGAATATAATAGTGTTTTCTCAAAGCTTTTATCTTCCTCTTTGATTTTTATTTTTGTTGGCATCTTTGTCTGTTTGTTTGTTGTTGTTATTGTTTTCTGAAACAAGATATTCCCTCAGAATTGAGTGGCATCCTTCACGCAGCAACAGAGCTATCTATCATGAAATTATAATTCCATGTATGTTGTTTGAGAATGTATCTTTCTCTCTAACTGAATGGCGGGCAGCAGAGCTGGAAGTAAGTCTAGCTGCTGCTCACAAGTCATCAGGGTGTGTCTTCATGCCATTTAGCAGTTGCCTTATCCACAAACCCTGTAAACTATCACAATTTTTTTCAGGTCATTTCTGTTAGAAGCCTATGCAGAGGGAAGCTAAGGCATAGACATATCACTAGAAGGCAGAAGAAAGTCTGTTCAGAAAAAGAGGTCAGAGTGTCAAAAGTATTCAGTTGATTTAATGTCTATGAACTGATTTGTTCTTAAAACATGAGCAATTTAGCAGAAGTTCTTGACAATGTCCTAGTTTTTCTGTCTAACCAGTAAAAGAGTCAGTGGAAGTGAGGTATTCATTGCATCTTATATTGCCATGTAAGACTAGGTGTTTAAGATAATCATCTGCAGCCAGCAGAGAGAGGCTGGAGCTCATGGATACTCACTTTTCCCCTCACATCTATAATATTCACGCTACTCATGAACAATGTACTTTACTTCCTTGGTTTTTATTTCAATTATTTAATATTTGTATGATGTAGTTTCACAAGTTTATAATAGTATCACAGTATCACAGTATCACAGATTTCTAGGTTGGAAGAGACCTCAAGATCATCGAGTCCAACCTCCGACCTAACACTAAGTACTCCACTAAACCATATCGCTAAGCTCTACATCTAAACGTCTTTTAAAGACCTCCAGGGATGGTGACTCCACCACCTCCCTGGGCAGCCCGTTCCAATGCTTAATAACCCTTTCGGTAAAGAAGTACTTCCTAACATCCAACCTAAAACTCCCCTGTCGCAACTTTCGCCCATTCCCCCTCGTCCTGTCACCAGGCACGTGGGAGAACAGACCAACCCCCACCTCTCTACAGCCTCCTTTAAGGTATCTATAGAGAGCGATGAGGTCGCCCCTGAGCCTCCTCTTCTCCAGGCTGAACAAGCCCAGCTCCCTCAGCCGCTCCTCGTAAGACTTGTTCTCCAGACCCCTCACCAGCTTGGTCACCCTTCTCTGGACTCGCTCGAGCACGTCCATGTCCTTCCTGTAGCGAGGGGCCCAAAACTGAACACAGTACTCAAGGTGTGGCCTCACCAGAGCCGAGTACAGGGGCACAATCACTTCCCTAGACCTGCTGGCCACACTGCTTCTTATACAGGCCAGGATGCTGTTGGCCTTCTTGGCCACCTGGGCACACTGCTGGCTCATATTCAGCCGACTATCAACCAATACTCCCAGGTCCTTCTCGGCCAGGCAGCTTTCCAGCCACTCATCTCCCAGCCTGTAGCTCTGCTTGGGGTTGTTGCGCCCCAGGTGCAGGACCCGGCACTTGGCCTTGTTGAACTTCATACAGTTGG